>NC_136666.1:11000978-13956569 GCF_903797595.1 Erithacus rubecula | reverse complement strand
TTTCCTACCTAGAAAGCCTCTGCCAATTCTTTAGAGCAATCTTGCTTTTTAATCCATCCCACTTCTCTTTTCCCAAGATCTAAACCCCTGTGTTCCTCTGCCTTTTGCAGCTTTCATTTAACTCTCTAGATGTCTGAGGGATATGCAAGATTCTTTGCCCTCTGCTGACTGAGAGATACCAACACAGAACTGACTGCTCCACCACTGGTCAGAGAGATTTTCCTCTGATACCTTGCTCTGATCAGTACATGGTACTGGGAACAAATGCTTTCTCCTTACCCACTCACTCTCTTTGTGCCCTGTTAGTTCTGAACTACACATCAGTGTTTCCTAATCAGCCTTTTCGTGGATAATCAAAATAGCTAACAAATAAAAGAGACATTTACTTAGCTCTAGAAAATCTTTTCATAAGTGTTTTGGGTTGAAGCAAAGTATTTTTCCTTTGCTTGTAGAGCTCTCTAATCAGGATCACATATTCATCCAAATCACTGAAGAGCCATCATTGCAAGATCTGGCATTGCTGCATTTTTCTGCCATATGTTCTAAAGAAGACAGTTCTGCATCATAAGTTTAGACCTTTATCCTGTAGCTGAACAAGTAGCATTGGAAGGAATTTGTCTGCTTTTGGGAAGGAACAAAGATTCTCTGAGCTCCCTAACTTATCTCTTGTCCCATTAAGGCAGAAAGGTGCAGCATTTCAATGTACTTTGCTTTTCATTATACTTTTTTCCCATGTCAAATGCAAAAACCTTTCCATGGATGTTAGACATTTTTATATGGAAAGTTCATGTGTCCATCTGACTCACCCTCTGGTTTTGAGCTGTGGGTCAGTTTTTCCATGATGCCTTTTGAAAGATGGAGGTATCAGTTGAGCAAACCAGTGCAGGCAGTTTACTGTAATCATCTATGCCATCATCTGTGCTGGATCATGGCAGCAGCTGATCAATAGAGGAGTATTTAAATATGTTAGAGCCTGAATCTGATATTCTACATGTTTAACTGCATAAACAGATCAATGGGACGGGATTGATCTCCATTGATATTTGGCAGTTTTCAAATACAATTAAACCACATTTGGAGTACTGAAAGCACTTGAAATAAACAACTAGGCACTATTTATAATTTTAAAAGCTACTCAAAAAGTTTAATAGATCAAGTGGTTGCTTCAACAATGCCAGTGTCAAGGGAAAAGTTGAAATCCATATGCTGTATATAAATAGCAAACTGAAATTGATGGCAAACTGAAATTCAATGTGTTCTTTAGCACATATTACTATATACAAATATTTCCGTATTTATGAGATAAGGATATGCAATTAAATTGTCATTAACAGATACAGATGAATGATTATGTCTGAACAGAATCTGGGACTGGAATTATTGGACATGCTGTTGATAAAATGGCAGCCTTACCTTTCTCACAACCCTAGAACAGTGGAATTCAGGAGTTACCCAGCCAGTTTTTGGTTTTGCTGATCTCTGTTGGCTGTATTCTCCCTGTGTCTGACAAGTTTCCAGCAATTCCCTGGATTCCCTGTGTGCTGACACTTGGCATCTCCATTGCTCCTTCTAAGAGCCTGGCATCAGCATGTGTTTAGGCTACCAATAAAACCTGTTTGCTTGAGTAGTGACAAGCTGGGAATGTCCTTTGGTTGCCTTTGAGGGTAATGTCATTGTCATCAAAAAGGCACATGAGGTAGCTAAAGGCTGCTCAGAGTGTTTGACTCATTGACAATACTGGTGGTCATAAAAAGAACCAGTGTCCATAAGTTTCAAGACTGGCCAGCTCAAGAGAACCACACCAAAGCTGACCAGAGCAGTCATTTTGGGAAATGAGATTTATTTGCCATTCTGGTCTCCCTCTGGGCAGTTTTACACAAGAACACAGGTGCAGTTGTAATAAAACCTGTTGAGGAAGCTGAAGTCCTAGTCCAGAATATACAAGGTGATTAGGACAGTAACTTTCTAGAGAATTCTTTGCAAAGAAAGGCTTATAGTTCAAATCAATTTGAAATACATAAAAGAAACATGGATCATTAAGACTACCCTCTGCTATAAACTCAGAGCACTGCTGTAAACCCCAGGTTGTGTAAAGACATAGACTTGATTCATTGCAAGGACACAGAATGTCAGCTCAGCAGTGCATTCTGTGTGGGCATGGGGAAATGTAATTTTGCATTTTTACAGACAACATTCTGAAACACAGCTAAAGAGTATCAACGTGATTTTCTTTCACAGGCATTTTGAAAACAATCCCCTATGTTTTTTACTGATATCCTTATCCTGAGAAGCTTTGAAACTGATTTCCATGTGTACCATTTGCTTGATCCAGCACCAGTGTAAAAAATCAAGGACTTAGTGGTGATATGGACTGTTAAGAGGAAAATACAAATTCCTTTTGCATAGGAAGGACTGGTTTAAACAGTGTAAAGACAGTAGGGCTTCCCAATGCAGGCCTGTCAGAGTGGAGACACTGCAATCCTTGACTCATCAAACTTTCCCAAAACCCTCCCAGCTTCAGGAGGGCTCTGAATGTGCATAGGAGTGTATACCCTTCTCCTGAAAGTACATATATACACACACTCAAGGGAACTGCTTTTCCTGTTAATGCTATCAGCAATGCTTTCAGCTGAGCAGCTGTTGCAGGGTGAGATTCAGAGGTTGTATTCAGTGTTCAACTCTGCATTGTTCCAATGGCCATGGTACATCCTGGCACCAATCTGTGCTGCACAGAGCAACACAGTGAAAACTGTACAGCAGAAATACTTTGGCATTTTACCTGAAGAGACATGGTGATGACTTATAGTACACCCTGAACAATTTTTCTTCTCTGTGCTTTATCTGGACCAATAAATGCTTATGCTTCTGGATGCAGGAATAGCTGTTTGTTCTCCTCAGCTGACAACCCATTAAAAAGAAAATAAAGTAAACATATCAGAATTAGTCCCCTAAAGCTTCCATCAAGCCTTCTGCCATGAGCACTTTGCTGCTGTTTTTGTTTTTTTCCTCTGCCAGCTTTTGGCACTCAGGGGCAATCTATCTTTGGGAGAGAGAGTAGAATCACTCTCCTTCCCCAGGATCTATGGTCCAAGAGCTAAAAATAGAGCCTATCCAGAACAATATCAGAGAGCTGCATAACAAATAAGTAGCCAAAATTGTTGAAAAAGTCTTCTTTGGGTGTCAAGCAGTACAATACCACTAAGAAAAATTACAAAGCCTTACAGGAAGAAATTATGAGATAACTAATCAAGAGTTATTACCTTACCTCTTCCAGTAGTGGTCAATTTAAATACTGAACCTGTGGCAGCTTCTCAGAGGAAATACCTCAATTTTGATGATGTGTCCTAAAAACAGCATTCAAGTTTTCCTGTCCACCATCAGAAAGTAAAGAAGAAAGAACCATCACAAGGAAAAAAAAAAAAAAAAAAAAATCCACAAGGTGCCATTTCACCTGAATTTTTCTGTAAGGACTGTCAAGCACTGGGCTTTAGGACCTACTGGAAATGCAAACTCTAATAGTTTTCAGGCAAGCCCTTGTTTTCAGCTGATCATTACCAGCTCTGACCTTTTAAATCTTCTGCTGCTAAGGGAGAATCTGGTCTTTACAGAAAAGCTGCTCTGTATTCCGTTCATAGACAATGGAGAACTTAACTATATTTACCAGTATTTAACATATGGAGCATATTTGCCTGGAAGGTAGATGAAATCTCTTGCATTTAAGATCAAATCAATTTGAATTTAAGGTCACATTTGCAGAAGTCAATGTTCTGTAAAATCAAAGAAGAGCTTAATTCAACAATTTTTTCACTGTCAATCAACTGCCTAGTTTCACACAGTGGAGTTGTGCAAGCCTTCTTCCTCCTGCAAGGAATCTTTGCACACACAAACATTCAGACACAAAGCTGCAGCAGCACTTGGATCTTCCTTACCTGTGTGGAGCTGTGAGCACTCAGCTCCAGGACAAGCTTCCTGTTCTTAATTCTTATTCCCACAAAGAGTGTTGGTGATGCTGCTAAAACTCCTCACAAAGATCTTACCTGCTTACAGGGAGGCTCTCAGGACCAAACCTCTTTTCTTCTGATGAGATGTATCCAATTTGGCACATCTAATTCATGTGCTTCCAGGACTAAATGGAGAAAATAGGCTGATGTGATTTCAAGGTGAAAGTGTGTGTATCTTCATTCATAAGCAAGTGCTGCTACTTCAAAGGGGAAGAGATTTGCAGGAATCAATGATCTGCAATATCTTTTTGCTTAAAGTGTAATTGCCATCTAAGAGCAATGAGGGATTTTGCTGCTGCAGAGGTCTGGGAAACACAAGCCCAAAATACAACTTTCTGGTTGGGAGATTTCTAATATTGGAACATTGTCTTTGAATGCTACTAACCCACAGCCTTTTCCCCTGGAAATTTAAACAGCAGAGGAGAGAATAGGAGCTGCCATTAATTTCTCCTGCTTTCCCTGAGAATATCTGCTACAGCAGGTCTGAAAATGGCATTTAAGTTCTTAATAAAAAGATTTTTGTCTTTATTTTTAAATGAAAATATTGATTACTTAGCCTTGATGAAATAATGAATAGTCATAGTCAAAGTGCAGTTAAAAAAAAAAAAAGAAAAAAAAAGCAGTATTAATTGCTCCCTCATGGTATAAAAGAAGATTTTATTTCATTTTTTAACATAATGGAAACAATGGCAGAAAAATAGTACAGGAAAGTGGGGGTTATTCAGAAATGCTTATTTAGTGGGTTTTTAATTGGCATTATTCACAATCCACCTGAGATGGTCAATTAAAATACATCTAGCAGTATTTTCTGTTCTGATGAAAATCTGTCAGCTATTTAGCAAATGAGTTTGAATGATAAAATAGAACAGGAAAAATTACTATTATCACAAGTCCATTGCTAACAGATTTCAGGAAAAGTTAACAGAAGTATCTTCCTGGTTGCTGTTATTTAGACTTAGGTAAACTCATGGCAAACTGTAAATGTCTCTTTATATTTCATGTTGCTTAGTTGTTGAGGTTTTTGACTAGATAAAATAACTTTTTATACAAGAGAAATCGCTGTTAGAATACATTTAGGTAAGATGTCTTGATAAACATTTTTGAAAGCTAATGATACCTTCAAATATTTGGAGGAAATAAAGAAATGAGAAATTTTGAAAGGAAAGGGGGAAAAATTTTTTTCTGTATGAGATGCCATATAAACTTTTCCAATCCAAGCCTTCTTCATTCCTGGGTGTGCCATATCTTTCACAAAAGGATTCCACTTCTATTCACTGGAGCCATTCCTAAGATGGCATTCATAAGAAATCTTCTCTCATATTGCTGAGTTGACAATCCACTCCTCACTCATCTGTGGCTGCTGGATTGGAATCTCTGCTGCCATGCAGGACAAAGGCACCTCTGATGTAAATGTGCTCAGTTGCACTGAAATCAGATGAGATGCTTTCTCTTGCACCAAGACTTAATTTGATCCTTGATGTTCAGATCACTAAGCTATCCCCTCTGGCCTGGCAATTCTCCTGTTGAAAGATTACCTTCTGACTGTAAATGCCAATAGTCTTTTTACTCTGGAAGCTGAAGAAGTAGTAAGTGCATGTAGGGGTTTTGTGAAGTGCTTCACATGTGAGGAGACAGCCCATTGCATCCTGGAAGTGTCTCTTACCCTTCAAATGAAGAAAAGGAAGTCTGGGTGAATGAAATATTACTGTATTTTTGTGACTGCTACATCAAAACCAAAAGAGTTTGGGCTTTTAGAGATGAGGAGAATCATTGTAACTCGTTTCCCTACAGGACTCATTCAGCTCTGAATCAACAGAGCTTGTAGCCCTCTGACATACAGATTGACCTGAGGGGGAAGAGAGAAAGAAGGGTATAATTGTGCCAATTAATCTGGAAAGGCATCTGAGAGAACAATGTCTTTAAAGAAAGTCTGGTAATGATCTTGGTTAGATTAGAGTAAATCTAGAGCAATGTCACTGAAATCAAAATACCATCCTGTACTTGCTCGTTATAACCTGGATCAGAATTTGACCTGGAATTGATTGCTCATCCTGGACTAGCACCTCTCAAAGGAGAATATAGATAGTTATAATTAATACCAAATATTAAATAAAATTGAATCTTTTCAATTCCCTAATTGGAAAACCCAATAAATTTACAATGTTGTTCTACTACTTTTGCATTTTGCTACAAAACCCACAAGGTATTTTGAGCAGAGATTTTGTGTCATGTCTATCAGGAACAGAACCAGAATTGGTAATGTCTCCAGGTCCGAGTAATATGTTTATTCCAAAACTTGTTATATTCCACAGAGGAGTCAGGACATCAGGAAGCCTTGGTAACATCTTGCCAAAGCAGAAAGAAAACACTGAGTCATCTATAATTTGGATGTATTTTACATGAAAATATTAGCAAATCTGGGAAATAAGAAAAAGGTAGAGCAGAAGTATGTTCTCCTTCCTGAGAAATGGGGGCATTTGTGGGTCCTAGGGATTTCTACAGCTAGAAGTAGCAGGAGCTGTCCTATGCTGCTCTGTTTGTCCCTGGTCCTACTGAGGCAGAAGCAGAGCCAATCTGTTTGCTGGCTCTTGCCATAAGAGGGGCTGCCAGCCAAGGAAAGATATGAAGAATCCATCTTTTGTGTGTACCTACACACCAAGGAACACCAGCAGGTGCCTCTCATCCTTCTAGTCCCACTTCCTGATGCAGGATTTATTGGACATATTGAAAGACACACTGACAGAAAAGCCACTGTTAGCACACAATTTAAATAATCCCTGATTAACTAGTGAAATTATAATTTTAGGAAGTGTTGAGTGAATTGGAAAGTGTGGAGTTTCACTGAAACATAATATTGATTTGATGCCTTTTAATTTGTAAGAGATTGTAACTAGAAATTCTGTTCACCTATTTACTCTTCCCAAGTTATTTATTATTCACCAGAAATAGGTCTGGATGAGAGCTGTTAATACAGAAGTGCCAGGATCCACCCAGACCTGGACAGGGGAATGAATGAATTTTGAAATGACAGTAAGCTTTTTAATCAGATATTATGCTCCTTGCTGTAGTGAAAAGGTTTGTGAGTCCAGGTTTTGGCTGCCTTTGGCATGATCTCTTGCATGGGTTCAATTGCTTCGTTGGTAAGGGTTTTAACACAAAGTGTTGTAATCAAAATTTTCCCTTCTCAGCATTGAGGATTCCAAATCAAAGCCTGCTGGAATGGTACAAGTGTTTTAGACTCAATGGCTGGTGCCGTTGTTTCTCTGATACTGCCAGACACAATGAGATATTAGGTCTGGATTTTAATCCACCTCTTTTCTTAGGAAGATGCAGTTGGGAGATTTAAGATCTGGTCCTGTAACTTCTGTTTCACATGAGCAATCTCACTGCAGATTAAAGACTAATCATAGAAGGATTTGGAGGATTGGGCCCTTTGATTTCTCTTCATGTTAAGGCTCCTTTATCTGGATCATCCTGTTGATTATCCTTCTCCTTCTTTTGCATATGGATTTAGAAGTAATTAGAAGGAAATAAGATTTTCTGACTTTAACTTAATCAGTAACATGTGTACTCTGCAAAGTTACATTTTTACATGACAGAGAATGCATCATCCAAAAGCAAATATCTCCAAGGTATTTGGACTGGCTTCTAACTGACAGCATGACGTTATCACAACTGTGTGGCTGCTCTTTGTTCTGACTCACAGACACTGTGAATGTTTGATAAATGTTGCCTTTTTAATTCTTGATAACATTATGAAAATGTTAAGAAATGTTACAGCAGATAACCTTCCTAGACCAAACAGCAGCGCTGACCATGTGAAGTTAATAACTGACTACGGGACATTTACTTAATTTACCTTTAAAAAAAGTTTTGCTCACACTGCTCAAACTTTCCCTTCATTTTTATCTCTCTTTCTCCAAGGCCACAGATAAGATTTTTCTCTTACTTACTTGCAGATCAGCTTTCCATGACACTCATGTCTGTCTACAGCCAAAACCAAATATTTATGTGTATGTGGGTATGAAACACCATAATGATAAATGTATGATAATACACCAGAATGAAAGATTTCAAGACAATAATGTTTGCTGTCTGAGCTGGACATTTACTTAGTCTGTGTAGACAGGAGCAGGTACTTTGATATAAATCAGATGAAGTGTTTCTGAATGAGTAAGTCCATACTCTGAAGTATGACTTCAGGGATCAGGACATACAGGCACACAGGTGTCATTTTGCAATGAAAGCTGCTAATGCTTTCTGTGCATGTCTAAAAACACTTTGTTTCAAGGTTGTGCTTGTGAGGATATGGCTCTGCAGGTTTCTTTTAAAGAATGAAGTGCTAAATAATGGATTAAAGGCTAAAAAAGGATTTGAAAGGTCTTCACCGTATTTTTAGCACATTTCAGTTTTACTTTTTATTCCTTAGACACACACTTCCAAACTGTATTTAAATTTGAAGTATGTCATGACATTGCATATTCTTAGAATGATCAGATAGACTTGGAAGATTTAATGTTTAACCTTCATCAATTATTACACAGAGCTCCTCACCTAAGTAAGCAGATGCTTGCTTTTAAGTATTTAGAAGTCAAACTAGTTTTATTCTTAAACATTTTGCCAAATCAAGGACATAATGAACTTTCATGAAATTCACAGTCAGTCCTTCAAAAAATATAAATATACGCTTTGTTTTATGCAGTTTAGTGAAGAATGTAACTACCAGAGTTTTTAAATTAGATGTTTTTGCTGCCTGAAAACCTAAGTAAAAAGTCTCTTCCTCTCTTTTGTCATTAATAAGAGCACAAATGAGGTCCTTTCTCTGACTACCTCTCACAGGAATTCTCATGGGAATCTGGCAGCCAAAGCAGAAGTTTAATTTTGTGTTGAGTGGAAATGGAGACTTCTCTAAGAGAAACTATTGGCAGAGGTGTGACAGGCAAAGCTATACTTCAAAGCAATCACAATCTGATGCTGTCATTTCTGTTTCATACCCTGATGTATAATCATCCCAGTTTACACCACCCCACATAATCATACTAGTTCAGACATATTTGGAGGGGGTAGTTTGAGGGCATGGGTCAAGCACAGCCAAGGAAAACCACTCCTTATTATTCATCTGTGCACTCTACCAAACAGTGCTTAGCTGGTGCTAAAACCCTAGCTCATGGTTTGCTGATTCCTTTCTTTAAGGACCTCATCTCATTTGATGATCTGATGTCACTCTTTTTGGTCTTGGATCCCACATAAGTTCCTAGGAATGCATAACCTACTCGATTTTCAAAGGTAAAAACCAGTTACATCCAGTTGTGGATGTTAAGGCAACTGGTGAATAGGAATCATCTTTCAAGATTTAGCAGTAGGAACAGTAGCAAAGTCGAGAATCATCAACAAAAACTATGGGAGATGGATAGCTCCACTTTTCTTTTTTGTTCCCTTTCTTTCTTAAGACAAACTTTATTACACTAATTTTTCAGCTTGTTCTGTAAGCCCACTGCCATTCTTGAGGCATTATATGAATCTCCTCTACATTTTGTAAAGTTCAAAACACAGCAGAGATGGAAGAGCAGAGATGATTATTATTTTATGTCCTAGAAATTATTTATTCTCAATTACCACCAGGGTTTGAAAGATTCTGTCACATTTACATTTCTTCAATGGATTAAAATTAGTGTTGGTATGTATTCTCATTTCCAGTGTTGCAGTCCTTGACCTTGGCAGCTGTAATTTCTTAATTTTTACTTGACAACACTGAAAATTCAACCTGAAACATTAAACTATTTCCTTTTGTTTACAGAGTTCTGATTTTCCTTGTATATACTATAATGGCATCACTGAAGATGTGCTTAACTGTGGTGACCTGTTACATCTGTTGAAGTGAACATCAAAAGACCATTTAATCACTTGTAGTGTTTTTTCCTTGCCTGGGCCAGTGTTTTGTAAGGGTAGAGTTCTGCTAATGCACACTTCTGCCGGGAAGCTTCCCAAGGTGGGGCACAAGAGATGCTAAGTGGCAGAAGGAGGATGAGCAGAAGCCATTAACATTTCCCCAGCAAGGTCAAATTTGATGTTTCCTTTGTTTGTAGTATCCAAATTAAGAAGATGCTTCTCTGCTCTGAGTGTTGCCTCTACATAAACATACTCCTGGGTAATCTCAGGCTGGTCACTTCTCCTCACCATTAGCCACCCATTAACAAGCTGATTGAAAAGGGCTCAGCACAGCTTGCACAAAGCACTGACTATTTTCCAGGAAGACCAAATTTCTCATCAGATTCATCAACACTTCAGACTATCAATAAACAAAATAAAACATTCTCCTTCTGAAAGGCTATGATCATGGGAGAAACCTTTGCATTCTTACTTCTTTTTTTTTATTGAAAACATGTTGAGGGAAAAAAAAAGGTGTTATCTTGCTTTTTTTTTTTTTTTTTTTTTTTTTCTGAAGCCAGTATTACCAGCCATTTTACTTGTACTTTACTATTATTATCTAGGTGATGGCTGTGACATGTTGATCATATATGGCAGTGAGAAAATTGATTTCCTTCAACAGAAATGCTTCCAATTTTCCCTGAGCCATAATTTTATGTCCACAACAAAATAAAAGGGTCATTTTCCTTAAGATGAGGGAATTGAAATCTTTGATAAAAGCCACAGTAAATGTTGTACTTTTGATTGCGGAAACTGCAGTTTTCACAAACATCTCCCTGTCTGTTCTGTGTGTATGAGTGTTTCTGGGTGAGAAGAGGAGAGAGAAAGGAGGCAAAAAGCAGATTTTGGAAAGGCTAAAGTGGCTTTAAGAAGTTCTGCAAATCTACAAATTCTTCCTGGACACAACTGTTTGTTTTCTCAGAGAAAATTTAGGACTCTATTTTTAGCTTTCAGTCAAGTTTCTCCTTTTCAAAAATTACTCTAGGTAAAGCCACACTTCACAATCACCTAATTTTATGTATGGCTGCCTAATTTTCTTGTGTGATTTTGAAAAATAGGTTTGGGAATTATTTATATAACTAAAAATGCAAAAATTTGCATTTCTTAAGAGACTATAATCACAATACACTCCCCCCAAAAAAGTAAATAAACTTCTTTTCTCCCTTAAAGAAGAATCTCTTCTACCATTTGGGGTTTTTTTTGTGGTTTTGTTTTGTTTTGGTGTGGTTTTTTTTGTTTTTGTGGGCTTTCTTTGGGGTGAGTGGGTTTTAGGGTTTTTTTTGTTTTGGTTTTGTTTTGGGGGGTTTTTGTTTGTTTGTATTTGTTCTGGCTTTGTTTGTTTGTTTATTTTGGAAGATTATCTCTTTTATCATTAAACAATCCTGTAGCTATGTTTATTAAATTGCCACTTCAGGGAAAATCGGCTGATGAGATGAAAACCTACTTAGGAATTATTCTTCTGTTTGAAAATTATTTAAATATATAACAGACATTTAAAAAATGTTTCATTTTCATTCTCTACAATAGCAAGTATAGAAGGTCTGGGAAGTTGACCAGGCAATCCACAAGCAGGGCTTTTCATTTAAATTGGTTTTGTTCAATAGTCAGAAAGAAATCTATGCTGAATCCTTGAATATTCAGGAAATCTTGAAAACTGACCTTTTGGTACTTTTCTGCATTGATCTTTTATGTCCATAGTCCCATGTGTGAGTGTAATGCATGTGATAATGTCTCACTAGAAGTTTTTGCCTCTATCAAACCACACTCTTTGATATCTCACTTCTGCAAGATGAAAGACTCCCATAATTGGCCTCATCTCAGTTTGGTTTGTGGAGTGGCAAGGGAATAGTGCCCAGCCAAAGTCATGTTTCCAGAATTTACAGTGAAAGAGACAAGGAGCTGGAGACAAAGCATGAACAGTCTTTCCCCTATGAGTCTGATCTAAGTCTGGTACCTGAAGACAGACATAAAGAATAGCTGTTATTTTGACAGAAATACAGTATCAGGTAAATAAAAAATTTTCTCTTACTTTCATAGAAGTGAGATAGAGTTTACTCAATTTGATGGCTTGGTGGTTTTTCTTTGGCTGCATTTCTTCATACATGGTTTTTTTCCTGACTTTCCTTTGCTTATAAATAGGGAAATCAACACTTAAGGAATACAAGAGTGCAAAGTTTAAGATGCTGAGATAATGTTAACAGCAAAAGAGAGTAGTGATTTAGAAGTGCCTTGCATGTTATATATTTATTGTTCACAACATCCAGAAGATGTGCATTTGACAGAAGAGTTAATCTTCTGATTTCTTTGCTTATTTCATCTGTACTCGAGAGAGGAGGGAGATGGAGGTCAGTTCAGATGCTTGGGTTCTGATTGTTTCACCAGAGACATAAACAGGAGGCAGTAAGTCATGAAACAAGGATAATGTTGAAAAAAAAATCACAAGTGCTTTTTCTGAGACATTAATTTTCCCAAAGACAGGAAAAGTAATTTCTCCCTTTTTACTTGAAAGGTATTTTTTAATTAATACCATAATTACCAAACCATCACTTTAATATTTATTTTTAACCTCAGTGGATTAAATTGCAGCAAAAAGAAGACCACGCCTTTTGCACAGCTGATTTTGGAAGGGCTTCATTATAAGAGGAATTTTGCATTTTGTGTTCTCTGCATGGTATATGAGAGAATAGATTGGACAAATTTTCTGAGGTTGCTGCTGATTTTTCATTTTTTTATTGAGGTACAGCACAGAAGTTCCCCTGTGCATGATACTCATAGGCAGAACTAGTGTCAGGTGAAGAACAAAAGGACTTCTGCACTTTGCTTAGAAGTGTTGGAAGAAAAGTCACTGACAAAAGTGGAAAGAAAATACACAATAAAAAGCGAGATCTACTTTGTGGTGGGATGAGTGAGAGGTAGACAGATGTACTATGACATTATGTCTCATCAGATAGAACCAGCTCTGTAACATAAAAAGAACTTGTGAGACAGAAACAGATGCTGGAATTGGGCTTTCCTTTTTCTTCCTGGAATAGATATACTTTTGTGCTCTCCTCTTTAATATTAATTCAGAAGATAGTATGAGAATGAAAAAGTTTGTCTCTGAGGTGACATTGATACCAGGAGTGACATTATTGGTGCCTTTTGCTGTCCTCTCTCAGTGAAAGGAAGACCTCAAAGACTCTGAAATTCCTGGACAGCCAATACTTGATTTGAACTTGAAGACTGCCAACCATGTTGTATATGCACTGTGTTTTGGAAACATTTGTTAAGTGTTTGGAATTGGGGTTTATGGAACACTGGGAGCAATCATCCACTACAGCTGAGAGTGGATGGTGAGAAACAGGGTAGCAAAGAGAATGTGTCTGCTGGGATGCTGAAATTCTGAGAAAAAATTACATGGGAGCTAGATGTGCTTGGAAATCTTAGGGTACACGACCAAATTCCAACAGTCTTACTGGAGGAAAATTTCAACTAGCAAATGTTTTATAAAAAACATTGTTTCTTTGAATAAAACTGAGATATAAATAACTGGTATTCACAGTGAAAATGGGACAAAATGCATTGAAAATAAAGTCTGAATTGAAAGGATAAGAAACTGACATTCTGGAAAAGTAAAAACCGCGTAGATAAATCCTCATGCAAAAAAATACTTGTGGAAATGCTTCTTTACTATACTTGAGTTCACATTTCATAGTATGTCTGTAAAGGAAGGTAATTATATTTGCCATTGTCATCCTTAATATTTGTCTGTTATTTTTCTTAGGGAATCTGCATTCTCTAATCTTCTATTGTTTCTACTAGACTTATATGTCCTTACTTTTCATCTCCTTTGTATTTTCCTGTATCTCTACAGATGTATAATGTTTTTAGACCCCACTTTTTCTCTCAGATACTTTTTCCATCATCAAAATGCTATTTCTTAAGGATCGAATCCACACCTACATGGTGGCAATTTGAGAATCCCATGAGGAAACATGGATGATGCTACCTTGTTAACATCTGCAGATATTTTCAAGTTTTCAAGAACGGCAAAAAATTGACTCCTGAAAATCAAACACAGAATATGCAGAACTAAGACCTGCCCAACAGAGTTGCTTCTGAAAATTTGAGCCTGACTAAAACATAGATCATCCAGAATCAAAGAACAAAACTGTTCCTATTTTATGCTCAGTTCTTCCAGATATATTTCCTAGTGGGCAGTTTGCCAGTACAGGATAATGTTACCCAAACATATTTTTCTTAGCAGCCAAGTGAATCAGTGAAACAAGATACATTGGCAAATGAGAAACAAACCAGGAGGCAGCAAGAGCTGCCCTGAACAATGCTGGGGAGGCTGTTGGCACAGCCAAGGTAAGAATCAAGAGAAAATCAGAAAACATTCAAATGACTGAATAACAAAACTTACTCAGGATCTCTTCAGGGGTGTCCTTTGCTGCAGGAGAGTGCTCCATCTGTGACACAGGTTCAGTGCAGAAATTGCATTGCACATCCATGTGAATCCATGTAAATTATTTCCTGCATCTGTGAGGTTACTAAGCATTGTCTGCTGATGGAGTGTAATGGGGACATAGCAGAGGAGAAACTTGAACTCTACTGGAACAAAGTTATAGCTGTCTTTGTATCCTGCTAGAAAACTGCAGACTCTCTTATCTATTTCAAATAGTGCAGAATTTGGTACCTTTTATAAGAATAAGGCTTTATTTCTTCCATGATTTTAATTGTTACTTCATGTTTCAACTCAGCCACCTAATTCAGATGCACCTCATAATCCTGTAACATCAGAGTATACTTATACTATACTTATACTATAGACTGTAGATAGAGATGAAGCAACTGGGGAAAGTAAAATGTTGAATTATTGCTTAAGGAGCATGGACTGGTGGTCCCAGCATCAGGGATGTAGGTACAAAGTCTCATTCAAGAGACAAGTCTGATTGCTTACTCCTCAGCATATTAGAAGAGAAATTCCTAAATTGACAGTTGGAGGCTGGAACCAAAGAGACAATTTCAAATCTCAAGCAGAGTCCTCTACCTTTCCTTTTTAATGGGTAGCAGGCCTCACTGACTACTATTAGAAGTGATTTGGCATTTCAACATGCAATAGGCATAGAGAGAGATTTTTCAAAACCATTTCACATATAATTTACATTGACTGTAAATCCCATGAGACACCTAAATACCTCTGGACAAGCTTACTGTGCCAATTCATAAAGCTCACTTATTTTCCTCTTTTTCACATTGAGTAAACTCCTGATTTTTACCATGTGAATCATTATAAATTCCTGTTCCCTTGATTAGGATTCCAAATTCACATGTAAATGATTTTCAGCTATTATGGGGAACCTTTGTAAGGAATGCTTATTTTTGTTGGGTTTTTGCTTTCTTTTTTTTGTTGTTTTTGTTTCTTGGTTTTTTTTGTTTTAGTTTTTGGAATATTTGTTGCAGTTCTCTGCAGTCCCCCTGCTGCTGAGCATGCAGATCAGATTCAGACCAGGGCAGTGTGATGCAACAAGCTGAATTTCTTGACTGACCTTCAGCCTTCCCCTCCACGGTGATATACAGCTTTCTGTTCTGCTAAGTGAAAGTCAGAAACAGGGGCCAACTGAAAAGTAATTCTTTTCACTCTTTTGCAGAAACAACAAAAAAGGTTGCTTCTGTAGATGAGAAATTCTTTTGCTCATCTCTACTGGAGACTGAATTGTTTATTGTATTGACTGCCCATCATTGTGGGCAGGGTTTTAACAGATATGACAATTTATCTGTATCAAGGATGGGGGGGAGTGCTGTTGTGATACATTAAATACCTTTGCAATTTTTTTTTCTTTCTTTCTATATTTCTTTCTCTCTCTCTCTTTTTTCTTAAGCACTAAATCTCAGCATGACTATATCCTGCAGTGGAAAATTACTACCATTCAGAAATGTGCCTTACTGCATTACAGTTGTATATTTGAAGACTCAAAGCTCTATCTGCAGCACAAAGGCAGGCTCAACAAATGACTTAGCATCTTTAGTCCTTTATCACAACCCTTTATGGCAACATTTTCTACTTGGAACAAGTCAAGGTATACTTTGAAATAAGTATTTTTTGCTCTTTATTTTAATAACAGTTATGCATCTTTATTGAAATGTCATATTGTCATTAATATCCATCTGAAATTGTTTCTAGAAGGAGCAGTATCACTCCATGAATTAATGAATAAATAAATGTTTTTACAGCACCAGATGACAAAATTTTCAATCACCTATCTCTTTATCAAAATGATTGCATGGGAAGATATTTAAAATGAGACATTGCTTTTACACCAAATTCAGAGAGACACATTTCTTGTCAGTTCAGTGTCTAAGACACAGAAGGTAAGAGGATCCTGCTACACCTACCCTTTTGGAGGGTTGATTTTTAAGAATTTCTTTTTCAATATGCACTTGGATCCACATTAGAAGCAGTCAGAGGCTTTTAAGGGGAGAAAATCTCAGGACAGTGTACAGAATCAGAGCCAGGGTCGTGACCTTGACTATTGATCCAGCCTCTCTTATTTCCACAGCTTGCTGAGGCTTGTTCTTCCAACCTGCTGGTGTACATTAGAGCAGAAATCCATAACATGGCCATGTTCATCCAAGCACAGGAAGAAACTAAATTAAATGTTAAAAAACAATCTGAGGCTGGAGTTGGAGACAATTCATCATGATCCTAGATGTCAGGCAGGTAGGATGACCAAGAGTTCCTCAGCCAATAGACCCCAAACAGAATATGGAGGGTCCTCACTGCCTCATTTGTCAGGTACAGAGCAGATAGTCGGAAAAACACCGAGGGAAAAAAAGTATATCGAAGGTCAGCGTTTTAATTCTCAACCATGCACAAATATTCATCTTTGGAATGCAACCTGTAATTGAGGTTTAGGGGAGAAAGGGAAGGCGATAAAAAAATACCTGACATTAATAAATTAGCAGTCAAAACTAGAAGAAAATAAAATTTAGCATGGAAGTAATGTAGTAAAAATTGAGATCTAACTGAGTTCTTGCAACTCTGGAACAAGGTTTAGGAGAAGGATTTGACTACAGACCTCAGTGACCTATTAAAATCAGCAGTCTGTCTCACTTTCAAAGGTTATGTCTGAGGACTGCTAATCTTCCTTCTTGATGAAAAGGGTTTATAGCTGTATGATCTGTGATGCATAGAATGGAGAATTAAAGAGAGATTGTGTAGGCTGTTTGAAGTGTTTAGAAACTTACCTTGGCTTCTTCTCAAATTGTTGTTTGTACTGGATGCAGAACACATCCCTTCTGTACTCACCCAAAACATGTAACCTAAAGAATCCACCTCAGGTGGCAGTATTTTCTCCTGGGAGCTACGGAACATGCACACCTTGACAATATTGTGCAAATACCATGGTGACTGAAAATATTCACAAATCCCAATATAGTCTGTATGGCTGCTGCTCAAAATTAGCTGGCTGGTGAGAAAGAACTTGCCAGTTTTGTGAACATGAATTAAATTTCCTATTGTGGTTGAATTGTGTCCTCTCTCAAACATTGATAAGCAGGTATCTGAGCTGACAATAGTCTTCTGCCCTTTAATTTTATTCCTAAGTTATGTTACACTGTTTGTGCGTTATCAGCATGTGCTGTTAAACCTCATCATGCTGAATGCCAATCTGATGAAACATAATAAGACATAACACAGTTTGACAGCTAATATTTAAAGAAGAAATCTTATCTCTCACTATCTAAATAGCAAAGGGCTCCCATTCAGACACTTAGAGATTCTTAGTGGATATCTTGAGAGAACAGTTAACCTGAGCTTTCTCAGAATGGTTCCCAATATAGACAGCAGCTTTGTATGTGTGGGAGCTTAAAACACAATGCACTCTCACTGATTGATAAATTCACACTGAACAATTCCTGAATTTCCTTTCTAATCTGTACTGCTCTAAGCAAGAATACGTAGGAAATAGGGTTGTACTGATGGAATTTTGTTCCTTAGATCTCTCTTACCAAACACTCTGCAATATCCAAATGAGACAATGTATTTTAACGAGCCAATGAATTAGGTAATTAGGTAATTTAGGAAATTAGGTAATTTTCAATTTAAAAATGTGGGAAAGATGTGACATATCAGGTATAGGAATTTGCTGAATATAAACTACTGCATGCTGTACATCACAAATTGCTCTGTTTTGTTGTCTGGCTCTTTTCAGTTGGCCAGGGTGATTAGAATTTCATTTTCCTGCATTATTATTGCTTTCCATTCACACAGGCTTAACAGAGTACTTCAAGATCTGCAGATTGGTAGAAGATCTGTATTCTACTGTTAAGGAGTACTCTACTTTGCCATCTTTTTCAAATGTCTGGATTCTTACTTGCATCCATCATTAACCTAACTTTTACCACCAAAAACTATCTTACAGTTAATACTGGCAATTTTCAGTAATTTCCAAACAAAGGAAAAATATGGATACTTATGAATAAATACTGGGGCAAGAATAGCATATGCTGAGCCCTTGATATAAAAGCATCTTAGCTTTACTTCTTCGGAAAATTCAACTTGAATATATGAGTTGCATGATAACTTTTTAAATTGTAAAACCCTTTGAAATTATTCAGGTTGAGAGGAATTTCACTACTAGAGAAAATATCCATCTGCTTCCCAAAACACTTTTTTTTCTTTTCTGAAAATTTAGAATCAACTTTATATCTGGCAAAATCGAGCTGATTTTGCTGTGTGTATATCTGCTGCCACAGAGTTGCAGAAGTACCTGTGACCCAGACTGCCTCTGTGATAATCTCTGTCCAGATGATGAGTTGGGTGAATCCAGAGCCCCACTCTGAGAGAGATGAGGTCAGCACACACCTGATAATGCCTCCTGCCCTTACCTGTGCTCACACCTGGCCTTGCCAGCACCCACATTTGTACCAGTATCAATAAACTTGAATCCTCTGAAAGAAACAAAATGCAAAGCTTTTCTCAGTTCATCCAGGAAGGAGCTGTTCTCATGGCAGTTCTGTAGCACTAACAAAAGGATACTTCCCAATTTTGCTGATAATGCTCCATGACTGTTCCCTGGAAACCTTACTCATGACAATATTTAACTTTCCCAATAATCAAATAACAGAAAACAACACCAGCAGGGTATGGAATATTCTTTCAGGGAAATTTAGGCAAATTCTGTCAAATTCAGTAAGACTGAAATATTAATTCCCAAAGCACATAGCAGCTTGACTCTACATACATGCTGGTGTTGTGTTAATGATTTAATGTGTTTGAATGAACAGAAAGAGACAAAATAAAGCATAAACATGTCAGAAGTCATGGCTCTGAGAAGCCACTGAATAGCATGACCTAACAAACTTTTTTTTTTTTTTAATCAGAAACAAAAGTTTCTGAGAAACTTAATGTTTTATGGCAGCCCTAGATGGTCTAGGGAGGCAAAACCACCAATGGTGCATAGGCAGCCATTTTGCACTGATTTTGCAATTACTGTTAAATTATATAAATCTACATTTTAGTGCCTCAATCTAGTGTTTCTTACACCTTAATCCAAAAAATTTTACAAAGTTATCTATGCAGTTTTAGGGTACCTTTATTTGTGTGTGCTTTCCATAATCTGAAAGTGATCCTGCATATTGTTTCACCCTGAAATAAGAAAATAATACATGAATGAAATAGGCATTGTTTAGCTAAATGTAAGAGGAACTAGACTGTGTCTTTTACTACATCACATAAAGACTCTTGAACACCGTTATTTGTCCATATAGATTTCTAAAATGCCATAAAACATCTTTCCCTTTCATTTGGAATTTGTATTCTTAACTTTTACACCCAGTTAATATCTTAGAAATAGATTTGAAAACAGTTTTGTGATACAGCAGTTAGAATGAGAATCTCTGAGGATATGTAATTTTAATTGTTTGCTTAACTTAGCTGTGAAATTTGACCCACCTTTTTATTGCACTTGAGCCCACACTTCCTCTTCAAAATACATCAGTGCAGCTCCCCACTGCTTAGGTAATAGGCAAGAGTGTGGCTGATAATTTGCTTCACTGGAGTCCTTGTTTTTTATTTCCTGCATGAAGGAAAGTGGCATCAGTATTTAGATGTGCAGCAATAGAAACAGAATTTTAAAAAAAAGTAAGAACTTAATCCATTGTGGTGTCTTTATGGACTGCAATCCAGTAGAACTCAATAATGTTCTGCAGTGAAAAAAGTACCATCAAAAGTAATGTTTGAATCTTTTTTAGTAGTACTGCACAGTTACAATTGTCTTTTTTTAAGACATCACAGAGGACTTAAAGGACTATGACAGATAAATGCAGTCTTTAAAGCTACTCATGCATTCTTAATGGACAGCCTGTTAATTTGAGGTCTAGGTCAAGAATTTGAATGCCATTCACTAAACACCTCTTTGTCAACAAAAGCTAGTTTTCCCTTAGGGTAAATTGTAACTCATTAATTGTAATTAAATTAAACATATGCGACAACTAGAAAACCCAGGGTGCATTCTGTGAGGAACATCATCCCAGCAATCCATGGCTGAGTGCTGGGATGTTCAGGGCTTCTGCAAGTGAGTAGATAATATGTCTTTAGCTAAATGACACATTGAATTAAAAGGTCAAGTAATAAACATATTACCCAATTAATATTTTTTTCCATTATATAGTGAATATTAAAAAAATGCTAACATTAAATATCATTTGGGGATTTTTGCAAACTTAAGCCAATAGACAAGATATTCAAGATAGTTTTTCCTGCTGTATATCAGCCATAAGAAAATATAATTTTAAGCCTGTATTTATGATTATGGCAGCAATTAAATTGTGTTAACAGCAGAGACCTTTGTATTTGGAAGGTCTGTATAATCCATCCTCAGATTGTAAGTTAAATCAGTTTGGTTGTCAAAGATGATTCCCTGATGGGCAATGGTCCACATCACAAAGCCATCAGGTAATTGGCACTATTTGGCACATTTGGCAGTTCCTGTTAGGCAAGGCTCAGGCCTGAGCTGGTACACTGAACTGTTCCATTGCTGCAGGTTGGAGACAACAAAATAAGGATTGGGATGAAAAAGATATACTGGCTTGCACATGGTGTTTTTCTGTCAAAATGTGGGAGCAGTTTTTATTCAGGATTTAGAGGCTTTTGTCACTTTTCTGCATGGTGAAGATTTCTATTTTGATCTTAACTGAAGTAATTGGCTTTGAGGTGTTTTACCATTTTCATTTTACACAGCTATTTTTTTCCAATTAATTTGCCATAATTATTATAAATTTGTTAAATGCTTCTCAGGTTTTGGGGATAAAGAATATTTTTATTAGAATGTTTAGTCTGCTTTCATGTGAAAATATATAGTTGGCTGAGAAACTGTGCTGAAGCCTGATCCATGAGGAGAGAGAGAGAGCTCTCGTGCATACAGATGCTGCCACTGCATTTGTGATCTGAACAGTAAGTGGCTAACTTGAAGACTGAGGACATTCAGAAACAGTAGATAACTGACCTTGTATTTTTGTTCAGCTGAGATATGTGCTTATAAAAATTCAGTTAACATGCTCTCTGCAGTTTCCTAGCTGCAACTCTGTTGGGAGCACGTCTCTATTTAAAACACGTGTGTTGTTTAGCATCTCTGTTTGTATCAAAATCCCCACTGTGAATAGTAAAGTGACAAATATTAAAGTGGGGAACCATGTATAAACAGGAGTGCCAGGCCCCTTTGAATGTGTTTGGAAAATGTTAAATGGAGTGTAGGTGGAAGATATACTTCATGGAGGGGAAGGTACATCTTATCTCTCTCCTATGTTATTTACTCAGGAGAAACATAATAACATGGTATTATTAAATGCCCTGGTATTGCAGATGTATGAGCTCTACATAAAAAAAAAATAATCTGCATAAAAGCTAATCCATGAACTCCTTCATTTAAGGCTTTTTCACATGACTAACTATACAATCCAAGAATCTCTCTCTTCTTAGTCATGGATCTAGTAATGAGAAGAGCATCTCATCAGCAGCAAACATCCTATGGTCAGGGGCTCTGACTCAGAGAGGCTGTTTCACTAACAGATGGCCAGCACTGTAAAAAATCAGAATCTCTCCCTCCTGTACAAAATGCAAGCTACTGTGCAACTGATATGATTACTTGTGAAATGCAAACTCCCAAAGAAGGCTGCAAAGCAGAGTGAAACAGGAAGTTAAGTATCAGGTTTGCTTCTTTCTCTGGCCCTAGAAACACAATCTTGAGAAGAAGCCATAGCCTGGGAGCTAAGCCAGCCTTGATGAGAATACAGGCTCTGTCACAACTTATCCTGAGTACTGGGAGTCAATAAACCTATACAGCACAGGGAGTTCCTCTTTCCTACTTCAAGTTACAATGGAGCAATGCTTAGATAATACAGGAGGAATGAAGGGTAGGAATTACTGTTTTAATTAACAAAACTTTGTCCAGCTTTCATTCAGCTCCTTTCACAGAGCTCAGCATGAATTTTTGTCTTTTCATGTCTTCTCTTTTCTGTTTGCTTCCTTTGGAGAGCTTGCCCTATCAAAAACTTTCTGAGAAATGGCTGTTTAAGCTAAGAAAGCCTCTGTTTTACAAACAGCTGAATGGGAGCTGGGTGGGGTTAGGTATACACTGGTCTCAAACACAGCCTGTGAAGTTCTTTGCTGTGCCCTCCCTTTCTCTATTAGTGATCACTGAGCTGTTGACTCAAGTCTCTCACCTGTCTGACAGGGTATTTGTGTGACTGTGTGATGGTCAGGAGGTGGCACACCTGTTTTGCTTTCCAAGGTGTTGTAGACTCCTCATCACTCAATGGGTGGAGTACACTCCTCCTTGCTTTGCCCCCTGCTGGGTTTTCCTACATGGTTTGCTGCATGTGAGAAGAAATTGCTTTCTGAGTCCTGACATTCAGTCACCTCCTGTTGTGGTACCAAAACCTGAGAGAGAATGATCTCTCCCCCCACTCTTCTTGTTGAATTTTCTATCTAAATCCTTAATTTGGAAACTGTTACTGGGAATTTGTTAGATGCAATATGTAGTGTGAGACTTTGCCATGACACTTGGCCTTGTCTGGGAGTCAGAAATGAGTAGAAGATGCTGCTCATGTCTCAGCTGGTACCACTCCTCAGCAGGCTGGCTGAACTGAGCAGGTGATGGCATTTTCTGACCATGAATGGACACAGTCTTGAAACTGCCTATCCACTTTCCCAAACCTTAAGGTTTACACTCATGTTTAGCACTGTGGCCATGATCCTTATCTACCCAGGTAGCCATAGGCCACTCGATCACATTGACCTGTGTTACTGAAAATGACCTTTATTCATTCAGTTAGAATACATTACAAAATTTAGATTTTGAATCCCATTGGCCCTGTTTTTATTGAAGTTGCAAGGAGAGAAAAAAATACCTGACTGGTTTTAGTCTATCTGGTCATCTCAAAAAAAAACCCCTTTTTTTACCCCTGCAAATACTAGGCATCCCATAGTAAGTATCATGTCATTTGTAATTATACCATGATGACAGTGATCACAGCTTTATCACTGTGGTCACAAGAAAATAATGGAGGTTCAGTAAGTGCAAGCAAAATACCCCTTGCTGGCACCCTTGAGGGGCTGCTTGTGACCAGAATCTCAAGTCAGGAAGGACTGCAGTGAAGGAATGGCCACAGCCTCCTCCCACCATCCAGGGCCATCAAAACCTCCCTCCCCACCAGACTAAGTGTGGGCATGGGACAGCAGTTCCACTGCTTCTGGTTCCATGAAATACTCTATAAAATCTTCCACAGATGTGAAGAACAGGAAATCACAGCTAAAGCTAGTAAAAGAAAACAGTTCACACTGAGAGAAAGCACTGATGTAAGTAAAACATCTTACTCATGGGTTGGTGTTAGCTTGCTTGGGGTGTTGAGTTTCTGGCTGTCTGGCTGTTTGATTGCCATTGTCAGCTATTTGTGGTTTGATGAACTGAGTGCTCTATTTCTCTCTAAAATGAAAGTTTTATGCAGATACCTCAGTGCCATGGGACATCATTGCTAGGTTTTTTCCCCAGTGCAAGCATCCACTGTCCAAAATATTAGATCAGATGTCACTGAAAACACTTTTCAGTTGGAAAAAAAGTTAGTAAGTCACTTCCATGTCTGTAATAACTCTGAGAAGCTATTTTTAACTAACAGTATTAATATTTCCTTTCCTGTGTCAGGAATTGATGACATTTTTCTGTGGGGATATGTGTGTATGTCTCTATTAGACTACTTCTCATGTCAAGAATCTTCACGTTTCTTGACAATTTCAGACAAAACTAATATTCTTTTCTACTTGCTTGGTTTACTATTGAGTGATACCAGCTTAGAGAGAAGAGTATAGAAAAGGAAATTCTGAATGTGCCAAGAGAATATTAACACCCATCTTCTGCCATTTTTATAACACTTTTGGAACAGCTCCTCATATTGTCCCACAATGATGACAAGCAGTGCCTTAGCATGGACTTTAGTGCCTGTGATTCACCTTTTGAGACTGGTGTGCTTCTGCAATAAACATCTTTATAACAGCTATTAGCTGGCTGGCTCATTAAAGAAGACAACCCAACAAACTGGTGCCTAAAGCACCAGAGATTTAACCCTGCTCACCTGCTGTGCCCTGCCATGAGGAAGCCAAAGGTTTTGCTAAGGAGAGCTGCTTTTCCTGGCTGTTCTGCCAGGCTTGGGGCTGCATGATGGCTGAGGCTCTTCATCTGACTCAAGGCCATCATGACTGAAGTGAACAGCAGCCTCTTGTCTCCTCCACTCTCCAGACAGGGCTCTCTCTGTGCAGCTTGTGAGCTTAGTGACCATAATGACTCTGGGACAGAAAAAGAAATACTTCAAGGAGCTGTACTGACAAAGGAGGATGGATAAAAGGCATCATGTGCCTTTCCATGGCAGGCTGCATAAGGACACTTGAAAACCAGAGTGGTGAGTGGTGCCTGCTGGGCTGGCTGAGGAGAGAGGCTGAGACACAGCTGAGAGACCTGCTGGGTGCTCTGGGTGCTCACCCCTGATTTGGTTCATATAATTGAGTCCTCCTGGACTGAAGGAGTGTGCAGCTCCATGATGAAAAAGAGTGAGGCAATTGATGACAGAAAATATTGAAGAATACAGAGAATGTAGTGGAAATATAGGGAGCAGGACTGTGTTGCTGCATCCCTGGCTGCAGTACCCTTCTCCTGCTTTGTCTCTTCATTTTATATTCTTGGATATTTCTTATGAATAGTAAAGGCTCAGGAATTCAGAAGCAATGGAGTCTAATTAAAGTAAGGCATTTCACCTGTTGCTAGAGGTTCTTGTTTGCTGTAAAGTCAGGAGACAAATATTAAAAAACCTGATCTTCTTAGGGGTTGATGCTGTAGTACAGATTAAGGGATAAGATTTTAAACAGCAGAGTTATTAACTGTTTTGCATCTGGTTTTACAAATGAAGATGGTGCAGATTTACTTAAACTGCATCAGATATTTAAGGCTAACAGATGAAGAATTAGGAAGTGTGCAGATTAACATGAGTGATGATTAAGAAAAGCTTACAGGCTCTAAATCCTATTAATGTTTTTGACAAATGACAAGTGATACAAGAAGGATATGTGTAAATGTGGTTTGAAGGGGTGAGGAAGACCTTGGAAACAGGCAAAACTCTGCTTCTGGAAACAGGTAGAGCAAGGACTACTTGGTTTGATTTTGGGCATTGCAGGGATAAAATTAACTTCGGCAAACTCCCAGCTCTTTAGGTACCTCTAATTTATCCTCTTTTTGTGACTGTTAGTTCTGAATTTGTTTGGTACACGTCTAGCACTGGTTGCACAGTATTAAGCACTCTGTGGCCTGCAGGCTGTTCTGTTTGACTAAGATTGCATAAGTCAGACTTGACAGGCAAACCTGGGTCATCTGGTTTCTACATAAGAAATAGACCTTATCCTGGCACTTGGTTATTACTTCAGCTGCAAGAAAAAAGGCTTTTACTGTGGGCATATGGGGTTTGAGGAAATGGTTATTGTCAGTGTAAAATATAAAACTATGGCAAAAGTTTTACAGAATTTGCAGAAATAGAAAGATTTCTATGTTTGAAATTTATCTTTTACCTCTTGAGCTAAAAGTATCTTAGTACCTGAGAGCTCTTACAATTAATATGTGGTCACAGTCACCTTGTCTTTTTTTTGGGATATGCTTTGTCACTTCTGAGAGAAAAACCAAAGAAAGCTGACTCATACAGATGGCCTCAAGGGTGGGGAGATGTTAACAGTACTGGGTTTGAAACTCAACAAAAATAGAAGGGCTGAAAAAAAAGATTTTTGGAAGTTTTGGGGGAGGAAGAAGGGCAACCATATGTGCTTGGAGATAAAAAGGCTGAAATAAAGGAGAAGAGAGAAACAGAAGGTATGTGGTAGGAGGAATTTTATCTACTCCCCACCAAGCCTGGACTGAAAGGACTGTACAGGGAAGAGAGGCAGCTGCAAGCAGGGGTCTGGCAAGTATTGTGAAGGAAGTGGGATGGAGTTGTTGCCAGTATAGTGCTGGCTGGCACTGGTTGGGAAATCTTGCTGAGAAGAGGGACAAGGGGAAGCCCCATGGCATGGCTGGAAATGCAGTAAATTCTGGATTATTGGGTGCTATTTTGGTGAGAGATTAAACACCACCAAGGCAAGGTGTAATGCTGAGGGAAGTGGAGAGGTTGTGGCCACCCTCTCCTATCCTTATGGGAGGGAAAGTGGAGTAAAATGGCAAACCTGGTTTTCATGATGGTTTCTCTCTCTACTCGTTTCAAGTCTGGATAGTCTGCCTTACTTGGTAAGGGTACAGGGATTGCATTGGCTTCTTTTATTTTCTTAAACATAAGTATGTTTATTCTGACTTCTTCATTTTTTCTTAGTGCCCCGAAAATCCCTGAAGAGTCTTTTTGTATCTGTGAAAATGCAAAGTGAATCAAATTTTTGTGAGCCATCAAAGGTGTTGTCCTCTTGTAGCTTTCATGTGGAAACTTCTGCCTACTCTTCTTCTTTTTGCACTCAAAATACTACTACAGGGCAATAGAATACTGTAGAAAATATTATAGTCTTATGTACCCTTTGATTACAACAACTAAAAGTTGAAAACCAAAGTGATTGTTACTACTGAATTCTCAAAACTTTTTGAGGCAATGTTAAGCAGTACAGTTATCAATGTATTTTAACAGTTAGAGCAGGAGAAATAAAGGGCCTTTTTCCCCCTGATATAACCAAAGGGCCAGAGCAAAGTCTGCCCAGGGAATCCTGGCTCACAGTTCTGATTAGAGGGGTTTTTCTTAGACACCAATGGAATGGTTCCTTCACTTTTGAAGATGGTCAGATGTGTCAGAAGTGAAGCAATGCTTTTCTGAAATGGTATTTTTGGTAAATCTTTCCTCTTTCTACTGAAATTATATTTTAGGTTTTGTTAATCCAGCCTCTCCAGATACTGCCCCTTCTCATGTCTTTGTGATGCATTAACTGGGAAGCAGAACTGCTGTATCTGGGGTTCTTACACAATCTTGTGCTGCATACTCTGAGAAGTGACACTGATGGTTTTGTTAATTTCCAGAGATAATAACTTCAAGAGAACTTTTTGCTGAAATGGTGACTGAATTCTTTGTTCTTTTAGATCTGATTCAAGAGCTAACACTCTGCTTTTTTTCCTAGGTATAGGTGACACTTTGTCTTACTGCATTACACTTAAGTTACTCGATCTGATGGAATGTTTTAAAATTACCATTTTATCAGAAAATGTGGTTTACCAGAAAACTACACAACAGTGAAGTGTTATCACCCACATGTGTATTTGCAGACCACATGTGTATTCAGTGATTGAGCACAGGCTCTCAGTACTGCCTTTTATATTTCAATCACCTTGATATTTGAATTTTTGACCATGCTAAAGGCTTTTCTTCCCAAATAAGCAATACTTTGCCAAATATGCAGAGTAAGAGAGGACTGAAGGAAATGGAATTGTGCTCCCTGGATGCTGGTTTAGATGTATAAACAGGAGAAGCTTTCCCCATCTCAAGGAGCAGCCCAGCTGCTGTCTGGGGGCTAGAGCAGGCAGAGGGTGGCTTCCAGCTGAGCAGCAGGAGGTGGAGGAGGGTATCAGGGTTCACATTTTAACATAAGGCAGGTACACAATCTCTCTGCCTCCTGTACAGAGTTGCAGCACAGAGATCCTGCCAGTTTCTCAGAACATGGAGATGATCTGTGAATGTGAATCTGAGGTTGTTCCTGTGGCAAAGTGAGTGTTACCTCATGGCAGTGAGCTGCTGACTTGCACCACACTGTCTTAAGGGTTATAAATGAATTTTTAACCTCTGAGATTGAAGGGGAAGTTCAGCTGCTGGGCCAAGCTTTCAGAGTACAGTATTAGAGAAAGATGTACAGTGAATGGTAAAAACATTTCAAGAAAGAAAAAAGTTTCAAACATTTTTTTTCCATAAAAACTGATTTGAAGAGTGAAAACAAAGTTTAAAGAGAAATTGTAAATAAGTTTGACTATTTCATGGCTCAGCTTTGTGCCTAAAACTCTTACAGGAACTGGAATGTGTTAAAAAGCTGAGGCAAAAATTCTGAAAGCTCCTCTGAAAAGGGCAATTAAAACTGAAAAGCAATGTACAGTACAAATAAGTTTGTTTTTTAAGTTTACTACAACGAAACAGTAGAGATACAACTTAAGAACAGGTTTTTAGTGTACTGGAGCAGATAGCACATGGAGGAGCATCCCTGTTTTAATTCTAAGTGGTGCTCCCTCTCTGGTGTGGTGGCAGTGGCAGCGTCACCAGACTGGTGACCAGTAATGAATGTGTCGCACTCAAAGATCCCTCCAGGGTTCTGATTCAATCTTTTGAGTTATAGGATCAGGACAAAATGAACTATTTTTCAGGCTTGTAAATATGTGACAAATGACAGTGCAGGAACTATTGATTCCAATCACACTGATACAATGTTTCATAGTCAGGACAGACCCGCTTTACAAATGACTTGCAAGTTGAAGAGCAAAGCCATACATAACATGCTTCAAACCATATCAATCTTCTGGGGTGTTTCTGTCACTAGTTGCCTTCAGATTTGAATAAAGTGCCCAAAATTGAAATGTGTATTTTAAATATTTTTCTGGATTAAGTCAGTGCTTTGACTTGAAGCAGAGTCAGGAGTGAAACTTGGGCCCCTGACACAGGATTGGGGCTCATGCACAGCAGCGAGCACATGCTGTCATTTATCTAAGGCTGACAATGTTTAAATAGCCTGTAAATGTGAATAATGGGCTCTCCTCTCTGCAGAGATTGTTACTGCAATTATTGCAGTGCAAGAAGCATCTGACTCTGAGGAGCAAGTTAAATTTTGAGGGAATTTCTTTAAACAGTGGGCATGATCAGAAAATGTGATTGAATTTTCTTTCTGTTTCTAAAGCGAAGATCATAATGGGATATAATTGTGATAAAACACTTGATTATGAATATTTAAGATTGCAGGCTGATAGATTATTGTTAACATCTTGGTTAAGAGAGTCAATAATGAACAAAGAAAAACTCATGTTGCATGCACATGTTGAATACACAATTGTCTCCTGGGAGATGCTCAGAGGAGCCAACTGCATGTGGCAAGTTAGTACTGTTAGTTCATGTATTAATGAAAACTGCCTGGATGCTGTGGTAATGAAGGAAATATATAACCTGTACCAAATGGAAGAAACACCTCTAGTCCAGTGCCTGCTGTATAAAAATAGCTTTCTTGGTGGTAGCTGTTTGCTACAGCTAGGGACCTACACTATTGATAATGCTTGAAATCTCCCTCTGCTGTTCAGCAAAGTCAAATGAAAGCTTAAAATAGAACACTTATTTTAGGTGGGGATAAAATTACTGGAAGTTTATGAAAGTTCATTTGATTAACTGGTAATAAATTGCTTATATTTCTTACTGGGACATGAATAAATAGCTTCACTTGAGGACAGCCCTTGATCAATAGTAGTCATCTTTATAGGTATAGCAAGAAAGAAAGTAAAAGAAATATCCATGTTTCTAATGAGTTATCATAGGGCATTTTTGGTTACAGAAAGGGATACATTAATGTGAGCTATGTAACCATTATTTTTGTTTCCTGGCTCACCACTGTTATCCAGAATTCAGTTCTAGTTCACCATACTTATCACATACCTTAAAGGAGCCCTGTGTGGTGATTTATTATGGATCTTTTTCCCTGCTGCTTCAAGGAATAAGCCATCTGTGTACCATAAAGGTATTATAAAAAGCTTTACAGTGTTGTCTGTGAGGGAGATCTGGGCAGTCAGTACAAAGAGCAGCTCTTGGTTTAGAAGGTACTTCTACCACTGTGAGTTCTCTGGACCAGCTGTGTTTCAGTTCCATCCTTTGCTTCATTTGCTTTCCCCTCCTTGATTCTAATTCTATTTTGCTTCTCCATTAAAGTGTGATAAACCAAAAAGCAAGAGAGATTAGGGAAACAGTAATGCTACAACCAACCTCTCATTAGAAAGTCAAGCTTCTGGCAGGGCTGTAATTAATTAGTGTTTTGTCTGACCACATAACTATATCAAACCTTATTATTGGCTCAGTCCACTCAGGCCAGGTCAAGCTTCAACTACTGACCTCACTAAGTGCAATCCTGGTCAGGAAGCTATTTTAACTACAGCATGCTTCTAAATCTAGGCTGTAGTTGTCTGCATTTGGCTGTGCAGGCTGCAGTTATAGCCCAGTCAATGCACAAGGAATTCAGTTTTGCCAAGGCAGGTCAAACCAGGCTTGCAGTTTCCCTAGTGAATTTTTCCTAAAGCTGGAATCCATTTTTTTGCTGCTTCACTTGGTTTATCAATGGGTCTCATTCAATGATAATATTGACTTAAACTATCTCAGGATGTCAGATGAAGTTCATATCTCTCTGGCTTGCAGAAGGCAATGGTAATCATCAGTGCCTCATAGAACAACAGCACAAAATGAATGGAGATTTTATTTACCTTTCCCAAATTTACAGGAGAATGCTGCTTCAGTGCTTTGTCAAGGCTTTGGGGAAATACTTAACTGCAATTCTTTCACTAGCTGCTGTTACTCCTGGAACCCTGTGCTTGCTTTTCCCTAAGTGTCTAGAATCACAGTTCCTGTCTCAGTACTGAAAAATAAATCTGTTTAGTGTTATATACAGAAATTGGTTTTTAATCTGTTGCAGTGTGAAATTTTGTGTTGACATCCACACTTTGAAAAGGGGCATTCAGTTATGTCTTTAATTCAAGCAGCAAGTGAAAATGCAGCAAGATATTCCAAATCCTCTTTACAGAACACCAGTGAGGCTTGGAGCAAACCTTAGAAAAACTCAAGTTCAAATATCAAGGTTCTTACTGTTACCTCTGTGAATTCAGATTCAAATTCTGCATTCTAATGGTAATCTTTATTTTATGTTAGCCAGTAAAAAAAAATGAAGAATGAGTATAACTTTTTTACTCCCCTTTCCTATGAGTTGTCCCTGGAATTTTGACATTCCTGAGTTTCTTTGCCTTTGAATGACACAGTACACAGGGTCATTTGTACTGATGCAAATAAAAAACCAGAACATTGCTTATTCCTCCTTTAGCATCCACAGTGGTGTTGCTGCTGATGAAAAAAACCAGCTGCTGTGGCAGCTCCATAATTGGCTCCTGTTTTTCATACTGTGCTGGTCATTTGGCTGATGCTCTGGCAGAGTTTGCATTGTGTGTAAACCTGAAGAAAAATTGTTTCCAGTATTTCTGTGGGAAATCTGTGGGAAGGGGTAATAGACTAGCACTGTGACCCTCTGCTTAATGTTCTCAGAAACATATACTGACTCCAGCAGAGAATTTTCAGGAAAAAAAGCATTTCCACCTCTTTCTGTGGTCTACAATGATCTCTTTGCTGGAAATATTGCTACCAAAAATCTCTGGGAGGCTGTAAGAGTAAACATGCAAAGCCTCCTTAGGTGAAGCACTTTCTGAAACAGTCATCCAGTGTGTAGGACTCTGCTCCTGAGAACTGAATTCCCAGTGAATATAAATTTATATGAATTTTTTAAGCAAGCTTTATCACCCTTGGAATCGTAGGATGGTTCAGGTTAAAAGGGACCTCTGGAGATGGTCTTGTCCAGTCACCCTGCTCAGGCACAGCCATTGGGGCCAGTTTCCCAGGACAGTGTCCAGGTGACTTTGGAATATCTCCATGAATGGAGGTCCCATACCCTCCCTGGCCAACCTGTGCCAGTGTTTGATCACCCTCAGAGTAAGAAACTATTTTCTGATGTTCATACAGAGTCTCCTGCATTTCTGTTTTTGTCCATTGCCTCATGTCCTGTCACTGGGCACCACTGGAAGGGGTCTGGCTCAGTCCTGCTTGCACAGTCCCTTCTGATATTTCTATGCATGGATAAGGTTCCCCCACCCCTGCTCTTCTCTAGGCTAAGCAGCCCTGATCTCTCAGTCTTTCCTTAGAGAAGAGATCCTGCCCTCTCTATCCCTCAATCACCTTTGTGGCTTTGTTGGACTATCTCCAGTGTATCCCTAGCTCTTTGCACTGTAAACTTTTCCATTCCTCAACCCTTGGCCAAGATCTGGGTTAATTCCCCAAGTCTGGGTTTCCAGCCTGCCACCTCTTCTCCGTGTAACAACCACTAAAATTGTAGGAAAAGTGGTACCTGTGTCTCCTACAACATCCCATTCCCAGCTGTGTCATGTGGACTGTTACTTGATAAATGTAAAAAGGCAATAAGAACCTTTAATCTGTTAATTTTTCTTTAAACTCATGGCATTAAGATGAGAATCCAAGTTATTCTGTCCTTTAGAATGTGAGATCGCAGCCTTGCTGCAGCTGTGCTAGTGCAGGGAGATTAGGGGTTCACAGCAGCAGCACCCTGAGCCTGACTGCTGGTGAGAAGGGATTAGATCCTGGCAGGGCTTTTCACAGCCCTGGAAGGATATCTGCTCTCTCTGAGCTGACACAATTGCAGGGCTGCTCCATCTGCATGCAAACCTTGGGAGCAGCAGATGGCTGACTGCTGTTATTAAACTCTGCATCTTTCCCTGAAGATTTAAGGTTGTCCAAGTGTAATAACCTTTCATTTTTATCTCAGAATTCTTCTTAAACAACAGTTAAGAGGGTGAAAGCTGCTGATAAAACATTATCCCTTCATTTTGGCTACTTATTTAGATAATTTGTGACGTTTTTATGACGTAGACAAAAATTTATATATTTACTTAACATCAAAATTTGAGGAAAAGCAAGGAAAAAATATCTTCATTTTAAATGGAGATCAAGTGAACTGCATCAATAAAGCTCTGGTGTGTAGTCTTTCTACAATTATTAAGAAGGGAACATGTAATACTTATTACCACTTTGGTGCTGCCAGGATTTTACAACATCACTAAATGATCCTCCTGTAACCTCTGACTCCTTAGCATTTTTCCCCACTCAGAGGGAATGTTCTTTATTATCCATGAAAACATAAAAAATTATTTCATTTAAAATTAAATATGTGCATCCTCAAGTGTTCTGCTGTATTTCATTAATACTGAGTAATGTCACTTTTCTAACTGATAAAATCCATCCCTAATGGAGCAATATTTTTGAAAGACATAATAAAGTGGCCTTTGAGGTGTCCACTACTTGTAAATTCATTGGATATTACTTTAATTTTAATAGCATGAAGTCCAGTAATACTTTGTTGCCCATTCACTTGAGATTTTTCTACAGAGAAAAAAAAAATTAATCTAACTCATATTCTCAAAATTCATACCTTTTTTGCAATTTAGTGTTTCCAGAGTCTTGTACATAATGCTATTTTATTCAGTGCTTAATGCAAGCTTATGTGCATGATTTTGCACAGATAGGTAATGTGCTGTTACTAATAGTCCAGTTTTAAAACCATATCAAGCCACTTCTCCCAGCATGAAACAAATTAACTATTGGGGATCTAAACCAGAAATCATTGATAGATCATAGTCAGGTCTTCAGGGTTAGCTTGAATCATAGTGCTGGGGGTGAAAGGTCAAAACTTCAAATACTTCCCAATTCATTATTTCCTTTCTTAATAACATTCGCTTAGGTACAGCTGTTACTAGTTCCAGGTCCAAATGTGTGGCCTTGTCTGATAAAGAGAAGATTTCATTCAGGAATATCTAAGTGCAGTGTCTCCTTAACTTTGAGGTTGAAGCACTTAAATGATCAAACCATTGGCAGGTGACTTGTACTCACCATTCACACTCAGCCCCCCATTGCACCATCACATGCATCAAACCCTGAGCAGGGCAGGGTAGAACAGGGAAAACTCCTTTTGGTAATGAGATATTTTGTTTCTATTGAAAAAAAATAAAACTGAAAATTGAAGAAGTTAAAATGGATCCTTGGCTGAAGGGAATTTTCTCATCCCGTTCATGGGGATTTCCATGAACTTCTCTCTACAAAGGAATAGGACCCACATGAGACCTTGTAGAGGTTTTCTCTTTGAAAGCATGTCCAGGAGCAGAAGGGATATAAGCAAAGTCCAATAATCCCTTCCTGGCAGAGTGGGTCCCCACAGGGCCAATCCAGTTGGTGTATACTGGCCCAATTCCCTGGTTCATCTCATGCTTTATGTGGCTGCAGAGCCCAGCAGCCTGGAGATGATCTCTTAAAGATCTGCCCCTGGGAGCACCTTGTCTTGGGGTACAGACCCTGTGTGTGGCTTTTTGCCCCAGCACAGCTTGTGTAGTTTGCCAGAAAGAGTGTGTTGAAACACTTTTATATTAGAGACAAGTGTAATTTTTAGGTTATTCCCCCAAGAGAAGGGAGGTGCTAACAGTTGCCTTCAGGAAGCAAGGCTGGTTGTATGACTAGTGGTCTCTTACAGTAGTATTGTGTCATTTGCCTTTGTCAATGTTTTTAGAACATTTATTTAATCAATAGTTTGCAAATGGCTGGAATTAAATGTCAAGTGAAATTTCAAAATCTGGGTAAATGCATTAACTTTAAATAGAAGCTCTCCTTTCCTACTCCAGGTAAGCAATTAGTGTCTGGCCTTCTCTGATTTTGTTTTTCTCTCAAGTGTTTTTATTTCCCCATAACATGCTTTTTTTTTTGTTATTTTATTTTTCCTGTTCTGACTGATAGGAAATGTATCATGGTGGATTTTTTTTTTTTTTTTTTTTTTTTTTTTTTGTGATTTTGTTGGTTTTTAGGGGTTTTTTTTTAAGCTGTGGTAACTTTTGTGGTTTATTTCATATTGGTCATTTCACCCCCAATCCACCAGTGTCCAAAGTAGTCAGTGCACCCCCTGAGTGCAGGTCTATTGCTTCCTCCTTATGGAACTTTTAGGGTTAGCTCTACTTAGGTAACAGATGAAAGCACACCTGGGTCCAGGCTGCAGCTTCCACCTCGAAATGTACTGATGCCAACAAAACATTGCTTTCCCCAGAGATATAACACTTTATTTATTTTCCCAAAAAGGACTTGCAGCTCTGTCATTGAGTTTGTCTATTTAAAAAATATAGTTTGCTGTTAATCATGGCCACCTCTTGCTCCATCTATTTAAAGTCCAGATGTGTTTTTAGCATCTAAGAACTGTGTTAATGATCAGGTTAATGAGCTGTATGTATTCATTCTCATTTTTCAGCACACTGAAAGAACAAAATATGTACACGAGTGAAAACAACTATTCATTGCAAATGAATTCTCAGAGACAAGTTGTAAATTTTTTCCTCTTTATTGAATACTTCATTCATTAAGAGTTGCCTTTTTCTTTATTTGTCAGATACACTTTCATGTGATCAGCTGAATGGATAATTCCACCTCTGTTTCTACCTCTGATTTTTTTTTTCCTAGGATGGCACCCAGACTACTGTTGCTTTACAGGTCAACATTAATTCCAGGGAGCAGATAACATTGTTTACTTGTCACAGTGCTATAATACTTCCATTGTTTCTTCTCTTGTTTAATATATGACTCTAGAGAGACAGTGATTGCAATTTGCTTCTAGCTTTTCTGAGCAGAAATATATGAAGTGTCATTGGTCAGTGGCAGTAGTAGAAATGCTCACAGCTTCAAAACTAAAAGTTGTGTAATTTGAAAGAGAACAGAAGGCTATTGAAACATATGGCAGGGCATTGTGATTGACCTTACAAGCATCCAAAGTGATTTCAGGTCCAAAACTTAATCAATAAATTCAGTTTCTCTCTAAAATAAGTTTATTTCTGTCATTGTCAGGAGGTAATCTGTGTGCATCTGAATTCTTATTAGTGCTTCCAGGTTTAAAACTTTGGATGCACATTGTGCTCTCAAGCTGAAACTTGGGATGCGACATTGCATTGCACGCAAGCAGAGCTGAGGTCAAGAGAGAAACAGCAAAGCCCATGTGCACACCATCAGTGCAAATTGAAGCACAAACATGCTTGATTTATGTATAGACTGTTCACACTTTCACTATGAGGAAAAATCCTAATCATAGTATTAAAGCAAATGTTAATGTAAATACAGCCAACATATTCAAGATTTATCCTACGACATTCATTGGTTGTTAGTCTCTTCAATTCTGACTTCTGCAGTTTGCAGTATTCTGTTTGATTCAACTTCAGAGGGAGAATAGGGTAGAACAATATTAGGAATGAAGTCCAATTTGTGTAAAGCAGAAATTAGGAAATTAATTTGCTTAAATTGGTTAAAATTGAGGCTAAAAAATGTGTAGGTTGTAGCTGCAGTACCCACAAATCCTTCTGTATAACAGCAAAAGGTCTGAGATACTGAGCAGAAATATCTGATTTGAAAAATTAGTGGAGAAGTTAAAGCTACATAATATTTCCATAAATTCTGATTTGTCTCTAAGTACACACTAGTGCAAAGACTCTAAAGGAGTCTTTCCATTCATTCATTTATAATGGGATTATTCTAGTATATACTATAGAAGGGATTTTCCATGCATCAGCTGCTATTGTATGACCATACATAATTGGGTCTAAATGCTTACATCAGCTACCTCTTATGTGAAATTAATTTTTGGAACATATGCTGTTGTATTTATACCATTGTTGTTTCATGGTAGATTAATTCTTCAAGGGTTATAATCACATGACACTTATCATTTTAATTATGCCTCTTTAGTTGCAACATATGACAGCTTTTGACTTCTCACCCTCTCCTTCTACATGTGTGACAGATAAAATTATTAATAAATGCCTGTTTATTATGTAGTTATGCTGTACATGTCCACAGGGTGTAGGTTGGCCTCATGTATTTTACCCAGAGTACAGTGTCAGCAGAGCCTTTGTGGTTTGCTAATGAGCTAAATCCTGCTAACACCACACACACTCTAAACTGCCAAAAGCCCTTTACATATTCAAACACGTACAAAGACTCAGCTGGGTCCTTTGTATAAAAGATTAGCTCTTTATTCCAATTAAAGATGAGCTGGCCTGACTTGGTCCAAACAATTAAGAACTGGAAGTAATGAACAAAATGATGAGCAAGGTGGAGAGCAACCTTCAACCTTGGGATAGTAAACAGATCTTTTTGCAGATTTTTGAACTTGGTGGGGAGAAAAAGCTGTTCTCTTGAGAACACTTCCTCATCTTGATCTTAGATGTCATTTGTCAGACATCTCAGTTTTGGCAAGTCACATTTCTAGCAAGGAGAGATTTGGCTGATGAAAAGGGAAATGCTCTGGGATGATTTAGTGCATTTACAGCTTAATAATCTCTGTACCATACCTTCCTACTGAGATCTGAGTTGGGCTTTACTTGACTACATCTTCAGTTAAGGGAAATTTCTGTTAGTCATTTCAAAGTATTTTGGCTTTAAAGAAAAGTTTGAAACTGTTGCATTTGGAACTTTCTGGCCAAATTTTCATGTGCTATTTTGTCTTATCTTTTAATTTTTTTGTATCTCATTACACTGAAATACCCAAAAACTAGTAAAGTGAGTGTGTTGTGAAACCATTGTCAGCTAAGACTGGCCAAGTCACAGTCAGACAATATGCACAGAAGCTAAAAGGCCTTTTCAGCAAGAGTATCTGATCAGTGATTGGTGATACTTTTTCATGCAGAAGTATAATTTATGTATTTTAAGTGCAAGGTAGTGCTGCTTTCAAACATTGTTTGATTTCTGCTTGGTCCCACAAGACCTTTATAAACTCTTGTGCCTGAACTTCATTGCAGGCAACACACAGTTGCACACCAGTCTCTCCAGGAAGAAATTTGTAAAATGAAATAGTCTGAATAGAACTGAAACAAGCATAAATGTTTCTGATCTATTTAGACATCCTGTGTGGGCAGAGATTCACCTGGCCCTGTTTGCTCTCAGTTTGTCTGGGCCATGAGTCCTCATGCCACCTGTGTCTGCCTGCCCTTCAGCTGAGCACTCTGAGCCTGCTGTGGGTGGCACAGGCTCGTGCTGGGGGTGGAATGACATTCCCTAATGACCTTCTCTTAGGGGAACCATTTGATCAAGTTTTAATGGCACTAAGGAGGAAAACCATATGGTAATTTTTCCCTCATTTATTTTAAATAAATAACTAAATTAACAGAAGGTGTTTTAGAAGTTGCTTGGGCAAAATACTATTTCTTGTTTAAGCAATTTAAATAATGTGTCCATCATATCTGTGTATCAATACAGTTCTTCACAGAGACTGAACAAATTATTCTCATGTGCATTATATAGTCTTTTAAAAAGCATAGGAACTGGCAGAAAATTCTATGCAATATTATGTGATTTGGCAACCTTATGGAAAAAGATACCTTGTGACTTAAACACTACTTACAGTGAGACATTCATTGTCTCAAAATAGGGAGCAAGCTCTATTTGTTATTTCTGAAAACCTGAACCAACAACTGTTCTGGTTAAATTTGGCTTAGTGAGATGAAGGAAAGCAAAACTTGTGCTAGTGTTGCATCATTTCAATGAGGGGAGTTGCCTGATTGGAAGGAAAGGAGCTCATGTACTCTACTAGTATTTGAATCTGATTCCACAATCTTCCTTAGATGCTGTAATAAAGGCAAAAATCTTCAACTTAAACCAATTCTGTAAAGTTATTTAAATGCCAAGAATGCTGGTGGCAGTGGGAATTTCAAAACTGTCATTAATAAGAATTACATGTCTAGACTCTTTTAAAATCCCAGCTAACACAATCTACTGTGTTAAATGAATACCTTTGGAAAAAATAATCTGTCCCTCTTTAGGTTAAAATCAGTGGAAAATTTGTAGGAAATCAGAGATGTCTCAGTACCTTCAGGGCTGGATATATATCCCCATTAACTTTTAATGACACTAAGGATTTTTAAATTAGTTTTGTAATGTTGTTTACTTTAACACTTGTTTGTCATATTTTATAATCACACAAGCCAGTGGATTCTAGTGTCACTTTGAAGGTTGGCACAGAGTAACCTCCCCAATGGATCAGTTAAAGCATGTCATGGGCAGCTGGGGGGGGACTGGGTTTCTTGTTCTTGCTCTGCTTTTTTTACGTGTTCTGTTTTTTCACCTCCATAACCTTGTCTGATGGGCATCCCTCACATTTACAATGCCTGATGTGCTTCCTGACATCTGTTCAATTTGATTTTCTATAATTTCCATTGATGCCCCTGTTTTCCTGACATTAAACTAGTATATTGCCCAGCTGTATTCTGGGTCAAGAATGGGCAATCTTTTAAATCTAGTATAAGGTGAAATATTACTGTGGGATGGGAAGAGGAGGAGGGGGAAGACAAGGATTATAAAACTGACTGAAGGGCTGTCTGTCCTGGAAAGGGAAAGTATGTGTTTTATCTGGGAGGATGGAAGAGAGGGAAGGTGCATGTATATTTAAGGGAAGGGTATAATATGTTTCCTGGCACTGGGAGGCTGTGCACCACCAGCAGCTGAAATTCTGGGGCTGCAGTTAAGATGAATACAAGCAGACAATATCAACCTTCCTACCCCACAGTGACTAGCCATTGACCTTAACCCTCAAGGAAAGGGGCACTGTCACTGGGGGAATTGCATGCTTACTCAGCCCTAAGCCACATCTGAGCCAAAGCTGCCAATTTTGCCAAATTATGTGTGATGCTTTTGAAATGTGGACTATTGTCCACCAGGGACTAAGCTGGAATGACTGAATTCATTTCACTTAGGTTTTCAATGGCAATAACATTATTTTAAAAAAATACCAACTATAAAACATTTATCATTCTGATTTTATTCATCTTTGTCATTTACTTATGTTTCATGGTAGTTTGTAAAAGGCAGTGAAGTTAATGTCCCATTACTTCAAACCCCCAAGGTTAGATTTTCAGGCTTAAATTGAATTTAAAAACCGCATGTATAGTTAATTCATACATTAACAAAATTTCTATCCATCACAAGCCTTGAGCTTTTACAGAGTTTTTCACATTTTACTGAAGTCATTAATGGCTGAAAAAGAGTGTAAAGATACTGGTACAGGTACTCTGAAATGCCCCTGAGCAACAGACAAAGGAATGCTTTCTTAGGTGAATCTGTAGCATTCTTCACTGTTCAGCATTGCAAAAAACACCTTAAGAGCTCAGGTACCTTTCAGTCATGGTCCCAGGACTGTCAGAGCATCCCCTAATGGTTTTGCTAGCAAGTGTGATAACAACATTTAGTTTGTAGAGTGATTTTAATTTTTTTTAACTAGGCCACAGGCCTTTTAACTAAGCAACTGGAAGGTCTTTGCTAAATGAACTGGTAAATTTTTGAAATAATTACTTGGTCAGGAAATCTATCATTCTTCCCTCCACTGAGAAGTTTTTAGAACCATTCTGTCACATTTTTGTGCAGACAATGGAAATTGGTCACAGGAGTTACTAGTCTTGGAGGTATAATGATAATGTGTTTTGTATTAGTGTTTAAATAAACCCAGACTTTTGTTTTTAAAGCAATGGGGTTGTAGGAAAATCCTGCTGCTTATTCAGCTTTGAAAGGAAGTAGAAAATACCCAGACAACAAAAGCTGTGCTGCAAACTGTGTCCAGCAAAGGTGGAGAAAGACTGTACTGAGCATTATCTCCCAGACCTCAACTGTGAGTCCCCCCACGTTTGGCTGCTTGCAGAGCCATACCTTTGGAAATGCCCATAAAGCTGTCTCTCATCTTGACAAGCTGCAGAATTAGAGACAGCCTTTAACTCTGTCTTGCTTCAGCACTCTCTAAACCTGTTTGAGGCCATACAAGCTCTGAGAAATCAATTATTTGATAGCCTATTCCTCTGTGGTCAATTGCTTGCAGCTCAAAACTAACTTTTGGCAGAGCTGAGGATGAACAGACATTAAGGCAGCCAGCCTAAACATTCCTTTTGAACAAAGAAAGAAATACGAGAACTACCCTGAAGTAACCAAGGGACCCAGGATGATCTGTGCTTAAAATAAACAAAAAAAACCAAAAAAACTTTGGTCTTCTCCAAAAATTTCCTTTTTCCCCTCCTACAAAAGGTTACACTTTTGTCATACACTCTTCTTTCAGGAGACCTCTCTTTGCTCAGAAGCAAAAAGCTGATAATGACCCAGTTGACACCCAGGCACTTGCAGGTCTGTTTGCACAATTATTAGTGGAACTATTTTCACCTTCATGCATCTATTGCATAAAAAGTTGTATCTGAATAAACTTTCTTCCATAGTATCTCACCTGTTTCCTCTTACAGCTGTTAATTTCTTACCCTTGTCTCTATCATGCTTTTTAAAATCTAATTTCTCAGGAGAAAGATTTATATAACTCCTTATGCTATACAACTTCTGGTAGTGAGAACTGCCCAGGAGAAACAGTGCCCAGGTCACTATCCCTGCAAAGCTACAAAACCCACCAATTGTGGCAGGAATATTTTGAGAACTGATGGTTCATCTTCTGCTGTGTGTTAAGGTCTGTGGACCATCTCTTCTAACACAAGGAAATTAAATATTCTGATTTGTATGTGTAATTATTTTAGGTTTTGAAAGAGAAGTGGAAATAAATTACCTATCAAACATTTTCACCTCAGTTCATCTCAAAGCCAACTTCCTCTGTAGCTCAGTAAGGGTTAGAAGACAAGGAATTTGACCTCTTGCTGCTAATCACATTTGTCCTCTATATTATTTAATATTGTGGCAGGACTGAAATCTATCCTTCCCCAGTTTGAAACCACCTTGACAATAAATCTGAAGCTGCCCTTGGAACCAGCTGTGCCACAGGAAGGCAGTGTGAAGGTGGAGTCAGGCTGCTCTTCAGAGGATTTCTTGCTAGCAAGAAACACGTGCTGAGCTGACATTGCTCACCCAACACTGCCCAGCCTGGGAACATCAAGATCCACCAGAGCCTGAGCAGAAACAGAGGGGAAAGCAACTGAAAAATGATTTCTGTGAAAAGTCCCCGGGTTTTGCTGTGAGTGCTTTCACTCCATGCTCTCTGTTAGACTTTGGGTGGGAAGCTCTGGGTAACGGAACACAACTCCCTTTCAGAAAATTCATCTAAGGAAAACCTTGGAGGGGAATCTTCCCATGTCATTGAGTGCTGCAAGCCTTACTGTTCAGATGGTAATCTTTTCTTATTTACCTATGTTGTAATAAAATTCTAATCTATAGCTTAAAGAATGAAGCTACAGGGTTGTATTAGGTGAAGCAGGGAGAATGATATGAAAAAAGTGTAATTTCATACCCATCATTTTTCATCATTGAGTTAGGCTGGCTGAAAAGCTTCTATCTATCCCCATCAGAATCTCATTACAGGTCAACTTGCAAAGTAAAGTCATACTCAGTTAAAGTAAAAGTGACAGAATTTCTCAGTTGGCAGATGGCCTGATTCCACAATTATTCACCTTAGATGGTAATTGTGAATAATATCAAAGAGCCTGTTAGTGCTTTAGCAGCAAAACCTGTTAATTCACACAGATATGTGCTGATGAAAAGGTTCTCTTCAATTTGGAACCAAAGAACATACAGTTCTCTTGTGTCTTTAATTTAGATTACCTGAGAAATGGTGAAATGTAAGAATGGCCATGATGGGATGGCCTTGAGGTGATTCTGAGCCTATTATCTGGCCTCTGATTGGAACCTAAAGTATATACCTAAGAGAAAGAACCAGAACAGGGCAAGCATCTAGTAATACTTCACTAAATTAACTTATTCTGCTATAGTGTGTAGCTTAGAAAGGCTTCTGTGATGCCTTTTCTATTCAGTGCCTCAAAATGAATTTTCATTCCATGAATTTGCCTTCTTGCACTTTGACCCTGTGTGTAGCTATAATCATAATTTCTTAGTCTGTGTTCAGTCCAGATGAAATCTGCATTATAATCATTACAAGTCTGCCTTTTCAAATTAGAAATGAAATTTGAAGGTGATTTTATTGTGCTTACATAGTTAAGACCTTGAGCTATTTGCAGAGACATTATAGCACAGTTTTTAGAGAGCTAGAACCATTCACAACAGCTTCACAAAGACCCAGATACTTGTGTTATTCCCTGTACTCAGTGTTTAGTGTCAATCCCTTCTGATTTTTTTTCTTTCCAGGCTGGGGTGTAAGAACTGCATCTGCAGTTCCATTCCAAAGCAGTCATTAAATTAGTGCAGTAGGCAGTTGTTCCTTCAAACACTAAAAAGATGCTCCCTAGTGAACAGGGCAAATGTCACTTGTATTGGATCAGTCTATAGGTTATTGTTCCTTCTGCAATTAAATACAGACAGCCTTCAAATTCAACCTTATAATGGCTGATGTGAAAATGGTTGTGAACATGAAGTGCTCAAACAAGAGTACAGATAAATATCAGTGCCTGTTACTGGGTTCAGGTTTGAAGATTTTCATTGGTTTCCTTTATCTCAGGCCCCCAGGTCTCTTAAAGCCAGAAACTTTACTCCAAGAAAACTTCTATATTACTTTCAAAATGTGGGGTTTTTTTCAAAATATAGTAACTAGTTCTTCAGACAAAGATATTTTGTGTTGTTTTAACTGGAGAAGCAGTGCCAAAACCATTAAGATTTTCCAGAAGTAAAAACAATGGGTTAATTCTTGTGCATGTAATGAACTTTATTTCCCTTGTGAATCCATGGAATCAGAATATGGCTTGATGCACATAATCTGCTCTCTGTTCTCCAAACCCTGCAGGAGAGAACTAACTTTACAATGTCTCCTGTTACTGTTCTTTAGCATAGGTAATCAAAATTTACTCTCTTTTACCTCTGTCTAATAATATAAAATATTATAAACATATATACTGGAGTGAAAAAAAAAAATAAAATGGAACAGAATAAACAGAAAGCACATTGGTTAAAAAGTTGTATCTCCAGGTGGAGTATGTGCATGGTGAAAAATGGACTGCTTTTGACTGGCATTGCTTCTGTAAGTTTTCCATGAGCAGAGTTGATAAATAAAAGCAGTATGAGGGAATATAAAAAATATTTCTGTTAAATTTCAGTTTCTAAAACCTGTTAGCCAGTGGCACTTGCAAAAAGAAGCCTGGAAGTGTTATATACCACTTGCTTCAGGAGGACAAAGTTTCCACTTATTTTATTGAAATAGTTTGAGTTCTAGGAAGTTTCTCAGTTACTGTGAACTGGAAATATGTCCAGGTTGATGATACCTCTACACCTTCTATTCTTGCTTTAACCACATGTCAAAAAGCAGGAATTTAGGAAGGAGCAATACCCCATTATAAACAAGTTTTAGCATGAATTTTATTGTATGAAGATCTTCAGCTGATTTGTCATTAAAGAATAAACTAAGAAAAGTTAAAGAACTTAAAGAATAAACTAAAAAAATCAAGTCTCTAGAATGTATAATATTTTCCACAAACAGTCCCATATAGTCCAAGGTCAGTATTGTTGAGAGCTCAGCACAAAGACAGATTCATCACTTCTAATGTATTCTAGAAGAGCAGAATATAAATCTTGCAATATCTGAATTCATGTTGAAATAGATTATATTGCTGACATTCAAATGAAGACACCTTTATGTGAAGTAAGGGCTTGTTATTATTGTCTAACCATTGGAAGTGTCCATAAATTCAAAATAAATAGGGTTGAGGAGTAAAGTTTGGACCGAGAACACAAAAATCCTCAGGGCTTAACCTCGGGTTGATTCTGTGTTTCCACCTGCTGGAAGTTGATTTTCCAGTTGGAATGTACCCTCCCTGGGTAAGGACAGGTTAATGCCCAGCTGCAGACGTGCTGAAGGGAAAAATCAGTTTATTCTTGTAAACACAGCAGTTTCCATAAAACCACATGGGTCAGTGAATGTTTGTCTAATACAAATGGGGAAGCTGCAAAATGCAGCCCTGAGGCTGCAATGCTTTGGTTACTCCACTAATGCAGCGTGCTAAAAAGAAATAAAAATTAACTTGCCAATGATTGCTACTCAACTTTTTATAGTTGGTGCAGATGCTGTGATATTTTATTTTTCAATTAATAAGCTTGAATCAATTTTTTAAGCATCTTACTCTTATGATTTACAGGGGATATTGAGCCATCAAAGCTATCAAAAGCATTAATCTTTAATACGAGGGCAATTCAGTTATCTTGCCAGAAAGTTTTAATTAGAAGGAAATTCTTCATCTCTGTGATGCTTAGCTGTATTAATCTTTCTGCATCAGTGTATCAAGTTTTGGCTGCAGGAACAATGTTTTAACTTAATTAATTCTTCAGGAAAAAAAGTTGCTCTTGAAAATTGAGTTGGATCTTGCTTGCTAGACATCTACTCAGAGTTTCTTCTGCCCTTCAGTAGAAACTTACTTTCATAAATGGTACCAATTTGAAAAGTTGGGTGTGGTTTTCTCAAAGCTTGTGCTTATAACCTTAGAATTCACAGGTGGATCTTCCTGTGCTGGCAGGACAGGAGGCAGATCCTAACACTTCCAGGTGGGCTCCTTAATCATCCTTCTCCCAGCAGCAGGAAATTTACATTACTGACATCAGGAACTGGGGCCTGCAGACACCTAATGGATGTAGAAGACTCTCCAGAAGTCATTACAACTGTAATAGTCAGAAATGGTACTGCAATTAATTTTTTTTGGTTGAATGATACATTATGAAAATGAGATTTTTTTTTTTTTTGCTCTTTGATTCCAGGAAAACATTTCAGATGTTGTCAATATATTAGTGGTAAACCTTGATTAAGATCATTTTTACAGCATAAAAACATATTTCAAAGTTTCTAATTTGTCCTAAATTACATTATGCAGAAGCTACTATTTTTCTTTAGTAAACCAATTGCATAAACCATGAGAGAACACTTACATTAAGTGAAGAAGAAAAAGAAAAGAATTCCAGGCATTTAGAGAAGCTCATGAGGGTAAAAAGTCCCCAATCTAAGAATGGTCTAATTCTTGTCATATGTTTAACTGTTTCCCTCAGTAGTAGGGAATTAATTACAAATTAATTGTAATTGCTGATTTTACAGTAAATTGTTAATGTATTCCAATCTAATGTTTAATAACAGATGTATGTTTCTTTTTAAATGGTTATATACATCTCTTTCAATATTACATCTCTTTAAATATTACATTTTGCCTCTTTCCAATCACCTGTTAAAACATAGAAATAATACAAGAATTCACTGCAAAAAAATTTTTGTTAAACACTCTTTTAAGTGTTTCATAAGGAATCAGGAGGATATTCTAGGAAATCTTTAATTCTCTTATTGAAGAAGCATTGTACAGAGAAATATATGTCCCCTGATGTTTCTCTTCCAGAATTGCCATATTAATATTCTTGCTTCTGTATTTATTGTAAATATATTCCTGGATTTTATCTGGGTATTTTTGTTTGGTTGGTTGGTTTTTTGAGCACAGTGGTGAATTGTACCTTTCCCAGATGCTCAGAATTATGCACCAGGTCTCTGGCTCATTCATTGTCCAAGTTCTTCCTAACTTGATTTACCAGAAAAAAAAAATGGAGGTACATGCATTTTTCTCTCTCTTTTTTTTTTTTTCTTTTTTTTTTTTTTCTTTTCTTTTTTTAGTGGTTTGGAGAATCTGAAAATTTTAGGAGTTGATTTTAGAAGTTAAGTTAAGCCTTTCTCTTGGACTTAGAGTAATTTTTTAGCTCTAGTCTCTTCATGCAGGATATGCTTAAGCATGCAGACACATCTATTGTGGAACATCAGGGCAATCCTGCAGAAATTGTTTCACTGTATTGCTGATATTGCCAACAAAAAAAGCTCTCAAGCTCCACAACTGCCATTCCTACACCCAAGGTATATTCCATTAAATATAATTTGGTTTTGTTATGTAATATATTTACAATATCTTTCTGCTTGCTCTTGAGAGGGAATATTTCCTTTAGACATGAGTGTACCTTTCTGAGTTGCAGCTGAATAAAAGTAAATTTGATAGGCACAAATCTTCCAGGAACCACTATGCACTAGATAAATTTTGAAGAACTGTTAAAACTCAACTTGTATCTAACTTTTTCTGTGTTTCTTAGGATCTGTTCAAAACCCTTTCTGTTTCAGTTAATGAATATTTGCTGTTTAGTTAGCTATTGCATTTCAGATATTACTGTCCATCTGTGCATTAAAAATGTCACTGAAAAGTGGCAGTGGGTCAAGACTGATTTATCTGTATTGTTCTATATTTTTTTGAAAGCAACCATATCTGGGTTTTGCCCTTGAAGGATTAGTGTTTGTTCCAGGCAATCCCATTTCAGCACGTTTCCAAACCCAGTGTGTTTTCAGAGCTGTGTTCAGTAGTGTGTTATTTAAATGCTTGCTCAAGCTTCTGGCTGTGTGATGTAATTTCAAGAAAAGGCCTTCCACATTTTTAGAGATGTACTCTGCTTTTAAGGATACATCTTGCAGATGTGCTCTGGCTACAGAGAATGCCAAGATCTCACCAGGTTTCTGATAAGGAGCTGCATACACTACAGCTAATTTGCCATCACTGTAGCAATAGAGGGCATTTGTACATTTTCTGGCTCAGGCTGCAAAGTTCAGTGACTCAAGAAGTCTCAACTGTTTTCCCTTCTAGAGACAGACCCCAGGTCAGGGCTGAAGCCTGTTGAAATGGCTCTCAGTAAAGCAGCTGCTGTACATTGCCAGTGCTCTCTGTAATGTGTTTGCCTGGTGGATCAATGGCTCAGATTTTCAGTGTCATAAATCTGGAAGTTCAACAGCTTTCAAAAGCAATGCATGCACTTACAAAAAGTAACCTAATGGTTGAGTAGAGATTTCAGTAATGGGATCAACAGTGCTCAGGCAAAGCAAAACAACAGAGAAGGGATTTTTAAGCTGAAGAAATTCTGGCAAAATAAAACATTAATCAGATATGGCAGAGTCATATAATTAGATTACTGGGTTTTAAAATGCAGCCATGAATAACCCAATACTAAACATTTAAACTTCATAAATGCCTGTGCTAATAGTTGCTTGCCAAAATACATAGCAATGATTTTCCATGTGTCAAATACCAATACCTTGAAGACATTTCTGTGTTATCGGAATAGAAATTTAGCTCTTATATTTGTATTTCCTTTGTGTGAATACTTGTGTTATGGGCCCAGATGTAGCCAGAGCACATGAGGATTGTAAACACCTAATATTATATTTAAAACAGAGATTCCAAATTGTTTTGTATTAGAAGTATCTAAACATTACCCTCAGGAATTAAAATTACAATCAATTTGTAAATATCTTTTATACATTCACAGGAATTTAATGCGCCCATCAGTTTTGGTGATGTACACAAAATGTTCATACTCTGTATTCATCCTAATGCAGGTAGAATAGTGATAAAAGTGTATTAATTTTCTTGGAAAATTGTGTATTCTCTTCAAAACATGAATGTGACACAGGCTGATACACTCTCGTGTATGTCTGAACACAGAATCCTTCTATAGATTTAATGAACTATATCAAGAAATCTTCAAACTGCAATATGTATAGGGTCCACCTTCCTTATAAGGCACTTACTTACATTATTCTCTTTGAAAGTGTTCTGGCTCACAAATACTGTGCATGAAGGCCTATTACATTCTCCTTTATTACAGCAACATCTCCTTGTGACATTCAAAATGCTTGTCTTTCAAGGATGCTGTTATAATAAGGTCCAGAGTGTTTGTAATAAATTCATAGAGATCAATGAGCAGTTCATGAAATAGCTTCACAGTCACTTCTGTGTGAAGCAGCAGTGCAGCAATATAAAAACTGTGAAAAAGCAGGCACATACAAAATTAAATACCTTGCTGCTTTTCACAAGAAATTATAAGAAGTTATGCTTTTCTTTTAATCTACATTGTATTTCTGTCTTGAGAAGGAATCTTCAACAAACTGCTGAAAATTTGGAGACAGTGAATTCCAACTTTCTCTTGCTCTGTGTTTTCAAGGATTCCCATGTTTTAATGAAAATATGCCTAAAGGAATAATCATAGGAATAGAAACCACTTAGTTAATATAATAATAGGTTTGTAACACCTGCTGTATCTGTTGACTCTGTTGTTGCTACCCATGAAAATTGGGGCTCTTATGCCAGGCAATTGGTCTTTCAGTGTTTCTTTATATTTAGCTTGAATGTATTTAGAACCTGGAAATGATTGAGCAAATAAAATTCAAATGCTATTTTGAAACAATATGTTTTTATAAACATTTTTGTCCTTATTTTGCCTCTTTTAATTTTATCATATTTTTATAATGAGCATTTTTACATTTTAGAAAGAATGTGCATTTTTAGTATTGCAATGAGCTTGTTGTTACTTATGTAAGTTTTTTGTATAAAAGATCCTCTAAAATAATTTTGTTGATGCTACATGATTTGTAAATAAAGCAGTTTGACACACATATACTCTATAAATAAGGTAGTTATGATTGAAGATAATGTCATGCTGGTGTCCCTTGCTTAAGTCAGAAGATGATTCTAAATCCACAAACTTTGAACTGTGTTTATTCTTTAGAAAGGAACTTTTAAATTGCATGCATGCAAGTAGACCAACTGTCTAAAAAGTCAATTTCAAAATAACTTGTAATTAGAAGCAACTAAAATTATTTATAGTTAAAACGTTTTATGAAAGAACTTTCTTCATGCTTGTTCCAGAAAGCTGGTATCAAAATTGGGTATTTTCATGAAATAGCACTGAAAAAGAAATAAATCAGAAATTGCTTTTCTCACCCATAGTCCAACCCATCACAGTTGCTCTTTCAAACAGCTAAGCTGCTCTTGATTCCAAAGATGGAATATCAGTCTGCTATACAATTACTTTAAGTCCATTTTGCTCTTTAGAAATCCAGGAGAAAGAAGAATGAGGCTGTGTGGGATTTTTGTCTATCAGTCTGCATAATCAATAGTTGACACAAAAGGACTAATTGCTCTTAACATTTAAACGGAAGTGCTTATTAGCACAAAAGCTGTGTATCCTCTTATTGTAGCTGGTAACTACTATCCTGATACTTATCTGCAGTCACAATCAGATAAAAACTGTTGATTCCAGCAAGGATCTGGCAATAGCTCAGGACTGTAGGAAGGTGGGAAGGCAGTGTGAGAAGTATAATCCAGTCTGTCAAGAAGTTTCTCTTTGCTGTTACTGAAGGATTGGCTTCATGCCTTTCAATCTCACCTCTATTTTCAATATTGTAGTCAAGGCAAGGTAGGAGAGAGGGAATATATATGCCTTGAAATTAATATAAATGAGACATAATTTTAATGTTTTAAAGTATTCTGCCTCTTAACATTTTGTATTCATGTCAATTCAGCATTTCCTTCCTTATCTGGAATCTAGAAATGTAGCAGAATTATAGTGAAAAGCTATCACCATTTAGAGATGCTTTATTTTAAAACAGTGAACAGGAATAGGTATAAACAAAATGTAAAGTGCCTTCCACTGGCTGGCTACATCAGATAATGCTCCAGACAATTGATTTTGTTGCATGCACTTATGTATGAAGAAATGCATTGGCCTGATTCAGCATGTGTGTATTCTGAGGTTATGGAAAAGGCTTGGTTTGCTTCCCAAACACAGATTGGTGAGGGCATGCACGAAAATCAGATTGACTAATACATTTACAATTTATACAAGACTGCTCAATGCTTCCCATTATCATTTGTATCTTAGAAATTTACTGTACCAAATTCTCTTTGGGGTTATCTCATTTTTACATTACCTTTGCAGAAATATTCCAGAAATTTTAATTATCAATACAGTATCTCAGGGACTTTCACACCCTCTGTTTTCATGTTGCTCCACAAAAAATATGAAGTTTAATTAAATGAATGGGATTCTTGTTAATGTGTCTAGTGTTTTGCTCACAGCCCATGCTCACTGCAGCCTTTGGCAGAGAAACCATGAACAGCTTCCTGAAAGTAGGACACTGCAAAAGAATGAGTGTCATCATCTTGTCTTAAAAATATAATTAAAGTATCGAGGTGCCTTGCTGAAGCAAGAATGCAAAACCGAGGTATTCTATTTCCTATAGAATGAAAGAATTTTTTGTGCTCAAAAATCTTATTAATCATTGGCTCTTTGTCTCCCTGCTGTGCCATTCCCCAGTTTTCACCTGTTTTAATTTCCAGCTGTTTGCTGTAACTGGTGCAGCCATGGCAAGGTGAGGATCAAAGGGACAAAAGCAACAGGATAAGGGGTGGGAAAGTTAGCAGGATTGCTCCAGAATGTTGAATTGCAGAAAAAAATAGCTTTCAAATTTCATTTACTTACCACTAGATGTCTGAAACGGTATTTTGATATCTATGTGGACATTATCTGGTAGCTCCATGTTTTCACTAAATCCATGAAATTGTAGAGGTACAGCATGTACAAAAATAATGATTCCTGGACAGACTTGAGTCCCAAATTTATTGAAGTTGATCAAGATCTCACTGAAAGATATCTTAGCTGCTATTGTGAAGGAGTAAATAGGACTGTACCATAACAGGACTGGTTATTTTATTTATTGGGCTATTAAAACACATGTTCTCAGTTGTTGAGCATTTTTCTGGTTTCCAACTTGCCTTTAATTCTAGTTGGGAAGTTTCTGCTCTTTCTTCTTGTCATATTAGTAGAAAGAGCATATAAATTTTTACAGAAATCTTTAAAAGATACTTTTTTAAAGTTCTTAACTCACTCGTTGAGGAATGTTCTACTAAGCAGCTGTTGTAACCCAACTCTCAAATTCCTCCAGACGGTATTAAATAATTATACAAAACTCAGAAGCCTTTCTATAGAACTATATAATACAGAATAAACATAGCCTGGCTAATTCAAGATGTGAAGTGGAGAAAAGTCTGTTTCTTAAAAAATTAGATACTTTTTCAGCAGTGCTACGGCAGAAGTAGTCTTTTTCTCCCCTCCTTCCCACTTGCATTCATTCCTAAAGATTCTCTCCATCAATGTATGACAAAGTCATTCTTTTATCTTGATTTTTGTGAAAAACTGCTTTTCCCTTATGGCTTCTTTTGGCCTAGAGCTTGTGAACCTTCAGTCTTTGTCAGTGTGGAGTGAAGGAATATGAAATTCTCTGCAAATTGCCCCAGTGTATTTGTACTAGGGCTGTGCAAACCTTTCCAAGTGTGATTTGAAAGAGTCACTTTCAAACCAGGACTTCTGTGGGAGATCCAGTTCACATGGGTTCACAGGCCAAGCAGTTAAAGGGAAGGTTTCAGGCTCAGCCACCCCCTCCCTTCTCCCTACACGTTTTCCCATGGGCTGGATCTCATTACAAACCCATAGGCAAGGTACAGGGTCAATCACATCATGTTAATTCATACAGGTTGACTGGTTCACTGGGACTAGATGCTGAAAAGGTGAGAAGTTTATCACAGCAACATAACTCTGATCTTAGAAAAACAAACATCTCTAAACTAGGTCTCTTCTTATCATATGAATCAAAACCTTAAATAAAAACAAGATAATTTTAAATAATTGAGGGAATCATACGGGGAATCAATCTTCCCCTGCTAGGAGTACTCAGAGGTTGGCTTTACTTCTAACACAAGAAGATCTCTGATCTCAAGGAACTATTCCTTTCTGAAACTTGGATATAATTACATGGACTGAAATATAAAATATTAATGAGTCAGTTCTATATACCTGGGAGAATTATAGTGTGAGGCACACAAGGGGAGGAAACATTTTAATGACTTTTCTGGCTGGAGAAGTGAACTCAACTGAAATGTTTTATCTTCTGGGGGTGGAGGGGAAAGAAGTAAAATTACCCTCAGCTGAGCAAAAATGACACTAGGCAGCATTGATCCCATGCATTTTTTTAAGTTATGGGAAATGTAAGATGCATGAAATACTTTTTCTCCATGAGCTCTCTTATGGAATATATTTGAAATAGATTATAAACATCATGAGTGTTACTATGCTTGGTCTGAAAGCAGTTAATGGTATTCCAAACAGTTTTTTTGCTTTGTGTCTCTTTACTTATTAGTATTGCATTGTTATCAGAATGTATTAAAAGGCTTTTGATTCTAGACCTAAGCTAAACCAAAGGCAAAATTTGGATTGTTACCACTTTTTGGATGTCTATGAAGATTTGTTCACATGTTTTTTTCTTGGTGCTTTCACTTGATTAGATTGCCCCATCAGAAACTGAGTTCAGTTTGATTTGAAGATGTGCTGTGCACACCTGAGCTGTCTTGGCAGCTGTGTGGATATTCAGAAATGGGTGTGCAGGATGGGTGCAGGCTGTACCCAGCATTTGCTCTGCAGTGAAAGGTAGTGCTGTACAGTAGATTTGAACCTAAAATGGCTGACTAGTTTCTAAATAATCCCTAAGGAAACAGTTTAGTCTAGGCCATTATCTTGATAGTTCATAATTAGGTTCAATAATAAAGCTTGTTTTGCTGACCTAGGTCAGATCACGGCGTCCACGGCATCTGTGCACAGTGACCTTGCTCTGAGAGTGTATTGTTAGAAAATCCATTATTATCATCACATACACTTCGGAGAAGTGGCTGTTTTGTGAATTGATGGTGTGATGTTGCCACTTTAGATAAAAGAATCCATGAATTATTGACTTAATGAGTTAATGTTGCTTGATTTCACAACAAGGTCTTTTTAGTCTGGGTGCTATTTACTGAACACATAATCACAACATATGAAGGAAGGTACAGATAATAGTACAGTGCATTTACAACCCTCTTCACTCCTAATAAAGCAAAGTGTTAGCTAAGAATTTTTGTTTCTCTTATAAACCATTAAAACTTAGGTGATTACAGCAACTCCTATTTAAACAATTAGCAAATAAAATATTTGTCACTGATTTCTTATCCCTTCCTTCTGTTTGGATTAAGGTCTGTCCACAAGTACCCACACAAGATTTTATGGAATCTAAACATATCTTTGTCCCTATGACTAAGTCTAATATGTGGAAGTCCAGGAAAGGTTGTTAAAAGTCAATCAGTGTCATCCAGAGCTCATTGTATCAGCTTTTTTCTTTTAAAGCAGAGTTTTCTGGCAAATTTATGATATTCAGAAATCTTGAGAATATAAAGGTTTTATTACAGAATATAACTTGTGAGAGGAGAGAGGCCAAGCATACGGAGCATGTCCCAGAGCAGGTATTTTAATGGTATAAGCATCAGGTTTCAAATACCTGTGCTCCTTTGATCCCAAGGTGTGAATCCCAGCTCTGTTAACTCCTCACTCCTACATGATAAATAAAATAAGGTCTGCTTGCAGTATCCTCTGAAAATATAACTCTCACTAAAATTAAACAGAGATTGAGGACTGTAGAATTTCAGTGTACATACAGATCACTGAAGGCAACCATATCAGCCAAGACCTTCACATTCTTCTGAGATTTATCTTAATTTTAATTAACTCTATGCAAAACCAAATAACTGCATAGAACTATCCCAGTGGGTATTGACCTGTATGTAACTCTCACACTAGGGTTCTGCACAAATAGATACAGGTAAAACACGCTGGCCATGTATGATCTGAAATACTGCCATGAGAAAACTTGATTCTGGCACTTGATGTTCTGGTTTTTTTTCAGTCTTTGCACAGTGTTGGTTGCACCATCCCTTGCAGTGCTGTCCCAGTGGTCTGGGGTCTCTCTGCCAGGTCTGCATGTGCAGCTCTGCTTCTCCCCAGCTCTCACAGCTGGCTGGATCCTGCTGACTCTCCAGTCATGGATCAGGGAGGTGACACATAAAGCTTTCCTTAGGAGAGTGTGCCAGAGCTTTGGGGGGCTTAGAGGCAGTTGGATGTTTTACAGCATCTTATATCCCCCATCACAGCACATTGCAGAGATGGAAGGGAGGCAATGGTTTCATAATGTTTTGGTTGGGTGTTGTCTGTGCAGTGGAGGGATGTGCTGCTTAGCCCAAGCTCCCAGTATAAAATGCAAGGTCTGAGGCAGAGCACAGACCCTGGTTTCAGCAGTTCTCAGTTAATAGAATTGTTGGCAGTGTGTCCTGGTATTTTGTTTATGCCACAGAAGAGGAAAATTAAATCCAAGAATGTGACAGACTTCAGATGTACTTGGAGTTGATTTGATGTGAATAAACTCAGACTGGTAAAGCACAGGGCCACATAGCAGTAGATATTTTCCAATTTTTGAGGCTTATGTGTGTATGCCCTTCTCTTCACTTTCTTTGTACTGACCTTCTTCAGTGCTGTGAACTTAATCTTACAGGTCTTTCAAGGCAGAGAACCTGAATAATCAGCTTTAGAGCATTTAAACATGAGCTGAGAGCCTTTCTGTTCCTCACAGCACTGCAAAATGAAAAATTGACATCTTATGATCAACCATGGCTAAAATAAAAACTTTTACATCTGGTCAAGCCTATACTGATCAATTAGGGGAGTGAATTTGTGCCTCTTCCCCATTTATATAAAGTACTCAGCTCTAACCTTCAAGTGTTCTGAGATATTGGACTTTAAACTTGTCAGTATTCCAAGAATGCCCTAAACCTCAGACCAATACATTTTGGGGGCAAATTCCTCATTTGTAGGAAGGAAGAAAACATTTTTTTTAGCAGGTTATTATCTGAAAAAAATGATGGTTGTCTGCAAACAACTGATAGGTTTGGAAGGTTAGTGGTAGTCCTGGCAAAGATGGATTAGTGGGCAGAGTGCAGGTGAGGTGATCAGAGGTGCTGGAAAAATGCAATTTATCACTTGGTTTTGGAGTCTAGTACATCTGTGTCACTGCTGCATATGTGCTGTGTGTGAATACTACATGTGAGGGATAGTTCTGGTGTGCTATTTACTATAAACAGGAGCAGTGTCTTTACTGGTGAGATGATATGAATTAGCAGAGGAATTGTAATGATATTAACTGGAAGTCCTTTCTGGAAACTCTTTAACCAAGCAGATCTCTATGTTTTGTTAAAAATTCATGCTTTTATTTGCCACTTTGTGTGTTTGTGAGGCACAATCTTCATACTGAGATTTGGGGTTCATTCTGAATTTGGGTTATGTATTCCAAATAATTTAAATTATTTCATTAGCCACACTTCCAATCAACCTCTTGCTCACTTTCCTGTTCTAGTGTCCTGTAACTCTGTGTATTTCCCTTTAGCTCCTACATTAATCAGATTTATTTGGGCTATGCTGTCTTTTAGAAACTTCAAGTTCTTATATAGTTTATCTTGAGGGTTATTTCCTCTTTCTGAAAGAAAGATAATTTTCATTTTAGATGCCTTTACTGAAGCTATTAGCACTGTAAGCAAGCGTGGTAGAGTTTGGCTCACTGGATTGACTACAAAAAAGGAATTTTTTTCCCCCACCAGTAATTGATATCTTCACAGATAAAATACCTGCCAGGTATCAAGGAAGGTGCTAAGAGCATCAGATGATCTTTCTGCTCTTGTCTAATAAAATAATAGTTCTTAATGACAAATCTTCTGCAAGGCTAACTGTACTTTTTTCTTTGTAGTTTTCTGTAGTAAGTGGTCTGCTTTTATAATTGTGAGAAAAAATAGTAGAATACTGGCACCAGAAGAAATCTTGCTGGTGAGGGCAGAGAGACAGTGTTAATGAGAGCACATCTGCTTTTCAAAAGCCTCAATAAATTATTCAAAATACTAAAATGCTTCCTGTTCATTCCTACCTATAGCAAAAGAGTGCAGTGTTTTGTTGCGTTTCTCCACTGGTATAATTTTGACATCTACTCCTATTCTCTGGTGGAAATAAATCTAATGTAATTTGTGGACACATTAAACTTATATGGCAGTGAAAGCAATAACATGTTTAGGAAAAAAACCAAAACCAACAAACATGTAGTTTGGATATAGTTATGTGTAAATTACAGTCTCTGTAATTTGATTTCCTAACTGAATTAATTTCTTACCTTTTATAACATACAGGTTAGTTTTATTTCTCAGACAGATGCCTGATTTTCAGCCTGCTGGAAGTCACCTTGTTTGAATCTTGCAGAGTTTTTCTGTTTCTCTCCAGGCAAAGACAGCTGTCAGTCATGCTCAGAAAGGCTTTTGGACAGCATTGACAGCAGGCATGGCTTTGCAGGCTGTGTTCTGCTGGGCAGAGCTCACACCAAGAACTGTCAGAGAGGGCAGATGTGTAGGCAGCTGAGAGAGCCAGCTCAGCTTTGTGGAGGAATTTATACAGGTGATCCCTTACACCAGTGGAGCACACACTATGAACAACATAATAGAAATTGCAGCAAAATGTGAGAAAGTAATTTTTAGGGAATTAAACTGTCTAAACTGTTTAAAACACATCTTCAACAAGATCTGTAATTTGAGTTAAGAAATACCAAGTGCAGTGCTCCCTTCTGTTCTCAAGTGTAAAGCAGAAGCACTTTGCTCTGTTGTTTAAACCTGCTGGAGCTGGGCAGGCTCTGTCCCCTGACTCCTGTGACAGCCCCAGTGGCTCCTGACAGGGCAGCACCAGCACCCAAATGCCATCACTGCTTCATTACATTTGCTCAGCCATTGCCCATGCTGCCTCTGCCAAGCTAAATCACTCCAATTCCTGTATTCCTCATCCTTCCATGAATCTCATCTCTTCCCAAGAAACTTGACCACTAGTTCAGTCTTGACCACCAGTGAAGCCCTGAATTGACTCACTGCAGTCAGAGCAGAGTGCAGAATCTTTTTGCAGATGAAGATGTCAAAAGGCAATCTGCAGTGAGAATGACAGCATGATTAACCAGACTGAGGCCTAAGTCAGAAGTACCCTGGACCACTGGGAAATTAAGGCACCAATTTTCACTGTTGAGATTGGCTGTGATAGGGCAGCATATCCTAGCAACAGCATAAACCTTAACCTGACCACCACAGCAAAAACTAATTTTGTTGTGTTATCTGTTTCAATATCTTTTTAATCAAAAAAGTCTTTAAACAGAAAGTAAACACTCACATGTCACTTTTCCTGGAAGTGCTTTCTTGTCTAATTGGGAAATACCTAATCCACGAATTAGAGGTTACAGAAGCTTTAACACAGATTTCTTTTACCTTGTCTTCTTGGAAAGGTGTTGTGGGAAAGGCTTAGAATGCCTCTTTGCAGCTGCAACAGGTTAAGATTTTAATGTTTTAATATAAAAGTTTTATTCCTGCTTAGGATAAAATCTGCAACCTTAAATCCATGTTGAAAAGCTGCATGTTATGGGTTGGACCCATTGTGAAAATACATTTTAGAAAACTTACTAGTAGACAGTAGGGTCAACTTTCATTAGAAAAATTGTAGTGTTAAACACTTTATTTCAAAAATATTCAAAAGTGAGCAAGCCTTCAGCTAGACAGAGAGTTCTCTGGGGTTACTGTCTTTAAGCACTTTTGAAAACCTTGAGAAGGTGGTAATTATTTTAGTCTAATTTTCACGGAGATATGCCCATACATCTTGATAATTATGAAAATTAGATATTTCATAGACTTGATATTAAAAGTCTGTGCATGTTTTGCACTGGTATGTACATGGTAACCTCAATAATATGAACATGTTTGAACATGGTTACCTAAATGTGGATTCATTTACATTTCAGCATCTAGGTAGAAGCTATGTTTCTCAAGCTGTACCTGAAGGTATCTCTAATTGTATTGGGATTTCTGGGCATGTATCACTCCTGAAATTCAAGTAGTTTATGTCAGAAACCCAAATTAGATTCAGAGTTTAATGTGTAGTTATCAAGATTTCCAAATTTTGCAACAGACACCAGGAATAGAGAATTTTTAGCACACAATGCAAACATAATAGCTTTGTATAGCAGTAGTTTTTGCAATACTCATAAAAAGTATACTATAAAAAGTAAACCAGATCCTCCTTTTCAGTCTACCAGTTCTGGGAGATTAGATTACACCATTTTGTAAAATTTGCAAGAAAACAGAGTAGAGCCAGAGAAATACTCCACTGTTATCCCGCTGTACTGGTTAATTTACATGTGGAACATGTATTCCTGTTAGATTCCAGGAAAAGTTTGAAAATCTAGATGTGAAAGTTTGTCATGCTGAGAGCCAACTGTCCCATATTGATGCAAAAGGGAGAGAGAAAAAGCCAAGAAAATGCTTTAATTGATTCATCAATGCACCAAAGTGTGAACAGGCGTGATGAAGTGTAAAGAGGGATGTGACACCAGTGTGGCAGAGCTGTCACAGTGGAAAGGATTTCCTGTAAAAGTGATGGCACTTAAATGTTATCTAGGCCTCCTGTCTAAGCTTTCATATTCCCTGGAAACTTATGTCTTAGGGGAAGTGTCTGACCAACTGGTGAGCAGGCAGGCATCTTGCCATCTCAACAGGTAAACATACAGACTCTGAGGAACCCCTACTTGTATCAGGTTTGGGGGTTATGGGGAGTAGGTCATCTCTGACAGAACTAAACAGTTCACCCTTCCACAGAGGGATAATCTTGGGAGAGAGGTGATGATTATTAGCAGTGGTTCTGTGTGGCATATTTTGTCCTGAAACATCAATTTAATCAAAGTTTAAATTAGGATTCATATCTTTTTTATTGAAATGATGCCCTCTGCAAGGTACAGTGCAGCAGCTCCTAGGCACTGGGTATTAGAATGTATTACAGACTGGTACAGTAAGACTGTGAAGGAGAGGCTATTGATAGTGAAGTATAATTATAGCAGATGGATTGGAGCCAGTGTTGTACTGAAGGGTTGTTGCAAAGTTCTCTAAGGGATTTTTACTAAAGAGATTGTAGTGTGCATCTCATCCAAAGAATAGGAAATCAAAGAGGGTGGAAGCCCTTAGAGTCACTCTGAGGTTTTGGCTCTGGATTCATTTGATTAACTGGGTATGAATGTTACTGATTCAATATTGATTCTTCTTACAACACCTAAAATAACTGCTGTGAATATATCCAGGATGTTAAGTTTGCTTGTAAGGGATTAGACATGGGAGTTACTCTGAAAGGGGTTTTGCCAACTTTGGAGAAATGTATTTGGGAAGGAATCCTTACCATTATGGCTTAGGCCATTTGCTTTTGCATTCAGAGATGCACCAGTTCTTTTCTAGCTCTGGGAAACCAGAGATTCAAATACAGTCTTGAACAGAAAACTTTGGCAGAAGTACAAATGTAAGCAAATGTGTGCAGTTACTACTGCAGTTACTCTGCCACTTTGAAAATCGCTAGTCAGGTTACATTTGGAGTATCTGCAATTCTGCAATGTATTACAGGAAGGACATTGCTGACTGAGCTTGTAAAAGTGCAGTGGAAGGCAAACAAATGCATGATTTAAGGTTTTGGAAGTATGACTTATAAAGAAGGGTTGAACTGACCTGTGTTCTTTAAGTTAGGGGAAAAAGATTTGGAGGAGTGAGGAATCCTGGAATGGGCAAAAAAATACTGAAGTCATCTGGAGATAGATATATGTTCCAGTGCCACGCAGATCATATAGCATCACCAAATCAATGGCATGTCTGAGGCTAATTTAGACCACTATTAACTGTCTTATCATGAGATGGATGACTGCTGATCCAAGACCCTGTGCTTGGTGCTGTGTCAAGCAGGGAGCAGGCAGGAGGCTGAGGTGCCTTGGCCAGAACACCAGGCAGCAGCTCAGCATAGACCTAAACTCATTTTATCAAGGGCCTGGCTGGTATCACACAAAACAGGGCTTTTTAACTGCTTTTTAGGTGAAAATCCCTCTGTAGCTTTCCAGGGGCTTCTGGAAAGCTCAACCAAACTAAGGTCAATACAGGAGAGGATGTAAGTGTTCCTTACAAAAAAGAAAGTGGTGAGGTGAGATGAAGAGAGACAGGAACTTTCCTCTGGCAGTGAGAGTCAGCAGATGCAGAGAAAACAGGGTGTGCTTTGTAAATAAGAAAGAAAAAAAGTGGACTGGTTTATTTTATTAATCAGAAAAGGTGGAGCTGAAGCAAAAGTGTTAAAGGTCAGAGGAGGTAGGAAATTATCTTGAAGTAGGGACTCAAATATGTGCATTTAGAAAGTATGGCCTTGAGCACTGCTGAGATGATGTGAGTATGATGCTGGCTCAGAATCTAAGAGCTCAAAGCAGCTCATTTGGCTCCTGCTTGTACTCCAGCTAAAAAAAAAAAAGGGAAAGAAGGGCAGAATCTGAATTGATGTGTTGGTATGTTCCACTGCCTAATTTCTTGTGCAGTTGTAGAGGCTGGTGCAGCAGGGGAGGACAGGACTGTGTGCCTTGGAAGATGTGTGTGTGATGTCACTGCTCCTCTCAGTGAGATTACAGTGTATTTATTGTGTATTTATTGCACTATCTGCAGTGACAAAGATTCTGAAACAATCCCATTTGTGCCTATTTTCTCCTGTTTTCACACATCTACAACAGGATAGATGTCCAGTCATTCAAATCTTATTTAATATTTCCATCAACACATCACCTCTGATTTTTCTGAATTTTTAAGATCTGAATCTTTATGTATACGGAGACAAATGCTCCTCTCCTGTAAAACAATTGGGATCTGGGTCTTTAAGGAGGAGTTTGTGAGATGCCTAAAAATACTTTTGCTGGTAAAAATGGGTTCCAATCAGTATTATATCAGACAAAATTGAGTCTTTCATTTCAAGATATTTTGTACAAAGTCCAAAAAATTACCATTGATTTTTAAGTTCCAAATTGTACCTTTGTTTCAACTACAAATATAGCAAAGGCAGTGATAGGGACATAACCCAGAACTGAGGTTTCTCTGTCAGTAGTGAGAAGACAGCTTGGGTTTCCCCACTGTACAAGGAACTGCTGGGTGGAGATGAATTTCTCAGCCACCCATATGCTATCTCTGTCAGAAATGAGAGATGCTGCTAGGAAAGAATCTCAAAGACAAGTACTGGGAATGAAAAAAGGGGAAATGATTACAAAAAAAAAAAAAAAAATTTTAAAAAAAAAAAGGTTTTTAATTAGAATTTAAGGATTTCTGCCAAAAGATCTCTGCTTTAAATTTTCATGCCATAAGAGAAACTGGGCTTTCAGGACTTTATAAGGAAATTTACATTCATCTGTGGGACAAAATCAGTATAGAAAATCTAAATATCTAGCTTTTTCTTGATTTGACACTCATCTATCTAAGGAATAAAGCTGTCCCTTCCAATAATATTTGAATGTCCTGCAAGCATGAATATCCAGCTTTGAAACGTATTGATATGCTATTTTTTCTTACTGACTGTCTGGAAAGGTGGATGGGAAAATGAAATGGTGTGACCATGGTCACACAAAAAATTGTGACAAATTGTACAGCTTACTCAGACTAATACCCTGTCTCCCTTCAGCAGCATTCTCTGAAAACTGCTGATGAATCACTTTGGGCTAGGGATTTTGTGACTGGTAAAGCACAGGTATGGGTTTACTGCTGGTAACATCAAAGCTCTGTACTCTGTGTTTTCTGTCACATTTTCTTACCCATCTGTCAAAAAAAATGGGTGAGGACCCCCAAAGGTTTATAATTAAGAAACTTAACATGCACTTATCCTTGACCAAGTCCCTGTTTTCTGCAGGACACAATTCCTGTAAAGACACTCATCTGTCCTTTATTTTTTTTTTTTTTTTTGCATCATGTGTTTGCACAAAGAGAAAGCATCTACAGCTTTCAGAATATCTTCAGCAATGTCTCTGCTCTGTGGTCATGAAGAACTCATATCTGTGAGCTGGACAAAGGACATTTTTTTCCTTGGTGGGTCAATAAAATGATAGATGGATTTGAGTAGAACTGCAGTAGAAGGCACATACTTTGTTGTAGAAAAAGCTGAAAAGACAAGTTTATGCTAAAGTGGATAATATTGGACTGTCTTGCAATGTACAAAAATAAACTAGAGAAGATTGCCAGGACTATGCATATTCACTTGCATCAGCTTTCACACCTCTGTATATTAATACACATTATGGTGAGAGCAGATTTGGATACAATCTTCACTGCTAAAAAATAAAGGTAGCTAGGTTTTTGCAAATGTAATCCATGTTGGGTTTGTATTTAGATACATCAAAGTCTGATTTTCCTCTCTCTGTGGTCAACCTTTCTTGATTTCAGAAGAGATATTCCTGTTTTGTACTTGTGGAAAGATGAGAATCCCACTCCTGAGGCTGATTTTTTTCCCCCATTACCCACATGCTGAATATTATTGTTGTTCCTGCCAGGTGCTGAACCCCTCTAGGGATGTCTTGGCTCTCACTGCAGTACCCAGCCCCCTAAAAATTCTGCATTTCAGCCCAGTTGAATCCTGCAGTCCTATGAAAATAGACAAGTGGTTGAAGATTAACAGGCAGTATTTAAAGTCAATTTATATTCTACTTAGTTCTAGAGTAAAGAAATTATGTTGCTGACTTTTCCCTAGACTGCTTTGAAACTTCTAAATATCTGCACATAACAACATTACATCAACAACAGAGAGGTAGCTTAATATTTTAAGGGTTTTTATAAGTACTTTTCTCAGACACCATCAGTGCTGAGCAATGATGAGCTCCATTTTCCAGGTCAAGTTTACAAAAAAATGTAGGTGTTTTAAGTTTTTGTCAGGGTAAATTGATGGCAGATTGACACAAATGTCTAAGCACACACCTGTCTGACCTCATAGATACTTGCATACCTTTGACTTGTGTCTACAAATATGCAAAGCAAGATATGCTAAAAAATCATATTGGAAATATATCAGTGTAAATCCTCAATTGAGTACACTGCATATGAACTTTTTTCTTAAATGTTAGCATAAATTTATAAACTATACATGTATTTCATGAAATATTTCTATTTAAAATGTCTACAGTTAAAAACTAAAACCCTAAGCACTAAAACCCTAAAATTCCTTGTGCTGACCCAATGGAAAAGTCTGAAAAATATTCAATAGGTCTCAGAACTTTTTCATTTCTTTCCCTTAGAGGACTGCTTTGGCCATTAGGCAGAGCTTTGTGTTGGGCAGTGTCTTTAATTTGGAGATGCTTTATCTCCATTTTATTGCAAAACTTCCCCTGTTTAAGGTGTTAAGGTAATCAAGAATAAAAAATATGATGTTGGCCAGATTCTCTGGTAGAATAAGCAGGTGGAGTTCCACTGACTCTAATGGCATCTGACAGCTGTGAATTTGATCCCATACCTTCCCTGCATAATAAGATTTAAAATAATGTGAGTTTAAGGTAGGGCAGGAAGCCCTGGATGAAATATCTTATTGCATTGATTTGTCTCTTATTTTCTGTCCTATGAGAATACCCAAGTTGCAAATAAAGGGTCAAGAAGGACATTTAGCAATATATGGTTTATACAGTATTAAAAGGCCATCTCATAGTTAATCATATGATTAATTTCTACAAGAAGGCTCCACTAAGTCTGCAATAAAAAGAAGTAATGAGGTTTTATAATAAAATTGAAAAGCTTCTGTGATGCACACTGAAGTCTTTTATATAAAAAGGTAAGAAAAACCAAGACTGAAAGTCTTGCTTTCAGTCCATAGATTGCTGCAATAGCTTTCTCTGTCAGTCTTGGGCCCTGGAATGGCATCTACTGGCTTGAAATGGTCTAGTTATAGGCTATGTTTTAGGACCCTTTTCCTTTTGGAAGATGTATTTAAAGAGTGAGAGAAGTTTCATAAACTGCCTAATGTACTCTTATTAGGTTACTGGCATTTTATACAAAGAGTTTTTGAACTTCTGGAGGTTTGATGCTGAGGTGTATAGGATGGCAGTATAATTGTGTAAGAACTGTGAGGTCCCTCAGAGATTGTGGGGAGGCACAAATTCACATTTCAAATAGTTAGCAATAAATCTTCCTGCAGTCCTACACCAGCCATTGTTGCAGTGACTTGAGCACTATACACATGAGCATTTTCAGCAAGAACACTAAATTCCACTGAAAATCTCAAGATGCATACAAGGACATCAGCTTTCCTGAGGACTAGAAAGATCAAGGATTTGTGAAAAATGCCTAGTTGAAAGAGGGAATCCAGAAAAACCCAGCTGAATGAATACTAATCCACTGACAAGCCCTGCTGTAAACTGGCTTCAACTGGGTCCTGTTCCAAACTGAAGGGACCCTGGGGGAGAAAACCTCAGCTGGACAGAGAATTCCAGTTCTCTGTGCACCAAAGAGTACTTTTTGAAAATGTCAGAGAGGTCTCATGTAATCTGCTTGGGGTTTGAGTCTATTAGAGGATTTCTGTAGCACAATTAATTTACTTTGTAAATATATTTTTCTATGTATTTTGACATATATTTTAATATGTATTTTACTAAATTTACTATGCCTGTCTAGTCACCAGGGATTAGTCAGTATATAATGTTTCCAGGAAAGTAGTTACTGTGACATTTGTTCTTTATGTTCCTTGTTTAAACTATATTCTGGAAAGAACTTCAGTTTACCTCATTGTAGTTAAACAGGAGTAAACTAAAGTGCCTTTGGCCACTATTTGCACAGAGGCCACTACTTAAAGCACTTTATCCAAATTAAGAAAGTCTCTCAGGCTCCAGAAGACCAGGAATTCCTAACTAGAACAAGCCATTAACTCTGTGATGTCCTGCTTGGCTTGGCTGGAAATATGGTTGTGAAAAACCTGCAGAGACTTCCAGTTTTATCCTCAAGGGAGGCCAAAAAATAGCTGTAAGACCAAACTGACAGTCCCACACATTCTGAATATAAAATTCTTTAGGTTGATGGGTCAGAAATTCCTCAAGTCCTTTATGAGAGTCAAATATTACTGAAAAATTGACACTACTTGGAATATTGTCTGATTTTTTTCTCAACATAACTTAGAACACAGGCTGTTGGAGAGTTCTGACTCCTTAACAACAGAATATGCTGTTAAAATGAAAAGGAGTTTCACACCTTTTATAATGCCTGCATAATTTTCTAATTTCCCTTTTGCTTAAACCTGCAAACTGTAAGCATCTATAGGGATAACTATTTAATAATATTTTAGTTTTCCTTATTAAAAAGAAGAAGAGAAAAAGCAACAGCAAAAAACCCCAGACCGCTGCCAACAGTTATTTCAACCTATCTCTATGTGTAAGAAGTATTTTGGATTTGACCAATGTGAAGGTTTTCCAGCAAAACTCCTACATGAGTCCAGTTCTGAACCCAAAGACCCTCCCTAAGTCTACAGGATCTCTTTAGGGGTCAGTACCTCAACTGGAGTTGAAATATGCCTTATGTTGTGGATTTTTGGTAGCTCAGGAGTAGTAGGAGCCTCTTGGTTTTTGCAAGTAGAAAAGTCTTTGGGGAATTTTGTGACAACTCTTCTTCAAAAAGGCCTCCAGATTCTGACTGATCCATGTAGAAAATATCTTCAGGCAGATTAAATTCTTTGAGAACCTCTTCAAACTTCAATACAAAGTTTCTCCCTTTAGTTTTCCCTAAAACCCTTTTTCCTTTTAAGGTATTAAAAATAAATAAAAAAAAAATACAGGCAAGATTAAGAAATGGCAGATCTACAAAGCTGGGCAAGCTGGAATGAAAGCATTGCAAATATGCAGCTGTAATATAAGCAGTTTGAGCAGACCAGCTGTAGTGTTGCATGCAATTTCAAAGATTTACAATGAAAGCAAGCCAAATAATTTTTAGAAGCAACCAAAGAATGTCAGTGTCTTCAGGTCTCAAAAAACACTTAAGGCTGAATATCAGGCAGAAACTGATCTCTGGATTTGTAGTTTTGTTTGCTATTATGGTTTTTACAGCATGCTGAGATAAATTGATGTTTCTGCTAAAGGGATTACATACCTTGGAAATCTCCCAGGCTGCAGAATCTGCCTTTAAGAAAGCATTTCTTATGAGATCTTCCCTAATGCACTAAATATCCTTTTAGATTGAGGGCAAACTGGAAATACTCCATGATCCCTCCTCTGCATTGCTCAGTAAGAGCAGAACAAATCCCGAGTCCTTATAAAGTCATTACTGAAATTATTCAGCATTTTGTCTGATTAGGGATCGACTTTAAACTGAGCAGAGGATTCGTGACTTTTCCCCGTGGGACTTCCAAGACTGATCAAAGTTAGATTATTAATGCTCTGAAAGAATGAGGGAAGGAGAAAGGGAGGAAAAGGAGAAGTGCAGGAAAGAACAAGGGAACGAGAAATGAGGTGACTTATTTCCTTATGACTAAAATTTAAAGGCCACAAAAATAGGTTGAGACAGGAGACAGCCATCAATTCTAAATATCAGAAAGGCTGTTTATCTAGGAGGCACAACACATGCATATGTCTTTTATTTTTCATGGATTTCAAACATGAGTGTGAACACGTTTTCATTCTCGTCTTTCATGTGTCACTTTAAACACACAAGCATATGAAATTATGGGAAGCAGACTTAGTATTATGTTACCTGCAATGCTGATGTTGAAACTGAAATACTCAACAAGGCAATCACTGCCACAAAATCATCAGGGTACAGTGTCACACATACCACTTCAAACTGGAAAAACTGTTCATATGGGTCAAAAATTATGAGCATTTTCCATTAATTCTTGAAGAATTTATTAATTCTTTGCACTGTGGTTCTAAGGATGCAGGCAGTGTGTAGGATAACAGCTTTTGTGGGTGGAAGTCCCCGTCAAAGGGAAAATTCCACTTTGTCATGGGAGCAAAACTTTATTAGTTCTCATCACATCTGCTCTGATAATATCAACGTTGGCTTTCCCCAAACTACACCAAGATGTAAGCAGTTGGCAGACCTGATGACAATATGTAAATTACCCAGAGTGAACCTAATCTTGTATAATAAATGCCAATTTGACTCTAAATTTGTTAACAATATTTTAATGTGGTAATTGAGGTCAAGGGAGACTCCAGTTAAATGCTAAGCTATCTATAACTGTCAGTGTTAAATAGTACTTAGGTATCCTTGCTGAAAATCAGATACCAGGTTAACATATATCATTGGTCTTTGCAGCTAGAAATCAAATAAAGTTTATTAGTCTTGGCAGCATGTAAGTATATTAGTTTAGAAATGTGCAGCTGCAATTATCCATAGTTTTTTGGACTTGTTTTGTATCACAACAAACTTGTAATTGCACTTTTTCCTGTTCTGTATATAATTTTGATTAGAAATCAAGTAATAAATACATGCCTAAGGGCCTCTGAAAATTAACTTGCATGTTTCTGTTCTATCAGCTGATTGAGAAGGTTCAATTTTAACCATTCTATTCATGGTTTCACTTATCATTGCTTCTTTAAAAAGCTTTCCAACATCATGATAGACATGCAAGTGATGAACTTCTAGAGCAACTATGCTGAACTGAAATGAATTTGTCTATTAAAATATTCTGATTTCCCCTGAAGGTGTTGGTATTCATTAAAAAATATGTAGGTAATTGTGAGCCTGCATGTGTCTATTCTCTTATTAGAGCTTGGTGTAACTGCAGCAGGTAAAGGGGGATTTATGCAATGATCTCCCTCATGCCTCCTCCATTTAGCATGGAAATGAAGGGTCCTCTCTTTCCCTCATACCCAGGCAAAAGTGAATCCAGAATAGGTGACATGAACAGACTCCTGTAGGCTCAAGGAAATCCAAAAATTTATTTTTTAAAATGTGAAAAATATGGAGATTTTTGTTTGTAGGTTGTTTTTTCTTTTAGTGTATATTTCACCAGAATATCAGCCAAAGGAGAACTGTTCAATTTCCTTATCCTAGTTTTGTCACTCATTAGGGTCTCTATGTTCAGCATAAGAGAGATCTCTTTTCCTGCTGGAAATCAGCCTCCTTCAGTGTCATCAACCCCCTATTTGCAAGGGAAATCATTGATTGAGAGGAGTGGTCTCTCTTTACACTCCACACAGCACCTCTGGGAGCACCAGTGGAGTCTCATGCACAGTGTGTGTGGAAGAGATTATGTGAAAAACACATTTTCTCTGGTCCCAGGTAAGGAGAATGGGGGATCCCCTTGCACCAACAGGTACTTTCTGTGCACTGTGGGACAGTCAGGGAATTGCTTTGCACCACCCTTGGTGGTGAGGAGAGGCAGAGCATTCTGAATTTACATGCTCAGAATTTACCTGCTCTTTAAAACAGCTCCACAGACACTTCACACACACACTGGGAGCTGCTGGTGAGGGGGACAAAGCCATGGTGGATGAGAAAGAGAGGGGTTTAGAGCCCTGGGGTGGAAATGTGTTCAGTAACAGAAATAATTTTAAAATAATACTTGTAGAAAGCATGGAGGTCCCAACCCTTTTGATTCCAAGGATGTTTGCTCAGCAGATGCTCCTGTAGCACCTCCTTAGTGGAGCACTGTGTGTGTTCAAGGCCTAATAACAGTGATTTCCAGTAGGTTTAGGGGAAATACTGTTTAATTCAGGATGTCAAACTTTAATAAACAATCAGTATTCAGTTTTGATTCCAGGAAGAATAGGCAATGTTTTATTTTATCTGATCCTTTAAATATAAAACTTTGTCTTCCAATCTGAACACTCAGGACTCTGTGGAGGCATTACTGCCTATAATTACCCTGACACCTATCTCAGCTAATCTGCTTGGTTTGGGTATTGTTTAGCACCTTGTAAACTTTGCAGATCTTATAGGTCTGCTCTGGGTGAATCACAAGATAAGTAATAGCTCCAATAAAATCTGCTTTGGAGGAAACACTTCATGATTGAATTTACAGAACAAGTAAAAAAGTTGGGTGTATAATCCCTCCCTCCTTATTACTGCTCATAAAGGATAGCACTACTATAAAGTATGTTTATCCAGTGAATAAAGGTGCAGCATGATAAACCAGTTAACAAAAAGCTGATGTTAAATTTAAGCAGATTCAATTATTTCTACTTCCTCTGGTTTCAGGCAGTGGGGATGTTTGTCTGGGGGAAGAAGAGAATGGCTGGGCAAGGACTTTAGGATTTAGCCCCAGGCTTCAAAGTGGATTTAATAAAAACAAGTAATAACCTGCAATACACTGTAAACCCTGCAAGGTATAAGAAGAAGGTTGGCTGAAAATGACCATGCTTTTCAATACTAGTGAAGTGTGGACTATTCACAGTTAACACAGGAAATCTTGAAAGTCTGATTCAAATCCCTTTGAAGTCAGTGCTTGTTACTCAGACTCTGAATCAGGTGAGTGGTTTGTGCATTCACTGATCAGCAAAACATTTCTAGAATCATGTAATTCTCTATTAGAGTGCTTATAATTTCACCAATGCCCAAATACATTAAAAATTGCATCACAGATGCTGTTAATTCTCACCTGCCTGTTTGCAAATTGCACTCCAGGTATTACTGTGGCACCTGAACAAAAGATTGTGATATAATCAGGAGAAGTAGCACTATCAAAATCCCCACCAGGACTGAATGCAGTGTCTTGATTATCACACCTTCACATGTCATTTAAGAATAATGCCCTTGTCTTTATTGGGAGCCAGGGCTGACATACAAAAGCATTATTAGTAGCTGGGCTAGAGCAGCTGGAGCAGTGCAGTGGCACTGAATGCAGAAGAAGCAGTTCAGCCACACAGCATCTTTTGTCTAGCAGTATTTCCTGCTCATCCTCAAGGGAATCCAACTAAACCCTGGACATTCAAACCCAGAAAATTGCTCTGGCCTTGGCTGGACTAATAGAAGTCAAAACTTCAATCAGGCACTTATTAGTTACTTTGCACACACGATATAAGGTGCCTTTGTTGGTGGCAAACAAGTGCAATTGCAACTTGGAATTGACAATGAATTTTTTTTGCTATCTTTGACTTCTCAATATAAGGTTAGGATTGGGTCATGTTCCAGGGCTTTTACCAAATTAATGCTATCGGGGGAATTACGCTTAAATGGAATTCTTTCTATCTAAACAATTTAATCTAGTTTTTCTCCTGGTTTTTCTTTGTCAGTTGGTATGAGTTTATAAAATAATACAGACAAGTCAACAAATGAAACAATACATAAAATGTCATGTTTTGAAAGAGAAACAAGGATGTAGGCATCAAATCTTGTGTTGCTACTTAAACCTGAAAGTTCTAAGGAGATTCTGGGGTTTTTTTTTCCTTCACCTTAAATTTTCCAACCTGCTTTTGACAGGAGATATTTGTTTAGGTTATATCTAGGATATTTCCCTGGATTTTGGAAAGGTAATTTGTAGTTTTACTGAGTCCTATGCAAGTACTTACCATGAGTAATTCTGTACTGCTGTAATGAAAAATTATTCATACACAACTCAGTTAAACACAACTGCAAAGCTGTAGCCACATAAAGACAATTTCTTTATCAATGAAATCTGCAGAAATCAACCAAAGATGCACATTGTTCATTTGCCTTTAAGGATGATGTTAATCACATGAAATGACAAAGCTGTTCTTGCTGGTATTCCAGGCATAGAACATTGCCAGAAATAAAAAAGAAAAATAGCATATAAGCAATATCTGGCTTCAGATTCACAGATTCACAGATTAGAAGAATAAAAGAAAAATAAAAACAAGCATGAACAGAGACTTTCTAACTGCATGGTTGATGGACTGGTGAATGCAGAGCTTATATTGAACTGATGACTCCAAATCTCTCTCAGCCATAGAGGAGTGACACCCTTTGGACCTGCCTGAGTCAGACAGAAAACCATTTGGAATCACCTTATCAAGCACCTCCTGCTGACCACAGGAATCATGGTCAGGACTATCCAAAGGAACCTCTTGGAGCTGTTTAGGTCTTCAAACCTTGTTTATCTCAGGTGGAAGTTAAAACTGATGTTCTTGTTTCCTCAGCTACATTTCTGCATTTGAGCTGAAACAGGAAGGTCTCTGCAATACTCAAACTAAAAGGAACAATTATATATTTAGCATTTTATTAGACTTTGGGTTTGCTTTGTATCATCCCCTTCTCTTTTTTAACAGCACTTAAATTTACAGTATCAAGGATAACTTTAAGCAAAATTTTGGTGAAAAATATTTATAATAGATATTGAGGATAATTTTCATTTAATAACAAATCATATGGTCCAAGAATTTAAAATTAAAATTGAAGGATAGAAGGAAGTCTGGGTGGTGAGTCTTTTGTACAGCCATATCAAAACTAGCTTTCAAAGGCAACAGTAGCTAATAAAAATTATAAATGTTCTTACAACAAAAGCCTATGTGACCTAAATGGCAATATACAGGTTTTCTATAAATGTTGCTGTTTCTTCCTTATTACATTAACAACATTTTGCATGTGTTTAGTCAATGAACTTTTAATCAGTTGATTTTGATTGTATTTGTGTGCTATATTTTGATAAATTATTTTAATATACTCTAATTTTAACTATGTAAGCATAGTAGTCAATGAAGCTTAATTTGAAAGCAGTTCTTTCACCATTGACAAGAATTTAATTAACTTTTTATATTCTTCATGGCTAGGAAGCAATCCTTTGTTGTCCTACCACCTGAATGAATTGTGCATGATAGTGGAACATAGCTAGGGCTTTTTGTCTCAAGATATCTGCCAATTTAAACTCCATCAAGAAGTTCAAGTACATCTCTGTACTGGTTGTTGATTGACAGCACTTTGTAATTGTTAAAATTTCTGTAAAGATGACATCATGTAAAGAATGCTCCTCTTTAGAATATTATACCACAATTATTTTGTTAGATCTTACTTAATCTTCTTTGAAGCAGAAATAATTGTTACTAACAACATTTATGTCAGCATCCTCTCCCAGAGGGTGTGAAATAATTTTAAGATGCTTTTAGAATATTAGATCGATCAATTTTTTTATTGCTATCAATTGTGGCAATAATATTGCAGGACCTATAAAATCAGAATGTTTTTGTGTGGACATCTCATGGTCTTGTTAAAATTTCTAGTGACACTACTTATTTCCTTTTCATAATTCTTTTTCATATGTATCCCATAAAATAGATGTGTTTGGAAGTAAAAGTGTTAGTAATGGCAATTTCTGCAGATTTATTGAGTTCTAAAATGTAAAAAGGCTTGAAGTGTTGATTTGACTATCAGTATCAGGATGCAGTTCTGCAATTATCAGAACTGGCAAACTACAAAAGAATCCTCTTTTCCACTAATAATAACCATTGACAAATTTGTAATTAACTGACACACCTTGAGTAGTCGTATTTTAAATGGCCTGAAAAATTATCAATTTGTTTTCATATATGTGAGAAAGAGAAGTTCAGCCTCAAATGCTTGCCTTGATATCTAGTGCTTATATGTGACCTACAGATATTGCATTCAAATTTGTAATATTTAATTCCTTGCTAAAGCTTGATAAAATTCAAGTTTCATCCAATATTGAATTTTTATGTCTATTTAGAGATGCTTGAAAGCTGGCTTCAGAATGTCTGCTGACAAACCTTTTAACTACAGCAGTGCATTAAATTCACTATTATCAGAATACAATTATTCAGCTGATATTATAAAATAACTATGTTACTGCCTACTAATATGAAAGAAAAACAGAAATAAAAATTGCCTACCTTAAATAACAGGAAAACAATGATTAATGATCCTGTTCATGTAATTGTTCTTTTTATAACGTGACATCGAGCCAAAAGTATGTGATTGATTTTATAAATCAGTCACTACCCTGTTCATACCATAATTTTTTTCTTTCAATGCACTCTGCATTAATATCCTGCCTCTGGCTTGTTTCATTTAATTTCTTCCTTGCCAGTAGAAAGTAAGCAGCTCTGTATGTTTGTAGGCAGTAAGCACTTCTCTGAAAAAAAAAAAAAAAAAAAGGCACTGGAATAATAAAAGAGGAAAAAACAGCAAGAGAAGGTAGAATTTGGGGATCTTCCAGTGGGAATTCAATGATAAGCATGATAAGCTCGTTTTGTGTTTGGAACTGAAGAGTTAGATTTTCTGTTAGGCTTTCAGAAATTGCTCCTGCAATAATAGCTTTACTGCTGTTAAACCTCTCACATAATATGCAACACCTTTCTGACTTTATAAGGATTTCCAATATCTAGCAATGGTAGATAACACTCAGGACTGCATCCTGACCTTCAGCTCTAGGACTGACTAGGCCATTTTTTCACTGTCCTTGTGTCCTTGTGAAGCACTAAGCTTTTTCTCAGCCTTTGTTTTTATTCTGATTGCTAACCAGGCAATAACTCAGCTACTTTTCTACTTGGTCATGGAATCAAGGAATTTGACCAAGGCAGAAAGCCAGAAATCCAAACAGAGGGGATTTGAACTACACCAAATTCTGTTTTATTTGTATTAAACTATTTATTGACCCCCCTCCCCCCCCCCCATGTGCTGGAGCTCTTCATAATCCAGTTGATAAATTAATAAAAAATCATCATAAATACTTAAAAGTGCAAACTTTGTTTTTTGTCACTGGCCCAATCTTACTCCAAGAAAATATTGTTTCTACTTTATGTCAATGTATCCTTTCTCTAGTAAGAATTAAAGTACTGGAAGCTTTAGCATACATTCTAATATTTGACAGATCAAGAATACACTGATGGAAGTCTCAACTAATTTTCTAATAGAGCCTGTAAAGGTCTTGTAATCTGCTGTCATTTATGGATACCACCTCTCTTGGTGTGCCTTGTGCTGTGATATGGATTGCACTGCCCTGTTGAAGTTGCTTCTAAGGTTTCTCTGCAAAGACCTCTTTGCCTTACAGCTGTTGGTTCGCTGTGATAACTTATGACTTTTTCTCTCAGTATCAGTGTCCATATCCTGAACATATTCAACATGTCCTCATTCTGGAGAAGACAAGCTGTGGGCTAAGATTTATTGAATTTCTCTTTTCCTGATGAATTCTCTCCATTTAACATTCAATATTTTTTATAAGTGCATATATTTTAGAAGATGTCTTGTTTCCTGCCTAATGTTTCAGTAGATCTTCTCCCCAGCTGTATGTTAACATTTGTGGGGTCAATAATATAGATTGGTCTTGGCACTTGGCCCTCTCAGATGTCCTCACACTGGTGTCACATCATGAAACCTTGGCTTGGTTTGTTGTTGGCACTGCAAAAGACATCTGAAATGGAGCATAAAATCAGCTTGCAACTATTTTACTGTAAATATCATATGAATTATGTGTATTGCATCAAGGTTCTCTTATGCCATTTTAGTGAAACTATGGCATAGTGATTGTGTATGTATGTATGTATTTTTAAAATTTTCCATTCCTTGTATCTAGAAATTAGTCTTATTATCTGCTAAGAAATCTTAATTTCGCATTTCTAACAGTTGGTTAAAAGGTGGTGGCTCTTACATATTATTTGTGCCCTTTTCATTCTTCTATCTCCAGTTTCTGGACTTCACCCTACAAGCCTACCAGTCTCCACTCCACATGATGGTTGATAAAGGCTTTTGTTGCTTCTTTTGCTACTTTGTGCTGCTTCATACTTCTGTTAAACATCTGGATTGTGTGAAAATAGTCTTTTAAGACCAGTGCTTTTTTCACATTGTGCCTTATCTTACACCTGAATTTCATACATTGTAGTATGTACCTTCCAGAATATTAGTTTTACTTTTAAGATTCAAAACTGACCTGAAAACTATTTCAGTGCAATTTACCTGTAGATGTACTTAATTCTTTTTTCCTAGAATATATGGCAGAGAGTGCACATGCCTCCCCTTATTTTGCAGATACTCAGAAATTTTCCCCCAGGAAAATATGAACCTTTCTCCACTATTGCAGCTGCTTCTTTGCCAGGGCAGTTGAGATCACCTGCTGTGTGTGTGCACATGCAGTGATGCTGAGGTGCCTGCAGCATCCTGGCTGAGCCAGGAACATTATTGCCATGTGAAAAAGCCCTCAGACATTTGTCATTTACAGTGTGCAAAATGCCTCTCCTGTGGTGCATTGCTCTCATCCAGGAAAACTAGCCTATTCCTCCTTTTTGCTTGTGTCATTGTTTTTCATGGTCACATTTAACATCTGCTGGCAAGTGCTTTTACATAGTGAAAGGCAGGACATGGCACAGCCACATTAGAGAAGCAGGCAATTTTTCAATGTTTTATGTTTGGCATGGAAAAAATGCCAAGACTTTACCTGCTAACCACATGATCTGAGTAGTTAAATGGACAGGCACATATTTAAAGCTGAGGCAGTAGATGTGGGGCTGTTTGTTCAGTGCTATCCCATCACAGAATTACACAGCTCGCTGTGGTTGCAGTCTGATAATTATTATTGATTCACTCTCAGGCTGTCAATCTGGGGACAGAGCTAAAGCAGTCCATGATGGACAGAAAGAGGATTGGACAGCCACCATCCAACGAGGAAACTTCATCTTGAAAATGAACTTAGATGAGATGGTGCTAGTGGATAAGGGTAATTGATGATTGTTTCAGAGTGGAAGAAGGGAAAAAGGAGAGATAAAAAATTCTTCTTTGGCATTCATCCTTAGTGTCCTGGAACACTCCAGGGACTGTCTGCAAACTCTATAAATTTAAAGTTTCTGTTTTTAATGGTTAGGCAAATATATTGCTCTTACTATAAGTAGTGATTAGCTTAGGGTCATCAGGATCCATGAGAAAGACAGAACAGTACCTGAGGGAAATAACTTTTCTCAACCCAGACATGTTATCTTGATCTACTTTTGAGTTCCTAAACATAAGCAGACCTTAGTACATTTAAGCTGGTTAAAATATTTAATAATTGAGATGTAAATATTAGCACTACATTAACCACTTGCACCAGCAGTAATGAGACAGTTATAAACTGTTTAGAAGCATCCATACTTGCTATAGTTTTGTTTTAAAAACTACTCTATTTAAATGTCATCTCATGAGAGAGTAAACAGATGCAACAGAAGTGCTGGACAGTGTAAGCTGACCAGAATCTCCATTTGTGATGTCAAGTCTGTCATTTATGATGTTTCTATACTTTTAAAAAGCCATACAAAATGCTTGAGATGGAGAAATCATAACAGAAGAAATAAAAACCTACCTACACACCTTGATACATCTTGTTAGATGGATTATGCCCAAGCTTTAATTTCAGCACTGATAATGTTTGTTGCAATTTCCTTTGCTCTTTGCTAACAGAAGTTGACCCATTGTGATTTCAGTAGGGATTTTTCCTTCCTGGTCATCTTGCATGTGCAGAATATCTGGTATCCCAAATTCCCTATAAACTCCACAAACCTCAATGTGTGAATTCTGAAGTGCCAGCTGGAAAAAAGCATTATTGATGTGCCTGGCAGCTGATAGTAGTACCTCAGTCCCTTCTGGAAAATAAACCTCTGGGCAGAAGGGAGCAAATAATGGCCCTTCCCTCTCCAGAAACCTGATTTACTTGGGTACAAGTGCTGCAGGGGGAAAGGAGGATAAATAGTGTCTTTTGCCACCTGTGATGTCTTCAGCAGGTAGGGAGGGCTCAAACCCTCTCCTCCCCCTTGAGGACAACAAGGTTTCTTGCAGCTCCAAGATTTGGGGTGATCACTGCTGGCTTGGTGATGGGGTTAACATCTTGTTATGTTTGAATCTTCCTTTCAACCTAGCAGCTGCTACATTCATATAAGTAGTTACCCTGTTTTTTGGTTTTGTTTTCTTTTTTTACATGACTTTTGGAATACTAAATATCAGCTACAGCAGAAAGAGGTCATGTACTAAGGAAAAATCACTTGGATTTTTGTGTAAGCCCCTACAGGGACCTGTTTTAAATGCCTAAGGTATGACACCAGTCTTGCAGGATTTTTATAGAGAAAGAGATGTGTTCCTGCAGAGAACAAGTCTGAGCAAGTGTCTAATTCATGTGACCTGGGTCAGTTCTGTGCAAAGGTTCTCTCCTGTCTTTCCCCTTTGATGCTGCCCCTACAAAGGCTGTGGCCAAGAGACATCTGTCCCCTCTGCACCCAGGGACAGTCACATAGTGCTGGATCTGATACATCACCTTGGCTGCTGTTAGACCTTCCCCACCTTCCCCAGATCCCCAGAGCAGCCAGTTTCAGCCTTCAGCAGTGGAGAGGGGCCTGAGCAGGTCTCTGCTTTGTAGTTGAAGGTAGAGCTGGATGGAGCTTTGGCAAGAAGAGTGTCAGCCTGGGGACAGTGGGGCACAAGTGGGACAAGCAACAGAAGGTGCACTCCATGGTCAGAGAGGCTGCCCAAACTGTGATGCTTTACAAGGTTTCTTGGGATGGATCAGGTGGTACCCAGCAGATACCAGCCTCTCCCAGGCTGCCCAGCTCTGTTACTGTCTACATCTGCTTGGATTTAATGGCCATGATGCCCTGTTTCTGAAAGTCCCTCTTTTAATCAGATTTGCTGACTTTCACGGTCATGGCAAGGTCTGTCTAATCTTGCATCTTTTCCCAGAAATTGTGAATTGAATAAGGCTGTGTAAGCTGAAGAATTGTTTCTCTGATAAGATTGTGGTTTTTCACTGTGGATATTAACTTGCATCTTTATTATACATATTAGCTAGATTTCTTGGCCATCCCTACTTGCAGTAACAATAGCTGCTGGTCCTGGACCAAGCTCTGCAAATACCAGGATAAAGCAATCAGTTCTCCACAGACTATTTGTGTGCTGCTTAAAAATAGGTAAGCTGCAAACCAAGGAACTGAGCAATCCTCCAAGGATATCAAAGAGAAATTTGTGGCTCAGAGGAACACAACTACTCCCATCTTTTATTCACTTGGTAGCAGAAAGAATCTGTGGCTCTATAGATCCTCACTTCTTGGAAATAGCAGCCCATCCCATGGGTTTGTCAGCCTGGCTCTGGCCAAGTCCCCCAAATCCCTCCCAAATGAGAGAACTGAGGGTCTCTGGGGCCACATGAGGGGCATATGTTGTGAGGAGCAGGTAAAGGAGTAGGTTGTGCTTTGACTTTAGGGGCCATTTTTTTAAGTTCCAAGATGTAATTTGAGAACCTCAGCAAGAGCTAATTCCACATTCTGGCAAATTCCTCCAGAGGCAACATTGAGGACTAAGGGTGAAGGCATGGCAGCAATGGCTGTACCCCAAGTGTTGAGCCAGAGCAGAGGAATAATTGTGCAAATGATGTGAGATGGCTGTGCTCTGACAGGGGAGCAGTGCCCCTCTCATAACTGCTGGAAATAGAAAGTGGTGGCTACTCACAGAAATGATTAATACAGGAAAGAGACTGATCCATCAGCCCTTTGAAGAACAACAGTGATTAATGGGTGTTAGCACCAGAATTTTCTTCTAGCACAAAGAGTGGCTGCATGCTTTTAGCTACAAGGGGCACAGTGTTACAAACTGGTGTGTGGGGTGGATTTTCTGGAAGCCAGAGGTCTGCAATTGCTGGGAAGAAAGCTGCAGCTCACAATATTGAATTTCTCGAGATCCCTAAGCAGACTTGCAGGTATAATAATTGATCACAGAACACTGTAGGCTGGTCTGAGATGTGCAGAGATGAGGCAGGAAAATGTGCCATTCCTCAACTGCCTCATTCTGGTTCTGTCTCCATCAGGCTTTTTGTGCCTTGGGTGTTTCAAGCATCTCCCACACTGATCACTGAGTGGCAGCTATTGCCAGGTGATGACCCTCACCAGGGGCTCACCTTAATGTGTGTGTGCACATGCATTTTGTTAGTACTGTGGTGTTTAGGTGAGTCCTTTGAGTCTGTCACACCACTATTTTGTCTCTTACAGTACCAATATCATACTCTGTGCTGGCAGGAATTTTTTAGCAATCAGTCCTTTTTGCCTAAGACTCAGTGGCCAAAGTAATGTTCTGCACTGGATGGTTTAGTTAGTTTCAACAGAAAGCAGCACTGCTGTTCTCCTAGTAATAGAGTAATAATCCAAAATGAGACTTTCATGCCTAAAACTATTGTGATATTTATTCCCTACATTTCACAACTGTGAGTCAGATCCCTCCAGAAGAACCATGTCTGGATTTGTGACCTGAGTCAGGGTGGGGGTGGGCAGGAGCCTGGTGGAAGGAGAGCACTATAATCCTGTAAGTGGCTGGGACACACTTGTACATCATTTGAATGAGCCTGTGTCAGTCAGCAGGTGAGCAGTTTTGCAATGAGAGGGAGCTGGTGAGAGGAGCTGCCCTGCAGTCCCACCACTTGCAGCAGGTGTTCCGATAAGATAATGGTCGCTTGTAGTAACCCTTGTGAATCACAATCCTTGAGGAAAAAGTAGGGACAAGCCCTTCAAATTGGGTTTCAAAAGCATATAAAGAGTTGACCTTACAGAGGTAGTTCAAGGAATAACCTAATCTTTCTGTCCCATATCCCCCGATGTACAAAAGCTTGCCTGAAATTGAAAGTGTGTGTGGGGGAAGCTTGTAAAGGCAATGTTGATACCAAATAAAGAGACTGGTGTCCTCACAAAATCATTTACAGCCTCTCTCTGCAATCTGCAGAGGATTACAGGTTTGCAGCATGTTTATGTCTGGCTGAGACCAAGAAGGTTTTGCTGCAGAATGGTTATCAGGGTAGAATCAAAGCATAAACAACAGCACCAAAGCAGAAAGCCTAACGATTCGAATGAATTGAGCAGAAGAAATGATGTGTCTTAAAGACAATGTTGCTTGAAGAAAAATTTATTTCTGCTGTGGGTTTTTCCTATTATTAAGCTATAGCAAACCCCTGTACACTCACAGACTTGCCTTCTGCAAAACTAACATAATTTTAACAATTAAAGATTGAAGTGTGGACTTCTGAGATGATCCCTTATGACCTACACTTTATTAGATTTATGTTACCTTTTGATATGTTCTATTTGCTGGAAGCTCCAGCATCCTATCATTATGATTCAAACGTGCTTTGCTCTCTGCTCACAAATAATTGATGCTCCCTTTGCACAAAGCATAGTTTTCAGCTGATAAGCAGCAGGGTAATTGGCACCTTCACAGGATATTAGGCAGAAAAAAAGCATCACACTTAGCAAACAGGAAGCAAACAGAAGGTAACTAAATAATTGTGGTAGTGTACTCAGAGCGAAAGGTTTCTTTACAAGTTTTATATTATCTGTAGTAAATATTAAGATTTGTATTTATCAGCAGAGGAGTGGGGGTGCAGAAGGGGGAGCCTTTGTGACAGAAATACTTGTAAAGGAGGAGCATTGTTAGCAGCACATAGATAGAATGTGGTTTAATCACTTGAAGCCACTGTGCAGTTTTAAATGCTTCTACATGAAGCACTTCTCTGCCAGCTTGTGGGTGTGACATAAATTAACAGCACTGTCATAGCAGCCAGGCTGTGAATAACACTGAGCTGCAGTGCATTCCTCTGCAGGTGCATGTTACACATCCTGCCCACAGACTTGCAGTCTTAAAGAAATTACACATATTTGAGGCAGCCAAGAGATGCTTTGCAGTCTAAAATCTTCGTCTACCCTGGGCAGATAAAAGCTTTTTGGCTGCAGTCACTGACTGTGTCAAAATATTTTAGTTTGTTTGACTTTGAAATGCTATTCTGGTATGACTTTTGTGATGTCCAGCAGCTGATAGCTACGCTTTTATTGTGAGGTTATTTTGTCATGTTTAGCCATGTATTTCTTAAAACTAAAACCATCAAACAAATGAGTCATATCAATTGTGCAATCTCATCTAATTCAGCTTTTATAAGCTTTGGATGGGATTTTTTAAAAGTGTGGTATTTCACAGCAGAATTTATTTTCTTTATTTTCTTTGTATATATTATGGACTTCATTATACATTCATTGGTACATCTGCTTGCATACTACACTGAGTGCACTGGAAATGTGTATAAATAGAAAGGTTAAAAATCAGCAAAACTCTATGTGATGCACTATTTTTAGCAAAATCATTTATTTTTCCTAAGACTCACTTTTATTAGCTGCTACTCAAAACTTATGTGCTGTGTACGTGTATGAGAGGAAGAGAATATATATATTTGTTATATTAATTACTTAATGTTATATTTGCAAAATAATTTGGTGATGAACTAGATTCTATTTTCTGGACATAGGCTGATTCTTAATGTTTAAAAGATATTAAAATATCTTTTTGAATGTGTGCAGAGCACCAATATACATGTATGAAGTTTAATTGTTACTACCAGGTTACAAAGGCTGTGTCCATGTATTCTGTTGGATAAGAATAAAGAGTGCCAGTGGAAATAAGAGCTGCCACATTATGCAGCAGCCTATACCCAAGACAAACAGTGGTGTGTGTCCTGATGATGGTGTTGCTGTATTTGTTTTCCAATTACATCTTGAGTGAACTGGATGGAGCACAGGGCATGACGGGAGAAATCGCCTTTCCCTGCAATTGCTCTTTGTGATCTGCCCAGAAATTGGAGGAACATTGTGGCTTCCCCTCCTCACCTGATTTCTGAGTGCATTCCTTGGTCCTTGTGCTGAAGGATGAACCTGTGGCCAGAGGAGCCACCGAGCAGAGCTCTCGGGTCAGGTCCTATTTCTCACTTGCATGCACAACAATTACACACAGAGGAGGATTGATTTCTACAACCAATTATGCTTAAACATGCTAAGCTTGTTATTGAGCCACGTTGCAGTTGTGTAGAGCACTGTGCTTCTGTGGTACAGCACTCCCACCAATGCTCATTATGAAATGGGTTCTTGCTTTCTTCACTGTGCACAGATGGTGACAGTCTAGGTCTGAGTAACACACGTAGGGAGGCAGTGACATAGCTCTTCATAAAGCATATATTTAGCTAATTATGGCTCTGCATCACTCACTGGAGTACCTGTCAAACAGAATTATTATTTTACAAGCTCACAAGTTTGTTATAATAACAAGTTTCCTATTTAATATCTCCAGAAACAACAATCTGTTTAAACAAACATTCAATTTTTCTCTTTTGAGCAGAAATATAAATTCTAACTTTGCTGGGGAATATCCTCAGTTGCTTCTTTAATATTATGGCAACTAAGCTTTTTCTCAGAATTGTGGAATATCTAGTGTAATTACACTATTCCATTTTTTAACTTTTATTTAACTGTTTTGTTGTGCTCAGCATTGTTGGCCTGTTACAGCACATACACATGGATCCTTTGTGTCTTACCTGTGCAGAGGGACCTTTATTCACAGCACTTTCCATTATTCCTGCCCTGGTGTCACCCCTGTGGTTCTCAGCAGCCCAGCTGCTGAATAGCAGCATTTCTGCAGCTCTGATTTCCAGGCTCCACCAGTGTCAGCCCATGGAAAATCTTGCTGCTGCCACCACATGGGCTTGTTTAGATCACTGAATAGGACATTTAACTGTTCTTCTAAAGTCACTGTCAGGCTCAGTTAGTACATTAAGTGGCTTGAGATTATTAGCTGAATAGTATGTTTTTATTAGTATGTTATTTACCTCCTATTGCCATTTGTATGGGGTCTTGTGGCTAAAGCAGAAACTGTAGAATCAGATGTGGCTCCATGTCACAGCCGTGCCAAAGTGTTGATTTCTGTTGGTTTGCTCTGTCTTGGGTTTGGATTTTTTTGTGACAAATCATTTAATCTCAGTGTTTCAGTTCTCCAGCTGTAAAATGGGAATAATAAAAGTGCCTTGTTCCCAGTTTTTGCTTGTCTTATTATTGATGACTGCATTCTCTTTGGGGGTTAGACTTTCCCATGCTTAAAGGCTTAACACAAAGAGATCCTAATCTCAGCTACTTTAATACAAATAGCAGCTAAAAAATTGTGTTATTACTACCTGGGCATCAGCATGACTTGTGACATCAGTATCATGCTGACAAGCTCCTTACCTCTCAGGATTTGCTTTGCCCATCTTTGCTCCTAATCCTAATGTATTCAGTCCCACTGGTGTGGAAAAACATCTTCATGGTTAATACTCCTCCCTCATGAAAGGAGCATCTCTCTGGTTTTCTGCCTATCTCTGCTTGCCAGGAGGAGCTGCTGGCACTGTGTTCTGCATACACCACTGCTTAGTTGTCACACTCCAAGAAACCTTTAGTTCCTCCAGTGTCTGTTCACTTTTAGAGGTTTGGTTCTTTTGAGAAGTGTAACCATCTCTTCTCACTTCTGCAGCATTTTTCTGCCACTTTTGTTAAGTGGCACAATACTCCAGCCTCTCCTCCTCCCCTTTCCCTTCCCATCTTCACTAGGTTAATACAGACCTTTCCTCTAACAGGAGCATGAAAATAGGAAAAATACCAACACTGAGCTCATCTGTTTTATTCAGGGCAGAGTTTCCTGAAGCTCTCAACTGAGAAGATTTCAATATCTTTCCCAGAGTTTCTTGGGGATCATATGGCCTGCAACCAGTCCCACAAATGCTGCTGCCATCAGGTGACTGGCACCTGAGTGGAGCCAGTTTTCTGAATTGTTTCCATGGCTTCAATTTGCTCTCTTTTCTGGGCTGGTGACCTGCAGGATTTCAGAAGATCTGTCTGGTCTGCAGCATCCTCTGTAGGCAATGTGCATACAATAATATACAATAAAATAAATACAAATAAAAAACAATAACACAGACTGTAGTAATGATGCCTAGGAACAGGACAGTTCTCTGCTATAATTCTCATCAGCAAGTGATTGAAATGAGCATTTATTCAGAGTGGATTTGGCTAGTAAGGCTAATATACTAAATGGCAGTGAAGTCCACCTACCATAACATGTATTATAGCCTTAAAAGATCTAAAATGTTAGAAATTAAAGCTACCATTAAAGAAAATTTAAGGCCAGGTTAAATGCTTTTATGGTGGGTAGGAAGTATCATAAATTAAAGTATTTCATTGTGTTTATTACAGTTTCAGCCAAAGGAAATAATAAATGCAATGACTGGCTGATTAAAAAAAAATCTTATTATTGGGTAAATTATTAGTGGGCAGTGACCCTAATTAACAGGGCAGTAAACCTGAAGATTTGCTTATGATGCTGTTGAGACACCATATGGTCCAGGTAGAGTTTTCCCTGCAAATGAAGAACTCAAGGTTTCCAGAAGAAACAAACCAAACAAAAATTGTTTGATGAGGGTCCCTGGGTTACTGGAACTGACACTGCATGGTAGGCTGCAGACCATAATTGTCTTGTAAATTTATGGCTTGAGTAATAAGAAGAGGCTACAACACAGTTCTGGTGTAAGCTCTGAGCAAATGTGGAGCCCAGATAACAAAGTTCATATCCAAGCTCTCTTGGAAATAAGACTGACTTCTATTTTCTGCACTGCACTTTGCAATTAAGCAAATGAATAAACGTGAGCTCTTAATGGTCACCTTGATAAAATACATAATGTCAAGCATTTTTTTGAAGGGAAGGAAAGGGAAAGAAACAACTGTAATGAAATTCAGTGGATGTGAAGCTCATGGCAATCAGTCTCCTCTTTTGGGGATGTCTCCCTGCAATTTCCATTTTCCTGTCATTTACTTGCTGAGGGCTTTCTTTTTTTAGTTCCTAAATCTCTAGGTGACCATTGTACAGTTTGTACAGTGCCTAAAACAACTGGACCCTATCCCAACTAATGCCTCTAATAAAGGTTTTTTTTCATCAACTCATCCTGAAAAACCCAGACAAATCTCAAGTTGCCTTGCTTCTTTGATAAACTATAAAGATCTATTCTGGGAATTTTAGAAGAGCCCAGAATCATTCTCTGCATTTGTTGATGCATTTTATCTTTAGAAATAATGACAAATTTTAAAAGTATTTATTTGTGCAGGTTAATAGATTCAAGTTAGGGATGACTAATTTAATCATGCTTAGATGTCCAGCTATCTGATTTGCATGTTCAATCTGGTCATCAGATGTCTGAGGGCTATAAAATGCTCCTGTACTTACTCTGAGTGCAAAACTGATGGATAAAATTAAGGTCATTTTCCAGCCTCGGGTCTAATTATGTGCAGGGTGGCCTTGAGGCAGCCAAATTAGTCTTGTACATTTAGTGGGGCAAAATGAGCTCCAAACCAGGGAGCATCTTACTGCTAAAATTATTTGTTTCACCACAACGTAATGTACAAATAGGAAATTTCCTGGTTCACTCTTCCTTCTCAAATGCTCAGAGGAAAAATAGTTATTACACAAGTCTGTTGTATGGATTGCTATATGTTTTGAATTTTTTTAGCCTTTTTCTTTCTTTGAATTCTTCTTGTTTGAAAATGATAGGGAAAAATAAAGAATTTTTTAATTGAATTTGGCCTGTAGTTAGGGATGGAGTAATTCCCATTGTCTCTGGGGGTTGAATCAAATTCCACTGCAGATTTTGGATGTTTCAAAACTCCTTGTGAGTGGTTTTGAAATAACCTATCTATGGCCTAAAATGAAAACACAGAATTTCTTAGCAAAAAGTTACATTTGCATAATTTGCAATTTGACTATAGTTATGAATTTGCTGATAACTGGAGAGGGTTTTAAGGCAAATTCTTGAATATGGGTGATGCCTTATCTGTAACTAGTTTTCACAACGTTTTTCCTCATAAACATAATTTACCAAAAAATATAAAAATCAAAAGCAAAACAGTATTTTTATTGCAGCCATTCCTTGGCAAAAATCCCTGTTTCCCATAATGCCACCTGACATTGCTTGCCCTGTGAAATTTTTACTGCTACTGTGATTATTCAAAGAAATTGCCATAAAAATATGCATGAATGATGTTCAGCAGTAACCCTCAGTGTCTGGGGCTGTGATCAAACATTAAAGCTGTGTGCAACTCCTTTCATGGGTTTTGGGACCTTGCATAATGTGGACCTGCTGCATCCCCCCATTAACAATTCTGGCATGGCTGGAATCTTGTGCTCTATTTCCTGCCCCTGGTAACTGAGGCTCCACTTCCTGCTGAAATTTAGAGGCAGCAGAGCATCATCATCCTCATCATCTGTGTGTGTATGTGTATGTAAGTATAATAATGTTTGCAAAGCTTTCATGCACTTCCTCCCTCTGCTGCCTCCTTCCCCAGTGATTCAGTCACTTCATATTGTAATACTTTGTTGACTATTGATTTTTGGTTAAGGTTGGAGCCCAGTACAACTGTATGAGCATTCGTTGGCTTTAATTTGATGTTATGCTGCTGCCTTCCATTCCATATTGACAGGCATCCTCTTATTTTCAGATTGGTGTCCATTCACTGATGAACGTGCACTAGGGGGATCGTGACCTTTTCTCTTATCTGGACAGCTCTTGGCTTCATGAACATTTTTTGCTGCAGGGTGTTATTAACAACAGGGTGATAGAACAAAGAAATGAAGCAATGGGAAGCACATCAATGTATGAAATTTGCTTTATTAGGATTCCCCCGAGGCCAGAGCAGTCCCTAATTACAGAGGTGTTACATCCCTTCTTGGGATAACAAACTATATTTTTAGCAGTAATGAGAGCGTGATTTTGAAATCACTGTGTGGTCATCCTCCCACTGTACAGATGCTTGTTAATGCACATTTTCCCAGATACTGACTTTGAGAGAAAGGCACAACAAAAGGAAACTAAAATCTGTGAAATTACCTACCTTCAACTGAACAAAGCACCATGCATTTCAGTGTATGCATTTTGAATTTTGAGCTTTCCTGCTATTCCATTTCAGTATTCAGGAAAGCAGTATAATTTGTAAAATAACCCAGTTTGTTCATATGCTTACAGACAGTCAAGGCCACAATGCATTGGTGATGTGAGTGAGTCTCTTGTAGCATCAGGATGCTGTTTTTTCATCACAGAAATCTCATCTGAGCATGCCTGAGAGGTGAGCTGGCATACTGAATCTTCAGGAATAGGTCTTGGTTGATAATTCAATAAGTTCAATAAGTAGAACCCTCTGTTGGGTGAGGAGACAGGAATTCCTCTGCTTGGTTTAATGTATGATTATTTCTATGAGAGAAAAAGGTTTTGAAAGGTGAGATCATAGAAACCCCACCTGGAAAGGTCCTGTGTAAACAGGGTGAGTCACCCACCTGGATGCTGAGAAGGACAAGTCCTTGTCCTTGCCCTGGTCCCTGGGCTCCAGCCCTGCTGTTCTCCCCAGGGAGCTGCCTCTGAGCTGCCTCCACACTGTCCTTGCTGCTTAATACAGACTTCTTTTGTTCCAAAGTACTTTCCATTTAAGATGTCAGAAAATGAAAGGAAAGTTTGCTCAGCCTGGAATTTTTGAAAGTATGAGGAAAAAAAAAAATACAGTGTAAATAAAATTGTGGTTCTGTTTTGTTGGATGATTCAAACTTCATGTCAGAGAGGGATTCACATATGCAAGCACTTCCCTGTGCTCATTATGCTTTTTAAGGATTCTGGTACTTTTTTAATATGTGCTGTGTATTTCAGCACTCAGGATTGCACTGCAGGCATTTCCCTCTGCCTGAAAATAATTGTCAGCCAAACACAAACCAAAGAAAACCCTTAAGTGGCTCATTTCATTTTAAAAGAAAAATTATACTGATAAAAATATTTGGCTTCTGCCCACTTCTTCCCCAGAAGCTCCTTTCAGTCTTTTCCCTCTCCCCAGATAGTTGTTTATTCAATATCAAGCTCTCCCTTCCCAGCAGACCAAAGCATCCACATTCACACTTCAGCAGCAGCACTGATTCAGTAATGAGGATGAAATGCTTTTGGGATCCCCTGCTCATTGAAAGGCTGCAGCTAAACCAATCTACTTGGTAAAAAGATGACTTTTTTTGGCCAAGAAATATCTCTTTACCAGGCTTCTAAAGCCCACCCTAACTGCTAGAGAGAATGCTAATTAAAAGATGAGGGTGTAATTGCACCAGACAAGGAATTTTTATTGAGCAATTTTTCAGTGTTAGGTGGGCAGAAACAGCAGAGTCTCCTATTAGTGTTAAGGAAAGATGCACAGCTGAATCCCAGAACCTGATAATGAAAGTTTTCCTCTTTATTTTAACAGTGAAGGCACATAAAATGCCTCTGCATCTAAAATACAATTAAATGCTTTAATTTTTTTAGTCAACTGAAATATTTACAGAGCATTTTACCCTCAAATATGTATCTTTAAAGTCAGTGTACCTGTGAACACAGCATTCACTGGTATCATCCAAAGCACAGAGGAAAACCCACACATACTTGTGTGCAGAAAAAGAGCCTTAGGTGGCTGATCTTTCAGATAAAAAATGTGGTTCCAGCACTAAAAGGGAAGGAGGAAAAGAATGTACAGCATCTTCTGTTGTGTGCCTGTATTGTGTCATGAAAGGGAAATGGTGAAAGCAAGGGAAAGATAACACTCTACAGTCAATTGTTTTTTTCTGTTTAGGGGGATAGTCTGATTTAAAAGCAAAATTTGAAGGTCCTTGTGTTTAAAACCATTTGACAGTGAGATTGTATTGGAGAATACAGCACACTGCTGTGTGCTGCTGAAGGAGGAGCACAAACACCTTTATTCCTTAGACACCATGCAAGTTCCTTCAGCAGGGAGAATGAAATGCCAGAATGAGAATCTGGCCAGGTAACTAGAAATACTGTTCCTCTTCTGTCACAAACAGTGAATACAGATGGCAGAGGGGCTAAAATAGCACCCACTAACATTATTTCAAAATATTGGTTCAGCAGTGATAAACTCCCTGCTTGTCCCCACCCAGAATTGAGCTGCTGCAGCTCCAGTGTCATCCTCAGCCTCACAGCAATACAAAGTGTGGATTGTTAAAATTAAAAACTCTGCTTTGGTTAACAAAATTTTTATTTGTTTTCTGTGCAAGAAAACACATACAAAAGTGAGTTGTCATGGAATTTCAGCTGTGGGCAAGGGAAAATTCCCTCTGCCCCTCCTGGCAATGTGATGCTGGGAATCTTTCCTGTGGCTCCTGGATATTTGCTGCACCTGAGCTGAGAGCTCAGTGCCTTTGTGAGGTTTGGCTTGTCCTGAAGGGCCAGAGATGGAGGGGAAATAGGCTTCTGCAGCAACTGGCCTGTCATATCATAAGCAGCCTTAAAGCTGGTTTCCACTCACAGTGGACAGGGGGGATCTCTTCTGTATTAACCTGGGTGAGATTATGGAGAGCTACTTTACCTTGATATGGAGTAAAATGCACTGAAAAGAGGTGCTGTGTGTTATTTTCAAACTATGGCGAAATGAATTGCTGGTGCAATCAGTTTAGGTATAATGAATAAAAAAGAAATTAAGTCAGTGAAATATTTAGTATTGACAAAACAAATAATCTATATAATCTATAATAAAGACAAAACAAATGTGCCAGATACCTCAAAACCATATCTGGATTTCAGGACAAGCTTTCACATACTTATTTTTATCCTATATTGACACATTACATTGAAATGCCTGAGATACTTGGAACCTGTGGTTGATTCACTGTATCCAAATTAAAATGGCATTATTATTCTTGGAGCTCCTGAGGCTTCCCAGTGCTGGAACTCTTGCACCAGACAGTTTGTGATGGACAGCAGCAATCCCAAAATCATCTGTTCATTGTGGAGCAAAGCTGTTCACTGCTTTAGGGTGGAAGGGGTTGGTACTTCACTCTGTGCATGCTGTTTTCAGCTAGGACCATGCAAAGGTTTTGTACAAAGTCTGAACACAGTTTGCATTCATTTGAGGTTTCATTGCAAAAGGAAAAGTTTCACAAGAACTGAGAAGAGGTGAAAGTGAGTCTGAGACTAGTTCACATGACCAGAGGTTGAAGGGATTTATAATGCAGGAAGAGAAATATTTAGAGCTAATTCAGTCATATCCAGGCTAAAAACTTCCTGCTGAAGCCTGAGATAAAAGTGTTTGTATAAATTGGCAGTTGTACTATACCATTATAAGGGTGGCCAAAAAATGTTTGCTGTGATGCAAATTTCTAGAAGTGCCTGAAACAAGACTCAGTTATTTTTCTTTGGCCTGTGAGTTGAGTCCTTCAGTTTTCTTGCCACCTCCTACAGGATTATAAATCCTTCCAGATTCTGTTGGCATCAGAGAAACTCAAGGACAGTCAACACTCCCAGGATATATTTTTTCAAAGCACTCAGCATTGAATTAAATGGTTGCCAGGCTGGCTAATATTGGATGTCTTGAAAAATCTATCTGCAGCTACAAGTTATAAATATCAACTATTTTGCAATAATTTTTTGAACACACAGCCCTTGCAGACCAATGCTATGGGCAAAGGCTGGAGCCCAGGAGAGAGGTCAGGAGCCTGTCCCACATGAAATGCCAGCCTTTTATTTTCCATCTGCACGTGGGTACTGGCAGCAGAGGTCCAAGCAGCACAGACAGCATCCTTTGAAACCATCACTGCCAACACCATTGTAAAGCTGATTGTCAAAATCAGATGCTATGTTTTATTGACAAGCTTTGTAATTTGTCCTAAACTTGTCCTGGCTAAGGACAAAGCTTGGATGGGCTTGGGAATATAATTCATGTAAAATAAAATATTCTGCAATAAAACTCAAGTATTCATTCAAATGTCTCATCTGTTTTCCCAGCATTAAATTAATCATCTCTGTCACTCTGCATCAGCTAACTTTTGATAGACTAAATTTTCCTTTCTTGCTAGTTGTATGGGTTAGTTGTGGCAGTGAGCAAGGGGTAGCACTGTGGGTCCTGGTCTCTATGCAGAGCTATATTTATTTATATTTATATTTATATTTATATTTATATTTATATTTATATTTATATTTATATTTATATTTATATTTTTTTATTTTTATTTTTACATTATTTATCTTTATAAACAGCTATATCTTCAATTCTATATCTGAGCAGACACTGGCAGAGGAAGCCATACAAATGTGTGGGAATAGATTAATGATTGTGCTGGAAAGGACTATTTTATGTGACTGTGAGGTGCTTGCAGCTTGTTCCTCTATAGAAACCACTGCAAAAATGCTACTTTTGAACTAAGTGATTAAATACCAGCTTTCAGGTCTGACATTCATGTCATAGCTGTAACATTTTGTCGAACTTGACTGAAATGGTTGAAATTTTTTACTGCACTGTGTTTTACAGAAAAAAACATGTAACAAAACACGCAGCTTAGGCCTTCCCCTGCATTTGTCCTGCATCAGTAAAGCCTCACCAAAGACAGCCCACACAGCTGTAGAACAAAATTAGGTACAAGCAGATGAGGGTTAAAAGCAAAATACTGGTAATATCTCAGGAAATTTACACGTTAAAAAGCACTGTGTAATGAATTACCATGTCATGTCAGCAGCCACACTTCAACCCCAAACCTGCCAATCATGATAAGCTGAGTTTGCTGGGCCCTGGATACAGGGACCTCACCAACAGCCTCGGGCAACATCCATCCTTATTAGACAACACGGGCCCCAGGGAGCTTTCAGAGCATGGCCCTCAGCTCCTGGCTGGGCAGGGAGCCAGGAAAGGAGAGAAACACAAAGCACTGAGTGACTCCAGCACCCACCCAGCCCTGCTGGGCCAGGGGACACACAGACCTGTGTGTCTGGGGCTCACACCCTCTGTGATTGGCACCATGGGCAGCACATGTTCCAAAATATCCGTGCTGCAAAAGTGTCTCACAGAGCAGTGAGCCCATGGTCAGTGCAGAGTCCAGCAGAGAGGATGGATGGATGGATGGATGGATGGATGGATGGATGATGGATGATGGATGGATGATGGATGGATGATGGATGATGATGGATGGATGGGGGATGGATGGATGGATGGATGGATGGATGGATGGATGGATGGATGGATGGATGGATGGATGGATGGATGGATGATGGATGGATGATGAATGGATGGATGGATGGATGGATGGATGATGGATGGATGGATGGGGGATGGATGGATGGATGGAGGGATGATGGATGGATGATGAATGGATGGATGGATGGATGGATGGATGGATGGATGGATGGATGGATGGATGGATGGATGATGGATGGATGATGAATGGATGGATGGATGGATGGATGGATGGATGGATGGATGGATGGATGATGGATGATGGATGGATGGATGGATGGATGGATGGATGGATGGATGGATGATGGATGGATGATGAATGGATGGATGGATGGATGATGGATGGATGGATGGATGATGAATGGATGGATGGATGGATGGATGGATGGATGGATGGATGGATGGATGGATGGATGGATGGATGATGGATGATGGATGATGGATGGATGGATGGATGGATGGATGGATGGATGGATGGATGGATGGATGGATGATGGATGGGGGATGGATGGATGGATGGATGGATGGATGGATGGATGGATGATGGATGGATGGATGGATGGATGGGGGATGGATGGATGGATGGATGGATGGGGGATGGATGGATGGATGATGAATGGATGGATGGATGGATGGATGGATGGATGGATGGATGGATGGATGGATGGATGTTGGATGAGGATGAAGGATGGATGGACGGATGGATGATGAATGGATGATGGATGGATGGGTGGATGATGGATGGATGGATGGATGGATGGATGGATGGATGGATGGATGGATGGATGAATGATGTATGGATGGATGGATGGATGGATGGATGGATGGATGGGGGATGGATGGATGGATGGATGGATGGATGGATGGATGGATGGATGATGGATGGATGATGAATGGACGGATGGATGGATGGATGGATGGATGGATGGATGGATGGATGATGAATGGATGGATGGATGGATGAATGGATGGATGGATGGATGGATGGATGTTGGATGAGGATGAAGGATGGATGGACGGATGGATGATGAATGGATGATGGATGGATGGGTGGATGATGGATGGATGGATGGATGGATGGATGGATGGATGGATGGATGGATGGATGGATGGATGGATGGATGGATGGATGGATGAATGATGTATGGATGGATGGATGGATGGATGGACGGACAGAAGGATGGATGGATGATGAATGTTGGATGGATGGATGGACGGATGGATGGATGAATGTTGGATGGATGGATGGATGGATGGGCAGAAGGATGGAGGATGGATGATGAACGGATGATGGATGGATGTGAACAGCCCGGTGTCAGACGCTGCTCGGGCAGTGCTGAGGCTCGGGCAGGGGCAGCTGCAGGCTCGAGTTGTGGATCCTGGCCCCTGCTGTGCTGGGAGCAGGGACTAGAGGGAGCCCTCGGCGCGGGCTGCGCTCCGGGAGCGGCAGCGGGAGGAGGAGGAGGAGGAGGAGGAGGAGAGCACCGGGCAGGACGGAGCGGGATGACAGCGCTGAGATTTCCCTGAGCCTGTTCTCTCCCTGTTACTAGTGAGCATTGGCAAGAAGAAATGCCTGTGTGATGCAGGTTTTGCAGGTAATTTTATACTCTGCTCAGGAAAAGGATAGGGAATAAATCAGAAAAGCAATTTTGAAAGGTGAAAGAAATACCTAAAATTGTTATCCATGTCACAGGCAACAGGGTGCTTTCTTTCTATGCATATATTCACTGTTGTATTGGGCACAGTAATATTTACACCTTTTTTTTTTTTTTTTCTTCCCTCATCTGCAACCTGCTTTGCAATATAATTAATTGTTTTAAATCCTTTGGAGTGGAGAACTTAAACATAAAGCCTAGCACGAAGTCATACTTCAGCACTTCAGGCTGGGAAATGAAGTAAATCTTGCCTTCTGTTCAGAGTGGGCTGGGACAGTGGAGCATCCACGAGGCAGGGAGATACCATGCTGAGCACAGGGGCTCCCAGTTCTGTTTCCCTTAACTGATCACCTCAGATTTTTTCCTCTCTTTAGAAATACTATGGGAAGCACTTGCTCCATCCCTGTATGATTTTTACACATAGGCATTGATAAAACCCAAATCCAGTGAGCTGTTTATCTGTTAGCAAATTGCCATTGTATTTGAGGCACTTCTGTATTTGATACTAGAGAAAGAGCAACAATAATAATTATTACAGTTTTTTCCCAATTTTGCCATATCTGTATGCATTTTTAAGTGCATATCAACAAGGGTAACAGTAACCAGAGGCAGTTAACACTTCCTATTGGCTTTTTAAACCTCCCCATTGCTGTTTATCTGCCTTTCAGGGGCAGAAAGAGCATGAACAGGACGGGGTGTGTGTGAGAACAATTCTATAAAAGATTATCTTGCACACAAAGCGAATGGCCCTGCCCCCATTGTGAAGGCAGAGATTCCCCAGAGATCAGGAGAGGAGGAATTGCTCGTGGTCAGAAGAGGCAGGAGAACAATAGAGCCCAAAATGGGCAGCAGCAGTGGCTGAGGTGGGTGGGAAGAGTGGCCAAATGGCCATTTCAGGCTATGTGGCATTGTCACTGACACCAGAAATGGCTAAAAGGTCTCAAATTAGCAATTGTTATGATTAGCAGGTGGTTTGAGAGATAGGAGGTCTAGGGGAGGGGTTGGTGCTTTGGACATCACATGCTATCTGGTCCAAAACACTCTTCACCTGCTCATTAACAAAGAATTATGAAATTACTTAAAGGAAAACAATTCTAATGAAAAATAGAGTGTTCTAGAAATCAATTCCTTAAAGGGGTCATGACTGCTTGTAAGTGTTACAATTCCTGCAGATTTTATTTCTGTGAAGGAATTCATCAGGAAATTTGGCAGGGAAACCAACATTACACAACAGTATTTCATCTGACTAGGAAAAAACCCATAGGATTATTCTAACACATGCATTCCTTTCATGAATAACTCATGTATTTAGATTGTGAATCTGGTTCTAAGAGAGGTCCAAAGATACATAGCTTAAGAGCAAATTTATAAGAAGCAAAGCTCAAACATTTTGGTCCAGAGACAGGTACAGTTTAATCTACAGCACTAAATAAAATCATATAAATAAAACGTGCATCCCCTTCTATTTACTGACTTTGAAGATAAACTTAAGGATGTCTGGGCTTTATTATCACTGGCTCTTATAAAAGCTAGGACTGGATTCTCCAATTTCATGGATGTGCAGGTACCAATACTCTCCTGAGGATTCTGTGTTCCACACCCAAAATCTGGAGCACAGCAAGTCCAAAGACACTTTTGAAATAAAATCCATTAACTCTTTAACAGTCTGCTCTTCTCTTGCTTGAGACTTGTCCTTCCTACTCCTGAGCAATGGCTTAGACTCAATGAGCACTCACTGAGTGATCAACACAATCCTGTCCTGTACATGCTGGGGGAGTTCATTCTGCCAAAACATCTCTAACTAGGATTTTTTTTTTAATTTAATTGGGATTTTGTTGTTCCTGCAATGTGGCAGAAAACACCAGGCTGGCTCATTAGTGCTGGACTATATCACTGCTCTTTTTCCATGTGCTGCAGGCACTGGGCAGCTGAAACCCTCTTTGCATTTGCCAGAACTAGCTTTAAAAGTACACTCTGAAAGCAAAAACTTCAGTCTCCTGTCCATAATTCCAAGAGACCTGACAGTAATCGGTCTGTCATTACCTCAAGATTAAAAATCAGATTGACATATCCAGTACTGGTGATTATTTTGGAAAATATTATCTCTCCAGTCAAGAAAGTCACAGCACACACAGTCTGCTCCCAGATCCTTCTGGACACAACCAACAGAAGTGCTGGAACAGCTCTGTGCAGGAAAATGGAGGTAGCCCAAGGTGATGTCCCTCAAATTTTACAATTAGTCATCTAAAATTTAATGGGATATATCTGCAAATTGAGAGATGTCATGAGAGAGCAGATAAGGACAGTTTGGCAAAGGAAGGTTTACTTGGAGACTCACTGAATAAACAAAAATAAACATTCTGTGGGCTCATTGAAGAAGCTGAATGAGCATTCCAGGAAGCAAATGGCATGGGTTAAAAATGGAGAAAAAACAGTCTGGAGGAAGATGAAGAAATGCCAGATTTTCCAGCCTTTGTTCTCATAATTATTGATTGGCCAGCATAAATAGAGCAAAAGTAGTTGTGTATGTATTCTAGAATTCTGATACAGATATTTTAATTGTGAAGATTTTAAAAGAATCTTAAAATTAAATATTACAGTATTTGCAGTAGCTCTGCTGTTGAAGATACTGTTTTTCCTAAAGATGCCTTTTGGTGAAGCCCCCATGGCAAACCCTTTGTTTTATGTTCAGTGAAGCCAGAGGTGTTATTTCCCACAAATGAGACAATTTCCAACTCCATATTATGTGTTCATAATCATATATATTCTAAATAAAGTCTTGTCAGAACCCTGCCATTTCCCCATCTTTCTGTCATATAATTTGTGCTTACAGCTTGAAACAGAAAATTATGCTGCAGGTTCATGTCTGAGTACTTTTCCTTTGCTGAGAAATTGGGTGTGAAGGTATCTAGACTTGTAAATTAAGGGCAAGAACCTAAAATCCAAGGCAAGTAGTGTGACAAAAGCCACACTCCCTTCTGAAATAATTTACTATAAATCAAAACTATAATCAAGTACTATTGATAAAGTCTTTAATGTCAAAATATTTTTAGCCTTGCTGTTTGTTTCTGAAAAAATTGTTCTTTATTTTATATATTTATTTATTTATTTATTTATTTTTATATATGTTTCATTATACTTGGAGAAAAAAAGTACAGTAATAGTTGTAGTATATACACAAGGAATTATTTTTTGTATTTTTTTCTTCTAAAGCTAGGAATCATTATCACAGTTTTCTTGTAAAAGACAAGCTGTACACCACTCACCTTCTCTCCTGTGGTGCAAACCTCACCTGAGAGGGGATACCCAAACTGCAGAGGGAGTGAGCAAAACCTCAGGGTCAGGGAAATGGGGGCTTTAAATTATTTTCTTGGGGTTTAGTCAGGTACCTGCCCTCTGCTCTTCCATTTATGATCTTCCATGCTTTATTCTGAGGTTTGGCTGGGCAGGAATCTTGGTCGTGTTGCAGAAAATATCCCTCAAGCCTGGGAAGATATTAATATAAACCTTGGGTAAAATGATTTGGAAAAAGCAAATTTTTATGATCTACCTTGATGCTTATATTGCTCCCTTCTGTGGGAAAGAATAACATGGATTTTCCTGAAAAAAAAGGAAGAAATATATTCTAACTTTTAATTTAAAAAAAAAAAAAATTAAATCTTCTGTTTAAAATTTATTTACAGACACTAGCAATTTCAGCCCCAAAGGATGATATTTTTAGAAAGCTGGGGGAAATGTTGAAGGAGAAACTGCTTTGCAGAGCTCTGCTCTTAGGGGCATCCAGCAAAGAGTGAAGAATGAAACAGCACCAATAATCTTCATTAAAAATTCATGGTGGATGCAGGGTTAGAAACTTTTCTATCCTGAGTGGATTTTATTTACTTGTCCACACTGGAATAACTGAGGGCTCATCAAATGACAATAAATAAGGAAGTAAGAAAAATTAGAGTTTTCATTATTCTTTAGATGGTTGGAATGATTTGTCTGTTTTTCTCACTATTGTCCACTGTTTCATGTCATATTTAATTCAATTTCTATCAAAAGAAGCATACAAAAAAAGAAGAATTATTAGAAAACTCAACTTGCTAAAGCTAATTTGCTGCCATCTATGGATTTTTGAGTAGAATTCAAAATCAGTGTTGCAAAGAATTAAGACAAATATTTTCCTAGTAAGAAATCTGGATGAGGATGAGATGTTTGAAAATAATACTTTTAAGTGAGGCATCATCAGCCTTTTTTTCCCCAAGACCTCCAGACATTTTGAGTCTCCTAACAGTGTCATTGGCTAGGAATCAAACTGCTTGGTGCTTTTTATGACAGATCTTTCTTTGCTCAGGATACTGTGACAATGAAGAGAAGCTGTAAATTTTGTTTAGATATATCTGAAAGGTTCCCCTTTTGAAGGAGGTAGAAGCAGAATGAAAATAAGAACTTGTGGAGGAACTCCCAGTCCTCTAAGATGGGGAGAAACTGGGCAAAAGGATTGTGCCTGAGCTTTTCTGTACTGAGAAGTTAAAATACATTCAGGATTCAAAAACAAATTAAACACATTTTATATGTGAACATGGCTCTAATGACTTCAGCAGCTTCTGTTAAAACAAAAGAGGAGTAGAAGTTTTCTTATCTGGAGGGAGGGAAGGAGGAGAGAGGGAAATCTTGCAGGATATGGGTGTAGGGATGTATCTGGAGTTCTGCTGGGGAAATGGGAAACTGTGGGTGCTCCACTCAGAGGGGATTGGGGGAAGCAGAAAAAAAGTGCAGAGAAAACCTTTTATTCAATGGCAGAGAGAGGATTTAGAATACTACTGAGGTTCAAAGGGCTGGACCAGTGGAGATTTTCATTAATGGAAGGGATATGGAGGATGGAATGGAGACAAAACTTTGAGTCTGAAAGTTAAGATGTAAACATTAATCCAAAAGGATCAAAATCCATAACAGTGGATAACATTCAATACCCAAAGAGCAGATCTGTTACTCCTCATTTACATGTGCTCTGCAGCAGGTTCACTTCAAACCACTGCTGCTGAGAGAAGAACACCACTAATACCTGTGGTGGAAATTATTCAGTGCTCAGCATTTCCAGAGCTGCAGCATTAGGAAGAATGAGCACCAACTGCTCAGACACTTTGCAGGTCCTATTTTCAGCCATTTCACTCTTGGTAGGGAAGTATGACCTTGCTTTAAATAGTGTGAGTTAGCACACAAATGGTCAAAGCAGGAGGAGAAACACCAAAACACGTAAGAGTAAGCAAAAACTGAAATTTATTCAAAGTGTTCCACTTTGTATTTATGGAGGTATAAATGTGCTATAAGAGCACATACATAAAAGACTTATTTATCTACAGATGTGGCTAGTGATGCTTTAGTTAAAAAAAAAAAAATGTGTACTTTCCCTCTCTTTTTTAACCTTATCTGTGCATTCTTGGGTCATGTAGCCTTTGTGCTGACTCTGGACAAAAATCCTCCTTTGATGGAGGATACATGCTGAAAGGTAGAATTCTGAATTATGTTCTCTAAATTATCCCGTGCTCAGAGAGCAAGTATTGATTTTAAAAATGACTGAGCCAGACCTTGCATTGCAGTCCCCCCAAAGCACAACAAACAGCAGTCATGTGTTCAGCTACCAAGAGGCCACTGTGCTGGCATTGTTTCAAAAAATCAGAAAGTCATCAATCAACCAAATAGTAATCGGAATAAGTACATGGTATCTAAAGACACATTTTATCCAGTTACATGCTCCAATTCAGTTAGCAACGAGGAGAATTAGAACAATATTGGACCGATTAACAAGTCTGCCTTGGGATCTGGGAGCTGTTAAGTTATTTATTTTGCTGCCTTGTATAAAAGAATGAGGAGAATTTCATCTGCATAGTTAAGCATTCAGTAACTTCCCACAATAAATAACCTGACATCTCTCAGTGCTGGAATGTTTTTCATGGAGCCTGATTGAGGACACAGAATTTTACTGTAATTGGTTTCTGTACCTTTCAAATGGTTTGGACACAATTGTGTTTCAGAGGAAGAATTTTATTTTTCTCTTCAGGCGCTGTTGGTCACTGGTGCTGCAATGAAACTTCACAAGCAATAAAATTGTTGGGATCAGTGTATCCAAAATATCATCGAGTTCTATTTTAATGAAACGATTTAATGATCAATGCAAAATGCAGGGCTTGGAATTTCAGTCCTGCACAATTCAATTGAATCAATAAACTACTGAGTTTCTATGAGGATGCACCTCACAATAATACAAAATAAAACATTCCTGAAAAAAATACATGGCTGAAAAAGACACTGTTCAAGTGGATGCTGCAGCTCTGTGTATTTACAGCTGTCTTTTGGGAGATACAAGAGAGGAACAGACAGATTATACAGAATGCTTTGTAAGTTAAGGCAATAGCTCATACATTTAAGATGGTTGGATTTTTTTGTATTGCTACATAGCACTTCCCATAATGAAATCTCTGATTTTTAGGTTTAGAACTCTCAAGCTTTTATTGCTCTTAAATACAACACAGGTTTTTCACTATAGAAGAAATTAATTTAGAACTATTTTACTTCAGTAAATCTGGAGTTTCCTAATGAAAAAAAGGAGGTACATGCATGCTAAAGATGCTGTAGTACTGTCTCCTAAGACCTAGGGTGAATTTTACATTTAAATTTACATTTACATTTTAAGTATCTGGAGGACAGCAAGTTTTGCTCTATTCTTACTGTTTTGCTCTATTCTGACTAATCATAAATACAAATGAGATAGTGTTTTCTTTCCTTGGAGCACCCCACCTGTCTGGATTGTGTAATTATGTATGAAAGGTGTTAATTTTTAGGGGTTTGAGTTTGTATCACACAGCCACTCCCTGCTCTTTGTTTCCTTAGCTTTTAGGAGATTGCAAGGTTGAAGGAGTAGAGTTTTAATTCCCTTCTCATCCAGAAAAGGGTGGCTTTTCTAAATCTGAGTTTACAAAATAGAGCTGGAATAATCAGAATTAATCTGTGCAGAACCTGGCAATGCATTCACCTACTTGAGGGATGTGATATTAACATGTGTCAAGCTCCATCCTCTCAAAAGCACTTATTCTGTCCTTTCTCCTTGGGATAAACAACTTCTGAGCAGCAGCACCTTATTTGAGCCAGGTGAATAACCTGGACATGGGTGCTGATAGGAAACATTGGAATCATTGCTCCCCATGCAGAGATCTGAAAAATATGCAAAGGGAACTGATTTGTTCAGTAGGCCTTATGTATTTAGGAAAAAAAACATCCAGAAAAGAGGTGGGTGATGTTTTTTCTACACTGTTTTTGATGAAAATGCTGTTTTGAGAATCTGAAGTGTAGGTAAGATGTTTTTTTCTTCTTCCTATGGTGTTAAGTTGACAAGTTTCTCTCTGAAGTAGTAGTTTTGTAAGAGCTTTGAGTTTTTCATGCATGGGTGTTTGTAATTTGGGAATAAGGAGGGCAAGAGCAGAAGGAAAAAATGGAGGTGGTGTAATTCTTATTTGTTTCAATGTCCCATATGCTACCAAAAAATAACCCTTTGTGGAAACTGCCTGCTTTTCAAATACCCTTAAATTGCAAACCAAACTGACATGAAAGGTTTGTCAGGAGAGCAGGAGGAGGCTGGACCTGGCCTTGCTCCCACTCTGGGCCATCATTCCCTGTGGGAATGGATCCATGTGCCAGAGGAAACACAAAACATCTCAGTGCCATGTGTGTTTGCTTTCTGTATCTTATTTTTTATTATGAAATTGGGACCTGAAAGTTGAAGGCAGGAGAGAAAGGAGTGCACAGAAAGAAATCTGGGTTCTTTTCCCATCCTGCCAGTATTTTACTTCAGCCTAAAAATCACAAAAGGATTGCCTCTTCACCTACAAAATGAAAAGCAGAGTTGCCCATGATATCCCAAATATATAGATGTAAAACTCTATGTCTCAAACTGTTATTTTTGAATATTGCAAGTGGGTTTTCATGTTCTAAAATGTATGTGCAGCAAAATACCTTTATCAGGGGGAAAAAGGGCAATTTACCTAATAATTTGTTGGTTTTTTTTTTTTTTAGAAAAAAATATTAAATCAAAGATATTAAATTATCCTCGTTCTGTTAGCCAATTCAATTGTTTCTTTGCTTATTGCTGAGGGCCTGTATGAATTAGAAAATGGAAATGAAGCAGTGAGAAGCATGTGGCTGTATCCTGCTGTGGCAACCCTCTGATGGGACTCAAAGTTTGGTTCATGTTCACATTCCTGGTGGACTAGAATATTATTAAGGGAAATTCACACACTTCAAAAAAGGTTCCTCATTTGCAATTTATGAGATGGAAGTACATCAAAGACATAAAAGCAGCAAATGGTCAGAAGTTAAAAGTGAGGGGTAGCCAGACTTCAGAAAAATTAGTTCACTGGTGATGTCATTCTATGAATAAAATAATTTGCCTTAAGAAATCTATAGTTAGAATATCTCCCTTCAGATGAAAATCGTTATTCTTTGGCAATAATTTGCTCTGCAGATTGTTTTCAGTGTTTTCCCTCTACTTTAGCAAGATGGGTTTGTGGAGTGGAGACCCAGTGACTCCTTGCAGGGCAGCTGGAGAGGAGCTCCAGAGAGTGTCCCATGAACCATCTATGATATTTCCTTTCTAATCTTATTTTTCTGCTTCTTTGTGCAACTTCTAGACATTCAGAGGAAGAATATTTTCTCTCATTTTGTCCTTTCAAACCAGGACAAGACCCTATTGTATAAGAGAAGGAATAGGTTTGGCTCAAGTACCACATCTACAAATGTGTTTTCATCAAGACACATGTGTTTATATTCATATTCACACTTCATATTCATCAAGAATATAAAGGGAAAAAAATACACATTGCAAGGTCTTTACCTCTTCACCAGGCTGTTCATTCAGTAGCCACTCAAGAATTACTTCTAGCACATGTTTTACTGGTCTTTTTCAAACTTTTCTGTCCCCATGATTAGTACTGATACCAGTGCTACTGGGTGGGTTTTATTTGTTCTAAATAAAGCAAAAAAGGATCATCCAAGTCTCCCAGTGACATTCCTGGTAACAGAGGGATTGCAGCAGACTCCAGGAGCTGCACCCAGCTCACCTGTTCCTGCATATTTATGTGCAGGCTGCTGCATCCTGGCTCCTTCAACAATAATTCCCTCTGCACAATAAGATGCCCTAGATTTCTCATGGCTTTCTTATGTGTCTTTTAGGGACTCTGCCCTTAAAATTCATGGCAGGCACTTGAGAGGTTATGTCCTTTTCATGACTCACTTCAGGGAGTTTCACAGATGTCTTCAGTTTGCTCAGGCAAGATTCTTACCTCTGACTCTCCAAGCAGAAGAGAATTGCCATTAGCCTTTTATACCAGGCTTAATTGGCAATTACCAGCAGGTGAACAGCCTCATAACACTGCTCTGCTCCAAGCCTGCAGAGGAGTTCTGTGCAGAAATCTCTGCACAAGGAGAGATAAAGGCTCTTGAAAGACCTCCCCATTTCTGCCAAAGTTTCCAGTAGCTGCTTGTAGTTTTGAGAGCTCCTCATGCTTTTAACTGGAATATTCCCATATAAAAAAAAAAAAAAAAAGTCATATTTCTATCCAAAAGTAAGGGCAGGAAACATTTAAAATAATTAAAAAAATAAGACAAATGTATTTTGAAAATTGTAACACAAGAAAACATATTATTCCAGTCCATTTTTGAAAAATAAGAAATTGCATATGCAAAATGAAGCAAAAAAGGAGCAGCTGCTCTATTCTGTTTTATTTAATCCCATTTCTCCATATTTTAAGCAGAGCAGGTCACAAGCACAGTCCAGTGGGGGAAGTTCAGTATATTAAATGCACCAGCAGTTTTCTCTTGCAAATTGATTATTTAAATTGAGCTACTCTCAAGTAATGGATAATACCCGTGCTTACAAGTATGAGTTTGTGTGGAGATTTGCATTCCAATCCATTCTTCTTGCTGTGCTCTCAGAGACATCCAACTTAATTTCTTTGTGCTTATCTCAGCACTTACATCTTAAAATTAAAACTTATTAGTTTTAATAATTCATAAATTATTGTAAGGAATTATTTTTACTGCTTTGTTCTTTTCTGCATATGAATACGTATATTTACCTGGATGAAGGACTTTTTTCTTTTTTTTTGCTGATGAAACTATTGCAGAAATTTGGAAAGGATAAACAACAAAAAAAAAAAGGCTTTGATGTTTTCACTCAGCTGTGATTTCTGTAGTGCAGGACTGCAAAGTAGGGATTAGTGATGATTTCTCCTCCAGTACCCACCCAAAGTGGGAGATGACTTATTAAGAGGAGATAAAGGAAACTCTGGGATTGGGAATTCATCCAGAGATTCTTGGAAAGATATCCAGGCTCTAGTGTTTATGGTTGCTCTGATTTTTGGAGAATTCACAAGCCAAATTAAGCTTCTCTCTTATTTTCTTCAGTATCCACCACTGTCAACAGCATCATCACGAACAGAAAGTAATTTTCTCGTTTTAATTAACCACAGATTGTCCTGATAGTGAGTCTCCTCCACCACAAAGAGTAGAACAATCCTGTTTGAAGCAGTTCCCATGTTCTGCAGGCTCAGCCCACAAAGGTTCCTCTGCAGGTCTAAATTTCACTGGCAGATTTGTCTCTGCTATGTTTTGTTCCATTGAGCCTGCTTGGCTATTTGGCCATATCTCATAAGGCTTTGCTTTTGGAGTTAGATTTGCCAATGCAGCTTTAAACCAAATGGGGCTGTAAATCAAAATGTCCTCATCTACAATTCTTCCCTAAGCATCTGATTGCAATCATGCTGCATGCTACTTGTACAGGGATGTTTAAAACTGCCTATAAAACAACAGCTAATTGCTGATCTGCTTAATTAAAGAGAGCCTTTTGTTGTCACATATACAAAGATAAATGAAATAATCAGCTTTGGACTAATGAGAGATAATTAGATTATGCAGTCTGATAAATAAAGACAAAAATCCTGCAGATTGCCACTGTATTCTGGACAGCTGAGATCAGCTCAGGATTTAGAGGTGCACTTTCCTCTCCTTTCCTCACCATTCTTTTTGATTTCTTTGCATCCCAGAATCAACAGGGTGATCAGATCTTCCAGGCAATAATGGCTGTTGTTATGTACCATAATTTAGGATTTCTTGTTTAACAGCAGTGTGATTTATATGGACACAATTTAATTTATTCAGAATTTGAGTTCCCATGTAAAAATAAATTACTTGATCTGACTGTTCACTGATGACCTTCCAGCCTGAACAGACACATGATAATGACAGTCCTGTTCAGGGAGGAAGCTAAAATGAAATGCATTGGTTTGTTCTTTTTGTTGCTCTATTTAGATTGATAAACAAAGGGTCAGTTTTGTCCAGAAGGCCTAAAATGCTCAGTGGGTGTTAACACCAAAGTCTAGTAACTGTTGGAAATTGCTTTTTTTAGTGGATTCAGCTTCTTCTAGAGTGGTGCCCAGAGCTTTGGGGAAATACCTGAGCTGCTTTCTTTATTCTTCCTTTCATTTGTGATCTCTGAAGAAATAACTTTAGCTGACCAAAAGATGCTCTACAGGCACACACCCAAAGCATGCAAATCACAGGATCAGACTAGAGCTTGTAGAAAATTGACTCATCACACCTGGGCAGGATGGACATCACTGGACCAACTATTCTACTCCCCAAATCTTTCTGTTATGATGCAACACTTGGCTATGTTGACAGATGCCAAGATTTTTTTTTTTTAATTGGCAAAATAAAAATAAATAAATTGCCTTTATAATTTTCTAGATCAGTTTTGTAGTAGCTCTACCTTTTACACAATATGTGTGTTAAACTCAGCAAAACCTTTGTTAGTGTGGGGGTATCAAGAGATGACAAATTTTCTGAGCAAGCATAAATGAGCTGTTTTTCCTGAGCATGGTTTCTGTGGCAAGTGTCTGTTTACAGCTGGATTGTTGGTTTCCTCCTGGAACTGGGGTTTGGTGTCAAGAGCCAACACACAGGAAAAGCAGTGGTTGGTTCCTGAGTGAGAGCGATAGGAATTTCTTATATTTTCTATATTTTCTAGTTTAATAATACATAAAATTAAACAGCTGCTGCTTTCTCTTCTGCCAGCACTCACCATCCTGGTGCCACAGCCAGGTACTCAGATATCCCCAGCATGTACCAGCATTCTGTATCTAGAATTAAGGTCACCTTCACAGGGATATACTGTCACACTGGCACCTATTTTCAACCTATTTTTCAAGCCTCTTAAACCTAGATTAGACCAGTTAATTATTTTAATGTCTTCACATTCAGAGTTAGGATGTTGCATAGTATTAATGCCCATTTAATTAAAGACACCCAGCCAAATCTTCCATTTAAGCTTCATAAGTTTTGCCTGTTAACAACACTGTATTTTGTCTATCCTTGCATGGATCACGACATGGACACAAAGAGAAAAGGGGGAGAAGTGCATTTAATTAAATAGCAGGCGTAGGTCAAGTGTCTGTCTCATATGTCACTGTACAGCAAAGATGACTGCAGGAAAATCCCAGGAAAATCAGCTGCTCAGAGGAGCTGGGAGTGCTGCAGAGCCCTGAGGCTGCTCTCCCTTGGAGGAACCATCCACAGGGCCTCCTGCCCTGCCTTGCACCTCCACCTGTGTTATGTCCCATTTCTTCTCTCAGCAAAGAGCAAGCAGGCAAGAGGACACCTGAAGGGGTGGATGTTCCCCACCATGAGCAAAGGAAGGTGAGCTGGACCATTTGTCACTGGGCAAAAGGCTTTTTTCATGGGTTTTCAGAAAGATCTATATACAACACATCCTCTCTCATTAAAGGCAGCACGAACACTTAGCAAAGGTCAACTCCTACCTGGGGTAGAGCTGTGGGGAGCCAAGAGGTTAAGGCTGGTAAAATTCCCATGATATATTTTATGGAAGTGAAGAGATAGCATATGAGAAGAAGAAATCAGTAGAAATATCGAGTCCAGCTACTTAAGAGGAATGAGCTTTTAGCTCTTGGAACTTCTGCAGTAAATATTTGTCAGCTGATATCTGGACTGCTCATCACTAGCTACTCAAAAACAATCCTCTAGCAGTTATTTTCTGAGAAGCCTTTTTCCTATTCCCTTTATCTCCTGGAAAGCTGCTGTGCTGCTGCAGGAAGCCAGCCAGCACTCATCCATGCATCTGGAGGCCTCAGTCCTGAATCAGGACCCTTCTCTGACAGGTGCTGCCCAAACCCAGAGCAAAAAAATGATCACTGCATCAATAGCTTGTGATCAAACTATTCTCACCCAGATCCTTCTTTGTCTGTGGAATATGTCAATCAATGACAAATAGTTTCTTTGTACAGCTCGTGACAGATTTAAGTTGCTGCAGGATATGAAGAGTGGGGTGGGAGAAGTGAGGGTGTGACACCATCTCTCAGCAGGTGCTGGGTCTCTGCAAAGGGCAGTGTTTCCAAATGTTCCCATCCCCAGTTTGTCTTTTCCAACACTCCAGTGAAGCCAGTTGTGTTGCAGGGCTGATTCCTTCCATTTGAGCACACCCATGCCAGTAGAGTGAGAAGGTGGGAATTTTACCTTCCTTCATGCTTCCAACTTTAGTGTGACCTAATCTCAAGAAACCAACAGCTACAGCTCATCAGTAAAGGAACTGACCCTTGCCCCCTTCCCCAGGGCACCAAACAGTGCTGACACAACAGGGATAAAGCAGGGGGACAGCTCCAGAGCAGGCATCACACACAGACATGCAGAATTAGCCCAGCTGCTGGTGTAAAGACAAAGAATATTTATTGAGAGCTAAAGTGAACTTGTAAATGTAGCTGTATTTGAGATTTTAAAAACTGAGATGAATATGCTCTTCATTATCTTAAAAGCACATTACTAAGTGTTTACAGTGGTGATCTGTAATTAAGTAATTTAGATCTGTCCACAAATTCTCACATAGGAGTAGGTGTCACATTACCTGCTCACCAAAGAAGCAGTTGAATCCTGACAGAAAGCAAAATCCATTTGTGTTAACATGGAAATCTCAGGGGAACTTTAAAATTATTCTCAAATAATTTTAAAATCTAATTGTATTTACACTCCTAACTGCTATAAGCCCTTTTTCAAATTCATTGGCAAACAAGTGAAACACGTCTGAGTTGTATGATTTATCACATGAGATTTCATCAAGGGAAGCACAGCTGAAATGAGCTGCATGTTCTCAAGAGCCAAATCCTGCCCCTTTTGGACATGCTGCAGTTTTGTTAGTGACTTTCAGGTGGGAGAGTCTTCTTTGTTAAAAAAAAAAAAAGTGCATTTCTGTAAAGAACATTTAAGGTCATGGCTTATAACATTTGCTGCTGGGGACGTTTTTGCAAGACAATGAGAAAGCAGCATACAAATTTTTAGATTCCCAATTTTAGTATTAATAACTCCTTGCATTCTCACAGCACTTTCCAGCCTAGAAGCTGAGCTCACTGCTGTGCACAGAAATGCATGTGGCAGTGAGGGAGTGTTTGTTTGCTCCTTTGAGGGCAGTGCTGCTCAGCAAGGTGAAGGCACAGCTCACATCCCTTGCAGGGAATGATTACAGTGAGGCTAAAACACCATCAGCTCTTAGTGCCTCCTCAGTGCTGGGGCTGTCAGCAGCCCTCCAGCTCTTGGTAGCTCTCAATTTTCAGGTACCTAACAATGGCCCTTCACTCTTAGTAAACAGGGAATATTCTCTGGAGACAGAAAATCCTGTCACATCATATAATTAAAGACTGTTCCTTTCTGTTTGGTCCCAAAGTGTGTTCAGGATCTGCTTTCTGAAACACGTAGTTACAGGATTTTGCTCTCATTTGGGTGTGTGCAGCTGTGGGAAGGAATGCAGACACAAGGATGGTTTGTATTTGATCTGTGGAATCAATTGCAGGTGTACAGAGTCCCAGAAACATCCTGGTCCCTCACAGATTCAGCAGCTCACATCCAGCCATTCTGGGATGTGAGCACTACATTCAACCCAGTATTTATGGCACTGAGTGCTCTCTGTTTTTCAGTAAACATTCAGAAAAATAATTTCTGGCACAATTTTAAGTTATACTGTAGTAAGCAATGCTTTTCCATATTGCAGCATTGAGTTGTGCAGCTTTCAAGGATGATACCACCAAAGCCCATGGGCTGCAGCTGAATTTGTCCCTATATTAACATAAATGCCTTCAGACATTTTTATGGGACCAGACCCTTCACACTGAAAAGGAATAAATCAAAATTCACATTGTATTTGGTTGAAGGTGCTCACTGAGTCAATGTTTGGATGGAGATGCTTTTCATTTTGCAGCATAATGTCTCCTGGTGATAAACAGAAAGCATTTTTAAGTGAACACTAAGCAGCCAAGCAACAGTGCTACAAAACCCTGTAAAGTTGTCAGGACCCAGGGAAGACTTTCAATAGGACTGCAAGGAGTGTTTTGAAATAAGAAATGTATATTTTGATTGTAGGAAGTCTCAGAACATGTCTTTTTCAGAGCCACATAGTGACCCAAAAAGGAAGAGAAATCTAGCCTCATTTCATAAGCAAATAGCAGAGTTGCTGATCCAAAACAATTTCTGGATGTTTACTGCTCTTCACTTGCTGTGTTTCCTCTGAACCAAGTTCACATTAGAAATGTGAAAATGGCAGACTGCAATATATCTTTAGGGTAGTGCTGTCTTTTCAGCACACATTTCAGTTACTTCTTCTCTATTTTGAATCCTATAATGGTCATAAAAATACCATGTTTTCTGTGCCCACCCACAAATGTTCCAGAGCAGAAAGGCAGCCCATGGGGCCCCTGGAACCAAGGGACAGGATTTTTTGGTGCATTATTTACTGGTTTACTCTTCCGTAGGAACAAAGCACTATTTGATCCCCCCTTTTATTTCCACTAAATCTCATTTGCTCTGTAGTTTACCCCCATCCATGGGTTCAGCAGGGGTATTTACAGCACTAATAAAAGCATTTTTCTGTGGAGGGTCAAAAATCATTTCTCTTAATGTGTTTGTGGATCTGTTTTTAAACATCATCTGTTAGTTGTAATAGTTATATTACAGTGGAAACTGAAAAATAGGGTTTTTAGTGTCAGAAAGAGTTAATTAATTAATAATTCAAACCTATGTTAGAAAACAGTCTTTTTCTTACAGCAGTAATGATACAAGTGACCCACAAACTATTGTCATCATACATTATTTTAGTCATCTACCTGCAGAGGGGAAAGCTGCTCTGTTCTCACTGCTTAGCATGTGGGAATGCAGCAATCTTCCAATATGTCTTGTCTGCAGATTAGAAGAGACACAGACTCATCCCTGGCCAGGAAGCTGCTGGCTCCATCCTCATTATGGCAGATTGATCAGTTTATACTGATTACAGGAAATGGCTGTTAACTGGGTGAATAAATAACACATCTGTGAGCAGGACTTACCTTAAAATTTATTGTTTCTTTCTCCAAAAATGATCATGTAGAAAATAAGAGGAGGGACAACAATGTTGCATTGAATCACAGAAATATTTTTTTCATTTCCAATAAATGGTAGATGATCATTTCCCAGTTTACACAGACTGAGGAACAAGCATCCTTGCCTGTGCTTTCAAAGTTTCTCTCCCAGACATGCTATCTCCCAGCTAATATTCACACCTCTTGGCACATGGTGCCCTTCAGCAACTATGATGTTGTTCTGAGGAGTGGTGGGTGGATACTAAAACCACAGAGAAGTTGCACATTGCTGCAGACTGACAGAGTGCACCCTGCTCGTGCCTGGGACTGGGCTTTGATTTGGGGAACACTTCCCATGCTCTGCTCTGGGGCACAATGTGGGGAAATGCTGGTGAGGAATGGAAGGGCAAGTTCACACACTGAAGTTTAGGTCTTGAAAGCAATCTGTTACTCTGACCACACTGTCTCTGCTCATTTGGGGAAGAAAGTTTAGTGTCTGTACGGAACAAGAATATTTTATACTTTTTTATTCTTTTCTCACTTGTAAAAATAAAGTATGTAACTAAATATTTTCCATTTGAGCCATTCTCATCTTTCCATATTTTAGCATTATTGTCCTCCTTATTTCCATTTCCTGTCTCAATCATAAGAAAACAGGGTTTTGCATCATATTAGAATAATTTGATTTATCAAGAGCCTGATTAAAGTCCAAAATAAAAATAAATTCAATTTTAGTATAACTGTGTGTGTAGAATAAGCACATGTTGTTTGGAGTAAAGTTTTCACCTCCATTTGTTTTTGGTGCTTATTATAGCTTAATAAGTTTTTTATTCAGTTTGTAAAGTGCCCTTTTTTAGCCTCTAGCTGCTGGGTGACACCATCTGTGATTTCCAATGAAATTAAATTAAGTGAAAATTCAATCAACAAGAAGATTGTTGCTTCCACAACTTCTCTGAGAGGTTTGGGATCTCACAGAAGTGAAACATCTTCCACACAGGAAGCACAACCACTGCATGAGCCAGTTCAGCTCAAAGGAGGAGATTTCCCAGAGAATGGAGTAGCTAACATACTATTTCCAGTGTATCATGCCTGGTTTAATTAATGATTAATTATCATTAATGACCCCAGCTCAGCCCTTCTTGGCAGCAGGCTCCCAGGGTGACCTCTCCATTGCTGCTCAATGAGGAGCCTGTCTCCAGGTTCATCTTTATGATGTGCCTGTGCTCTCAGAGCTCAGGGGTGGTTACCTGGTGGTCTCTGCTCACAGACAGAGCCTTTCCAGCTGGGAGGCTGCAGGGCCATGCACTGAGCCCACAAACACAGCTCACACTGCAGCATGGACAGCAGGACACATTTGTTACCCTTAATAAACCTCAAATGAGTGGTACCATCTGAGGTGCAAGAGCAAGGAAAGCAGGGAATTTTAAAAAAAAATAAAGAAAGAAAGAAAAATATTTTTTTTGCACCTGTTATTCTTTCCTTTTTCTTTCAGCTGAGCTCACTTCATTATTTTTGCTTTTGACATAACCATATTATAATCTTCTCCTTAACCAGTTCATAGCAGGAAGCACAATGACTGAGTTCAACAAAATACCAGTGAGAACATCCCTGGGGAAGCAGTCAAGGGGTCAAAGCTTGGCAGAGTGGTTTGTGCTATTGTATCTGCACTGATACTCTGCCCACCTCCCCAAACCCTTTTGTGAACATACAGAAATACAAAAGTAAAAACTAATTCCCCTTTCATTCTAGTTCCCTTTGAGTCAGAAAGATGGGTATTTTCACCACATAATTTTTATAGGATTTTCCAATAGGATTTCACACAATCCATGCCCTAGATGACTCACAGTGTAGTTACCAAAGAAGACAAGCAGTGATTTCCACCACAGTGGTGTGCTAATTTAATAATGGACACAAATGATAACTTACAGAACCAGAACACCAGAGTCTTTGACAATAATTCCTGCACTTCCCAGCAAACACTTTGAGAAATGGGGATCAATGTCTAATAGTATTGGTTATTATTAGTATCCTCCTGACACATCTAGGCTTTTTCATCTTCTTTAGTACAAAAATGAGGTCACTTTGAGCATATATTGGCAGAGAAACTTTACAAGAAATCTTGGAGGCTTAGATGTTTGGTGTTTTTAAACCAGAATAACTTTCTGTCTTTTAACTGTTAAGTTTGCAGAATCCCTTACAAAGAACATACAGTCCTTAGCTCAGGGAATGTGGACTAGAGAAAAAAGGCTTAACTGATGGCAGTGTAATTCATTTTTCAATTTATATTAATGGCTAGCTACAAATCTATTTTCCAGGTGAATCATGTGGCTTCTTGCATATCTCCTTGAACATGGCAGTTCAGTGTATAAACCATTTGATGATGGTTACTATCAATAACAAAGGCAAGAGCAAATATTAAGAATAATTCAGCCCAAATTCTCTGAGTGTTGTTCTATAGTTCTATCCCAGATCACTTAGCATAGGTTTGGAGTTTTCAGGAACACAGTGTATTTGGAAAAATAGGTGTGTGTGTGTGTGTGTGTAAGCAAAACAATAGGTGTCACCAGGTGTCACTATTACACGAGTCTTTTTCTTTACATGTGAGCAAATGGCCAGTTTGGGGAAGATATATCATATTAGCAGTTCATGCTAAAGCATTTGGTATAGAACCATCAGTGTAGGTAGAAAAGGCTCTGCAAATGCAGGAGCACTTGCTGTCTGCTCTGGGCTGATGTCATGCACATCATTTATCACTGGGGACAAGAAGAACCATGGGGCTGAAGTTCCTGCTAGGGAGAATTTCCCCAAGTACTGTTTTAGAATCTCTCTTCTGGAATTAATATGAATACATAGAAATAAACCAAAATTCACAGTAATATCTCCTGTAACTTCATCACTGCATCTTCTTTGCTGACAAATTGCTTGCAGAAGCCTGATCATCTACTGATGATAGATGCAGTACTAAAGCAAGGTGCACCACTCGTGTGTGTTTGCTCAGTGCTGGTGTATGATACATCAGACAGTGAAACAAGTGCAAATATTGGGAGAAGAAATGGTGGAGCATGAGGACAGTGATGGCTGGGGACTTTCTTTTACTATGAAACTGCAGACATGGACTTGCCTGAACAAAGAATGCTGTTTGAAGCAGAGGTGGATCCTTCCCACAGGGATCTTGTGACTTCCCACAGAATCTTGCAGAAATTCCAATTGATGTGTGAGTAGTGGGAATGAGTCTCAGACCAGACCCAGGCTGTAGCTTCATGACAAATCCCACTCATATTGCCAAGCAGCTTGCTAAGAACCCCCTTCTAGCTTGCCCTGGTTGGGAAAGACAGAAGCTGGGATTTCCACTGGAAAAAGTAATATTGCCCAGCCATTGCATGGGACAGGCACAGCCTGGGATGGTGTTTGCTACCCTGGGCACAGCTGGAATAGCTGCAAGTGTTTGATCTGAAGTGAGGCTGTTTAGTTTGGAGGAAGCATTACACTCAGCCTGACTGTGGCCATAGGGTGGGAGCCTATGTCTCTCCAGACCCCAAGGGCTGAACTACATGGGGAGCTCTGCAGAGAAGGCACTGAAATACTCCAGGATGCAAGTTTTGGTTGTTTCAGTTCTAGTACACCACCTCAGATTGTCATTTTCAGCAAAAAAAAAGAAATTCTGACAGAAAAAACTTCCCTGTTTTCAACAGCTGGCTTTATCCAAAGCTCACTGGAGGCAATAGGAATCTTTAAGCTGACTGAATGAACTTTGCATCAATCCTGTTTTGAAGATTTCTTGCTTCCTACCTAATAGGAATAGTATGTCTTGAGATGTGCTGCATTGCAGTTGGGTCTCTGGAAGAAGCAGTGTTGGAATTGATGAATCATTCTCGTCCTTGAGAAATTGCCATACAGGACTATAACTGTCATAAATAGTATTGCAGTGACTGAACTTAAAAATCACGATCTGTGGAAGAATCTAATCCTTTTTGAACACTCACAGCTGCTTCCTTACCACTAACTTCAGCTGATTCACTTCAAGGGGGAAGCCTCTTTCAAGATATTTTCTTTCCTTTGCTGAAGAAACACTATCCATTCCTCTGCACACTCTGACATTGCTGCTTCCCCTGAAAGCTGGTGCCCTTGGACATTTGAACCTCATTAAATTTAGAAAGCCCAGTAATTTGGGTTTGTTCCCATAGTGATGTCGCAAATCTCATATTTGCATGGGATTCTTTTTAAATATTCACTATCTTCTGTGGTTGCCAGCACTGAGTATAATATCTCATTCTCTTTTAGTTAGAAGACATTAATTCTATGAGACACGGAGCTTAAAGCAAAGTAAGGAAGAGGAAACAATGCAGCAAAGAAGTAAATAGTACATTTACTAATGGGAAAGTTGCAGAAGGTAAAAACAACAAAAATAGTTTGAGACAAAAACCTGATATAATATATACTAGTGCAAATTGAGGACAAATTTTAGATATGTGGAAAATCCTCTCACCTGTCTCAGGCTGAGACAAGAAACAGGGCACTTGCTATGCCAGTAAAAGACCTTTAACAGGTACCAATTCCTCCATGTGTTCAGAGAGCACTGTCCTGGTTGTGACTGCCACATTTCCATCTCCAGCAACTGCTCCTGGGCTCTCAGAGGAGGGCCAGTTTTACTAAACCAGTTTAAGGCCATCAAAAAAGATGATACTCCTGATAGCTCAGGACTATAATACGGTAGTGCATTACACATTGTGTAATAAATATAGCTGGAAGCATTACAAAATGGCTGGAGAAATCTCCAGCATTAATATTTGATTCAAGATCTTTTAGTTGTCTATGGCATATTTTGATTGAGGAGGCTTGTGAGTATATTTATTTATTTTTAGATTTATGTAAATGTGCACAGTCAACATCTCTGGAGGCAGCAGCATGACATCCAGTAATATATGCTGTGTAGTGTAAGCCCATTTCTATCAGATAAAGGATGCTGCTCATCCCAAAAGCCAAATTCTGCTGAATTCCCTGAGGGAGGAATCTGCTCTGCTCAGAGCTCATCAGGCAGGAGGACTCATGGCTCAGCCCCTGCTCCCTCCCTGCACTGCACAGAACTCCTGGTGGAGTTTTGGATTGGGCTAGGTAGAAGTATGGTAGTTATCAAAGTTTAACTTATTGAATGCCTTCTAGTATTTTTTTAAATAGAACAATTTCTGATGAACATTTGTGATTTTTCTATTGCTTTGAAAGCATAAAGAAACATCTGTCCTTTTTCAAAATCTTTTGATTCTTTTGTTTCCTCAAGAAAAGTGGAGTGACAGATTTATTTAAAAAAAAAAAAAAAAAAAAAAAAAAAAAAAAGGCTAAAGATGAAAGAAGTTAAGACCCCAACTTTTATGTCTTTTCCAACAGCAATATTTCAATGCTCCTAAAATTATTTTACACTTTAAATATCTCATTTAGTTAAACAAAATGCCATTTAAGCAGGTTTTTTCATGCCACAGTTTTTCTTTTAAGTAAGATTGATTAGCAAAAAAAACTTTCTAATAGGAAAAAATATAGAGAAATTAGAAGGTAGCCTCCAAACTCACACACTTTTACATATTTTCCAGAATTTTCTTCACAGCATGAGTTGAGAGAAGATGAGTGCTAAAACTTCATCTGACCGTACTTGGCCTCCTAAATTTTCCTGTACTGAAACACAATCGTTTTCTCACTTTCATCTTCATTTCATGTAAAGAAATGTAAGGTCAGAGAAGGGGTTTCTCACTCCATCTCGTTCATATGTTGGAAAAAAAAATGAAGTGGAAAAAATCAACTGAAAACCTGATTTTCCAGAAATATTTCAGGAGAAAATTCCCACCTGTCCCACCAGGGCAGCAACACTGGTCACCTTTAAATATCCCCACTCCCACCCCCAAGGAGACTCCACCTGTAGAAGGAATCCCCTCTCTCCTTTCTCCTTCTTCTCTAAATAAGCAATAAACACAGTTTTAGAGTTGTCTGTGTTTTCCACGGGTTGGCAAGCTCCAGCTGTTGTCTAATTGTGCTGTGAGTAATTCACCTGCAGCTCCTGTGCCTGATGGGCTGCTTTGTGCCCCTGTCACAACTTCTCTGGAAAATTGCTAGCTCTCATTGTGCTAATTCAATTTTGATGAATGCCCTGTAACTTAATTTACTCTGTGGCAAAACACAATTGTATAAACAAATTGGTTCTGTCCACACCCATTGTACCTTCACAGGGTATCATTTTAATATTAACTGCTTTGCTGTGAGTGATTATATTGTGGACCCTGAAGCAGGAACATTGCTTACAGACAGGGCAGATGGTTTTAGTTTCACATTACAGAGCTTTTACAGAGGTCAGTTACTTAATGTGAGAATAAAAGACAAAATGAAAGGAATTGCCATAGCATATCAAAAAATGTGAGTTGTGAGAGCAGCTGGGAGAGCTGGACACTGCTGCATGGGACCTGCTCACAGTCAAACACAGCAACAGCCTGTGTTCCAAGGACTGCAGAGAACAAATAATACGGAAATAAGTTTCAGTTCAGTAGTTATGCTCAAAAAAATCGTGAAATACTGACTGTCATTAGCATAGGATATATTGCAAAGTTGTTGAAGAAAATGAAAAGCTCCTTTCTTTGCTAGCAGAAGAAGCTTTCAGCCTGTTATGCAGCTCAGGCTGTGTCTGCAGCATGAGACTAGTGCTCCAGAACACTTCCCAGTGAGGAAAATAACTGGCCTAAACCTGGAATCTGAAATATGTTTAGCTGCCCTAGAACCCAGGTAACTTCTTTAATTAAGTTTAATGCAGGCCTACCTGTGGTCATTCACTTAGGGGCTGCATTGTGGAGAAGAACACCACTTAAAATTTGGATAACAGAATATTGAAGGCAAAATCAATAGGAGATTTGCTGTATTATATTTGCTTTTAAATTATGGAAGTGTTGCATGCAAATATTATCAAAATTGTAATATTTGAGCCTAATAAAAAAGGAAAGGCAGCACTAGGGGCGTTAACAACAGCAGGGCAGTCCTAGTCTCTTTATTTCCTTCACAACCATCCTGACAATTTGACTTCTATTTACCTGGCAAAAAGGGTGATGGAAGATATTTTAAAAGAGATTAAAGAAACTGACACCCTTTGTACTGCAACAAAAATGCAGTGTGAAGCTGGCCAGACTCACTCTTTAAAAATGCTGATAACCCTATTGATCAGAGTGGGATTATATCAGGGGTCAGATCAGCCCAGTGTTATTTCCAGAACTGCCTTTATCACCACCAGGTCCTATCCCATGCTCTCCAAATGTCCAGTTTGAACCCACAGATGTTTCCAGGCACTCATGTGGCAGCAGCTCCTTGCAGGTTTTGCTTTCAGGGCTCAAGATGGTCTGAAGAAGATATTCAGCATGTGCTTCCCACGTGGCCCCTCTCTGACACACACAGGGGTCCAGTGAGTCTGCAGATACTCCCATGGCCCAGGTGCTGGCTATTTAAATCCTCACTAGGATTAATGCTGCATTTTCTGCCCCTTAGATGTGTCCAGTTCCTCCTTCTCCCCAAATCTCTGTGCACACTGAGCTGCACCAGGCTCAGTCCCTTCATGACCCAGGGTGAGCAGAGGTGCCAGGAGAGGCTGAGCCCCCAGCAAGTACCAGGGGAGCCTCCAGGGAGTGCAGTCAGGCTCCTTGAAATCCTACAGGAGGGTTTCAGCCAGTGGAAAAAGACTAATGTGGGTGAAAATAAATATTTGAGAAATTTTCTTTTAGAGCTCCATAATGATCTTGTCTCGGCCCCATCACAAAGGATGTTTATTGTTTGCAGTCTCTGCCTATGGATCTCCTTTCTGAATCTCTGGAGCTGTTATTAAAGGAGAAAGCTGGGAACTTGAAAACTGCTGGGCCCAACTGTTTAATGGGTATGGATTTATCTGAGGATGCTTTGCCCAGCAGCAAGGAGCTGTAAGAGCATGTCACTGGTTCTTCCCAATGCAATGACTTGATATTTCTGCTCTCTGTTTGTAGCAAGCTTTGTTTTTTAACAAGGAGCTTTGGCCAATGCTACCTTGGAAAAATTCAGGTTTCCCTAACACTTCTGTTAATATTTTTGGCTAATGGAGAACATGATCATACAGATAATAGCAACTTGCTCTAAATTCCTTTTTCACAGGCAGCTTCAAAACTTCTTTTCTATCTCAAAGTAGTTTTGCAGGTCTAAGAGAGATTTTTAGCCATAGACTGCACTGGTCTTCTACAACTAGACCTGCTCAATGGTGTCATGGGTGATAACTCTTCCCTTGCCCTCCAAACACTCTGTGTGGATCTGTCATTCACCAGCACATGCCTGAATTCAGCACAGGGTGCAGTGATGCCTTGCTGGCTTGGGCCATGCTGTAAGAACTTCAGCATGTGCCTAAATATCTGCAGTATTGGGACTATAATAGTTTTTCTGTTTTATAGAGGTTAGTACAAAATGGATTCAAAATGTTTCCCCTTGATGTAGAGCAGATATCTTTCAACCACCATTTTGGAGTTGATCTTTTAAATTTTTATGTTAGTTGTGGGATTTACTCAACATTTCTGCTGTGAAATGTTATTTCCACTAAAGGTGTCTCTGTATTAAGATGCAAGCTGCTTGAACAGTAGATTAACCATGGTGATTAATGATGATAATGGATGAATGCTTTTGTCACTTACACAACTGCATGGCCGCATATAAGCCTTAAAAACAGAATTTTAAAAATAGCATTATTTAATCTGTTTCAAGAAGATTGTAAATGCCTTGAGATATTGATCCAGCCTGTGAGGCTGCTTATAAGGATACTCTCTGCCTGCTGTAGTGTGCTTAGATACAATCTAATAAGAGCTCATTGAATAATAAACAATGGTAGCCACCCAATCCTAAAAATTTAGATTGACGGAATTCCCTCCCCAGTGAAGAGAAAAAAAGCTGCCCATAAACCCATTACTGTCCACTCATCCATAAGCCAATAGAAGATCTTGGATTATTGGAACTCTTAGCTTTAAGAGAAATTGCTTTCCTAAATTTGACCTCCCACACTAAATATAAAATATGGAGCATCTGTAATGAAGGGATTGCAGCCCAAATAGCTATCATCTCTCCGTGGCAAAGGTTAGAAGGTTGATGCACACTGGTTCCATGGGGATGGGGATGTTGGTGACCTTTTGGCATGAAAATGGTCACTTGGAGCTGTAATGTGAGAGAAAGGGGTTGGGTATTAGCCACTAAAGACTCTCTGATGCTGTGTCCTTGTTAAGCTTTTACAGAAAAAGCCATGGAGGCATTATGGGAAACAGCATCAGATCCCATCTACCAGATCTGAATATGATACAGAGGAAAAGTGAAACTGGATATGTGCTCCATTTAGGGTAACATTTCTTCACTTCTTAAAAGGACAAATGCCACCTGAGCTTATACAGAGCATCCATTTCAGGTAAAAACACTCTTTTGGCCACTCCTGGGCTCAACCTTATCTTGGCTCATGATGGGCCAAGTGTCTAAGACCCAAGATTCATTCCTTTCCTTGTTTGCTTAACAAACCAAATATTGCAGAAAGCAAAACAAAAATGCAGTATGGGGTTAAATGAAATTGCTGCTGTCCATACCCTGTTTTTTAGTGTGATTCCTGTAAATGATTGTGAGGGGCTATAGAGGGAAACACAGTGAACACAATGTTCCTTTTTGATCAGCAGCTTTTAACAAAGGAAGGATGTTGAACATCTGAAAGTAGGGAGTGTGGAGTTCACTGCAGGTCACCATTAAGGACAAGAACAAGGTAATGTAAGAGGCTGTGTGATTCCAGGTTGACAGGAGGATTTTAAAAGATCAAAAGTGTTTTATATATATGTTTTAGAGGACCAGGAGTGCTTTCAGTCAACAGATGAAAATGCTAATGTTTAGAAATGATGAAAGCAAGATAAATGTGGTGGTGAATTCCAACTGAGTCATCAAAACAACAAGTATTCTTAGTCTGTGGTTTTTAAAAGATTATTGCAAATTGTCCATCAGTGCAGGTGTGGTAAAAATGGCTATTCTGCTGCTATATGAACAGCTCACTGCATTTGTTATTTTGGGATGGCAAAGTTGACAGTGAGTTGTGACTTGCAGTATTTCTCCTTTTAGAGCTAGATGTATTTGAATAAGCCTTTTAATTATTTAAGCTTTACATTGTGCTTTCTTCCTGTCAGCAACAGCAGTAGAAATGTTTTTACTGTATAATTAAGGAGCTGGAGAGAAAAGAAAGAAACATTTAATAGCTGTTTCTGATAGAACCTTCATCAGTTTAGTGTGAAAAAGAAAAATGATGGAGTAATATTGCCACCAGCAATCCCTCAGTCAGGTGACTTTTTTGCTGGATCAATTCTGGTTGCTAAGCAACAAGCAAAAAGGCACAGTTATGTTTTGGTAAATCTTTTATTTTTGAATATTCTCTGCTGGAGTTTCAGATACTGTATCTCTTGCTCATGCTCTTGATTCAAGACTCAGGGCATCTTCTGAGCCATAAAAGCCCATCTTTGCTTATTTAAAAGGGATGATGTTATTTCGTTTTCAGGAAAACTTTTGCAGCTAATACACACTTGAAAATGCAAAACTGAGCCAGTGATTAGAGAATTTGTTAAAGAAAACCACAGAAAAATCATTACAACAACTTTGACATTTTTGGTTAATGATATCTACATTAATGAGTTAATTGCCAATGCATCACATTTTATGCCACTATCAAATATTAATGTTATCAATGTTATAATAATAGCATCTATTGATATAATTGAAGCTTGCTTTCCAATAGGTGTCACCATGAATAATACCATTGCAGTATTAAAATCAATAATAAGAATATTAGGAGGGCATTATAAAATGTCAATAAAATGAAAACCACTTAAATGAATGCTTGATATAAAACAAACTGACTAAATATACTAAGCTATAATTTAAAAGAATAAATTCACAGCCCTGTGTATAACAGTTTGGACACTGTAACTCTACCATTCTTAAAAGCAGCAGACTGAAACTAATAATCAAAAAAGTTATGAAGGAATTATCATGCATTCAATGAGGAAATATTCCAAGAGTATATGATATGTCTGAGGAAGGTATAAATATTGTAAGTGGTTTGATGTTACATTTAACATAAAGCCTTTGTGTTCAGGTGTCCAAAATCTGCTTGCAAATATCAGTGCCTGTCTCCCTTTGAGGTCTAGCCAGACACAGCTGAGGCTTGGCAGGATATGTGCACTGTGTATAAAGAAATCAAGTGGAAGAGGACTGGAAAGACAAAATTCCAATTTTCCAACATGAAACATCTTGTCAATCTGTGGCCATTGCTTTTTCATTTTAAGGGTGGGAAATTGGCACACAGCTGAGGGTCTGAGGGCAATTCTCTGTGCCTGACAGCACCTGACAATGAGGCAAAAAAAGAAAGGCCACAAGTAGGCTTTGAAAATGTAGCACCTCAATATAGCCAGTTCTGTTTGTGTGGAATAGCAAGCAGAACAAATATTTTTTGGGGGAAAATGGCACACTTAAAGTAATTAATTTCCATTCAGTGGACTGAGGGAAGCACCCTCAGTCGGGATTGGTTTTGGCATTTATCCTGGCACCCCCAGGAGTGAGGTGGGTGCTGGCAGCCCCCTGTTGTGGGAACATTTGTCCCTGTCTTGGGCTGCAATACAGGATGTGGCCAGGAATGTGAATGTGGCCAGCAATGTGTATTCTGTCCCCATCTGTTGAGACCAGGTGGGGCAGTGCCCCTGATCTCTGTGGGAGATATCCTCTGCTAATGGGCCATCTTTAAACCAGCTGGGCAATCATCTTTATCTTCCCACAGCCCATCCTCCCTCCAGGAGATATCTCCTGTTAATGGCCATTGAGTCCCAGTGCATGGCTGATAATATTCCATCATCCCACTGGGAGATGCTCCAGCCAGGGGAGGAGCCAAGCACTTCCTACCCAGATAAAACTGAGATTTTGGACACCAAGGCACCTTCTTTCCACTGGATTCCAGAGGAAAGCCAGACCTTTCCACATCATCCCTGGACCTTCAGAGGAAACTGCACTTTCTCCAGGAGCACTGCTCCAGCTGAACCACATCTGCCCCTGCAGGAGGATGCAGCACCATGGAATGGGACTGTGCCACCACCCTGACTGACTGACTGTGCCAGCTTGGATTCTGACTCTGGCAGGGTTTGGGATTGTTCTGTGTAATACTGTATTTCTATTTTAATTTTCCTAGTAAAGAACTGTTATTCCTATTCCCATATCTTTGCCTAAGAGCCCCTAATTTCAAAATTATAATTGTTTGGAAGGAGGGAGTTTGCATTCTCCATTTCAAAGAGAAGCTCCTGCCTTTATTGGCAGACACCTGTCCTCCAAACCAGGACAGAGGACAATAAAGGTGCTTCAGAGAAAGATCCCAGTTGCCAGTTCCAGCTGACTCCATCCCTGACTGCCCATGGCAGGGATCTCCACTCCCCACCAACAGGGTTTGCTGCTGGACATGAAATTCATTTCAAAGTTTACCTGGGAACCCCATAAATCAGAATTGTTAAAATGAAGGTTTTTATTACCAGAGTTGTCTTCAGCTCTATCTGCCAAAAAAGTTTTGATACAGCTCAGACTAATTTGCCCAAAAACATTTGACATTTACTTCATTACTCAGTGGACTGCATTCCCTTTAAATAAATTTTCCAGTGATCTGGACTTTCACCATGAAAATCTGTACAGTGAACTCCTAGTTTATTATACCTACTTGAAAAGGGTAATTTAATAAGGCATCAGTACAAATACTTAATTGTGCAATGGCTATTGACAATGCCTTTAAACAGTTGCATATTTGCCAGATTTAGCTAATGGAAGTAGAATTGCCACTTAATGTCTCAGTTTGCACTGGCTGAAAATAAATTGTATCTGACATTCCTTTGGCTTTTAAAGGACATATTTGGATATTTACAGTCAGATTGATCTTTTGTTGCATTTATGTTTCTTGTGTGAAAAAGTATGAAGTAATTTAGATGGAGATACTTATTTACACATACAGTATTTGCAATAGCTTCACTCAGTCTGATGTTTCAGAGACTTGAGATATTGATATCAAGGAGAGTTGATGGAAAAATAACTTGACAAAATCTATTTTCTCAAAAATGTGTGGATTTGTCAAAGATGAAATTTGCAGCAGGCTAACTTTAACGACATTCCCATTTATAAGAAGTTTTGAAAAATAAATTTAAGATAGTTCATACAGAATTTTTCATAATTTCCTACAAAATTGGTTTTATTGTGTTTCCTTTTGAAATTTAATTTATAACAAAATTAAATCAAAGAAAAAATTCTAAAAGCAAAATGGTGGCATTTTGAACACATGAAAACAAACTATTCTGTTGACATAAGGTGAATTTTTTTCTTAAGTTTTTGGTTCAATAAACTTTTACTGTGTTTCATTCTGATTTAGGATGCAAATGAGATCTGCAATACTGAAAATGGAAAAAAATCATATTGAGTTCTAGTGCAGATACATTTAGTTCATTTTGTATTCCCTGTTAGAAATGTAATTACTTGTCTCTGTACTTCCCTTTTCCTCATACCTCATTTAAGAAGGAATTTTTTTTTAATAAAGCAACTTATCATCACGTTAAGAGGCTCAGGAACAATTGAATTACAAGTATTGTAACACTGCAATTTTTTCAATTGTAATGAATGTAATGTCAAGTGTGGATCTGCTTTATTCTGATGAAACTATTTTTTTTGCATTTATTTTATGTAAATGTTAAGGTTTGTCTGTAGATTGATATATAAAGAAGTTTCCACTTTGAATTTCTGAATTGTTAACACATAGCAAAAAACCATTTAAATACCTGAATACTTGTGAATAACTTGAAATCAGCTCTTGAATTCTACATTTTCCAGAATCCAGGAAAATTCAGCCAGGTTTTGTTGCCTGGACCAATTGCACTACACATGAACAATCCATACTGATAAATTCCCATATATTTGGTTCTAAATGTTTATTCAGAGACTATTGGACAGGCATAAATTCAGGAATTCATTACACTGAACTTTCTCCCCTGCTTGGTCTCCAGCTCTGAACCTGGAGCATGGCTGAGGGCAAATCGTGGCAGAAGTTCTGTCAAATGTACAGAGCTGGAGCCATAAAGTGCCTTTAAGGGAATAATAAAACTTCAAATTAAACGTGGGGATTTTATGAATAGTCATTGTATGGAAAGTATTCTAATGCTGTAGTGATATGTTTGAATTACTCAGTGACAGACACTTATAATAACTGCAGGTCCATTGGCTCTGAAAATATTAATTTTTAGACAAAATAGATGGGCCTCAATTAAAATAAATGTATTAAATTGAGGATTAACCCATGAGATTCATGCTGTGTGCTTTGTACCAGCCAGTCTTTTTCATTGTTGTTCTTTTTTTAATTCAACAATAAATTTTGATACCTGTAACAAGTCTATTCTGTCTGAATCCTCAGGCAGTTGTTATTGAGGCACTGAAGAGTGAGAGGATTTTTTTCCCTGTACTTTTGGTGGGTTAGTTTTGCTCATGCTCATTCTCTGATAGAAATAACCATTGGAATAGAGAAATAGCAGCAGGAAGATTAATACCTGGATTCTCATTTTTCAAGGCTTCTTTTGTGGCATGGAGGGGAACTGCCTTTCCATTTCATAAGAGGATTTCCTTTTGTACCTTCTCTTGCTTGGGCAGCAACATTCAGGCTCTGTGAATGCAGCAGCTCACCACTCTCTTGATTCCAAAAGGGGGTTAAGAATTGCTGTAGTTCCCTCCCTTTGCACTGTTTTCCCTAACTCATTTTATTCCTATCTTCTTCAGCATTGCATGTCAGTTGACTTCTCCCTGAGAGGAGTTTTTTATTTCTGGGCATTTCTGTGGGCCCATACTGAGGTGTGCTGTCTCTTTCTGCACACTTCATAATGACCACAGAGAGAAAATTCACTGTATTTTGTGATTGATCTGTTCTGGACCATTCCTTAACTCCTTCTGTTCTTGAAATGCAGACATTATATGCTGATAAGGAACTATGGTTAGTTTAAAAAATATCAAATATTTCCCCTGAAGAAGATCACATGCCTAGTGAGTCATGCACTAACGTAAGGAGAGGGGCAAAACACAAAATGACACTACCAATATGAAAATAGGTTAAGGTAGGTTATGAAAATAGAGTAAAGGACATAGAAATAGAGAAACTAGATCATGACCCTGGAGTCCAGCAGGATTTCTCTCTGTGTCCTCAGTGCTATAAGGACAGCTCAGCCCCAATGTTGCAATGACACAAACTGCCACCTAAGCTACAGGCTCTCATATTTGCAGTTTGCTCTCAGCTGATTTAGATTTGCCAAAGTTCATTATTTCAACATTAAGCAGCACTGGAAAATTCCATTCACTTCTGGAGAGAGATTTGCAGATAACCACAGTGAAAAGAAGCCATTGTCTGTGGATTGTCTATGAAAAAGTGCACATAGGATCTCCTGTCAGAAGCAGGTATTTGTGTGTGTGTGCACATTCATTATTTTGGTGGTTTTTCAGCAGTGAAGCAGATACTCCAGACTCTCAGAATACCCCTATTTCTGTTGCACAGCTGTTGCCAGATCATTGGGAAAGTTTTTCTGTTGAGATATGGGGCACCCAAGCTCTGTAAGGGAAAACTATTTCATGCTTCTGCAGAGAACAAATCTGTAACCAAACTTTCATTCAGAAGCCTGTAAATGTCCACAGGGAAGATAACAATTTTCTCTTCTTGCCACTGTTTTGTTAAAAAAAAAAAAAACCCACAAAACTAATAATAGAGGAAAAAAAAAAACTTACAACAAGGAGTAATAAAAAGGTAATCCATAGTCTGGGGCCTTGTGTAAATACAGTAAACATGAAGAATTTATTAAGTTTTTCTTATTCCAGGTGGGGATTGTTAAAGGCAGGCTTACTTCCCCTGAACTGTTCAAAATTAACTTTCTTGGAGTACAAAGTTTCCCTAAATGTCTTAAAAGTCAGCCTCAAGCTGGATTGTCTGAAAAAGTGATAGCAGAAGCAATAGAAGCACAGTGAAATTAGGAGGAGGTCAGCATGGGGGGAAGCTCTGTCCCTGGCAGGCACCAGGAAGGGCAGGATGGTCCTACCCCCAAGGGATTTACCCCTGCCAACAACACTGGAAGCCACATTAGGGAAAATCAAACCAATATCTCCAAAATAGACCCTCAGAAAGAAGAAAATGTAGAAAGGGTCCAGCACAAAGGAACTGGAACAGCAGCACCCTGGGCTGAGTTCAGTGCAGGCATTTTCTGCCTCTACACTGCCACTGTGTGAGGAGTGAGTCTGGTCTGGCTCCCTCCACTCCATGAGCTCTCCCTACATCCCTACATCTCTCAGCATCCTCAGCATCCTCCAAACAGAGACAGAAAACCTCTGCTGGCTGCTGGGACCTGGCTGGGCTCTGTGTCCAGCACCTCATCCCTGCTGCCTGTGCTCTGTTAGGATTACAGGCTGCTTGGGACAGACTTTGTAGGGTTTTTTTTTACAGGCTGTAAAAACAGGGTCTAATTTTAGGGTTTCCACATAATGGTTATCATTATGCACTCCACAGTAAGTCCAGTTCCTCATAATTAATTAAAACTACTCAGGTAGGAAGGTCAGGGCAAAAAAAACCCCTTCCTGTTGGTTTGAAGCACTTTTTCCATTTGCTTATTAATATTCTAAGTGATGTTGAATTCTTGTGGCCGAGACTTCTTCCAATCTGGCATTTTAGATCACCGTGATTTCATAAGGAGAGGACCTGATTCTGACAATTTTAAGCATTTGTTCAGTCTCAGTTATTCAGGTTTTCCTATGGAAGACCCTTAGCCTGCCCATGCAAATGCATCCTTCTCTCTTCCCATCATGTTCAGTGAAACCTGCTATTCTGATTCTTGCTACTAATGAAATTTCTGTTAGGTTGTCCATTATAGTTGAAATAAACCTTATGTTTTATTGAGGAAATCAGAAGAAAAACACTTGAAAACTCACATCTTTCTAAGCAATCAAATACCTGAAAAACTGTGGTTGTTTGTTTCCCAATATGATGCAAGTCTATTTATAACTGAGATATAAATAATCTTCATCTCCACACCATATCAAATTTTTTACTCAATGAGATTTCCAGATGTAAGAACCCCTCAACTACAGGTCGGTGGCAAGAACCAGTATTTTTTTCTGCAGGAAAAATTAAAATCCTTCTCATATCTCATAATGGTGTATCAGGTGTGCTATGAAAAACTGCACAGAATATCAATATGTAGCACCAGGGTGAATCCTCTCTCTTTTGAAATCCTCCACAAAGTCTTATAGCTGCATACTCTGCTCCTCTCATTGTTAAGAGTCTAACCACAGGAAGGCTTACCAACATCAAGTGATGCTGTATTTCAGATATCAACAAAGGGAAATGGTTACTTTGGCTTGCACACACCTGATTTTGCAGCAAAGTACCTGTGCCTACTCCCTATACATTACCTATTTAATTATTTTTATTATTGATAGTGCTAAGAGATCTTGCTGAGTTCACAGGTTTCCCTGGTAACAAAAATGAGTGTGCACATTTTTCTGCATCTGACGAAGGCGAGTTTGTCGCTCAGCCTCAGCACACACCTCTCTTGTTCCTACCTGTAGCACAGACAATGGCTGTGTGTCAATGGGGCAAAGGGGGTCAACACCAAATGAAAGATTACATCCCTAAATGCCACCCTCACGGGGTAGCTGGGAAGTTTGTAAATATTTAATGAGTTCTGGGATGAGCAGAGAGGAGCAGCCCGAAATTGCTCGGTGCCTCTGGGGTGTGCAGAGCCTGGCTGCTGGGCAGGGCACACACAGCCTGCCTGCTCCTAAACCCAGCCTGGCACACTGAACCAGCTCTCCAGCCCAGCTCTCCTGTGTGCTGAAGCTGTCTGCAGCCACACCAGCACAGCTCAGTAAAATCAATGGGAGCCTTTCCATGAGGCTCCGTGGGTTTTTATTGCTTTGCCCTGTGTGCCATGAATGGCACAGCACGGATCTGTCCCTGCAGGTTTCACCAGGATATGGCAGAAAATGGTCAGTAGCATGGAATATACAAACATGTAGTGACTGTACATAGAACAGAGTCCTATGTTCACCCTACACCTGGTGTGCTGCAGAGGAGGCAATGGTCACTTAGTGATTCCCCTGTTCTTCACACAAATTTCATGGCAGAATTCAGTTCCTGGTTACAGACTGCTGAAAAGGAAATTGCTGCTCAAAGCCAAACTCTGACCTCACTTGCCGGAATGTAAATGCACAGTGAACCTTCTGGTGAAGTAATCTGTGTTTGGAACAGGGTAAATGAGAGAGAATTAGCAACTATATTATAAAAATTCAACACTAGGGGTACTTTGTGAGATAATGCATCAGGCCATTAAAACATGAGTGGATACGTTTGTACGTTATCCTAAGAAAAGTCTATTTTTGATCTACTTTAAGATTGTTTGTGGTGTTATGTCTTCATTCTAGATTCTGGCCTTGATGATAATAGCATTAACACTGCAGCCCCTTCTGATGTGGTGTCAGTTACGCTCTTCACTTTCATGGAGTAACACTTTGAAATTTCAAAATACTTGAAGATACTGTAACAGCCAGTGCTGCCAATATAGCATGGAACTGCTACTTCACAATTCAAGTAGTCAGCTATTGACTTGTGGCAATCTATATCTGCATTAAAATGGTGAGTTTTGGATTAATGTGGAGCTGAAAGCCCAACTGAGGCTCTTTGCTGCCAGCCTGTCTCTGTAATTGCAGCATGGATTTCACCAACCACAAAGGGCAAAATGAATGTGATCATCCCCAGCAGTCGATAGCACATTGATTTTTTTCACTCTACGATTCGCACAAATATTGAAGCTCATTTTTTAAGCAAGGAGGATTATTAATCTACATTTCTTTAAAAATAAGTCCATTTTGAAGCATGGTACCTTGCAGGGCTTATTTAATGTGCAATATGCAAATCAGATGAGCAAAACATTGTTATATTTCTTTTTTTCACCAAAAAGTGGCCTTCCCAGCAGGCTGTGAAACCTCATCCCCACCATTGTGCTGTCATGTGTTGTATTGTTTGGTTAAGAGATTAAAGAAGGAAATGTTGGCGGGGCTCGTTCTGGTCAATGGTCGGCGTTTTCTTAGTTTGGTTTCATTTTCACTAACCCTGAGGTTGTAAACAGTCTGTGTACAACATCACCTGTGGTTCCTAAGATGAAACAATGATTCAAGGCCATTTCTTCCCTAAATGGATGCAGTTAATCTGTGGTATAACAAATATACTTTAAATCAGGGGAAAAAAGAATGTTCCTGACAAGTAGCAGTAATGCTTCTGAGAAATGCAACATTTCTTTTCATCATTGGCATCACCTGTTTCTGGAATTATGTCTTCAACTGTGTGACTGTGAGAAAGCTTCAGTACTGAGGACTGGATTTACTTCTCCACCCTCTTTGTGCACATAAATGGACAATGGTTGTTGAAATGTTGAAATGGGTTGATGATGTGCATGAACAACACATAGTTAATCCTTGATAAACTGTAGTCACTTGCATGTGAATGTACTATGGGCCATATACTGCTGTAAGTTGACTGGTTTGACTGTAGACTTCCCTGGTTCTGATTTTACCTTCCCAACCCTGCAGGTCAAAATGCAGCCAATTTCTCCAAGTCTGCATTTCCACGTCACTTGAGTCGGTTGCTGGCCCAACTCTGTGCTGGATTTGGTCTATTTGCTGAAACTTTTCTCAAGGGAAGGGGAACCCATGATAAGAAACATTCCAGGAGTGGCTTTAATGAAAAGTAGCAAACGAGCACAAATTAGATTACCTTTATAAATGCCTAAGGTCAATCAGGGCTCTCCCGCTCCTTCCTTCATCCCCAGGCAATATTAATGAATGCAAAACTCCTCTTTGCCAAGGGGCAGCCTTGAATATCAACTCTTCCTTTGGATGGATTTAATTCAAACCCCTGGTAAACCTTGAAACAAAAGTAGGGTGGTAAAATACAATGAGAAAAAAGAAAAGAAAAAAAAAAGGGAGAGCAACATATTATTTACCATTTGCTTTGGTCTTTTGAGAAGCATGGAATCACAGCCTCCCAGAAACAAACCCTTATTCAAGGCAGTAATTCTTATTTCCCTCCATGTTTAAAGTTGATAAAGAATCTTTCATGAGTCAGAAATACTTTTTTAGGCAAATGTGACTGAATAAAGGGCATTTGAATCTGATCAGGCTCCTCAATGTCATAAACTCTGCTTCTGGTTGTAACTGTTTGTCCCAGTAAATCCTCAAAGTACAGCAGTTGCTGTGTGTCATTAGCTGTGTGTTTGCTTTCCTCAGGGTGTTTAGCTACTTTCACTGCAGCTTTTATTGCACTTAGCACTACAATAACATCTCAAAATGCCCTACCTTCAATTCCAGAGAGCAGTCAAATGAACAAACATTAGTCACACAAAAAGATAATTCCCTGAAATAAAATACCTTTCCTACTATGATCTGAAGAAGATCAAAATTCAATTTCCTTTCCTTCCCTAAATGTAAGAATATCCTCAAATATGAAACATTTAAGGCATGGACTGTTCTTGCTGCTTTTAGTGTGCAGAATAACAGGAATGCAGTTCTCAGCTCAGAGCTTTGTAACAAACCCTGCTGCTGCAAGTGCAGCTCCAGAACGAGGAGGTGGTGATTGGTTGAATTGTTCCGAGAATCTTCTCTTCTTTCTTTCATGATAGTCACCTGCCACAGAGGATGAATTGTGATGAAAGATAACAAGTCATACAGAGCCTTCCAGGCATGATAAATAATGTAGTATAGCAGGTGTATATAAAACAATCTCTTAACTGATTATATTCTGAGGTGACTACTTGATTACCCTGTGAAATCCCTTGGCTGAACTTTTTCCACTATTCTGAACATTTGGAAATAGAAGGAAATTTTCCAGAGGTACTCAAGCAGAGGTATTGTGGCCTTCCCCAAAGGCTCTCTTCTATCTACTATTTATGCCCTTTTATCTCCAGCTGTTTTTTATCTAACTTCCTGCTGTCCTGCACACATCCTCCTGCTTCCACTCTAAGTGGGGATTTCAGGTGACATAAAATCACTTCAGAGGACTGATGCTGACTGACCAAGAGAAAAAATGGCCTAAGGGCATTATTTGGGAAGGCGTGGAATTAAAATAACGTCTGCAACAATAGCAAAACAGCTCACATGTGGTTTTTTGTCTATTCACAAAATGAATAGCAGAGTTACCCAAAATGCAGGAGCCCTTGTGTGGCCAGAGTTCTTCTGAAAAGTGGGGTCAGATTTTGCAGTGTCTGTCTGTGATGCTGATGACAAGGTTCAGAAAAACTTCATGTGTTTCCAGAACTATTTCTGCTGCAGGTAGCTCCTGATCACTGACCTTCACTTTGCCCTTTTATCAGTTCTTTGATGATGGACAGACTTATCACAGGAAAAGAGACCATATCTCTAAGGGGAAAGGTTATTCTTATTTCCAGCAGATTTTACCTATAAGATCATGGACATAATATACATTTAAAATAACAAGTTCTCACAAAGGAGGATCACGACCCACTTGGCAGTAAACAGCACTTGCCTATGTTTTAGGAAGTGCTTTAGTCCCTTTACTAATTAACTAGTGGTTGTAAAATAGATATAAATTCATTATATTAGAATGAATAGAATAGAATAGAATAGAATAGAATAGAATAGAATAGAATAGAATAGAATAGAATAGAATATTCAAACATTATAACACCCAAACTCCCAAATATAATTCAAATTGAAATAACTTCATCTGTTTGCTTTTCTATTGTTTCAGGGTATTTGCAGTCACCAACATGCTGAGGGGTTTTTTTGCCTTCTGGTTTTGTTTCCATTTGAGTCTCTGCATACTTGAATGTAATAGTAAAGCTTTTATGAAAGACAGGATGGTCTTGGGGTTAGAGCACAGTAATAGGATTCTGGAGACCTCAGGTCTCAGTGTGATGCTGCCACAGCCTTCCTCTGTGATCTTAGCCAGATTACTTAGTCTTTGCTGATTCTCCTCCTCTGTAAAAGACACATTAGGATATTAAGCTCTTGGAGAGTCATGTACTAAAAAAAATGTATTTTTTAAAAGTACAAAGAAATGGATTTTGTAAGGGCAAAAAATCAACACCTCTATCCTGAAGCTATGAGGAGAAGGATGTTGAATTCTTTTCCAGAGTAGTGCTGCATCATAAGCTCTCAATAAAACTGTAATGGGAGCAAAGAATACCTGCAGTGCTGGATAGCTAATGAGCTGTGCAGGAAAAACAGCCCAAGAACAGTTTCAGAAGTGTGCTCTGTGCAGTTTAGCTCATTTGCTCTTAGACATATCTGCTCTGTTTTAACAGAGCACTGAGAACCCTGTCATATTCTCAGTTAGAATACTGAGATTATCAGTGTGCAGCTTTATATAAGCTTTGTATATTATAAACTTAATATGAAAAAGGTCCAAAGACTTTTGTATACAGAGCATCATGGAAAGCACCTCCCCATTCCTTTGCAAGTGAATAAATATGTTTGCTTCATGGTTAGAGAATCTTCTTTACTTAGTTATTGATTAGCTGAGTCAAGCAAACTTGTTAACCTTACCTAATGCATTTTCACCCTTCATTTGCTGCAGCCATAGTTTAAAATTTGTGCTTAAATGAAAGGACTCTTCCTTTTTCCACCAGTGACTCCATAGAGTGCAGCTGTGATTGGCATTGACCCCTGTTCCCCAGCTCTCTTTAAAACCACCTTAGATATTTCTGGGCAGGCAGGAGTGTCAGAAGAGGACAGATTCCCTTGGTCCCTTTCCTAAAGGAGCTGAGAAGGCAGCACTCATTATTTTGGCACAGTTTATAGATAGAATGATGGTCCCAGCTTTTACCCTTGCTGAATTCTCCATGGGACCAAGATTTACCCCCATCCCACAAACAGAGATGTGAGGTCTGACCTCAACCCACTGCAAAATTGGCATCTGATGGATGCTCTCCTTTGACAAGCCCAGGAAGGACCAGGGGAGTGCACACTCTTAGTTATTGTGGGGGCTGTGTGAGGAGGCAAAGGGAGTTGCACTCTTGACTTGCTGCTCCACACAAAGAACTGCCTAAGTTGAGTAAGGTTAGAGCGAAATGTAAAAAATATCCAGATATCAACATAAAAGGTGCCATTCCTAAAGTGTGCAGGGATAAAAGACAAATGGTAATAGGTCATTCTGGAATCAGAATCATAATGACAGAAAGAGAGCTGGGAATGAAAGAAAGGGCAGATAAATGTCAACAGTTAGGGAGCAGAGATCATGAACCCTCTCAGATGGAAGAAAGTGCTCAGAATATTCAGCAAAAGTGAGTTCGATTGTAAAATAAACTTCATACCTTCAGTCTGACTGCCTGAATAGCCTGAAATGTTTTCAAGGTATTGTGACAGATAGATGAAGGAAAGGAAAATCCATCAGAGATGAGAGATCCAGCCAGCCCATGGAGTAAAAATAGTGATACAGACACAGGTACTCCTCCAAGGTGCTGATGGCAGATTATGTTTTGTCTCCAGAAAGAGAGGCAATGATCCTTCCCACAGCAAAGGGGAAGAATGCAGAGAAAGAGGGAGAAGTAAACAGGTATGAAAAATGAAATGTAAAGCACATGGATGGAAAAAAGGGCTTGTCCTCCCCTTATGGTGAAACAACTTCCCTTCTTTGAGAGTTTACAGAGATGAACAGATGTGAACCAGCTGAGAATCCACCTATGAACATGTGTCTTGTGCAAGGTTGGTGAAAGACATTTGGCCACAGGATGCTGCTGCTCATCCAGTGTTAACATCTTGAGGCTTTTCCTTAAGTACCATTGAAAATGGCCAAGAGGTTTCAGGGCTGCCATCAGGATGTGCCAACCAAATCAGCAAATTGTAGAATCAACTGCTTCCATGGCAGGTTCATGGCTTACAAACAGAGTCTGAATGCAGCTCCTCATGCACATAAATCATGGGGTTTCTGCACTGGTTGCTGAAAGTGGTGGCATTACACTGCTGGAAGGTGCTGATGCCCCAAGGGAGCCAAGCAGGTGCCTCAGCAGGAGTTCTGCACCTTCTGAAAACTGAGGCACAATAAAGCCCATAGAAACAGCCCACACTGACATATAATCTTTTTTTTTTTTCCCTGTGAATAAAAAAGACTGTTCCAGAGATTCTTAATAGAATACATTTGAAGTACATTAATTTAAAGAAAAAAAATTAAAATCCATAATGTTCACAGCAAATGTGCAGTATTTGACAGATAACAAATCACATTACCTCAGCTCTGAGGCTGTCCATCAGACACATTTGATATGGAAGTGGTTGGTTTGAATTGGCTTGAGAAATTAGTGGGCACAAGCTTCATAGCAAAGGATGGGGTAGCTTTATTTGCTCTGTTTCTGTCAGCTAGCACTGAACACTGTTTTGACAACTGTGCCAGTTATTTTAGTCTACATGTTCTTTTTGACTAAACATTGAGTATTCATTGTTTTCTAACTTATTAACAGTGTCTATTTGGTCAGTTCTAATATAGAATATCCTTCTTGGTCTACCTGCAAATAAGGGTGGGGTGGAGGGGACTGGTGACCAAAGTGGTTATATAAGTACTCAAAACAAGTATCCATGTGATTATCAACAATTATTTTCCTTAACACAGAAAGAAAATATCCTACTAGCAATTCAGATGACCACACAAGACAAAATGCATGATCCAGACAAAATTCATTTATTTCTTAATCTGAACAACTGTTGTCAAACTACTCTTTTTTTTTTCTTTTTCTTTTTTTTTTTTTTTTTTGTAGCAGTTGCCCAACTTTGTCCAGAGTCTTGCAAATCACAGTAATAAAAAAAATAACCCCTGCCCCAGCTGAAGAGATGATCAAATGCTTCTTACCTGTCTGACAAACTATTTGTCACCATATTTCCTCTCCCACAGTGACATTGCCTTGTCATGGGTGTAATTTTTTAGCATTTCAAAAGCCTGTTGTTGAACTTCATGCAGAGATTATAGATCTCTGGAGTACTTCTCCTTCATTATTTGCAATTTACATCTTTCCCTACTGTCTAAATACTGTAATAGTCCCTCTCTCAGCTTTTGTCCTGCTGTTACTTTATGCTGTTCCTTTGGGACTTGCTGGTGAAATTAGTATGATTTGATTCAGATTTTTAATTACTGTAAAAGCTGTGTGGAGTGGATGAGCCTCTACTAAATGTCAGGTTCAAACATTTGGGCACGCACCTGATCCAACTCTGCTGCTGCATGACATCTGAGCTGAGTGATTCCAGGATAAAGAATGGTCTCACTCTGCATCCCCTGTCCTGGGCAGGCACGGAGGTGCTCAGGATGCTCAGGGTGCTCAGGATGCTCAGGATGCTCAGAGTGCTCAGGGTGCTCAGGATGCTCAGGGTGCTCAGGATGCTCAGGGTGCTCAGGGTGCTCAGGATGCTCAGGGTGCTCAGGATGCTCAGGATGCTCAGAGTGCTCAGGGTGCTCAGGATGCTCAGGATGGTCAGGGTGCTCAGAGTGCTCAGGATGCTCAGGGTGCTCAGGGTGCTCAGGGTGCTCAGAGTGCTCAGGATGCTCAGGATGCTCAGGGTGCTCAGGGTGCTCAGGGTGCTCAGGATGCTCAGGGTGCTCAGGATGCTCAGGATGCTCAGGATGCTCAGGGTGCTCAGGGTGCTCAGGATGCTCAGGATGCTCAGGGTGCTCAGAGTGCTCAGGATGCTCAGGGTGCTCAGGGTGCTCAGGGTGCTCAGAGTGCTCAGGATGCTCAGGATGCTCAGGGTGCTCAGGATGCTCAGGGTGCTCAGGGTGCTCAGGGTGCTCAGGATGCTCAGGGTGCTCAGGATGCTCAGGGTGCTCAGGATGCTCAGGATGCTCAGAGTGCTCAGGATGCTCAGGGTGCTCAGGATGCTCAGGGTGCTCAGGATGCTCAGGGTGCTCAGGATGCTCAGGGTGCTCAGAGTGCTCAGGATGCTCAGGATGCTCAGGATGCTCAGGGTGCTCAGAGTGCTCAGGATGCTCAGGGTGCTCAGGGTGCTCAGGGTGCTCAGAGTGCTCAGGATGCTCAGGATGCTCAGGGTGCTCAGGGTGCTCAGGGTGCTCAGGATGCTCAGGGTGCTCAGGATGCTCAGGATGCTCAGGATGCTCAGGGTGCTCAGGGTGCTCAGGATGCTCAGGATGCTCAGGATGCTCAGGGTGCTCAGGATGCTCAGGGTGCTCAGGATGCTCAGGATGCTCAGGGTGCTCAGGATGCTCAGGGTGCTCAGGATGCTCAGGATGCTCAGGATGCTCAGGGTGCTCAGGGTGCTCAGAGTGCTCAGGGTGCTCAGGATGCTCAGGGTGCTCAGGGTGCTCAGAGTGCTCAGGGTGCTCAGGGTGCTCAGGATGCTCAGGGTGCTCAGGGTGCTCAGAGTGCTCAGGATGCTCAGGGTGCTCAGGGTGCTCAGAGTGCTCAGGGTGCTCAGGGTGCTCAGGATGCTCAGGATGCTCAGGGTGCTCAGAGTGCTCAGGGTGCTCAGGATGCTCAGGGTGCTCAGGATGCTCAGGGTGCTCAGGGTGCTCAGGATGCTCAGGATGCTCAAGGTGCTCAGGATGCTCAGGGTGCTCAGGGTGCTCAGGATGCTCAGGGTGCTCAGGATGCTCAGGATGGTCAGGATGCTCAGGGTGCTCAGGATGCTCAGGGTGCTCAGGATGCTCAGGGTGCTCAGAGTGCTCAGGGTGCTTAGGATGCTCAGGATGCTCAGGATGCTCAGGGTGCTCAGGATGCTCAGGATGGGAGCAGTTCTCTGCCAGGAGGGACAGGAGCAGCAGGAGTGTGGAGCAGCTCAGCCAGAATTCAGCAGCTGCTCTGGACTCCTGCCACAGGCTCAGCCTGAGCTGACTTGCATCTCCAAAATCTGCATTTGACAGTGTGCCTTTCCAAATGGGTCATTTTCAATGCAGACTGACTCTGGAATACTTTTGAATTGGTTTTGCATCTTTTTAATCTTATACTGTTAATCCTTAAGTAATAAATAGAATTGCTCTGGCTGGATGCTTTTCTCTCATGCTCTATAGTATTTCTGAAGCTTCCTTCAGAAACAGAGGGCTTCAGGGTTAATTTATATCCATTTAGCTAACTGGTGCAATTTTAGTGCTTGTTCTCTTTCATGTCAGACTAAGACTCATTATGCAAATTTAGTTCATGCTTGTAAATTCATCAACACAAATTAAACCAATGTGTGAACACGCTCATGGAAAAGTTGCTCCAATTTAATCAAATCAGTATCAAACAACACTTTCTGATTTTTTGTGTATAGGCCAGGCCTTAAAGGCCTTAGATCACCTAACAAAAGGTGAACAAGTCACCTGCTGAAGCCTTAAATTCTTTGGGAGAAGCTCCCTGTTTTGGAAAGTGAATTTATAGTACCAAGCACAGCAGGAGACTCTTCACACAACCTCACTGCAAATCCTATATAGCAATGTAAACATTCATTTTATAAGTGCATAGAAGCTGTACTGATTATTATGGCAGTTACATCCTAATTAGGTTTCTTGGTTTAGGAGGGCTTGCCTTTGCTGTAAAGAAAATCAGATTCAGACAGTGGAACCTTCTAAAATCATCTAAAAAGAAACTCATCCCTGGGCAAAAAGCCAAGCTGAGCCTCCCGATGCATGAGGATGCAGCTCCCATTTTCCTAAGAAATGTCTGTGTGCATTGCAGAATAGAAGTTTTCTGTTCCAGAGGCCTGGCAGAAGTTTTAAGGGCAGTGAGGAAACTGGTATTTATAAAAGCAGGCAAAGAAGAGTGCTCACACTGCTGTGATTTCAAAAGTTGTTCCTGAACACTTATCAGCAGGTGAAGCACAGAGTGCTTAACTTCTCACCATCAAAGAAGAGTTCTAGCAGAATTTCACAGTGAATTAGGGGGAGAGATGAAGCAGCTTAGGGGATCACACAGTTTTCCTTGTTCTAACGAACTTCTTTGTTGATAAGTTACTCCTTCCATGTCCCTTCCTGTTGTCACAGATCCAGCAGTGCTGCCACAAGGTTTCATCCAAACAGAATAATTGGCACAATTCTTTTTGTTATTTTATTGTTTTGTTATTTAGTGCATCCTTCCTTCTCCTCTCTCCCTTCCCTTTCATTGAAGATGGAGGACTTCATCCCCAAGGGATTAGAAATAAAAAAGCACACAAAAAGATTCCCCATACAAATTCACTTAAAAAATCTCACATTCTTTCAACACAGCTCATTATTTTTTAGGACATTCATTCCTTCTCAGTGTTAACAGCACTGAAAGTGAGAAGGTGTTTACAACCTCCACCCACTCTGTTGGTGGAAGGAGAAAACTTTCACTTGAATTAAAACAAGTTGCACGCAGTATTCAGTGTCCCATAAGAAGCATTTCTACCTAATACTTGACCTTGGCTGCAAAACTGCATCTACTCTGTACCAGTAGTTGTAGCAACCTTGTGAACACAAATCAAAATGCTTTTTAGTGTACTGATCACAGTGTTTATTGCTTTTGTCTTTTTTTAAAAAAAGAACATAACGGTTCTTCCAAAATTAATGGCAGCTGAAAAATAACCAAGAAAGCAAACAACCATTTCTAAAGTAGGGAGTGCCCTGGGAGCCCTACAGTGAGGGCAGAACTCTTATTGCAAATTGTGCTTTGATATATGGCTAGATATGGCAAGATGTTGTATATTAATTCCATTTTAATTAATGCAGTTATATTGTGTGACATCTACTGAAATATATATAATCACTTCATTATAAATTGCCAGGTGATTTATGCCACCATTTAGCTCTTTAAAATATCTATTTGGTTGCCAAACTCCCAACTGGTGAAACTCACCATTGCAAGATATTTGCTCTATTTTTTTCCTTCCCTCATGAATATTTCCCTCCTTTACCAGGAGTTCAATTTTATTAAATCAGCTGTGAGATTCTTGTGCTTATAATGCAACTATTTATTTAACAATGTTACTGTTTTGTCTTGATGTGAAATGAATGTTATATTCCTGGCCAGCAGGATTTGAACCCAAGTACTGGGAGGAAAAAATTAAAATTATGAGCTGGCTTTATACTTTGCTCCAAGTGTCTGTGCTGATATATCTGGGAGGGATTTAGGGAAAGGATGTCATAGAGCAGGGTATAAAAAATGGGAAAAAAAAACTCTCTTGGCCTCATCCAATATTAGAAAGTGCCCCTGAAGCTTCTGAAGGGTCAAGGCACGTGGATGGAAACCATCAAACACATCCACATGTTCCTAAGAAAGATGAACAGGCTAAGAACTGGAGAAAAGGGTCATGGAATGTGACAGGATAGTGAAATAGCTCAAATTTCCACTGTTCAAGTTATTCCTGGGACTTCCTGGCATTTCTGGGGTAGGATTCCTGGGACAGGCAACCTTTGCTGGTTCTTCTGCCTAGATGACCTTCTGCTATCTAGCAGCAATCCAGCAGAAAAAGTTCCCAGGCAGGTACTGGTTTCACAGCTATGAGGACATAAAATGAGCCAGTTTTCTGTGAATAACCCTGGTTTCTACACTTTTTGTGATGAAACTTCCATCCCATGATACTGAATTTCTCCTTTGTTTTCTCATCCTTTCAGTATGACAGTTCAATGCTATGGTTTCAACTAATAGAAAATGTTTCAACTGGGATTTAGATTTGAAGGGAAATTGTGTTTTTCCAAGCATTTTCTTGAAGGCAAGAATTTCAGATTTTCTTTTCAGGATATCTGGTTGAACATCTGCAGCAGTCATTTGTTTTAAACCTCACTGCAAGTCAAAACTTCCCTTTGAGAACTGGCTTGTCTGGGAATTGATAATGGAATCTTATGTCTATGCAGATGACAGTACTTGAATTTATTAATGAACAGTTTCTTGCATTGTGTGACATGGTTGCTGTGAGCATGAGTCTCTTCCCAGTAATGTGTGATTTTGGGCAAGTTTATCATCATTCTGTGATTCATACATGACACAAACATGGCACATACATGGGACAGGCAGCTGGAATATGTGTGATCTGCATTAGGAAGTGATGCAGTAAATTGGGAACCCTTTTGGCTTTGTTCTGTCTGATGATTGAGGTGAACCAATACATATAAGTGGAAAAGATTGGAAATTTGATTCTAAAATGTAATGTGCTCTCAACCAAAACCTTAGCATAAATGCAGAGTGAACTGAAGAAACAAAAGAGCATCTCTGGTTTTGCATCAGTAGATTAAATTAGAACTTAGATTATTTTCTTTTGAGCCTCTTTTGCTGCCTGTTAGTGCCCCTGTTAGTTTAGCTTCCCTTCTGCAACTCTAGTCATTATTGTTTTTCCACTGGTCTGATTCCACAGCTGTGAACCTTTAGAAAACACTGGAAAACAGTATGCCACAGCTGGTTAAAATGACAGGTGCTATTTCTTCATTTTCTATTTTATCACTGCTGTTTTCTTTCAGCAAAAAAAATCCAAACCTACTTTGCTAAGATATGTGCAGTATATTTAAAAGAAAAGTTTTAATTTTTCACTTATTACTTTAAGACTGTAAGAGGAAAAGTGCCTTCCTTATATCTATCTAGTGAATGTGTCATTGTCAGCTTTGATTGCAGAGATATTGGGACTCTGACCTTCAATGACATTGCTAGCAAATTTTGACTGACAGCATGCAACACTGCAAACCCCTGCTGCACATGCCCATTCTCCTAGGAAAAATCTTTTATTTTTAATACTGTTCTTATGCTGCTGACTATCTTGGATGCTAAAATGAAAGATAAACCCAGCAATATCTAATTCCACTTATCAAATGCAATCTGGAAAGACATTTGTAGTTCCTGTGCAATCAGTTACACCTTATGTGGTACATTTTAGTGAGTGCATAAAAGCTATTCTCAATCTAAAAATTAAGAATATGTATCAATAATGTCTGAGTGCTGATATCATGCAGTGTGACCACTGCACACATTCACTTGCTCATGCTTTACTGTGTGGAAGGCACATTTTCTTTCACAAAACCATTGTGAAATTGTGTATGAATTGTGTATTGTATATGAATTGTGTATTGTATATGAATGTGTGTTGAATATGTGGCTGAGGCATTCCCAGGCTCTGAGGGCTGTCTGTAAGTCAGAATGCACTTGGTGTGGGTAGTTCTGCAAGCAACTTCAAGCAATCATAGAATCACTTAGGCTGGAAAAGACCTGCCAGATCACTAAATCCAGTCTAATGTCAGTGGCTGTGGTTTCCATTTGGGGCACTTTTCAGCAGCTCTCTGTTGTGCCAAGTACAACAAATCCTCTGCTTGCAGGCTCCCTGCTGCACCTGCCTGGGGCTGACCCCTGATGGGTCACTGATGGTAACAGAGCATCCCTGCCCCTCTCACACCTGCAGCAGCTCAAACCCTGCCCCAGTGCTCCTTCCCCTGGCAAACCAGACCCCCAGGAACCTCTGGGCTCACCCCCTGATGGGTCACTGATGGTAACAGAGCATCCCTGCCCCTTTCACACCTGCAGCAGCTCAAACCCTGCCCCAGTGCTCCTTCCCCTGGCAAACCAGACCCCAGGAGCTGCCTCCAGAAGGGCTCTCCTGCCTCTGTCCTGCCCTGTGTCCCAGCTGTCCCTGCCTGCAAGGGGACACTGACCAGGGCAAAAGTCCCTGGCACTGGGCCCTGGCAAGCTCACCCTGTGCTGTGGAAGCAGCACACATGCTCTTGCACCAGCCAGGGTGGGAAGAGGAGAATTGGAGCCCCTAAGAACCCCCCCAGAGCAAGGTGCACCCTACCACAGCAAGAGGGACCCCCAGACCTTGGGCAGATGCAGCCTGCAGCCCTCCCTGCTGCCCCTCTTCCAGCCAAAGCATTTCATTAGGGAAATCCAATATTCCTCTTCTTTTCCTGGTCTCCCTCAATCTGTCTCCTTGTCTTAAAAATATTCAAAACATTTTAACTGTGCATTCAGTTTTATTTTTATTGACTCTATATGAATAACATCTCCTGCCCCTTGACACCCTTGATCAGCTTTTTATTAAAACTTTCAGGCTGTGGCTCTTGAATATAATTTTTAATGCGTTTTAAATTATTTCTAGAATTTTGTATGGTGTCCCAAATGCTTGAAGAAAGTAAGGAGATTTATAAATAAAATTATTTTTAGAAAAGGAACTATAACATTAATGCTGCAATGATAAGATAAAGCATGTGTGGAATCCCTTTTCCCACACGCCACGTGCTTCAAAAAAATTCTCTTTATATGCAGTATTACAAATGAGTTAGACTAACCCAGAATATTATTCCCAGTATCAATCAATAGACTCTGAACACATTAGTATATTAGCAGTTTATGAGAGTGTTTAGGATCATACAGTACAATAATGGAATGCACTATCTTCTGAGGGACCAGTGTGAGTCTGCATGTCCAGCTGTGGTTTCCTAGGCAAAGCAAACAGCTTTTGCAGGTACTGGTTGGTTTTGCAGTGGCAGTACTCTGTGCAAAGGTCTCTGATACAGTATGTTTGAACAATCATTGCTCTATCTTATCTACTCTGGGTAACAAAGAGACTCAAATTTAGGGGCACGACTGCTAAACAGAACAGTGTCCGTTGTGCAGAGTTACTTGGATTTTTTAAAGTAATTTCCAGAGCTAGAGAGTGCCTAGTAACTCATTCCTTTAGTCTTGACAGTACTTCCTTTGACAGTGTATGTTCCTGTCCTGCAAAGACTTAATAAGGCTCTTACTGAAATTGCTTCTGTGGTGAGCAACGGAAGAAAGGAAAATGTAAAATTTGTTAATGGGTATGTTTCTGTCATGGAAAGGGGCTTTATTATATGTCACCTGGGGATCCCTGTATGGCTGTCTAATGAAGGCTTACTGAAAATGGAGATAGATTATGCAATATTGATACGATTCTTCTACTCATAGAAAAAATGCCTTTTCCAGCTGTTCCCTTTGCATGCCAGAAAAAAGAAAACAAAACAACAAATCAGAAACACAACCCACCAGAAAACAGCCAGTGTGAAAGTAAGCACGCAGAAATGCACAGTAGCAAGTGGGAGGGAAGGAAGTTCAGTCTGTGGTTCCAATTGTGGTGTGATGTGTCAAGCAGAGAATGAGACAAGACAATATTCAAATATTCAGGCAAATCTCTGCTCTTGGAAGTCCAAGAGGAGACAGAGTAGGAAAAGGCCATCTGCATATTTGTTTGGGATGTGGAGCAAAGTCAAATTCAAAAGCACAGTACTGTTGGCAAAAATAAAACCTAAAATAAAACTGACACCACAGATTTGGAGCATTTGCTGCCAGAGCTAGAAACCATCCAGAATGCAGGAAGCTGGTTTCTGATGGGAAATGCATTTTGCCTGAGAGAGCCTCCAGGATGTATCCAGCCACAAAGAAGATGGAGAACTGACATTGCTCACTGCATGAGCATTTACTTGTCGTCCACAAGGTCACAGTACTCTTTATTCAAATCCTTCCTGGAAAGCTCCTTTTGCTTCACTGCTTCTGAGAAGGTAATGGCTGGGAGAGGAAAATACCCCTCCTCACTTCTCCCTGCCCCCACAATGGGCTGTAGCAAAATAAACTTTCATTAATTAGCCCTGTACCTGCACATGCTTGCTGCCTACACAAAGGGAAGCTTTCCTTTCCTTCCCTCCTCTGGCAGGTGTGCTTAAAGCACCTGGCAAACTGAAAGAGGAAAGCTGCTACTGAAGAAATAACAAAATTCCACTTGGCCCAGAAGTCCTAAAACTTCTGAACCTGTGGCAGAGATTCACTTCAAATGGAGCATGAAACCCTCCAATCAAGCTGGTATCTACAGAAACATTGTCCACAGCTGCTGAGCAATGATATCCAGAGATTGTTGGAGGGGCAATGGGGATGGTCAGGGGAAGGGCACTCAGAGCTGTAGAAGGTGCTTCAGGCAGTTGTGGCCAAGTCAATCCTGGACCAAAGGATTGTTCCTGCCTTTAAAAACAAGTGTTTGGAAGGGACAACAAACCCAGTGACCTGGATTGGTCTTGCAGTAACTTAGAACTTCTTTAGAGTTACCTTCTGAATATTTTATGTTGCTAATGAATTTGAATTTTTCCAAGAAGTTTAGAAATCATCAAAATTTTATTTGAGTCTATGCACCTATTTGCAGCACTCATTGGCCAGCAGCATGCAGGGATCCTGCTGAATGTCCCCACTTAGTGTTTGCAGTTGCAGCATGCCAGACTTGCCTGAAATCTGTGGTTTAATAGTTTTAGTCAGACATACTCACTACAAATACAGGAAAAGCTTCAGAGAAAAATGATTCCCACACATTTTCCCTTCCCACCTCTGTTTTTTCTTTGGCTCTGCTCACAAAGGTTTCCCAGTGTCTGGAAGAGCAGGACTCACTGTGACTTAGAGATACTGGGAGTCTGGGATATTGAGGTACAAGGACTTGTCTAATGACAAAAATCCTTCTCTAGGACAAGAACTTTTCCCTTTATGTATTTATATACAAACTACCTATGTAACAGGTAATATATAGAAAGCTTTAAACTAGCAAGTTTTGTCAAAAAAGAAAAAGGCTTAAGCTATTCAATGCATCTGCAGGAACAATAGGAAAAAATATAAATATTTTTCACTATGTGGTATAATTTATTTTTGTCAAATAATAATTTCATAATATTTTATTTAAAATTTGTTCAGAAATAAGTTAGCAGCAATTCAACCTTTGAGCATTTAGACAAATATTTGTTCACAACAACCAATTTTTTTTTAGTATGGAAATGATTTTCAATATCAACACCAGATATATCCAAGTATATTCTATAACAACACCATGATGTACACCATTTTTTCTACTTTCCTCTCCATTTGTTTATTACACAGTATGCATCAGTCTTATGGACCTTGCATGATTGAAATATATGGCATACACATCAGACTTTTTCCAAAGCTCATAAATGATCAATATATCTTTGAGAGGGAATCTGATTTCTGATACATTTATGTTAATAAGAATGGAAACACAGGCCACTGGAAATTGAGAGATAAATCAATAGAGAGGTTGGACCTTCAAGAATTTCAGTGTACAATAAAATAGACAGCAAAATATGCTTGCTGCTTGTCTGCAGAGCTTGGAGTGACTACAGCTGACCAGCAGGGTAAATCAAATCTGCTGCCAATACATTCTTCTGCTGTCCAGATAAAACAGCGGACTAAGCCTGTGAACTTTCACCCTTCACCCCAGCTCTCTAAGCCAAAGTACAGATTAAAAAAAATCAATAACCCCAATCGATGGGAAAATATTTTTAGTCTCTAACTGAACGATATGTTTTGACAAGGCCAAAGAGGCGCTCGAAAGAATGGGAAAAGATAAAAGACAGAAAATTAGGATTTTGTTTTATTGGTTGAGGTAGGATCACTATTCATTCCCCCTTCCTACAAATCCCATTGACACTGGCTAAAATTATCTCACAGGAAGGAAATAAAATGAAAGGTTATGAATTCATTAAATTGTCTGATTTACTGTGTATCCTTGTAGCATGTTATCTGGGCTGGGTTTCGTTGCCATTATTGGACACTTAACATTGAGAAGACACTTTTCAATGTGTTAACATGGAAATGGGCACTATAGGCACTTTGCAAGGGGAAAAACCAACAAATATTAACAACTTGTGTCTTTCCCTCATGCTGATTTCCAGCTCTGACTCCAGGGTACCTGAGATAAACCACAGAATGCCAGAAACCCCAAAGCAAAGCACAAAACCTGTGGAGTGGTGGGGTCTGGGGGAATGGGGCTTGTGGGGCACTGCCAGGTGACTGGTGTGGCCCCATGCATGATGTCTAAGGAGAATTTCCAACTCATACAGGTTTATGCAGCACTTGGACATTTCCCCCAAAAGGATGTCAGCAAGCTCTTTTACTCATTAACGTGTTATCTGAGGGGTCTCTGTTGCTCTGTTTACAAAACATGTGAGGGGTGATTAAAGACAAGTGAAAGGTGGTGTTGAAGGGTATGCTCCTCTGCAGAGAACAGCACCATGCTGTTTATGAATGCTGATTTTGGTGTTGCTTTGTTGGTTAGAGTGATTATTGCTGTCTCTGGCAGAGCCTGCAGTTTGCTGTCAGCCCCAGGTCACTGGGAACCTCCAGGATGCAGGGACACAATGGCAAATGACAGTCAGGTGTGGGTGGAAACAAGGGAACAACAGCCAAATCCACTGTGCAGAAATGGGAGCAGGGATGGGTCAGCACTCTCTGACACTTGTTTTTCTGGAGCACTTTCTCATCTCAGGGTATGATGGCCACAGGACATTTTGGAGGTGGCAGTGGGGGGCAGGCTCAGGAATATATAGGAATAATAATATTCTAAATACATAGGAATGAAATTATTGCCTTCTAATTTCCTTGTGCTCATCCATCAGTAACTACTTTTTGCTTTGAATTTACTTTAGGGTAGACCTTTTTGTTTCATGGTTCCACAGGAATAAGTACTTGTCTAGCACCTTATTCCTAGGGATTGCCTCCTTTCAATCCAGAATATAATTGCAAGAAAATCTAAAGCCAGAATTCTGAAATGCTTCTCCTTAACTTATGTGCTAATTATTTTCACATTCAGCAGGTGTTTCATCTTGGTTTTCTCTCACTGACATTTCAGAATGAACTATGCTGGAGCTTTCATGGAGAAGTGTTTGCAATACAAGCTCCCATGATTGAAATGCTGTAGGTAGCTCTTATCATCCTTGAAAGCTTTCAACATATGCAGTGAAGTATGATGACTGCTAGAATTAATTAGAGAAAACAGATGTCAAGCATTTGCCAAGAGTTGTTTAAAGAAAATCCATTACATACAGGTAGTTGATGGTAGGGTTTGAAATGTTACTAGCAGCTGAGAAGTGGCTAAACATTTTTCTGCTTCATAGAACCTATACCTAAAATACATTGAAAAGAACACTTTGACCACCCATAAAAGTTAAATCAGAATAACACAATGGTGGTCGTATTTTTCTTCTTATTAATGTTTCTGTGAGACCCTAAAAGATGATGGGCTTGCCTGGATTGTGAGCAGGAAAAGAATTTGACCCCTGGGACTGCTCCTGATACATTCATGGACAAGGTGAGACCTGGGATACGGAGCCCATTTCTCCTGCAGAGGCATTGGGAAATAAATCTTTCAGAGATGACAGGAAGAATTAGGAGGGTGACTTGGCCCTGCTCACACACCAGCTCCAACAAGGAAGTATCTTGCTGCTGTTCCTATGCAGATTAAAGCTGTGTTTCCATCAACATCTCTCTGGCAGAAGGAGTGTGAATGCTCCTCTCTCTGCAGCAGCCAATACACCCTGTGGCCTGTTCAATCCTTTCTGCTTAAATGACTTATGTCCTGGCCTTCATAATTCTGTCAAAGAAAATATACAGCCTTCATCTTTGTTATCTTTCATTGTGCCTAAAGAGGTCAGAAGTTCAGGGCAGTTTGTGTAGATAGCCTGACTGAATGTAAATATGGCCATCAGTTTTGGTGCAAAAAGCCACGAGACAAAACTGACAATCTTCTTCCCACAAGTTTTGTGTGTGCAAGCATGAAATTCACCTTCCACTGGCATTTGTACTGCCATGCAGCATTAATGGAAAGCACAAATACAGGAGAATGCAGCTGAAGCCCAGTCACAGAAACAGTGGATGAATGTTTGCAGGAAATTCAATGCTCCTCTCATCCATCACTATTCACATTCCTTTCCTTGCCTGCAGGTAGAGGCACAGAGACTTATTGGATGGGATTCATCTTACCTAACTTTAGACATATATAGTGTGGATATCTCTATCTCAGCTTGATGTCTAGACTCTTGTGAATGTCAATAGACAGAAACAGGCAGTTCTAAGCCCAATTCATCTGAGCAGTTTTAGACACCTTCTCCAGGAGGAGATGAAGCTTTCCCTAAAACTGCCCATTTCTCTCTAGTGTCTTAAGGACAATTTAGGCCATTCTGTCAGGTACAGATCCATTCATTCCACTATTTACATGTGGTGAATCCCACCCCTCTAGTACATTTGAGTATATTTCCAGTATTTTTTCCCCAGTTGGATCAGCTTAATAGGACCTGTTTGGCCCCAAATTACCCTATAATCTTCTGGGCATTTCACCCTCCCAAAAAGTTAAATGAGTTATATTAAAAGATTATTTCTTTGGCCTAAACCTATTCTCCTGATGCAGATAGAAGCAACTTTTCAGGTCAGGGTTTCCAAACCAACCTGCCTGGAAATTCTGGGACACAGGAGCACTGCCTCTGCTCTTTCCTGGAGGTTCTACATCTCCCTTTCTCTCATGCTTTCCATGCTCCCACCTGCTGCCTTTCCAAGCCAACCCCAGCTCCCCTCTCTGCCTGTCCCTCTTCTGCTGAGGGTTATGGTGCTTCAGCCCACACACTTCTGCTCAGGCTTTGGATAATGGCTTTTGCTCTTCCTGCTGCTGCTGTATGAGAGCCATTTAATTGCATCTTCTATTCAGCCTAGATAAAGGGTGAGCAGGACATCTATTTGCTTTGACCAGGCTTGTGATTGATGCAACTGTTAATACTTTCCAGCGTAACACAATCTTCCCTCGCCTCCCAAGGATGCCCTGTTGGTAACATGTCCCTGAGTAACTTTTTCAAGGACAGACAGAAAGTGATAGAAAAGGCAGGAGATGGCAGTGGAAATGCTGGTAATGCTGCAGGGTTACCTCCTTCCAGCAGCTGTCCCACCCTTTCCTCTGCTGCTGCCCTTGGTGTCAGCAGAAAAGGTGCTGCCTCCTTGCTCAGCAATCATTTCTAAGGGCCACTGGCAAGTTCCCTGTGCAGATCTGCCTGCAGTGTCCTGGGGTCATCTTCTCCCCTGGGAGAAAGCCAGGAGAGACACTTGCTGCTATTAGGAGTGTCCTGAGCTTTCATTTTTTCAGGTAAAGCTGAGCAGAGTTGTCTTCTCAATAGGGCTGTACTGAGCAATCACCCACCTCTGCTCTTGATGCTGTGAAGTTATCTGGGGTATCAGTCCCTCTGCCATACCAACAAAATGCATTGCTGATTCTCACCCCAAGTGGGGGCAGGGGGACCTGCAGATGTGCCACATGTGTTTGAACAACAATTACACACAGAGAACAAACTGCATGGCACAGCAAAAAAATACTACAGAGCTCCTCAGGAAAAAAGCTCCAATTTGTGTTGCATTCATGGTGCCACACAACAGAACTTAAGTCATCCTTTGAGTTACTGCAAGTCCCAAAAAAAAAAAATACAGCAGTGTGTAAGGAGTCAGGAAGGGAAGGGATGGAGAGAGAAAAGGAGAGTGACTGTAGCCATCAGGAGAATAAGCACAGAATAGGAACACACAAGCACATAATAGGAACATATCTCAAACACCCAAAGTATCAATGGATATTCAAGAATGAGACTGGGAGATACTGAAAATTTTCTTACTACAAAATATTTTTTTTTAGTAGGAAATAGCTTAAGGAATAGACAAAATATTTTTGAAGTTTTTAAGAAATTATTAAAAGAACTATAGACCTAAGTGGAGTCCTTGCAGGAAAATAGAAAATACAATAGCAGTGGGAGACCCAAGGGAAATGAAGTTTGGAAACTTAGAGAATAATTGTAGAACTATCAATCCTGGGATATAAAAAGATAATTTAGGTACTACAGAGCCTCACAGTGGCTTTCTGCTATTTCTGTCATAATTTTCTGCCATGTTATTTTCTGTCAAGCCTTACGATATTTCTATAACAACTAACCCATTTGTTTCCCCAAAACTTATCTTTGAAAATTATACACAAGGTCAGAGTTACACAACTGAACTCCATTTATTATCAGAAACAAGAAAACCTGTCTGGGCCACATCACCAATTGTAGCTGTCCACCTAGCAGGATGAAATAGGTTGCAGGGAGTGTAACTGAGAGGTAAAGAGAGGCAGTGCATATGACAGAACAAGAGTGATAGGAGAAAGATCAGCAAAACTAAAAGGAAAAGAAGATATATCATTGGCAACAAAACCAAATCAAGCTAATGCCTTCTCAGAGCAAGTTGGGTAAAACAGAGTGACTCATTAAATGAGCTGAAGTCATTTGATGAAAGATCTGTGGATCAGATCACTTTATTCATGAAAGGATCTGTGTCATACTTTGCAACTGGAGTTTATCCCAATACACAAGTGATTTAAAAGTGACAATGGTAACATTCTGCCTATACAGTAAATATTTTAATTCCTAAAATGTGCTGATACTGCAGTTTCAAATTTCTATTTTTGGTGCAGCAATTTTTGTGCTGCATCTTTCAGCCCAGGGCAAAGAAGCATCACCAAAGAAATTCTAACATTGGCAATGGCTTATCACAAAATAGAGCTCAGCCCTGAAGCCTGAGTTGTCAGACAGTCCCAATGAAGCAGACACGAATCATGGTTTGAAATTCCTGGATTTTCTGCAGGACATAAATTCTGCCCTTTGCTGAACTCTAATACACTTCCCATGGGGGGCATTGGCTCATACTGAGGCTGGATCTCACACAGAGAAAACCTAAAAAATGTTGGTGTCTTGTGAAAGCACCAATGGTGAAAACATGGTGAAGGGCACGTTTCAGGGCTCATTTAAGTGATGTGATGCCCTATGAATCTCATCTCAGTAGAGGACCTGTCTTCAGAAGGGGTGTGATGGATAAATCATGGGCCAATTGTATTTATTCAATATGCCAACTTGCACTCTGCTCTGGAGTGCCTGGACCAGGGCAGAGGGCTGGTGGTGTCTTTGCTGCACCTCTCACATTTGAGAAGCTCAGCTGGGGTTTGCTGCTTGGCAGCTCAGGGAACCACAGCTCCATCACCTCCTTCCAGAGGAAGAGGGCAACTGGAAGGAAGGAGACAGTGGGAAATCCACACTTGGGAGCAGGGTCTGTGAAACACCAAAGCAGGATGCAGTGTGCTGCATTACAAGCAAGTGCCCCATTGCCCAAGGAAAAAGGACAGGCTGTGGTCTGGGGTCTCCTGGAGCTGTTGGCTAAGTCTGTCCAGTGGTCTGAAAGTCTGAACCTGTTACTGACAGGGCAGTGCTGGTGCTTTTGTTTGGCACGTGGCAAGTACACAGTGAGAACAGAAGGTCCAGACATCTTAAAACATATCCAGAAATAAGAACTGTGCTGTTGGGAGATTTCCTCACCTTCCACTGAAGTATGTTAATAAAGACCTGATACAAGTACACTGAAACCCAGGGCAGACATTAAGCTGCATTAAGTTTGCTTCAGCTTGAGTTTTAACATCCTGCTCACTATTTCATGTTCCCTTTCCACATTAAACAAACACCAACATCAGCCTATATTGTCTGGAACAGCCTGCTGCCCCTGCTGTCCCCCAGGCTCCCACCTCAGGGCTGCTGCAGGTGCAGCCCATTTCTCCAAGCCCTCTGAAAGATTTACCCCATGTCTCTGCTCAGTTTGAAACAGCAGCAGACCAACCAGTAAACCAGAAAGGCTTAAAAATAGCTTTCTGCAAATTTAAGAGGTCAGAGAGACTTTTTTTTTTTTTTTTCAAGAGAGAAATCAAGTCAAATAAGCCTGAGAGACTTACCTTGCATTTAGACCTGGACTATGATTTGTGCTGTTTTTTCTCTCCATTCTCCTGCACACATATGGTGGCAACAGGAGGGAGAAGGGGAGGGGGCTGGGGGAATAAGAGCTGTAAGAAGTGTAATTGATGGCGAAAGAGGCCCAAATGTGTGCACCAGATTCAGACACTCTCCAAAATGTAATCCTTGTTTGTCTGTATGATGGGAATAATAGGCTTCCTCACAGTGGTACTGGGAAGGTCAATAGATAGTTAATGCTGCTGGATGGAAATTCACAATGCCTGCAGTGTAAACCAGAAGTAACCCATTGAAATGCATCTAGCTACATATGGATAGACCCAATGCAAAAATGGCCAGATGCAGTTTCTTAAAAGAACAGTTCTAGTTCCTGTACACATTTTCGCCTATGTGTGGGGCAGAGAGTAAACTGTAGACAAGATTCTGTGCTGCTGTAAATCTGCATCATTTTATTAACACCACTGGAAATATATCAGCTTAAACAAGAGCAGGGTCCAGCCACTGATGCCTGCTGGCCACATAGCCTGTAGCTTCCCCTTTCCACACTTGCCTGATCCAACCCTGAAAAATTCACTTTAGAGTCCTCACTAGCTCATCAGTACTGTATTTCCAATAAATCAGAATAGGCAACACAAATGTGGGGGTTAGTTGTTTAATGTTCACATATTGTTTAACTCCCATGCTCCCAAGTTCCCTTACTAGTAGTGCATAGTTATCCAGGAGAAAATACCAGCTCTCTCCCCCCAAAACCAGAAGGCACAAACAGCTTCAGTGCAGACAGCTCTCACCATCTCTCAGAAGGACATCCATGGTGCTTTATACCAGCTCATAATATTGGAGAGCAATACAACAATTCCTGTGATGCAATAAATTCTAGTCAAGAAAACAAATGTTAATGGATGGTAACTAAACAGGAGAAACTGTGAAGGGTGTTCTGTCAGATAAGGTGTGGAGGAGCATTTCACTTAAGGCCTCAGCAGTGCTGAGTTCACCCATTCTTTGGGTACCCAGGGAGGCAGGTTAGGGCCCACAAAAGGCATTTTTCTCACAAAGCAGGCCAGTCTCTAAGGAGATAAAGGAGTAAAAATTCCTGTGAATCCAAGCTCAGGACTGCTGTAAAAGGAGGATAAGGAGAGTATAAACAAATTGGAGTTTGTCAGCCCAAGCAGAGGCAGTGAGGGTTCAGCCCTGTGCCTGGGTCAGCCCCTGCAGCCCCTCAGCCTGCAAACAGGATTAACCCCACACACCCCACATCCCACATCCTCTGAGGCAGAGAGCAGCTTTCCAGGGGGCTTCTCCCTTCTGTCTGAGTGGGAATTTGCCTGCATGCATTCCCTCAAGGAGTGCCAAAGGGGAGTTTTGCACACGTGAGTGCAGAGCTATGGATTTAAGAAGTTGTGATCTCCTGAAAGGGGAGCAGGGCTGCATGTTTTGCTCACCACGCCTGTAGGCTGCTGTTTGATTTTGTCTCCCCTGCTCTGAGGGGGGGATGAGCAGCAGGTATCAAATAACTTAGAGGAGTTTTCCACAGAAGCTGCCTGCAGTCAAACCTCTTGTCAGTCTTTCACATGAAAAAGTGAGATTGTGTTTATGGACATCAGTCATGTACCTGCTAATGTTCTTTTTCCCCTGCCATGCTATTGTGTTTGCTCTCTAGAGTCACTGCTGCTGTGGCAGGCCCAGGTGAGAGAAGGATGAGGAGGATGAAGAACAATGAGAAGGTGAACCCAATCTCACCTAAAGCATGGGCCAAGAGGCTCAACCTCAGCTGGCCATGGAGCCAGGGTGAGGCAGCCCATGGACATCACTCCCCAGCTGGGGAAAATGACACCACCAGCAGCAAAAGTTTGCCAACATCATGACTGAAGCAGAGCTTCAAGGCACCACTTTGAAAACTGGAAGAAAGAGCAGCCCCTGGTCACTCAGTGCTTGCCTTTCTGTGCAGGAGGACACAGACTGCTCTTTGTGACATGGACATCTGCTGGGGGCTGGCTTGTGACAGGTAAAATTTCATGTAGGGCTCTGATCCACCATCAGCCAGCATAACCTTCAGTCACTGCTGACCTGGGCTGCATTTGGACTGGCAAGCAGGAGGTGGAAAGCACACAATGCCTTTCCCTGATTCCAGTCTGAATCCCTGGTTCAAATGGAGCCATCCTGTCCCCCATGGGCTTTGAAGTTCATAAAACATGTGTCTATTAAAACACACAGAGGTTTGCACTGGGGCAGATGCATGCACAGTTGGGAAGTGTGCCCTTTCCTTGATTGACTCAGAAAAGAAGAAATTTCTCTGACCCAGTAGAAATCAAGGATTTGCAATTACAAGTGGTGTTTACGTGCACATCAAACACCTCTTAATGACAGGGAAAAGATCTGAAGGGAAGCAGCAGAGGTTTTCAGCAGAGATGGACTGGTCCAACAGGCAGGGACCTGCCAGCTTTCCTGCAGGAAAGGGAGGCAGGGGCAGAAAGAGGGAGCAGAGGCGTGCATGCAGGGAGGGAGAGGAAGAAAAGCCTGGCACATTCGCCAGCAGCAAATTGGGCTCCCGCTTGGTCTAATTCCTGCTTCACCACAGACTGCTAACACAGCTTGGATAAAAAGGGAAAAAGGGAGAAAAAAAATCTATTCAGGAGGCTGCAAGAGCACATAGAGTCTGTTCTGAGCTCCTTCCACAGGCAGACAGAAATCAATAAATCAATAGGAAATGTTCGCTGGCTGTAAAATGGGTAGAGAAGCCAGTGTCAAGCTGCTCTAAGATGGATGGACAGTAGGTTTGCAGTTTGCACAGGGGCTAGAGGTGACTATCACCTTGAGATGGGATCAGCGGCCAGCAGTCCAGCGAGGCTTTGAACCTTGAGTTTATGATGAAGGGCTGGGGCATGGATTGAAACACTCCTGAGCCCCTGCACAGCCTCCCTGGCTGGCCTGGCTCTGCTCTCAGCAGCTCTGGGAGCTGGCAGCCAGGCCCTGCAGCTGCTGGCCCTGCTGTGCCACGGCATTGAAGTCCAGCCTACAGAAGACTGAATAAAAATTGACTAGATGCCTGGTGGTAGTGAGGATTGATTGAAGACAGGCAGGGGTTTTCTACCCCACAGTTGGATTTTTTCCCTTTCTATGAAGGATTTGACATAATGTGGGCAGAGATGCTTATTCAGAGCATCACACCTTCATTCTCTCCCTAATGAGACAGGCACAGGGACACGGAGCAGTGCCAAAGATGCTTGGCATGAGCTGCATCCTTCTTTTCTTTTAAAGGCAAAGTATTTGCATGGGATGGAACAGATGGGCTTGCAAAAGCTTCACTGTGTGTCTCTGTGTGCCCATTCAGGTTCAGAGGGTGGCTGCTCTTCAATTGGTACTTTTCAAATGCAGAGATGATCTTCACTGTGCTGTGGCTCCTGCAGAGCCAGACAAGCAATCTAGCTTCAGGCTTCCTCCCTTCCACAGTATCTACTCCAGGACTTACATTTCTTTCAATCTCCATCAACTGCTGCTTACTCCATTCTTTGAGGATGGATGGACCTCTTTAACCTCTTGTAACTGAGATTCTCTCTCATAGCCCTCAGAAGCCATAGATTTGGGGCCAGCTTCTTCCTCCCACCAAGTAAGACCCCATAACTCCATCACTGTGTTACCACCATGTGTTACCATCACCATTTCTTACACACTGCTCTGCCCAAAGGTGGGTCTGGGCCACCCTGAGACAGAGCAGCATGGGGAAGGATTCCTGGCCAGAATTAGTTAGGGCTGTCCAAAATTGCTTCTTTTCATTTACCAGCAGATTTTCCAGGGCAGCATTCAGATATATGCAGCACACGCAGAGGAAGATTACAGACCCACAGTCTCCTTACTTGCTTTTGGTAGCTGCAGTGTTGACAAGTAAGTATGTTTGACAAGTTAATCTGTTTGATGGCCCAGTGCTGCTCTTGCAGCAGAGTGGGTTGCCCAGGTGAATCTCTGAAGAAATATTTTGCAATATTTAGATCATAACTGAACCCCACTGACGTTAATGGGAACTTTTGCCATGAATGGACTTTGACCAGGTACCTTCAGAATAAAATTCCATTATTTTTCCTTTTTAACTACTCATGTATGAGCGTCCAAAAGAGCTACATTTTACTGAGAATATATTTTATACTTGAGAATATATTTTATACTTCTGGGCTAGGTGCACCAGGGATGAGAAAAGTCAGATTTTCCATGTGAGCACTCTCCCTTTGGTGCTGCCAGGGCAATCCACACAGACACTTGAGTGCTGGTGCCTTTCATCTGGAGCAACAGCAGATGCATCAGCAATTAGTGATACCTCAGTCAAGCACTGAACTTCAGAGCCCTTCACTTTACATGGGCTCATTCTCTGCCACTGACCACTTGGAGAAGCATTAATTGAGAAACAGGAAAGATTTCACTAAACAAACTCATATTTGATGAAGTGGACCATGACAGATTTTGTGCATATTGGTCAGCCCTGATATCAATCAGGGGCTCTTTTCAAATATGTGCATTCCTACTCAGGCTTTCTGAAAAAAAATTCAACTGCATCTGGTTATAAGAACCAATATATAGAAATTCAGACCTCTGCAATTAAATGTATTAGCAAAGATACAAATCACTGGGGGAAAGGGCCCTACTAGGGAAAATAGCAGGCACCTGAAAGTTCAGGTGCAGGAGTCAGACACACAGGCAGCACAAAATGAGCAGTTTGAGCAGGTCTCTCAGGCTGTCTGGATTTAGCCTGGTTCTGATGGGCTGTAGGAGCTCTTTCTAAGGTGAGGAGACTTGCACTGCATGGCTGTTTTGTAGATTTTGTTTAGTTCATCTGTGGTAGAGTGAAAGACTTCCAATGAAAAATTCATTAAATTAGTTACTTTTTTTTCCTGTTTTCGAATCACTTGGAAATAGATGTTGACTTTGATTGATTTGTTTGTGGCTTGAAGTGGTGCTGTGCTCTCTGTGCAAACATGGTTTATCCTGTAGCAAGTTTTGCTCTGTGCCTTCACTGCATCTGCTGTCCTTGTTTTTACTCATCAATTGTGATTTTGGAGTGCCAGCCCTAGAACTTTCTTTCTGGGTCACTTATAAGAATTTTGGTTCCCTAGGTGCTTTTTAAAACAGAATATTTAATTTATATGAAACAAAAGAAATTCATTAAAATTATTATTAGTCTTTTAGCCTTGTTTTTCTTTGCTGTACTCACTCAGACATGAGAGTGCCTCAGACTTAGCAGAAATAATTGTAGATTTAGATACTAATTAGAAAAGAACCCTGTGAAATAGAGTACTACTGGGAGTAAATAGTTGGATATTTTCTTTTAGTAAAATGTAATATGTGTGGGTTATTTTAAATTTCAGTTTACATTCTGAAGCTTCTGTTTTAAAAAAATATTAATGTAGTCAGTAAAATTCAGTTTCTGTTGAACACTTCCATTCTGTTTTCAAAAATAGCATTCTTTTCAACATGAGAAATGACTAATAGAGCACTTCAGCTACTAGTTTTATTGTAATAGACAAATAATTCTTAGGAAAGGAAGTAATTTCCTTGCAAAAGTAATGAAAGAGGTTTTGTGTCAGCACAAAGAGGAAACAGTACAGCAGAGGCAAATATTTCACATATTGAGTAACAATGATTCTACAAACAAGAATCGGGTGTATAAGAGGAAAATGTGTGTAATTCACTCATCCCACTTAAACTTTCTTTCCTTACCTGCTGCAGTTCCACACTGAATTCATACATACAAATCATCCTGTATCTCTTACCTGGCATCTCTCCCTTTATTGTTGTTTTTCATGTTTTTGTCCTTCCTATTATTTCACTCGCGTGCTGCCTGCAAGTCCAGCAAAGGATTTGCTCTGCTGGGATCCCACACAATGTTTCTCCCTGTGTAACAGCAGGACAAACAAGGTGCATCCCTAATTGTGCAGTGGTGGGGCATCCCCAGCACTGTCAGATTCAGGCCAGGGTCCTTCAGGCTGAGATAAGTCTTTCCTTTGGAGGTTGCTCAGCTTCACAGAGGGCGTCAATAATTTCCCTGCCCAGCCTCTCCTGCCAGATGGATCTGTTGGCACCTGAGCCCTGCCAGCAGCAGGCCCAAAGCAGGGCTCAGGACTGGCTCTGTGCCCTGCACAGCTGCTCCTGGTCCCCACTGCCCGTGCAGGGACAGGGGGACAGTGCCACCACCGCCGTGTCCCTGGGGTGGCTCTGGAGCTCGCACCGCCCTTGCCCAGTGTGCAGGCAGGAGCAGGAAACGGGCTGAGCACTGATGTAATCATAAAAAACCTGATCTTATCAGGGGATCTCTTGCTGATAAGAACCTACTTTTGATGTACAAGTGGCTGGGCGCTGCTGGTAGCACAAAGGCAGAGGCGCAGCAGCCCCGGCGCACAATGGGGGTGCCATGCTTGTGCCTAATAACATTTAATGCTTAGACAAGCAGACAGTGCAGAGCCTGTCCCCTCCACGTTTGCCTGCAGCCCCCCTCCCCCAGAGCCCTCCTGCCACTTGCTGACGCCATTTGCCTGGGACTGGAGGTGTCTGTGAGCTCTGAAAATTGGATCACAGGGATAGCTTTTTGCCGGCCCCGGTCACGCTGATGGCAAGACTCGATCGATCAATACTCTGTGTGACACTTTCAGAATTCATTGGAAATGATGTCCTTTCCAAATGACACCCACATTTTATCGAGGGCAGCTCCAACAGCAAAGCACCAAGTGTGTTTTTGCAAGATATGTTTTGTTAGTAGTAAACTTTGCTTTATTTGTAAGGTTCTCTATATTTGGGATTTCTTCATCCCTCCCTTCAACCTCCCTTTTGAAGAGGGCAGAGATTTAATCTTTAAAGGTAGCTTTGTAGCCTGACATTTAGAGTGTGAGCTGTTCCTAAGCCTGATGTTTATTATGACATATGGCCTCTTCATGTAAAAAACAGTAAGCTTTGGGGGAGAATTTAAAAAGTAGCCTGAAGCTCATAGCACACAGCTAAAAACTGATTCACAATTTTATCCAAAACATTATGACCTCTGGGTAAAACTATTGCTCCTCTACAGATTCCCATGAAACTACTTGGCACTGCTATCTTGGAGCCAGTTCCTGTGGGTGGGACTGCACAGGTCATTCAAAGCAACCCTTTGGAGCCATTAATTGCTCATGTTGACAGGCAGCAAAGAAGAATGGTGCTTGCAGCTGGAGGCTTCAGGGATGAGACACAGAGAGGAGGAATGGGGGAATCGTTGGGAATCTCTCTTGAAGGACTGTCAAAAATAAGTAACCTTTCCATTGAATGTCAATATTGAAAAAAAAAAAATCTTTAGTCTTTGTATTTTGTGACTCCAAAGTAAATAGCTCTGGTTGTTCAAGAGGTTCAAAAGCTGTGTACCATGCAGCCATTGGGGACTGCAGAGCAGGGACTTGGAGGATCCAGCCTGGGGTTTAATTTTGCCCTTATCAAAACTAAAGCTAGATGTATCATTTGGACTTAGACTTAAGCCGACCCAAAATGAACAAAAGGTTTAGCCTCGATCAACTTTGTGAGAAAAAAGGAAAAAGCAATTTCCCAAAATAAATCCTGTGTAATTTGGGATTTACAACATTCATCAAGGTGCCCGGTGTCTTTGAAGTGTTGAGTCTGTGACCAGTTTAGCACGTGGGTAGTCCTAAGAAGAAGTAGAAAAATTACCAAGCCATCATTTTTTGACTCAAGACATCTGCAGAGTACAAGAGGGGAAGTTCATGGCAGAAAAGCAGTTAAGGTGGGAAGAGCCTTTCCAAATACATATTTGTGTTTTCACTCTGTGTGCACATCAGGCAGGAGAATTCTCTCTGCACTCAGTGCTGTGACACTTTAATGTGTGGGTTTTGTCTAGCCAGGGTAAAATCTTTCCTGGGCTGTAACTAGGGCACGACTGCCAGTCCTGCACTGACTCTCTGATGCTGTGATTTTTATGAAAGTGAAAATAAACGTTGCAAGGTCCAAAAGTTGTGATAGAGGGAAAGAGACTATCCGAGGTGGACTATGGACTTATTAATCTGTTCAGTTGCCAGGAAACATTAAAACTGTCATAAATTATTAGATAGCAGTTTATAGGGAAGTTTTCAGTTGCTAATCCTGCCCTCATAATAGCACCTAATAGTTTGCTTTGTAAGGAATGTGACCTGGCAAATTGGGTAGCTACTATTCTGATTTATAACATGGGGCTTGGATGGGACAAAGTAGATACAGAGATTAGAGTGTTTACTGCCTAATTCTAGAAGTTAATTCCTATAGGTCTCCATGCAGAAGTGACACAGCTCAGTGGGGAATGTACCAATGTACCAGCTCTGAGTGAGGGAGAGCACACTGAGCTGAAGTGTTTGGGCTTTCATTGCAAGGAATGGAGGCCAATGTTTCTGTTCTGGTCACTGCCAAGTAAATGGAAGTTTGTCCAGGTGAGGATTTACTGACTCTGGACAAGCATCTTCAGACTGAGCACTGGTATCACACATTGCAGCCCGGGAGTGTTCTAGTTTATTTTTCAATCCAGTTACAAAAGAATGTGTGTTTAGTCCCTATCCCTTAGTTTAATTTAATCTCTTCATTTACTTTTAGCTTCAGGAATCTGATTCAGCTCTTGCTGTTAGAGACAGCCATCACTTCTTAACATCAGGATAGCATCAGGAATATCATTCCTAACCTGTATCCAATGAAGCAACAGAAAGGAATATGTTAGTTTAGTCAGATTTTCTAAAACAGATGTTAAAATGCCACATTTTGTTGCCAAATTGGCTAAGAAAATAATACATTTGGTGCAAGGCTGAACTACACTGGTACATACCACAAAAACACTCTTGGGGTTCTGCTTCTGACCACACTGTGAGAAATGGGTTCAAACAAATGCCATGGCTCTGTAGCTCCTACTGACTTCAGCTTCTATTGAAATCAACAACAGTTTTACTATTAGCTTAAACAGATTCAAGGGAAGATTTAGCATTAAAAAAAAGAGATTCTGCAAGTATTTGCTTTAACATGATGGCTGTATGGATTTTATATACATTTAAATATTTAGGCACTTGTGTACTAGAATCCTTAAAATCTCCACAGATGCTGTCAGTGTAAATCTCTTGATTGTATCCCCTGTATAACTGACCAAAGTGCTGTCAGCAGAGTGAAGCTTTTAGCCTTAAAGTCCAAGGAATCTTTTAGTCTTGCTGAGGTTTAATGAGTTGGGATTCTAAGCTGATTCAGCTCTTAAACAGTCTGATCATTAGTGCTGTATCATCTGTCACCTTTGGGTGATAATTAGAAAAAGAAAGTCAATAACAATAGTACATAACACTACTTTACCAAGATTTAAACAAGTTGTAATATTGTTGAACATCTATTGATGAGTCCAAATGTGCCACAGGCTATTGAGCACAAAGAGTGCTTTGATGTGATGTTTTCCATTATTAATTTGATGTGGTGGAGTTTGTAGAAGTGAGAACATTTGTTTTCATTTTATTACAAGTGGGAAGAGATGAGATACTTTACATATCCATTTTATTTCCTTCTATTGTTTATACCACTAATGCTCTTGAGGACCAAGCACAGAAGAAAAAGAAGGAAAATATCTCAGTTAACCACATTAAACTGTTTGTTTACCCTATTTCTGATTTGTTTTGATTTTGAATTGTATTGATTTATTTGACCTCCAAAATATACATCCTGCATGTGTGTTAGCATCCCCCAGATGACAGGGAAAAATCCAAGCGGAACTGGTTTTCTCCCCAGAATAGAACAAGCTCTCAGGAGCTCACCACAGTGCTCCAAGGATGGGCCAGGATTCATTATTGCATTGCTGCAATCCGGATATTGGGCCTGATGTGTGTGAGATACCCCAGTAATGCAGTGGGCAGTTATTGTTACTTATTGACCACTTCCTCATCTGCCTCTTGGTTCTTCCTTCGGGTGATTAAACTCATTTGTAAAGAGCACAATTATGGAAATCTCTGAAAGAGTGAGCCTTTTGGAGTCTCTTTTATTGCCTTGTTTTGTCTAATTAATCCCCTAATGAAATTTTTTCTCTTCCTCTAGTCTGTCCTTTTCATGCTTTCTGAAACCACAATATGTTAACACTTCAGTCATGGGTCTGCAAAATGCAGTTTTGCTTAGCTGATGTGTTTCAGTGATTTAAACAGCCAAAAATAGAGCCATGTACATAAAATATCCAAGCAAAAGAGAAAAATATCTTTGCAGATTGACTAGGTCCTTTTAAAGAAACACAACAAGCTATTTTCACCTGGAGTTATGTTTCTGCACACTTAAAAGAAAGTCTAAATCTCCTGAATCTTACAGGTATCTTTTTCCTTAGCAGTTAAATGAAGATATTTTATTTCTCCTCTCCTGTTTTTAGAAACAGTGATATAAGTCCTGCTTTGGACCCTGAAAAGCACCACATCAAGCTAAATCACACAAATCTTTTGTGTGAGTGTGGGCTGCTTCTTAGAGGTGAATGGCATTTAAGAGCCACAGATAGTACTGGCATAAATTCCAAACTGCAAGGGTTCAGTTATGAAACCCAGCTGTATTTTGGGCAATAACCACCCATACTTCCTCTGTTTTCCAAGGCTGCTCAGTACAACTGCAGCTAAGCAATGAAACAGGGACACACTATGGCTCAGGTTAACATTAGCAGAAAATTAAAACCAGCATTTTTTCACATTAAATGTTGGGGCACTACATATTGCCATTCTCAGTATGAGCTAGAAGTGCTTTACATGGGTCAATTACTTCCTTATAAAATTTAAAGGGTAGCTCAAAACACAGATGTAACCCAAGTTCAGCCTGGGTTTTAAATTCTCCAAATATTTGGGATGCTTAAAGTAGGGTTCTCCTTCAGTTTCATCATTTCCTTAAACAAAACGATGCATTTCATGGAGAGATGAGGCAAATGGAGTTAAAAGCTGCTTGGCTCTTTCTAGTAGTCGAATGTCCAGATTTAGTGAATGAAGATCAATGAAAAGCAGGAACTTGCATCAGTAAACTATAAACCATAGAGTTTCAAGCTTTGGTTATCCACAAATCTCAGTGACACACAGCCTGCTCACATATGCCTGCACACACAGAAGCAGGGCAGCTCCATTCCTGCCAAGTGCTGAGCTCTAGCAAGTCCAGTTTATTATCCAGCACTCTGAGACATTTCCCAGACAAGGTATCCACTGCTAAATGTGGCTGCAAAGTCCACTCCTTAGACAAGGGGCACAGGAAGATGATTGGATTCTTCTCCTGATAAGTAAACTCTACATAATCCTCAGGGATGATAAACTTTGTCTAAAGTCCAGAATCTGGGTCAGGTAATTGGTTGCCTCTACAACAGTTACACCAGTAATGAATTTGGACCTCAGACTTGAAAAGTCACAATACTCTTTGATGTATATAACTTCATTTTGACATAGACATAAAAAATTCAACTGAGTTTGTGAAAATGCACAGAAAACCCCTCCTAAAGCTGAAGCATCTCCATTTCCATGCAAGCTAGACTTAATCTCAAAAAAATAAATGAAAATATATTTTTAACTAATATTACTGTAGAAAATTCTAACCTGCAAAGGTGTCCAGCATTATATTATGTAGCATCATAACCTTCCTCATTACTGCAAAATAAATAAAGTCTTCACTCTTCACAGCTCAAATTTGTATACTTAATCAGACACACCAAACTGATGACCCTTCTATTATTCTGAACCCTGAACAATAATTCGAGATTATCTTTTTGTACTGGCTGAACAATTTCCTAGTGGAAAGCTTTGCCAAGAGCCAGGCTCAGTCAGTTGCAGGGTGGAGTGGGAGGGTGGCAGGGCTGCATGTGCTGATAGAGAGCTCTCACAGCCCTTTCTGCAGTGGCTAAAGCTCAGCCTGAATTTGAGCCTGCTCTACCCAAGTGAAGCAGGCAAAGTATTTCTTACTGTGCTGAATACAGACCAGAGCCCTTGGAAACCTGCTGCAGTATCTGTAATCAGCTCAGCAAGTTAATTCCCTTTGCAGCAATCACCCCCATGCTAGGGCAGCACTGGGATGTGGTTCCAGGGGACAGTGCTGGACAGGGATAAACAGAAAGGCTCTCTCAGGAACCTGTTGGTAGTGTCTCCATCTGGATACTCAGGTTGTGAATTTCTTAGTTCAGCACCAATGCCAACATAGCAATAAGAGCTTTCCAGATACAGGAGATTTTACCCTAAGTAAATGTCTTACATGTATTTGCCATCCTTAAGGTAAGAGTGTTTTGTTTGTGGGTTTTGCCCCTTGCCTCTCTTCCCCTTTCCACCAAAAGTGCTTCTTGGAACCTGTTGTGTCTCCCCAGCTCAAGTGTTCCCACAGGAGAGGAGGCCACCAAGCCTTGGGACACACTGCTGGTGAGCAGGAGAGCTGCTGGTGCTGCTCCCCAAGCCTCTCTGGGGATGTCAGTGCCCTACAGGTGCACAGGCTCCAGTGGGGCACTGGCCTGAATCATTAATTAGGTCATTGATGAGTTAATGCTTGTACAGTGCTCTCTATTTCCAGTGTTGTGTAAGAAGTAGGGATTGTTGCCATTAGAAAATAAACATTTCTTTGTTGATGTTTGTAGTCAAGCTATTCAAGTCACCTTCATGTTTTTCTCTTCTGCCCAATCCCTTCCTTACCCATCTGTGGGGCAGGGTTGATCACATGTGAATTAAATGCAATTAGGCTTAAAAGGTGATGATGAAAACTGAAATTCCATCTACATCTTCCTACTCACACTTTATTTTACTCAGAAAGTGCTTGGGCTGTTATTGTCCTCTAGGGCCAGCACAAGTGTGGGTCACAAACTAACTTTAAAAACTATAGTTTCTCTGCATTCCTTTACAAATTATTTGGTAGTTCTATTGATAGACTGAAATAGCCTAAAAGTGACTCTTATCAAGGCTCTCTTTTTGTCCAGAATAGTATGCAATAAATAGCAGCTCACTATCAGTGTTTTATGGTTTTGCACTGATCTGAGTACTGCAGGAGGAACTCCTTCCCTTGCCTTGCTCCAGGTATCTTTTTCACTGGAGGTTTTTCTTTTGAAACTGTGGTTTTCCAGGTAGCATTCAGAAACCATTTCTTTTGTTGTTGTTTTTTGTAGTTTCCCTTGTAGTTCATTGATTTGTTCAAACCAAAAACTCAAAGCCAATCTCTGAGGCTGTCAGCCTATTTAGCTGTGGAGGAAAGTCCACCAACTTCTGTAAATAGAGATGAGAGTGAGTGGCCCAGGGGCTGCTGGAGCTCAGAGCCTGCCTGGCCAAGGGCTGTGCTCAGCCCAAATCCAAACTGCCAGGGGGTGCTCATGGCACCACAGCAGCTCATGAGACCCTTTCCTGCAGCCTCCTGTGGCTGAGCATCCTTCTGCAAGTCACAGTGAATAGTCCTCATCTCTGCTTCACAGCAAAATTGCTACTGTCAGATACACTTTGTAAGGCAATAAGCACACTGCAAGTTCTGAAGATTTTTTGGGTTTTTTTTTAAGGTGATTCACCTTAAAAATCCAACACGTTTTAAAAAAAAAAAAAAAAAAAAAAAAAAAAAAAAAGGTAGCCAACATTTGTACTTTGAAATTTTTTTTAAAGGAAGTATGGTTAGAAATGCCAAAACAAAGTTTAACCAAGGGGTCATTCTGTCACTGCTGGGCAGAGGGGAGGGCTCTGCACTGTGGGTGCTCATCATAGCAAAAGCTTTTGGTTTATGATTAAAGCTGTGATACTGAGGAAAGCAGATGGAGGCAGGTCCTGGGTTTTGTGTTCATTTTCACTGTCTGGCCTTTTCTGGTCACAGAAATGAAACCTTAGCACAGTTGCCTCCATCAGCATGATTCCTTTCCCACTTTTCCCACTTTAGAGCCTTTCTTCTTGCCATTAGCAAACCCTCAAGCCCCAACAACTGCCAAAACCCTCCAGGCAGATGAAAGGAAGAGGATCCATTTTCTCTAAACTGGCTCCATGATATTTGATGGAGAGCCTCTTAACAGATCCAGCACTTCAGCTCAAGAACACCTTTTGAAGGCCAGCAGAGCCTGTGAGGGGACAAGGATTAATGTAATCCCTTCCCCATCCAGAACCTCTCCTGGAAGGAGTTTTATCTGCTCCCATCATCTGCTGTCAGCCTGACCCCTTACTCTCCAAACAGCTCCTGAGCAGCTTTGCTGTCACAAAAGTTCTGCAATAGTATCATAGAGCTTTATACTCTTGTTTTAGTAAAACAATGCATTATAATACATCCTCTATAAGGAAGGAGTGTCATATGACTTAACAGAAACTTTTATACTTTATTCCAAACCTTTACATTAATAACTGTGGTGTCTGTGACAATCAAATAGTGGTATTTTTGTTATTCCTCTGCACAGAGAATTAAGACTTTTTGATCAGTTATACAGCAGTTGCAGTTATTAAAAAGCAAGGAAGACCATCAGTTAGTTTATAAAGCCACAGATGATGATGCTCTCTAATCCCCATCTCCAGACAGGTTCTAGTGATGAATAATAATGATAAATAATGCACAGCCCTAGCCTTTGGACATAACTGTTTTTTCTTGGAATACCTTTGTCCTGGACTGCCTCTTCTTCTGCCTGTGGGTAAAGTCAAAAAAGGGGAATTTCTGAAGATCTCAAAATAGTTCTCATAATGCATTTTTTTCTTCTTTATAGAAATAAAATCTTTAAAAGCCCTTCATATGTATTTTCTAATACTCTATATGGAGAGTTTGTCAGCAGCTTCACACTTTTCTTGGCAGTGTGTATATTCTTGGAAAATTTCTGGTTTATTCCATTTGCAGTATGTACATTTCCCCTAAGAATCACTCTGTGCCAAAGGAGATGTAAAAAACGTACTCCTGTGAGCAGAGATGGCATCAGGCAAGGAAACTGTTTAAAAAGGGCAAAAGTGAATCTGGGCATTTGTAAAATAGGCCACTCAATTTACCTCTCACAGAAACAACTAATACATGCAGAGACTGAGTCTGAAACCAGAACCAAGCAGAGAAAAGCAAGAAGTCTGGGAAGCCTTCAGTCACCCTGCTGGCTCCACACTGCCTAGGACTGGCTTAGTGCTAGTTCTGTTCTAGGAAAGACTGAAGAAATTCAAATATGCCATGTAAAAACAGACAGGGATTTGTTATGGAGGTAAAATTCAGATTAAATATGGGTGCTCTGGTGTCACTCTAGAGACTGATGCCTCTGATACAAACCATTACAGGTAGGGTCAAGGCTGGTGTGCCACCTTACAAATTTCCTCCCAAAACAAGAGCTCAAAAAGACCCTGGCTGAGATCATGAGTATTGTCTTCAAAACTGCTCAGCACAGCTCCCACATTTCAGCTCATCTAACAGGGCAGCACCATTTCTCCATGTGCTCCTCCTCCACTGCTGACTTGGTAATTTTTTAGTGGAAAGGATGTTTATCCCACACAATTTTTATGCAGCAGACTGAATACAAATAATTTGCCTTCATTACATCTATGTGAGGAGAAAGGGAATCTGCAGTGTCAGAAAAGGTTATACATCTGTTTTTCATGGAGGAAAAAAATTCCTATTTCTGACCCTTTAGAGCACATCATCCAATGACTTTGGGCTGATCTTAATGCAACCTTCAGATGTCTCAACTTACCCAAGAAATTTATCAAAAAAATTCAGGAGGCCACATCAAGGTGGTCCATGCTGAAAATGTCAAATATCAGGACAAGTTCAAGGTATACCAACACAGACAGATTTCCAGACTTATCAGAATTTTTTTGGCTTCAAGGGATCAGTTAAAATGGAAGTTATCAATATTCGTCCTGCAAGATAATATAGGTGGGGTTTTTCCTGTCCTTTCTGGGCACAGCTACCCAACCTCTACCTCTGAATAATGATCCTGTTTCTACAGTGGAATGTGGAATAAGGAAAAGGAGGTGGCCAGAACTCAAATGAAGGAATAAGAAAGAGCAGACAAATCAATTTTGGGATGTTCTTTTGATGCTCTTGCCCTCTATTTCCCTACTCTTCTTCCAAGCCCTCTGCAGTTATTTCAGTGTGAGTGCTGCTAGCCACATGGATGAGATTCAGCTTGCAAAAACTTATGTTTGCAGCAAGGAAGACTTACCCTTTAACCTTTAGCAGTCATTTCCTCTGAAAAGCACAAGTTTCATTTTCACTTACAGTGAAAAACGTGTGGAGGGGGGAAGGGGAAGAGAACCTCATCTCTTTAAAACCGCCGAATGGTCCAATTTTCATCCTCTGCACCAAACTTCACATAGCTCTTGTTGCATTATGCAGTGTGCCCTCAGGAAAGAGATCTGGCAGGAAAAGCAAATGCAAACTCTCTCGTTAGTCTTGAAAGACCTGGGCCTGAGCATTTGGGGTCAATCCCCTTCAGCAGGTTCATTTTTCTTCATTGCAGTTTCATGAATTTGGCCATAAGCAAAAAGTAGGGCTTACTTTCAAAAAAAAAAAAAAAAAAAAAAAAAACAACACCTTAAAAGCCTATATAGTATTCATTAAACAAAACTGAAAATTGCAAGGCATATTGGAAAAGTCAGGAAGGTAGAAGAAATTCCCTATCCCTGCAATATATCCAAATAAATGTACTGTAGCACCAGCAGCCAATGGGGCTGTACTTTCACCTGGGGTACACTCATGCTAATAGTTCTGAAAATGGGATGAAGAAGGAAGGTGTTTTCTTTTGTTGTTGTTGTTGGTTTTGGGGTTTCTTTGTTACTTGAAACTCATGTGCTCAAATGGTTTTCTGCTTAGAACATGTGGGGGTTCTTTTCAAGCCTGACATGACTTGAAAGAAGACACACCAGAACAATAAGCTTTATTGCAAGACAGTGATTTTTTTTAAATTCAGCTCATTTTTCTAATCATCAAATACAGTTACCAAGAGAGAAAAATTTAGCTGCAACTTCAAGGGACACCAAAGCTCCCATCCCTGCTGTTTCCTGAGCTCCTGCCCTTCTCCTTGGAGGCTGCCCAGGCCAAGCACTGTGTAGGGTGATGATGAATTTCCATATAACCCTCATCTTTGCTGCAGTAGAGCGTGCCTGTGCAGAGCCCTTGCTCACTGTGCCCCAGCAGTCCTTTTCAAAAGGAATCTTATCCCCAGGCACAGCACTCCTGAGCCACTGCCTGCCTTCCCTGCACGGCCTCCTCCTTCACAATGGCATTTCTAAAGCTTTCACACATTTTAAATATGTGTTCTTAGGTGTTCACCATCCTGTAAAAGCTTTTAAAATTATCTTTGAATGAAAATTCCGTGATCTTAAGAAAAAATTCCACTTTCAAACTTTTTATTTAAACAAATATCATCTTGTTTTCTCATGGCCTCGTCTGAACAAAGCCCTTGGTCCCCAGATGTAAGGGCTCCACTTGGTCACCAGCCTTGTCACACACACATTTTAGGGACAGCAGCTCTCAGAACATTTCTCAGCACTCCCTAAGTCCTGCTACAGCTCTGCAGTCTCTGCAGGGTTGAGCAGAGAGGGGTGAGCATCCCCTCCCAGGCAGCAAAGAGTGCTGACCACAATGCTGGTGCCTTTCACAAGATGTCATTGTGTGCCAATGTGCACATAAACCACAAAATACTGGTGAAATTATAAGATATTGTAGTAAGCAAGATGAAGAGATTTGACTGAAAAAATAAACAGATTGCTGGTGAAGTATAATTATATGAGAAATTCCCTCGATGTGAGCTGATAGAGAAGTAATAATTGCAATCCTTTTTTTTTTTTTTTTTTTAAGGAAAATGCAATGGAGTCATTCTCCTATGGAAGATAGCATAAATGACTCAGTAGTGTGGGGAAAAGGTGTAAAGGAGGGAGCTGAGTGTGTGAGAACAGAGAGTGCATAATGTATTAGCATCAGCAACACTGCCTGATGGGTGAAGGCTTTTATACTACCTCTCTATTGATAGGTATTTCAACCAGCAGTAAAAAACTGCTCTTGACACTCATCTGTAGGGAAAAATATCCACATAGTCTTTGCTGCAGGACCAATTAGCCTGTGAAAGCAGCTGGGGGGAGGGGGAGGTGCGGGATATAAATGCGGGATGCATCCACACTTGATTACTCTAATGAAATGTCCATTGATTCCTATGGATTAATGTGAGAAGAACGGCAGCTGCGGAGTGGCTAACACCTCTAGGTCAGCAGCTCCGTGTGTGTGTGTGGGATGAGGGGGAGCACAGAGCCACACCAGGGGACACAGGGAGGGCTGGGGCGGCTGTGACAGCCACAGAGGGGACCCGGGAGGCCAGGGCGAGGGGACAGCGCTGTCCCTCCCTGCTCCCTGCCCTGCCCCTCGCTCCCGTTTGACTTTGCTGTAAGGCAGGCTGAGCTCACAGGTCATCTGGTTTTGTTAGATTAATTTGATTCAGCATGCAGGAATCGAGGGCCGAGCGGGCTAATGGCTCTCTGCAGGTGACATTGGGAATGGTCAGGGCTCGCATCCTCCTCCCCCATGGCTGTGACTGCGGGGAGGAGCCACCGAGGAGGTGTGTGACACATCCGTCTGTGTGTGACACATCCCTCTGTGTGTGTGACACATCCCTCTCTGTGTGTATGTGTGTGACACATCCCTGTGTGTGTGTGTGACACATCCTTCTGTGTGTGTGTGTGTGTGTTTGTGTGTCACATCCCTGTGTATGTGTGTGACATGTCCCTGTGTATGTGTGTGACACACCTCTCTGTGTGTGTGACACACCCCTGTGTATGTGTGTGACACATCCCTGTGTATGTGTGTGACATGTCCCTGTGTATGTGTGTGACACACCCCTCTGTGTGTGTGTTACACACCCCTGTGTATGTGTGTGACACACCCCTGTGTATGTGTGACACACCCCTGTGTGACACACCCCTGTGTATGTGTGTGACACACCCCTGTTTGTGTGACACACCCCTGTGTATATGTGTGACACACCCCTGTGTGTGACACACCCCTGTGTGTGTGTGTGACACACCCCTGTGTATGTGTGTGGCACACCCCTCTGTGTATGTGTGACATATCCCTCTGTGTGTGACACATCCCCGTGTGTGTGACACATTTCCGTGTGTGTGATAGTCCCCGTGTGTGTGTGACAGTCCCCGTGTGTGTGTGTGACAGTCCCCGTGTGTGTGTGACAGTCCCCGTGTGTGTGTGACAGTCCCCGTGTGTCAGGGAGCCGGCCCCGCTCCGCCTCGCTCCTCCCATCTCCAGCGCTAATCCCTTATCTCTCTCGCCGTGTCATGTAGAAGGACTTAATTACACTAACGGGAGAGGGATTTGCCGAGTGGCTGCAGCGCTTGGCACTGGCTTGGGGAAGGGAATAGCGGAGACTCTGCCATAATTGTCACACGAGATACAGCCCATCCTCCCGTGCAGCAGTTCTGGTATTTTGGTGCTGGTGTGCTGGCAGCAGCCTGCCTCCTGTGCCAGGGGAGCCTGGACGAGCCACTGGAACTGTAAATTGCTCTAGGAGAAGAGGTTGATGTGGAAATATGAAAGGGTGAAATGTTTAGGCTGGGACTCTAGAAATTTCATTTTAGATTGGCCCAGAGATACTTTAGTTTAGAAATGTGCTGGGATAGTATCCCACACATGCACCCCTGGTCTGGCCCTTCTGTCACAATAAAGGGAAATGTCTCTGTCACTAATTACCGAGGATGAGGAACCTTGTAGCTGTGTTGCATTGTGAGGAGAGCTTGACTTCACTTAAGAACACAAACCAGACCCATTGTGGCTGTTTCAGCTGTTTCCAATGCACACTTCACCACATCATTGTAGTACTTAAAAACAAGTGCTACAACACTTCCCAAAAATTCTAGAATCAATGTTTCTTCACAATACACACAAATGTTGTCAGGCAATTGCAAGACCCCCGTGGCCCTGCAAGGATCAGGGTCCCCCAGGAAGCACAGGATTTTATGCTGGGTATTAATATTCCTGCTGGATTGTGTTAACTTGGAGGGGGAATATGAATCCTAACTCTGAAACAGGGCTTTGAGCAACCTGCTACTGGTTTGGCAGCCATTATATCAAATGCCCCAAACTGATGCTAAGAGATAATCTGGTAAATGTGCACACATGCTAACATGGGCAGAAAGAGGTCCAAGTGTGGGATCACACAGAGATTTCTCCAAGGTTTCTCTCTGTTAGCCCAGCCCTACAAGCACCAGAGCTTTAACCCACACTGGGTGATACTTGGCACCTCCTGCTTTCATGCCATTGAGTGACAAAACTTTTCATCACCATCTGAACAGCATAATTTATCCCTGAAAACACAAATACTGCAACCTGCACACCATGTGTTTGTATGAATTTCCCCAAGGCTGCTCCATAGCCCTACCCCTAAGGACCCTGCTCCTTCTTGGTGGACCACAAAGCCCAGTGGAGCAGGTGGCTGGGACTGAGGCTGTGCCCCACCTGTGGCCACAGAGTCCCCAGCTGTCCCATCTGGCAAAGGGCACTGCAGGGCAGGGGGTGCTGCCCTCAGTGTGCAGTGCTGACCTTCACTGCTGCAGCCAGACCTACCCAAACATGCCTCCACCTCCTTTGATCACTGTAAAACACATGCTTTTAGTCATATTTTATTTTCTGTCTGTTCAAGAACATGCTTGTCAATGATTCCTCTTTGGAGTTGAAGATTTTCCCTTCTCATTAACTAGATTTTAACACCTTTCTTCTCTCAGATAAGAACGGTACCTGAGTAAAGATTTTTGTCGTGCTGCTTTTCCCCTTTTCCAGAGTGGCAGGATGCACGGTGTGCTGCCAGCACAGGTGCAGCTGCAGGGATTAAAATGCAGTGCCTGGCTGTGCTGGCCACTCTGCTCAGGGCTGTGTGTGTGCAGGCAGCCGTGCACTGGCAGCAGGGCTGTCCCTTTAAGCCTGGCTGGTGTATTTTTAGAAAGCATAAATAGGCTGCATTCTCCCACTTGCTCACTATCCAAGACATAAAAAGGAAGGGCTTTCTGCTTTCTTCAGGTCTCCTTCCCCTGCTGGCACCATATAAGTCTGTCTTTTAAGCAGTACAGGTCCACGGCTTTTTTTTTTTTTTTTTTATTGAGAAGCTGCAGAACTCTAACCGGTGGTTCAATAAATTGTATTACATCCCCTTCGTACTGAATGCCCTACAAGCTTTGGCTTTCCATGTGTAATTGCAAGCTGTTATTAGCCCAGAGCTTTGTCCGTTGCTGTGCCACACTATTGCTGAGCGGTCAATTTTTTTCCCCTGCCATTTCCTTTGCTCACACCATGCTGACCACGTTGGCCAGGGGCTGCCCGAGGTTTATAGTGCAGCATTGATTTTTCTTTTCTCTCAATACTGACAGAATCATAGATCCAAGGCAAATAAAGAAATGCATTCTGTGGTGATGAAATGTCTTTCGTTCAGCCTGGATTGAATCAAAGGCCATCACAGAAATGTTCTGCTCTAAAATGCTAGTGAAGCTTAAGGCATTGTTGGAAAATGAATTTTCCATTTTCTTAGCTGTAATTTGGATTCTCAAATCACTGTGCTAAAAATAATCAGATAAAACTGAATATAGACTACAAGCCTATGTAAAATGCTATTTGTTACGTTTTTGCAAGCTGCTGCAGCTGATATGAAAGGAATCTGGCAATAGATCAGAAAAGTAATTGCTTAGGTGGATTTCTAGTAAGTATGTTGCATTACTCTGAATACCAAGGTATAAGATGACTTCTCTGTAGTTCATAAACATCATGGTAAATAACCAAATCATAAAGATATATTTTTGCATATCTACTGGAGGAGAGGTTTCTGGTGAAACAAAACCACCTTATGTCACCTACATCTCCCTAATGAGTAATATTGCTTTTTTGGAAGGGATGTTGAAGTGTTTCTTTTAGATGGACCAATGTCATTGTTACCATTATACAGAAGGAGATCTGGAAGTAAAAAATCTGTGGGGACAGAGTAAAGTCACACAATGAATCTCTGGCAGGGCCTGGAAGAGAACTTTGATCCTCAAAAGCTTAGCACCATTTTCAATGCAAAATAAAAATAGCCATGATTTTCATGACATCTGTGGGAATGGGTCACTCCATGTGATACTCACTAGCACAGGCTGTGAGAAACCAGAGGTGTCCTCAGTCTGTGTGCCTGGCTGCACTGGCATGGGACTTCAGCATTTCAATAAAAAAGGGAGCACCTTGACTGATTTTCAGGCAAATATCATTTCCTGTAACACAAAGTAAATGAATCATCTTGTCATATTGGAAAAGAGAAGACAGAACCACATGGTAAAAATTTATCCACATTTTGAGTTTTCCTTCTCTTTTTTTTTTTTCCCCTCTGTTATCAAGGCTCATTACTTAACATTACAAATTGAGCCCAACTCACCATCAGGGACATCAATACTTTCATCCTTGAAAAAACAATGATTTTTGCCTTTCCTCAGCTTTTCATGTTAAGTTCATAATAAGTTGTGCAGAAAAACTGTGCAGAGGATTCTTGTGTCCTTCACAGGATAGTTTCCTCTGTGACTTGCAAAGGTAAAACCCCAATTTCTACAGGGTCCCAGTGTGAACATCATCTTATCTGCCAACCCAAAATGTCCTCTGACTCCACCCTTCAGGGAGATCTCACGTGTAACTGAGGAGTTAGCACAAAATCAAGAAAATGAGGGACAAAAAAGAGAGAAGGAAAAGGTACCCAGAGAATAGAAAGAGTGGAGGAGAGGAGCATTTACATGTGAAAATAACAGATGGATTCAGCAAAGTTAAAACTACAAATTCAAAAAATAAATACGTTTGAATGTAGCCCTTGGGCAAAATTTCATTAATTCCCTAGCTATGGACCTTCCCTTTTTCTCCTTTGTTAATGGCTGCACATTTGATATCAATGTGCACTGGTTTACAGCTCCTTCTTCACAATCACATTCCTGGCAATGTGCAATAGGTCTTTACACTGCATAAAAAATCAGATTATTTTTCTTCGCTGACAATCCAGAAAAAATTTTTAAAAAATAGAACATTTTTGAGTCAAATTCAGTGTCTTATTCAACCTGAAATGCTTTTGAACTATTTTTTAATCAAAAGGCCATTAAGAATTCCTTTCTCTATCCTAAATTGTGCAGTAATTTTCCCTAAAAATTTTCTCAAAAGCTTACAGTGTGACTGAGTCTGTGTTATGCACTGTAAAACACTGTGAAGTGCTATGTGGCTTTCATTTGTTAATTTTTAAGAATGCTCCACAGTGGAAACAAACCCAGGGATAACTCCCTCTCATTTGTCTTCCCAAGGTGATTCTCAGAAACCCCTTATTTTCTCTACCTCCCATTTTGTCCAACTCCAGCCTTCTGGTGTTCAGTAATAGCAAAGAAGGTTCTGATCTGAAATCAGCTGCAAACCTGGGAGGTGTTGGTCTGTCTATTGTTTCTCTGTACTAAACCTGCAATGATTTTCAGATCTAGCACCCATAGTAAGTATCATTATACAGTTGCCATAAATGTTCCTTTTTTAGTAAACCTTTTCCAGAAAATTCATTCAAATCTTCCACTTGCTGGCTTATGCAGATGGATAGACCTCAACAGTAACCAAAATGAGGGACTGCTCCTTGGGTGCAATAAAACCTTCAAATTCACTTGCCAGCATTTTTGACAGAAGATTTGCACTGAGATTTAAAATTCAGATCAAGAGTTTTTGTTTTTACAATATCTCCATTAGAAGCTGGACAGGATAAAGGGTGGAGGTTACCACTTGTTGGTAAGCAGTCCAACAAGTGCCTTTTAAAGGTTGTACAAGATAGAAACAACATTAAGGTGTGTGTAAAACTATGAACAGAGCTGCCCTCCTGCCTCTATCTATCATTTTATGGATTTGTGACATCACTTATGGCTAAAATCCAGCCATTGCTCTGTACAGGCTGCAGTCAGGAATCTCCACTCTAAATTCTAGGAAGGGGAAAGCGAGGAGAATCTGCAAACAGGATTAGTGTCAGGGAATGCAAGCGTGATGAATACTTCCACATATTACCAAATTGTATATAATAGCCTAAGTATGAAGGAAATCATTGTCGGGGGAAAAGCTGTTAATTGGATCATATATGAAATGTAATGTTTTCTTAATGTCTCAGCTGGTGCATAAGTGCTTGTTGACTGGTGCATGATCTGTGTTTTTATCAGATGCCCATATCAGCAAGCAGCTATGATAATTAATTTTTAAGGGGGATGGAAAAGATCAGCTATGCTTAAGTCCCAAATGAATGTCTTTTCTCTGATCCACCGGGTTCACAGCTTTGAGTGTAACAAGCAAAAATGGTTGAGCAAACAGAGAGCAAAGGAAACTAGAGTGGCATCAAAATGCAGCTCCACCATCACCTGCCATTCAGTGGGAAAGTGCCATTCTGTTCTTCCTCTGCCAGCAAGGAGCAGCTCCTGGTTTAAAATGACAAAAAATGGCAAAAGGAATTTAAGATTTGTGGGGCTGTAAGAAAAGAATGATAGTAATAATGGTTTCAGCTCTACTGTGAAAATACTTGGAGGTCTGGCAGGAGCTGCCAGCTTTGGCTGCTCTGGGGGCCAAGTGTGGGGTTGGGGTTGCAGCTGGTTCTGCAGGAGACATCTCAGCTGGAGTGCAGGGAGGCTGGCCCAGTGTGACTCTACAGATCACACCCTTCACTGAAAATGGAGGTGTAGCTGGAGTTTCCCCTGCTCTCTGAAATCTGCTGATCCCAGCTGCTTCCAGAGGCTGAGGCCAGGCTGCTGCCACAGAAGGAGCATTCCCTTGTGCTTTGATGATCCTCTGCACCTCTGCTCTGCAAAAACAGTGACATCAGCAGAAAATCTTTGCATGTATGACAAAACAGAAAGTTTCTTGCACTTTCTATTTGGAGGAATATTGTCTCTACGAAGCTCAGCTCCCTTTTGAGGCACTCATCGTCCTCAACCTCTGTGAATGCCATCTTTCAGCAAGAGATCAACCAGGATTCCCTGCCCCGGAAAATAACTCATATTTTTTTGCAATCCCCACCCTACAAACACTGCAGCTGTCTGGGCACCTGATCCTTTTCTGTGTACAGGTCCCTGCAAAGCTGCTCAGTGTCTTAAGACCTTCCAGGTTTGAAGCTTCCCTGGGCACCTTGTCCAGCCCAACAGGTGCACACTTCTAAACAGCTGCCAATACCTGAGCATTTGCATAAAACATACAGAAAACTAGCAAAATTATGATGTTCATTGGGATGTTCTGTCTAAATTGAGACTTTTAAGCACTAATAATAATTAACTACTTTCTTAGCAACTAAAAAGTCTTAAATGCCTATTTACTTAACAGTCCCCTAGGGTGTCTTTGTTCTGAATGGGCTAAAAAATCTTAGCTGCAAAATAAGCAGGCAATTCCAATCAATAGAGCCAGAGGACTATATTGATTACCAGAACTCCATTCTTTAGTCATTAACCCTGTGAATTCTTTGCAAAAGCCGTACAGGACAATTCCTAACCACCATACCATTTGAGGAGTCATTCAGATATTTGAATGTCATTAAACTTTCATAGCTTGTTTACAGCCCTTTCAGCCTCGCCTCAAGGATTGTGCTCTGAGACTTGCTGCCACACAGCCCCACTCTGCCCAGCTGAACTGACAAACAGCATTAATCAAGCCCAGAAATTTCCTCTGCAGATATGATCTTCTTGTTGGCTGTTGCTGCAGAGCAGGGAAATGGGTTGTGGGAGGAGAGAAACGATATTCTTAATTTTTCCATGTTTCAGCTCCAAGAGAGAAGATTCCAGCTGATGATAAACACACCTTTTACCCATCCTGGTATGGAAAACTTTGTAAGTCCCTTTCTTCATAGTGGATACCACATGCCTTATGAGGGCAGGAGGGGAATGGCACAAAGTGAGGCACTGGAGAGGGAAGGGAATGGTGAGGTGGGAGGAGGAAGAGGAGGAAGTGATGCCAGGAGAGCTCCTCAGATGTCTCCAGCCCCTTCCCCTGGCTGGGTCCTGGGGGAGCTGCCCCACGACACCTCCCTCTCAGCAGCCCCGTGGTTAAGAGAAGATTCTTGCATTTCAGACTGAGAAAGTTCATGACAGGCAGTAATGGCTCTAAATGGTAAATTCAATCACACAGCAAACAATCCAATAGATCAGCACAAATGAGCCAAATGCCAGCGATTTAGGGGGATGCTGAAGGAACTCCCAGCAATCACAAGGCCACTGCACAGACAGGTACCCTTCCTCTCCAAAGTTCAAGAGGCTGTAGTGTCATAGGACATGCAACATTCCATAATGCAATCTTTCTTTGCTATAGAAACTGTGAGCTGCCCAGCATCTTTGTAAATACATAGAATAGAATTGGATATTTCTGAATGTTTTCTTAATGGTTTGTATAAAATTCAGCACATTGTCCTTGGGTTGCTTGCTGCAATATTCTTTTATTGGTTATGGTTTTGGCTCAATGCCCATTGGGATGGGGATTTGGCTTAGGTTGTGTTTGTGCTGGTTACACAATATGAATATGGTTTGCTCCTTGCCTTCCACTGTACAATAAAGGTTTTAGCCACAATAAGTAGATGAATACCAAGGAATCATTTGAGCTGAAGCTGAGGATCCCATTTAGAAATTGAGAAATAGCTGAGAAACACACAAGAATCCACCTAAATATTTTCAAAAAGTGAATGTTATTTCAGAGTCATAACTAAGAAACATTCCTACATTTAGATGCAAAATTGTCCTTCATCTTTTTTGCAATTAGTGCTTGATCCAGTCTAGCTTCAACATTTTGCCATTATCCTTATCTATTTGAAAACTTCCCAAGAGAGCCATAATGAGCTGGGCCCATTTTCATGACTATTGATTTCATGGTTAAAATTATACTATTTGATTGTTATTTGACCAAACTGAGATTATTGTACGTTTTGAAAACAAGAGCAGGAGTGGTGTGCCTAGAAAAGTACAAAGTCAGGAGCTCCCCAGTGATGCCCCAGTGCTCTGTGGGGTGTCTCACACCCCCAGAGAGGGAGCAGAAACACACAGAGCTGCAGTGACCTGCCCAATGTCACCCAAGCATCGTGGCAAAGCATGGGACACATGTCAAGTGTCTTCCTTCCCAGCAGGTGCCCTCACCACTGGCTCACATTTTCCTACCTGGGAAATGCCCATACCTGTTTGCATCCCTGCCTGTAGGCAGTGGGAGTGTTTTGTGAGGACTCTTTTAGGGCTGAAAGGCCTGAAATTCATTATAACTCCTAGTAAATAAATAGGTACTGGACAACCATTTATGAAGTTTATTTTTCATTGTCACAATACATTTAGGCAGTGTTGTTAAACCAAGGACTTTCTGCATGCTCTGGTTCCTGCATTTCAGCAGACTAAACCAGTCGCAATTAACAATGGATTTGAAATAAATCCAGAAATGTTTTAAGCAAGTTCCTAAATGTGATAAGAACTCTAAATGCCTTTTTGAATGGGGTGTTTCAAAGGATTATTAGGACCAAATGGTCTTAGTGCATCATATGGATAGAACCACCCTTTCTTTGTACTTTAAGTTTTTTAGTCTGAGACCTGTCTGTATTTTATTAGACTAAGAGTATAACTCACCATCCTTTCTTTTCTGATCAGAATGGCAGACTTGTTGATTTTCAGGTTGTAGTGACATTTTGAGCTGTGTGAAATCCAATAAGGCTACAAGTATTTCCTGGTAAAATTGTGGGCCAAGGACTGGTGGAGTAGAGAAGCAGCAGGTCCCACCCCAGCAGGCAGGAGCTACCTGAGCTCTTGATAACTGTGTAAAATGGGGTGAATATAGATGCAATTGCCACTTCTTTACCTTTTTCTATCAATGCCATGGAAATTATCTCTAGTTTAACATTTGAATCTAAACATCTTGATGCCAGTAGCTGCTGCTGACCTCATCTTCAGAGCAGGAGCATTCTGACATCCCATTTTCTTCAAGCAGAGTCACAGGTCAAAGGGCAGTGAGACACCTTTCCCCAGCTGTCAGGGATGTGCCTCCTTGAAATAAATCAAAAACACCTGCTCCCAGAGAAGCAGGTGGGGACTTTGTGTCCATGTGGGCAAGATGATTTGGCTGTGCCCTTACAGGGCTTCTCTAAAGTTGTTCAGTGTGAGTGTTCAGGACTCTCCTGAGAATCACTGTGCCAAGCCTGACCTCCCATGCCATGGCCCCCAGCTACAGCTGAGCTTCCAGACATGTGAGAGTGCCTTGAGAAATGCATACAGCTGAAGCTGCTCACCAGTAAATACACCCTTGCTGCATTTAGAGCCTCCTCCAACTCAGAATTATGTCTCAGGGAGGAGCACAGTATCCTGGAGAACACAGGGGAGAGCAGATGGAGGGGTTGGAGCCCTGCTGCACCCCAGGAAGAAGGGAGCACTCATCACCCACTCCAAGTAACATATTCTACACTTAACAGAGGAGAGCTGGCTGCTTTCCTGTCCTCTGCTGCCCTTTTATTTAGAAGTCTGACTCCTGGGAATTAGTTTTGAAGTGAGGCTGCAAGCAGACCCTGAGTGCACATGCCAGAGCTGAGGAAAGGACCAAGCTTGGGACATACAGAGCATGCAGGTGATCCTGCTGCAACTTGCAGACAGAAATGCCCACAGTGGTTTAGGTAGGACAGGAGGAGGAGTGAATCTTAACCAAAGCTGTGTAAGAATCTCAGTAAATTGCTGTGGCACTCAGGGCTCTCTCTGTATCCACCACCCACAAAATATCTGGGTTTTCAACCCTACAAAATGTTCCCCTCCAAAAGTGCTGAGCCCTGTTGCTTTCACCACTGAAAAATCCAGGCCATTTAGTAAGAAGTCTGTGCTCTCCAGCTCTGAGACAGATGCTGGTACTGCCATCTTGTTGTCCTTGTGAGCCAGAGACACTTCTGTGGAAGAAATAGGTGCTTAAAGCCTTGTTCTGATTACATCTACTCCATATAAAGCACAGTAACTTAACTCCAGCCTACAGTCACCCCAGTGTAGAACAGGATCAGAAGCTGGGTTGTAATCCTCTCATTGCCCCAAAATAAATTTCCTTCTTGGCAGCAGGGCTTAACAACAAATGTTCAGTCCTGACTGGATCAGGGCTTAGGAGCACAGACAGGCAGCCCTGCTCAGCACTCTGCAGCTGCACTGACCCACACCAGGAGTGGGCTGGGTGTGTGAGGGGCTCATGGGGAGCAGCCTCTGCAGCCAGAACTGCTGCCAGGGCTGACATTTCAGCAGGTCTCACCTTGGAGAGCTTCATAAATGTCATTCTGGATGCTCCTGCTGAAGCTGCTGGTGGTGGCTGCACTGAAGGGTAAGGAGCCAAGCCATGCCCCTGGAAGGGATGCTCCATGTCAGGTTTCTCCATCACTGTCACACATCTCTCTGATAATATTTACTTACTGTTTGAAGGGAAAATGGCTTTCTAAAGCCATTATTTCTTTCTCCTGTCTGCTGTCATAAAGGTCTTTGTGATGGAATGATAGAGGATTCATCCACAAAAAGTGGACAGGGCAGGAAAAGATACCAAAACATAAGGGCATCTCTAGGCAGGGCACTGTAATACCACTGTGTCTGTCGGTGGTGGGCATGCCCTTTGTATATGCAAAGGAAAAAAAAACTAACTTAAAATAAATGGGTAAGATGAGCACTGATATTTGAAGGACTTGGAAACAAGATTTGATTGAAGTTTGGCTTTTTTTATAAGAGACATTTCATCCCATCTTATCTTTTCCTGTATTCCTTTCAGTCTGATTTGGGCTGCAGCATGCACACAGTGCAGTGTGTTTATCATTAGTAAGATGTGGGGTATATTAGAGCAGCAATAACAGTAAGTCATTTAGAGTGTACATCACAGGTTACAAAGCAAATAGGGAAGCTATTTTATTATGCTGAAGCTGTAAAGCTTACACTAATACAAAATATTGCTGGCAGTCTTCTTGCTTTATTCTTCTTTTAGCAACTTACTAACAGTGTGTAAATACAAAAGGAAACTCTGATTTTTCCATCCGGATACACTGAAAACTCTTTCAATAAAAATGCTAGGGTGCATTTAACACTGTGACCAGAAATATTGAAATTTGACAGTTAGGAGGTTAAAGGTTTCAAATTTATACACAGAGGTGTTTTGCTCCTGTCATGGTCATAGCAGCTTGCTCAGGATAACCCCTTTTGCTTACTGAACCTTTGAAAAGCAGAGAACATTAAGCAATACATCTTGGCAGATGCCCTGGGATTTCACACCACCAGCAGAACCCCATATGCACACAAAAAGTGAACCTTTTAGGTGAAAACTGGTCAAGCCTTTCTCTGTTTCTGCCCTGTGTGCTGGCAAGCAGCTGTCTCCTGCTGCTGCTGCTGCCATCCTTTCTGCTAGAATCAAGGCAATTTCTGTAATTTTCAGGTATCAGGTGCTACTGCTTTTAATTTCCACAAAAATCGCTCAAAAACATTGACATCAAGAGAACAGATACAGGAGCTGTTACTGAGAGGTAATGGCATCAAATAAATAGGTATTTTACATTCCTGCTATAAAATACCCACATAAAAGATAAAACAAAACAAAATGTACTTTGCATCCAAAAGGTCAAGATTCTAGATATACTCTAGTCTTTATTTTAGGAATTTCAGCCTGTGGTATATGTGTATTTGCCTCTCTGCTGCCATCTGACAAAATAAGTGCATCTGAGAATAGACAAGGTAGCACAGTTCTTCCAACTTCTTTAAATTATATGTTTTCAAGCTCTATCAAAAAAAAATTTAAAAAAAAAGCTGTGGTGGGGCAGGGGGAGCTGGCAGGAAATCCTGCTTGGGCTTGGTTCTCTTACAGTGAAGGGACAGCAGCAGAAGGGCAGAAGGCAGCTGCACACAGGATTACAGCAGTTCAGTGAGTCTGTGACAGTCTCTAATTTGTTCTCTGGTCTTGGAAAAGAGCATGTGGCTGTGCTGGGGCTGTACAACACTCTCCCCTTTGCAGGGTGTGTCAAGGACAGGTGTGTCTGAGGAGAGGGACTCTGTATTTTGCTGCAGATGTTTATTTTGTCTGAGGAGATGGTGGGGAAGAATGCAGAGGGGATCATGATTTACCCATAACTGTTTGGGCATCACAGTGTGCTGAAAAGAGGAGATCACATCTCCTGCAATTCTTCAGGATGTTTAGCTTTGCCATGCCTCAGAAAAGATGAGACTGGAGTTTCAACTTTGCACATTCTTTCAGGTCTAAATGCCCACCCAGGGTCAGGTGGCTGAGAGCTGAGCCTGCAGTGCAGTTGGGAGAGTTTATGTGTCTGTGCATGGCAGGACTCTGTCTCCTGCAGGACTCCAGCTTTTTGGCTGTTGGAGTAGCTGTCAAATTAAAGCAGGTGTGCCAGTGGCTATAGCTGAGCTGTTTTCCTTGAATAGCATCCTGCTCACCCAGCTCTCTCTCTGGCACACAATTCAGGGTCTATGCACCACTAAGATCCAGTTTAAAGCTGATGGTTAGAGCTGTGGGGTAGAGGGACACTTTAGGCAGTGAAGAGAGAGGCTGGATTAGAAAACAACTAAAACAGAATAGTCAGTTAATGCCATTGAAAACATTGGACTTCTCTTTTAGAGCTGCACTGGTCCCCATGGCTTTCAGTGTTCTGACTTACTATTAGAAAGAGCCTTTTGTGAGCTCCTTGTGTTGGGTGAATCTCCTCCGTGTTGTTTTCAAGACACAGATCATCCAGGCCTTCAGAAATTCAAATTAAATACCATGAGGCAGATCTCTGCATTCTTTATCTGTATCTCTAGTCTTGCCACAGTTGGTTGATTGGTTTATTTTCCCCAAGTATTTCTCCATTGGTCTGTTTCCCTCTCTGGAGCTGAGGCTGGGCTGCAGGAGCCAGCAGCCTTCAGGGTCCTGGCTCACCAGTACAATCATGCAAAAGAAGCAATTTTTCATTATTGATAAAATGTAATGTCATAATGTCATGGCCTTTCAGGTCATCATCTTTGTAAGTCAGCCATGACATTATCACAATTTATAATGATAACAAATGACCATAATGTTTGCATGTAATTTTCATTGGCTATTGCAGAATTCTAAAATCACTCCTTTGAAGGAAGGATTTCATTAACAAGCTACTGTGATTACTGCTTCTGCTGGGGGCTTTTTGCTAACATGAAGTCTATTCTGTCTGATATGGGAGATTTATGTACTTCGTAGAAATTTCAGATTTGGTGGCTCTTGGTTAGTTAAGTACTGATGCAAACTGAGAGAATATCCCTGCCTATTTATGGTATCAAGAGCTTTATAATATGCCTAAATACTATAATTTCTACAGGTTATGTAAATGCACATTCCATGAATATGGCTGGCTGGAAGGTCTGACTTGAGTGTCAGATTCATTCCTGACTGTAGTGTTGGCTTTACTTATTTAATATTTCATGATAAACTTAAAAGATTTACAGCTCCAGGAATTGGTGAGATTCATAGGGCATTTATTTTCATGTGATATTTAGATGCTGGAGCTTAAGTCCCCAAGCACTTTAAACATATTCTTAGCTTTAACATCTGGCCTGAGCCCACCACTGGGGTGGGTTCCCTTTGCTCTGCAGGATCAGAACCTCAGAGTCAGTGCCCAGAGCTCAACAGAGATGAATCTGGAGCACTTGTAGGGAGGATTCTGTCAATCTAATCCATAAATAAATACTCCTCTACTCCTGAAGTCCTCTGAAGCTAATGCATGAAAAACAATGAAATGCCTGGGCACTCCAGGCCTCCTGAAAAAGCAGGGCCAGGCTTTTGTATCTGTGTGTGTGCACATGGGTGAGGACGAAATAAATTCAAACAACCAAAAATAAATGTTTCTGAAAGAGCAGCTGTGAGTTACAGTCTAACAGACTCCATGACAGGCCACCAGGCAGAAGGACTCAGAGCTGCACAATTGGTCCCCAAGGGACACAGTGCCTCAGAGAGGACAAAGCAAGAGCTGGGGACTCGGCTGTGCTTTGTTTTGGCCCACGAGGCTTATCAGACCCATGTTGTGATTCATTTTTCATTTGCAGCAAGAAGCTTGCAGGGAAAATTTACCTTTTTGTTTATTTCCTCTTCCTTGAGGCTGCTACTTTTTTTTTTTCCCCCACTGAAATTATAAAAGTGCTGCCCTTATGAAAAATATTAGACTAAGTTTCATCCTTTGTCAGTGTGACAAAGGCCACCTGGTTTTTATGGCATTGTCCACTAGGTCATGCAAATACAAAACACAAGGCTTTCTTTCCTTTAGAGTGAATTGTATACAAAATATCTCATTGTCTGGAGAATCACACTTTACGTGGGTATTGCCCAATTATATTAATGGCCATTCCTTTTGTAGGGCTTGCACATCACTCATATGGGGATCTCCTTGTTACTGTCTCTGAAATCCCCACCATGAAGACTGGTTTCATCAATTTTCCAAGCCTACTGGCCTACAGATGACCCAATAAGGTCATTCATGGCAGCTCAGTCTCCATACCATAAATGCCCTCAGACCAGAGGCAGTTGTTTTGTTTGCTTACAAGAGTAACTTCCCCCTCACAGCCACAGGGCTGCACTCCACTGCAGTACACAGACACACTTGCACCATTCTTCTAAGTCACTTCAGCAGAAAACTACCTGAGCTGTCAAAGTTGGTATGCTCTGTGAGCAATGAACATTAATTAGCCAGTCTTGAGAGATAACAAAAGAAAACAAAGTGTCTGTGTTTAATTGTCCTTCTTGAAATACCTTTTTATTGCACATTCCCCTTGCTCACTTGATTTTCTCAGTCTAACTCAGCTTTGACTTTCTTTTTTGGATGCATTGGCAGCACAAGGGCTTGGTTGTATCAGGTAACATTTTGCAAACTCTTAGTGAGTTGGCTCAGGTTAATTTTAGCACAGCTCCAGCTCTTCTCCTATGGTTAGTGTCCCCAAAGAACAAACAAAGAATTGGGGACATGAGTGGGCTTGTCTTATTTTCTGTTCTGATACCCCAAAACACTTTTCCCTGAATTTTAAAGCTGATGCTACATCACACAGCTCAATGATATTTTATTTGATGGCACACATAATGAAATGCCTGTAAGGTTGTGATGCCATTGCAGCAGTCCATGGGATTTTCATTCCACTATCACTTTGTGGCTCTCCAGGGCCCCACCTTCAGCTCAGCACTGGCCACTCACTGCTCTGCTCAGAAGAGTCACCCTGCTTGGCTTCATGTGGCAGGGGCTCAGAGCAGAGCCAGAGCCTCCTCTTCCAGAGAGAGAGAAGAACCTAAATATTGCAGAAAGGCACAAAGACTGCTCTGCATCCTCTGCCCCAGCCTCCTTAAGCAATTGTTTGCCAGGGCTGTCAGCCCCTGTGTCCATCTTGCTGCTGTTTCAGTGAGCCCATCCCTGCTCCCGATGCCTGAGCTCAGTTTCCAGCTGTGCTCCAGCTGTGAGCACGGCTCTGCTCTGCTGCAGACTGCCAGAGTGCTCCCTGACAAACAGCCAGAGAGCAGCCAAAGCCTGCAGTTTGCTTGGCAGAGCCTGGTTTTTGCTGCTTCTCTTCACAGAAAGCACTGGCACGTGCCGGGCTCAGGGGCAGTGGAAGATTTTACAAGGTTCAGGAAACAGCAGGGCAGGAGTTTCAGAGGAGGGGAGGTGGAGGTGGGCACTGCTGCCAGAGCAAAACCAGAACCACCTCACCCCTCCAAACACACATTTTGTTTTTCTGAAGGCTGAATGAGAAGTAAGGTAACATGCAGAATTCACAGGGATTTGCTGTTTTGCCATTAAAAGTGGGTTTGCTGCCAAAACAGCAGCTCTGCTGCCAGGGAATGTCTGTTTGTGCTGTCAGGCCTCTGCTCAGGCTGTGCTAAAGCAAACTAAAGGGGAATTATACAATATTGAATGTGGACCTGTCTCTAAATGCATTGAAAATGTAGGTTATTGTCTTCTGGCATTTCCTAAAAAGCCTCTTGAGCTCCTGTTGGCAAGCGCTGATATTGAGGGTACTTTTAGCTGTTTAAGTCTTCCTGTTCTAACAGGGGTCAAAGGGCTGTAAAGATCTTCTCAAAAGGATATAGAAGGAATCATTAAAAGGGAGGAGGAAGAAAGTGACAGAAGGTCAGCCTTTTTTTTTTTTAATGGGTGCATCCCCGAGGGGGTCAGACACAGTTGTGCATTATACTCCAGCTCCAGTACCTGACTTTTAGAAACCTACAGCAAATCTTATTAGCACTTCCATAAGCATAAAATACAGGACAGAGCCCAATGTTCCAGGCAGAAGTAAAAGAGAAAAACCATGAAATAAATCAATTTAGTCTTTCAAATTAATTTAAATCAACAGAGTGCAAGGATATGACCAAGATGAGGACAAATACTGGAATATGTGCAAGGCATTTTACGGTCCCTGAGAAGCGTGGGCATGTATCTGTGTGTGTTTAATTCCCTTGCTGATCTTTTTTTCCTTAGAGACAAATTTACTGTATGCTCATTGCATGGCATGTCATGTAGCTTTTTGTAAGGACTGGTGTAGAGCAAAAAATTTACCTTTTTATGTGACACAGCCAAACAGAATTGTGAAGGTTTTCAGTGATTTCTAGACAGCAAGCAATAAACTGCGTTTGCACCCACACACTTACTGCCTAACACCCCATCTGGTAACATTTCCACGTCTCCAGGAAAGAAATCAATAGCAATAATCTGTGAGGGCCTCATAGGGTGTATATTTTTTTATCGCACTGCTATTTGGAATTTTTTTCCTATCTGCTTACAGCACTAGATTGTTCTTTTTTTTGTTAGCTAACATTGAAATCCTGGAACCATTATTATATATTATAAAAAGCAGAAATGAACACTGGGATCAGAATAATATATTCTAAAATACTCATATTCAGTAATATCACGGTGTTCAGACAGCAAAGTCCTAGTCAGGGAAGGCACTGAAAAATCTCCTACAGTAAGAACCTGTGCATTTAAAATTATATGCTAGCACACTTCAAAGACCAGCATCCTAAAAATTCATGATTACTTAAAGATAGTTTATATTAAAAGAGAGTATACCTCCAGCTTTCATCTTGCTCCAATGCAGAGAAGAAATTGTCCTTATATTCTGAAATTTAGAACTGTGTCACTGTTGGTTTTCTGTGTAAGGAGGAAATATGATGCTTTGTTACTGGTCTTATTTATTGCAGACCTTGTCTGGAATCTAGTATTGAAGCTGTGCTTGATGAGTTGCTGCCTTGAACTTTTCCACTGATCAATGCTGGTGCTATGGCTGCATGAAAGAATAGCTTTCCTGAGGAGAAGCTATCACATGGGAAACACACTACACAGTAAGCTAAGAAATCTGCTATAATCTTGTATGCTTAGGCTTAGAAACGTGTTTCCCAAAAGAAATGGTGATAGTGAATGACCATTTTAAAACAGATGTTACGTGAGCAAGAGGTCAGGTCAAGAACAGGGAGGTATTTTAAAAAGGAGGTAAAGAAAGAAAGAAAGAAAGAGAGAAAGACAGGGAAAAGGAAAGAAAGAAATAAGCAGAAACCCTCCTTTCACTGACATGATAAGGCACAACTGGACAAAATGCACAGCTGAAGACGACATTACAGAGCCAGGAGACAAGAATCATATTTCTTCTTCTCCCTGCAGTGACAAATAAAAGGTTGTTTTGATTTTTGCTGTACAAATGATAGGCTTTACTTCAAAACTGTAGCTGCTGAGTTATTCTCCACAAAAGTATTTTTTGCTTTTTGTCCTAGTGGCAATACTAGAGGAAAGAAAAGGAAGCAGTTCTGTAATTAGTATATATTTTATGTACCCATGGATTGCCCTATGCATCTTGCAGTGGGGCTGGGACTGTCACTCTGAACAGGAGGAATGTCCTTGGGAAATGGGATTCCAGTGGCATTTAACATGGGCAAAATGTGTCTGTGCTTACCAGGCCTTTACTTTTGTGCCAAGGCTGCCACTTGTGACACTGGGGTTTTCTTCATGTAGGAGATACACTGTGATGGACCCACTGTGAAGACTTTTGTTTTCAAGTCACCAAATTACCATCTCATTTGGTTACCAGCAGAGCACATAGTAGGTCTCTCAGTGCAGTTGGCTTTATTCATGAGTCCCTATAAATAAGCCAGTGGTTAAAACAAGGAGTCAACCTTTCTGAAGCAGTGTTGCAATAGAGATCCACAAAGACCAACTGGGGAGACACACAGGGTGCCCTTAGTTGTAAGCAAAGATTTTTTGTGTTTTGGTTTTGTTTTGTTTTTAGACTTAGCACCAAGCCTAAAATCTCTGTATGATATAGCCTTGTTACTGCTATAAGTGACTGCTCTTACCTCTCTTTGGCCTCTAAAATTCACCACTTGTCTGTCTTCATTTACACCCTGAAATGTTGAAAAGCCAGATCTCAAAGCTGGACAAATAATAACGTGCAAATAAGGATCTAGCAGATCAAATCAGTGGTGGAAAGGATAAATGGGGCTGAGAGTCCTGCCCATGGATAGGGTAAAAAAAGAGTTAATGGATTTCTTTACTTTAAGTAGGTTCATAAGGATGGATTTGGGCAGCTAATCTTTGATTTCTGTGTTTTTCTGGTTTTAATATCTTTTACTTGATATCTCTGCACTTTGGGTAGGTAGGAATAAGAAAAATAGAGTAGGTAGGAATGAGAAAAAATAGTGCTCTTCTTATTCACATTGTTGCAGTAAAAATAAATCCACGGTGAGGTGGGTATTCAGGTGCTGTGGGAAGGAGAGCTGTGTAAATACCTCAGTCAGTGTTTTTTTACCTGGGTCCATGGCTGTGAATGAGAGTACTATAAAAGATAAGCAAGGATAGCAAATCTCTTGTCAGTTGACTTAAATTTTCACTATAAGGGTCCCTACCTCCAGCAGAAGATTTTAGATACATAAACATTGAAGAGATTGAAAAGCACTGATATGAGGAGGCTGTCAGCCCATTGCAGGCACTGAGAACAATATATTCAGCCAGCATTATCTCAATCTGAACATTTGAGTCATTTCTTCTAACACTATTGAAATTTATTTCTTAGTCTAAATCAAAACAGGAGTAAAAACTTAGTGTTTTTAATAAAGTTATATTTGAGCTCAGGCTTTGATGATAAATAAGCCATTCACTTATGTACATCTGCCAGAGCATTCATAGGAAGCACTGGGCTTAAATGAGTTGTGACCTTATGAGACAGTCTACTGTTTGGAGACTATATAGGTGACTGCTGGGCTCTGAGTCTTGACCTTTCTGTTTATATTCATCATGAATGTGTGGATACTTTTATTCTTTCTGGGAAAAGGCTGTCAATCTTCACACTAATTTTAATGCCTGTGCAATGCAGAACAGTGGTGGATCTTAGCAATAACAATCACCAACTGACTAAAATTAACTAATTCAGACTGCTATGCTAAATTGAGTATGAGGGGGTTTGTTTCAGGCTCGGCATGGAAGCACAGGTGCAGTCAATAAATAGGGACACATACGGTGCCTAAATACGCTCGTGCTCGTTGTGACCTCCCAGCAAAAAAGCTCTGACAAATCACTTGTGACTTTCCAGAGCTTGTCGAGCTGCTGTTCAGTTGATCCGTATTTCTCTAGACTGGAAGTGACAGGAAGAGGCACTGATACTTGAGAGCTTGAAAAGGATTTCAATTCCTATCCCAAAATCGTGGTGCCTGCCTAGGACTGACCATGTAAACAGCTCCTTACCCCTCTGCTGAGGCCAAGGCTTGTCAGTCTCTGCCCTTCATCACTTCTCCTTCCTTACTTCTGCCACTAAAGTGGCTGCTGTTCCATCTCAGGAGGTCTTACACCATACCCCATTAGCTGGGGAGTTCCTCCTTTCCCCTCTGCCCACACCAGGGAGGCTCAGGTGGTGTCCTGGAAGTGCAGCCTGGGGCAGATTAGCATCCTGACATCCCTTCTGCCCCCAAAGCTGCTGAGACAGCCTGCTGCTGGGAGGTCCCAGCTCAAATCACCCAAGTAGTAATGCAGAATAGAGCCTAAAATCATAATGAGACTGCTCCAAGTAAGGCATGCTGAAGTATCCACCGGGCTCTGGAGCAGCCACTCTCTACCTTGCTCAGGCATAGAAAGAATATTCTTATGGTAATGTCCAAAAATAATGTTTTTAAATTATTTTAACCTGCTTTAGTGCTGAATAGAAAAGGGAACTTCTACCAGAGCTTTGACACACTAAGAGCTTTGTGCAGGCCAGAGATCTGATTCTGTCTGGCAGAGCTGTCCTGAGCCCTGGTTCCCCTATGGCCATGTTTTTTACACTGGTACCACCTGCCCTTCCCCAAAATCTTTCCTGGTTTTGCCACCACTCCTGCATTTTCACACTCTTTCTTATCCGAGTGTTTTTCTGCCAAAATTATTTCTTCTTATATAACTTCTTTATCATGGTTCTTCAGAGAAGCTTCAGCTGGGGAAGCAATTACCTGAAGAAAAATAAGAGGGAAAAAAGAGGGGGTTTCCTTGTCTGCCAACTTGCCAGGAGCCAGGTCAGTCCTAGCAAGGATACACAAAGGTATTTTTCAAGCAAATATTACAAAGCTCTTTCAGTAAAGGCATATTGGCTTTAAAGGGCTCCAACCCTACTAATATCTGAGCTTCTCTCACTCAGAATCGTTCAAATCAATGCAAGTTATATTGCCCCTTTCTCCCATGCTAGCCCAAGTAAGCTTTTATTGCCTTCTCTGCCCTGCCAATCCCTGTGACCCCAGGCAGTGCCCAGCACTCTCTGGCAGTGTTTTCCCCTCTGCACAGAGCATTGTGCACCAGCAGCTGCTTTCTCAGGGGGTGAAAAATACCACAGTGAGGCAGCTTCAGAACACTTCCCTTGCATGTTTCTGCCAATACCTCTGTCCTTGTTTGCTTTACCAATGGAAAAGGGTAAATTAAATTATAGTAAAATGTCTTCCTAAATATGCTTTCTCACTCCTCCTTCATGTATACAAGCGCTGCAGACATAGCGAGAGATTATGTATCCCAAAGGAATTTGGTGCAATATTTTGTAATTCTGATTGAAATGTGTTCTGTCTGGTCCCCATAGTTTAATTTAGAACAATTAAGGTTCAGAGTACATGAGCTTGCAAAGCACATTACAAACAATGGCTGCAGAATAAACTGCAAATCAATCCACACTAAATCACCCTGAAAATCCCTGCGAACACAACAAAGAGGTCTAGATTCACAGTCCTTTAACACAATCTCCTCTGTCTTTGTAGCCATAAGTAGCTCAGCTTCTTCCTTTATGGAAAATTGTCATCATATTATTTCAGGTTAGGAGATTTTTTGCTTGTTTGTTACTGAACACAAAACAAGAAGGAGCCATCCCATAAGTGATTATGCAAGCATGTCAAATCAAACCGCAAAGGAGACGCTGCTGCTGTGCTCCACGCTCTGCTCTACCTTGCAATGCTTATTTCTAATGATTGCCTTGCTGCTTTTATACAGGATATAGATGAGCAGCAGGTACTAATATAATTAAACCTGATAAGAGGGTGTCCTGAATATCGTGCACGTGCGTGCCCAGCCTGTGTAATAGGGCTAGTACATGTCACACTTCAACTTTCTATTATTTTTACATTACCATTATTACACTGGCTGACACCCGTGTTCCTGCTTTCATATGACAGTAGCTTTTCATTAATACTGTACCTAAAACATTATTTTAAGTGAGGAGAAGACAGGCTAAAAAGAAAAAAAAGATCTGCTGAATTTTGCAAAGCTAAGATTTCATTGTGCACTCTGAAATCCTGGAAGCAGCAGACAATACATGATGTTTTTAGCAGAGCATATTCCCATATTCAGATGAACAGGCACAAATGTATAGATTGTTTTACAATCACATGCAGTGTTGGGAGAAAACAGTGTTTTGTTTTGATTTTGGGTATGAAAAGAGTGGGTGCCTCGATCCAGGCAGTGTTGTGCAGAGTCTCCTTTTCAAACCCTGGACAATAACCTATTCCTCACAATCAAAGTTCAGTGAAGGGAAATGGCTTCCAGGAGAGCACAGTAGCCTGGCCAGCCCCAGAGCAATCTCACTACGTGACAGAAGGCAAAGCAGGAGCTATCAGAATAATTGTCTCTGGAAATGACCACAGGGGAGGGCCTGATCCAAAACCTCACCGCTCAATAAGAGGCTCCCACTGATGTGGGCTCACATCATCAGTGGTTACAGCCAAAAGATTTTTTTCCAGGACAGTAGTTCTGATTTGAATGTTCTTTGCACAGAGGCACAAATAGAGATACCCAGCCACCAGATGAGGCAGGGGCTGATTAAGGATGGTGATGAGGTTGGCACAAGGCTGATACGTTCATCAGCACTTCTGTAGGGTTCACATCACCTCTGCAAAACCCCACAGGTCTCTCTGCACTTACCCTATTCAACTACTGATACATGTGGAAGGCAGTAAGACAAAATGCTGCTGCCAGTTTTCCACAGCACCATTTTGCTGAATCCTGCAGCATTTTGTGCAGGGCACTGTCCCTCGGTGGGGCAGGGACACACAGCCCTGTGTGCTGTCCTTGCAGAGCAGACCAGAGCCCACCACACTGAGCTCAGCAGCCCCCCAGATGAGGCAGGGTTATGGATGTTTGTTTGTGCTCCATGCAGAGCTGACATGCCAGGCCTGCAGGGTCTCCTGGGACACCTCCCAGCCTGCAGCACCCTGAGCAGAGTGCAGCCCTGAGCCCCAAACGCCCTGGGCACATGTCACTCACATCCCCATTGTGTTCAGCCCATTACAGGTTTTACAGTTTCCAGTGAGGGTGATGTGCAGCCTGGCTGAGGCCAATCAATATGCTCCAGGACCATTATCCTATAAAATTCCCACTTATTTAAAAAGGGAGTGGGGGCCACAGACCTTCAGTTCTGATCCAGCTCTGTAAAGTCAATGGCCAAACTTCCATTGATTTTCAGAGGCAAAGAGTTGGCATGTGCTTTAAAATATTCACAAGCCAGGAATAATAGCAACAAGCAGATATGGATGCAGCATATTTATTCCATATACTATGGTCTGTGTGCTACTTCTGCCATTAAAAAAATAGTCAGATGTTTGGGAGAAAATAAGAGTACATAAGAAATTGTGCATTACAGAATCCTTCAAAGCAAATGCAGGGACTATAAGGGCAAAGCATAAAACCTGGGAGGTGTTTTATTTGCATACTGTCACACTGGTTTTTGAACCACTTTTCCCTTTCTCCTCACTAGTGCTCTGCTCAGCCTCACTGTTGTGCTCATTAGCCTGGTAAAGCTGCACTGCAGGATTCAACTTGTTGTTTCAAGTAAAATAATTTAATTAATCTTTTATTCCATAATTTATTTTATTTTGGGGAAACAAAGATATTTAATCTGAGTGCAACGGTGTTTATTCCCTAACCCAGGAGCCCTGGATTTTAAGCAGAGCCAACAGATAATTTTCAGAGGGGAATTAGCACAGCACTCCTGTCTGCAGTGGTGTCTGTGTCATGCCCCTAATCCTGCTCTGCTACTGTGCAGAAACAACAGGGAGTGCCGAGCTTGTAAAGACCTTTAGGAATTAGGTAACTTCCTCCAGGGTATGAAGTTCTGCTGTCAAAGGTTCCCAGCATCTGTGGGGTTAGTGCTGATTTGTGAGGATTGCATTAACTGATTCTCACTGTCGTGGTGCCACTGCTGAAAAGGAACATAATAAAAGACTTTCCTGAAGAAAAAGTGCTGCCATTTTCATTTCAAACAAGACACTGCTGTGGTTATTTTAGTTTCATGTTCACTGGGACAGTGTGGATGAAAAGGCAGCATAAGCATTTTGTTTTGTAGCCATAGAGGGAATGGTTGGAACTCCTGGTGAGAGTGTCCTTGGATGCTGGGTCATGGGGACAGTGTGCTTTGGGGGGCTCCCCACATCTCTGCTGGTCACATAGGTGGGGTGCTGGGTGCTGAGCATTTCCCTGGAGCTGCTCACATGCTGTGGTTATAGGGACAAACTCCAAATGAGGGGGGAAATATATCTATCTCTCTCTCTGGAGAAGTTTCTAAAATCTCTAAAAACCTTCCTGCCTGGCCATGCCATGCACACACCCCAAGCCTGGGTTCACACTCTGCTCTCCCCATATCTCTGAGTCTGTGCTTTGGCTCTGTTCAGTAACACTTTGCTATTTTTCCTGTAAATGCAGCAGTCCTACAGCTTTGTGGTGCTTCACTGTGGTGCAACCATTTCTATCTTAACAGCCAGTGACCCGGGAGGTTTATATATATGGGAGGACACTAACCTTTGGTCTAAGTGTTTCATCCTTGTTCTCAGCTCAAAGAGGGATTTTTATTTTCCTCTAAACATCTGTGAAATACTTCTTGGCCATTTTAGAGACATCCACATATGGGACTTGAAAAGACAGTTCCTTCTCTGTCAGTAGTATTTCAGATGCTTTTATACAAAAAGTAACAGGAGATGACTATTTGCTTGTGTCTTTTTTAATTACATCAGTGCTTGAATGAAGTGCTTGGCCAGCAGGGCCCATCCTGCCTGCTAGGTGAGTGCCTTACTCTCTCAGTGAAATGGTCAGGCTCTCACTGCCCCCAGGGACCTTTCCAAATTGCATTTCTCAACAGCAGGGGTGAACAGCAATTTCTCTCCTGGTCCCCTCACAAGCTTTTCCTTTGGAAGAATACAGTTCAGTAGCCACAACTCCCTGTACACAAACCTCTCAGGCAGAAGAGGAGAAACCCAGCTTTCCCCCTGCCTTAACCACAGGGCTTCACTGGGAAAAAATAAACCAAGGGAATGGCAGCACCTCTCCCCCAGCTCTGTGAAAAGAGAGACAGCACAGGTAAGGCTGGGGGATATGAACAAAAGCAGAGCAGATAGAAGATCATCCCCTTCTTGTTGGCACCTCAGGAGGTGCCAAATTACTGAGCCTGGTCCTGCTGAATGTTCTTCTGACAGCACAGACCTGTGTCCACTTGAACCTTTAACTATGGAAATTAAGTTTTAGCACCTCAGAAATTAAAATACAATCAGGTAGTGTTTCTAAAACCAGGAACCTGAGTTTCACCTAAACTTCCTTTTGAATCTACAAAATACTATAAAAATTTGTTCAAACCAAAAGTTTGACAGAGTTTCCACATGATTTGAGAGTGCTGTTGTGTAGGAATGGAGATAAGTACATGCTTAAAACTTAGGCAAATGCACATATGGTTTTTTAAACCTGGGAGCTCAAGAACATGTAATGAAACTTCTCCTGGCTTGACCTGTGCCAGCAGGAACAGAAGGAGGGTCATCCCTTATGCTGTATTCCATTTATTCATTTCGAGTGTTGTTTTCCCTCTCCTTTGAGGTTGCATTGTAACCAATCAACTGGAAAATTTCCAAGCCATTAGTGTATCCCAAATAGGAAAGCCATGTCTCCATGGCCAGAGAGGAGGAGGACAGGGCACAGTGGCAGCACATCAGGGTCCCAGCCAGTGGCCAAGAGGAGCCCTGGCCACCACCAGGAGTGACAAGCACTCATCCAGCCTGCAGGTCCCTGCCATGCCACATCCCAGGGTGGCAGGGCTGGTGCCTGCCTGGGCTGAGGCTGGGTAGAATACTAATTTCATGAGGGATTTATTGGAAACAAGACTTCAGATTGAATTATGGTGTAATTATGAACTGTTTTTGTGTGTGCTACAGGACTGGGCAACTTGCCACTGGGCACAATCCACCGTGCATCAAGCAACCACAGAAGAACCTGACAGTGCTGCCAGCCCTCCCCTCTGCCTCAATTAAACACTCCTGGCTGCCAGTTACACGAATTAAACTAGTTTAGCCTCATTTACAATATCATAAGTGAAGAGAGACAGGCTGCACCATCACACACCCTCAGCTCTCAGCAGCCTGATTCCTGCAATCACCATATGCTTGTGCACAGTTGTCTTTCTCAGCTGATCTGATACAGAATTAATTGACACTCAGATTTTAGCTTTAACATACCAGCTGTTAGCTGTAAACCAACAATCAGGGCTGCTCTTTAATCAGAAAATGTACTAGCTACCTTAAGGCTCTAATTTTTTTGACAGCTATGAGTGATTTCTTATGCTTACATGATCCAGGCATGATTTTAGACGAAGCTGAAATAGTGCTAAATGTGCTGCTTAAAAAACCAAACACATCCCACTCTTTTTGGCTGGATGGTGTTGGGCAGCTGGCAGAGACACAGACGTGGGGCTGGGAGATAAAGGGTGTGTGGCTGTGACAGTGGGGCAGATTTCCAGCCAGGAATCCTCCAGTCCTGGCTCCTGCCAACCAGCTCTGAGCCTGATGCTTCTGTGGATATCTGGGAAACCTCCTTGGACAACTTCTCAGCTGGTATAATACAGTATAAGTGATTTACCCCAGCTGGAAGAATGAGTTTGAATTTGGAAAATACATTTTACAATGAATCACTGCTCTTAAAAAGCAATTGTATCACAGGATAAACTAAGCTATGAGGGCATAAATTGGACAGCAAATGTGGTTCTCATAGTACTTGGACATTTCACATGGGCAGTCAGTTTCTAAATTTGGGCACCTCAGTCTCAAAATATTTAAATTTTTTTTTTTTTTTTTAATTTTGCTGATCTTTCATATTGCTTAGAATGATATTTTTCCTTGAGTCCTAATAAAATGAGTTAAATAATTAATGCCACAATCCAATAACTGATTATAGAACTTTTTTCAAAACTGCATGTAGCACTGTTCACATACTAAATCTTTTTGATTAATGATTTTTTAAAGATGGCTTGTTACATCCATAATATAAAAAAGTAGAGAGATGTAAGCTACTGAGATATAACTCTAAATACCTTTTATGAACAGTAATTCATTTTATAAGCTTGATTCTTGATGTGTATGTAGGAAATACTAACATGAAGAAATATTCAAAAGAAACTGCAGATAGAAGCCTCCTCTTCCATACCCCCCTGAAATCTAGTTTATGTCCATAGGTGAATTGCTGCTGTGAAGCCACTGCAATTTGACTTTGTACAAAAAGGGTCATTGAACAGAAGGTCAGGCAGCTGGCCATTTCCATTTCAAAGATGCTATCAAAAGGGCAAGAGGCAGTTCATCCAGCAGCCCTTTAGCAAACAAGATTTTCTCCTTTCTCATTTATGATATTTTTTTATGCTAAAATAGTTTATAGGCTACTGAGAGAAGGGCCTTGATTCATTTTCTTTGGAAAGAAAGTGGCCTAAGTGGAGCTTGGAAAGGACTTTGGTTCAAGAATTCATAGGAGCTTTTGAGTAATGAGGAGCCATTTGGTGTCCACTTATCAAGAGCCAGGCAGTAAGGCAATAAATCATTACAGGGGACTCTCTGCTTCAGCTGGGGACAATTGGAAAAGGTAGCTCTTTTATTACAAATTATGGCTTATCACCTCCTCAATGGCAGGCCTCAGCTTTATGAATACTTGAGCTTATTAATCAAGGTAAGCCAAACAAGTTCAGCAAAGTTTGGGGGTCCCACATGCCATCAGGGGGGAAGGAAGCCCTGCAGGGTTTGCAGGCTCCTGACAGCCAGAGGCACAATCCATCCTGCCTGCCAGTTGCTGACAGCTCAAATTATACTGGTTCTTCTGGGATTAGAGAATTGCCTCTCACCAATGAGCAGCTAAAATTCACCCATTACAGCGATTAAAAAGAGGCTGCTCCTCCCCCAGTGCTCAGTGTGCACTGCAGAGTGGGACAGAGCAGGAGCTCCAGCACCCTGAGTCTTTGCTCAGGGAGGGGTGGCAGCTTCCTTTCACTCAAAGGAAAAGTGTTCTGCTCTCAGGGAAAGAATGCTTAAAACAATTTAGTTCCCATATTTTTCTCTGCTCACCATTTTGTTTGTCATCTCAGAGAGTTTTGCACTGCTTCATGGGCTGTGTTTCACAGATCCCAGGGCAGAGGCTCTCCCATCAGCATCCTTTGGGACTGAGCACAGACTCCTGTGGGCAGGAGGTGTGGGTGCCCATTCCACAGCCCAGCCCTTGGGAGGAGCAAAACACCAATGGGGACATTTCTGAAAAGTGAATTAACCAACCTTTCTCAACAAATCAGTGTGAAAATTTTGGGCTTCATTAATTCATTTTTTTATTGATGGATAGAACAAAGGATGATTTATGGAGCAAATTTTGCAAGTGGGTCCCCACTGCAAACAGACTCCTGACCTGTGCTTGGATTTGTACATGCAAAACAACTGATAAGAGACCAAAACTCTGGTGAATCTTTGGTCATTCTCCTAGCCCTTGTCATGTCAGAGATAACTGACTGAGCTCACAGCTTCCTCATCTCCACAAATATTTTCAGAAACATGTCAGTGTGCATTCAAAATATGTCATTTTAAAATGTTTATACAACATTGAGCTGAAAATCTATCGATATATCTGTGCTATACCAATACATCCTGATAATAAGAATGCTTCATCACAGCAGGTCAATATTTATTGGAATAAATCAACTCCTTGCCAATGTGGAAATGAAGGTGTCTGTTACCTGAAATTGGAAGAGTTGTATATTCAATTATAAAAACTAACAAATGAAGGCTTTAGCTATAATACAACATCACTCCATTGACTTGATGGAGCTGCATCAGTTTACATCAGATAAGTCTGATAGGTCTTAAAAGCCTTACTGGAATATCTGGAAAGGACTTAGATGATCTTTACACAATGTAGTTGTACAGGGCAGTGCAGGCAGAGGGGTCCCTGGCACCTGGCAGAGGGGATGGCACTGAGCACCAGCACAGGGATGCTGTGAGCACAGGGATGCTGAGCACAGGGATGCTGAGCACAGGGATGCTGAGGAGCACAGGGATGCTGTGAGCACAGGGATGCTGTGAGCACAGGGATGCTGAGGAGCACAGGGATGCTGTGAGCACAGGGATGTGGAGCACAGGGATGCTGTGAGCACAGGGATGTGGAGCACAGGGATGCTGTGAGCACAGGGATGCTGTGTGCACAGGGATGCTGAGCACAGGGATGCTGTGAGCACAGGGATGCTGTGAGCACAGGGATGCTGTGTGCACAGGGATGCTGAGCACAGGGATGCTGTGTGCACAGGGATGTGGAGCACAGGGATGCTGTGAGCACAGGGATGCTGTGAGCACAGGGATGCTGTGTGCACAGGGATGTGGAGCACAGGGATGTGGAGCACAGGGATGTGGAGCACAGGGATGCTGTGTGCACAGGGATGCTGAGCACAGGGATGCTGAGGAGCACAGGGATGCTGTGAGCACAGGGATGCTGTGTGCACAGGGATGCTGAGGAGCACAGGGATGCTGTGAGCACTGGGATGTGCAGCACAGGGATGCTGTGTGCACAGGGATGTGGAGCACAGGGATGTGGAGCACAGGGATGTGGAGCACAGGGATGCTGTGAGCACAGGGATGCTGTGTGCACAGGGATGCTGTGTGCACAGGGATGCTGAGGAGCACAGGGATGCTGTGAGCACTGGGATGTGCAGCACAGGGATGCTGTGTGCACAGGAACGTGGAGCACAGGGATGTGGAGCACAGGGATGCTGTGTGCACAGGGATGCTGAGGAGCACAGGGATGTGGAGCACAGGGATGTGGAGCACAGGGATGCTGTGAGCACAGGGGTGCTGTGAGCACAGGGATGTGGAGCACAGGGATGCTGTGAGCACAGGGATGCTGTGAGCACAGGGATGCTGTGTGCACAGGGATGCTGTGAGCACAGGGATGCTGAGCACAGGGATGCTGTGAGCACAGGGATGCTGTGAGCACAGGGATGCTGAGGAGCACAGGGATGCAGAGCCAGCAGCACTGCCTGCCCCCAAGGTGTCCTGCCCTGTGCCTCTAATGACACTGCTCTGCTCCTGGGCAGCAGCAGCAGCAGCTGATGCTGCTATTGTTTCTTTGATAATAATACAGATTTTAGACTTACCAGTCACGGAGACATTTTTCTTCCTCTCTTCCTAGTGCAGCATAAGCTACTTTGACACCCCAGGGACAGGCTTAGGCACAGCTCTGCTGTGGGCTTGGTGAACCTGTGACCCCTAGCACTGCTGTGGGCATGCAAGTGAATTCAGAGGGACCAAAGGTAACTCTGGGGCTCTGCATCTTCTGCTCATCAGCTCTGCTTCAGCATCACAGCTACACCTTGTGCCTTTAGGCTTAGCTCAGTTTCCACTTGCCAGAAGGGGAATGAATTAAAATGTTAAGATCTGCAAATGTAACTAGACCTTAAGGTGTAGCTTCCCCCACCAGACTGAAGGGTGGGCTCCTGTGGGATTGAAAACAGCAATTATAAAATGAACCATGCAAAAAAACTGTGCAGCAACCCCTCAGCCCTCAGTTGGCTTTGAAAATGCCAGAATTTGTCCTTAGGTGTTTCAGAGGGGCCTCCAGTCAGCCCCAAGTTAGGGCTTATTACCATAAGGGACATTTGGTTTAGGTTTAGATAAACCTAAAACCTCTATCAGATTTTAAGGTACTGGGAACATGAGATTCTCACCTTGAAGCATAATAATGTTTTCTCCTTAAATTCAAATAAGGTTTTTGTACCCATCAAAGTCAATGAGAGTTTTTGTCAATGAGACCATGTTTATGTAAAAATACTACTGAAGAGGCAATCATTTTGAGGTTTTGTATTTTAAAAGTGTTAAACAAAGAGACCATCCTTTCTACAAAGCAATAACACGTCAGAGAACTGCAGACTTATAACCCAAGGATCTATACCAAAAACCTGTAAAGGGAAAAGCTAACAAGAGGTTGTAAGAAAAGGTCGATGAAGCTGTACAAAAGGGTAAATATTCTGATGGTTTCCTCTCAAATACATTGATATTAGGTTCAGAAAGAATTCTCCAGGTATGTCTGGTGCTCAGTTTCCCAAGTAAATACTGCTTACTTCTGCTTTTAATCCAATATAAGGCCATTGGTGAAGGTCTGAGGAGTTTGGGAAAATTCACCTGAAATTTTCAGTGTGAATTCATGCAGGTTGCAGAGCTGCAACAACTTCTATTTCATTATATAAAACACTAAGATTCAACTTGACAGCAATTCCAGGGCACAAAACTTCAGCAGAGCAGTGGAAGTGGCAGAGCAGCTGTCTTGGACCTTTGGACCATAAATGGAGAAGGAGATGTTTGTGTGGAAGGGAGAGAGTGCTGTGCTTTGGGAGGCTCTTGCAGCTGTGCTGGTGGGCTCACACACCCAACAGCAAGGTACAGAGTGAGGGAAGGGTGCAGGGGAAACCTGAGGCAGATGAGGGGCAGGAATCACCAGCACATCTCAGTGGCACAGGGCTGGGACAGGGACACTGCCCCGTGTCCCCAGGGAATGAAAGGAAGGATGCTGGGAGGGGCAGGGCAAGGGCAGGATGCCTTTGTCACCTGAAGGGAGAAAGCAAAGGAAGCTAGTTAATGGATTTAAGGCTGAATTTTGCCACCAGAGAAGCCATAAGCTGGTACCTTGTATTCCTGTAAATTCTGTGAGTTTTGAAACTGGTGAATTTGAAACTTCCCTAATAATGCAGAAAATATTTTCCATGTAATGACAGCTGTAATATCACAGTTAAAATAAATAATTGGCACTTTTAAAAGCACTATTTTATTTCAACTGTGTTCTTATGATTCAGATATTTCTATGTCCATTCTATGGAATAGACATATTTTCTTTTGACACCTTTACAAGTCGGGTTCAAAATGTATCATTACAAAATATGGTCAGTTGCATTAAAATTATAATTTAAAAATTACTTTTTACCCTGACATGAAAAATTTAAAGCTGATACTGTGGAACAAAGTACTTTAACCTATTGGGTAAAAGGAAAGCTATGTTTTATTTTAAAAGTGAATTATTTTTCAAGAGTTTATTTTATAATGGTATAATGACATTTGTGGACCCTTAACCAGAAATATTAGTCCTCACAGTTAATTAGCTCTTAGAGGGAATTTGCACACCCACAGTATGAATTATAATTGCAACTTCTAAACTGTGACCAGGAAACCCACATGAGCCAAAAGGTCTCCAAGAGGAGACACCACAGCCCAGGGAATGCAGAAAGCCAGAAGAGGGTGCTACAATGTCTAATTGTCCAGAGAAATTATTGAAATTAGTTTAAATATTTCTCTGATGGGGCTGGGGAACCCTCCATCTGCCACGCACACAGCACTGGCTCCTGATGGCTCCACTCTGAATGCAGCTCCCTCCTGGGCTGGAGCCTGCACCAAAGGGAAGAAATGCAGGATAAAGGTGCCACACTGAGAGCTGAACTCTGAGGGGAGAACATCCCTCTGAGCCTCATCACCCCCTGGTCACTGCCTGCCTCACACCACTTGCAGCCTCACTGCACCAATGGTTTCAGATTTGGAGGTGAGGTTTGAGGAGAGGAGGGGACTGCTGCTTAATTTCTGTATTTTTGCTTGTCATGTAGTGTTTTCTCCAGGTGGTTTTTGCTCATACAAGCAGTGCAGTTGGCAGGAATGCTGTGGGGTACTGGCCATAGTGCAGGTGATGTCAGAAATGGCTGCTTTGCACCCCATGACCCATTTTAACTCATCTGATTTAAACCTTTACCTGACCAAAATGCCACAAAATGTACTCATAAGACTTGGACTGTTCATTACTTTAGAAAGTGCCAAATACAGGAGAGGGACAAGTCCCTTTGCAGACAGGGAATTATATTTCCCTGCTGCCAACCAGGAGGGTGCAGGAGAGGACAAAGAGCCCTGGTCCAGTGATGACATGACACAAAAGCAAAAGTCAGGTGCATTTATAAATAGTTTCTGTAGGTGCAGGTTTAAGGTTTCTCTTCTCTGGGACACTGCAGAGAGAATTGTTGTCCACTGGGCACCTTGCACTGGGCATCTGAACTCTACAATCTGTGAACAGGAAATCTGGCAATTAAACAAGCACAGAACCAGCCCAGTAGCCACTGCTGTTAGTAAGAGTCTGTAAGCTGCTGAGACCACAACCAGTGTTATAAAAATCTGAGAAGTGATGATTTCCTGTCCTCAGGAGCTTTGCCACAGGGATAGAACAGTCAGGCACGAGATGTAGCCTCATATTGTTTGCATTCCAGAAGCCTCTGAGCAGTAATTACAGATGCCTGGATTTCATAACTATTAAGAGCTGTCAGTGTGTCCATTACAATTCCCCTGAGCATGGAGTGAGCCCCAGATGCCCCAAGGCTTGTGCAGGTTGAGGCTGCATCTCCCAGCTGCATCAGTTTGGCCACTCTGGGTCCCTCCTGGCCACCCACATGTTCCTGAGGCACCCAGGATAGGAGAGAGAAAAAAGGATGCTCCAAATTCCATTTTAATGCTGCACTCAGCTCTTGCAGACCTTGGAACAAATCCTAACCAGGAGACATTTCCAGAGGACAAGAGTATGATGTTCAAGGTGTCAAATTAAATCCCAGGTGCTCAGTGTGAGAACTCAAGCTGCTTCCATCACACCAGCCAAGCAGCAATCTGCAGCAGTTTCCAAATGGAGCAGGTCACAGAGCAGCAGTGGAAATTGATGGGAAATATTTTTAAAGCTTATACTTTTTTCCCTAATGTTTTACAAAGTTATGGAGTTTAGAATTTTTAAGAGAAAATGTAATCTTCTATCACCATTTTTGGAAATAATTCTAGCAGTGAAAAGTGTTATTGGAACATGGGACACTGTGCTATGTTTTTATGCCAATTATTATGTAAGCTGGAGATTTGGAGACACAGGGTGAAAATAGAATCTTTTTCTTGTAGGACATCGTGTTTCTGTTCCCATTCTGTTATAGCTCACACTTGAATAAGTGTGATTTAATGCATACTATCCTTATAAAGGTAGTCTTTTAAGCTATATGTTAAATGGACTTTTAAAAAAAAGAATCTCATTTGTTGTTCTTGGTCTGTTTGTTCCTCCTGTGAGCCTAAATACAGCTTTCTCTTCATGGTCATTGACACTGATTGCAAAGCTAGTCAGTAGAACAAAATTTTATAATACTAGGGCAATATGTGGCAAATAGGATGCTATTTAAGCTACAAAATATGTTAAATACCATGGAGACATAAAAAGAAACTGCATAATCTTTTTCCTTCTGGTCCATAGGGGAGACACAAGCCTGGTACAAACCTTAGGAGTCTCAGAGGATCAAGTCCAGCACTCACATGCACCCCAGCAGAACTTGTTGTCATGTGAGAGGACCTGCTTTCATTACCTCAGTAATTCCAAAATTAACAGGAAAATTAGGAGCTCTTAACCAAAAGGCATCAACACGAAACTGCAAAAACACTAATTGGTTTAGAGAAAATCAAACATTAGAAATTCCTTTTGGATTGCCCAGGGAGAAGCATATGGTGGGGGGTTGTTTGTGTTTTGAAATGCCATGTTATTTTAGGGGAGATTGTTTATTTGTCATCAGTCAACAACTGCCTCAGCAGCATGACTTGCATTTGTGAGCAGTTTCTACACCAGGATCTGAGCCCTGGCATTTTCTGGGGCCATTCCTGGTCCAAAACTGAGCAGTGGGGACACAGTCATGCTTCCATGCTTCCCATGGAATGCTGGCCCTGGATCTGAGAGCTGCTGGGTGATGCCAGCAGATGGGAGGGCTATCAGCACTTTTCAGTGCCTGCTCTCTGCAGGCTCCAGGCAGGGAATTGAGAGGCAAAGACATCCAAGTGTCCATTTCAGCTCAGCCTAATTGGCTGTGGCCTTTCAATCAGGCACTTCATGAAGACACTTAGGAGTGTGCCTGCTGCTCTTCTGCATGGGCAAGCTGGAGATAATTTGAGGCACAGGTTCAGAAGGGATGGGCCACCCCACTGCCATAATCACCCCTCATCCATCACCACGTCCAGCGTGGATGTAGAAAGGCTGGAGGGCAGCTAACAAGACTTTGCCAGTTAAAAGCTGAGGGTATCACAAGTGTTAAAACGCTCTATTTACTATATGTGGAGGTAAAGCAATCTATATCCCAATCCTGGAGTCATCTGAGACTCACAGTTTGCTGACAAATGTGGATGGACAGATATGTAAAGATGATGCGTCATGAGCTCTGCTGATGAGTTTACAGCAGAAGCCTCTGAATTCACATCAAATGTGTCAAAGGGTGACAGAGCTACATCACACAAACCCTGGCAGTTTAATTTGGTGTCAGCTATTAGTGTTGACTTTCAGCACTATTGCTGCTCAGTGTTTCTGCCAGCAAGGTGACACAGCCTCCAGATTGCTAAATTTCTTTGTTGTAAGAAATAGGGTTTGCTCACTGCACAGTAGTCCTCTAATAGAGGAAATCCAGAAGGTCAGAAAACTATTTTTCCAGGCTGCAGCACTCCATTTTGTGACCTAGGCTTTTCATTACACTATTTTTGGTTAAGTATTTGATTGTGTCACTACACGAGGAAAGTATCTGTGTCTTGGATTTTTTAACATTTCTCAATTGTTTGGAAAAGTCTTATTCATGTTATGGGCTCTGCTCAGGGATGTTGGAATTTACCAGATGTGCTGAAGGACTGTGGAAGTGTGGAAGGATTTGAGAACTGAGTTTTCCAATTAAAACATTTTTCAAGGCAAAATGTTGGTTTAATGTGTTTTGTTTATCAAACATTTCATCAGAAGACAGTTTGGGAGCGTGTCAGTGAATTCCCCTTCTTCTATCTCTTCTTAGCTATTGTTGCTAACCTTGCAAAGAATTGGAGGGAAAGAAAATAAGGAATAAAGTGGAGTAAAAGGGGGACAAGAGGGAGAAAAAAGCTACACTACTTGAGAGCAGGAAAGGTTACATGGGAAATGCACCCAAACCCAAAACATTTCAAAATGTGTCATGTACAGCAGTTTCCTTTATCAACAGAATAGGGTGGGCAAAAAGAACAGGTGAGTCTTCTAGAAGGACTTTAAATGGTATCTGGGTGTGTTTGTATGAAAATTCCCAGGGTGAGCACACAGACCCAGACCCAGCTGAGCTGCTGGGCTCCCTGCAGGGCCTGGCTGAGCTGCTCCCAAAGATGGAGATGAGAAAATACAGCTCCCATTGCAGGGACAGTGTTTAATACACACTCTCTATCATTCACCAGTGCAAGTTTAAGCAGCACATAAGCCACTCTGACACAGCAATATATCATTCAAAAACAAAACCCGTGCACTCTGCACCAGGCATGGGTGGATAGATAGCTCATCAGAGGGGGAGAGAGTCTTTCATCAGCTGCCTTTCAGCTGGTGATGACAATAATCATTTCAACACAGAGTACACAACCTAGAGTGATGAAGGCAGCAGAACACATCTGGCCTGATCTCTTTAATACCGAATATTTTAAAAACCCGAGAACATTTGTCGGCGTGGTTCAACACAATGCCTGAGCCATAGGAGAAGGAGCTACATTTATTAAAAGAAGAGCCAGGAAAAAGGAAGACAAACTGTTAGTGACAGAAAAGCACAGTACGTGCTGCATCTAGTTCTGACCGTGCCAGTAACTTCACACTGGGGATGTTATAAGGTCAAAAGAATTTTACAGCTTTGAGCACCTGATCCAAAACTGCCCCAAGTCAATTCATTGCAGTCCCGTGTATGTCAGTAAGCTTTGGCCTGGGACTCTGTAGTTACATCAACTGTGTGCTGCTCTACACAGCAATATTCAGTCCTGAGATTGTGCTGGTCCTCAGGGCACAGCACAATGCTGGGTAGAAGTGGCCAGCATCACTCTCATGGTGCCCAGGTGGGAATGGATGCAGAGCAATGAACTTGATTAACCAAGGACACCCAGCAGACTCAGGGCCAAGCCACAGCTGGCAACAGGAAAGCTCTAAGCCCTTAGGTAACATTCAGGTATATTTGGGTTGTTTCCAGCCCCAAAGCAAGCTGCCAGGTTTGGGGGAGCTTTGCCAAATGTTGTGTTATTTGCTGGCAGCTCACAAGTCCCACCCATGTGAAATCCCATGTGAGAACTTCACATGGATGCCTCCCAGACACAGGTGGAGGGATATTTTTGGTCTAGAGCTCAAGGATTGTTTCCTGCTTGTCCACTTCCCTTCAACTAGCACACATGATAAGGAAATAAAGACATCTTCCATCTTCTGTGCTAGCCCATTAAGCACTAGGAGTATGAGAGAAAAGGCTGTGTGATGGGACACAGGAGCATGTGCTTTCTCTGCCACCCAGAGCCTCTGATATTCAGGGGGAAAGAGCCTATCAAGGGGAGGAGATAATTTCTGAGCTTCTGAAAGAAGACTGAGTGGGTGCCCACACACCTTGACATTCTTTTTCTTTCATGTGAGGTACAAACAGTGTCCAAACAAAATCCTGTTTGCATTCAAGTCAAATGTAATGGGTATAATTCAGATTCTTGATGGTCCTCCAGCAAGCAGAAGAACCTCAGCAAATCTAGAGATAAAGCCTTAAAATAGAGCAAAATTATATCTTTGAGTTTTTCCAAGGATTTTTGCAGTATCATCCATATACAAACCAGCTCTCTGCTCAACAGCAGGAGTTTTTAATTTTCTGTATTTGAGACAGTGACTTTATTAAAAGCCCTCTGCACAGTTAAAGATGGATTAAAAACAGATTAAAAATGAATTAAAAATGAATTTGTATAATAACATGTTGGTCAGGAAAGAAAAAAAAGAGATGGAGAAGAGTATAATAAACAAGATAATATGAAGAAACAAAGCTAATTGCCAGCCTGGGAGAGCCATGCAGCACATTCCTAGTAAGCTGTCTGTCTTAAACCCTCTGGATCAAAAAGTGATTAATCCTACAGACAAATGTAGCCTTGATGGTAGAGATACTGAAAATCCCCTAAACAGAGAAGTGCAGTGTTATACTTAGATTCTGAAGGCCTCAATTAAAGGGTCTTTAACTCCAGCCTTTCCCATTATGCTCCCTGATGTACCAGGAAGCCCTTCCTCGTGGCAATCTACTCTGAGCCTCAAAAAATGCCTGATGCCAAGGTTTTTCTGGAAAATAGCTTTTTTTTTGTAAAAAATAAAAGCTGCTTTTCTGTTCAAAAAATACAGATAGCTTTTTGGCTGTCTCTGCTGGGTTGTTTTATTCAGCACATCTCCAATCTGGCTCATAACGCGTTGTGTTAAGTGAGTCCTTTTAGGGTCATCACTGGTGCAATGCACTAAAAGGCTTTAGAAAACACATCACACTAAAAGTATGGGTGCTAGAAAGTGCTCTTGGCACTATTTGGCAAAGGGAGGGGCAGTGTTTATCAAAGCCAGGCAGCAGTTAAACTCTGGTTGCCTTGCCAAGCCCCAGTCTCAGCCCTTCCAGCAGTGGCAGAGCTCACCTGGGCGAGCTGCAGCCAGGCTGGGGCAGGGAGGGCGACCTGCAGCCCTGCTGCTGCTCCCCACTGCTGTCCTGGAGGGCCAGCTGCCAGGGAAGGTGTTTGCTGGTGGCTCCAGGCTCTCTTGGATGCCTCTCAGTTATTCTCAGTGCTAAACAAACTTGCTAATACAGATAGTGGAAACAGAAATTTGAGGGAAGACTAAGAGAGTATCTTTAGGATGGGAATGACATGGCTGTGCTGGAGCCTCTCAGAAATACACATGCCCAAGTTCAGGGGACTTGAGTAAACAGGCTCAAAAATGGGTAGACAGAACCCTGTGTGATGGATGCAGACTGAGAGTGTGAAACACATGGACCATTCAAATGCTTTGCTCCATTTGCCTGCTGAAACCAGAATTGTGATTCTCACAGATAAGATCCTTGCTGTACAGTGCAAGAGCTGAAGTTCCCTGCAGCACTGTGCTATCTCACATCCCAAGCACTGCTCATCTACTGAACCAACAGGAAAAGACAGTGCATCCCAGGGGAGCAGGGCAGGGAGTGAATACCTTCCTGACCCCTACATTGCTCATTTTATGCCGTGAAACATGAAATTTGATTACTCTTATCATTAGCTTAGCTCACATAGCTACAAATGTTATTAGTAGCCATAAAATTATTGAGGCCCTTTTAAAATCCATTTTTAAAGAGTGTGTGACATGTATTAGCAGATCTGAAACCCTGATTTCAAATACCCTCACTCGAACATCAGAAACAAAATGTCGAGCTAAGCAACAGTGACAGGGCTTGAGATGTGCTAATGAAGAGTGGTGCCATTGCCTAAGAGAAACATTACACATTATTAACACATTAGCCCACTAAGGCACTGTGCCAGCTGTAATAAGCAACCAATTTGGCATGCTAACTTAGATACACAGGACCATTCAGAAAATCTTCATTCTTTTTTTCCTCCTCAGTGACAAACATGTGCTGCAACCTGTTCCCATCTCAGTAATGCCCCAAAAATCTCTGTTTAGCTGGGCCCTAATTCCTGTGCACGTTTGGTGACTACACTATTAATACTTTGACACCAATCTTTCTGATGTGAGGTCCAGTTCACAAATTGGCTACATATATTATCTGTGCATGGGAGTGTGGGAGGGATAAATCATATTCATTATTCACATTCATGAAATTCCAAACACATGGGAAGTACTGATGGTGTCCTTGGGGAGCAAGAAACAGCTTGTCAGAGATATCCAAGTAAAAGGGGTGCAAAATCAATTATGAAAGGAGGTGTTTCCTGCTCTAACAAGCTAATTACTGTACATCAAGTCACAAAAGGAAAACTGATGCTTTTTATTTTTTTAATGGAGGTGCTGTCAGATTAAATCAGCTTGGAAGGACGACTGGGTTTAATGTATTCCCTCAGCTGATGCTCTCTTTAACACATTTACATATGCAAACATGTTAATATTCTGTCAGAATCCATGAAGTAGGGCTGGCAGGGCAGAACCTAACAAAACAGTTACATGACCCTGCTCCTGCAGCTTATTTACATCATTTACATACTCTGGTAACTCCAGCTCACACTGAGAGTGATTGGCTTGGGAGTCACCACTGTGAGGGCAGGAGCATCTCAACAGGGAAATGACACATCCCTGCTGCTGGAAAGATCCATTTTAGGAGACAAACCAAATGTATAAATTGCTAATGAACTATTCCTTCCTGTCCAGCACAGCCAGCAAAACTGCAATGGTTGATTCCTCCTGGGATAATAGGTGAAGCTGGGGTATTTGTTAGATGGTTTCCAGGTTATCTGCCAGGAGCAAACAGCCACATCAGGCTTCCTTTTCCACAGCAGGAATCTGAGAAAAGGGTGTTTGCTGCCCACCTTTCCAGCTTCTCAGGCAGCCTGTACCCATCAGGGCTTTTCTCAGGGCTCCTGCCCCTGTGCTTCTCTGCATCCCTATATCCATTTCTCCATCTGTCTCTGCCTTTTCTTACAGACCCACAAGCCTGCAAAATCTTGCAGTCAGCAAAGCTCCCTGTGCACACAAACCTTCACGCTGGGCAGTGGTGCTCACCTGTGCTAGGGGTCGAGGCACTAATGTTTCCATTCACTGCTCTCCAAAAGATTAATTGTTTTCATGCAACCATCTGCACTGGAGGGCAGGGGTTACACCCTGCCCACAACGATCCCATGTATGAGCAAATACCCAGAGAGCAGCATACAGATGCACTGCTCAGCATCCAGCTGCTTCCCCAGCACCATGCTCTGCAGCACCAGGCAGGGCAGGATTGCAGGGCCTGAAGTGCCCAGAGCCCCTGCCCCAGGCTCCAGCCAGCTCCTGCAAGAACCAGCAGTGCCAGGGCTGCAGGGGCTGCTGGACCACGAACAGGTCACATCACCCAGGCATCTCCAGGACAGAGACACAAACCCAGCCTCAGGTCTCAGAATCTCATCAGAGTGGGCTTGGCAGAAAGCAGCCTCAGTGCCTGACAAACAGCTGCCAGGGGAAGGGCACAGGCTGTGCTCTGGCCAGCTGCAGCTCTGCTGGCCAGCCTCTGCAGGCTCCAGCAGGATGGCTGCACCCAGCTGTGTCAATCTGTTCCCACCTCCCAGCTGACTGTAGCTCAAAGACAGATGACCTGTTATATATTTTCTTACTTTTAACTATTCCCACATGATCAGAGTTTTTCTGGGGTAGATAATAGGTACACTCTTGAAGTCTTTATCAGGGCCAGGTTGTCACTGGTCCCTACAATACCAGGTGTACTGGGGAAGATTAGAAAGAGTAATCAGAATTCCATTTGTTTGAAGCAGAGGCAGATGAAATTTCTATGCTCAGACGTGCTAACAAGCTGCTTTCCATTGTAGTCAATGGGCAAAACCTTGTTTTAAAAGAACAGGAGCATCTCCCATTGCACACCACGCTCCTGCAGAGTCAGCCAGGAGAGAAGGTAGTATTTTTCAGGAGGTGTTTCAGCTTGGATGCTGTCACATTGCTCATTCAAAAGAGAAATGTAATCACACTCTTTACTCAAGCAAAGCTACCACCATATCTCCACCTAAATGCAAAGGGAGTAAGGATTCAAACCCTGGTCCAAAGTGGGCCAAACATCTGTTTATTTGTCTTCTCTCCTACTGAGCAAGCATAGGCAATGCTAGGGAAACCTTGTCATTCATAAAATGGATTGATATCCTTGAAGCTGTACAGCTCCTTCTTGAGGAAAATGCACAATCTGTGTCTTACACTCAGATGGATTCACTCACTTGTGGAATTTATCCCTTGATACCATTTTCTGACACAGGCTTTCCTTCACACACACATCTGCAGACAGCAATTTCCTATTACAGATGCTGCCCATCACCTCCATGTTCCTTTCTTCCACCCACAAGGAACTCAGATGTAGGCAGTTCAGAGCAAACAGGGACAGCCAAGGGAAGCCTGGCCCCAGCTCTCCTGTGATTTAGCACAGACCCAGAGGCAGCTGATGGAGAGGGCAGGGTCCAGGCAGCAGTGCTGGCCAGCACACTGTGCCTGAGGCCAAAGGCAGGCTGTACAGCAGAGCCCTTTCCTCCAGACTCCATCTCCTGTGCTCCCGGGCAGTGCTCTGCACAAACAGGAGTGGGGATGCTGTTAATGAAGAGGGGCACTCTCCATAGGGAGGTGGGGTGGCTGAAACCTCAAAACATTCACCCTGGAGCAGCATGCAGGCAGATGGGAGCTGATGCTCTGTGCAAGGGCAAGGGGGAAGTGGAGAATGAAGAGATGTGAGCAGCAAGGTGTGTCCAGCCCTGCCTTGCCACAAAAGGTCCCCTTGCTCTTTCATGGCTGGAGTAGATGACTTGGGCCTCTGGGAGCTCTCTAAAGAGCTTGCATTGGCCTCACTTGCTAAGATGCACTCTCCAGTGAAGTCTGTCCCCTCAATAAAGAGGAAAATGGAGAAGATAGAGACATCTGCTGGGAAGCTGTCAGGTTTATTAGATACATGAGGTTTGGGGACGGAGCACCTAGAGGATCTCAAGGAATCTGAGCTCAAAGAAATAAAGGCAACTTCAAAAGGCACGACCAGACCAGCAGAATCACTTAACAACAGTAATTTTTTGCTGGAAATACAATTGAAAACACCTGAGAATCAAATCGGGATTCAGCCTATCCCCCTGCCTGGAATTGCAGCTGCTATTGATTCTGGGCACTAGATCTTAGGAAAGCTCCTCTGTAAACTCCTGACACTGGCCATCACAAGCGATCCCAGATGTGAAAGGATTTATGGGATCCCCACACCTTAAAATATGCACAGATTAAAGACTGTGCTAGTTCTAAAGCTAGAGGGAGATAGTGCTGGCTCCCCCTCCCCTCAGTGCCAGGTGTCACAGAGGTGTCACAGAGGTGACACTGGCTGGCAGGGGCAGAGGGGGCTCAGTCTGGGGACCATGGAGCCGTGGCAGCTCATGGAGATGGAAAAACACATCTACAAATACTCTGTAGTAATCCATCTGAGATGACTTACTGTCTCTATCAGGAAATCTGGTACCAATACAAGGCAGTGATTTGCTGTTAATAATCCTTACCCAGGAGAGCCCTTGCTCATGACTTGAACTACCTTGCCAGGGCACAGAGGAGGGCACACCTTTGTCACTGGCTGGAGGAGAACAGGTTCTGACAGGGTGCTGTAACCCACTCGAGCTCCTGCATGCTCCACACCAGCAACTTTTCCTTTTAATTTCGTCTCACAACTCTTACCCAGGGATCCCAAGGCAAAAATGGGGAGGCTGAAGGGTGGAAACAGTACTTGGAGACTTTGCAAAGAATGAAACAAGCTGGTCCACCTTCCACCCATTCCAATGTCCCTAATACCAGGGAAAAAAAATTGTATTGACTCAAGTCAGGAGGAGATCAGCCCCTTGTGCTGCCAAAATGAATGAGGCTGTTCACAGTGGTAAATACCAGGTCAGCTGCATTCAGAGAAGGCAGTTTCTCTTCTGTGGCAAAAGACAGAAGTGTCTCCTCACTGTGTATACCTGTCAGTATCACTGCAAACAGCAGCATCACCAGAAGGCAGGCTGGTGTGATATAATTTTATTTTTATTTAACAAAACAGTACTCTTTAAAGTAAAGAAAATACAATCTACCTGATTGGAAAGCTGAGTGTGTGGCAGTTGGTGGGGTTTTATTTTGGGCAGTGAACAGAGCAAAGCAAGCTGCCAGCTTATGTTCACACACATGAATCGTCTGTGAGGGCTCAAAACTAATGATCAATATGTTGTCTGTTGTGGTAAACAGACATTTTTAAAAGATTCTTGCTTCATAGTCCACAGGAGAATTTGATTTCCATGCCTATTAAATAATGATAGATTTTATGACAGCAAATGTAAGATCTGTCATGTGACTGGGATCAACTTTTGCTGATAATCCAATATCTGACCCTATAGCAAACTAGTGTTTCACATCTCCAGTGCAGCACCCTGCTTTTACACCCTGATGGGCTGCACTGTCCCTCCTCCCAGGACCTTACCAGTCTGCTGCCAGCTTGCCAATGAGCACAAAAATACTCCAACATTCCCTGAGTTTCTAAATAACTGAGGGATGAGGGTGCAATGGAAGCCACACAGATTTGCAGGGTCATTGCAGGCGAGATATCATCTCCTGCTCTTGTGTAGGGATTTTAATGAAGGGATTGATGTCATGTTCCTGTGCATGCTCAAGTAATGACACCCGTGGTTGTTCTCATATGTTCTTGACACATCTAGCACAGCAGAGCCTTTGTCTTACCATGCCCTGCCCTGTGCTTGGTCAGGGGCTGTCAGGAGGGATGTGAGCTCACAGTGTGCAGTGGTACCCTGTGTCTGCCCCAGGGATGTACCAAAGCACCAGGGCACTCTTCTTTAGAGGAGAACGTCACTTTTTGCTAGCAGATGAGAGACTGAGTCAGCATAAGATACCCTAAGCTTCTCATTAACAAATTAACAGAGCTCAGAAACAAAGGCAGCTTCCCAAGACCTACTGCATCATACAAGTGGCATTGCTGCAACACAAATGCCTTAAAGATGCCAGACCAAGCCCCACAAACCCCTGCACTACTCTGGATGACATTTTCTTCTGCTTCTACAGCTTCTAAGGTGAATAACTTGCAAGACTGTTACAGACAAGAGTTTCAAAGAGCTGCTCAAGCCCTTCAGAAGAACAGAGCTCTGTGACCATTAACAAATACCTGTGATGTGTTAGCATGTTGAGAGAGAAAATTACTATCCTTCAGCAGCAAACATTAAGCATACCCAATATGAAAATCTACCAAACATACCAAATGGGGTATATAATCTGTTCTTGAAGTGAAGGACATGGGGAGTTCACTCGCTGGGTATAATCCCAATGAAATTATAAATACTGTGGGTTTTCATGAGACAGAGGAATTTGTTTTCATTGAAAGAGAATGAAAACTCATTTTTCATTGCCTTGATCCAAAGTCAGAAATCTGTCCATCTCTGAATATATGTGAAATCTGCTCCAGGCAGAGCAGCCCAGTGTCAGGTGATGTGGCCAGAGACCTCTGATTTGGGGCACCCTCAGCATCCTCCTAGGCAGAAGCCACAGCTCAATCTCTGCCACAGCTTAGCTACTTTACACACCCAAAACAAGAAGAAAGGCGATCAGGGAGACTCTGCAAAATGAGACAAACGTGACAAGACCCCCTTTTGGACCCTCAGAGGTCCCCTGGGGGAGGAAGGGACAGGGAATGAGATGCTCAGATTGCCCTAGCCACTTCTGGGGCAAACATTTACTTTAGATTAAGTGGCATGTAAAGAAGAGAGAAGCCTTCTCTGGCTGGCTGCTAGGGTTGATAGTTAAATATTTATAATGTCCAAATTAGCATAGTGGAAACTCAATTCATCAATTTGTTCAGGTCTGTTTGTAGGAAGGAGCGGGGGTGCAGCCGTGGGTGGGCAGGGCTGTGTGCTGCCCCCGGGACGGGACTTGCTGCCCTTCCCTTTCCCTTTCCACGGGCTCAGGGAACTGTCCAGCTGCGGGCAAAGCTGCGGGGATTCCTCCTCTCCCCCAAGCCCACCTGACTACCGGGGAGCTGTGGGGAGCAGCCCGGTCAGGCAGCAGCAGCCCGGGGCTACCCGGGTGGGGGCTGGGGAGGGGAGGGGGCTGCCCTGGAAGGGTTAAGGCTTTTCAGGCCAAAATCCCCCAACAGAAGGCAGGGTCAGCCTCGGAGCTGAAATCTAAGTGCTAATGACTGATGCCCTTCACCCCTCCGCTGCCTCCAAAGGCGAGTGCCCTGGATGAGCCGGGGCCGGAGAGCATTTAACATTTGAACTTCTTCTCGTCGGCGAGGCAGCAGGCCGTTGTGCGCGGGGTCGCTGACCCCCAGCCCCGCTCCCCCCAGCCCCTCAGCTGCCTCCCAGCCCTAATTGAATGACAGATGGTCAGCGGCAGCGAGAGGGCAGGAGCGCCGGGGGCATGGGGCCCTGCTCCTGCCCACGCACCCCCCTCGCCGGCCGCCCTGGAGGCTGCCGGGCACCCCGACCCCACAGCCCACACCTGGGGGACACGGGGCAGGGCACCCCGACCCCACAACCCACACACCTGGGGGACACGGGGCAGGGCACCCCGACCCCACAGCCACACACCTGGGGGACACGGGGCAGGGCACCCCGACCCCACAGCCACACACCTGGGGGACACGGGGCAGGGCACCCCGACCCCACAACCCACACACCTGGGGGACAAGGGGCCGGGCTTGCCTGCTGCGATGGGGACACGTCGGGGACAGCTCACGCCAGCCTGATTCCAGCCAGCACCTCACCAGTCCTTCTCACCTCTCTGCCACACGACTAAACATCACTAAATCCATGGAGACCTGACCAGCACAGCGTGCCCGAGGCCTCCCGCTGCTCCTGGCAGTTCCAGAGCAGAGGAAGGAGCCGGGCTGGGCTGCCGGGGCTCCGTGGGGACATGGAGCAGCCACAGCTGTGAGCAGCCCCTTCCCCTGCGTGCCCCCCGGGGACTCCGTGCCTCTGGCCGGGGGTTCTGGCCGTGCCCTGCCCTGGGAGGAGGATGCCACAGGTGACAGGAAGGGCTTTGCCGCAGCCGCCCAGGGCTCTGTGGAAATGCTGCTGGCTGGGGCCGGTCTGTCCCTGGCGCTGCCCGCAGCCCTGCCAGCTGCCTCCAGGCAGAGCTGAGAGTCCAGGGCGAGCCCTGGGCGAGCAGAGCTGTGCAGGCGCAGCCCCCGCGGCCCCCGCTGCAGCCCGCTGTCCCTTTAACGGAGAGCCGTGATTCCCACAATTACTGGGATTACAAGGAAAGGGTTATCGATTTTGCAGCCTGCTCTGTGTGATCAGCGCCCGGGCGCCCCCCCCTTCCCCCCCCCCCCCCAGCCCACCTATCCTACTGTAAGCACGAAACCATTTATAAATGTTTTATTTCACTGATCGCCTCACCCTTGCTGCATAATAATAACCCCAGCAGCACTGCGATATATTCTCTCCACTCCCCCTCTCCCCGTGCCCGCAGCCTGCAAAAGGCACCAACGTGATATGCAGCAGCCCCTGATTTGTGTGTATGTTTTAATTACCGCCGGAGAAACCTGTACACAAGCATAAAAAAGGGTGAGGGAAAGGGAGAGCAGGCCCAGACGGCGCAGGCAATGGCAGCCTAATGCACCGCTGGCTGACAGCGACTTCCGCTCAGGCACCTTCTCCAGATCGAACCCTTCGATTGTAACTGAAACAATTTGCATACTGATTCCTCTCATAGCCTCCCGATCCATAACCAGCCAGGCAGCTATTCAAATGCAAGTAGCATCCCTAAATGCAAGGCTAGACTGACCAAAATGCGCTGTCCTACAAGCAGGAGGAGAAGAAAAACCCCTTGATTATTATTTCTATTTTTGTTCCTTTTAACCTTTAAAAGGTTTAGCTGGAAGCTGTTGGTTTATGGCTGGAGATGTAAGGGAAAGAATTGATCCTGAACTGGACTTAAAGATGGAGCAAAATGGGGCGCTGAAGAGATTTTTCGTTGTGGTTTTTTCTTTTTTTCTTTTTCCTATTTTTATTTTTACCTGAGCCACAATCTGAGGCTCTTTGGGGGGAAAGAGGGTCTATCCTCTCTCTCATCCCCTTTCTCCACCAAAACCATCTCAGCTCCTGCAGACCCAGGGAATACACAAATTGCTGCCTGTGCCTCTGCCTCTGGTGCCTGTTGGGCTGATGAAGATCGTGTAATTCTGGCTGTAAATTCTTGCGTTTAAGTTGGTCCAATAAAAGATCTCTCCTACACCTTGTGAGGGTTTGGTGCATTATTTTTTTAACGGGACTGGCGTGGCAGCCTCGGCGGCTGCCTTTTTTTTTTTCCCTTCTTCTCCTTTTTCTTCCTCTCGTTCTCATTTGAAATTATGCAGATAGATTTTTTTTTTTTTTTTTTTTTTTTAGTTTTCTCCTCCTAGGGACAAATGTAGGAGGCGATCGCCCAGCGGATGGCCGTCCCGGCGGCGTGCGGCGGACGGCGGGGTAAGCGTGCCCAGCGGGGCACGGCGCGGGCGGAGGGCCGGCGGGCGGGGCGGGGCGGGGCGGCCGCGGCCGCGCAGCCACAGCGCTCAGCAGCGGGGGCCGCGGCCTCTTCCGCGCCCGCGGAGCGGGGAGCGCGCAGGCGGGGCAGGGAGAGCCTGTCCGGGGCGACTCCGCGCCTGCGGAGCGGCCGCGGGTCCCGGGGGGGCCGCGCGTAAGCGGCGGGCAGCCCCGAGCCCGCTCCGCCGCCGCGCAGCCCCGCGCAGGCGGTCCGACAGCGGGAGCGCTCCCGGAGCGCCGGCAGCCTCCATGTTTGGGGCTGTTCCTTGCTAAATTCACCGTGAATTTCCCCGAAATCGATCCCGATAATTTTCTGCTAATAAGGGCCCCGCTCTTATTTCGGTCGGGCTGAGCAGCGCTAGGACGGCCATTGCGGGTCGGGGGATGGATTGCGAGCAGGTTCCTCCGCAGGTTGGTGCGCTGCAGAGCCCAGCTGCACGGACTCCCCAGCGTGTGCCTACCGGCTCGCTGTACGCGGGAATAAACGATAGAGACGCCTAGGTATTTCATTATTTAGCGGCAGGCAAGTGAAAGTTTTTAGGATGCCGTAGAGCTGGCTGGCTCCTCGTCCCTCTAAAATTCTCATTTGCCTCGGGCTAAGACCTGTTATTTGACCTTTCGACACCCCGGAAGATAGCTGAGTTTTTCTTTCGAAATAGAAATAAACCGACGTGGTGGGATGACCTCGCCAAGGGGAGCCGGGCCCGGCCGGGGCTCGCTCTGGCCTCGCGGGGGTGCGCGAACAGGGAGAGCTTTCGGGCGGGGGCCAGGGGTGAGCCCAGGGTGACACAAGCTCATTTTGATTCCATTTGAAGACATTTGATGGTTGTAGATCTTTTTCTGGTTTGTTGCATCACCACAGCTCACTCCTTAAAACAGTAATTCAAGATGTAAGTAAAAGTGTTTTCATTTTTATTGATCCTGCTAACATCTTTCATTACCCAACACGTAACCACAACAAATGATTGCTCATTTGATACGCAGAATTTTATCGACGCTCTCCCTCCCAGGCCGGGGCGCGGATCCTAAATCCCGGCGGCGTTAGGAGCGGTGCTGCGCGGCCGCGTAGCGGCCAGGACGGGCGGGAGGGCGCTGCCCGAGCCCCCGGCCCTGCCCGAGCCCCCAGCCCCGCCGGAGCCCCCGGCCCCTGTCCAAGCCCCCGGCCCTGCCCGAGCCCCCAGCCCTGCCCTGCGGCCGGGCCCGGAGCGCTCCCCCCGCGCTGGCCCTGCCGAGCAGATCCCAGGGAGTCCTGGGGAAGGCAGCGCACCCCCAGCTTGCGGGGGGCCCTGCGGAGCGCCCCGGGGGTGCGGGGGCTGCCTGCCACCCCTGCCCGCCGCGTTCGTTCCCTCGCGGCCAAACCCAACAAGTAGCGGGAGGAGAAGCGGCCGCGCCGCCGGCCCCGCACCGCCACACGCCCGGCAGCGCCGGCAGCCAGGCGGCCCTCGGCTCTCCTCTTCTCTCTCCCGTTTTTCAGAAATACACTAATTACATGGGTTATTTTAAATGCGATTTTTGCTTTTAAAAATACAAATAGAAATCACCAAATCTTTGGGGTAAATAGAGAATACCGAACGATTTGAAACCGCGGATCCTGTTTTATTTACACGACCCCTTTCAGCTAACGGCGTGAAAGGTTTTTCAGCCACCAAACAAATGCTACTATTTTACTTCTCTTTGAGAATATTATTTTTGCTCCTAATACTAGAATAGACGGCAGGTTTATGAGGGAGAGGCTCGAAGAATTGGTTTCGATGCAAGAGACCTACAGTGAAATTAAACTAGGTGGATTCTTTATTAAATGATTTTCGGTCTTCTGTGGTTTTATGAAAATAAAAGGGAGCACTTTGTCATTTTTAACAATGTAAGTAGCCAATAAATCTAATTTTCACATTGATTTCTGTAGGAATTAAGTGATATCTACACTATCTGCTGTGAATTGTTTTTGGAAACAAGTGGGACTTTCTCCTGGCGGAAGCTTTTTTAAAAATAATAATTCGAAAAATATTTTAAGTACTTCTTAAACCACCAGGTTTTTAAAGTAGGAAAAAAATATCTATGAACTTGATCATGTGTACCTGAGATGGTATCTAAACAAAGAATTTTATAAAATGCGCCAAGACAGGCAAAGGAAGAGCATTGCGTAGAAAAATGTCCAATACGAATAATTACAGAGGAGAAGAGTTAACATAATCCTCGGTCAGGCGTCCTGGGAAGGGGACAAAAGGATTTAAAAAAAAAAAAAAAAAAAAAAAAGAAAAAAAAAAGAAAAGAAAAAAAAAAAAAAAGGAAGCGACTATATTCTCTCATACATGTAACTAATAAAGATCTCAGCTGAGGAACCCAGGGCGCTGCGAGCAGCGCTGCCAAATTAAAACGTGTCCCTGACTTAATTGCTAACTCGGGGCCACGTGCTGCCTGCGCGGGCAGGTGCCCTTCCCGGGGCCCTGGCAGAGCATCACCTCTGTGCACCCGCCGGGGATTTAATAGCACCTTTCACTAAATAATGACCCAGAAGAATAGTGTTCACCAAAGCGCTATTGATCCCCATTGTGTCACCCTCCGTGGGTTTGGACAGCCCGAGTCGCTGTGACCTCAAGGATTACTTCTGTTTCGGGGTACCAAGGCTCGTCCGTGGGGGCGAGGGGCGGTGGAGAGGGCAGGAGCCCCTCCCGGGCCGGCCCGATGAGGGGAAGGGGCACCGGGGCAGCAGCGGCCCGGCGCGGGATGGGCCGCGGACCCCGACGGCGGCTCCTGCCCGCAAACAGCCGCTCCGCGGGCGGAGGGCTCGGCCCGGCCCCGCGTGTCCGGGGAGCGCCGTGGGCGGCGGCTCCTGGGGAGGAGGAGCGCGGTTCCTTCCCGTTCTCCTCCCTCCGGTTCCCCCCAGGTCGTGTCGGGATGGGCTCCGCGGGCCATCGGGCGGGCACAGCTGGCGGCGGTCCTTCGCGCCCCGGGAGTGTTTTCCTGCGGCTTTCCCAGGGCATCCTCGCAGGATCTGAAGTCCAGGTTTGCAGCCCGCCACGCTGTCACCGTGTGTATCGTGTGCGGATTGTGCGTGGACCACACACACCCTCCTGGGGCCGGGGGGCCGCCCCGGAGAGGGGCAGCACCCGGCCGGTCCCAGCCTGCCTCCGAGAAGGCGGCAGTGGAGAGTTCAAACGCATCAAACTATCAGAAGTCATTTATCCGCTTTCATAAATAATGTTCTTATTATCTCCAGCCCCCTTAATTCATGCTCCTGTCCGCTTGATTGCGGGGTTTCAGCAGATAAAAAGTTTATAAGTTGGTCAGGTTCTTGTTTTCCTTTTTCCATCATTAACATCATTAATATAAGCTATCAATAACCCTGTCGTTTGGAGCATAGCTTCACAGTATTGATCTGCGCAGCTATTCATCTCTGCCATAGAAGACACGGAATAATTTTCGCATTACAGTAGCTTGGATTTGCTTTTAATTCATATTTAAAGCTGCAACTGGCTCTGTGGAGCTCTCTGCGAAAGACTAGAGGCGCCTAATTAATAATAAGTTAGAAACGAAGGAAGGCACCAGCGGATAAATAATTAATACAGACATCTCTGTCTCTTTGAGTATTGCTACTTTAAAAATTTAGACTTACCAGGGCCATACTGTAAGTCTGCAAGTTATATTGAGGAGATGATTTAAGAAAGCTATTTTTTTTTCCTGAAATACAATGCTAAATTATTTACGGTGTTTTGCAATCTTCCATAAGTTCCTTCATTAACAAGCGCTGCGGTTTGCTCCGGGGGGTGCAGGAGAGCGCGGCGGCTCGGCCGGGCAGCGCCCCGGGGCTCGCTCGGTGCCCTCTACCAGCTCCGCGTCCTTCAGCCGCCCGGACCCCACCGTGGGGGCTCCAGAGGGGAGAAGGGAAGAGCCCAGCTCCTTCAGGCGGGTGGCAGGGGCCGGCTTGGAGCGCGTTCAGCCACCGCGCTGCCGAGCTTGGGTTCCACGAGGCTCCCCGCGGGCAGAAGCCCGGACCCGGGGGCTGCGGGAGGGGGAAAGGCAGGACCCCCCCGGGCGGGCACCCGCAGCGAGCCCCCGCCGTGCCGCAGCTTCCCCTGAAAGCCAGGCCCTCCCCCACCTGCCCCGGCCGGCGCAGCCCTCTGTTCTCTGTCTGCCCCCGACAGATGTATATGTTTTTGTCGCCAAGCAAGTTTCCAAGAAGCTCGACAGGGGAAAGTCTGGAAAAGTTAATCCCCCCCGGCAGCTGTTGGCTTTGGGAGCCTTCGAGCGTCACCTTTGACACGCTCCCCGTGCGAGGGGACCCGGTGCCGCAAGCTGTCACCGCACAGGAGGCGCGGGAGGGCGCGGGCGGCGGCAGCCCCCTCACACGCCGCTAAAAGAAAATCGCAGCGGAAAAAAGAATACAAATAAAAGTAAATTAAAGAAAAAATAAATTAAGGAAAAGAAGAGGAAAAAAGAAAATAAAAAGGAAAGAAAAGCAACTGTGTCCGGCCGGCTGCAGCGCGCTGCGGTCGCTGCCCGGCCCGGCCGTCCCGTCGGGCGGGCCCCGGTGCCCGCGCGGTGTTTGCTGGCGTCAGGCGGGAGATTACGGCCATTTCATGGTGTCATTAGCTCGGATTTAAAAAGCACACACACGCCACGCAATTCAAACAAGCAAAGTTGCGTTTTAAGTCCGCTCCGAGTATCTGCTGATCAAATAAAGACTTAAGGGCGGTAACGATTATTCTGTTAAATATATGGTACTTGACTGCACAAGCAGTAATTGATTAGCGCACCGAAATGAGCTCTCTCCGGCGCTCGCCCTTCGCCAGTGGGGCGGCAAACTCCGCGGGGGAACCGTGCCTGGCTCCGCGACGAGGGGAGCCCAGGCATGGGCACCCTCGACGGCGGAGAACGGAGGCTGCGGGGAGGTGTGCCGGCCTCGTCTGCCCTGTCCCGGGCTCCTGCGACCCCATCCCGGGCTCCCGGGGCACCCTGCAGCTGAGACGGGACCGGGGTCGTCGGGCCCAAGTCCTGCTCTGTCTCCGCGCCGGCGGCTTTTGCTCACCAGAGCCGCTTCGTCGTTGGGTTACCCCCAGAACAGCGGAAAAAATATTTTAAAAATAAAAGATGCATGAAGGGTTTGGGGGAGGTGGGTGCGTTTATACGGGCACTCTTTTCCAGGGTTAGAGATTGAACCTCGACGGAGGCCGGCGTGTCACAGGTCTCTCCAAATTGTTTGCTGTCGGGTTTATACGCATTTCTTGAAGAAAAATTTGATGTTGCAATTTCCTACAAACTCGAGGGAGTAACATATTCGCTATGACGTTTGCTTGATAACTAATCGCTAAATACACGGAGATTAAATGTTTTTAATTAAACTGTAAATTGTGTACAGATATTGATAATGAAGAAGCTGACAATGTTTCGATTAGATCTGTGACATCACCTTGCGTTGGCTTGGGAAACAATCACAGCTGTTCACTTCGGTCTCGAAACATTCTCGATTATTTTATTTTATTATTGTATTTTATTATTTTATTTTATTGTATTTTATCCTAAACATTTTCTGAGGTCGTTGATCAGGTTTCAGGTTTATCTTTTCTGCTTTCCTTAGCTATTCCTCGCTATCAGAAATGGAGTTACAGTCAGTGTTAACGCTACAAAAACTTAGAGAGCTGTGGAAGCGTTTAGGATTGGGGGTGGCTGGGACGGTAGGAACAGCGCGAGAACTGTATGTGGAATATCTTTTAGCTCAAAATAAAATACGGGGAAGCTCCTTGCACCCAGAGAAAATTAATGGCAATGAACAATTGATTTATTTCGGAGACGGGGTTCAATAGCTCAGAATTCTTGAAAGTAAGTGTATGCATATGTGTGTGTGTGTGTGAGCGTGCGTTAATTTCGGGAAATACATAAAACCGCTGTGGAAATTCCGAATTTATAGAGGCGAAAAAGTACACTCGCTTCCAGGACTATACACACAACACACGCACAGACGATAGCTGTGATTCCAAAAGTTTCCTGCGAGCCTGCCAGCGCCTGGTGATTTTTGAGCTCGCCGAGCGCCGGCACCGCAGGTTGCGCCCCCGCAGCCCCGCTCGGGGCCGGTCCCGGTCCCGGACCGCAGCCCCCAGGGCACGGTCCCCGTGAGCATCCCAGAGCCCGGCGGTGCCCGGGCGAGAGGCACCGGGGCTCCCGCTCACCTCCGACTCTCGCTGCGGGGCGGGGGTGCGGGAGGACGGCCCAGACACTGCGGTGTGAGGCACGGTCCCGCACCTGGTCCCCCGGGCGCTGTGGAGGGGCAGGAGCGGGGCCAGGCCTGGCTGCGGCCATGGGGCTGCTCGCTGCTGCGGTACTCCGGGCTCAGAGTGCGGGGCGAGGGGTCTCCCTGCCTCGATGAACCGGACACAGCGAGACCCCTCGGGGTCCCGAGCCGTGCCCTTCCCTTCGCACCGAGGGGAACCTCCGCAGGCCTTGTTCGTAAAGTTAGGGCCATACCTCCTCGAAAAGTAACCCCAAGGGTTGATTTCAATTCGCTCCTAGCGGAACTCTGCCCTGGGACCGATTCCTGTCTCTGTCCCTGCAGCCTGCCTCCCCCGTGGGGCCGCTGGCAGCCACTCCTGCCTCTTAGCAGGGACGGGGCATTGGAGCTTACAGCGGAACGCAGGGGAGTGACAGAGCTCCCGTCACAGAGCTCTGCACGGGTCCCGCGGGACCGAGCGCTTTGCCCTCGCTCTGTGCGCCGCCGGTGCGGGCTTTGCCAGGACAGGTGCTCAAATCCTATCCTCCCTCCATAGAAAAAGACACCGGGCTCCCGGTTCGAGCCCCAACGCGGCGGAGATCCGCTCGCTGTCCCCAGGGAGGTGCGGACAGGCGGCCCCGCAGGGTGCCGAGAGCAACCGCGCTCCCCGTTAGCAGAGCGGGGGGAAGCGGCGGCGGCCTTTGTGCGCGCCCGGCCCGGTGCCGCCCGGCTGCGGCCCCGCGGCTCGGCCCGGCCCGTCCCTCCCGCCGCTCGGCGCCGCGCACACGCTGCACTCTGCCCGGCGTGGTTCGTTATTGTTAATGGGCGAACAATAGGCACATCTGCCCTTTCTTCCAGCATAAAGGCACCTTAGCTAACGAGGGGGGCCGGCGGGCGAGCTCGCTTGTTCTTTCTCCTCCGCCTCCTTTTCTTTCTTTTTGAAGAAAAAATAAAAGAAAACCAGCGGCATGTCCGGCTGCTGGGCGCCTCGGGACATATGCTCGCCTTGCACTGCCGGGCACGCCCGGGGTCCCCGGCGGGGGCTGCCGAGGGCCGTCCCTGCCCATCGCACCGCCCGGCCGGACCCCCGGGACGCTGGGAGCGGCGGGGAGCGCGGGAGCCGAGCCGCAGGGCTGATTCTGGGACACAGCGCCGTGGGGCTCCCACCGCCCATCCCCAGGCCGGGCTACGGGAAGTTTCCACGTAGGGCATCTGAGAGGAGCGATACCGGGGCAGGCGGCTGCGGGACAGCGTGGGTGCATACTGCGGGGAGTGCGGGGGGCACGGGGGGCACGGCCAGGACGGTCCGGAGTCACCTCCGGAAGCTCCCGGTGAGGTGAGGAGGCTCCGCGCTCGCGGAAAACGCGGAGTCACCGAAGGGGCGGGGCGGGTGTCGCTGCCCGGCGGGGCGTGGCGGAGGGGAGGGGAGCGGCCCTTTGTGCCCGGGGCGGGGCACCGAGCCCGGGGCAGCGGCACCACCGCTCTGGGCGCCGCCGTGCGGGGCTCGCCCGCTTAATAGGGGCGGTGACGTCACGGGGCGGGGCGGGGCGGGCGGGGGCGCCGCGCGCATGCGCGGTGCGGCGGCGGCGGCGCTGCAGCGCGGAGCGGGGTCGGAGCGCGGCGCGCACAGAGAGCAGAGCCATGGCTGGGGATGGCGAGGGACGCGGCCACACACCCGCCGCGGCCGCGGCTGCGGGGCCCGGCCTGAGGGAGCGGCGGCCCTAGGACCGGCCCGGCGGCGCCAGCCGGCAGCGGGAAAAAAAACAAATAAATACGTTGCCACAAAATAAAAATTAAAAGAAAAAAAAAAAAGAAAAAAAAAATAAAAACCAACCAACCAAAACCGGGAAAGCCAGCAGCCCGGCAACAGCAGCAGCAGCACCGCCACCACCAGCCCGCAGCGCTCGCCCGCCGCCGCCGGCCCGCGGGAGCAACCGGCCGCCGCCAAGAGCTCCGGGACGCCCCGCCGCCCACCAGATAGATGTGCGGTCCCGCCGCCCGCACGGCCGACGATGAACGCGCAGCTGGCGATGGAGAACATCGGCGATCTGCACGGGGTGAGCCATGAGCCGGTGCCCGCCGGCGCCGACCTGATGAGCGGCAGCCCCCACCACCGGAGCGCGGTGGCCCACCGCGGCAGCCACCTGCCGGCCCACCCGCGCTCCATGGGCATGGCGTCCATCCTCGACGGCGGCGACTACCACCACCACCACCGGCCGCCCGAGCACGCGCTGACCGGCCCCCTGCACCCCACCATGACCATGGCCTGCGAGACACCCCCCGGCATGAGCATGAGCAGCACCTACACCACGTTAACCCCTCTGCAGCCTCTACCTCCCATCTCGACGGTCTCGGACAAGTTCCCTCACCACCACCACCACCATCACCACCATCACCATCCCCACCAGCGGATACCGGGCAACGTGAGCGGCAGCTTCACGCTCATGCGGGACGAGAGGGGTCTGGCGTCTATGAACAATCTCTACACCCCCTACCACAAGGATGTTACCGGCATGGGGCAGAGCCTCTCTCCGTTGTCTGGATCGGGCCTGGGGAGCATCCACAACTCCCAGCAAGGGCTGCCCCACTACGCTCATCCCAGTGCCACCATGCCCGCCGAGAAAATGCTCACCCCAAACGGATTTGAAGCCCACCACCCTGCCATGTTAGCCAGGCATGGCGACCAACACCTCACCCCCACCTCCGCTGGCATGGTGCCTATCAACGGGATCCCACACCACCCCCATGCCCACTTGAATGCCCAGAGCCACGGGCAGATCCTGGGCTCTGCCAGGGAGCAAAACCCTTCTGTAACTGGTTCGCAGGTCAACAGTGGAAGTAATTCAGGGCAAATGGAAGAAATCAATACCAAAGAAGTAGCTCAGAGGATCACCACCGAGCTCAAGCGGTACAGCATCCCCCAGGCTATCTTCGCCCAGAGGGTGCTGTGCCGCTCTCAAGGGACGCTCTCAGACCTGCTGAGGAACCCCAAGCCCTGGAGCAAGCTCAAATCCGGCCGGGAGACCTTCCGCAGAATGTGGAAGTGGCTCCAGGAGCCGGAGTTTCAGCGGATGTCTGCTCTGCGGCTTGCAGGTGAGCCCGCTGCGGGGTGGTCGGGGCACGGCAGCGGCAGAGCGGGGCCTCGGGCCTGGGCAGGCCGCCCCAGCTCCTGCCAGTCCGTGAAGAGCAGCAGCGATCCCCCGCTCCGCCGCTCCGTTTCTCTCCCTTCCCTTCGCCCTCTCCCGGCTGGGCGCACCGGCCGGTTCCTCTGCGCCGCGCTCAGACAAAGCCCGGCCGGGGCTCGGGCTGCGCAGTGCGGCGCCCCGGCTCTCCCGGTTCCCCGGCCGGGGCGCACCCGCCCGGCTCGCCTGCCGCCGGCAGAACGGCACCCAGCGCGCCCGGTAACGGGACGCGGCCGAAAGCCGCACCGGCTGGCGGCAGCGCTGCCAGGAGCGCGGAGGGCGAGGCGGAAATGCTGGAACTGGCGGCTGAACCGGGCCCGAGCATGCCCGAGGACGGGGTACGGGGGAGCCCCGGTAATGCGCCGCCGAGAGGAATCGGTGCGTCCGCTTTTTGTGGGGGGCGGTGGGTTCAGGTCGCGGCGGGGCTTGGGGCCAGCGTCCCGCACAGGTGGGGTGAGCTGGGACAGGCATTTGGCGCGAATGAGCAGAGCCCGGCGGGCGAGCGGTGGCTGAGAAATGCTGTCGGCTTAAATCGTTTTGGATTTTTTTTTAACTGGTTGTAGTTATGATTAGGCCGCGGAGTTTGAGTTTCGCGTGGGTGTCTCTGCGTGAGACAAACCGTGCGCGTCGTGGGCTTCGCTGCTGCAGAGCCTCACCCCGCGGCGGTGCCCGCTGTGCTCCCGAGCGGGTCCCGCATTGTCTGCTCAGAGATGGCCGTCCCGTCCGTACCTGTGCTCTGCCGCCGCCTCCCCAAACCCTCCCGGTGCAGAGCCCGGCTTTAATATACCGTGAGTGAGGGTTTGTTAATTAAGTGATAGGTCTCCATTAATTTGTCCCTAGAGAACGCAAGACAGTCAATCCGAGTTGGAGCCGAGGTCACTGATCCGTTTCACATACAAAAATAAGGGAAGGGCCAAATCTTTCTCCTTTCAAAAGCACAATTGGTCTTGCGCTTTCGGCTACCGAGACGTGAGAACTTGTGACCGTTTCCCGAGTGTGCAGGGACGCAGCTGGGCCAGCACTGTCCTCCATGCCTATTTTCAGTCAACCACCTTGTTCCAGAAACCTAAAGCAGGGCTAGGAAGGGTCCCGGGCAAGGCCTCCCTCCCCGCTGGAGCTGGCCCTTAGGTGGCCGCCGGTGGGAGGACGTTGCTCTCTTTGGCTTCCACTCCTGCGGAGTCAGTTTCAAAGGTCTGAGCTCTCAGAAACTGCCCTTTCCGCCTTCCCTTTCTCAACAGCCACCCCACCAGCGAAAAACTCTCGTATTGCTCGTGCTACCCAGGAGAGGAGGTTGGAGTTTATGTTTCCAATATCCCCGTAACGATTGCTAAGGCGAACTTTCTTCGATTTGGAGCGTATTTTTACGACAATTTGGTCGACCTGAATCTCCATTCATTTGCATAGATCGATACTGGAAACAACCCCTCGATTCGGAGCCTGCTGGCATCCTTTCCCTGGCGCTGCCGGCCGGGAAGCGCTGCCAGCCCCGGCTGCTGCAGGGCCGGGAGGGAGAGAGGGAGGGAGGCGGCAGCGCTCTGCCCAGCTGCCGGCTCCGGAGGGTCCCATTGTTCGCTTCTGCCCCCAAACCGCCCCTTCTTCCAGCCACCTCAGCGCTGCCCTCTCATAAACGGATCCCGGTAATCCCGTTAGAGAGACAAAGCCTCATTATTCCGCCTTCCCTTTCCGATGAAACCCGAAAGCTGGCACCTTACAGAAACAGCTTCCCCGGGGCGAACGGGCTGGCAGCACGGGGGGGTCGGGATGTGCCGCCCGCACACCGGGGCGTCCCCCCGTCCCTCGCAGCCCCGCGGGGCTCTCCCCGCGTACCGGGGGCTCCGGGCCTCGCCGGGCGCTGCCCACCTGGGCGCCGGCAGCACGTGGGCATTTGCATGGCGCTGCGTCCCTGTCAGCGGGGCGGTCCCGGGGCCCCCGCCCCGCCCCGCGCAGCCTGCGCGCCCCTCCGCGCTGCCGCCGACCGGCTGGAAATGCATAAAGTATCGATTTTATTTTGTGCAGGTTTTAAATGTGTGATGATCTTGCTAAGTGGTAAAAGTCTGCCCCGATTGATATTGATGTATGAACATCAATTCAAAATAACATAAATTACTGCAGCCGACGCAAATTAAATTTCACGTCCAAATTATAACTCACTCCCGGGCATTTAGAGAATTATCAGGTAGATAAATACCCAGAGCCGCCTTCATTTCTTCCCTTTCTGATTTCCTGCAGACAACAACCGGGAGGCAGTGAGGGGGATGGAGCCTGCTTATTTTAGGCCTTGCGGTCTCGCCTTGCACTTTATCTTGAGTATTTGCCCCTTCCAGCCGTCCCTGGGGGATTCCTACCTCCCAGATTACAGAAGCTCCGACAAATAGAAGAAAAATTGGTAGTTACATGGAAGCAGGATTGAGGTCTTGACACTTCCTGGGCTGTCTCTTGAAATGTAAGCAGAACTGCTAATTGCAAAGCTGACCTCTTCCAGCCTCCATCTTATTCATCCCATCTCCCTCCTCTTCTCTGTTCTTTTTTCCTTTGTCTGTCCCACTCTCTCTCTCCTCTCTATCACTGAATATTTATCTATTTGACTGTCTCTCTGTTAGTCTTCCCTCCCCCCCTCCCTTGCCTTCATTGACATTTGGAAGAGCTGTGAAGGGACTCCGAAAAAATAAATACAATTAAAAGAAAGAGTACATCCCTTCTGCAGCCTGCTGGGATTTAAGGCTGAATTTATTTCAGTTTGGGTTTTTTCGTGTGTGTATGAGAGAAAACAGGAGAGGATAAAGGAAGAAAAAACCCGACTTTGTCTTGCTCAGGAAAAAAATAATCTGCTTCGAGCCATTAATTGTCGGAACTGCGACAGCCCACCGGCCTCGCACGGGCCCGCCGGTCGGGAGGAAGCGTAGCGCCGAGAAAAACGTGGCAAAGGCACATTTTGGGAACGCACCAGAAGAGTGTAAGGGAGCCCAAGGCTCCTTAGGATCTACTGCCGGAGAGGGTCCTCTGCCGATGTGCGCCCTCCGAGCGAGCTCGTCCCGAGGGGCGTCTCCGCGGGGCTCCCGAGCGGGTGCCAGCCGGGAAAGGCGCCGTGGGGACCCCGCGCTGGCCCGCGGCTCTCAGGAGGGGACAGGCCCGTCCCTCCAAAGCTGCTCCATGTTTGCCTGCGACCTGATTGGTATTTTTCATAGCTGCACCTCTTTTCTTCCCCTCCTCTTGCTCTTTCCCCCTCCTGATGTGAATCCCGGCTAAGCTGAAGCCTTGGGAAGCCGGCGAGAAATTCTCGCCAAATTAACTGTAAAGAAATCGATGGAGTAATCAGAGCGTTTTCCACATTAAATATGAAATCTAATGACGCCGTTTGCACCTCTCGCCCGCCGCTGCCCCCGAGCGCGCCGGGAAGGTCGGGGCCGCCCCGGCCCCGGTGGCCTCATTAGGGGCTGTTTAATATTTACCCTGCAGGCACTTTGCATAAAGGCGTTTGCATCACGGAGGCGGGGGGCATCGACCGGGGCCTTCACCGCCGACAATCTGAGCTGGAAACGGGACCGGGGGAGAAGCCCTTCCCCTCCCGACCCTGTGGACCGCCCGGACGGGGACGGCGCATCCCCGGCCGTGACAGCGGCCGCTCCGCCGCTGCGGTGCGGGGCTCGGGCCGAGGCGAGGGGCCCCGGCCCGGTCCCGGAGGGGTCGGAGGCTGGCAGAGCACCCGGAGCAGTCGTGCCCGGTGCGCAGCCGGGGGAGCGCTGGGGCGCATTTGTTTGCCGGCCGTGTCCTTCGGCGGGATTGATTTACAGCCGCGTTTGCCCTTCGTTAATGTTTGCCCAGCGGGAGGAGGAGGAGCGGGGCCGGGCGAGCCGCGTTCCTCCGCACCGGGCCGGGCCCGCCCCGCGCCCGTCCTGGCACAGCCCCCGCCCCCGCAGCACGGCTTGTTTTGTTCGTGCGTGCGTTCGCTCGATTGTTTGTTTGTTTTAATTACCCGCCGCGTGGCGGGGCGGCACCCGGGGGCCGTGCCCCGGCCCCACCCTCGCTGCTGTTAGAATCGAACAGCCCCAAAACAGGGGCCGCCCCGGGGTCACACAGCCGGCTGTGGGGGCGATGCCCGCCCCGACCGGCCGGGGCCATCCATAGCCCTCGCCCGTCGCCCCTCGGTTCCCGGGGGTTCTGCGCCATCTACTGACCGCGGGCGGGCGGGAGCGGCCCCGCCGGGCCGGGCACGGCGCCCGCACCGGGCAGCGGCGGCTCCGGGAGCGCTGGGAGCGGAGGGCTCCGTCCGAGAGAGGCCCTGCCCGGCTTCAGCACCACGGACAGGATCCGCAGGCAGGCCCGGCCCCGCTGCCGGCCCGGCTCCGCCTCTCGCTCCCGGGCCGGGGCCGGGCCAGCCCCCTCCCAGTTCATGGACGGGGCCGCCCGTTGCCCGGGCGCAGGTGCTCGTTGAGCCTCCCCACGGCTGCCGGCCCCGATGGGGAGCAGCATCGCATCGATTATACGGAGCGGCAGCCGGCAATTAGCGCCGCGGGGCTGAGCGCACGGGCTGCCCGCGGCGGGAGCGGCTCGGCTGCCGGCAGGGCAGAGCCTCGGGGGCGCTTGTTTTGGGGGTGAGCGCCTTCGAGTGCGTGGCCAGAGGGAAAGCGAGCTTCCCCCAGCACGGTAACTCAGCCAACCAGAGGGGTCGGGATACCCCGGGAGGAGAGGAGAGGTGCGTGGCACCAGGACTGTGCCCGCTGCAGGTGCCACGGTAGGGAGCCCGGGCTGCTGTCGGTGCTACAGCTGGGTTCTGGCGTGTGCGACCTGACTTTTGCACAGCCAGGAAGGAACGTGATGTTCAGATTGAGACAAAATCATCTGAAAATCCACGGGCCAGGTACGCTTCGGTGCCTGACTTTCCCTGTACCGGCATTAAGCTACCGCTCCTGCTTCACCTCAGGCAGCCTTCACCTGTCTGCGTTGCCGAAGGGTCCGCATGAGCTCCACGCAACGGACAAGTTAGTTTCCAGGGAGTTCTAAGGTGACTGAAGCGCAGGAGCTGTTGCTGAAGTGCTGGTGAATTTTACCTGAAGACTACAGGGCATCGAGGGGAGTTTTTCCTGAGGACCCAACGGGACCCAGCACGGCCGCGTGTCGGGTGCTTCCATGATCAAATCGATAAATGTCGATTCACGTTTCAGACATAAATCTACCTGGATTAATCATACACGGACAGAGAAGTGACCGATGCTGACAGACTGTTTTTGGAAAGGCAGACTTGACTTGAGCCTTTTGCTTAAGAAGAAGTCATTTTTATGATGCTGAAAGAATAATTTATAGGAACATATTTTTAGCTGAACAGTAGTTTTCATTTTTTCCCCCGTTTTAGGGTGATAGGAAGTCTCAAAGGTGACATTTTCCTTACAGCCCAAACGGCAATGAAAGCGCGGTGGATGGCTGCAGTTCCGCGGGGTGCGGGCAGCACCGCGGCCGCTGCGGGGTGCGGAGCGCGGCGCTGGCTGCTGGAGCTGGAAATGCTGCTGCTTCCGACAGAGCCAAGTATTGAATCGGATGGCACGGGGGGCTCTCAACGCTTGGGTGCAGAAGGCACTGAAGTGAGCCCGGGTTCGGGTTTTGGATGTTTTTAGGGCGCAGAATTCTGCACTCTTTGTCACACGCACTACAGACCTGTCGATAAGACCTGAGCCACAGGCGGGAGAGTTTCCCGCAGCCCTTTCCCCTCATTTCCCCCCGCACAGGCAGGCTGCCAAACGGCTTCCTTAATGTTCCTCCCAACCGCAGGAACTTCTTTATGTAATCACTGACTTATTTCTCCTTTATTTGAAACATATCTCGTTATTTTGAATATACTGGAATTGACGGAGAGCTTAAAAATTAGAGCCGGGGAAGCGGCAGGAGGGGAACCAGGGAAACGACCCGGGTTTTTCAGTGAATCTGGCGATCCTCGAAGTTGCAGGGAAGGTTTTGCAACATATCGCGTCTCTTCCGCTGCTCAGAAACTCAATTTTCGGCTGCTGTGGCAAAGCCTCTGACTGAGGATGCGGGAGGGGGCGGGATGACCCAGCCTGACGCTGGGTCCGCACCCGAACGCCTCGGAGGCCCGCGGTGGGATTCGCTCCCACAGCGCGGGGCCGGCATCAGCGGGCCGGGGAGGACGGACCCGGTGCGGCTCCGCACCCGGGTGTGTCCCGGGCGGGGCGGGCCGGGAGAGCGGGGGGCGTGGGGCGGCTCGGCAGGTGCGGAGCGGGCGGTGCTGCCCGGGCCGAGTGGGCCGGGTCGCGGAGGCGGGGCGCGGCGCATAAGCGGAGCACAGCACAGCACGAACGGGCGGTGTTTTCCAGCGTTGCGCTATGCGGAGCGGCAGCGCGGGTGAGGAGCCATGGCACAGAGCGGTGCAGAGCGCATGGTGCGGTGCGGGTCCATGGTGGGATGTGATGCCTTAGGGAATCCGTGGTGCGGTGGGACACGGTCCGCTCCCCGCGGTGGGATGCGATGTGGTGCGGACCCCGCGGTGCGGAGCGGTGGGATACGGTGTGGTAGGATACAGTGAGATGCAATGAGATGCGGAGCGGTGCTGTAGTATGCGGTGGGATGCGTGCAGTGGGGTAGGATACAGTGCGATGCAGTGCGGAGCCCACGGTTCGGAGCGGCGGGATACAGTGGGATGAGATACGGTAGGATACAGTGGGATGCGGTGGGATGCGGTGCGGTGCCGCGGGATGCGGAGCGGTGGGATACAGGGGGATGAGGTGGGATGCGGTGCGGTGCCGTGGATGGGATGCGATGGGATACAGTGGGATGCGGTGCGGTGCCGCGGGATGCGGTGCCGCGGGATACAGTGGGATGCGGTGGGATGCGGTGCGGTGCCGCGGGATGCGGTGCCGTGGATAGGATGCGGTGCCGTGGGATACAGTGGGATGCCGCGGGATGCGGTGCGGTGCCGCGGATGGGATGCGGTGCCGCGGGATGGGATGCGGTGCCGTGGGATACAGTGGGATGCCGCGGGATGGGATGCGGTGCCGCGGGATGGGATGCGGTGCCGCGGATGGGATGCGGTGCCGCGGATGGGATGCGGTGCCGCAGATGGGATGCGGTGCCGCAGATGGGATGCGGTGCCGCGGGATGCGGTGCCGTGGGATACAGTGGGATGCCGCGGGATGGGATGCGGTGCCGCGGGTGCCCTCGGCGGGCAGTGGGCGCCATCCCGTGGCCGGGGGCCGCCGCTGCCGCTGCGGCGCGGGGCGGGGGGGCCGGACGTGCCCGACGCGATTAAAATATTGATGTAGTCGCAAAAATCGTTCATTAAGGCAATTTAATCTTTGCTATTAAATGTCCTTTCAATTCATTTGGGGTAATTAAGATGCAGTTTAAGTGATTAAATTCTAATTACTTATGCTAGGCAAAGAAATATTTGTCACAGTAATATGGTTAACTAAAGACCTAGCTGAAAAATTTTAACATTTACTTTACATGATATCGCAGGGAAATCAGGTGCTTTCCCCTGATTGATCCACTTAGCAGCATATTCTGTAACGGTGATGTCAGCTCGCTGGAGTGGTTACAGATCCATCAACACTAAGTTTGTGTAAACCCCCGAATCCCGAACTGCTGAGTCAGCACTCCGCAGTCAGATTCACTTCATTATTCCAGGAGCAGCAAATTAAGGTCACCCATTTTAATACAGTGCCCAGGAGTGAGATGTTTACCATTCTGGCTCAGCTGGGATCTGTATGTTGGCGGGGTGATGTCATCCTGGGAACTTTCCACATACAAACGTATTTTCATCTCTTTTGATGTTATGAAACAACAAAAGAGTATTGCCTGGATTTGATGGCAGAGGAATGAGACATAGATCAAAAGATCTCTGGGTATATGGAGACACCTACACCCTGAATAAGCATAAATACAAATCACTAAAGAAGCAAGTAACCAAATGCTGAATAATGCCAGGATTAAAAAAGAAATAGTTTAGTGTGGGCACAGACATTTCAGAATAGACAATGCTCTTTTCAGCTGAAAGGAGAAAGCTTTGGGGAGCAACCAATGACCTGTGTCACCCATGTAGGCTTCCATCACTAAAAAGCTGTGAAGGGTCTTATCCCACAGGGGCTGAAGCTGAAGGGAATGCTCTTCCAGGCACCAGTGCTGTCTGCCACCTGCTGCAGCGGGAGCTCATGGCCACGGGCTGCTCCATGTGTGGAGGCTGTCTCATGCAGCACCTTTCAGAGCAATTCCACTCCCCAGGCACCTTTGAAGACCCTGGGGCAGTGGCAAGGAGGATAGGGCAGTGCAGGGGAACACTAAATGGTGATGTATCAGAGTGAATGTCACCCAGCAGTTGTGGTTATTATTCAGGTCAAATAGGTTTGCTTGGTTTTAGTTCATGTGGTGACATCTAACCCTCAGGCAGCCTGTGTCTCATATGCCCTTTTTATTTGTTTTCATATTCCCCCAAATGTGAAGTTCTTGATAATTGGGAAAGATCCCTTGTTCAAGTCTCTCTGCATGCCCAGAGGTGTTATTCACATCACAAGGATGTAACTTACCACATTTTATTATTACCACCATGAATTTACCATAAGCTTTGGGCTGCCTGTTTCCACTGAACTGTTGTAGCCATTGTGATTGGAACTATCTTTGATGGCCAAAGTCCTCAAGCAATTTCAGCCTCCTTCAGAAATACTTCTGGTTTCTCCACCAGAAGGTAGAGCCTCCTACAGAATATCCTTCAGGATATTCTCCAGCTAATACCAGTGAAAAGTTTTCACTCTCCAAACCTGCTATTGGATACTGTGGCATGCTTCAAAACTAGAAGCAGATGATTTGGATAAAGATTCCTAGGTGGATGCAGTTCAGACTGTAGCTGAACTTTCCAGACCTGACACAACAGAGATTAGAAAATACATGTAAAGAGAGACTTCTAAAATGGCTTTTTATGTCTTTAAGACTGTCCTATACACATGAGATTGGGACAACTAAAAGACTTACAAGAGGAGGGGTAAGAGGCCACCACATCATCTCATACAAGGTACTTGGTGGTCACTGAGTAATAATGGCAAGTGGTCAGCAGTGACCCAGGCCAGAGCTGGAAATGTGCCCTGTCACTTTGGGGTAAAAGGTCTCATATCCTGCCATGGTGACCTGCACACCATCTCCTCTCCATGTCCACAGGCTCTGAATTCAGCATGGCTGGGGAGTCACTGTGTGTGTGCCTCTTTCTTGCTGGTCTGGACCCACTCTGGGTGTAAAGAGAGGAGGAAAGAGCTGCCTGTAAGCAGAGAGCCCCTGTGTGCATTGGCTTTCTCTTCCACAGGGTGAGGAAACCTTGTCAGAGACCTTGTTCTGTGGTGGCACCACAGTGGGCCACCAGCTCAGCAATGCCTCTGTCAGGGAGAGTTGCCCTCTGATATCAAAAGTAGCCACAGGTCTTGGGGCAGGGTTTGCCAAAGTAAAATTTGCCATTGTTCCCTCTGCTTCAGTGACAGTTTTCCAGAAAAGCAGGAAGCAGAACTTGTGGTGGTATTTTATTATGTTCACAAACCACCAGAAATTAGGTTTATTGAGATCATTACCAGTTTTATTCTTTGCTTCTGTTTTTTAGAAAGGAAAACCGGAGCTTGCCAGAAACAGCTAAGTACATGTGTACACACCAAGTGCTCCTGAAAATTGATGTATAGTAATCACGGGTTTTTTCCTTCAATTAAAAAAAAAAAAATCCATCCTCTAGGGCTGAAACACTAGATAAAGCATCAGGGTTAACACTGAGCTTATTATGATCTTGACTTTTGGACTGACTGAATAATGTTCAGTAATGTTCAGGCAAAACATCTTCACTGTCCCGACCTAAAGATGCAATTAGTGCATTTTCATAGGGGACAGGATCCTGTTCACAGTCCTGGCAGAGCAGAACTAATCCCACTGTGCTGCACCCAGCTGGGGCCACAGAGGAGCATCAACAGGCAGGAGCTGCAGAGGTGAGAGCCCAGTGTGACCATGCACAGGCAGCTGGGCCTCTGTGGGATGCACAGCCCTTCCAAGGGATGGCAAATTTACTTGAGCAAATCCCTCGGGTGAATTAGAAGGAACAAAGGGAGACAAAAATAGATTGATAGGCTGTGTCAGGAGAATTGCAAGTGTCAAAAATATCTGTTGCTCAGGGCAGAGGAAGATGGAAGTGACTGGGAGAGGCCAGAGTTCAGGGCTGGATTTATAAGGCTCCTTCTGGCACTGATAATATTACATTGTCATATCTGCACGTGTCTTGCCAGAGTCAGGGTGACTCTTCCTTTATCCTCTGCTTTTCTTTTTTCTTAACAAGATTTTTTAAAAGGCTTTTTCAAAAGGCATCACATGGAGCATCACTCAGCCAGGGCAGCCTGGAGACAAAGAACAGGGCTGCCTGCAGCAGGGAGTGAGGGCAGGGTGTGAGGAGGGGTGCCCTGGGAGAGGTGCACACCTCCAGGGAGCACAGCACCCTGCAGAGCACCTAAACTCAGTGTCTGTGCCTTGGGAGAGGGTCCTCTCACAGTGCTCAAGGGCAGGGGCACAAGAAGGACACCAGTGCAAATTACTGTTATTATCTTCTGCTCTGTAAGGTAAAAGAGAGATGGAGTGTGTGATAAATTGTTGTGAAGACAGGCTCTCGTGTTTTTCCAAAAAAAAACCATTTCAGTTGCCATCTCTGGGGCCTGCCCTCATCAGACATTAGGGAAGAGCTGGCATTAGGGTGGGGCCTGGGCTGGAGCTGGCTCAGGCTGCTGTAGAGAATCTGGCAGCCCCACTTGGCCATGGGAGCTGGCCAAGCCTGCTCTGCATCTACTCTCATGTTGGAGCAGATTTTATCCCATGGTGTACATTTGCTCTCTGGCAAGCTGGAAGCTACAATTTATTATTAAAATTGATTGGCTCCAGTGCAGGGAAAACGATCGCAAGGAAACCCTATTACAGTTTTTCATTATCACCATTATTTATTTTTAAGTGCTATTAATATTCCTGAGCCTGGACAAGGCAGAAGATGAGAGGTGATATCCACCCCTGCTGCTCACAACCTGAGGCCTGGCAGTGCAAGGGCTCTTGGAACAGTTGAGTGTGTTGGGAAGTTTTTGCCCTCAGTCTGCCTCTGGCAAATGCTAATGGAAGTAGAGCTGAAAATATTTGCAAAACAGTAAAATAGGCTTATTTGTATCATAGGCTGGATAGTTTGGGGTTTTTTCTTCCTAGTAATGAGCTCTTTTTTCTTACCCCTATGATGTCACTGGGGTTAATTAAGAGGGTTTTGATGAAATTGAAGTTGAGGAAGACGTTGAACCTCTTGTGACACTTTCTATGGAAATAATTGTTCAGGAATACTACATTTCAGGAAATGAGCATTAGTTCAGGAAAACTGTGTGTTATGCAAGCTAGTTTCACAATAGATGGTTGATTTTTTGTTATTCCCTACTATTTCAGAGAGCTCATGTAGTAGCTTGTGATGGAAGCCCCAGAGGCTCTCATTGCTAATTGAGCTGGCTTTGTACCTACTGCTGTGGCTGTCATTTGTGATGTGGTGATTCACACTGAAGCACTGCACAGCACTGACTTGGATCACGCTATCTGTGCCATCAGGACTTTGTGACAAATTATGATGGGGATGGAGAATCTAGGAGGAAGATGGAATTGGTGTATCTTCAGAAAAAGGAAGGTGTAAAGCAGCATGAGCAGAAATGAAGCACAGCAAATGTTGTCTGCACTGGTTCTTTTCTGCCTGAGCCTGTTAGCAGGGGCAGTCAGAGCTGGAGGCTGAGGCTTTTATAAAGCTGAGCTCCTGCAGTTGCTTTCCCAGGAATTATGATTATCAAATAATTCTGATTATCAAATGGTTAGATATATAAAAAAGACTGAGATGCTGTTTGTATCCTCATTCTAAATATTTGTCACTAAATAACAGACTATTGTTGCAAAAGCGTTTTTAACCTTTGATTTGCCACTGCTAACCTCCAGTGGGGATGCAGATTATTTCAGCAGGCACCAATCCCCACTGTGAATTCAGCAGTTTGGCCTCAGTGGGGGCTCACGTGCATGAGGAGACCTGGTTTTCAGCCCAGAAGCTCCACGGTGTTTTAGAGGTCAGGATGTAACTTCAAAGCTTTCTTCAAAGGTTTTCAGATAAAAATACCTGTAGGAGACATGAGTTTGGCAGCCCAGTCTATTTGATTGATGTGTGACTATTATGAAAGAGTATGTGGCTGGAATATATATTGTTAGGAACCTTTTCAAAAGCCTTTCCTCAGAGGGGATTGAGCCACCAGTGCCTTGGTCTCTGCCTGGGCCAGCAGAAGGAACCTTCACAGCCTCTGATCTGTGCAGCTCCTCTTTCTCAAGTACAAAAGATAAATGACCATTTTTATACCTCCTGTGAGCATTAAATCCTCATGCCATAACTGGCTATTGGTAGTAATAGAAGTTGTAGGAGGGACCTTGGTGAAGTAATTTTCTGTTTTCATTCCAATGACCATGGTGTCAGTGGAGATACTGCACAAAATTGTTCATGTAGTCAGTACTGATCTCCACAGAAGCCAGACTAGACAAACACAGAGAAAGAACATTCATATTACCTTCAGAAACACTCAACCTCAATCAGAATTAAAGGACTCGTTAGAGGAAAAAGGGAAACAGACAACTTCAGACAATTTTGAAAGTGAGACAGAGGAATCTGTCCTCCCAAGGAAGCATTTATCCTAGCAAAATGCTAAGGAGATGAGCTGGCAAAGACTGACAGAGGGATCTGAGACCCTTCCTCACACCCCATCAGATCCTGCCTAGAAGGTGATCTGGGAGGCAGATTTCAAATTGCAAGCACTCTTTAATAATGTAGAGCAAAATAATGTCCTCAAAGGCAAAGAAGGAATGACAGATGAAATAAGGAGCAATTCTCTAAGGAAGATTTACTCTACCATTGTTTTTTTTGGTGACAAAACGTTTTATTTTGTTCTGAATACGTCTGACCTGTAAGACTGTAGTAGCACCTTGGTTTCTTACAGTTCCTTATTTCTCAGTCAACAAAAAGCTGCAGAAATGGATTGAAAGCCACTAATAATGGTAAAAAATATGACCAAGGTTAACTGTGGAGTTCACTGAATTTCTACTCTACCTCCTAGATATATTAAATAGTTAAATTTTTAGCACTAATGGATGGTATCAAAATGAAAACTCTCAGTAAGACAATTTGCTGAGTTTTAACAAAGAACAACAAAGGTATTTTCTAACTTTTATTCCTTGTACTTGTTCATAATGTTCATAATGAGTTAGAGATTTAAATGTCCCACATCTTCTCCAAATTTGGAAGCAGACACGAGCAGTCCTTTTCCCCTAATTTTCCCTGCGCTGTGTTCCCACATACTCCTCTGCCATCCCTCTCTAACTGTGCTTCCCTTTCTTGCAGCGTGCAAGAGGAAAGAACAAGAGCACGGGAAGGATAGAGGGAACACACCCAAAAAGCCTCGGTTGGTCTTCACCGATGTCCAGCGTCGAACTCTACATGCAATATTCAAGGAAAACAAGCGTCCATCCAAAGAATTACAAATCACCATTTCCCAGCAGCTCGGGTTGGAGCTGAGCACCGTCAGCAACTTTTTCATGAATGCAAGGAGGAGGAGTCTGGATAAGTGGCAAGACGAGGGCAGCTCCAATTCAGGCAACTCATCTTCTTCATCAAGCACTTGTACCAAAGCATGAAGGAATAACCACGAACTAAAACCTCGGTGGAAAAGCTTTAAAAATAAATAAATAAATAAATAAAGACAGACCAGGACCTCAAAATAGCAGGTTTATACTTAAAACTATTTGAAAAAAAAAATATTTATAAGTCCAAAGAAACCAAAGACTTATTTCACCTGCATTATGACTTTGTTCTAAGACACACACTTTAGTAGGATGACGACTTGCAAAAAACAGAGAGGAAGAAGGAAGGGAAACGGAGGGAAGGAAATGGGAAGCGACGAGAAGAGGAGCAGACCACTGGTCTCACACCTTTGCCCATGATCATCTTCACCGTACTTGGCTGTTTAGTGGTTTGGAGCATAGTGATTTCCTGTTATTGAGCAGACATCTCTTTGGATACAGCTCTTCACGTCCACAGCAGTGCCATGGAGGTGTTGGGTGTGTCCGTACGCCAGTGGGGAGGGACTTAGGGCTGGTCTCCAGAGAGGGCTGTGCCCGGCACGGCCAGCAGGAGTGGAGTCGTCTGAATTCCTTGGAATGGTAGTGTGATTTTTGCTGTTTCACAGTTTGAACTTGACTGGTGCAATGCCTCGAAACAAGTTCAAACTAGGCAAAGAAATTTTGAATGGTACCTAAACCAGTGCATTCTCTTTGTTTGTTAAGGAATGTTCAGATTTAAAAAAGGAAAACTATTCCATCCATAAAAAAAATCGACTAGCTACCAAAGAACACATTTAATAATTATATTGCAGGTATTTTATTGCAATGATTTTAATATTCCAAAGCTATTTTTACACAAATACTATGTAGAATTATAGGTATAAACTAATCTAACTGTATAACACATAAGACTTGTAACCAAGACTGTTATTTGCAATTAGTAAAACCACATTATCGTTTCTTTCTGTGATTGGCAAGAAAGAATGTCACCCGAGGAGATCACAGCCCCTGGCAGAGCACAGGAGCTGAGAATGGGACCCTGCTCCCATTGAACTCAGTGAGCCCTTCCCTCACTGGCTTCAACGGGAGCACGAGGAGCCGCGTGTTAGAGCTGTGTGTGCCACGGTGTGACACTGTGTGTGACACTGTGTGTGCCACGGTGTGACACTGTGTGTGACACTGTGTGTGTGCCACGGTGTGACATGGTGTGACACCCTGTGTGACACTCTGTGTGGCACACTGTGACACTGTGTGCCACGGTGTGACATGATGTGGCACTGTGTGTGTCATGGTATGACACTGTGTGACACGGTGTGACACAATGTGGCGCTGTGTGTGCCACAGTGGGACACAGTGTGACACGGTGTGACATGGTGTGACACTGTGACACTCTGTGTGTGGCACTGTGTGACGTTGTGTGACACTCTGGGTGTAACACTGTGTGTGGCACTGTGTGACACTGTGGCACTGTGTGACACTATGTGACACGGTGTGACGCTGTGGCACTGTGTGACACTATGTGACATGGTGTGACACTGTGACACTCTGTGTGTGGCACTGTGTGACACTCTGGGTGTGACACTCTGTGGCACTGTGTGTGGCACTGTGTGACACGGTGTGGCACTGTGTGACACTCTGTGTGTGACACTGTGTGTGGCATGGTGTGACACTGTGACACTCTGTGTGTGGCACGGCGTGGCACTGTGTGACACTCGGTGTGGCACGGTGTGACACGATGTGACACTCCAGGTGTGGCACTGTGTGACACTATGACACTCTGTGTGTGACATTGTGTGTGTGGCACGGTGTGACACTGTGACACTCTATGTGTGGCACGGTGTGGCACTGTGTGACACTCTGGGTGTGACACTCTAGATGTGGCACTGTGTGGCACTCTGTGTGTGACACTCCGGGTGTGGCACTGTGTGGCACTCTGTGTGTGACACTCCAGGTGTGGCACTGTGTGACACGGTGTGACACTCTGTGTGTGGCACTGTGTGACACGGTGTGACACTCCAGGTGTGGCACTGTGTGACACGGTGTGACACTCTGTGTGTGGCACTGTGTGACACCGTGTGACACTCTGTGTGGCACTGTGTGGCACTCTGTGTGTGGCACTGTGTGACACGGTGTGACACTGTGGGACACTCTGTGTGTGGCACTGTGTGACACTGTGTGTGACACTCCGGGTGTGGCACTGTGTGACACTCTGTGTGTGGCACTGTGTGACACTCTGTGTGTGACACTCTCGGTGTGACACTGTGTGTGTGACACTCCGGGCGTGGCACTGTGTGACACTCTGTGTGTGGCACTGTGTGACACTGTGTGTGACACTCCGGGTGTGGCGCGGTGTGACACTCTGTGTGTGGCACTGTGTGACACGGTGTGACACTCTGTGTGTGGCACTGTGTGACACGGTGTGACACGGTGTGACACTCTGTGTGTGGCACTGTGTGACACTGTGTGTGACACTCCGGGTGTGGCGCGGTGTGACACTCTGTGTGTGGCACTGTGCGACACGGTGTGACACTGTGTGTGTGGCACTGTGTGACACTCCAGGTGTGGCACTGTGTGACGCTGTGGCACCGTCCCCGCGCTGCCGGTGTCCCAGCTGTGCCCCGGTCCTGCCGCAGCGGAGCTGAGGCTCCGCACGCCCAGCCCAGGGCTCCGCTCCGGTGGATGCTCGCTGACCGCAGCGAGCTGCTCCGCTGCTGTGATTCACCAGGCCAGGGGACAGCAGCAGCTCTGGAGGCTCGCGGTCCTTCTGCTGGGACATCAGTGAATGTTTTGGGAGGAGCTGTGATCCCTCGGAGTCAAGAGCAGCATCCCCACGACCCCGAGGTACAGCCCGATGTTTTGTGGCTTTGTATCTGTGTGTAGCAGGCTGAGCTTTTGTCCCACGCATTCTTTCTTGCTCGTCTATTAGTCAGGAAAATGCATGAAATAGTTTCAAGTTTGTAGCTGAAAAGCTTTAAGCGCTTTGTTGCTAACAGACCCATAGGAGAGAAATCATCCCATTCCTACTCTGATAAAATGAAAGAGAAAAGCGTGCAACATCTGCATATTAAATTTTAATGTAAGGAGAAAATAGACTTTAAAGAACGTACATGTGCCTGTTAGGTTTCTAACTGGTATTTCAAATTACTGTAGTAATTATGCTAGGTGTATTAAATTCCAAAATAACCAAATATGCAGGTATAGGCCCAATGCAAGTCTAGAAATAGATAATCTTACTTCCAACCTTTTTGTTTTTAAGGGAAAACAAAAAAGATAGAGGAAAATTCAAGGTAAACTAGAATCCAAGCACTATAAACAGTAGCAGGTACTGGTTTGGGGGATGAAGCCCACTCAAAATACCAGTGACACCAAAATAGAGCAACTTTTGTAGCACCAGTTATTTCCCAAGAGGACAGGGTCTACTCAAGGTTCAGGGTATACAGTTTATTTCCACCCAGTGTTTAGAATACAGGTGAAATATCTCTTTATTAAAATAAAGTGAAATAAACCCAATATTTTTGGCACTGAATATTTCTCTGTATTTCAGTATGTTAAACCCACTTTAAGGCTGACAAGGCAATTATCTATGAAAAAGAAATCTAATCTGGACATTTTTTGAATCTAGCTTACCTTAAATTTTAGCAAGCTTTCTTTTGAAGTGTCCCATCCCCACAGAGACATAATTGACATGGAAACATTGATAAGCTCACACATAAATTACCTTATGAATGCAGTCTCATTAGTGTAAGGTTAATAACAGACAGTGATAACTAAGGGTTTATTTTTTTCCAGCAAAACACTGCTTTGTAACGTACCTATAGTTTAGAGAATAAAGCCTTATTTATTTAAAACTTGAGAATTTTAAAATGCAGGGAAATTCAAAGTACATTGCCGCATTTTTAGTATTTCCATTGTATTGTCTTTATAGACTACTTGCTGAAACCAAAGAGAACTTTCATACCAGCATTAAATTTGCACCCAATATGCAATTTCAGGATCTCTGATACACACACGTGCAAGCCCCTAAATAGGACTGTGTATATGTACATGCACACACATTTTTATGGGGTGTATGCATGTCTGTATACATGTGCACACACACGTCCACACACACTAAAACTGATGCACAAGCTATAGATTTTAAGTGTTTTGAGTTTTTTACATGTCTGTTTAAGTAGATTATAAACCTTTTGGTTTTCTCTAAGCCATTAGGAACAAACCACTCTTCCCATAAGCAATATGCGCCTCATACTCTGAATAGGCAAAGAACACACTTGTCTTTAATTTCCTTCAAAACATGAAGCAAATAACTCTGGAACTGCTCAGTCTACCTGGAAAGCTGTGTTACCTCTGAGCAGACTGCCCAGCCACGCTGACTGAAGCATGGACAGCTTACCTGGTGCTCCCTTGCTCTGACTGGTGCCATTTCCCACCAGGGCATCCTTGAAGGGGAGTTTTTCTAATGCTGCATTTAACATTAGCCAGGAAACCTGTCTCTGTCTGTTCGTGTTAGTCTTTCAGTTCATTTCATTCCTGACAAAATGAAAATTGGTTTCAAATTCGACAAGAGGATCTAAAACTCTGCCAGGAAGGATTAGGAGAGGGAGCAGAACCCAAAACAGTTTGGGAGCATCAGGAGATGGGGCTTCAGTCAAAGGTGACTCCAAGGGCAAGAGGGCATTAGGAACATGCACCCAGCCAGCAGGCTGCATCCAAACATGACTGCAGTGACCACAGGGGGAGGCTGGCCGAGAGGTGAGCTGTCCACATCCATCCCCATTGTAAATGGCATCATTCGATTTCTAGGAAAAAAAAGAGCAAAACAAACAAACAAAAAAAAGATCTCCTCCTTCAGACTGCCCCACAGCTCCGTTAGCCCTGTGGCTTTCCAGGGCCGCAGCCTCCTCTCCTTACTCAGGTAAAGCAAACCCCACCAGAGCCAGCCAGCCACGGCTCTGCTGCTTGGGAAGGTGCTGCTGCACACCCACTGCAGGAGCAAATCCCCAGCGGAGAGCAGCCCCGAGCCGGGCTGGGCTGGCCGAGAGCAGCCCCGGGGCTGCCCTGGCGCCGCTCCCCTCCTGGCATTGCAGGAAAAGCTGCGGTGCAGGTGGGCACTGCCCCGGGGGCTGCTGCTGCCCGGAGGGCTCGGAAACACTGCTGAGCTTATACCAAAGAGTCTTAGGACACCTGAGTTGTAAACAAGACATTTTTACCCCAAGAAGCGTTCCTTCTTTCTACTACTCTTCCTCCTATCCTCCTCCTCTTCCTCCTCCTTTGTACATAGGGATGAAAACTATGCATTTAGCAAACAAAGAGAAAGCACTTACCCTTTTCTATCTCACTGCGTTTGGGTGCATTCAAAGGCCCAGGGGCTAATTTTGAGACTTTGCTTAGCCTCCTGGTTTATTATTGTGGTGTGGTTAGCTTTACAATACATTTGGTAACTATTTGCTAAAGACAAAGAAGCAAAAGGTAAGGAATAGCTACTTCCACGTGTTAAAAAAAAAAAAAAAAAGAAAAAAAAAAGAAAAAAAAAGTGTGTAAAGATCTACTATTTATAGTGTGAACCAAAGACGCTACCTCACTCGATTTCCATTGGTGATTTTAATCACATTGATGATACCAAAGAATACCAAAGATTTTTCATGCACGGCCTTGGTCTGGAAAGGGAACTCATCCTCCTTCTTGCCCCCATCCCCTGACCCCCTTCCTCACCTTCACTCAGTGTGTAACCTTGTCTTCATTCTTAGTGGTAATGCTAATAACCTTACAAATACATCTCTTGCTACAACTGCTACTACTGACGATGATAAGGATAAAAATAATAATAATAATAATAATAATAAAGCTCTTGGCAAACATGTTGCAAACTTTGTAAACTCATAGGACGAGTGCCTTGCTTGAACCAAAGTGTTAAACCGCTGTTGACCTCTTTATCTCTCACCTTATACTCTTTGAATACCTCAGCCTGTTAGAAAGGCCACTAATGAAAAAAAGGAATAATTCTTCACCGTGGTGCTTTTTGCCGTGCAACCATGCAATGAAACTTTCTTTGATACCAAAGGAAAATGTTTTTTTCCACTTTCTTGCTGACAAACCAAAGGTTCCCTCTTCTTTCCCCCAAAGCAGCTTGAGTCCCTCAGCCCAGACAGGCCGTGCATCGCTTTTACCAATTCCTCCAAATACCTCATAGTAATAAATCTTTAGGGTTATGTTGTATAGAGAGTCTATGTGATAAGGCAGAACTTACTAGTTTGATAATTGTTAAGGTTACTTAAAAAAAAGCTTTATAATTCTTATTTATTTTGTAGGGGTTGTTTTGTTTGTATATTCCTTTTATATTGTTTGGTTTGGGTTTGGGTTTCTTCTTTTTCTCCTGTTTTTTGGCAGAACTTCTCTGTTATACTCAAGGAAGATCTTGTTCCTGGGAATGTTTCAAAGTGGGTAAAGATTGCTGTTTGCAATGAATGCAAGAAAGGGAAATGTGGCTTCGATTACTTTTGTTTCAGCTAGGATGCTTTGTGTTTGCTAGTCGATGTTCTTTTCACAGGGTAAAAAGAAAAATATTCTCTGCTGTGATAAATGGTTCCTATTTTTTCTCTATAATGTGCTGTGACTTTTAATTTAATTACATTTTGTATACGCTTATTTAATCACTGCTTTAATTTATGACTATGTAGTTTTAAAAAAAAAAAAAAATTGTATATAGTAGATTCAAAAATGGCCAAAGCTTTATGTTACAATCTTTTCATTCTTGATGCTGAGATGAACTGAAGGAGAGTGCTTCTCTTGACTGCAGGGTGTATCTTCAGCCTTGTCTTGGCATGCACTTCCACCCGTGTTACAAACACTGCCAGGTTACCCCCCAGGCCTCCCTTCCCCCCAACTTGTACATGCCAAAATGAGTGTTTCAAGGTAGTACTTTTGTCACTTAGAAAGCAGAAAGGCATTATTAGTGTGTTTTTCCTTTAATTTATTTGTCTTTTTCTAGAAAGATTGCTTTTGTGGGTGAGACCCGCACATCCAAAGAATTTAAAAGTCGTTTAATGTTTAAAAGCACTGGCATTTGTGAGAGATTTTGCTGAGTTTTTATTTTCCTTCGCCATTCGCACGGGTAGCGCAAGCGAGTAGCGGGCGCGGGCCTTGGGAGAAAAGCGGACTTGAATCTGGAAACCTTGCTCGAGGAAAGGCTTTTGTGGTGGGACAGCAGAGAGCTTGGGGCCACCCCCGGGCCACCAGCAGGCCACCAGCAGGCAGGGATGGCATCCTTGGGGCACGGCCGGGCTCGGGGCCGCAGCAGCGCCGAGCTGCCCCGGCTGTGCCGCGTCCCCGCAGCTCCAGGGAGGACAAGGCACTCGGAGTTGGAAAGCAAAAAAAAATAAATAAGGAAGGGTAATGACAATGATACTTCTGCAAAGCTGATGATGGCATCATGGCACAGAGAATAGGATGCCACTCACTTGTGTTTTATTTGGCGTAAAGAGTAGGTTCTGGTTCAACGAAATGTTGAGTCCTGACGCGGTTTGTGGTGGCTGTAAATATTTCCTGTGCAGTAGCTGAGCCCCAGGTGTACCTCGTTTTCCTTGAGGGGATAGTGAAGGGGTTGAGGGAGGGAAGGACAAGGGCAGGGTCTGAGCTTTTGGTCAGAAATTACACTTTCTAGGTACATTTTTATACTTTGAGTATCGAAATGGGGCAATAAAGACCCTCTGAAAGGAAGGATCATTAAATGATCTGTTGGTGGGCATTGGCTCAGCGTCTGCTTTTAATACCGGGGCTAATGCTGTGCAGTGAGCTACACATGTAGGGGGAGGCCAAGTGTGAGTCTGTGACGAGCCATGGAGCACTGGACAAACCGTGCTCAGGGAGCCGCGCCTGCCTGTCCCGTTCCGCTAGTTCGGTTTTTCACGGAATGTTCTGCATTTCCTGCACTTCCTGCATCCTCACCGTGGGGCCGCGCTCGTTCTGCAGCCCGAGGCGCGGGGAGCGCTCGGTGCCGCCTTGTCTGAGCCTTGCCCGGGGAGCTGCGAGCAGCCCCGCCACAGACAATCACAGCTCCCAGCTCCGCAGGGCTAGGAAACCTTCCCAGAGCAAGCGGGAGTTCTTCCAGAGCAACGGAACAAAACCAAAAAAAAAAAAAAAAAAATTAAAAAAGAAAAAAAGAAAGGAAAAAAAAAAAAAAAAAAAAAAAAAAAAAAAAAAAAAAAAAAGCCAAAGAAAAATAACGAATACGAAGCGAAGATTTTGCTAAAGCCCTTTGCTGCCATCTTTAGTTCGCCCATTAGGAAGCAGCAGTAGTTTATGCGTTGCATCTGCATTTCAGACTAAATGATTATTGTACCTAATTACGGTTGATTGCTGATATTTCCTCACTCTCTCTCTTAGTCAAGCGCTTCTTCTGTATTTTTGTGTGTAGCGATGACAAGTGCAGTGCGCTAGGCATTGCCCTGGGTTGGGTATGAGTATCTCCTGTACTGCGTTAAGGTTTCTTTAAGTTACTTTTTTTAAGCTTTGCTACTGTTCTCACTTTATGCCGTGCAATATCATCTGCTGTGTTTGCTAAGCAAAAAAATTTAAAAAAAAAAAGAAAAAAAGAAAAAAAGAGAAAAAGTTAAAAAAAAAAGAAAAAAAGCAAGTGATGATGTCATCATGCTTTTCAGTGTTACAATGTTTCAGCGTTACAATGTTTCAGCGTTTATGTAGTCACAAAAATGTAGTAAATAAAAGGTTGGATTTTCCAGCACTTTAAATTTAGATATTTCTTGCCTTCTTTTGTTTCTCCGTGTGCAGTTACAAGGCACTGGTCTGAGCCAAGGGGAGCAGGTCAGCCCCACGGGCAGCCCCTTGGGAGGGGCAGCTTGGGGCCTGGGAGGGACATCCAGGGGATGGGGGGAGAGGGGAGGGCACACCAAAGGGCATCCAAGGCTTCCCAGCACTGTGCCCTCCATCCACACAACTGTGCAGCCCCTGCCCCCAGCAAGCATTCCCCATCCCATCCCATCCCATCCCATCCCATCCCATCCCATCCCATCCCATCCCATCCCATCCCATCCCATCCCATCCCATCCCATCATAGTCGGCTCTGGAAAGATGAGTGCCAAGTATCTGGGAGGTGAGTGTGGTTCATACCAAATGCATTTCTCTAATTGAGGGAAAAAAACATTAAGAAAATAAGCGAAGCAAATAATCTTGGTTTCCTTTATATCATCTAAGGGTATGGATGTCACCAAACTAATTCACAGAGGTGTTTCCTTTTGTGTGATGGAGTCCACCCCAGGCCTGCAGGATCAATATTTAATTGTTTAAAGGGATATTGTATTCCTTTCCTGTCACTGTTGTTAATGCCTTCGCTCTCTGTAATCCCACGGGGTCTTTTCCTGGGGATCTGATCAGAAAGATTACCCATCACTCGGGAGTGGTGGGAGGAGAGTCCCAGCCATAAAAGATTCAGGAATGCATTGAACCATTTTCTCTCTATCTCCTAATGAAGTGATGAAGCGTGTGCCACAAAATTTAACAGGGTTTTGTGGCAAATCAGGTTGCACTGCTGAGAGGAGGATTAAACCTTCATCGTTGTCCCATAAATCATGGCATCAGCTACATTTATTCTGATGGATGGCCTGGACTCTGCTGACAATATTTTATCTCTGGAAGCGCCTGCAGCCTGTGCCCTGATGTGCAATTTCTTTTTACTGCTAAGCTGAGAGGCACTGAGCGTATCCCTTCAGAGGCCTCCCCCCAGGCTTGGTATCTCAAGACCATGTCAGAAACCAAAGCATCACCAAGAACCCCTGTCCAGGACAAGCACAAAGGCAAAGGGGATATAGAAAGGCAGAAATATCCTCCAGCAGGAGTGCCTCTGGGATTTGTTCACCTGCAGCACCACAGCAGCCAGGCCTGGGATAACCCAGTGCTGATCAGGATCTCCATGGGATGGGGCTGCCCAGGTGCAAGGTGAGGGCTCCAGCTGTGTTCACCCTCACCTGACAGAGAAAGGGACACAGCAAAATGCTTTTTCTTAAAAAAAAAAAATCCAGAGATGCCACAAGGGTTGAAGCACACCAGGCAGACGGGGGGATTGTTCCCATGTTCTCATCCCACGGCTCAGGGGACAGCAATGAGGAGCACATGGGCAGAGCCTGTCACAGCCACAGCAGAGCCCCTTGCTGGGACCTCTATCCACACCTCCCAGCCCTTGTTTCCCTCTCACATGAGTCTTTTTGGCCACTAATCCCTGCACAGGAGGTGTCCCTGGGCTGCACTCATCCCACACAGTGGCTCACTGCCCCATATTCCTGGGTACCCTTGGTCACCCAGACCATGCTGTAGGGACAGGCCAGTCACAGGCAGGGGCAGCTGGGGTGCCCGGGAGCCTGCACAGCTTCCCAGTTACTTCAGCAAACCAGAACTTTATTTTGGAGTTGTGTTTAACTCTGGAGTGTGCACCACTTATGCCAGCATGCTCAGGGGAGCGAGCTGGGCTTTTCACAGGAGCCCACAACCCAAACACCAAAATGAGCTTCACAAACTTTATTTTCTGAGCACAGGCAAGATGTAAGGTGAGCAGAACAGTGCAAACCATCTCCCCAGGACAGGGAGAAGAGTTGCTCTTGCCTCAGTTGCCCCTAGACCCTTTCAGGGACAAAGACAGCAGCAGCAGCTGGTGCCTTCACCCACCCTTGGTGGCAGCACGGGCAGCAGAGGGATGCAGTGCTGCAGCCTGGTTATAACATGTGGCCAGAAAGGCAATAAAGGCTGGCTGAGCTAGACCCTGCTGCCCAGCCAGAGAAGCTGTGCCTGGTAAGGGGGGGAGATCTGGTATATTTGGGGGGAAATATGGGCTGCTTTGTGTTCAGGTTTGAGCTCTTTAGGGATTTGTGTTTATGTGTGGGGAGAGGAAGAGATGGGTCATGGCTCAGGTGCCCTGTGTGTGATGGGGCAGTGCTGCTGTCAATGTTATAAATTACCAATAAATGCTAAAAGCCTCCAGCAGGGCTGTGGAGGGGAGGTGGGTAATGAGGCAGGGGACAGAGCAGGAGGGATGTGCTGCTGCTGGGCTGCAGCTGGGCCTGTCTCTGTGGCAGAGACAGGGAGGGTGGCTGTGCTGGGGCTGCCTGAAGACTGGGACACGACCTGGACAAGTCCTGAGCAATTTTATTCCTTGTAGGGCACTGCTGGGGAGAGGAGGATGCACAGTGCCCAGCCCCTGTGCCAAGGAAGGGGGGGCATTATTCTCCCTGGTAACAATCCCTGTTTGGATGGAGATGGCAGTGTCACACCCATGAATCTAGGAGCCAGCACAGTTATTTATGTACAGGAAAAGGCCCTTTGTAAAAAATGGTCTATTCATCAAGCAAAATAATTTCCTGCCCAAGGGAGGTGCCCAGAATTTGAGTCTCAGTTATGCTTTCAGTGCTAATTATCACTTAAGGTTAAAGATGATTGGGAGGGAAAATTAATCCCTGTTATTGGCTTAATTAGAAGAAGTACTGCAATGCAAAGTATAAGCAGCTAGTGTAGATGAATCCACAGTGGCTGCTAATACATAAACCACACACTGCTCAGAATATCAGCTGGAAGTGGTTGGCAGTGGAGAGAGTACCAAGGACTACCAACCCCACATGCCATTTGCATCTTGTATGGCAGAAATGTACCCTTGGCTTGACTGAGGGTGGCCATGCTTTTATTTTGGTAGCTCCATGAAGAAAATATAATCCCAGACATATCAGCTCTCTCCCCAGGGCAGCACTGCTCAGCCAAAGTCTGTCTACACAGGTAGGAGGGGCTGCTTGGAAGAGCTGCTGGCGTGAGAGGGTTAACAATCCCTTCTGCTGGTAAGGGTGAGAAGGTTTTTCACTGCTAGGAAAGTGGCAGCCAGGCTACACCACTTTGTGAACCTGATCAAAGGTTTTATGCCTCTGGTGTTACTCTTGGCATTCTGTTTTCTGTCCCAAAGAACAGGTACCTGAGCTTTTGTCCTGCTGGACAAGCACAGTGCTTTGAATAGGATGCTTTGCATGTGCCTGGCACAAAGCCCTGTGTTTCAGCATGCTGTGCTTGGATGGAAGGTGGCAAAGCATCTTACTCAAGCTCTGCTTGGTGGAGGATGCTTCCAAAACCTGCCAGTGGTGTGAGAGCACTGTGAGGCAAAAGGAAGATGCATGGCCAAGGCAGGAGGCTGTGTGAGACCCCTGCTCTGCAGCTGTGAGGCTCCTGCAAGGGGCTGCCAGCAGGCAGGGAGCAGTGGCTCTTCCCTGGCAGGGTGACTCAGCTATAGAAGTGACTGTGTTCATCACAAACATCCCTGGTGATGCAGGGACCAGGAGAGTGAATTACTCAAATTACTTGAATCTCCCCAGTGGTGCACGGAGATTCAATCTCAGCCTGGCATTAAATCAAGTCAGTGACATAGATCAAAGGATACTGCTTTAATCACCTCGTTAGGCCACAGACATCATTAGTTACTCATTATGATGTGTTGATGCTGGCATTCTCTGTAACACAGTTATGTACACTCGCTATCAGACATTTTTCTCATCAAACGGGATGTCAATACTTTAACATCTTAATGAGTTACAGTCAATATCCATTGCAATAAAGCTCCTGTTTTCTCATGATTTCATCTACCCTTAGGGTTTTGATTAAAATGGCCGCTTTTTCCAGGTAATTGATTGAGGAATTAGGGAAATTCCATGTAGGAACAAGCACATGCTGCTATGCAGGCTCTGAAAACCTTCAGTTGTGTGCAAATGCTTCAGATACTTGCAATTTTAATATGGATTTTGGATACTGTTGTTTACTTCTTCTTTCCCAATCACTTGTAAAACAGATTTAGCATCAAATAAAGTAATTAAAATATCTAAGAGAGAATAATGGGAAAATGTTCCAAGCAAATCATTAGTTTGCAAAGGTCTAAGGATGAGAACAGGACCTGCTGTCAGGTGAGCACCAGTTTGGATGAACATGCACAATGGGAAGGGTTTCTGATTTACTGCACTGGCAAAATATAAAACCATTTGCAGGAACACAAAAGCAGGCAGAACAGACTGCAGTGGTATTTCAGGCTCAGGATGGGCAGGTGTAAGTTTGCAGAAGTCCACAGTTGTCTGAACTGGGGTGAGGCATCATCTATTCCAGCAAAGCAGGTTTTTTGCAAGTGAACTGTGAAAGTTTACCAATGTAATGGGAGAGTGAAGTCCTGAAGCTTCCCCAGCCCACTGACCACCTTCTACATTCATCAGAGAAAAATGTTCATACACCACCATCAAAAAGAAATTAAATATGAGAAGGAAAATGATGTAGCATCAGGGAGCTTGCAGAACTGACTTGATGCCCATGGATGTCTCCCACCCAGATGGACCAGACAGGACACAACCAGGGCTCTGCTGTTGGGGTTGTTGGCTCTCCCAGCTCTTCCCTTGGGCAGGGGCACAGCTCTGCCCACAGGGAGCCTTCTGCTCACTGCAACCCTTTCATTTCCACCCATCTGGACAAATCCTGGCTCCAGTTAGGTACATTACTAAAACATAAATGACTTCAGTAATTCCTCTTTAATTTCCCTCCATGAAATTTGACACTTCTAAGGGCAGATCTAGGGCCGCAGTTTGGGACTGTAAAGCCACATTCAAACTGTCTTTCATTTTAAAAACATCTTTTAGACAGGAAAAGACAGCAGAGGTTTCCTGGATCTAATTTAAACCCTGAATTAGACATTTTTTTACTCTTTATGGTAGTGAAAAACTATGTGGTTGCTGCATTTGTGGGAATAAGAGAAAATTTGCCATATTCTTAGCAGCCACTGAAAATAGAAAGTGAGCTGTTATGATTTGTGCTGGAAACTGCAGCCACTCCCAGTGCTGAGCTCAGCAGCCCAGGAAGGGGCAGCTCCCAGCTCTGGCTGTGACACCCTGGGGTGCTCTGCTGGGCTTCAGGGGCTGGGGAGCAGCTCTGGGCACCTGCCAGAACACAGCTGAGCTCTGGGGCCCAGGCACCCCTGGTAAGGGGTGGATGGAGAAAATAAAAACATAAGGAGCTTTGTAGAAATGATTATTTCATGAGAGAATGGATGAAGGTTAGTGTTGTGATAAAAAACCAGCACACCAAACCCTTGGCTCATTTTCTGGTCATCACAACTTGAGGGGTCCCTTGGGACCTCTGCTGAGAGCCAAGTTTACATTCCCTGATATACAAGTGGTTTCTAGTCATCTGTCTCCTTGTCCTTGGAGTATTACATGCTGTGGGGAGGCAGTGTGGAATTATTAGTAGGAGTCACTTCTTCACTACACAGCTTGTTTGGATCACTGGAGTCCCAAAGTTAGTAAACAAGATAAGAAATCCACTCAGAAAACACTCTGAATGAAAGCCCCAAGGAACAATGTGGCTGAAAGTGTTCCTTTACAGAAGAAGGAAAAGCCATTGGTTTTGCCTTCTGTGAACTCCTTGCCCCTGTACTTTACAAAGGTGCAAGGAAATTTTGCACATTCATTTTGAACAGGAAAGTGCAGGTGAAGACGTGCAGGTAATATTATATTAATACGGGTTTAAAAGAGCAAGCCCATGAGGTGCTGGGCTGACCCCAGCCCCTGATCTGTTCCCAAACCTGTCCTCCATTGAAATCCTTTTTGTTTGCTCAAAACTTGCCTTCAGATTTATGTAACTCCTGCTTCCAGTTTTATCACAAGTCTAAAATCTTCATAACCAGAAGGCACATAAGACATGCCAAATTCTATCAAATGGAATTCTTTCTGATTGTAAATCAGTGCAGTGATATTTGAGAGTTTATTGAATGACATTAACATTGGGGTTTAATAATAATTTTCTCAGGTTGATGGAGGTTTCCATGAACCTCTGAAAGAAGAAATTAGTGGCCAGAGCAAGGCTGACTATGACCCATCAGTCTTTCAACTAATTTTAGTGGGCTTTGCATCAACTGGGTGTTGGCAGCTTTTTCAGTGTCACTCACTTTTGAAGGAGGCCTACCTAGAATAATTAGCTCATTCACCTCTAACAGAAATTATATGTTCCTTATCTCTTTAATTAGAGTGTACAATGTTAGTAAAGATGTATTATCTATGTATTAATTTTAATGAGTTGTTTTGATGTCAGGCTCGCTTATGTAGGGTCATCAGTATGAGGATAAGAATTAAAACCAGATTTTAAATCCCTGAAGAGTTATATAGTCCTGCATTTCCAAAGCACTTGACCTTAGAAGTGCTTTAGATTGCTCCTTTCTTATGTTTCACTGGGTTTTTTTACATTGTGGCTCGCTTGGCAAACACTAAATTACAGGAAATCATATGCAATAAGGGACAGAAACAAGTTCACTTTTTTTGGCTCTTAGTGTGGTCATTGGCATGATGAGGGAGAAAGAGTGACAGCACCTGAAATGAGTACACAGCTGTAAACTGCATCTCCAGAATCCCACCAGTCTCCTGCAATTAGCCATTAGACCTTTTAGGGAAGGGAGGACAGATAGAGCATATCTGGTACTTGGATGTAGGTTTGGTGCCAGTTTTTAAGGATTTCACCCCAGAAGCTTTGTGTGACTGGGTACTGTGTGTATGTTGATCCCAAAGAGATGCCACAGCCCCTCCAGAGTAGCACCAGCCCTGAGGAGAACCTAAGTTCTGGTTTGTCCCTTCAAGAGCCCAGCTGGAGATGGAAAGGCACCTCTGTCTGAGCAGAGGTAAGGCAGACCTGGGAAAAGCAGCACTGAAGAGATTCCAAAGTGTAGTTTGAGACACAACAGTCCCCTAAGATGCCATGTCCCAGGACTCAGGCAGCAGCACACCATGTAGGTGGGACTCTAAGATGTGATCTTAATTTTAGGAAAAACAGCACATTAAAAAAAAAGGTTCTTGTTGCAGAATGAGTGATGGGGAACCCACTGTGTTTTCTCAGCTGCAGCCTGAATTGGCAGTGTGGTTGTAGCATTTTCCATAGGCACTATTCCAGCAAAACACTTGAGTATGTGCTTAATTAAATCATGTGAGAAGTTTAAGGGGCTGGAAAGCATGCAGCTAAATCCTTTGCTGGGGACTTAATATTAATGCCTCAGTTTCCCTTCTCCACCATAGAAAAGAAATATTTACTTCCCATACACAGTGCTGACAAACTTAATTCAATCTTCCTTGTAAAGTGCCTTGAGGGCTTTAGGGAGAAGGTGCTATAAAAATCAGAATATTATTCTACACTTCTTGGCAAGCACTTAGCTTTATGTATTATCCTATTGCTGATGCCTCTCCCTCTGGCTGACAGCAGGATCAATTAATGTAGATAAACCAAAAGAGGCTGTTCAGGAGACTTGTGGTCCGTGTAATCTGCTAGCACCTGATGACAAATCCAAACTTGAAAAGATGGAAAAGTCAGAGGTTTTAAGGCATTTTAGTGTAAAACCAGACAGTGGAAGACTCTGAAGACTGTGTCTGTCAGGAAAGAGGCTGTTCCTCCAGTAATCTATTTTTAATTCCTCGTTGGTTTTTTTATGGCCTTTGCTATTCCCTTTTCAGATTTTCTGATCTTTGGTAAGTTAGCAAACTGTACTCTTATACTGTTTTCTTATTCCAAATTTTCTTCATTAGATTAAGAATCTGGATCTGACCTTAGAGGCAGCTGGAGTTAAGTGAAGACAAGGGAACTGCTGCCAAGGAGAGGCAATCAAGTGAAGCCAGCATGGGAGAGGTTAGGGCAGGGTGGGACTTTTTGAAACCCTCTAATTGTGCTTCTGCATTTAAGCATGTTGAAAGTGCTGTTCAGTACAGAGTATTGCAAGCCACACACATTTTCCTTAAGGTTCACTGATTTCAGTGCAGCTAACACGGGTATTTTGGATATTTTTAACCTCTGTCTTTTCACGCATTGAAATGCAAGTATAATGTAATGTCTGCAAAAACAGAGTGAAAAGTGCTGCTGCAAACCATCTTCCAGATAAAATGAAAATGATTGAAAACATGAAGCTCTTCACAGGTAGTTGCTGTGAATCCTGCCTATAGTTCTGAACATTGTATTCTGGCTAAACTTAATGTTTTTCCTATTTTTGTCTTCTTTCAATGACAATGCATAAACTTCCACATAGTAAACATCAAAAATCATAGCTAATAGTTTGGCATTTTTATCTTTACTGTATATTTAATTAATAAAATTATTACAATGAAAATTAGTTTTAACAAATCTCTAAAGCAGCTGAAAAAGTAATTACAGCAATTCATGAATGAGTGATTTGTTTGCTTGTTTAATTTTTTAAAATATAACCATTGGCAACTCCTTTCTCTGTTTATGTGTTTGTGCCTTGCCTTTCCAGGATACAGACTCTTCATGGAAATAATATTTCCTCTTCTATACCTGCTGCATTTGGCACACAATGGAGTCTCATTACTCAACAGAGGCTCTACGTGCCATGAAAAATGAATAATTAAACTCCAGCTATTTCAGTAGGTAAATACTGCTTTTCTCACCCCTGTGCATAAAGCAGCCAGTGTTCCACACCTGGCAGTGATCTCCTCTGGGAGTTCAGCCTCCTGGAAGTCCTCTGGCATGAAACCTCAACAGCTGACACACTGAGAGTCACCCCAGAGCTGTCCTGGGGCAAAGGAGGGGGTCAGCTGGGGTGGCAGTGCCCTCCACCCACTCTGGCTGCTGGGCTGGAGACAAAGGTGGAGGAAGTTTACAACCAAATGATGTTTGTACCTCTTAGAGCTGCAGCTTCCACAGGTGCTAGGCAGATACTCAGTCATGCTTTCCTCTATTTCAGCAAAGATAGACTTTATGGTACCAGGTATGATACATGGCCTGGGAGTTTCACACAAATACTTGAGAAGGGTGAAATGCTGTTTAGTTTCCACCAAAAGAGAGAAGAAATGCACACCTGCCTCCCTGAGATCCTCCAGCCCTGCAGTGCTGCACTGGCAATTCCAGCAGAATTTGGGGGGGCGGTGGGGCCCACCACTCTCTGAGAAGAGCTTATCAGTTTTGCTCTTGTGTCTAGATTCAGCAGCTTCTTCTCATCTGTAATTTACTATTTTCCCCTGAAAATTTATTTTCCCTCACTCTAGGGAAGTGTGAGGAAATCTCCTTGTCTAGGTTTGAGAGGTGAATCCACAAAACTGATAAAAAAAACAGTGATGAAGATTCATTGCTACCATGACCAGAGACACAGAAGATGCAGAGAAAGGCAGCTTCACATGATTTATGTCAGAAAGGTACCTGCTGTAATTTAAAACAGTCCTAAAGATGCTGTGATCTACAGCAGCCTCTTAAGGCAAACCAGAATCCCCTTTTCATAAGTAATATATCTGTTTATGTAAAGAGGGGAAAATATTACAAGTCTTATGATGGTCTTTCCTGCCAAGCAAAAAACTGAAGCATTAAATGTGCAGAATGACTTGGTGAGTCAAAGCTGGGCAATGGCTTTAAATGTGCCACGTGTCCCTTGCTGGAGCTCTGTTGCTGACAGCTGATGGCATTTTGCTATGGGCTCTGGATAGTGGAAAAAACAGTCTCAATGACAGCAAAGGAAGAGGAAAACTCTCCTCTTCCTTAAAACTGGATGGAGGGAACGGACCCTTAGCATGGTGGGTTGTGACTAGGGCCCTGCTTCTGAAACATGATCTGTGTGTGGAAATCCCACACAGACCAGATGCTAAAACCACAGTCATTCTTTGACATTTCAGTTGAGAAGGAGAACAAATGTGCTCTGTACTCATCTTTTCTTTGTTGAAACAAAAACAATGAAATTAACTTTGAAACAAGGGCTTTGATTACTGTATCTCTGGCGTCATCTTTATGTTGATGTAATTCTATAGACTGGTGGCATCACTGCTGGTTTGCACTGGTGTAAGAACAATCAAGCTCTGTGTTTTCCAGGCAGTGGAGCTGCTTATGTTTTGTGTAAAGAAAGAAATGCAGTCAAACAACTTAAAGGGGAAATAAATTAACCAAGACATTCAGAAGGAGCCAAAAGCAATATGAGCACAGATACAACTACACTATTCCAACTGTATTGCTAGTTAAAAAAAATACCCAGCCTAATTAAGGAAGTATTGACTTCACTATAAATGTGTACACTAATCTCTCTTTGTTCTCGAGTTCTAATTGACATCCAAAGGTGAACAGTTTAATAAGTTTCTGCAATTTTATTTATTTTAGTATATGTACTGTACTTTACCGCCCTTGAGATCTTTGAATGAATGGAAATTTCCCTTCCCCTTCAAATAATGTTATGCAACATGAAAACAAATCAACTGTAAGGCTTAAAATTATAATTGACCTGCTGTGAAAGTAGGAAAATTCTGCCCAGTATAGCCTGAGTTGAAATTCTAGCTGCTTCTGTGTAGAGTTGACCTTTGTGTATGACCAAGGATTTCACTATTGATGACATCTGGCAGGCAGAGAGATTTATATACTTATTTTTATTTATTTATTTATTTATTTATTTATTTATTTATTTATTTATTTTCACTCAGTGAAGCACAGTCAGGACTTTCAGTACTCAGCTTTAATGCTCTTTTTTTTTGCTATAGTTACTATTATGCTCTCATTTTGAGGATATCAAACACCTAAAAAAAGAAAATGCTTTGCTTCAGGTACAGTAAAGATTAGAAACATTATGCTTGGGGTGAGACACAGAGGCTTTGTGTGTATCAAGGAAATTTGGTGTATGAACAGAGAGGAGCTGGGCCCAGGACTGATTTAACTGACCTTGCCAACAAGTGAGGAGAGCCACACTATTCTTCACTGTAGCCATAAGATTACAGCACAGCAGCTCGAGTGGAGTTTTAGAGAATGTATTTTATGTTAAAAACATGAAGAAAAATACACCCACAAAAATTTGAAACCAATTAAACCTGAATCTGTGTACATTTCACATTTCTGTATTGAAAAAACAGTTCTGATGACTATGTGCAACACATTCTGTTCAGTGCCATTTCCATTTAGTCTTTACTATTAACACATAGTATAGGCCACTAAATGGCCATGAATATATTAGATGGACTATGGTTAATAATGATGTGATTAAAAAATTTAGAACAAGGCCATGGCAGTTTTCCATTGCTCTGACATTTACCTAATAAGCCCCAAGTCACTGACAGCTTTAGTAAATGATACATGACTTCTCTTGTAAACCTGGCATGGGGTTACATTAAATATTGCCTTGTATTTAACAACGTGCTACTTTCCTGCCCTACTCTCATAAGTCTAGTAGGAGTTGTGGCCTTAATTTAGCTTGGGTGAAACTATAGGTTGGACTTGTTGTTCCAGCAAGGTAATTGCTTCTCTACATAAATGAATTATCCTTTTCATTTACAGTGCCCGTGGAAAGTTGAGTGTAATTTCAACACTGGGCAGTGTGGCAGCCCTTTAACATGTTGTACACGTGCTCACAGTGCTGCTTTTGTCCCTGGTGCCACAGCTTTGCTGCAGGGTGACATGCATGACAAGCTGGGGGATGCTGGCTCAGCCTCACTGCTGGCCTCCCCTACAAAGTGGTACTGATGTGACAGAGGATGAGCACTGCCTGGAAATGGCAAGTCCACGACCTTCCTAACAGGCTGAGCAGGATGGCAGCTCTGCAGAGAGAATGGGAACTCAGCACTTGTGGCACAGGTACAAATAGTTGTGGTACAAGCTCTGGTAGCAGGGGAGGTGAGTGAGAGCAAAGGCTGTGAGCCTGAGTGCTGCTGTCAATGGGGGAGCTGCCTGAGAGGAGAACCTGGCTGGGATGTGCCACCAAACTGCAGAGCAAAGCCATGACCCAGCTGCTGCAGTAGGACAGGGAAAGTAAACAGGGACGGCAGAGGCACCAGAAACTGAACTTTGTGAACTCTTACCAGATGGAGTTACACCAGCAATTAATTTGGTGCAATTACTTCCACACCACTGTGTTAGAAATTATTTCAAGATAGATCAACTCATTAACAACAGGAAAACATTGCAAAACTCCAATCACCTCCTTCTAAGTGTCATGCACTCACTTTCCACTGAAATTAATGAAAATAATGCAAATGGGGTGCCTGGAGTCCTGACAGATCACTGCATTGAGTAATTGGGGTACAGCTCCTGCTCAGAAATAAACACAGTGATGATGAGGGGAGAGAGATGACCTAGACTGAAAACAGTTCTTGTGCTTCCATTTTCCCCAAACCTACTGCTGGCAACATCTTGCTGTTTCTCTTGGCAAACACACATCTCCAGCTTCTGGTCAGGGCCTGCTATTGATACAATAACTTCAACTTTAATATGAAAACCTATATGTTTTCTGATTAGTATTTCAATCAAGCTTAATCCTGGATAAACATTGTGCAACATTAGCATTCACCAGTGGACTTGCAAAATCCCCTTGAAAAAATATGGAAAAAACATTCAAAACCCTGCCTTCAATCTAGAATGAATATTACAGCCACAGAAAAGATCTCTGTAAAAGAGAACAATTTTCCCCTCTTTCAGAGATTGATGAACTATTCATAAGTCAATCATTCACTTCTTAGTTCATTATTGCCTGATTAGTCAAGTAGTGATGCAATTAAACAATGATTTTACTGAGTAGGTGTCTGCTTAGATTGACATTTAAAAAGAACAGGTCATTAGCACTTTAGTAAAACAGAACCTTTCTTTGTTTTTACCATCCTATTTCTATATTTCCATTGCTACCAGTCACCACTTCAGATGAGAGTGCACTGCTCTCACTTGGAGGTGGTATCTAATTGCACATCACAGATCAGCTACAGAAGAACCATGCAGAGTTTGTGAAATATCAGTTCAGGAGTTGCTGCAAATAGAGAAGAGATGATGCAAGTTACTTTCCCCAAGGTGAATTACAGACATGCAGGAAGGGCTCAGTTTCTGTTGGCAAGAAGGCCTGACTGGCTGCTAGAGCTCTGCAAGACTGGCAGCAGAAGAGATTCCATCCTGAGAGGTGCTAAGCTCCTGCTGCTGCTGCCAGGAGAGTAGAGAAGGCACAGGGCAGCCCATGTGACACTGGAAACTTGAGGAGCAGCACAGGACACTGACCAGGCTGTTTCCAACTAAAGGAATCTTCTGTATGTAAACAAAGTTTAGTAGCAAAGCGTTGAGTCCAGGAAATAATTTCTGGTGAGGAGAATAAGCTTTCCTTCTGAGAGGACTGCAATTACTTCTCTATTGTTCTCCTAGTTCCTCCTCTATTTAGTCTTGGCTGTGTCTCCAGTAAGAAAGTACTACTTGGAACATAAAGGAATTTGAGAGCACACACAGAGGAAAACAAAAACCCCAAGATGTCATTTTACATTTGATTCCAAAAGAATCTAAGGTGAGAACATGTTAATAGCTATATGATTTTGCTTTGAAAGGGACAATTAGTAGTGAAATTAAGCAATGGAGAACTTTGGTAGAACTGAATAGAAAGAAAAATCCCTGTAAGTTGCAAAATAACAGTGTCTAACAGCAGAGCACCAGTTAGTTTATGTTTCCTATGTTTGTTCGCTCCCTTCAAAATATTTAACACTACGACCACAATTTGTGTATTTCTAAGAAAGAAAACTAAAATATTGTTGTTCCTACTCTGTCACAGATCTTAATTTTCCAGACATGGGACAGGCTTCCTCTAAAAATATTTCCATTGTTTTAATTGATGCACTTGCACCAGGGAGAGCTGAAGGAACCAGATGATAATCAAGTCCATGGGTCAACAGTTTCAGAAATAACTATCTAAAATTAGGTGCCAAATTCCATGGTTAGGAACTTGAGTAGAGGTGGGCTGCTTTTTAAAAATAATGCAGGAGTGACAAATTCTTCTGAAGTCAATTTGAGCTGGAGGTGAGTTTTCCTTTAAAAATCAGGCTGATTTATATAAATACCTGGTATTGTTACAGGCATATTGGACATCCTGGGTTGAAGGTTTGAACTTCCCATCCCAACCCAAAGCATAACTGTATCAGCCTGGACCCAGTGCACAGAGCACTCACTCATTAGTTGTGAATTAATACAATCCTGTAATTGCGTAACTCATTTCTTTGCAAAATGGTTACTACTGGTAACAATTAAATTATAGTTGATTCTTCATAAGGTTTGTTTTTTAATATATTTCAAATCTGTTTCATTGCATACTGTACCTTCCAGTCTATTTCTGATTATCTTCATCCTTTTGCAATAATATTCTCCCAGCTGTGGTGATGTTATAGCATAGAGGTGGCATCAATGTCAAAAGCAGTTGTGCCACATCATTTAACAAGCAGTAATTGTCTCCAGGAATCACAGGAATCTTGATCTGCTTCATCAGACATCACTTCTTTGACAGATAAAGCTGAAAAGACACTTGGGATGGAACCTAAAATACACTCTGTTTCAGTTTGCAAGGACTGTGCCAAAGGCCTACAGTGCTAGAGAAAACACAACCATACATTTATCTTTGGTTTTTTTGGTTCCTTTTAAACTTAATTTTATATGAACAAGACTTATGAGATATCACTGTGTCATGCTGCCCCAAGTGAGGACATTTTAAAATCCAATGGCCAGTTTGAGGGGAGTTTTTCACACCGTTACTGGTCACAAGAGCAATAAAGGTCTGGCACATTTCAGCAAAAGGAAATAGGGTGCTGCTGTTAAAATTTCCACAAGATTCATGCACTGTATGTGCAAGAGCCACTTTGTCCACACAGATGCTACACAGAAGTTCTCACCTATTTAGACAGTGAGGTCAAGCTACCATGAGACAGAAATGGGTAAGAAACCTGTTTTTGTCCCTGCTTGTGCTCCCAGAAGTTTGTGTTGGTTTAGATTTGGCAGTGGGAGGACAGTTAAGGTTCTGTTTGTTTATAAGCTAATCCTGCTTTTGTGTGATGTGTAATGCAACCATGTGCTTTTTGGATATTTAAGTTGATATTAAGCTTCTGAGGTCAGAAATTTATTTCAGTACTGTCATTGCTCTCATAAGATTTCCTAGTGTGTGTAAGCAAATTCCTGTGGTTGAAGCCCCTTATCCCATATTTTCTCTGTGTATTCATGCAGTATTTATAATTATTTTTGTGACTGGGAGGAAAATTATGATTTCAAGGGCATTTTTAGCTGTTTTACCCAAACTAAATCCAAAAATTTGTTTTGGATTTTTATCATTCTTTTGCTTTTCTTATTATACATGGAATATTGTATAATTAGATCTCTCTGATCATTTAAAGTTTCGTGTTCTGCTTTTTTTTTTCAGATCAATTATGTGTCTATGTGGTCAAAAGGGAAACAGTCCTTCATCTGAAGTGAAGCAGGACCTGAAGGATGTGTCTCACACATACCCATGGCTCTCAGGGTCCAGGAATGCACTGACTCAAGAGGGGAAGCTGAACCTGAAGTCTCCTTCATGATCACATAGAGGAGGACTGCACACCAGATGTGGCTTTCTCTCGTCATATGCCTTAAAACTTTTTTTAATGATAAGTGGTTTTCAGGCTGGCACTTGACTTCCCATTGGCTTGAACTCCTAAGAAATACGAGGTAATGGGAAGCAAGCTGGCCCATTAATTAAAATGGAAAAAGTACTTTGAGAGAGCATTCTTAGGCAAGTGGGGCCCGTTTTTGTCTGACAAGCTGTTTTGTAAAAACTGCCAAAGTGAGATTAAAAACTTTATTAAAAATAGTATATGAAGCTTAATAGCTAAATAGCTACGATTGTAATTAAATAGTAGAAAGGCAGATTTGGTTTGGGCTGTAAAACCAATATTAGAACAAGGTACAAACTAATTTGCAGTGTCCTACAGCAACAATTAGCGTCCTAAAGGATGTGACTTTTCATTAGGATGACTAGGAGGATCTGACAGGTGGCTGAATCATGCCCACTGTAGTCACGCTGAACTTCATCTACATGCACCCACAGTATTTATTGCTCAGTCAAATTCTTCCTTTTATAATTCTGGATTGCCACATTTGCAATTACATTGCATCCGGCAGAGAGCTCTGAGATCTGTAATTACCAAACACGTCTACAGCAGTCACACAGCAACAGAAGTGACACTCACGTACTTATGAGTGTAAAATCAAAGCCCTGCACCTCCCACTTGCCCATGACTGAATCCAGAGGTGTTTACTGCACAGTTTATTCTGTGAAGCACCCTCCCTGTGTAATGATACACAACTGATAAATGGGAAATCGGTGCAGTTCATACAAACCAAACAGTGCAGAACGGAGTTGTTCTGGAACTTTACATTCGTTGCAATACTTCTAGTGGCTGCTTGGCCAGCTTTGAGAAAAGAGTGGCTATGCAGAGCCCAGATGTACACACTTGTGCAGGAATCCCACTAGAAAGAATCAGGAGCTGGTTAGGCCGTGCACAGGGGGAAGAATTGTGTATGTATAAGTCACCTTCTTGTAGGGAGTGAGTGCCTCCCGTAGGGCTCTGGCTATAAGATGTTTGTAAACTATCAGAGTGGAAGGAATTACCAGTGTAACGACTGGGGATGTGGCCGTGTCATGCCGCCTATGGGACCATCTGGAAGCATGACAAACACTGTCAAATCCGAGCAACAGAGCTGCACAGGGGGCCTGCCCTGGCTGTGGCGCAGTCTCCAGGTGAGCCGTGCGTTGACATTCCAGCTCATCTGCAGTACAGCTCCCCCTTTCAAGCAGATCTTTCTGCTCTCTTCTGCTTTAGCCGGCCGGGATCTGTGTCCCCGGTGAAGAGGGAGCCCCATCCCCAGGGCGAGTTGATTCCCCGTTTTCCGCGGTGCGTTTGGCACTGCGCCTACAGCTGGGGTCTCGGCAGCCCCTGTCCCGACCTGCTTTACCAGGCAGGCCTGATGTGGGGACGGCCCGTCCCTTCCAGGGAAACCTGAATTTCGGCTGGATTAAGGCGGTTATGTAACCTCAGCCCAGCTGACTCCATTGTTCCTCGGCACAATGTAGTTATCAGTGTGAAGTGAGCGCCGAGCACCGAGCTGCTCCCGCCCCGCAGCCCGGGCGGAGCGGGCACTTCACACCTGGCTCGCCGCTCTGCGGCCGCCCATGCACACGTACATTTATTTAAACCCCGGCGGCCTCGGGCTCCTGCGGGCACACAGAGCCAGCGCGGAGGCCGCGTGTGAGCCGCTGACGGCGCCCCTCGCCCGCGCCAGGCCCCGTCGGAGCCCGGTGAGTGAGCGAGGGCCGCTCCCCTCCCCGGGGCGGACAGACAAAACGCTCGGTGGGGGGTTTGGATGAAGGGTTTATGCAGAGCCAGCGGCACCGCTCGCAGCGCTGGGCACGGGTGTCCCGGGGCAGCGGGCACCGCGCTCCCGGGTGGGACCGGGCCGGGCCGAGCCGCGCTGTTGCCGTGACAACCGAGCTGCGGAGCGGCGGGCGGGCAGCGGCGCGGGGCATTGGCGGCCGCGGGCACGTGGGGCCTGTGGGCCGGGCGGGCCCGCCCCGGGGCGGGATGCAGCGGCGCGGGGCGGGCGCGCAGCGGGGCCCGCGGGCCTGGCGCCGGGGGTCGCGCTGCCCCCGTTGGCGGCTGAGCGTGGCGGGTCCCCCCGGCCGGGCTGCGCTGCCCTGGCTCGCCCTGCCCTGCTTCGCTCTGCCCGCCGCCGGGCTGTGATGTGTGTGCCCCGCTCGGTGGGAGGCGGGGAGTGCCCGGCGGAGAGGAGGGGAGTTAGTCAGCGGCGAGGAGGAGGAGGAGGAGGCAGGGCCGGAGGCAGAGCCATGGAGAGCAGCGCTCGGCGGGCGGGGCGGCCTGTGTGACCGGGGCGCATCGCGGGGGCACGGCCCGGCAGCCCGGGCGGCAGCGGCGGGGCCGGGCATGAAGGTGCGGCGCAGCCCCCCGCCGCCAGCCGCCGGCCCGTGACGGGGCGGGCGGGGGGCCGCTCGCTGCCTTCCGCGGGGCAGGCGGGCGGGCAGGAGGGAGGGGACTCCGGCAGGGGCTGCCGTCGCCCGGGGCCGCGGTGACTCAGAGCCGGCGCGGCCGGGGGTGAGCCGAGGTCTGTTGTTGTGGGATTTTTTCCCCCGGCAGGTTATAAATAGCCCCGCGCGGCGCCGTGTCACGGAAGGACAGCCTGGCCGGGCGCGGGCAGAGGCCGCCGGCGCGCAGCCTCCCCCGGCCGCCCGCCCGCGGGCCCAGCTGCGCTAGCGGCGGGGCCGCCTCCCGCCCGCCGTGCCCGCTGCGGGGCCGCGGCTGACACAGCGCGGCCGGGACAGCCCGCACGGCTCGGCACGGCACAGCCCGGCACGGCACGGCACTGCCCCGCGGCACCTCCGCCCTGCCGGACCTCGCTGAGGCACCAGGGAAGATGAAGCCGGAACGAGGTAAACCCCTTATCGGTGCATTTCTTTTTGTTTGTTTTGTCTGTCGGGTTAGACGTAGCCCGGTGTTTGGTTTCGATGTTATCGCTCTGTTTCCTTATCCCCTCCCCTGTCATTTTGGGGGCTGGGAAGGAATCCAGGTGCTCGGGCTGAGCTTGGGAAATGCCGTGGGAGTGGGATGCGGGAGGGGGGTTACAGCCCCCTGTCCTGGCTGCCCTTCGGCTTCCCATTGTCTTGGCTGGATGGAAGGCAGACAGACAGTGCCTGTGCTGTGCGAATGCTGCAGTTCGTGTGTCACACACAGCCGGCTCCTCGGCACCGTCCTGCAGTGCTGGGCCAGAGTCGGTCAAAGGCAGATCGGGCATCGACAGACAAAGACAGCAGATGTACAGAAATGTCCAAATATAGCTGAAAAACACCCTGGAAATAACCATAACTTGCATCTGTGTTGTTTTATAAACTGACAGTGCTTTTTTCCCCAGTTACAATGGAGATATTCCATAACAAGCATGGTGAAATAGGAAATTTTCACGATTATTTGGTTACATCTTATCGGATTACTGACATCTGGTTTTACAGAAAAATCAAGACGGCTGTCTACGTATATGTTTATAACACTTGAGCTCTTTTGCCGTATAGCAACAGCTGCTGATGCCCCTAGAGTTGGAAATATGTCATTACTTCTATTTTGATCTACAGGAGCAGTGATTATTGATTCATGTTAAAGCAAGATATTTTTTGAAGAAAATCTTATGAGTGCTTATCATAGTATTCCGAATGTTAATTAAAAACAATCCATGTTTCCTAAAGTTTTGGTGACTCTATTGATTATCTGGTCACTTTCAGTTTAAAAACATGTTCTATTTCTGTTGTAATCACTTTGGTGTTTTGAGAAGCACTTTTATACAGCTCAGATACTCGTGTATTAAATGCTAACACTTACATGACGTACACATCTTAATTAGGTTTGTTAATGACATGTTTGCTAATAGTGACACTGCATACATGACCACTCTTGGGTGGATTTCTTGTCTGTATGTGCTGCAAGGATTATATGGTGTGATGATAGCACAGATAGTACAGAAGCAATTGTAAATTAATGGGGTTTAAGTATGATGGTTTTGAAATGGGCCTTTCTCATTGCTTTCCTTCTTGTTTCTTAACTGCTTAAACCTTCACACCATCTGCTGCAGCAAGGCTGGTTGTTTTTAGAATCTTTAGATTTTAATACCAGACCCTGAAGTTTGAAAACTGTTTACTTTCAGGGTGAAATATTATATTGAAATTGAAATTATATTTCAAAATAGCCAGGTAAATCCCTAGTCAATATTTGCAGCCTTAAAATGTTCTGATCTAGCAATTCAACACCTACATGACCTTTGTGTATTCCTTTTTTTAATTTTTAGGCAGAAGGAGTTAGAACACTGGAAACATTTTCAGTTGCTGTATGATAAGTGATCAGATGCCTTTTTTTAACTAATCTGGTATAGAGGGAACCAGATTTTTACAGAAACGAAGTTATTAGGTTGCTGGGGTATTTTTTGTGGTTTTTTTCTTTTTTTCTTGTAAGCTGGGAGTTAATACATTGAGATTCTTATACACTATAAAGTGTTTACCACGAACGGGGCAAAATCCTTCAGAACTTATGTCTTGAAATTCTTCTAAGCTAATTAACAAAAGTCTTCAAATAATCATGGATCTTGCCAAATGTGGGAGAATATCTCCAGCCATTTTAGTGGATCCCTCAGCTTAACTGTGTGTTAATATAATAGAGCAGTACCATGCACAAAGGGGGCTGTGAAAGTGCTGCCTAAATGCCACGAGTGGCCCACACAGGCTCTTGGGGGGCACAACTCATGCAAATGTTTACATGTGCTGCTTTCTGCATAGCAGCTGAACCACAGCACACAAGCAGTCAAGTGTGCAGTCACCTGCTTCCAATCGTCCCAAATTAATAGCAAAGGGCAGAGGACAAGCAGACACTCAGCTTGCCACAGGTTTCACTTCTCCACAGAGCCTCAAAATCCTGACAAGACTGAGTTTTCACACCCCAGGTAAAGCATAAAGAAGAAGACTTTAAACAGGCTTGCAATGTGTTGGGTTTTTTTTGTTGCTGTTGTTCTTACAAGTAATTATATCAGAATCGATTTGGAGCAGAGGGATGCAGTTGTGGTTAGAATTTAACTCAGCACTGCACTGGAGATTGTAATGGTCAGGCATGTTGGGAGAGGTATGGTTTAACCTTTGCTAAACTACCAATAAGGTTCTGGTTATCACCAGCAAAGATGGGTGATGCAAGAGAAGAAAGAGGAGATCTAAATGTGCAATTATTTTTGTCAGTGGGAAGTGTTACAGAATGTTTAAATTTAAGAAAGTGAGAGGGATGGACAGAAATGAAGAAAACATGGCGATTTGGCCCTAATGTATTTACCTCCCTCCATAGGAGAGAAAGTTGGAAAATTACAGATATGTAATACATAAGAGCAGTATGTAGAGGATGGAATATGGAGCTCTGCATGGCAAACCTGCAGAGCAGTTTTGTGGGTGAGGGAGAGCAGGAAGAGAACTTTGAAAGTGCAGGTAAAAATGTGGAGTTATTCCTTTGCCATGCCAAGGCACAGGGCATTCCCAGATGTATCTCATGAGCATATTCAGGGTGTAGCCATCAGGTGGGTTTGAGTGTGGAAGGACAGGGGTTGCTCTGAGCACATTCCCAGAACAGTCTGTGCTGTCTAGGGAATGCAGTAACTCAAACACTCATGGCTGCTGCTCAGCTTTACCTTCCCTGTGCTGCTGTTCTTAAAGTGAAGTGTTGAAGCATCTTAAAATACAGCAGTCATGTTTCCTCAGTGGAGATTCACTGGTGCTAGGGAGAAGAATTCTTTATCTCCTTTCTTACATACAATATTTTTGGAGTAATGTTTGAGTTTGGGGTTAGTTTTGGTTGGTTGGGTTTTTTTGGGGGTTTTTTTTTCTTTCTGCAGTAACAACATATCAGGTTACCTGGCTTTGATCCATGATATCATCACGATTTGGTTTCTGCAGTACAGCTGCCTAGTCAGCTGCTTCATGCTGCGTGTTTGGACTGCTGTTTCCTTTCTCAAGTGCAGAGCTTTGCTCTTGCTTCTATTGAACTTCGTTCTAATGACTTCTGGTCGCTTCAGCAGTTTATTGAGTTTGGAAGACAGAATAAGACTTTGTAGCAGAGTGCTTACAAAGTTTTCCAGCTCAGCTTTGTTCATAAACTGTATAAACACACTGTTTCACCATCAGCATTAATGAAAACATTGCATAATGTCAGGGTGATAGCTTGCTGCCAAACTCAGAAGGCTCATTATGTACTCTTAGAGTACACTTGTACTTAGAGCACAACTGGAAAAAATCTTGTGGTTTAGATGAATCTACAGTATAGTCATATTTTACTGTAGAAATGTTACAAGACATCAAAAGTTTTACTATATTCTAAATAGCTGGGAGTTATTGCTCCTTCCTCTTCCCTCCCCCTCATTGCATGAATGATCAGTTAAAGGAGGAGGACAAGCTTGTTTGTCTCTAAATGTGTGCTGGCTGGTTTTTTATCACCTTATTCTAGTCTTTTCTTACTTTTTTATTGCCTTGTTTTGTTTATTCCTCTATGTATGTTCACTGTGTAGAGACTATTTTGTTTTCTCTTACAAACTAAACAAAAAACAGTCCTCTCTTACTTTCTGAAGCATTAATTCCCTCCTTGAGATTATCCTAATTTACAGAAATTGCTTTCTGTCTGCAAGAGAGGAACAAGCAGTCTGAAGATGGCTTTTTGTCTTCTTCCTTCTTTGCAAGTCAAACTTGGATATGTGCCTCTGGGTCTGTTTGTAGTAACTGAGTTAAGGGACTTCTGCCACATTACTTGGTGGGTTGGTATGGAAAGAGGTAACTCTTGTTTCAGCAAAAGTGTGTTTACTGCCTCCTGTGGGAAACATAGCTGAGGCATTTTGGGATGTATCTGTGGGGAAAGCTGGAGGAGAGATTAATGAACAGCCATGGAATTTAGATTCTTAGGAGGAAGGATGAGGACCTGGGGGAAGTGAGCTGAACCAGTGTGTTCAGTTGTGGAGTTGGTTGTTAATTGAGGAGATGTGGGTAAGGCCCTTGTTTTTGTAAGCATAAAATATGCCCTATATTAACTGGGGAAGATGTCATGGAAAACTTTTTAGCAAAGATTATGTGCTACAGAGTATGCAGATTAGGAAGTGAAAATATATATTGAAGAAGGATGAGTGGTGTTTTAGTGTTCTGTATTGAACTGTGATGCAGACACTTTAATTCTGTAGTATCTTCTCAGTGAAATGTCACAAAGCACTTAAACTTTTCCACAGCGGAATGATGCAGCCAGTCAACAAAGTAATAAACTGGAAATGAGCCGCTTCCTGCTCGGTGGAGTTGTCACTCCAGAGGCGTTTGGGCAATGCTTGGGGCTGGTTTGCCACAGGTAAGTGCAGGTTGGGTGCTGATGAGCTGGGCTGACGCTGTGCCTGCCCCAGGAAGCGCCGGGGCTGAGCAGGCTGTGCCGCGGGCACGTGCGAGCGCTGCGTGTGCCAGGGAACCTGCTCTGCTGTCAAATAAACCACAGCTATGCTTACTCCCAAAAAGAGAAAACCTAAAACTGTTGAGGGTGAAAAACCCCATCAACCCAACTAAACTGACAGGTACTGCTCTCAGATTCCATTTATGAAGCATGATGCCATCCGGCTCTAATCTTTGGGGAGAGCAGATTTATCCTGATAATTGATAATATATAGATGCAGGATATGAGTGAACAGGAACAGAAGCCTTTTCTTTTTAATTGAGGGTGGAGTCTAGGTGCTTTCAATACAGCTCTATCCTTGCACCAGAAAAATGGCAATATAAACTCCGTTAAATTTCTCAGACATTTAAGTTGGAAGAATTATTAGCTTTTAGGTGCTTATCTTTTTAAAAATGTTAGGCACAAAAAAAATTAAAGTATGTTAATTTGTAGAATGGAAATTATCAGGTTTTAATTTGAAATGCCAGCTTACAGGACAGTTTTCTTACCTGTTTGGCAATTTGTACCTAGCTATTGACAGCAAGGCAAGTGATCCTGTTGTAAAAGTATTCTTGGGTTGGAAGGGTTCTTTTATCGTTGTTCAGCAGTGAGAGCTCTTCATGCCATACTTGTTTCTTGGAGAGAGTGATCCCAGTAACAACTTTACCATTTTTTTGTAGTTTGCTTGGTGTTGTCCATTCTAGCTGCCTTTAGCTGTTGCCAAAACAGATGCTGCTGGAGTGGCATTTAGGTGGATATTTTGGGGATTGTGGATATGCCAAGCCCATAGGCTTGCAATGTATAGACTGACCCTTCTGGCCATATTCTTTACTTGCTGAAGTGAGAAACTTTGGCATGCCAGATCAGATCCCTGGGGTGAAGCATATTAGATTGGACTTTGTTAAGGGCAGTGTTGACACTATTATTGGATCTGAGGTCTGCCAGCTTCTAAATTATTTTAAAAATAAGCTAACATTTATAAATACAGATTCTCATGAGAGACAAGAGTTTGCTGCCAAATGAAATTCCACTTATTAAAATTAGAAGTCTTCTGTGAAAACAGAGTAACTGACGAGAACAAACCAGCTATATGACATTTGTTAAAAGAACTTGCTCTGTCTGCTTCACTGTTTATAAAATGTTTCTTTGTTATTGTGACAAGCTTCTACTAATAGCAGCCATTTACTGGTAGAAAAATAGCCATAACCTTTTATCTTCTCAGCAATGAGCTTAAGGTAATTCTTTTAGTTCATGAGGTCTTTCAGTTTAACTGTAACTATAGTGGTAATTATCTCCATTCCAATGTGATAGTTGACAAATCATGTTTTTTAGATTCTTGAAAGTGTCTCACATCATTGTCTTTCAAGAAGGTGGTAAGTTGTTCAGTCTTTGCAGGTCATTTAAATTTAATATTTAGACAGAATTTTATTTTAAAATTGTTTTAGAAGTGCATGTATGATTGCATGGTTACCTTTGTACTACCAGTGCTGAGACTGAAGTAGGCAATTAAGGATGAATGCAAATACAGAAGGCTGCCTCTTGTACCTGGGTAGGCAGCTGGACTTTGGAAGACTTGGCTTTCATTACCTATTCCTTTTTCTGCTGGTCTCGTGCAGGGTGGCATGACTATAGCTACAAGCACGTGGCTGAAGCCACACGAGTTATTCTTGTTCTGCAATCAGAACTGTACTAATATTGGAAGAGATTTTTTTTTATTATTTTTTAATAAGGCTACTTCTAAACAGTATAATTGAGTTGTAGGTAATGAAAATTCTCCATCTTAACAATTCAGAGTTAATCTGACCAAGTCTAAACTGACTCATTTGTACTAATACATTTCCTTCTATGTTAAATGGGCCTGACTAGTTCTTTGGCTTGTGATTTTTCATGCTAGCTTTGGGGCCAAAGCTGGTTCATGTTGCTGTCTGGGATGGTATTGCAGCATCACATTGACTCAAAATGCAAAGATGTAATAGGGGAGCATGAGGATGTTCTTGAGGATAATTTGGAGAGGGAGCTGTGTGTGAGGCAGCTGAACACACAGGGAGGGAAGCACTCTGCATACATGAAATACTGATGACACTTTCATGTCTGTGCTGATTGGAAGTGTCCTTATAATGACTAAAGGCAAACAAAATAGTCTCACTGAGAAATCTTCTGAACAACCTTGTTTCCTCAAGAGCAGTAAGGGGAGCTCTTCCCCCCCATACACATTTATTTTGGTTTGACCCCATTTCTTTACATGGGCAGGCATGCAATGATCAATGCATTTCCCAAACCTGTTGGCTTTTTCTAAGGAAAAAAACAAGTTGGATTTTCTTCTGAGGCATAAAAAAGGGAGATTATATCTGAAATAAGGACTCTCTGGTTGCACATGAGCAATGTCATCTGCTTTACATTACACAAGTTAGTGATCTTTTTTCCATTAAGAGCCCTGGCAGCCAGGTTGGTAAAAGTCCATTTTGGATAGTGAACTACTTTAGGGAGTCTATGAGCAGGTGACTGCATGTGGTAGTTTAACCTCTTAATGGTGCTTGCTGTTATATGCAGGGATTCCTTTTGCCCTCTGTTGAGCCTTCAGGATTTCTAGGGCATATTTCACACTTCTCTGTACTGCCACAAATCAAGCTTCTTTCTCAGGATGCTGTGCAAGTACCATCTTGTTGTTTTGCATAATGGGGGCAGGAAGGGCAAAAAGTGAGAGAACTTCAGTGGAATTGAAGGTGGCAAGCATTATCCCATATCCTCAGCACAGTCAGCACCACCATGGGAGGTGGTAGAGTGTCAGCTGGTTTCTTCTGAGGGACAAGGGAAGGAGAAGGAGAGGTGCAGGAAGAGCTGCTGTGGTTAGCACACTTTTTTTCCAGAGCAATGGGAAGCCCTTCTCCCCTGCCAGGTATTGTTCTCCTTGATTCCCTGCCAGGGCACCAGCCCAGCAAGTGAAACAAACCATGCCTCAAACTCACTTCCAGGCAGGTCAGCAAGTTTGGTGGAAGGCTTTGTTTTCAGGCTTGGGGGGGCAGAAAGGGTGTGTAAGAGCAGTATCTGAGTAAATGTCTGTGATGGCTATGTGCCATAACTCTGTGTTAACAGAGAGCAAAGTTTTGATATATTGGGCTGATGATTTTTTTAATGTGTAGCTTTCTGTCAAGTTCCTTTGTGTGTTAGATCTGACTCTTTAAAACTTCTGAATCTTTAAGACTTCAGTTCACTTGTTGTATATTTATTAAATTTTGATTAAGTAGGTGAATTTGAGGGTAGGGAGAGAACAGTTGCTTAAAAAGGGGAGAATTTCAGTAACTATTACAGTGATGTGTAATTAAAAAGGAGCTTCCTATCAATAGGAACTGAACAGGGAAAAAATTGAAGATCAGCATGGACTGGAAATGCAGTAAGGTTGAAGGGAATGATATCAGCACTCATGCTGCTCAAAAGTAAACCATTTTTTCTCTGCTGTAAATGTCTTTAAAATTGAGCTTCAGGTATATTTTCTATGCAAGTTTCCCCACTTCAGTTGCCTTTTAGCAAAAGGTTATGATTTTGCTTTGTTTTAATTTGAGGGGAGACAGCTTCTTCCTTTTGAAGCACATACTATTTGAATCGCCAGAGGAATTTTGTTTACTGTGGGGAAAGCATGAGAAACAGTTTCTGGAGAGCTAGAATTGGAGCATGGGCCTGGCTGATGGTTGCTACCATAGCTGTACTAGCAGCAGTACTCACAGTGTAGCTGCCTGCACTGTACTAACATAAAGAAGGTGTGGAGGACCCCTCTGAGGAGTAAAACCAAATAGCTAGGTCATGCAGGTGAAACAGGAAGAATAGCTGGTAATAGTGGAAATGTCTGAAGGCAAAGTTCAATGTGAAAGTGCTGGAATGCACACCTGGCTCATCTTGCATCTAGCAGGTAAGTTCACTAAACTTAGGCCAGTCATGACTGGCTGTTGCTGTGCTGCCTTTGGATGCTTCCTATGAGAGCCTCACTGAATTAACAACTTTATATGAGAAAGTATTTTGGATCCACCAGAGGTAAAAGTTATGGTGCTTGATATGCATTGTATGTTCTTTCATCCCATCCTCATGTTGAGAAGATGTAGTGGCCTTTTATAAATGTTTTAGGATGCTTTTTTTTAAGCTGGTGAAATTCATTATTGTGTAAGTTTCTAGTATGAAATTTGAGCAGCTTTGTTGCATACTGATTTTTTTTTCTTTTAATTTTTGTTTGTTTGATTTAAAAATCATAGTGGGACTGTTAGCATCTGATCCTCGTGGGCCTGTTGGCATCTGATGCTTTCATCTTCTCTAGGTGTACTGTACACTGTATGTAGCCTTTCTCACTTCAGAAATTTGAGTTTAAACATCAGAAAAGGAAAACTGTACACAGAGTGTGAGTGGTATATCTGACCATCTCTTTAGCATGCATTGCAAGCTTCAAGAGCTGACCTCAGCTTTGTTCTCAGGAATCAAGCATCTGTACTGGGAGAAAGGGAATAAGACTGTATACATGGGAGCACTTGGTGGTTTTGTGTTCTGCAAATTAGTAACTCAATCCAAAATGCTTGTTTCAAGGAAGGGATGTGTTAGTAGAAGTGTACTTTTATTTTTAGCTTGTTTCCATGACTAGGCTGTGTAAACATAAGGTGCTGTGGAGTCACTTAGGCTTTGCTCCTTAGGGGGTCACATGCCCACCTTTCTTTTCCTGCACAGGCAGGGCTGGAATCTGAGCTAAAGTTATTCTGAGCTGGCTCATTACTAGATGTCCTGTGCTTTGGCATGGCCCTTCAAGGGTTGAAGTTGGGTGTTTTTTATAATGTAGGGTGATGCCAATTATGTCTATTGGCAAGTGCCTCTGAATTGATATGTAATTAACTTGATATTGAGAACCATACTTGGCTCTGATTTCCTGTTTTATGGAGTGTGTAGGACTGCTTACTCCCAAAGCGTTGGGATAAAGTCCATTGTTATGAAGACCTCACCTTTTTTATTTGTAGAAGTGCTATTTCTATGTGTGGCAGAAGCTGGGTTAAAATACAGTCTGGTTATCTTGATTATTGCTTGTCTTTTTGCACAATGTTAGAACTGTGAGGATAGTAATAGTATGATTATGAAGGATGCAGCTTAGGATAAAATCTTATGTATACCTTTGTGTGCTACCTTATTCTCATGTAAAGTATCTCGTGCCTCTGGAATTTTTGGGAGCATAAGAGATCCAATAAATGAATAATGTGCTTCAAGGTAGGTATTGTTTTGGTAGAATTTCTAATATTGCAGTTTATAAATTTAGTATGTTATTAGGCCAGATGCTTTCACTTCTGGGATGTTCATCCACAAATAGGCACTGAGCTGAGCTCTATGTACCTACAGCTGGTTTAGGACTGTAAGCTTAAAAGCTGGAGTGTCAACAAGCTGTCCTACTTTTGCTGTATTTGAAGAATATCTAATGTGAAAAGGATCTTTGCAGTTGCGCTGCAGAAGCCCAGTGTGGGGGGACTGTTCAGGAGCAGTATAGTGGGTAGGTATCCCATCACCAAGGAACGGCTGCTCATCACTAAAACATTGTTGGCTGGCCTGTGAAAACACCTGGTGGCTCCTGAATGCTGTCTCTGCTGGCCCTCGTGGGAATTGACTCAAGTGTTTTTGCTCCTGCCTCTTGTTAGCAAAACTTCTAAACATACCTTGTTTACTTATGTGATGAATATTTCTTATCCCTCCCATTCCTCCTGTAGATACTGCATAATTATTTCACAGAAAATTGTCTGAGTACTTTTCTCAAAGGCTAGGTAGTTGCTCGATTAAGAAAACATGAAATTGCTTTTTCAGACAACTGTGTAAATGATGGTATTTTTGTAGAACTAAATGTTCCATGAAGGAAAAATACTTGGAAAGCAAATAGGTAAAATATACAGGAAGCTTGAATGTCAGTGACTAAGGAAATGGTATGTTTTGCATCTAACTCTCTAAGGTGCTATCTGTATGTGAGATCTCTGAATGGGCCAACTGCTAAAAGGTATCTGACCTTCCTTGGGTAAAATGTCTACTTAAAAATGTTGTATAGACTTGTGTTTTCTTGCAACCACAGCTAAATGATACTGGTATATAAAATGTGAGTGGGGAAAAGTCATTTAGTGAAGTGGCATGTTTTCCATGCTCTTGAATGGGTTAGTGAGTGGTACTGGATTTTGAATGTGGTTGTGTAGTCTAGTTTGATCCAGACTTTTCATAGTTTCATGGTATCTAATTAGAGAACAAGGGTTTTAGTCTTGCTTTGTGATGTGGTTAGGCTGAGAGTGAGATAGGTTTTTTGCAGATTATGTTAATATGGTGACTGTCATCTGACTTTAATACTTGTAAATACGTCAGAACTGGGTGAAGTTGTTTAACGTAGTCAGTACGTTGTTTAGACTACATCTAGAATAGTACATGCTGTTTTGAGACTAGTCTCTTGAAACAACCTCATTAGTCCTCAGAAGCGCCCATTACAAATGCTGAAGTAAGAACTATTTAGTAACAATACTGAAGTAAGAAGCAGTGCCAGGAGAGCTGGTGCGAGATGCTGCTCCCCCCGTGTGCTCCAGGAGGGTCGGCGGAATGAGGAGCCGAGCCACTCCCGAGCGTTGAGCAGTGGAAAAAGAGCAGTGGGAAGTTGGCTGGTGCTGGCTGGCAGGAGGGCTGGCGGCTTTTTTCCACTCCAGATGTGAATATTCATCACCTCGCAGACCGCAGCTCGGGCTCGCTGTTCGCAGCGGTGCCGTGCGGGAACATTCCGTGTGCGGTGCCAGCGCACAGACAGCAGCGCGCCAGCGGCTCTGACAGGGATTGTTTCCTTGCGGGGGGCGCGGTGCCCAGACACGGCATTTCGCGTTTCAGCGGCAGCGCGCCCCGGAGCCGCCGTCCCTGGGCATCCCCTCCGAGAGGCCCCGCGGCGGCGCTCGGGACAGGCGCTCCCGGTGCCCCGCGGTTCCGCTCAGCCCGGGCCCGGTGCCGGGCTCCGCCGGGCCCGCCCCGCTCCGCTCACCTGGCGCGGGCGCGGGGGCCGGGCCGGGCCGAGGGGCCGGCGCTCGCCCGGCGGGGCCAATGGGCGGCCGCGCCTGTTGCTATGCGCGCCCCTACTCTGCCTCCTTTGTGGAGGATGCCGCGGGCCGCCCGCCGCCCGCGCCGGCGCTGCGGGGCTCGCTGCGGGAGCGGACAAGGTGTGTAGGGCCGGTGTGCGGAGCGGCGGGGGGAGGCTGCAGGGCCGGCGGCACCGGCCCCGACAGGCTGCCCGGGCGTGAAGCAACTTCCAGCTGCGTAACTACGAGTGCTCGGCAGCTGTTGGCGGTGTTTGTCTGACAAAGGTGATTTGGAATCCACCTATGCTAAACTGGACCAAAGTTTGCCTCTCCGGTAGAGTCTGTAAACAGTTCCTTTAGAAACCCGAACCAGACATTCTTCCTTTCCTTCCGTGTACTGAGCCTATGAAAGGCTTCATTTCTGTGAGTCGGGGGTTGGTGTTTCTTTTTCCTTTTTTAACGTTCCCTTAAAGGAAAGTAATAGACAGCCTGAAAATTAACTCTGTTAATTCATTAGGGCAAGAGTATTGAGTGTCCTGGAACAGGAGGGGAGGATTTTTAATCCTTAAAAGTGAGACGTGTAGTTTAGTGTCAGATGTGCTAGCAGTTGTAGTTAGTGTTGCCATATGTAACTGTTTGACTCCTTATTGTTATGAGAAAAAAAACCTCTTCCCCCTCCCAAAAACACCCCGAAGCTTAACTGAGTTTCTTCTGTGCCTTGTTATGTAGGTCAAGTTTCTCTCTCCTCTTTCTTTTTTTTTTCCTCCAGCAGGAGGAAACTATTACAGTATTTTGATTTCTGCTAGAAACGATGCATGAAACATTATCAGCCCTTTGCCACTACTTGTTTGTCTTGGGGCAAATGAAGTTGATGCAAATATGTCAGCTTTGGGAGCAATAAAAATATGTATTTTTAATTAGCATCTTACTGGTTGCTCAACTACATGGTATAAAAAGGTAATTAATATTATACTGAACTCAATGCAGAATTGAGGATTATCCATTGCTTGTTATGCAAACTTGTTCTCTAAAAATGTGAGTGTTGCTCTGACCAAGTACTTGCATTACTATATGTATGTATATATCTTGTGTCTAGAGCTTGTTGATTTTCCTCTGAAAAGTACAAGACCTCTAATTTAAGTGAGCTTACTGACATTGGCTGCCCACTTCCTGGCATGGCAGGAGGAATCATTCCACTAGTGTACTCTCATGTTTTGTGTGGGAATATTGGCTTTGAATCACTGAAGCATTGCTTTGTAACGCAGTAAGGAATTTTGGAGAGGACAAAGTGAAATTTCATAATTGGATAGATTAAATTTTAAGTATGTGAGTCTGCCATTTTGCTATGTGGAAAATTACCATATATTAGGGAAGAGGGAGGCAAACCAGATTCTTGGCTGAAATTCTGTTAAGCCTTTCAGTTTTGACCCTATGTAATGTTTTATTATTTGAAGTACCAGAAGACTATTACAGCTTTAATAACATGTCTTACAGTGTGGAAACTTGTAAATAGCTGAATTGTGCTGTGTGACACAGTTCTATTATAAAACTATCAAAAATGTTCTTTTGTTTTATGCATTCAAAATTGCATAGTAGGCTCTGGTGTCCATTTTAAAGTGTGCAGTCTCTTACACAGCTTGAGAGTTGTAATGTCCTCATTTATCCTCCCAAATAAAATTTAAAAACAATTTTATGGCCTGGCCACTCTCCCAGAATTTTTTTTAGATGGGAAGCATATATTGTCTCCTTTGTAACTTTTTTACTTTTGCAGGTTACTGTTTAACCACTTAAGGGCAGGCGTTTTGGGTGAAGGTTAATAGCAATGGAAAAATGACCTGAGGAGCTTCATGTTGCTCCACCATCACCAATTTCATCTCTCAGAGCTCCTTGCATTTCTCAGGAAGAAGTACAGTCTCTGCCTTTGGTCTGTTAGCCTTATGCCTCTCACTCCACCCCACCCTCTGAATAATTTGGACTGCAAATACTGAAACCTACTGAAGCTGGAGGTAGCCTTGTTAGCTAGGAGGATTTTGGGTGGTCAAACGTGTTCTGACAAAGTTCCACAAGATAAATTACCCACCACTTAGATGACAATGAATGGTTTCTAACATCAAAGTTTTGGGAGATCAAGTAGCACAAAGAGAAGGTGAATACAATAAGAAACTGCAGTAGGAGAGGTCAGATGCTATGAAAATAGTTTGCTCTGGGCTTTTTGTTTTGTCTTTTTCTGTATTTCAGATAAAATAATGGAATTCTTAATCTACATTCCTCACATGAGGACACTTACAAACAAGTCCTGTGCTTTTTTTTTTCCTGTGTGCTTTTTAAATTACCCTGATAGCTAGTTCTGTTCTAGCAGCAGTGCTGCAGAAGTTTTCAGCTTGTAGGTGTGATTTCTAACTGACATGATGTTGTAATAAAGTTGTAGGAATATCAGCTCCTACTTAACCTGCTTACTATTATGTTTAATGTCTTGTCCATTAAAATAAAATTATTGAATTCTTGAGTGTTTCTATCTCTTCTCCCTGTGAATGCTCTTTAAAAGCTTTATTATTATCAGTGCATTTGCACTCTTACGTTTGTTTCATATTTTCTTGTTTTTCAGTTATTTTTGGGGAAAAAATTGCAGCTTAGTGGCATTAGGAGGTGCAGTGCCTTGCATATAGGCAGAAAATGTATTTAACAGTTCTTCCCCATGACTGTATTTATCTTGAGCTGAGTTATGCCATCAGTGTTCACATACTTGTTGGAGTTGAACCAAACCTCTCAAGTTGATATGGTCTGATAGTCAGAAAGCTGCCCTGGATGTATTGCTCCAAGCCTTCACATGTGAAGCCAGATATCTGTAATGGAGAATTTTCCTGAACATGCTGAAAGGAAAACCTTTTCAGGCACTTCTAGACTGTTCAGTTGCATCATTCTCTTTGGAACCAGAAGTAATGACACTGGGTTCTTATTTTGGGTCTCTAAACCCCCCAGCATTATACTGGATCTATCCTATGCATTTGTGGTTGTATCTACCACATCTCTCATCCTTTTAGTCTGAGAAGGCATCTTAGCCTGTCCTGTCTCTGAGCTGTGTTCTGCTGCACTGACATTGCCAGTGCATGTAACAGACTGCAGGTCTGCTTGTCATCATGAAAGCAGACCAGCCTGGAAAATACTGCCTTGTTATTGAGGTGTATGGCTTAGTCTTCTGATGCACTGAAATTCTTTCCATATTCCACATAAGTATTTTTCAAGATTTTCTTCCTCCTTATCACTTTTGAGGATCTAAGTTTTGCTGGCTGTACCTGTGAACAGAGTGCTCTTAGCATATGTTAGGGTGTTAAATGAGTGAAACAAGAACTTCCTGCTGAAGGTCTCTTCCTTGCCCCTCATAGTACTGATTTTTTTTTTTTTTTTGTGAAGAGTTTTAGGAGCAGTAAAAGAAACAGATGCATTGTTCCCTTTTGTCACTGTACAGCCTCCCACCCTCTTCTGAGGGTGTGATGAGTGAGGAGCAACAAGACTGGCCTGCTTTCCTAGGATAAGACTCAGAGAAAGTCAGTATATTTCTTTAGGTCATGCAGATTTAAATGAAGATAGTGGAGTCAAGATAAGGTAAAATGCCTTTAACTCCAAAATTCTAAGCTTGAAAATGGATAACTAGGTTTTTGTTTATGTATGTAGCAAGTAGACAAACATTTCAGATTCTGTCAGAGGATAAAAGGCAGTGTTTTCTTGTTAGCAACACATGGTTGAATTTAAGCCATTTGTCCTCTGATATAAAATTACAAAACTTTTGTTTTGCAATATCAAGAAGGCAGGATGAAGAAGATTGAGGGATGCTGTGGAACTTGGGGAAGATAATGTATAGTGGAGTGTGCTTGAATGGGAGGGATACAGCCTGTCTTGGAGTTCAGCCACATCATCTACTGTCTGATGAAATCCTTTTCAAATTGATGGCTAACAATAAAGCTGCTGCTTCTAGAGGTTGATGTCTGCATAAGTGTGTGTTTTTTTCCTTGGTGAGAAAGGAGAATATTGGCCAATATTCAAGTTTAAGTAATGGTGGTCATCCTACCTGAAAGATAACAGAGCGCTCAGATGAATTTCCACATTAATTAGGAGATTTTCAAAAGGGCTGAAGGTGGGGAGGCTTAAATAGCAAGCACCAGTGCTAACAAGCAAGACTGTTGTTGAATAGTTAATAACAGATGGCTGAACTTCTGATGCAAATGATGAGACAGAACAACAGAAGTTCTCTACATCCTGACCCAGCAACTCCTCACTAGTGCTATGGCAACTAATACATTTTACTCTCCAGTTTTAGCAAAGTTTATGAAAGTCCAGATAACTTGTTGGTTTTATGACTAAAATAAATTTTAGAAGGCAAAGCAAACCAGCTGGAGAAGGAGAAAAGGTAAACTAAGAGAAAGTGGATATGAATTCCTAGAGGCCTTGTGTATTCTAGTTCCTATAACATCTTTCTAAAAAAACTAAAGCACTGTATACTTTGAAATATTTTGGCAGTTAAAACATTAGTTTGAATGCAAAAGTTTATAATCTGAGTAGATCTCTCTGAATCCTTTCCATTTAACTTCACATGAAAATTGCTTCATGCAACTTGAATAGCATTGCAAAGGGGAGAAGGAGCAGGGGCAGGAACCTCCCTGCATTTGACCTGGGCATGGTGTGGGTGAGGAGGAGCCTGTAGTGGGTGGATGTGACTCCTTATCTGACTCTCCTGTGCAGCTGAGGTGCTGGCCTTGGGCTGTGTGAGCAGGACACTGGAAGCACCCAAGTGCCCTCTTATTTTTATAGGGAGGTTACTCTAGGGGTCCTGTACCTACTGCAGTTAAATTCAAACCAGAAGTCAATATGTCTTTTTAGGGTAGGACATCTGAAGGATTGTTGTTCTAGACTAAACCTCATGGCACTGAAAGTACTGGAGGGTGGGGTTTGATTTGGGAAGCCACGAACAAGAGCAGTGCATATAACTGAGTCCAGGTCAAGCATAAACAACCTGTTGTAAGTCTGGTTTATCAATGCTGTTAAGAATGTGTAGTTTTCTCAGCTTTTGCTCTGCTTCTGAGGTACATCTATGCTTGTGGGTCTTGACCACAGCAGTGGCTTCTTTACATACAGAGTGAAGGAAGTGCTTCGTGTAGTTGTGCACCTCTATATTCTCAGGCTGTGCTTCCTGACTGTTTTGTGTTGCTGTGTCAGATAGAGCAAGGACTTCTTTATCCTCCAGGTGTGTAACTCAGTCATTAGAGGACTTAAAGAGAAGGGAAACAAATTCATGGAGTTATTGCCTGAAGATTATTACTTGTTATCTGTGATACAAATTAAGAGTCACACTTGAGCATGGAATAAGCATAGAACAAAAGACTGTCCTCAACTCAGACCTTATGCAAGTATCAAACGCTAAATCAATGGCTTCCAACAGAGGGCTGTGAGGAGACAAAGGGATAATACTGATGGAGACAGATAAACTGTGCTCCCACAGGCTAACGAGCCTTTATCACCGTAATGGAGAAGCTGCAAAGCAGAGTCATTTTAATCAAGAGTGTAGAAGAACAGGGGGAGTAAGGACTGGTGATTAAAGTAATCAAAGGCCAAGTTACTGCAGTAGTGAGTGGGTGACAACAGGAATGGTGGTGAGCAATGGAGGATCTTGAAAGCAGAAGGTTAAAACAAAAGTAATTTTCTTGTTATGAAAGATGATGTTTTAAGAGACAAAGAAGAACAGGAAAATGTGGTTTCCTGTTAGGCAGCGACCAGAGGTGCCTTACACGGCTGGATGGTGATGAGGCATAGCCTTATCTGTGCCTTTTGACAGGAATTCCGTGAGGAATGCTGCGGGCAGTGCTGGCCCTTCCCTGGGCAGGCCGATAAGGCTCCCCGGGGCTCTGCTGGCGCTCACATGGGCTGTGCCAGCCCACAGCTCCCCAGCTTGGCCTGGGAAGAACTTATCTCTGAGGAAAATCTTTGGATTTCAGACAAGCATTTTTCCATACTCAAGAGGAAAACCAACTCATGCTAAAAACAAGCCTCTTAATGCTGTTTCCTAGGGATTCAGCTTAGCAAGGAGGGTGTAGTGTGAACCCAGTTTGCGAGTTTTTCTGGGGATAAAGAGGGCAGGTTGCTTGTTGTCTGGATTCCCATGCCAGATTCTGATCCTTTCAAGATCAGCCACTAATTCAGATGGTAAGAATAAAATGTTCTGTGCTAAAAATCTCTCAGATGTGTTTTTTATTAGCTCTTGAAGATAAGTGATTGCAAAAACCCAGCTGTTTACAGTAATAGCCAATGTAATCAGATATTTCTAAATGGAAACTTAAAGTCTTTTTGATTACTCTTCTGTGCTTGCTGTTTTGTTATCTTTTACAAAAAATCCTCTTCCTTCAAGAAAATTATGCATTGTTATCCCTTGATAATAACAAAATTTATTTTCTATATCGATTTCTAGTAGAAAATCTCTGTATAATGTTTTTGCTAATGGGAGGGTTGACAAAATAAGTTATGGGTATCAGGCACTTGGATTCTGGAATGTTTGTGAAGGGCTTTTGTTTTTTTTACCTGATGCTTAGCTTGAGCATTCACAATAATTTATTAGATCTATTAAACCTGACAAGTGGGCAAATCCTTAATGTTGCCTGAACAGTGTTAGTAGCTGAAGTGAAGCTTTTGGCATATCTGAGCTGAATTCATCTTGAAGCAATTTTCCTTGAAAGAAGGTACTTTTGCTATTTTCTGATTGAAGTTGCATTGGATATTTATTTTAGGCATGAATATTTTTTCTGCTGGTCCAAAACTCAGCTTTTTGGTTGGTTTTTTTTCCCCTGCTCTTTACTTTTAATTAAATATATAGTTGCAAATTATCAAGGAGGAACTAAAGTAAGGTTTTATTTGTTTATGTGTCTTTGCTTATGTCAATTTGTTTTGCCCAGATACAAAAGAGGCTGTGGAGGGCCTTGAGCTTTGGCTGGATAAAAACTGTTATTCTTCATGCGCTGCTCATGTTCACTATTTTTAGTGTAGTGTTTTGTTTTTCCTAATAATTTATTGCCCTGTCCCTTGACTCACGGGTCACCTGATTTGGGAGCAGGGCTCGGGTCGTTCCCTCCTCTCTAAAGTGAGAGTTTATCTGGAGGAGCAGGACGCTGCTGCTGGCCGGATTGGGCTGGAAGTGGCCCTGGAGGGGCGAGCCCTGTCCCTCGGTTCTCTGGAAAGGGCGTTCCAGGAACAGGCAGAACAGGGTGTTACAAAACACACGTGCAGCCACTGAACCCGAGCCCGGGCCAGCCTGGTGGGTGACTCCAGGTCAGTGCTGTGCAGGGACACTTCTGCCTGCTGTCCTCTGTGCCTGCCATAGCCCTCAGCTCCTGCTTCCCTCCCAGGCAGATTGTTCTCAGCAGATACATGACGAATACACCGCTGTTATTCTCGCTGCAGCAGTGTTAATTTTGGCACTGGGATCGAGTGCCTTGCATCTCAGATTGCCTTGGGCTTGTTTTGTTCTGTCAGGTGCCCCGTGGCTGGATGTTTCTGGTCGCCTTCAAAGCTGCAGTGCCAGCCTGGAAAGATGGTTGAATGAAGGGGAGAGGGAAAGCAGACACTTACATTTTGTAAGCAAACAAGTATGTTGTTTGAAATTTCACTGTCCAAGTGGGCCTGCTTTTTAAAAAGGTACTTTCCAAGGTCTGGTGCTCTAGAGTTTCATTAGTCTGATTGTTGTTTTCTTTTAATCTTAAACTCAGTCTGATCTGTAACAAGATAAATGTCACTCAGCTAGATCCTGTCAATTCTTCAAATTGGGTGAAAGCAAAGAGAAGGAAAAACAGCATACATCAAGCTATTCAGTACTTGCACAGATGAAATATGTCTCGACATGTAAAATACTATTTGGATGATTTGGATTGAACTAAAAGTTCATTCCTGGCCCTGAGGTCTTTTCAACCTGGTGGAAAACTGCACAGACTGTGATATTCCCTAGAATTTAAAAATAAAGACAATTAACCTTCATTTATCTGGATCAGGGCCATTGGCTGACCCAGGTAACAGTGTTGGCATTCATTCATAACTTAATGGTTTTTACAGGTTCCTCTAAGACAAAGGTATATTTGAAATTGAGTGTTATCTGTCCTTGAGGGAGAGCACCATGCTTTTGGCATGGGTGCAGGGTTATTGCTGCACTGGTGAGTGGCTGATAGCACCTATTTTACACTCTTACCAAATTTGTAATGCAAGTAACAAACCCAAAACTTTCAAAAATTTGCTACATGTAGATAATCAAAATTCTTGCCCCTGAAGAAATGATATTGGGATCTTAGTTGTTCATCTGGTTTTATTTTAGTGATCTTGCAATAGACTCACCAAAAATTGGACTAGGTGGGTTTTTTTCAAAAACATGTAGACTTCAGCCCACACCTGTCCCACAGTCTTCTCTGTTTCTTTTTTTGTTTGTTTGTTTTTTTATGTAACCACAATAAAACTGAGAAATTGCAATATCTATTAAAAATAGATACTGATAGGTATCTTTGAGGAGATTTTAAGCATACAAGAGATTTGTCAGTGGCATGGTTTTCAAAAACCACTGGTCAGACCTGTTGGCACCTGACCACAGTGTGAAGATGAGAGTGTTTGAACAGTGGTGGTTGAGCGTGTGGAAGGCTGAGTGTTTTGGTGCTTATAAAACCTCACTTGCCTAGGCAACAATATTGTGTTGAAGGCTGAATGTTCAGTGAAAGGTTTCCATCCAGTGTGATCTCATAAGTCACCATGGTGCTTTTACCAGGGGCTTTCCCTGACTCCAGCAGCTGTGGCATGCCTGCTGATTCCACCCAAAAGTGAGTCAGTGCTCTCACACTGCACTTTTCAAATTCTCTCTGGTTTATTTTCCAACAAGTCCAACTATGGTCTGAAGCAAAGGGCACATGATGTAACAGTTCTTTTTCTTGCAGTGGTTTTAGGGAAGAAGAACACCAACTTGTGCCTGGTGACTGTAAACCAGAGTGGAACCTGTGCACACACAGAGTAGAGATGGCCTTTCCCAGCTAGATTTCTGTGCTCCCATTACAGTTTTGTCAGGCACTAAATGAGTCTTCCAAATAATTTGCTCAAAATCCTTTTGAAAGCTGAAAGCTTCTTTATTTCTCCTCAGAAAAGAAGTGTTATTTTATCTATATTAATAGAAAAAGAGGCACAAGAACACTTGAAAGTATATTGCCAAAGTTTCTAAGTACAATATGTATTTAGGGTGATGAAATAAAGTATAAAATACCCCAAACAGAATTTTTTGGTGTTAATGAGGAAATTTTAGAAACCAGTAATTTGGCAAGGGTAATACTTCATCCCTATAAATGCTGAGCCCAAAGATACTTGTGTCTGTTGTGAAGATACATTACAGAGGAGTAAACCAAGTGACACTAGCAAAAATCTGGCCAGCAAAAGGTGCAAACATCTAGACTTTCAAGTGGAGGGCTATTCTCTCTGGCAGCTCTCACAGGCACCAAAATACCTACTGCAGGATTTTTTAAAAGCTCCATGTTGTTTTCCAGTAACATCTGGAAGTGATTTATTATGACAAATTGCTGCTTTCCATCTCTAAACCAATCCCTGTATAAAACAGTACAGAAGTCTGCAAGTAGTTGAATCTTTGTCAGGCTGGATTGTTAAACAAATTAAGGCTGAAACTTATGTATGTCATCCTGTATTATGTTGTGTTTAGGGCCTGAAATAAAATTTCTGGCACACACTTTTTATTTATGTATTCTAAAAATGCTGTCACAGCTGGAATTTAATGCAGAGCTGCCATCAACCTGTTTAATGGGAGAGATGTCTTGGCTTGGGAGTTAGACTTCCCAAAAGTCAATTGCCACTGTCACATGGATGATATGCCTTCAGGAAGAGGGGAAGATTAGCCAAATAGATGTGCTTTTTCATTGTTAACACACATTTGAAAAGAAAGCAGCAGCTATGGAGTCACTGCAGAATGATATTTACAGCTAACAGGAAACAGAGTAAGCTGATGAAAAGTTTCACTCCTTGTGTCTTCATCCATGTAGCTGCTGCTAAGCTCCTTCTTGAGTTAATGAGCAATCATAATGAAGATGGTCTCATCTCTAAAATTCCTTTGGCTGGTAAAGCCTTGATGAAAGTCATCAATATCAGTGAGGGAAGTGTGGAAAAAAATTATGTACATAGAAATTTTGTATTGGGAAATCTGTGTTTTAGTGTAAGAAATGCTCAGTTATTTGCCAAGAAAACAGCTCTGGAAGAAATTCTTACATACTCTGTAAGCTTAAGTGTGCTCTGCTTTCTGTTCTAGGGTGACACATGGCTCCTTCAGCTCCACAAACTCAGCATTTGGATGGGTTTTGCATTGGGGTGCCAGTGCCTGTGAAGTTAGCCTGGGTCTGACCTGCACTTTGCCCTTGCTACTCCCTGGGACTAGGGTGGAATTCAAAACAGTAATTTGTTTTCAATATAATTCTGCAAAGTTTCTATCAGCATATTTACCAGGGTAGTAAATTACTATATTGATGGTGAGTGAAGGTCAGATAGAAACCTTCTATTCCCTTCCAGTTACAGCCAAATGTCTATTCTATACTCAGCACCACACACCAATTCTAAAAGAGCTGTTTTCTCCTAACTATTTTCTTTTGGAAGTGGACAGAAATCCTTTTGCATTGTTGGGATTTAAATTTTTGTTTTGTTCAGATAGGTGTATTGTGTCATGCAGTTTGTCCTAACACAGTCTAGTTTAGGCAGAGCATCAGCTAAAAAGCTAGAGATGAATTAATGGAAATCACTTGGTCTGCTCCTTATAGGCATTTTTGATTCATTATAGTACAACTTCAGGTTTTTTTGTGTAGTCACATTTAATGTAATCACAGTGTAGGAAAAGGTAATATAAAGGAAAACAGAAGTTGATGTGCTCTTAAGGGCATTAGCTGAGCTAAGTCCTCTTTGCTTTCAGGGCCTGACCAGTTGTAGCACGTTGATAAACGTTTATGGGTCAGGAAAAAAAAAATGTTCTCTTCCCACAACTGGTTTATTTTTAAACTGCTAACCATTGCAGCACCAGTAATCTTGCAGCTTTACACTGATATTTCAGCACTTATGTATCCATGTCAGCATAAAGTGGGGCAGTTGTATTTTTCAATATACATGTTCTCTTGTAATTTTTGGTGAATTGACATTGGAAATAAGCCTCAAAGTTCATGTTTTCAGGTGTTGCTTTCCTTCTACTAAATACAGATGTTGAAATTGTAATGATTGACCTACTTTACAAATTGTGATTTCGTTGTGGAGCAAGAAGCAATTTAGCTTATACCATTTGTTCTTATTCCTCTTCTTTGTCCACTTAAGGGAAAACAAAACCAGTTTCCCTGATCAAAATGTAAATATTGGATGTAGATTCTGGTTTAATGCCAAAAAATCAAAAGAAGCACATTAAACTGTTGTTGCTGAGATAAAAATAGAAGCTACAGTTGGACAGAGAGAAGTGACTCAGTAAGCAGTGTGGGGATGGCAAAATAGGATGTCAGCCAAAATGCAGGAAGCAAGATGGGAACACCCAGATCAGTTTAACAGTCTGCATTTTACACTCCCAGAGAGTGTTTCTGAGATGACTGAAGGAAACTTAAGCTTTGAATGGATTTTATTTCTGTACTTATTAAGCTGTTTGAACCTGAATAAGTTTTAGTAAAATGTGAATTGTACTTTTTTCCCCCAGCCCAGTTTTAAAACCAGTCTCTATTTACAGTAAAGCTGCCTTGAGATTAGCTCTGGTGCTGTGAGAGGCAGCAGGAGATGAGCAGTGATGCACACATACCCAGGGAATTAATGCAGCACTGCACTCTGCAGTGCAGCTCATGGCACTGATTGATTTTTATTGCTCTGCAGCTCTGGAATAACTGCATCAGCTCCATGTAGCTCTGTCTTGAGTTTTAAAAATCCCCCCTTACTTACAAGATAGTGAGCTTTGGTTTGTTTTTCTGGTTATAAACTGGCATAAATAACAACATAGAGGGAGGTGAATTTCTTCTTGTTTTTTGTGAAACTAAGGAAGACCAGAGGTTTTTTTTTTATACATTATACTGTTATTTTATTTGAATAGCAGGTATACATCAGTTCTAATATAAATTCCTATGCTGCCATTTTCTGCCTGCAGCTGAACTGCTTTGATACTAGGTAGTGGTTCAGTTTGGCACCCTGGAAAAAGTAAGCAAAGAGGAACAATAAGATGAATTACAGTACTGCTCTGCTCATGTTTTCACAAGCACTGTCCTTGAGCTCAAAGATCCTGAGCCATAAGAATGTAAGACAGTTGTCAATGTGTGTCACTCTGGATAGGATTATTCCTAAATTAAGGTGAGTTATCTGTACACTGCATTTGCTTGAATTTAAGTAAGTAATGTTTTGTTTCTTGAAAAAAAAGGCCATCTCATGAGTTTAACTCTTGATAGCTTAAATTATACCTAAACTCTTAATATTGCAAAGCTTTTGAAGCCTATGACTTCAGATATAATTATGGGTTTGTAATATGCAGACACAACATGACTGCTCATTTAGAGAATCTTGAATTTGGGGGATTCAAGGGCAACTTTCTTTTGAAGTGAAGCACAACGTGGAATTAGTTAACCAAAGCATCCGTAGGTGTTTCTAATTCCAGAAGAGAAGCTGTTAGTCAAACGTTTACATTGTGTTTCATTTCCTTTACAGTAGTTTCTTGAATCCCTGCCTTACTCTTAAAATGTGGAAGTACCTTTAACCTGTTCCTTGGAATAGCAAGATAATAAAACTTATCAGAGTTAACTGATTTGTGGGAACTTTATAAGTTGAATAATAATACTAGGAATGTGATTACTTTTAATCAATGGCCTTCAAAATCCATTATGGGTGCCTAAAGATTTTCCAGGAAAGGTCTGGGGTGTTACAGAGCATATTAAAAGACAATTATTAGTTGTTTCATGGACTCTCAAAGGAAGTAGCCCTCAATCAGTAAAGGTCAGGATTAAAGGATACTTCCAGTTGAACTAAATTGTCTTTCTTTGAAAGAAGTCACTTTGCTCTTTTTCTGAGAAGAAGATGAGCTTGGTAGACAGTTGTGGTAGCAGTGCAGTATGAGAGGTTCTGGAACAATAAGAGATTGTGGTTGTAGCACAGCCTGGTCATGGTGGGAGGGTAGCACAGGGCAGGAGAGGCTCTGCTGGGGCTTTTATTGCCTTGCTGTGCCCAGGCAGGACAGGGATGCAGCTCCCAGCTCATCTTCTGCTGGCACCTGGAACACAATGGGTTACATGATACCAAATGTCTTTGTTTCCTGGCCTAAGCCTAGAAAACAGATTAAATGCTCTTCTAAAACATCTATTTCAGGAAAACATTTTCTGTAATTACTACAGAAAAAGCTGTGATAGGAAAGGGAAGGGAGTTGGTCTGCACAAGCGTGACCTAGTTGGGAAAGGAGTCAGCTGAGCATAACTCAATTAACTGAAGTTTTCAGAGAGTCCTTGGGTTAGAGTTAAGTGGATTTGTGAATCCCTGCTACCACATAACTAACCTTAATTGATGTTTCAGGATGTGAGCCAATTTCAGTTTGTGGGGGGGGGGGAGGATTGTGCGTTCTTATTCTGTATTCCAGTGCTCGTGCACCTGTGTGTAGTGGAGGTAGGAGGACAAGGATTTGAAGACTCTTTGATATTTCTGTTAAATGGGTTTTTCTGTTTTTTCAGAATGTATAGGAAAACCTTTGTTTAGGTTGGTGTGTGCAGGTAGCAAAGGAAAATAAAATTATGTGCTTTCAGGTTTCAGTTCTCCAGTGTTGTATACTTTGCTCTATGCTTCAGTCTAAATTTAAATTTCTCTTTCTTTCTCCTGGAGTAGTCTGACATCTGCTGCTATCTCTTGTGCCCACCTGGTCAATAACTTTTAGTTTCAATGTATTGGTTAGAGGGCTGTAGTGCCTTATTCCTTTAATTCTTATTTACTAGTGTCAACTAACTGGATTTTTTGCTATTTTAAGGAGAATATACCCCAGACAGTGCAGAGATGCATATTTTATGCTATACACTTGGTATGCTGCGTTGCTAGAAATGAAGCAGAACAATAAGCATGGTTGTATAATAAGATTGTAGGATTGAGGTTATTCTGTACACAGTATAGGATGTGTCCTAGGGCTGATTCACACACACAACCAAACAGTTACAGCATACACAGAGTAAGACTTTTTTTAACTAAACACTGAGTTTGCTGTTTCTATAAATGTCATTCCACCCTTGCCCTCAATTGCATCAACTTGCATCATCTGTGTCTGTTGTATAGGAACAATTACCAGGCTTCTCAATAGTTATAGGATTCTTTCTTTATGAAAACTCTTAGAAGATGATAAATGGTATACAAATCTAGTGGAGCTAAAAAAAGATATTATGCCACGTGAACTTCATAAGAAAAATATCTATTTCTCGATAACTTTTTCTGTTTGTGCTTTAATTTTTTTTAAAGTCCAGATCAAATAACTGGTTGGTTACATTGCTGACATAACTTTAAAGTACTGTCCCTGTCTTTATAATGCTGCAGCATTTCCTAATTCAACACAAGTTTTTTAGTGTTGCCTTTTTTATTTTTAAACAGCATGGTGTTTTTGTAACTGCAGCTAATATAACTATATTAATATGTCTCTTTAGCTAGTTGGGTCTTTCATTCTTAAGGCAAGAAACTGGTTGCTTCTGAAATAATAGTTCTGATACAGAAACAGAGGCAGTATTTGTAAACTGAACTTGGAAGTGAGCTTTGTCTGTTTGCATAAAGCAATATTGTATATGTAATCTGATTCTTGAGTGATGTTTATTTCAGAATATGTACCTGGCTTTATTCACTAGATCTTGCTCATTTACTGTTCACTGTATCTTTCATCTGAACATCTTAAACTATGTCTTGTTGTGACCTGTGATATGTCTGTGAAGGCACTGTGAAAGCACTTTAGGCATGCAATATAAGCTTTGATATCAGAGGCTTTTTTATTACAAAAAAGGGGTGGGTTTTTTTGTCTAAATCTAACTGTTCAGCAGAAGCACTCTGGCCATAGGATTTGTCCATTAATTTGTGTCAAGTCCAAAAGATTTTGATAACATATGGGTTATCATCTTAAAAAGAGAGCTAAATAATAGAAAGTCTACTGCTTATGATAATTGAAGGGCATGTCTGTTTTACTTGTCACTTAAAATTCTCCAGTGTAAATTTTCAGGTATCACATTTTACTGTGTATATGCTGATCTTGATCACACACTCTTAACAGTTTTTCTTAAAAATCATTCATGGTTTTATGCATTTTAACTAAAAGCAATTCTTCTTGCAGTTTTTGTATGGATGAATTAGTTTTGTTTAGTCTGCTAAGCATGAGACAATTATTGTTTACATTAATTTCACTCCTGTTGAACGCTTTCTAGATTTTTGAACTTCTATTTTAGAACAGGCAAAATACTCCAGTAGTGATCATTTCTGCTGTGACTTTCTTGAAATTATCATGGCCTTTGGACATACAAAGATGAGCTTAGCAGCAAGATAATGCTGCAATTATTTTTTTTCTCTGTTGTATATCCAAATCCTTTTGAGAGTCTTCCCAAATTCCATTTTCCTATTCCCAAGTATGACTTGCCTATTGTTCACCAGACTTCCAGCTGAAAAAAAAGTACAGGTGCCTAATTTTGTAGGTGACTCATATCACTACTAAGAGTGTTGCCTTCTCTGTTATTTACCATTCCTTTAATCTTTCATGCACCCTTTATTTTTTGCCATCCATCAGGTGAATGACCATTTTAACTTATGCCAGATGAATTAATGTATTGTTCACATGCCATATGGGGTCCTCCAGGGTAATTAATCTGACCTGGCTCTTCTTCAGCAGTGGGCTGACTTCTCTAACTTACCTTGTGCAAATCCCTTCAAATGGGCTGTAAGCCCTGGGGTCTATGGTCTACAAGCCTGGGCTAGGCAAATATGTACATGCAAATGCTAGTTTTGCACACTTTATGATTTGCATATGCAGATAATTGCACATTTAATTGGAGCTTTTGTTTCCTGCATCCATTCTTGTATGCATCTCTGAAGTCTGCCTTGCAATGTTTGCCAAATACTCTGCTATTAGGGGACCAAGACAAAAAAGACTTCTGAAAGGTATTTTATACATGATCATTGAAACATGAATAGAAATTAACTCTCCCTGTGGCAGTTTTGGTGGATGACATAGGACATTTAAGCTAAAATTGTGAAGATGTTACGTGCTTTTGTTCCCCTAAAGCATCAAAATAAAGGTAAAGAACTGCTGGCAGCCCTGCCTCCACCTGCTTTTCTTTGCTGCTGTTGAAATAGACTTTGAAGGGAATGTATTTTAGCTTTCATGCAAAAGAGAGTTTTCTGTAATCTCTTCAGTAATTAAATAATTTTGAAACTTGAAGTGTTTTGAAGCAGAGAGGGGAACGACATGATCTGGTTGTACTTGAATCTGATTGATGGGTGACATCCTCGTGATGAGGGAGGAGGAGGAGGAGAAGGGTGCTCTGTAAAACTCCATAAAATGGTGCATCTTCACTGCAGGAACCGAGTGAAGAGCAAAGCCAGCTGCTGCTTTGTCTACAGAGACTTGTTGAGTTTCATTCTTGCACAAGTTTAGACTGACCCTGGTACAAAACAATGAATGCTCTGTATGTTTCTTCGGAACATTTCCTATGTGTTAATGGTAACTAAAAATGGACCTCTGAAGTAAGCCTTGCTCTCAGCAGGAGGGACTTGCAATAAAAATCTTTAAGAACATTGTGTCCCACTTTTTCCATAATAGAAGCAAATATTTCTTTTTCTTCGATTTTAATCTATTTTATGATATATTGTGGCTTCTTATTCCATCTGTCAGATGATAATAGCAATGCCAAGTCATACTGTCATCAGACTTCTCCCACAAGAGCCCAGGAAATCTTTTTTTCTTCTGGAAAAGCTATTGTAAAACAAAGTTCTTTGTTTGTAGTGACAACATTGAGATGAGGAAAGTTTTGTGGTGCTGGAGTGGGGAGTGGTGGCTTTTATGGGGATTGCAGCCAGTCTGACACAATGATCCATTTCCCATAGCCCACTCTCATTTCAAGTGTAATTGAAACAAACTGCAGGGCAGCCAACAATTGTTATACATCAAATGTCATTAATTTTTGTCTTTTTGAAATGACAGATACTTTGGATGAATACTTTGAGTATGAAGCTGAGGAGTTCCTGGTCTCCTTGGCCTTGCTGATCACCGAGGGCCGGACACCAGAGTACTCGATCAAGGGCAGGACAGAGGGATTTCACTGCCCCCCAGCACAGTCAAGTCAGCCACCAACAACTAAGCATGAATGCAGTGACAAACTGGCTCAGGTATGGTGGTGGCACCCATTTCATGTCACAAATCCTTGCTCCTGTGGTTAAAGGCAGCCAAGAACCCCACAATGGATTCACAGTTAAGCACAAATAACAATGGCTTTCTGTCAGTCCTTCATTTAAATGAGTATGTAACTCAGTATCCTTCTAATAATAGATCTGTCCTGAAAATGAGAGATCATTAAGCCTTTTATCCTTGAACATGAAGTTCTGCACGACTACCTGAATGCAGTGCCTGTTTGAATCTTTATTATGCAAATGACAAGCACTATACTTAGTATTCTTGGTTGGAGGTTTCTTTTGAGAAAATGTAGGCTGGCTTGCCTAACTTTTTGCTTCTCCAGGTGTTCTTGAAAAGTTTGTGATCCAAAAAGCACAAGCACATCAAATCTAGCCAGTCTGTTTGGAAGTAAGGTTGGAGCATTCCATCTGTCAAGGAAAAGTTCTTAAATACTGTGGGAATTTAAGTTATATTTGTGCAGAAGTTAGCCTGCTACAAGACACAGAATTTATAAAGATACTGCTTGAGTCTGCCTACCCAAAAGGGTGCCTTGTGGAGAGATAACTACAAGGTAGCAAAGTGCAGTGATCGAGGAAATGCATTTTTACAACCTTTTAAAATTTCCTAAAGAAAGTTGCTCAAATTACAACTGTAATGGATTTATTAATTATTTCTTCATTTAATAGCTCTGGAATCTTATTTCTGATTTGGTAAAACCAAACAGAATTTGCCCCTTACTCTTCTCTAGTACTTTGGAATGTGCTTTTAAATTAGATTTCCATCTGGTTAGTATTTTTATGGCTTGTGTATGTTGACATTTTTCTTTCCCTCAGTGTCGTCAGGCCAGGCGAACCAGATCTGAGGTTATGCTTCTGTGGAAGAACAATATTCCAATCATGGTAGAAGTGATGCTACTTCCAGACTGTTGCTATAGTGATGAAGGGCCCACCACAGAGGGGAATGATTTAAATGATCCTGCCATCAAACAAGATGCATTGCTGTTAGAAAGGTGGATTTTGGAGCCAGTTCCTCGACAGTAAGTTGGATATGAAGATTAGTAGATAATTGCAGGAATCTTGGCTTATTAAAGTCCTTAAAGTATTCAGTTAGTGTTTTTGAACTGGTTCTTTACTGTGAGGATTGATCTAAGAAAACCACTGTTTGTTAGTCAAATCAAAGCATTTCAATTTCAGTTGTCTTCTACTCAAAATTTCTTCAGTACACAATGTGCACTGCAGAGCATGAAATTATCTTGGCCGCAAATAGTCCTTTTAATACATGTAACATCTGTCATGTCAAATTTTGTCAATTTTAATATGTATAAAAACAAATCAGGCTCTGTAATCTTTAAAATGTTTGAGGAATCTTTGCTTGGTTAAGCTGTATTTTATTTTCTGACTGAAGATCTGACAATGTTCTGGTTCTGATAGGTCTCTGAGTATTCTTACTCACACTCATGTGTTTGTCTTTAAATGCCTTAGGAGTGGGGATCGGTTCATTGAAGAGAAGACCCTGTTACTGGCTGTTCGCTCCTTTGTGTTCTTCTCCCAGCTGAGCGCGTGGCTGAGTGTCTCACATGGTGCTGTTCCCAGAAACATCCTCTACAGGTACACCAGGAATGGAAAAAAACTCGTTTGCTGTTTGCAGATTGCTGCAGCTTGTCTTAAAATAATTTTTTTTCTCCTGCTTTCCTGCTCTCTTTTAGAAGGTGCCATATTGTTGGCCCAGTACTGTGGCAGTTCTATAGGATTTGTGTACTGTGCAAAGTACAGCAGTTGCTGATGTTTCTGGTACTTTTTCTCAGGCATTTGCTATGCAGTAGATAATTAAAAACTTTTCATTTAGCTGCTTTTCTAAATGCCCTTTGGTGTTGTTTCAGGGTGAGCGCTGCAGATGTGGACTTGCAATGGACGTTCTCCCAGACACCCACTGAGCATGTCTTTCCTGTTCCTAATGTTTCTCACAATGTGGCCTTGAGGGTCAGCGTCCAGTCCTTGCCCAGGCAATCCAACTACCCAGTTTTGACCTGCAGTATTCACACCAACCTTAGCTTTTATGAAAAGCAAATGCAAGAGCGTAAGTTCCATCAGCGCAGCGATCCCAGTGCTGCTCAGCAATGCACTGCTCCCAGTCCACAGCGTTTTCGTGGGAAACAGACATGGACAATGACACCTGAAGGCCTCCTGAACGGAAAAAAGATGCCTGAATTTACTACATCTTTTAGAAATTTAAAACTTTATCCATCTACCGGACGTGGATCTGACTTTGGGGCATCGCAGTCTAAAGTTCAGTGCTATAATGCCACAGCAGACAATAAGACACAATCTCATGAAACACCAGTCAGAACTATTAAATCCTATTCTCTCGTTGATTCCCGTGTCTCAAACAGTCATTGCTCTCATCAGCCCACAGGAGAAACCAATCCTTTGATAGGCTCTTTACTTCAGGAGCGACAAGAAGTCATTGCAAGGATTGCCCAGCACTTGATTCACTGTGATCCAGCTACTTCACCAGTTGTTGCTGGGCGTCCATTCACCACACATGAAAACATCTCGGCTACACCAAAAGCTTTTCGGAGTACTTTCGAAGAGGAGGGCTTGCCAAGGAAAAGCAAGGAAAGCTCCCCTGTTCCTGCTGCCAACTTGGACAATGCAATACAGGAAGATGGTGGTGAAGGCAAAAGTAGGGCAGTGCCAGAGGTCACAGTGCTCGATGCCCGTGTTCCAGGGAACCACTGTGGCCGTCAGTCAGCAGGAGAGAGCAACCCCCTGATCGATTCCCTGCTCCAGGAGCGGCAGGAGGTGATAGCAAGGATTGCCCAGCACTTGATTCATTGTGATCCAGCTACTTCCCACGTTGCTGGACGTCCATTCAAAGTGCATGAGGCCAGTCCAGTCGTGTCAAAAGTTTTCCGAAGTACATATGAAGATGAAAATTTGCTGAAGAAAGGCAAGGAACCTTTTGCTAAATCAAATTTTTCTTTGTTAGCAGACAGCAGTAAATCAGGGACAAAGACACCTGATACTCCTATCAGTCCTTCTAGGTTTGATGGAGAATTGAAGACTTCTCTGAAAGTCCAAGCAAGAAGAAAATTGGTTTTAGTAAAACCCAGTGAAGCTGTCCAAAATGCATTTCATCAGACTTCAAATAAAACTTCTCATGCATTTAGTAGCATTCACACATCATCATCATGTATTAAAGAAAATAAATCTGAAGTTCCAGATAAATTGGAAGTACATTCTGGCTATGCACAGAAAGACCAGATAACCAATAGATTTAAACAGGGTTCAAATTCCAGCAACATTGATGAACAGATTTGCACAAATAAACTTAAAGAAAGAACAGTTGTTAGTGAGAACAATGGCACAGACAGTTTTAATAATTTACAGATGGAAAAATGCAGAATACTTGAAGGTACAAAAAAAGCAACTGTGATGCCGGTATATGACTCTTTGCACAAAAATGAGCTCAAATGTTTAGATAGAGACTCCAAAAAACCAAATATTTATGAGCAAAATACTCAGCTTGTTAGTATTGAAAATTATTTAAATAAAGACCATGACAGTTTCAAAAACAAAACCAAACAAGATAAAACAAAAACTGCGCATGACGAGAATGAAGACCCGACGGGCCTCGATTTTCAAAGCACTTCTCAGAAGAAACCTGCAGAAGACAATGCAGCTAAGTGTGAGCGGCAGAAGAACCCTGATGCACAGGTAAATGCACATGGGAACAGACAATAATTCCTACAGCTCCCTTTGTCTGCACCCTCTATCTGCTAAGGGCATGAAGAGAACCTTTCAGCCTGACCTTGTAGGTAGCAGTGTATTACCCTTGTAATCTTGGCCTGAAGTAACTCAGGAAGAATGTCTTCATGGAAAGGGTTCAGCATGAGAATGGACTGCCCAGGTGCTGGAGTCAGCATCCCTGGAGTGTTCAAGAAACAATTTAGTGCTATGCTGTAGTTGATAAGGTGACCTGTCAAATGATGCTCTGTGATGGGGTGACTTGGCCAGTGGTGCCTCCCCTAAACTTCATCAGTTTAACATGGAGAAGAACACTGTCCTGTTCCCCTCATGGTGACAGAGTTATGAATGACTGTTTCTATGGGCACTGAGGCTTCCTGGTTTGTAGAAATGCACTCATCTGGCTGTGGAGTGTGATCTTTTGAGAACAATCTGTGCAACTGTAAATTGAGTCAAAGGGAATTTACACTGAATGTTTCATCCCATGCTAGTGTGATGGAGATCATGGGTCAGGAGTCTTCTCCCTTACAGCAGGGGAGTGTTACCATGATAGGTGACTGAAATGTCCCATTGATAACCTGAGTATGTTTGTTTGGCTGGCAGAAAGCACCATCTCTGAAACACACAAATACATGGCGGAAACACAATTTCCGATCCCTGGACGGAACTTCAACCAAGGCTTTTCATCCCAGAACTGGACTGCCTCTGCTTTCAAGTCCTGTAAGTTATTCTTCAAATTCTTTTAGCTGAGAAGGGGACTATTTGTTCTTCTAGTGTCTGTGCATGGTATAAAATGTGACAAAATACCCAGGTGAAGTGTATGTGTTTACTTTGTGTCACAGTGAACACTCTTATGAATGGAAATTAAAGCTTAAATGAGAGTTAACATGTGAATTAGGCTGAACAATCATTTTGGATAAGAAAATACTAAAGATGTGGTTGTTGAGATCATATCAAGATTAGCAAAAGGTGGCATTAAAAAAATTGATGGAAACGATGCTTTGGTGCTATTTTAGAGCACAAAAAAAAGCATTTTGAATATCAATGTTTTAAGCATAAGTTAACATTTTGTCATTTAGGAGGTTTTCTGTTAGTTTTTAATACCTGATTGCTCATTTTTCCAAAGCCTTTGTTTCTGTGAACAGTTTGTACTGTACATTCTTCAGTAACCAGAGGTGTCATGGAATGACTTAGTGAAACAAAGCTGCTGGGATAAGGCAGACACAGGGAAGAGTTACAGTTCTTGGTACGTTGTTTGGAGTTTTAAAAAAACAGGCAGTTCCTATTAAAACTACTGAAGTAGTGATGTCCTGTAATCAACACATGCTATGCTTTATTCTTCATTGCCTGTAAAGGCTGTCATATTTTCAGGGAAATTGGATGGAAATTGTTACAGCCTTTTTATTAGTAATATTCTGTCCCGTTCCAAAGAGACATCAGCTTCCTGAATGTCTTTATTGAAATACTTCCTGTTAATCAGAATTTATAGTCTCATCATTAATAATCCTAGAACTTTCTTCACTAAGTTTAAAATGTATAGGAATTACATTCTCTGCTCTGTTTTTATAATTTTGTAATGTCATGAAAATTCTTGGCAAAATGTGCTTACTTGGCAAAATTGTCTCTGGTAGCAATTCAGTTTTCAAATTAGCATCTTCTTTCCTTGTGGAGGTTCCTCAAAGGAAAACACAGTCTGGGTGCTTTGATCTGGATTCATCATTGTTGAAATGTCTGTCTGCAAGAAGGTATGTTTTATTTACCAGAAACATTGAGATTTTTGAGAGAGGCATAATGTATATATATATATATATATATTTATATGCAAAACCAAGCATGTTAGCAAAGACAAAAAAGGCTTTCAAAAGAATCCTTATTTTGATACAAGACTCAGCAGCTGAGTTGCCCTGGGAGTTTCCAGGTTAGCACAGCTCTGGAACATAACCATGGAATGTGAGCTGCTGGCAGAATGAATTCTGTCCCATGCAGGGGTAGCTATGCTCTCAGATATACTTGGGTTTGCAGACAGAAAAGCTAGTAATTTATTATCCTTCAAATCAGTGTTATTTTTGTGTTGTGTTTTGTTCTTAGTGTTAAGAAGATGCATGTTAAGCATTTTGTCTTAACTTGTTCAGAGAAGCAGACTTTTAAAAAGAGCCTTTCACACATTAATAGATGTAACACAAACAGCTTTTGGTATGGTAGTTTGATGTTGGAAATATGAGATGTATTACAGAATATAAGACAAAAGTATCCACATACAAGAGAAAAGAATATGATATTTTGATTCTTGCTAATGGACCTAAAGAACAGATTTTTATTGTCTTTATCCCTTGTAAAGCTGGTGAAAATATTTTTTTCAGTTAACTAGAAAATGTTCTGCTAAAGTATTAATAGCCAATGTTCAACTGTTACTTCTTTAGGACAGCATTTTGTAGTACAGTAAGTATATTATTCTTTCTAGAGCTGTTTATACCCAGAAGACAAAAGCAAATGTGTTTATCCTTTATATTTATTCTGTCTTTTTTTAATAGCCCACAACAATGTATAAACAGAGACAATGATCCAGACAGCCATGGGAAACCATTTCTAAGTTCTAGTGCTCCACCAGTAACAAGTCTAAGCCTTCTGGGAAACTTTGAGGTATTGCATATTCTCTAGAATTCTTGTGGTATTTTAAATGCTCTTCTGCACTGCTTTTAAAAGTATATTACTGTGAACAATTCCAGCATTATTAGTATGTAAAAAGTTCCTGAATGAATTGAATAAAATTTGTTTTCATTTCCAGCTGTAAAAGCACTTATTTCTTGCCCCAGACATCTTCTGTCTCAGAGAATCAAATATAATGAGATGCTTAAGCTTTTGTTTCCCACTACGGTCAAGTTAGGAGATGTTCTCTTGCCATAAATGTGATTTAATAACCTGTAATTGTTCATGGTTATAATGTATTTACCTAGAAGAAAGGTTTTACATTTTCACTCTTAAAGTCTACTTAGTATGTCACAAAAGCTGGATTAAATCAGTGTGTTAGATAGAATGTGTTTGAAATGTAGGCTCCAGCTCTTCACTTCATGTAGCATATCCAATAACTGCAACTAATAACCAATGCATTAACAGATTTTATTGTACTGTCACGTGAAATATGGAGTTGAATTTGCTGGGGAAGGCTACAGAATCTAGGTGAATTTATTTCAGATAGTAAATATTGAAAATCAAGCATAGATCCTGCTGCACTAAAGTCCTCTGTGGGCTTTTGCTCTTGTTTCCTGATTAGCTATTCTCTGTTTTATTTGAGGTGTTCCCAAGCTAAACTGTGTGTGCTTTGTTTTCCAGGAGTCTGTCCTGAATTTCCGCCTGGACCCGCTGGGTGTCGTGGAGGGTTTCACAGCAGAGGTGGGAGCAAGTGGAGTCTTTTGTCCCACGCACATGACTCTGCCAGTTGAAGTGTCATTCTACAGCGTTTCAGATGACAATGCACCCTCTCCTTACATGGTAAATGTGTGGTTGGATTTATTTTAAATAAGTTCTGATATGTGGAGGTGAAGAGCAAGAGCTTGGTGAGTAGAGGGTTCAGAAAGTAAAAATTTGCAGGGATCTGGCTTATTTTCAACTGCCTATGACAGATTTCTGCTGTCCCTCTCCCTTTCCCTAACTAGTGCTTTTCCTTCTCCTCCTCTGCCCCACCATTCAGCTGTTCTCATCTTTGGATATTGAATGTATTTGTCTCCCCCCACACTGCAGTGATCAACCCCCAACATCTCTTTTTATCCATCTAACTTAAAATAGCAGTGAGGCAATAGCTGGACTTAACAGGATATATTTTGTTGTCCCAACAAGCAGCTGCTCTGGGTAACTAGCCTCTCTGCAGAGTGGCTTAGGTGCAGGCCAAGGGGCAAGGCTGATGGAGACCTTAGACTTGGAAGTTATTCAGCCCTTTCTGTTAAAGCAGATATTGTCAGGGCTGTCTGGACTGCATTGTTTGCTGATGTTTGCAGCCATGCAGTGTTTGTGTTATCTGGGTGCTAATTCTGTCCCACCTTTCTACAATGACCCCATGGGTTTTGCATGTCTAAAAGTGCTCCTCTGTAAAAAGAAAATGGTGTTTTGAATGCTGGTATTGAATCAAAGGCTGGTTTTTTTCTGAATGCCTGTTAATTTTGCATAGGTGACAGATCAAATTTTTAGAGATTTTCATATGTGTCCATCTGTCTAATATATGGTAAAGGATTTGTTTAACCATGTAAGTCAAGCAACGAAGATCTGAGTATCCCAATATTTAGATTTAGATTTTAAATTCATAGCAGTTATCATTTCTGACCTTCTGTTTTGGAAAGTGTTCAGAAAATGAAATTGCTTAGAGTTTACATAACAGCTTTGAATTTAAACTTGTATATGTCTTAACCCTTTCAAAAATTATCTATTCTTTTGCTTTCATGTTTCTAGATTTTTTCATGTGATTTTCTAGGAGGCAAAGGGATTCTCATGTTCTTCAAATGGTTAAAGTAGCATTGCTTATTTTCCTAGCTGGGTTTTATTGTTTCAGGCTTTTCCACATGCTAATTCCAAATATGCTATTATGGCTGAGTCTCCCAGGATTAATACAGCATTTGTGTAGTGCCTCCATCATCAGAAGCATTGTTTCTGTTTGTATAGCTACTTTCTGTGCTTGGGGGTTTTCTGTTGTTTGTTTGGTTTGGGTTTTTAGAGCCCAGTGCAGAGGGGTGCAGCCCTGGTGCCCTGCAGGGTGAGCAGACGTGTGGCAGTGCCCCGAGCGTGGCCCTGGCAGTGTCACAGCGCCCTGCAGGGCACCTGGGGCTGCTCACACATCCCAGCTGCTGCAAAAGCAGATGTCATCCTTCCTAAAGTTTGGATTAGAATGGAAGATTAAGTGCATCTGCTGCCTTTTAAAAAGCAAAAATCAGTTCTGTGAGATTTGGAGTACTATTGGTGCAATTGTAGATGATATAGAAATGGAAAGGAGGAGACAAATGTTTCATTTTAACCTCCCAGCTGCTTTGAGAAGAAAGCTCTGTTTTGTTCTAGCTCCCTGATGTGGAGAAGATGTGGAAACTTGAATCTTGTTTCAAGAGGAGAATGTACCTCTTATTGTACAGCTTTTAATGTTCTGCCAAAGTATCTTTAAGGCCCCTACTGTTGATTTTTTTAACTGCAGCTTAAATGCATTGCCCTCTCTATTTTTAGCTTATATAAATTACTGATTGTGTTTCAAATAAATGCAATTGCACGACTAGAACATTTTGATTTGTTTATCTCTGTGACCTAAATATCTGTTTTGTTTTTGTAGGGTGTAATTACTTTAGAGTCCCTTGGTAAAAGGGGTTATCGGGTGCCGCCTTCAGGAACAATACAAGTGGTATGTACTCAGCAGATGAGGGTGCCTTGACACCACTAACACCAAGAAAGTCATGCAGAGATGAGGTTATTGGAGATGAGCATGAAGCTAGCAGTGGAAATGTAATTTCTGTAGGTACTGTAGTAATTCAAAGTAGAAATCTGTGTGTGGGATGAAAAAGATTCCCAATCTTTGAACACTTCTGTGCTCTGAGAAGTCTTAAAATCAGTTTCAGGAGATTTGGGATATTTGGGGACATGGTGGCTTTGAAAAAGTGATGGGGAAACAATTAGGCCACAGTCCAAAACCTGAAATTCTTCTGAAGTGATTAAGATTGAATAATTGTATCTACTTTTTGTAATATTTTAACACCACTTTTACTTTTGTAATAAAATCACAAAGTAAATCACAGTCGTTGCTTAGAACCAATGAACTGACTTCCTTTTAAGAACCCAGTCCAAGATAACACATTCATAATTTCAGGTTTAAAAGCAGAGCCCACCACTGTGCTTCCTGAGAGTGTATTGTGTCTGGAAAACAGTGTAGACAAAAAGCTGACTGGAAAAATAAACAAAATCGGGTATGCTGATTAGCAAAGTAAGAGTAGTCATATATTAGTGTTTCATTCAGATTAGATTGTGTTTAGCATTACATTTAAGAATAGGAATTGCTGGTAGCTGAAGTGTTGAAAACCAGAAAGGCTTCACAATGTCTTTACATAAATGTTTCTGTATGGCACAAAGTTCACAGAGAACTATTTTGGAAGATTGAGTTTGGGTTAGATTTGTTGGTTTAATTTTTAAAAATTTATCATCTCTAAAGAGTATTGTATTGAACTGTTTGTTTTTTCAGACCTTATTTAACCCTAACAAAACTGTGGTGAAGATGTTTGTGGTGATCTACGACTTGAGAGAAATGCCAGCTAATCATCAAACATTCCTAAGGCAAAGAACTTTTTCTGTTCCTGTCAGACGAGAAATCAAGAGAACTGTCAATAAAGAAAACAGTCACCAGACTGAAGAAAGGCTACTACGCTACCTCATACATCTGAGGTAAGTTTCTTGAAGTTAAAAAAGCAGAATAAAACAAAAAAATCCCAGCAAACCCAAGCCAAAACCACAGAAAAGTATCTGCCAAAATTTAACTCATAATTGCTTTCCCGGCCAGCCTTTCTGTATACAGAAATAAGAAAGAATGAAAAGAAAAATTTTGTAAAAAGAATGCTAAATTGATCTTCAAGCTAGACAGTAAAGGAAGAAGACCTAATAAATAATTTGGGTTTTTGGGAGAAACAAAGTTAAAATATAACATAAAGCTCTCTCTTGGCATTGAAGTATTTGTATTCCATTGTAGAGCTTGAATCTTTTCATAGCAAGAGAGAAATTGTTCTGGCTCAATCAGTGCACTTTTTTGAGGTTATAGGAAACAGTGAAAGTGGATCTTATATTGGCAAAAGCCAAAACTAAGGATCACTGAAGAGAAGGTGTCCTGATGTACTTCTCATGTGCCTCTTCACCAGAATAGCCTGTAACATGAAAAATGGTCTGAGCTACTCCTAAAAATAGTGTTTAGTGGTAAAAATGTAAATACCTTTCATGATGCAATACTGGTTATTATGCCTTTCACTTTATAAAATATTCACTCAATCTTCCTTAAATGATTTACAAAGCACTGCCTGAAACCAGACACTGCTGCTCTTGGGGTGTTCTGGAGACTGCAGTTGGAAACAAAGGGGAATTATGGATATGCTCTGTCCTCTTGCAGTTTGCAGGCTTTTTGCTTGTGTTTTTGTAGTAAGAAGTGCCTGTACTCACAGACCCAGTATTTTCACTATAGCATTTGGAAACCCATCAGCATCTGACATTCTGAAGTGAGCAAACAGAACAAAATCAAATATCTTACACTTCTCTATTGTTGTACAATTATTTCTGGTACATATTATCCAAAAGACTTTTGAAACACAACCTTGTCTAGAACAGTGATTCTAAACCAGACTCTCCCATTAGATAAAGTTGACAGTCATAAAAAAAGCATGTTAGTTTACTGGAGTGTGAAAATAGTATCATGAGAGGGCTGCTGAACAGTATTTTCATTCTGAAATTCAGCCTTTCAGCTCACACTAACTTGCAAGGTCTAACCTAACCACCTTCTAAAATATTTCTTCTGAGGCAAATTCTGAAAAAGCCTCAATGCAAGATTGTTCAGGTGTAATGTTGATCTGACTGTGCAGAGGAACTGGGGACAGGCCTCAGCTGCAGTGGTAGGTAAAAGTCTGTGGCAAGCTGAGTCTGGAATGCCTGCAGGAAAAGTAGTGGTCTTGTGTCCTCTTTCAGTTCCTATTTCAATGTAGTTTGTAAATTTCTTGTTGACAGACCCAAGAATTAGTTGTATTCGAAGGCAAACCTGCTTTCTGCTCTCTGATGTGTTACAACTAGAAGTTTTTTTAAAGAGCTTCCTATTCTGATACCTGCTGAGAGGCAGAAATGTTGCAGTTCTGATGCTTCAACTTTTTAAATATCTCTACAATTTAGCTTAGCTTTCAGACCTCTGGTAGTGATCAGTTCATGGGTTTATGATGCGTAGTTGGAAATGCATCCATTTCTGATGAGAAAACCAAAATCATAATTATGATATTCAGCTGCTTACTTTGGAAAGTGAAAAACAGAGTATGCCACAAGTTTTTTCTAAAGTGATAACCCCAAGCTTTGGGTCCTTTCTTATAATGTAAGTATGGCAGAACTCCTTGAAATAAAGTAGCTTATGTTGATCTGCCTTGTGGTTTATTATACTTGGGCACTTATGATTTTACAAAAGACTCAGTTGTCCATTTAGTAGCCTTCTTTAATAAAGATGGATTTTATTTAGTAGGGCTTAAAAAATCTTAGTAGCATATTAATTTATGTAAGTTGGTTTTAAAGCTTCATTTTGAAAAGCAGCAAAGTTTCCTCAAGCCTGCTTTACTGAAAAGTTATGCAAACCTAAAAAGTTTTAACTATTTTTTTTTTTTTGTTACTCAAGTTGACTTAGAACAGCCTTTCAGTTTTAGTTGCAGTAGTTACTGAGCAGAAGCATCTTAGGCTTATGTATTGAAAATTAGTTTAAAAAACAAATGAAGTCACCACCAGTGAGCTGCATTGTGGCCACATCTGCTTGCAAGGCCTTAATCACAGTTGTCAGCACTCACATTATGAAAGCTCCTTTTCAAGTGGTAATTCAGCAAAAACGCTGGCATAGGTCTGGAGCTTAACATTGGCGGCCAGATTTTCTACAACAGTCTTTAAAGTGTCAGATTTATTGTGTGTGCAGCTCCTGCATGCAGTTCTCTGTGTGTGAGCTTCTGTTCAATATGCCATTAGACTGTACTTGTACATGCAGCTACAGGATTGAGATACCAAATGGACTTTGCACACACAGCAGAGCTTTATTCAGTATTAAAAACCCCCAAGAGTTGCACCTGCAGTTTGTTTTTTGAAGATGCTTTGGGGATAATTTTTGTGTTGCGTGTGAAGCAATGACTTTTTGTCTTGTAATTAAATCTACTTGAGCATAAGAGCTGTGAGCTCAGCTCTGCTTGTGCCTCCATTCTGCCTGGCGTTGTGGGGATGATGACCATCTGTGGGTTTCTAGGTCACGTTCTGGCACCCTTGTAAAGAGTAATTAAACAGCTAACCTGCCCACAGCTCAGCATTTTTCAAGTTTTTAAAGCTAGGTCAACAGCCTTAGTTACTGACACAATGCCAGGAATTGCATGGAGCATGGTTGCTGTTGCTTAACAGCTAAACAGGGGTTGTTATTGAGGGCTCAGTGGAGGGGAAGCTTGAAACTGGTTGTTGAAAGTAGTGATTCCTCAAGGTGTTGAGAAACATTTTTTAAATGCTGTCCTAATGTGACATACTTATTGGTGGAAGGTGAACATACCTGCTATTACTGATTTACTAGCTGCTTTTGATCTTTGTGGTCTTTCAGCATTTTTTCTTATCTAGAAATTTTTATCCTTGTCCTAATACTTTTACTTACAGATTTTATAGATTGTGTTGTATAGTCTTTTTCACTTACAAAACACATTTGCTGCATATGTTTTCCATGATTATCCTGCTTTTCAGGATTATTCTGTTTCCATGAACTACACTGTTCTTTGTGAATTTTGATGGTCTATAAAATACATACACGGACTTTGTGATGGTATTTGTTGTTTCTTCAGTACAGCTCCTTTGCCAGAATTTCTGATACTTGTATATTTAAGCATTCCTGTATTTGTCTGTTGCTACTGTTCCTAGGACACTGTCTGTCAGTGTTGGTTGGGTTGGGTTTTTAAAATTTCCTTACACAAAATTACTGGAGCTGCCACAGCTCTGGAGTCAGCCCCCCGCTGGCCATTCCATCACCACCCTTCAAGGGTGTAGGCAATGCTTGTCTCAATTATTTCAATGTATTTGCATGTATAAAAAAGCAACATTTCTAAATCCCAATTACTAGGGTAGACCTGTATAAAAGAAAAAAAAAAAAAAAGGTAGTGAATGCAGAGATGAGAAGAATCCCTTGAACTTTGCTGCTGTCTCACACTTATCCTTCTTCCATCTTTCTGAAATGTCATGCTCAGAAAAGTCATATTGCAGAGAACCACTATTTACTGAGCAAAGGGAATTTTGCAGGATTATCACTCATAGAAAAGAGCAAGCCTGAGAAGTTTAAAAATAGACCATGCTAATAATTCTTTTGAAAGATCCATGTGTAAAATGGGAGTTGAGATCGTTTTTATGATGGTGCTTTGATAACTAGATGTATAGGAATTAATTTCAACCATACTTTTGCTGCAATAGACTTTTCACTAAAATTTTTTCTTTTAAAATGTGTTATATGCTAGAGTCTGAGTTAACTGTTTGTGGTGTTGTCTCTTGTCTCTTTCACTCTTCCTTATGCTCTCCTCCACAGTCTGCTTTTAAGATAGTGTCTTCTCCCTTTTGCCTATCAGGTAAAGGGCTTTCACACTGACAGCACAGAGCAAATAAATAGTGATGGATGAGATCTCTGTGGGAGCCAGTAGGAGCATTCTGCTGGACCCTGCTGCATTTAATGTCCCTGACAGCTGTATCCAGGAGAACAGAGTTTTCCTTTGTCTGGTTGTGGGATGACTACAGGCTATTCTGCATCACTCATCTGAACAGAACAGTGCCACAGAATCCATTTCTGCAACCTGCCTTCCTCAGACCACAAAGCCTTGGTGGATCTTTTGTACTTGTCTTTCTACTACTGCTCAGAATTTCAGTCAAATTAGGAATAGGTTTATTCTAGAGATACTGCTTTTGCTTCAATGGGGTCAATATGTAAAAGCCTATTATAAATCTGTGCAAATTGCAGTGCATGATAACACATTCATTGCTCTCTCAGCATTTGCCATGGTATCACCTTGTTGTGACAACAGCAATGGCTTTTCTGTTTCCATTGCAGCAGCAATAGCATTTCTGCCTTGCTGTGGCATCGTGGTACTGACATTAAGCTCAGTTGCTGTAAGAAATGCTCCTTAGGCTCTTCTGCCTTGACTGGTGAAGAGAAAGAAATTACAGAGATCTGCCACATGAAAACCAAAGAATACAATACTCTGAAATGCAGATCTTGTCTCCCTATATACAGTGGTAATACCCAGGGAAAGTGGAACTGGCACATTCCTGCAGGTTTGGAAGACCTGAATTAGGCTGTTTAGGTGCAGCAAAAAAGATGAATGGGCTGAGGAATTGATCACTGTTTGTTTTGGGGACTGGGCCAGTGAACTGCAGACTCTTTGAAATGCTCCCTAGTCTGTGCAAAACAAATTCTGTCTGCCTGCAGAGATCCCAGTACCTACTGCTTCTCAAGACAAGTTCTTATATTTGGAGTGTGGTATAAAGCTGTAGTAAACTTCCTGATGTTACATTCATAAAGAGAGCAATGAAATTTGTCTATGTGATTGCTGGAACTGAAATGCACATTCAATTTGTATATAGTTGAAAATTCCCTTTAGTTTGTGCTTAGGCCATCCTTTGGATGTTTTCAGGATTGCTGACTGAAGAACATTTTTTGCCATTCCTGATTGCTGAGAACTTCAGTGTTTGATGTACATAATGGCAGTGTGAACTTCAAATATTCCATGGCACTTTCAAAGCTGTGCACTGTATTTGTGATTAGGAACAGAAACTTTAAATGTCAAAAGAAACAAAGCAGAATGAAGGGGTTAGGATATTCATTCTCTTTTCATTATAACTGACTAATTTTGTTTGTTCAAATGTGTTTTGGCCTTCATGTTTTAAGAGTGCATTTTATTTAATGTTTTTAAAGATTATTCTTTTGTTTTAGCTAATACAGATACTTGTATCTTTTCAGGTTCCAGAGTTCTAAATCTGGAAAGATCTACCTCCACAGAGATGTAAGGCTCCTATTCTCTCGAAAATCCATGGAAGTTGATAGCGGCGCTGCATATGAACTCAAATCTTACACTGAATCTCCAACAAATCCTCAGTTTTCACCAAGATGCTAGCAAACAATGGCAAACTAAAGTATTCATTTTACTGTTGAGTACTCCTTGCAAGCAAAGATTGGTAGAGACAACAGTATAAAGTTAAGTCTGTAAAGGAATAAAAATAGCGCTCAAGAGAAAGAAGGTTCTGTGTGATCCTGGACCAGTTTTTAAAAGGTTTCTGGAATGAGCTTTGTGTATTCCAAGTAGACTGGAAACATACTTAAATCTAATCTTTTTGTACTGTTTAAAACCACTTCATTGGATGTGTTGCAATAGCAAATTCCCAAGTTAGTTTAGTGTTTACACTTTTTATTTTATTTTTCAGTTATTTAATATTTAATGTTTCATTTAATACTCAAGTGATGTTTGTCTTTAGTGTTCTAATGTAGCATAAATCCTATGTAAAATCATACTATGTATTTTTGGCATTAATATTGAAATCTGAAATATATACAGATGTCTTTAATCTGTGTGCTGTTTTAAGTGATATTCATTTAAGTTATTGAAAATGGGGACAACAGGTGAATTTCCATAACATTTCATACTATGCAAGCATTTAGCCATTTTTTCTCTGTAATGGTACCATTTTCCATTTTTTCTCACATCCAGATTCAACAACACTTGCAACTACATTGCAGATTGTTTATTTACTCATGCATTCAGATGATTAATTCAATTCACATTTTGCTCCCTCAATTTATTTTCTCTCCTTAAGGGCCATTTTAATTTTGTTTATTCTGTTATTAGTTTTCCTCACATAAAATTTCCACCCTCCCCCATTTTATTTCTCAAATTGTGTTAAAGGATGTACTGTGCAAACAAATTAGTATTTATATCTCAAATATATGCAAAAGCTATGAAACTTGTACTTTTTGTTTTATTTTTAGATGAGAGGATCTTCATGTAATCCTAAATATTTTTCATAGTTCAATTCCATGTAGGCCACTAGGTGGCCATAGGAAGTTTTACTAGCAATGCTACACTGGGCATATGACTATTTTCGTGTGTGTATTCCTAAAACAAAACAGTCAGATGAGCAGTTTATGCTAAGTGTTAAACTGTGTAACTGAGAGAAATAAAGTTAGAAACATTTGATTATATTTGAGCTATATATTTAATAATGGAAATGAAGTTTTATGACGTTTGATGAAGATCTGTGTTTCTCAACTGTCTCACCTTGATTTGTGTTTTTCTTTGCTGTAGGTTTTTAGAGTGTCAGTAATATGCAAGGTGCCCTTTAACATGCTTATCTGATGAAGACTGGAGAAAGGATGAATGTGCATCTTGTATATTCAGCACTGCCCTTAGATGAGAGAAGTCAGTGTATCATGAAATCTCCAGGAAGTCTGCCAGGGAACGTAAGGGAGCCTGGACTTTCCAGAGGATACTTATCAACTGTCATGCACATGCAAATGACTGCTGCTCCAGAAGGGCAAAGCTCAGATATTACTGAGTCCCTTCAGCTTCAGCAATGTTTCCCACTCTGTCACACCAGGTTTTCAAAGGTTACCTAGCATTCATTTTAGAGAGAATTGGGGAGAACTCTGCAGGAAGAGATTGTCTGCAGTTTCTAGTCATTTGTGTGCCTTCAACACTGAGGAAAAGTTTCTTTTGGTAACAGAAGGGTCAAACACAACTGCAGTTGTGCTGTGTACAGAACTATGGTCTGGACTAGGCTGTCCAGAGGGTGTCCTAGTTTCTGTGTAGCTGCTATTGAGTCATAAGCAAACAGCATGTATCCTCAAACTACTTATTTGTGTCATGGTGCACAGCTTGCTTGCATGTGCAATGAAAAAAGCATGAGGAAAGGACATTTTTAATGAAAAGTCACCATTCCCCTGTAGTAGATTAACCTTGTATTTTGCACTGACATTATGCAATGTTTGTATCTTGATAATTTTATTTAAATAGACTTCTTCAAGTCATCTCCCTTCATTACTTTGCTTTGAATAGCAAAGAAGTGTGGATTTTGAATATGTGGTTACTACAAGTCTAGGAAATAAATTTGTATTCACTTTAATAGTCAAACTACACTTAGTCCCTCTATGGATTTGGAATGAAAGTGACCTTGGATTACCTGTGCACAACTTTGATTTTACTGAGTCATTCTCTGTTTATAGCTTGATCTGAGTAAACACTTTCCATTAGGCACACACCTGGAGAAATGCTGGATGCTCATAAACTAGAACTAAATTTCATGTAACCTTCTAAGCTAGCTTAAGACTATATTAATTTTTGAGAGGTCATTGGTTTCTTTACTCCTCAACAGGCTCAACCATGTAAAATTATTTTTAATAAATGTTTGAGTGGTTTATAAGGGCGTCCAGTGATGGCTGCTACAACTAATTTCTTTCAGTGATAAATTATAATGAGAAAGTATAGTTATACTATGTATATTTAGTTATAGTTATATAAGAATTTATAGCATCCAAATAAATGTTGCTGAAGTTGAGTTAAATACTACTTAGCCTTTTCACAAATTTTTAGCTTTATTTAGATTTAGTTCTTGTATCTCCCTTCTCAGTCTTTTTTTGGTAACTAAGACAACCCTAGACTGTTCAGACCCTTTATTTTCTCCAACTCTTGTCATTCTGCCTCTTTGCTTTCTTCTTTTGGACTGAATCAGTCTTGAAGTGTGTGAGGCTGGACACAGCATCCCAGTCAGGGCCTCTCTGTGTCATTCAGACTGGAAGAATTGGTTGATAAATCATATGGATTAAAGTCCTCTTCATGCATCCTGTTGCAATAGGCTGTTTTTCAGTCTCAGGAGATGTCAGCTTGCATTCATCTTGTTACCCAGTATGAGAGACACCTACCTGCTTGTTCCCAAAATAGTAGCTCTCCTTACTGAACTTTATTCTCTCACTACCCAAGATTTTCTATGCTGAGCACAGCATTGCTGTTTCAAGAATTGATATCTGCTTCCAACAAACTTGCATCCACCACATTAAAGTTTAATCTAAGTTTCCCTAGTTTGCATGGGAAAGTGTCAGAAGCCTTATTAATGCCAGAAGGCATCTGCAACTTCAGCCACCTTCACCCACTTCTCCACATGGTCTATTTCCTTTTTCTTGAAGGAAAGATGATTGTGTGAAACCCTTGTTCTTAACTGTGAATTCCTGCCTAGCTACTCAGTTTCTTTTGAGTGCTTATTTTAGATGATTTTTCAAGTCATTTATTGACAACCTAATTATATAGCTTGTATTCTGTCCTTCCCATACTCCTATTCAAATTCAGGAAAAGTGACTCCTGGAAACCCATTCATTTTTTACAGGTTCCTATATGAATCACCAGTAATTAACTGGAGATTGCTTCTGTCATTCTCTAAGCTTTTAAGGATATTTTTTAATCCAAGTTGAAAATATTTACCAAAACTAATTAAAGTAACCTGTAAACCAGTATTTCCTTATTTCAACTAGAGGCTATACTTTGTTACACTATTTGCCTTGATCATGCCAGATTGAACAAAAAGAAACATTAAACGCTTTATTCTTGAAAAGTTATGTTCAGTAATATTTCAGTACCCCCTTATCTTCATGATCTGCTTTAGGTACACATCCTTAAAAACTGACCTAGTTTCTGTAGGCTGCTTTCTTCTATTTGAGGTCATTGAAGAACCTGTGCTTTTCCTGAGGTTCTGAATTTATTTTCCATCTTTCCTCTGCATTATGTTCTCTTAAAGAAATAACTGCTTTAAGGAACTGCTGAATCCTTGAAACTGTTTTCCCTCACATTAATTTCCTAAGAGATTTGAAAGAAATTCCTGAAGTTTGCATTCTTGTCTGCTGTCGCTGCTTTGTTCTTCTCCTTCCTTTTAAATAAATCTATGATGTTCATCCTTTTTATGATCATTTTTCTATGTTGCTCTGTTTTTCACACTTTCAGACCATTTCTCCCTGATTTTGCTAGAACCAAATGTGGCACACCTGCCAGTATCATGACATTTTTTGTCATTAGGAAAAAACCCACTGGTGCATTCTCTGATTATTTTTCTGTGCAATCTTCCTGGCTGTATCCCTTTCTGAATGAGGGATATGCACATTCCTTGGGTTCCCCACAGCTGCATGATCCTGTCTCTGGACATGTACAAAAAACTTCTTCCAATTACTGGCCTGTGGGGCATTTAGTACAATTCAGCTGTGGCAAAATCATTGACACCTTCAGTTTTCACAGACCTTTCTGATCTGCTTTTTGTGTTCTTCCTGCTCATAATGGCACAAAGCCTGTCCTGGCCAGTCCCTCCTGAGTTGTGCTGAGTACAATCCACATTGCTGTTCACATAATACATTTATTTAGGGACCCCCAAAATTTATTATTGCTGGGCTATTTAAACCCCTCCTTTATGCTCTTGAAGAGAGTCTACAGAAGGTTATTTTTCAGACAAGAACTAGGCAGTGAAAAGTAGATGAGGAGGGAATAAAATACTCTGTATAACTTGATACTGTGCTGTTAAGTCCAATGGACTGAGCCTTCCCATCCGGTCAGCTGCTGCTTGTGATTCATGAGATCTTCAAGTAATGCTGCCGAGGACTCAGCTCCTTTTATTTAATCACTAAAAGTGGCCAAAAGAAGTGACTTTAGCCAAGCAGGGAAGGTTTTTTTCCCTTGACCGTGCAGGCTGGAGAGTGGGGTGGGGGCCAGGGAGGGCACCAGAGACGGCCTTGAGCTGAGATAGCAGATTGCCATCAGATATCAGAATTGTCACTGTTGGGCCGGTCAGGCATTGGAGCAGCCTGCCCAGGGGAGCCACCATCCCGGGAGGTGCTTAACACACCTACGGCTCTGGCGCCGGGTGATGCGGTTCGGTGGGTACAGTGACACCTGTGCGGGTGGACTGGACCATACGGAACATCTCCTCCAACCCCGGTGTTTCTGTAATTCTGCGATTCTAACAGCCGGGGCACCCGGGCCGGGTCTCGAACCCGCGGCCCCGGACGTGACGCGCGGAGCGCGGGCGGATCCCGCCCTCGCGCCCCAGCCCGCGCGCGCGGGGGCTGAGGTGGAGGAAGTCTGGCCCCGCCGACGCGCCGTCGCGCGCGCTGCCGCCATCTTGTGCGGGAGGCGGCAGCAGCAGCAGCAGCAGCAGCAGCAGCAGCGCGGAGGAGCCGCGGCCGCGCCTCCCGCCCGCCTCCTTCCCTCCTTCCCGGCCCCGCCGTCCCGCTGCCGCGGCGCCATGTCTGCCGAGAGCCCCGAGCCCGCCTCGGCCGAGGAGCAGAAGGTGGGTGGCCGGGCCGAGGAGCGCCGGGAGCCCCGCGGGGCTTCTCCCGCCTCCGTCGGCGCGGCCGGGCCTCTCCCTCCCTCAGCCCAGGGAGCCCCGCGGGCCGCAGCGTCTCCCGGCCCGGCCGCCCCTCCGAGCGCCGGCTGCCCCGGGCTGTCCGAGCGGCCGGGCCGGGGCCGCCCCCCGGGCAGGAGGAGCCGTGGCCCCGGTGCCGTGCGGGGCGCGGAGCGGCTCTCGCGGGCCGGGGCGGTGGCGCGGGCCTGGCCGCGCTCCCTCCGGCTGCTCCGCGGGCCGCGCCGTCCCGCGCCACGGCCTCCACCATCGCAGCGCCGGGATGGACACCGGCCATAATCCGCAGGCTAAACGTTTGTCTCACTGCAGAAAATGCTCAGCTTTTAATGTAATCCAGTCAGGAGCAGAAATACCCCGATCACAACGACCGTGACCTGTGCTAGTTAAGGTTTTTAAAAAGAATAACTGGCTGGGTTATTTTATGTCCCTCTTATGCCATCTCTGTAGCTAATAATTGTGTCATTTCTCAAGTGGGATTTGGTTTCATAGATGGCTGTGCTGAGACTTTAAGAAGCCGTTTGTTTTTTAGTCTCGTCATTGCTGTGGGAGCCCGGTTGCAATCCCCGCGGCTATGATCCCGAGAAGTTATGAAACACAAGTACTGCTCTGAAGGACGCTAAAAGAAAAAGCTTAATCTACCTCAGCTGTTAAGTTTTTGTTTAATAATTTACAATTTGTAATATGAGTTAGTCGCACAAGTAGGGCTTTGGGGGTTGGTATGGAATGATACCTTCTCAATAGGTGCAGTAATCAGAACCAGCTTCTTGTCAGGTCTGTAATCTGCTCTTAAATAGGTGTGTTCTGCAGCATGACTTAATGATCATGCTAGGTAGGCTGCTGAAGGGATACTGTTCCTGTTCAAAGCCTATAAAAATAAGTCCCTGGACTATGCAGCACTCCTAGAATAGCTCTGTAATAGGAGCATAGTTAAACATGTGGCAGCAAGTTTATTGTAATACCTTCTAGGGTGTTCTGATGAAGTCAGGTGACTGGAGCTGATTTTCCTAACGAACTTTCAGACCAAAGTCTTGGAATGTCATGCTTATACACTGCTTGGAGAAATTGCCTTTTATTTGAGAGATGAGAGATCCTTGCTGCTCTCCTCATTTAGTTTTATTCTAGTAAAGTGTTAAAAAAAATTTATATAACATCAGTAAAATAAAACTTTGCTTTCTGCGAGATTATGTCCTGTTCTGATACTGTGATATCAGTGGTGTTATGACATTGCAATATTAACCTCCACTAGAACTATTTGTGTGGGTAGGCAAAACTGAACATTCCCTCGGTTAATGCTTAGCTCTGAAACACTTACATAAACAACCCATTTTGCAGTACTTATTCATATGTATGCCTAAAAAAGCTTAAAACACCCCTAAATGAACTTTGAGGCAGTGTTTTCATGGTTAGAGCTTTTTCCTAAACTTTCTGACATGCTGTAAGAAGCTTGTGCTGAACAAGAAGGGTTTTTAACTGCAGTGATACAAGCTGAAAATCTGCCATTGACCAGCGTTTCCTGTTCTCGATGGGAAAACTCAGGACAGTGGCAGGGGGAAGTTCAGAAACAAAGAAACTTCAGACATAGGAGAACATATGTTTGGTTGACTCTTTGCCTTAAAAGCCTCTATTTTTCAGGAAACTCTTAGAAGGTGGTGCATTTTGTTGCTGAACTGGCTTTTGCCACATCAGTTTGCTGTAGGGTTGTGCTTTGCCTCATTTTTCCATCTTCTGCTTTATATTTTGTCTGAGTCTTCTGCTAAAGATGAGCCATTCATGCCAGTTTTAAAAGGCTGATGGCCCTTCTTAGTAATGCAGGTCAGTTGTTCAGCAGATAGAGAACTTTGTACTGCTAGAATCTCTGCAAAGATTAAAAGCAAAAGCTGTCTTTAGGTGAGTTAGGTAACTACTGCCTTCCTGGTAGATCATTTTAATGACTTAATGAGCTTTGTCAGATTCCTGTAGAGTACTAAAATTATAACTTTTGTGTGGTTGTCACTTGGAAGAAGAGCGTGGTATATCTTGATTTCTGCCCACTCCCCAGTCATTTGTTAGTCACTTGGTTGTTGCTTCTGTAATTCAAGGGAGAATGTTCTGAATGTAGGAGTGGCTTGGGAACTGAAGTCTTTGGGGCTCAGCAGCACATCTCTGAGAGTGCTCAGTACCATCTAGTCCTCAGAAGAACATAAGATCAGGAGGTGCAGGCAGTGATCTTCTCAAGAAAGCTCTCCGAGGTCTCAGCAATCTGGTTTAAAAGGCTTCTGAGCTGCAAATGAACGCATCGAGTTGCTTTCTGAATCTAAATTCTTGGCACCCCCTGTATCCTTCAGAAGGGAGTTCTGCAGCTTAACTGTATTTTACGTGAAGAATTGTTGTCTTAAGTATTTTTTGAACCTGCCATCCGCTGGTTTTGTTTGACACCCCAAGTCGTGGTATTGAAATTCTTTATTTTGTGTTCTGTGGGTTTTTGAGTCTTAGTTGTTGTTGGTCATCAAGAAGAAGCGGCTGTGCTCTGTATCCTTTTGAGCTGCATTGATGCATAACATGATGTTTTTGTTTGGATTGCCTGCTGTGCCATAATTTGTCAGCCCTGTGAGTTTGCATAAATGTCTCCTTTGATGCACTGTGAATACCTGTTTATATAAGCTATTTATTGTTGGTCCTCTCGTCATAAAAAAATATGTCCTTTTGGCTTTTAGGGGCAAAATATGCCCCATCAAATACTTTGTTGGCTCAATAGTGAGTAGCCAGTGATTCAGCATTAGGTATTCAAAGTGTTGAGCTGAAAGGATTACTTTTGAGCAGATCCTGTCAGGGTTGGCATTCTGATGAACCACAACAGGGAGAGCAGCAGCTGCGTGATCTTTGTAACGCATGAGAACCGTGGGCTTGGCTAGTGAGAAATGGTGGAGTTCTAAGTTCAGTAGTGTCAGGGAAGCTTTGCCCTTTATTCCTATTTGGATTTTGCATTGTATTGCCTAGCTGCATTTTCATCTAATAAAAAGCATTTGTTCCTGTTGTCACTGAAGTTTCTCTTTAATTGTTATGAGAGTTTCTATTTTTTCCTTGGGAGAATTGTTAATTTAGTTTCCTGTTGTATTGTGCAAAGCTGTCCTTTCGGCCAAATGGAGCAACTAGAAAATGTTATATTCTAAATCTGTTATAACCTTTGTTTCTGAGGCATCTTACCAGAAACATGTTGAATCTTACACAACCTGGAGCAGTTTATAAGAGAGACAAGAGCACCTAGGGCTAGGCGAGTGTGGTGGTGGCTCTTGTTCTTCAGCACATGTGGCTTGAGTCCTCCCTGCTGCTGTATTAACATACCTGTTTGTGCAGCTGTGTGGTCATCCAGGCTGTAGAAACTAATTCAAATGAAACAAGGGCAGAAAAAAAAAATATAAATGGTTATTTTTCTGTTGAATTACTTTCTGTAAACCCTAAGTGGGGATTACAGGCAGTCATACTGATTGATGCAATGCAAAGGATGATGACAGGCATGGAAAAGAGTATGAAGGGGCTGCCTAAGCAGCTCTAAGTGGACATGAAATTTTAGTTATAGATGAATGATGCCCTCTTGATTTCAATGGCAATTCTTATTTCCTGCCTGAAAGTCTTTCTGTGGCTTCAGATGATAACAATTCTATGCTGCAGCAGTCAGTGAAAATCATTATATATTTGCCCTGTATGAGGAATGGTTTTCATTAAAAAAAAAAAAAAGGATATGGCCAAATATTGGAAAAAACAGACTAAGAATTTTGGATTAAAGATATTTTAGAAATGATCCAATAGAATAAGTTGTATTTCATGCATCAAATTGCTACATGGATATGGATCAGATGAGTGTGAAGTAGAGGCCAGTGAGCAAATTGCAGTTTTGCCAAATTAATATCTCTAAATTATTATTTTGGGCATCCATGTTTTACAGTATGCTCATAAAATAGGCATTTTATTTTGTACAAATGCACTACCCAACTGTCTTCCTCCTTATAATTTCAGGATAATTATAGACATGTATAGAGAAACACAGTATTGCTATTAATGTAACAGCAGACATGTTTTGGAGACTGTTTCACAGTGAATATCAACACATTAGGGCTGGAGCAGCCATACAGATCAGTGTGGCAGTGGAAGTGCCAATCTGCTTCTTAAATGATGAAACAGGCATTTGGGAAAAAAATCCTGTGATTCTTGATCACTATTTAATATTTGTTTGTTCTTAGTGGACCCCCTGTTTTGACAAAAAAAAGAGGTTTGTTTGAGTAGTTTTTGGTTTTTTTCTAAGATTGAATAATTCAAATTGCTTTTCTTTGAGAGGGAAGTGCGCACATCTTCAGCATCTCCAGGAAAGGTATCTAAAATGGGAGGCTGAACTCCTACAGTTGCTGTCAGCATTTGAGAAAGAATGTATGAAAATGTCTAATCAGATAATTGTTATGCTCACTTGGTAGCAGCAATGGGCATGTGGGTGTGTTACCTGCAAAGCTGTTCTGTATAAATATACATTGCTGTATGTTTCACTTACTGTATCACTCACTGTCTTTCAGGAGATGGAGGATAAGGTGTTAAGTCCAGAAAAAGCTGAAGAAGCAAAATTGAAAGCAAGGTACCCTCATCTGGGCCAGAAGCCAGGAGGCTCAGACTTCTTGAGGAAGAGGCTTCAAAAAGGAGTAAGTTCTTTATGTCCACAGACAATATATAGACAAAATATAGACAAATAACATAGATAAAATAATAATATACACAGAAACATCCAAAAGTCCTGTGTCTGTGAATTTTTCTCTTACTCCACAGGCCTTTGCATGGTAAGAGTCCTAAAATCTTAAGGTTTGAGAAAGCACAGGGAGGAGAAATTTGTCTTGGCAAAGCAAATACCAGGTTGGTAGGACAGCACTTAACAGCATTAGTGGCTCAATCACAGTTGTTATAAAAAAATTAAACTGAGAAGTTGCTGTGATAGACTTGAAAAAAACATTATAGTAAACACAAAAGGATAGAAACTCATCCTTATTTTGTAGTGATTTTATCCTGCCCATTCTTATGTACCCAAAATTGATCCACTCCTTTTATCCATGTTTCTAGCATATGAAAGTTTCGTGTCTGCTGTTAGAACTAGGCATCATCTGACATTAGTGGTTTGAAAATGGTTGCATAATTCTGAATATACACCCAGACCCAAAAATAATGCTAGAAAAATGAAGAGTGAGTTAATATTTCAGTATTGTTCCACATCTAACCAGTGTCTCTTATTTTCTTAGCTATTCGACTGAGGTTTTTTTAGTTAAATTATTCATGGAGTGATTATGTAATGCCTTTCAGGCAGGCTAGGACTCTGTTCTTGGAATAATCCTAGTATGTCACTGCTTCTGGTGGTGCTTTCATTGCTGTTACACCATTGTGGGGTTTTTTTAACCATTGTCTAGGCCCTTCCAGTACACGCAATGATTCCATGTATAAATCCTTCACAAACCAGCTGGTGGAGTTCAGTGCTGATCTAATTCTGTGCTATCTGCTACCATGTCTTGGGAATTGTTACTGTTGGCAGGTGTTTTGGATAATCTTTGTCTCATAAGCTGGAAGATATAAAGCAGAGTTAATGGCTGCTGGGCCTGGGCAGGTGGTAGGTGAGGTAACTCCCTCTGAGTTATGCTGCTGCGTGGCCAAAGGCAGCTGAAATGAGACTTCACTGGGTCCAGGGTATGTGTAGACACAGAAGGGAGTGGTAAGTTTGTATTGTGATATCATCTCAGGAAAACAGGCCAGCATTCACTCAGTGAGAATTGATAGCCATAAAGGAATTGTGACTGCTTGTCCTTGGTGCAAATGTGAGGGAATCTCACCACCAGCAATAACAACTTGTACAGTATCTTCATCTTCATTATACACTATTGAATGCAAAGGGTCTTGCAGCATGTACTTTCAGATTTGAGCACAGACAGATCCATGACCATCTTAATTTCTGCTACTCTCATAAAAGAGTTTTTTTGATTTAGTGTGCTCAGTGTGTTAAAGGAGGAGACTTCTTTACTTGACAGGGGTTCTGGTGTACTTCAGGCTGCCTGCACTGAGGAGAGTTAAAACAGAGTGAAGATAGTGTGTGTGCTTTCAGGTACTGGTTCTGACAGGAAGACACCTGGACAGTCATAGTTGGATTTGAAAGGGATGATCAAATACAGACTACCTGTGAGAAGCTAGAATAAATCAGGAAAATATGGGAATAAGTTAAAGAAAGAAATGGATTGGTATTCTAAAGCATGAGAGGTGTTGGGTTTTCTCATGTATTCTTCTATGGTCAGCTGTAGCCCAAACCACCTTTGGTTTGGCAGCCAGGACACACTCTACCAATTCATTTCTGCTGTCCAGAAATGGTCTGCATTTGATGCACACACCATTACTAGCACACTTTCTGCAGTAAAGTAAAAATATTGGTAGATGAGAGCAGTACTACATCATGCTCCTGGGGAGAGATTCTGTTTGGAAATCTTAGATGGACAGAAAGATTTCTGCTAACAGCTGTATCACACCTGAAGGCCGAATGGTTCTGTTATTACCTAGATTAAAAGTTTCTTTTGGTTGCTTCAGTCTTAAAGGACAAAATGGGAAAGCCTTTTTCCAAATCAGATTATGTTCTGCCTTGAGGTCTGGGCTGCACAGGTAGTGCTAGAACACTGTGGTGTAAATAGGGATTGCACCATCAACAGGATTGAACTGGGAAGGTTTATAAATAAAAATGTGTGATTCAGATGTACAACAGACTGTGGGAGAAGCAGATCCAGTAACTTTAGGGCTCAGGCAGGGAGCACTAAAGGTGTTTTCAGGGGGTCTTGTCTGAACAATCTCCTCCCCCTTTGGTATAGGCCTGTTAGCTCAGGTGTTCAAATTACTTCTGTCTAGCAACTGCTGCCACTGAGCATTTTGCAGCTGGTTAGTACTAATGCAGAATAAAGTCTGTGGTGGCACTTAGACAAAGCAGGTAGTGATGGCTGCCCTACTGACTGAGGACTAAGCCTATACAGATCTAACTGAGTGGTCTGCTCTTTGGAGATGGTTATGATTGCAAGCAGTTGTTGGTAATGTAAATCTTAATCCTGGATCTAATTTTTTTTTTCCTTATATGAAATCTGTTCAAATTAATGGGTTGCAAGTATTTTAGAGATAGACCTCATGATAAGATTAAAAACAATGCAATTTTTCTTGCAAAATGTGTCAGTGAGCAGTTGAAGACTGGATGCAGAGCTTGGATGAAATTCCATGCCTCATTTTACCATGATGTGGATAAATAACAGTCATTTGGCTTTGACACACATAGATAACATTTTGAGAAATCTGGCTACTCTTAAAGATAATGCTAATAAAAATTTGCTGATATATTAAGGAACACTGTTTTTCAATAGTTTTTTAATTTACTTTTGTATTCAGAAAAAAAATTGAATGGAGGGTAATAATTTCCTTGACGTAATGCTTTTCAGAAGGACTATGCAGTAGATTTGACTTCGCTAAATAATTGGTTTGGGAACTTCAGGGTTTGCAGTTTGACTGTTTTAATGTGTGCAGAAAAGAGGTTTTCTTGTTGGCACACACTTTCATGCTGCTTTGATCTCTGGTGTGATAGACCAGGCTCTGTTCTCCAGCTTTAATTTGTGCTTTGTTTGGTTATTGTGCGTAGCAGAACTTGTTCACTGCGACAAAGTTTGCAAACCCCAAGGTTTCATTTGTGGGAGATGAGCTTTTGGGAAAACCAGGGCAAAAATAAAGATCAGATTATTGTTTACAATAATGTTCATAATGATTTTAAGAGTTCAGCTGTCTGTGCTTATTAGTCTTTATAAGACCTTTTTTTAATCACCGTAAAGCTACTTTGACGAATCACAAATTTTACAACTTTTTAAAATTCTAAATATCTATTTAACAATGTATTTCAATGTAGACATCTGACAAGATTTCAGGCTTTTAAATATATGTATTTTGTCTTCTAGCAAAAATACTTTGATTCTGGTGATTACAACATGGCTAAAGCAAAGATGAAGAATAAGCAACTGCCTACTGCAGCTCCTGACAAGACAGAAGTCACTGGTGACCATATTCCTACTCCACAGGATCTTCCACAGCGGAAACCATCTCTTGTTGCTAGCAAGCTGGCTGGCTGACGAGAGCAGCTGAACTGCATGATTATTCTCATTCCTGTTATTTCTCCCTAATAGTTATTTCTCACCCTCACATCCCCCTTTTTCTTTCTTACACTAAGTCATGAGACTGACAGCTTTGCAGGTAGCGATAGCATGTGCTGCTATTGTAAGGGAATACTGTTAAGAGTAAAATGTAGTATTTGGACTAGTTGAGAACAATGCACTGATTAAAAAGGACAAGTTTGGTTAGAGCAATGTAATCTACTTGAAAATGTACATATTGCCCATTTCCTAGTATAGGACTGGTTCCAGCAAGTGACATCACAAGTTTTACAACTTCTAATGTTTCTGCTTTTGTTATTTCATCTTAATTACAGCATATTTGTATTTAATATAACCTCCAGTTGTGTTGGTTTTTCTTCCGTGTTTGGGTTTGTTGTCTAAAATAGAGGTTTAGACCACAAGTTGCTAGATGGTAAAGCATGTATAAAAACAAAGACAGGGCTCTGATTGAATTTTGTTTCTGCTTTTGAACTTGAACGGCCTTAAACCTGTTTCAGCTTTAACAATAGAGTTTTTACTTGGGCAATATTTGCCCATTCTGGTGTAACTCTTGTGAACCTAGTGCTTATTGACAACTGCCTGTTGAAGCTGGTATTCTTTTCAGTTCTGTAGCTTAGGACACACTTTTGTTGAAGATGTGGATGAAGTGTGCATGTGCATAGACTGTTGAATTCACTCTTGTGCCATTTTTTGTAAATACAATAGTTTTGCACAACCTTTTGCAAACGTCTATTAGTTTTACATTTTAAAAAGCAGATAATGTGCCAATCAAAGCACAAGTGATTCTGTATCTTTCAAAGTCTTGTCCTGAAACTCAGAGCCCAGAATCTTGCTACTGAAAGTAGAAGTTGTATACCTGAAATTTGTGAAACACATTTATCCTTGACTCAACCTTATGCTTTTGCAGTTGTATATTTTGTTTCACAACAATATCCAGCATTCAAGTATAAATTTGGAATTTATATTTGCAGGCAAGTGCCCTTTCTGTTCAGCAGTTGTTTAAGCTTTTAAAGCAGAAATACTCTGTCTGTTGGCATGGAATATGGCTAAGTGTGCTGTTCTAGAGAGTTCCCTGTGTGGCAAACACCAAATCTAGGCTCCCTAGTGTTTGATATGCAATTGTCTTTAGCAATTTTAGACTTCTGGAAGCAGAAGGATTTTTTTTTTTCTTGAACTCCTGAAGAGGTATTAAATTATTTCCTTTACTTTGTTGTACAGCAGCCCCTCATTTGCATTGTGGAAACAAATACCTGGAAAGGTATTTCTATACTAACTTATTGAGAAATAGGCAACTTTTCATATCAGAAAATAGGAATTACTCCAGTTTATGTCTATGATGAAGGTTGTAAGTGACAGACAAAATACATAGTTTATATTTGGTGAATTGATGTATTTAAGACATGCTAGTTCAGGGAAATCAGAATACTGAAAGTGGAGTATGATCCATAACAGAATTGATTTTCATATGGGTAGTCACAGCCTTCACAGTCTTTGGGAGAACAAGAAACTCTCTAAAAAGATCAGTTTACTGAATGCCTTTTTCTTTAAAAAATAGTTTAGAAACAGCCTGTTAGAAACAAAGCACCAATGTGATTATTACAAGAGAGAACACTTAAAGATGCATGTTTTTAGAAGCTTGTACTTTGTGCTGACATATTCAGAAAGGTCATAGGGTATAAAGGACTGCTAGTCAAAACCACTGCTGGCCCATATTTTCTGTGATGCTCTCTTCTAGAGACAAACAAAATGGTCAAGAGAAATTGAATAGTCTTTATTTGGTCCTGTTTTGATTAGAACATTCAGTGTCTGTGTAATGTTTTTGATTCAGAGAAGCAATTACAGAGAATTTCAAAATTGCTAATCTGATTCTTTTCAAGCCTGTACAGCCCTTTTTTAGTAGTTAGATGGGCTTTGTCAAGCCTGTCCTTTATCCATATCCTCCACTAGTATTACAAATAATTTGTGGTTTTTGCAGAACAGTTTGAAGAAATGGACCTACTTGACTTCTTTAAGAAATTAGGCTGGAAGAATAACAAGAAAACTGGAAATACTGAAGCAAACTGCTTTTTATAAATGTTTGTTCTAATGTGAAAATCCCTCTTTATTTTTCTATGTATAAATTAAATTGAAGCTTAACGATAGGATTGGGCCTGAAACAAGTGTTGAACAACTTAAGGTGACTTGCTGTGTATTGTCTGGTGCCACTTTCTGTAGCTCCCCTAAGGTGAGTTGTCTTGTTTGGGAGGGTTTAAAAAGATAGCCATTTAAATTTAAACATTCCATTCACTCAGCTACAACTCAGCTTGTCCTGCTGGTTGGACAACACAAGCTCTTCCAATGCTCACTCAGTGACTTGCAGTTCCTAATATTACTACAAATTCAACTATGAATATATTATCCATGTGTATATTTGAAGTACTGTAATACTAACTAGGTCAGTGACTGATGATGAGCCTTCACATCTGACAGACCTCAGCAGCAGGCACAGCTATTTTGATTCTATACAGTGTATAAAACTTAATTCCAGTAGTCACTTAACAGTAAATGGAACATGATTGCAGATTGATGCTTACTTTCAGCTTGCTCCAGCAAGATAACTCAGCTATCCAAACTGATGTACATAATGTATTATATGAGTTTTACCATTTGATAATTGCCTTTTTCAAAGAAAACCTGTCCACACTGTAGACTGGCAGTCCCTTTCATATCTTGCCTTTAAAGATAGACAGTGTTTAGTTGTTAGAGTAGTACTCATGTAGGCTTGTAATAGCAGATAGCACCAACATTTTATTTGAGGTAGTTAAGTGGATTAATTACAACTTCACAGATATGTCCCCAAATCTGTAACACCAAAGGCTTCCCTCTCATTGTTCTTGATGTAGTAGGACAGTGTTTGTGTAAAGGCCACAGGAGTACATTTTGTTGGACATATTTACACCCAGTCAAGATGTTAAGGTGATAAAAATGTCAATTGTTCTTTACAAACTTACACATTGTATAGTATACAGAATAAATTGATTTACTTAGTTTTTATTGCACCATGGAGGTTTGTCTCATCTTTACTGTGGTTTCCTAAACAATACTGGATACTTTGGTATTCTCTATGGAAAATTTCTAAACCCTAAATCTTGCTACTCTGTATCATTAAAAATATGACTGGGCTTTGGTTTCTAGTATGTTAGACTACAGAATTACTTTAATGTAATCACATTTATATATATTTCAGTGCTTATTTTTCTATTAAGGCAATTAAAGCTTATTGTTTGAAAACTCCGTAAGAGATGATTGTTTGGGTCCCTTGCACTGAACGAAGGGGATGTCTGGGAACCAGCTTGGTGCAAAGAAGTTTGCATTGCTTTAGACTGTTGGCCTAAATATGGCAACATTTCCAGAAACCACGGTGCTGGAAAAAAGTCCCATTAATTTCCCAGTCAGCCTGAGGCTCCTTGCACAGCTTCCAGAACCAAGGAGTGTTACACAGCTCAGTCCCTCTGTGCTCTGCACACCTGCCTGGTACATGTTTGTCTCTCTTCCTACACATCTCTTGCATTACTTTTCAGAGTACTTAACTGTTCCATCAGTACTGGCTGAAACCAGCCCTGTTTGTTTTCTACAGCTAAAATCTCCAGGTCTGGTCCTTGTGTGAGAATATGGGCTTGGCAGAGAACTCACTGCTCTGTCATTGTACAGTGTGACAAGAGAATAGGAAGTGCTATGTGAGAAGGGAGTTTCTCTGCCACAGTTGAACAGATCATCGATATGAACAGAACACAGATGTAAGAAAAAAGATAGCACATGCTTCATAACTGCTGAAAAAAATTGCATGAAAATTCAGTGTAAAATTCTACATGTGGACTGTGTCAGTTACATCACCTCTGCATTGTTATCTAGAATACCCTGGGATCTATGCTCTGAAAAAAAATGCCATATTGTCAAAAAGATGTTGCACAAGGTAAGAGATGAGGTCGTTTAAAATCCTGTCAGCAAGTATTTGATGCAGGAGATGCATCTTGAAGTAGTCGGTCTGGATATAGTACAGACAGGTTGTTTCTTGGCAACTTTCAGTGCCCCCAATTTCTGTCCTTAATGGCAGATTTGAAATCCTGGTTTATGCAAATTGTGTCAAATCATAGCATATTTTGGACTCTGATATCTATTTTTTGCTGTGGCTTATAATTACATTTGGCTCCTGAGCTCTAGCTGTGAATGGCTGAAATCAGTCATCCACAGTCCAGGCAAACTCCTGAAATGAGTGTCTTTGAATTTAGCATAGATATCCTGAGGAAAAGGTTCAAAATAACAGATATGAAGCATCACACAGAGGGGAGGTCCAGGTCCTTTCTGAAAGCAAAACTGAAATTTCAGTTGTTTACAATTCCAATGTTGCACATGAAAGATGGCTGGTGGCTTTAGTATGGGTCTCTGGTTTGCCTTGGCAGGCAATTGAAGAGCAGCTATGCAAACTGCTTAGCCAAAACCTCACCCCTGACCTGGAGAGCAGTTCCCAGGAACCCATCCTGGGCTTTTTATAGCACTGAGAGTGAATGTCCAGTGCTGCTGGGAGTCAGCCTCCTGACTGCAGCAGCAGTTGATGATGAGCCTGGGCATACTGGCAGAACATGGGAAGGAATGTATTTTTAAATTCTATTCACATTATTTTGAATTCTCCCAGCAGAATCAAATGGTTTTTTAACCTCTACTTTGAATTTACTAACCTTAGTGTCCTAGCTGCGGAGGCTATATATTTGCACTTAATACAAACAACTCTGGGTAAGCTACAAATTTTCATCTTGGCCGTTTTCTATTTGTGCTTGCTGCTTTCTCCATCTCCTTCCTTTTAAATAGCAGCAGTAAAGTCCAGCTAAGAATTCATGGGGATCATTTCTTTTGGGAATCAGGATAGTGTTTTCTCTGTGTTACTAAAGTGATGAATGATTTCTGACCCATTGCTTTAATGGTTCACTTTCTCTGTAAAAAGGTTTCTCTGTTTCTTTGGTAGTCGTGAGTTTCAGGGGCAGTGCAAACACTTCCCACTGAATACACAGCTGTTAGCTAGACAGCTCAGTTCTGATAGAGAATAAACAATCAAAAGCACTTCGGTGGAGAATGTGGCAAACACAATGATTTCAAACTTGTTTTGTATTTTGGACCACTTGGACTAGTGGGATGCATTTCCAAGGTGGAAAACAGAGAAAGAGACCTTCAGTTATGCTGTCAGAAGAACTCTTGCCATAACCTTCAAACAATTTGAAGGATGGGATTAGAATCCGAGAGGAAAAAAAAAAAAAAAAAAGGGAATAAGCGGATGGCGGTAGGGGGGCATCAGGCTGTGACACGGCTGCGGATCCAGCCCGAGCAGGCTCATCTCCCGCCCGCCTTGGGAGAGCAGCGGCGCCGCGAGGGAAGGACCGGACCGTGCCCTGCGCCTGTGACCAAAATTACAAACAGGATGGCGTAACGAGTGACATGTTCAGTGTAGGAGAGAAAAAATAAAATTATTAATTTAAAAAAAAAGGTTGGTGAGGGAGAGGAGGCATAGCGGCGCTGTCACAAAGCGGGGTCTCGCAGCCCACCGGCAGCGCAGTGCCCGCGGCGGGGCCGGGAGCGGGAGCGGGAGCGGGAGCGGGAGCGGGGCCGGGAGCGGGGCCGGGAACGGGAGCGGGAGCGGGGCCGGCCCGCCCGCCGGTGGGAGGCATCGCGCCGCCCGCCGCCCCGCGCCGCTCCCACAATGCACAGAGCCCGCCAGGTAGCAGCAACATGGCGCGGGCCGCCTGAGCATCCTCCTCCTCCTCCTCCGCCCGCCTCCGCCCGCCTCCGCCTCCCGCCGCCGGGCTGCCGCAGAGGGGCCGCCCGCCCTGCGCCATGGCAGCGTCCGAGCTCTACACCAAGGTAGGGCGGCGGCGGGGCCGGGGCTGCGCGGGGCCGCGGGGCGGGGGCAGCGCGGCCCGGCGGAGCGGCGAGGGCGGGGGCCGGGCCCGCATCCATGGAGCCGGGCCCGCATCCCGGGAGCCGCTCCCCGCCGCCGGTGAGGGCCGGTCCCGCCGTGCCGGAGCAGCTCGGTGCCCGGGCAGGGCGGGGGGCGCGGCCGGGCCCCGGGAGCCGCCGTGCCCGTGCCGTGTTCTGGCCGTGCCCGTGCCGTGCCGTACCGGGCCGTGCCGTGCCGTGCCGTGCCGTACCGGGCCGTGCCGTGCCGTGCCGTGCCGTGCCGTGCCGTACCGGGCCGGCGGGGATGCGCCCCGGGCCGGGAGCAGCGCGCTGCGGCTGCTCGGTTATCGCCCTCGGGAACCGCGTCCCGCTCCTTGAGCAGAAACGGCTTCCACGACAGAAGCGCTTTGATATTCAACTACGCTTTTTGGTGACACTGCACCTTTGGATTATATTCTTCTGGCAGTCGTTCAGAAGCTATGCAGTCAGCAGTGATGCGCAGCGTGACTCTCATATGCTCTTTAATCAGACATTTTTCTAATCTTTTTAGTTTTGTGTGTTAGTATCTCATCAGTTCTGCCTGGAAACAGTTGCTGTCCCGCTCATCTTGATGGCAAAGCCTGCGAATTGAGATGTGGAAATGGTTGTTTCCACCCCTAGCAATGCATTGTTTTCATTGCTCTGCCTTGAGCTAGTGCATAAATCTGAACAAAAATGACAGACAACAGGTCTTTAAGGGCAGAAGGGATGACAGAGGTCACTGGAATCGAGCAGGGCAGTACAGCATGGCTAACTCTCCAACTACTTTCAAAAGGCTTCACAGTCAGAGTGTTGGTGTGGAAGCCACACCGTCTAGATCCTTGAGACACTTAGTGAAATACTCCAGAATTATCCTGAGTCTAGCACTCTGCATGGAAGGAAAGGAAAGAGACTTTTTGTTTTGACATGAACAGGTCACCCTGTTTGTGAAATGCTCCCGCTGAGGGGTGGTGGGACAGCACAGTGACTGTGCATCAGGACAAATCAAAGAGGACAGTCCCTTCAGCAGGTTCTGCATGCCTGGGTCTGAGAGAATATCCTTGTGGGAGAGTTTGAATGTGAGAGATGAGCAGCATGCCTGCACCCCTAAAGAATGCTATCAGTGATAGGGCACACCTTGGTGTTCTGTATCTCATACAAGAGTGTCTCTCTGAACTATCCCAGAGGGATGAAATTCACCATTCTGGTCAAGAGAGCTGTGCTACTGCAGAGTTGTTTCCAGGCACCCAACAGACCTTCTCTGTGCAAGGAGTTATTTTAGAAATGTGTTTCTGATTTCTCTCTCTGTTGATGTTCTTCTTGTGGAATTAAAATGTCCCATAAACTGTGGATCAGAATACTTGCTTTCTCATTTTTTCTTTTTTTTTTATTTTTTATTTCCAACTTTGCCTGACCTTGAATTCTCTTTGCTGAGTGGTTGAATCCTTTGGTCAGAAGCTGCTCCAAAAATGTGGGTGTGCTGTTTTCTTGGAACTGTGTTACAGTGGAAAGCCCAAGGCCCCTTACAATTCCTGAGGAGGGCCTGGCTCAGCTTTGGGCAGGCCAGGGTAGGAAACCTGCTGGGTGCTCAAGAGAACTCTCTGCTAGCTTCCCTCTGCTGCCTTCTTCCTCCAGTAATGGCAGCATGCTGCTTGAATAGCATTCAGATTCTTATCCTTGATTAGGTAACATAAATAATGGATTTAGGGTCAAAGCATGCTGAGGTAAAAAGAGCAAACACAGAGTCAGACAAGTGCAGGGATGATCCTGCAGTAGGGACTCGTTGGGTGATGAAGGCCAGTGAGGTTGTGTCTGTGCTTCACTCACACCACAGGCTGTTCTTGTCCTCTTTAGAGACATCTGTAGGCACAGAAAGAGTGAGTTTCACATCTTTTTTAACTGAGAAGCAGAGATAGTCATTCAGGGCAGCTGCTTAAAGTGCCACAGCTTCCAGTGTAGTATCAGCTCTTACCATACGGTGTTGGCATAGATATTTTACTGGCAAGCAGGGTCGGGGTGAATTTCCAGCCCATTATTGCAAAGGCAGCTCCTTTACCCTCTCCCACTGGATGCCCCCATCCCTCCTTGCCTGTGCTGCTCAGGTGGCTGTGTTGGTGGCATTGACTTGCAGCAATGGTTGGTAAAGTTATGTTGATGTTTGGATGAGCAGTGTTGCAAAGAAGTTGTCAGCATTTCTTCAGATGCTTTTGAGAATGGCAGAACAGACTTATTTCCAGCTGGGGGTGGTGGAAGTGGGGCTCTCTGCTTTATGCTCCAGTGTGTCCAGCTTTGCTAGTATGTTATCCCTTCAAATTTGAGTTCTTCCCATACCAACATAAAAATAGCACCCAGTATCCCAACCACACATTGAAATAGCTGAAAGGACTCTTATTTTTCCAAGCTAAATTATTTTTTTTGTTAGAAGCCAGTGATACAGATTCTTTTAAGCAATCATGCCACTCCTATGAAATCCCTATTGCTTTGATTCATTCAGGTGTGTTTCTAAATTTGGTGGCTATATAGCCAGCCTTGGAGTTGGACATGGTTGTGGTTATTCTAGAATTTTGGATTTAACTTAAAGGCCTGGCTCAAGTGCACTCACAAACTAGTTGTGAGCAGTGGGCCCAAACTATGTCAGACTTTGTATTCCTGTGCCCAGTGATACTGCAAATTCAGACTCTGCTTGAGGGCATTAGCTTTAATTTTGGGGCAGCAAAAGCAGCTTAAATCTGTTCCAATGTCTGTATCTCAGACATTCTTACTAAAAACATTATGCTTTTGAGCCTTATATATCATTATATAAGAAATCATATATATCATTAGCAGGTCGGTGGTCTTGCTGTAAGTTAATTTCTAAAAGTTTTGGTTTTTGACTTTGCAGACAAACTTAGGAGAATCTTGGTGTGGTTCCTGGGTCATTGTAGCCCCACTGAGCTGATCCATTTCAGTAGCTGTTGACCAACAACAGATCCATACCTACTTCTGCTGACCCACAAAAATTGATAGGGACAATCTAGGCCACGTACTGGCTTTTGTTAAGTTTAATTTGATTTCTGTGGAAATTAAGAACAAGCAAGAATGCTCTGCCTAAACTGGAACTCATTTGACTACTCTGCTGAAACTGCCATGTTTTGTGTTACAAGTCACCTTTGTGAGTTTCAGGGGTGTGAAACCAAGCCCCAACACATGCTCTTCTTGCACGTACACAAAAATCAACAAAACACATCAGACACTGTGTTTGTGCTGCCTCTTCTAAAATCAGAGTGAAGAGGTGACATTTTTGTTCTCCATTTCCATCTATTTGTCCCTGGCTTGGGTTGTTTCTCTTTCATGCTGTGCTTTCCCAGAGCATGCTGCTTTGCCCTCTCAGGATTTCTGTTTCCCTTTTGTATGGCTGTGTACAGTGCACTGATTTATTTACTTATCCATTCAGTCAGACATTCATTTATTTTCATTCTTGCTGCTACCAGTGTGCTCCTCCCTTTCCATTATCTTTGAGATGAGGGGGAGCTGGCTCCAGCTAGCTTGGTCCTAACACAGGAACTAATCCAATTTAAGTTCTAGTGAGTGGAAATGTTCCTTTGAACATAGAGGAACCAGTAAACAGTTTTCACTGGGGAGCCTGGCTTGGGCAAGCTGATCTCAGTAGCTGCAATGGTTCAGTTTGAGGGTTTATGAGCAATAAATTGAGTTAGGGAAGTGGCAGAGGAAGCTGCACAGAACAAAAGCTGCTTGTGCTGTCCCCAGCATTGCCAGTGGCCCTTTCTGGGTTTCCCATGGCTGTCTGCAGCAGCTGCTCTGGGGGTGAAGCAGAGTGTTACACTGCTTGGGCTTCTCCTGAGGCTGTGCTGGGTCCTTGCAAGCAAAAATGGCAAATGGCAGATTCAAGGGATGGCTCTGCTTGGGTATGCTAGTGCTACGTGGGGAGGGAAATACAGCAAAAACCTGAGGGTAAGAGAGAAAATGTCACTATTTCAGAATTTCTTTGCCCATTAGTGGGCTCTTCTTGGGATTTAAAAAAAGCTGCTTTAATTATTTAGTCCTGTATATTGCTGTGCAAACTGTTGATTCTTTCACCCAGTGTGCAAGAGGCCAATCCACACACAGAAGTGAGATATTTGACTTTAATTGAGTCAAGTACAATTACAGTTCTGCACAGAAAGGGGTGCTGGGTGGCAAATCCACAAAGCCAGCACCACAACTGCCAAAACTTCTTACTAGTTATATAGTTTAGCAAACAAAGGATTTCATGTTCATTGGCTACAAGTTACCTAGTTCCCTTATTAATTAATATTTTTTCTTTTATTGGTTAATGTTTCTCTTGCTTCTCATGCTAAGTCTTGCATGCTCAGTCTTCCTCTCCTTTTGGGTTGGTGATTTTTTGGGTTGGTGGCTGTGTGTCAGTCATCAGGGTCTGCCCCTGCTGGAATTACCTTTTACCCAGTCAGAACTGATTCAGCACAGTTGCTTGAGCTGACTTTGTTAGTTTCTTCCATGTCCTTGTTGCCCCTAAATTCTTCATTCTGTGTCCCCTGTCAGTGGACATCCTTCTTCCCAAGCTTTGTTATCTTCCCAGCAGGCCTGGGATCACTGAAACATATCAAGCCCTAAACCTGAACAAGGCAATTCTACCTACAAATACTTTGTCTTTCAAACAGCTGGACATCACTTAGAGCTTGTTAGCTGCTATCTGTTTCACAGATTAAATTTCCTGTTGATTAGGCTTGAAGGTATACAAAGACCAAACATCAGAGAAATCCTTGGGAAAATTTTTACATGTTCCACAGTTTGTAATGAAACTGTTGGATGTGATCTAAGTGTTGTCAGCATTAAACAGTAGCCACATGTCTCAGTAGGTCACTGCAGAGTCCTTCCAGAGGCTGGTGCCCATCAGTGCAGAGATGGGAGTGGTTCAGACACAGCCTGGGCTCTGCTCTGCTCTGGCTGCACAGTTCAGAGCAGAGGGGCTCTTGCAGAATCCAGCTGAGCTGCCAAGGAATTGCACCTGTGCATGGCAGTGAGCCTTCACAGGATTCTTTATGTGTTCTCTTCTTAAAACCTAACCAGCAGCAGAGTGGGGAATATTTCAATTGCTTCTCTGCTTGGGGGACCTGCTGTGTCACTGAGATAAACATGATGGCAGCTCTGCCAGTGACAAATCACAATGGTGTGCACCCATTTTACTCCTACTGCCTTTATAGGTGCTGAGGGTATAATTACCCAAGTCCAACAGCAGTTGGTTTAACATAACCTTGAACATTTATGGTGTTTAGTAAAAACCTGTTCTCTGTAGTCAGATGTCAGCCACAGCAGCTGATGAAACTGAGAGAGCTCTTAGCTTTCCAACACCAGCTTTGGGACATGTCAGGAATCTGTGGGTAAAATAAACTTGGGAAGCTCCTGAGTTGGAGCCCACGGTGCACCAGAGCTGCTCAGCTGGATGCTGAGCACCAGGAACTGATTCCACCCTGGTGGGGTCAAACCAAGCTGTTTGTGAAAGCTTCTCACAGCCCACAGAGAGCTTCTGGGAGGGTGCATGCTGTAGTCCTAAAGGAGCACTGGAAATGTAGCATTGTTCAGAGCTACTTTTGGGCAGGTGTGATAATGGCTTTATATTATAAAATACGAATTTTAGACCTGATCTTGAAAGTTCTGTGACTTCTTTGTTATATGTAAAGAACTGTGAAGATCCCATTTATAATAATTGGTTTTATTTCTTCAATTTGAGTGTCATGTTAAAACATTAACTTGGTAATACCAGTTGATTATGTGGGATCCCTCACCAACAATGCTTGCAGAATAGTAATGTTTGTCCATGGAGCTGCCACTGATTATTTGCTGGTTTCTGCTGCAGGGATTTTGGAGCATGTGCCAGATGGATTAAGTAATGGATTACTCCTATTTTTTAGGTAAATAAATGATCAGATAATGTGCTGCCAAGCTCCTACTATGTCAGAAAATGTGTGGAACAGCCACGGTGATTATCTTTGGTTGAGCCAGAGAGCTCCAGGTTGAGTTGTAAGGGATAGACAGATGTACCCAGCTCTTAGGGTTTGCTTGTGGGGCCTTTGGGGACTTAATTCTCTCCATGTGTTTCAATAACAAAGAAGTTTGTCTCTGTGAGACTCATTGCCTAATCTGTATCAAACTAAAGAAAGCATTTTTGTTATTGAAGTGGGCTCATTGAGCCAGCAGAATTGGAGGAAGTCACACCAATGTCCAGTATCACATGGCTGCACTGTTTCTGGAAGGTCTATTTTTAGTAGGATTTTAGAAAAGCAAGCACAGTGAGGTTATCCAGTGGTGGTTTCTGTTGGAAGGCAGTGTGCAGGGGGTCTGTGCCTGGATTAGCCTCTGCAGCAGACCTGGAGGAGCTTGGGGTGGGCTGTGGGGACATTCCCAGAATGACAGAATGGGTCAGATTGGAAGGGACCAGAGGGGTCACCTGGGCCAACCTCCTGCTTGAGCAGGGCCATCCCAGAGCTCCAGACTGTGTCCAGGTGGGTCTGAATATCTGAAATGAGAGAGGCTCCACACCCTCTCTGGGCAGCCTCTTCCAGTGCTCAGTCACTGCCCAGTAGAGTTCTTCCTCATATTAGGATGGAACTTCTGAGCCTCAGTTTATTCCTGTTGGCTCTTGTCATATTGTTCAGCACCAGTTAGAAGAGCCTGGGCCATCTTCTTGTCACCTCTCCTTTAGATATTTATACACATTAATGTGTAATTATGTATTGTATTCCTACAGTAGTTTTTACACATTCATTGAATTTGTGTTTCATTCCTTGACAGCACAAAGCATACACAATTTAATTACTGAAGTTTTGCTTGTATCACTGGGGTCTCTGACAGCTGCATGTATATATGAGCCCATGTACAGATGTTGCATATTACAGATGTTGCTGTTTGAAAGGCATCCTGGCTAGAGGGACATGATGGCCACAGTTTTGCTCTGTGCTGTCAAGCAGCAAGAGCTGTGATGAAGGTGAGTCAGGGATTTGTTTTATGCCTCTTGATTAAAGTCACCTTACCTTGCTGCTGTGTGAAGTCAGGGATGAGCAGAACTCCTTTGCTTGGCTGGGTTTGTTTGCGTGCTGGAAGGTGCAGAGGTTATGTCAGATCTAATTTTGTGCTCACTGTAGTGGAGCAGTGTTTACTACTGAGTGTATGGTGCTTGACTCTGATAGTGAGTGTTTGAGCAGTTGGGCCCAGGGCCAGGGAGCAGGCTGGGCAAGGCTATTGTTCCTGATGCTTCATTAGCAGGCTACTCCAAGGAGTTGAAGCAGCAGAATTCACCTTCTGCTTGTGCTCTCTGCTGCTGAAATAGCAAGGAAGAACTTCTATCTGTCCTTAATAATACGTGGTTGTTGTTGCAGGATAGTATGGTGTTATGGTCAGAAATAGACCCACCGTTCTTGGAAATTTGCATTGTGTCTGTGATGTTGACTTTTTCATCAAACTGTGTCTTTCTGCTTATTTCCATGTACCATAACCCCACTCGAGATATGCTAGAACAGAGTTCTAAGAGTTTGGCTGCTTCAAATTGGTATCAAAACTTTTAAGTAAGTGGAAATGCATTAGGCATGAAATTAAACCTGTTATCTGAAAGTCACAGGAGACAGAAAATTCAGACTGTTTGACTGTGCAGTAACTCTCCCTTGTGCTGGCTTTATTTGAAGCTGGATCCTTGAGGCAGAGTTGTTTGGTTGGGTTGCTAAGGCCTTGTTTGCCAGCACTGGTGGCAAGGCTTTTGGTGACTCCTGGCACAGAACAATGCTACATGCCTGAGCCAGTGCCACCCTTTGCCTCAGACTGCATCATTTCCTCCTTTTTCTCAGTGTTCCTTGGTTTGCTTAACCCTGGGTTTGCTTAAGCCTGATTCTGCAAAGATTTCTCTTTATCCTGTGTGAGTAATCACACATTGCTTAATTTTCTGCTTGGAAATTGAGCTCATAAATCTGAAAGGACAAACCCTTTATTCTCTATTTCTTCTTATGGCAGGGAAATAACTTTGCTGTCCTACAGCTGTGAGGAGTGATTTGTGGAGAAAAACAAAACATCCTAGGGATGTCTCATGTCAAGTTCTCTGAGGAAAGCTCAGTGTATGCAGTGTTGCAATATGTTAGGACCTATCTACTTAAAGCCCAGTTTTGATGTTTAATAACCAGAGTGTATTTTCAGCAGGAGCTTCCATTTTCAGGACTCTGCCATCTCATGGTGCCACTGATCTTCTAGCACAGCCCATGTTTGCAGTTTGCTCCAGGCAGCAGCCTAACATGAAACAATGTGTGGGATGGCTAACCTTGGACTGCCCAGCATTGCTCAAACATGAAAACACAGTTATTGAGCTGGTGATCTTGGTGATTTTGGGATCTTCCTGCTCATCCAGGTCATAATCTGGGTCCTTTCTGTCACAGTCCAGCTGCTTTGCTTGCTGCTTGCACCTAGTTGCAGCATTTAGGAGTTTGTTCTATGTGTCATTTTCTTTATATACAAATAAAATATAAAGAAGAAATCAATGCTGTTAAAACAGTTCATGTGGGTTCTGTGTGGGGTTGGTTTTGTTTTTTGGTTTTTTTTTTAAAGAGGCTAAGTAGTTAGTGTGGTTACATTAGAGAGTGCCTTCCTTGCTGAATTGTGGATGTTAAGGAGCTTGAAATTAAGCACAGGAAACATTAGGCACTGCTGATGAAGTTTAAAGATTTCACTCCAGCTCAGTGTCTGTGGATTGCAGATACTGACTCAACTTCTAATATCTACTATTCAAATTTTAGGGGATTTTTTTAGTATCTGTAATTTTAATGTAAACTTTGAAGAAGGTGCAAATGGATTACTTACAGAAGCAGAGATCTTGTGTTTTATACCTTCTGTACTCCTTAGTGGCATGGATTTAGTTTCTTTGGCCAGTTAGTCAGGAGCAATAACAAAATCTTTCCCTGAATAATAATGCTGGAGAGGTAGTCAAGGCTGGGATAAGAGGGAAAAGAAAGCACAAACATAATACCAAAAAACAAGTATGAATGAGAAGTCACCATGATCATGAATGGTTTGAGGGAGTAATATAAAGATGAAACTAGAGGAGGGTCAGTCAGGAATGCAGAATGCAGCTGTGTTTTTGTGTCTGTCAGCTCCATGCTGTTTGTGGCTACTTTCTGCACATCTTGAAAGCTGTTGCATTTCCCTCAGTGCTCATCAAGACTCCCTTTCTGCCTTTTAACCCTGCTTCAGGTGTGGCTGTAGGTAGGGCTGGCAGGGTAATGCACATTGTCCCTGGCAATTAGCAGATGTGGCTTCTTGAGTTTAGCTCTTAGGAGGGTTGAGAGCAGTCTCTTCACCCTACTTATTCTGTGGTCTGATGGGGTTCCTTGCTTGTAAGATCAAATGCAAAGGCTGAAGCAGCATTGCTTTGAGGAGCTCTCATTCTGTGTTTATGGCAGCTACCACAGGCTAAGCATGGCATGTGATTTGTCATGTTGTTTTCCAAGGCTGCTGTATGGGTAGACGTAAACTGCATGTTTCTAGTTTGACAGTCCTAAATATGGAAAAACAGGGACTTCCCCATTTGAATGATGTACATGCCCATGGATATGAAAAATCATAATCTCTTGCTCCAACTGACCAGTGGTGTCCTTGAGTTCTTCCATTTGATTATCACAAGACAAGAGAATTTTGCAACTGCTTTGTGGTTTACAGGAAGACACTCTTGAGCTTTGTAGAGCTGGAGAAATAACCTAAAAATACTATGAGGCAGTGTAACAATGAGGGAATTCATTGCCCCAACATGGCTTGTCACACGTTACTCTCTGCAGACTCCATGGGTTATTCATAAGTTTAAAGCAGATGACCTCAGTTGTTTTGCTGAGGAAACCAGAGACAGAGATTCCCAAGTTGCCTTATGAGTTAGTATACACCAACACAAGAGAGATGGAAATATGTTCCATGGAGATTGAGCCTTATTTGCCTGGAAAGGAAACACCAGCTGCCTCTGGAAGTGCTGAAAATTCCTGTTGCAGGAGATATGGGATGGAAATAGAAGTTTTAGACTATATGTATGTTAAAGTAAGTAGAATATGTTCAATTGTTTTCTTGGTTTTAACATAGGCATATAGATCTGTACAGCTAAGCATGTAAGTGCTTTCTAGTGTCATAGTGTTACAGTGTAAGAGTTTGTTAATATAAAGGATTTGAATTGAGTTTGGACTTACTTAATTTGGATCTTGGAGATACATACATGACTATTTCAAACATGCCAGACATGAAATTCGTTGTTTAGGAGATTGTCTCACTTCAAAAACGTCTTGCAAGGAGAGAAGCAATTGCAGAAGCTGTTAGAATTTCATGTCTGAGCACACTTCTTGCTTGTGGCAGTCTCATCAGAAATGTAAAGCTGATTTAAACTTTTTGCAAACAATCAAAGAGAGAACACTTGTAGAGAAAAGCAGTGGAATAGTTTCTCTAAGGCTAAATGTGATATGCTTGAAGGTATGCTTAGCTGGTGTGGCAGGGTGTGATTCCCCCTCTCTCAGCACAGAGGTGTTTCCCATCATTGCTCTGCCAGGGCAGGATGGGGCAGCACAGCCCCTGCACCTCCTTGTGCCATCTCAGGAGGGGCTGGCAAGGGCAGGGTGACACTCCTGCTGCTCTTGCTGGGGAGTTCCTGAGAGCAGCTCTGTGGCCACTGACCCCAGTTCTGCTTTCACAGCTCCTGTGGAGGAGGGGCAGCTCTTGGTTTAACTCTGCTCACTGGTTTTGAGTTTGAGCTTGCCAGGTCTTCATATCAGGCCACTCTGGTTTCCTTGTGTGGGAACTTGCTGTAAATGACTTAATTTCCCGTGAAAAACTGGTGGAACTGAATATGGTTTATCAGATGTGCTTCACTGGTGTCAGTTTGCTGTTGGAGTAGAGCAGAAAGGTGTCTGGCATGCACTGATCCATGGTGGCAGCTACACTCTGGGTTAGCTGAGTAAAACTAGCTCTTGAATAACACAAACCAAGTCAGTAAAAGCTCTGTTTTAGTGATGCAGCTGCATCTCAGCTGGGACTTCTGTGTTGGCCTAACTAAATATATTCAGTTAATCTTTGCTTTTTCAAACCTCAGTTTGGTGTTCTACTTTAAATGTGCTTTTGGGAGGCTGGGATTAAGTAAAAACGGGATGGTGCTTTTGGACTTGAGCTCATCCTTACAGAGGGTCACTCAGAAAAGTACAGCTTTATCTACTCTCAAATATATTTCCTTTAATTTTTAACTTTAATTTAAACTTTCACAGTTAAGTCAGGAATTATCCATGCTCCAGGTATTTTACAGACAGGTGAAAAGGCTACATTTTCTGCTCTGTGAGCTAGGTGAGCAGTTATGACTCCACTCCTTTCTCAGTAACTTCTCATTCCCAACTCCAGTGCTGTGTGCAGTGCATGTGTGTGATCAGTGCAGCCCTTTATCTTGCCATGCTGCCTGAGCAAGTGCTGGATACAGCAGTGGAGCCATGGCAGTGCTGCAGTGGCTCTGCTGGGGCAGAGATGCTGGGATGAAGGTTTCCTGCTGCTGTGTGTGAGGAGTGCAACACCCAGCTGCAGCACAGCTGGCAGCCCCTTCCCACCCAGAGCACAGCTGGGGCTGCTGAGGAGTCACTCAGGGGTTCTGCCTCCTGGCCACCAGCTTTCTAGAAACTTTGGGGGGAATAATTGTAAAAAGCTTCTGTAAGATCTGAGATCTTGGCAAAGTGAAATCAGCATTTCATGGCATGACATCAACATAAAAAATACAGAAGAAGCACGAGGCTCTGGACTGAATGTGTATCAGGGTCTGAAAGTTATGTCTGTTTCTGCTTTTGTGCTCTCAAGTCTATATTATGGCTTGCATCATCTTGATGTTAAAGCAAAATCCTGCAGCCACTTGTTTTATTCACCCTTACTTACAATGTTTAATTGTTTGTGTTCTCTAATCTTAAATTTACACACCCATGCAGTTAATTGTGTTGAATTTTTTTTTGTGTTCTTAGGTGTAGGCTGTTTTAAAGTTTTTAAATTGGAGCAGCATTCACTGTAAGCACATAAACATGGAATTATGCTTCCTTTTCCTAATGTGGCTTCTTCTGTGCAATGTGTCTCATTAGCTGAATATTCAGAGTAACTGCAGTTGTTTCATTTGCCCTTAAATTTCTTGTAGCCACTCTTGTACAATTCTTGTAACATGTTTTTCAGGTTAGATGAATTGTGAGTTTTAAGGCAGACTTATAATTAATTTCTTTTTGAAATCACTAGCATGTAATTCCTTGTTGGCCTTCATTCTAGTGGTATGGATCAAAATGCAATACAGCATTTGCTTCTCTGTGTGGGTATGACCCCAAATGAGATTTTACATGAGTCAGAATATTTTCCTGTCTCTCAGTCTGATGTAGGTGTCACACTTGTGCTCAGTGTTTTTGCAGACCTTATTGTGGCTATTCAGCTGGTTTGTGTCTCAGGCAGTGTCCAGAACATTGGTAGGTTTGATCTTACTGCCATCTTTTCTGAAGATTCCTCAGAGCTGCATTCATTCCTTTGACAGGTCTAGAAATCAAAACTCATTCAAACACAAAATTTTCTTCAGCATGGCTGTTTCTGTGAATATGTATTTCTAAGCCTGGTTTACTTTAATGAGGTTTTTTTTTTCAAGAAGTACTGAATGAAATGAGAATAGCATAGTGCATGGAATAAATAGCAGTACTGCTGTTTCACTGAGGGTTTGTGGTGAGTTATTACACTGCAGGTTTGCTGATGGAGAATGAGACATCCCTTGGGTAGCTGGGGAGCCTCAGGCCAGAGGTGCAGGAGCATCACTTGGTGATGCTTGATGGGCTTGTGGTGGTGGCAGGGATGTAATGAAGGAGGTGCCTGTGCTTCTCTTTTAACAGACTGGCCAGGCCACTTGGTGAAACGTGTTTTGTTTTTCTGTAATGGATCCCACAGCCTTGATTAAGCCCTCTCAGAAGCATCATGTAGGCAAATGCAGGGTGTACCCCAGCAGTGCTGATGTGGCTCCCATTGCTGCCCAGTGCCCAGGTGCTGCTGGCATCACATGCCCAGGGATTACAGAGTACAGGATCAGCCTGGCTGAGGATGGCTGGCTGCTTGGGGAGGGTGCAGAAGAGCCTGTGAAAGGGGATCTGTGGAGTACAGCAGCTCTAACAAGAGCTGTTCCTGCATGCAGCACTTAGGGGGGTGAATGGGCAGCATTTTGATAGCTGGAGTATTGTTTGGATTAATAACAGCTGATTATAAAATACATCTGTCTCCCTCTGTACGATATTTTGAAGAGAAGGGCAAGTACAATCAGCATAAAATGTAGAAAGCTGTGTTTTTCAAGGTGTAGAAAATGCACAACTTTTAAACTTTTCATGTGTTTTAACTCCTTTAAAATATTTTGTGGGATGATGGTACCAGCTACGGCCTCAGAATATAACTGTTATTTGATAGATTTGATAGTTTAAAGTAAAACTGTGGTTTTTGGCCTTGATGTCAGGCCCAAGATGTAGATTTGCAGGGTGGTAATTTTCTCTGAATTTCAGTGTATATAGATATCCTGTGTTTGGGATTTAGCTTTTTTTGCATCTCTTTAAAGTAAGGTAAGTAAATGTCAATGGAGGTGTAAGTCAGTGGATGTTTTTCCAGTGGCTGAGGATACAGATCTTGCTGCAGTGAATCTGTGTGGGATGCTGATAGTTTTTAATTGTCCCTTATACAATCAAGGCATGTTTGGCACACCACATACAAGGACATACAAGTCACTTTTGTTGTTGCAAGCCCTCAGGCCCTAAATACAAAGAATACCTTATAAAAATGCTGAAAAGAAGGAAAGGGGGGAGCTAAGCTTTTATATCCTTATGGTTCAAGTGTAGTGGATATTTATAGGGTAGCTGAAGTATTGAAGTGTAACAGACTTGTTCTCATTGAGCTGTGGTCCAAGGAGTTTCCTTGTGCACAGGGAAGGATGCAGTGCCTTTCCTGCATAGCTGTGAGCCAGATTTGCAGACCCAGTGATGATATCCCAGGGCTCAGAGCCTGGGTCACTGCTGTCCCCTGGATACTGTTTGGGAGTCTGCCTGTGGCTGGTCAGGGAATTCCCATGAGCAGCAAAACAGAAAATAACACTCCATACCCAAAGAGTGCTAGAACCTTTAGGAAAACTATAATTTCTGTTTGGATTTTTTTTTGTAATTAATTATTCCATTTCCTTCTGGCTCTTAGAAGAATTCAGATGAGTTTTGCAGCAGCCCACTTGTCATGGGGATGCTCTACTTTCCAATCCTCCCTGGTTACTCGGCATTTTTATGAGAGAAAAGTGCTGTCTGACTTTTCAGAGTGCAGGCAGCAGCAGCACTCTGATAGCAGGAGTGCAGTGTGTCCTTGGGAGTGCACGTGGATCACAGGTGCCACAAATTTTAGTGACTTCAGCAGTGGAAGAAATGGACTCTCCTCCCACCTCCTGTGTGAGTGATCATGATCTCTTTGTTGGAAATCCAGACTGATCAAGTTAAGACTTGTATTTGCCTGTTACTCAGCTGGCTGGTGATCTGCTTGTGTAGAGCTTATTAAAACTAAACCTTGCTGTTTCATGTATTTCTAGTATTATCTTTGGTGGTGGCACTGTGAACCAAGCATAGGGGAAAATATAAAGCTGAGAGGATATTGTTCCAGTAGTATCAAATTGTGTTTTCAAAGCAACCCAGCCAAGGAAATCCCAGAGCTTTGCAAAGATCAGTTCAACACATCTGCAGTGGGAGCTTTGATGACTTTGTGCTCTGTTTGTTATGCCTCACTAGCAGAGACACTTTTTTTTTCCAGCCCAGTAATGCAGCCTGCTCTCTCCACATGGTCATGTTCAGTCAGCAGCAAGTTCACATTGAATAATTTTGGTGAAGTTTGGCTTTGACTTTCACCACCTATTGCTGTTCCACTGGCTCCTTCAGCTAGTGCTGCCAGAATTGATGGTGTCTCTTTGATCCAGACATAAATGAGCTGCTTTATTCCTACCCAGACCCGAGGTCATTCTTGAAAGGGAGGGGGACAATGTCTCTCATATTTCTTTTCATGGTTAACATGTGGAAGACTGTGGTTTTTGAGGCTGTCTGTAAATAAAAAAAGAGATGATCTCTGCTGGAGTGAAAATCATACCAGTTCACTTGTATGGGTGGGTTGTGCTGAGAAACTTGGGACAGCTTTCAGTTGAAATTCGTTTTTTTCTTCTAGCATGTAGATAATTTAATGAACTCTTTCAGCTCTTAGGCAAAGAGCTGTTGAGCTGGGAAGATAGCTCTATCTCCTTCTTCTGGGTTTGTGATTTTGCAATGGAAGTAGAAAACTATTTGCCTGCTGACGAGACTGCTGAGCTGCTTGCATTGCTAATTCCGTTTTGTCAGCAATGTCAATTAGTACTTCAAGAGGTTAATATCTGAGAGGAGAGGCTTTGTGAGTCATATGGTCTCATTTGATAGATAATTGTTATAGTCTGCTGATTTCTTCATGTGATCTAAGATAAATCACGAGGTATGACAGAATACTGTGATTTTCTATTATATTTTCTTACTATGTAAAATTGTAGTAATCCAGCCAACCTTCTGACCCACCAGTAGAATGTGAAAACTTCTGGGTTTGTTTTCTGCTGTGAACTCTTTCAGAGTTGCTTTATAGATATCTATAAACTATTGCCCAAGTTGTCCTTCCTTGAACAAAGTACAGCACTCCACACTCCAAGGGATTTTGGAGATGGTGGTTTTTTTAATTGTGGTCTGATGAGGCTGGAAGAGAGTCTAGGCAGGAAACTGAGTTCTGAAATAGTCATGTCATTATGTATTTCATTATTTATTTTTCTTCTGAATTCCAGGACATCTCCTTCTGTTTTCATTCTGACTGTCAAACTAGTCTGGGTTAAGCAGGGTCCTGTGGATGCTGGGCTGGAGGAATCCTTTGCTGTGGGGTGGGAGGATGTGCTGAGTGTCCTGCCCATGCCTCTCCCAGTCCTGCACCTCCAGTGAGGAGAGGAAGGCATCAGTGTTGACCCAGAATCCACAGAGGAAGGGCAGCAAAGCTCATTTATTTGAGCCAAATCAGTACTGAAATATAAAGTGCAAGTGACACTAAGCTTGGGCTGACATGAAAGGTAGCAATATTTATCTACAATTCTATTTCATGGCCTTTCCAAGTCATACTTGTATCTCCCTGTTCAGAAGTTTTATTTTGGTGGTTGAAAATTTGCCTTGAAATACAACAAAGAGTAATGTATTAATGAATCATAATTAGGATGATTAAACTAAGATTCATTTGATTCTTGCTGTAATTTATATTGTCATTTCAGTGCTAGAATTTTAGACAGCATAGTCATTTTTAAACTGGAATTTCCTTCCCTTTTTAGAAGGCTGATTTGTAAATCAGTGGCTCTAGAAGTTTATCTTCCTTTAGCCCAATTCTAGTGCTGTCATAAACTCTATTTGATGTAGTGGTGAATAAAAAGGGGTGAATAGCAGATACCAGAGTAAGGTATTGGCCAAGAGAGGCCCTTGGTCCTGTTTCCACCAGTGTTGCTGCTTTGTTTTCCTCTATAGGATTGGATCCCAGTAAGGGCTAGGCAGCAATGGAATTTTAGTCTCAACTGATTATATAAAAGATAGCATGAAAATCTGATTTTGCAAACCATTCTGGTAAGTTTATGAGGTGAGAATATTGTGAAATGATTCAGTATTTATAATTAGGAACATCTCTCTCTTTCCTCCTACCCATTCCTTTTACCAGGTGTTTTCTTTGGCAGGGATTTAAGGCTAGGCACTGGTGCTGGGGATGGAAAGCCACAGCCTGGCACTCCTAGGATGGCTTTAATGTCTGTGGGGTTATGTCATGGGAGGTTCTGCTGTCTGTAGTAGCTCAGTTTCTATGGTGATCTGTTTTCTGCTTTCTCTTTCCCTTCCCTAGACTGTAGAAAATGTGCAGTTTTAGCTGGATAAATTAAAGATGCCTATTTCATGCTGCCACAGATCACATAGGAACTGCTACACAGCATTTGCTGCTTCAGGTTATCAGCATTTGTCTTTCAGGCTGCTGCCTTTCCTAGGTCAGGAAACTTTTCTTTGTGTAGCCTAAAGCAAACCCTGATCCCTTTTGGTAGACAGCATTTAAATGCTTTCCTCTTTCACATTTTCTTTGCTTTCTGGTAATTCCTTGGGAGGAATATCCTATCAGAAATATTGGGAATGGGGAATTTCTGCTGCATCTTGGGCATTCAGTCTTCAGCTGTGTCTGATGCTGGAGCATCTTTTGTTAAACTGAAAAATCTTCCCTTACTTCTGGCAGGGTTTTGTTTCTTATCTTTTTGTTTTGTTGGTTTTTGTTTTTGTTTTTTTTTAATAAAATAATTCTGGGAACAGGTGTATTGTGCTATATTTGGATATATCGATCTTATGAATTATTGATTTTAGGATTTGAAATGATGATGTGAAATTTTGATTTGAAATAATTATTATATGAAATAATGAGTTTATGATTTATGAAGTTTTAATATTTTGTTTCATACCAAGTGGGAAAGAAAGAAAATATTATTCCTTAGCATGCTACTTGGCTTTAACATGGCACATGCTGAATACAAGTTTCCCAAGTGCCCAAACCCTGCCTTCTGCAGCTTCTTTCCTCTGTTGTTACATACTCTGATTGGCAAGAGCACATACTGAAGAGTTGCTTTGGGCATCTTTTATTTGTCAAATAATTTATCTCTTGGAGAGCAGGGGAAAAAATGATATAATAATAAAGTAATGCAGCACTTTTGCACTGAAAACACTAGCAAATGCATATGAAACTAAGAAAACTTGGAGAAAAAAAATAACCTACACAGCAGGAATTGAGTACAAAGAGCAAAGCTTCTTGTCTTTGTATAAAGTAGGTTCTTACTGGCAGTAACACCCAGTGCTGATGGAGAGTGGCCAGGTGTGGCAGCATGGCATACTGTCAAGTGAGAATGATGAAAGTGAGTTTTTATTTATTTATTTCATTGTCTTTCTCCTCTCCCCTTGCAGAGGGAGTTGGTTTATGTGTGTGGCATGAGCTTTTCAGCAGCTTGGGGAGCTCTTGGGATGCAGGCAGTGTTTAAAGGCTCCTGTGTGTTAAGGGTAAAAGCCTTTGATTTAGGCTGTGGAAATTACTCATGTGCAATGTTCTTAGGGATCATCACAGGCATGGGAAGCAAATTGCTTCCTGAAATTCAGAATTCCAGCTGGGCATGGGCACATCTCCTGGGCCAGGGGCTGCTCCCCAAACTGCTGCTCAACACATTTTACAATGGCCTGTCTTGCAACAAGAAAGCAATATTGAAGTTTTTCATGAAGTCTTTCAGAAAATTCCTATCAGAAACAAGCAGTTTCTGCTTTTCTGTAGTGGGTTAATAAAGGGGAGAAAACACTTTCAGCATTGTTTGAGGCAGAGGAAGCTATACAAAAACAAGTTGTGTAAGATTAAGTGGTGAAGCTGTATGACCAAATACAATTTTCTCTGCCATCAAATGCCATGCTTTGACAAGTACATGATAGTTATTTTGAAATAAGTTATTGGATTGAAGATGTTTTGCAATGAGGTGCATGAAAGCACCTCCAGAGCCAAGAAGCTGCTTTGTTTGCCAAGGTGGTGGGTGTGGTGAGAGCTCAGTGCTCTCTAGGCATTGCAAGAGCATTGGTTCAGGAAAGTTAACATATTAAAAATGTCACAGCCTTTTCCTTGTTCTACTCATATGTGTGTGTTTGCATGCACATGTGACTGTATAAGTAACCAGCTGCTTTCCATACATCTTCAATTGATTCTTGAATATGAGGTAACCACTGTATCTTCACTCGCTGAAAAATAGGAATATTCTTGCTGTTTTTGGAAAACAGGTCATATGTTTGCACTGGCTCACTTTTATGAATAAAGTTTGTATGAAAATGGTCATTAATGGGAATCTGGATTTTTTCTTGTATCTGGAGGCCTTTTCAACCAAATCTTTTCAGTTTTTTCTTTTTTGGTATTCTGGATATAATCAATTTTGAACAAGCTCTGTTTGTAACTACAAAGGAAAGAGCTTTTAACACTTGATCAGGCAGCTTTACCTAAAATAACACAGATGGGCTGAATTATTCTCTTTGGGGAAAAAGAAGACAAAAATGGGTATATAATGTTATGCTACAAATGCATTTAGAACCTACTCAAAAGAGTTACTCCACATAATTTTTTTTGGATAGCCACATTTTTGATCTTTCTGAAAATGCTGAGTTGTTAATTTTTTTTTTTTTTTTTACTTTGTAGATTTTTAGCATTGAATGTGTATCTTGGAATACTTTCTGCATGAAAAATGCCTTTTTCTCTCTGTGTAGGCAATAAAATTATGCTTATGTCGCCATTTATCAATAGAAGAAGTTATTCACCTCAGATGTACTAATTAGCTTGCCTCTTGCTTAAGGGTTTGGCTGTTAAACATGTATTTAACAAAGAAAAAAAATGTCATTTTAGTGTCATTTATTTTGATGATTTAACTGTAGTGCAATCAAAGCTCACTGATCTTTTGCTCTTATACTGCAGTATGCCAGGGTTTGGATCCCTGATCCAGAGGAGGTATGGAAGTCAGCAGAGCTCCTCAAAGATTATAAACCTGGAGATAAAGTCCTCCAGCTTCGACTTGAAGAGGGCAAGGTAAGTCTGTGCCTTGTTTGTAAGCTGATAGTTCTTGTTCTCAGCCAGAGCCTGATGTGTTTATTGCAGGAAGCTCTACTGTCAAAATATATCTGTGTTTAGGTGTGTGCAGTTGGTTTTGTCCATTCACTTTCTGCAGCATTTTTTTTGGTGTGATAAATTTTACTGTTTAGTTACAAAAATCAATTTTGCCTTGTTTTTAAAATAAATTAAAACCCAGTTTCTTTTATCCACTCCTGTTATGCTCAGTTGCATCATCTTGTTCTGCTTATGCCATTAAATGTATAGTCCTGGTTTGCTATTCCAGGGAGACAGGGTTGCTAGGAGAACAGTGTTGCAGAGAAAAAACTGTGACTTTTAAGTTGAGCATAACCAGCAGAAAATTAATAAAAGTCAAAAAGGGAAGGATTAAGGGCATTACAAAGAATATGCTGTGTACTGTGTTGAGAAGTGATGACATATCTATGAAAAGCTCACATCCTTCTAGTTTTTTTTTCATGGAAATAGCAGGTAAATAAAGTTGTTTTAGGGACTGATGCAATTAAAACATCTATATTAGAGATGAATTTATACCTGAGAAAAGTTCTGAGTAGCATTTTTTTTACAGTGTTTTTGTTCTTCACAGTGTTCTGCCACCATTCCCATGTTGTGTTACTGTGTATGAGGCTGGCTAGAGATTGGTGGGAATTTGCTTCCCCTGCCTCTTCCACTCCACAGGAAAACAATAGGGAAAAGCTGGATGTATGATACAGCATATTTTCCTTTATCTAATAAAAAATATGGCAGCACAGGCATGGTGTTTGCTTAGTAATAGTTTAAAAAGAGGATCTCTCTAAATTTTGGCAAATTTTGAATGACATTTTTGGAGAAAGACCCGCTAACTCAAATCACCAGAGAACTGAAATCTTGCATGGCACTTTTTGCACGTTTTGCTGTGAAGAGCAGTCGGAGGTGCTGAGCGAGCACAGGCAGGCAGCAGCTGTTGAGAGTGTGTTTGTGTTTCAGGAGCTGGAGTATGGCCTGGACCCCAAGAGCAAGGAGCTGCCGCCGCTGCGCAACCCCGACATCCTGGTGGGGGAGAACGACCTGACGGCGCTCAGCTACCTGCACGAGCCGGCGGTGCTGCACAACCTGCGCGTGCGCTTCATCGACTCCAAGCTCATCTACACCTACTGCGGCAAGTGCCTTCTGCACCCCTTCTGCACCCCTTCTGCACCCTGCTCCCTGCACCCCTTCTGCACCCCTTCTGCACCCTGCCCTCTGCCCTCTGCACCCTGCACCCTGCTCCCTGCCCTCTGCACCCTGCCCTCTGCACCCTGCCCTCTGCCCTCTGCTCCCTGCACCCTGCACCCTGCTCCCTGCTCCCTGCACCCTGCACCCTGCTCCCTGCACCCTGCCCTCTGCACCCTGCACCCTGCTCCCTGCTCCCTGCTCCCTGCTCCCTGCACCCTGCTCTCTGCACCCTGCTCCCTGCACCCTGCCCTCTGCACCCTGCCCTCTGCACCCTGCACCCTGCTCCCTGCACCCTGCCCTCTGCACCCTGCCCTCTGCACCCTGCACCCTGCTCCCTGCACCCTGCTCCCTGCACCCTGCCCTCTGCACCCTGCCCTCTGCACCCTGCCCTCTGCACCCTGCTCCCTGCACCCTGCCCTCTGCACCCTGCTCCCTGCACAGCAGGAGAGTTGTCTGTTCATATGTCTGTTTAACTTAAAAGCATTTAGCAATAGGACACGCTGGGCTATTCCTAGGGAAATCACTGTTTGGGGTCATTAATGGACTTGGGAATATTGAGGTTCAGAGAAATTGACTTGCTGTGTGTTCCTCTAGCTCCCCAATGGGCTGTTTTTCTAAAATGTGTGTTCAGCAGTTTTTGCAGGGATTCCTGTCTGGCTGGTGTTCTCCTTAGGCTTGCTCAGGTTGGTGTGGGTGGGAGGAGGCTCACACACTGCAGTGGAATTGTTGCCCACCTATAATTGCCTATTTCTGCACTGAGCTTCTCCATTTCTTTTGGAAGACATCAGTTTATTTACTTTTTCATGTTTTCTAATCAGGGCAACTACAGAAGTGAATTTGTAACCGTTCATAAGTGCTTGTCTTATCACAGTTACAATTGAATCTTGGTTTTAAAAATAACATTTGACTCACAGCAGAGGTTACCCAAACTTGTAATTGCCTGTGGTATTTTCAGATGGCCGGAATGGAAGAAAGTTACGTAGATAATCACATAAGTGCAAAATTGCAACTGGTCTGTTTTAAAAATAAACATTGTGAGGTAGTTTAGGCTTAACATTTAGATTTGATGCTTCTGGGCTTTTTTCCTATGTGTGTATATGTTTCTTTTAAATCTCAGTATATAGTCAAAATACACTGCTAGCTTTTAATATAACTTTTGACTAAGACGAGCAGCACATTAAACATGTTGTGATGGACAGACAGAGGCATTAATATCCTGCCACAGTTTGCTCTCTCTGGCTGCTCCTAATCTGCAGATGCTCAGCAGAGCACATCTGTTCCCAGTCCTGCTCTCAGCAGTGGCCAGACCACAGGGGACTGGATCAGACTTTGCCACCCTCTGCTTGCAGCCAGACTTCACTCCCATAGCAGAGGGTGATGATTCACACCACATCTCATCCAGTCATGCACAGAATAATTTAGCTTGGAAGAGACCTCTGGAAGTCTTCAGTGAAGCTTCCTACTTAAAACAAGTCTGACTAGATGAGGTTGCTCAGGGCTTGGACCAGTTGAGGTATGTGGGTATTTGAGGATCTCCAGTATCTCTGGGCAGCCCCTGCAGAGGGTGCATGGTGTGGTCCCAGCACTGGGAAGTCACTTCAGTTCCCCAGCAGAGACATGATGTGTGTTTCTTTCCCAACTCACCCCATGGCAAAGCTCTTGTGTGAAGGGGTTTTTGTGCAACTGGGGCCTCATGGCCTGAGCTTGTAAGGGGTGTTCAGTCTCAGTTCTGTGGTCTCCTAACACCACCATACCCTTCTCACAAGCCTGTTGGGATTGTGGTTCTGCTGCTTGCAGACAGGCTCTGTGTGAGCAGCATTTAAGGGGCTTTCAAAAGGAATCTGTTGTCTGCTGGCTGTGTTTGGGAAAATATGAAAAAGGCACATTTCAACTACTCCCCAGTGCAGCTGTAGGTGTGGTTTGGGCTAGTTTTACAATTTCTCATGGGGTTGGGAGCCTTGAGCTCTCCATGGCTGTGCCAAAGGGCCTGGGATGGCAGAGCTTGGTTTGCTTCCAAAGAAGACCCAAGTGATTCTTGGAGCTCGTATGTTTGGCAGAAATGTGTGGAGCCAGCAGTGTGGGAGCTCCTGGTGCTCACAGAGAAGGAGGTGTTGGAGGTTCAGCACTGCTGAGGAACATGCTGTGCAGTGATTTATTCACTTGGGGTGTAGGCAGGTGTATGTTGTGTTACAGGCTGAGCAAAATTGAGTTGGCACATCAGCCTCTAAAAAACCTGATCCTTTAGCCACACACATCCACCTTTCAGACTTCTCCAGTAGCTCCCATCCTGCTGCAGGTTATTTCCCCTCTGCAAAGATTACTGCCTTGCAGCTCAGCCTCTGGGGGCTGCATTTGCCTCCTTAATGTGACTCTCACATCAGCCAGGTGAGTTTAAATAGCCTGGGAAGTGGTTTGAGCTAACCCAGTTTATGCAGCCCAAAGGAGACTAAAACCACTTCAGTCCATCAAGAGAATCATGGTGACAATATTCTCAACAGCAGAGCTAGAACAGGATGGATAGTTGTCCAGGGCCCTAAAAATTAATTCAATCATGCTGTCTTAGGGTAAAATGCACATTAAATTCTTTAAAATTTCACTTTGATGTAATTCAGACTTTTAAACAGAAAAACCTCCTGTTTTCTTATGACAAGTCATTCTTTCACCAGCAATTCAGAAGTGGTTTGTAACTTCACTCTGCTGTTGGAAACATGGAATGAGGCATCAATGAAGGAGGCTGAAAAGTTACAAAGGAACATTTGAATGTTTACATGGAAAAACTGCTATGGTAGTGAGAAAAACTCAGTGAATCTTGCTGGTTAGTTCAAATTTGTAAAAAGTACTGCCTGCTGTGCAGGAGAGCAAACTTTAATTTAGATTAATACATTATTTACATATATGTCCAGTTTGGCCACAGATGGGTGAGTATGTTTAAATAAAAGAATTAGATAAGCTTAGTTTGGGCATATATAAAGAAGAATGGCACAAAGAGTATCCAGAGTTCAACTTAGTGTAATTGTAAGAACAAAACCACACATAAATCTGATTTAGGAAAGGCCATATTTCTTAAAATAGCAATATGATTGAGCAGAGATAAAGAGAAGTTATATGTAAATTAATCTGGATTATAGCCCTGTGAGGCAGACTGATTTCAAAGTTCTTCAGAAAGCAAATAATTCCTAACTCAGTTGTTTTGGTTATTTCCAGATGGTAATTGCTTGTAGATTTTACAGATTGCTGCTGAAGTTAAGTGTTTTAATATGCTGGAGACTTGTCACGGGGCTGCTTGTTCCCAGTTCAAGGGTTTATTTTTGCCAGCATAACCAAAAGCAGGAGGAAATTGTTGGAAGTCTGACACAGATTTCTGTAATGTCTATTTGATGAGATTGAAATCTGAGAGGCTCAGCTTGGTGGTGCACTGGATTTCACTTTTTACTGCATTTTCTAAGGGCATTAAAAATTGACACGCAGAATATTCCTCAAGTCTTGTAGTACTCAGGTGGCTTCCTGTACCTAACCCCCACTCTGATTTTTTGGTTCATCCTTACAGCATTAGAAGTTGGCTTAAATGTTTATAGAGGTTTTCCACTGGAGCTCCTGAGTCATTTCAGTGAAGTCATGGCTGATGGAAAAACACCACTGCTCCTCACAGGGGCATGTGGAGACATAAAACTCACTGTGTGTTTGAGGAAATAGATCAAGGTCTCTCAGATCTCTCCCTAAAACATATCCTCTTCTTTAATGTTTTTGCTATGGTTTGTGCTTGATCTATAGATGCATGAAAAGGTCTAAAAATTGGTTGGTGCTCCCAGCAGTAGTGCCAGACTGTAGATGCTTTCACTTCCCTTTTCCATGGAAAATTTCTTAGATAGTCATCACAGCACTGCAGTTTGCACAGGGCAGAGAGCTGGGATCAGCACTGGGGAAGTCTGGGTGTGTGAGTGAAATTCTGAGTAAATTTAGAAGCAAGTTGTGTGCTATGGAAACGCTTCTGGGGCAGGTTCTTCAGGGATGGATTGTCCAAGAATGCTTGGTGTAGTCACTGTGCAGCCATCTGCAACTGCACTGGCACACTTAGGCACCAAAATACATATATATATAAGAAATTCTGTTTTTAAAATGTCCACAGTTAAAGTTAGAGGTTTCTTTTTTTTCCCTTATCACCTTGTCAAGGGGGCACAGGGTGCCTGTCACAGCTGGGTCTCACTGGTCAGTGTTTCCACCCTGCACAAAGCAAACAAACTTTTCCTACCTCTTGGAAATGCTGCAGGAGAGAAAGTTGTAAGGAATCATTGTAAGATTATCTCTGTGGGTAGAGCAATCCTCATTTCTCATGAAAAAGAGAATTATCCCAAAAGCATTTGAGGTCTCATTGCTTGTGGGAAGGAAATTTGTAAAGAGTAAGACTTAAGTTTTCCTGTGCAGGAAAAGTAAAATAATGGCATGAATTTAGATGTGATCTAATGATGAGTGCTATTAGAAAAACAGGTATGTGTTTAATTAGTATGGAAAAATTAGAAAATGGGAGGTATAGGCACATGTCAGATGTATCAGATGAGGGTGTTTTGGTACCTTCTGGAGCTGTAATTGCCTAATTTCCTAACATGACTGGGTGCTGCTCTGTGTCAGTCCTATGAAATACATCTGTTGTTTGCTTTTTTCATACCTTTGACCAGGAGGTTGTCCTGCCTGGTTGGCAGAGATGCCCTGGAATCCAAATTACAAAGTCTATACATTGTTGCTTATTACAGAAATGGAAGATGTTATTCTTTCACAACAACTGAAGGGTTAACACACTGCACATACCCAAACTGGCAGTGAGACCAGCCAGTAGTTAAACTTCACAAATTACAGTGTCACTGGTAATTCAGAACAAAACACAGGGAAGTACAATGCACATTCATTGGTTTACTGCACTGAACAGGCAGTATTTCAAGTCTGCACGTTCTGAATCTCTTTGGATTGTGCATGCTAGCTTTAGAAAAGGCAGAGAGAAAGAAAAGGTAAAAAATTGTCTCTAATGTGTTTACCAGAGCAGATTAGAAGTAAACTAATGGCACTTTGTGTGTGCAGAACTATATTCAGAATAAATATCAGTTAAGGCAATAATATCCTTCTTCAGTAACATTTTTAAAAATACTAGAGCAATAGTTGGTGTTAAAATCATTTTTGGTTGGGTTTATTTTGAAACAACCATTAATAATTCCTTTTGTTTAATTTCCTTTGTAGGTATAGTTTTAGTGGCCATAAATCCTTATGAACAGCTGCCTATCTATGGGGAAGATATCATCAATGCCTACAGTGGCCAAAATATGGGGGACATGGATCCACATATCTTTGCAGTGGCTGAAGAAGCATACAAGCAGATGGCCAGGTTTGTAGACCACAATATTGAAGTCACTGTTTTTCTGAATGGAATAAAACAAGATTTCTGGGTGATGCTCTTCTCTTTAATTTATAGCTTGTGAAATATTTTGCAATATTTGTCTTTGATCCAGTATTTTAGTAACATTTTACAAGAGGAGAAGTTGCCTAAGTTAGTGAACAGTAAAGCTTTATAAATGCTGTAGAGATCATGGCCACTGACACTTAGCAGGAATTACCACAGATCTTGTCAGTATTTAGGTCTAAAATTAGCCCTGTGCTTTATGTGATTATATTTTTTACATTTGATTAGCAAAATAAGGAAATACTTTTTAATCGTTGATGGATTATTAAAGAGAAAAGGGCCAGGTTCTCAGCTATTTGGTGTTTGTATGTGACACTGGCAAGAGAAGAGAAATCACTGGTATTATGAGTGCTATTATAGGCTCCTGGCCATGTCAGTAATGTCCCAGCTACATAATCTGCCTGTGGCTGCTGTTGCCTGGAATTAAGAGGGAGCAGAGGGACGATTGCAAAGAGCCCCTGAAAACAGAGTCTCTAAGGACACTGCAACAGCTGTGCAGGAAATCCTCCTTTTGTGAGATGTTGCATCAAAAGGAACTTGTCACCCAAGGGCAGTGGCTATCAGAAACTTCTTCCCCTTAGCCCCAAGAGCTTGCAGTAGGGGAGCTTTTGAAATATTTCATTTCTAGGATAAAGATCTTTCTGGCTACTGTGTTTTCTTTGGTTAACCTGATGCTCCCTGGTATCTCACTGGTTAGCTTCAAGCTATTGGTATAGTTTTCCTTGTTGGCAATGCAGTTCATGATCACATTAATCAAGTAGAACACTGAAAGATCTCTGGATTATTTGTGATGACCTTAATACTGCAAGTGAGGGAGGCAAGGGGAGAATGGGTTGAAAATTGTCAAATCTTCATACTTGAAATCAGCTATCTGTTCATTTAAGAATCTTTGACACTTATAATGGTTAAAATGTTTTTCACCTGCACATCTGAATACAGTGATCAACAATACCCAGGTAATAGATAATTTCAAAATAAAACAGTTCAGTGCAACATTTCATGACTTAGGGTAATTGCAAAAGAGCCAGAGTTTCAAAAATACCCTTGTCTTGGTTTAACTTCAGTCAGCAACTCAGTACCATACAGCCACTTGCTTACTCCCTCCCTCCTGCACTGGGATGGGGAAGAGAAACTCATTGGTTGAGATAAGAACAGGTTAATAATTGAAATAAAATAAAATTCTATAAAATAATAACAACAACAGTACTAGCAATGAAAAGGAAAGAGAGAAAGAGGAGTAAAACCCAAGAAAAAGAAGTGATGCACATTAAAATTGCTCACCAGCTGCTGAGTGATGCCCAGCCATTCCCCAAGCAGCCATCAGCTGCCCACAGCAACTCCCCCCAGGTTATATACTGGGCATGACGTTCCTGGGGGTGGAAAATCCCCTGGCCAGCTGGGGTCAGCTGTCCTGGCTGTGCTCCCTCTGCTCCCTCTGCACCTGCTCACTGCCACAGCAGGACAATCTGACAAGTCCCTGGCTGCAGGTGAGCCCTGCTCAGCTCCAGCCAAGGTGTCACTGAGGTGTCAGTGTTATTCTCATAACTCCAAAATGCAGCACTGCACCAGCTGCTAGTGAGAAAATTGCCTCTATTTGCTGAAACCAGGACAGCTCTACACCCACACTGTTGAATGGCAGAGATATTTGCCTTACTTCCTTTCTGCTCAGAAAATAGACTCATAATCTGGTGTGGAAACACAAAGGCAAAACTGTGTGTTATGATAGTCACTTCTTCATGTCTCTTTCATCTCAAGTCACTCTAAAATAAAAATTTATTTATTTTATGTCTGAGGCTTGGTACAGTGGTCTAAAATTATAGTCAGTGATGGCAGCCATCCAAATTCACAGATTTTTTGTTCTTGATATTAACCAGTGGAAGGAAGAGGTTTGAGAGAGATCTTTCTCTGCTGGCTGACTCCAAACCCTGCCTGAAGTGGGTTTACCTCTTTCTGGGGCTGGAATGGCAAATGGCTGCATGCCCTGTGTTCTCTGTGGATGTCTGGCTGCAGTCTCTGCTGTCAGGCAGACTTCAGGGCTGAGATTTTGGCTCCAGTTTCCTCTGTGGCTTTTCCTTTTTGAGTTAATTACCTGCTCTTCAGCTCTCCCTGCACCCTCTGGCAATTCTGCTGTCCTGAATAACAACAGACAAGATGTGGTAGGAGTTCCTTTTTCAAACAAATGATGAGAAATTGTATAACTATGGAGATTAAATAAGCCTTCTGAATTATTTAATTAATTACTTTATGTGTTTCTCTTATAAACAATTTGTTATTCTTTTATGACTGACAGTATTTTCATAGTTGCAAAATGAAATCTGGGCATGCAATGCAACTGAAAAAAAAATTCTTTACACTGAAGTAACAGTTTTATTGTTTTGGCTTTTCAATGTTTATTTCCTTTTCTATTTATCTGGGGTTTTTTTGGCTTGTTGTTTTAAAGAACTTTTTCTGTCATTTCAACATTACCATTACTAGTTTTGGTCACTGAATTTAGTTTTCTCTTGCTGCTTACAATTACTAAATTCCACCCTTTAACTTCACTGATGTTTTTTGTTCTCTGAACAAATCATCTTTTACTTTTGAATTATTAATTTAGAGCAAAATAATTCCAGTTTTACATTTCTGCAGCTGACTGTTTAAAAATGAAAATCAGATTGTCTGTGACTGCTGTATTAACATTTTAATAAGTGCATTGCATGTTCATGGAGTAGCTAGTCATATGGCATTAATCTGCATTTATGTCTGTAATTGGTGAGATTTATTTTTCTCTTGTTTCTGATCTTTCCTAACTCTATGCTTAAATGATCACTGGAATAATTAGTCATGATGCTCCTATCCTTAAGGCTTCAGTGAACTCTTCTAAATATTTGCACTTTAGGTCTTCTTATTTATTTATAATTTAGTGATTTAGAGTTTGTTCTTTCCAGCTTCATTGCTTCATCTGATGCAGCTGAGAAACTCCTTCCATGTGCATGGTTAACTAAATGATCTCTGGAGCCTTCTTCAGCCAGGGAAAATGTCCCATGGCAGAAATCTGGAAAGCCAGTGATTAAATATTTGCATTATGTTTTCATAAAAAATCCAGTGCAAAAATGCTGCCCCACTGGAGTGACAGGGATGGAGGTCACATCTGCATTGTGCCCAAGAAATGATACACAGCAGTTGTTTGGGGTTAGGTGTAAAGCAGCACATACAGATGCCCTTGGCTGTGACATTTCCTGCCCAGTGGGGTACATGCTGCTGGAGGTGGTGGGTCTGTTTGAGTCTCTTTATTTCCTCTTCTACTGCAGTTCTGTCACCAGTTTCCAGTGGAGGGTTAGTGGGAAGGAGCATGGCTCATCTTTACCCATAGCCAACAGTAAAATAAGTGGTTATTGTTTGCTTGATAGCTTCTGGTCTTTTTTTAGTGCAGGAAAACATACACAGCTCTTAAGATCAACCTAATTTTGGATTATTCTTTCTTTCCTTTGCCCCTTTCCCTTCTCTTCCTCCCTTGTCATCTGTGTCTTTGTTCCTTTTTCCTTTTCTCTCTCCATGTCCTACTGCTCCTCTGCACAGACTGACTTTGTCTCAGACACCTTTCCTCTGCTGTGCCTAAAATAAGCAATGATCTAGTTTTACAGCTGCACTTAAACTGTGTTAGGCTTAGGGTTCTGAGTGCTTCATCCTTACAGTGACTGTATGGGTTTGGGTTGTGAGAGCCTCCAGAGCTCAGATGTGAGGGTTTGGAGCAGATCTGCCCTGTGCAAGGAGTGTCCCAGTGGGAGGGAGCAGGATCATTCAGCTGGGGATGTGTCCATGTGGCTTTTGTGCAGGGTTGGTTCTGTGCTTTTGGAGAGAGCTGCACTTGCAGGGCTCTGCTCAGGGATGGCAGTGTGTTATCCATGGATAGCTCATTCATAGGAGTGAATATATACAGGTTTGGGACTGTTTAAGGCAGACATAGAAGGAATTAAATGATTAGTGAAGAATATATTTTTATTCCTGAAATATAAACCTCAATGTCAGCATATGGGTGTTTACATGTGTTAGCCCTTTGAGCTGCAGTGCATGCCCTTTGTATGTCAGTGTTTCCAAATTGTTAAAAAACCCAAATTCAGTCTTCAGTTATTCCTGTGGTAACTATGAGAATTGAAGCAAAGCTTCAGTTGCCAAACATTTTAGTTTTCATTTTCAATTACGACCTCAGTAAAAATCATAACTGTCAGCAGGTGCAGCTCATTTTCTCTGTAATATTCAATAGAATATTCAATACATTTTTGACTCTGTGATTTGCAGTAATATGTTGATGATTATACTCTTGAAACTGTTAAGAATTGCATTGAAGTATGTGACATGATTATCAATTTCCTAACACTATTAGGGAAAAATCACTCCTTCACAGGATTCTTTCCCCTACCTAGTGATGGTATATTGCACTAATTAAGATAATGTATTTTTTTATCAGCACTTTGTTGGTCTGATTTTTTCCATTCTACTTGTGGTTGATGTCAGATACAGCAGATTCAATTTAATAAATTAACTTTGAGATTTCCTTCTGATTAATTAGTAAAGTAGTCTAGCATCACTTAAGTTGAAAGTAACCCCTGCAAACAAAATTACATACTGCTGAGATCCATATGAACCTTAATGAATACCAATGTGGAAAACAACAGTGTTTAAAGCATCAATTTCCAAAGTTTTGCTTTTTCTATTTGGACAAAGTATAGTGATTTATTTTATGGTACTGTCTAGCTTTTTCATTCAATTACATTTAATAAGCAGGCTGCCTCTCTGTTTTGTCAGCTTTTCTGTGTGTGTCTGATGGCTTTCACCTACAGGAAGATATTTTTCTATCACTTTTTGTTCAAAAGGAAGCTTGGTGAGTGTTGAGTAGGTGTTTTGAAAGCATTTTTACTGACAGTCTCCAGTTATCCCAGGCATCCCAAGATGATGTCCTCTTATAAAAATGCACATTTGATCAACTGCTGCTCTGCCTCTGAGTGTCTAATAAATGGATACTGCATTTTTCCCAGGCAGAAGCAATGACAGGGATGATGAACAGCCTGTCACAGATCCAGTGATGGAATGAGAGCTGCTCTGGTGGGTGCTGGACAAACATACAGTGGCCTTCCTCCACTTATGGCCTTGACATGGGACTTCTTGAGTTAAATATCTGCCTTGAAGGGAGATGGTGTTTCTGGGCCCATGCAAAGGGAAAAATCTTCCTTTCTGATGAGCTGATTTTGGAGTAGTCTCTTATACTTGGAGCCTGACATTTTATGACAGGTACAAGATGACAGATGGAGGAATCAATTTAATATAACATAAGGGACCTACTTGTCCAAGCAGTGATTGTTTTTAAGGCAGCAAAAGAGTTAAGTGTAGTTGTAGCTGGAAGCTGGAGTTCATGTGAGGTGTCCTGCTGGTATCTAAGCAGGGGGAGCTTTCCTAAACTGTTGCAGGAGTGACCTCTGACTAATCCCTAGATAAATCAGTTGCATAGTGCTGGCTCATCTTTGTGTTCCTCTGGAGTGCAATCTGTCATGGGTTTGTAGCATGTGCTGACCTCAGTTTTCTTCATTTCTGTGTGTTGAGAGATGTTACTGACAATTCATCATCTTTTCACCTTTTGACATTTTTACAGTCAAGAGCTGTGTTTCCTGGATGTAATTATAATGGCAAGTGGTGCATTTTGTTAATTAAAACAGAAGAGTACATCTTCTCATTTTGAGAGAGTTGCCGAATGCATTTACCAGGCTGGTGTTGAAGAGAAACAAAAATTCTTAAGAACTTGAGCTGTTTTGGAGTGGTTGAGTTTGCAGCTGGAGCAGACTGGTGAGGATTCAGGTTGTGAATAATAATATTGTTTCATCTTTGCTTTGCACATTTGATGAGCAGATGCCAAAGTTCTTTACTCTGGGAGATAGAAGGATCAGCATCATTACTTGCATTTTCTGAGTTGAAGCAGACATGGGGATTGGGAGGGCAGCTTTGGTGAATTCACCAAGGTGGCAAAAGCAGGGTGTTGAGAAGTCCTGGTCCTGTGTTTGGTGACTTGATGACACAGGCTCTATTTCTCACAAAATATGTGAGAATAGAGTACATAACTGCTAGTGCAGTTCAGTTCAATGCTGCACTGTACAAAAATGAACAAGTGAGCTGCATTTTTCATGCCCTCCTTTCCTGCAGCATTAAGGGGTCTCTGTGCCAGGTAACATCTATTACAGAATAACATTTGCTTTCACTGAAGGTTTCATGTCTCCCAGGCACTGTACAAGCCTTACCAAAGCCTGTCTCCTCTAATACTGGAGTCTCAATTCCTGCTTGTGTAGAAGACAAGGACAGAGATGCTGTGGCCAGGCTTGGGTCAGCCCAGAGTTGATCACAGGCACTGCCAGCCCTGTGCTCAGAGCATCCTCTCTTCTCCAGCAGCTAAAGATGTCACTGAGAAATGCTGTTAGGCTTAAAAAAACCAAGTTAAACTGGATATATATATTTGGAGATGAGATTAAAGAACATGGTTTATTGGACTGATGTTTCATGCTTATTAAAAGTGAATGCTTTAACAAAGAATTAATTTACTGCTTAGTCAGGAGCAATTGTTATGACTCAAGGCTGCAGCTGAAGAATTCTCTGAATTGTTTATGTGTGGCATCTGTGAAGACTGGGAGGTGTCAGGCCAGAGCATGTTAGGTAGTCAGACTAAACCAATGGATACAGCATGTGAAGGTGGAACAGACAGAAATGTGGCTGCTGTTCTGTGCTTGCTTCTGGGGCAAAACACTTGTAACTCCTTTTTTCTTTTGTGTTCTTCTATTTGCCCATCACATTGCTACAGAATGGTTCAGAACACTTCAGTCTCTGATAATAATCCTTAGTGCTTTCATAGCACTTTGCACATTCTGAGTATTTTACAGACATTACCTTGTTAATCCTCACACCAGCCCTCTGAGGGTGTCAGGCTGCACCTTTTGGGATGTGCCAGTACAAGTGAATTTGGAGGCTTTGGCACTGGGAACACTGTGGTGATGTGGCTGTGCCTGCTCTTCAAACAGCACTGCAAGAAGGAAGCTTGGAAAATAAAGGGTAAAGGTAGTAAGGTGAAGGGAGAGCACTCCTCAGGTCTGCCTGGTTGCAGGGAAGGTGAACTCCCAGGGAGAGCAGAAAATGACAAGGTGTGCTTGGGCAGCATGGGCTTGGAAGCAGTTGGAAAGTAAGAGGACAAAGCAGGGGAACTTTCCTTTTTTTAAGGAGGCCACTAGCCAAATCCAGAAACAGAGTATAACAGAATTTATTTAAGGCTGTGAAGAACTTGGTGATTAAAATAATTCGTTGGGAAGGTTGATGAAGGGCAAGCTGTTGCCTCCTGCCCTCAATGTGAGGGGTGCTGGGAAGGCAGCCCAGAGCTGGCTGCTGCTGCTTTCCATCAGTCCAAGAGCATTAGAAAACTGCTGAATGAATTCTTGTTTGTTTATTTATTTATTTATTGAACAGTTGAATTGCTCCTGTTTGAAAAGCAAGTCCTGGGTTTGTAGAGTTGCCAGGTTTTATAATGGCTTCTAGCAGATGCTGCATGCCCTGGGCTGAGTTTCAAAGGCCTTTGCACTGAGGAGGTGCAGCTGAGCATGCACAGCCTTGTTTGCTGCCACACAGCACTGCCCTTAGGCAGAGGTGAAGCTAAATATATTGCATTGACTAGTGTTAAACCTCCCAGCACTGGTGAGTTTTACAGCTGCCTTTTATTTTAAGATAAGTGGAAAAGTAGTTTTGGTCTTCTAGAAGAACCAAGTAACTGTAACAGTGAGAGCATCACAGAAAAGTGGAGCACAGCTGTCCAAAAAATGAACCTGGGACCTGGTGTGGTAGGGGACTGGGAGGGCAGGTCTTGTGGAGAGCACAGGCTGGTGAGTCTGCAAGAAAAAGCTAAATCCTTGTATCACTCCCAAACCACATTTTGTGCTGAAAAGAGAAGAGTGTCCTGGGAAAAAAATGTGGCTATGTTTTGGTTTCAAGTTTAGGAAACACTATTTATTTCAGCTTTTATTGAAGTCAGATATATTTAGTGAGCCTTTAGATGAGTTGTGCAAAACCTTATTCATCTTATATACCATGGTTTTGTCTTTCTGGTGCTTTATTCTTCTCTGCTGCCTTGGGAGATGCCAGTCCCCTGGAGACAGGGCTCCCTCCAGCCTGCTGGGCTGCCCACCTGTGGAAAGGTCCTTTCTGAATTTCTTAAGGAATTAATCAAGCTATTTCCTGTGAAGTTCACAAAACATTCAATACTGCAGAGAACTCTTGGCTGTATATTGATACCTGATGAAATCTGCTGGGTTTCACAAGAAAGGAGTTGGAAATTTTTTTCTGTGCATAAATATTCCAAGACTGAACAAGGTGTTTGGAATATTAGATGTATTTTTCTATTCTTTGATTCTGTGAGTCTTATAACAGCAGCACTTCTAAGTTATTTGGGAACCTCAATAGAGCAGCTGCAGTGATATTTAGCACTTTCACGCTGATTTAAGTGCATTGTGTAAACTTCATTTATTTTGGCTTTGTTACCAGCGCCTCATGGTTAGGGAAATGGTCATTATTAAACAGGCTTTTTTAGTTGTGTTGTCAAAGATCTGTGAATGTTCTGACTGTAGATACTGCAGATTATTTTGGTCATATGCTGTCACAAATATGCAATGGGGATATTGAGGTATTGATTGCAAAAATAGGATGTTGGCTTTGGTCAGAGTTTTTGGAGACACTAAATCATGTCAGCTGCATATATGTATGTGTTTGGAAATCTGCTTTAAGGTGTAAAACATGAAATACAGCTTAAACTAAGTTTTTGTTGGTCCTTAGTTAATCGTGTCTCTCAGAGAAGGTGCAGCTGATGAAAGAACAGCAAGATTTCAAACTTGCCAGCATTTCAGAATGACTCCTATCTGACCTTTCAGCACTTTTTAAAGTTATTTTCTTGAGTTGGATTTCCTGCTGCCATAATTCAGCTGTAGGATGGCAAAGCATGAAGTTCCTTTTCTGTCTGTGATGGGTGTGACGCACATTGATGTTAGTGGTACTTATGTGTGTGCTGAGAACAGGATCTCCCAAATGTTCCCTGAGTCACAGGTTCCTTCCCTGGCAGTTTCTGTCAGGCACTTTGATCATTGAAAATTCACTGTTTTGAAAATGTAAAGTGATTTCAGGCTTACAGGTCTATCTTGCCACCACAGAACTGTAACAGAAGAGCAGTAGTGAGGTAAAGAACATCAAACTGTCACTGCTAGATTAAATAAAAGCTATTTGTTTGAAGCAGTAGGGGATTTTAGTTTTTGAAGATCACAGGATCAGGTCTTTAACAGCAGTTTGTGCTGTTTTGAGTTAAATAAAAATGAAATGGTCATATACCATGGAGTTGATGCCCTTACCCATTACCTGTTATTCCAAAAGAAAAGAGTAAAGCAGTAGCAACTCCACAAGGGGAAGAAAAAAGAAAAATGGGAGGGAAGAAAATACAGGAGATTTAATTAATTAATGTTTTAACTCTCAGGCAGTGAATGGGGAAGATGTCCTGGAAGTGGTGGCCTTCAAACCACCCTGACAAGAAGCTTCTTTAAAAACATCAGTGCCCTGGCACTGTCCTCAAGGGTAGCAAACACAGACAATTTAGGATCAAAGGCAAAGGAAGTGATACTCCTCTTATAAAACTGCCCTGTTATTTGCTTTCTTCATTATATATTAAGGATGTTGCACTCTGATCTTTTCTGCCAATCTCATCTGTGTTATAACATGGAGGGAATTCAATTTTGAAGCAGCCCATCACAGGCAAGCATTTCAAAGTCCATATCAATGTTTTCAAATCAGCTGTTAATGATACAGTTTTTCCAGTGAGAGATGCTGGTAGCTTGGGTATGAAGGGATTGATAGGAGTGTTGAAGTTGATATCAATAATTTCTGTATTCCTTTTGTTGTCAGTAATTCTGTATTCCTTTTGTTTGTTTTCCCAAGCTGATGTTTGTGTGGGAGGTGTGTTATATACATTTATTTAGCATTATTTACTGTGGAGTCATGAGTCTGAAAGCCAAGATCAAGTGATACATCCGATGCATCAGTCACAGGAAGCAAGAAAAGCACAAAAAAAGTGTTATGCTTTGATGATTCAGTTGAATAGCTTTGGGCTTCTTTAATCCTCTCTGAAATGCTTATTGATAGAGAGGTTTTTAACTTTTAGTGTTCCTGCTTCAGAGAGATTTTCAGTTGGTGCAGAGGAAGAAGGTAAACAAAGATATCTGTAAGGATTTTTTTGGTCTGTATGTCTTGATTATCCTGGTCTGTTTGGACAGTTTGCTGTGGAAATGATGACTTTGATGCAGTAAGCTGTTTTGGCTTTTGTGGGAAGCAGCTTAAGTGGGTGCATTGATCTTGAATGAAAATGGTTTGAAAATTAACAACTCTGCCTTTAATATTAGCAACTTCGATGTTTCAATTCTTGCACAAGTTTTTCTTTTTTTGCCTCAATTTTTCCATTTGACAACTGAAATTGTTAAAAGCTGCCCTGGATAATGACAGCTGTCAGTGATTGGTCAGTGTTTTTGCAGCACTCTACAATTTGGAGGTGCCCAGTGAGTCTTGCTCTTGCTTCCAATATCTCTGACAGCTATGACCTCATGAGAGTAGCAGTTCCTCCACACTGAAAGCATCCACTGCACATTTTTTATGCAATAAAAAATTTAAAGTAGCCAATGCTATTAGAAACATTGCATTAAGATATATACACATCCTCAACAAAGGGTTTTATCACCTCTTGAGAGCAAGTTGATGTTTCTAAAACCATTTGCTGGTTTCTTGTGCATTGTAATTTCATTCATAATCTGCAAAACTCTTTTCTGTATGTAAAGAATCTCAAGACAGTTTGCAGCACTCTGTCTTCCTCAGTGCTGAACCTTCTTTGAGCAGCAACTATCTTCAGTGTTAAATTTTGCAGCATTTATTCAAAGCATAAGAAGGCCCTGTTGCTATGTAGGCTGTAATCTCAAACTTCCAAGAACCAGGTAAAACTACATATTTTCAGTTTTGGCACTCTGACAGTGAATTTCCTCATAAACATATTGCCTGTCAACAAAATCTTGTAGATAAAGTAAAATTGTCTTTAAAAATTGCCAACCTATACAGAAATCTGGTTCAGCATTATTTTTTGTGATAGAGAACACTTTAAATTACCAGCTAGGTATTCCATAGTGTGTCCTCATTCTTGTATTTATCAAGAAATAGCTGTTACCCTCTCATGATTCCCAAAGTATAGGCCTGAGAGAATTTATACAGAAGATTTCTGAACCAAATCCTCTGCTGCTGCAAGCAATTTCAATGTATCATTTCACATTTCAGCTTGTGAGGTGTCTGGGCCTGACATGTTAAGATGACACTTTTAATGTAGTTTTGTCATTCCTTTATTGTTCTGCTGTTCAGGAACAGCAAAAGCTGAATGTAATCCTGAACATAACGTGGTGTTTCCATGAGAGGTAAATTGCTCCCAGACAAACTGTTTCAGTCTTACCTTTTCAAGATAATTTGGCTAATACTGCATCACAGTGATGTTGTTCTGTGCTAGCATCTGATTGCTGTCTGCCTCTGGGGGCAAGAGGACTCCTCCACCTTTCATCTCCCAGATTGCTTTTCCTCATTTCTGTTTGCAAAAACATAATTAAAATGTTCCCTCCATTCAGAAGTAATCTTAATTTTAAAATCATCTCCTTACATGTTTTATGCAGAGAAAAAACTGCAAGAAGATGAAATGTTGGATAAAATGTGGCATCTGGCTGCAAACTGTTGTCACACATAATGCTTGTTGCCCTTGTTTCATTGGCTGAAAGTTTTAATTATAGTTTTTGTTTTCTGACTGATGACATTTTAAGTATTCCAAATGTCAGGTCAAAGGTCAGGGGCTAATGATTTCACTAAAAATAACTCTAAAGGTGTGGTATATATCTGGGTGGTGCCACTTTGGTTTTCTGGGGATTTTTTTCCCTTTGTTTTGGTCTTTTAAATTTTGTTTTGTTTTTAACACAGCCTGATTATGAAAATTTAATTTGACATAAAAAGAGGCTATTTTCTAGACCACTGCTTATGGCAAATAATAAAAAATAATTCTCACTACATTTCATACATCATCCAAGGGGCTTTGATGCTAGTTTACTTGTTATTTTACTTTTAAATGTGGTGTTTTGTTTCTTTGAAGTTTTTATGTCACTAAGGATCTTTCTGCTGAGCTGGCACAGCTGCCTGGCAGGACCACTCCACCCTCCTCCAGGGCTGAATATCTCACTGCCTGTGGCAGGGTGTCCCTAAGCCAGCTGTTCCTGGGGCTGTGGCACTAGGAGCTCATCCCCTGCCCTGTTTGGGTTTGTGTTACACTGTCCTTTCTCCTCTAAATGCCATCTCAAGTGTTTTGTTGTGCTTTCCTCTCTCTCTGCCAAGAAGCACAAAGAATAATGTGCTAGAGGATGGTCAGTGCAGTGTGTTAAAGCACAACAATGGATTAATGTACTGCTGGAGACAAGAGCAGCCCTGAGCATGGATGGGGCACTGCTGCAGACACTGAGCAGCCCTTTGTGTGTGTGTGGCTGCTGCAGACACAGTCACTGCAGAAGGGACAGCAGCAATGTTTGCAGCTCCCACAGAGCAAACCCTCTCTTCTCTGGGCCAATGTGTGCACTGGTGTGTGTGCTTGCACAGGAATATAATAATGCATCCCTTGTGCCTGGGCTCCTGAGTGTGTGCTAAGGAGAAGAGTAGTCTTCGTGTCTTATGACATGGGGGAAAGAAACTCTGGCTAATTAGCAACAGTATTCTTAAGGAGAAATTACTTCAAATTCATTTTTTCATTACTGCCTTTGTAAAAGTGCAACTCCTGAGAAGAGACTAAGGGCTGCAAAACCAATGTGTATTTTCCATGCTCCCACTCGTGTCCTTCAGAATGTGACAGCCAGAATGAGACACCTTTATTTCCATGTCCCTTCTTGGCAAAAGAGATTGTTTTTTATTAACAGTTTTGTCAGAAGTCTGTTTTGTCAGAAGTCTGAAGGAGTTTGCATTCCTCTTCTGAAATCTTTTTGTACTTTGGGAACTAAAATATCTTAACCATCAGGGGATCCATTTCATAGACTTGAGCTTCCTCAGTCTTCATATATTTAATGATATTTAATACATGAAACAGCTGGTGATGTACAAATGAAAAGCTTGTTATATTGTTGCTTATCTCCTGTGTTAGGCGGTCCCTGAAATCAGACCAGAAGTTTTGTATTTTTGAATTATATGGGGTTTTCTTTTTTCTATTTGAAAGCACAGGAGAGAAAAAGAGAGAATGGTGCCAATGCTATGAGGAAATAGTTGGTTTTGACTCACTGCAGGAACTGTCTGTGGGAGAGAATTGTTTGTTACTGGCTGTCCCATTTAGGTGTGGATTTTAGGCATTTACTTGGATTTCTCCTGCGTCCTGCTGCTGCTCTGTTTGAGCAGGAGGATCCATGTAACTCCTGCAGCTTCCTGAGCCACAGTGAATTCTGCAAGGGGAATGGGAAAGAAACCAGAGTGTTTCTCCTTAATTTCCTACCTGGAGATGTTAACTGTTACTGCAAGCCATCCCAGACACACAGAGCTCCCTCAAGGTCCTGCAGAGAGGCTGGACCATCAGAGGGAGAGATGAGACTTGTGGCTGGCATCTGAGTGTGACCTGTACCCAGCCTGGGTTATCAGCTGAACTCTTCTGCTTTCCCACAACTCTCACTGAGACTGACAGCCTGGTGTGCATGAATGTGTGCTGCAGTCATTCACACCTATTGCATGTGTTACATGGAAGTTGAGAACATAAAATTAGGTTGCTTTGATCTTCTTAACACTTTGCTTTTAAATTTAAAGCAGCACTCAGCCATTCCAAGTAAATTCTTTTTACCAAGATGTATAAAATCTGCCTCAACTGGTACCTTAATTTGTAGACAAATACTGCCCTGTGTCTCCCAGGGATGAGTGACAGAACCAGAGGCTCCTTCAGCCTGTGGCTTTGAGTGGGTGCTGGAGCTGTGCTCTTGTCTGAGGGCTGGCATTGGTTCTGAAGATAAGGTAGCACCTTGAGAATTGCAGCAGAGGCTGTAGATGGTTGTTACCCAGAGCCTCTGCCCACAGATGGTTACTGGCCTAACTCAACAGCTGCTGTGGGGTTTTGTCCAGTTCACAGTGCCCTCATTTCTGATGGGACTGAAATTGGCTTTACTGGACAGAATAGGTCAGTTGAGGTGGATGATGTTTGTACTGATGACCACACAGACCAGTCCTCCCTTGGAGAGAAGAGGCAGCAGTGGTTCCATCAAAGACCACAGTGCACCATTTCTAGACCAGACTGATTGGATGAGGATGGTGTTGAACTCCAGGGTGGGAGATTCTGGGATCATCATTGGGTCACCATTCCTCTGCCAGGTGGGAAGGGGGCTGGTGATGTATGGGATACCAATGGGCTCATCAGCATGACACATAACACCAGTCTGAGACAAAATCACCAATTTTTGACTAAGGTGGACAGGCCCAACACAGAAAAGGAACACATTTAATTTATATATGTTTGATAAATAGCTTCATTATTTCATCAGCAGGGTTTTTTTTTTTTCATCCCAGAAACAGAATCTAGATCATCTGCCAGGCCTTTAGGCTACAGAAACCATAGGCAGTTTTCCATGCATGGAAAATCTGTGGTTTCTGTGCACAGCATTTCCTGATGCCATTGGCAGCCCTGCAGACTGTCACTGCTGAAGATGGAGGTGCCTGGAGTGTCACTCACAGCTCCTGTGCTGGGAGCACAGCCTGCTCTGTGCCTTGGCTCTGCTTTCTGTGTTCCAGCCCCAGCTCTGTGAAGCTTTGGGGAAAAGTTTTATTCTTCTTTTCATCTCTTTTCGTGTTTGTGTGTAAAATAGGATTAAGCTTACCCAATTCATAGGCATACTTCAAAATACCTTTTATTTTCATTTAATCTGCTTTAAAAATGTAAAAGCTTTACAAAGCACATATGGTCTTGATTTTAAAAGTTTCAGGCTGTATTAATGTTAATTTCTGTGTTATTTTGCAGTGTGTTGTTTACTTATATAGTTGGCTTTATGCACAGAGTTTTCTTCGAGTTGAAGAAAATTGTTTTAGGAGCAAATGGAAATTATTCTTTTTTACAAGAGAAATTTTACAAGATAATTTTTTTCATAACAAAGGGACTGTCTTCACTCCAGAGCTGCTATCTGTGTCCTGAACAGCCACGCTTGGATTTTTCAGATTCAGAACAATTCTGGGATAAGCTGGTGATTAGAACAGAGGGACAAAAGGTTTCTGTGGCTGACTCTGCAGTTGATTTCTCCCTCTGTAAGATGGCATTCATGATCTTTACTAATGAGCACTGATAATTTAGTGGAGCACTGTACCACAGACTCTGGATAGAAGTAGCTGCAGAAGCACGTAGTGAATAACAATAACAGATCCTTTGCCATAGCCAGGTTCTCCAAAGCAGCTCTGCTGGCTGGCTGGACTGTCCCAGCAGCACCCATCCCTCCTGGAGGAGCACCCATCCCTCCTGGAGGAGCACCCATCCCTCCTGGAGGAGCATCCTGCTGCAGGCAGTCCAGCCAGGAACTAACTGCCTTGTGTGTGCCACCTGCACTTACCTTATGCTGTCCTGCTAACATTGATGGTGAAGGGGCTGTTGCCAGTCTGGGGACACAGAAAATGAGTGTCCATGGGAGAAGAGCTGGGGATTAACAGGTGTTTGTGTTTCAGAGATGAGAGAAATCAGTCCATCATTGTCAGTGGGGAGTCTGGAGCTGGGAAGACTGTCTCTGCCAAGTATGCTATGAGGTACTTTGCCACAGTCAGTGGATCTGCCAGTGAAGCCAATGTTGAGGAGAAGGTTTTGGCCTCCAACCCCATCATGGAGGTAAGAGAGCTGCTGCACCAAACCCCACCCTCCAGCTGCACTTATTGCTGGGACAAACACAAGCATTCAATGGAGACACCAATGCATACTTCCTAAAAACATTAAAATTTTCTGTTTAATCCATTTGCAAGGAGTTGCTTTAAGCATAATTTTTGTAACATTTATGAAAGACTGAGAGAAGATGGGAGATAATGTTTCAATATTGTATGCATTTCACATCAAGTAGTTTTATGTGAATACTGCTTTAAGTCTATTCATCTTTGTAAGTGGTAGTTCCCAGACTGCTGGCCAAATGCAGTTGGAGAAGGCTGGTTTTGTGTGTATCCAAAGAGGATAAAGTTGTTGGTCTTACCCACCAAATATGTACATCACACATTGGGGTCCAGTAGATTGTACTCTGAAAGGAAGTAAACAAATTTTAGGAAACAAAATTAGAAAAGAGAAACTCAGAAAACAAAGTTGCATTGGATGCACAGTTTCTTTCAGAGGAAGAAAACACATTGGAAGACAGTTTTACTATAATTAGCTCAGACTCATGTTTCAGTTCTGGAAATTGTTTTAACCAATTCTTGTCAAAGCCATTGGCTTTGGAAGGCAGGTGCTGGCAATAGATTTTGAGAGGACATGTACAGTTCCTCCTGCTTTAGGGTCTCCATTCTCTGGGAAGTCAGGAGTCACTGATTCTGGTGTCACAGCCAAGCAGAAAAGGTTTCTTGGACTTACCTCAACTCATGTCTTTGCCTATATATGGAGAAGTTGTGGCTGAAGTTAAGGAACTTGGTTAGGAAATGATTCATCAGAGAGAAAGTCTTGGGGGAATTGCTGGAGAGAAGTAACTGTCCATAGGCACACACACACTCATGGCTGTGAACAGCCTAGGAAAATGCTTTAGGAGCACTCATATCTTGTAGATGTTGGCATCTCTCTGCAGTGGTGTGAAAGATCATGAGGAAATAGAGTGCATGCAGTGAAATGTGAAATGCAAAATGCTGCCATTGTTTTTTTTCTCAGGTATTTAAAAAAAATGAACTGTGTTTTATTCCTCCTTTCCTCCTGGCATGAGAAGCTCATGATACTCAAACTATAGCTGCCCCATCACAGTTGTGTGTGTCTGTCACAAGGTAATTGTGCCTGGTTTGTGGTGCTGTGTGGTGTTTGGAAATCTCTTCTGTAGGATGAAACAAGCTGTGCTGTGCAGTGACTCCTCCAAATGTGCAGCCATGGGAGGAAGCCAAGGGGCTGGAGCTGCAGCTGCCCCAGGTGTGGCTGCCCCAGAGGGCTCCTTGCCCTGCTGCAGGGTGTGCAGGCAGTGCCACATCCCATCCAGACCACACTGACACCCTGTGTGGCTGCTGGGCTGAGCCTGCCCTGCCCATGGGACCATCAGCCTGCCAGTGACAGCTCTGCTGAGGCCCTGCAGACTGGGCTGGGCTGGCTCAAATGCAAACTCTGCAGTTTCCCTGCACCACCTCTGTTGTTTGGTCCCAAAGCAAACATCCTGCTCAGGTCCTTGGGCTTCCCTCCCAGTCAGTGGCCATTAGCTCACCACTAATTATCTCAATTAATTTCCGAAAGCAAGGAAGTTTAAATTGAGGACTAAAAGAGCTTCCCATCTATACCCTTTTTCACTCGTTAAAAATCACTGGTGGTGCTTTATTTTTGTTTTCTAGGGACAACAATTTTGTGAATGTGGGTATATCTAAATATATATTTCAATTGCTTTAAAGATTATTATAATTGGATTAAAGTTATCCTTTTAACTTCCAACTCTTGAACTTTAAATTAGCTTTAGAGTGAGTGTTGTAAAACTTGATGCTGAGACAGGCTCTTATGATAGCATAATTAATGTTTTGAATTCTTCAGTTGACAAATCAGTATAAACGCAAATTAACCCACATATTTTAGGAAGGAAATTAGTACTTCATTTTAGAAACTGGAAACTCCTCATTTGCTAAGCTGACTGTAAAATCTGAGAAGCAGAAGGTAATTTTATTTTTAAATTTCTTCTTGAACAACTTAAATGTCAGTATTTTATGAGCTACCATGACATTATCTTAGCCTACAAATACTCAGTAATGTCAAGAGGTAACTGTACATTTCTAGCAACTATTTAAGTGACTACTTTTGTAGTCAGTAACTATATACAGTTTTCCTATTGCAAATGGAGAAATTGGTAAGTCTTAAAACACATCTTTATATGTCATTTCCTGCCCCTCATTCTTCATTACCCTCTGTTTGTGTTCAGGCAAGCAATCTGATAATCCTAAGGACTTTCTGGTTTTATCAGTAATACCTTTCAAAGGAATAATTGTTTTCATGAATATTGTAGTATCATATTATATTGCAACCACCACCACCAAAGTATATCACAGTAGCAATAATTTTCTTCTTTCAAAAAACCAGAAGAGTGCAGTTAAGAGTACATTCAGTTTGAATGAATTTGATGTTTCTTAGAACACAGAGTTTATTCCTAGATCCTTTTTATCAGCTGTCCATCTGATGCCTACATTGACATCTGCTGTGCTGGGAGTGAGTGCTGCTGCTGCTCTCATGGGGTTTCTGAAAGTCTAATCCCACTTTCCAGGATGTGCCAGCTGCTCTGACCCATTCACTGGCCTTCTGCTTACAGATTTGGGACACTCAGCAGTGCTGCCTGCTCTCATTTGTTTTTTCCAAGTTTATTTCAGTGCAGATCTCCAGTGGATGGCTGCATGGGCTGTGAGAGTTGGACACAGAGGGATGCACTTAGGGCTTAGTAACACACACACACAGTGCCATGTGGTGAGGGGCAGTGTGCTGCATCTCAGTTATTCCCAGTGGCATTGCTTTGGGTACAGAGATACCTTTAGGAATTTTTTAGAAGGTGAATTTCTGTGTGATGTCTGATTGAGAAGAGAAAATGCTTTTCTTTGGAGTTCAGCATGTTGTGATTTGCATGCCTTGAATTCTGCTGTATCCAGCTGGTGCCTGTTGTGGGATGAACCCTAATGCTGATGAGGTAAGGCAGAATTGAACCATGTAGGATCCACAGTCATTATTATTTGTCCTGGACATCCCAGAACATGTAATATAGAGGAAATGCACAGAATGTTGTTTGTTGTGTGTGAAACTGTACTGAATTAATCTGGGAAAGTTGAGCAAGATGCAGGGCAGCATTGAGGGCTGTGTCTGGGTCAGTAACCAAGCTGCTGTGGAAGGGGTTCAGTTTCAGGCAGATGACACAAGTCTCTGCACATTAATTTTTAGATTATGGCACACAATAAATATTTTTAAATGTTATGTTTGTAAAAATAATTTGGAAATGTGGTGATTAGAGAATAATAGTAATGATAAGATGTTAGCCAGGCAGAACAGAGTGGGCTGTGGGTTTATAATAGGTAGACTTACAAAAGTTGCAAGTACTATAGATGTGTACCTACACATAAATATATGCAGGTAAAATAATTCTTACAGCTTTACTAAGTCCTTGAAAGAAATTTGTGTGTATGAGAGCTTTCTATTAGACTCTTTATTTCCTTTTGAAAGAATTGAAAGAACAATAAAGAATTTTTAGCTGTAAAGTTAGACTAGTGAAATATTTTCTAGGAATATCAGCTCCCAGTCTTACATTAATGAAATAACTGTTATATTTTGATGTAACTTGTTGACTAGACAGAGACTGTTCTTCATTAAATTTTTGATTATTTTTAAACCAGTACATGATTGATGTTGTTAAGTGTTATGAGCCATGTAAATGATTAAATAGATGTGATAATTTCTACAAGCTGTTTAACCTTTACAATACTCCCTTTTTTTCAGTCTATTGGAAATGCCAAAACTACCAGGAATGACAACAGCAGTCGCTTTGGTAAATACATTGAAATTGGTTTTGATAAGAGGTATCGAATCATTGGTGCTAACATGAGAACTTACCTCTTGGAAAAATCCAGAGTGGTGTTTCAGGTAATACTGATGTCATCTCTTCATTTTGTCATGTCATGTTTGAATCTGCTGTCCCACACTTCCTCTCCATCTTTGCCTACTTTTTAGTCTAGAGCTCAGTAAAAATGGGCTTGTTCTTGACTGGCATAATTAATAATAATTATGGTTTGTACCATCTGGGGATGTCACATGAGATGTTGTATATTTTAAAAGTAAGAGACAGTTATAGCACATGGTTTAGCTGGAAAGAGAGTATTTTTCATTGCTTTCTGGTTTGAAGGTAAGGAATTTAGAGTGCTCAAGTTCAGAATTAGGTGTTGGTCATGAGTCATCACCTCCTGAGCTGTGTTTATCCTTCATTTTAAAATTCAAGCTTTGCCTTGGCAAGGAAGATACTTCCTTTACCAGCTTGCTCTAAATGCTGAGGCAAATAGTGTTAGTTATTTTTGGAAAATGAAAAACTTCTGAGTATGATCATTTCATTCACCTACAGAATCCTGATCTATAATTAATAGTAATCTACAGTTCTGAAAAGTGAAATCATCCCTTTTTTTTTGTAATGAAAATGTCTGCATGCTTCTTGCTGTTGAAAAGGGATTAAATGAACCAAGAAGGAAAAATATAGATGCTGATTTATCTTCCTTTTTTCCATATGGCTTCTGTGCTCTTAATGTATTGCTAGAGAAAGGATTATTCATAGTAATTCATTTCTGCTCATGGTTGTTTCTGCCACTCGTTAAGTGGTGAATAATAAAAAAATTCTTTCTTTTTAAAGGCAGAAGAGGAGAGAAATTATCACATCTTTTACCAGCTTTGTGCCTCTGCAGCTTTTCCTGAGTTTAAAACTCTACGATTAGGTATGACACTGACATTTACTGTGTTGTGTGATTGTAGGGACAAAGCAGCATCTCTGAGCTTTTGGAGCCAAAGACACAAATGAAGAATTGCATTTAAATTCTAAACTTTTAAAGCTTCAAGTACTAAAAGGTGTTGAAAATAACTAAAATGACAGACCTTGAACTTTGCAGTTTTCTAATAAAACAAAAGTAACAGATTTGTTTATTCAGCAGACTCTAATACATTGCAGTTGCAATCAATAGGATTTACTGTGTCCTGGAGGGGGAAATTCTTTTCTCCTAGTTCTTGAAAACCTTTTTTCCATTGTTCCAGCCACTAGAGAATTTTACCCTTTCTGGTATAACCATCTGAAAAGCTTATTTTGCATCCTCATACTTTTACTTGGGCTGTTAGCAACAATTACTTTGCAATCTGTTAACCTGGTGATGAAAAAGCAGATGAGGGAATTTTTTCTTTTATCAAATTAAAATGTTGATAGAAGGAAGGTTTCTCATGTAACAGGAGTTGGTACTTTGTAAAAGAAAAGCATGATGATGACCTTAGACAATCACTTCATAATTTTAAAAATTCAGTATAAATTGCAGTGCTTCCTGTATATTTTTCAAAGTTGGTTTCATAGTAGGAAAACTGCACAGCCTGTGCTGGTTTCTGAAATACCATTCTGGTTTGAGAGTGTTTCTCTGCTCTTCTGCACCACCCTGGCACATTTAGGATTCACATCTGCTAACACAGGAAAGAAAGGAACTGATGCAATTATAACTGAAGAAGCCATTTAGCAGACTTCTCTTTCAGCATTCTTGGAAGCTTAGCTGATGAGAAGAAAAGGAGTCTGTTAGTGCAGCTGGAAGCATGGCTGGTGGAACCATAGGAATTCACAGAGGAGAGCTGCTGTCCCCAGAGCAGGGTGGAGCTCTCTCTTCTCCAGCCTCAGCTTCTCAGCCTAATGGATCACAGACACTCAAAAGGCTGAGCCAGGCCATAAATTAGAAAAGAGAAGGAAATGGGCAAAAAATAATATCCTGGTACAGTGATAGCACAGTAATATCTGTGCTGTTGGAACATAATTCCAAAGTGCTGCTGCTCTCAACTCTGTGATTACTGTCAAGCTCAGGTTGGCTCAGGTAACCAGCTGAAGAGCACTTCCAAAGTGTTTATTCCACAATTGTGGAAGTTTGAACCAAAGTTAGGTAGAGAATATGCTTGAGGATCTACTGTGGAAACCAAGTGGCTTAAAGGATACTTGCACAGTTAAATCTTGAAAAAACTACTCTTTAGAATAAGTGTGTCTTATGAGCCAGAAGGCAAAAATATACAAATATGTCAGATCATGGATTCTGCCAAGAGCATCTTAATCATGACACAGCTTTACAGATGTGCTGTGAATTCCTGCATCAATGTGTGTAAAATATATATTTTTTTATTATTACAGGGAATGCAAATTACTTTCACTATACAAAGCAAGGTGGGAGCCCTGTGATTGATGGTGTTGACGATGCCAAGGAAATGGTGAACACCAGGCAGGCCTGCACTTTGCTAGGTAATTGGTAAAATCACAGTCACATCCTAAATCTGATAAACTAGCAAGTGTTCTTTATATTATTTGTGTATATTTTTTTCATACTCTGTAGTGTTTAAAACCAGGAGAGTTTGATAAACTTCGGGGCTGAGATATGTGTGTTGCATGAAGAAAGTATTTAAATTGTAGAATTATAAATCTAAGAGGAGCACACATTATGTGAACATAAATGGTGGATTCCCTTGGTGTAACATATACAGTGCTGGAGGTCACTGACAAAGCACTTTGAAACAGCAAATTAAATGATTCATTTTAATGGATTTTTTTTTAATCTGGTTGTAAAATGTTTTTTATTGAAGTGGAGCCAATTAGTACTGTCAAATGTCAAAGTCACACACAGCAGTCACAGTTTTTCTCTCCTTAATAATTTTTTTCATCAACTGCAGCTCTCTCCATTCAAAACATTTTATTCCTCCTTTCCCAGGGATTAGTGATTCCTACCAGATGGGAATTTTTCGAATCCTTGCTGGAATCCTCCACTTGGGCAACGTGGAGTTTGCATCTCGGGATTCTGACAGCTGCACTGTTCCTGTGAGTAGCACATGAGCTGAAGGGCAGGGTTTGCACTCTGCCAGGTCTGCCTTCTGCTTGTTTGCAGAAAAAGAGTAAAATGGAAATGGTTCATCTCTAATTGGCTAACGTTTCCACAGTTTTTTACAGATAGATTCAATTCTTCTCAGTTTAGAGGCTTTAGAAATACTCTCTGTATTATAACATTGGTTTACAATTATAACTGTAATTGATCTGTCCTAGAAATGTCTGGTAAGCAGGCTAGCTTTGATGTCCTGAGTGGGTGTCTAGATCTTTATATTCCTACATGAGTATCTTCCCTGCACACAGTAAATGCTTTGCCAGATGGGGTTTTTTGACATGAAGTGCCAGAATGCCCTAAATAATTGCAAAATAAATGCTTTGCAAAGTCCTCTGGGATGTCTGGATATGAGCCTAGGATATACACATACTATTTGTGTGACTCATCTGAGTGTCATGGTTTTATCAGGTTTTTTTTTTTTTTTTTTTTGCCTTGGAGATCAGCAGCAAGGACTGCATAGTCTGATCTGAAAAACCCTTCTCATTGGTGAGGGCCCAGACTTCTTACCCATGTTCTGGAGATGAGAAACAAAACAGTTCTGGTTGGTCTCTTCTTTGGAATCAGAGTGACCAGTTTTTCCTTCTCCCTCTCTTTTAATGTCTACTGCTGGCCTGCACAATCTTCATCTTTCCCTCTCTTGCAATAGTAGCAACACTTCCAGGGTTTTTTTTCTTTTCCACTGCTAGTCCCTTTCTCAGGAGTCTGCAGTGGCAGTTTCTGGAGCTGAGCCAGGTCCTTCATGGGGCCAGAGATTGGTGTTCCTGGCCTGTCACCACTGCCCTGGGGTCTAATAGCTGCTTTGAAAGCACAGCAATAGTCTGGCTCCTTGGTGTCTTATAAAGGTTGTCCCTACAAAGAAAGCTCATTTAATGGTAGCAGGTAGAAAGCTGATGAGCCCCAGGCCATGAGAAGCTTGCCTGTGTTGTGATGAGTATCTCCAGTGCAGGAGTCCCACAGTAAAAAGCTGCAGGTTCCTGTGCAGCCCTGTCCTGGCCTGACAACACCTGGCAGGCAGTGGTGAATGTGTGCTCAGGGACACCACTGCCTGGGCTGTGCTGCTGTCTGGCAGTGGCCATGGCAGCACAGAGCTGTGTGCCTTGCACTGCTCTGCTGGGAGCACTGCTGTCATCAACAGTGCTGCTACAGGGTGCTCAGCAAGGGGCTCCCTGTGCTGCTGTGGCAGGGAATCACTTTGTTTAATGTCAGCTTGAACAACCCTAATGTGACACTTTTTTGTGCAGTGATTATAATTATTATTCCTTCATTACTGTCTTCCAAGCCAGTAAAACATGCCCAGTTAATTGGATTTTGGAGGTGTAGCTGCATGGAACCTGTATGCTGTAAGAACTAGAAAAAGCTCCAGAGAAGTCACAAGGATGTGGAAATATTTAAAGCTGATGTACCCTGAAGCTGTAGGACATGTGGTAACAGTCCTGTGCCATCTGTCTTGTCAAGACAGTGCTTGTCAGTGTGCTGCTGAGCCACCAGGTGCTAGGGGAGCTCCCGAGGAGGAAAGACCTGTCTGGCCTCCTGGATTTTTAGTGATCAGCATGCATGTTAGTCACAAAGTGTAGTAGCTTATTGAGTGGTAACTGCACTGCACTGATCTTTGTGCAGAAATCTTATATACCTACCTCAGTAACCAAGCCTTGCTGGTTGATATTACCCAGTTAAACAAAGCTCAGTTTTTACTCCTGTACAGTTCACTTTGAGAGCTTGAGAACATCATTAGTGTGCTGCAAGCTCTTAGTGTGTGTCTCCAGAATTCACTGAGACAATATTTTAAGTATTTCTTTGCAAAGAGACCAAAGCACTAAAGCCCTTCCCCACCTGTTTCTTGGCTGGGGCTGTGTTGCCTCATTGCCCATCACTCTCTGCCATGGCTGGATGTGAGCAGGCAAGAGCCCACTCAGGAGCTGCTGGCCACTTGTCCTGAGACAGTTGTAAAAATTCAAAATACAGGTCCACCCCAGCAAAGCCAGATGATTCATTTTTCTGGAGGTTGCAGGTTCCCTGTGTGAAGCATTTTGGTGAACTCAAATATAGTAAAATAAATGCCTTTGGGGAAGCTTGTTCACTGATTCACTTCAGCAATGTCAGTGTGCTAAGTGGGTAGGGAACTTGCTACGTTTTTAAGGAGGAAGAGGTGAGGAAGCTGCTGCTGCTTATTGCAGGATCACTGCAGGCAGGATTGTGTGTTTGCTATGGCTAATACTGTTTCAATATCTAACAAGCCTGTTTTTATAGCCCAAGCACGAGCCCCTCACCATCTTCTGTGACCTCATGGGTGTGGAGTACGAGGAGATGGCCCACTGGCTTTGCCATAGGAAGCTCGCCACTGCCACTGAAACCTACATCAAGCCAATTTCCAAACTTCATGCCATCAATGCCAGAGATGCACTTGCCAAACATATCTATGCTAATCTCTTCAACTGGATTGTAGATCATGTGAACAAAGCCCTTCATGCCACTGTAAAACAGCATTCTTTCATCGGGGTGCTGGACATCTATGGGTGAGTTTTTGTCAGAGATATGACACTCTTGCATAATTATCTGAGTGCACAGCATCCTTGTCTTTGTCATCCATCACTGCATGGATTACACAAAAAAACCCCAAACTTTAACAGCTGCTTATTCCAGCTGAAGGAAGTAGGTGTTTAGTTTTGACACACTAAGAGCTTTGTCCTGACTTTGATGTTTATAGTGGGATTTCAGATTTTTGCTGTTGGTAGTTTTTTTTGCTGTTGCATTTTGGAAAGTTACAAGGCAATTTTCATGTAAGGTTCCTGCAAGGTGGCACTTACAGGGAGGAGAGAGATAACTAATGTGTTCTCCAGGAACATCAGTCCTTTTTCCCTGTGTCCCTCATCCCTGCATGGAGAGGGAGCATCACTAAACTGCTTGTGTAGTGCAATTTGACATTTCCCTGTGTGTTTTCTTGCTCGACCTGTGTTATTCGTGCCTGAAATGATTCAATAAATTTAACTGGAGGGAGGGAATTTAAAATTTTGGGGTAATTTAATCTTTTTTTTCGGTACTCTAGTAATTCTGAGTATATGCATATTTTAGATTTGAAACATTCGAAATCAACAGCTTTGAACAGTTCTGTATCAACTATGCCAATGAAAAACTGCAGCAGCAGTTCAATATGGTAAGTAGGAAATGACTGGCATTTCCTCTTCCCTTTCCCCTCATCCAAGTCCATTCTGCTAATTGGGTCCCCAGTGGTTAGGATGAATTCCTTCAGTCTGTTAGGCAGCTGTCCTGGCCGTGGGCTTTGAGGGATGGGGAAAGATTGACTATCTCCTAGAAATAGATTTTATGACTAACTGCTGCTCTGGGACCGTTTGAAATTCTGATCACAGTGACAATTATAAGGCAGAAGCAGTGCTTGGCAATTAAGACCCCGAGATTGCCTGTCAGTGAGAGCTCTGTGTGGATGGAGTTGGAGTCAGTGGAGTCTCCATAACCTGTGGGAGCCCCTGATGGGCAGAGCAGAGCAGAGCAGGGCAGAGCAGAGCAGAGCAGAGCAGAGCAGAGCAAGGCAGGGCTTTGCTGCTGCAGATTCGCCGCCCACGCTTCCTCCCCGCTGTTGCTTTTTGAGGCTTTTCAGCTGCATCCTGAAGTTGATGGATGACGTGTGGGAGAGGGTGGCTCTTCCCCCTCCTCCAGAGAGATCACGATTCTCTCCTCAGCCTCAGTGACGTTTGCAGTTACATCTTTTACCTGCATAGTGATGAGGCAAGTTATTTCTGCCAGGCCTGTTGCTAGGCTGTGCTGCAGCGCTGGGGCAGCTCTGACCTCTCGCTGTGATCCTGCCTCTGTGGCAGTGTGTGCTCAGGGCTGGATCCCTGTGCCATGGCTCATCCCAGTGTGCCAGGGGTGAGCAGGGTGCTGGAGCAGGGGCTGGGCTCTCCAGCCCTGGCATGCCCTTTCTGTGTGGGTAGTGCCATGGCTGGCTTCAGCTGCGGGAGTGGGATGTTGGAACTGCAAGGCACAGGGTGTCCTGGAGTTTTCTCAGCTGTACAGCAGAATCTAGCTGCTGTAGGAGCTGTAGTTGTACTCTTCTTCAGCAAAGATAACTGTGCCCTGTTCCCTTCACTCTCATGCCATTGCTGTAAGCACCTGCCTCGTGGAGGAGGGGGTGACAGGGCTGTTGTGTTGGTGTCCTGCCAAGCTGCCAAACCCAGTGCTGCTGAGCACGGACCTGTTGGGCTGCCATGCAGGCACACAGGGTGGAGGTTGCTTTGAATTAAAGCCTTGTGGCTGGTGGCAGCCAGCAAACCTTCATGTGCTGCCTGGAGCAGCCTGAGCCTGGCTGAGGAGAGGCTGCTTGGGAACAAACTGCCCAACCACCCTGCCCTGCCTGAAGCCCACCACCCACAGGAAGATCAGGACTGGAGCCATTTTTCACCATCTAATTGCTGGTTCCTTCACAGTGAAAAAACGGGTTTGTGTTTTTTTTCAGATCTTGGGTTGGATATGGCTCTCCAGAAGCTGCCAGAGCTTTCCTGCCAGGTGCAGGGTGGGAATGGCTCCCAGGGCTGCAGTGCTGGGGAGGATGGCATTAGCTAATGAAATAAAGGGTTGAACAGCTCTGTCAGGGTAGTTCTCTGCTGCCTGCCAGATGTGTGCTGGGGAGCTGGGAGGTGGCTGTGGGCTGTGCACTGGGTCAGGGCAGCTGGGGCTGGCACCCCAGCTCAGGTGTTGTGGCACCCCAGACCCTGCCCGTGTTGCTTGGTGCTGTGGTGGAGCACTCCCAGCACGCCTCCACCTGCCACAGCAGCTTTGAGCGTGCAGAAAAATGTAAGTGGGGAGTGAAACATCATTAAAAATAACTGGAGTCAGCAGTCTTTTTGGTTTTTCAAAGTGCTTGTTCTATTAAGACCACAGTTTGCCTGTTTAATATCTTATTCTGTTTTTTCCTGAAGTTTTAATTAATCTCTTATGCACATTTCATTAAAGCTGTGCAGGTTGTTTGTGATAATATTTTTTAATAAATATAAAACTACATGGTTACTGATCTTTGTACCAGATAAATCTGCCACAGAATTTTCCTTAAAGGATTTCTAGCGCTAGTGCTCTTTCAGCTTTTGCTGAAGAGTAAATTTTAATGCAGTGCGTCATGTTAGAAAAAAAATCAGCAGCCATTTAAGAGGAAATAGAGCTCTGTTCTTTTACAAGGAAACACAAAAGTATTTATAGTGAAACTTTGCTTCAAGTAGAGCAGTGTTCATAATTCCAAATCATAAAAGCAAAGCACATCCCAATTTATAGGTTGCTGTTCCTGCACTTGAAGGTTGTTCTGGGTTTTGTGTTGTTTTCTTTACTAAGAGAAAAGAGCTTATGGTAATTGTGGGGAAATATAATAAAAATATAGGATATTTGCAGAAAATACGGAGTGCTTTAATTTAGGCTGTTGTTTTTAGGCCAGGAAAAAAGGTTAATTTATTTTTCATACACTTGTTAAAGAGTTTATTCAGTTGAACTAGTGTGTCACTTGACAGCCTGGATTAATGTGCCAAGATGAATTCAGTTGAGAGTTCAGTGTACTTATTCTGCATTTCATTTCACAGAAAACTGTTTTCCTTTTGCCCTGCAGCATGTCTTTAAGCTGGAACAAGAAGAATATATGAAGGAACAAATACCATGGACCTTGATTGATTTCTACGACAATCAGCCTTGCATCAACCTCATAGAGGCCAAAATGGGAGTTCTGGATCTGTTGGATGAGGAGTGCAAGGTGTGTCTTCAACGGCTTTCATAGAGAAAGGGACCATCAGCTGTCCTGCTTCTGGGCCTCACAGGGAAAATCATCTGCACACAGTTGTCATTTTGACACTCTGCTGCTGCAAGAATTTGGAAAGTGTACAAACAGAATTGGCAATTACAGGAGGAGAAAAAATTGTTTTAGTAATGAACTCCCCTTCCCCTCCATCATGTGTCTGTAGCTATTCCTGGGTCTCTGATCAACTTTGTTTGGACTTTGACAATTTTCCCTGAGGATAAGTGAGTGCAGTCCTTGGTCCTGTAGGAATTCCCCAAACAGCCTCTTGCTTGGTGTTTCACCCTTTGTCTTTTATCTTGGTTTATTTTATGCCAAGCCATGTACAGGGGATGGCTCAGAGTTTCTGCCTAGGTGGAAACCCAGCTTGGGGTTCTTATTTATCACAAAGCATCACAAGAAATCTCTGATGGAGGTGGATGAGTTCTGCTCAGTCTGGCAGTGTGCCTTTGGGATCCCTGCCTTCATGTGTGTGACCCTGGAGGCAATGTTGGTGCCAGGTGTATCCCAGCAGCTGCACCTGCTGCCAGTGCCCAGTACCCAGTGTGGAACTGATTATTGCTGTGTCCTTGCTGCTGGCAGTGCTGGGAATCTGAGGAGCAGGAATGTGAAAGCAAATCATTAAGTGTTGGCCCCCATTCTCTTAGATGCTTTTGCTGCTGAAGACTTCTCAAGACGTTTTAAGTGTGTTCTGTATTCTTTTCCATAGATGCCAAAGGGCTCAGATGACTCTTGGGCCCAAAAACTCTACAATACTCATTTGAATAAATGTGCTCTGTTTGAAAAGCCACGTATGTCCAATAAGGCCTTTATCATCAAGCACTTTGCTGACAAGGTAAGGACTTTTCCTGCAGTGCTGCTTCCCTGCTGGTGTGTGGGAGGGGATCCTGGGGCTGCTGCAGGCAGAGGCATCCCTGGCTCTACTCAGCTCTTACAAAAGTGTGCCTGCCTCAGCCCCTGATGAGGAGGGGAAGGTGAGCTGGCAGCTGTGCAGAGCCAGGAACACACAGGAGCTCCTGACTCCATCACATGCTGTAACCACTGACCATCCTTCTGCAACCATGGGAGCTCAGTGCATTTGCAGCTGTCAGCATGACTGTATCAATTCCAGTTATGCAACAGGAATGTACAAAAAAGGAAATCCTGTACCCCACTCCCTTAGCTAAAGAGCAGCAAGGAATTAATGTGGTTTTTGCTGCCATCTCAGTGTGCAGAGAGGAGAGAGACTAACACACCCTTTCTATTGCTGGAGCAGTGTGTGCTGCTCCCACCCTCGCCTCGGCTGTGCAGGGAACTGCTATTTCTAGGGAGCTGAGGGGTATCTCAGTGCAGTGCATGTCATGTTCAGCTCCCAACACTCATCAAACTGAGCCACTCCTCAGGTTAAAACAAAAAATTCATAATGCCATTTAATACAATTGTCCTGTTGTAAAGAAAAGCTGCCTCAGAATATATATATATATTTTTGCATATAGTGTTACCTTAATGAAAGCAGCAAGAACATCTCTGTAACTGTTTAGATTCACGAGTTCTGATCTATTTTGTGGATGAGAGAGCAAGAAGGAATTAATTAATATTTCATAACCTGTTCATTAGGCTAAATTTTGATATTGAAAGGAAGGCATAGACATATTTCCTATGTCTAGGCTGTGAGCATCAAGGACCAAGGAAAGCAGAAAGCAGCTCCAAGCAGGTGCTAGCAAAGCTCTGAGCTCTGCTGTGCTGCCTGTGCTAAGCATTTTATGTTTTCTGTGTACACAGAATGTACACAGACATCTGGGAGGAAAAATAAAGCCACAGCTGGCAGGTCAGTGTGTGCTGTTGTGCTCCTGGGCAAGGCAGGGATGCTGCTGCCCTCTCCTGGCGTGGCCTCCTGCAGTAAGAACATGGATGGTGCCCCAGGTACTGCTCAGAGTTGGCTTCCAGCTGCAGAGAACCCTGGGGAACATCTGGCCTCCTCCCTCTGGGAATTCCTTGGAACAGTCTGCAGCTTGGGGTATAGTGTCATTGTGCAAGCACTGATAAATGGACTTTTGACAGCAGTTTTGGTTTTCTTTCAGCCTTGAATTAGGACAGTAAAATAAATGGTTTTTATCTGACACTGGCTGTTCTTTGGTCCAGGAGATGCTGTAGCTCTGTGACAGAGGGTTGTTATGTATTGTCACAACGTTCAGACATTTGACTGCTTCTGGTAAATTTAGTCCTTCAGAGCACAAATGAGCCATTTCCACAATAATCTGAAGGCAGATTTACTTACTGCCTCTCAGCTAATGAGATGAGAGATACTTTTTTCTCAGTTCCATCTGGATTTCAGCAGCTCTGCAGCCCTGAGGAGTTCAGTGAAGGAGATGCTCAGCACACACTTTGGTCCTTTACCCTTATGAAATATGCCTGGTGTAATGCAATAGCAGTATTCCTCTATTTTAATGTTCTTCATTTTACTGGAAAGCACTCTCTTTGAGAAAAAAATCTATATTTAACAAAGATGCACTTGGGAGCTGATATTTTCAGTATGTAAAAGAATTATGTTTTAAATGTGAATTTTATAGCTGGGTGAATTCTATGCAAATTATTCTTATTTAATACTTTTAATAATTTTTATTGTAAAATGGTTGCTTTCAGGTGGAATATCAATGTGAAGGCTTTTTGGAAAAGAATAAAGACACAGTTTATGAAGAACAAATTAAGGTCTTAAAATCAAGTAAGGTTAGTATAAGGATTTTTTTTCCTCTTTTGCAGTTAGGAATCTTTGAATCAAGGGTCATAGAAAACTTCTTATAAAACTGGGAAATATTTCTCCTTTAGTATCAGATCAACTGAAATTGAACATTTTTGTTTTACTTGGTTATCTGAATAAATTTAGAAAGTCCTGTATCTTAACCTTTTTCCATGTAAGATCAGTCTATTTAGTCACTAATTACACTGTTTGTGGTTCATTGTTGTTATTTTGGGGGCTCTTTTGTTTGGTTTGGGTTTTTGAGTGGGGGAAGGGGATTTGGGGGAGGAGGGTTTATTTTCCTCAAAACTTTGCAGTATTTTCTGTAGACATGTCAGTGACTTCTGATATACTATAGTGGCATAAGAAGGCTTAACAGTTAAACCCTTTATTTTATAACCTGAAAACAGAAGCTCCTTGTTTATGGTGTGACAACTGAATAGAAATTTCTGAGGGAGAGACAAGTTCAGTTCCTGAAGAAAAATGAGAGAGGAATAAAATATATAGACCCTAAGGGCACAAACCAGAACTTGGAGTCTTGTCTCCTTGATATCTATGAAAGAAAGATAACATCTGAATTGGAAAATACTGCATGAAGGAATATTATGGAACAGGCCTTCAGTGGCCTCATCTGTGTCTTGTAATGGCAGAAATACTGGTTGTGCTCTCAGAAATGTGAAGGCAATTAACTTGACATTGCACAGTGATGGCTGTTGGGAATTTACTAGCTCTAATGGCCCAGGAAGCTGGGTATTAAGGACAGACTATTTAAAATTATACTATTCTATCAGGAAAACCAACATTTTTCTCTTCTGTTTCTATTCTGAGCAGATAATATGAAGCTAAATGATTAAAATATTAAAACTGAAACACCACAGCAGAGTATCCACTGGGAGAAGTGTTGAAGTGGTTTAAGTGAAGGCAGTTTCTGGGGTGGAGGGGGAGGCAGGTGGCACCTTTGGGAGCTGGCAGAGGCCAGCCAGGCACTCTGTGCAGGACAGAGGGACACACAGTGGGGACAGAGTTGCTGGAAGAGCCTGGCAGCAGCTTGGCCAGGCTCAGTGTAGCTTGAGGCAGCTCAATCTAAACACTGAAAAACAACATGGTTTTACCCCATGGTAAATTTTGCCAAAACCAGTGTAAAGAATGTCTTATTTTTGTTTTTCATCAGCGCCTCTGTGTTAGTAATTGAAGTAGAACTGCATTTCTGATTTTTATTTTATTTTGTTGGTGGTGGTGTTTTCTGGGTTTGCTGTGCACATCCAACAGAAGGTAATTCTAAATTGAATGCATCATCTGTCATCCTGCCCATGCCCACTCTCACAGTTTGGATGCTTCTTTGCTCTCTGAAGTGCATGACACACTCTGCTCTTGGCAGGCACTGTAGAGCTCAGCTATTTATTTTGGCCTTGTCTGTAAATCCACCCACAGAACCTCTGTGAACTAGTTCAGTTTCCATGCATGTATCATGAAAGCAATACAACAACCCTGGGTTTTTGTGCTTGCTGCTGGCATGGTTGTTAAAATCTGTTGTGGCTCTGTATTGGAAGGAATGATCTGTAAGATTATTAGCAGCATGTTAAGTTGTCTGAAAAAATGACAGGGAAGAAATTCTTGCTTGCTTGTTTTCTGTCACATGAATTATCTACCCTTTGATCAGTGTTCTTCCTCTCTTTGAACACTCTTAGTGTTCTGTGAAACAAAGGAAATTGATAAGATACTAAAACCCAAAGAGGAGTAGCCCTGCAGTGTGGATTACTGCAGCACTGCTCCACTATTGCTGACCTGTACTGGAGAGGCCAGACATTGTTCCTTTCTTCTACTTAGGGTAACTGGGCCACTGTCTGTGAAAATAGTGCCTTTGACATGCACTTACCAGTTTTTACAGGCAGATTTTCCCAGGGCTGGAGAAAGGGAACGAGACTTAGGTATGGCCAGCTTAGAAGAACTCATCCATCTGCAATTGAGACAATGGGGACCCTGTTCCTGCCCCACCTCTGGTGTGTGGGAGCATCAGGAGCTTCAGAAGAATCATATTACATTCAAAGAAGTTTCTAAACAGGCTGAGAACACCTGACTGTGTAACTCAGCTGCCTGTGCACACCAACTCACTGCATCACAGGCAGCTGACAGGAGAGGGTAGCCCAATCATCCTCAACTCTGTGTTGAGTCAGTGGAAGGAGAAGAGTAAATCACCCTCAGGAAATGTTGTTCCACCAGCTACAGAGGTAGACTCAGGTGAGATAAAACCAAGCTGTGATACTCTTTTTTAAATTCAGGGTACTTTTGTAACATCCTTAGTCATTCTGTAATGCTGGAGTGCAATGCTGGGTGCTCCTGGGGAATATTTGATGCCCTCTCCCAGCCTGTATGGCACAACCACAAGGCACAGGTCCCATTTTATTGTGTAGTGTGTTCCATTGGTTGTGTCTGCTCACCAAGTTTTATAAGACAAAATCAATTTTTAAATTTTTTAGGTTGTACTTGGCCCAAGTGCTTTCTAGTACTGAAAAATGAATGTTCCTATCTCCTGGGAAGAAAATGCACAGATGCGAGATGTAAAATTATTCATGGATAGGTAGAGAAGTTCAGATTCTCTTACAGTGGTTCTGAAGTGTTGGAGTTGTCAGTAGAAAGACCTGGTGGTGTTATTTTTAATCTCATCGAAGCAGCTGTTATGTATCAGTATATTTTGTAGCCATTAGAGAAAGGAACCAGAAGTCCTGTGTGATATTTGGAAAGACATTTCAGTTTTTTGTTCCACTCCCACTGGCAGGGAGTAGATCTCAGTCAGATAAATTTGGCTAGTGTTTTTTTATCAGTTGATGGTTCCTCTTTTAAGCTGATTATTTCAATTTGGAGTGATAAAGCAGGAATCATTTTTGCTGCCTGCTGCTTTATTCAGTGTCCCAGATACCTCTCAACCACAAAGGAGACTGATGCTCCATTGGAATATGGGAGGACCCTGTTGTTTCCTCCATAGATCAAGGCAGTCATTTATAATTGCAACTGGCACTTATGAAACTGCTGTTGGTATATAACAGTTTCACATGGCTATTGTTGGCTGTATGAAAAAAACTCAAATCAGAATTTTACCTTCAGAAGGAGACTCACTGATCAAACACACAAAGTTTTGGTATTAAATCATGACCCACTCTCTATACCACTTAGCCTGTCTGCTTTTTGCATTTGTCCCCTGTGAAGTTCAAAAAAAATGCAGTTCTTACAAAAACTGAGCCTGGAATTTAACCTTAAGCACAATCAGGTGCAGTCACTTGCTGGATTCTTACCCTCTGTGTATTTTTTATGCTGTCACACCAGTTTAAGCTGCTGCTGGAGTTGTTCCAGGATGAGGAGAAGGTGCTCAGTCCCACATCAGCAACCCCTTCAGGGCGTGTGCCTCTGTCTAGAACACCCATCAAACCAGCCAAGGCCAGGCCAGGGCAAGCCAGCAAGGAGCACAAGAAAACTGTGGGACATCAGGTGAGTTTGAAGATGCAGCTCTGTTAAATAATCTCTCCCTTTACCTCCTTTCTCATTGGTCTCAAGGTGTGCTGGTGTCTCATGGCATCCCTTGTGATTTTGAGAGAGGTGCAGCTTATTGTGATTTACAGTTTGCTGCAAATAGTCCCTGGTTAGTTACTAATGCACTGTGGGGAATTACTTGAGGCAGGCCATGTTTTATTATGATGCCAAACCCCAAACTGATGCTTTTCAAAACATATTTAACATGGATGCTGAGAAGTTTTGAAAATGTTAAACTGGATCTTTTGGATCATGTGCCACTTTGATTCAAATCAAAAGTGGGGTTCAATCCCCAGAAAACCTGGTTCCAGTTATCAGTAGCCAAACATAAAATATCCACATCTCTTTGCCATAATTAAATTAAAAGTATGCAAATCAAGTCTGCTTTCTGAGATTATCTCAAAGATGACTGAGCTTATTGAGGCCATTCCCTGACATTATTTTTCATTTTCTTTCTCAAAAAGTTTCGTAACTCTCTTCATCTGCTGATGGAAACCCTGAATGCCACAACTCCACACTACGTGCGCTGTATCAAGCCCAATGACTTCAAGTTTCCATTCACGTAAGATGCCAGTTCCTGTGCTTTGAGCAGCCTGTGCTGGGAGGGGATTGCCCAAAGCCACTGAGGGTCAAGGCTCTGCTGAGCTTTGCTCACTCAGGAGTGAGGTGCTGTGTCTCCTTTCTCTGGCTGTGCATTCACTGTGTAGGTGTATTATAGCAGGAGATGTTTGGGGGTGAACAGAAGGAGAAATACTTCCTGATGCCATTTTTTTGTTTATGGTGATATGTGAGAAAAAAAAATTCCAACATTTTCATTGCTAGCGATTTTAAATGTAGCTGGTGGTTTGCACTCCTCGAGCTCATTTGACATTTGCTGGAATTCGCTTTTTCAGATTCCAAAGCCTTTTTCATTATATTTTTTTTCCACATGTGAACTTGCTTAGAGTTTTCCTCAAAGCCAGGTACACAAAGGCTCCTGTAGGTCTTGTGCTGGCCAGCAGGAATTGCCATGGGCTCAGACAGCTCTCCAGCCAGGCTGTCCTCTGTTACCCCTGAGTTTCAGGAGCACCTTACCCACCACCCACCACATCCACCCTGCTCCCCACTTCTCTCCTGGGTGTGCACACACCCAGGACCCCCAGATAATGCAAGCCTAGTCCCAGAGGCACCTCTTGTTCCTGCCTAGGTTTGATGAAAAGCGGGCAGTGCAGCAGCTGAGAGCTTGTGGTGTCCTGGAGACCATCCGGATCAGTGCTGCTGGCTTCCCCTCCAGGTGTGTTTTCTCTCTTTGCATTCTTCCAGCTGCAGTTCTTTTTGAGGTATTGTTCATTGTTGGGACTGGCACTCTGCTTTTGGGACAGGTGGACGTACCAAGAGTTCTTCAGCCGTTACCGGGTTCTGATGAAGCAGAAAGATGTCCTGGGTGACCGAAAGCAGACGTGCAAAAATGTCCTGGAGAAGCTGATTCAGGTACTGGACTTAGTGCTGAGAGCATTTGGAATCTGCAGGAATAAAGACTGTGTTCCTTACTGCCTCACAGCCACACTGTTTCAGTACTTCTATAAAATGCTAAACCACAAATGTATCCTGTAGCTCTTTGACTGCTGTTCTTTTCAACTTAGAATCAAACAGAGAAAAAAACTAATTTTTTTTTCAGTGTGCCTTTGTATATTCTCAGTTTTTCCCTCAAAGTACTGTAGCCTGTAGACATAAAAATTACTCTCTTTCTGGTTTAGTTCTGAAATTTCAGATGTGTTTGAGCAGCAGGAGCATGCTTTGTTCTGCCCTAGTCCTGATACAATAAGTGCTGTGTACATGTCTGAAGCCCCAGCTGCTTTGTTTGCACTGTGTAATGTGGTTGAAAATGGACCATTCAGAGGGGTCAGCTACAATTTAAGCAGAAAATTGTACATGTGCACTGCCTGTATTGCTTTCATCCTCTGGGCCCCTTTGTCACCTCCTGTAGCCTTCCAAGTTATTATCTTTATGGCATTCTCATCTGAGCAAAAATCTCACATTGATCCTTTGGGCCATGCTTGTGGCCTTATTATATTAATTTTTTAACAGAATCATACAGTCAAAATACCCTTTTCCACGACTTAATTTAAGTCTCAGATTACCCAAAATATTACACAGATAATTTTGCCTCTTTGCTAACTGTGCTTTCATTTAGCCCTTCATTCTATTTTTTTATGCACTAACACTTAATGCTGTAACTTACCCTCTTTTTACCTTTGAAAATAGGACAAGGATAAGTACCAGTTTGGTAAGACAAAAATATTTTTCCGGGCTGGTCAAGTAGCCTACCTGGAAAAAATAAGGGCAGATAAGTTGAGAGCTGCCTGTATCCGCATCCAAAAGACGATCCGAGGCTGGCTGATGAGGAAGAAGTACATGCGGATGAGGAAGGCTGCCATCACCATCCAGAGACATGTCAGGGGCTACCAGGCACGATGGTAAGCACTGCTCAGGGCAGATCCCACACCTGCCTCAGGGCAGATCCCAGACCAGCCCCAGGGCAGATCCCACACCAGCCTCAGGGCAGATCCCACACCAGCCCCAGGGCAGATCCCACACCAGCCCCAGGGCAGATCCCACACCAGCCCCAGGGCAGATCCTGCACCAGCCTCAGAGCAGATCCCACACCAGCCTCAGGGCAGATCCCACACCAGCCCCAGGGCAGATCCCACACCAGCCTCAGGGCAGATCCCACACCAGCCTCAGGGCAGATCCCACACCAGCCTCAGAGCAGATCCCACACCAGCCTCAGGGCAGATCCTGCACCAGCCTCAGGGCAGATCCCACACCAGCCTCAGGGCAGATCCCACACCAGCCTCAGTCAGAACCCTCTAAGGGCATTTAAACATGATACATTTGTTCTTGCCTTCCTACACTGCCTGAGAAGAAATGATTTTCCAGGGAAATGAAGGAAATTGAGTATAATGAGTGTGTCTGTCCTGCCTGGTTTTGACCTTTCTGAGAGGACAGAAAGCTCTATGATGCAGAAAACAAGTAGTACTAAGGAGATACGTTGCAGGTGAGGTAAAGCAGGAGTGTCTGAGTCCTTGTTGCCCAGTTTCCGTGTGCCCTCCCAGCTGGGCCCGTCCTTCTGGAGAAGCCATTCCTCATCCAGGGTGCAGCTGTGAAGGGACATTCATCAGTCAGTAATTTGTTTGGACTGACTTCTGAGGGATGGCCATGGGGCTAGAGAAAAGGACAGGAGTACAGGTGGTATGGTTCAAAGACAAGGTGGTGATGAAGACTGTAATAATAACCAACCTTCGGAAAGAGGCATATGTCAAGATGCTTGCTTTGTAATTGTCTTACTGCAAGAGCTAAGGACACACAAACATTTTCTGCTAGGGGGAGTTATGAGAGTAGATCTGGAAGATGACATAGTGGAAACATCTTTAAAGTTGGAGAAGAGGTGATGAGAAATTAAGCTGAGTTTACCTTGTCAGTTGTATAGTGAAAGCATTTCCCTGTAAAGCTTTGCAAGGTTTCTGTTCATTTGTCATTCTGTTGTACTGCTACACAGCAGAATAACAAGCAAATATACTGTGTCACTGACAACATGAAGAAGCTAAAGACACAGGATGTTAGAAAACCCCAGTCACTCAATCACATAACCCCAGGTGCTGTTTGTGATCCCCTCAGCTATGCCACGTTCCTGCGCAGAACGCGAGCTGCCACCACCATTCAGAAGTTCCAGCGCATGTACGTGGTGCGCAGGAGGTACCAGCGCATGCGAGAGGCCACCACTGCTCTTCAGGCTCTGCTGAGAGGCTACATGGTCAGAAACAAGTACCAGATGGTAAGGAATCATCATCTGCCTTTGCACTCTGCCTCTGTTTCTGCACACTTTCAGGACAAAGCTTCTCTGTGGTGTCATCTTGGGAAGCTGAGATGTTTTGTGTTCATGCTGTTCGGTGTGGTGTATGTACCAGAGCATGGATTGAGGGACAGCACCTGGAAATTAGAAATATCTAATACTGCCATCAGCTTGTCATTTTAGACATATTGTCATCATCAACACAGATTCAGACTTTAGACAACTTAGACTTTCAGTGCAGCCAGGGGAGAATCCAACAGAGATTTTCAGCATTTCTGACTTTTTCACTTTTTACATAGAATGTAAAGGCACTTGAAATAAATACTGTAAATGGCTGTGCTGCAGTCTGCCTCCATCAGTCCAAATCTGTATTGCTTACATCAGTGTACATGTGATGCACTCACTACTGGTCCTTTCCCATTCCCAGTTTCAGTGATTCTGAAATGGCTTATGGAATTATGTTGGCAAAGAGATTCCCACAAAAATTGGATATTGAAAGTTATTCATGGATGGAGGATGCTTTATTTTTTTAATGTATGTTGGTTTTGGTGTGGGGATAAATTGATATAGCCCTGACCTAATGATATTAATAATATTTTCCTGAATATGCTTGATAATAAATTATTCAATTGAGAAATTAGAACTTGATTTTCAGTGGTTGCAGGGCTGGAAACAGAATTATGATTCAAACTGCAAAGTTCTAACATATTTCATATGCACTACAAGAACTGTTTTAAGCAGGCTCAAAAGTATTTCACTGAAAAAGTAACGGAGGGATTTGTTTTCCCAAGAATGTAGATGTTAAGGGCATGCAGCCAAAAGCCATCTGATGCTTAGGTACCATATCTTTCTCTATTTCAAGTTTCTGTATATTTTTCATTTGTATTAAAGTTGCTACACAGTGACAGGTGTAGTATTCTAGCATAAACTAACCACAAAGTTGAAAAATACCAACACCCTTGATAAGAACTTCTTAGTAGCAAGACCCTTGTGCTTGATTTGGCTGTTCTTTTGTGTGGGTATCCACTTGCCTTTTTATTAGAATTCTTAACATTCTTGCTATTAAAAACTGTATTTGTGATGTTAAACAAGATGTGTTTTTAACAGTGACAGATGTGACAAGGTGACACCTGGGTCACAGCAGTAGGTGGCCTAAAATCTTCATGAAGATGGGAGTTGTTTCTCTGTGTCTTGTTCATTGCATGAGTAATACACAGCCCATCTGTCTTGTAGCAGAGTTTAATAAACCTGTTCTATTCCCTCCTAATGGAGGTGGCAGGTTCCTGGAGGACTCCCTGGAAGGGGTGGTCAGACCTGCCTGTCAGGAGGATCCCCCTGGAGCTGTGGATTGTTCACCACAGTAAAACATGACAGTCTGATGAGTGCCCCTGCAGTGTGCTGTGTTTGGCTTGTGCTCCTGAGGTGGGATTTTACCCCAGCTGAGCTACAGCATGGCAGGGAGGGAAGCACAGGCTCTGTGTGTGTGCAGGGTAAACACAGTTGTGGAGCTGCTGGTGATTGCAGAGCAGTGAAACTGGAGCTGCCCTGTGACAGGACAGGGGCTGAGCCCTGGCTGCTCTAATGTGTGGTACACGTGTGTTCCTCAGGATTGTGAAAGGTACCTGTTGTTGTTGTAGGAAGAGAGTGCATGTGTGGAGTCACGTGGGCAGGACAAGGGATTTAATATGGTTGAATCATCTGTTCCACACGTCCTGGGGACAGCTCCTGCCTGAGACACTGCAATGTGCCTCTCAGCTGGACAAGGAGTAGCTCCTCCATAGCTTTGACATAAGCTTTCCTGGGGTATTCCTGGTAGATGAAGTAACTTTCCTAATCCTGTCTTTGGAGTGGCTTGTTTCCTCACTGGATTGTATGGATGTGAGAATTCACTGGCAGATGAGGACCATCCCTGCACCATGGAGGTATTTTACAGGACTTGTTGCTTTCAAACTTGAGGTGAAAATTGTTGAAAGCTGTTTGTATTCCAGTGTTCAGGCACCTGCTGGGAACCTGGAGGAGTGTTCTAGAAAACATGTAAGGAGGAGGCAGGAGACAGGAATGCCAACTACATGGAATGCAGTCAGAAGGACTTTGGCTTTTGACCTTGCTGTGCTTTTCAGAGAGCTGCTTCCTTACCTTGGTGTGCTGAGTGCTGCTATTTCCAGTCTCATTTTTAATTTAGAAATAAATACTGGGGGAGGAGATCTGTGTGTGTTATAGTCTTGCCACTTTGCCAGTGAATTTTAAATTCATTGATGTGGAGCTGTAATGCTTCTACCACATTTCAGTTCATTTGCTAAGCAGTCTAAAAGAAAATAAAATTACTATTACCTGATTAGTTTGTCTTATCAGCTTTGTGGTAAATCAGTGTAAGAATGTGAACTGCCAATGATACTTAAATACTCAATTCTGAGTATTAACATGAAATCTTGAATAATTTTGTCCTTTAGAACAAACTTTTCTTTGCAGAAGCTTTGTTAAGTGAACTCTAAAGCTCTCACAGTAGTGGAATTTGGGCGGGCTCTCCATGCATATCTGTAATCTGCTTGAATTTAGGGGTTCCATTCTGGGGGATCTCTGATTGAATTAGTGGGTGAAGGACCCAGAAACAAGTGGTAGACTCTTCTTAGCTGAACTCTCTGGGTAGCACACAGATAAATACTGCTAGTGTTCATGACAGGTTTGTTACAGATTTTTAAAAGAAGGATTTTTTTTTTACACCTCAAAACTATGGTTGAAATTTCTGCCATAAAATATATTGGAATTAATACACTATAAATTTCCTACTAGAATAGATGAAAAATCTTGCATCATCGCAAGCCTAAGATATACCAAAAAAAGGCAACAAAGAACCCCTAAAACAAAATAACACAAACAAACCAAAAGCCTCTGACTTCTTAACCTATGCTTCAGTTTTCTCTGGGAAATGCAGTACTGACTGCATTGCATATCAAATGGGGCGATTTTAAACTTTGTATGGATGAACTTTATGCAGCATATGTCAGTCATTCAAAAGCATTTGAAGATAAAGATGCAGTTAAAAAAAAAAAAAACATTGTATTTGTAATCTTGCCAACAGGTACCATATACCTTGCAATTAGCTGGAATCTGACCTCAACACAAAGGAATGCCTAGTGCTTCAATGTGCCTCGAGTTCTTTCTGCCATGTTTTTTCCCTCTGGTTCCTTTTTATTTTACTCCTTGTTCTTGTCCTTGTTCCTGTCTTCCTTTCTCCATCTTGCTGCTCGTCCCCAGCAGTTTCTCTCCGCAGGCAAAGGCGTGTCTGTGCCCATCCCAGGGGGGCTCTGCAGCCCTGCCCAGGTGCGTTTTGCAGCTCTGAGCCCTTGCCTGTGTTTGCCCTGCAGATGCTGCGGGAGCACAAGTGCGTGGTCCTGCAGAAGCACGTGCGGGGCTGGCTGGCGCGGCGGCGCTACCGGCGCACGCTGCGCGCCGTCGTCTACCTGCAGTGCTGCTACCGCCGCATGATGGCCAAGAGGGAGCTCAAGAAGCTCAAGATCGAGGCTCGCTCCGTGGAGCGCTACAAGAAGCTTCACATCGGCCTGGAGAACAAGATCATGCAGCTGCAGAGAAAAATCGATGAGCAGGTAAAAGCTCCCCGGCCTCAAAGTCTTGGTTAGCTTTCTCAGCACTGTGGGCATGCGGTGAATTCTCCTTGTAAGGGCTCAGTTCTCTTTTCTGATGAGGAAGAGCAGTGATAGAGAGAAGGGGAGGCCGCAGCAGAACTGGAGCAGTCAAACATCCACTTGTTCCTCTCAGCAGAGCTGAGAAAAAACACCCACTCGCTTAACGCCAGTGTTGCGTTTGAAGCGCGTCAGTTGCTCTGTTTTGGGGGAAGGTGGGGTGATCCTGTCTGGTGTATGTGGGCTCTCCATCTCATTTTAGTTTAGGATGGGCAGGCTTAGAGACTGGACTGTTCTGTCACCTCATTAAGAAATTCTGCAAAACCAGACCAAAATCTTTTTGAAATGGGGAAGCTGCTCCTGTGCTCCCATGCCTGGGTGTATTCCGTAGGGAAGGAAAAGTCTCCCTTAACCCACAACTTCCATAACAGCCGCCCTGTGTGTGTTGTGCTTTGCAAAGAACAAAGAGTACAAGTCTCTGCTGGAGAAGATGAGCAGCCTGGAGCTGTCGTACAGCACGGAGACGGAGAAGCTGCGGAGCGACGTGGAGAGGCTGCGGACGAGCGAGGAGGAGGCGAGGAGCGCCACGAGCCGCGTGCTCAGCCTGCAGGAGGAGATCGCCCAGCTGCGCAAGGAGCTGCACCACACCCAGGCCGAGAAGAGGAGCATTGAGGAGCGGGCAGACAAGTACAAGCATGAGACTGAGCAGGCACGTATGGGGGCTCAGGTGCATGAGAGGATTTGCAGGGGCCTGGTGTCCACTCAGGTTTTGCCCAGGCTTTACTGCTTCACTTTGTGTGGCTGCTGTTTTTACTGGTGTTTTATAGTTGTACAATCCTAAATAGGCTTGGTACCTTGGCTACACCTATGGTAGGGAAATATGCTAAATCCATATATTGCATATAAATATATGTATCCAGTCTATTCAGATTTTGATATTGAAAGCATTTGCAAAGCCAAATCCTTAAGCTGACTTAGAGATAGTGAATTAATTTCATTTCACCTACCCAGAGTAATCACACAGATAGCAGAAATCTGTCCCATACTCAGTATTCAGAGGAGCTGCTGTATCCTGTTCAACACATGTGCACAGTCTAGTTCAACAGCTTTCTGCTAACCCCTTTTCTTTGCTAACCACAGACACAGGTTGATTTCTGTCAAGAGTACTTGCTGATTGATAATGGTGCAAGTTTTGAATATTGGAAGAGCCAATCATTATGTGATGCTGCCATGATAAATTTCAATATCAGATAAGCATAAGGAAAAATTTTAATAGATAAATCAAAGTGAATGCATAGTAACCCTAATCAGAAACAAATGAGTACCTGGCAGACCTGAACACAGGTTGAGTGACACAGCTTTGGGGCAGAGGCAAGATGCTAAATTTTGGCTTACCCAATGCAGTGGAATTTACTGTAGAACTACCAAATGTGTTACTATTTTATGAATATTTCTGTTTTAATGAACCATTTACATCTTTGGGGCTTTCTTGAAAAATACATGTAACTGTGGAGTGCTTCAGGGCAATTTTAGCATCTGAGCAGAAATGGAGTTATACAGGGGAGTCTGCAGTGGTAGATATTTAAGAAATGTTATTTGTAAATGAAGATATAACTTAGTTCACCAGTTCCACTCTGTGAAGAACAGTTTAAGTATTTGAACTGTTACAACAAAGATGCCATTGTTGTTAGAGCTGTTGCTGAAAGATGAACTGCATTCTGAGTCAAATATTTTATTATCTCTGCAGCTGGTATCAGAGCTGAAAGAGCAGAACTCATTACTGAAAACAGAAAAGGAGGAGCTGAACCGCCGCATCCATGACCAGGCAAAGGAAATAACAGGTTGGCTCTGTTCTCTTCACCCAGGTTTTCTACTTCATGTTACCTTGTAAAGTGACATTCTACTGCATAGATTGGGCTCCTTTGCTTTAGTTTGCATTCCTTTTTGTGCATTCATTTTTTTTAAGAACTTGAGAACATCAGCATTATTTACCATTTGAATTTCCACAAAATCGTAAGGGTTTGGGGCCTTTTTTAGAGGGGGTGGCTGTTACACTTCAATTTTTAAAAGGCAGCTCTGATACCTAATACAGTTTGTGTGCTACAAGTTTTCTGGCTGTGACTGTGTAGGCAGCAGCCAGGAAAGCTTGACTTTAGATGTGAGGGCTGTGATGAAGGGAGCTGTGATGAGGAGAGTCAGGATGCTTGAGGTGTGAAGCACCTCACATTTTGCTTTTACATAGCACAGCAATGGGCTAGTGCCCCTTTTTCCTCCCTCCTGGAATCATTTATTTATTCTCAGCAGAATATATAACTTGTCTGAGTGAGCACTTCTGTGGTTGCCACAATAATGCTTTGGCCCTTCATATTTTTGGCTTGATGTTTGCCTAGAGAAGCACAAACACAAATGGCAGGCTGTTCCTCTGTAGCTCCTGGATGGATGCACTGCATGTTGGGTAGGGCTGGAATTCTCACTTTGGATCCCTGCTGTCTGTGGCAGAGTCAATGGAAAAGAAGCTGGTGGAGGAGACAAAGCAGCTGGAGCTGGACCTGAATGATGAGAGGTTACGGTACCAGAACCTGCTGAATGAGTTCAGCCGCCTGGAGGAGCGCTACGATGATCTCAAGGATGAGATGAACCTCATGGTGGTGAGTGGCTCCTCAGCTCAGAAATCAAAACCTCTTTACAGCTGTGTTTAGGCAGAGTCCAGTGGGATAAGTTAGTAAGTGCTGTCAGCTCTATGTTTTAGTGGTTTGTACTTGAAAGGAGAATTTGTCCTTTTTTTTTTTTTTTTTTGCTTTGATTAGGTCAGCCAAAAAAATACATTTAAAGTTTGTTGTTGATGTAAAAAAAAAAAAATTGTCACATCTGTGAGGAAGGCTAAATTTCTGCTGTGACTTTCCTGGTGGTATTACTTGTGCTGTCCACCCTTATTTTGGCCCCAAGTTATTCACATCTGCTGGGGTTGTTTGCACATCTTCATCCAATGATAAATTTTAAGTAGTCCTAGGAATGTTCTATGTAGCAGAATATAAAGTATTCTTCAATAGAATGTGCAGGAAGTTAAAAAATCCTTGCTTGGTTCTGCTTTCTGCAGCAGTCCTTGGTGGGGTAAGATCTGACCTGTCTCCATGAAGCTGAGTGCTGACTGTATCTCATAGGCTTTTAAGTCTTTGGAGAGACCAAAATAAAAAACATTTTCTTATAAATTTTGATAACCGTGGCATAACACCAAATATTACAAGCTAAATTAAAGGCTGTGAACAGAGAGTCACACATACTGGTACTGATTTGTTCCATTTGCACTTCAGAGCATCCCCAAGCCTGGGCACAAAAGAACAGACTCAACTCACAGTAGCAATGAATCTGAATATACTTTCAGCTCTGAGATAACAGAAGCAGAAGACTTACCACTAAGGATGGAGGTAACAGTAAAATTCCCCTACAACTTTTCATTGATACATAGTTGAACTCATTCCTTTCTCTTTTTTTCTTAAGTGTTTCTGAACACCATGTCTTTATACTGACATATCTAATGCTTTAATCCAACTTCCTCAATTTCCTTTAGGAGAACACTTATTCCCTAGTAGGTTGTGATTCTGTGTAAAAAGTCTGTCAAAGTATGCTTTGAATTTTTCTTGTATTATAGTAAGCACAGAGTAGATACTTGGTGATCCAGCTGATTTGCATCTGTGAACATTTGGTTGTCAGTGTTGGTAAGCACAACCACTTATTCAGGACAAAGAGGGAATTTAGAAAACCAGTGAGACTTCCTGAGGAGCCTGCCTACTGTATAGTCAGTGATTTAAAATGGCAAGCTGCATTCTTGGTAGCTACATGGAATGAGTTTCCTGTTGAGGATGAGAAACTCATGTTGGATCTGGTTTTCTCTATTTCATAGAGATGAATCAAACTCCCAGAATGGGAGTTTCCTTTGCATATGCAGCAATACAAATCCCAGGATGTTTGGAAAAAATGATCAGGAAGATGTTAAAAAAATGTTCAGAAAGATTACTTGATTCAGTTAATGAATAATAACCATAAACAATTTGTGGTGCAAGTCCAAGCCATTGATAATATTTTCTAAGTTAGCTCCTCCTTTCAGCCCATCCCATCACAGTGGAACTGCAGACACAGAGGGTGGAGGACTGGCTGTGCTTGGCACTTTCCAGAGTCCAAGTTGTCTCTGTGCATTCTGAGATCTCCTTAGCTGTGAGCCAGGGCACAGCACACCCTGTTTGCCCTCTGCCTAGGTCAGGGATCTCCAGAGTAGCTTGTGACAGGCTGTCATTGCTGCTTTGGAAAGCCTCTCCAGAGAATGATTTCCTCCTCTGATGCAATTATCCTGACACACTGGGGCTGGCACAGCCTCTCTGTGCACTCTTTCATCATTTGCCTTCCCACTTAGGTTTTTCACCTTGTGTAATGGTTTCAGGATGATGCTCCTACTTTCAGGATAATCAGGGGGACAGTAAAACTGCATGTGATGGGATATCACATAAGAGCCAAATGCCATCTTTTCCTTTGGCTAATATTAATGAAGTGCTGTTCTAGAGCCAGGTTTGTGTTTTAGACTATAAACTAAGAAATGAACTCACACAAGAGTGTGAATGAATGCAGCACTGCATTTGTTTAACTCCTGAACATTCTCCAGTTCTGACTTGAGACTAACAATGTAGATTAATTATACAAAACCACATTAAAATATCAGGCCCACCTCAAGGCAAACGAGTAAAGCCAGAAAACTCAAGAGTCTGTTTCCTTTTGCCTGAGCTGTTAGTGTGGTTTATGACTCTTCCCCTCAACAATAAAAGGAGATAAAGTGGAAATGGCTGTGCTTGCTTGTCTGCTACAGTCATTAATATTAATTTTCTAGTTTCTTTTCTAGGCTTTAAAATTTTATGGTACAGTTCATAGTAAATACTTTGATCTTCTCAGTATATAAAGTACAGAAAGGCTGACAGACAATTTTTAATGCACCTTCAGATTGCAAACACTGGTCCTTGCCCAGAAAATAGTGAAAAAGCCAATGAATTAGGCTCAGAAAAGACTGTATCATTAGACAATAAAAGAAAAAAGGGCATAAAATATATTTTCTGTTACTGATTTTTTTGTGTCACATCCCACTAAATTGACCTTCAAATCGCCAGAGATTTCTCTTTAGCTGAAGAACTTACTGTAGAAATAATTGAGAACTTAAACCAACAAACACAAAAGCCCTTATTTACAGTTGTTTCCAGGTGAGTCTAACCACAAACTTTTTCTTTTTTCTACTTCCCCCCCTTCAAACAAGTAAGACTATAAGGTATGGTTAGTTATAGACCTCCTGTCTGCTAGGTAGTGTCTAGTGCTTTCTTTTGCTAGGCTTTAGGCTTAGAAACATTTTCTACTAGTAAATCCTTTTTTAAAATAGTGTTTGATAGCTGATGAAATATTTTAGATAGCCAATGCTCAGAATCAAGTAACATTTCTGTCTTCCTCTCCTTCCCCAGTCTGTTTCCCATCTTTACTCACTGTTGTGCCTCCTTGTGCTGTGGAAGGGGAACAGCTCTTAATTTCCCTCTGTTGTTTCTGAGCAGGAGCCTAGTGAGAAAAAAGCAGCGCTGGACATGTCTCTGTTCCTCAAGCTGCAGAAACGGGTTTCAGAACTGGAGCAAGAAAAGCAATCCCTGCAGGATGAACTGGACAGAAAGGAAGAGCAGGCTCTCCGTGCCAAAGCTAAGGTGGACTCCTTGCAGCTGATCAAATGCTGACATCAGAGTGTCCCTTCATGTGAAGCAGCTCTGTGAATGCTGACTGGCTTTCACTAAATCTGTATTTTCCTCTAGCTCTTGCTTTATTTAACAACAAGTTTCATACTGGTGCTTAGTTCTAGGGACTGGTTATTTAGTTTTCCAAGGTCTTTGAGATCCTCTGAGGGAAGACAGTAGGAATAAAATGTGCTTGGGACTTCACTTAAAAAAGAGAAAAGGCTGAGAGGCTGTTTTTATTGAGAACAGCCATAATGAAATCTACTTAAATGATGGGGAGAATGGTAATTATTCATTTCAGGCAGAAGAAGTAGTGTTTGAACCAGGATGCATAGCCAAAGCACTGGGCATAGACATGTTAGCTGATGATAATTTAAATTCTGATTTGCTCTCCTTAAGTTCTTAAAATTATGAGACCAGATTTGGCAATTGTTTCTTATTACATTTCTACCAGTGAATTTCTTCATCCTGCTCTGTTTTGTTGCCAGTGACAGTATGTGATTTTATTTATATTAACCAATTATGAGTCATAAACACAGAAGTAAAGGAGACAATGCCAGTGTTCAAACTACAGCAGTTAGCAGTGCCAGACTGAGTTCTTATAGTTTTATAGGAAAATAATTTCAGTTCCCTTTTGTTTTCCTATCTTAATATGAAGGACTTTTAGTTCTCACACTTGTTTTTATTCTTTCATAGGAGGAAGAAAGGCCTCCCATAAGAGGTGCAGAGTTGGAGTATGAGTCACTTAAGGTAATTCTAAAGCAGAGGTTTCTGAGTTTTTTCTAGTAAGACTCTTGCCACCAATTGTATATGCTGGCATAGAAAATTATATCAGCCCTCCTGTTTCCAAACAGTGGCTGAAGAAACTAGAACAAATATTCCCCAGCAATCATTTCATTGTAGGACTGTTCTTTTTGAGGTGTAGTATGTGTGGCTAGGGATGCAAAACAAAAAGATCCCCTAAGCCAGAGGGAGCTCTCTGTTAAAACTCTTAGTACAGCTTGCAGGTTAATTGGAGCAAAAGTACAGTGATAAATGTAGGTCTTTTTTTCAAAAGCATTGTTTAAATTACTGCATATCTTTAGAGCACAAAAATTAAAAATATTTCCTAATAGTGGTGCAGAATTTTCTTAGCCTGCTGACCACTATTTGCTGTGAACTTTTTTTTGCTAAGGGGAGAATAAGAGGGAAAAAAAAATTGGCTATTCTGTATCCTATCAAATCTGCCTGATTCATGTATGTGTGCTCTGGTTTTGCATTTCAGACAAATGGTTGGTCCTGTTAGTGATATTCTCCCAGACACTATTGACCTTAGTCACCAGGCCAGGGATACAGGGAGATTGATGAATTTCTTGCAGTTACACATCATTCTTCCCATTTCTGTCACAGTTTTGTACCTGTGGGTTACAGACATGTTGCAGTGCTGCTGGATAACAAATTATCCCTGTTTCTCACAGCGTCAAGAACTTGAATCTGAGAATAAAAAACTGAAGAATGAATTGAATGAGCTGCAGAAGGCCCTGACAGAGACACGAGCTCCAGAGGTGACTGCTCCTGGTGCCCCAGCATACAGAGTCCTCCTGGACCAGCTGACCTCAGTCAGTGAAGAGCTTGAAGTACGCAAGGAAGAAGTTCTCATCCTGAGGTCTCAGCTCGTGAGCCAGAAAGAGGCAATTCAGCCCAAGGTAAATCAGGAGAGTTAGACTGCATCATTAACATGCTTTATTTATTAGCAGCATGCTTGAAATGGCAGAAGGAGATAGGCTGGGTTTGAAAAGCTTTCTAAGTGTAATCCATTATTAGTGCTCAAATCAGTGCAGTCTGAATTAGGAGCTTGTTTAATCAGCCAGTCTGGGGTTTCTCTGCCATTATTCATGTGAAGATGTACAGGCTGTACCAAAGGACTGATCCCCCAGACTCCTTTAACACTGCACAAATAATTCTCATTGGGAGCTGTATAATTTCTTTAGTGTGCAGCTGGACTGGAAAATTTAGACTTCTCAGGAATTCTTTTCAGTTAATAGTTCAGTAAAAGGAACAGTTTGTTCTACATCTATATGATTGCAAGTCAGTAACATTTCATAAAGATGACCTCTGAAGATATGTAAATTCCATGTTATTGTTTGATAGGTGCTATGTGCTTTTACAGAAAGAAGAGTAGATTACAACCACTGAAGTGCACATCTTCTAAAAAGCTCTGACTGATGACATAGTTAGGGAAGTAATAGCTTTGCAAATAAGAATCATTCAACCTGAAAAGATATCATGTAAATCAAGGAACTGGTAATTTCCACTGAACTGAGCTATCTTGTGTTTCATAACTGCAGCAAGAAGTGAACAGATGTGTCATTTTTCCTTTGCTACTGCAAAGTTATGTCTATATTTGTCCTAAGCAAACTGGAAGTCTGTGGTGCATGAAGATGTGTAAGTCTTGTTTTAGAGGATTGAAAAGAAAACAGAACACATTTTTCTGCAGTATGGAGAACATTGTAAAGAAATACTTAGTAAATCTTTCAATACCATTCTCAGCAGTGGTGGGATGCAGGTGTTGATTTTACAGTGGCTGTGAGTTTGAGGGAAATAGGAAGGTGACCTGTGGGATGGCCAGCAGCCAGTTTGCAGATAGCTTCTACTTTTTAGTTTGGACAGCTGCAGTACAGACAGATTTTTTTAATGTTTTGTTTTTCTTCTTTCTTGCCTACCAATTTGATTACCAGGAGGATAAGGTACACATTTTCTTCTACAGTTACAAACCAGAGCTTCCTGAATGCTAAAATAACCCTCAACAATACTGAGCTGTCATTTCCCTGCCTCTTAAGCAGCCTACATGTTCTTGCATTTTACCTTGATACTATTGAAAATTTTTTCCCATAATTCTATGTCCTTTGCATCCCCATTTTCATGCTCTGCACAGGAAAACAAGTTAATTCAAAACAAGCAGATTTAAGAATTTTGAAGTGTTGATTTATGACAAACTGAATATGAAAGGAAGGATTTAGGAATTGGTCTAGTCAGCTCCATGATGGTTTTTTGCTGAGTATGTTTGAGGGTAAGGACAGTGATCCAAGAAGCTAGATGTTCACACTGCTAAAGCTTGGTAGATTGGCAGGTGAGTTAGAGCACTTTTACTCTGTAGTAAATTAATAGTAGAAAAAACTCAAAGATCTCATAAAGATGTTGGGAATAATTCTTTGAGGAGCTTGCATATTTTATTGTTTTTTTATATTGGATAACACAGATCATACTGGACATAGAGATCTAGGCTCCAGAATTTATGTGCATAAAGCTCTTATTGTAAATACTTTTCATGTGCTCATGAAAACAGCATCTGCTTGTTTTGAAAGTCAAAAAGTCAGAATTCCATCTCTTATGTTCATTAAAGTCCTGTGGTACTCCATGAACTGAATGTGGTACTGAATGACTCAGATCAGACTGGACAAGGTGACTTGTAAACATCTATTAAGTATTTCAGGTTTTACTGAAGAAAAATCAAGTGCCATAATAAGCATTCAAAACTGAAACAGAATGGTACTATGATGCTATCTAAATTAGAAAATCTCAAGCTCTTGTCAATTCTTTCCTGCTTTGACAGAGTATTTAAAATACATGAGTGAGAAATAGTTCCTATTTTTGAGCTTTTAAAGACTCCATGTAATGCTATGCTTAAGAAACATTGATAGAATTAAGCTGGCAAAACTATGCTGCTTCAGTTTAAGTATTAGCAGCTGTTCCTGGTAATTTGAATAAAATGCAAATTCAGCATTTAGTGAAATTTGTTTTGTTCCTTTTATGTGATAAACAAACGGAAAGAGATTAACATATGTACCCACTTACTAGACAGACCAATATTTGACCATTTTGTATGCATTTACTTTGAAAAATAACCCAAATGGACATAGAAACTATGGACCAGCCTCTTGCTCAGATGCCCACACTTTTTTAATGTGGCTACTCAAGGATTAATGTTCCACATGAAGAAAACATGGATTCAAGGAGCAGTTATGTTGTTAAATTTACTGGAAATTATCATTCTTTTCCCAGCATACAATGACAGATGCTACAATCCTCTTGGAGGATGTACAGAAGATGAAAGACAAAGGAGAAATAGCACAGGCATATATTGGACTGAAGGAAACAAACAGGTACAAGTTCTCTTTCTTTATTTTGTGATCACTTGAGGTCTGCTGTGACATACTGTGTATTTTGTGTTCAGTCAGTTCCATCCATGTATGTCTAGAGAACACTCATTGCTGGGGTTATAATTTGATTTCATTAGTAAAATTGTTATGTGCAGTATTTGAAAGGATTTGGAAATAATGGGGAAATGTGAAATCAAGCTTTCTGGATTTCCATCTCCTTAGCCTCTAATTGCTGCATGGCCCTGCCTGGGTGCCATTCCCCAGGCTGGTGTGTCACCCTCTGAACTGCAGTGGTCACAACAGTCTGTGGCAATGCATTTACTGTAACAGCACAGAATGCTGCAACTAGCTGGGCTGCCACTGACAGCTGGATTGCATCATTAAGAAGAAAAACACATAAACAAAAAAAGCAATTTGCTAAGTTGTTTTAGAGGGTTTTTTGTTTCTTTTTTATTGTAATTGTAATGTAGTGTGTAATGTCCTTACCATGTCACCTCATCACCATCACATATATCTCTTGTATTTTTTTAAACACGTTTCTTGAAAGGCAATCTCCCCAGGACTATCATATGCTGAATGAGGACGGAGAACTTTGGCTGGCTTATGAAGGGTTAAAACAAGCCAACAGGTTACCAGACTTCTCAGAATGTTTTTTTTTTTCTTCATTTGCATCTTCTTTTCTAGCTAACTGTGCCCCTTGCTATGGGTTTGCTTTAGCTACAGTACTTCTATTGCTTTAACAGTTGGAAAAAAAGACTACACAAATTGCACAAATTAAGGAGTTTCCTCAAGCCTAGTCCCCAAAGCTTTCTAGTTGTCAGTTTTTATCACTTAAAAAGTTTAAGATGCACAGCAGCCAATACATAATTCATAAGAACACCTGCACAAAAGTAGACTGTAAAATACCAGAAGCTCCACAGCTGGAAAGTATTTGTAGCCATGTACTATTTGTGTGCCATTGCACCAGGTTTCAAAATTGATGTTCCTTACAGTTTTCCAGCCTAAAGAAGTACATTTATTTTAGTAATTATTAAACTATTGTTTAAGTAGCTTCAGTGTACTCTTAAATTTCAAACGGAAATGGTCTCACTCTCCTTTTGTCTCAAATTCAGTAAATTAAACATTCTTCTCCCATGTCTCTCCATGCCAGATTCAAAATTTAAGTCCCAAAATAACCAAGAAAGAGAAGTAATCTTTAGTTCCTCATGGTGCTGTTGAAGCCTCAGTGGGATCACTGTGGTCTCTGCCAGGATTGTGCTGGTCATGGGGCAGGCAGGAGTCACCTTGTCAAGAAGTGCAGCTCTGGCTCTGTGTGCTTGTTGGTCCCTGACCAACATGCTTCCTAGTTCTGCCCTGAGAGCTCATTCACTGCATCAGCCCTGCTGATGTCCTTCAGTGTATGCATCTGGTAGCAGTAACTGCAGAAACTGGTATTGTGCAATGACTGCTACTAACTAAAGTCTTTCCATTTCTGGTGCTAACACATTCTACCCCTAACATTGTTCTGTAAACCTGTGAAGATCTAACTTAGAGCAAGTGTTCTGCAGAGAAGGATGGGAGTTGGTTTTCTCTGTGCCTCTTCCCTCTTGTCCTGGTACTGTAGAGACAAGAAGTTTCATTTTAAATAGCAGAGCAGTGCAGGTAAATGACTATTTGCCCCTGTGTGCTTCATCAGTCTAGTTACTAATAAATGTTTCTGCCTTATGCATATTTAAACCCTGAAATACTGTCTAATTGAACACTGGTAGTCACTAGTATTGTCATTTCCTGTGTACCTACAAAATCATGAGTCAGAGCACTTGGACAGTGCCTTACAAGCAGGAGTAGATCCCCCAGCACTGCCTGCAGGAGGCTGCTAATTTCACATTGAGAAGAATTTGAGATGCGATGTGCCCAAGGGGAAAGAATGAGTTAGTGGTGAGGATAAAGCTCCTGGATTTCAGTCCTGAGGTTTTGTGTACCTTCTGTGCGTTGAGGACAACTTTCACAAAAGTTTTAATGCAAAAAATACGATTATTTAGGTACATTTGCGATTAAATGGTTTCTGACTGGAAAAGTTAACTCTAAAAATATTTTCCTTTGTTAATATTGCAAGGTGCTAACTTAAGTGAATATAGTGTCATCTTCATCTTAGGTTATTTGATTTGTTTCGAGGTAAAACCTCTTTAAAGCCCCTTCAGTCAATCTGTGAAGACTTAACTTCACATGTATTGCCACAGTAGCACCATGTCCATGTTCAATCGGAGGAAGCACCAAGCAGTTCACAATTAGCTTCTCTCTCTTCACATTTTGATCAGCAAGCTTAATTTAATTAGAAGGCATACTGAAGGGTTTAAAGAGTACTCTGCCTTTTTCATTTTCCTTTGCAAGCCATGGCTAATTGTTCCTGAGCAGCAGCTAAAGCTTTACACTCCCTCTGAGAACCGGGGATGTGATTTTCCGAGCGTGCTCACACACACTGTTGCTCAAACCTCCTTAGGCTGCTGGAGTCTCAGCTTCAGTCTCAGAAGAAGAGCCACGAGAACGAGCTGGAATCTCTGCGAGGGGAGATCCAGAGCCTGAAGGAGGAGAACAACCGGCAGCAGCAGCTGCTGGCACAGAACCTGCAGCTGCCGCCCGAGGCGCGCATCGAGGCCAGCCTGCAGCACGAGATCACCCGGCTCACCAACGAGAACCTGGTACGGCCCCGCGCCCCCAAAAACTGCTCTGGGCACCCCCTCCTGCAGGGGCAGCTCAGGCAGACAGGGCATTGTGGCTGTTGCTCAAATAATGGTGCTTCAGGAAGCTGGTGTGAAGGTTGGGGCATGGAGGAAGTTTGTGGATGGCAGTTTCCAGCTGGTGGATGTAATCGTGGCTAAATAGAGTGTTGATATCCAGGGAAGTCATAAAAACTCATGCCAAGGAGTGGTGGTTCTCTTGAAATGTGTTTGTTTGTTTATTTCCTTGAAAAACTCTGATGTAATTCTTTATTTATTTAATGTAGTTTATCTTCCCATTTCTCTCCTCCCTGCCTGAAGCTACTCAGATAATCCACCATTTCACAAGCTCTAGCTATTCAGTATGTTTTGAAAAAATAAATATTTCCATAAAAAGAAACTTGGTTAGAAGTCACTAAGCTAATAGTTGGTTTTCCATGTGTACTGCACAATATTTTTTTGTGAAGGAAGGATTGGGCAAAACTCTCTACCATTTTCCACAAAGGAGTATGTTCATCCTATGTGGGCTACTTCATTTCTGGGGAAATCTTCCAGAGAGACCTGTGCTGGGATTTGTTTGGCTTGTTATTGGTAAAGGGATACATGCTATTGCAGTCAGAAAAATCCTACTCTGAGTGTCATTGCTTTCTCCAAACAAGCCAAGGCACAGTGTTTCCTGCTCATGTACATGACAGAAGTTATCACTGTTGGGGTCTTGTCTTAATACCAAAGAATCAGATAATTCAGTTGATACATGTTGGAGAACTGGCAAAAACTGTAAATTTGCCTCAGCAGCCACAGTCTCACTGGCATAGGTAGATGGTGAATGTTCTCTCAGCAGCTCCCTCCTGCTGCTTAGTCATATGTTACAATTTTTAGCCATTTTTCCCCCCAGACCTACTCATCAGCATTGTGTTCCCAAGACAACATACAGTCATGTAATTATATCCCAGAGGAGTTCTCTTTGTTTTCAAATAGACTGAATGTAATTTTACTTGTTAAATATAGACCCATTACTTAGTATTTCACTTCAGATGTTTGAGTATTGCAAGTCCACTCCAAGCCAGGTGGATGCTTCAGTTCCACTCCTAGCCCTGGAGTGGAAACAATTTGCAGCTTTGCAGATGCCATGTCAGAATTGTAGTGTTTGCTGCAGTGCTGTCTTGATTAGCATAAGGAAATGTCCCTGTTCTCACAAAGGTTCTATTCCATGCTTTCACAGTCCTAGTAAGGCCCATTTTTAAAAGATCTGACTGTTCTGCAAGTCATCTACATCAGCTTCTCTGGGAGGTGCTGGCATGAGCACAACTAAGGCCTAGACTGCCTAAGAGCAGGAGATTCTTGATCTTGGTGTATTCTGATTTAATCTGTACAGTGCTCACTGAAGTGTCAGTGTCTCAGAGGGAGGGAGGAAAAACCAACCCTGTGCCTATTTTTGCAGTTTTATGAGGAGTTGTATGCAGATGACCCCAAGAAGTATCAGTTGTACCGGATTTCCCTTTACAAGAGGATGATTGTATGTAGCTCACGTGAATCCTGTTTCTCTCTTGTCTCTGTTTCTGAAGCACTAATTGAAAAGCAGGCTGTCTCTTTTTCTCCCTTTCAGAGGAAATGCCCCTGCAGAGAGCTTCACCATGCCAATTACTTCCTTCACTGCTTTTTTTGTTAGTGTCCTTTGTGTAATCTGTGTTTCTTTTTGATGCACAGTTTTGTTACTAATATGAGCCTTGCACTGTGAGCAAAGCAGTTTCTTTTTGAGTACTACTTAATACTGCCCTGGAAAAGAGGTGCATGATGCAAAAGATATTCCATTTTGAAAACTACTCTTTGGTTTGCAAGTTTGATACATTTAGATTCAGTTCAGAAAAGTAGAGGACTTATCCTTACCAAGGTGAATAATGCCAGCAATCCAGTCATAGCCTGAATTTATTCTTATATTAATATTTTTCAGAATTGCGAAATATGAATAATGACATTGGAAATAGTATTTTCATACTAATTAAAGACAGCACCATATGTGAGCTTGAAAGATGATAATTTATGAGTTTCCACATCTTAATGAGATGTGAAATCTGTTAAATTTGTTTAGAGGAACCATAGGAAGAACTTTATTAGTCCTGACATAGAGGTTGTTCTGAAATCATATCCCTTCCCTGATACATTTGAAACAGTCTGTTGAACTTATATGTATCTTTTTGTTAATTTCAGTAGAAATTGTTTTATCTGACAAGTATGTAGTGTTATTAATAGGATTTCTGCTGTAAAATGGAGCAGTGCTTTGGATGTGAAGCATGGCCTCGACTGTGTTGTCAACAGGCCTGAATCTTAATGCTCAAGGATATTGTATCAGCTTGTAAACTCTTTTACTACCTGATTAAGGTTTGTGCCCATGCTGCACTAAAATTTTTCAGTACTTCAGAAGAGGTTTCCCAGATGATGCTTTTGATGCAGGGAGTTCACGATCCCTTATGTTCTTGCCACTGCCAAGAATAATCCTCATACTTAGGAGATTTTTCTTCTAAGCTGCTTTCCAACACTTGACCTGGAATGGCTTTCAGGTTGTTTGAGCTTGAGGTTTTGCTTTCTTTAGAAAGACTTTCCCTTTTTTGATTACACAATTATTTTATGAATGTACTACAACAGATATGCCACAGAACTATTCAAAGATAGATTTCTGGGGAGTGTTCCTTTGAAGGACAAGTAGTTTATTAAAAGAATGGGACTTTTAGGTGCTAGATGTTACTCAGAATAAACACATGTAAGAAACCAGTCTCAGCATAAGGAAATGTGATGACAGCAAGGAAAATGCAGAGCAGCACAAGAAATGGTGTTTGGATGTTTGATTTGGTAAATCTGAGTACAAGTTACAGTCTTTATAGGTATCTCACATCTTCTCATAACATGGATAGGTCTGAATAACGAGTCAGTCTTAAAGACAGGAATAAATGATGCAGAAATACAGGATAGCTGTTTAGCAATAAAGAAAATATTTTCTGTGAAGCATTTGGAAGAGCAGGGAGGAAGCATTAGGGAGGTGTGTTTGCAGCAAAATATCTTCTACTGTACAAACTGACCTCATTCTGAGTGTCTGCAGAATCTGCCTGCCTATGAGCTTTGCCTTTGTCATGCTGCATATAACTTAATAATATTTGCAATATTTGGCTTGTGTTATAGGCAGTGTACCAGCTTGCAACCCTTGGCCAGAGGATGGCACTTCTATTCAGCTTTCCTCACTGCCTTGTAAATCTAACAGCACTGTTTTTCTCTCTGTCACACAGTACAGGATTGTTCCCATATCTTAATCTTCCCCTTATTTGAATTTACAGGATTTAATGGAGCAGCTGGAAAAGCAGGACAAAACTGTTCGAAAGTTAAAGAAGCAGTTGAAAGTATTTGCTAAGAAGATTGGTGAACTAGAAGGTACTTTTATATTTTGAGAGAAAGATTTTGGTATCCTTTGTGATCTGATTGTGATCATACCCATCTGTTTTAGCAGTTGTGAGGTCTTCAGTAGCTTTAGCCTCTGTTGATTGCAGAAACAGGACATATGCTCTGACCTCTGTGTGTTCCTTTACGAACCTTTAGAAGATGAGAAAAGGAGATTGATGTTTCTCTGAAGGCAGAAAATATTCAAGCATAAAGGAATGTTTCCTGCACTGTTTGTGTACTTAAAGACAGTATCTGGTTTTGTCAAGAGAAAAGCAGCTCTAAATATGAACCAGGCAAAAATAAGTTACCCAGTTTTCCTTCGAATGTGAAAGTTTGTTACTCAAACTAAGTGTTTTTTTAAAAAAGTCTTACAATATTGTTCAGTTACTTCTCTGGACAAGATCACAGTAATGTTCATACATAATACAGGGTGGGAAAATGCTCCTGAAATTATAGTTTGGTCTGTGATTATTGCCTAATTAACTTAGATGCAGTAGGTGTGACTGGGATGGAGTTAACTCTCATCATAGCAGCCTGTGTGATGCTGTGTTTTGGGTTTGAGTCTCTAACACTGCTGGGAACACACTGGTGTTTTGGCTACTGCTGAACAGAGCTGGACAGTGTCAGGGTTTCCATTTTCCAGGAAAAAAACACAGCCAGGACCCAGTTGACCAGGTTGGCCAAAGGAATATTCCATATGCTGCTCCTCCTAATGGCAGGAACCACAGGAGGGTGTTCTGCACACAAGGGAGCTGTTGTTTGAGACTGGCTGGACATCAGTTCCCTTGGGGTTTATCATGAGGGATTGCCTTTGCTTTGCTTCCCACCTCACCAGCCCCTTTTCCTTCACTTACTAAACCACCTTTTTCTCACTCAAGTTTCCTCAGTTTTGCTCTTAATATTGTCTTCCCTGTCCTCTGGAGCCAGGACTTTTCTTAGGAATGTTACAGAAATGTGTCTGGTATGTATTGGTTTCACTAGAAAATGTAATATTTCTTTTCATTCTCTCTCTGAAGTGGGCCAGATGGAGAACATATCACCTGGACAAATCATTGATGAGCCTATTCGTCCAGTTAACATCCCACGGAAAGAAAAGGACTTCCAAGGGATGCTGGAATATAAGAAGGAGGATGAACAAAAACTTGTCAAGAATCTTATTTTAGGTAAGCATCTTTCTCAATTGTGGCCTTCTCTGCTTCCATACACTCTGAAAAATGAATGATAAGAACACAGAATTTGCACTAGGAAATGAATAGCTTATTTTGGTTTTGGCAGTGTTCAGTTTATCTATAGTTCCTAAATATGTTCCTATAATAAATTATCCTTCCTGATGAGTATAGTACATACTAACATGCCTGCATATTTTTAGCAGACACTTATATTTTCTTATTCTGTTCTTTTACCAAAAAAGTAGCTCTTAGTTTTGCTCTGAGTTATCACTGGCTAGAGACACATATATATATACTCATGTATATGCTATTAACTGGGGAGGTTTAATTACCTCATAGAACATCTTCCAATGACTTGACATTCAACAAGATAATGTGTGTTTGTTTTTCCCAAGAGCTGAAACCACGTGGGGTAGCTGTCAACCTGATTCCAGGACTACCAGCATATATTTTGTTCATGTGTGTGCGCCATGCAGATTACCTTAATGATGACCAGAAAGTGCGGTCGTTGCTGACTTCCACTATCAATGGCATCAAAAAAGTGCTCAAGGTTAGTTAGTCTGCTTAGTTTAGAAAAAAAGTCAATTTAAAATTCACTTTTGGTTTTGTGTTAGGAGAATGAGGAAAAGGATTTCAATGAATTTGCTCTGGATTTGTGGTCAGTGAAGTCTCACTAAAGTCCAAGAGTTGTGTTAAAAAAATAACAAATTACATTGCTGGCATTTTATCCATGTAGTAGCAGAGATGCATTGAATTAATAGGAAAGCAGCTGCCTTCTTTTAGTTTTGAGTAGTCTCCCTCCTCCGAAGCTCAGCTTATAAAGTTTTGGATGTAGTCAGAGTTTGCAGAGTGAGTCTTCTCCAGAGCACTCAAATAAACAGTTTCATTTGCAGTTTTGATTAACAGATTCCTCATTTGCTCCACCTAGAGATTACACTGATGATAATATGCTACTGCCCAAAGTCTTTGCAAGGAGTTGGCTGGGAGAGTTAGGCCAGATATATCTTGAAGGCATAATTAAGACATAAATATGTTTTATGCTTACTTGTTTTTTCATTTTTTAAATGAGAGAGATGTGTCAAAAGCCAAGCCTTTAATCAAACTACACGTTTTGAAGAAATACTTAGTAAACAATCCTGCAGGAGCTTAGATGTCCATGGGAGTTTTGGAACATTTTTAAGTGAAAGCAGTGTACACTGTGGAGTTCTAGAACTACCCAGCATATACTTGATCCTGTGTTCTTTGGTGAGAAAGGTTTGTTGTTTTGTTTCATTTTCCATATCAGGCTGATAAATAGGTTATGATGTAAGTGGCATCCATCAAAACTGAATTGTTCCCTGCTCCTCCTGCTGGCTTCTGTATCATTCCAGACTTCCCTGCTGATGTCTTCACAAGAGTCATTGGGTATTTTGGGAATACAGTCACATTGTCCTTTGATTTCTGCCCAGAGCAATTAGAATGGGTGTGTAAAACACAGATCATCTCTGTGGAGGAAATCATATTCATGAAAAACACTAAGGAAAACAGGGAGGGTGTGAAATGGCACTTTGCTAAAACCCTTGCTTTCCTAATGCATTACTGTAACACACAAAGTTTTGCAAAACATCAGAATGAGAATCTACTAGAAACTGTATATTAAGTGTTTAGTTGTGTATGTTGCACTCTATTATTTTATTTGTCATACCTGTCTTTGCTGAGCTGTGTTTGTTTTTCTCTTCAGAAAAGAGGAGATGACTTTGAAACAGTGTCCTTCTGGCTGTCCAACACCTGCCGATTTTTGCACTGTTTGAAGCAGTACAGTGGAGAAGAAGTAAGCAATGTTCTTACTCTGGTTTCTCTTGCTCTCCAGGCTGTTGTCAGCACTGCTCTTTAACAAATCTTGTATAAAAGATTCAGTCATAATCTCTTTAAATGGCTACACCTTTTGGAATGATGGTGACAGCATCAGTGGAAAGCACCAGGATATAAGATTTGAACCAGTTTCCCTTGATTGTGGGCTGGGACCCAGAGTCTAGATGGCACTGGCCTCCCAAAAGGGCCAGCTCAGATTAAGCAGGATAATCTGGCAGCTGCCATTATGGTTTTTAGAAGTGATTCACTGCACTCCCTATAAAAAAGGCTGTATTAAGCCTTTTAGCCATAGGATGGCAGACCATTTGATGTTTAGAGACTATGATATGCCCAATTCCTCTTTCAAGCTTAACTGAGCTTTTAGCCATAGCTGACCAGGTGAACATGCCCATGCTGGAGTGGGAGGGAGTCTTGCCTGCCAGAAAGCTGGCAGAGTTTGTTCCTCTGTCACAGACTTGAAATTTTGAGTTAAGGAAGCAGATGCTGTGGGCATTACATTTGAAAAGCAAATCCTAGCATTAGCCTCAATCAGACAAAGTTCCAAACTAAAATTTTCAGGGGCTCTGACTTAAGGTATTATTTGTCAGTTGCATGAAAGAAAATGCAAATGCTGGGTTTGTGTAATATTTTTGTGCTCTACCTGAAGCATTCATTTCTGTTCTTTTATGAATTCAGGGGTTTATGAAGCATAATACACCTCGTCAAAATGAACACTGCCTCACCAATTTTGATTTAGCTGAATACAGACAAGTACTGAGTGACTTGGCTATTCAGATCTACCAACAACTTGTCCGAGTGTTGGAAAATATTCTGCAACCAATGATTGGTAAGGCAAAGTTGAATTCCTTAAGCTTCACAACATAGTATCAAAATGAAAATCATGATGGTGGTAGTAGCTGTATCTTGTATTTCTTCCTAAACAGTAGAGTTTCATTAATAATTCTTGTGGTATTCTGTTTATAAATGACAAGAACTATTCTGGACAGGTTGGATTAGAGGAAAAACTAAACTGTGACTGGTTCTTCTGGCAGTGCCAGAATAAATTGGTATACCTTATTCATGCTTGGCATGAATCAGGCTTTTACAGGAAGAAGCTGTCAGGACAATCTGATATTTGTTGTCCTGTCTGTTGGGAGATATCCCATGGACAAATTAGACTTTAATTATGTGAGAACTCTTAATTGAAATTAATATGGAAATAAATGGTTGGTTATTATGGATAGCAGTGAGGAATTGAACCACAAACAGTGATAAAGCTAACATTCAGATAGTTGGGTTTTGCTGGTTTTTTTCGTTAAGAATACTTTTCATTTTCTGTTCAGACAGTATTTCCACAGAAATTTTCATGATACTTTCCAGTCACAACATTTAGAAGAATGGAACAGCTCTCAGTTTGCTGACTCTGCTGTTCCTGTGACCCTGGGAGGAAAAAAGTACTTTCCTGAGCTAGATTCAGACTGCCTTTTTAAACACACATGCTGTCATCTTTGTAAAAGCCCTGTGAACTTAGATTTTGCAGAGCACAGTGGAGGACACAATTTCTGGAAATCGTGGTGAACTGTGGCTAGCAGAAAGGCTGGCCTGCTGTCTCTGCTTTGCTGCCTTGCACAGTATGCTGTGTGTCAGCAGTTTTCAGTCACTGCAATGATGGTGTCAATGAAATGCAGTTTCAGGGATGCTGGAGCACGAGACCATCCAGGGAGTGTCAGGGGTGAAGCCGACAGGGCTGAGGAAGAGAACATCCAGCATTGCTGATGAGGGCACCTACACCCTGGACTCCATCATCAGGCAGCTGAACTCCTTCCACTCTGTCATGTGCCAGCATGGCATGGACCCAGAGCTCATCAAGCAGGTGGTCAAGCAGATGTTCTACATCATCGGGGCCATCACGCTCAACAACCTGCTCCTGCGCAAGGACATGTGCTCCTGGAGCAAAGGGATGCAGATCAGGTGGGAAAGCTTCTTACAGCTCCCTGCATGCACTGCTGGGGATCTTACTGAGCTCTTGACATTGATTGGTGATATTTGGTTAAGAACAGCTTAGTTGACTTTGGCCAAATGCTACCTGACGTTCAAGGAAATGTGGTAGAAGCAAACCAAAAAGTGTTTCATTATCAAGTGGGAATCAGAACTGTAGGTGAAATGTTCTAAAAGTCTCCTCAGCTTTTAGAGAAGAATAGCAAACATACCTGCTGCATTGTTTTGTATACTGGTGTTGCAGTGGTACCTCTTTGTCTACACTGGTTTGCTGCATCCTGAGCTAAAGCCATCTGAATCATCTCCTGCATTTCATACCACTTGTCCAATAGATTTTACTGGCTTATCTCAGGAAATTTAGCCAGGGCGTTCCAGTCCCTCAAACTACCTCCCAAAGCCTCTCTGTACTTTAACATAAACAAAATCTCTTTTGCCTTTTTTCTTATCACATTCACACTATTAATAGGAAGAGAAACAAATGGGAAAGACTAGTTAGTGGAAATCTTTGACCGTAGTTTCTAACTGTTATAAAAGTAAAAATCTGCCTTAATTGGAAGAAAACAGTGTGAAGACAAAATAACAAGAAGGAAAAACACATAAGGACAAAGAAGCAGCACTGGGAAAGAGAAATCGCACATTCTTTCCATTTATCCATAATCAAGCATTAATGTTCTTGATGCTCTTACCTCTTCATACAGGTACAATGTGAGTCAACTGGAAGAATGGCTACGTGATAAAAATTTGATGAATAGTGGGGCTAAGGAAACCCTGGAACCCCTCATCCAGGCTGCACAGTTGTTGCAAGTAAAAAAGAAAACAGATGAAGATGCAGAAGCCATTTGTTCAATGTGCAATGCACTGACTACTGCCCAGGTAAGCAGATCCTCATTGTCTGTCTTGCTGTCCCTCCTGTGCAGTTCTCTGCTCTGTTGGTGTTTGCCATCCCTGCCAGCACTGCTGTCACACATGAATTGGAGGTTTCTTACTTTGTTTTGCTAAAACACATGAAGTTGGAAGGGTGAAAAAAGGACCAGACCTTTTTGAGTGTGATGTTTGAGATAAGTTTTGAACAAATGAGAGGAAGCTCAATAGATTGTCCAGGATGCAATGCTATACACAGTCTCTCAGTTTTTGGAAATCCTTAGAGAAAAGTCTTCATTCAGAGAATCTCTGTACTCCAGACAGCTCTGCCTAAGATAGTAGGAATTGACCTTTCTGCCATCAGAGTTGGTATCCAGCCAATTGATGGACAATTCAAACAGAGCTGTTGTCTGAGTCTGCAAACAAGGGTGTAAAGTTACTGTACCCATTAGCCTCAAAGGCTGAACCAAGTGGATCTCAATAAACAGACTCCTATTTAGGAAAGCTCAGATTTTGTACAGATATGTTGCACTTCTTTTTCAAACTATGTCTCATTTGCATAGAGCTTGTACAGGAGTAGATAGACCCAAGTGTATTTGATGTTTACTGAACAATTCTCACAAGGAAAATGAAGAAATTTCCCTGTTTCTTTCACAGTTGTGTCAGCACTAGCAGCTGCATTGATCAAGCCATCTTGATTTATTTATTCACATTACTGGAAAATCACTTAGTTTTCCACTGAATAAGAAGTTAGAATTACATGTGTCGTGTTTTAACTTTTTAACAAAGTGTTTCAGTTTTTTAATAAAGGGAATGGTAAAAAAACAAAGAGAATTTTTAATAGGTTTTACAAGTTTCACCCATATTTAAAGTCTTTGCTATGTAATTATTTCTTTTGGTGGTTTTAGCCTGATTTTAGAGAAATAGCTCACTCTCTTGAAAAACAGAAAAGTTGTAAGACTACAGGAGATCATGACTACAGGGTGAAAATTGGGGTGAGAAATACATCATGTTATTAGGGTGGGTAGGAAAACAATCAGTTACTTCTCACATGATTTTTCCATATTTTCATCACATATGTAGAAATTTAGGGTTTCTATCTCCAAAGAGCATATGTTCTGAAAGAGGCATTCATTTAACATAGCATTGAGCAGAGTGATGGAATTCTGCATTAATCAATAAAGCAAAAAAATAACAGATACTTATAAATAACTTTCTTTTTTAAATAGCTAATTTTAAAATTATGTTATTAGTAATCATGGATGCATCTGTTTGATCAGTAACATGAACCTGAAAGTGATTGTTCTTCTTCACAGATTGTAAAAGTCCTGAATTTGTATACTCCTGTTAATGAGTTTGAAGAGAGAGTCTTGGTGTCATTTATACGTACAATACAGGTATGTCTATCTTTCCATCAAAAACCATTTGACTATTTGTAAGAAAACCTCTGATCAGCCAAAATTGCTTGCATCCTGAAATGCATTCAGGAAAATTAATTAAACTATCCTTTTTAGCTATTTTAGTTTAGCAGAATTGAAAAGGTGATATCAGCCTTAAGATGTAAGCAATCCCAAGTTCCTGCCTCCAGACTTTATGAAAGTGTTAATTTCCCTGTCAGTGTGTATGAGGTTTGCAGATGAGAGGTTTTTGTGTTTATTCATCTTTGTGTATGTAAGCTCAACTTCTCAAGCACTAATATTTAGATATATAAATTTACTCAGACCTGTGTCTGCATGTGAAGTTGTGTGCTTTGAAAACTGAGGCCTATATCCATACCAAAGTTCTTAATTTACCCCTTCTATTTTTGTATATATTGGTGAAAATGAAAAGTTTTGAAAACTCCAAAGAGAAGCAGCCAGTAGAGCAAATTTAAGAAACAACATGAACTTTCTGATTTATTAGAAATTGAATTACAATATAGCAAGATAAGGGAGATTGGGAAGTTAGAACTGAGATAAACCTGTAAAGGTGGTTACCAGATACTGGGCAAAATCTTCTTTTTGCAGGGAGTCTGAGTATTCCCAGATTGCATTGTAAGAGGGAGATGGGCAGAACTGAAGCTGATCAGAGTAATCACAGTTTAATGGCACAGTTGGTGTAAATGTGTCAGCTCAGGTTGGCATGGGGTGTGTGTTGCACACACATCTGGAAGCACAGATCATCTTAGTAGGGTGGTTGTCATCAGTCAGCTGGCTGAATGCTGACATCATCACTTTCTTCTCTCTGCAGGTGCGGCTGCGAGACAGGAAGGACTCTCCTCAGTTGCTCATGGATGCTAAACACATCTTCCCTGTTACTTTTCCATTTAATCCATCCTCTCTGGCTTTAGAAACCATCCAGATCCCAGCCAGCTTGGGCCTGGGCTTCATATCACGTGTCTGATCCCAAGGATGTCCTGTCAGTGTTAGATGGAGAGCCAGTTGCCTGCTATCTGTACCTGTTTAAACATAGTGAGCCACTGAACCCACGTTTTCTGAACAAAAGCCAATCTAAGCCCAGATGTGTAGTAAAGGTAGCTGGGGAACTGCACAGCAGCACCACAGGCTGAATGCTCATGGGAGGATGTGCATTTGTGCTTGGTCATTGCATTTATGGGAACATCACTGATTCATACATTTCCAGAGTACGGAAATCGGGCTTGGACAAAAATTGTGTCTTCAGCTGTGTAGAGACATTTTTAGATCTTTAGTAACATATTTAAATAGTGTAAATTAAAATCCATATGTAATCTTCTCATAGGTGGGGACCAATAGGAGCAGTCACAGTCCTGGACATAGGAGACTTGAAAATAAGGCATTTTGTAGTAGACTACACAGTCACATGGGAGCCTGTTACATTTAATTTGTAAAAACTGGAATGGAAGAACACAAACTGGCAATATATACAGTTATTTCTTAAACCACTTCCTCATTTATGTCAGTTTGGCATAAATTGTAGTGATAAGTCTTATAGCTCACTATATGCTCTAACTTAGGTGTTCATTTGTTAGAACTGTGGTTTACCAAGCAAACTAAATCGCTGCTGCATATTCTGTTGTTTTAAATGTATGACAGTATCATACTAAGCACTAAAAATAAGATACATTTTTTGTTGTCAACCTTATTTACAGTCTGTTGCAGTCCGTTATTTTAACTGGATTTTTGCACATTATATCAAGTAACACCTGTAGAGGAAAATGGTAACTAAGCACAAGTAGCACACTGGAAATTATAAGTTTAGTTATTTTTAAAAGTAGTTAGCTAAAAATACAGAATCTTGAAGCAAACGATCAGAAGTCAGTAATGATTATAGTATTTATTTAGAATATAGGGTGTGTCTAATGTTGTTCTTTGTACACCCCAGAGATGACAATGTGTATTTTGAGTATAATATCTTGGTTTTTTTGCCACTTAAAAAAAAAAAAAACCCAAACAAAAACAACAGAGAAAAGTCTTCTTTCACACTGGAATATGAGGGGAAAAACTTTAATAGAAAATTTCTGCAGTAGCCCAAGGCTCTCATTCTTAGGTTGTCTAACAAGAAAGTTAAGTAGGTTTTGACTATGATGCTGTCACTTGACTATGATTCATGCTGATTTAATGGTTGGAAATCAGAGTGCAGAATGAGAAACTGAGTTATTTTGAATGTTGCACATTTTACTGGAAAGATTTTTCTGTCTCACACATCTTGGATCTGCTGTATAAAAATTCACATTTCACAGTATGAGGCATAAGTGCAGAAGCCTCACATAGGGTTCCAGTTCTGTGGTGTATGGCTCAAATATACATGTAAAAATAAAGCCACACACATGGCTCAGTTGCATTGTGCAATATTTTTAATGTATTATAATAATCTGCATCTTAGTGTTAACATTAATTTATTTTACAATATTGATAAATAACCTAGAGGTACACTGTTAGACTGTTTGGTGCTCCTCTGTTTGCCTGCAAATTCACAGAGAAAAGATTTGCTGTTAAGCAGACTGAAACATTTCAGTTTTGTTTTACTTGAGAGGCAGACATTCTGTTTGTATGGTTGCTAAAATAGGAAATAAAGACAACATAAACTTTTTCAGTATAACTTTAATATGCTCCTGTCATCTTATATTCTAACAGCCCATATTATATTTGATTGATCATGCCAGTACTCCCAAGAATTTATACTGCGTTGTAAAAAGGTTCTGAATGATCTTTGCTAAATGATTGATATTGTTTTCCTCTGCATCATATACCAAACACTCCTTTTTCAAATGTTACTTGATTTCTGAACCTCTGGCTGCTGTGAAGTGGTTCCAAATAAGGTGTAAGGTCATTTTCAGACTGTCAGGGTACTGCACTTGTGAGAATGTAATGGCAAAGCCTTCATATCAGTAACAAGGTTAGGAAAGAAAACATAGGAGAACATGCTGACCTACCAAATTTTTCTCCTATTGAAAAACAAACAATTGGCATTACAGTATGTTCATACTCTAGATCAGGAAATGTATCCACTACTTAAGCGTTGGTGTTTAAAATGTATGCCTAAATGTATTTTTGTTTATTTTTCAAGTTTGTTTACCTGTAAAAAGCCTTATTGTATAATTTCCTTAAAAAAGTAAGTGTTTAGTAATTTATAGGTGTCATCCTTAAACTCAGTGGTTTGACTGGTATTACTTTTATATCCCATTAAAAGTATATGCTGCTCAACATGTTTTAAAGGAAAATATTTTTGAGTTGGAATAGATGTGTAGTTGGTAATTCATCTAACATTCTACATGGCAGTATTTTACATGCACTTTTCAGAAGTAAAATTCTAGTGTGAGTGTATAATATAACTTTCACTTTAGGACTAAAATCTCTTCAACCATGGAATATAATGCAGAATTACTTTAAATTTTTTTTCCTTTGAATCATTGTTATGCACTTTTAATGTGGACATATCTTTTGTATTTTAATTTATTATCTATTGAGATGATAGATTTTATCAGATGCTGGAAAAATACATGTCAGTGACCCCTTAGAAATATATACAGTTATTCTACAGATTTTGCACAATAATTACCTCATTCAGTTTGGTGTATTTTTATTCCAGTGATCAATTTATTCTGATGTTTAAGACACAGTCTTCTATCCAAATTTTGAAAAATTTCTTCTCACACTTCAGACTGGGATGAAACATTAAAGTGTGTAAGTCAGTTAAATGAGATTAATCTATTACAGGAAAAAGCAGCATCAGCTTCATTGAAAGTGGTTTGATATGCAATGACATTTGTTCCCAACTTAGAAACACCAGCAATTGCAATTTGAAAGGTCTATATGTAATTTGTGATTTAAATGAACACATTTCAAATACCACACTAAAACTATGAGTAAATACATGGGTTTTTTAAGATGCTGATACTTCATTCGGTGAGTAAAAGCCTTTAAATATAGGTTTTCACTTGATGCCACTACAGTACATAGATGAAAAACAAAATATTGTCAGAATTACCTGAGCTCTGATCTGTTGTAGTGTCTGATGTTGTACTTAGTAAATGTATGCATCATAAAAACTGTAGCCTAATAGCTATCACTGGAAAATGTCCAAATAAAAGTACAACTGTACAGTTTGTTTCAGATTTTTGTTGGATGGCTGGTGAGCTGTGTGCTGGCACAGACCCCAGATGGTCACAGGGTTCCTCTGCCTCCATGGCAGGCTTGGTGTTGACTGCCAAGGGAGTTGGTTAAAATCTGAGGATGTGTAAATACACACCCAGATAGCAGCAGCGTGCCATAAACTGCCGTGCTTATGGGGAGAATTTGTTCAACGTAACCCATTTCTGGTTGGGCTGTTTTGTCAGCTGATATTAACTGTTCCTGAAATAAAATTTGAGTAACTTCACTAAAACATTCCCTCGTGTGCCATGACAGCTCCTCGTGTCGGGTGAGGAGGGCTGGTGGGTCTTGGCATGAATCCACCTGCTAAAACAGGACACTGTGGTTATTCAGATCTTCTTCCTCATAAAGGATAAAGGATATTGAACTGTGGCACCTGTCAGTGCTTTAGACCTACTAAATGCACTCACAGTTGTTAATTTTTATCTTATTCTGAGCTTGTCGTAGAAATCCCTTTACAGTGCTTTGTAGGGAGGTGATTAACGTTGCTGTAGCTTTTCCCTGCTGGGTCAGAACTACTCCCCGGGTCTCTCCGGTAGCTGCAGCGTCCATCGCTCCCGGTCCCTAAAGGTGTGTGGCTGGACGGACAGAGCCGGGTCCTGCTGCCCGCTCTGCCGGGCGGGGAGCGGGACGGGGCCGGGAGAGGGGCCGGGGCAGGAGCGGAGCGGGGCCGGGCCGGGCCGGGCCGTTCCCCACGCCCCGGGGCGGGGGCCGGGCCGCAGCGCGGTCACCTGCGGAACCTGCGGCGGCTCCGCGGAGCCTCGTCCGCACCGCGGCTGGGCCCCGATGGCGCTGGCCGAGCTCTACACGCAGGTGAGCGGGGCCGGGACAGGGGCTGGGGCTGGGGCTGGTGCTGAGGGTGAGCGGGGCCGGGGCTGAGGCGGCCGCCGGACCCCTCGGGGCGGTGGGCACAGCACGGAGCGCCCCTGTGGGCGGGACATCGCGCCAGGGGCACCGGGGAGAGACACTTTGAGAAAAACTCTGATTCTGTGCGACTCTGGGACCCCGTCTCGCTGTTCTAGCCAGCGATTAAGCACCGTGAAGGTTTAGCTGCCCTTCCCTGGGGGAAGCTCGCAGCGCCGCGCTTTCTGTTGGGCAAATACTGAATGTGTGTGGCACAGCTTGACCCCAAAGCAAAGATTCTTCCTCCTTAACGCGCCTGCTGAAACTTTTCCCTCTTCTCCTGTAGTCATCGGAGTGTTGTGACGTATTGTTTGCTTAGCCTTAAATGACCAAACCGGCGGGGATGTGTTGGTGATTAGATGAGCCCGTGGCTCATCTTTGCCGTTCCCCCTGGGCTGGGCTGGGGTCCCGCTGCTGCCGCAGCCGCTGAGAGCGAACGTGGCTTCCCCAGAGCAGCCAGTGTCCGGCAGGCGGGGGAAGGAGTGCGGTGTAACCTGACACGGAAACGAGCCGGCCCGTCTGTTTACCTGCGAGGCAGGTTTGCAGCCAGCCAGCTCTCTAGGCTGGGTGCATTTGCCAATGGAGGCTCCTGCAACTCCAGCGGCCTTTCCTGAAGAATCGGTGCTTTTGTCACACTCTTCTCCCTCCCTTTCTCGTCCTTGACCTAGTGCAGTTCGTTTTCTTGCATGGGAACACACAGTGTGCCCCCGGGGCTGTTTGGTGGTGATATTCTAACTCACAAAGAGTAACAGCAAACAAAGAATTCAATTTAACAAGCAGTTTTTGTAAGCCAGGAGGAGATCAGCATAGCGTAGGAATGATACAAATAACAATTTATAGCTGGATAAACATGGAAAACTTAAATGTGAAGCTAATTTAGCCATGTCTTTCATGTGGCCATTAAATAGATACTTGTGGAACTGGGCTTTTGTCCCCTTGGTCAGATAGATTAAAACATTGCCGTTGCAATTATTTGTTTAGAAAATGTCTTTGTGATTTTGGATATTGTGTGAAAAAATGCCATCATGCTGAAAGCATCAGCAGAGGCATCCTGGAAGCAGCTGAGGTTTCATCCTGTGATGAGCACCAGGTTGGTGTGTGGCTCTCTAGAAAGGCCAAAGACTGTCCTTAGAGATGCTGAAAATTCAGCTGGGGAGGTCACTGAGCAACACAGGCTAACTCACATGGTGTTCTTGTGCAAGTCCCTCCTACCCTAAATTGTTTGGTGTTCATCCTTGGGATTTAGGATTAAGGAAGCTACAGCTGTAGAGTGCAGTTTGCAGGGATCTCTGTAGGCACCCACCATGGGTCAGTGGGGTTCTTGGGCCAGAGACACTCAGGAGGATCTACTGAGTGATCCTGAGTTCTGAGGATCTACTGGACCTTCCAAGGCTTCTTCCATAGAGGGGAAAAAAGTAATTTGTGCCAAAACCAACAATTGCAGGACCAAAACAAAAGGGAGTACAAATCCCCAGGGTGTCTCTGGTTCTGCTCACACTCCATGAAATGGTGACTAATGTTAATTTTTTTGAGTAAGCAGCTGCAGCAGTTCTCACAGGTTTATTTAAACAGCTTGTTTCAACTGACCAAGGTGAGAGAATTAAAGGAAGAATTGTTGCTATCAAAACAGAAAGATACTAGAAGAGTATATGTTATAGTTTCTTGTGTGAGTAGGGACAGATGTTTTGCAAACCCTGTCAGGATGACAAGGACACACTCCCCATCAGTAAAGTAATTCCCTACTGTCTGAGATTATGTCATTTTAAGGAATGTTGTTTCCTATAGCTTCTCAGGCAGAGCATTTACATAAGTTGCTTTTGCATCAGCATTTTAACTTCAGCATAGGAGAACTAAATAATTCAAACAGCATAATTTACATCCAAATATTTTTTCAAATATCTGTGCTTCAGTAGTTTAGAGATACCTTGCTGGGATGGAGCTAAAGTGTGCCAGTTCATTGCTTGCAAAGAAAGAAAACAGCCAGTAGTCTTTGAAGTTTGTCCTAGATGTTTGGAGGTTGCACTTCAGTCCCACTAAAAGAAAGGGAACTGTGCAGAGTCTTTGGGTATGACAGTGTGCCTATGGCAAAATGCTTTCTGAGTTCAGTGTCCTATACTTGAATCCAGGGAAGTGATTGTCTGTGCTTGCTTGTCTGAATTCTGGTAAATGAGATTATTTCTCTGGCATTCACTTCTTTGAACCCTTCCTAGAAACAAGGTGTTAAGTGTGTTTTATTCTGTGTTCAGTGTTAGAGGATTTGAAGAGCTTGGCAACAGTCTGGCCTTTGCTCACCTTCCTGCAGACTCTGCTCTGAGCAGGAGAATATGCATGTCTGAAATGAATGAGTCTGCTTTCTCTTTTTATTCTTTTATGAAAAATAACAAAAATAGATCCTGCTGTGCAGAGCTAATAATAATCCCAAAAAGTCCTGGAATTGGGTTGCACTTGATGTTTGAAAGGTATTTTTTAATGCTAGCCTGGTCTTATTAAAGTAGCTAAGCTAACTATTGTCGTGTTTTTCTGTTACAGTATAATAGGGTTTGGATCCCTGATAATGAAGAAGTTTGGCAGTCTGCAGAAATCACAAAAAACTACAAAGCTGGAGACCGATTTCTCCATGTGCAATTAGAAGATGGAACTGTAAGGAGAAAATCCTGAATTATTGTGGGGTTTGCTGAGATATGTTTGTGTAGAAACATAGGACTCACCTACGGGGATCTATGGGTTATGAGATCTAAATAAGATGCACCTATTTCCCTTTTTCATATTAAAATTGGTATAGTACACATCTGCTGCCCAAAAAAATGAGGAGTGCAAAATCTGTATACATTAGTATGGAGAACATACCTCAAAGATCACTTTGGAAACAAGCCCTGAAACTCATCCTAAACTGAAGTAATAATCAGAAGTGAAGGGCAGACATAGTTCTCTCTCACAGGATCAGCTGTTGCTTTTTTCATTGTTTTGTGTAAGATCTGTTAAATTTAGTATTCAAGTTCTTTATAGATTTCATAATTTGGAAGCATTTCTGCATTCCTGTTAAAGACAAGTATTAAAGGTATGGTTAAATAGATTTGTTGAAACAAACAGAAGCGAGTTTTAAACTTCCTGTAAAGAAAACTGAGGGGTTGCAAGTAGAGATAATTATAGAGCTGACTTGAGTTCTGACCAAGTCTTTACTTTCATTCATTTACAGCTGATCTGTTATTCTCTTACTTGAAATATGTTTGTGTTTGGAGAGCTAAGCATATGTCCCATTTTTACAGATTTCAATACAAAATATTGTAAATAAAGAGAATGAAGATTTCTTTTTCATAAGCAACAGATAGCTTCCCCCAAGTTCAGTGGGAATCAATTAAATAGATCACATAGGTTCCATCAACTCTGTAACTTCATGTTACTATGACATTACAAGTAATTTTTGTTGGCAGGAACTGAGTTACCCTGTTGATCCAGCTGCTTTGCCACCACTACGAAATCCTGACATACTAGTTGGTGAAAATGATCTCACTGCACTCAGTTATCTCCATGAACCAGCTGTTCTGCACAATCTTAAAATTCGTTTTGTGGAGTCTAAGCTTATCTACACATACAGTGGTAAGCTAAGTGAAATGAAAAGTTTTTTAAAAATCTTTTTTTTTAAAGTATTAATCTGGATTCAGTTTGCAATGTGTTGTGTGTAGTGTTTTCCTGAAGTGCTTTTTAGCTCATGTTAACTGGTTTTATATGTGAATATAGACTTGTTTGTTCATTAGCATCTAAGTAGAAAATATTGCTGCTTTGTATTATTTCAAGTGTTGCTGCCAAAACCAGGCATTTCATATAACTAACCCGTATTTTATTTTTATTTTGTGCACTTGGCTGTAGGAATAATTCTGGTTGCAATAAACCCCTATAAGGAACTGCCAATATATGGAGATGCCATTATCCATGCATATAGTGGGCAGAACATGGGGGACATGGATCCACACATATTTGCTGTGGCAGAAGAGGCATACAAGCAAATGGCAAGGTTCAGTATGTCATTTACTGTCCATAAATTTTATTTGAAGTCTAGTGGTAGTCAGTGTTAATTGTCATTTAATTTTACAGTGTTTGTGCCATTGGCTATTAGCAATACCTTTGAATGTGTAGCTTAATTAGAGGAGAAGGGATCCCTTAACCATCTGAGGAATTTCTAGAACTCCAAACTATTTTCATTCTTGATGAGGGGTAAAACACTGACTTAGTGAACAGCAATGACATCAACCTGGAGGCTACAACTGAAGAGGAGAAAGTGAAGAATAGATAAAATATGGAACTGATATATGAGATTTAGGCACAGCTGTGCTTTCAAACATTGTTTCATATGTATAATTCCTGCATTTATACATACACTTTAAACTTGTCTGATGTGAACTGTCTGATTTGGTTTTAGAAATAACAAAAATCAGTCTATTATAGTCAGTGGAGAATCAGGAGCTGGAAAGACTGTGTCTGCAAGGTATACTATGAGATACTTTGCCACTGTGAGTAAGTCAAGCAACAATGCACATGTGGAGGATAAAGTACTGGCATCCAATCCAATAACTGAGGTGAGTTTTGGAGAGTGTCTGTCAAGTCTGAACTCATTAAGGGAAGAATTCTGAGAGCTTCTGGGAAATTTTGTTTGAAATTTTTAGGGGTGCTTCATCTGTCTGAGCTGGATATTTAATTTAGAACTTCAGCCTCTGAATGTTACTGAAGGAAAGAGGTGGTCAGCTTCAGCAGCACCCAGTCCTGTCTGACTTACCAGTGGCCCTTTGGAGGTGCTAGTTTGCCTCCAGATTTTTGTTTGACCTAATTAGATTATGATGATGTAACAATATTGAACAAGTTGATTGGACCCTTTATTACTTGGACCCTTAGGCTGGAAAAGTATACATGCTCTAATTTTCAGTTTATGTAGCATTATATTATTTGACTTGAGACTTGTCTTCAAATTTGGGCCTCAAAATTTAAATAACACAATTCAGTGAGATTGATCCCTGACCACTTTTGATTTTTACAGACTTGTAGTTGACTCAGGTTTTGACAAAGTTACTCTTATGAGAGACATGAGCAAATCAAGTTATAAAAGTTTATAATTTTTGTAGGCTGTGGGCAATGCAAAAACCACAAGGAATGATAACAGCAGTCGATTTGGAAAATACACTGAAATCAGTTTTGATCAGAGTTACCAGATCATTGGAGCTAACATGAGAACATACCTGCTTGAGAAATCCAGAGTTGTATTTCAGGTGGGTAAAATAAAATTTAAAATAGTCAATGTCAATATAGCTCCAGATGCACGATACTAGTTCTATATAGAAAATATTATGTGAAGTTCTGAACAGTGTATCCAATGAGCATTTGATTTATTTTTTAAAAGGAGCTAATATTATAAATTATAAATTACTTTATTCCATGCTCTTCCTTAGGTTGTGAAGAATGCTTCTCAGGGACAATTCCCTGAGATAAGTGCAAGAAATATTTGAGAAATCTGTAACTTATGGTTATAACAGTAACAGAGGCAAATTGTATCTGGAAGGGAAATGCTGGCTGAAAATCTGTAAGGCCAGGGCTTATTTCATCTGACTCATTGCAATGTCATGGCTTAATTGTGATCAAATACTAAAGAAGGTATTTAATTTTGTAAAAAGGTTTTTGCAAAGGTCTCTTTTTTGGTAGTATTGTAACTTTTTAGGTACACTGAAAAATACTTCTATATATTTTCTGCCCTGAAGTGTGGTTTGGAAATGAAGAGCTTTTTGGGTTCCCACTGGGCAGTATTTCAGCTGACACTCCTACACTTCTTTTTTTTTTACAGTATTTGACAGTTCTTATTAGTAGATGCTTGTTCAAGCTGAGGAAATTATTTACATCTTGGGGAAAGAGCTCTGCATATTGGCAGCATAAACTATACTTGAATTTTTCACTTCCAAAACTCTTGCTAAGACTTTAATGTGCCATTTTAATAATTAGCAATTTCTTTGCTAACCTATGTTGCAGCAGAATTGAGCCTTCAGTTGCATTATCACTTTACAATGGTGTTGAATATCAAGTCTTTTTCAGTTTGTTTCTTCATTTTGTTGTTAATTTTTTTTTTTTTCTGGGATGTTACTCTTTGCTTTATTTTACAGTCAGAAAATGAAAGGAACTACCATATATTTTATCAGTTGTGTGCATCTGCTATGCAACCTGAATATGAGCATCTTAAATTGGGTAGGTCTCAAGAAAATAACCTGCTCTTCACTTTCACAGTGCAGCATTTTAAGGCTGGGTTTTCAAGTGTTAGGATGTTTAGTGCATTACACAAATCTCACAGTCTTAAAACAGGACCTGCATTTTTAAGTCACTTAGCTGCTAATCCTGCTGGTTTGGAACTTGGTAGCAAATCCCTGGTAACTTGAATGGTGCACCATCAAGTACCTGAGTGTCTTTGGAAATCTGATTCTCCTACTTTCTGTAGTGACAGATGCCATGACAGCTTAGGGACTTGATTAATTTATCTGCAGAGAAGCTGGGAGAAGCAGAATTTAGGTGTATGTTTACTCAGTTTCCATTCCAGTTTGTTTATTAGACTATTAAGATTTCTAGGAATTATGAATACTAATTTGTGTCAGCTTAACTGAGTGGATTTCCCTCAGAAAAAAAGAGGACCTCCAGCTCATTACTGTCATCTGACAGCATCTTTAATTCTTTTGTTACAAAAGTTTTAACAAGTGGCTCTCCCCAGTCCCTAATTTTTGCAGAATTACAAGATTTGTGTCTTTTCTACAGGAAGTGCAGAAGAATTTAACTACACACGAATGGGTGGCAGCACTGTAATAGAAGGGGTTGATGACAGAGCAAATATGGTGGAGACTCAGAAGACATTTGACTTACTGGGTAAATTCTTGGGGATGCATTTTCAAGAGATTTTTTTTTTTTTTTCCTGAAATATCCAAAACGTTAGTAGTAATTACCTAAGTAGTTTATTTCATAGCTTGTCCATTGTGGTGTTGATCTGTTTGCAAAGGGCTGAAGCAATTAGCAATTTGTGTTAATTGTTACTGGTCAGAAGCATTGAGGGCTGGAGGCTCCCTGGGCCATAAACTAACATGCTGTGACAGAAGTGGAACTGGAGGCTTCTTTGCCCCTGTAAAAGCTTATGTAAAAGCTAAATCAGACTTGATCTGGCACTTGGGGAGGTACAGGAACTTATGCCCAATCTATCATCAGATCAGACAGGCAGAAAATTGGCAGGACCAAGGATTTGCATGGTGCTCTGCAGAGATGCTGTACAGTTCTTGGCTGCACAACAAAGCAAGTTACCCAGCATTGTTCTACTTTAATTAATTGTACTGTTTCTGTGTATTTCAAATAATCAAGGAATGTTTTTTTAGGTCTGAAGGGGGATTTTCAGATGGATGTTTTTAAAATGCTGGCAGCAATCCTGCACTTGGGCAATGTGGAAATAGCAGCTGTTGGAGATGAAAGATCATCCATCAGTGTAAGGAAGTAGCTCATTCAGATACCAACATTTTCTGTTCTATGCCAGGAGTGCTTTAGCAATAGTTTCTCTCATATCTGGAGCTCAGAGCAGCATTAAATCTGGTGTACTAAACTTGACTGGTTTCTCCATCTGTGTGGAATCACAGCGAGTGTTTGCACAGATGCTGTTCTGTGCCCACCTTCAGAAAGTATTAACAAAAAGCAAAATGTGGCTAAGAGTGCTCCATATCCAATTGATCCACAGCTGCTGGAAAATCCATTTTGAAACTCTCTGCAGGATGCAGGAAACAGAGCATAGTCAAAGATTCTCAGAATGTGTCCCAGCAAGCTATGCAAGTCTGAAAGGCAAGAACACCTAAAAATAGAGCAAAGGAACTTTCTTTCTGTGTCTTAATCCAAAACATCACATCCAGTCCAGATTTTTCTCTCCTATATCAGGAGTTCTATCCAATATTAGTTGCTTTAGCTCATCTTGCCACTTTGGCAGATGAAGAAGTATCACCTATCCAAAAATAAAAACCATAATTTGGTGTCAGTGGCACAAGAATTTCACTGCCTAGACAACAGTTAAAGAATTAAATGCACCCCAGTAATATGTATTTACCTTCTTTAAAGGCTGAAGATAATCATCTGAGTATATTCTGTGAGCTTCTGGATTTAAACTGTGACAAGGTGGCCTGGTGGTTGTGCCACAGGAAGATTGTCACGAGCTCGGAGACGGTGACAAAGCCAATGACAAGGGCACAGGCTGCCAATGCCAGGGATGCCCTGGCAAAGAAGATCTACTCTCATTTGTTTGACTTCATTGTGGAAAGAATTAACCAAGCTCTGCAGTTCCCTGGCAAGCAGCACACTTTCATTGGGGTTTTGGATATTTATGGGTAAGAATGTCTCTGGAAGCACAGTGCCTTTTCTTTGGAGTACATTAAAAAGGCAATTTTTTGTGCTGGTAATGAATTTGTGGGGCTTGTTTTACTGAAAGGTCATGGTCATATAAGATCTTTAGCATCCAGATTAGTGGAAATCTTCTGCTGCTATAAATACTGTCATTTTTTTTTGTGAATGAGGTTTAAATTTAACTTCTGATACAATATTTTTAGGTTTAACTCTGGATTTTTTAGCTTTGTTATGTCTGGTAACATTAGCTTCTAGAGAAGTTTTGAGATTCCTTAGTCTTCATTAGTCTTACCATTAGTTAATTATCTTAGATAACATTAGGATAGCTCCAAATATTATCAGGGGTGCTATCATTTGATTTTTATGTCAAAGGATGTTTTTTCTTATTTACATTGTGTTTCAGATTTGAAACATTTGATGTGAACAGTTTTGAACAATTTTGTATCAATTATGCTAATGAAAAACTACAGCAGCAATTTAATCTGGTATGTTCTTTTTTTGTCACAGTTCTTTATCTTATTTTGCTTCAGGGTTGATATTAGTAAATGCTGTTTGTGCTTGAGTGATGGATATTTCTGGATAGTGACTATCCAGTAATAGATAAAAATATTTTTATATGTAAACATAGATACACATATATATAAATGAAAATTTCTAAGCTTATTTTCTTACAGACTGACATATTATATACTCCAAAATATAATTTTTTCTATCTTATGTATACAACAACTATGCACATGTACAAATTGTGTTTATTTTCCCTTAATTAAAACCTTCTTGATGTTTTCATAATTTTTGCAATCCAGCATGTCTTTAAACTTGAGCAAGAAGAATATATGAAGGAAGATATCCCATGGACTTTAATAGACTTTTATGACAACCAGCCTGTCATTGACCTTATTGAAGCTAAAATGGGAATTTTAGAACTTCTGGATGAAGAATGCTTGGTAATTTAGTATTTGCCCATTAAAAAAAAAACCAAAACAAGCTATATAGATTTTTAGAAGTGGGGCTTGTAATCCATATTTTACCCTTTTCAATGGGAAATACAGTATTTTCTTCAGAAAAGGAACATTAATGTTTGCTCTCTATTTGGCAGTTTTGATTGTAAATTGCTTACTCTGTTTCCCTCTTGTAGAATTAAGAAGCTACAACTGGATATCAGATCTTAGCTAGAAGTAAACCAGGAGCTGGAGTTCCTCCCTGTGGGGGCAGTGCAGGACTAGAGCAGGAGAGCAGGGGGATCCTCATCCTTCTACAGTCCTGGGTTGGAGGGCAAGCAGCAGTTTGCTGCTGTAGTCTTGCTCCAAGCTGGAATTTGGACTGCTCAATCTCCAGGGGGCTCTTTTAACAATATTTTTTAAATTAGGTTTCTCCACGAATCACTACTTTTGATACAAAACTTTGTGGATCAATACAATATTCTTTCCAAAAATTATTTGCTGCAGGGGGCCACTGAAGAAACAAAAACTTGTTGTTATCAGGCCTTGTAATTCACTGAAGGGGTTTTACAGCCCAGCTGAGTTTGGTAAAGAGATTTCCCTTCTCATTCTTACAGTTGCCTCATGGGAAAGATGAAAACTGGCTTCAAAAGCTGTATAATAATTTTGTCAATAAAAACACACTCTTTGAGAAGCCAAGGATGTCAAACACTTCTTTCATCATTCAGCACTTTGCTGATAAGGTAAACAACTCTGTTCTGTTCCCCATGATCCTAGCTCATTCAGAAAAAAACAAACCTAGGAAATACTAGCCACACCTACTTGGAACTTCTATAAAATTGATCTCCAGTACATAGTGATATTTATTTATTGGTAATGCTGCCTGTAATATGCCATTTTGATGTAAGAAGTGCTTAAGATAATAAATTTGGGAGCATAAAAATAAATCATCAAGATAAAAAAAGCAGAAAATGTAGAATGTATAAATAAAAGTTGTAGCTCATACACATTTTAGTCTCAGTTATTTACTTTTGATACCTTGATTTGAAATGGTAGAATAATGAAGAAAGCAGGAAAGAAATTCCTAGTGAAGGCAGAAGGATTTGGATTCTGGCAGCTTGTCCTGCTTCTAAATTTGCAGGATGCATGTATGTAATGTTGAGATAATGGAATTGGGAAAAGCAGAGTTTCAGCCATCATGTTTGAGAATAATAAAGAGCTCATGGATACTACAGCTGAGAGAGTAAAAATTACTGTTTTGCCAAGTGTTTGTTTATGTGTTGCTGAAAACTTAATGATTTCACCTGTTTGCACAGGTAGAATATAAATGTGAAGGATTTCTGGAAAAAAACAGAGATACAGTACATGAAGTATTGATTGAAATCTTGAAAGAGAGCAAGGTTTGTGACAAACAGTAATGATTGATCTTCTGAGTACCTGATTTTACTTGATTTCATTCAGATCTGATTTTTAAATGTTTCTTCTGATATACAGATTTTTCATAGGTTGAATAAATTAATTTAGTCCTAATTTTTATTAGTATTATAGAAGTGTGTATTTTTACCATCTCATAATATCCAAGGTGAGAAAACAGAGTGTTCAACTTCCTTCATATACATGCATTTATTTGCTAGTTATGTTGGGATTTTCTTTTAATATCTCCCTACAACAGCATTTTGTAATCCTTCTAACTGAACAACTTTTTTTCTTCCTGTAGTCATTACATGCAGCTTTGATAGGTAGTTTATCATTAACAACTGCCTTTGTTTATTCTTCAGAAGAGATTAGGAGAATGCCAGGGCAAGGAAAACATCAGGTGTCTTATGTGTGCCTGCCACTTCCCATCTGCTTGTCCCTTTGAAGTCTGTAGCCTTGAGACTTCAGGATTACTCTTAGCAAGCTGACTTCATCTGACCTGAAAACATATTCTTAATTTAAATTGCATATTGTGAAAACACACCCTTGAGTGCTCTTATTTTTAGCTCTGCTCTGTGTTTATGTCCATATTTGCTTATATTGAAATAGCTTTTGCAGGCTGCTTTCACAGATGTTGAGTTTTGTGTGTGAAATGTCTAAGTGCTTCACAATAGCCTCAGAATCATTGCAGCTCTTTCTTCAGTTATTGTTTATTTGGGGTTTAAATACCCAGTTCAAAGCCCTGTAGTACCTGGCCTAAGTACTAAGGGGTTTGTGTTTATGTTACAGTAAATGTAATTTTGATGTGAATGTTGCTGAAGTTACACAGTGTTTAACTCTGATTCTTTCACCACACTTTTAGTTTCATCTGTGTGCAAATTTTTTTCAAGACAGTCCAGTGTCCATTTCACCTTTCAGTTCAACTATAAACATCAAATCTGCCAGGCCTGTTCTGAAATCACCCAACAAACAGCTCCGGATGACTGTGGGCAGTAAGGTACTGCACAAACCTGCTGTTCTCTGGGTTTGTACTTGCTGGGAAATGCTGGGCAGTCTGAGACTGGATCCTGTCACTGTTCATGGGGGATTGTCCAGTTTTCAGGATAGCAAGGGCCACAGGCCAGTGCTCCAGGTCTGGGTATGAGTAGGTGTGTTTATTTTATATATAGGCTGTTGTTTATTTTATATATAGAAGGCTGTTTGGTACAGCCACACTGTTCAGTTCCCTACATTTAATATCCAAATCCTGTCTGCCAGTGTCCAGCAGAAAACTCAGAAATAATTAGAAGACTAAGTTTTGACTTTTTACTGGAAAAGTTTCATGAGCAGAGCTCCTCTGTCTGGTGTTTTCCAGTTCAGGAATTCTTTGTCTTTGCTTATGGTGACACTCAATGCAACCACTCCTCATTATGTGAGATGCATAAAGCCAAATGATGAGAAACTGCCTTTTGAGTAAGTATGGTAGCTGTGCTCAGCTGTGTTTTCTGTATCACTCTAGTGGTGTGTCAGCAAGCTAAAGTCTTATTGTTGAAAAACTTCCCATATAGAGCATGGTTTTCCTTTCCATGTAGCTGAATTTAGAAAAAATATTGTCTTCTGACAAAAATGGAATATTTAAGTATCATTATTGTTATCTTAAAAATGCTTTAACCTAATATTTTTCAAGTTAGGTACTATTGTTTGTGTATTTGTCAGAACAAATACTTGTGTATTTTTAGGGTAAGGGATGTCCTCCTTTGGTTTAAGTTGATGAATATTTTGTATAGATATTGTGTTGCCCTTATGCGCTATGGATTAACACCAATTCATATTTAAAGGTTAAAAACCTCTGCCATATTCTTTGTGAAATTCCCTTTTGTCTGCAGAAACATTGATGTGAACAGTGTTGAACATAGCCCCCAATGTTTTCCCCCAATTTTTATGTAATTTTAATGTTTTAATACAGTCATATGTGGCAGATAATTTTTATAACTCCTATGACCAGATTGATATGTGAATAGGAATTAACTTGGATGCAGCTTTTGGTCTCTCTTGTGGGCAGACCTGTGGAAGCACTCTGGTGTCAGTAACACAACTTCCAGCTGGCACTGATAAATGAAATTAAAGCCTTTATCATATATGAGTAGGAGGAAAGAGGCCAGCTTTGATTCTAAATTAAATCTTTTAAGGATGTTAATTTTCTTGTAGTCAGACAAAATCTTTCCATGCAAAACACATTATGATATTATATCACTATCACTGCAGTGAGCTCTCATGATTCTGCAGTGAGATAATGTAAAAATATTGGAGTTGGACTAGGAGAGTGCTCCATAAGCTTCTGAAAGAACACTGTAGTAATCTGCCAGCCACAGAATTGACACTTGAATTGACACTGGTGGTGTGCTCTGGGGGACGTATCAACTCTGGTCCAGGACAGAATAGTGTCTTTCCATGCCTTGTGTTTGTAATTTTGAATCCAGGTATTGATGAGCAATTCCTGGTTTATTCATAATGAATGGGCTAAAGAATACCAGGAGAGTTTCTTCCTAATGGGTTGCTGACAGGGTTTATTTCTGTGTATGTTTTGTGTTGAGAGTGGAATCTTTACCGTTTGCTATGAACTGTCACAGTTAATACTGAAAGGAAATAGGAATTTTAATGAGAGAAATAAATACAGTCTTCTTTGGTTTTGAAAAAGAAACAGAAAACACAAGGTGGTTTTTATTTATTTATATATTTATTTATGTATTTATTTATTTAATGTGTGATATGGAGCTAGACACTATATAAGATCCAGGGAGCTTTGTGTCCTTTGAGCAGAAATACAAATCCAGTTGGTAGAATGGTTCTAATCACTACAGCAGGCCAAACCCAGCAGAAATGTAAAGTTTTTTGGGGTTTTTTTTTAGGTTTGATTCCAAAAGAGTTGTTCAGCAGCTGCGAGCATGTGGTGTTTTGGAAACTATTCGGATTAGTGCACAGAGCTACCCATCCAGGTAGGGATAGCAGTGAGCCTCCTGTGCCAAAAAACACCTAATTGTCTGTTAATGAAATTGATTTGTTAACTTCTGATTTTCCAGGTGGACTTACATTGAGTTTTTCAGCCGTTACAGCATTCTTATGACACAGCAGGAACTCTCCATAAATGACAAGAAACAGATTTGCAAGATTGTTTTGCAGCGGCTGATCCAGGTTGGTTTGGCTGCACCAAACAGTAGATTCACTGCAGCATCTATAAGTAATAAAAACTCTCTTTTCCTAAGGGTAGTGTCTCTCCTCAGACAGGAAAGATATTTACATTATTACTGTTTTTCCTGATTTATTGTGCTGTGCACAGGCTTGTGGGTCAGTAACCTTGTGCTGTGACAGTCATGGTGGCTGTAGACAGAAAATTTAACCACTCTGTGCTTAATATTGTCGCTTGCAAAATGGAAGGTATCCTGTATTTATAAACCAGTGAACAGTAAATATATACATTTGTCAAGTCTTACAAGCACAAGAGGGATTTTGATGGTGGAATGTAGCATATTGGAGAGCTGTTCAAAAATCTGCTATTTTGCACATTACTTCTATTTGTTAGATGAGCCTGTGGTGGTGGGTCTGGTCCCAGTCAAGCCAGCACACTGGGATTGAGCTCAGATTCAGGGATGTGTGACACCAAACACAGGCACACTTGCTAAGTAGCTCTGGCACAGGCCAAGGGGGAGAATTGGAACTTAAAAACAGCCTCACTCTGAATTTTTGCTCGCAGCTCACTGGTTCCAGGCTAGAAATGTGCATCAAAAAGTGCTACTGAGCCCCTGGAACCAGACTTGGAGGAGGAGGTGAAGAGGTTGCTTTTAAAGCCCTGATGATAAGTCCAGAGCTTCCCTTTAATTTTAGATCATGAGTGTACAACTTCTGATGTAGTTATCTGTGTTTTTCCTGCTAGGTGGGTTTTCCACCCCTACATACTCCTATCTACAAAGCAGGCAGAGAGGATATTCTTTTTTCGGAAGATCATGTCTTGAAGCAGAGCTTGCCTGAAGCGATAATTTATAGAAGGAAGAGAATATCTGATCTGCAAAAACAAACTGAAAACTTGATATATGCACTGTTTTCTCTTTTCAGGATCATAACCAATATCAGTTTGGGAGAACAAAAATTTTTTTCCGGGCAGGCCAGGTTGCTTTCCTGGAGAAGCTGCGCTCAGACAGGCTGAGGCAGGCGTGCATCCTGCTGCAGAAGCGCGTGCGGGGCTGGCTGCAGCGCAGGAGCTTCCTGGGCATGCGGAGAGCCGCGCTCACCCTGCAGCAGTACTACCGCGGGCAGCGCACCCTCAGGTATCTGCACCAGCTAGTGCCCACCCTGCAGCTCTATTGCAGAGCAATCCACACTGCATTTCCCTTTCCTCTTGGTTGTGATTATGAGCTTGAACGTCTTCGAGTTATTCGGCTGATGTGAAACCCCTGCAGGTTTCCAGCGTTATCTGCTAGATTGCCAAGAGGCCTGTCTGCCTGAGAGCTCTGTCCTTAGCTGATAACAAATGACCCAGCTGGTCTTTCTGCTGAGCTTCAGAGCCAGAGAAAAAAATCAGGGGTGTACGAATTAGTATGGACAAGCTATTGCAAAGAAAGTGCACCAGACATTGACAAAGCGGACTGAAAGATGACTCTGTGTAGGCTTGGAGGTTTTCACAAAGAGACCATCAGAACAAATGCTTGTGTACACATTTAAAAGTTGTGGATAACTCCCTCTCTTCCATTTGCTTGAAAAACAAGCTCTATTTTTAATAATGGATGCCTGGTTTTGATACCTTTTTTTGTGTGTGTTTGTGTATGTAATTTGACTGACCAAAGCAATGAGCATTTGAAATCCAATGTGACCTAAGTAAATTTTATTGTCTTTTGAATGAAGGCAAGCTATAACTGCAAGAAATCTGAAGCAGACGTGGGCAGCTATAGTTATTCAGAAATACTGCCGGGGTTACCTCGTCCGGAGGCTTTGCCAGCTCATCCGTGTGGCTGCTGTGACCATACAAGCTTACACAAGAGGATTTCTAGCAAGGAAAAAGTATCGGAAGGTATCAAAAATCTTAGTTCAGTCACTGGAAACAACTCGTGCTCTGTAAAAAAATATTAACACAGTGGCATTTGTCCCTAATACTTTACATTTCGCATGTCTGGTTCTCATATCTTCTGCTCTGTTTTTTGGGTTTTTTTACCAAGATCTGGTTTATGCTGGATGCAGACCATTTCCTGTGATTCTACAGGGGCTAAATGGGTCTGCAGTCTGGATATTTCAGTATTATATTTGCATGAGATGCATTGTCCTCACCAGTGTGTGTAGACTGGCAGGCTGTTTCAATTGATGTGGATGGAGCTAATCACAGACAGGTGCCAATACTTTGTTTCAAAGATGCGTGAGGAGCAGAAGGCTGTGGTGCTCCAGAAATACGCCCGTGCGTGGCTTGCCAGGCGCAGGTTCCAGAACATTCGGCGCTTTGTGTTGAACATCCAGCTGTCATACAGAGTTCAGCAGCTGCAGAAAAAGATAGAGGAACAGGTGAGAGGGGAAGCAGTCAGCTTCTGATTTCTACTGATTTTTTTTATCATATCTGCTCTAGTCAAAGATGCTGAGTTGAGAAGATAGGAGAGTATGTAAGGGTTATGATCCTTTATAATAAACTACTAGACGTTCCACACCCAGGGTAGAAAGAATCATCTAGGGTTTATTTGTATTTTGGGTTAATTGTGCAAATGAGAAGAGTCTGCAGGTACCTTTTTGGGCTTTGTTGTACTGTTTCTTGAGTCCATCCAGCCTTGTGTTAGGATGAAGCATGTGTGAGACATTGCTCTGGTGCAACATCTCACATTTGTAACTCCGGGGAATTCAACATTATGCTTATTTTGCAGCTTGTTTTTGAGAGCCATTCCAGTCAAAGAATCTTTAAAATGGCAGGTTTAATCTAATTGGTGGAAACAGTCCTGGCTGAAATAATCATGATTAATATGGGATGGTGAGCAGAAGTAGGCCAGGTACTCCCTTTAAAATCCTATGGAACAGTTTCAGTGCATTTTAGTGTTTTCTTTTATCCTGTCCTGCTCATTACAGAGTAGAGAAAATCATGGTTTGCTGGAACGATTGACCAATCTGGCTTCAGCTCATATGAGTGATGTGGATACAATTCAGAAACTTGAATCAGAACTTGAAAAATTAACTGCTCAGAAGAGAACGTATGAAGAGAAAGGGAAAAAATATAAAGAGGACAGTGAGCAGGTAAATTAGAATTGCTGTCTGTGTGCTTTTATTTTTAAGTAATGTTTTCAGTTACTGGATTTATCAAATGCATGATTTGAGAGTTTCCAAGTAATCATACTCTTTTGGGAGGAGGCAGCAGGGAAGGAAGGGAGTCTATTTATGCTTCCTAAAATATAAGATCTGTGACCTATTTCTTCCTCCTTTGTACTTTTGCTTTTTTTTTTTTTTTTTTTTTTTTTTACCTGTACAGAAAATCTTAACGCTTGAGAATCAGAATAAAGAATTACAAGAACAGAAGGAGACCTTAGTAATGAAACTCCAAGAAAAAACTGAGGAAATGAAAGGTACAATAACTAAAGGGAGTTTCAAAGGAGTTATACTGGGGTAAAGTCAGGTTTTCAGCAAAAGTAAATTACTGTTGTTCTAATAAAAGCAATATAAAAGTTGAAATTATAGTAAATACGAAGTTGGTGATTCCCTTGCTTAGAATGTGTAGCACAGGTGTGCAAATTATTTTTATAAAATAGTTAAATTAATTTGTTCTTTCAATAGCAGAAGCTCTCCTCCTGTTATGTTTCCTATTCCATACACATCTTTTCCTTCAAAGCTTCATCCTTGCTTCTTTTAATACACTACTTTTAGGAACCTAATTTAAAAGAACACAGGCAGCACATGAGATCAAGTATACTTGATCATGATGAATAATTGCACAGTTTGGTGCTTCTGAATCTTCTTGTTTCTGTGGCATTACTTATGAAATGTACTGTGGTAATTTTTGGCACTTGAGAGAGTAATTTCAGCCTCAGAATATGTTAAGGATTACTTATTAAAACAAAACCTCTCATTGTGGTCATGCTTTGTTAACAAATGTACACAATTGCATTAAGGTCTTTGAAACATTAAAATATTTTTTGGCAGAGAAAATGGATGACCTCACCCAGCAACTCTTCAATGACATACAAAAAGAAGAAAACCAGCGAATGTATGTAATCTGAGTTTTATTTCTTTGAAACAGAATTCATTTTTTCCTCTTTCCCTACCTCTTTTTCTCCTTCTGCAAATGTATTATGCTGACATCACTTATGAACCTCCATGTTCTTGGGCATTAGTGCTGGTACTGGTGTGCTTCATGCTAGGTATTTAATTTGCAGTAAAAATACTGTCATTCATCAACAAATGGCTATTGTTTTCAACATGCTTCTCTTGGATCAAGTGTTTATTCCCCAATAACTCTTTTCCAGTACAAGACAGAGAACCTTGATTATCAGAGAAATGCAGTTCTCTGAAGTGTGAAGAGAGCAATCAGTCACTGTTCTTGAGGACTGGAAGCTCAGTGGTGCTGATTTCAGCTGCCAATAACTTCAGACTTTATTAAGAGGACTTCTTTTGCTGATTTTCCTGCTTTGCTCATTACCTGTGGGGTGCTGGAAGCTAGTCCAATCCAGCAGAGTCTGGTGGTAAATGGAGTTTCCTGAATGTTTTTACTGAGATGGACACAAGGCTCTCTGTTGCTGTGTCCTTCTTTAGTGCTGACTGTGGCCATGAGTGTAGTGGAAAGCTGCTCAGGTAGGCTGACTCACAGAGTTAGAGAATGGGCCTTTAGGTAGCAAAAACTCAGTTTTGCCTTGAATTCCATCCCAGTATCATTATATCATCTGTAAAGAAATCTAGGGATGTTCTCCTCCCATTACCATCCATTATGTGGGTGGGTTCTGGGGGATGTAGGATAGCATTTTCAGGTAATTATGGTTCATTTAAATGTTCTTCGACAAAGCATGTCCTTCAAATTGGCACTAAGAACAAATGTAGACAAATAAAATTGCCTTTTCATTGTGTTCTTTAGGATACTTGAGAAAAATTTCCAAAACCAGAAGCAGGAATATGAAAAGGAGATTGAATTATTCAAGGGAGAAATTAAGATTCTGAAAGAAGAAAAAACTCAGCTACAGCAACAAATTCAGCAAGAAATTATCATTCAGGATGGCTTGAAAATGGAAGTAGGACAGCTTAAAAAACAAGCACAGGTAAAGCATGGCACGTTTAATTTTGGAGTCTTTGCTAGATAAAGCAAGTGGTGAATGTGCATGTTTTGTTTATAGATTATCTTCACTAATTTTTATATTTCCAGTGCATTTTTGGAACAACATTGTTGTTAATAAGCTGTATTTTATACATCACTATATTGCATTGTTCTCATGTAGTAGACAATGCAAGTTACTGCTCACAGAAATAAGTGCATGTTTTCAAGAGTAACTGTGCTTGAATATTTATAAATTTAAAAGTATTGACCATTTTTTTCCTTCCCTTTTCCTGAGAAAGTATTAGTTTCTAAGGGTATTCTTCATACATGTAGTCTATAAACTGAACCTTAAATTAGTGTAAAGTCATATTTTTGTTCTCTTAGTCAATTCCATTGTACAAACATACTTTTTTCAGTACCTCACATTACTGTTCTGCTCTGATGCCTGAGAACCAGTGAACCTTGAACACAATGCATTTTAAGTTTTTCACCATATTAACTTGTTCTTAATTATAATTATGATTTGACTGATATCAGCCCTTGTCATCCACTCTTTGTCTCAGTATATGATTTCTGTTTGATTCAGAAAATACCCGAGTTGCAAAAGGAAATTGAACTTCTTCAGACCCAAAAGTTGGATGTTGAGAAGCAGGCCCACTCACAGAAGCGAGAATTGAGGGGTAAGCTACATCCCAGCTAGTGCAGACAATTAACTCCTAACTGCAGGGTGAGCCAGGCCACTTTAAACTGATCTCTTTGATGTCAGCTGTGACAGAACTCCAGTTCTCTTTCCCATCCCATGGTGGTTTCATTCCATTCATACATACAGTGTACAAAGTGTTCACTGAATACTGACATCTGGAAACTGAATTCAAACATTTCTCCTTTGTGCTTAGAAATGAATACTAATGACTTAAGCTTCACCTAGAATTTAAGCTTCATTCAGAGTTTAACAAGTGACCTGAAAATCTGTAAACACTACATATTATATAGTTTTCATTCATCCTGTCCTTTCCTTTGTCTTGGTCTTAAATAACTTGGTGAGATGAGTTCCCTTTGGAAGAATGTACTTAAGAAGCACTACTGTTATCAACTTTGTTTAATGATAATAATGCCATAGAGCAAACCTGTATTTGCATTTAATGTAGTAACCCAGCACAAGATAAGTCATCTATATGACTCTAGGAGTTGCCCAGATTCAGACCAGGAAGATGTAAGTTTGCATTTCAAGTTTAGAAAAAAACCAGTATTTAGTGGTGCATCAACCTAATGCTCCTACATGTCCCAAAGTAGAACTGAGTCCCTTGTGGTATTCCTGTGATAAATCAGATATATTTACTGAGCACCAGGAAAGAACCTTGTAGGTTTAGGAAGAGGATGGTTTGATCTTCATAATGAAACATGCAGAGAAAATAATAAGTTTTATAAATTTTGTGGGTTTTTTTTCCAGAAAAGATGTCAGAAGTTACAAAGCAGCTTCTTGAAAGTTATGATTTTGAAGATGTAAGAAGCAGGTAATTTTGTTCTGAGGCATCTTCAAGGAAGCTTAAGAAATGCATTATGGTCACCTGCACACTAATGGTTCTGCCTTGCATTCTAGACTCTCTACAGAGGATCTGGAGCACTTAAATGAGGATGGAGAACTGTGGTTTGCTTATGAGGGCTTGAAAAAAGCCACAAGGTTGGTTCAGTTCTTCAGTGTTTCCATAACTCCAAGCTGTGACCTAGAAGATAAATCAAAAGATCAGTGGATAACAAATTTTACAGTGCAGTACTGAACTTCTGTTAAGGAAGTGAACAAACACTACATTATATAATGAGCTAAGCAGTTTAAAATCTGTTGAATAAACTTCTACCAAGCCAGTGAGATAAGTGTGTATGTGTCAGTCAGGGAAATGTGTTTCCTCTGAGATATCATGCATAACTTTCAACTCCTTTAATGCACAGGTGAGGTAATGGAATGTGTCTGTGTTAATCACAGTACTTTGTTTTCACTTTGCATTAAATTTGACCCATTTAATCAAGGACTTTCTACATCTGCCATGTTCTTTCTCCCTTTTGTTTTAACAGAGTATTGGAAAGCCATTTCCAGTCTCAGAAAGAAATATATGAGAAGGAGATTGAAGGTTTGAACTTCAAAGTTGAACATCTTAGTCAAGATATTAATCATCTACAGAAATTATTCAGAGAGGAAAATGACATAAATGATGGCATTCGGCTTGAAGTTAGCAGGCTAACTTCAGAAAATCTGGTAAGCTACAGCTGCAGAAGTACAACCCAGGTGTGTTTGTGGCACTCAGTGCTGTGCTCTTGTCTTTGAAATCTCAAGGCTCAAACAAACAGGGCCAGGTAAGATGGCACATCCATGAGCCTCTTTCCCTGCCTGCTGGGGTGCTGTGTAAGCAGACAGCCAGATTTACTGTCTGAGTGTCCAGCCTGCTGGGGCAGCCTCACAGAGACTTACTGCCTTTTCATTTGCATGAACTTGGATTTGAGATTTTTCTCAGAAGCCTCCTCAGAGTTCTGAGGCTCTCCCCACCAGAGGGCAGCTACACATTCCAAAACCAGCCACAGGCATGGCTGGAGAGCCTGACAACTGGTGCTGAGCAAAACTGACACAAGGAACTTGTTCCAGAAGATAGCATATGCCTTACCATTTTTCTGAAAAATAATCAAAGAAATGTTTTCGAAACAGAGTTACATAAATTGAAAGTAAAAGGAAAAGTTATTTATTATATTATTTTTAATTGTTCTGTGGAATGTTAAGGGTTTTTTTTTCACTGTTGATTGAACGGGGGAAATTAAAACCATGGTATAATTGGCTTTAAATTGGAACAGAACAATGGTAGTAGTTGAACAGTCCAACAATTTGATTAGCTCAGTATTTAATTTTTAAGAGTGGCCAACAGCTGGTACCTCAGAAAAGTTAAACAAATCAGACAAGCAGGCAGCAATTCCCCCCCAGAGCCACTCTCTGGTGTGGACTATTTGCAGTTGAGAGTCATGGGGTAACTTAGGAACCACTGCAGGGATTTGAAAAGAAGGAAGGTGCTGAGATACACAATCTTTTTCTCTAAAAGGTGATCCCAGATCTCAAGCAGCAAGTTGCTGAACTTGAAAATCAAAAATTAGATCTTGAAAACCGTCTCCAAGAGCAGACCGTAAAGTTGAAAGGTAATGGTCCCACTGAGGTCCTCAGTCTTTCAGTTGTTTGGGATGAACTTGATGAATTCCCTGGATCTGAAATTTCAAAAGCTGAATTAATATTCCATAATGACTTCATTTCCTTATTACTTACGTTCTTATTAGTAAAATGAAAGAAATGCAATGAAAAAAAAGTGTTGTATAGCTTATATCTCTTCTTAAAGATACATGCAAATATGTGCTTGTTTTACCTTTTTGAGGTCATTCTGTTCTATGGTTTGGATGTCTCCAAATTTATTCCATAGGGTCTGCTAAGAATATGTGGAATGTCCCTTGAAAACAGTCATTAAAAGGAAAGATCATTTGGAAGTTAAGGCATACTCTATGAGGTGAACTTAAGAGAATGCTGCAAAACTCAGAGTGGGGGACAGAGGGAAAAGTTCTTCTTTAGAAGAAGTTTAGGAAAGCATAGTCTGCTGAGGATTTAGAGTCTCTTAACTGCAGGCAGTTAGGCAACTGATTTAAAATTGATGAGTAGTTTTACTGCCAACTGCAACAAGTTATTAGTATCAAAATTCTTCATGCCATGTAATTTTCTGTATGGTATGGAGTAGTCATATATTTCTCTGATACATTATCTGGCAAGTAATTCAATTTCATTAGATGAAACAAATTATGAGTGTGAGAAAAAGATTTACTAAATACTAGTACTGAACAGTAAATACCTTTGGTTGTGTTCTTTCTGTTTTGTTTTGGGATTTGTTGCCATTTATTATTGAAAAAAATGAAAGAGATGTCAAATCGGCTGCATTATGAGCTGGAACGGGATAGGACACAAAGAAGGTAATTTTTTATTTTTTTCTTTTTAATATATGAAATGTAGTCACTCTGAGCTGTGGTAACAGAGTCACTTTAACTCCTAAAAGTATTACATTCCACTTAAGATTTGCCTTAGGGTGTTCTGTACTGTTAATAACTAATGGACAAATATGGTCTTACTGTGCTTCCACAAAAGATTGAAGAAGACTTCTTACCTATTTTTAGAACTACTGAGGCCCAGGATGGAGTAGACATAAAAGAAGAAGAGAGTCTGAAGGACACAATCCAAGGAATTGAGGGGCTGAGCAATGGCTTGATGCAAGATGAAGTCCAGGATGAAGTACAAAGCAAGATAAAGCAAGTGACAACTCGACTTGCTGTGGAAAACATGGTGAGGAAATGAAATTGTCATTAAGAAACTATACCTGAAATGCAGAATAAAAGGAATGAAATTATTATTTTTATGGTATGGATAGGATGTTTCTTCAATTAATTGAGGCAGAAAAAAGATATGAAGGTGTTTCTTCCAGCAAATATAAGTGAAAGCACAATGCACCTTGATTGTGGCAATAACATGGAGAAATAGAATAATTTTTTTCATTGTGTTTACTCTGAACTCACTGACTTTGAATATTACAGGATCTTGAAGAAAAGCTAGACATGAAAGACAGAATAATAAAAAAATTAGAAGATCAGATCAAAACTCTGACCAAGACTATTGAAAAAGGTAAGATATTATTATGTGATTTATTTTGTCTAATAACTTTGAAAGCTCAGTGTCTGAAGAAAAAAAAAAAATTAAAAGGTGGAGTTTGGGGTGGAGATAAAATGTGCCAGGGGAGTCATTAACACAAATTACATAAAAGTCCTTTCCTGCTTTGCTTTGTTTCCCAGCTAAGCCATAGGCACACAGGGTGTGTATGATAAAGGTGAAGGCAGAGGGATGAGGCCCTGCCAACAGCAGTTACTGCAAACCCTCACACAAACTCTGCCTGAGCCAGCAATGTTAGTTCTGCTTCTGACAAGGAACTCCTCCCATGAGCCTTCCAGTGGCAGAGGATTCCTGATGTGAAGTTAGTCTGTACAGAGCTCTTCCAGAGAAGTATTTCTTCACTACAGGATACTCTCAAAAACACTGCAGAGTTGTCTAATGTAGAGGTGTAACCTTGCTGTTTATTTTTCTCATTACTGCAGTGAAGCTATTCATGAATAATATAAATGTTACTTAACTCATAATGCTTGGAGCCATAAGCTAAGAACATTAGTGTGGACAAGACCTGTACTCTCTCTTTTACAGAGAAAACTGCTTTTCTCCAATAGTTTGTTGTAACATGACCATTAGTTTAACCATTTACCTGGAAGTAACAGTGTTTTTATGTTTGACAGCTGAAGCCCATGCACCCATTGTGCCCAAAGAGTACATTGGAATGATGGAGTACAAAAAAGAGGATGAAGAAAGGATCATCCAGAATCTAATCCTTGGTATTTTAGTAAAACTTGGAATTTTATAAGGCATCAACAATATTCAGAACACTGTAAAAAACCTGCAAGGCACCATATTTCACTTACATTCAAAGTTGTCTTTTTCCTATTCCCTTTCCAGCAGTACAGTTTGAAGGCTCTGTATTGCTCTCTTTCCACTGCCAGACATTTCAAGTACAGAAGTGCTTTATCTGTGTAAAAATATATTTTCTGACTCTACATAATGCTGACTCCATTATCTTTCTTACTATTTATCCCCCTCTAAAGCTATAAATCTCAAGAGCACAGCAGGGACTTGAATTTGCTTTCTTCCTGGTCATCTGCTAAGTCTGTAAGTCACTTTTATCTATTGTGATGGTTACTGTCCTGTCTGTCCTTTCCATATCTTCACTGAAAGGAGCTGTACTTCATGTTTGTCTTGTAAAAGTCCTTCATCTGAGCTACTTTACAATGCCAGTCTTGCTGCCAAACCACCTTTTCTCATTAGTTTACAATTAATAGTGAATTTGACAAATTTTCCATGCACATTTGTACCATTATTAAATTAACAACACCTACCTTTTCTTCTCACCTCCTTCTCACTTGTTTATATTTTTGTGAACAAAGGTGTGGCCCTAAGCAATGCTGGAATTTGGTGAGACATCCAGTGGATAGTTAAATGCTATTTGCTTTTTTGAAGTTGTCCTGCCTGGCATGGCCCATGCTGGACCTTAGAATTCACTACAATAGTCTCCTGCCCCTCAAGAAAATATAATTAATAGTCATATGTGAGCAGTACTGTTACAGAAGTTTTCAGAAACAAGCAATTCACCAGTAAATCAGTTATCAAGTGACTGATGAATACAGAAAGGAACAGCATGGTGCTTATCTTTTTCAGAATGACACATTGAAAATTGGAATTTTGCATAATAAACCATGACTCTCCTCTGTGCAGATTTAAAGCCCCGTGGAGTTGTAGTTAATATGATCCCTGGCCTTCCAGCCCACATCCTGTTCATGTGTGTGAGGTATGCAGATTACCTGAACGATGCTGACATGCTGAAGTCTTTCATGAATGTCACCATTGATGGCATCAAACAGGTTGTTAAGGTAGGAGCTCTGTTTGATTGTACTCTACTGTATTTTCTGATTTTTAACACAAGGTTTACAAAATGCATGCGTGGTACTTGGGCAATGCCAACACTTCCATTTGATGATATTCCTAGAAGGGAATGAAAATAATTAGTGACATTCTTTCTGAGGTTTATAGTAGCATCCCTGTAAAGGCTGCAGGTCTGCTGTGCTGAACATGGAATTCACAAAATGCATTAACATAAATTAATTTTATCTGAAGATGTTGTTGACAAAATCATTTAAAGTATTTTATATTTTACAATGAGTAGCTAATTAGCTGAAGTGCACCTGTGCTTTCAGCACTGGTGAAAGCCAGAGACACAGAAATGAGGCTGGTATGTCTGGCAGCAAGCTGGCAGGGGACTCTGAAGAGGTTTTGCACTGCTTGGCTGCTGGTGTAATTCAACTTGTCATCTCCACTGCAGCACTAGAACCCAAACAATTAAAATCAAATTTCCAGCCAGTGTACAAAACTAAATTATAAACAAAAATTGCTGTGCTGTATGCATAACAAATTCAGCTCTGTGAATGCTTTATTATGGATTTATAATGGAACACCAGACACAGGGAGGAAGCAGAGGCAGAAATGTGCTGTGTTTTATGCAGCTGAAAATGTACAGAGAATGTCTGTAAGTTTGTACACAAATTTATAGCACAGTTTATCTATTAGAGAAGCTTGTGTTTAGTCAGCTAATAAAAATGAGAGATGGATAGAACTGTGTTTATATGTATTTCAGTTTCATTTGTGAATGCAGATGTTGTTCACACTTCTCTGCAGGAAGCCCTCCAGCACACTCCCTATCCATAGGAATTGTAAAACTGTTTGTTCAGGCTTATTATTTAGCTTGTGTGCCATGTAAGGATACTTAAGCAGCATTTACCAAACACAAGAGGGATCTTTGCTGTGTGTCAGCCTGAAAACAGAGCAGGATTTGTTCATTACCTTACAGATGCCCTGTGCTCCTTCTGCTGTAGATAAGCTCTATTCTGCCAATGCTCTAATGGTCTAAAGTTTAATTACTGAATTAACTTTGTGAGACAATACAATAGTAAGACTGCTTTACTTACCATTTTCAGGAACATTCAGAAGACTTTGAGATGCTGTCATTTTGGCTTTCCAATACATATTATTTTCTTAACTGTTTGAAGCAGTACAGCGGGGAAGAGGTAGGATTGATTTCATAAAATAATTTCACTACTTTTGACAGAATTTAATTGGAATTTAAAATAGAATTAATTAATAACTATTCACCAGCTCACCAGTGTTCCTTACAGGTATTTATATATTCACACTGTTCTTCAGTGGTGTTATGTGTCTTATTCAAGTAATAAGACAGTATAGAATTAATGGATCAAGAGAAAAGAAGGAAACATCAAAGTGCTTAAAGTAGGTTAAAGCCATGACGTGGAAGCTGCTATATAATTTGAATCTTTCCACCTCAGTTTAATTTGAGCTGGTCTTCAGATATCCAGCTGTGTATATATATAAAACAGCTTTACTATTTTATAATTAGGGCCATTCAAATACTTACTGCTACCAAAATAGAAGAAAACCTCTGGAAAGAAGCAAAGCAATAAACCATTCCAGTTTTTCCTTTACTTCACTCGCTTCTTTAAACTAATTCTCATCCTGAGATTCAAGTTTCTTTTAATTCTTTTTAGTTGGAAAGTCGCACAGTGTTTTTAATGAGGTTTTCTAGAACTGGAGTTGGAGATGCTCCCTCTTGTGGCCACTCTGGGCTCACACAAAACCCAAACCTGTTAAACTTCCTTACCAACACTCTGTAATTGGGGTTGCAGCAGTAGGGAAAGCTCTGAATCCAGAATTTACTTTTAATCTACATTCAGACACCTCACGCAGATTAGGATTCTGAGTACATATTTGAAGCCAGAGTTTTGCTAATGAAAAGTCCAAAAATAATATCCCTTTGCAACAATATACCATGTAATTTTTTTTGTTGTTGCCATCATAGTTGGAAGAACTATATTGTTGGCTTTTTTTGTGTGTTTTTTTGGGTGTTTTCTTGTTTGGTTTTTTTTTTGAGGGGTGGGGTGGACTAGAGGGGGCAAGAGGAGAACAGGGAAAGTTTGCTTTCTGTTGAAGAGATCTAGGAGTTGCTCCAAAGTTCATTGTCATCTATGCATGTCTGTCCTTTGGCTTTAGGAGCAGTGCAAACATCAGCATAAACTGGAGAATTAAGTACAGGAAGCATCCATTGAAATTAGCTGTAGCTTTGACTCATTCTGAGACTGTGTTCAGCCCAAGATGGAATGAGTAACTCCAACACATTGCAGTAACAATTTATTATAATTACCACATTACCTGATTTCTATATTTGCAACTCACTTATAGGAATTCATGAAGTGTAACACTCCACGTCAGAACAAGAACTGTTTGAAGCATTTTGATCTCTCAGAATACAGACAAATTCTCAGTGATTTGGCCATTCGAATATATCACCAGTTTGTTATTGTGATGGAGAACAACATTCAGCACATGATTGGTAAGAGCAGCAATCCAAGAGGACCTAAAAGTAGCTTGTGAAGGGTATGAAGAAACCTTATACTGGGAGGCAGAGGGTGGGACAGACTCCTTTCTCCTGGTGTTTATACATAGGTGTTCCTGCATGTGTGTTTCTACATGTAAAATTTCACTGAATCATATATTCCCAGACTTTTTCTTCAAAAACTTCCTAGTGAGGATAAATGCTGTGAATCTGAGCAACATCATACAAAAATAAAAGGCTCTTTAAAAATTGTGTGCTTCGGAAGCCTTTGTCAGTATTTTATTTTTCTTGTATCAATTACTTTCTAAAATAGAAAGTAGGTTTTGTTCAATAATTAATGTAACTGAAAGGAGCCTCAGGAATTTGGATTTTATCAGTTATTTTCTGTTGTATTTCAGTACCAGGCATGCTGGAATATGAAAGTCTTCAAGGAATTTCTGGCTTGAAACCTACGGGGTTCCGTAAACGTTCTTCTAGCATAGATGACACGGATACCTACACTATGACCTCTATCTTGCAGCAGCTCAGCTATTTTTACAGCACTATGTGTCAGAATGGCTTGGACTCTGAGCTCCTAAAGCAGGCAGTGAAGCAGCTTTTCTTTCTGATTGGAGCTGTCACCCTCAATAGTCTCTTCCTCCGCAAGGACATGTGCTCCTGTAGAAAAGGAATGCAGATAAGGTAAAGCCAGTAAAGCTTCAACAAGCTTGAGAATGAATTTTTAACACTTGTATGCAATGGCCTTTACCTCTAAGTCACTGGATATTCTGTGACTGTTGTGCTGGAAGTAGCCAATTGTTTTTACTTCTTTTGGAAAAGCAAATGTTTGTATTTTGGGCTGAGCTTTCTCAACATGACAACTATAAATTGTTCTTTCCATGGAAACTTTAGTGGAGGAAAAGGCAGAGAAAATTACAGTCTGAAGCTTAAAGTCAGACATGGTTAGGATTCTTTCCATGCTAGCTCATCTGTGATGTGACCAACAGTATTTTTAATTCTTTCTTACTGTAGTGAACAGGTGCAGTGTCCCAGGGCTGGCAGAGATACAAAAGCTGACTTGCATGTTTCATGCTCTGTGATGAGACAGGCACTGAGAAAGAGCCTTGGAGGGTGAAGCATCATCTCTCATTGCAAGCATTAAGGAAACATGCTCCTAACTGTTTAGCAGAAGAAACAGTGCATTAGTCAGTCTGCACACTCAGGTGAAGGAAAATCAGTAAAATCCTGGCCCATCTGGGAGCATTATTAGAAGAAAGCTGGTCATCAGTTATAAGCCTGGCCCTACTTTGTAGCAGCCAAAATTGTTCTTATTTCCTGTACACACTCAGTTGTAAATAGATGTTTTAATGCCATACAGTGCAGTAGACTTTGCCAGTATATGTTAGAATTTTCTGTAAACAGCAGCTAAACTAATAACTCTCTATTAGCCAAGCTTTAAGAAATAGTGAACAAAAAATAAAAACTGAAATGCAACAAGGATTTAATTTATAGTTCAATAAGCTATTAATTGTTTGATTTTTATGATCTGCAGGTATTGTTTTTAACTTAAAATGTATTAATCTGAGCACAACATTAGAAGAGTATTTCTTCTTTAGAGTCTGCAAAGTAACTTGCTCCTCAAGGGGAACCTGACATTTCTGTTCTTTGTTCATGGTTTAACCCAGATGTAATATCAGCTACCTGGAAGAATGGCTTAAGGACAAGAATCTTCAAAGCAGCAATGCCAAAGAAACTTTGGAGCCTCTGTCTCAAGCAGCCTGGCTCCTTCAGGTTAAGAAGACCACAGATGATGATGCCAAGGAAATATGTGAACACTGCACATCTCTTTCTACTGTGCAGGTAATGAAATATCTATTTTCTTCTGGCAGCATTGATTGCAGAATCTTACCTATCTAAAATAATTTGTTGCAAAAAGCCATTGGACTTTCCTTTCATAAAAGTAGCATTCCTCACCATTCCACATCATCACTTGTTAAACTGTAAATTTAACTCTTTATTCCTGATTGTTTTGAGCATTTTAACTGCTCCCATGGTGAATGCTTCCCTGCTTTGTTGTATCCCACATTTTTGTTCCACAATGTATTTTTTTAGTATGTCACAGAGGTTTTTTATTGTTTTCCTTAATCAGTTCAGTTTTTTCTACATCTCCTTGATCTGCTGACACCTCTAGAAATGAGTCAGCAATCTTCATATATGTAACAACTCATTAGGTGACAAGCCAAAATTCTCTCTTTACTGTAAAATGTTTCACTGAAACTTCAATTAAATATCAGTAAGAGTGTCATAATAATGCTTTGTCTTCACCCTTTTTATGACACACTAAAGCAGTCTTCTGTAATTTGAGCAGATAGTTAAGATCCTGAACTCATACACTCCAATAGATGACTTTGAGAAAAGAGTGACTCCGTCGTTTGTTCGCAAGGTCCAGGTAAGAGCTGCAGCTGCTCTTGCTCATCTTCAGTTTGCAGGATGCTTCATGTGAGTTTTGATGCTTTATAGTTGTACTTGACCTTTACATCACATTATTGCTAAGTTGCTCATCTTCTAGACACTTGAAAGTGATGCAAGTAAATCTGTTTAACATCATGGAAAAGCAGGATTTGCTGTCAGAAGAAAGCAATGTCCTGGTTTTGCTTTGATTCTTAATTCAGTGTTTTCACACTCTTTCTGTTCTGATTTCAGGCTATGCTGAACAACCGTGAGGAAGTTCCACAGCTCATGCTTGATACCAAGCATCTCTTTCAAGTGACATTTCCTTTCACCCCCTCTCCACATGCTTTGGAACTGATACAAATCCCCAGCAGCTTCAAACTTGGCTTTCTCACGAGGGTTTAATAAAGCCAGTGAATTGGGATTTCCTCAGAGACTCTCTAAAGACAGCAGACTTTCATGGTTCATTTCACCAGCTGGTGGATAGTATGGCAGCAGTGAATTAAGCTGTTAAAAACTTGTTCTTTGGTCAAGACTTGAACAGAAGGAGTACTTTTGACTTGTTATTTCCTTCTCCCTTGTCTTACTCTTCTTCCTTCATTGCAGTCCAACAAGAGTAACTTTATATCATCACCAGGACACAAAGTTTACCATGCAGTTTTTAGTCCAAACCTGACAAAAGGGCATTTATCTGACAAGTTTGCATTGCTGCCCTGTCAGAAACAGTCAGAGGGGAAGACTGCCAAGTGATAGATGTTACTGCTTTACAATTTTCTTTGCCTTCACTTCCTGTAATGAGAGGGGTTTTTTCCTTCCCAAAGCAATATTATTCTTTGCCTTGATATACTGGATCTGTTTGAGACTGGCTTTCACGTCTCTGTGAACAGGGGAACTGAGATCAGTCTCAGAGAATGGCTGTTACAAACACACAATGTCTATTTGCAGGCAGGCTGGCTTGGCTCTTTGAGTGCTTGCATTGCAGCTCAGGCACTCTGCACAGCTCTTTGGCCAGAGCAAGGACTCAGGTGCTCTTCTTGGAGACAAGTTTCAGTTTTGTTCTCTACAGTGGCAAGTTTGAATTCAGTGTCAGTTATTGTAATAAAAAAGCTAGATATAAAATGCATGCTATGATCCAGGTTTGAATTACAAGCTTGTTTGTCTGAAAGACAGGATCCATCTCCTGGTTTGGTTCTGCAGTGCAGGTATGCACACATCACCTTTCTGCCTTTCTCATTTTGCTGGTTTCCCTCCTCCAGTCCAGAGACTGAGTAGGAGCAGATGCAGCAACTGTGGTCTGGTGTTGATGATAAACCAAGCTTAATTCCTTACATTTCACCTTTACTTACATAATTTCAGTTGCAGGAACCTTAAATGCAGAAATGGTCTCCTTTCTGCTTTGTTCAGCCTTCTCCCTGTGGTCAGGGAGTAAAACAGTAACTTTATTGAGTTCTGAACCCTGTCAGAACAACAGGGGAAATTCACCTCACCACAAGGGTGACTGTCCTTAGATAGGTAACTAATGCTGGGTTCTAGCTACTTTGTTAGCCATAGTTATTAAAATCAAGTACTAATAGTTACAGGATTATAATGAATTGAGTTAATTTAAGGAGCAATTTCTTTGATTTTATTATTATTATTATTAATACAGTGTTAGTAATTGCCTAATTTCACAAACAATCTCAAAGTATAAAGAGGGAATCATTCTTGCTGTTTAGTGTTCTTGGTGCTTACCATGTACAGTGTCATATTCCTCAGGATATCCACAGAAATATAGTCAAAATTAATGAAGGAAACATTTTGTGTTTTGTTCAATAACAATACAAGCTGTACAAAAGATCACACATGTAGGTAGACTAGTATTTTAACATATTAAATAAAGTCATTTTAAATAAATCTGTAGTTCTTTGTGTGATACAATAGTTATGTTTTCAATGTAGAATCATTTGAAAGAAGTTAGAACTATGTGAACATTTGTGAGTGTTGTCTGTCTTGTATTGCACCATAAACATTTATTTAATTTAGTTGCTTTGCTGTAACATTGTGTATCTTCCTGTCAGCATTGTGTGCTGTCCTTGGCTCCTCATGAATTTCTGGAAATAGTTTCATGAAAGCCACTTTTGTTGCTGCAAGTTGTGCACAGCCTTTTTTTGCAGCTCCTGGAGCTGTGTCTGTTACCTGGGCTGAGGAAAATAAATGACAGCCCACTCTTGCATCCACATCACAGAGAAGTGTCAAGGTGTGTGTGCTGTTATGACAAAAATTGTTGATCAAGGAAAACTGTTCTGACAATTTGATGCTTTGTTTCTTTGAGAGCTTCATGTGGAGTGTGCTATTAATACTGTGTGTGCAAACAACAAAGTATATTTTTAAAACCAAGTTTAAAATTATCCAGCTTACTGTATGCTCTCAGAAACTTACCTTGCTTTTGCTGATACTAATGCCTTCAGCTAGAATTTAAGTGCAGAATTCTTTCTGTTCTCTGTTACTGTTCTGATTATAAGGAGCAGTTTCAGTGAAGGCAGATACTTGAAAGAGGCATTACTGAGGTTTAACTTTCCTAGAATGATGCTAAAGGAGAAGGTATTTCATTGAAATGGGAAAGTGTTGATCCTTGCTGCAGGGGGAAAGCACTGAAATGGCTTATGGAGAGATGTGTAAGATGCTTTTGGCATTTTTGGATGTGTTTAGACATGTGACTCCTGCAATTTCTGGAAACAGAGCTCAGCAGCACAGGTGGTCCCTTTCAGCCCTGTGCTCCCATGACATTCTAATGGAAAATGATTAGGACAGGGTGCTTGTCCCCAAGTCTCTGCTGGGCTGAGATTTAGCCATGTTGTTTTTCTCTCATTTTAACTCGAATCCCCTTGACTACCAAATGTGAAATCCTAGCAGGAGTTCAGTGCCTTCCACTGACTCTTAGTAGTAGATGTGACCTTCAGCACTTCTTAAATTTTTCAGACATGTTTTCATAAATTTCCCAAAAAATTTTTCAAAGACTGGAAGAAAAGCAGCAAATTATAATCCAATTGACTTTACATTTATTGTCTTAGAACAGGAGAACTGTAAAAGTTTAACCAAGGAAGAACCAGCATAGATACTAATCAATTTGTTAGACTTGTAGATTTTTTTAAGAATATGAGATAAACTTAATATTGGCAGTGCTGTTGGTCATAATATAAAGCTGATAGTTGCAAAAATCAGTTGTCAGTCACCTCCCCAATAAATTTCAACTTCAATATTTGTTAACAAGCAAATCTTTGTTTATAACCAAACCATCATAATCCTGCTGTATGGAGCAGGCAGGTCTGCTCTGGCTTGCCTAATAGTTTCTGTTCTTTATTCTGTGTTCTAAAAGAGGGCAGTTAAAATAAAGTTATCATCAGTAATCCCCAGTAACTGATCTGAGGTGATGCAACTGGAGAGACTGAGCTTTAAATACCTTTAAGTAGAATTAATAGGAAGGTTGTCTTTCTGTGTTAGCAGCTGCACAGGGCTTACTTGGTCATCTTGAGAATCTCCAGGTTCTTGTTCTCTGAAAAGGTGAGTCTTTTTTTTGTATTTTGTAACAAGATTCATTGTACAGAATTTCTCTGCAATAATGCATTTCCTAATGATTGACCATTTTTAAATTTCTAGTGTAAGTTTAAAAACCTAGTAAGATTAAAATTTCAGGCCACACTGCTGGAAGTTGTAATGGGTATAGACCTTTTTGCTTTAAACATCTTTGTAAAATTATGATAGTGATGGATTTGTATACTGTCTCAGGAGTAATACTGCTTTTTAATTATTCAGAACTTTTGATGGCTTCTCTTGTAGCATAATTTTGTAATGTGTCATAATCTCATCTGAAGTAAAATACTGATAGCAGGTATGATTCCTACTGAACATTATTTCAGCAAATTCTCATATTTTATCAAAGATTAATTATGCCTAGAGTATTTATTCCAAGCCTAATAGATCATTGTCAAAAGTGTCTGGAGCTACTGATGACATTTTGTTCAAATAAGATCAGTGGTCCCTCAGGGAACCACTAATTCTGTAAGAACCTTGGAATAACAGGTTATTCAGTTGTGAATGTCCAGTTTTAAGGATCTGGGAGAGCTGAGCCCAGGCACTGCAGTCATTTTACAGCACTGAGCACAGAGAAGCTCCCTGGAAAGGGTGGCAGCTTGTGGGCTCAGGTTCACATTTGCAAAAAAGTACATTTAAAGCTTCAGGCCATATTTGCTGCTTTTCATCAAGTGGAACATAAACCTCCTTGACTGTTGACTGAAATCTCCATGCAAATTTTAAATTATTACACTGCAGTTCCTTCCAGGACAGATTTCTTCCCACATATTTTGGGATGAAGTCATGCTTCCCCTGGAGACAACAGCAAAACTTTTATTGACTTAAGAGTGGGCAGGATTTTTGAGTTTATTATCTCAGTTTTTAAATAGTCCACTGAAATACATAAGAATAAGCAGCAGAATGGAGACAGGTACACAGAGTAAAGTTTGGTTGGATTTTTGTGTAATATCCAGCCAGACAAATCCTAAAATGTCTTATTTTCTTTAGTTCCATTTAAATCTCTGTTGCAATAACTACTTATGATTGTTTACCACAAATTCATTTTTATGTACAAGTCTAAATAATGTTGAAAACTTACATTTCTAGAAGAGGTGAAAGGTCCCATTTTCCCTATGAAAAATGTACAGAGAAAAATGACACTGCAAAATTATTCTCAATTGTTTGTCTGACTCTCAAGTAGTTTTTAATACTCTGTTGTGATAGTGCTTTTATCTTAGAGATGCCTGGTTTGAGAATGAAAGTGGATTTGTAATGATCCAGCTGTCAGTGTGCTTGAAGCATCAATTTCTGCATATTGGTCATATTTGTAGCTGCTGCTGACCAAATCCTAGGTCATCTTTTCAGCTTTAAAAATAGTGCATGGTAATGACTATTTTATAATGCAGTGGAAAAACAAAATTTATTGATCAGTGCAGGTTTCTCAGAACTCCAGCTGTTGCTGTGGATTTCTGGTTATTGTCTGGCTAAGTATAAATTAAAAGTACTTTCCCCCATGTAGAGCCCATATGCACAGCACATATTATAATGGTGTAAATACACGTTTTGCTTTATGTAGTTCTTCATTAAAAAGACTCTGCAGGGCACATGACTGTGTTGTATATAGTGACAGCTCATCCAGCTCGAGAGATTAGTCACAGAGATTATCCTGCAGATGTCTGTGTACAGCCCAGGCTGCCAGGAGCTCTGTGCTGGACTGCAATGCATGCTTTCCTCCTTCTTCTCTTTCAGCTCTCCTGATCCATCAAGATGGACCAGACCTTTTTGGCAATTGTGTTTGGTCCCTGTGACAAGTGCTCTGAAAATAAGCCCCTGAGGCCTGTTTCTGTCAAATCAGAGCAACGCAGCTACTGCTCACTGTGTGTGGAAATGGTATGTACTGACTCCATCAGCCTGCAGAAACAGGGAATGTACCACTGGTGCCTGAAGCTGGGCAGCAGATAAACATTGCTAGGCACACAGACTGGCAAACACCTCTGCAGATACCTGGTGTCTCCACAAACCTGCAAGGGAGGTGGCCCCTGGGTTCAAGGATACTGTTGATGATTGTTGATTGGAAAATGGCCATGAGTTTTTTACCCTAGGGTACCACACTTGCTGTGCAAATGTTATGTTCCCATCTCCAAGATACATGTGTGCTCTGCTTGGGCTATGATCCTGAGTGTTTCCCTTTTGCCTTTGAAAGAACAACAACAACAAAAAGATTAAATCATCACAACAAAGTCACTCACTAGAGATGGGACATGGCATTCACCTGGTCTGTCTCAGACACCACTGAAGGGCTGTCACAAACTCCTTCATGCCCACATTTCCCACTGTGACCAGGTTGTCTCCTGGCCTGTGTGCAATACTTGGGTGACAGCTGGAAGCTGCTACCATGAGGATAAGGTGGGAAGAAGTTGCAGAGCAGTGGAATGTCTTCTGTTGGAGGCTTTCTAAGCTCCAGCAATCAGTGGTGAGGTGATATCCCAGTCTCCTGGTAGGGAGAAGTGTTCCAGAGACAGCACTGTGGGGTTTTTTAAGGTGAAATACACAGCTAAGGTCATGAACCTATGTGGTTATTGAAGAGCTGGCCTCCAAAACTCCTTTTGTAAACTTCAGAATTCTGCTGTCCAGCTTGCAGTAGTTTTATTTTATCTTCCTAAACCATTGTGCATTATCAGTTGGAGAAGACATCCATCACTGTTTCCTCCCCAGGAGTGTTCTCTACCATGACTGAGTAGGGTCCAACAGTTTGTTGTATTTGAGTGTCAGATGAAATGGTCTCTGCAGAAATGCTAAAAGGCTTAGCAAGCTGTGTTTACATAACTCTGTTGTACAGGCAGATGAGAGCACTGATTTGGAGGTGTAGGTGGTACAAGTGCACAATTTGCTGGCTGACACAGCACATTCTCATGCATTACTTTGTTTAGGAGGAAATTTAGATGTAATGGCTGCAAGACAAAAGACAGTCCCTTCCCAGTTTATTTGCTTCTCCCGACTTTGAAATTGCTGCTTTGTTCAGGTCCTTCTTGGCCAACAGCTTTCCTGGCTATTTATTCAGTAAATTTTTGCATGACTTGATAAATGCATGCTGGAATTGCAGGAAACTGGCTGTTTGTTATTTACAGTTCCTGCGACTTTCTCCCTGCTGTTGGCAGCATGGATGTCAGACTCCCAGCAGCTGGAACAGCTGGTTGGTGGAAGCAGGCTGAGACTTCAGGAAGAATTGCATCAGTACCTAACAGCCTGTTAGGCTTCCTATTGGCACTGCAGGCTTGCTGGAATATCTGGCTTTAGCTTGCTTCGTGTTTTCTAAAAGATTTTAAAGCAAATATTCAGAACACAGAGAGCTCTTTACACTAGCACAGAAATACACACGAGTAGGGAAATTCCCTCCTTGACTTTTAAATTGTTTTTTTCAGAGCTGAGGGTATGCTTTGGCTTATATCAAAATGCTCAATACATCCTTTGCCACAGCTGTGTCTGCGGATGCACATGCACATTGTGGTGTCTAACTGGCTGATCTGTGCCCATGCAACTCCTAATTTCAGTCCAGCAAATGCACACATGCATTTTCATCAGCCAGTCTTAGTGATTTCCCCAAAAACAACATATGTCAAGGGATAACAGAAATTTCTGATTCCCAGTGTTGACATCATCCTACTTCAATTGTTTCCCTTTTAGACAAAATAATCTTCTTCCTCTAGGGTTTTGCCTGCTTTGGAGTTTGGTGTGAATCAGTAGAAACTCAATGTTTGCTGGTTTAGTTCTGCCACAAAATTAGCTTACAATTTGAAAAGAGATCAGCTGGTGAATTAGTGAGAAAATAAACTTATTTTAAAGGCCTGACTTTTGAGGTAGACAAGAATTTGTTATGCGCTGTTAGATCCTTCATTTTTTATTTCAGTGATTTTATTACCAGAGCAGGATCAACTTTCTTCCACAGATCCCCATCACTCACCACTGCAATCTGGTGTATTTGCCACGTGTGGCACCCATTGATGGAGTACTGTGCTATCATCTAAATTAATTCAGCCCTGGTTCATCTTATTTAAAGCTCCCAACTGGTCTTACTCTAACCTGTATTTTTGCATGGTTAGCTAATAATGGCATGGGCAATAAAGCAGGAGTTAGATGAACTAAATACTTTTTTCTTTTTGATTTTTTTTCAAACCAATGAAATACACATTATGTATCACACACTTGTACAACTCTCTCTGTTCAGTAGAGGCTTCCCTGTCACCTCATGGCTCTGCTGACCCCATCATCTCAGGATTAATATCATGTATCAGCCTGCACATGTACTATTCCCAAAGACTCTCACCTTCTGTGCTGTTCTTTGTAGACTTTTTAATCCCATTCCACAAGGCAGTGAGACTGTTCACATCAGTAAGGCAAGAAACTGGATTTTTCACTGTTAGAGCTATGCTGACTGTCTGACACATAGGTGTTATCTATGCCAAATTCCTGAGAACTGATGAGTTCCTATCAAGTCAAAGGAATTTCCTATGCCTTTTGTTGGATTTAACTTCTGGGCCTCTCCACGCTTATCAGGTGTCAGAAATAAGGCATTTCTTACAGATTAGCATCCTTCAAATTGAAGTTTCTTCTTCAGAACCTTCCTCTGCTAGTCCTCCAGGGCACAGCTGCATTATTGAGTTTAATATAAGTACGTTTAATTTTTCAGACCTGAAGATCATGCGTAGGAAGAAGCTTTCTGTCACTTTCCTCCCAAAAGATCTTTGGGTTTCTCAGGGGTTATTTCCTATTCATCTGGTATCACTTTAAAAATTCTCAGTTTTTATTTCCTTGGCACAGTCTGTGCTGGAAAGCATTTCCAGGGTGCTGATTATTCTCGGGGGCTTTGAAGGGTGTTCCTTTATCCAGCAGTGTGTGAACCCTTAGCTTATACCACCTCCATTTTATTTTTGTTTTGCAAACATAACTGGATCGATTAGTGACCATCAGGCTGGTTGGGTTAGCTCACACCAGTTCCTGTGGACAGTGAGAAGACTGGAAATAGATCCACTGCATTTGATTTTCCAGGGAAGTAACCTGGCTTCTGCCTGCAGAGCCATTGACTAAAAGGGATCTTGTGGACATGGCCAGGGCCCGATTCAGCTCCAGACTGATGGTGAACAGCTCAGCAGCTCTGCCTGTGCAGTTGGACAGCAACACTTCTAAAACCAGTGTGGGAAGGATTTTATTTTCTCTGAAACCCACACTTGGTTCAGGATGTGCCCAGAGTACAAACAACAGCTGCAAACAAGCATTTTCTTATCACCCTCTGCAATCTTGGCACATCCCCAGGTTGAACAATAGCCACTGGATTGTCTATTTTCTGGATAAAGGGAAATAATGGGAGTCAATTTGCACAGAGTTACTCCTTGTAGATCAAGGACAATTCTGTAATAAGAAGGGGACATTTTCAAAGAATTCCCAGGGAACAAAAAGCAAAATGCCATGGTTCTTTTTCTGGGAGCATCAGCATACATTCATAGGAGCAGAACCCAAAGAGCTGAGCCCCTGGGCTCACACCACACCGAAGTGGAGGGTTATTTATTCTGTCTTTGGGGTTTTGGGAACTGCTCTTTTCCAACAGGCGGGAACACCACAGACCCTAATGTGCATATCTGAGAGCAGGAGAAAGAGGTAGCTTGTCTAAAGGAGAGGAAAAACAAAGGTAAAGAAACCCTGATAACACTAAATTTAAAAATCAGGAATTCAAAGCATAGTAGAGAGAAGTTTTCACCACTGCCTCTGTCCTGCTGGCACAGGAACTGGGCCAGAGACCTGCATAGCTGATTCTGCCAGTATCCCCTGTCCACAGAGTTTAAGGGAATGACTGAGTTAAGATGGGACTTGGTAAGCCTGGACAAGACCTGTCTTACCAATCTGATATTTTAAAATGCTATTGGGGTGACCGATTACTTTTTTTTCTCCTTTCCCCCACACTGTGCAACTTGTACGAAGAAGTTTAGGTATGCAGCAGAAAAAAAACATTGGCTTGTGTTTCTGGGGAAATGAAGCCTTTGGGCTGTGAAGAGGGTTTGGGATAGAGGGTTTGTGAAGAGGGTGTAGGAGCAGGGCAGGAGGTGAGGCTGGTCCCAGCGGCCAGCCTGGAAAGCATTGGGATGCCAGAGCGGGCAGGACAGGGGGTGCTGGAGTGGTAGGAGAAGGGATAGAGGAGTGGCAGGAGCAGGGATGCTGGAGCAGCAGGAGCAGGGATGCTGGAACAGCAGGACAGGGGATACAGGAGCAGCAGGATACAGGAGCGGCAGGAGCAGGGATGCTGGAGCGGCAGGAGCAGGGATGCTGGAGCAGCAGGATACAGGAGCGGCAGGAGCAGGGATGCTGGAGCGGCAGGAGCAGCAGGAGCAGGGATGCAGGAGCAGGGATGCAGGAGCCGCAGGAGCAGGGATGCAGGAGCAGGGATGCAGGAGCCGCAGGAGCCGCAGGAGCAGGGATGCAGGAGCAGCAGGAGCAGGGATGCTGGTCTCCACGGTGTGCGTGCTCAGGACTGGCCTGGACGTCAGCGGGAGGGGAGGGGAGCCCGGGCCGGCTCCGGCGCCGTTGCTGAGGCAGCAGGAGCCGCGGCAGCATCCCCGAGAGCCGGGCTGGCAAACTCCTCCCTCCCGCTCCCATCCCCGCTCTCCCCGCTTCCTTCGCAAAGATGGCAACCGAGGGGCTGCACGAGAACGAGACCCTGGCGTCGCTGAAGAGCGAGGCCGAGAGCCTGAAGGGCAAGCTGGAGGAGGAGCGGGCCAAGCTGCACGACGTGGAGCGTGAGTGGGGCGCGGGCGGCGGGAGCGGGGCCGGGCCCGGAGCGGGGCCGGAGCGGGGCCGGAGCGGGGCCGGGCCTGGCGGGAGCGGGGCCGGACCGTGCCCCGGGCCGGACACACCGTGCCCCGGGCCGGACACACCGTGCCCCGGGGCGGACACACCGAGCCCCGGGCCGGACACACCGTGCCCCGGGCCGGACACACCGAGCCCCGGGGCGGACGCTGCCCCGCCGCGCTGTGGGGAGCGGGCCGGGCCCGGGGCCGGGCAGGGCCCCGCACACCCCCGGCCCTGGAACACCCTCGGTCCTGCCCGCGGTTCTTCCCTCAGCGCTGGATGCAGTGTCAGCAGCCGGGATGGGGAGTGCTGGCGATTTGCCCTAAGGAGGTGTAGAAGGAGCATTGTTCCCAAAAGCGGCCCCCGTGCCCTTTGGCCAGGGCTGAGTGCTGATTCAGAGGCGCGGTGAGTCAGGGCTGGCGCTGCCGTGTGTAACTCGCAGCATCCAGGGATAACCCGGCAGAAATGATGGACACACCGCATCCCGATCCCCCGATCCGCTCCCATTCAGGAAAAGGCGGCTCACCTTACCTTAGTGGAGCTTTTCAAATAGGTATTCACAAGTTCTGAGATACCAAAAAGTCCTTTTATTATCATTCTTTCATTTTATAATTACAATGATACATTGCGGGGGTCTTTTTTGTTTGTTTTCTTTTGATGTTTTTTGGTTTGTTTTTTGTTTTTTGGTTGTTTTTTTGAGAAAAACATGTATGTTACTATTTCCATCTGAAATCATGTAGCTCGCTCTATTAGAAATATTAGTGAGTCATTAAAACTTTTCATACATGTGTTTTGATGCCTTAAGCATTGAAAAGGAATCTGAGCTTCTATCCAGTGACTTAGTTCATAGTGTTTTGTAAGAATGAGAGACTGAAAAACACTTTTGATTTTCTGGTTGGGAAGGATTATAACAAAATATATATATTCTGGAATAAATAGAGTATTTGCTTGTCTAAGTTAGACAATTATGTTATATGAATGGTCTGTTAATCAGAATTGTTAAAGAAACAGAGATATCCTCATTACAGAAACATCACATAAATCATCCTATTCCCATAATATCATTTCTGTATCAGAAGTGATAGAGTTTGGCTTAACAGACCTCTTAAGCATTCTTAAACCCATTTTTGCTCACAAAGTTTTACCTATGATTGCAGTATACTGTAACTGTGTGTGCTATTGATAGTTCTGGGATATTCTTTGTTATATGTAAAATCTGTACATTTCCAGTGGAAAGTTGTGTTTGCAAAGCCATTACAGCATTTCTAATACAAAAAGTGTTATGCTGCTGTAGAACAATGCTCCCTTATCATATTTTATATCATTTATTATGAATCAGAGCTTTTTTACACTTACATTATTCCCAAGTACTGTTTCTGCAGAGTTTGCTGGTTTCAGAATAAGGCATCATTTCTGATTTCTGCTTGGTTGATTGGTTTGGGGTTTTTTTTTTCCCCTAATCTAAAATGGTATCTTCTGCATTTTTTTGCTCAGATCATGACTTTCCCTCTGTGGTTCCCAAAACAAATAGCTGGCTGAAATAGGATTGCCCTTATTTGTTCAATTGCTTCTGAACAGCAGCTCTCAAAAATGTGCATAGAAAAAGGAAATGCCAAGCATGCATTTGATTTGCAGTCTTATCATTTTAAGGAGTCTATTCAAAAGCTTAAAATTTGAAGTGGAGACAAAAGTTTGTTCTGTTTGTGTGAGATCCATTAATTTTTAAGAGACCATTAGACCCAACACAGAAAAGATCAAAGACCCAAGAGTATCTATATCAATTCCACACCTCCACTTCAAGCCAAACAATACTTTTAATATCTGGACCTCACTATGCTCAAGCTGTTTACTGGCTTTAGCTGATCTGCTTGTCTGAGTGCATGATTTTCCACTATATTTGAGCAATATTGGTGAATGCTTAAAAATAGCTATCTGACTCCAAACTGTTCTAGGCAGGAGTGGGGTTATTATGGCTGTGGTTGGAGATAAGCGTCCTCAGAGAGTCAGTGAGGCTAAACCAGACAATTTCACAGAGTCTCAGCTGCCTCGACATAATGGAAACAGTTTGTCCATTGTCTGTGAAACATTTGTTTTTTTCAGATATGTTCTGGACACAAGCGTCTTTCCAGCTGCCATAATCACCTCCTGCCCTGTGTTTTCATGTCTTGTGATTGGAACATTGGGCAGGTTTCTATGGGCAGTAGTAGGGGGAATGTATCTTTTCCTCAGTGGGTTTATATGGTACTTTCTCAGAAACTTGCTTCTGATTTATGGACAAATCATGAGGAATGGTGGACATGCTTGTCCCCTGGATTGGGAAGACTGGTTGAGCAGAGATTTCAGCTGAGAGCATTATTCTGGCACAGCCTGTGGGGCTGGTGGCTTTGAAAGATGTCTCTTGAAAAGGTAATCCACTAGAAATCAGTTTCTGGCTTGGGCAGAAATTGCTTCACTGACCCTGTGCCAGGAAATATCTGTGAGTTCAGGATGGCTGCTCTCTCACTGTCACAGCCCTTCCCAGCCCCAGAAAAGTGATGAAGGGTGAAGTAGCAAGGCAGCTCCAAAGCACCACCTGCCATGGGGGCTGTCCAGCTCAGTCTCCAGCAGGGCAGTGAAAAGCTCAAGATTTCCTCTATTAGCTCATTAAGGCATGTGAGCTTCTCTATTTATTCCAGAAATTTGAGTCAAGCACAGTCAACAGCAGCTGGATCATCTTAGGTTTTGGTGTGGACAACCACATAACACAGGAAGTGCTGAATCCTGTCAACTCTTCTCTAGACAGAGAAATGTTTAATTCTGGTGCCAAGCCTCCAGCCTCAGGATCTCTAGTCTGCTGTGGGACTTGAACTAAGTCTCACTCTGTGTGAAGAGCTGCCCCTGGGTGCTGAGATATGTCATGGCCCTACTCAGCTCCACACTGGATGAACGTGCTGGAGCAAGGGCCAGTGGGTTTCCTTAGATGACCCTTTCTCCCAGACATTTACAGGGGACCCCAGCTTGAGGCATCAGGGTTATATGAGACACCTTTTAGTTGTGTCAGCTGCATGAATTTTATGTCAAAGTCAGTTTGCACAGAAGAAATGTAAATTTGTCAGATTTTTAAGAATATCAGCTAAAAGTTCTGCTATTAAATGAGGTACAAAGAAACTAACTTCTTCACTAGAGGATGCTGCTCAGGGGAGTTGCTTCCCTGCCCTCTGTTTCCCTCTTTTTCAGCAGGGACATCCCATGGAGTCCTTGGTGCCCATAGTTACTGTTGAAAAGTTGGGTAGTGCACTCTTACAGCAAATATCCAGCTTCCTGCTCACCCAGAGTTGTGTCCTGGCCACCAGAAGGGGTGGCACAGCAGAGTCACCAGTGCCAGTGGCCAGTACCTGTATCCCACTGCACCCCCACAGTGCTGAGAGCCAGCTGGGAGGCACATCCAGAACAACTGTTTGTCCACCTTCAGGCCTGAGGATTTCCCAGTAAAGGGGGGCAGAGGGATAATCTGTTTTCCAGTTATACTTGGGTGGGATGGTCAGCAAGAGCTTCAGCTGCTGCATCCCTGGAATCCAACCCTGAGTGAATTCATCCTTGTCTTTTTCTGGTGAATATGTTCCTATGCCACCCACCTTGGTGTTAGCCACCTGCCAGCTCTGAAGCATTGGCTTGCACCATGGACTCAAACTTCATGGATTAATCCCTCCAGGGACATTACTTGCAAACAGATATTTTCCAGGGCAGAGCTTTGATGAAGGGCTCTCTAACCATCAGCTGTTTGCAGTTCATCAGGTGGCAGAGCGTGTGGAGGCACTGGGACAGTTTGTGATGAAGACGAGGAGGACCCTGAAGGGCCATGGAAACAAAGTTCTCTGCATGGACTGGTGCAAAGACAAGAGAAGAATTGTGAGCTCCTCCCAGGTATGCTGTTGGGCAGATGTTTTTCAAAGGTGCTGTTGAGCACCATACAAATCTTCTGGCTGTGCTATGTGCCACTCCTAGCAGATGATATCTGGGGTTATTGTAAATGTTTTCAAGATGCCCTGGAAGATGTTCATTGGCAATGTGTTTGTTCAGAGAGTGTAAATCTAACCTTTGAATCTTTAGTACACCTCTTGTAGCTAATACCCTAAATATTTCCTGTCCAGTTATACACAGATTTTCCCATATTCCCTCCTACAATAAAAAGATAGACTCACATAAGGCTACATCTGTTTCCTTGTTCTTTACAAATTGAATACTTAGCAAAATTTTCAGGTTATGTGTTCAGAGAAAATTATCAGGAAAAGAGAAGAAATGTTGATTCTTTTAGAGATTTCTATGCACAGAAATTTCTTCTGCAGTCTGTATGATTGATATGACCTTGAAAGCCTCAGACATCCTGCCAAAATTACTGCATTTAGTTGGGCATTTTGAGAAACAGTCCTAACACCTGCTCAAAGCCAGTCTCATAAGCTGGAGGAGGTAATGAGATAATTACTTTCTAGATCCCCTGGTTCGTCCTGAGCCCAGTATGGCAGTGAGTGAGTTTGTTGCATCTCACAGCTGTTCATTGACCTACATGAAATCTGTCAGGGGTCTCACTTGAGGGATAAAAATAGACAATCTGCATTGCAGGCCACCTTCACTTACTGTGAGTTTTTACCATTCATGGTGATTTCAACAGAGAGAATAACTTAAATTTTTAATGTCACATTTTTTAAAGTGGTTAAAATGTTAGTGTGTTGATCAGAAAACTGAACAAACATGTTGAAATGCATTTTTGCTCTATTTAAGAACTGCATAAGTCCGGGTACAGAAGCAGTTGTTGCTCAGTAATAAACATTTCACTTTCATGATACAGGGAAGATAACAATATTATGTACATAAGGCAAAGATGTACACCAAGTGATGGTGCTGCTCTCTGTACAAGGTTCTATGATGGATAATTAGCTGGTTGTATAGTGGATAATTGAAGGTTAAGTAAGTGTAGTGACAAATAAAGGGAAAACCAGGATCAGACTGGAAAGGGAAGATGAATAAATAGTGCAATATCCATAAACAGTCAAGTGAGGCAAGTGAGGGCTTACAGGTGGCAGGTTCCTGAGGAGATGGTCCTGCCCATGGCATGTGCTGCAGGTGAAAGGAGTACTCATGAAGCCATTAAGAGGGAAAAGAAAATAAATGAAAAATAAATTAGTCTTTTAATCAAACATGAGTCGTCTCAGTGAGGAGGTAATGCACTTCTCTTGTGGTAGATACAATAGCACTACTGATAAGTGTCTCCTTGATGCTTCACTGTGACCACTGTGCTGTTAAGATGGAGACAAAAGGACATAACAGACTGGGGAGAGGAAATGAGCAGCAGAGTTTTCTCCAATCTGAGAAGCAGGCTGGCAGCCATGTCTCTGGAAAGGCCTCAGTTTCTCTTTCTCTGTGCTTTCATTTAGGATGGGAAGGTGATCGTGTGGGATTCCTTCACTACCAACAAAGTAAGTGAAACTTCAGCAAAGTTCTGTGCCTAGGGCAAATGGCAGTGGGATGAGGTGAAGGGCTCACAGGTGTCACTGGAGGCAGTGGGATAATGGGATAAAATGCAGACTTCCACTAGCACCCCAAAAAAAGAGCCCAGGGCAAGTCACGTCCCCTGACCTGTTTCTGTCCCTGTCAAGGCACTGGGGTTTGTCATGGTCTGCAGTGAGCAGCTCTGATCCAATCTCTTTGCTCACAAGGGAGGCAAAGCCCAGGGGGAACTTTCCTGGGCACTCCTGTGATCACTGGAGGTCACTGGGGATCTCCAGCTGTGGTGCCACTGCTCCTCCAAGCCCTGCCTGGGCTGCCTCATGGCACCCTCCTTCACACAGATGAGGAAAAACTACTTGTTTTTAACTCACTTTTACATGTGCAGCAGTGGAGACCTTTCACAGCACTGGATGACCCAATAGAACATGCTCTGTGATCAGTTTGGGACTCATAAATAAGGGAAGTGTCAGAGGAGGACTGGCCATCCTCCTGCTGCTCTGCTGCGTTCTGCAGTCAGGGTTGTTGACTTACACATGAGTTGTGGCTGGGGGAAACATCTGTACCTTGCACTGACCCTGAGGATGTCCCACAGAAACACTGAACTTACTGCTCCCACTGTTTTCCTTGCATGGATGGGAAGCAGTGAGGTGCCAGTCTAAAGGGATGCTGTGTTTCAGGAGCACGCCGTGACGATGCCGTGTACCTGGGTGATGGCCTGTGCATATGCCCCATCTGGATGTGCCATTGCTTGTGGGTAAGTTCCCAGCTGCCCCAGCAGCTTACACAGAGATGCTGCATTTGTTGCAGTGTCCTGGTGGCTCCAGAAGCTGACAGATAGAAGTTTGTGTGCTGTGATTGTGGATGGAAGGTCTACATTCAGTGCCTCTGATTCTATTTCCATAGTGGCTCGTACATACCATCCCCACTGACTTCAGTGCAATAACATTTGTTGTGTAAGCATGGAAAATAATCTTCTTTTAGCATTTATTTAATGGGTTAGGAATTCTACATGCATGTAACTTCCCTTTTCTAGTGTGGTTTTCTACACTGGATATATTTTCAAAGGAAAAGAGATTTTAATTGTGTTCTTGCTTTGCATTTATTATTTTATGACAAAGGTTCATCATTAATGATTACCAGTATGTGAATAGATCTTGCTAAGATGAGATGGGGAGAAGTAACCCCATCCTTGATAATTTTCTACAAGTTTTCTGATGGATCAGATTTGAAAAAAATAAGTTTATATTGGGAGACAAAACCAAAGAGATGAAATATTGGCAAAATATCTTGTAAGAAGGGACTGGGTAGGTCAGGCAGGCAAAACAAGCTTGAGTCAAGAGAAAGGAACAAGGGCAGACTTCAGTGTGCAGCTTGCAAGCCTAGAAAGCAGCAGACTGAGGCAGAGTAATCAGGCTCTGTACTTGTGTGTGGAAAGGAGTCTGGAAACTGTGGTTTTGACTAGAACCCAAAGAATAGCAAACAAGCTCTGTCTTTACACTTGTAGCAGAGACAGGGAGTGCATGTATACATTGCACCTAATGCTGTATTTCTGTTGTCCTGCCCTTTTAGTGCCATGCACATAATGTAAGGCACAGAACTAGCAACTGGTGGTGTGCCAGGATCCCAGGGACCAGGGCAGGACTGATCTGCCATGGTTGTAGGAAAGGGTCAGATATAAGTGCTATCCTTTACATTGAGTCCTGGCTCTGACACAGCTTAACTGGTACAACTGTCCAGGAGGAGGACAGCAGCTACAGAGGTCAGTGCTTCTGTTGCCTTTTTTCCAAACTCTTCTAAAAAAGTTTTGTCTTCACACCCACTATTTGCTATGCTGCCTTTTCTATAGGAGCCAGGTCACATTTGTTAGGGTAGGTGTATAATGCTGAAATCCTGATCTTGGCAATGACAGATGTCAGCAGGAAAATGGCAGTTTGGCTGCATGTGAAACGTTAACCCTGAGGTGGCTGCTGTCACCTCCCAGTTGATACTTTCGTGAGGTTTCATTCAGTGCCATTTATAAACTCGATAAGGGTGTGAAATCCTGAGGCGCAGCTGTTCAAGTTCTGTAAAGCAGCCAGGCTGGTGAGGCAGCTGGGGCTTCCCTGCACAGGGAGATCCCACACAGCACAATACAGGGAAGTCGGTACTTGTGAGGCTTTGGCAGCACAGCACTGACAGGTGGTGTCCTTATCACCACTCGCCTTTTGTCGTTGCAGTTTTAACCAGTTTTCCTCTCTCTCTTACTGCTATTATTACTCTCTTCAGTGGCCTGGACAACAAGTGTTCTGTGTACCCTCTGACATTTGAAAAAAATGAAAATATGGCTGCAAAGAAGAAATCTGTTGCAATGCACACGAACTACTTGTCTGCCTGCAGCTTCACTAACTCAGACATGCAGGTAAATGCATTCCCTGCTTGCCATCATCTAACAGGAGCTGCACTCGGGTGCAGTGCACATGTCCTTCCTTGCTCCTGGGGCACCCAGGGCCATGTCCTGCTCCCACAGGGGCTGCTGGAACACCCTTGCAGGGGGCAATGAGGGTGCTGCAAAAGCTGCTGTCAGGAAATGCTTGTCATAGCCCCCCTGGCCAGGCTGTCCCTGCAAAGGCCTGTGGCTTCTGCAGAGGGAGCTCACTGGTACCTGTATGTTCTCTGCTCCACAGTTTGTGCTTTTAGGAGCTGAGACTACTGCAAATAGTTAAAACCACAGTTCAGCCAGGACAGGGTTAGGTGCTGTGCCAGCTGATGGTGACTGTATTGTTTGCCTGCTTTGTCCTGGACATCCGGCAAAATTTACTTTTGCTTTCATTCTAAGTATTTTTTATTTATACCAATTGAGCTTGAAGATGGCCCCACAGGGCCATACCTGTTGTCTGTACATGCAGTGTGTGTTCCCTCGAGGGAAAGGGTGATGCTGTTCCCATCTCACAGGCAGTGGGGTGGAGCACAGGGACCCACAATGGGACATGATGGCAAAGCCAGGAACTGAATGCAGATCTTCTGAGACCAAGCCAGCCTTCCTCTCTATTGAATTTCTCAGAGATCTCTTTCTCTAGGAACACAGAAAATGATGAAAGGAGCCAGGATAATCCCCTTGTCCTCTCTAGTTTCTGAATTTAATTAAAGCTCTTCTCAGTGCAGTTCTGCAGCAAAATAAGTGGCAGAATGGAGCATTTTTATAGCTTTTAATGTCAATAGAGCTGCTGGAAAGGGAATACCATGTCCCCTTCTTCCAGATATATGGAGCTCTTCTGAAGGAAATATCAGCTCTCATTGCTTCTATTTCAGGACATGTGAAGCTGAGAGTATGTTGTTGTTTGTCACTCTCTGGTTTCTGTAATGACTCTGAGGTGCTAATTTAAGTCCATTGCCATGGAAACAAGTGGTGGAGGTACCCAGCACTCAGGCTTGCTTAGCCCTGACCTTCCTGTCAGGAGCCGTGTGGAATTAGAGCAGTCTAAATTAAGGGGAATGTTTTTGATGAGATATAAACCCAGTTTTCTCTTTCATTGTCTGCATCTAAATGCTTTGAGATTAAATCTGGTGGCAGGAAAAATAGCCATTTATTTTTCATAATAAAAAGGAAAGAAAAGTTGGGTCTTTTTTTTTTCCATATTAGATACAGCAAACTTTATTGATCTTGAAGGTCATGTATTGTTACTATTATAACAATTGTTAACTATTGGAACTGTTAAGTCATATCACAGTGGATTAAGGTGCTTTACATTTAGCGAGTCAGAAATTTTTCTGAAGTCTTTAAAAATAATTTTTCTTCTGATTGCTAGGTTTATAAGTGATCATTTATGGCACTGCATGTTATACAAACAAATACAAGAAACAGCTTGGCCGAGCTTCTCTTAGGACACTGTTATGTAGCAGATCCTAGAGAATCCCAGATTTCTTACCTTTTTTCATTTACTTGTAGGCCTCAGAATTAAAACTATTCAGTAACTCCGAGGGTGCAGAGTGCTACAAGTACATTGTGCAGGAGCTTTCCCAGCTATGTGCAGAGTAGCTCTGCTCTCCCAGTTTGCATCAGGAGGGATGTGGTGCCATCCTGGAGCAGCTCCAGTGAGGTGGAGGTGTCCCCCAGCCCAGTGTCCCCACTGCTAGGTGCTGCCAGGGCTGCTGTCTTGAACTGCAGCTCAGTTTTCCCACAGAGGCGTGGAAGACTGGGTAGGAGTTGAGGGTTTAGTGTGCTCGTGTGCTTCAGGCAGTGCAGTGGAAAGAGAGGAGGTCTGGGGGTGGCTCATCATGGGTTAGAGTCACTCCCAGGCTCTGTGGGTGCTGAAAAAGGGGGTCCCACTCTTGCTGCTCATCATGTTCCCCTGTGGGCCCTGAGCTGCAGGCTGGGTGACCCACACATCATGTTCTCAGTGCTCCAAACCAATCTTGCTTGAGAGAGCCTCCTGTGCCTCAGTGAGCAGGGAGCCAGGGAGCCTCACTTCCCAAATTAGGTATCTGCAGCTCTGTGGTGTGATAATGCTCCCCATGTGACAATGCTCCATGTGTATTAATAGCAACAGTTAATTGAGATCTCAAGGGTTTGCATAGGGCAGGCAGCCATGCTTCCAAGTGTAGCATGGCTGAGGAGCAGCCTTGAAGTTGAGTCCATAACATTTCTCTTTAAGCATTAACTGGAGCTATGGGTTGCCAGTGGAGCCTTCCCTTGCACCTTTAGCCACTCCTATTCCCTTAGACAATGCTACAAGAACAAATCCTCAGAGCTGAAAGTCTTCTTTCCTCAGCCAAGTACAAACATTCCCCAGAACAGGGGAGTTCATTGATCCAGGCTCAAAAGCTGGCCAGGAAGACAAGTCAGGACTTTCTTCTGCTATTATCATCTGAGAGCATAAGTATCTCTCTGCTGCAGGATTCTGAACAGTCTGTTCTGCAGCTTTGCAGACTTCTGTTTACAGGAAGAATTTTTGGAGCATCTGTCAAACATGTTCAGTGTTTAACCTTTATGCAACTCTGTGAATGGTTTCGTGCCTGTGTGATCATTTTCTTCTTGAAGAGAGTTTTGTTTTTGACTTGTAACTGCCCACTGGGATCACTTGAGTTTCTTCACCAACCATGAGAAAAACCTGTGTACAAAACTGAGGGCCCTCCTACATTCACCCTTGCTTCCTTCCACACCAGTGCACAGGGACTCTTTCAACCTACAGAATCTGTGATTGCATAACAGTTTTGGGTGCCAAGGGGAAATTTTGAACAATTGAGCATCATCAGGATTTAGCCACAATAACAAGCTCTGATCACATGTGCTTTCTACAAGTACTGTAGCAGATGGGCTAGAGCTATGTTCGGTCAGTGTGTGTTCAAGCTCTTTTACACACAAATGGTTTAGGACAAGTGAGAGCTGATGGACTTATCAAACAACTGTCTAGACAGGCTTACTTCCCTTTCAGAAAATCCATGTCTTAAGCCAAATTAATTTGGTTTAACTTGACTATTTCAAGCAGAAAGAAAAAATAATTGGAGAGTTAAACAGGTATACTTAAGTCCAAGAGCTCTTCCATTTACCTGGGTTGAATTCCGACAGTCTGAATATGGACAGAGTGAAATACAGGGGCAGACAAGAATACCAGCATTGTTCTGCCTCCTTCTTAAACACTATGAAAATGCCAGCAGATCCTTACTGCTGTCAGTTGTGCAAAGCCCACCACACAAAAGGGACCATCATTGTGTAGTTATATAGTGTTCATACAGCTCTCCTTTCCACTCTACCTTTTTACCTTAAAAATAAAATCCATAAACTGTACTTAGGTTCACATTGGGCTTATGGTTTTGATTTAGTGCATAGTATTTCATTAAATTAAAGCTATTCTTTGGTGTATGTGTAGGGTGTCTGTTGTTTCTTTGTCATTTCTGAAGGTCATCTGCTGATTCTTGTATAATAACTCTTCTTCTCACTTCCCATAGATCCTGACAGCAAGTGGAGATGGAACCTGTGCTCTATGGGATGTTGAGAGTGGGCAACTTCTACAGAGTTTCCATGGTCATGGAGCTGATGTCTTGTGCCTGGACCTGGCTCCTTCTGAAACAGGAAATACATTTGTCTCTGGGGTAAGCAGGAGCTTTCTCTCATAACATAAAACTAAGGAATATGGAAGTGAAAAGGCAGCAAAGTAGGAGGCTCACAATGTTATTGAGAGAATACTGGAGTGTATGTTGGATGCCCCAGTGCAATCCACTCATTGCAAGCACATTTTCCAAGCTGGAGCAAATTAAACCCCTGACTGTGGGGTCAAACCCACCCAGCCAGTCTGACTGCAGTTCTGCTTACTTAGCAAGTTCCACCCCACATCAAAGCAATCCAGCTTGAGATCAAAACAACGCCTGTGCCGGGAAGGGGAAGGCTCAGAGTTAGAGCAGTGGGCTCCTACCACAGTGGAGGTGTGAGTCCCTGTGGGTGGGAGCAGAGGACTTTCCACACTTTGCTCCTTCCCTGTGCCAGATGGGATGTGACAGGTGTCAGGCTGTGCTCAGGGCATCCAAGTGGGGTTGCAAACAACGTGCGTGCCACTGTGTCCCAAGAGTCAAGGGGCAGCTTGGACACTGGCTAACCCCTGGTGCAAGTTGGAGCAGGGAGATGAGGTGTGGCCACATCTTCAGCTGTTGCTGAGTCCTCTGTGCCTTCCAGTGGTACCAGAGGCATGTAAAGCCCCTTCATCAGTTGGACGCTCTGCTCCCTGTCCTGGCACAGAGGAGCACGCAAACCTCACTGGGGCTGCAGGACTGGACTGGTCTGGGAAAGTACCCAGGGCATCTTCCAGATCATGTCCTGCTGCTGAGGGATCACTGTTCCCAGGCAGCTGAGCCATTGGCACACAGCCTGGCAGTGAGGCAGGCTGGGCATAAAGGTGTATGGGATGGAGGTCCACTCCTTTTCAAGATGACATTAGTCTTTCCCACATTAGAAAGTGAGTGTGCAGATGAGAGCTAGCAGGAGCTGAGAGGCCAGTTGCTGCTGGTAACTTTGGTGAAGGTACCAGTAACCTTGCTGGTTTCTGAGCCTCACCAGCACTGGCCCATGGTTGATCCTGTATTTGATGATGGAAATAGCCCTTATACCAGAGGGTGCCAAACATGGGTTAGAGTGCTTGGAGTCATGATCTTATCCCTACACAATAAACCTGGACCTCTTCTGTTTTGGCTGTTTTTATCAAATTTGGCTGGCACATCAGGAGCAGAGTCCAGCACACTGGCCCAGTTTGGCTGCTGGTGGCACAGCTGCTCTGAAGCGTGACTGAAAGCTAATTCCATCCAAGTGCATTACTTCTCTCGGGTTTTTCTGTCACCCAGCTTGCTTCCCAGAAAGGATAGATTCATTCTCCCTGGGAACAGCTCAGCTTATTATAGGGCAAGGAATCACAAGCAGCTCTGGTACTGCTAAGAGAATATGTCATACTAGTGTTGATAGAGCAGCTTGGGCATGTCTGTGCTTACAGGCAGTCAATTCACCACGTGTAAAACACCACTGCAGTGAAGACCTGTCTTACATCGTGTCAGTGCAGGTACAGGCAGAACAGTGTGAGGGTATGGTGAAGGGGTGGTGGCATAAAGAGATTCCCTAAATACTGTGCCTCTGTGGTACAGTAACCTTGAACTGAAACAAGCAATGTCACTATATCAACATGCTGGCTGGGTGCTGTTACATTTACAGACTTTAATGAAAATTCCAGCCTTCCCTGGTAAGCGCAGGGCTGTGTCCCAGGCTGTTGTGCTCAGTGCCCTCTGAGCAAGGCTCCTCAGCTGAGTATCATTCAGGGGGCCCATCTCTCCACAGGTGAGCTGCTTTCTCCTTCAAAACCTTAGGAGTCAAAGCACCAGTTTGTCAGATTGGTTTTGCCCCAAACTCCCAGAAGAGTCAGTAAGAACATGTAAGCAGTATGAAGGGCTGGGCTTGGGCTATGGTAGGGCTGGAGAGGGAAATGTGTTGGGTCCAAAATATCAAAAAAATCCTGTTTGGTTTCCCTGATGCAGAAACGACAAGCTGGTGCCAGTGAGCATTACATCTTTTAAATAATGATATCTTTACTAAAAACACTAGGATTTCATTTTAACAACATAATTTTAAAAATAGAGAGAGAAATATGTGAATTGTGAAAAGACTGTTTAATTTAATTAGTCATCATATTTGATTAAAATAAATAACGTGGCATGGTCTGGTGGGCAGGGCACTCTGGTTCAGCAAAAGCAGCAGCCACATGGCCTGCCCTGTTCTTCCCACACAGCTCATGGAGGCTGAGCCCCTGGAGCTCAGACTGCCTGCTCCTCAGCAGGGGCAAGTTTATTGAAATCTCCCATCACTCTTCAAAGCAAAGTCCATGTTCTATTTCCTGTGATTACAACTGTGACAGCAGTGAGACATTGCAGCTGAGAGCGTGGGCCTACGGGTATGAGATGGTTCTTGCCCCAAGGACAGTGTAGACTACATGGGCCAAGCCCCTTGGCCAAAGAATTCAGGGTGCTGAGCACTGAGTGTTAAATGATCCTTTCAAACCACAGCTTGGAAGGGCAGGTTTTAGCTTGAGGATGAGATGAAGTGCTGCTATGCTGTTTTTCTCATCCCAGCCACACCATCAAGCATGTGGGTGCAGAGCTCTGACTGGGGTTAACCCTGCTAGGCAGGGTGAGAAACCTTCTGGATGCATTGATTTAATTTTCTCTTCCAGTATATGAAAAGAGTTAGTTATAAAACTCTAAATGCTGGATATTGTTTTTCTATATTGATCATGTTAAGTGGTCAGGGAGCCAGGTGAGTTGTGCAGCTGTGGCAGTACAAGCAGAGCAGGGCTGTGAGTGCAGGGCAGCTCCAGCCTTCATGAGGAACTCTGATCCCACCTACAACTGCACAGCTGAGGGTGCCACTGCAGCCTCTTCTGGGGCTGCTTGGCTGGTTAAATCCTCTTGGAACTGTGAATTCAGAGCCTTTGAATGTAGTGGGCTTGAGTACAGGTATCAGGCACATGAGGGGTGAATGTCACCATTTGCACAATTGCAATGATTGTTTTTTGTTCCTAGGGATGTGACAAGAAAGCCATGGTTTGGGACATGCGGTCTGGTCAGTGTGTCCAGTCATTTGAAACCCACGATTCAGATATCAACAGTGTCAGGTCAGTGTGTTTCTGGGAGAGGACACGTTTGCAGTGTTGAGCAATGTGCTGATTCTATTTCTGAAGTCTGACCTCATCCAAGTAATGTAATGTGTTCTGGTCTTCTTTCACTTGTGTACAGATATTATCCAAGTGGAGATGCTTTTGCCTCTGGTTCAGACGATGCCACGGTATGTTAATTCAGCAACCTAATTTAGAAAAATTCTGTTGCTTCCCAAGTCAGATTTTCCTAAAAGACTAGGTCACATCCACAGAGGACTTTTAGTGACTAAACTGGGCCTGTGACACCAAATTTACAGGAATAATAATCCTGTAACATAAGATATTAAATACCATATATAATGTTCTAGGGAAAATCATAACACTGTAGGTCACTTCTGCAAAATTCTGTACAAGAGGTGCTGACCAAATACTTATTTCAGATTCTCTGTGTCTGAAGTTGCATGACTAAAATTAGTTGTCTTACTGAAAGATACTTGTCTTCACATAGCTCTTGGTCACAGCATGGGAGGAACCAGCTGAAATGCTGCAGCTTGTGTCAGGAGATGCAGCACATCCCAGAAAGCAGAGGGGCCATGGGCTCAGGGCAGAGCAGGGCAGGTGTAGGTAGCTGGTCTCTGCAGCCCCTGGGTGGCCTTGGCCACAGACACCTCTGTGGGCCCTGACTCACTGCCAGCACTCTTCACTGCAGTGAGTCACTGCATCCAGGTCATCCTAGATCACACTTAGGCCCTGATTGAATCTTACTTATCTATGAGCAATCTGCTAGGAGGGGCTCAGAATGCATTGACAGGTAAATTTGATCACCACAATGTATACAAAATGCCATCTGCCTCCTGGTGCCCTCTGCCCCTGAGTGATGATGAGGGCTGATTGCTCTCCCTACAGCTGGTGTGTCCCATGGGGGACCAGGGTGTGCCCCACCACAGCCCTGCAAGGCCTGAGCTGGCACCTAAGTGTAGCATGAGATATGATGGGGAGGCACCTGGCACTTTATTTCTTCTATTTATTCATAAACATCACACTGAGTCACTGAGAGCAAAGACTTTATCTAAAGTACCCTGCCCTCAGAGTTTTGAGTCTGCTACAATGCTAGGTAAACTCCACAGAAACATTCTTTTGTCTTCATTGGATGTGGAGACATTCTAAGGCTCTTTGGAGAGAGTGAACCCTGATTTTATGTTTTAAAACCTGTGACTAGAAGTTAATACCTCTAGTCCTGTGATGGGCCCAGTGGCTCACTGCACACTTGAATGCAGTACTGTGAGCTCTTGAGATGCTGAGGGAGTGATACTGAGAAATTGTCCATCATTAAATTCCAGTGAAAACACTCTCTTTTTATGTCCAGTATCACAGATTCTTATTAATTAATTTGATTTGTTTTTGTTTTTGTTTTTTTTAACCATTCTTGACACCTCTGAATCAAGCAAGAAAATGGGAAATTCCACCTCTGTACTTTTGACAGAGGTTTTGGCAGTTTCCATCTACTTCATTCTTTAAATGAAGAGGTTTGTTTTTGTCGTGTTACAGGGAGGGTACCCTTAACCTGATTTATATACTTGGGGATTCTGAGGAACAGATAAACCTGACTGGAAGTAATCCATGAAATTGTGTTCAGATGACAACATTGTCATCTGCAGTGACCCCAGCTCCCTGTCAGGACAGTCTGATGAAGTTATTCCTCTGTGTGGAGCACTAGGAGACCTGGACTGCACATACCTGGCAGCTCCCCACTGCCCTGCAAATAAAACAGCCCCTTCTTTATGTGCAGACTTGAATAACAGCCATTTTTCAATAGTAAAGTCTTGATATTAGCACTCCCATCTGGCCAGTGTTTGCTTAAGCTTAACTCATTGAGGAGAGGTTTCAGTTCACATAATTTCAAAAGTGCATTTTGATTTCAGGGCTAACAGACTGCCTTTCTGCATGGCAGTGTTAGTCTGAAGTCTGGCAGTGAAGTCTGATACATTATTTCCGTGTCAAAGAAGCCAAATTTTGCTGGCAAATGATAAAAACAGGAAGTATAGGTTGTTAGAGGTGATTTGGAATTTTCCATGAGAAATGAAAACCAGAGATTTGCATTAAAATGTATTATTCCACTTGAATTATTTTCACTGTAGGTTTTTCAAACAGAGAGGCCTCACAGAAGGGCAGGGAGTGTTTGCTAACCTGGCTTACTCAGAGCCAGGACTACCACCTAGGCTCCTCTGTGCCACATGGTCTGTGTTCTCAGTAGTGATTAGAGGTTTGATCCCATCTCCCAGGCTCCAGCTGTGGCTAAACCGTTGTTTAAGGCATTGTCTCCACATCACCTCCCCAGCAGCAGGATGCCCTGATAAGCACAGAGGGGAAGCAGGAGGGTGTGGGGATTCCAGTGGGTACCACAGCCCAAACCCCACCACTCATGTCTTTCTAGGACAGGCAGGAGGCTCAGACAAGTGGCTTGAAAAAGAAAGTTCTTCCTGCAATGTATAGAAAACAGCCTTGTGTTGCTTAGATCCCTGCTAGAGGATCCCAGTGACAGCAGCCAGAGGCAGGAGCCAAGGAGGAAGCAGAAAGAAGCAGAAGGAAAGAAGCCAAGCTGCCACTTCCTGTGATGTCTATTAAGCTGCACTTCCCACTCCCATTTTCTCCAAATATTGTAGCCAGTGCTTCCAGCACTTACTGAGGCATGTGTGTTGGTTTTGTTTTAATCCTAGTGTCGTTTATATGACCTTCGTGCAGACAGAGAAGTAGCAATTTATTCCAAAGAGAGCATCATTTTTGGAGCATCCAGTGTGGACTTCTCTCTCAGTGGTGAGACTTGAACTTCGGAAGTTATCTTAGTGTTCAGATTTGAGAGGAACTGTAAAATTTTTCAGTTTAATTTCATGAAACATTCGTTATTAAAAGTTGTCAGAAGTAATAAGTACCAAAAGAAACATTTAATGCATGGAAGCTTTTTTTGCCTCTGTAAAAATAATTGCTCTTTAAATAACCTAGCTAGCTATGGCTTCTTTGTAGTGATGAAAGTATTTTCCTGGCCCTACTGAAGGCAGGAAATATTTTGCTATTAACTACAGCTGGGCTAGAGTTTCACAATAATAATGAAAAACATTTCAAAGGCAATATGAAATGTAGCTAACTATTAAGTGCAGTTACATAAATAGTTTTTAAAAGGATAACAAATGATTAATAATAAAAGTATATTAGAGGGGTATGAAGAAAGAGACATTACCACTTTCACTACAGATCCTGAGCCATAAGCTCGAGTCTTGTCTCCCCTGTCCCAGCAGAAACGCAGAGCTCCCCAGTCTCCCTGGGTGGGGTGAGTGGGTGGTGAACTGCCCTCCTCCTGGAACTGAGGCCAGCGTCTCTGTCATGGTCACAAGCACCACAGCTTGTCCCGTTGGCAGTGAATCACTTACCAAATTGTCTGTTAATCATTCAAGCATTTGTATTCAGCTTCTTGTGTAAGGTCTGAGTAAAGCTGTTAAAGTGCTCTTGAGTCTGTCACGATTGGAAGCCATCCTCCATCTCTAATGACTGAACCCATTCTATGTAATTTAACTAAAACTTAACAGTGCTTTTGACGAATTGACTGTAATTGTTGCCAGCTCTGGAGCACGGTGGCCCGGGGCAGGCAGTGGCCACAGGCTGGGCTGGTGGCTCGTGGGCTGCACAAGGCCCAGCTGCAGTCATGGTAAGAGCTCACGGTGTAAAATGTGATTCTCTCTGCAGGTCGCCTGCTGTTCGCAGGCTATAACGATTACACCATCAATGTCTGGGATGTGCTGAAGGGGTCCCGTGTGTCCATTCTGTTCGGACATGAGAACCGTGTCAGCACCCTGCGGGTGTCTCCCGACGGGACCGCCTTCTGCTCGGGCTCCTGGGACCACACCCTCCGAGTAAGTGCCGGGAGAGCCTGCTTGGGGTGCCCCTTTCTTCAATTGATGAATAAAAGGGGCTGAGGAGGAAGGGCAGTTAGAGGAAAACTGCTCTAGAGGAACTAAGGAAGGTATGGAACTGTAAAACATGAACAGCAAAGCCAAAGAGAAATCCCCGCACGGTGCTGGCAGAACTGCTGAGTTTGAGCTTGCTGCTGGGTTACATGGTATCGTTGCTGCTGATACTCTGTACCGCAGTGTCATCGCCTTACCGGAGTTAATGTAAGGCTTGATAGGAGTCAGTGTTATAAAGGAGTTCAGCTCTCTCTCTTTCTACAGATCTGGGCGTAACCTGAGATCCTACATGCAGAATCGAATGAAGACTGAAACTCTGGACTACAAAAACTGCATAAAGAAGCCATTCCTCAAAATCAAATATTCACTACAGTCCAAAAGAGTAACACTCAACCCACGGGTTAACACAACTAGATAGAAAATGTAGTCTGCTTGAACACATAGCAAACATCAACTTGTAGTAAAATGAAATGTTTTAATTTTTTTTTTTAAACGATATTCTTTTATTAGAATTAGTTTCATTATTTATGAAGGGGCTTCTCTCCCAAGTCACCTGTATCATAGAATTGAGTATTTCAGTGCACATTATGTATTTATTTGCATGAATTTAGTTCCTTTTAAAAGTGAAAAAAAAAAAAAAAAGTCCTGATTTTTATCAGGTTATAGTGAAAGGCTTTGGAAACATTCCGTAGTAGCATATTGAATTTTGGTGTTGAAAAATGGAAAGAGAAACAATTCTGATACTTTATGGTGTTATGGATGACTGAACCTTGGTGGTAAGTAGAGGAGCAAAGGACCTACTGTGAAGGTACTGGCTGCTGTCATAAAAATGTATTTTTTGTACAGAAGAAAATCCCTTCAATCCCTGTTTTTTCCTACTGTCTTTTTAGATAGAAATAAGTATTTCATTCATGTTACCTGAATATAAAGAATCTAAATATATACAAACTGATAAACAGCAAAGAGGAGGGATATAAACATGATTTACATAATCATGAGGTAATACTTAACCAGTAGTTTCTTAGAAATTTTTAATTGTATCACTTGGTGAGTGAATTTTCTTTTACTTAAAGAAATACTACATGCTGAGCACTAAGGGATACTACATGCTAAGCATTGAGCACCATTGTACTGATGGTCAAATCTTTTCCAAGTCAGTCATAGTCATTCTATGACCATGATTCTTATTTGCATTTGAGCAGGTCATACAACTTTGGCAAGGCAATATAGCTTAGATGTATGTTCAAGCAGTATGTGCCCATCTTAAGGTCCTTCTGCAATGTCAGAACAGTTGTAAGTTCGTGCAAATACCAGTCAGATCATACAGTCCTTACTCTCACAGTCATCTCCCAATGCCATGGACATGGTTTTGTCATAGTTGAATTGGAGAGTGAATAACAGTGAGCTGTTGAAAATCTGCTGTGAACCACAGTCCTGCCAGTGTTTGATATGTTTGATAAATGCTGATGAGAGCACATGAGTCCATCTGATGCAGGAGTCACTGGTTTTCAGGAGAGCAGACAGCTGGCAGCACCCAGCCCTCTGTGTGAGCGTGGGAATGCCATTGCTGGCAGGACCACCCCACACAGAAGTGATGCTCTAGAATCGAGATTGCATCAGATAAAAAAGAGATGATTATATTTGTATTCATACATTGAAAGCTATTGGGACTAGAGTGTCAGCTCTGCTCATACCAACAGGTACTGAGTCTGACCTGAGCACAGGCACAAGGGGAGCAAAGAGCTGGAGTAATGCTGGGGGCTTGCACAGCCTGGCCTTTGAAGTGCAGGTGGTGAAGTACAGCTCTGAATGTATCATATGTATGATTTATATTTAGATTGGAACAAGAGAAAACAAGCTTACTGGAATGAACCTGTTTACAAGATCACTGGTCACTGGAGTTTAATGATAACATCTTCATTCTATTTACAAGTGGAATTTCTTTACAATTATTTAAAAATCATATTGGAAACAAAGTCTCCTCATCCATGAAAATATTAGGTTCTGTGAATCCATAACCAGTTAACCTAGGACACTGACATTTATACCAGCCTTCAATCCCTAATGGAATAGGTTGGCTGTTTTCACTTGGAAAAGTCAAATCTGATGCTTTGCAATATCTGTGGCAAACTATCCCTATAACAAACTGAATGCACTATGGAAATGTCATATAGAACTCACTGTGCAATATTGAGTCAATACACTGTACACATTTGATCAAAAGATGAATATTAATGTTTAGACAGTATTTATTGGCGAGATGTTTGTTTCAAACATAATACATTGTGTTGATATTTATGAACAGCCTAAATACAATAAATTGTATTTTACATATTGACAACATTGTATATACTAGTTCTTTTCATTGCTTAGGTATTTGTAATGGTGGTTATTTGGTTTTCTGCTTTTTTTTGACATGCACTTTTTGCACCACACAGTTTGTTAAATTATTTCCCCTGCAAAAATCTCAGGTAAAATCCAGATCTACCATAAAATTGCTTCTGGAATATCTTCTGGAAATACCCAAGGTGAACCACAGCAAATGAGAGTGAGCAGCCCATGAAAGTGCTTGAAATGCCCTGCATTCAGAAGGCCAGAATTCAGATCGTTTTCCTGCTCAGAAGGATCACAGCTAATGTAATGTTTTCTTTCCAGATCTTTATTGCCATACCCAGGAAGGAACGGGAAAATGCAGAGTATATGTTTTGTGGGAGCTCCTTGTGTTGCAGCTGCATGCCAGTGAAAAGCCAGGCACTGCTGAGGGCCCAGGCTGTGACTTTTTGGGTAAAGCAGCAGTGCAGATCACCTGGAGGTGCAGCAGTTCAGCTTTCTGCCTTGTCAGGAGAGAACTGAGCTGTGGCCAGCTGTCCTCTGCACTTCAGTGTAGGTTTTATGGTCAGCCTGAAGGTGGCTGGTGGAAGTGCTCAGCTTAGTCACTGAAAAAAGCACCTTCCTAATTTAGGTGCATTGTTTCATTTCCCCTCTTCTGAGGCCCCAGGGAAAGTGCTCAGCCAGCTTGTTTTGAGTGACATCAGTGCCCAAACTGTCACCAGATCCAGAGAGAATGAGTCTGACATTGCATCTTGCACTTCTGTTCTTGCATGGAGAAATGCCGTGGGTTTTCCACTTCAGGGCCACTGCCTTTGGGTGGGCATGGGCTTGCCACCTGTGAAAATCACCTCTTTGTTGCTGAGGTAATGGTGAAAACATTAACCAGGATGGGCCTCAACTTCCCATCAGATAAATGACACTTAGAGGAACAAGACACTGAAGTACCTATTGTGTTTTTTACTCGCTAAAGGCTGTAGGGGAGGCTTTGGAAAACCCAGCGTTTTAAGATTTCCCTGTTGGTATGTCAAGCTTTTTTGTGCCAGAAACACCTCTATTCCATAAACGTGTGCAGACAGGGGAGCTGTATCTGGGCCCATCACTATCAGATGGCTCTGTTAAACAAAAATGCTATATAAACAGGAAGGGTGGAAAAGGATATTGCTAGAGAAAGAGCAGCCTCTCCCTCTCGCACTCATGCTGTGAGGAATGCAATAGGAAATTCTTGCTCCAGGATTAACAATCATAAGGAAAAATAGTTTTAAAAGCATGTGTATAAAGCTCTTGTGAAAAGTAAAGATTTCATTCCAGCCACCGCTCTAGCACATAACCAGACTGCATTTCCCTGCTCCAAAGCAAAACAAAAGCCAAATACGGGGATGCAGAACTAAAGTTTGCCTTAGGAGGGACTCGTAAGGGCCAATCAGGCCAATTCTTGATAGCGATCTGAGAAATTGCAACAGGATTGATTCCAACCACCTATTTTTAGATTTTCTAATGGGGATGTGAAATGGAGACAGCTGTATCTCTAGAGCGATGGAGTGAAGCCAAGCAGCCCTGTGCTGGAGCGTTGGGCACCTGGAGGCTGTTGCGGGAGGAGAGGTGAGCGCGTTCACGGTGCCGGGAGCCGCGGCAGTGCTCTGTGTGCCGGGCTGTGTGCGACACTGCGGTCACAGCCACCGCCAGCACCGCACCTGCGAGCGGCACCGAGCAGGGAGCTGGGTGCCGTGCCTGCCGCCGCGCCCGGGCTCCCCGGGGATGCAGGGGACGTGTCCCGCCGGGCACGGCACCCTTGCCAAGCGCTGTGCTCAGCCGCTTTACACCAGCACTGTGAAAGGCCCGCCCTTTGCACCATGAAGGTCTTATATTTTGCCTGTGTGCTCATCAAAAAGTAAAGGCCACTGCATATGCTGCACTCACCCCATGATCCTAGAAAACCTACATCTTCTTTGATGCAAAGAATACAGGTTCGGTCGGGCCACTAATGAGGAACAAAAAACAAAACCTAAAAGGAATTGAAGCGAGTATTTGAGAGCCAGCAGCCGATAACTGAGTGCATCCCTGGGCTGCCCAGCGGGGCCCGCAGCACGGCGCCGCAGATGCTTTTCCAGGGATGCGGGCGGTCCCTCGCGATGGGAGCGCGCCCGCCCCGGCTCGGCCCCGCCCCGGAGGAGGGGAGCGCCCGGGGCGGGCTGGGCCGGGCCGGGCCGGGCCGGGCGGAGGGGCCGCCCCGCCTCTTAGTCGGCGGCAGCTGCTGCTGCGGGGCCGCCGCCGTGGGCAGCCGCCATGCCGCGCTCGCTGAAGGAGGAGACGGCGCTGCTGCTGGAGGATTACTTCCAGCACCGCGGCGGCGGCGCCGCGCTGCCCCCCAGCCCCACGGCGGCCGCGCTGCGGCGGGCGGCGGCCGAGCTGGAGCGGCAGGAGCGGCCCTTCTTCCGCTCCTGCGCGCCGCTGGCGCGGGCCGAGCCGCGGGAGGCGGCCGCGCTGCTCGGGAGGGTGGCGGCGCAGCTGGAGGCCGACGGTGGCCTCAACTGGGGCCGGCTGCTGGCGCTCGTGGTGTTCGCCGGCACGCTGGCGGCCGCGCTGGCCGAGCGGGGCTGCGGCGACGGGCCGCGCTGCCTGGCCGCCCACCTGGCCGCTTACCTGGCCGAGGAGCGCGGCGAGTGGCTGGAGGCGCACGGCGGATGGGTGAGCGGGGACGGGCGGCGGGGAGCGGTCTGGGGCGGGCGCCGGGACCCTCGCCCCCTCCCCGGTGAGCGGGGCAGGGCAGCCCCCGGCTCCGTGCAGCGACTCGTCCTGGGGGAAGACGTGCCCGTGTCGGCGATGGGCGTGCGCGGCACCGGCGCGGAGCGTCCCTGAGGGCTGCCGGCCATCGCCACACGCGGTGTGTCCCTGAGGGCTGCCGGCCATCGCCACACGCTGTGTGTCCCTGAGGGCTGCCGGCCATCGCCACACGCTGTGTGTCCCTGAGGGCTGCCGGCCATCGCCACACGCGCTGTGTCCCCCAGGGCTGCCGGCCATCGCCACACGCGGTGTGTCCCTGAGGGCTGCCGGCCATCGCCACACGCGGTGTGTCCCCAGGGCTGCCGGCCATCGCCACACGCGGAGTGTCCCTGAGGGCTGGCGGCCATCGCCACACGGGCTGTGTCCCCAGGGCTGCCGGCCATCGCCACACGCGGTGTGTCCCCCAGGGCTGCCGGCCATCGCCACACGCGGTGTGTCCCCCAGGGCTGCCGGCCATCGCCACACGCTGTGTGTCCCCCAGGGCTGCCGGCCATCGCCACACGCGGTGTGTCCCTGAGGGCTGCCGGCCATCGCCACACGCGGTGTGTCCCCGAGGGCTGCCGGCCATCGCCACACGCGGTGTGTCCCCAGGGCTGCTGGCCATCGCCAGCTATGCTCTGGGCCATTGGGGTGCCCCGGGTGCCCAGTGCTGCGGTAGCCAGATCCCTCCCCTCTGGTGCCCGCACATGGTCCCATTGGGGTGCAGCCTCCCTGTATGGCAGGAGTGATGCTGCTGGCTGAGGGAGAGAAGCTTGCCTTTCCCTCAGGTCTACAGCCTGTGCATTTCGGCCGGCAGGCTGGCACAGGTCCTCTCCCAGGTGTGAGCACAAACCCGTGCCAGTTCCCAAGTACACCTGTGTATTAAGGCACCCACCCTCCAGACATGCGGCTCTTTTTCCTGCCCGTCCTCAGGCCGGTCAGGTCGGGTCTAGGGAGAAAAGAGATGCACACATTTAAGGCATCGGTACAGCTCTGCCTGTGTTTTTGAACAGAATGTCAGCAATCCCACAGAACTGCTCGTTTCCCATTCCCAGTCCTAGTGGAATGCTTTATGTCAGTACAAATAAGCACTAAAAATAGAAAGGAAGGGAAGTAGCCACTGGTTTCGTTGACTTTTCCAGAGACCAAAATGAACTTAGTTTTCCAGTGGTCACTGGTCCATCTGGCCACTTATAACAGTGTAGAGGTTGGCTGCAGCATACACTGTCACTTGGCAAAATTGGGGAAATCTTATTGCCTGTTAGCACAAATCAAAGTGTAAAGAACAAAGTTCCGGAAGAAATTAAGAGTATAACTTGTTTACATAGACATCTGCGGAGCAGAGTTCAAACACGACCATCTGGAGTTGTATTGCTGCCACTTCTGATTATCACAATGATCTGGGGGAGCAGCTGCCAGCTTTGCTCTGTCATAGGTCAGCTCTGAGCAGTGTCCACATGGCCCTTCCAAGACAGTGTGTAATCGGTCCCACGTCCACTGAGATGGGACTGGCTTTGGGCTCCTGTCTTAAAAGTGGAAATTTCCATATCCTGTGTTTTAGAGGTTTTCTGAAACTTAAATTAAGAGGAACAATGCTGGCAACTTCCATCAGAAACTCGTCTAAAAGGGCAAGAATATGTAATGACACACGGAGCATCTCAATAGGAAGTGACCAATTGTCTGTTGAGCAAATTATACACACAATTGTAGCTGCTCCTTTCAGTTGCCTTGTGCAGAGGCTCTCACAAAGTGTTTTTGCCTGTGCCCAAGGCAGTGGGTTTAGACTGTCGTGACTGAAATAGAGACTTCTGCAGCTGACAGGCTGGGCTGGGAGGATGAACCTGTGCTCGAATTGCAAGCTAAGCAACTGAGTGTCCTTTGTGTTGGTGTTGCAGGATGGCTTCTGTCGCTTCTTCGGCAGGCAGGGCTCCGAGGCGGCCGAGCAGAGCAGCACCATCGGCAATGCCATCGTGGCGGCGGCGGCGGGCATCGGCATGGCAGGACTGGCTTTTCTCTTGGTGCGGTAGGCCCACGGACGGACCTTCCGTGGCAGAGTACTCTCAAAACTGACAATTTACCAGATTCCACTTTATTTTCTATAGAACAGACCCTCTAAGAAGAAGTCTATATTTTTAAACTGGCTCAGAAAACTGCCTCACCAAATCCTTGGCTATAAACTGCTTCACTCGCTCCCCAGTAACGGCACAAACTAGAGCACTGTTTGTGCGTGTTCAACACCTGTTGTCTCCAAACATCCTCTGGACTTTCTTTTTTGAAGGTGTAACCTAAACTTTAGCATGGTTCATGTACTGTAACTTCTGAGTGCTTGGTGTTATGCTAGGAAAACATTATGGTGGGCTTGCTACTAAACCCTCTGTTCACGATGTCTTATTTGCGTGGAGGCAAGTCTCAGAACCCGCGTTCATTAATGCTGTAAAGTGGGTGAACATTGACTGTGATCTAACGTGGTTTATGGCTTCAAACGTGGTGCACAGCACTTGCAATCAAGGCAACTCATTTGTTGATTTAGAGCAATTGGTGCCTCTGATGCAAGAAGCATTAGGGCTTAATGTAACATAAGGCTGAATTCATTACACTACAAGAAGGTGAGTATTGATACAGGACAGTAATGGCTGCAGTACTGGTTCCTACTGAAAGGAAAAGAATTTAAATATTAAACCTTAATTGGTATATTGAAATCCAGTGAAGGCTGGAATTTCTCTGGATTTCCCTTACAAAGTGAGAATTTCCATATATCTTAATATATTTTTGAAGTATTTATCACTGTATAATACTTGTAGCCATGACATCTTTATTTTTGTTTAAAACTTAATGCTGGTTCTTGTCCCTCTAGTTTGTATCAAGCATTTGTCTTGTTTGAGTAATATTTCACTCTGTTTTCAAAATGCTGTGTATTTCTTTCAATGGTTGTACAAATTGCCTTATGTTTCTGTAGCTTTTTAATAATGTCCTTTGGTTATTCACAATGTGTACAATTTTACTATGTTGACTTCAAAGGTGAATAAATGTTAAGTATTTTTATTTTAAAAAACTGTTCTGATTATTAGATCGGATGGATGCTGGTGCTCAGACAGTGAGTGTTTTTGGTGGTTACCTAGATGCTTGTTTGTATTCACTGTATTGCTGATGCTTTGAGGTGAGGACTTGTACAGCACTTGTAGAGCAGTCTGATACCAGTCCTCAATGCAGTCCTGCAGTCCAGACTGGAGATAATACAGCCTGAGGAGAAAATCCCATCCAAAAGGTCCATCTTCACTGTGGTGACTGGAAACAACCTGGTGGTTTTTTAAGCCAAAGCTTTCCAAAGTTTACTAACATAGGCAGGTGCAGCCAGCCTCTTCCAAGAGCTGCTCATGCTTGTAGAGATGACAGAGCTCTTGTTTCTTCTCTGCCAAGGCTTGCTGCTGCCTCTCTCACACACGCTTTTTTACTGAAACTGGAGTTTCTGAGTCAACTGTGCAGTGTTTTGCTGGAGTTCAACCTTCTTGCATTAGTCCTACTGGGCAGCTGTAATCTTTGAGGGTGTTGGGCTTTGCTCTTTTAAAAGGTGGTCTCATGCCCCTGTCTCCAAGCTGGGGGCTCTGATGTCTGTTAAATGCTGCAAGTCTATTGCTCAGCCTCCCTCCCTGGCTGCCTGTGGGCCCATGGTTCTGCCCTTTGAGAGGGTCCTCCTTGGTGGGAAGAGCACCCAGTGGGCAGCAGACTTTCAAAAGCTCAGCCTGGCAGCCAGGTCAGTATCACTGTGGCTGGCAGTGGCCACCCTGCTTCTCCTGCTGGCCACTGGGCCCTGGGGCAGGCATGCAGCAGCCACGGCCTCAGGCTGGACAGAGCAGCGTTGTGCTGGCTGGCCACAGATGCAGGAGAAGGACAAAAAGGGGCATTCAGGGATGGTAAGTCCCACAGAGGCAGGAAGGAGCTGGTGGTGCTCCCCCTCATGCTGCTGGCTCTGAATAAACGGCTGCTTGTTCTCCAACTTCCAGTTCTCTAAACTCCAGCTTGCCTCCTTGCAGCAAAAGGACTGGGAGCCTGTGGTGCAGGACTGTGCTTGGTTCCTCTCTCAAGTTCTGCAGGGATGACTCCCACATGTGGCAGCTGATTGCTCTGGGCGTCTGCCTGCAGTCATCCAGGAGGCTGCACTGCCTGGAACTTTGTCCACAGTGGGAGTAAGCTGGTTGGTCCTGAGAACTAAAAGTAGTTTCTAAAACATGAGATGCTTTGGGGGATATATGATGAAAAGCATGGGGAATGACAGGGCAAGAAATGCTCTAAACAGAGGTCAAATGTCTCTCCTGTGCCAAACAGAACAAAGATAAAATATCTGTATCTTGATTTTCAGTGTAATCTGATCTGGCAGGCCCCATGAAAACAATAGCAGAGAGGATATTTATGCTGGCTTTTACAGTCTGCTCTGGAAAAATGAAAAATCCCCCAACAAACTCGGCCTGGAAATGTCCTTTAATAAAGTCACATCAGCTTTTGGTGTAAACCAGACCCTTTCCAACGTGCAGCTTGAAGAGCATCTGCCATTCTTTCTTGGCCTGGGAGAAGCTGGGACTGGATTCTAAGAGCCAGGAAAGCTGCAAGGCTGAGTCAGAAGGCTGCAGTGCAGCTCTGCAGTGAGTGGCAATACTGCCTGGAGCCAGGCTGCTCTGGTGGTGTCTGCTGGGAGCCTGTGCTCAGTCCCCTGAGAGCAGGGGCACAGCCCAGGCTGCTGGAGCCTGGCACAAGAGGGGGTAACTGCCTGTCCCAGCCAGAGCAGTATGGGAATGTAGGATTGAAGAGCAGGACTTAAATCACTGGAGCCCCATTGATTTCAGGGCAGTTCAGACTAACTTAGCATGACTTCTAATTTTTTTTTTAATTATTATTTCAGTTTTCACCTGACAGTTTGTCTCAATGAAGTAATGTATTTTCTCAATTGAAAACTGCTGCTCATCCGCTTTTCTGCCTCAGAAAAGGGAAGCAAGATGCTGCAGTTTCTTCCTTTAAATGCAGAAGGGAAGTAGGTGGTGTTTCAGTGCAAGGCTGTGTCTAATCCTCATGGCAGATTTCAGCTCTCCAGCACTGTTGTACTTGCTGGGTCTGTGGTGGATGCAGCAGGCTCATCCTGTCTGAAGATTTCCACATGGCAGTAGCTGCAGGTTCTGCAGGGGGCCCAACGAGTGCTGGCAGGATTGAGGGGAAAGGAGAGGAGTGAAGGTGCTGTCTGGGCTCTTCCATCACCTGGCTGCTCATACCAGTTTTGTGTCTTTCCTGCTGTGCTGTTATGAAGACCTTTGGAGGGCTGGGGAAGGTGTGTTCCCAGTTTATAGAGGTGCTCACAATGGTCTCACTGGAGGTGTCAGTATTATCTGCTGGTGCTGCACCTGCTCCCTACACAGTTCCCTTCTAAAGGAACATCAACTGGAACCTCTGGCCAAGGTTGCAATGCTGTTGCAGCAGCCCAGCTCTTATTAAAGGAAAAAGCAATTTACTCATCAGGCTTCTTAAGAGCATTGAACTAGCCAGTGGGTTTCTTTTTGACTTGGAAAAAATGAGGCACTGTTAGAGCTCAAAAAAGTGAGTTGCAGGATGGTGTTACATGGCAGTTTGTGAGCTGCTTTGCTGTGGTATGCAAAAAATCTGGTCTGGCACGTCTCACTGGAGGAATTGGTGCTGGTGCTGTGTTCTTTTCTGACCATGCACACTGTAGGGTGGTACCCAACCTTGGGTAGGACAGGAGAGCCCTGTTACAAATGACTCAGCAATTGGATAGCCAAAACCCCTCCAGAGAATCACTGGAAACCAAAAAGGTCAAGTGTATAGCATTTATTCACATAATTTCACTTCTTGTGCTCATTCTGTTTAGATAATGAAAACACACTTCTGGGTTTTACTTCTGTTTCTCTGGCTGCTTTCTTACCAGACTCAAGCTGGTAAGAGGCTCTCACAAAGTGGTTTTGCCTGTGCCCAAGGGTTGTCCTTGCCAGGACAAAATGCTGTGTGAGGAGAGCAGGCACAGCTGGGAAATTACTTGCTTTCAGGTTTAAAAAGTGTCATTGTAATTCCTTCTTAAATGCTGCCATTATTAGGAACACTTTTAAATGTTACCTTCAAACTGTTAACAATTATCTTGTCACTAACTGAAGTTTATAAATGTGAACAGAGTTAAAAATAAAAACATAAAATCCTGATTTACTTGAAGTCAAATGCAGGAAGTCTAAAAATCAACTCTCTGCTGAACTAACAAGACCATTTTGTTGGATTTTTTCTCTGCCTGGGTTTGGTCTATTTGTTTAATTCAAATGAGAGGTGGAAGAGAGGACCTGGCTTTCTTTGTCAGAGTCTCTTTTCAAACAGGCAGTGTTTTTTGCCCAGCCTGTGATGTTTCTAGCACTGCAGCCTGGAACTGATACTTGCCCATTGACAATCTCATGGTTTCTGGATGTTCACCCAAGCTGGTGTGTGTTGTGGATTTCTTTCAGTTAAGAATGAAACCTGTTAAAATGAGTGCTTTGATTCATAGGGGACATGGTGGCCATGGAGATGAGTGAATATGTGTGGTCTGTGGCAAGAGACTGCAGTGCAAGGCACTGGAGAAGCCTGTCTGCAGAGAGCCACTGTAGACATTGCAGAAAGTTAGTGCTTTCTGGATTTAATATCTTTATGATTCTGACCTGTGACTACAGTTCATTTGAGGGAGTTCTTGTATTTGACCCAACCTACTCTTTTGTTTGTCTCTGAACAGCTCAGCACATGGTGAGTAACAGCAGGAACCCCACACCCTGCTTATGGCATCTGGTGCTGTCCTTTTTGTTATCAAATGTGGCTTATACCCTTAAGAAGCTGTGTGGGGAAGGGGCACCTGGTTCAGTCTAAGCACAGGGGAGATTTCTGTGCTGCATTGCACCTAGTGGGGTCTGGAGATGGCAGCTGGAGCTCTGCTCTGAGCAGCCTGTTCTGCAGCCAGGAGCTCTTGCTGGCCCTTTTAATTTGCAATGCATAGTAGTAAAAGGGCAAAACCACTGGGCTTCATCAAAGGCTGGGGACAGAGCACTGCTTGTAGTGTGCTTGCTAATGGCTGGTTGGCTCCTTCCTTGTAGCTATTATTGTCTTCAGCAGATTCCCAGGCTGTTGTAATTAATTTGAAACATCAATTATGAAGCTTTATGATGAGCTCTTTGGGAACTCCTAAAATACAGGTTGGTGTGGCTCTGGTGAGGAGTTGGTGCAGGACAGACAGTGTTAACTCCTCTCTCTGGGAACTGCTACCAAAAGCTCTCATCAGCCAACCTCCTGGCACACAGACTGGACCCTCCAGCTTCTCTGGCTAGACATGGCTGCTTTGTGCCCCTTCCAGCCTGGGAGACAGAGGATGTGCTCCCAGAGATCCCAGCATGGCCCTGCTGGGAGGCACCCAGTGCTGGGCTGCCCCTGGCAGCATGGGCATGGCTGCCTCTTGGTGCCCAGCACAAGCCCATGAAGGAGTGGCCATACAGGTGCTGTACTGGGTGGGTGGTGGTTAGATGACTAATGATTCTGATGCATGAGCAAGAATAAATTCACCAGTCGTGTGTAAAATAACATTGTAAAATGGTGCTGGTGTGATCAGTGGCAGCTGAGAGCTGATGGTGCTTGACAGGCAAGGAAAATGCTTGTTTCCTGTTATCCAGCAGAGATTTAAATGTGGAACTGATTATACTGGGAGTCTACAAGTGATGAGGTTCCCTGAGCATTTCATGCCCAGGCTGGATTGGTGGCATTTCCAGGCAGGTGTCAGTGCTGCCGAGGAGGGGCTGGATTTCTGCCTGGGCTGTACTGGATCCTCACACAGTCCTATGCAGAGGAGCACCACTGGGCTGTGACAGGCTGTGACAGTGTCCCTGTGACAGGGGTGTGGGGCTGTTGCACAGCCTCTGCCTGCTGTGGAAGCCTTGACCTGCAGTCAGCCAGTCATTAGGTGGTTTCCATGCCAAAACTCCATAGAAACCTCTGAGTGTTCTGGCTCTGAATAGTCTGTAAAATGTGCAAGGTTGGAATATTTTCCTTTTTTTTTTTTTTTTTCCCCAAATGGCTACGTGATCTAAAGTGCCTGACTGGCAGTCCCAGCCTGGGCACCTCTCCTGCCAGGGCTGCTGCTCAGCACAGGTCACTCACAGCTGTGACATGAAGGATCTGCCATCCTTAAGTGTTCTCACTGCCAGTCTTGTAGGCAGCTCTGCCACGGCAGCATCACCCTTCTCCTCATCTAGAAAAAGGAAAACTAATTACTCATAAACTCTTTTAAGAAATGCACAAAACAGCACAAATCTTGCCTGTGTCTGTTTTTAAAGAAAAGAAAAATCATCTGGGGTCTTGTGTATTGTCCTTGGTGATGTTCAGAGCAGAGCACCTGCCACTCTGAAACCCTTCCAGGTTTCCTGGTCGCTTTTTCCAAGCGAAGTCCTGCTCCATGGGAGGGAAAGGTTAAGCGTGGGAGTGAGCGGGGCAAAAGATTATGTGAAACAGAAATCGCGGCGCTGTTTGTTCTGCCATCTGCTCCATGCTCCATCCAGGCTGTGGGTGGTTCCCAGAGTGACCCTGCTCCCCTCCCTGCACGGCTGGCAAAGGGCTTTGAGCTGCCAGCTGGCACACCGAGCCATCCCCGCTGTCCCGGGGGAGCTGCCCTGTGGCAGGCTCAGGCTGGGTGCTGTGTCTGGCCAGCAGCTGTGGCAGTGCTGGTGGCCATGCTGGAGCTGCCACCAAGAGCCTGCTCCAGCAGCAATCCAGAAAAGCCTGGACCTCAGTGCCCTTGGCACAAGCTCGGTGAGTGCCAGGGGCACATCTGTGCCATCCCTGCCGGGAGCCCCGGGGCAGGACAGCCACAGCTGGCCTGGGACTGCTCATGGTTCCATCACTGCCGCCGTGTGGGGCAGGATGCTCCCCGGTGAGCAGGGCAACTCGTGCCCATGTGAGGTGCTGCCACCATCCCCAGGAAGCAGCAGCAGGGCAGACTGAGCCCTGCACAGCCCTGTGCCACTCATATTCTGCAGTGGTGACATGTGCTGCAGTGTGGGAGGATGGAAGTGGTGTTTGTCCCTTCTTTGGGACAGCTGGTGAAAGGTGAAATCATCTTGCCTCTTACACCTAGAGCCCTTTTCTGCTCTGCCTCCTCCCCCAGCCCCCTTCTCCCGGTCTCCCCAGTCCCCAGCCTGGCTGTGCCCAGGGCTGGGAGTTGTGCATTCCCTGCTCCTCATCCCCCTCTGCCCCCTGCCCACCCTCCCCACACAGTGCTCACTGGGGAATGTGACCTTGCTCTTTAGATTATTTACAGACAAAATATTGCTGCAGGCCTGGGGAAGGGTTTTCTGTGTTGTTTTTTCCTTTTTTTTTTTTTTTTAAGTGACTGGATTCCACAAAAACTGAATTATTCCAAGGGCGTGGGGGCCCTGGTGGGAATGCTTTGCTCTGTTTGGGAACAGGCTGCCTGCAGCCATATTCCCTGGCCAGCACAGGGATGCTAGAGGCTCTAAGTTTCCCCAGCTATACGGAACAATCTGTCTCTGGTTTTCTTGGAAAAACCCACCCCTTTCTTGGGGAAGGCTGCCAGGACGGGACACAAGCATTAAGAGGGCTGTGGCACACATGGAACCAGGAGCTTGGCTGCCTCCCAAGGTGTGTTAGCAGGCACAGAGAGCTGCCTGCAGGTTAGTGCAGATTCAGGAGTGCTTTAGGTGGCTCCCCTCCCCACACCCCTGGAGCTCTCCACTTCCCCTCACTTGGGAGCTCCTGAGTCTCCTGCTGCTCTTGCAGACTTGGTTTGCTGAGACCTCAGACAGCGCTGTCACATCCGATCGGAAGCCGTGGTGGGCTGATTTCTCCTTTTTTTTTGCTTTTACTGGCAGGATCAGCAGCTGCCCTTTTCCCACTGCTGACAGTTCTTCTGTCTAGCTGAACTTCTGAAAGCCTCGTGGTGGTGGTTTCCCACTGAGCAGAGCCCTCTTGCCTCTGACCTCGCACGGCTGCGGCCGCGTCCCCTTCGCGTGGCTGCTGCAGGCACAGACTGTGCCCTGCACGCAGCAGGGAGTTATGTTCCAGGGATGGGGCTGACGTGGGGTCCCTGCCTGGCACTGGTTTCCTTACAAGGTCAGCATAAGCCTTCAGGTGCCCACAGCCTAGGAGCTGTCCTGAGTAAGGTTGTGTGCTCAGCTTTTATTTGGGAATAAGCACCGTCAACTGAGCTAAACTTGGTCACAGACAGTGCCTGTTGTGCTGTGGGAAGAGCTCTTATGCCAAATGCCTTGGTCTGGCCCAGTGTGCAGCGTGGCTTGATCTCTCTGGAGAATGAGCTGGGGCTGCTGAAGCTCTGGCAGGAGCACACTCTCCTCCCCTCTGAAACTGGGGCTGCTGCCGGGAAGTTGCTCAGCAAGCCTGGCCACAGGGGTTGACCATGAAGCAGGCACTTGCAAAGCCATTCCCTGCCTGCTGCAGGGTTGGTGCCAGTCCTCTGGAGTGACTCCAGCTTTCCCAGCTTGTGGAAGTGATGGTCTCATCCAGGCCCTTGCAGAAGTGTTGGGTGCAGGAAGGATGCTGGGCAGTGAGAGGATGCTGAGGGGATGGTGCCCCTCTCAGGCAAGACTTTGATCAGCCAAGCTGGTGGTGGTTTGGAAGCCCAGTCTGCAGCAGACTCATCTGGCTGGTGGAGTCATGAGAAGTGCTCTGGTCCATGTCCTGGTTTGGAGACTACTGAGCTATGGAGCACTCTGGGCAAGTCATAAATAGCATACTGCTTATAAACAAGGGGAACATAAACAGATTTTGTTCAACAGAATTGTGAAGTTTCCCTTGTGGAGAAGCTGTAGGGAAGGCTGGGACAGGAAGACAAATGGTTTATTATTTTAGTCAAATCCTTGACTTGGCTGCAGTCAGCACATTCAGCAGTGGGGTAGAAACTCACCAGGTGAGAGACAAAAAGTACCTGCTGAGATGAAGTGCAGAGGCAGCAGATAAAGGGCATCACGGGGCTGTGCCTGTAGGGACTGCTCCTTATCAGCACACCTGCTGACTGCATTGCGAAAGCAGCCCCTGGTCACCTGTGCCTTTGTGTAGCTGGGAATTTTTCTGATGGAGCTGGAGTTTTCAGGGATGTTGCTGTTACACTTTTTTACCACCTGTCAAAGCAGGAGGGAGGGGAGCACTAGATCTCATGCTGCCATAAGAATGGGGCCCAGTGCACCTTGCTCCAGATCTGCTCTGCGTGCATCCATGTAGGAATAATGCTGCTCCTCACTAACTCTGGCACTTTGCTTCCAGCCCAGAATTAATGGCTCAACTGGCCTGAAGAGTCAAGGGTGACCAGCCACAACAGGGTGCAGAGCAGCCCAAGCAGGTTCCACCTCAATAAGGGGTCCAGTGAGGTTGCTGCTGAGCAGCTCCCCATAGTGTCAGGCTAGCAGTGTCCCAGTTCCTTCAGCTGGGGTTTCGTGGGCACCTGTGCCCCCTTAAACAGAAAATCTGGCATCCTGAGCTAAGCATCTTCTCTACCTGGGTGTCCCAAATGGTTAACAATCCCAGCAGCAATGGATGGGTGGTGAGGAGATTGATTGCCTCCTGCAAGGTACATAAAGTCTCGCTCTTCTGCAGAAACACAACACTTGTTCAGCCAGGTAAATAACTGGTTTAAAATCCCCTCTTGCAGCAGCTGACCCTACATGTGTTTATCCAAGTGACTGGAGCTGTGCCAGTCTCTCTGGTAAGTGACCTTTCCCGAATTTTTCTTTTCAAGTTGACATTTAAGAAGGGGGGGAAAAGTCACAGCAACAAACGGTGTTTTAACAGTGATAAAGCTTTACCCGTCAACAAAGCCAGGAAAGCCATGCTGGAGCCTGTGCTGGTGGCTCTGCCATCCCAGCCAGAGTCCATGTGGACAGCACTGGCTTGTGTTTCCTGACCTGCTTGGGTCTGCATGAACCAACATCTGCAGTATTCATGGGCTGCTCCCGCTGCCTGGGCTGGGCTGGATAGTTCTGCAGCTCCTGGGAAAGGCTTCTGGGTGCAATTAAGTCTAAGGCAGCTGCTGGCAGCTGGAGGCACTCAAAGTATTAGTTCATTACTGCAATTCAAATGAGGAAGAGTCTTAAATCTCTGAGAAGAATCTGGGTTTGGCAGGCAGTGGAGTGCTCAGCTTATTGGGAAAATGCCTTGGATGAATTTGGTAAATGTTCTACTGTGTGTTCGGGGAAGTAAAATTTACCCCTAGTTTTCATATTCCTTGGTTCTCAGCTTCAGTACTGCCATGACTCACCCCTTGATCCTGACACTGCTCTCACATGGAAGTATTTAAGCTCTGAAGCTGTGGAGGAGGTTTACCTCTTAGCCCAGATGTCAAGTACATGAGCTCCTCTTCCAGGCTGGAAGTCCCCAAAGGCTTCACAGAAGGCTGCTCAGCACATCTGGGTTCCCCAAATCCTTCTTTCCCCACATCCTGGCAGATGCCATACCTCCAGCATGCCACCTGTCAGCCACTCCCATCTCCACTGGGCTCTGCAGGATCTCTTGGGAGCTCCTGCCTGCCTTCTCCATCTGCAGAGCACCCAGAGCCCTCCTGGCCAGCCCCTGCACCCTTTCCCAGGCTTTTGTCTGGTGAGCAGGACTGAGAGCAGCTGCTGCTGTTGGTGTCTCCCTACAATCCTCCCCTCCACAGAGTGCTGCTATGGGCCAGCCTGGGGCCATGCCTGCACAGTCCAGCCTCGAGAAGAGAAATTGAAACAAGGACTTCCCAGCTAGTTGCGTTTCCTGTAGCACGAGGGACAGGAGATTCCTGGAAGCAGTGGCACCAGGGTCCCCCCAGACCTTGGTGTTTTCCTGGCATTTCTTGCACACATCCTGATGGGAATGGCAGCAAAAAGGCAGGAGGGGACAGGACAGGGGCAGTGCTGCAATCAGACAGGGACATGCTGCTGGGTCAGGGTGACCCTGAGCAGCCCATGCCAGAGACCTGTGAGCTGACAGCAACCTCTGCTTTCAGAAAGCCACTGTTTTGTGACAAGTCTCTCTTGAGAAACACCTATGTGCCTCTGTTGAAAGAGGCCTGATAGATACACTTGGCTCTGTGGCTATGCTGGTTCTTGGATTCAATCTATCTGTGCTAGAGGAAAAAACAGTAACAAAAAAACCCCAGATAAGCAGAACATCTTTAGATGTTTTTACTGAACGGATGGCCAAGCCTTGCCTTTGCTGACCATGTCCTTGTGCAGACCCAGTTCTGCAGGCAGGGCAGCACAGCCCCCAGGCTGCCAGCAGCTCACAGAGTCCCTGTTAGGGGTGTCCATCTGCCACAGTTCTCCCCACTCCGTGCTGTCCCCAGGAGGGCTCTAGCCATGGACATTCACAAGAAGCCGATGAACTTCTTTGCTGAGCTGTCACTGAGTGCTGCTCCTGTGAGGCTCCGTGCCTGCTTGGCAGTGATGGCAACTTTGGACCCTCATGCACTAAGTTATCTTTAATCTGCTGAGGCAAGAATGACATTGCCTGTGCTCCCAGCTAGCCCTGGTGCTGGCTCGCCGCAGGGTCGGTACGTGAGCCCTGAGCAGGACAGCCTGTATCCGGAGCCTTCCTTCCTCTGTGATAACGTCAGTGCTGGAAGCAGGCAGCTATTTCAGTCCCAGGAATGCCAGTGGATGATTTCACTTTTGTTTCGTACCCGATAACCTTTCCCATCACAATGAGAGACGACGTCCGTGCTCCCTGTGCTTCCGTGTGCAAGGGGAAAGCCATTCAAGCGCCTCTGCAGGGGAAAAGAAAGAGCCAGGTTAAAAATAGCTTCTGATTGTCCATGGGGCCTGGGCAAAGGAAGGGCAAAAGCCTTTCCTAGTTCCCCTGCCCGGTCCCATGTGCTGGGAGCAGCGTTTCTGGCTGAGCTGGGCCGTGAAGACAGCGACCGTGGGAATATCTGCTGTGCAGCTCTTTGTGCCAGCCTCGTGGGGATGGCAAGGTCTGGGAGAGACTTTCTTCTCCATGTAGAGTCATCCCAATGTGGGGCTCCAGAAGTGCTTTAGCCACCCCCTTTGCTTGTCACCTCCATGCCTCTACCCTTCCTGCCCTTCTCCCAGTCCTTTCCCTGCTGGGTTTTGTGGCTGGATGCTTGGTCAGGATCTTGGCGAGACAAACTCACCCCAGGCCCCAGGCGAGATAAGTCTGGTCAAACCCAAATTGCTGGAGCTCAGCTCCAATTTTTATTTCCTGTGGGGAAGGAGTTGGCGAAAGTAACTTGTTTTTTTTTTTTCAGCTTTCAGCCTTTGACTTCCCACGAACTGCTGACCCATCATGTGACGGGGCCATGGTGGGGCCACTGCTATGAGAGGTGATATTGGCATTTATCACCCTAGTGCTCGTGTGGGGAAGGGCCCCCAGCTCCCCCCAGCCTTGTGTGTGCTGGGGCACTGCCAGCACCCAGCTCCAGCCTCTGGGAGTGGGGAGACCCCAGGTGCTGTCAGGGGGAGGGCAGCAAGTTGGTGTACCACCAGACCCCATCTCTTACAGAGAGATGTTTCCCTGCTCCCCCAGAGCAACTGCTTGCTCCTGCCCACCCCGGCCTTCAGAGCACATCACAGGACATTTTGCAGGCTGCCAGACCTGGGCTCCTGTTTGACCAGTCTCTTTGCTTAGTCCCCCAGCACATGACTTACAGGGTGGCTCCAAACAGCTCTTACTCTTCCTGGGCTGGAGCCTGTTTACAAAACAGTGGCTGAAAGCTGCTATTTATCCTTACCTACACATTGCATTCAGAGTTGCTAAATAGGCAAGCCCAAAATGAAAGTCATCTGGGTTTTCTTTAATTAGGAGAAAATTCAGATGAATCACGAGGTTCTGTACCTCAAGGATGCAGCAGGAATTGACTTTGGCTGCAGACAGCAAGGTACAGCAGTCAGCACAGCCGGCTCGCTGCCTTGACATCTGCTGGAAGGACTTGTTTTTCCCTCCCGAGTCACATGCTAGCTTGTGATCTGATCATGAGATACAAAGGATAACCTTCCAATATTTACTCTTCTCATCTGCAATTTCAAAAGGCAGAGGAAAAGAGGAAAAGCAGCATAAGGGAGGGAAGCACAAGCTCCTTTCCTCATTTGGTTAGTGCTGCTGTATGTGCAGTGTTTGCTGCTGGGACAGGGCAGGAGTCTGGCTGCAGCACCATGGGCTGTGCTTGTGCCTTTTTGTGGCCATAATGGACAGTGTCAGTGTGGGCAGAGCAATGGTTGCTCATGTGTTCAGCCATGTGGGCATCTTCCCCTGCCCTGCCACCACACCTGTGTGCCAGCAGAGCTGGGCAGGGGCTGCCTGGCTCAGGGTGCCCTGCACTGGCACAGCCAGGGGAAGCCTGTCCTTCCCCATGGCTGCCCAGCACTGGCCCTGTGCCATCCTTCAGCATTCAACTTGCACATTTTATTACAAATGTCAAAGTGACATTTTTTGTAACAATATCCTAATGTAGCCAGCCAGGCAGGTGGAGTTACTTGTACGTGCTCTAGTCCAAAGGTTTATAGCAGGCCCGGCTGCAAGATTATACCAGAATCACCCTTGAATAAAATCCCCTATATAATATTTGGGGAATTTTTGCTAGTGCAGCTTGAGTATGTTTACTTCTGTGAGCAGATGCCTATCAAGGACCAAAAAACCCCAGAACCACATCATGGTGCAATGGAGGCTGTTGGGACATTTGCTTTCAGGCTTTGTCATTTGCTTGGGACATTTGTTTGAAGGCTTTGAGGGAGCTCCTGCTGCAGGGAGAGCAGGACAAAGAAGTGGGGCAGGGCTGTTTGCTTGCTGAGCTGGAGAGGTGTGTGCCATTGAGTACCAAATCTGCCACAGGCTGCACATGTGCAGCAAACCTGAATTGCCTGTAGAGTGAGACTGCTCTGGGAATGGCAGGCTGGCATCAACAGCCTGTGTCTGTCTTCCTCAGACTGTGGAAGGGGAGATGCTCCAGGCAAAGCCAAAAGGGCTGTGCCTGCATGTGACACACGATGTGCCAGCCTGACACAGAGGGAGGAACACCACCAGAGCTGCCCTGGAAAGCAGTAACTGCTTGGAGGAACAAGAAGGGGTGGATGTCACTGGGGAGAAGAAGCCAGTACAGACTGAGTGATGAGAGCAGCACCCAGCCACAGCCTGGCCACAGCTATTCAGGTGTGACAGGGCTGAGTGTCCCCGTGTTTCCAGTAACAACACCACTGGTGTCAGGTGGGGAGGCAGGGAGGCAGAGTGGCACAGTGGGAAGGGCTCACCTAAGAGCACGAAGGGAGGGTGCCTGCTGGGTGTCTTTGATGTGGTGAAAGGTGTTTTGTGCCAGGTAGGTAGATCCCATGCTGTAGGGAGCATGGCTGATGATGGTGGATGAACCAGCTGGCCCCTGTGCCTTTGCCAGGGCCACAGCATTCATGAGAGAGGCTTTGGATAGCTGGGACTTGTCTTGGTTCCTGCATGCAAAGCTGGGGAAATGTGAACAGGAGGTGATTTTAAATTAAAACCCAAACTATCTGTGATTAAGGGTTGTCTCCAGTAGGCATGGTTATTTCTGATTTCAGGTTTTGGGAAATTTTGAAACTGTTTAAGTCCAAGCTGTATTTCTCCTGTTATTACAGGAGCTTTGCATTGCACTGTCCTAACCTATCCTCCCATGCCTGCACTTAGCTCAAAGACCCCTTTTTTTTTTTTTTTTAGAAAAGTAAACCACTTTCTTTCCTTGGGCAAATATTTCTGTGGCCTCTGCTGCAGAATTAGCCAGAGATAATCAGGAGGGCTGTGATGGGCTGATGAAGGGTTTGGTGTGGGCTCATCAGTGGGCCATGTGGGACAGCAGCATATCTGCCTCTGGCACATGGCATTTGGAAGGTGTTTGGGTTTTGTGAACCTGGTTGACCTGTCAGTGTGCCCCAGAGGCGTTTCTGAGCACTGTGGTTTCCTGGTTCACTGGCCTTTTGCCTGCCTCTCTGAAAATTAGAGCAGGCCTGACCCAGAAAGCTGGATGCAGAAGTGATCAATAGTGATGGTAATGGGCCAGCAGCACTGCCTGGCTCTCACTGTCTCAGTCCCAAAAGACATATATGCATTCAGAAAACATGCAGGTGTTCTGGCTCCTGTGGCTGCCTTATCAGCTGGAGGAGGCTTCAGCCTGTGGTCCAAGGGTTGTGGAAGGCAGAGTTTACCATGCTCCATCCCTGGTGAATGACTTTGATCCTTCTGGTTCCTCTTCCCAGAGATAGTGGCTCTCCAGCAAGTTTTGCTGTGTGATGTGTTTGTTCTGCAGCAGGATAGTGCTGAAGGCTCAGGTGAAGGGTGGGAGCAGGGCAGGTGCCATGGCAGGGGCACACCAGAGTGAGTGCCTGGGGAAGGAGATGCATCTGCTCATCCCTGAGGGCGTTGTAAACACCTGCATGGACAAGAAAGTAGTCCAGATCTGTAAGGCAATAAACAAATCCTAAAGAACATCCTTTTGGAGCAGTCCCCTCCTGCCTGCTGTGTCCCTGGAGGACAGCAAGGGCTCTGTGGCTGCTCAGGGCTCTGGGGAGCCAGAGCCAGGGTGTGAGCTCAGCGCTGTAAATCAGCAGCTGTGCCACGCTGCTGCTGAGAACAGTCAGTGCCCATTGCTTTGATCTCACATGCTTGCACTTCATACCCTCTGCAGAGATAGACACAAGGTCACACTAATGGCTGCTACATGAAAAACTTATGTGGCCTTTATTGATTTTGGAGTGATTAATGAGTCAAAAGGAAGGACAGTGATTCATGCACGTGAACGGTGCCTGGGAATGAGCAATGCTGACCAGGGTGGCCTTTTAATTCCATAATCGAGCCTGTGTCCTGCTGCTGTGGGGTAGCAGCACTGCTCTCACACACATCTTTGCACTGGACAAACACCTGTTTGTACACACTGAACTCTTGTGCCTGCACCTCCGTTCTGATTGCTTTGCTTTTCTCTGTCCCTTTTGAAAGGAATTGAAAATAGCCAGACCTAAACTCTCCCTGTAGCTTTGTTGACAAAGCCTCTTGAAGCTTTCCTGCTATCCCAGGTGGCCCAACAGGAGAGTCCTGGGAGAGGTAAAGCACAGTGCCTCCTGCCCAGCCTCATGCCAGACAGCAGAGCACCCCCAGGAGGCACCCCCAGCTTTGGCCCTCTGCTCACCAGCATGTGACCTAACTGAAGGAGCCTCAAAGCTGGCTGCTGTGATGAGCCTTGCACACAATGGTTTTCAAGTTGCTTTTCTGCTCCCTCAAGCATGTGCAACTTTCCATAGGTTGCTGAGCTGTGGCAGGGTGGACACCCTCCTTCCACAGCCTCCATCCCAGTGCACCCTGTGGATGGGGTCCACAGCCCCCAGTTTGCTCTGTGCCACACATTCAGCTGGAAACTGATGCAATGGGAAGTTATCCTAATTTTGGAGAGGGACATCAGGCCCAGCTTGAACCATCTGGGCAGTGGTTATGCAACTTTCCTTTCTGGTATTTGAAGAAACTTCCCCATCCTGGTTGTCCAGCTTTGTGACCATGACCTAAGCCATCACATTGCTACCAGAGTTCGTTCTGCTGGGCTCACTGCTTTCACATGGGCTGTCTTGCTGAGTGGGTCAGAGACCTGCTGCACCTCTTAGGGCCTGAGGACTTGCCACAGTTAGGGATTCATTTGTTGCTGGCACTGCTGGTTATTTTTTCTCTCTTTCCATTTCATGATGTCTGTTTTAGTATATGCTGAATTATGCCCATGTCCTCCAGCTCCCCACTCTGATCTCCAGAGCTCTAGCCCAGCCCCCATGCTGTGGCAGAGTGAGTTCCCAGCCTGTTGAGGCACACTGCCCTAAGGGGAGGGTGCAGGAAAACGTTCCCAGTGGCACAGGCAGGTGGCAATGCCCACCCTGCGAGTGGCTGTGGCACAGGCAGGTGACAATGCCCACCCTGTGAGTGGCTGTGGCACAGGCAGGTGACAATGCCCACCCTGTGAGTGGCTGTGGGACAGTGCCCATGCTCCTGCTTTTTCTTTGCCCGCCAGTAGCACACACAGACCAGCCCCTCATACCCCCATTCTTGCTCAGGAGTGGCCACAGGCTGTTGGGTCCCTCCAAGGGACATTAGGGATCAGGAGTGTTGGACCCAGCATCATCCCTCTGACCCTGTTGGACCCTGACAGCAGGGGAGGGTGGGGAGCATCTTGGGGAGGCAACAGAAAAACATTGTGTGCTCCCAAATTAACTACCAGGCCAGGTTGGTTTTCCTGTTTACTCCCTAAGTGGAAAATAGGAAGGGAGTGAAAAACCTCATGCTTTTGGCTATATAAAGGTCTTGTGTGGGCACAGAAATTTTACCTTTTCATTTTTTGCCTTGCTGTTACCAGGTGTGTGGCATGGGCTATAGTGTCAGCAAAGCAAATAAAAGGGGATGCTGAGAATAGCAGCTCCTCTGCAGGAGACATTTCCTCTCAGACAGAGAACTCGACTCCTTCAGTGGTCTGCTGGTGAGTGGCTGCATTGAGGTTCTGCAAAGCATGAGGGTCACAGAGGGTCAGGCAGGGCTTGTGTTGGCTGTGCTGGGGACACACAGAGCCCCAGGTCCACCTGACACTCCCAGCTGGTGGCTGCTCACATCTCAAAAAAGGGCAAAAGGTGGGGAAGTCACATTATCACTACAGCAATTAGTGAGTGGGTTGCCATGGAAAGGTTGGCTGGCAGGCTTGGCCAGCAGGAGCAAGAGGTTGGAGCAGGTAAGACATTGCCACAGCAGGAAACTGCTTGGAGTTTACAGCAGCAGGATGTGTTGTGGGGATCTTAAACCCTGTGATCCCAGAGATGTTGCTAAACCTTGTTTGCCTTGGATTGTTTGTCCAAAAAGATACCAAGAGATGGGTTCTTTCTTCCCTTCATAATTGCCCATAATCTTATCTGAAGCCTCCAAAGTGTCCTAGAGACTTCTGAAGGAGATAACATGGAGATAACTACCAAACGAAAAAGAAGTCCAAGAGCAGCTGTTCCTGAGGTCTGCTGGGGAATGGCAGCAGTTTCTTGCCCAGCTTTGGTCATCCTTACTTGTCACAAAGAGAAGGCAAGGATGCCCAGAGGTGGCCAAGTCTTGTTCAGGCAGTGATTGACCTTTCTTGCCCCCTTGCTCCTCCTGGATAGCTGAAGATGTTTTGAGGAGTAAAGTCTCAAAGCTGCTTTAGATAATTACTAGAAAATATTACTGCATGAGAGCTGCAGCCCATGGCTCAGCTGCCCAGCTGCCTAGGCCAGTGGGGTTTGACTGTGTCTCACCAAAGAGATGATTTTTGGTGTGTATGCTGTGGGCCTTTGGATCCCCTTCAGGCAAGGGGCTTGCTGGTAGATCTGGCAGTGCTTTCAAGGCACCTTTTACTTCACAGGGTTTGTGGCTTCTCACTTGAGAGAGAAGCATGTAATCATCTCACCATAGACTTAGAGAAGTATGTGCAATCATAAAAAGGATCTTCCAAACATTGCATTTCCTTTAAAATTCAGTTTAGTGTCTGTGTCTGACTAGTCTTCCCATAATATTTAATGCCTGTCCAGTTCTGGAGTCAGGACCTGGATTCTGTGTTAATTATGGTTGTTTCATCCAGCTCATTGATTAAAAATGTGCCATTTCAAAGGGAAAAGAAAAAATTCTTGTCTGACAAAGTGTCTCCCTGATGCTGGTTTGTGACTTAGACATGGTTTTCGGAGCTATGAGCTGGCCAGGTTTTGCCACTGTTTTTATGCTCTACGTGACCTTTTGTGTCATTCTGGTTCTCAGTCAAAATGCAATACCAAGTAAGAGCTGTACCAAATGTGAGCATCCTGTGTCATCACCACTGCAAGTTACTGTAACCAGATCTATTTTCTGCAAATATTTCTTGATTAGCAACATAAACTGTTTAAGGCAGTAGAGCTAAATTATCAAGCCATGCCTTGGCTCTGGGTCATGGTGATTTGCCTCTAGCATTGTCCTGTTTACTCCTTCAAAATCAGAGGGTTTTTTTGGTTGAGTCCCTCAGCAGCTGGAGCTAAGGACACCTGTTCATGCCATTGGGGTATCCTTAGTCCAGGTGCATTTTAGAAGTTAATAGAAGGGGAGGTGAAGGGTACTTTAATGTCAGGTTCTCCCAAGCAAAGCAAACTAATGGGGCAAATGAGCACTTCTCTGCCCCTGTAGTGATTTCATTAATACAGACTGATTCACAGTCAGTAAGGACATGCTGTCAAAGCAAATTGACTTTTTCTACGGTTTTGCTCATCCACTGCCAGCAGGACTTGGCTCATGAGTGCACCCTTTGCTTCCCAGCACTCAGCCCCACATGCCTCTGGGGTTCCTTACTGGCCTGGCTGCAGGGCTCAGCCCACAGCTGAGCCACAGCCGTGCTCCCGAGGGACTGGGCACCCTTGGCACAGGTCACCCCATGGCAGCACCTGGAGCAGCCCCCAGGGGAAGCCCAGCAGCCACAGGAGGTGGCCAAGGGCTGTGTGGGTGGCAGGGCTCACCCTGTGCCCTGGGAGCACAGGGACAGGAGTGGGGCAGTTACTGACTCTGACAAGCCTCACACTGCATGGTCTGTGTGCAGAGGCTGGCCCAGTTCACCCGGGGGTTACCACACATTTTTGTCATGCTTGCAAAATGCTGTTACCACAAATTGCAAAAACCAGCTAACTTCATCCTCATCTGATCAGAGCGAAACCAGCACAGCTCTGCACGTCTCCAGCATGTCCGGTCTCTGCCTGCTGCTGCAGGCATACAGATATTGCTCACACACTCTTTCATTTGCTGCTCTTGGATTTATTTTTCCACTGCAGACTCTGTGGCCTGTGGAAATGGCTGGTGACCACTGCAGCCAGCGTGCTTGCTGTCACAGTTACTGGCCATGGCACTGCCTTTTGCTGAGGCTGGTGTGACCTTTCCGTGCACAGATGGCTGCAGTGAAGCTGAAGGTGTCAGGGGATCTCTATTGGGCTCTCCCTGAGCAGAATTTTGGGGCTGTCACCAGCATCCTGGACAGAGGCATGGCTGGGGCAGGCTGAGAAGCCCTCCCCAGAGTTTTCATTCCATGTCCCAGCGGGTAGGCAGTGTTCCCTGGGGTGACCCTGTCCTGGCAGGGCAGGGCCAGCAGGGCACCCACTATCTCCCCGCTGCCAGCACCCAGGTTCACTTGACAGCTCCTTTACAGATAGCTCCTCCTGACCTCACCCTGGTCTCTGCAGTGGGACACCCATGTGGGCCAATGAGTGGCTGCAGCATGCAGGCGCTCTGGGAGACTCTGGGCATTCCCAGGGGCAGAGCTGCTGGTAAAAATAATATATTTAACAATTACTACGAGTCCTGGAGGCTGTTTAACCTGTGTGGAGAAGAGCTTACCAGCAGCAGTCCTCATGACAGACTGCTTCTGTCTGTTGCTGGGCTGTGGTGGGGTTAGCTGCACATGCAGAATGCTGGGGAGCACTCCCAATTTCTTTCACTAGAGCTTACTCAGCGGGTTTGGCTATGAGACAAGCTGGAGTTCAGCCCCTTCCAGAGCCTGATGGCAATGCTCTCAGTGTGGCTGGGCAGTCCATGGGTGCTGGGAAGAACTCAGGGAACAGGCACAAAAAAATGAGGGCTGTCACAAGATGCTGCAATGAGCTGCAGCCCCAAGTCAGAGCTGTGCTCTGCCTTCACACATGAAATGCAGTAGGGGCAGAATTACCTCATCAGTCCTACCACAGTGGCAGGATGTCTGTGCAGAGCCATCAGCTCTCTGCCTTAGAATGCTATGTCATAGGTCATATGCTGGGAATATATGGTTCATCTTGTGCTGATAATCAAGTGACTCAAAAAATCATGGCATGGAAGTCCTTTAGCAATGCTAAAAGCAAAACATAAAGAAAAAATTCTCCTTCCCTTACTCCACGAAAGTTCAACATTGTGCAGATCGAAAACTTTTTTGAAGTGCTAAAGGCTGTCTGGATTGTAAGTGTTTTATATTTGGTACAGGGATCTCCTGCATCTAAAATAGATGAGACACTTCAGAGGGGAGCCTTTAGTCTTTCCAGACAAGAGATACAAGACATATAGCAGAACCCTGCTATGCTGGAGTCTGGCTGTAGGAAAAGCAACTGCAAATGGCCAGCCTTGATATTCTGCTGTGTTTTGTCCTTAAAAGTACATGTTTCATCATGACGAGGAGGAGAATGATGAGGATTAATTTATTGATTTATCATGATGATGATGAAAAGCTGAACTTTAAAGGCTTACCTTGCTCTAGCAGGTGGCCTCCAGGAGGTTGTCTGACTTGACTCCAGCCCAAGTCATTGGGCTGGTTCCACCCCCTTCCAAATTCTTAGTTCTGCATCTTTTCCTGTTTTGCAGGCTCAAATATATTAGCCACTTATACAAAATAATTTTCCAAAGGCCCTTAGAGCCTTGCCTGTGTGCCTTTGGCACTATCCAGGCTGGCATGGCAGGCTGATATTTTTGCTTTGAGCCCAAATAGGTTTGCAGGATGCAGCAGAAGATTTCTGGGGTGCTGGACTTGTCGAAGCCTGGCTTCACCCCCCTGCCTGAGCCTTTGCAGCAGCTTGGATGTTGCAGCCTCTAGGGATGAGGGGACACATCACACAGGGCAGGGACAAACCAACACTGCCCCGCATTTCTAAATGAGCACAGCGCTAATCATCACGGCTCGTATTTCCATTCCCACCTGTCACCTATGTCAGCTCACTTATGGGGCAACTAAATGAGGAGAGCACTTTGGTATTGCACGGCAGCTGGAGCAGCAGCTGAGTGAGGGCATTACAAGGCTCCAAACACCTCCACTCTTGGCAGAGCCGCCCCGCGGGGGTGGGACGGGGGTCCCCAGCAGCGCGGCTCCCCGCGGCTCGGCACCCCCGCGCCTCCCTCCCCGCATCCCTCCCCGCATCCCGCCCGCGCCTCCCTCCCCGCATCCCTCCCCGCATCCCGCCCGCGCCTCCCTCCCCGCATCCCTCCCTGCATCCCGCCCGTGCCTCCCTCCCCGCATCCCGCCCGCGCCTCCCTCCCCGCATCCCTCCCCGCATCCCGCCCGCGCCTCCCTCCCCGCATCCCTCCCCGCATCCCGCCCGTGCCTCCCTCCCCGCATCCCTCCCCGCATCCCGCCCGTGCCTCCCTCCCCGCATCCCTCCCCGCATCCCGCCCGTGCCTCCCTCCCCGCATCCCTCCCCGCATCCCTCCCCGCATCCCGCCCGTGCCTCCCTCCCCGCATCCCTCCCCGCATCCCTCCCCGCATCCCGCCCGTGCCTCCCTCCCCGCATCCCTCCCCGCATCCCGCCCGTGCCTCCCTCCCCGCATCCCTCCCCGCATCCCGCCCGTGCCTCCCTCCCCGCATCCCGCCCGCGCCTCCCTCCCCGCATCCCTCCCCGCATCCCGCCCGTGCCTCCCTCCCCGCATCCCGCCCGTGCCTCCCTCCCCGCATCCCTCCCCGCATCCCTCCCCGCATCCCGCCCGTGCCTCCCTCCCCGCATCCCTCCCCGCATCCCGCCCGTGCCTCCCTCCCGCATCCCTCCCCGCATCCCGCCCGTGCCTCCCTCCCCGCATCCCTCCCCGCATCCCTCCCCGCATCCCTCCCCGCATCCCGCCCGCGCCTCCCTCCCCGCATCCCTCCCCGCATCCCGCCCGCGCCTCCCTCCCCGCATCCCGCCCGCGCCTCCCTCCCCCGGCGCTGCTGCGGCTCCGGCTCCCCGCGCTGGGGCGAGCTCGGCCCTTCCCGGGGAGAAACAGCGCCTGCTGCCGCAGCAGCGGGGTACACACACGGATATTGTGCACACGGACATCGTGCACACAGACATTATACACACAGACATGATACACGCAGACATCGTGCACACACGGACATCGTGCACACACAGACATCGTGCACACAGGTATTGTACACACACGGACATCGTACACACAGACATTATACACACAGACATGATACACGCAGACATTGTGCACACACGGACATCGTACACACACGGACATTGTGCACACAGACACTGTGCACACAGACATTATACACACACAGACATTATACACTCAGCGTGCGTGCACATCAACACCCGTCTGTGTGTGTGTGTAGACATGTAACAGTGAGCGTGTCTCTGTACATTTATGTAAGTATGTATGAACATACATGGGTGTACAAACATACGCGGGTGTGTAAACGTGTATAAATTCTATACGTGTATAAATACATTGTATATAAATAATGTATAAATGTATTCATTAAATGTATATGTATACATAAAAATACACACATATAATAAATATATGTGTATAAATATACTCATACATGTGTGCATACATGTACAGTGTACATGTACATAAACTATGTGTGCTCCAGCATGCACACAGACACACACACGTGTGGATGTGTACAGACGGTGTTCGTGTGTCCGAACACAGGGGCACACCTGAGTGTCCCCGTGCCCTCCGGTGTCCCTGTACCCCTCCCGGTGTCCCTGTACCCCTCCCGGTGTCCCCGTGCCCTCCGGTGTCCCTGTACCCCTCCCGGTGTCCCCGTACCCCTCCCGTGTCCCCGTACCCCTCCGGTGTCCCCCGGCTCATCCCGCTGCCGCCCGGCCGGGGGCGCTGTTGGCCGCGCCATCCCCGCGGCGGGACCGAGAGGGATCAAGAGCGGCTCTGCAAAGTTTCAACAATTAAAAATACCGCTCCGTTAATCTGCAGCTATGTAACGGAGAAATGGGGAAAAAATGCCTTCGGGAGAGCGGCACAATCTTCGAATGGATTTCTTTTGTAAATGAGTTTTGACGCGTCTCGCGGCGCATTAGAATTGCTCTGCTTGTGTTTCCATACCAGATGATAAATATCCTACAGCTGGTAAAACTGAGATCACCTGGGGAATGTTTGCTGTGCCTGGGAGGAATGAAGGGCCAAATAACTCGAAGTTGCACAAGGTGATGGGTAACTCGGTTTGGGTGAGTAGCTGCAGGGTCACAGAAGTGATGCTTTGCAGAAAAGCTGTAATAAATGAGAGGGTTTCATCTCATTTGAACTGAAACGAATTGGAAACCTCCAACCCCACAGAGCAGAGTGCAGCAGCCATGGGTTTATGCCTGCTGATTCCGCAGCACTGCATGAGCACGGAGAGAGCAGAGAGGAGATGCTGCTGGGCTCCCTGGAGCGGGGTTTGCTGAGCTGAGCGGGGCCATGGCATCGCCCCTGGCAGCAAAACCCACCAAACACAAACCCTCCCACCGCCCCGGCTAACCCTCTCCTCCTGAGAAAGGGCTAATCTTTACACGCCTCAGCCTTTCCCAACACATCCTGGTTCACAAGTTCAGCGGCTTCAAAGTTATGTCTGATCATTAACCCTGAAAGACTGGAGATTACTGGAGCGTTTAAACTGCATGTTTGAGAGGGCTGAGAAGCACAAAGCTCGGGCACAATCTGCACCCAAACCCCGAGACAATCTTCATGAGGCAGATGGAGGGGTTTGGTTCAGCTGTGTGATGCCTGCACATTGTGTAGGTTTGTGTCTTCATTTCTTTTTAAAGCTGCTTTTGAGCAGCTGATGTTTCAAAAATGGTCATGGATTTTGGGTGTATCTGACCATGTGGTCTGTGGTGAGTATGGCTGGGCTTACTGTTCCCATGGAGTTCTGTAAGAGAGACAAGAGGGTCACAGTTCTTCCTTTTTGACAACGACTTTACAAAAATTGCTCTTTTCTTGTGTGTTTTCTCTATCACTTTTATTCTTGATATAACAGGTACAGAAGAAAAAACTGTGATCACGTTGCACACCAAAAAAGCAGCAGCAGGCAGAAACTCCATCTATAGTGGAGCTGGTTTTCAGTTTGTTATTTCCATGGGATAGCTTTTGATGTCAGAATCACAGGGAAATGTAGGCTGGAAGAAGCCTCCTGAGGCCACCTAGGCTCCCTCTTGCTCAGCAGGAGTCCAGCTCCACTGGGCTCTCAGCAGCAGTGAGCCCTAAGCAGTGTGATCCACAGCACCCTGACAGCAATTTTGGAAGGATCTGAACGAGCACTGAGGGGCAAAATCATTGGTATTCTCCTTGATGGGATTTAATCTTAATGCAGCTCATTAGTCTTCAAGGGTGGAAGTCTTGAACCTGATGATGCCAAAGGATTAACCTCAATTTAAATTCCATAGGTATAGTCTCAAAAAATGGGTTCAGCAGCACCTCCATTGCAAGATCAGTCCTCTCCCAGCCACTTGCTTACCAGGCCACTAAGCAGCTTCTCAGTTGGTGCCTGCAAAAGCACTTGCCTGAATATTTGTGCCAGTAAAATAAGTTATTTTTTACCTTCTGTATTTTTAGACATTAAACCCAGAATTTAGTCATCAGCTCTGTGCTTCCTATCTCTGTGCAAGTACTGCAGAGGAGATAAATATAGATATAGATATAGATATAGATATAGATATAGATATAGATATAGATATATGAATATTCATATGTATACATTTGTATATATATAATATACACACATAAGTGTGTGTATGTATATATATATATATATACACACTTACATATATATATATATACGTAACACAAACAAATGTATATATAGATATAATATATACACACATCCATGCTATGCAAAAGACCTGTCCTAGAAAAGGAAATCTGGTACCTGGAGATAAGGGTTTTCCCCAGACAAAATGAAGTTTAGAGGAGGAAGGAGGCCCTTGCCTTTGTGTGCCCTGCAGGGGTGTGATCCTCCTGCACCAAACCATCCCTGGGGCAACAGCAGGGAGGAGGGCAGGCTCACACAGCAGCCAAAAGGCTTCTGGCAGAGTCTCTGAGATGTCCAAAGAGATGGTGCCAAGCCACAAGGGCCAAGGCTTGACAATGGCTGCAGGAGCTGCTGCCTGGGTTGCCTCAAATTTTAATGAGGGAAGCTCATGGTCTTACACCCATGATGAGTGCCCAGCTTCAAACCAGGAAAAACAACTAAAATTCTTCCAGAAGTTTTATTAACATTTTCCTTCATAGTTACTGGAAAAATAAAGTGGCACATTAGTCATCTCAGAAATACAGCAGAGCAGTATGAGGGTATGGGGTGGGTTTTTAGGGATGGTAGTTTTTGTGGAGCAATTACTGTAACTGAAATATAGACTCCTTTAAAAATTGTAAGCACAAATCTGAGCAGGGAGAAAGCTTGCAATGTCAGTCCAGGCTGCCTTTGAACCTTATTTTAGAAGCCCAGATAGAAGTGCCAGCTACTTCTGCAAGAGCAACCAGGTGTGTTGTGCTGTGAAGGGGGCACTGAGCAGGCAGGGCTGTGGAGTGGAGAACAAACTGAATCCCCTTGACTGGGCAGGGCAAACATGGTCACTGTCCCCCAGCTGAGAACAGCTCAGTGCCTGTCTGCTGCACAACAGCCCTGGTGTCTCTGGGGCTAAGGCAGCCTCAGGCTGCCTCAGGGGCTGGGAGTCACTTTGCCACTGCACAGACCCTGGGCTGGCCATCACAGCTGAATTCCTGAAGGAACAAGCACTGGCACTGTCAGGATCTTGGGCCACTGACAGGGCCACCTGCACAAGCTGAGCCTCCCTTCGTGTCTCTGTGGGCATGGAGAAGTTTGTGCACATATATGTGCATAAACACACATGGAGAGATATGTATGAATGCCTGTGTACTCACACATGTGTGTGTACACATATTCCACTCGTGATTCTACATACAAAGTATGTTCATGCACATACACAGACATGTATATGTAAATATATGGACATGGATGTACATAGAGACATTATATATCTATGTGTACATATATAACATCTATACTTCTGTTACATGTAATATACTGTTATATTGTATATATACACACACACATATTCAATGTTATATATTATATATAAAACATGCACTTTTGTTGTTGAGATCAAGCTGTCCCTAAGGAGACTCACAGGCTGGGACTGGTTTGCAGCCTCTCTGCAGGGTTTTTTATCCTGTCCTTCAGCTCCACCATGCTTGCTGAAGGGCTGCAGTACCTCACTGTGTGCCAGTGGGTGGGAGCTGGCAGAGTCCTTGGTTCAAGCACTAAACATTTAGACCAAGGTACAGCTGTTGGTTTTGGTTTGGTTTGGTCTGTTTGTCCAATTTTTATCTGTAGATGACATAAGGGGCCATAAGCACTTGTACTACACATAAGTATTGATTTCCAAAGGAAAGTGGCTGATGAATCACTGCAGGTTCTATAAAAGATGCCCAAGTGCTGCTTGACCCAGCATTCTCCTTGGGCCTGCAGGGAGTGACTCCCCAGCAGTGGAGACAAAGATGAATGGCTCATTTCCCCCCTAATGCAGCACAGAAAGAGGCTTTTATTGAAAATAGAGCACAGACAAGATGGGAAGGGCGACAGTCGTTTTCGAAGGTCGCACAAACCATTCCTTTATGGCAAGTTTGCCCCTGTGACTGACAAAAGCAGGGCTGATCAAGTGTCTTCCATCAGACAGGGATTAAAAATGAAGTCATGTTGCTTGGAGAACTGACAGTCCCACCAAAAATAATAGATGCTGCTGACAGTTCTGGCTTCACAATAAAAGGCCTCTTCCCACGTTGTCAAAAGAGCTTCTCTGGTATGGGCATAAATAAGGCATTATTTGAATGGAAATGTTAATGGCAAAGAGCTATAAATCATATAGGTCTGTTGCAGTAACAGACTGTAGCTGAAAAGCATGTTCTTGTTTCTCATATATATGGAAATATATGTATGTATAAACAAGACACTCACATCTATTCATATCTCTAGATATTTCTGTATGATTCTATGCATGTTCCATACACATAATGGGAGCTAAAATTACTTAGCAAACAGTCCTTCCCCTAAGAGCAAATGTTTGGTGTGATGCACTGAGGGCTGTTGTGTAAGATTTGACTGAGTATCTTTCCCATATATAAAGGTTGTAACATAGCAACCATTTTTTCCTACTCAGAAAACACTGTTTCAAAGCTAATTATTACTGCCCTTATCAGTGGCCACTATCTTGGCTCCTGATGCACTGCTGGGCTGGGCAAGAGGCTCAGCAGCTTTGAGCAGCTGCAACCTGGATGAAGATGGTCATGGAGAAGAGGCATGGCAAGTGAGGGCTCACCCTGTGGGTGGACACTCATGGTGAGGGAGATATTTGGCTTGGAAACCTCAAATGTGACAGCCCCTGGCTGCTGAATGGGACTATGGCCACTGCTTGGGAAGAGCCCACAGCCCAGACCATGCTGCCAGCCCTGCTGGAGGCAGTCAGGTCTTTCACTCTGTCATACCTGTAGATATAAATACATACATCCATATATATATAGATATATGCATGCAAATGTATGTATGTTGTATAAATATATGCACACACACAGACATCCCCGCATGGACATCGGGGTGAAGGAGAATTCCATTTCTTGACATTCACAACAACTCTCTTTGCTCAAAGGACCAAAGCACTGACCCTAAGGGACAGTGCCTGCAGTGTCCAGCAGCTGAGTCTGGATGATCTGGGCTGCCATGGCCCTGCAGCTGGAACCAGGGCTGGCACTGCAGCTGGAACCAGGGCTGGCCCTGCAGCTGGAACCAGGGCTAGCCCTGCAGATGGAACCAGGGCTGGCCCTGCAGCTGGAACCAGGGCTGGCCCTGCAGCTGGAACCAGGGCTGGCACTGCTGCTCTGCTGGAACCAGAGCTGGCAGTGCTGCTGGAACCAGGGCTGGCCCTGCAGCTGGAACCAGGGCTGGCACTGCAGCTGGAGCCAGGGCTAGCCCTGCAGCTGGAACCAGGGCTGGCCCTGCAGCTGGAGCCAGGGCTGGCCCTGCAGCTGGAACCAGGTCTGGCACTGCAGATGGAACCAGGGCTGGCACTGCAGCTGGAACCAGGGCTGGCACTGCAGCTGGAACCAGGGCTGGCACTGCTGCTCTGCTGGAACCAGGGCTGGCACTGTCACCCCAGAACTGACACAGCACCTGTGAGCACCACAGCAATGTCCTGCAATTGCTGCTGTGAGTGATCTGCTGGGCAGGAGAAGGGAGCTGAGTGCACGTGAGAAATTCCAGCCCAAGTGCATCTCTCCAACAGGAGCTGGGCCTGGAGAGGCACTGCCTGGGGGCAGGACAGGGGTTGCTGTGTGGTGCAAAGGCCAGTGCAGTCCTGGCTGTGGCAGGCTGGCATCAAACTGGGCACTGCCAGCACCCTGCACTGTCCCCAGCCCTGGGCTCAGCTGATGGAGGTGTTGGGTGCAATGCCAACATGGGGTTATATAAATGTAAAAGCATTTTATATAAGCCTATTTTATCTGCAAATCATTTCTATTTAGAACACCTATTTCTACTGGAAACACTAAAACCACATTACATAAGAGCTTGTTTAAATCCTTTGGCTTAAGGCTTGGGCAGGGGGAGGGGTTGGTTCAGGCATGGTGCATTCAGGCTGCAGTTTATAATCACAGCCTCAACCAGCAGCCAAAACTCAGTCTTAAAATCCTTTCTGCTTTCATTCCACGCTGCCCTGACAATAGCAGAATACTTCCCTGAAGGGTAATTTTCCTCTTTCTCAGTGCTGCCTTCGTGTTTGGAAACTTTCATCATTTATAGTGCTCTGGATGTGCTGCCAGCATTGGAGAGACAGAGCTCAGCAGTGCCCGGTCAGTGTCCTGGTGCCCGGGCGGTGACAGTGGGTGGGGACACTGCTGACATCACCTGAGAGGCTGCCGAGCCATTCTCGGGAGTTAAAGAACGCATTAACTGGAAATGGCCATTTAGCACCATAAAATTACTTCTGTGTCACTCATGCAATGATGTTTTCTAATGAATGAATTATCTCCTGTGCCCTCCCACGAGGGAGAGGCAGGGATGGCGGTGACAATGGCCATCAAATCCATGGCTAATGCACTGAAGGCAGCTGGACCCTTTGGACACTCACACTGCAGCCCTGGAAACCTCTGTTGGCACCATGTGCCAGAACAAGCTGCTCCCTACAAGGCTGGGTTAAGGGCACCACCCACACTCTGCTATTGAGCTGTGGTGCACAGGGGCTGTGTTACAGCCTCCCCAGGGCAGCACAGCACAGCTCTGGGGTCTGCAGCCCCTGCTCCTGCAGGCAGAGGTGCTCTGGTGGCCACCACAGCACTGCTGGGGCAAACAAATCCTCACAGAGCATTTGGAGACTAAGTCCACCTTCCTTTCCTAGTTTGAATGACTCCAAAAATGGAGAAGTGGAGGTCCCACCTCACAGTGATGATGCCATCTGAGAACTCTCTGTTGGCCCAACCATCAGTCTGTCATGGTGAACAGCATGGCTTCAGCAACAGCAGGTGTGATGACCTTCCCTCCTTCACAGTCAAACCTTCTGCCTTCCCCCCTCCCCTTTTGAAAGTAAGGTCAGGAATCCCTCCTCCTCACTTGCCTCTAAGGCAGCATGGCCAGCACTGTCTCTAGGCTGGATGTACCCTGCCCAGGTGGGATGTGCTACCTCTGCAAACACACTGCTCTCCCTAACAGGGCTGGGCTCTCCCATGCTCTCTCATCTGGACACTATCTTCAATCACTGCTCCAATTCTCCCTGAAAGTGCTCCAAATTCTGGTGAAATGGTTCCTTAGTTTCTGTAAGTGCCCAGGACACTGCAGAGATTTTAGAGACAAATGAAGAGCTCAAACTGTAAATTACTTTCCTCCTTACCTTAATTTTCCAACTCCCTTAAGGCGACTCAAACTCCAGTTTGTCCCAGCCCAGTCAGCACCCTGCTCTTGCAGGATGAGTTCTAACTGCTCCATCTTGCATTTTCCCTGCTCTATAGTGGAGAACACAACACACAAATTTCTTAGTGGTGCAGGAAGAAGGCAATTAACATATGTGAATGCTGTTGCTTTCCCTCTGCAGGAAGTGAAGGTGTTGGAAATCCATGTAATTCCTAAATTTCTGTGAACTCAGCTGTGTGGGTGATGGGGCTGGGCTGCTGTGTGGCAGTGAGATGGAAACAGAATGTCCTGGTCCCCAGAGGTGACATTCCCTGCTGGGAATTGCCCCGGGACACCAGCAGTAGCATCTCCAACTTGGTTTTTAAAGCAGCTTCATGACTATTTTAAGGAGAAGGGGGGAAGGACCAAGCTGACCTGCTCCTGACCTGCTGCCACTGGCCTCACTGGCACAGAGCAGGGTGCCTGTGTGAGGGATGGAGCTTTGCTGAGCCCCTGGGCTGCTCAGCCCCACCATCCCCAGGGCTGCTGCAGGCTCTGCCTGCTCGCCCAGCTCCCCACACATCACCACTCAAATCACTTAACCAAATTCTTCTCATACTTCACTTGAGCCAGACGCTGTCAATTGGATTGAAGTGGAGCCTGGAGAGACTTCTCGTGTCAAATATGTAAAACTAACATGAATTTGAACTGTGTCTGGGCTGCCACAGGGGTGCTGCTCCCCAGGCTCCCCCCTGGCATGCAGGGAGCTCCCCTGCTCTGGCCCCTTCAGTTTGAAGCCAGCTCTGCTGTGACACTGCCCACAGACACCAAAATTGATGTCAAAGCCTGCAACAGTGAAGAAGTTCATCTTGAAAATACATCTCTTTATTTAGTCTTGGGTGAAAATTGTGCAGGGGCTGATTGTTAAAGGAGCTGGGCATCCTGCTACTCCAGAAAATGGCCTGAGTTCCAGGGGAGTCAGGCCACTGACTCCAGTCAATTATTTCACTTCAAGCACTCCATCTCCTCCTGTTATTTATCACTCCTCATAAAAGTCAAGTGATATAGTGAACATCTGGGACATTCATGGATGAGTATAAGACTTATGACTATTTCAAGGACCTGGAGAACAAATGTGCCTCATCTTCTGAGTGTGGAAAAAAAGAGAAACTGGAGTTATTGCAAACACTGGTTACACTGGCATCCTCAGGACCCAAATCATCTGGAACACTCATGAGAAAAGCAAGAAAATGAGATACACCAGGGGAAGCACAGTCCCCCTGCTGCAGGACCTGTGTGGTGCTGGGCAGAGCCTGCCCTTCACTGAGCTTTCCTTCCAAGCCCACAGCCATGCCTGGCCAGCTGGGATGCCTGACTGGGGACAGATCTGGTGTCTGGGAAGAACTGCTCTGTGTTAACTGGCTGATTAAAACTGGGGACATGGTTCTCATCCAGGGGCTGCTCTGCATCCCTCTGATTCTGCACTGCATTGACAAACACTGGCAACTGGCAATGTACAGAGCAGATTCTATTTAGCCATAGTAAGTATATAAGTGAATAGCAATTTGGACTCAGTTTGCTATGGAAAATAGCAATTTTCATTTTACCTAAAGAACAACCCAGTTTGATTTAGCCTCAGAGATTTTAGTATGCATTTTCTCATAAATTATGGGGCACTGAGTTCACACTTGCTTCTGAGCACAATGCACACATGCTGGAGCCTGGGATCTGCAATGCAGAGCCCTCTCATGAGCCCACCATGCTCTCCAGGCTGAAACCAGGGTCTGGCACTGCATCTGCCCTGCTCCCAGAGCAGCAGAAACACCTCAAGGCACTCGAGAAGCTGGTTGGGCACTGGCCAGCAGCCCCTCACCAGCCCCTGACAGGTCCCAGCCTGGCACTGGGGATGGGAACCAGCTCCCTCTGCCACCCCTGCCATAAATCCACAGCACTGACTGCTGCTGTCAGCCCCTGGAAGGAAGAGGCAGTTTAGTGAGAGACAAACACTGCTTGGTTTTTACTTTGCCTAGCTGGCAGGATGCCATGGATGGCAGCTCGGAGAGCAGGCTGTGATCAGCTGGGAGATATCCAGCTCCCTGCTGGCAGCCAGGCTCTGGAACAGCTCCATCCCAGCCTGGCAGCTCCTAGCCCTTAAACAAATGTGATGCCAGGCTGATGTGCTCTGGGGAATGCTTTATGACCTTCATCCAACAAAAAACAATTCAGGCAGGTGTTGAGAGAAGGTGAGTGAACACATTGGTGGAAACAGCCATCATCAGTCATATTTTGGGGAGCACAAGATACCTGTGCTGCCTCTGCCTCAAGGCTTTGGTGTGTGCCTGCACGAGAGAGCTGGTTGTTTTGCCCCAAACAGCCTGTGTGAGAGCCTCCCTGCCCCCTCTGCAGCCAGCCAGCTCTGCAGCCCCACTCTGTGACCAGCTTTCCAACATCCTGCTTTCCCTGGGATTATTTTAATCTTCCCATTTCCCATCATATTTTTCCTCATGCCTATGCCAACACAGACTGCAATTTCTGGCAGGCAGGGTGGAAACCTCCTCCCTGGGTTGCAGCAGCATTTTGGAGGATGAGCTGGACTCTGCCCTGGTCACTCCTGGCTCCCTGCACTGCTGGTACCCAGTGCTGGCCCCACAGGCACCCAGCTGCTTACAGCACATCTCTCTGAGTCCCCTCAGCCACTGGAGCACTCCAGCAGCTCTGTACTTTCATGCTTTTCTCTGTCTTGGCTGAAGAGCCCAAACACCTGCCCTGCTGCTGAGGTCTTTGTGGTTTTATCAGGGCAGGAGAAATGCTGCAAGGTACAGATAAACTGAGCCATGCAGCTGTGGGCAGCCAGGCTCTTCCATGTTCCAGCTGCAATCTGGGAGCCCCTCCATGGCTGCCCAGCTCCTCTTGGGCTCCCAGGGTTTGCTTTTCCCCTGGATTTGCTCTGGGTGATGAATCTCCTTGCCCTGTGCGGGTCCCTAAGCCAGTCTCAGGTTTTTTACCTTGCTTTGCTGGAAGTGGAGGCTGTACTCTGTGTGATGCAAGGCCAATGGAAATCCAGACACAAATGCCAGCAATCCCAAAGGACATTCCTGCCCACTCCACACCCCAACAGACTGGCACCTTGCTGCTTCACATGATGTAAAACTGAGAGACTCAAACACCTGATGGTCTCTCTGTATAAAAGCAAGTAAAAAGGAAATAAAGAATCATGGAAAATCAGTGAAACATCATACGTAAGGGTCAAAAAATAATTTAGTATCTAGAAGTAATTTAATCTTTCAATATGTGTCAACATCAAATCTGCTAAGACTCTAACAATAGCAGAAAATGTCTGAGATAAATATGACACAAAACAAAACCCAAACCCATCTGCTTTCTTAATCATAGGCTTTAAGAATGTTTCTGCTAGTTACCCAGCTATTTCAAGAGCTGTACTGTCTAAATCAATACCCAAACAAACACAGAAATCACAATAAATCTGTCATTCAGTTATTCAGGCCTATGCTTCAAATCCTTCTAAATGATAAAATTCATGACAGAATTAAATGGAAACATTGTTTCTCTATAGCCTCTAGCACTGAAGATTTAAACTCTAATCCAGTCTGAATGGCACTGCCAAGAACAAGAATGAGAAAATGTCCTTCCACTGCCTGAGTCTGGCTTTGGAGCATCCACTGCTGAAGCCTGAGCTGCAAATGGGAAGATCAAGATTCTTCTAAAGCAGAAATCCTGGCTACACTTGCTTTTTGGGCAGATGCTCTGGAGATGGTGACACAGAACAATGATGAGGTTTATACTCACCTTGCACCAGCCACAGTGGGATTAGTGTGGGAATGCAGCTTCCACACTACACAGCACCAGAGCCCTGGGACATGGCTTGAGGAAGATGGCAAAATTCAGATATTAAAAAAAGTCTGTATTTTATTAGGCCTCACATATAGTCTGAGAGTGGCCAGTGATCTTTAACCAAGCAGGCAAGGGATCACCCCCTTGCCTTGGACTATATTCAACCACGAATGGTTACTAGAAGAATATAATAAGCCAAAACCAAAAGTTACAAGAAATCTGGAAAAATGAAAAGTGTAAGCTAAGACACAAGTAATGCAGAATGATACCTAATTAGGACAAAATAAACCAGCCCTCTGAAGAAAACCCATCAAACCATCAGCTATCAATTCAGTAATGACTCTGATTTAGAAGCACAGGTAGGATGTAAACATAGATCAACCCAAGTCCCCAGGGACAGATGGAAAAGCCCTTCCCTTCTCCTTTCCCTACAGCCATGCTCATGCTGCAGGAACTGTTTCCCACCTTAGTTCTGGGAACAAGGGAGCCAAAGCTGGGACATGAAGGGCAATGGAATTGCTGGCTCTGATTCTGAACAAGTCACAAGTTCTCTGTCCCACCCCCAGCTGCCAAACACACATTGGTATTTCATACCACACGTAGCAATCCAGGCTGGGTGACATAAAGGTTAAAAGTAATTTTGGCTGCAGTAGCCCAGCACAGAGATTACAAAAGGTATTTTATTATCAGAGTTCTCTATAGAAGGGCTGCTTGGCAGTCAGGATGCAGCAGATTCCTGAGGAAAGCAAATGACACTTGTGGCTGCTGCCAGCTACTGCCCAGGCTATTTGCAGAGCGTGGCCATAGCTGGCCATCACCACATCCCCAGGGGCTGCTGGGCTCAGCTCCCTCTGCACATGGCCTGGGGCACACAAATCACCCCCAGCCATGCTGCTTCCCCGCCAAAAACACCCCCTGAACTTTTCAGCAGTCAGTCTTTTAAGGAGTTCTCCAACAGCACTCAGCATAAGCAGATAACCATTTAAATATAGACTCTGGAATGGGAGCCTGAGGGCCAGCAGCAAGCTGGATTATTTGCTTGTTACTAAACACCCCCTGGCTTTACTTCCCAGGTTGTTCAGCTCCAGTCTGACGCAAACTGTGGCAGGACAGCAAACAAGAATTTACAGGATTTTGCAAGAACTGAAATAATTCAAGGAATAAGGAACAAATTGGTTCAGGGCTGCTGTTGCTCAGGGCTGCATCTTTGAAGGAACAAAGACAGGTTCCTGTGAAACCCAGCTGAAGGCTTGACAAGCACTTCCAGATCTCAGCAGCAGGAAAGCAACATGAGTATAAATAAAGAAGAGTTGTGGGAGCAGATTTAGCTCAAGGATGGTTTTCCTCTTGATATCCAGCAACAATTGCACCACAGTGTGCCACTGAATTCCTTGGGACCCTGCCTACAGGTTTCTGGGGTTTGCAGTATACACATGTGTAGAGGAGGGGATGGAAGTCCACATGTGGAAAAACTCCTACATCCCTGACTATCACAGAGGTTAGAAGGAGAAAAAAAAATAGCAACATTAGCTCCATATGCAAAAAGTCCTCTCTGGTAGATGCCTGTAAAAAAGGCATTAAAAACCTGTTCATAAATCAGTGCCTCCAGGCAATCAGCTGGACCAAAGTGGGAACTTGGCAAGGCTTTAGAAGGAAGCAGCAGGCATGGCTCTAAGAGCTCCTGCAGCACAGAAAGGGCAGCAGAAAGGTGATAGGAAAGCAAAGTACATCCAGGCACAGATTTTGCTGCAGGCAGTGAACCTTTGCTGCAGATACAGGGCCTGCCCCAGTGCCCAGCTGGCTCACAGAACCCCAAATCCAGCCTAGGGCCCCAGCAGAGCAGCTCTGCTCACAGCAGAGACCAGCTAAGCTGTGCTACTCATCACACCCCTACCAGCAGCATGGGCAAAGGATAATAAAAATAGCTAAGATTATATATAGCAACTCTGATTTAATTAAAATTAAATACAGCTCTGAGAGAGCTAACTGACCATGGCTGAGAACCCTTGACCAGAACAAACTGTTCAGCAATTATTAGATCTCATGTGATGACAGTATGTGTAAAAGGTTCTGTCCTGGTTTGCTGTAAACATCACCTCTTCTAGCTGAAGCTCTTGTTAAATATACTTTGAAATGCTGCCTTTTAACCAAAGGCCACTTGGAGAAGAAAGGTTACTTTTAAAAGATGGTTAATGTTCTCATTTCTTATTTGCTTTTTTGTTACATAAGGGTGTTCCATTGTACTTGGCAAGCACCTTGGTGTCTAACAGTGGTTCCTTTATCTGGTTCATAATTTAAGCCTCTTCCATATTTTGTTTTTAAAGACAATGCTGTTGCTAGGTCACAGCCAAGGAGCTCCACATGTAACTGACCTATTTTTTCCTGCAGGGTTACCAGGCAGGAATCATCTTCCATCCCATGGAAACAACCTGTGACTCCCTGCACTTTCTGCAGGCTGCTCTTCCTGCACTTTGCCCACACCCAGAGTACCTTCACTTTCTAGCAGTGATTTCACTTTCCAGGGTCCTTACAAAACACTTTTGTCTCCACGTAGGGAATTGCTTCTTCTTACTAATGCTGGCTGCCCAGCTGCACCCCACAGTGAGAGCAGGGTTTGCACCAACACAGGTGGAAGACAAAGGTAATGAAGCACCATGCTGGGTTTAGGCTCAACACTTGACTCTCCCCTTCCTCTTAGTGCAAAATGTTCCCTTTGTACCCTTACAGGCTTCTTAAGTACTGGTAAGTTTCACATCTGTTCTTAAAACAAAAAACAAATAAAAACAACCCAAAACAGATACTTCGTTTGTACATGTGTTTTTAAGCTGAATTTTGTTTCCTGTTCTTCCACACTTCCACCCACTGCTTTCCTCCAATCTCAACAAAAGCCCAAAGCCCCTGAGCAGCTCCTTGCCCTGGGAGGGTGGCTGGTCACCCCCTCCTGCAGCCCTGGCTGTGCCCAGGGACACGCTCCCTGTCCCCTCTCCAGTGCCCTTCCTGGGCCACACTGCAGGACACATCCTTGTTTTAGCCCAGCTGCAGCTGTGCTACCTGCCAGAGGAGAGGGGATGGAAGAATCTGGAGGAACTAAAACACTGGCACAGGAAAAGTTGTAGGAGTTTGTACAGTTAATTAGCTCCCTCTGGAACAGCTGTGATGGGAAGAACTAGAAGAGAAATACACTCTGTTCCAGGGCTTGCTGCAACAGAGATCTGACCTGCACATTTTGAAATATCCCACAGGAGTTACCTGGTCATGCTCCCAAAATCTCCCCATGGAAATGCTCCAGCCAGGCTCTTGGCTGAGGAATCTGCATGCTCACCTTCACTCCAGGCTGCCAGACAGTGAAGGTGCTCACACACACAGAGCAGCTTTTCCTTTTACACTAACCTGTCCATAACACTGATAAAACAGCAACTTTGGTCACTTATACTCAATTTTTTTTTTTTTTTTGACAGAACTGGTTATGGATTCTGCTGTGTATTTGTGCTTTCACAACCACACCAGCACATGGGATTTTCCTCAGTACAAGCTGCAGGCACCAGGACAGAAGGAAACTCTTGGGAGTCTCCTTGCAGGATGCTGCAGCCCCAGTTTCTCAAGCTTCCACGAGCAGCCTGTGTTAGGCAGTGACCCTCACAACTGCCCCAGCTGCAGAACAGCACCTGCTCCTCACCTGCCAGGGTGTGTACAAAGCATCACAAACAGCCATTTTTGCTGGCCATGTTTTTATTTGTTTTAAGTTTTAAACAGGGGAGCCAATGATACATCCAGTATTTCAAAAAATCAGAAGGTAAAACAAATTTTTAAAAGACCGAGATGCTACATGCTATATTTAACCTAATTTTATTCATGCTTGCTTTTGAGGGGGGCTGGGAGTGGGACAGGAATCATTCAGTAAAAACATACAGTAAAAACAAAATGTCTCACCATATAGAACTTTAACCTACAGTAATGTTGTACCTTAATTATTTCCATGCACACAACTAACATTACAAAATTTTAAAAAAATGAACACAATTAAGACTTCTAGGAGCGTTTGATAATAAAGCAATTCCTAATTTCTTTTGTAGAGATCAAGCACCTCCAATTACAAGTTCCTATACACAGTGAGTGCTTTACTTGAAATGAAAACTAAAAAATAAAATTAACAATGTATTGGATAGCCTCAGAATAAGCCGATGTTAATACATATCCAGCTATGTAGGCAATAAAACCATAGTGCTAAACAAAAACTTTTATCTGAAAAGTAACTCAAAAATTGACTTTCTATAATTACAGAAATATACTTATTTGCTAAAATAAATAAAAGTGCTGCATATTAACACTTCACTATAAAGAATGCATACCAGAACATTTATAAATATTGAATGATTTTCAATAGGAATAGCTACTACAATAATGCTGGCTAAATAGAAGTGCATAATGAGAAGCACTATGGGTGGTTAATGTTTTGCCACATACTGCTGTTACCTTGAGGTAGATAACACATGCGTACCAAATTCTGCATTCATTTCAGTTGCTGCTGGTATCATGTGTCTAAGAAATGTGTAGAGTATGAAAAACTCGAAAATACGCATGAATGAAAAAAATGTCTTGGGAAAAATAGATATTCTCATGCAATTATGTACAGTCTCACTGTGTAAATTTCAAGGCAAGGTTCTTTTTCTGCAAAACATGGACACTGTTTTACTGAGAGAATGTTTTTTTTTTTTTTTACTTGGTTTAGTGCATTTTTTTGTTACCTCCTGCATTTTGCATTATTTTGCTCTATTCTTTAATTTTGTGTGCAAACGACATGCCAGTTTAAAAACAAAACTAACTCATGTATAGAAAGTAATTCTGGATTGTAAAAACAATGGTAAACAGAAAACTAATGAAATCCATACCAAAATTACACCATCTGATTCAAGTAAAAAAATTACTTACACTAGTAATAAAAAAAGACAAACACATCTCATGAATATAAAAGAAATGTCTGCTGAGTGTTTTAGTTTAGATGTTTCAGAATGCTGCTGTAGGTTTTGTGGGGAATCTGGGGAGATGATTTCATAGCAGAAGGCGTTAGTGTGGCCTGGATGGACTTGAGAGGCGAGCCAACAGGGCTGTGAAACTGAGGGATACCTATAGCCTCCAGCTGCTTGTTGAAGAGCAGCTCCCCACTGTTACTGAGAAAGCTCTCTTCTCTTTCCTTCTCCCCAAGCTTCCCCTCTTCTACTGGCTCAGGTTCTAGCATTTCAGCATCTTCTTTCTTACTAAAAAACTTGTCCAAGTAACTGGTGTAAGTATTTTCTTTTTCAACTTGTTCATCTTTCCTTACTTCGCAACAGAACTGGTCTATGAGGAAGCACCCCTCCCCACCACTGACAAACTGGCTGTCCCAAGAGGTTTGGTACAGAGCCTCTAACTGGGCCAAATTGGCCATTCCTTTCTCCTGCTTCTCTCTGCTTACCGACTTCGATATTATTCCTTTCAGCTCTATCTGAGACACTGAACTGTTCAAGTCATTTAATTTATCAACATCAGTAGACTCATGTTGTAAACTAAGCTGGATGGTTTCTGCTATAAAAGAATCAAAGTCAAATCCCTGATTCTTCTCCCTTTCTTTTTCAACAAGTTGCTGTGATGCTTCCTCAAGTGCTATCTGAGCTTTCACCAACCCATTCTTTTCACATTTAGACTTGCCTTTCTTGTCAGACTTTTCTTTGCTTTGTTCCTTCCAGTTTGAAAGATCTATAATAAGCTTGGGCTCATAGTAATGGTTAACTTCACTGTCTCGCCAAACTAAATTATCTAGGTATGAAGATGACCTCATTTTGTAATTACAAGTGTGACTACATTCCAGATCACAATACTTGTTTTCGTGGTGATCTGAGTACTGCCAGCAAGGCTCTGTAGAGAAGTGGGTGTCAAAGGCAGGATCCTCCAGGTACTTTTCTCGATCTCCATCCAAATATTTGCGAGGATCCACTTGCACTTCTTCTTCATCAGTGACATCAGAAAGAGCCCTTGGATCACGCTGAACTTCATCAGCTTCATAGTTATTATGGATAGGCCAGTCATGGTCTGAAAACTGACTTTCATGGTATCTGTAAAACAATTCCTAAGTGTTAGCAGCTAAAAAAAAAAAAAAAAGTCTTCTAGCTCCCAAGACAGAGAGAGCTAAGTTTAGAAATCCCCTTGCAAAATAATGACAATTAAACACAAAGTTCTTCCTTAATCCAACTGGGTATCTCTTCCAGGTTTTTTATTTAATCTGGCAGAAAGAAGATAATTATGTACAATAGCTCACTCCATTTACAGAACTCCTTCTAAAGTGTGTTTAATTGACTTAAGATGACTACTGTGAAATCTCTTTACTATAATATGCACTAAGCATTAGACAAGACAATCATAATTAAAACTCTCCTTAAGCAAAGTTTATTTTTAGAGAAGAAAAAAAATAATGGGAATATTAACTTTAGATTCTAGAGTCCTAAGTGCAACTCAGGAAGCCATCAGCATGTCCAAGTCACATCTAATGGATTATAAATCTAACAATAATGCTATAAGGGAAAATTTTATTCTCAGGTCAACTAAAGAAGAAAGAATAAACAGACAAGGAAATAATGCCCGTGAAGCAATGTCACTTCAAGCACAAAACCATCCAGTTATGTCATCACAGAAAGTGGTAAATTTACCTTTCCCAATTATAAATGTGGCTGTGACTCTCATCCATTAGCAGAATATCATCAACCTCATCTTCAATGTGAAAAGGATGACTTGAAATAGGCTCATCCGTTGGAAAGGAATAAATGCTCATGTAAGGATGGGACAAAGCTTCTTCTGCTGTCAATCGATCCATGGGACTGAATGTCAAAATTTGCTCCAGAAAGTCCAGTGCTGCAGAATATAAACTACCATTAAATGGGAAATTTCTGACATTTAGAACTTAACATGAAGGTGGAGTGCTTTGCTCTAGAGCCCTCTAGTTGTTTCAAAGTAGCTGCCTGTGAAGTATCAGCTACTGACAGTACAGTGCCAAATATGCATCTCGTAGCCATCACAAAGAGAGAGAAGTCAATTTAATTAAAAGCATAAAAAAATAGCAAGAGATAGAAAGCTTCAAGCTGAATCAGTACCCACCAATGGCTGCCAGGAAACAGTGCTGTTACTTTAGCTGGGGGACTCTCTTTCAAAAACATTTGAAAGACAGTCCTTCTATACTGACTCCATTCCAATGTTTCCTTGCATTTAAAAGGCCAATGTCCCAAAACAGAGCAATTCCAGTGCAAATAGGTCCAGCAGAGAATCACAATTCTACTCTAAAGATAACCAAGCAGCCATTATGGAAGTATTTTTTTTTTTTATTATAGCAGAACACAATCCTTCTTCAGAGAACACAAATTCTTCTAGCAGAAACTCGCTTTGAACAATCACACACCTGCACCTCAAAGCTGCACACTATTTGACAATTTTAAAACATCAAAACATTGAATCCAGTTTTTCTTTTCATTACTTACCTTCAGGACTGATGCCTGGAAGCAACTGAGTTAAAGGTTTGTGTGGCTCAGTCATATCGTTTCTAATGTAAACTGGAATTACATTGAGAAGCTCCTGACGGTCCTCCTCATGTACAACAGGAATTGATTCTAGAATCAACTGCATCTGTTCAAGCTCATGAGCACCTGAGCATCAAAAGAAAAGACAAGCTGCCATTTCAACTCCAAACATTTCTGATCCCTGGATATGAAAGGCATGTCAAAATTTTGTGTTCTGAGCAGCTATTTCCAGTAAAAGATTATAATCTCCTGCAACAGAGGAAAGGCTGAAGTTCTGAATTTAAATGATAATAAATCTGAAGAGCTCTCAAGAAATGCTGTGGCATATGAAGAATTACAGAGCTGCTACTCACAGATAAAGAGGCCTAACCTTAAGCTTTTTTTAAGGGTGTTTTCACCATGGATGAAGTACTCTACAGCAATACCCTTTTTATTACACACTATATACTGCAATCCTCCCCTTACAACTGATCCACCTAATTAATCCAGTATTTGACCTCACCTGCAATTAGATGTCCCTTATTAGTAAAAACAGTATTAGTTTAGCTCAGAAAGACATTTTGCAGGCCACAACCATTTGTATTATTATTCTAATCTAAAATCCTGCATTAAGTGTCAAGTGCAAGACAAAATTCACCCATCAGTTACATAGTGATATTCCTTTTGAAAGAAGTACTCTATTATGATTGAAATTATAGTACTCTTTTAGCACTACCTGAAGTTTCCCTGGCTAAAAACAATAAGGGCCTACACAGCAGGTCAATTTTGACTAATGAACATCATCTACATTCAGTACTAAGAAGTACAACTTGCCAACTTCAGCTTGTTGTTCAGGTATAAGAAGGATGTCAGAACCTAGAGATTCAACAAGTAGACAAAATTATACAGGATTATTTGCATGCCAGTGTTTGTTTCCTTCACCAAGCAGATCTGGGCAATCACAAGCAATACTGATGTATCTGACAATAAATATAAAAATAAATGGGGCCAGCAAGAGACTGCACCATCTCCAAACCTCCACACTGTCACCTCACATCAGTGCCTGCACAGCACAGCAGACTGCATTGGACATCCCATCACACACCTGCCAGGTGACTTGAAAAGCTGAGGCAAAGTCACTGCAGAAAATCTGACAGAGTTCCCCAAATTAATCAGTACTGCCTCATATTATCTTCTTTACTGGACTGAAAGATGTTTTGTTCTACTTCAGACTACAACAAATTACTTAATGATCTATCAGATGTCATATTGCTTGTAATTTGCTGGAAAACAGATTCTACTGTGTAATTAGTACCATCCTAAAAATTAATCAGCTTTCTGTCCACTATCAGCAAAATAACCATTGCAAAACATTCATTTAGAACAAAGTAGACAAGTTGTTTGGAAAAGCTACTGAATTCTTCTGCCTCAACCTCCCTTCCTTCATTTGTTCCAGGTATTCTGCAATATTAATCTGCATTCTTCCTTCCCATTCTCATCAGCTTTTTGAACAGCAGGATTCCTAAGGGATAGTTCAGAAGCAGACAGGAAGTTGCAATTAACCAAATCACTCCCTCTGAACAATTCTGCAATAGAACTTTACTCATAGTCTCAGGGCAGAATAATTATATCTCCAACCATCTTCCCTTTCCAAACGTGATGTGAAGAAATCCACTTTTCTTTAGATTAGAAAAGAGTGGCTGAGCTAAATTTTCATAGGGGCACATCTATATCTAAAATGCTTTTCTCAGTATCTACTCAATGCAATTAAGGCATATAAATAAAGCTACAAATTTAGGATTTTGGTAACTAAGACCAGGCTTTTAAACAAAATTCTAACTCCCTGCACAGATACTAGGCCAATAAAAAATTGTGACAAATACCAATGCTACTCAAAGAAAAAAAAGCCAAAATGCTGGCAGTTCAGATCAATCTATGCTGAATGATGAAATATGCAGACTTTCTCCCATTATTTGCCAGCAGAAGTTCTTGATGCAATGGGAGCCTAATAAATCTTGTATCAGCCAAGAATTTAATACTCTGGGGACATTACTCCAGTAGTTAGTAACTCAAAGAGTGAAAAACTCACTGCATGTTAAAAGAAGCCTCTGCATGTATCAATCACTGATTTATACCAAATAATGTTTTCAAGTGACAGTTCTCCATTAACTACTTAATAGGAAGAAGTTCTCAATTCCCTTGCTTTTTCATACAAAGCAAAGAATGACTGCAGAGGTGTGCTTTCAGTCCATGTGTGTCTAAAAGAATGTGAACTTTGAAATGCAAGCTTAGCTCTCTGAGGTTTTATCTGCATTATTCCCATAATTCAGGCCAACAGGAGCAAATCCAAGAGTGAGTCTGAACAAGGCAGCTGCTGCTGAAGCCCCAGGGTGCACAAAATAAGTGTTTCAGAGGTATTTCACCAGTTTACTCATCTGCTCCCATGGAGCAAGTGCTTGTCAGCAGGTGGTGATCTCCTACAGTGCAAATGATGGTTTCATTTCATCTAAAATGCTCTAGTTTGTGTCTGAGCTAAGTCAGCAACAGGATGGCCATCAAGAGATGGGCTCCACAAATTTGCTTCTGATCCTAACCAAAGCTCTAATACAGGTGCACCCAGTGAGACCAGAGCATTGCTTCCCATCTTACCTGAACCAGTTGAAGGTTGCACATTTCCTTCCTGTATTGCACTAAATTTTACACCTTTAAATCTATGCCCCTGGGGCCCCATAATTTAAAATATAGAGAAGCAAGAAATGATTAGGTTGACTACATTAAAAAAAATCTTTATGCATAAGATACTCAGGGTATGCATAATCTTCAAATACTCCCTGGATACACCAATTCATGTATGTAATAGAACACTTCTTAGGCAACCAAGAAATTTAGGTTAACATAATTACAGACAGATTTACCATGTATGACTTCTACATTAAATTGTGATATTTATCTAAATACACACCAATACAAGCAACAAAATTGAAATGTCTTCTGCTTTACATATGCATCAATTTTTAGTTTCTATAAGTGCATAATAATATAGTATATCCTGATAGTCAACACTACTGATTGTCAGCCACGAGAACCAATCTTTCCTGAGGAAGATAATTAAGCAGTAGCACTCCTTTTATGAATATACAGACTGATTTTATTCTACCCACCTGCAAAGAGGGTTTTCCCAGTCAGCATTTCAGCAAAGATGCAACCTGCAGCCCACATGTCAATGGCTTTAGTGTAGTTGTTAGGAGAAAGCAGAAGCCGGGGCGATCTGTACCATTTAGTAACCAATCCTTCAGAAAGATGGCCCTAATGAAATTAATTGAAAAATTAATTAGATTTAAAGACTTATGTTTTTTAATTACTTATTTTTATTGCATTACTAACAAGATTTTTACAGTCTCAAAGTCCCAGGGATTATATTGTGTGCATTTTACTAAAATTTCTTTCTACCTTTACAAATATCTTTATAAGTGAACAGCAACCATATAGAACAATGACACTATTTATTAGTCAAACGAGGTGCTGCAGCAAAACTTTCTCATTCCCAGATGCCAAATAAATGCAGAGATGATCCTGAATGCTCTTGTGAAACATCTAGACCAGGAGGGCAGTATCTCTAAACCAACTCCCCAAAGCAGCCATACTTGCACTATGAATGCATTATTTATAATAAGGCTTCTACAATTAAATGCAACTAAATATTCTCAGGTTCTGTCTTCACTGTTAAAACCTTTGCTTTTCTGAACTAATTTAGTAAAAGCAAAACAAAACAAAAAAATGCTTTATGCTTGCAGTAGTCCTATCTGAGACAAACCATGCTGAGGAGGCCTTCCACAGCCTATCTACCTGAGCAAAAGGGAGAAAGATGCTATTTTAAGAAGGCACAGTAGTCAACATATCACTTAAGGTATTCCCACTCTCTGCATACCTTGTGGGAATAATGAGGATCCATGATTCTTGCAAGACCAAAGTCACCAATCTTCAGCACCAAGTCTTCAGTATTAATGAAAAGATTAGCTGGTTTGAGATCTCTATGCAGAACATTTGCAGAGTGAATATACTTGAGCCCACGTAGCAGCTGGTACATGAAAAGTCTGGCATGATCTTCCAGTAAAGGGCCTTGCTCTAGCAAATTAGCCAGATCTGTCTCCATGTATTCCTGGACAATGTAAACACAGTTCAATTCTGTCAGGGAGCCCACATCATCTGTTAACTGGCTTCCACTGGGACCAAGAATTTCAAATACTTTGACAATGTTATCGTGGTCAAGTCTTCTAATAATTTTGATCTCACGTAGAGCATGTTTAACACTCTGGGGATCTGTAAGGACAATTTTCTTGACAGCTACTCTTTTGTCACAGTCATTATCGACAGCAGAAAAAACTAAGCCATTTCCACCACAGCCCAGTGGTTTTAAGTCCATATATCGAGAGCCCAGATCAAAACCATGAATGTTCATGAGACTTTCAAATTTTTCTGCCATTTTAAAATTCTTTACGTTTTTCCTCAAACTACTAAGCTTCTGTAAACACACGGAGACACTTCCACTGGTATCTGAAGGAAAGGTCTTAGAGAAAGGGAGAAGAAACACTTGGCTTTGACTGCAAGATGGTTTCTTGACACTCTCATTTCATTGTGAGCCAGCCAGGCCTGTTGTGTCCCCTTGAATTTAGAGCCTGTAAGCTCTAGAACTCAAACCGAGCATAAGATAGAAAGATTGCAGCATTCATAGTTCAAGAAAGGTGCAGCATTTCTGCAGACATTAAAGAAAATACTCACAAGAAACTCAAACGGAATGAAATGACATACTATGCACTCAGCTCTACTGTGCTAATCTGGTTAACATTTAACAAAAATGTGAATAAATATGCACATAATAGGCTTCTATTAACATCCTCCTCCTCACAGTGCAGATACATTCAGTGTTGGACTGGTCCTGAGCAGCGTCATTCTATGGTGCTGGTAAGCACTATTTTTTTTTTTCCTTCTTCCTCCTTCTTCTCTTCTTTGTTTACAGTCTAATTAAATGGGAAACTGGCAGCTCTTGATTTACAAAAGATGCCTTCTGTTAATGATCAGGTGGCTCCAGCTCACCACAATCACAATCAAAGCTACCATCCATTTTACTCCGTGGCAACCTGAAAAGCAGAGAAAAATACATCAGTACCTCAGCAAATAAAAAAGGTTTCCTCCTCCCCCAACTCACTGAGTTGTCCTATTTACTGTCCAGTTACAAAAATAACAAACCATCAAAAAAGCCAAACTAACTAGAAATTATATGTAATTTTCACACTTGTGGAGGAAAGCAATAATGATCAACCACTATTTCTAAAACACATATAGTGAACGTTTTTGATGTAATCTATTGAATTTATGGCACACAACAAAAAATCCTCCTGAGTCTTAATAAAGGGACTAACAAAGCAAACTTGGTAATTCACCAATAGAGCTGTTAAGAGACAAGCCAGAAGCAAAAGTATCCGTAGCATCTGTCAGCAAATTCTGGAATAATTCTTTTCACTAAACTTTCATCTGAAGACAAAATCAGGTTTAACTATTTCACCATAATAAGAGGTAAGGAGGTTCTGGTCACATGAAAAGGATAAGGCTTGTACACTCTCCATATTTACTGAATCTACAGCACACATCCAATGCCACTTATAAAGCTTTAATCCTTGTGATTTTGGATAAAGTTTACCAACATCTCAAATAATAACTTTGCCTCTACAGACTCATTGTTACAGGAATCATAGGGGTAATTCCTACATATCAGTCAAATATTATTGTTTTTTCAATTATTTCTACACTTATCTAACCTAGATTACAAAGAAAAACTAGCAGCAAGCACATTTTACAGGGTAACTGATATATTCGACAACCATTTCCCCTAACATATGGGCTCTTTCAGACATCATTTATTTTTTAATAGTGTGATGAATTCACCTACTGTTTATGAAAAACCGAACTAGCAATTTTCTCAATAAGCTCCCGTCAGGAACAGCAGAATGCATCATAAAGACCACATGGTGCACTTTTGTACAAAATCCTCACTTCTTTTAAAAGCTCAAAACTGCCACGAAGGGAAGAGTCAGAGGTGTATGCTACACAGAGTGGTAAGCTTTGGGCAATTCCAGTACAAGTCACATGAATGTTCTTCCCCAACATGTATAGGTCACATCAAACCACTAAGTGCCTCCTGTTCAATCTTAGATCAACATATTTCAGCTCTTCCCTCAGCTCTCTATCTAAATGCAAAGGTCTCCACATTATCCCAACACTTCAGAATTAATTATATGAATGTTTTCCTTTAAAACAGTGCTAGCCTTTCAGTGGGAAAACTGGGAGCAAGCAAAACAAGTCTCCTCACTCCTAACAGAGCAGCAAGAGCAGCTGACAAGTTATTAACATATTTTAAATAATGGCCTCAATTCACTAAAGTAATCAGAATTATATAGAGAAAAAGAAAAAAACACTGAAAGAAAGACACACTGGCAATGAGAAACAAGACTATTTCAACACATTAAAATATTACCCTTCCTTCAGCTCAAGCCTGATTGGCATCAAGACACAGCCCCAAAGCTCTGGCTCACTCCTGCCACACACCACCTGCCCCAGGTACGTGACAGAACATGACAAACACAGGGAAGAAGGAAACACATGTCATCCTCTGCTCAGTTTTTTCTCTTTAAATAAAGATCACCAAATGTAATTTTACTGAACTGAAGAGCATTGAGTTGCCCTCTACTGATAAGGTATACCCTGCCACAAGGGTGATCTTCAGAGTTTTCTCTACTCAGCACATGGAACTTAAGGTTGCCTTAAGATTTCTTTCTCCGTGCCTGTGCAAGAGTCCTAATTTTAAACAGTGTTTTACAAGGGTTTTTACAGCCTCAGTACAAACACAATGAGGTAGCACTACTACTTTTCCCCAAACTATCTTAAATTTTAACCAATATTAAGACATTAGAGCAAGGACTCCTTTTAAAATACCCATTAATTTATTTAAAGAACAAAATTTAAATTCATCCTATAGAGAACAGCATCAGCAACTATCCACCTCTTGTTCACAATTATAAAACCCAGATGTGTGGACTCCTGTTTTTAAATTTTTAAACTTGAAAGTATTTTCTCAGTCACATGTACTACTTTCAGATTCACTCATTCTTGAGCTGCTGCCTGTACAACAGTTCACACCACCCCATTCACCTTTCATTCCCACACCCCCCCCAGTTGCTGCAGAAATTAATTTTTGTACCAATACCAACATTTCACATTAACTCGAGGTCCAAAGCCTCTGTTCAATTACCCTGCATTAAGCAGGGTAATTACCCTGTATTTTACATTCTTAGGACCATCTACAACCAGTTGTATTCTGCCTCATAATTAGGCTTATTGTTTCACACTGCTGATGTCTTCAACATGCAGCAATACCGAAACTGCACCAGCTGCATGACACATCTGGAACCTCTCTTTTAGCAAATTCCATTAAACAGCCCAGGAACAGATTCAAAACGATGCCCATCAGCAGCAAAGATTAAGATCCACCATCTCCTTGCCATAACTCAGATCTTACCCCCTACTGCCACGAGTGAATGCAGCAATGAAAGGACTGCTCCAGGGAGAATGGGAACTATGGCCCACTTGCTTCCTGAAGTAGAAGCCCTAATATTTTCATTCTGTACCTCTGAAATGATGCATTTTTTATTATCAGTTTATACTTATCCTTTCACTGGTGTCCACTGATTATGATCTTTGAGAGCATGCAATGATCTCCAGAATCACACTGCTTTAGCCAGGAAAACAAACGCTGACAACATAAGCAACCAACCCAGTGCAGCCTTCATTTGACCTGATCCTCCTCCAGACTTCCTATCTGTGAACAAATTACTTAATCCCATGTTGTACCCACTTGAAACATATAATGGACTATTGTATAAAAAAGGGGGGGTTTATCATCCCAATTTCTGCTGAACAGGCTATTGACGTAGGCACTGACATTTTCATCTAGGCTGCCACCTTGCCATGACTACCAGGTTTTTTATAAGTGATACTTTTACTTCTTCACACAAAGTTTAAAGAGGCAAACACAAAGATACCGGTTTCTTAAGTGGCTGACAACTGTGGTTTTAAAATGGTTCAGTTCTTGGGAGAAGGTGGCAGCAGTGACCCACAGAAGAGCTTTGAAATCACCCCTGGTGATGATCATCACACTTGACCGGCTCCAGCATTGCGCAAGCAGCCCCTTCAAACCACGCTCAGCTCCTGCACGTGGATTTATCACAGCTTTCAGGAAACAGGATGTACACCGAAACAGCCAGGTACGAGATGTTTACTTTGTCAGAAATACAAATACGACTGAAAGATACCAGATAATTTGATTATGCTGACCGTATAATGATCAAATTATTACTCACAGGAGAAAGACTGAGAATGACTAATGACATATTATACAACCTGATAAGTACTATCCTTTTGACTAAAAAAATACGGGGCACAGAGAACTTTTTTTTAGATCAGCCACGTTGCAGTCAGTAGGCAGAGTGAGTCATCGTCCAACTCATGAAACTGCTGCTTTCTAAAGCCTCCTACTTGCTCCCCACACTGTTTAGGGAACTCAGTGCTGGCAGTAAGCAAATGTTACTATTAGTTTATAAATCTCCTGAAGGACCTGTAAAAACACACAAGAACCCAGTGTAGTTTTTTGTATTGCGTTTAAAAACGGTTTGGCTCTCCCTTTAGATAATAATAAAGAAGAAGCCCACCATCAGCCAACCACAGCAGCACCTCTGCAGACCTGCTACCATCTGCTGTTCCACTGAACAGGTAACCAGTCAAGAGTGAATTCGAGATAACAACCACACAAGCAAGACGTGAGCTTGAGCAGAGGGCTGAAATGAAAGTTCCCGTTTTAGCTGTAGAGCACACGTAATTGTGTGAACACAATTGCCAAACCAAAATGTACCTCTATTTTAAGCCACCACTTTCCGGAATTTGTAGCTGGTTTATAAACACATAATGCTATGACAAGATTATTTTTATATATACACACACACGTATGTATCTATATAAGAAACTTGCTGGCAACAGCAGTGGCCATACGACAACACGCCGAGCGCCGTCTCTTTTTCCACAAGACAATTAACAGCCATTGTCAGGCTGACCCCAAACGGCACTGAATTACCAGAAAAAGAGACAATCCTAGGGACGCCAAGCGAGAGCATCCTGCCTGCTAGGCAAGGCTACCTGCTCCCCAAACCCCCAAACTCGGGCAGTCTCTCTTCAAGCCGTTTCCGTCGGGTGTTTCAAGCTAGTTATTAACAGCAATAAGTCACTTTTCCCGCATACGGTTCCCGGAGCCTGCGGGCGCCCGGGCGCGGGAGCGAGCGGTACCTGTGCCCTGTCTGCGGCTCGCAGAGCCGCGCAGCAAAACTTCCGCGGGCGGCGGAGGCCGGGCCCCCCCGGCAGAGCACATCCTTCCTCCCGCCGCCGCCGGGCCGAGCAGCCTCGCCCGCCCGCGCCGAGGGACCCGCTCCCGCCGCGCCGCGGGGCCAGCCCGGCCCGGGGCCCCGCCGGAGCAGCCCTACCTTCAAACGCCCTTCAGCCGCGCCCGCCGCCCCCGGCACGGCCGAGCCCCGGGCTCGGCGCCGCAGCCGCCGGCAGCGCCCCCCGCGCGGCCGCCCCCGCCCGCCCGCTCGCCCCGCTCGGCCGCCGCAGTGCGGAGGGGCCGCGCCGGGCCCGGGCGGAGCGAGCGGGGCGGAACGGGCCGGGCCGGGCCGGGGGCGCCGCTGCCCGCCGCCGGGCGGGATGCAGGGAACAAAGCGCCTTTGTGCGGCGGGGCCGGGCCCGCGCGTGCGGCGGCCGAGACCCCCCGCGCCCCGCGCCCCCCGCACTCACGGGCCTTCCCAGGCTCATCGGGGGTGCGCTGCTCACACGGCCGAGCCCCGCGGCCCCAACACCGGCCCTCGCCCGGCGCCCGCCCGCCTCGCCGCAGTTGCCGCTGCCGCAGCCGCCGCCATGTAACCCGGCGCGGAGGGCAGGGAGGGGCGGCGCGGCGGCGGCTCCGCCCGCCGGGGGCGGCCCCGGGCGGCCCTCGGGGCCGGGGGCGGGCCGGGCCGGCAGCAGCGCCCGGTGTGGGTGCTCGGTGCGGCCGGCCGTGCAGCCCGCCCTGTCCGCTGCTCACCTCGCCGCCTCGCCTGTCGGCCTGAGACGCGGCGCTCCCGCTGTGCCCGGCCGGCCCGAGCGGTTCAGCAGTCTCGGAGCGCGGCCGAGTCAGAGGCACGGCACGGAGAGGCGGCGAGCGGAGCGGTGCCCCGGAGGAGCGCGGGGGCCCCTGCGGAGGCAGAGCGGCGGAGCGGGAGGCCCAGCGGGCCCCGCCGAGCGAGCGAGCGCTGTCCCGGCGCTGGCCGAGTGCGCCCGCCTGCGCCCCGTTCAACTGGCCCCGCACCAAACGTCCCTCACGGCACAGAAACAAAAACAGTTGGAAGGCAACAGGCGGGCGCAGCGGAGGCAGTTCCCTTCTGCGAAGGTGACACTTCGGCTCACATGTTCCGCAGTCTTCGTGGCATGGCGGATCTGAATCTTCTCCCCACAAATCTTTGCCATTGCTGTCACCTCTAGATACCACAAAGGATTTCTCTCTTCCTATAGCATCTCCCTCAAACGAGTTACTAAGAGTCTGCTTGTCCCTAAAACCACAACTAATACAGCAAAATAAAGAAAAATAATGAAAATTTTACATTTTCCTCCCTGAGATTTCTATACAGCAGTTTTGGGAAGGTGAAGCACGAGGACACCAAGCCTCCTAGGTGTCAGAAGAGTCTTATGCTTCTATTAATCCAGTTCTGGTACAAGGCAGGGTGCAGCTTTCCTACTGCAGTCCCTCATATGCCTTTCCAGTGCTGGATTACTCATAACATGATAAAAAAATTAATATTCATTTTTGCTGGTTAAACAGAGGTTATTTATAGCTAGTACTAGGACAGAAGTTACATGCAATAGAGCTCTATTGCTCTGCTGCCATTTGGACAGAGACATCCAATTGACCCTTGCACTTTTAGATAATGTAACTATATTCTTTTTTAATAGACAAGTCATATATCAACATCCAAGGATCTCCCTACTCAGCTTTTCTACAGTTTTAAAAGTAACTTTTAAACTCTCTTCAATTATGCAGCCAAACATCCTCTGTTTCAATTAGTCAGATGCACTGCTAGCTCTGCTATTGACCCCACTACCAGGAGAGGTGACCTGAGCATTTGGTAGTGCAGCACTGAGCTAACAGCACGCATACAGGAGTCAGTAACCAAACTGACACTTTATATTACAATGCTTGCTAATTGATAGGCAGCTCACCATGCTGCCAACAGCACAGAAAAGTCAGAAACAAAGCTGCAGTTCTTCTGCCCACCCAGCAAAACAGAGCTGGAAGATTGCAGCACTGCTGCTCCAAAAGGCCTGTATTTAAATACACTCCATAAAGAAAAATCTGCAGGAGTGCATATTTGGAAGAGGTGATGTTAGGACGGCAACCAGAGCCAAGCCACAGAGGAGTTTTTACTTGAATTAAAGGAAGAGATTTGGGGTTTAAAAAAAGGCAGGAGCAGCAGTGGTTGTATGTCTAAATCCAGAGCTATTTAGTTAATTAAAGAACCCCTCCATACATACAAAATCTTTTCATTATAAGAAATAAAACAGCAAGCTGATTCTCAGATTCAAGAGTGCTGAAGTAAGAAAAAATTTATATTACATCCTTGGAACAGCACCTGGAGAGCCCATAATGTGTGTCCATTGGGACTGTTTGCCAATATCCCCAGTGTCAGTCAGGTGGAGAAGTTGCACATCCATGGAGTTTGCTCTGCAGCAGCCCAGACTGTTTGAAAAGTAGTTTATCAAGCACAGAGGAGGTTTGCAGTAAGCAGCAAGCTTCCTCACTTGGGTAGCACACGCTCACTCATTAATCTCCCATAGCCCAGAAGTGCCAGCAATTTCTGGGCTCTTAATTAATAAGTCATGAACACCATTCTTTTTTTTCCCCCCTCCATATTCTTTTCTCCCATTCTAGAACTGTAGTTCATGATAGGATTTAGTGAATGAGATCCTTCAGTCTACAGAAAAATCTTGCAACAAGGAAGAGCATGGTGCAGGAATGTTACTTGTCTTCAGCCTCACTATTTGTTGAATTGCAGTACACGAGAGTTTCCCAGAATTGTGTGTCCCATGGCAATTTATAACTATCTAATCCAGCAAATTGCTAACTTGTTTTCAGATTTTTAATATCTTATGGATTAGGCTCTAAATTACTGTGATGAATTTTTTCTACATTTCCCACAAGAATGCAATTTCATAGCACGTAGATGATATGCTAGATGATACCAACCCATTCTAAAACACTGGAAGATATTAACTGTCAGTGAAATGCAGAATAAGAAGAGAACTGGATTTCAAAGGTCATAAAGACCAGCAATTAAAAAATAATTAGAACTGCAGCAATGATTCATTTATTATATCCAAGTTCAAAAAGATCAAACAGTAAATTCCAGTGTAATATTTCAGTCCTGTGTGTGAATTGTTACTTGTGGCATAAAAGGGAATGAAGTATTTTTAAGTGTCCACACCCATTATGATTGGCAAGGGAAGAAAGATTTGGAGACGGTTTGAAAAGGTTGCCCAAGGTAACTTGGCAGCTCCAGGCTTTTGTCTCAGTTTCACTGCTTGACTTACACATCCTCCCAGAAGAAGGGAAATGTGTCCTAGGATACATTGTTAAGGACTGACTGTATTTCTTACCAAAATCTGAGATGAATTTTGCATGTGAATAGGTATGAGTTTAAAGGGAAAAAATCTACTTATTAAAAGGAGATGGGGAGAGGTTCAAGAAACAGTCAGTTTCTGTGGCTTCCTTGGCTTATTCCTGCTTATCTATGCTCTGAGCCCTGACATACAATTTAGTGCTCCTGGTACAGATCCCAGGGCTTTTTAATGGTTTGGGTCTCTTTTAACTGCTGCCTTTTGCAATCAGCCTAGTTCTCTGCAGGTGTTAAGCAAAACCTTTACAAATCACTTGCTCTTCCAGCTTAGTTTCATAATGCTGATGTTCAGCACATCCCAGATAAATTTGAGTTCCACTGGCAACCTGATAGCTCAGGTGGCCTTATTTCCTGGGCACCTTCATTTCCTGGAAGTGTCAGACATTACCTTGCCATAATGGACACATTACATTTAACACATACATATTTTTCTAACACGCACTGGATTAGCAGACTTTAACATTTTCCCAATAAATCTTAAAATATAATTCCAATCAACATTATTATCAGATAACCACACAGAAGTTGCCATCTCAGAAACTTTTAACAAATATTTGTGTCAAGATCCCTTTTTAGTTAAAGTTTACTTGCTGATAGGCAGAGCCCCCTGGGAACAGATAACATGAGATCACCTCATTTGGGCTCACTTGGATGGACCTGATTTTGCTGGAGCAAAATTTTACCATGTACATTCTGATCTGCAAAGAAAACTACAACGAGGACTTGGAATAAAGGGAAAAAACCCTATCCCAAGATGTGCATTCCTGTGTGAAACAATAGACAGACTGGAAAAGAGCAGACCATTAACAGATATCAATTCAAACCAGAGGCAGCAAAGTACAGAGGACAAATGGAGGTGGAAGAAGAAAGTCACAGAAGATGTTAATCTTTGAAGCTAGAAGTAAATGAGTTATGTGACATACTTTGGAAATTCTGTAGGACAAAAAGTCATTAAACACTTGAAACAGAACAAGTCATTCTTCCCCCTTGGTAGATCACCAGCAATCTAGGACACTTTGGTACAGCAGGCTGTGTGCAGGTTCCCTGCTTAAAATCACAGTTTTATAAAGTCTGGCAATTACATTGCCTACTTTTTTTTTGTTTTAAACAACACTCAGCTCAGGGGACAGAGCAGCTGCCTAAAGCAGGAGTTGGCAAAGCCTTGTTAACAAAGAGAGAAGTGGAAAACTTAGAAAACTTGCCTTGTAGCTAGGTCATCACTGGAAGCATTAGCCCTTTGTGTGTAAGGCTGGAGCTCTCCCAGGTTCTCAGCCTTTCATAATTTCCTCATTAGTTTATCTTGCACAGAGATAGCTCACACAGAATAGCAAACATGTAAAAAATAATTAGTGAGGCAGGCAATTAAAGGCCATATGTGTGTTAGTTGCATTTTTTAAAGGATGACTAGTACCAACATTTTCACACTATGATGCTCTGAGTGACCCAAGCTCCTCCTAACTTCTGAGCATGGGACACTGGAGGTGTGCTGGAGCCAGGCTGTGGATGAATCTACAGCTGAGAAATATTCTATAGGAGGAACAAGGCAAAGGGCAGGATGAAGTGGAAACAATAAACACCAAATGTTTTTGTCTCAGCTCTTCAGGTGCAAGAAAATCAGTGTGTGATGGTTCCTCCCCATTCAGACCTTCAGCAAGGCACCATTCTCATCCTCACCTCGAGAGCCTCAGGAGAAGAGGTTAGAGAGAACATCTACCAACTCAAGTGGCACCATAGCACAGTTGTCTGAGGCCTTTGTTCTGGTTACTGCATCAGCTGAAGTGCTGCTGAAGTTGAAAGGCAGCAGATACTATTTAAATACCTGTAATACCTTGAGGACACTATGGTGGAGTGATGCCCTGGAAGCAGGACTGGGATGTTCTCAGTAAAAAATACATTTGATTTTGGATCCCTACTGGAAAATATGTCAGCTCTTGGGCAAGTTGTGAAGGCCTGATGATGGATTTATATAGAAAAATTCTGTGTTTTTGTAGAATTATCTCATTTAATTGCAGAAATACACATATTGCTATGCAGAACTGTTCTTGTTCATTCTTATAGCTGTAAACCTTCCTACATGTAGCATTTTGATTCCTATTGCATTACAGAGATAAAGCCTCTGGTGTGACTGTAAATACAGCTGGTGCTGCAGAGTTTGTCACTTACAGAGAAGAAAAAATTGGACTAACATTCACTAACATTTTCATCCACAACAGAATCCTCTTGAAATACATTTCCAGGGGGCAAAGCTCAGTACAAATACATGGGTATTGTGAAAAGAAGATGATATGAACTGCCTTGGGAGGCACTTTAAGAAACTGTGCCTTTATGACTGCTCAGGCAAAGGCCATCCTCGAATTCCATTTGCTCCACACACAGTGGTCCCCAGTGTGCCCCAGCTCACAGATGCAGCTGTTTCACAGGCAAGCAGCACATTGGATGGCTAAAGATAAAGGGCCATGCAGTGCCAGCAGGGTCAGGGCAGGCCTGTGGGAGGCTGATAGGAGTTCTGCTGCTCAGGGTGTGCTTTGGCTGGGGCCAACACCCTTTTTCAGGATTCCCAAAATAGCACTTATCAAAAGCAGCAGGTTGACTGGAAGCACATTGCTTCACATAATGACTGCAACTGTCCCTGCCAGACTCCTATCCCAGTCAGCCTCCTGAAGCTAGAGATTGAAAATTTAAGAAATATCAAAAAGTAGGGACAAATCTACCATCAAATTATACGGCGAATACTCAGCATTGCAAAAGCTACCTTGAGCCACTTTTGTTGTATTGTCAGCCAACAACCCCCAAAGTTTTAATTTCAACATATATATATATAAAGAATATATTTATATATATTTTAAATATATAATAAAAAACCCCCAAATATATTTTAGGAACACCTCCTCTCCCTTAATACTCTGTAACTTTTTCTCAGCACATCTCACAAGATCTATTTCCAAAGATTTCCATAAAAAACATAAGGGACTATTCAGTTCTCCATAGTCCCCAACACCATTTGTGTCTTAGCCTTCATTAAGATTTTCAAGATTGTTTCAGGTTCTCTCAGCAGTTTTGAGGCACTTGCTGGGAGGGATTACATTTCCAAAGTATTTGTTTTCTTATGAAAACTGGGTTTGGCTTATGTGCCAGAATCAGCAGACGTGTTATAAATAGCTTTGGATAGATGACAGGAAATGATGCAAGATCTCAGGCCACTCTACAGAAGATAACTGTTTGAAGTGCTGAGGAAAGAAGGACTTTGCACCATTGACTACTGCACAGGGGGAAAAAATTAATGCACAGAAGCATCCTTTACTACAAAGGGTATTAGGCTTATGAAACACAAGACCTCTTATTGCAACTCAAGCAAAAAGCATTTGCTTGCAATTGCACTACAATGAGAAACAAAAAAATTAATTTTTTCTTTGAAGAGGAATAACTATTTAGAATTGTCTGAACTCGCTTTGTCTTTTACTCTTGGGAGAAAAGACACTCTCCTGACATGCTACAAATGCCAACACACACACTGGAAATTCTCCAGGCTCTGACTTGTGCCAAACACTGGGATCATCTTCCTTCCCTGGCATTTCCCATTAGATTCAGCAAAGTCTTTTCCAACTCAAAATGCTTTACATGGGCTCCAGTAACAGATGCCTAGAGGTTAGGCTGTGTCTATTCATCTCGTCTGAAGAACTCTCTGTTACTCCTTGCAGTAGCAATACAGAAGGGAACATTTACTCCTTGTCTCATTTTGTTTCTATCAGCTCCCATGAAGATAAAGCACAGTAATTTAACCCCAAATAAAAGCTTTATTTGGAATAGGGGCAAGCTCTCAGCATTTTTAATCTTATGACAAAGTTTTGTACAGGTGTAACTTTAACACAGTGACTCCAACTTTCACCTCCAGTACCAAGCTGGCTCCTTTTGCTGACAGCAGGAAGCACCTCTCAGCCCTCTCCCTGCCATGTTTTGTCACCATGGATGACTGGACAACATGCTGCACATGGAGGGTGGCTAAATTAATGAGAAATACATAGTGTACCTCCCCAGCAGGTTCTTTTTCAGTCAGTCAGTCAGTCCAGAGAGGGATGCATTTTGGCCCCTACATTCCCACATTACAGCTGAGCATCGTGTGTGCCTCAGAGCAGGTGTGGACCAGCCTCCCTTCTGCACTGCCAGCATCAGGCACACAGCTCAGCTCACACCCCCATACCCCCCAGTGCAGACAGCATCAGCAGGCTTGCCTGGGACTTCTGCTGAGGTTTTACTTCAAGAGACAACGGCAGATTTGATCCCTCTCACAACTGTAGCTCGGAGGCATTCTACTTTCAGGAGGGGATGGTTTCTACCCAGGATTTTTGAGTTATCTGTCCTTCTGACAGATAGAAGAGCCTAGAAGCACTCCTACCTAGGAAAGGAATAAATAATACATGACACATTTTTTATGCTAACTCCTTTTACCCACGATCTACACTTCTGTAAGTCTGAAGAACAAATTCTTTTTTTTTCCCAGTAAAGACATAAAATCTGGCTGAATGTTTGTTATTTTGGAAATGTAAGATTTATTGCCTCCCTTAGAGGTACAATAGTGCTGAAAACTAGGTAATCCCAAACTTTTTCAGTTAAGGGCTAGACAAATGACCAACATTTGTCCATGTACATATTGCAGGACAGAAAAACAAATCCACTTGTTAGTGGGTACTAGCACATACACAGACAGTGTGTGCAGGAGAGGAGAGTAGGACAGAAGGTGGGCAAGGCTGTCAGCCTTTGCAGAGCTCCATGAGAACTCCAGTGCTGGCTGGTGCAACTGACCTTCATGACTTTAATTCTTGTCAGAAATACCTCCACTGGACATCCCAGTGCTGAGGAAGCACTGAGAAGCAATTCTCAACCCAGAAAGTTATCTCATAGAGGTAAATATTTTATTGAAGGGTTATACTTACAGGTTCTTTCATTATATAAATAGCAAGATTTACCCTGCAAGTGAGCTGAAATTAAGAAAGATAAAGAGGTAGAGAAATCTTCTGCTTATAAGTGTGTCAGCATTCTCTTATCTCCAGCATATCTTTAAACAGTTTTCAACTGCAGATTTCAACAGTCAAGAAATTGCTAAATGAAAACTTAAGAGATATCCCATGCCCCTAAAGTTATATTTTTTTAAAAGAAAAAGATATTCCTCCCTCATTCTTTTTGTTTTATGGAACACCAGAGAACTATTTAAGCCTCAATTAAAATAAAACCAATTCCTGATAAATCTATTTTAGTAAACACAAAAAGTTACTAACCATTATCTCATATTTCTTCTTATTGTTTAATCAGGACACTCCCAAAAAAGCAATGAAGATGACTCAAAGAAGATGAGTTCCAACCTTTGGACCAGCTTTGATTGCAATAGTTGGTTCTCATGATTGCTGCAATTCAGCAGACTCCAACACGATAAGAGTGTTCACGTGTGCTCCATGATCTATTCCAGCAGTGCCCTGGTGACAGCAAGAGCTGCTGCATGGTTCCTGTGTGTCATCTGATGTCCCCAGCTGACAGCTCACAAACAGCTGGCAGACCCTGTGCCCTCTTGCATCCATGACCACAGAGGTTAGGTGCACAAACCCTTTCACTCGTGTTCAGTAGTGGGAGTGGCAAGGCCAGGCTGCACTGTGGCAGCTCTTACTTGGCCACCCAAAGCAATCAAGAACCAGCTTAGCCACCAGGCAAGATTGAGCAAACTCTTCCTGTGTCTTGAAATGGTGGCCCAGAGGGGTAAGGCTGCAGCCCACAAGCCTCTCCCTTTTTTCTTGCTGTTAACTTTTCCAGGACAGCCTGTCTACCCTTGATTTCTGTGTTGGAAAAGGTATAACCCAGAAATCCAGGGTAGACAGAAGACCCTGCCCTTGTCTTCAGAGTTAAACCATACTGCCATGGCTGGACTAGGAATCTTATTACCACTGCCCAAGTCATCCTGCTCCAAGGGCAGCTCCAAGGAGACCTTAACACTCCCAATCCTGTCTGTCAGAAATGCTTTACAAAGACTTCACAAAATGGCACAATATCCATCAAAACCAAGGTGGTGATTTTCCCCTCAACCCAACAAAGGTTTCTAGATGTCAGCTGTTTATTTTCTCCTCACAGACTACCCAAGCTGGTATTTCCACAAATGCATGGACTATCTAGATACTTCCTTGAAGTAGAGAGTAAAGTGAGATTGTTATGGTTTGTGATAATAACCCTGTTTCAATAATTAAAGGCAACTGATTGCTCGTAGTAAAATTGCTTCAAGGACGATGTGTACAATTTGCGATCAAAGTACTGCCCCGTAGCCCGTGTTTATCATCCCAGGTCCAAAGACGTTTGTTAGTAAACAATAGCAATGTAATCATTTCTAGGCAGCAGGGAGTCAGAGGCAGGGCTTGAACAGGCTGCTGTCAACTAAAAAACATCAACAAAGAACCTGCTGGACTGCTGAAATCAAGGGAAGCAGCAGGGCAGTAATGGAAACTTTTGAACCTTTTCACACAGAGGAACAAGACGATTTGTCTTTCTGATTGCTGAAATGTTTCAGATAGCAGGAGAACATGGGAATATGGGCCTTCATGAAAGCTAGTAAACTTCTCTGACCTTGGAAGGGAGCTCCATGTGGCATGACAATCACAGTAATCAGAACAAGCTCTAACTGCTCTGATACAGCTTTACTGCAGGAGCAGATATTCCCTTTCCTCCTCACAAGGGCTCAGTGCTCTCCATTCATTGCACAAGGCAGTGCTCACCTGATTACCAGCAACTGGATATCAACAAAAAACCAAAATCTGTGTACTGCCCTATGTGCTGTTCTTCACATATTGCCTCAGTCTGAGGACAGAACCATCAGAGTTTAAGGGTTCTGCAAATAACCATTAAATTAATTTCTACAATCTGAAAGAATGTCAGAATATTATCATTCCCTGTTCTGAACTGAGTCACAAAAGAACAAGGTCAATAAGCAGATTTAACATTACTAGAACTAAAATTTGCAGGGGTTTTGTACTTTATTCCACTGTTCAGCTTTTCAACTCACTTTTCAAAGTCCTTGGTCCTGACACTGAGATGCTGAAAGCCCTGGATTCTGAGTTTACAAGTTATTCTAGGCTTGTCCAAGCAGTTCTGTTTTTGCCCAGCACCACAATCTCCCAAGTAGCTGAGCTTGTATACCCTGAGTCTGTTCACCCTCTGTGCCAGTCTCTCCACTCCCCGTCGGAGCCCCTCTAGTTTCTCCAAGTCTCTTCCCATTTCCTGGTTTCTATTTTTTTGCTCCTGTCCAATTAAAATCTCATTTTACAAGCCTTCTCTCCCAACCTTTTTCTGAAAAGTTTCCTACCTATTTGGTCCTTGTTTCTTTCTCAAGTCAGATAGCTGCTGGAGCCAGCAGGAGCCACTAAAAGCAATATAAGAACAGTCCACTTAAATTTAATTAAGGTGCCCAATCCCAATATAGCCTGTAGAAGCCTGTGGATGCAGTCACAGGAAAATTTCTGTTCAGGAGTGGTGTGGGCTGGAGCACACCCAGGACTCACAGCATGGGAATTAATCTGCCAACAGATCTCTTAGTCTGCAAATCTCGAGGTCTCCAGTTCATGAGCACCAAGAAAGATAAAACATGCATTTTTGATTCTGGATTTCAAGAGTGCTCTCCTCTTCTGAAACAGGCAAAAGTCTTTTTAAAACTATTTTTTTTTGGTTCCTTGTTTTTAAGTAGGGCAAAATCAGTAGTCTCCTTTGCCCCAGTTCTTGGAAAATAAGCGAAACATTCCAGCAAAGTTCAGATTTGGAAATCTACCACCCAAAGAATTAGCCATCAGCAAAGTGATGGTCTATCAAAAGAACCTTCCTGAGCCACCAAGAGGCTGCAAGTGCTAAGTGCTGGCACCCTGCTGGTGGTGGGAGCACAGGTGCTGCCTCTCCCTGCATGGAATGGGCACATTCACACCTCTCCCCCTGCAGAAGATGCACAGACAGCTAGCACGGGCTGCCTCACCTCTCCAGGGTGCCTTCTCCTCATATTCCCGGGCAGGAAAGCCTCTAGCTGTCGAGGAAAGTGGTGGTGAAAGAGTCTTGCTGCACAGGAAGGCATTAAGGAGGAGAAGAAGAGTTTCTGAGGAGGGAATGTCCCCGTCAGTGCCCTCAGATTTTGCCTGATTGGGGGCATGGACAGAAACTACATGTGACTGTATACAGGGGATGAGAAAAATGTCAACATCAGCCCAGCTTTCTGATGGTTACAGAAGCTGTAATTTCATTTTCTTTCCATTGTATCTTATGTAAAAAGTATGCCAAGTTGTGCTGCACTCCCTTAATCCTATTAAGAAAAACTAGACCTCATAGAGCTGTTTTCCAGTGTGTCAAATTCAGGTTTTGTGGCTCTGTTTGACAGTTTTCCATCAACTCCCAGCTGAGCAGAGGCAGCCAGGTCACTGAACACCAGGAGATCAGGACTCCTTGCTCAGGTACCTTGCCTGGGTGTGATGCCCTTCTCAGAGGCCCCTGTCCAGCCTCAGCAGAGTCTGTGCCACCCCTCTGGCACCCAGCAGAGTCTGTGCCACCCCTCTGGCACTCAGCAGAGTCTGTGCCACCCCTCTGACACCCAGCAGAGTCTGTGCCACCCCTCTGGCACTCAGCAGAGTCTGTGCCACCCCTCTGGCACCCAGCAGAGTCTGTGCCACCTCTCTGACACCCAGCAGCAGACAGGTGAGAGCAGGAGACTCCGAGGAGAGGCAGCTGATCCAGCAGCCCTGCTGCAGGGGTTAGTGCTGCAGCACATGGGGGAGGCCACCCAGTGCCATGCCACTGTCACCTGCAGGACACCCAGTGCTGCAGGAGGGACTGGCTCACCTGCAGCAGCAGCACAGACTGCCTGGAGCCCTCCAGCATCACACTATCTGTGGTGGCAGGCAGAATCCAGGAAATACTTCCCCAAAGCCTCACTTGTCTTCTTTAAAACAAGCTGTTATTCATGCTGCTGGTGGTGAAATATACCTGAGAATCTAACTGAAATATACTGAAAAATAACCTGAGTCCCCAATCTACCTTCAGTTGTATTTTTCTTGAAGCTCTGAGGCTCCTCTCCCTCTGCAGAGCAAACACAGCATTTGCAGGAGTAAAGCTGCTTATGTAAGTTTCTGAGAATGCCAAGTTGAAAGTCTGACAGAAGAAAAACTTCTTGTAAAATCCTATTTTTTGTCTTTTCAAGAGATCTAATCTATCTTCTGTGCATTCCTGACCTTCAGAAAGCATTTTCATCTCACACGTTAAGTATAACAATCCTCTTAACGGGGAACATTTTGTTAGAGCTTTAAATTGGGTTACGTAAATTATTTGTAGTTCTGACAGCAGGTTTCTCTTCCATCCACGAGGACACTTGTTATGAGCTTGCTACAAGGTTCATTTGCAATCACTGCAGATAATCATCTGAAGGAACTGTCTGAGAGGAGATTTTATCTGGGGCATATGCTACAAGTTTGTCAAGGCTTTTTTTATATAAAAGCAGCATTTTTGCCAAATAACTTGCAGGACAGTAACATGCATGAGAATTAAGACATCCCTGATGGGGATGGTAAACTGAGTGAACAAAAGTTTTTCTAACTTTAACAAACTTTAGAATGTACAGAATATGCAGGAAAAAAAATCCCCAACAATATACTGGTCTGTAGGTGGTACTAAGCATGTCTCAATTCATGGTTTTACTTTTGGTGACTGCAGTAGGATTTGCAAACAGTCAGGATGAGGCTCTTTGTTCACACTAGGTACTTGTCCAGAAGAAAACAGTAGAAAAAGTATTCAAAAGTTACAGCACTACTTTTAGCATTGTATCAGAGCAGTCAGTGACTTAGAAACACAGTTTGCAATACTCTTTTTTCATTCTTTCTTCTCCACAACCCCTTGTCAGGCACAGGCTTAGACACTAGTTTTGAATGGGAAGAGCTCTCTGGAAGCAGAGCCCTCTTGCCTCCCTTTCTCTTGTCACTGGTAAGGCTGATAGGGGAAAAAAAGTTTCTACTGATTTCATCATGAGTGGGAAAAGAAATGCATTTATAAACTTATAAATTTGTATTGATATTTAGGTTTCCTATTATATTTACAAGCTCTTAACACCTCCCTCCTGAATAAAGCAATAAAATGATATTTCATTAAAATGGAAAGTATTTTGTTTGGCTTTAAAAACAATGATTTACTAAAACAAAATTTTAAAATGAAAACTTTCAAATGAAAATATGGACATTCATTTTTTTTTTCTCCCTAAACAACAAGAGCAAAAAGTTTCATCCCATGCTAAATACAAGCCAATCCAATAAACCTGATTTTCACCCTTCTGCAACTTCAGAGTACTCCAAGGAGTGACATTTTCAAGGATGAGAAAACCTGTGGATCTGTAAACCACACACACATGCACAAACACAAGAACCATGCAAAAGGTGCTCAGCAGAGAGGACCTTTACCCACAAAACTTAATATCTACTCACATTTCCAAATCTGCCCAGGAATGCTTTACCTTGCTATTTCCAATTGTATTGAGCTAACTGATGGTGTTTTATCTTTCCCTCCCCTTCTTTATTCAATGCCAAGCATTTCTTTTCAGCAGTCTATACAAAATTGTCTCGTGGTTTTATTAGCAGTTTTTCTTAAAATACTTTATCTACAGAGAAGGCAATGCATCAGGGCTTCTAAGGACAACGTTAGTACTTCTAGGGACAATGTTAGCTATTCCTATGAATTATCTAGAAACACTAGCTGATTAATATGAAATTCTTTTATTTCTAGAAAAGAAAATATATTATTATTTTGGCAATTTGCAAAGAGAAAGAGATGTTTCTAAGTGTTAGTTAGGAAGATTCATCTTTACACTTCTTTCTCTCTAAACAAACATATCTCATGAGAGAATACACACAGACATTTAACTTACCATTACTGCAGCTATCTTTTGAATTCCTCAGTATCATTTATATTAAGGCAGAAAGAACAGAACAAATAATTATCCTAATGATACCACACCAGAACTAACAAAGTAAATTTTAAAAAGTCATCCAGAAGAAGTGAGAAGGTCAAGCAGAAGACACGAGTCAGGAATAGCTGTGCTCCGATGAGGGGGGAAGGTTATGTTGCTGTGATATGAGTAGTGCACAGCTGTTACTCTAGTAATAATTCATCATATTAATATTTAAATGAGAGGAGGAGGAGGGCACGAGATTGTGTGTGACTCAGTGGTCCCTCCCTGTCCTCAAGCAGAAAAATAGGCCACCAATACAGAAAGAACATTAGGAGCTGCAGAGTGGGAAGGTTTGTTTTCATTACCTCATGAATAAAAGTGGGCAAACTGGTCCCTGAAGAAGTCTAGAAATTATTCTGCTTTTACTATAGCAAGTCAAATTCTGTTTCTAGTCTCAGAAGCAGCCATTGCCTAATGAACAAATAGATCCAGTGCTCTAGGTCTGCAGGTGGTGTTTCTTGGATTTCAGTGCATTTCCAGCAAGCCTCTACACTTTCTCCAAAGAGCTGCCTGCAGGAGTCTCGCCTGGCAGTCCCTCACAGGGAATTGCTGAATTGCTGCTCTGCTTTGCCAGTTATTTAAGACACATTAATAAAAGCATTTCTTTATGGGGACTAACTTAGCTCCAGGCTTGCTGCATTGCCTGCAAGTAGGGCCTGTGGATGGGCAGGTCAGGGACCTGAGGTGGGCAGGAGGGTCTGGGGGTGTTGTGAGGAGCAGCCCTGGGGAGCTGGGGCAGCTGCTGAGGGAGAACAGCAACACCCAGCAACAGCAGGCTGAGCTGGAAGGTGGAAGGCTGGAGGAACAGCTGATGCAGGCATAACCCAGACACATGTGGGTGGCATCCCTGGCAGGAGAGGCAGCCTGACTAGGCTTGGTTGCATATAGGGTTGCACAATTTTATCCAACAATTCAATATAAACACACCTCTCACGTGCTGGGTTTGGGGAGGATTTTCTTTTGAATTCTGTAAACTCCCTCCTCTTTGTTAGCAGAAGTGTTACTGTGATAGCCCTGGTTGAGCATTGCCTTGTTTGCTATGTAACTCTAAAAAGGCAATAAGCAATCATTTAACCAGAAACAGACATGGACTCCAGAAACAGCCATAAGGATAAATAACAAATAGTTTGTAATAGAACAAATCTACAGAAAAGCATTTGGTTTAGTGCTTGCCATAAAAATGAAAGGTACACAAAGTACATTAGGAAATGCCAAACTCATGCTTTAAAATATCAGTTCTTAGGGCACCAAGGTAAATTCTTCACCAGAAATTTTCTAGTTTTTCCTGTTCAAGCAAAGATGTTGCTCCCGCCTTTCATTTTGTTAGCCCAATCCTTCATGAACAAGTTTACAAACAACCTGAGTTAACATTGATATTATTTTTAGCTGTTGCAAAGGTTTTGTTTACTGTATCCTGTACAAAATGATTTGTTATAAATACACTGCAGAAAACACCCCTCATCAGATCTTTTCCATATCTATTGTCAGTATCCCAGCAAAACAATATTTAAAGATGGTCCTCATTACTTGCTCCAAAGGTTTTTACATAAAGCTGAATCAAGCCCCTGGACATGTTGGAGGAATGAAGAATATTGATCTAGGCTGCTTTCAAAGAGTTGATGACAAGGGTCTGAAGGAAGATACCTCTTCTCTGTTTTAGTAATAACACTAACACATTAGCTTGCAGGGATTAGATTCTTCCTTCTGGATTTTGGAAGTACTGGAGGAAGAGACCACTCACACTGGGTTTAATCCCAGGCAGAGCCCTCCCTCCAGCTCCACCACTGTCCTGCCTTGTGGCTAGGACAGATCCATGAGGCTGGAATTCTTCATCTACACTGATGTATCAGTTTAAATCAGAAGAAGAAAACCTGGACAAAGGCTAAAAAGTCTTTGCAGCCACCAAATAGCTAATCAAAGTCAAAAGCTAGTCTGTGTCATGGAAGATAAACATTTTCAGGTACAGATTGGGCCAGCTGACAGATTTAATAGCTTCCATAAAACACCAGATTGCAACAGCTTTTACAACTGTCTGTATAGGCAACCATCAATTTCCATCTGGGCTTGGTGGCTGCCAGATCAGTGTGCAGTGTTTGAGGAGGTGCAGAAGCCCAAGCCCATGTTTGCTCTTCTTTCACTGACAGAAGTTGCCAGTTTAATCCAAACCCATGGTCTTGATTCAGAAGAGGCTACAGCCTCTATTGATGAGTGCATTTGAGATTAAGGATTTTTTAGGATTTGTCTAATGCCCGCTCAAATACCACACCATTCCAGCCTATGCTCTTAGTTTAAAAGAAAAAAAAAGACAAATTCATGCTTGCCCTGGGAACCCAGGGGTCAGTGTGAAGAGCCATGCTGACACCATAATCTCCAAACCCTCACCATATGCAAATTCTAATGGAATTAGCATGTGTTAAAATGTAAGCACCAGATGCAAATGGCTGGTTAAACACAGCTCAGATCTGTGCTCGATTTTTCCTTAACCAAGCCTCCATGGCTTGGTCTTCCTGCTTGAAACTGGGCAGTTGAGCTTTCCCAAGGCCACACAAGAGGACAAACGCCCCTCTGGCTCTGCCAAGGCCACGTGGTCCACTTGAGATATTAACAAATGCTCTCAGAAGCGCTGTGTCTAATTTAGATTCCAAGTAACAGCAGCAAGGCTTACATAGTTATTTAACAGTCAAAAGAGAGGGGTAGGCTTTTTATAGTTTAAACTTTACGAAGTGATAAAGATCTATTAATCATCTAACATGCAGTTTATCTACAGACAAATAGGATTAAAAAATAGAGCAGGTAGTTTCGGCTCCTTTTTTTTTTTTTTTTTCTTAATTGGCATGAGAACAGCAAGCAGGCAGATGAGGAAAAAGAAGGTTGCTGAGGATGCTGAGCACAAGGCTGTGGCTGAGGTACAACCAGAACTCTCTCAATTATTTTCTCTCCCTGATGAGAGGCCAGATCTTAGGTACCCTTGAGTGGCCCTTTTCAGTAATGAGGATCTCAGTATTTGGCCTATTCATATTTTTCATTTCATTTCTCTGCACTTGGTCCAGGAAATCACAAGGCTTGTCTTGGCATTTTACCACAGGAATCAATGCAAAGAATTATTCATTTTAAGTGCTTGGCTCTGCCTCAGAGTTTTTTAATCTTTTCTTTCCTAAATGTAACTGATTGACAGGAGTGTGTATGCCTGGGTCAGTTTTCAACTCATGTTCCTAATAGCTTAACTTGAAAGAAATATAGTTTCACAAAGAATTTTCCTTGGGACAGTCAGGAAACCCTTGTTGTCAATAAATAATTTCTACCAAGTGAAACACTGACAGAGCTATGCTGCTCAGCTAAGTATACTGTGAAACATTAACCTCCTTCCCTGTCCCGTGGTGGCAGGCACTGTGTTTTGCTGATTTGTGACCCGTGACTGACCTCACCATGAACTCCCATATTTTCAGCATACCTCCTCGAGGTTTGGGATTGAGTTGGGATCTATAATTAAAGAAGCAGATGGGAAACAGCAACTTTCATTTCTTCCTTGCCTCTACCAAGCATTATATACAGTGAGAGTGGGGCAGGTAGTGCCATGATCCCTGTTCCTCATCCAGGACACAAATTTGCTGCTGTTGCTGCTGGACAGGAGCCGTGACACTGGAGATGCCAGGGCTGTCATTCAATGGAGCTCCAGGACCTTGGGATAAATTCCTGAGGGAGTTAGAGGGTGAGAATCTCTGGGAGACCCCTCCATACTCCAACAGCCCTACCAAGAGAGGGTGTGCCCAGAAGACCATGGGTGATGCCAGAGCAGCACGTGGACAGGAGCCACCTCACCAGTCTCCTGATTGACGCCCGTGCCTCTGGCTCTTCCTCTCCACTCCTTCCAACCTCGCCCCTCCACTGAGTAAGTTTCTCTACACCCACACTTCTCCACACCCACAGTTCTCTCTCCTTCACCTGTCATGATGTGCACCCTGGCTGTGCTGGCACCCATTCACTGCTGTGAGCAAGGGGAGCCGGGCCAGGCTCCAGCCTCCTCCCAGCCCTGTCTCCAGAGCACCTTGTCTCACATGGCATTGCCCTGCACGGGGATCCAGCTCAGGAGGGCTGCATGACTTTGCCAAGCCTGTGCCAGCAGCCCAGAGCTATTTTACAATGAGGATGCTTCACTCAAACAAGACAAGTTGTTAAGAGATGTGCATAGAAGGGTGTTTTGTGGAAAGGCTGGGTAAAGAAGAATAAGGCAGTTTAATGTTCTCACAAGGAGCACTGATCCAAAAAGGAAAGGAAAAGATTTTTCTTTTCATTAAAAGCCAAGCAGACCCAGCCCCACTTTTCCCTCAGTGTCAGCAGAGCACCCAAGCCTCCTGTACAAAGGCTGCTACAGCCCCGCTCACCTGCCCAGGCCTGACAGCGCTGCCCTGAGAGAAAGAAAAAAGCCAAACCAAACAAACAAGAAATCTACTCTTACTCAGAAGTGAGTCCTGCAAGCTGTGCAGAGCAGCCCCAGCAGAGCCAGGACAGCGGAGGAGAGATGAGGAACAGCTCCCACAGCCCAGGGCCCGCAGCAGGGCCGGCACGGGCAGCTCCCTCTGGCTGTGCCCCAGCTTCTCTGGAGCCTTCTCCAGCAGAGCCCAGGGACACAGGGAACAAGCACATGCCATGCTGTGGCCAGGCTTTGCCAGGCAAAAGGTGACAAAGGGCACTCAGCTGCCCCCTGCTTCTGGAGGTGAGGCTCAGGCCTCGGGTTGCCATTTGCACGCTCGGTGAAAGATGCCCAGTGCCAACCTGCACGGCTCAGCAGGAGCAAACCAAAGGAAAAATCCACCTGGCACTCACTGTCTGCTTGTCCAATTAGCAGTTACACTAATGAGAGCTGCTCCTCAGCCAGGTGCCTGTGCCTGCCACCGAGGGGTCACACTGGGGATTTGTCACCGGGCCCTCGGCTGCTCTGCCACCAGCTCGTCCTGGCCTCCTCTGCCTCAGCGCCAGGAGCTGCCACTGCAGCTGTCTCTGGGATACTCTCCCTCCAGAGCTTGTGGTCTAAACTCCTGTTATTTTGCTTTCAGCACCAGCAACTCTCATACTTCAACAGAGATGCTCAAGCAGGATTGAGAAACCCAGAACTCTGCTCTACCTGCTTTACCTGCTCAGCCTCCCTTGCAGCCCTCCCTTGGCCAAGCTAAAGTAATTTCAGCAACTTGGATGGTAAAATATTCAGCCTTTAGGTCACAGCTGGGAAGAAGTTTTAACACCAGCATGGACACAGCCATCCTTATACAGTCCTGTAAATGCATAGAATTGTAGAATCACAAAATGGTTTGGGTTGGAAGAGATCTTAAGGATCATCTAGTTCCAACTCCCTGCCATGGGCAGGGACACTTTTCACTAGACTAGGTTACTCAAAGCCCCAGCCAACCTGACCTTGAACACTTCCAGAGACATGGAATCCACATCTTCTCTGGACAACCTGTTCCAGTGCCTTACTACCTTCATAGTGAAGAATTTATTCCTCGTATCTTAGCTAAATCTACCATCTTTCAGTTTAAAGCCATTCTCCCTTGTCCCATCACTACATGACCTTGTCAAAAGTCCTTCTCCAGCTTTGTTGTGGCCCCCTTAGGTAGTTCTTCCTGTATGTGCCCAATGAGGAGGGGCAAATCCATAAAGAGAATTCACTTTGCTGCCTACTGACCTGACCCAAGAGCTTTGGATGTGTATATTCAGAGACTAAAAGCATAACATTCACAACAAATACACCACCCCAACATGGAAATTTTCCTGCCACACCCTCACTGTAGCTGGCTCAGTCTTGACCCTGTAAATGAGCAAACCCTAATGCTGGCAAAGGTGGAAAAACCTCTGTCAGGAAGTCAAACTGTGGAACAAACAAAAGTGTTATAGGGAAGGAGAATGAGGAAAGACAAAAGGAAAAGAAGGAAGGAAGAAAATCAACAGAGGTTATATTGTGCATGAGATCAGGCAGCTTAAAGTGCCATAAAATCCTTTATACAAATATTCTTGCAGTAAAACGAAATAGCAGCTCTTCTCAGGGAAACTGCAGCTACCCTCAGTGATTATAGCAACAGCCTGAATGATGGCATATGTTTTCTTTTTTGAACCAATTGCTCTCACTTATGGTATGTACCTGTATCCTTACAAAGTACTTCAGATCCAGCATATCAAGCTCAAGTGGAAACTGTTTAATAGATTTATACACTCAGGCTGGATAGGGCTTTGTTCCATAACTATTTCTCATGGTGAGATAACAGATAGAACTGCATGAGTCACTAACTGTCCATCAAAGCACACATGGGTTTATTCATGGCTCTCCTTACCCCTGGGAACAGATAAACAGTTTAGATATCCCTCAGTTAAATCTCTCCAGGACCACCTAGTCACAGATTTGTTTCTGATTTCCTACTTTTAAAAGCTTTTGTCCCTATCTACTGAGTTCACTACGGGCAAAGTTGGTGCAGTATTACTCTTTTTTATTTCAATCCCTGCTTTTGCCAGAAGGTTAGTCAACATCTTTAGTCCTACCCCACTTGCTCAGACAAAATCTCACTGATTGCAAAGATGAATGGGGCTCATTTCCTCATTTTGTCCCATGGGACAAGAAACAAACTTTATAATGCTCCAGGTTACATATGGCTCAGATATACTGCCAGGGCCTTCCAGCCTGTTCCAGGGCAGATTTCCTGTATCCCAGACAGCTTCCCATTTAAATAGGCACAGACTTCCTTCCCACCATGCAGGTGGGACTATAAGTACCCACGTCCCTGCATTATCAAGCCCATATCTCCTGAGCAGGTCACAAGGGCAGAGTGGGAGCAAAGAGGCAGTGTTTAAGCCAGCAAACAGTTATTCTTTCATCAGAGCAGCAATGAAACCAGCACTGCAGAGATCCAAAGAGGAAATTCTGCCATAATAAGCTTAGATCAGAATGCAAAGTAGGTGGAAACAGGCCAGTTAATGACTTCCAGCTCCTGCACGGAGAACAGAGTGGAGGAGGACAAATGAAGCAGTGTCTGTCCTTAGCTTGAGAAGTCACAGAGCTCCTTTCTTCTAGATGCTCCATTTGTGTATTTGGAGTGGGGGTGGCTTTAGGGATGAATACACACAACAACACATAGAAACATGCCACTCATTTGGATCTCAAATCAGACAGGCTTTCACAACATTCTGCAGTATTAATAGTTGGATTTTCATGTAACTCATTACAGGACAGACCTATTTCATGAATTCAGATATCACATGGAGTCCTAAGAGCAGTACTTCTCCCTTGGGACTGGGAAGGCAGGAAAGAGAGGAAGGTCTGGAAGCCTACCACTTGCACTTGGGTCCCTTCTTTTCTTACTCACAAATTTCAAACCAGGCACTTCTAAAAGATACTGAACTCGTCATAGAATAAAGGGCACAGCCACAGCCTCTTCTTTCACAGGATAGGGTGAAATCCTCCAGCATGCAGCCACGTCATCCAACTAGGGCTACAGGACAAGGGAAGGGAAAGGAAACTACATCTGTCACCTTCCAGTGGATTAGCACTGAAATAAAGATTGAGCTCCATGAGATACAGCCCTCTCAAAATCTGGGCTTGATAAAAGCCCAGGCTGTACCCACGCAGGAGGATCAGTAACTGCCTGGGAGCCAGCAACAGGCCCAGGGCAAAGAGAAACAGGTCAAGAGTCTCTAAGGCTCAACCACTTTATTCAATACACACAATCAAAAGGGCCAAAAATCCTGCAGGACTGTACAGACAAGCAGCAGGACTGCCTCAGGCCCTGCTATCCCTCTGTGTCATCATCCCACTGAAGATGGTTGTCTGGTCCTGTGTTTCTCAGATGTCTGCCTTTACTGGTCACAGCACTCTCAGTCAGACAGAAGTTTGTGACTGAAATTCCAGACTCCCATCCTTTTGCCACTAAAGCACCCAGCCTTGCCATTCCCCTGGTGTTCAGCAGGCCCTCAGATTTGATTTCCACAGAAAGATCACCTCCACTCTGTTGTGCCTCTGTCCCATCCCTCCAGAGGCTGAGAAGCAGGTCCCATCTCTTCTATTCCTTCATCCTGAGAAAGCTGATGGCCAAGGCATTCCCAGGCAGCTGAGCAGTCTGTGCTGCACTCACTGCCACGTTCAGCAGACAAAGTTCAGGGACACCCTTGTTGGGAGAATGACCCAGTCAGTCACCAGCTAGCAGTGCCTCAGATGAAACCTCCTGAGGGGGAGAAGAGTGAGAAGTACAAAGGCTCACACTGACTCCTCTGTTGCTGAGAGACACTTCTACACTTCAGCACCCTGAGAACTGAAAAAACGGTGTTCTGGGGCTGAACAAATCCGAAACATTAACTTTCAGAAGTGTGGGCAAACACTTCTGCCTGGCTCTTTTTGCAGCACATGACCCTTACTTTGAGTGCAGGTTTCCACCCAAAGCTGAAAGCAAAACTGCTGGAACCACAGACTTTTACAGAAACTCTGCTCAAAATAACTACCTTAGCTCAGGTTTACTAAAAATTCAAATCTCTCCTGTAGGCAGGGTGCAGGCTCTTTCAGGCTGATGAGAACAGCAGAACACAGACTTTGTGCCTTCCCTCTCTGTTGTATTCCAGGCTGGAACTCTACTCCACTTACTCATTCTAGCAGCCCATTCTCCTTATCTGTTGTAAACTCAGCAATGCAAAGAACGTGGGACACAACAGCACTGGGATGGGACACTGATGTCAGGAACAGCTTCCCTGGCTCCTTGGGCAGGACTGCAGCTTGACAAACACCACTGCAAGCCTTGGAGAATGTGGGAAGAACTCTTCCCTCCTGTGAGTTGGATCTGTTGCTTTTCACCCTGGATAAAAGGCTGTTCAGCACTCAGGGCTGCCAGGATTGCCAGAAGCTGCTCTTTCCTTGTATTTTTTTTTCCTCCTTATAAGCCACAGACAGAAGAAAACCACAGAAGGAAGAAAAGCCTTTAATCAGCATTGGAGATTTGGCTACTATACTTCAATTCTCTCTTATTTTTCAAACAGGCAGATCTATAGCAGAGATAAGCATATGCCTAAGCAGTTTGCTGAATCAGAATCAAAAGAGTACTCAGATTCTGCACTCAAAAGGTGCTTTGATACCTCAGTTATGCAATCCACTTAAACAGTACATGTAAATGAAATATATACTCTTTTTCTTCTCATGCTTTTGATGCTGATATTTCTGTAGGAAAAACTGCATATGCCATCTCTAACAGAATTCCCTCTTCTTTGGCAAGCCTGGCCCTGCTGGATAGTACAAGAAGTGGTCACCTTGTCCAAAGTGACACTGATAGGCTTTGGTCCCCAGGAGTCAGACTGCTAAAGGCTGTCTGGCAAATAACTGCTGTTCAAAATTATCTTAAATTTCTGCTCTGAAGACACAATGTAGACTAGAAAAGAGCCATAATATAGCAGTCCTGTCTCTAACACAAGATTTTCTCAATGCAGTAAAAATTACACACTTTCCTATTAAAGGTATTTTTGCTGGCAGAGCAATTCCCAGTTCAGTAAGTTAAATAACCTAAACAGGAAAAAGATCACATTGATTTAATCATCCACCTACAATGGTATTTTAATGATACAGAAATGGCATAATGTTTTTTTCTTTAACAAGCATTTCATTATCACAAGTTCTAATGTGGGCCTGGCCTTACAGACCTGGGGGACAAATTTAAGCAGTAAATCATTTTATGCTGCAAAAATGTGTAACCATTATCCTTTGGAGATATAGAAGCCAGTGCATTCTGCAACACAAAGCAAAGGCACTTGCTTTGGTGTTTTTTAGAGAGAAGACTTTTTGTTTAATTTTAGTTTTTCCCTGTATAATAGGGACCAACCCTAAAGAGTTTCGCAGATGACTTTTCAAAATAAACACACAATGTCATGCTGCTGTGAGGAGGGAGAGGACAGGCTCTGCTCCTTGGGGTCAGGAAATGAGTGCTGGGGGAGCAGGAAGCCTCACAGCAGGGATGGCAGGTCCTGGAGCACCTCAGGCAGGTCTGGCTGCTCCCAGCCCCATGCCAGCTCCATCAGGGTGACATTGTGTCCCATCAGAGCAGCAGCCCCAGAGCCTGCTTTGTGGGGCATTTCTGAAAAGGGTCTGTCAAGGAATAAATCCCAGACCAAACCAACCCCAAACAAACCAAAGCAAGGCTGGGATCTGAAGTTGGCTTTATGTGTTAAAAATCGTCACAGGATTGATAGTACTGTAGGATTTGATCCCCTCAGTTACACACCTGCTGCAGTGGTCTGTAATCCAACAGGGTGCTGTATATCAGTTTTTTATATATATATATGAGTGGAAAGTCCACATTAATTTCAATAGTTAGTGACCAAGGTGTTGCTGAAGGGCAGCAAAAGCAGCCTCCATTCAGATAAATGCCAGTCTGATCACTTCAGCAGTGATCAAATGGGAAGTTTGCAAACCAGGCCTGAAAGAGCAATCAGAAGAGGTTTGACCTCAGTGTTAGAAGACCCTTCCTTGCATTTTCTCCTTGAAGGGCAGATGGTTGTATGCAGTCAAGTTGAGGCAGTTAAAAATATTATCATTGCACTGGCTGAAAAGTCCTACCCTGGTCAGTTTAAACCCCCTGCAGCAGGTGCCTGAGTGTGCACTGGGAGCACAAACAACTCCAGTTGAGGTGTCCTTGCTGAGGGAGCCAGCACTGCCCCAGCACCTTCCTGTGTGCCTGCAGCACTGGTTCTTCCAGGGACCTTGGTAGCTTAAGGTATGGGACTTCCAAAATAGGGCACAGGTTGGCTTACTGCTCTGGCAGCAGGGAATCTGGCACCAGTGCCACAGCTGTGCTCAGAGAGGTGGAATTTGGGGTGCTGAAGAGCAGTCACCATCCCAGTCACAACCCAGTTTGGGGCTGTTTCTGGGGAAGGCAATCCCTGCACAGGGCAGAGCCCTTGCCAGGGCAGTTCCCAGCCTGAGGTCCTGCTGGGGAGTGGGGATATCTCTGTGTCACACACTGCCACAACTGTGAGCACCTCACTGCTCACTCGGCCCCAAAGTAAACAAACACCATCCTGCCCTGCTCTTGTTTGTTTTGCTTCAGCCTCCTGCTCTTCTCCCTTGTTCTAACAAGGAACAGCTGGGGCAAAGAGAGGGAAAACATGTTTTCTGCCTTCTGAACAACAGAGGATTCTGCAATACAGTGACCTGTGAAGCAGCAAATACCAGGAATGGCCAGAACAGTGTGAAATCCCTTTAGCCCCCTGAAGCTGACAAGAACTTTACCAATGACTCTATTAGTGCTGTTTATTGCATAAACAGGCACTGTTTATGCAATAGTGGATATTTTACATCCAAACAAGAGGTTTGATAAATGCCGATCATGCCAGCCATAGCAAAGATACTGTATTTTTTTTGTTTAATCAACAAAAACCTCCACCCATTCTGGAACTGTTAAATTCTATCAGAATAAACACCTGTTGGGAGTCTACACTAAGTTTAGAAACAGGGAGGAAGCCATTTCCCTTGACATTTCCTCTACATAACCTTAACACAGCATAATAAACAATTCAGTTATGCTGCCATTGTTACTAAATCTGGCACCAAGGTGCTGCTTTTCTAAGAGGGAGAAATTGAGGCATAAATTTTCAAGACATGTTATTGCTCCACGGCTTTCCTACTACAACACCAAGCCCTTTCCTAGACACAAAGGCTGAGTTCTTTCAGAGAAGGTACCTATTCCAGCTCATTTCCACAAGAAACATTAATGGAAATAGAAATAGAAATAATAGAAATGTTGGTGGCAAGGCCAAGTGGGTAAGAATGGCTCCAGGCTGCTAAATGCTGAGTAATCCTGTGTGACACAGAACTGCTCTGAGTAGGGGCTAAGGACACACAGTCCAGGACAGAAAGGCTTTAGCATCCTGCAGAATCAAGCTGTTACTACTGAATTCCTCTCTTTTGCAATCTGTCAGAGAACAGCTGTGCCAAAGTGGAAAAAATCCCGGAAAGTTATTGAAACATCCTTACTATTAAAGACATCATGTTTCCACTGCAAATGGATGAAACTCCCAGTGGGATTTCTGGTGTCTGTTAAGGTCAGTGTTTGTGGCATTACAAAATATCAGGCGTTCTGTGATGCTGTACTCAGAGATTTTGGGAACATTTTTAAGTAAGACTGGAAAAAAATTGCCACTTTCTTGTTGTGTTTTACAGCAGTGCTTGCCCGTAAGCACACACAACACTGATGTACTGTCCTTTCTGCCAGTGCTCAGTGTGACTCAGCCTCCTTCCCTTGTGTACATCCCTTCTGACTTTGCCCCACTTGGCTCCAGTGATTTGGACTACTTAAAAAAATCTCCTGTTGGCTGCATTTGAAATCTCCAATGAAGGGACTGCAGTGACTTTCAGACTGTGCAGCACCCTGCTACCTTTGGCTGTAAAGGCAAATAACCTGTTCCTGTTGTTCAGACTGGCAATCACAAAACTAAAGCTTTAAAGAGGGTCATCACAACAACCACTGTCATTTTCCTTCATCTGAACCAGTATCTCCATCAGTGAAGGGGGAAGATTGCAGACAGCAGAACCAGCTGTGCTGTCTCTCTCTCAACTGCATTGCTTAATTTTTTCCATAATCACTAGTATATAATATCCCTCTTGGGAAAAATAACCTTTTCCATACAGAACTGAGGATCACTTCAAACTGAAAGGATTTTGCCTGTTTTTCATCCCTCCAGAAATGCTCTCTGGATAGACAGATTTTAATATCTCACTGCGGTGAGGAGAGATCAGGCACTAAATGGCATTCCATGCAAGTGAGGACTCATTACTGCAAAGCTGTTGCTTCTTGCCCAGCCAGTTATAACTGAAACCTATAAAATTTCCATTGTTCAAACCTGGAATGTCTCACAGACTCTGCCTGGACAAGGTAAATCCCAAACACTCATTCACTGGACTGATACATGGGTTGACAAACATGCACAGGATGGAAAAGCAACCCAAGACTGTGCCATTTGTGCAGGTTCTGTCCAGGGATCTCCAGTGGAGGTTTTAGTTCCATCTGTGGAAGTACAGACACTGAGGGGTGAAGTCACTTGCCTTGAGGCGTGCAACAATTTAATTGCAGAGCTGGAAATAAAAACTGAGGAATAAGAACATGCTGGACCATGCTATAATCAGCAGATGCTATTGCTTCCAAGTTCTAATTAAAGAGCTGTCATTACACAAAAAGCATTTGTAGTTTGTAGGAAAACTGACAAAGCTCAATAATCTGAAATATTGGAGAGAAGGCATATGTTTTTTAAATCTCCCAAAGATGACAAAATAGTATTTTTTTTCAGTCTGCCTCGGCCTGTGTAGCTAACTGATCCCAGCTCTGAGGTCTCTTTCTGCTCTAACAAACCCAGGGTCTTGCCAGACCAAATTAAGTAATGCTTAAAATATACAAGCTCCACTTCAATTTCCTACCTGATACTGTGTGAGAAAAACAGCACTTTAGCACTCTCACAGAACAGATAGAACAACCAGTGGGAAAATAACAAGTCTGGGAGAGAACAGAAGTGGTTGATGCGCTGCAGCCATCATTAGCACAGCTGGCAATGTTTAAATGCATGAAAATATAAATGAACCCATTTGGCATCTTGGGCATGCAAATGCACACGCAGACACACATGGATACACACATGAATACACACATTTCTGTGCAAAGGGAGCTCTTGGTAACCCTGTGCCCAGCACCACTTCAGCAGGCACTTGGCACTGGACACTCCCCATAGTGCTGGAGCAGCTGCTGGATGCTCATACCCAGCTCAGCACTGCAGCTTCTCCTGAGAGCAGGGCTGTGGGGCTGGGGACACCACAAAACTGGGGACACCATGGGGCTGGTGGCACTCAGGCAGTGGCTGGGCTCTGCCATGGCCAGGTGCTGGCACACCCCAGGCAGTGTGTTGGGATTGGGGTGAAGGCGTGCCCAGGGTTACTCAGTGCCAGTGCCTCCAGCTAAGTGAGGAGCAGCAGGATTAGAGTGTCTGGAGCCTTGTCCAGCCCTGCAGCAGCTGAACTCAGGCCATTGTGAAAGGTGAGAGGACAGGGAAGTGCATGTCTCTGTGCTTCCCACAAAATGAAATACCTCAAAGGCTTTCCTACAAACCAATAGTTACTTGGATTTCTCACAGCTGGTCACATATTGCTGTGAATCCCAGAGAGGTGTGGTGTGCAACCACTGCTGGGAACAGGGAGAAGCTTCACTTGGATTTCTGTGGTGAGCTCCTGGGGATCCCTGCCCAGACTCTGGAGGGTGGATAAGGGTGAACAGACCAGGCCCTCATGTGTGGAGAGGAGAGCTGGGAATCCTCTGCCATCTTTGCAAAGTGAGTCATCTCCACAGGGGTGTTGCTTATCTTAACAGTGTAAAAGTGAAGACAGAAAAGGTGGAGCAGCAGTGCTCCATTCTGTGGCACTGGTGAGCAGGGCTGCCAAATTCCCCTCTGCAGTCACAGTCTGGACCTGGCAATGCCTGTGCTGCAGAGAAGCCAGTCTTTGTCCTCTATTTATCACAGAATATGCCAAGATGGAAGGAACCCACAAGGCTCATCGAGTACAACTCCAGGTCCTGGCCAGCACCATCCCCAAGAGTCACACCATGAGAGCATTGTCCAAACACTTCTGGATCTCTGTCAGTTTTGGTTCTGTGATCATGTCCTGGGGAGCTATTCCAGTGCCCAGACACTCTCTGGATGAAGAACCTTTTTCTAATACTCAGCCTAAACACCCCTGACACAGCTTCAGGCTGTTCCCCTGTGTCCTGTCACTGTCCCCAGAGAGCAGAGATCAGTGTCTGCCCCTCCTCTTCCCCTCAGGAAGAAGCTGTACTGCACTGAGGTCTCCCCTTGGTCTCCTCCAGGCTGAACAGACCAAGTGCCCTCAGCCACTCCTCATATGGTTTCCCCTTCACCATCCTCGTTGCCCTCATTTGATCAACTTTGACATGGGCTGTGCTAGAAGCAGCTTTTAGTGGTGACTCAGGTCCACACCAGCCCTACAGAGGTGCAGCACAGGCATGTAGGCAGCAGTCAGGTCAGAACCAGCCAGTTCTGCATCACTGAAAGCACAGTTACTCACAGCACATTCCTCCTGCCTCCATTTTAATTGAGATTTTTTTATGGGTGCTCCAGAGCCAAGAAAAGACATCTTTAGAAGGTTTTCTCCAAAAGCAAAGACTCATACCAGGCTAGAGGTTCAGGCAATGTTTCAATGGAGCTCTACCAACGTTTACCACAAAAAGAGAAGAAGGAAATGCCTTAAAACAACACAACTAGAATTATCTGTAAGGTGCTCTGTGATCAAGGTGGTGTCCTAAGAAAAAGGGGCCAGGGGCATCAAAGTCTTTAGGAGATAAAAGGGAGAAAAAAAACCAACAACCCCCACTCTAGAGGTGGAGTTGAGGTCTTCGGCAAAATACAGGCAATGAGAGAAAGACTTGTGTAATTGCTCTTTAGACAGCAAAGCAGGGCAGGTTTCAGGAGCTACAGAAGAAAAGGCAGTTGTGCTGCAGTGCATGAGAGACAAGGCTCAGGGTCATTGGCCTCTGGGGCAGTTGGCTCCTGTGACTTTGATCAGTTCACTGGAGCTGGAGACAGCCAGTTGGCAGGTCAGAGTAATCTCTGGAAAGCAGCAGGATTCCTGCCACGGCCCCTTGCAATGCCCATCCCATTAGTGCGTCAGTAGGAGCAGCAGGTTTAGAGTTACGCAAGTTCTGCTCCTGTTAGATCTAGCACAGGGGCTGTTCCACTGTGCTTGGTCAGAAATCATCTTTGAACTGCCAGTTCTGGGGGTTTTTTATTCAAAACTGGCCTTAAGGAGGTGTCTGGTTGGGTTGCAATCACTGCAGAGCTCTCAGTTGTGTCTCTGCTGCAGCCACCAGCAGGGTGGCACAAGGTGGGACTTTCATTACACACAGGAGCAACATTTTACTCACCTACCAATGGGCAAGTGGAGGCTGCCCATAGGGATGTTCATGCTTCACAAACAGAATTATGAATTTGATTCTAACAGCACTGCAGAACATGTTTGCCTAATCAGATGAAGGGGTCACCCAAGTTACCAGAGCATCCTATATCAGGAAATCTTCAGGCTGTGTTGTTGAGATGTGTGTCAGTCCTGACAGGATGACCACCAGGTACAGAGCTCAGGTTGGAATGTCTTGTGCCCTGCCTGGGAGCACAGACAGATCCTGTCCTCCTGCTCCTGCCTTCCAGCACAGGACAGTCAGGGAGGGCAGGACTGCAGCACCTCCAGCACATTGCACACCTTCTGCACAGACAAAAGCAGAACATTACACAGGCTGCCCTCCAAGAACGCACTCAAAAAAGAAAGTATTTTTTCCTCTACACACTCAGAAATGAAGAGATTAAGTGAGAAATCCTGACTCAAGGAAAATGAGGAGGACTTTGCCACTGATTTCAACAGGCCCAGCTTTTCACCCCAAGAGCCTGCTCTGCTGTTGAGTAAGGAGATAAGCTGCCAGGAGCAATAGTCTGGCCTCGGAAATCTGGAGGGGTTTGTTGGCTGATTGCAGAAGCAGCAAATGCACAGCTCACTCACAGTGCAGATGTAATTTGCCTGCCATCCACTTTCAGGAAAGCTGAGGGTTCTGTGTTGTTTATTGTGCAATAGGAAGACATTAATAATCATGCCTGATGATGTTTAAGAATGGAGATAAAATTCTCTATTATCATGGATTATCAGTTTGTCAAAGGGTACGCTGGCAGACAGAAGCTTTTCTGGGATGAGGTTTGCATTTTAATGAGCAATCTGCATGGAGAGCTTTCAGCTCCTCTGCCATCAGATCCAGGCAGATCTGAGCTGAAGCATCCTTCCAAGATGCCCTGCAGTGCTTAGAGAGATCTGATTCCACCCAGGTCATGGTCAAGACTGCCAAGGCTAAAAATTAGAGACAACCTTAGGTGCAGAAGATGCTATGCTGCAAGGTGAGTAATCAGGGGTGTAGAATAGCACGCTGGAAAGACCATATTTCCTGCTATTTATAAAATGTCACAGAAATACAAACTGGAAGCACTGGTGTCATGATTAATCCAGTGTTCCCTGAGATCCAAAGTGCTCAGGTCCTTTCCTGAAGGGAACAGTAGAAGCACTCAATCCAGCTGCCTTGGAAAGACTTCAGTGACTTTGCTGGGAGTCAGATGCAATTGTGGCAATATGAAACTTTGTACAGATCTGAACTTAAAACCAAGGCTTAGCATGACAAAGAGATTATCACCTCTTTGCATTTTGAAGTACCTTTCTGCAAGCACAAGAGCTGGAGACATCCCTCATTTCCTCATCTCCCTTTGCAAAAAAATACTCAGTTTTCTGTGAAATATTATGCATCAAAGAGCTGTGTCTTTGTCAAGCTACCAAGTGTTTTGGGAGTCGCCATAGAGTCCCAAGAGCTGATAAAGCTGTGCATTTGGCTGAGAAAGCTCTGGGAGTTGAAAGGCAGGCAACATCCCTGCTTTGGGCCTTATTTCTACAATCCACAAGACTTGCACAAGGGACAATGATGGCTGCATAAATTCCCATGGCCCCGGGGAGCTCTGTGCAGGAGCTGGCTGACAGCAAAATCAAATTCTCCTTGTGTACAGAACCAACCCTCTGCCACACTCTAGAACAGACCTGAGATGCCAGCAGCATCACACTGACAGAGTCACAAGACAAAACACCGGCTGCTCTCCGTTTGCTCAAGAAGCAGCCAGCAGCTTGTGTGCCTGTACTTGCAGGGAGCATCTGCTGTGTGCTGGGAGTGCCATCAGCTCGGGCACACACACACACACACGCTCACCAGCTACAGCCTCACACCATAAACACAAGCTGCTGCTCAAGTGGGATGCTTGGCTGGGCTCTCTGCCACCTCTAAGGCACTGGAGTGGTTCAGAAACAAGTAGATTGCTGGGATACAAGGAACCAGCCATTATTTCTTATCCCCGTTTCTTGGGTAAAGGAAGTCAGTGCGTTGCACATGCTATGAAGACCAGATTCCCTAAAGCAGTAAGGCAGCAGTACAACCCTGGCTCCTCCTGCCTAATGCCAACCCTTCCTGCTGCAGTTTTGGCCCCTTTCTTGGTGTGCAATCCCCCGTGGGCCTGGGGGACAGACCCTGACTTCATACCTGAAGCCTATTCTCTGCTTTTTTAGCCCTTTGTAGTTTAGGCTGGACAACTCTTACTTTAGAATATGGTGTAGGAATAGAAGTGTTGCTATTACTTTTGCGTAGGTTTGGCATTATTATTTCTGCTGCTCTTTTATATTGTGATCCACCCCTTCCCTCAACTGCTGTATACAAAGTCCAGATCCAGAATTTCAGCTGTAGCTGCACCTCTGCTGAACATGGCCAGAGAACTCTTTGGATCTTACTGGCTGTGCTGCTGTCTGAGCCTGTGTGACAGTGCCTTGCACAGTCCCCTCTGTATGAGGTAAATGTACAGTGTCACTGCATCCAGGCAAAGCAAAGGCAGTCAGGAGCTCAGGAAGGCAAGTGCAAGGAGCACTCCCTGACTATATCCCCATTTATCTCTGTGTCTGTTTTTTCATGGCAGGGAAGAGGAGGTTTGAAGAGCATTTCCCTTTGTAAGACACAGTGACCTGAAAGCGCCCCAGCAAGCTGAGCCCCAGCAGAGCTGCCTGTGCCAGACAAAGAGCAGCAATGGCTGTGGCTGCACACAATGATTGGAGGCAGCAGAGCCTGTGTGCATTTGACAGACAAAACCCTAATAGGCCAGGCAGGCAGCGTGGGTTGACACAGCTGCCACCCTCTCGCCGTCTCTCTGCTCTCCACAGAAGTGCACAGGTTGTGCTTTGCTGTGAGATGTGCTGGTGGCTGGGTTGTACCTTCCCTCCTTCTCTCACAGGGGCTGAGCTGCCCCAGAGCAAAGGGGTGAGGTTTAACCTGCCCCTCTCCAGCTCCTCTCGCTGCCCTGGGGCAGGGGCTGCTCTCCCCAATCATCATTCCTGGTTCAACACCCCTGGTACCCTGCCAGCCCCCACAGATGGCCACGGAGCAGGGCTTTCAATACAAGAAACAGTTGAAACAACAAAAACCCTGCCGAGGCTGATTCAGCTCGTGAGCCTGCATCCCATTAAGCAAGTAATTTTTTCCAGTTGTTCAGCACAGGAACCACATGGTCGGGTAAGGCTTTCCAGGCAGTGGCTGGCCACGCTGAATCAGCTCTCCCAGCCAGGCTGCCGGCAGCCAGCTTACTCCACTCTGGACCAAAGTTGCTCCTTCTACTCTAGGAATCAAGTCCTTGTGAAAACAAGTCCTTATGACAAGGACTTCCAGCCAACTGGACACTGAAGTCACCCTGGCAATCCAGTTCCAGCCCCTAGCAGCCTTTCCCAAGGGTGCTGCTGCCTTTCGATGCTGATGGAGACCTGCCCAGTGCCAGAAGCAGGGAGTTTCTTAATGCCCCCAGCTGGCAGGCTCCAAACCTGGTCTGGGGAGCAGCAGAGGTGGAGTGGGGCTGTGGGGTCCAAGGGGCAGCACACTCCTGAGGAGTGTGAAGCAGGCAGCCAGCTCCTGCACACCATCATACTGCAGGGCCAGGGCACACACTAACTCGACTTTTCCCCTCTGGATCATTTCTTGGACTTCCATTGCCTCACAGACAGCTTCACACAGATCTTGCCCTTTTGAGACACACTAAGTCATAGTACTAAAACATTTTCAAATGCTTTTAAAGCCTACAGCTGGTTGAACAGCTCTGAAACTGTTTTTCTCCTTGATGACTGCTGAGATTTTTGCTGCCCGTGAAGTGATGCAGTCTCCAGTCAGGATGTGGTTTGTGCCATTCTGCATCTGTGTCACACACAGAAGATGCTCAACAGAAACAGTCATCAGCTGGGAGATTTCAAGTAAGACTTTATAAGAAAATAACATATTTTTTTAAGGGGCGTACATATCCCTAGGAATTCAAAGACCACAAAGTAAATTAGAACTTAAATTCCCATCCAAAATGATAGGTGATAGGAACTATATGTAACTGCACCTTTCAAGACTGGCTGTTTTTGAAAATGTGTCCTTTAGTCATTCAGCTCAAGCCACAGTTGCTTTTAATTTAGCCTGGGAAGTTCTGACTCGCAATTACCATTGACATATAAACTGCACTCTGAAGTGAGGCACACTGAATTGTGATTTTTGGTAACAATAGGATAAACATTAACTGGATGACCATTTTGCAATTGTTAAGTAAAGTCTAGAGATATGGGAGTTTGCTTAACAAAACTGCTCAGGGGAGTTTGCCATAGCCCTGGACATACTTTTACTTAGAAGTCATTACCAGATTGGACTGGAATCACATGAAGATGATGACAGTAGAATTACCAAACTGTTTGAGGGTTTGACCTCTGAAGCAGACTGATGAATGGTTTTGGATTGAAAACTGAAGCTCTTCTGGCCTGTGCAAACACCTACTTGCTGGAAACATGAGGAGTCGTGTAAGTGATAGTGCCAAATCTGATAGAGATGGCAGAGCTGATCCAGACACAGACACAGGCAGGGTCCTTTCTGTGCTCTGACAGTTTCAAATGTTAACTGTGAAGCTCTGGAAGACCCTTGGATGTTGGGCCAACTACTAACCTTTAGAGCAGCTCAAAATGTTCCTCTCACTTTCATGGGGCTCAACCTCCATACCTACAGATTTCTGCTGCTTATTTTTACTTTTTTCTATTTTTTTTTTTTTTTTCACATTTGAGAGTTACCAAAAGCACCTATGTGACAAATGCTACAGGCATTTCTGTACTGCTGACACAGCTCCCTGGAAGCACCAGCACTGGCCTGATGCTGCACTTCTTGTGTGCTCAGGTGATGTTGCCTTCCCTGGCAACTGTGCAGTACCCATGCCAGAGCAAAAAAAATTAAACCCTGTGTTTGGGTGCATTTTGTTTTTGCCAGATTACAGTGTTTTGAATGTGGATAATATCACATTACAGAATAGTGTCTGATCTAGATAATCTGAAGCCAGAGCAGTGCTAATCTTGCACCCATCCATGTCAACATGCTTATTCATGTATCCTGGGTTAGGGAATGAAGCACTTTCCCTTCAGCCTGAGGCTGGACCAAAAATACCAAAGGGGTGCAGGCAGAAACTGCAATTATAAATGAACACATCACAAAACCAGCCCTGCATAAAACCGAAATCATGCTCCAGGCTTGAGCTGGCTCTGCATTTAGAGTTACTGAATAAAACAAGTACAAAATTTACCAATTTATCACTGGGAGATATTAGCCCTACCACAAGCCATTATAATAAAGCTATAAAGTGTTACAGTATGTGGAGGACCATGACACAGTTTAAAATAAAGCCAACAAACTGAAACATAGAAAACCTCAACAAGTCATACACACCCAGGATTTTTTACTGAGAGAAATTTAAAACTTGGTTTTACCAATTTTCTGGAACAGGATAGGAAGTTTTTAGCCCACATGAAAATGCACATTTTTAATTTTAGCTGTGGATTACGTAACATTTAAAAACTGAATCATCTCAGATATTTTTCTTCCTTCAGACTAAGTATGTATTTTGGAGATGGGCCACTGGCTATCCAGTAAACAGTGTACTTCACTAAATGACCCATTTCCTCAGCCGGACCATTTAGAGGAGATATTCATTTGCTTCCTGTAAGTAACACTTGTGGAAGAATTTTCCACTGTGAAGCAGGTCAAGAGCCAGCAAACAGCCCTGAAGCTCTGTGCAAAACCCACAGGGCAGAGCAAGTTAGAGAATCCTTACATGGAAGCAGCAGAAATGGGAAAGCTGGAATGGCAGAGCCTGCCCAGCACTGGCTGGATACGATTTTCTTGACAGGAGGGAAAGAAAGGTGTTGAGAGAATCACTGCTGAAAACAGGTGGGGCAGTGATTCTTATCTCTGTGGGAGATATCCTCTGCTAATGGGCTAATGTTAAAAAAACAGTTGGGGCAATGTTCTTTATCTTTCTCATGACCCAGCCTTCCTCCAGGAAGGTATCTTCTGTTAATGGGCCATTGACTCCCAGTGCACGAGTGATAAAATTACATCATCCCATCGGGAGATGCTCCACCCAGGGGGAGGAGCCAAGCCTTTCCTACCTAGATAAAAACTGAGATTTGGGACAACAAAGCAGCCCTTGCCCACTGGTTTCCAGAGGACAAGAGCTATCAGAATCACTGCCAGGATTTCTACAGGATCACTGCTTTGAAAAGACCACTTCTGACTCTGTCAGTGGTTTTTCTTTCGTACATTGCGTGTATTTTCTTTTTTCTCTTTTTCCTATTAAATTGTAGTTCTGACATGGAGTCTCTCACTGGTTTTGATTTCAAAACCATTACACTCCTGCAGGGTTAGGGTCATGTTAAAGGAAAAAAAACAACACAAAGCCAACCTTAAATCCTTCTAGTTCTTAAGTGTACAATCCTAACAGGCAAGGACTCCCAGCACAAGAGCAAAAACTCCAGTCTTTACAACACTGTGAGGAAACCACTGTGGCTCAGGCTGGATCAGAGCAGCAGCCAATCCACCCCTCCTGTTCCTGACATGGGCCAGTGCAGGACAGCAAGGAAAGAGCAGGGGGAGAGGGGGAGATCAGGAGGAATCGAGTCATTCCTTAATTTCTTCATTCTCTCAGAGATGCTAGAGAAGGGCAGGACTGGGCATAGATGAAGATACATGACAGGATTATCTCTGCTGACATGTCAAACCCTCCATTTCCACCTTACCTATATCCAGTGTTCCCTTTAGCACTGACAGCAAGGCACCTGCAGCCCACTGTCCTTGTCCCCTGAAACACTGAAACCCTGGTGGCCCTCATACATCCTGGATTTCCAGACATTCCAGATTCCCAGCAAGTGTGCAAAATGTCCAGCTTCCCCTTGGATAAGCTGTAGGTGGGAGGTCTCCTATCTTAGAGCAGGGTGGAATCTTTCTGTTAGACCTGACTGAAAAATGCCCAGCAGATATTGAACAATGTCACCTCAGAGCTCATTTATGAAAAAGTTTTGACAAAATGATGTTTTGACACAAGACCTTAAGCCAATCTGAGGTATAGGAAAAAGTGACAAGTGGGTACTATTGTGAGAAAGCTTAGGAGCACTGTGAAATTCAATAGTACTCCTAAATTGCAGAGGAAATTGGACAATTACAGCTCTCTACTTTCAACCAAGGACTCTGTTGACTCTTCAGAGTGCTTTCTTCTGTCCCCAAAAATGCTCTTTGACTGCCACGGCAGCTGGTTTTCCTCCATAAGCTGATCTCATGCAAGCTGTAGCCCCACAGGGGTGGTGATGTGGTTGAACATAATGAAAAACAGCCACAGAAGTCTCTCCCTGTGATCCTGCTGGCATTTGGGTGAAGATGTGCGTGCCAGTTCAGCTAGTGACTAGTGGGGATGCTAAAAAGTAGTAGCTTCTAGAGTAACTGGTGTGAGAAGGAGCAGGTGGGTACTTTCACAACATTTTGAGGGGATATATGCTGGCTATTAAAGTAAAACATTTTAAATGAAGCATAACAATAAAAAAAAAGAAGAAAAAGATAAGTAGTCATTAATGGCAACCCCTACAGCAAGGAGTTGGAGCTAGATGATCACTAAGGTGCCTTACAACCCCAACCATTCTGATTCTGTGAAAATAAAAGAGAAGAAAGCATTTTAAAAACTGATTGTATTCCACTGTAGTTACTGTTGGACACCAGAGCTCTCTCACAACTTTGCTGTCTCAAATCCAGGGAGGTAAAGGTTATGCTGTGCTATGTTTGTTCTTTGGGACATTATACTTTCTTTTAAAGATATAATCTTGAATGCTTATGAGGTGTTACTTACTTAAGAGGATAAAGCACACATAGTAGAGGTAGTCATGTGTTACAAATAATAAATGAAGGAAATAGACCTGAAGTGTTAGCAAAGGCTTTCAGTACTACAAGAAAAAGGGCTTAAATATTGGAGTAATTTCTGAAAGGCTCCTAGAAGTATACAAATGGACAAATCATTCAGGAATCTTACTCTCTGACTGTTTCCTAAGATTTGGCTCCTAACCTCCTCTCCACTGCCTTTTCCAAGTACATTTTCTATGTAAAGTGTCTTTCTGAGCAGCCTCCTTCTGTATTTCTTTAAAAATAAACTTCAGGTAACCATTCAAAGCCTCTGAAAGATCTATGATTTGGAGATAATCCAGTGTTTTTGATCATCACAGGAGCAGTTATAGTCAAAAGAAAATATAAACAGAGCCTACCAATGCCTGATTGAAGTAAGATCCAGGCTCACATTCACTGCACAGATGAGTTTTATAACTTTTTTATGTAGACCATTGTTGCCTAGTTTATTCACTCATGTTGCCTTCTGGAAGAAGACTAATCTAGAATATTTTTACAAAAAAAGGAGTGTTTACATAGGGCTTCTTGATAGAGTCTTTGAAGCCAGAGGGTGCAGCTGGGAGTGTGCTGTCTGTGACATTTGCCATCCGTGGTTTGAGAGCCTGACACCAATAGCAGCAACCTGCAGCTCCCAGCACCTCCCCTGGCCCTGGCTGGGCTCTGTCAGCTGGCAGGGCTTCAAAGCACTGCTCCAGCAACTTTATAGCAAAACTAGCTAATTACCACAGTCTGCAGCCAAGATGGGCTCTCATATATTATTATGTTGTCAAGTAAGGAACTGTGGCATCCCTAAAGATCTGAAGAAATCCCCAAACTAATCACTGTTGTTGTATATACCCAGTTACATAGCAGAACATTAAAACACTATGATATTTCAAAGCTGGAAAAATAAAGAATTTTAAAAAAAGAAAACCACTAAATACCTGACATCACAAAAATTCATTATTAGGAATCAAAAGCAGCTTTCAATTTGACACCACTTCACTGTCCTCCCACACACCCACCAGGCAGGAGCAGCCCCTCCACTGCCAGCCATTGCTCCAGATCCCACCCACCAAAATTTCCAGCTCCCTTTGTCCTGTGGCCAAGGCTTTGCTGAGGGAACACAATGGAGTCTAGCATTTAGTGTTATATAGCATTAGTATTGCACCAAGGCAATTCCCTTCAGGGGAGTTATTCACTGCAGCATGTGAGAACAGCACTGGGGAAGACATTCTCACTTCAGCCCTGACCATGCACAATCCAGAGTCAGACTTGAGCTGGCAGTTTGGTGATGACACAGCTGTGACAGCACAGAGTCCCTGTGCCACTGTGCCACCATCGAGCACACACAGTGCACACACCAACAGCCCCCAACAAATCCATCTCAGCAGCGTGCCTCACTTCTTGTGTGGTGATGTTCTACTTCACAAGTACTATTTCTGACAACCTTCTCACTGGGCAGTGCCATCCAGCCCACCAGGGATTCTCTGGAACCACAGCAATTACAGTGCCCCAGCATTAACAGAAAGAAGCAGAGATAACAGAAACTCAATTTAGATAAAGTGATGCAACAAATTGACATCAATTTACCTTTGTATCTTGGTTCCTTGGTAAGTACTTTCAAGTCAACACATTCCTTGCCCTAATTTCCATCCCTCTGAAAATATTAATTCATTGTTGTTCTCAAATCAACTTTCATGTATGATTGTGAAGCACTTGGCTATAATTCCCAATGAAATTAATTTAATATGGTGCAAATCCTGAAGTATGCACCAGGATACAGAATGAGTTATCTGCTGGTGTCTGAAAGCCCCAGGAACACCAAACCCCATCAACTTAAAATTGGGCACATGGAGCTGGGCAGAGAGCACCCAGCTGAGTGCGAACTTCTGTACAATCAGCCTTAGGAGAGTGTGGAGCTGAAGCCATGGAGCCAGCTCATCTTGTAGAGGATGGAGAGGGAAACACTGCCCAGACCTGGTGACCCAGAACTGCCTGGGAGAAGGCTGGTGATGCTACAGACACACAGGTTGCTTCTTGCTTTTTCAGTTCCATTCACAACGTTAAGTATGCTTGGTACTCACATTCACTGGGAATGCTGTCCAAACACTCCCTACCCAAGTGGTGAAATGTTATTCTTGTAGCCAAATCAATCCTTATTAGGAAGGAGCTGGAACAAGTTTCTTATGTAAGGGACTTGCATTGCTACTCGCAATTCATGCAAAATGGGGCACATTTATTTCTGCTTTTGAAAAGAAACAGAAGATGCCCCACAACTCCAGTCTAAAAGCAAAGTAATACCAAATTGAAAGATTTGCTGTGAGTCACCTAAAGCTGACCAGGGAATCCCCATAACTTATTCTGCTGGAAAGCAGAGTCATGGATTTGCATAGAGATCAGGAAAGGCACAGAGCTAGGAAGAAATACTCCTTCTTTCACTGGAACAAATACCAGCTACTGGTGCATATCTATGAGATGCAAATGAGCCCTGAAGGACTGTGGGCCCATATTCAAGGTACCCTGTGGAGGAAGTGACTTGCAGCAGCATTTGCTCTTCTGGGGAGAACAACTCACAGTACAACCATGTAATAACAGTTATTTCTTCAATATTCCTCCAAAAACTCAATCCTCCACCAGGCTCAGACCTGCAGTGAAAAGGCTCTAATCTCACCTGTGCATGCCAGAGCAAGCTGGGGCAGCTGGTTACAACAGTGCCATAGTGGGGTAAAGCTTCTGCTGGGAGGAACTCTGAACATGGCAAATACAGCCCCAAGCCCAAGGACAATGGAATATTAATTTGCATCCTGGCATGTTGCAGCCAAGCAAGAAGGGCAGTGAAATCAGGCAGAGGGAAGAGTTGCTCAAGGATGACTTGGAGATGTTAGGACTTGAAAGCCCAGAGAGAGCCTCAGCACAGAGTGGCCATTGCCATCTGCAGAGGGAACCAGGGGAGTTAACAGGGGTAAGGCAGGGAACTGAAACAAGCTGCCTACAGCAGAACCAGTCAGCCCAGTTAGAGCCCAGATGAAGCTAAGTCTTGGCTTTAGAGTAACATTTACACTGCTTTTTCTCTGTGTTTCTGAACCTACAGAAATTTACCCCACTGCACTGTGTTATTTCTTTATATAGTGATTAATACAGCTTAGCTTGCCTCGAAGTAGGGAGGAAGACCAGTCTAGTTAGTTCAGAGAACCACGAAGGCTCATGCAGGAGCACATCACATCAGCATTTCTCTCTTCAGTTCTCTCGTAAAACACTGGAAAGCTGTGTTGACTTTAACAGCCATGGGCATTTATCTTGGGTCACAGCTGTATCAGGTTGCTAAGGCCACGGGAGAGTGAGGGGAAGGCAACGTGATGCCTGGTGTCACATTGTGCTGCAGCTCAAAGGAAATCAGCTTCTGTTCAGGAGAAAGCAATTAGCTGGGAACAATGGGGATGTCAGTAGCTGCAGTGTGGGGTAGGAAGGAGCCTTGGGCTGCATCCAGTTGTGGCTGCCTGAGCAGGCTATTGCTTGGCTAGCTAGGACAGAAAAAACAAACTGCCTCATTTGGAACTTTTACCTCTCACAGTGCCTAAATAACATGTCTGCTCATCTAAGTTTTCTACTGAAACACGGTTAAAATAATAAGAAAAAAAAGTAAAACAGCTACCAGAATAAAACCCCATAGTGAATGAATCAGAGCTGTTAGAGTGTATTTTCAGGCACCAATTTAACTGGATGCAAAGACAAGTGCAAGAGCAGCAACCTCAAAATAGCAATGTTTTACAGGTCATGATGCAGCAGAGCTCACTTACACAGCTGTCACCTCTCAGTGAAGCACAGCTGCTGGGCTCACAGCAGAATTTCACCTGCAGCAATGTGAGGTCTTGCCATGGGCTGTGCTCATGTACCCTGCTCCTGGGGGCTGTGCTGCCTCACCTGCACTAACAGCACAGAGCTGGCTGAGGTATGCTGACATACCTACCTGCCAGGCTTTACAGCTGCTGCCTACCCAGAATAGCAGTGCTTTTTTCTCTCTGGCCTGCTCAGACATGTTTGAAGCAACTTGCTGCATTTCATATCCCTTCAGATGGGTCTGTAACAGCAGAAGGAGGAACTTGAGAAATACCTGGGAGCAAACAGTATTCTGTACTCTCAGTGCAAAACCCCTTGCCTCATATATTATCTAAAGAGATTGTTCACAGCAGAGGAGTCAGAGTGAAGTGATTTTCCTTTCAGCTTTCCTGAGGAGCTCCATGTGGCTCTATGCCCCAGTGCAGTCTGTGCTGGCTGCCTTGGAGCATTGCTCTGCAGCAGTCAGTGTGGCAGTGAGGAGGCATCACGAGCCATGCTTTAGACAAAGGGGAACCACAACCTGGAGCCAAAAGGTCTCTTCCCCAAGGCATCTACAGAACCCAGTGACTGCTCTGCTGGCAGGAGTGGAGCTCCCAGCACACAGAGTCCCAGGGTCAGCACAGGAAAAGCCATGCTGACAGCCTCCTCTCAGACTGGACAACTCCCTCAGCAGTTTGGTCAGAAATCCTCACCCCTTGCACTGTCCCTGGGGATGCTCCCCCTGCAGAGGGCTGCAGCAGGAGCTGGGTGCCAGGGCTTTGAACAGCAGGTCAGAGCTTGGAACACAAGCTCTGCTTGCTCCTGCAGCACCGAGCAGGAAACCTCACTCCAGCAGCCAGGAACAAGGCATTAAAGCACTGATCACAAAACCTGTTGCCACAGGAGAGGCTTCCAACATGTGGCTCTCCGAGCTGTGATATGATTAGGAGCCTGTGAAACACTTGTCAAGGGCTGGTCTTTGTTAGAAAAGCATACAAGCACATTTATAGCAAAACAGTTGCTGTAAATTTTGTAAGTCCAGCTGCACACTGAAGTTATAGGTATAAAGACACAAACAGTAGCTCCAAAACCAATTCATTTTGACTGGAGGAGGTTGTGCAGCTGCAGTGGCAGATCTGAGGGAGCCTCTGGGAGAGCAGATGGTTCTGCTATGAAGGCAGGAGCTGCAAGAAGGCATTTGTCCAAGCCCCTCCCAGGACAAGCCAAGCACAAGTATACCAGTTCTCAACAGATGAGCAGCCAGAGAGGATTGGTGCTCTATTGGTTTAAAACCACTTATTTGGCTACACTGGTGCAGACCTGTTTGCAGGTCAAGCCTCAGAAAAAACATTCCTAAAGTGCAGTTTCCCCAGGAGAGCCAGAAAACTGGCATTAACTCGCTGCTCTCACATGGAATGGGGTGCTCCCAGTCCCTGAATGTCTGCTGCCTTCACTAGAGCTGCCAAGCAGCCCTTGGGGTCCAGCCTGGAGCTCTCCAGAGCAGCTCCCCAAGGCAGCCAGGGCTGTGTGACACTGAGCAGAGGCTGGCACAGCACCGTGGCTCCTGCCTGCATCTCAGGGCACCACAGAGGGTCAGGAGGTGCTGCAGGTGTGCTCTGCTCCCCCAGGCAGCTCCCTGGGGAGGGTGAACTCAGCCACACTCTGCCTCCACTGCCAGCATTTCTTCTAATCTCAAACATCTGAATGCCTGTGTCAAGCTCATATGTGCAAGACAACAACACAGGCAATTGTTGCTGATGTCAAGGTCATTGAAGCCACACGATTTACTGTTAACTAGAAAGCCTGCAGGTCATGATTGCCAGGGGAAAAAAAGAGGCAAGAATGAGGAGGCATTGCAGGAACGATTGCTGACCTGGCAGAGAAGAAAGTGCATTTCAGTGCTAAAAATAATGGTAACATAAGGAGATCTTTGGAAAGGTTCTCCTGTTATGCCAGTGGGCACCAGAGAGGTGTCAAGAGACAGATTTCTACAGGAGCAAAGTATGCAGCACATTATAGAAATTGATCTTATGGGCACAAACACATCTGCTAAATACAATATGTTTGCAAAACCACAATCTGTGGCCCACAGGCTGTCCCAGACCCACCCAGTGTGTCACATAGTCCCTGCCACGCTGGGCTCTCAGGCTGGCTTTGTGCTGACAGCCTCAGAGGGAGGGGACAGGTTAGGGACACCTGCCCTGCCTGATCTGCTTTGGGAGAGCATTTCCCTGCAGCATCTCCTCAAACACTGGGGAATCTACAGCTGCAACACACACCTCTGTGGGCTTCTGCTGGAGGAGGCTGAGGAGAGGAACTTCAGTGGAAAGAGGTAACTCTCTGTGATTAGCAGCACTCTTAGTCCAAAAGCAAGAATAAACCTGGACTGGAATATCCTCTTGGATCACCATCTATCACCAGCAGCTCTCTGCACTGTTCTGTTCTCCAAGGCTCAATTCATCAGCTGAATTTACACCTTTACTGAGTCACTTTTTGTCCTTTACATAATGCAGGACCAGCTCCTTGCTCGGAGGGAGAAAGCCTTTCCTTTTGTGAGACTGCACAACCCTTCCAAGGGCTCAAATAGGTCAGTGTTTTTCCTAAGCTCTAAACAGAAATGAAAACATAGACAAACTGCTATTTGACCAGCTATGCAAAACAAAACCTCCTTCAGCAGGGTATGATTTGTGGATTAAAGTTTTTTCCCTTGAGCTCAATGCAACCCAAAAATCTCTTCCGGCAGCTTATCACAATTTAGCTAACTCCAATCCTTAAAAGACTTCTCTATCTCAGCACACCAAGGAAGGTCTTTGTCAGGGACTTTCCAAGAGCCCTTGGCAAACCTGCTGCACACAGGGCACACTTCAGGCTACTGAGCTTCACAAAGAGCCTGAGACTGCCAGAGTGAGAGCTCAGGGGGTTGATGTCAGGAGCAGAACAAGCCTGGGCATTGTTTCCCTTTGCCTGTCATCTGGAAATTCAGCCTGCAGTTCCAGAGGCATGGAAAATGGGGGTTTCAGTGGGAGCATGCTGCTCCTCACACCCAGGCTCTGGGAGGTCCTGGGGAGGTGGCAGCTGCTCCCTTGGGTAGGTGGAACTGGCCAGGGAAACCAAGATGACAGAAAACAACTCATAACATCTCTCCTGATCTCCAGCTGCTTCCTCACAGGCTACACTTCTTTTACTGTCCAAGACATGCATGAACACGAGACAAAAATGTGTGCTGTGAATTTGTTGGGAGAAAGCAGACTACAAGCCTGCAGTAATAAAGACACAGACATTGCTATTAAACACTGTCACAGGCTCTTTGGGTAATTTTTGCCCATTCATAATAATGTCATGTCATAGCCCTCTTCAAATTAAGAAAATATTATCAATCTTACCAGTTTCACAAACAGGAATGAAAATACCTCCAAATCTGGATAGGCAAACAGAATATTTTCATTAAAATAATCTAAAGAAGAAGATAAATTCCATAACCAGCAGAAAATCCATTCACATTAATTCATTTGCAATAGGGCTACATATTGTTGAACAACCCAGAATTAGGAGCTCAAGTTCTATGAAAACCTACCCATGGTGAAAAAGCAGAATATCACATGGAAGTACTCATAGCACACACAGAGTTAACCTTTGTGTGCTGCCCTCTCAAACAGAACTGGTTTTGAGATGTATTTGTTTAAACAAGTTAAGAGAAATGTCAGAGGCCATTTCAGCAGCAGCACATGACGACAGCCTCCTTCCTCCTCTATCAGCAGAGAACAATCACACACTGGGCACCCAGGGCTTACTGACATTGAGTCAGAGCAGGAAAACCCATCCAGAAAATCCATGCAAATGAAGGAGAGAAAAGACAGACTTTGTGTTCTGTTTTCCCCCTCTTCCTCCTCTCGTCCCTCCAACAAAGTGAGCTGAGCAGGGCTCCTGCTGGAAGAGCCCATGGAGAATTTGGCACAGCAGCAGCTCCTCAGTTCCCACAGCTCCCCTGTGGGTACTGCTGGTGTGTGCACAAGTCCCAGGGAAAGTCAATGGCTTCTGCTTATCTCAGGGCAGAAAAATGTTTTCCAGGAGTGGCAGGAAACTGTTTTCCAGGAGCACCAGGAAGCAGCACATCATTCCAAGGACGGGCTTGTGCACAAAGCACAGGGGCTCTTGCATCCACTCCAACACGGGATTTCCTATGAGCACATGGACAAAGCATTCTGGTGCTTCCCTCCAGCCACAGGGGACATGGGAGGCCACCTTCCTCCAGCTGGAAAAGGGCACAGGGCCACAAGGCTGCTTGGGTGTAGAGCATGATAAAGGCTTGCAGAGAATTTAATTTTTTTTTTTTTTTTCCACTTCTGAGCCTTATACAGGCAGTGGCTTTGCTCTGCCATCCTTTCACAGATGGAAACAGTCCCTCTGCTCACAGGAGCTCTGCAGCACCTCTCCAGACTGCAAAGTGACAAACCAGCCTAAGGACACCACCAGCCTCCCAGCTCTCTCTAGTTTTTAAGAACAATGCTTACTCAAAACAAGCTACCAAAAGTAACACTCCTTTTGAAATTTCTGATTACATGTTCAACTTTTTATTTTCAGGACAGGATAAATACCAGGTAAGCTGCAATGAGTTATTCTGATTCAGTACCATTGAATTTCTTTCAAAAGACTTAGCCATAAATAACTGAATCCTCCCACCCCTTCCAGGAATACCAGCGAGGCTCGAGCCTCAAGAGAAGATGTCACATGTGCAGGTCACTGCTAAAGTCAGGAGAGTTCATCTATTCTCATCAGAGAGAGTAGAGGGTTCTATTGAGTCAGTAGTGGTAATCAGAGAAGCCTATTAAAACATCTTTTTTCTCCCTGCCACTGCAAGACTATCTGCTGTTAGTGTTTTTTATAGTCAACCCCTCTTTTCCATGTACTTTTTTTAAACTTACTCTCCTAATATTATCACATTTGCTATTCTTTATGTACAGCTTATACTCCCCAGAAGGAAACCAGAGGCCGAGCAAGGTATATGAGACCCCATCTGTACCCTGAAATGAACCAGGACACTTTTCTCAGAACTGTAACCCCACCAAGATCCCTGGAACCCTGAGCTGCTTTTCCCTGGTGTAAGCACCAGCCACTTTGCAGCTGAAGCCCACTGAATTAGTGTCAGGGCAAAGGGAAATTTATTAACAAATGAATTCCTGCTATTACAAACCACTTCCACTTCCAGGGCTTTTCATGTTCCTGACAGGATAAGCCATCTCCATTCCCAAGAGTGCAGCTGAAGGCTGGATTTTCATGACTGCTGGTATTTCACTGCAGCTCCCATTAGCTGCAGCAGAAGTGTGAGTGTTTATCTCCTCCAAAGCAGCAGTTTGATGGGGACAGGCAGGGCACACACCTGGCTCTGGCAGAGGCTCCAGAGGCAGCCAGTGAACCCCAAACTCCTGCTGTGAGGGGCAAGTGTGGGTAAATACTCAAGGAAACCTATTGCAAAGTGTGGCCATGGGCCCTGAGCAGGGACAGGAACAGGCTGCACCTGCCAAGGAAGGCTTGGATCCAGTTCTTGCCCTGGAACCTGCAGTTTAGGGAGCCAGGAGTGGGCAGAAATGCCAGGTCTGGGGTGCTGTGGGACATGTGTGATCACAGCCTTAGCCTGCACCAGTCCACAGCACAGCTGGAGCAACAATGTGCTTGTGGGGGCTGGAGCTCCTGAAACTCCACAGAAACAGCAATTCCAGACCTACATTTAATTGGCAAGAGGAAGAATTGATAGACATCTGTTTTCAATTAGAAAGTGCTTTAGAAAGAGAACAAATAGTTCAAAGTAACTTTCCTGCATCACCTACAGTTTCTCCTTCTTGTCCAAATGCAGTATCAGCAGCCCAGCTATTGATGCTCCACAGGGGTTTAATTATTTGCAAGAAATGATTGTCTGCAGCAGCCAGCAGCCAGTGCTGGGTGAGGTCCTCTGGGATCAGACTCCAGGCTGCTTTATGGCTTGACATCAGAAGGAAATCACCTGAAAATAAGTCTTCTTGTACATGATAAGATAAATGCTCTTGTCAAGCACAAAGCTGAAAGCTCTTCAGTGAAGAAGAGGCAGCATTTTGGTTTTTTTTTTTTTTCAAATGCTGATACAAATTATGAAGTCAAAATGAACTCATGAAGCACTTTTCAAGCTCTAGTGTCTGCCAGACTCATACAGAATTCTGTGGGAGGTCTGTTTTGAACAAGGCTGTTTTCAGCTATCCACCTGGGGAAAAACCCTGTAGCAACCAAAAAAAAAAAAAAAAAAAAAAAAAAAGAAAAAAAAGAAAAAGAAGGAGGATTTTGTCTCAGTATAATCTAGTCCTACCATGTGATGCTGACTGATATTTGAATTTTTCAAATTTTTGAATTTGAAATTTTCAAAATTTCCAGAGCTCAGCAGGTGTTTGGGGAGTGATTGCAGCCACCCATTCCGTGTAACAATACACAACCACAAGAGCAAGATCTGAAACAGCAGTCAAGGAACAAGAGTGCAGGGAGGCAGGTGTGAAGAGAAATGAACAGTGGATGAAACTTGTGCCAAACGCGATTTACAGCAGAGGAATTGAATTCTCCTTCTGGGTGAGATTGGTCCCTGTTAGAGGCTCTCCTCCATCCCCCTGGCAGTCAGAGGTCTCACACACAGCTGGTTGACCCCAGAACACACCTCACAGCACACTCTGGCCATTCTTGCACATCATTGCTGCTACATTTGGCAAAGGAAAGAGATTTTACTCCTTCTCTTCCAGAGCTCCTATTGTCAAGAGGAGCTGAAAATCAGCATCAGAGTGATGACATGAATTCAAGCAGAATCAATTCTCTGCTGGTTGTGCAGCCCAAACACTGATGACATGGGAGAAGGTTCCAGCTCTCTGCTGGTACTCAAACACCAAAGCTCTCACAGCCCAGGCCTCCTGGCTGTCAGATGTTTCTGAACCATGTCCTAAATATAGTCATGACCCTAAATACACCCCATGCACTGTCTGCAGAGAGTGGAACACTCTGCTGGCCAGCCAGCCAGATTTGTGATAGTGCTGGTGCCATGTGCAGGGTAACCAGTACCTGCTCATCCCAAAGTGCTGCACTCCTGCTCAGGCTGCAGTGCTGCACAAACTCAGTTCCAGAGTTAACTGCAGGAGCTGGAGCAGCAAGGCTGCTTAGGGCTAAGAACTGCAAAGGAAGTGACATTAAGGAGATAACCTGGGGCTGAATTACCAGGCAGAAAAAAGGATGGATAGAGTCCCTGCAGGTATGCTGGCTTCCCCTTTGGAAGGCAAGGAAAGCACCATTTCAGAGAGCTCCTGACTCTGCTGGAGCCACTTCCAACACACAGACACAGCTCATGCAGATGGGCTGCAGGCACACCCCACATTCCCAGCTCAGGAACCAGCCTCCCCTGCTCTCTGGGGAGATCCCTGACCAACTCAAACACTCAGCTCACCCCAGCAAGGCTTCTGCACATCCCTTCATGGTCAGAGGAGCAGAGCACTAACCTTGACACCTTTCCCACAGGAACTGGGGATGGTGGGTCAGGAAAGATTGGTCCTTTCAGTTCTGTGCAACCTGGTTTTAGTTCTTGCAAACTCTACCCACTGTATTACTGAAATTGGAGCAGCCTGGTCCAGAAGAAACATGCTCAGCAGCACAAATAAAGGGAAAGAGCAAAACCAAATCCAGCTCCTCTTCTACAGAAATTTGCATTTTGTCTGTGTATAAATAGTAAACATTTTGGACAACATCTCTGTAAATTGGTGTGGGAAACTGGCAGTTGAAAAACACAATAATAATTTTATTACTTTTTTCTGAATCCTCAAATCTTGTGCACTGCTCTATTTTCTAATACAGGGCAATAAGAAACTAGAAAAACCCTGCCACAAACAGCCCAAAAGATCTGATGGGTGAGGCTTCTCCAAAGAAACCTGCAACAAAATGGTCTGACCAGCCTGTGCAAGGGCTGCCCTAGCTGCTGACATGACTTGCACATACAAGGACTTTAAACCTGATTGCTACTGTAGTGATGAATCATTGCATAACTGGGGAGGCCTTGCAAATCAAGTGTCTTTGGCAAAGGGATCACCCTTTACTGGTTTTTCAGTTCCTTGCTAATTTTTTCACTGCTGCAAGTCCAGTCCCCAGAGAAGGACCAGAAACACCCCAAGGTAATGACCCAGCTAAACAGGACTGTATTTATAGCACTATTATTTCCCCTTTAGTACATTTTGGAGTACAGAGAGAGCAATCAGACCCCTCGAGGATTATATTCCAACATTCGTGCTATAAATATTTATCTGACTGGCTTAATTTTAGCTGTACCTAGGTCTTTCAGGGACACAGAGTGGGCCTTAGCTTGGGAAACCAGAGGAGCAGCACAACATGACCTTCTCCTGTTGCAGCAGTTTCCCCTTTCTGGGCTGGGTTGTGTTACCTGTGCGTAACCAGCCCTGCCTTTCCCAGAACCAGCCCAGGACTCTCCATCCCTGGGGGACACTGCATTTACTGCTGAGCTGGGTGACAGAGAGGGAGCATGTTCCATCTCACCCAAGACCCTTTGCTATGACATTGAGAACCTGGCACTGCCCAAATTGGTATCACTCCAAAGAGGTAATTCCTGCCTGCCTAGTGCAGAACATTCTCGTGAGAGAAAAGTGTTTGCTCAGCTACTGAAACAAAAGAGAAATAAAATCCTGGTCACAGGTGCATCTTGGTAGTAAATTGCAAGTGAGAATAACAGAATAAAGCATACCTTCTGGAGCATGACTGGAATGTCTGCAGTGGTGCCTGCCTGTGTGCCTCACACCTTGTCCTGTAACCCACAGCTCCTTTCTCCAGCGTGGTTTCTCAGATGCCAGCTCCCACTCAGGAGCCCCACCCCAGCTTACCTGGCACACCTGTGCAGCAGGAAGGCTGGTGGGAAGGTGGCCCAGTTTTCTAGAACCATCCTTCCCCAGGCAGGAGCAGCAGCTGCCCTGCCCTAGCCCACCCTACCCTACCCTGGCACGCTGAGCACTGGCACAGCTGTGCTCCTCCACTCCATGCCCTGCTCCATCCCAAACCTTTGCTTTCAGGCAGCCCTTAGGGCTGGCAGGGACACCTCATCGGTGCTGCTGTGAGCAGCTGTGCACCAGAGGAGGGTCACTGCAGTGCCCACTGCCCTGCTCCACACCCTGCAGAGTGAGCCCCAGCACTGGGGCAGATAAAGGGAAGGTCAGCAGCAGCTCCTGAACACCCACCTGAAGAGTCAGGGCACCAACTCCAGCCCTGATGAGCCACCGTGGGGCTCAGCTAAGCCCACCCACCTCCACCATCATTCCCAAAGGTGCCTGGGCATCACAGCTGCCTTTTGGATGGGTTTTCCCAGCTGCAGTTTCCCCATCCTCACTGCCCTGAGGATGCTGAGGCAGTCACAGTCTCCTCAGCTGCTCACAAATTCACCCAAACAATGAACTCAAATACTCAGCACATGACTCGTATTTACACTGCTTCACTGCCAGGAGAGATCAAGGAGGAGTGTGATAAACTGGAAAAGCAAGCAATATTTACAACAGCCCCAGATCTGCATCCCTGTGCAGCACTGCAAAGCTACCATGAGGCTGGATGAGGAAAAGAGCCCCAAATGAACCAGTCACTCTTATTTGGCCATTGCAGGCAATTCCTCTCACTAGAAAATGTAAACACACAAAGTAACCTGTGCCAAAAATACAGTTCCTCCTCTCCTCCCCCTGGTTTCAGGGTGGAGACAGATTCCTCAGACACATTTGCAAGGCCAGTGCTCTCTCTGCTGCTTTTCAATGTTATCAGATGCTGAGGGACCATGCAGCTCTCAAATGAAGGAGCTTAGTTCAGGAACAAATTTTCCACTGTTTATAAAGATTATTTTTAACTTAACTCTGACTACTTCAGCACTCCCACTTATACTGAGGCCCCACAGGTGGGTCAGTGACAAGGGGGAAAACCCAGGCTGTTGGAGCAGGAGCAGTTTAGTCAAGTAGCTTTGGCTTGTTTTGTCAGAAAGTTTTGTTGCTAAAGAAAACATGGCACTGAGCTGCACCTTGAGTCACGTTGTGGTACACGAAATACTCCCACAGGCTGCAGCTCCCACCTGCTCTCCCTGCACAGGGAGATGAAGAGCTGGCTGATTCCCACTCCCCCAGAACCAGGAGGCACAGGAGGGGTGGTGACTGCAGGCACTGAGGTAACCTCAGGACAACTGGGCTCCTGACTTCTCCATCCTTCCTTCTCCAGACAATCTGCTGAATCCTCGGTGCTCAAGGTGGTATGAGCAGCACAAATGAAACTCTCACTGAGAGTTCCACCTACCCTGGGCATGGTCATTCTCCAAGAAGGGTTAACCCAGCTGGGCACCCCCTGACCTCACAGCTGGCTGCTCCTGGAGCTGGCAGTGACTTTTTGTGGGGCTTCACTAATTCAGGAACTCAAATCTATGCCTTAAAATTACTAATATTACAAGAAAGTAACACAAAATCAGCTTTGTGTTTCCTTTAAATGCAGACCTGCAGAATCCCAATGTGCAGCTGTGTCACCACAAGGGGAGGTTCACTCAGTTCCAGAAGCCAGGACAAGAAGCCAAGGGTGGAGTGGAGGATATTGTCACCAAAGTGCCCACACCATGAACCTGCAGCCAGTGCCAGAGCAGCCCTGTCCCCCAGCACAGCTCTGTGAAGCACCCTGGCAGCAGCACTGAGCAGCAGCAGCAGCTCCACACCTCAGTGAGGCCCCTGGCAGGGCAGGGAAGCTGAGCCTTCAGAGCTCAGCACATCCCAGACCCCTTCCAGGGAAGGCTCGTCTCTCTGCCCTGCCCTTTCCTGGAAACAGGGGGCCATGGGGATGAGCAGCACCACAGGAGGTGATGCTGGTGATGCCACCCCCATTTCCTTACACCCACAGTGTCCTGCAGCACAGCCAGGATCACAGCTTCACAGGCTGCTTCCACTTCTGTCATGCTTCTAAAGGGACAAACATATCCTCAAAGGCTGCTTCAAACAGGATGCAAGAGTGCATTTATCTCAAACACCACAGGAAACATTTCCACCAGACACTGTGTGAGAGGCATCTCAACACCAAGGGAAGGGCACTGGGCTGGCAGGGCAGGGGTTAATTGGCTGCTTTGGCCATCAGCCCAACAATCCCTGGGTTAAAATACTGCAGAGGCTGCTTGAGGGATGAGATTGTCCCCAGCAGACACACACATGAGTGTGGGAGAGCAGCCTGCCTTCCAGACCCTGTCTGGTGAGGAAAGCACATCTGCAATGCAAATTGGCCATGCACAGGCAGGGCACAGCCCCAGACAGGCTTGCAGGCCTGATCTTCTCCCACTTCTGCAAGGAAAACTGGTATGAACATCACCACTGATGCTCATAATGCAAATGCACTGCCAGCAGCCCACTGGTAGAGGAGGGATCGGCCAACTATTTTAAATGCAATAAAAAAAAAAAATCCAAAGTCTTGGGGCTGCCCCTGCCACTCCCAACCTGTCAACACCACAAGAGGATGTTTTGATGTTGTATATCCACAGTAAGCAGACTCTAACCCCATGGATGGGAGAAGTCTGCTCCTGTGGTGATGCCCAGTCCAATCAGGCAGGTGACAGGGACAACCACAGGTGGAAGATAACAAAGGATCTTTCTTAGCTGAGTTTTACACAGTGCCCTCCATATTTGGAACCTAAACCACTTATCTGTATCCAAGCAGGTTTATACTTGTGCAGTGAGCCCAAGCATTAAGTGACTGATGCACTTGGTGCAGAAAAGGAAAAAACAACCAAATACCACAAGTCCTGATACAAATATAAATGCATCAAATCAGACAGCAAAAAAACTTTCTGTTGGAGAACACAAGACACACAATCTCTCCAAGCAAAGAGAAAGACCTGAAAGCTGTTTGCTGGTGGCAGAGCTGTGTGCAGCCCTGTGCTGCTCCCTGAGAGCCCTGCTGGCCTCTGCTGCAGGTTACTGCCACTGCCACAGCCCCAAAGGTTGGGCAAACCCAGCTTTGGGCACAGACAATTGGGTTACCCAAGGTCACCACCCAGGGCATGCTCAATTATCCCTTTTACTGAAATAACTGTGGGCAGCATGGAACTTTGGGGCAAAAATGAAGGGTAACATCTTTAACACCCAGAGTTAGCAGCTCTCAAAGGCTCTATCTGGCCTTGCTCCAGCTGGGAATTGTGTGAAGAAGACTTCAAACCTTTACCAGACCTTCCAGACTCCCATCTGCCCTCTTGTATCTCCCACAAAGAGCACAGGTGTCCTAGGGTACAATGTCAAGATGTGCCCAAGGGGGTGTATTCTGTCACCATCTGCTGAAAACAGGTGGGACAGTGACTCTTATCTCTGTGGAGATATCCTCTGCTAATGGGCCAGCTGTTAAAAACAAGGTGGGGCAGTGTTTTTTATCTTTTCCACAACCAATCATTCCTCCAGGGAGACTTTTCCTGTTCATGGCCATTGAGTCCCAGTGCATGAGTGATAAAATTACATCATCCCACTGGGAGATGCTCCAGCCAGGTGAGGAGCCAAGTCTTTCCTACCTAGATAAAAACTGAGATTTGGAACACCAAAGCAGCCTTTTCCACTGGATTCCAGGGGACAAGAGCTATCAGACCTTTTTACAGGATCACTACTTCATCAAGACCACTTCATCTGGGCTGCTACCCTAACTAGTGGGGTGTCAGGTTGTATTCTGACTCTGTCAGTGGTTTTCTTTTTTGCTATTGCATGTATTTTGTTTTTCTGGGTTTTTTCCTATTAAGTTGTATTTCTGACTTGGACTCTCTCACTGATTTTGCTTTCAAACCTTTATAACAGGAAACCTTTGTACCTGCACCAGAGGTGAGTGAAGCAGAAAATCCCCCTGCATCAGAGCACACCAACCTCCAAGTGATCAAACACATTATGGGATAAGAAACACCAACAGCCACTGAGTAATTTATGTGATGAACTATTTCTGGAGCATTTGATCAGCTCTATTGGCTACCATTAGTTTTGCTGAATCAACAGCCCCCCATCAGAGCATCAGCTGCAGCAAACACAGGCAGTGACAGGTTAGGTGAGATTTTAGTGAATAAAGGCTGGCTCTGCTGAGCCATAGCACAGCACATCCATGAAATGCAGGCAGAGGAAGGCACAGCTTCCCCCGAGTGCCTGAGCACCCTGTCCCTGCAAGGCTCCATTAGCATAACCACGAGTGCAGCTATAAATCAAAACCAGGGAGAACAGAGCCTGGCAGAAGAGCAACAGAAAGAAAATACATTGCAGGCCATTTTGCAAAAGGTGGTGATTAACTATTGTCAGCTAAAAGCAGCCGCAGAGAGGAGAGCTCTGCACCTTGGCCTGGGGGGTGGGAGGAGGCTGGGGAGAAACAAGGTGTTCACTTGCTCTTGAAAACGGAAACAAACACAACAACGTGACTTTTAAAAGATGTTTAAAAAAAACATTGCTAAATACACACTCCGTTTGAAAAGTGAAGCCTCCAATTGAAGCTGAGTGAAGCCACCAGTACTGAGTCCTGCAGAGGAGTCAGAGGGCCCAAAGCAAAGGGGGCAATGCAGGAAGGAAGCACAGAAAGGCACTCAAAGAGATGCTGGGGCACAAGGGCTGCTCACATCCACACCGGGTGGAATTCCCAAGAGCTGTGCTCCCCTTCAGGAAGCTGTGTCTGGGATTTGCTGTGGGCAAAATCATCAGGTTTTACTACAAACATTCTCTAGGAACACCCCTCACTCCTACAAAATCTGAGATTCTTCCCTGCCACCACCTTTCTCTAAACAGCAGCTGGGAACCACAGTTCTGGTTGTACAGATGGGCAGGTTTTCAGAAACAGAAAGAAAATCAGCCATGAAGTGTTGGACAGGTGAGAGTCTGATCAGAGCTAGGATTGGGAATTTCTCTTGCAGGTGAAAGGACACACAGGGCACACCTGTGCTTGTATCCAGCTCCATGGAAGCACCTGTGGGGTTACCTTGGTAGATTTGTTGAGAAAACAGGCACTGCTGGTTTCCCCAGAGGTGAGTGGCTTTGGAGAAGAGGATGCAGTGCCTGCTGGATGCAGAGCTCAGATTGTGGATCCTGTCTTGGGGTGCCTTTATGATGTGTCCCCTAGTGTCTGTTCTGTTGGTGTTGGATATTGAGTTCTGCAGCTTTCAGACTGGTTCCAGGAGTGAAGGGGGAGAGAGGAGGTGCAGAGTTTGTTATCAGAGACTGCACTTGCTCTCCCACATCCTTCACACTGACTGTGCTGTCTGTAGTGGACAGAGCTCTCCTTGGCTCTTGCTTAGTTTTTCTGGCTAGCTGAGGCAGAGAAGCTCTCTGGAATGTGTTTTTTTTTCCTTTTTCCTGGAATTGTTTGAACCTGCCCTGGACTGAAAACCCAGAGGAGCACTGGGAGCTCACACCTGTGGCTCACCTGGGCTGTGACATTTCCCAGTGCCCTGAGAAGAGCCTGAGTGAGCTGGGCTGTGACCCACAGAGGGGACTCTTGTGAATCTGTCATCTCTTCAGATCAGCAAGAGGTTTTGTTGTTTAGTATTGTTCATTTTTGTGTTGGGGAGTGCTTTGCCTGTTGAATAAACAGCTTTTTTTCCCCAATTCTCTCTGAGGAAACATTTCCCTGAACCAGCTGTGAGGGGAATCAGTTTCCTAGAGGGACCCCATTCAGAGGTTCCCTCCCAGATTTGCCCTGAGCCAGGACAGTCCCCTTCCCATTTGGTGTGGACAATGCTCCAGGAGTGCAGCAGGGAGTCTCTGTGTGCCCAGGCTCACAGGGGCACACAGGCTCACAGAGCAGCCTGGCCTGCAGGTTATTTTGGGGAGGTGAATCAGCCCAGAGCTGCCAGTGCACATGACGAGGCAGGAGAGCTGCCAGCTGCCCTTCAGCTCCTCTGCACAAACACCCTGGCACAACACCCACTCCCTGGCTGGCTGCAGCAGACCTGCCACTGCTCAGCACTCTGCTCAGTGCAGGAATCCTGCTGGAGCACAACAACACAGTCACACGTAGCAGTTTAACCAAAGCTGCGTGTTTTCCTGCTATGGAAACCAGTCACAAGAACCAAAAAGCTGCCCAATGACAAGAATTTTGTGTGCTGCTCTCTCCTAATCTGTCCTGTTCCCTTCTGAAACCCTAAAACTGATGAACAGCAACATAAACTAGTTACAGCTGGCCCAAAGCAGCAATCTCAGCTTTTCACATCAATGCATTAGCAAGGTCACAGTAAGCACAAGGATATTTCATCTCCCACCTCCAAACGACCTCATGCAATGTGCAGCCCTGCTTCATCTTCACTAAACACACTCCCCACATGCAGACAGACAACAGAACTTTCAGCTGTAGGCCTAAAGGCATCTTTTTCTTTTTTTTTTCTGGAAGCAAGAATAATCCAGGGGCCTGAGCAAATGGGACCTGACAAGTGCTTGGTGGTCCATAACTGAATGAGAGAGACACCACCACATTCAGGAAAATGCTAAAAAAAGAATTGTGTAAATTGCAGCCCTTCCTTATATACAAAACATAGAAAATGTACAGACTGGAGCAATAGCAAAAGGTGAGCTGAGACTCAAAAAACCTCTGGGAAACTGGAGACAGCTAAGCAGCACAATCAGCACTGTGAAATCACAGGTTAAAATCTGTCAGAAAAGCTTACATCAAATTTATCCTGTCTCAGAGGACAGAGGTCCATGTGCAAACCCATGAACTTAAACCCACTGGTGTTTCATGCCAAGCAACCTGATGACCAAGGCACTCAGCACTCTGGACTGCAGAGTTTTGGCTTTGAGATTTGTCACTCCACATCTCAGCAAACATTTTCCTTTCTAAACCTTGCAAGGGTTTGTAAGGGAGGCTGCCATGCCACACCATGGCCCCAAACTCACACCTGAGCCTTCACTCACTGCTAAACCCCAGTCCTGCTCACAGGACCCTTCCCATAAACTATCTGGGAGCAGAATAAAAGTACACACCATAACTCAGGCAACAGCCAAGCACTCCTGACTGGAAATGCAGCCCTGCCTTTCAGGAGCAGCAGCACAGGGAGAGCACACAGCCTCAGGTGGAAGGAAAACCAGAGGAATGGAGGGCAGGAATGTGTTAGAGCTGCAAGGGCTGGGCTCAGGGGCTCCTGACCCACCCAGGCTCCAGCAGGACCAGCCTGGGATGCACCCCTCCCTCCCATACAAATTTTTTTTTTTTTTTTTTAGCCTACATTGCATTAGTTGGGGGGGGGTGTTTTTTGTTGTTTATTTGTTTTTTGGTTTTTTTTTTTAAATGCAAGTTTTCAGTTTATTTTACAGCCTCCTTTGTTGCCAGCTTTAAAGCACATATATTTATATGGCTTGGAAAGAACCATCTGGAACAATGATCTGAAAAGCACATCCTTCTGGCAGACAACTTGTGTGCTTCTGTGTAATTAGGGTGTTTATAGAAAGCTGGGGCATGCCTGGGTTTTTTATTTGTGAGCCCACTCTTCATTAATTGCCACATTTCTCTAGAAGCAAGGAACAAGGTTCTGCCTCTCAGCCTTGCTGCAGCAGCCCCTGTGAGAGGCCAGGATGTGACACCCCCCAGAGCAGGAGCTCCCACCCTCCTGCAGCCCTGCAGGGCAGTGTGTCCTGCAGGAGACACATCCACACAGAGCCAGCCCACCCAGCAGAGCCCCTCTGTGAGATTAAACACCTGCCAGGAGTTCTGCCCCTTCCCTGCTTCCAAAACAAGGCTTGCCCTCCTCTGTTTAATCTCAGATTTCCTTTAATCTTAAAGCTTTTCAGGTTTTTGGAACAACATGGGGTAAGGAAAACCTAAAAGCTGGGCTTGTTCAAGATCAAAGCCCTTCAAAAAGCCAATCTACCTAAAATATCTAATAACTTTGGAAAAGCTATATAGTCTTTTAAAATTTTACAGTCACAGTCTGCTGGGGGAAAAAGAAAAAAGTTTGCTCAGAGTTCAGCCCCACAGCATGCAATACACCAGTGCTAAACCCCTCCCTGAGACCCCTCACACAGCTCAGATGTGGCACCTTGACTGTGTCACAAAGCTGGAGATTCATTTTTGGCAGCAGAGCTGATCTGCCAGCACACCTTGGGTGATGTGTAACCACAGGAACCTGTTTGGCCCAGGAAAGTCTGAAGAGATTTAATAAATTGTGAAAGGAAGGCAAGAAGGAAGACAAAAACAGAGAAAAAGAGAGTCCACGACACTCAATTTCTCCCCCTAAACAAGCTTCCTTCCAGCTTATCTGGGAATTGTGTTTCTGTGCAGGAAAGTGAGTGTCAGATGTGAGCTGCTGTCATGTCCAGTGCAATATCCAAGCTGTGAACTGTCCCAAGCTTCCAGGTCAGCACTCCCAACCTTTTCCAGCCCACAGCCTCAATCCCCAACAGCATCATTTCCAACAAATCCTCTTCCCAGCCTTCCAACTCCTCTTGCTTACATGGTGTGGACTGTGGCAAGTGACTCCAGAGACAGAAACCAGGCTTGAAAATGCTGCCCCACACAGTGTGTGACTTATGCAGAGGTCTAAGTATTTGTAAGGAACACACTGCAATCACAATTTATGTAATTCCCATCATGTAAATCCAGAATGCCCTTAATAAATGTCATTGCACATGTATTAAGGACATTAAAATGGCTTGAAAAATCTTAGATAATCCAGCTTACTCAGAAATTTTGCTGGCTAACTGAAGGGAAAGTGGTCCCGAGAAAAAAACAGGAGCAGAGGCAGTAAATAGCTGAGGAAAACAGCTGCCCTAAAGTTCAGCAAAGTGCCAAATTACAAAGGGACTCAAGTCTTCAAAGTGGCAGTAACATTCAGAAATTTCTTTTCCCCAGTATCTAGCAATGTTGTGCTGTGGCAGGACTAAATCTCAGACAGACAATCACACCCATGGTGCTGCCTGCTACAAGCCAGCAGCTACCCAAGTTTGGTGTTTGAGAAAGTCTGGGACCCAGAATAATCCTATTTATTTCTGAGAGATCAAACAGGATTTGTGAAAGGGTAACATATCCACAGATCAGTGAAGTGTTCTCAGTTCAAATGTGCTCACTTTGCAATTGTGTCCAGTAAGTATTTTCACCTGTAGATTTAAAGAAAGTTTTTGACCACGAGAGACATGAGAAGTGGAAAATACACATCCACATACATGGATATATGTAAGAAAAACCTGGGAGTGCTATTCATAAAACACCAATTCCTCCTTATCTACTCCTGATGAACTTTGACTCACTCATACAGGAAGATTCTTCTGCTATGAGTGAACACATCAGTAGCCCACAGCATCTCCCTTAGCACAGAATCAACATTCTCTAGTAACCAACTTTTCTAAACAGTTTTCTTTGGGAGGAGCGATTTCAGGACACTATCAAAGCAGCAGTTGTTTAGAAAGATACAGTCTGAGCTGGTATTGGCTACAATTAATTCACAATTAATCTGAAATGATGCCCAGATGCCCACAGGCAGCAGAGCCAGGGAGGGGAGCACTCTGCAGCCTGAGGGGATGGGCTGAGCCCTGGAGAGCAGCCACAGCAGAGGAAATGGGGCAGCTGTGCCAGGGAACCTCAGCTTGGACATTAGGAAAAGGTTCTTCCCCTTCCCCAGCAGCTTTTTCACCTTTACCATCCCCAGAGGGTGCTGGGCACGGGAACAGCTCCCCAGGACAGAGGTCATGGCACCAAGCCTTGAGCTCAAAAAGTGTTTGAGTGCTCTCAGCCCTGTGGTTTAGTTTGAAGCAGCCTGAGGGGAGCAGTGAGTTGGTCTCAGCAATCCCTCCAGCCTGGGGCACCCTGTGATTCCTTGTGCCAAGCCAGACCTGCAGCTACAGCAGCTCCCTGGGGACAGGGGGCTTTTCAAGGGCTCAGCTGGGAAACTTCCACAACTTTGCTCTTAGTTCTCTGAGCACTGACAGTACAGGGGAAACAGCAGCATCAACCCCCCAGCTCACTGAGAACAGCCCTCAGCCAAGGCAGCTGAGAGCCCACTGCTCCCAAAAGAACCTGCAGCCCCTCAGATGATGGAACCAGCACAGTGGACTGAGCTGACTGCAGCACCAAACCCCTGATGTGAGCTGAGGGACAGGAACCCTCTGAAGGAACTCTACAGCACTCATTCTGAAAGCAAAAACCAGCCATTTGCAAGTGGAGATGCTGGGAAAACATTACCTAGCCAGTCACAGCAGACACAAACTAATTATCAACCAGACAAGCCCCATAAATAACCCAAATAGATGCACAGATGTTACCTCTGTGATAAGAACAGGGGCAGTTAGAGCTGCAGAAATCTCTGGAGCTCATTCAGCCACTACAGGACAAAACTCCTGATATCTTTGAATATTCATTCCTCTGCCCCATATATTTTTTCATCCTACTGGAATTAAGGATATTTAAAATCAGATGTGGCTATTTTAATATCCATCAAATACTTTTATTCACAGCAACACCCTATCCAGCATGTCTACAGTAAGGGCAAATTAGCTGGCTATCAAGATAAAAGTCAATATATTCTCTATGTATTCCCACTATCCATGACTGCAAGAGAAGGAAGTGCCCTTGTTTTATCCGAAGGTGTAATTCCATGATGGAATACTGTGGGTCAGTGGGTAGCAATGCCTCCAGGGGCTGTGCTCTACCCTGACCTGAAGGCTGCACAAACTCCCAGCAGGTCCCAGTGCCAGGGCTGGCTCCCTGTGACATTCCTATGCAAACCTGCCCTGTGGCAGCTGTGCTGCTCCTTCCTGGCTTGTTGGGCAAATGTTTGGAAAGGTTTCAGTCCAGACCTGAAATGGCACAGCCTGTAACTGCACACTGCACTGAGTGCTGAAATAAAGACCATTTTGTCCTGATAACTTCAGAGAACATCCAGTAATAAATTCCTGTACTTTCCACTGGAGCTACTTGTCTTTGTTCCCAAGAAAGCTTCATTTGCACATCCTGCTTAGGAAGGAGAAGAGTTATTTCCTCAGGGAATCTTCTTTCCCCCACCTGAATAGAGTACTTTGCTTTCACAGCAGTGCCCACTCAGGCAGTGAGAGGTCAGGGCTGAGCTCTCTTGACACTACAACACACCTGAATCTTTTACCAACCTGCCCTAAGTACTCACCAGGCACTAGAACAGGATTTATACACCCAAATTCCATCTCCAGACACAGTGGGAGGCTGGGAAAAGGGAGAGTAAAAACTGTCTTCAAGTTAAATAAAACCATACATTAAACCCAAAACTAAAGAAAAAATACTGGAGATAAGGCTAAGTTCATTCAAGTGATTTTAATTACAAGATGATTGTTAAACCATTTTAAGCTGAGAAAACACTTTCTAAAACTCCACGTTTAAATAAGACTTTAAAAGAGCAATTTACAAAAGACGACAGTGTAAAAAATGACTTCTTTTCATCTTTGTAATCCACAAAAAAGCCTCATTTTTGGAAGCTGAAGTGGACCACTTAGTAAAGGCTTAGTCAGCATCAAACTTACAAAAGTGATTAAAACATTTTCACTCTTAGGAGTATAGTAAAAATAAAAATAGCCAACATTATCATTAAACTGATATAAAAGTAAACACTCTACCAGTGAAAGGATGCTGTGTTTCCATATGCCAAATTTGTTGTTTTAGAGGTATCTGGAAGGCTTTTATGTGAAATTACAGCATGTTACATCCATATAGAATGAGCCCCTTCCTAAACAGCTGGCTTCTTCCTGAGGAAGTTACCAGTGGAGAGCAGGTAACCTCATGTAAGGAACCAGTCTCCCAGCAGGTCAAAATTCCAGCAGCTGGAGGACTTTATCTGCACATTAAAGAGGCACAGAAACTCTCAGATAACTATTTAAGTATAGAAAAAAAAGGAAGAGTTTCTCAGGCACTCAGACTTCCAAGCTGAAATTTTTCATTTTCTTACTTGCAGTCTCCACTGCAGTCAGCTGCTCAGCAGAATGTATTAACACATACAGAACTCTGTGTTCTGCAGCCAGAACACTCCCAGACAGAAGTGGAGGTAGAACATTGTGACAAACTATCCTAGTTAAAGATGACAAAAGCAAGATGTCCAGGTTGAAAGCTCTAACTCAGAGCCAGAGAATGCCACAAGCAAAATGCTCACGAGGTACTTTCTCCCTTCTGTTTTAGAAAAAAGCCAAAATCAGTTAAGCAGGAGATGGGGACCAGTCCCTCTTCAATAACTACCAGCTACTTTATTTCAGCTTCTGTAACACAAATCCACATCATAAACCTTGCACAGCATCACTCAATGGTTTTGTTTATAGGGTTCAGCTACTTCTGCTTTCTCAACTTCAAGTCACATTCACTGTGAGAAGTCAACCAGAAAAGCAGCACAGATAATAAATGAATGCTTTCTCATCAGTGAGAAAAACTGCACATGGTATTTCATCTCTGAAAGAAAGAGTGGAAAAGTTCTTTTATTTCTTCTACTCCTTCACAGCTGGTATTGCATGGCTCAAATGTGTATATAAAAAGTGTAAATGCAGCAATGGTTCTGTCCAGAACATTCTCCTCCAGTGACATCCCAGCTAAATGAAACCATTTATAAAACCTACCAGAAACAAGAGGAAATGGCATCATAAGGATTACACGAGATTCTGAGACACTATTGTCATGTTGCACTTTTTGATTCATTTCATGTGATTCATTTCACTTTTTAAAGAAGACTTTCAGCTCTGCTGGCAGCAATGTTTGTTGAAATAAGTGCTTTTACTCTGACATTTACATCACTAGCACATGACTATTATTGTTATTACTATTATTATTATTACTACTATTACCTCTCAGGCCAGATGCAGATATTCATTCTAGAGTTCAATATATGAAAAATAAATGTCTTATGTGATCAGTCAACTGTGAAGTTCATGCAGTTAAAATTATTTACTCAAACATGGCAAGAAATACTTTTAGTCAGCAAATTATACCAGCTAGAAATGTCCTGTCCAGTAAACAGGAAATAAGGAATATCTAGGGAAGAAAAAGTTGTACTGTGCCACTGTATGTTCCTAGCAAGCTCCATCATCACTCCCTTGTCAGGCAAACTTCTCATTTAAGCATTCCTCAGAGATTAGCATGGCTTCTCCTAATGAACTCACTAAGTTCCTGATCAATTCACTTGGTAACCTGATACCACAGTTCTCACAACTGAAATGCACTGTGCAAGATAAAAATCAGCACTGTGGTGATCCCTGGTGCAACATTTGCTGCAATGAGACAAAACTCTTAAGAGTCAAAGGAAGTCAAAAACTCTTAAAGGAGTCAAAGGAAGTCAAAAAAACTTTATTCACACCAGAAACGCAGACTTGGGAATTTTCCTTTATCAAAATAAGTCCCTTATGGTTACTTACATCTGTGCTCTAACAGAACTGTACAATATATATAAACATATATATATAAAAAAACAACAAAAAAATCAACTGCTGCGCTTCCTTAATATTAATCATCATCTTCTTCCTCTTCATCACTGATCACGTATTTCTTAGGCTTCTTACTTGCTTTGTCATCATCATCTGCTTTTCTCTTTCCAGAAGGTTCACCTTCCTAAGGGCAAAAAAAGGACAAAAATAAAACACTGTATTTCCAGCTAAAATAGAAAAAACACAGAACAACAACAAAAAGACCTCAAAGTCTTTCTTGTAAGAAAAGCCAAATTACTAGTTCTGTTTTTTCCATTCTGTGCTGCTGTGAAGTTTTCACACTATTTATACCTATATGGCCTCAATCAGAACTACTGAAGCAAAGAAGAAATTCAGGAAAGGGGCAGGCATTTTGTTCATTAGGAAGACAAAACTAAACCAACCATTCTCTGGCATAAAGAAAAAAAAAAATAGGAGTCACTGGCACTTAGAATCAACTCCAGTTTACAGTCCAAGAAATGTAACAGTCTGTAGTTAATGAGGCCTCAAAGAGCAGGTTAAGGGAACTCAAATCACTGAGTGCTTACAAGCAATACCATAAAGACTTTTACAGGGTTGATGTTCAGTTTTTAGTTTATGGAGTCAAAAGGTTGATTTTTACTCCATGTACATTCCCACCAGTTCAGTTTGAATCATCCTTCCAAACAACATTTTAAATCACGAGTTGTTAATGCAAAATTCATCAGTTGTGAGGAACAAGTGGTAACTCAACTATTGTTGGAAAAGAAGAGTATCTCTAAAAATACTCTTAGGTCTAAGTAACCTCTTTTTTCCATTTGTTGGTTTTGGAAGTGTGGGTTTGGATTTTTTTTTTTTTTTACTTTTTTAAAGCAGCTTGCTTGGATTTTAAGGAGAAAATATTTGAGTTCTAGAATTTTAGAGTTTCAGAACTCTAGGGAATAATTATTCATCCAAAAGCATTTGATTCTATATTAATGTATTAATTAAGTACGAATTGCAGTTATGAAGGAATTTTAAAAGGGACAGAAAACAGAAATTAACAGGGGTGGGAATCTGAATGATAGCTTCTTCCTCAGAACAAACATTCTTTTGTAATCTAGCTGGGCTATTGTTCAGTGATTCATCTTCCAGTTCAGCAGAACATCCCCATTAACTGCAGCAACAGTGAAACTACTTGCTGTGTGGTGATAAAGTGCATTAATAATAGACTGACATTTGCAATAACAAACTGTTACCAGCACAAAGATTTGTGCTGTGCTGTGCTGGTGACTGACAGCTGCCAAAAGCAAGTGAGTGCACAAGGAAGCCAGAGTTCCACATGTGTGGGTGTGCTCTGAGCAGCACACTGCCCCTGTGGGCACTGAACACTGAGCTGAGCACTGCTGGGGTTTCCTGTGACTGCAGCACCACTCCAAGGCACAGAGCAGCATTACCTCCCAGCCACTCTAAAATGGAGGCTGCTGCTCCTCAAGCAGCACAGAAATGCTGCTGATTTGACCTTTTCTTCTGAGAGACTGGAACTGCCAAGTCCTCACAGTGCTGTATCATAGCTAACACATCTAGTAAGAGTCTTAGAAATAAACAATTCCATTTCTACTAATGAATGCTCACAGGGCCCACAAAATTACAGTTCTGTCTACATGACTTACTATGGCTGTTACATTTTCTGAAATATTAAATTTTCCTAATGTACAACAAAAAGCTAGAATCTATGTCTTCAGAAGACAAAAGTAATTTTTACTTCCACTTCACATTACAATGCTTGTTAGTGCAAATAACTCAGCTGAGTCTGTAAGAGCACCAAGAACCTGCATTCAGCATGCAGAAAACACCCAAGGGGCTGGGGAGGGAGCCTCCCAGGGACTTGACAGGAAACACAGTACAGAAAAGAAAATGAGAGCAGCTTGTTCCTTGTGTAACACTGCAGTGCTGTATCAGCAGAGACAGGATGAACTAAACCTCAAACACAATGTTCACAAAGACTCATTTAATATACCAATAAGTCATAAATTACAAAGCAATAAAACACCCTTTTAGATTAGAAAACAGCACTACTGTAGCTAGCTACTGCTGTAGCTAACAGTTAATTTGATCAGGGCCCAATGTTTCAGATGATACTGGGGTGATGGAAAATGTATGTTGGACAGTAAGTCTTTTTAGCTCAGTTTTTAACTCTTCTATTTTAAAAGAGCACAAATACTTTGTGAAAATGCTTCCACTATCTCCATAATAAACAGGAGTGGACCACACAACTTAGGTAACGCTAGGATTCCAATATTAAGTCTTCTCACTGCTTGCATAATTTTGGTAAAGTCATTTTACATAACTCTGCATAAATTTTTCCATCTTTTAATCAGCAATAACAATAGTGTCCTCCTTTGGGAATCACTCAGGTCTGTGAACTAATGCAGTGCATAAGAAATTGGTGATTAATTACCATGGAAAGCATGCCAAGTCAAATAACACATTCATCATGGCATAAATGAAACCACAGAAGTCCCAAGTTTAAACACTAGATTTAGTGAAGGAAACGTTCCTCATTAAAAATGAGCAGCTCTATTGTAAAGTCCTTCTCTTACCTCATCACTATTAAGTTTCTTTGCCTTGAGTAGTCTTTGGGTTTTATCTTCATCTGAGCCTTCATCACTGTCAGAGGAGTAGATTCTAGCACGTTCCTCTGCACATTCCAGAAAAAAATAAAAGGACAAATATGTTTATCTGAAACTGGTGAGGGAAGAGAGGATATTAAAAATGCCTTATATTTAGTGCCACAAAACATCTGGAGAACCTAAGTCCAGAGTAAACAAAATACACTCACACAAACCAAACCAACATTCGTGTAAGAAACGAACTGGCGAATTCCCATCTCACCAAGGCTCTCCCCAGGTGAATCCCAGAGCTAAAGGCTGCTGCAGAGGATTACCTCTGATGCCCCCCTTGTATCTGTTTTTGATAGCTGCCAGGCTGATGGCGTCGTCGCCCTCGTCCTCCTCGTCGTAGCGGTCGGGCTCCAGGTAGCTGGCGCTCAGCCCGCGCTGGTGCTGCTTCTCCCGCAGCCGCCGCTGCTGCGACTCCCGCCGGATGGACGCCCGCAGCCGCTCCTCTTCTTTCTGTGCAACACACACAGATGAGTGGCACAAACCCCATGCCAGCCCCAGCTTTGCAAATGAGCTCACTGCAGTGTGAGGCTGCAGATGTTCTCCTTGCCTGGTCATCTGCGAGGTTAAACAAGCCACACCCGCGGTTAATAACTCCTGCTTCAAACTCCAAACCGTTACTGTTTTTCACAAATCATAGAATGTCCAGCTGCATTACAGTTGTGATAATTCAGATTGAACCAGCAGATCAGAGAGCTCCATGCCACAATACCTTGATCATTTCTGTGCGCTGAGACTCTGGATCACGGCCTGCCATTGGCAAAATACGAATTTTCTGGGTCTTTGAACATCTGTCTGCCAGAGACAGAGTCATCTTCCTGTGAGTGGCACTGTCTGTAGAGTGTGGCCTGGTAAAAAAATTGCTAGGGGTTAAAAACTTCTTCAAGGAACATATCCATTTCCAAAAGATAATGGTAGGGCCTGTATACTTGAGAATTCAGATTGATCTGCACAAAGTAAAAGCATCAACCCTTTTTAAGAAGTATTTATGTACACTGTTAACAGCTACTGGAGACAGCAAGTCTTCTCTCAGTGAAATCACCAGTCCAGCCAGTAACAGTTGCACTCAAAACTCTCCAAGGCCTTTTTTATCCTTAATGATGCTACAATCCTACAACCTTTGATCCTTATCAACATAAATATCCGTCCTCAGTTCACATCAATATCTCAAGAAGCAATTGTCATCTTGATAGCAACTGTACCTCAGACAAAACATTAATTTCAGGAAACAGTAATATGTTTTCTGAGTCAAATGAGGACTTCCATGTAAAAATGAAAATTTAAACATATATACAAATAATCTATATGTAGCCTACATAATGCAGGAAATGGCACATTAACACTCCCAACTTAACACCTAATGTAATGCAAATCCTACTGCAGAACTGAGTTTGAAAAATAGCACACTCTTACTAACCAGTGAAGCTCTGAAGCTTTACAAACTGGTATATCTAATCTTTATATACTAGTTATAACACTTAATTGCAAAAATACTATCAACACTTGATACAGAGCAGCAGTTTACCTGAAGGTTAACTTGGTCTTGAACACAGCCTGTCCTTGCAGACCTGTCCCTTGTCTGATGAACAAATGATTGTGATCTCCTTGTAGCGGCGCCTTGTACACGTCAAACACCTCATTGCCCAAGTGGAGGGACATGCTTAAAAGAGATTCCCACATCAGTTACTTGATAAAGCCACTGCAGCCTATTTTTCTGCCTCATTTTTAAATGGAGAAAGCCTCCATGTTTCCTTTATATATCTACCCAATAATTATATTTCAATCTAAACTAAGCAGAGCATAAACCTTTCAAAGCACTGAGACTAAAACAATTTGTACCGTGCAGAACTGATGTCAAAGTTTGCTGACCTCCCAATTTTGCACATCACTGCAAGAACAACTGCACTACTCCAGTAACAAAGAGAGCAAACTAACCTTCCATCTGACCACTTAACTATCCGTGCATTGCTTTCTCTGATCTCATTCCCTTCCTCGTCTCGCCGCATCCGCCATCGTATTGTGTTTTCCACCTGCAGGGGAAAAAACAAAACAGTTTTTGTAGTCATAAGGAATAATACACTCTATATAGGTCAAGAATTTAAGTTAGAAAGGCTTGGTAATTCATGGAATAATGCAAAGACATAAAGGTGAAAAGTACTGCTCTTATAGTTAAAATGCAGCTGTCAAGCTTTTAAAAAATTTATGACTAAAATAGATCAACTTTCCTCAGTGCCCACACTTTCATAATCTGAAAACTCAAAACACCATTCCAAAAGATCTGAAACAGACTTTGAAGGAAAGTGCCTAGGTGAGTGTAAAAGACAAAAGGAAAGTTAATATTATACCTTGAGTTTTAACCTAGTTCTACCCTCTTCATCAAGCATCTCCTCATCTTCAAATTCATCTTCATAATACTGGGGATCAAAAGGTCTGCAACAAATTTTAAAACACAATCTTTATTATTCTAAGAAAATTAATCCAGATTATTGCAGAGTTGTGCAAGTGCTTGAGAGGTTTAGATTATTCCCTGCCCACAACAGCAGGCACTGCAGTGTGGGACAGCTCTCTCTACAGCCAGGAAATTCAGTGCACTGATTCCCAGCCCAATCCAAGTGTCCCCTCTACCATCAGCTACACACTCTGAATGTTCCAGCTCAAGAAAACAAGTCTGCCTCAGAAAATTCCATTCCCTTATATCAGCATGATGAGGTCAGGGTTAAGCATAGAACAAAAATAAATGAGATCATACAGGGAAAAAAAAACCAAAACAAAATAAATATCTTATAAATTAGGTGAATTGGGGACTTTCTAAGAGCACAATTTTGGTTGTTTTTTTCTTTTTGCTTGTTTATTTTTATTTCAATCTCAAAACCAAAGAGAAAGGAAGATGAGATTGTTTTTCCTCTCTTCCATCAAGAAGTCCAGTGACAGTGCTGGGAATGAACCCTTTCTCTCACCTCATTCCTAACAGTTCCTAGGCTGCTGCAAGGGGAAAGTGATAAACAGACTGCTCCTGTACCATTCTATTTTCAGTCCTGTCTGGCCTGCAGAGATCACCAGGACTTCTGTCACTAGCAGCAGCCACTCCCCAGATTTTGAACAGCTCTGCCCTGAAGCAGCCTAGAGCCCCAAGGCAGGGAATGGCTGAGGTGTGACACCAACAAGGCTGTGCTGCCAGCTAAACCTTGGGAACAAGGCAAAAATGCTCCTCACAAAACACTCAGATTCAACAACAATTGTGCTGCAAGTGCTGAAGGAGGCCTTTAGGGCCAAACCTAATGTCAAAAACAACTCTAATAACTGATTTTGCTGCTCCTTATGCATTCCAGTGAATGTCTTCAGTTTGGGTTAGGTGCACAGGAAAACAAGTAACCAGTCTCTTCATAAATAGTACATCTAACACACACAAATAAAAAAGGCCATATTCTGAAATTCAAAATGTTGTTTTTAATCACTGGAAAGTGCATAAGGGGTGTCAGCATTTTCCTTTCACATCTCTGAGAGCCTAAACTTACATTTACAACTCAACTGATATGTGCTTTCCATTAAACCACATTTTTGTCTGGTTTTCACAGATAATTCAATCAAGCTGAGACCAAACATCATAATAAAATTACCTGATTAGAAAACCACAGCCATTACTATTAACTAATCACAACCAAAAATATGCATCTTATTGTCAACAACTTTAAATAGGGCAAACACATTTAACTGTATTACTAAACAAAAGCAACATAGGAAACACTGAAAGACTTTATCAATCCTCTATTAAACATGTGATTACCTGGGCTCCACACTGAGGAAGTTGGGCAGCTTCACAAAATACAAATCATTACCCAAGTCTGTGTTTACTTTTGGTATTTCTACTTCTATTCTGGTCTCTGGAATAGGCTCTTCTTCCTGCTGCTCTTGACTCAGTCCATTCTCATCCTAATGAAAAAAAAGAACAGGAGCATAAGCGGAAAAAAAAAAAAATCTATCTGGCTACTGCTGCTCTAATAATTACATTTTGCTTAAAGAAAAGTCATTCATAGGCACAGAGAGATTAGGAAGATTTGGATAAAAGAATGCAGGTATTTTTATTGAAAGGAATACCATTCAGCATAGACATGTGGCACTTTAGGTGACTTCAAGCACCAATGAAAACTCAAGAGATCAAAGACAAGAAAGAACAGTAAAGGAGCCAACAGTTTTCAACTGAGAGACTGGAGGACACTGGAGACTGGGGAACACCTTTTACAAGATTAAAGAAGGTATTTTTATCTATTATCAACAAAAGATGAAAAATTACCAAAAACAAAAAAAAAAAAAAGAAAATATTTCTCAAATAGCTGCAAAAAGGTACCAAAGACAGCTATGGCTTAGTACTTTACTTGGTAGCAATCAAACTATTCTTTATATTTTTTAAAAGTACAAAAAGCAGAGCAGGGATGGGGGAAGGCAGATAAATCTCATATTGTTATGTATAAAATTTTAATAATTCTTTCACCTGGGACAAAATTATCTGTAATGCTACTTAATTTTTTTTCACTAGAATGTTACCCAACTCAATTGTCATTCTGCATTCCAGAGTGGAATAAAGGTTAATTATCTTAAAGGTCAAGTCCACTCACAATGGGCTGTCCTGGGGTTGGTGGCTTGTCTTCTCCATCACTCCCTGAGGAAATGTCATCAGCACCTCCAAACAGATCCATGACATCTGCATGCTCTTTAGCAGAAAAATGACAATTTTAAACCTCACAAATATATGCACACACAGCCCTAGTGCAAGATTTATTTATCAAATAAGGAAATCAAGTTGAAAAACAGCAATAGAAGAATGTAAGATAATCCTTATTCGAGTAACTGAACAGAAGTAAATTGCATTTTATGCATTTTGGAGGTTTTACTTCTCAGAAAATTAAGCCTCTTCCTCTGCCATCACAAAAACCACCACAAAACACAGTACAGGTCCCCAGGGCTGCTCTGATTAAAGGCACCATTTTTCACTTTCTTTCAGTAAAAATGCATGAAAGAATATTTGCAGAAGAGAAAACTTGACAGAGATAACTGGAGAGGATGAGCATGTGCCTCCCACACAGAACTCCTGATGTCTGTTTTGTTATTTCCATGGCACCGTACAGCTAATGCTACCAATTCTACCAAGCCCTGTAGCTGATGAATGGCACGCTCAGGAGGAGGATTAAAGGCCCCCAAACCCCACAATCCCCCCATCCTTTACCTTTCTGCCCCTCTGTGTCACTCTCTGCTTCTGAATCTGATGCAATTGGTTTCTTCCGCTTCATTCGCAGAACTTCATCCTCGCTGTCGCTGCCCCTTGCAGACTCTGCTAAGGAGCATAAGTATTCTCAGCAAATTAAAAATTTTGGTCCACAAAATTTAAAATTCCTCTCTATTAATAAGTTCTAAAAGTGCTGCATAAAAAAAAAATGCAAATATGACTATAGTTAAAAGTTATGTAATTAATGCCTTTAAATTAAAATTTCAATCTTTTCAGGTCAATGTGAACAAAACAATAAAGAGAGACCAAACCAGCAACAAATCATTATTTCTGTATTCAGCCCTACCAGATTTGTGCTCTTGCTCTTCCTCATCAGAGTGCTGGGCCCTTTCCTCATCATCAGAGTTCTGCATCTTCTCCTCGTCAGACCGCTGGGCCCTTTCATCATCGTCAGAGTTCTGCATCTTCTCCTCATCTGAGGCCTGTGGCCTTTCCTCATCATCAGAGTTCTGCATTTTCTCTTCATCTGAGTTCTGGAGTCTCTCCTCATCATCAGACACCTGTGGCCTTTCATCTTCATCCGAGTTCTGCACTTTCTCCTCATCGTCAGAGTTCTGCTGCCTCTCCTCATCGTCAGAGTTCTGCTGCCTCTCCTCATCATCTGACTGATCGCTTTTGTCCTCCTTGCCCCACTTCTCATCATCCGAGTGTGCTTTTTCGGAGCCGTCTCCCTCCGAGTGGCGGCTGCCCTCCTCCGAGCCGTGCTCCCGCTCCTCGTCGTCGTCGTGCGCGGCCTCGGAGGCGCTGTGCTGCTCCCCGTCCGACTGCTCGCCCTCGCCGCGCTCCGAGCCCTCCGAGCGCTGGTACGACCTCTCCGAGTGGTTGTCGCTGCCCGAGTGACGGGACGCCCCTTCGTCCTCGCTGTCGTCTCCAAACAGCTCCTTGTTGCTGGGTTTTACTGCCTCCCTGTCGTCGTCCTGCTCGCTGTCGCTGCCAGAAGCATTGCTCCCGGAGCCGGCGTTCTCCTGGTCGGAATCTGAATCAGAGCCAGAATCGGAATCTGCAGAACAAACAGCGACCTTCAGAGAGTCAGGATGGAGGCACGAGAGAGGATGGGCACTGCTGCAATGAAAACCCTCAAAACACAACCCAGCCCCCAGAGAGAACCTACAGAGAACTGTAAGCCAGATCAACAATTACCGAGAATAGTAAAATGAAATGTCTGCTAATAAAAGTACAGCCAAAGAAAAGTACAACAAAAAACGATGGATGTCCTAATAAGCTTCAAATCACAAGCTGTGATCTAAAATTCTAAAACTAGAAGGAATCGAGAATTTCACCAGCGAAGATAACACGTGAAATAGTGACGGCTTAAACAATTGTAAGATCTTACAAATCCAAAACTGTAACTCTATATTTAAATCAAGCCATCTACCCTGGAAGGTTTATACAATGAAGCCACTCCTCACTGCCGAAGCTAGTCCATGCGGTTTCCGACAGGAAAATAAAAGAGCACAAGCCTTGAAGAGTAATTTACAGGAACGCGGACAAGAATTTTAAAAGCGTCAGGGACTTAAACCAGGTGTTCCACGGTTTCCAGAACTCGGCTGCAGCCGAACAACCTTCCCTGCAGCCACCGACCCTCGGCCCGCGGCTCCGCGCCGCTCGCCCCGCTCCCTCCCTCCCTGCCACCCGCGCTCGGGGCCGCGGCAGAGGCGAGGCGGGACGGGCGGCGGGGGCACCCGGGCGGAGGGAGGCGGAGAGGGAGCGAGAGAGAGCGAGAGAGAGAAACCCGCCAGACCTTTGTGCTCGGGCTCCGAGTCCGCATCGCTGCCGAACAGATCCGCCATGTCGGCCATGGCGGCAGCGCGGCCCCGAGCAGTGACGTCACAGCGCGCGCCGAGACCGGCGGGAGGCCGAATCCACGGCCCGGACGGGGAGCGGCACCGCGGGGACAGGGAAGGGGACAGTGACAGGGACGGGGACAGGGACGGGGACAGTGACAGGGCTGCCCCTCCGCCCCTCCCGGCGTGGCCGCAGCGCTCCGCACCGCGCAGAGCCGCCCTCCGCTCGCTCCGCACATGCCGCGCTCCCGCCGCCCGCCCCGCCCCGTGCTGAGGGAGCCCCGTCCCCTCAGCGCCACCGCGCCGCTCCCTGCCCCGCTGGACGGCGAAAGGCGGTGTTTTCATAAAAACACAAGGGTTTCGAGCAAGACGGCACACTACTGAAAACAGCAAACAAACAAAACCCCGAAGGTACAAGAAGAATACAGTACTTTAATCATCCAAAAAATTAGTAACTGTTTTACAATCTGACAGCATATAGTGCTGATACACTAAAATACTCAATACCTGTTTCCCCAATGGAAATTTAAATGGAACACTTGCTCGTTTGTAGCTTACAAACGCAGGATTACTCAAGCTGTAGAGAGAATGAGGCTATTTCTTTAAAATACAAGAGTAAATAGGCAATTGCTCTGAAATATTGGTTATATTTCCACGCTTAGCTTGGAACCAACATATGCGGTCATTTGATTTCTGCATTTAGCCAGACAAAATAATCAGTAAAAACCAGTATCTCTTGTGGAAAAATGACGTTGTGTTTATGGTAATGACTATCAAGGTACCACCATCAGTGGAGTCCCGGCAGGATCCCACCACACGCCGGGGCATCACATCAGTGTTTGCTTTGTTTGTGGAAGATCCCTGGCTGCAGACTGAATTTCTTCATTTACTCCAAAAAGAATACACACTACAGGCACAAAAGTGATTGCTCTTAACTGTTCCGTGCACCATGCCAAATGTCTTGCAAGAATTTGGATGATTAAATGCTTTTGGTTGAAATGCACAGCTTGCCAGGTATTTGTCCAGAAAGTCACAAGCAATCAAATTTTTAGCTGTTGTCTACAGAGCTAAACCATTTATTAGAGTCCAATACTATCATTTGTGACAGGACACCTGAGAGCTGCAAATTAAATGGCCCTGCCTTTGATTGGAATATAAATAATTAAACAACCAAACTTGAACTAGTAAAAGCAAAAAAAGGGATTTGGGCTATTATTTCCATAATCCAGCCTTTCCGTTTTCTCCTTCATTTTCAAGTAGGAGATAACTGCCTAATCTTTTTAGCTAGTGATGAAACACTCATCATAGAATCCCAATACATTAACAGATTCTGTGAACATGCAGCCCTTCAACAAATGAAGGAAGACACTACAGCCTGTTTTTTGACACAAAATTATTATGGTGCCTAGCAAATAAAAAGTAAAGTATAGCTTTAGGCAACTCAGCACATGACATGGTTTGGCCATGTTCATGCAGCAGTGTCTGTAAAAAGACACTTAACTTGTGCCTGGATGCATATTGTATTAGAACTATTTCAAAGTTTATTTTAAAATCTAAAAGTTCTTGAAAATTTACAAAAGAAGCCCTTTTTGTTTCTCATCAGAACACTTCTGGTGTTGTTGTGAGGTTACAGTAAGTGTAGTCTTTGGTTTTAACTAAATTAATTCCAACTTGGTTTTCAGAGCACATATTTATTTGTAATTCTAATAAAAGGCTGATTTAGAAATAGGGGGGGGGAAGGTTCTCCCACAAGTATAAACCAGTTATATACATCCCCACTGAAGGCACTATAGTTCAAAATTCTCTGTACAGTTGCAGTAAAACTTGAAGCTACCTCTGGAGTAAAAGCCACCTCTGGCTTGAAAGATCCAAACCAAGATTTGCAGCAAATTACCATGTGGGCACAGTGCCAGAGACTTGCTCTGTTTTTATAGTATATACAACTAGATGCAAAATTCTCATCCAATGTGTTTCCTACACAGAATGCTCACCACATTATGATCTCTGGATGCAAACAGTTGTCAGTTGAATTCTCTGTTGCTATAAATACAGCCAAGCAGTCCTGTAGAACATTTTTGTGATCTCAAAGCAAACTAGTACAAGACAGTCCAAACAGACCTACACCAAAAAGCTTCTAGATTTTCATATTTCAAAATGTATGTGATTATGTGATTATGTACAGAAGTTGAAGTGATTCTTGTTGCCTTATTAGTTTGCTTATAGAACTTTGAACACTTTAACAATGACTATGCCCTAGAGATTTGACTCTACATATTGATTAGTTTTTGTCTGTCTTAGGTAGTGTTTGAACATCAAGACAGATATAGAATGAAAGAACCCTTTATTAGAAGTGTTACTTCATTATTAAAAACTGTTAATTTGTATAAAATACAAATAGCTTAATGTAATGCAACTTAGGTCAGTGGTCTTACAGTTAAGGCTGCTTTTCCTGTACAGTTATGCAGAATTTTAAATATGAATGTTCACTACTTCTATAGAAATTGATACTTAAGAATGTAGATAATTTTTAAACAAAGAATATAAACTAAATAATGGTGATGAACACATTGAATCAGTCTAGAAATGTATCCAGTTTAGATACAGAGCAACACAGAGCTATGGGACCTTTTGAAAAAGACTTTAAGGATTTAAGTGTAACAGAAAAACTCTTATTATTTTGCAAGGCTCCTGATTTTTTTCTTGTTTTGAAAGACTTCCACTTTGGTATTAGTCCCTCCAATTTCTTGGGAGAAATCCTTAGCCAATTTATTTTTGACAGGCTAAAAAGGATGTCTTTAAACTTGATTACAGTATCAAGAACAAATAAAAAATAAAACAGTAGAATTACAAATAACATTGCTGTGAAAGATTTCTCTTCAGTGCATATGAACAAAGCTGAACAGCTCTACATGAGTCCAGCTGCTGGGTGAAGAATCCCTTCTTACTAAGGCATTGTCAGGAATATATACACACCCCTCCATGGAAATACACACCCCAGATTTTCTTGACCCAACATTTCAGTGGGGTCAGTATCTGCCCAATGATCTTAAACATCCCATTCTTTGAGTACAATTATACCATTGATTTGCAATTACATTTTTTAGTAGAAAGCACAGCTGAAGTCTTGAAATAAAAAAAAAAAAAGTTCTTAAAAAAAGATCAAAACCTATGGTACAGAGACTGGCACAGTTACTGTGTCTCCATCCATCCCTAAACCGTGCTGCATACCAGCAGATGACTCTATTGCTTTGCTTTAAAAGGAATGGGGTTTCCAGTCTTTTCCCTTCTAACCCAGGTCAATGCAGTCCAAGATTGCCAAAGCCCACGGTGCTGCTCGTGCTGACTCCACTGTTCTGGCACCAGCTTTGCTAATTGTCTCCTTCAACCCTCCTCTTCCGAACTGCAGCAAGAGACAAAAAAGAAGTTTTGCTATATTAGTAATTTTAACTATTTTTTGTGTTTCTATAACATGAACAGTTAGTTTGTCACATGAAGTATCACAAATTAAGGTAGCTAACACTTAGCATTACACAGCATTTTAAGTGAATAAGTTGAGCTTATCACCTTATTCACAAACAATTGCAAATATTTCCAAGGAAGGACTTGTGGGCAACATTAATCACCTTATGTCTGATAAGCAGATTTAGCCAGGATTCTTTTCTTACAGCTTTTGCAGTTTTTTAGAGGTGAATTTAATTTACATGGCTTCAAAAGAAACAGCACAAGAATTTCACAGTATATCTAACACTATTTATACACACACAGATGCTACAATCAACAGTCTAAAATCTTCCATTTATTAATAAAATAATTCATTTGTCAAAATCCAAGGGCAATAAAAATCTGTGAATAAAATAACTAAAAGCTCACAGTGCTAATAAGATTTGAGAAAATGCAATATTGATTGAATGACTAGAGTTTTCCCCAACATCTGTTTATTTTTGATCTTTTCACACCATCAAATTGTGTTTTCCTTTTCTGTGCAGGCAAAGCAAATGACACTAAAGGTCTTATAGGATGTATAAAGGATAAAATATAAAGGACATCTCCATTTTGTTTAAAAAAGGAAGCACATCTATATATGAAGAAAGTGAATCTGTTCTCAAATCCACTCAATGGAAAGCAGGTGGCAGAATTTATTCATACCTGTTTTCATCACACTGCAAGAATAGATGAAAGGAATTTCCAGCCCTAGACTTCTCCAATCATGCAGTTACATGAACACAGACAAAGAACAGGGAAGTGGTATGACACAGTGTGAGCAAGGAAAAAGAAGGTGCAGCCTTTTTTTTTTTCTTTAGAAGGAACGTACAAAGAGAGAAAGGAGAGACTTCAAACATCTCTGCTCAGTGCTCAATACCCAAGTGGGTATTCAGAGTAACATCCTCTGTAGCTTCAGGGCTGGAGAGATGAAAAGGTATTTGCAGAAACTTTTACTCGCATACTCCAGACTAAGAAAGCAAAGGAAAAAAGGCAAGATATCAATAGAAGCACAGATTGTGAACAGTCAAGCACTAATAAGAGAACTACTGAGAGGGGAAACCTTAGAAAGATGTGGCACACCTGAAGCATTATGATAAGACACTCAACTGGTTTAGAATCTATTTTGAGAAACAGATATGCAGTGTCTGAGTGCCTTTCTTATCTCTCTGTGCTCTATTCTAGTTACTCATCCATATCTTTCAGAGCTGTTCTCCTCCATGTTAACCTGTATTCAAAGGGGAATCAGATTTTTAAACCAAATTCCAATTTCCTGTGTCATTCCCTCTAATACATTCTTGACTACTGCTACTATGACTAAACTGCCTGGCCCCTTTTCACACTGATGACAGGTCACCACAAAGCATCTAAAACCAAAATATTTAATTAAATAGAGTTGTGAAATGCAGTTCTATTTGAATAGATGGATGTTATTTTGTAGCTGAGTGCCTCAAGTACCTGAACACCCTGCAACAAAACACAAAACATCAAGCAGCAACTAAAAAGGAGGAGTAAAGCACAGGAGAAACACAAAACTGATCCACTAATCTTGTGCTATCCTGGTTTTGTCAAGGGAGAAGGGGAATAACCAGACACTTTTAAAGCCTGTGCCACACACCCATTCAGTTATTAATGACAGGTCTTACCCAAATCATTGTTTTTTGTGATAGCTGCAGCTGCCCTGGCTCGAGGTCCCTGTTGTGTGAAATGGTATCCAAATTTGAGGATCTTGTTGTTTTCTTCAAGCATCTTGGCAATTTCTACTTCTGCAGCTGTGCCCAGCTGCTGCCTCTATTAAAATAAAAGGTACACAAAGACAACAGAGCTTGTGTGTTCATCTTGAAGAGATCAAAATACCTTCCCCACATCAGTCAATAAACACTCAGCTTCATTCCAGCTGATCAAATAGGCAGAAGATCCTAAATATGTTTGTACACTTCAAAGCACAAGAAAGCACAGAAATCAACCTCAGCTGGATGCTTCTGACAATATTAAGGGCAATTGTTGACGGTGTTAAGGTAAACATAAAATATTTGAAGAGTTTATCACAAGCTGTCTTCTAAAATATTCAGTCAGTTAGGATTGGCTGGGTTTAGCCATGCTATCACCACCACCTCACTTACCTGATTATCAATTTTGATCTCTGTCAATGTTTCATTGTCTTTCAGTGCATCAACCAATGCCAGAATTCCAACTCCAGTGATGAAGTTTGATTCTATGTTCAAACTTTTTAATTTTGTGTTTACTCTCAGCATATCTGCAAGAGCCTTTGAATATAAGAAAGCATCATTAAACTTTTGAATTTTGGTGCAGCACCTCATAGGACACAGCAATAACCACTTCCACTAACTAGTTCCATGGAAGTAACAAGTTCAGAGATGGAAGGTGTAACTTTGCAAGCTTTCACTTGAGACTGAGTCTTCAGCCAGATATTATCTACATTCCCTTTTTAAATAGCATTCAGTCCAGAGAAGGCCTGTCTTTCTCTTGTTACAAACTAAAAAGCTACACAGAATATAAATTGTCTGAAATTAGCATATTGGACCAATTCCATTTTGTAAGCCTTCCCAGCACACAATGAGCAATGCAGGCTGCTAAGCAAAGGCCAAAGAAAGGGCATTAGTCAACTGAGAGGAGAATTAGGTATGGTTAATTTGTAAACAGGAGATCTGACTTTCAAAATGCTTTTGTCCACAGATTTGGTAGGAAGAGGGTAAAGTCAAAGTTCCAAACATGGTACCAGCATGTAGCTAAAGGCACTTTTATACCTGATATTATTTCTGAGAAAGGAAGAAAACAGGAATGGCTAACTGCTGAGTTTACTGTCAGAAAAACTGTACCCTTTGATTTTTTTTTTTTTTCTATCAAGTCATAATACCAAAAAACCCAACAGAACCACACCTGAAAAAAGAAGCCACTATAGATTTTTATTACACATTTTAGTCCTAAAGAAACTCTTTCATTGACCCAATATTTTCAAATGCTCATTTGTTCATTTAACAGAGCCTTTCAAGCTAGTTGCTTTTTTTCTAATTTGAATTTAAAACAAGTGCAAAGGATTGTCCTGGCAAAATAATTAGAGTTTTCTTACCTGTTTATTTGTAAATAAATAAGGTACTGCTTTAATTCAACATAGAAAAAAATGGCCTGACAATGAATTATATTTAAGTTTTAATTGTATCAAGTTAGATACTTTTACTAATATTATGCTTTATATACCAATATTTTAAGCCAATCTTTGGTAGCAAGTAGATAGAGAAACAGGCATTTTACAACTTCAACTAAAACTAGTTATCTGAAAAATATTATGGGTGTTTTAAAATCCTCAAATATGCTTCTTGTAAATTCATTTTGAATAAACTATTGGATACTGGAATGAAGATACTAAACAATTACAAAAGGAAGAAAAAAAGGAAGTAGGTTAGCAAAATGAAAAATCAGGGAAAGGGACTGGAAAAAATAATTCTCCCTCACACATCTGGCATTGCTGCATATTAAGTTACTAGTAATCATTTACCAACTTAGATACAACAAAGGTTTGTTAAAGAAAACATACTTGACAGTGTAGCAGAATGGAAACATTTTCGTCCTTGAGCATTTAACCTGGATTAAATTCAATCCCTCACCACTGCCTTCCCATCTGAACTTCCCCTGCACCCCACTTGAAGCTGTTATCACAAATACTTACAACAGCAACAGGATCATTGCTTCGGGTGGCTGCCAGGCTAAAATTCTTCACATGTGTGTTGGTTTCTAAGGCTTTTGCAAATTCTTTCAGCGTTGGAATTGGTATGTTCTTGAATTAAAAATAGCATTTCACTCTCTTGAGATACACAAGTTTATCCCTTCCCCCCAACTTCTCCCCCATTATGTTGTTTTCCTTGCAGCAAAATGCCCTACACAACATTAACCACCACTGGTCTCCAGCAGTCTCACAGTGAAGACTGACCCTAAGATTCAATGGCTGTAAGAGTCACCAATTCTACAAAGCAATCATTTTTACAGTATAGTAGCAATCAAGCTTAAAAGGAATCATTTTAAACAATTAATTAGGGTAGAAAATGTCTCAGTTTATTGTATCAGAAGCTTTGATCTGTTGCCTTTTTAGGCAGTAATTTTGGCTGCACTTACCTGTTACACAGTATTCTTAAACCATGGAATTTTTCCCCCCCTTTTAGTAAGGGAAACAAGCAGCCCTGGCTGCTGGCAAGGCTGTCCCTGCACTGGCAAGTCAGGGGTGCTGCAGTTCTGGTTTCTTTCAAGCAAATATACAAGAGCTTGTCACATGTAAAAACACAACTGTTACACTCAGGAGCAGAAGCTGCCCTAACTTCCACCAGCCCTTTTGTGCAAGAATCAGAAGGATGTCAGGCACAAATATCCAAATAGAAACTGAGAGCACATTGCTTCATCAAGGACAAAGGATTCAACAAAGTAGTTAACTCCATGAAAATGTACTGCTGGAACTGCTGCCAGCTTGGCAGCAACAGAAATCTGGGCTGGCAGTGAGAAAGACTAAGATTTCTAAAATACACATTTGGCAAAAGAAACCAAGATGGCTTATCAGTTTAGCTGCAGGTTCTGAGCTTATACACCCTACAACATTCATCAGAAAGATTGCTGTGCTTAGAATAAGCCTATCATGGTCTCTTTTGCAGCTTGAAGTGTCTTCTACTAGCAGCATATTATTGCAGCCTTCAGGTAATTACCTTAATGTTATTTAGATTAACTTCAACAAGACGAGAATCATTATCTTTAATCCTTTTCAGTGTCTCCTCCACATTTGTGGGATTTGGTGGTTCATCAAAAACAGGCAACATTTTTTCACCTTTTACTATATCTGAAAGGTAAGGCATTTAAATGTAATCAAACAGGTTGCACACATTCATTGTGAATAAATGACACACATTCTAAATATTTACTGTGTTTAAAGATCATGTAATCAGTCTTTACATCTCTCCCCCACCAAAAAAGAATACCATCCCCTCCTGACCATATTTTCATAAAGTTCAATTCTTTTTCAAAGAAAAAGCCTTTCTGCTTTTATTCAGAAAGCACACAGGAGTTGAATTACAAACTCAAATATAAAACCTAAGAACTAACACACACAATGCATGCTTATGCCTACTTTTGTCACCAAAAAGTGACTTAAATATCAGCATGCATATATTTTAATTCTATTAGCAATGTTATAGGCATACACATTTCCAGACTAAGAGTCTAAAAGAATGTTGATGCAACAGAAGAGTGAATGCTATAGTGTGTGCAGTACAGAGAAATAATTTTTCTAGCACTTGTGTACACACTTACTTGAGAAACTGTCTTTGTCAATCCCATTACTGCTTCCTACTACATCACAGAACTGATTGTTTGTTATCAAATTGGACATCCCCAGTATTGCTGAAAAAAAAAAAAAAGGCAAAAAATAGTTTTTACTGTTTCTGAGTAATTCAACTCAGATGCAGGGTTCCTTTAAAAAACAAAACCCCTGATGTTTGTACAATAGTTATCAGTACAAAAAGCCATTCAATATCTTAATCATTTGAAAAAAGTAGAAAAAAAATTAATTATAAACATTTTAGTTGACTTTCTCATCTTAGAAAGTTCTGACCTCACCAGGTTCAAGCACCAACACTAAAAAGTGCAACTCAACCACAAAATGAAGCTTTAGAAATACAGGCACATACAAACACACTGTTATTCACAAGAAAAAGCAATCAGATACACATACATACATACATACATACATACATACATCAAAAAACAGCCAGTCTGAGGAATGGATTTAAAGGCTTTGAGTTTGAAAATCAGGTATCTTTTGCAGGCCAAAACAATTAAGTTCCTCACAAATGATCACAAATCAACAAAGGTGAAATGCTTCAAGCAAACTGGCAAACAACAATCTAATTTCTATCACAACTACAACATCCTGTATTCAGATCAATATACCACCACATTAATTATAGATCTTTGTCTAAATATGTACCAGTCCATTCCTCCTTCAAAAAAAACTCACCTGCAAGGTCACCTAATTCTGTGTCTGTGGCACTGGTCAAGGCTTCCTCCAGTTCTGGATCAAGAGAGAATTTTTCTTCTGTGAAAGCCTGTACAGGCTTTTGCTTGGGAATAAATATTTTCCCTGGAGTAAACAAAATAGAAAGTCTGATGTTACTTTGTATTCTACAGCTATTATCTTTCAAATACTAGGTACTTAAAGGATACATATTACATTTAGTGAATACTAGGAGAACCAGAAACAACACTTGTAACTGTTGTTACAAGTTGGAGATAAAGAAAGAACATAAACAGGAATAAATTTTCAGGAGTATAGATTATGATTGTTTTTTGTTTCTCCTAAGTATTAGAAAGTAACATATAAGCCCCCATTTTAATTTTGAACCGTCTAGAAAGACTACAAGAGAGACTGAATCTCTAGAGAATGCTGAGTTTCCTCTCAAGGGAAAAATGGACCCAGGCAGAACTGTAATCTGAATGTGTCAGAGAGAGAATATCACAGGGTTACCTGAAATCACACACCTGACTATTCACTGCAGTTTTTACACCATACATGATGTATCTGATTTCTGATGTTAACCTCAGTTGTGAAGCAAAAATACAAAGCTGCTTGAGAAAACCATGGTTTGTGAACAGGCTGGTAACACATTTCTCTGCCAGTGACACTGTCTTCTAAAATGATATTTAGAAAGGTCATTGAAGATTCAATGGCAAAAGAGCCTAGAGCAATATTAAATTCTGAACCAGCTTTTTAATTATTACAGGCAGGTAATGGGAAAACTTATTTTAGAAGATATGAATTAAGTAGAAGTCTGTGTAGTTACCATAATTCCTGCCTATACCTTTATCTGGAATGTTAGGGTAGGAAATCAGAATATGAGAAAGCCTTTCTAACAGTTCAGCTGTGAATGGTTTAGAACTGGTCCTTCAGAATAAAGAAGTCTTCTACTGGGTAAGAGCCAGGACAGGTAAGGGGTGCTTAGATTCAGGACTAATTAACATGGCAAACAAAAGCTCTTGGTGCATTTGAGAGAAATCACAACTACACAACTGTGAATCAAATCTTAATAGCTATTTAAGGTTCACGTTTTCCAAATATAGTTGCCTGAGCTATCAGCAGAAAGAGCAATGGGAAAGGAGTTCCAACTTCCATTTCCTGGGGTAGGAAGTGGCATTGATAATCATCCCATGAAGTCTCAGTCCTAGTTCAGGAGCCCACCCTCTGTGATACCCATAACTATAAAAAGTATTTCCACAGAGGAATCATCCTCTTCCCAGTGTCCCAGTTAGTGACAGCAGGTGGAGTCATCAAACCAAAATCGTGTATTCCATATCTTCTCTAGATTGCAGTGGTTTGTGATCATTTTCTTTTTAAAGGAAGTTAATGCATTCCCAGTAGCACAGATTACAGAGAAGCACATCAGGTTTTTCTCTAACACAGTCTGATGACCAGAGCTGTTGCTAGCAACACGGTATTTTTGTTCCTGGGTTGCTATCTCTTTGGAAACTTGTATAAATGGTCATTATCCATATTTAGAAGCAGAAAATAAACCTCCCTACATAACTGCATTGATTCCAAACAGTAGTTGAGTACAGCTGACATGCATTATCACTCATACCTCAGCTTTGATGGACAGTGCAAAGAAACTGTTGGTGATTCAGGATTAAAATAAAACCTTCATAAATTGAAGGCTTATGCAGCAATTGTTTCAGGTTGTTTTGGTATAAATGATGCAATACATTTCTATCATTTTGTTTTACCAGTATCACCTACTGGGGAGACATTAACCTTTAACTTAAACTGCAGTTTATAGAAGAGATGCAAGAATGTTTGACAAGTTTTTCATTAATCCATGAAACACTCTGAGCAGCATAGACATTATCTAAAGCTTTTTAGCAGCTATGTCTGTGTTATTTTCCCTCAGTAATATGGGTTAGTAAAAAGGTGAGAATTTTGGAGTACAAGTGGGATTTGAGCACCTGAGCCTTCATTCAGCCATCCTATTTGCAGCATCAGTGCAGCAGGAAGAGACCAGGAAAAAGAAATTTATCTCAATTAAAAGCAGCTTGACAAAAATGTATTTTAACCTAGTTCAGTCTTCTGCCTGGCTCATCCTAGAGTGTTCACAAAAAAAGAACTACTTTTCCTGATGTTGCTTTTCTTTAATTCTTAAATGCATGGGTTAGAAACATCTGGTTCAAATATTTGCTTTCTAAGAGTAACACTAAACTTACCATACATGCCTGACTCTTTAGAAAACCTAAAGAGAGTGAGAAGTATAATCAGTTTTTAACAAAGCAAAAATGTTAAAAGCCACTGCCCTTCAGAAATGTTCACTGCAGCCAACTCCAGTCACATGAGCTGGGTCAGGAGCAGTTTTTGTTATAAAACAAGTCACACCCTTGTGTACATAATTTCTCATTCATTGGCTTCATCTCATCCTAGACCAGAAATCAGAGATTTACAATGCACATACAAAAGTAGGATCCTTCCCCAGTCCCCACTTCTAGCAATGAATTTACTTCTAGAAGAGCAAGACCCCTGTGTCTCTGGGGACAATGATCTCACTCAAGGCCTGCTGCCAGAACAGTTCAGCAAGTCCCTTCCCCCTTACTAATGCAAGCTTTAAATAAAACCAAAAACCACTACACATCTGTACAGCCCATGAGATGTGCAGCTTGCATGGCCCTCAAATGGAACATTTCCAAATAGCAGGGATTTGATTACATGAAGGAACATGACAGCTCCTTTTTAGCCAGCCAGGATACTGCAAAGATTAAGCAATACAACATGAAAAGGCAAATTTCAGGGATGCTCACATCATTTTTGTAATAATTATATAGGCAGGTGTTCCATGCCTTTAAGCTAACATATTAGATGATGCACATCCAGGATTAAGTCACAGGCCTCCTCTGCTACAGAATGAACTTTTGATTCTAAGTTCCACACAACTGCATTGCTCTAAAGGCAGAACACTGGATGGTGTTCACTGAAGTGCCCTGGACATTTCTCACACAGATTCACAGTATTTAAGGTGGGACTCAGCACCTTGCAGAAATCAGGTCTGTTCAGTGGGGCCATGCACTGCACACTGCTGGAACTGTTCTCACATACCCCACACTAACAGCACACAGCCACACCTTACACAGCAGAACAAAGTCTAAAATCCACTTTTGGGTACTCCATTCAAGTGCTACCTGAGAACAAGCTTTTCTCATCACTGACTTCATGAAGGAAAGTGAGCAACATCTGATGTATTCCTTACATCTTATGCTCCTTAAACTTTCCTCAGTTCAGAAATTTATGTAATCTGCACTTCAACAATCTCCAGTTCTTACCATGTAACAGATTTAGGTTTATCAATTCACTTGTAGCACAATTTCATATGAATGTTTTTAATTCAACTTACAAGTGAGTTCCTCAATGTCTTAGTGCAGAAGCAGAGCTGTTATCTGCTATCTGATTACAGGCCACATAACAGTGAATTAGAAAACTGTTTCACATTAGGGCTGTAGTATCACGTTATTTTGTTTTAGTCCTCTTGTATGGAGAATATCAATTTGACAAGCTTTTTCTGCAAAGCTCCTGCAGGATATTAGCTTCACTTCACAACATGTAACACACTTCCTTTAAAGACTTTGAAGTGATTCAATGGCACACAGAGAACACAGCATCCCAAATCCTGCTGCAACAGAAGGCAATGGTGATCTAGAGCAACAACTGAGCAGAGTGCCAACAAAAGAGCTTTAGCCAGGTGGCTGCAGTTTAAGTCTGTTTTCTAGGTGATAGTAAAGGGTGAAAACCCAACCAAGCCAAGCCTAAAGCAGAAGTCACATGAACTGCAAATCTACACAGAACAAACACATCCCAGCAGGAATGCAAAGGGAAGAGAAAGCCACAATTAGGAGAGTGCAAAGGCTAGAAATACAAAGCTTAGTTTACACAATGCCTTGCACTACACAGCACAAAGTACATTACTATCTCAGATATGTTTTTATCTCAGCTGCAATAATTCTCTTCTTTTGCTCTTCCAAGAGAAGAGAGAAGGAGCATTGGCCAGACTCAAATGAGTGGAACACCCTCAAGGTCAACAGCCTTCAGTGCTGAAGCTCTGCTTTATTGTTTGGATGAGAGCTCCTTCTCCTTGCAGTATGCTCTGTAAAATCTTTATGACATACTTACATACACACATTGTGACAAAGCCAGTTTTGTTGCAATTTTTACCATACTGGTCTCATGAATCTCTTGAACAATGGCTTACTGTATGGTTCAACACTTAATTGGAACAGAATGTGACTTAAATCATTAAATCATGTTTTAAAACAAAGTAAGCTTTTAAAGATGCTTTTAGAAACAAAATCAAGGCACTGAGAAAATGGAATAGAGTATAATTTAGGGATTAAACTTCACATTTCTTTAGCACTGTAGGCTCCACAGACCTGGAGAAATTACATCAGCTATCACTGAAAGAGAAGCAACATTGTTTTACTAACATGTTACCCCAAATTAGGTACTTGGGGCATTTGGAAAAGAGTATTTTCCTTCACACTCTAGTAGGAAAGCAAGGTTACCAGAATGAGTAGCAAGACAGGATATTTAAAATTAACCTAGGGTAAGCTTCTTTGATAAATTTGCAGAGTGAATCGCCATGCAGGACATCAGTTCTACTAAAATAGAAAAAGGAAAGGGAAACGTAGATTTTCTTCTTCTTGCTCCATGAAATAAATAATTGGAACAAGTGAGAGCAATGAGACTAGCCAGAGACACAGAGAAACATTTTAGCAAATTCTGAACCAAAAAATGGCACCAAAAAACCAGCTGTAGCTCCAATCCCTCTCTCTCCCCCCAAAAACTCTGGAACTGAAGGTTATATTTGTCACATTTCTCCTAAAATAACAGGTGAATCAAGCAAGATTTTCACCTACCCTTGTTTCACAATTTGCCAGTGTTTCTCTGTAACACATATTTCTAGATAAAGTGAAAAATTATAACCCAGCTTAGTTGTCTGTTGGTCTGTTTTAATATTAGCAAAAAGCACATCAGGATATAAGCCCCTAGAGAAAAGAAAATCCTACACAGGTATTAAGTTGCACCCTATATTCTTTCCAAGGTTTACATCTAGATAAATATCATAATTCCTTGACTTAAAAGATTAAGTTATTTACATTTGCCATTTTTGTGGAAAATGGCAACAAATGTGGCAGCAAGTCAAAGTTGAACCATAATACTTTCATGAGGGGAAAAGAATTTTTTTTTTTTTACAAAATACAGGAAATTTTACAAACTACACTGGTATGACTCATTGCAACATGCAGACAGACTATTTAGTAATACTTAATGACATATAGGAAATGACATTTGATCTTTCTTAACCAAGCTCTGCATTACAGCTGGACCCTTCTGTTTCTCTACAAGATTCTCACAGATTTTATCTACTCAAGCAAATACTTTTATGTGTGCATGTAAGCTGACTTTAGAGAGCCATCTATGTGAAAGGAGCATTAGCAGTCAGCAGAAAATGCAGCATTAGAGCACATCCTCCTTGCCCAGCTCACTCCCTGACTGGGCAGTGCACAGGGATTCCCCAATCACCTATGAGCCCCAAATATACCAAACTCAATCACACTTAACCATCAGTCTGCCTCCAACCCAGACTGGCAAATCTGTGAGGAGAGCAGCAGAAGCCAGGCACAGCCAAACACAACATGAACAGGCACTTGGCAGCAGCAGAGGCACCCTGAAGGTCCTGCTGCTGTGGGTGCCTCTGCCTTCTACAGTCAATACATTGCATGATCCTTCACTTGGTTACTCCTGCAGCTTCAGACACCAAACTCCTGCTCTGCTGTCAGCAAAGCAGTGCCACAGTTCTCTCAACACACAGGGAGCTGAACTACAAAATAAAGCAAAAAGCACTCTATGAAGGAAGTCAATCATACACAGGGCAGCACACTGTAGTGTCACAATCTCTCTATTACTTCAAAGAAAAAAGGGAAGCACCAGTGTTGTCAGGTAAAGCTATCTGGCACAGGCAGAGAAAATGCAAATACCCCCAAAAAAATTTTCACCAAATAGTACCCACAATCATATACACAAACTCAGTGGATGAATGAAGACTCAATTCTGAAATAAGCAATGATTCACACCAGAGAATTGAGTAGAATTAAAGGGTTTCAGACCCTTAAGAGAAGAGGGACCTGCTTATCTTGACCAGCTGGAACACAACTTGGGAAACAATTTACTGACGTATTAGTGCAGCAGATCTGCCCTGCTGCTGGGGAAGGTTCTCATGAGCCAGGACTCACAAGCAGTGATCAAACACTGTGGTGACAGCTAAAAGCCTGCTCCTATGCATATGTGCCCTGCACAGGTCTGGGAGTGTCTGTGCCTACCAGCAGTGCTTTGTAAGGCTCCACAAAATTGGGAACTTCTGTTCTGAGTGGGGAGAAAAAAAAAAAATAAAAAAAAATTGTACTTATAATATTTAAGAAGCATATTCTTTTTCAATTTTCTTCTGAAAATGAAAATGCTTCCCATCAAGTCAATGAAAATACTAAATCCAAAGCAAAACTTAAAGTCCCAGGCTTTAATAATGTGTCCATGTTTTTCAGACCACAAACCACTGTCAGATTTCAAAACTTGTGATGTTGCCTATATAATTAGTTAGAAGTAACTATGAAATCTTATTAAAGCTTTCAGTAAGGAGGCTAGAAAAACACCATGACTGCATACACCATTTGTCAGCCTACATCATCTTCAAACATTACTGTCCACCACAACATCATTCAACTGCTATTCCTTTAATCCAATACCGTGTTACAAAGGGTGCTGTCAGTACTCAGCACAAGGCATAAGCCACAGGCACAATGACAGCATTTGCTATTATTGACATAAACCAGAGTTAGCTCTTACTTTGAGGATACCGTGCCCATCAGAACTTCACAATCTATGACAAAATCTTTGAGTCTTGTTTCCTTCCTGTGCTACACACAACAAGCACACCAGCCCCAGTGGCACAAATGCCTGAACAGGAAGCCTCCTGGCCCTGCACAGCAGCAGCCACTTGGAAACACAACGAGTTAAAAGCATTGTCAGTGCTTCAATCACATTCGGTTCACAGTAGTTCTGCCTCGTCCACTTCAGAGATTTCATAAGCACTTACACAGGAAAGGGTGGTGTTACCTTTCTTTTCTCTTGTAAAAGGCACATAGTCTTCCCTGTCCTTGTACTCCAGAGCCTGCTTCTCCAAATAGGCCAGGAGCCTCTCCCTGTCGAAGGGACCCGAGGCCTTCTTGGCAGTCTGGTCCTTCTGCCGGAATCCCGCAGGCAGCAGCGCGTTCTGCAAAGCAAATGCACCTTCAGCTCTGGGGGGCACCTGCTCACTTGCATTTCCCTCTTCCTCCTCCCTCTCTGCAAGGTTCAGCCCTGGTACATCATCTGTTGAAGGCAATCTTTGATCCCCTGCCAACTTCCTTTTTTGGGGCAGGGAAGGACACAAGGTAATCTAGACATGGGGAATATAATGAAAATACAGCACACTGCACTCTCAGGAGGACTGAAGCAATTCTTTAAGTACAAGAGTTACCAGCACTCAATTTGCCAGTTACTTTGCATTTCTTTGCTTGAATCAGAACTGTTTAAATGAGCAGTACTAAATAAATCTCAGCTATTTACAGTTTAGACATTCAGCAAGAGACTATTTCCTCTGTCACTTACATCCATGTGATTTTAAGTTTGTAAGACAACTGACTCCACTAGTATTTTAACACAGAGTATTTCTGGTTTTGACCTGACTCAAGGTGGGATGTTTCTTTGACAACATCAATATATTTCAACTAAAGAGGGAAAAAAACCATATATATATGTATATGTACAGAAAAACCAGAATATATAGGAATTCTGACAACCAGTCCCTTTTGCCAGCTCTCCTGTTAAAATATCCATACAGTCAAAGGCATTTAAATTATCAGTAATATCCTGCAGTGCAACAAAATAGGTGATCATAATATTCTGACCCAATCCCTGAACATCAAGATTAAACTAATCCTGGTTTTATTAAAGCAAAAACACAGACCCATGAGGTGAAAACATCAAGTCTTGGAGTCTGACATTAGCTCCAATATCTGTAGAGGACAACTCAGCTCTTTGTAGCAGAAAGCTGCAATATTCCTTATTTAATACTCCATGCTGACATAATCATTCAGGAGCTTAGCAATATTTGTCTTCTCTTCACAAAGTCAGCAGGAAGACAGGAATAGATATAAGCTACCAGATAAAAGACAAGGAATCATTAGAAGGGGCTGGCACCCTGCCATTCCAATCAAACTCCACAGCAGAAATAATAAAACAAAAGTAAAAGGGCTGTTTACCAGACAGGACTGGAAACAGGAAAGTTAAACAGGCTTTTCTAAATAAACTTTCTTTTCAAGAACATGAACAACAGCAATTCTTATTTATAAATCAGACCCAGAAAGCTCCTCCCAGCTATCCCTTCTGATGTTCTCCTTCACTACAGTTGTATCCACCTTGCAAACAGGAAATAAGCATTATATACAAATATGTATCTGTGAGATCATTGGCAGGCTATGAAAAAAACTGCCCAAAAGTATATTGTACAAAGTCTCAATTTATTTTAGACTAGCAATGGAATAAATGAAAAATCAAACTTCTCTTGGCTAATGCCTACCTCAGGGTCAAGATCATCCAAAACAGTTTCCAGTTGTTTCAGTTCTTCTTCTGAAAGTTTGCCAAGAATTTCATCCTCATCCAGATCTTTGTACTTGTCCAAGTCCTTTCGAAATGGGAGCGTCATGACTTGGGCAGTAGCAAGTTGCTCCAACACTTCCAAACCCAAGGCTTAATTCTTATCCAGATCTATGAAAAACTTTTAAAAAGAAACAAGCAGAGTTAAGGTAAATATCCCATCCACAAAGCACCTTCAGCCTCCATATCCATTTGTGAAAGGGAAGCTTTGTCACCCAGTATTGGTATCTGTTATTCCACAGCTGGCAAGGAGCACCTGGAAGCTGTTTCCCCAGTGAGTCCATCAGCAATTAAGCTATATCTAATTAAGCTATATCTATATTCATATCAAAGCCAGTATCTAGTCCCCTTGACAAGAGCTCCACAGCCATAATTCCTACAGAGCAGGGCAGGTTGTAAGGCAGGAGGGAGGAGATCCTTCTGAGTCCAGTTCAACACCTTCATTTTTTACACATAAAGAAGCCAAAAGAAGAGTTAAGATGCTTCACATTTATCATTGCTACAGCAGTTCAAGGCCACTTAAGGATAACTTCACTACAAACAAGGTAATTGGTTATTACTGACTCATATCCCTGCATATTACCTACAGAGGAAACAAAGGAAGTTTGCCTCCAAGTTAATTATAGCACTACCATCGAAACAACACTCTGTTCTGTCCACAGAAAATTACAATAGCTTGATGAAAAGCACAGGAAATACAGCTCCTAAGTGGCAGCATTCCACTTAATCCTACTACTATAAAAAACTAAAAGTTTAAAAAATATATATGAAATTAAAAATAAACTGTGTGACTGGTCCCTAAATACGATATTTAGATGAAACCAGGGCCCTTCAAAATGTACAGTCTATATAGCACTTCTCACAGACAAGGAGAGTGCAGGGAACATTTCTTCTAACACCCACCATTTCTGAGCATTTGTCTTGGAAAAAACAGTTAATCACAACAGTGTTTTAAGCTGACAAGTTGTTTCCTTTCATTTTTTTGAAAAAAGTTCTAGGACTCTCCTTTTGTTCAGCTTAATTCTTGCTTCAAGTTGACCACATAGACCAAAAAAAAGGTAATTTTAATTCTGATGACTCTCTACAATTAAGCAAGAGAGTCCATAACATGTTTGGGAAACAAAAGCTAAATACATACATTCCTGTTCATTATTCTCCTTAAACCCTTCTTTTGTAGAAATACTCAACACAGAGCAGACACACAGTAAAAAACACTTTTTCTCCAGTAGCCCCAATTCAAGGACAGATGCTCACACCATAAATACAACTGCATTATTCAAATCCACACTTCCACTGTCCTTCAAAAGCAGGTCAATTCAGTCACTGCCTCTTAAGCATCAGGAAAAGGCAGGCTGTATACACACACATGCTATACCATGGAATCCTGCACACAGGATTCCTCCACCTCACTTGTTTACATCCACAATGGGCTCCTTGGCCTCCATAGTCACATATGGTGACATTTTAATTCAGAGACACTAAACAGATATGAGCACAGAGGTTCATCTGTGAAATCCATTCAGTCAATTGTACCTGTTAAATTAATCTGGTTTCAACAACTGCCTTTGCAAGAATGGTGAATTTCCAGGTCTTATCAACATCTACATCTGAGTGAGGAATACATTCAGCTATTTTCAGACTGTCTGCTTTTAAAAAAGTATTGCTGATATAAATACTTACTTTGAACTACAGTTCCAAGTGTGAACTTTACTGTGAACTACAGTTGACACTGATGGGACTGAAGCTGACCTTTGCAAAGTTCTCTCAAACATAAATTAACCATTTTTGTGGTTAATTACATCAAAAACTCTGGTGTCCCCTGAACAATACCAATCATGCTGGAAGAGCCCAGACCTTTTGCAAGAGGCTACAGAGCCAGCAATAACTGAAGTTATTGGCTGCAGAAAATGCAGAGGGTAGCACACCAATGTTTTCCTGAGTTCCAAAAGTAATTAAAGGAGTGACTCTGTGGCCTAGAGAGCCACCTCCTACAGTTTTCATAGTCTGGTAGTATTTGTTTCTCCAGGTGCCAGCAGCTAATGGACAATTAGCTGATGCCACACAATCTGCATGTGAACTTCTCATTCCTGGAGCTTTAATGTCCTGCCCTTCCTTACAGTTCAAGCCATTACAAAGGATCACAGGAGAAAAACATTTCCTGCAGCTGATTACACATTGCTCTTTGTGACCAGGCTGCACCATCTGAGCCTTACATCAAGACACTGCTATTTACCACATTTCTGCATGTCCATTTGCATTCAAATATTAAAAGGTGTAGTTTTAACAGGTAATTATAAGGAGCAGAATGGTTAGCAAGCAGCAGAATAATGCTGCCCCTACTCTGAGAGTAGCAGTGCATAACCATACATTACCTTCATACAGGCTGTATTTCTCTCCATTAATTGCCACAAAATACTGTCATCCAGAATTCATTACCTTTTATTTACTGCATTGGGATGTTTCATATTGGAAAACTACTCATCCTTTGTAATACATTAATTAATTTTCAGGTCACAGTCCTTAGTCTCACTTGTTTGCATACAACCAAAGAAGGGACATAAAATCCTCAGGTACAGTGTTCACATACACACACACACAAAAGTAGAAAATATAGCAGTAGAACAACAAAAAACCAGTTTCTGTAACTAAAGCTTCACTTCAACAAGAAGGGAATCACATGTGGCCTGGCAAATACAAATGTAAAGAGTTTTGGACATATTTCCTAATACCTATTGGGGATTTTTTAAATTTTTTTTCTAATATGAAAGCATCCTTAATGTCAGACACCTTTAAAATGTATGATGGTAGCACTGGTTAGCATGTCTGTAGTACAGAGATTGCTTGGCAACAACTCCCAGAAACATTCCCTACAAAAGAAAACACAGCATATACAACACTTGCACAAAACATGCTAAAAAATCAGGTTTTAAAACACAGTGTCAGGAATTCTCATTGCCTAAAAAGGACATAAAGGCCAGCTGAAGGCCTAATCTAATCAAACAAGCCTTTTACCTCCCATTACACACACTTTGTGCTCTATTTGCTTTCCATCACTCTCTGTAGCAGTTCAGCACAGAGACACATGCATAACAACCTACAAGCTTTTAGAAGGTGCAGTTACTTGGCCTGTGAATATTTGTGGCACATTTTATATATACACACATTTATATAGATATATATATGTATATGTGTCATCTCACTGCAAAATCATGGGCAAAACTGTAACCATCAATTTTGGCTTTGCAAATACCTTGCCCTTTTTTTTCATGAGCAGAGCTCGTTTACTTCTAAGTATTCTTAGCTTTAGCATGAAAACATTGCATAAAAGTCCAAAGAGTTAATATTCTTTTAAAGGTATTTAACTGTAATTTAAAATTCTTCATTCCAGCAACTTTATAGTCACCTAAGAAACATTTAGAGAAATTGAAAGAAAGCCATCACTTCCATCAAATGTCAATTCTCTGTTTGTTAAGCAGAAGAGAAGCTGAAAGATCAGAAATGAAGAAATTCTGCTGGACATCACAAAGAAAAAAAGTCTTGCCATTATTCCCTCACCTGGGAAATCAACGAAGAACTAAAGAAATGAAAAAATAGCAGTAACTTCACTTTATGCCATTTTATAATTACTTGAATAATCACTTGAAAGACTGTCAAGCAACTTTCACATACCTCTTTTCCACAAGTCAAAATAATTTTTCTCCCCTCCTCTCTGAAATTATATCTTTAAATACCAAAAGATTCTAAAAATAGCAAGCTTCCAATTATCTTTCAAAAACTCCATCCCTTGCCCCCCTGAAATTTCTGTTATATTCCAGAACACAATTTCTTGGGACTCAAACAGGAGAAACTCTTTAGATATAACTTGCCCACAGGAAACGACAGCGTTGTTCAAGCCCACTGTAAATGGCTTCCGTGACTTGGATTTTAAAATAGAAGCAACATCATGAAAAACAAACTGAGCTGGTTTTGGCCAGCACATTTGCAGAGTTCACTTTAATCTCATTTGTTCCTTGCAGCCTCCTTTCCCCCAGCCTCTGGGTGAACCCTGTGGAGCAGGGGGGTCTGCAGGGCTCTCAGCATTCCTGCACCCCTCAGGGCCCCAGACCCTCCCAGCTGCCTGCAGGAGCCTGAACTGAGCATTTCCCCAGGGAACCCCAACGATGGCAACAATTCTATTCTCCAGTGTGCAAGATTATACAGAACTGTTTATGAAGAATGTACTGCACTTGAAAGAGCTATCTTTACTTACCAAAGCAAGGAGAAAAATGAGTAAATATAAATATTACCCTAATCCCAGCAGGTTCCTTAGGATATTTTTGTAATGCCTTATAAGTCTGCTGAGCAGCCCAACACTGACTTTCTTAGCAGAAAGCTTTTAGAAATCCACCTGAGGCTTCCAGACCCCCAGCCTGGAGTAGGGCACAGGATGCAGGGTGTCCTGCCCCAGGGATGAGCAGACATCCCCCAGCCCAGAGCCCACGGAGCCAGCAGGTGGCAGCTCATCTTTGCCTATACTTCCCATCAGGGTAAACTGTGTTTTCCAAGCTATTCTGGGCTATTTTCCTAGAAAAGCAAACCCAAGGCTTCATTCTGTTCAGAGACAACTCACTAAGCTTTATACATGGCAAACTGAGCTTCTCTAACTTCACATTTGTCCACACAGTGACCTGGGAGTGGAGGGGGACAGGCAGCTACTGCACAGTAACTACAAAGACCATGAAGATGCTTCCACAATGAAGGAAATCTGAACACATCTGAGTTTCCAGTTCCTGCAAGCTCCTTCTCTGTATCAGAGAGCACCTGCAACCAAAGCCCACATTACTCTTTCATATACCCTGTGTACAATGACACAGAACTGGCACACAGCTCTCTTGCAGACAGGGTGCTCTGAGTGATGGCTAAGCTGCCAAGCTGGCATTGTCCCATAAAAACTTACTCCTGTGTGCCTGCTCCTGAAAACTGGTCACCCACACATGGCAGGGCTACATGACATACCCAGTGAGCCCAGGCAACAGCAGGGGTGACAGGGCCAGGAGCCCCAAAGCCAGTGCTTGGCAAGCTGCACAGGGCATGCAATGGCAGCAGTTCAGCACACCTATGGCACTTCCAGGCATGCTCACCAAACTTGCTGCAGGGCAGGTGTTCCAATCCCAAATAAATACAAAGCTGGGAAAAGATAAAAATCCCAGGTGGCCCAAGAAGTTCTCCTGTCAGGAATCACTCACTGTCTACTCTCCCTCCCAACATGCAGCAAGTTACTGACTGGCCAGGATAAGAGATGTTCATCCATAATTTTTTTCGGACAATACCTGGATGTTCTTCGATAGAAACCTGTTGCCCATTAAAATACAGTATCTGCTCCTGGAGAACTGCCTGCAGGTGTTTTAGTCAAATAGAAACATCAGATGCAAGCAACCTGAACGTTTATTGAAACATTCAGTTCTCTTTTATCCATTGCAGGAAAGTGGCAAAACTTACAAGCCTGTAACAGAACAACAGAAAAATTTTAATTCGTTCCCATTCTATTACTTCAGGAAAACTGAGTAGGACTTAACTTCAGGTCCTCCCTTGCATCACTGGCTGCCTTCAAGCTCTCTACACCTGACCCCGTAGCCAAACTGTAGTTATAAGGATTGAACCAATACATTACAGCAAATTTAAAGCACACATCAACCTCCCTAGAATATCTTATTTCAACCCAACTCGCGCCTACCCGCGGAGCGCCAGGCTCCCAGAGCAGCGCCGAAGGCTCCGTGCGCAGCTCTCGGGCGAGCCCGGCGCGGGCAACGGGAGGGCCGGGTGTCGGTGCACGGAGCGCACCCCGCCCCGGAAAGGCATCCCTCCGTCACCGACTGCGGGGACCCGAGCGCTCCGAGAGCCGTGAAAACACACCGGCAAACTCCGAGACCACGGGCACCAGCTCTCCAGGCCAAGTTTCCAGAGTCTCCGCTCCCGGGACTCGCAGCGGAGCTGAACACCCAGCCCAGCCCCGCACCCGGGCGCGCTCCGCAGCCCCCCGGCCCCTCAGCCCCGCGGCCCGGGAGGCTGCCCGGGCAGGCAGGATCCGGCTGCGGGGGCCACCGCCGCCCCGGCCCGACCTCCCCGCTCCCCGGCACCACCGGGGCTCGGGCTCCTCGTGAGCCGCCGGGGTCCGGCCGGGCGGGCGTCAACCCAGTCCCCTCTCCCGGCTCTCGCCGCGCCGTGGCGGCGGGCGGAGGGCTGTGCCCGCCCGATCCCGGCACCCCGCTCCCGTCCCGGCCGCCGCTCCCCTCACCGGCGGCCGCCGCTCCCCGCTCGCCCAGCCCGACCAGCAGCGCCGCGCGCATGCGCCCCGCGCACGCCGGGAGCCGCGGGCCCGCCCCGGCGCAGGCGCGGAGGAGGGCGCGGCCCTGGAGCGGCGGGCCCGGGGCGGGCCGGGCTGGGCTGGGCTGGAACCGGCCCCGTGCCCGTTCCCGTTCCCGTTCCCGGACCCGACCATTGGGTGTTCCAGGCCAGGCTGGACGGGGCTCTGAGCAACCTGGGCTGTGCAAGGTGTCCCGGTCCGGCAGGGCATTGGATCGAGGTGATCTGCAAGGTCCCTTCTGTCAGGAAAATTAATCCACAAACACCACAGATTTATGTCCAAAAAGGGGACAGAGGAGTCCTTTTTGCTTTATTCGAATAAAGGGAGAGGCCATGGGACATTCCCCTGGGATCTCTCAAATTTTTGGAGGACGCAGCCTCCTTTTATCCCAATTTCCCGGCCGCTTTTCCCTCTCTCTTTCCCCATGGTTGAGGTTCTTTAGAGGCACAGACTTCCCAAACACCTGACACCTGAGATTCCCCTCTAATGTATAACCCTTCCTTTTAATTTTTAATTCTTATACAATTCACAGTTTCCCCCCGTTGCTTCTTCATCTTTCGATATCCAATTTCATTTATGAGCAAACCTACAGTTTGTTTGTAAAAGCAAATCTCTTTTCCCATTCATCAATCAGTGGAATCCATCCCATTGTTTCTTTTATCTCTCGGTGCCAGCCTTATCTACCAGCAGATCTGCAGCTTGTTTGTAAAGACAAATGCGATATTCCTCTCACTCCTGAGCAGCCCGTGCCCGTGCTACCGACTAAACACCACGTGTTAGTAAATAATTTTCTGTATACAATTTTTTTTTTAAGGTTTATAATGTGAATAGAAGTTCCACTGGTGCTGAAAAAAATGCACATGCACAGCAAGAGCAGATGCAGCACTCTGCTCCTCACTGCTGGTCACTGAGCTGAGCACAGCAGGGAAAAACGCCTCCAACATAGTCCTAAACGGACTAAAACATAACATATTTACTCTGACGTGGTAAAAATGTAGAATGTTGGTTGAAAGTGTATGTCTTGAGATGAAAATATCTTCCTGCCTTGGGAATTCACACGGGGTGTAGACAGGAAGGATATTATCTGTAAAGTAGATGATAGCAAAAAGTGATGCCTGACCCTCTATCCTATATATATATATATATATGTATATTTTTTTTAATTTTTTTTTTTAATGAGTGGCTAAACTTGGATTAAAACAAATTATGAGCAAGAAAATCCTGTTTCTTCCAGCAGCAGCAAAGAGGGACACAGTTCATTCCTGGTTCTCTTGAGACACAACCCTAACACTTTGAGAATTTTATATTCTGATGCAAAGGGTTAAGACAAGCACATTCTCATGAGCTTACATAGCTGCTGGTAGGAGGCCACAGGGGTAGCTACCAACATGTGTGTGGGAATTTTTCCCTTTTCCCTTTTCTTGTGGATGGCTGCCTGGTGGGCAGCCCAGGCCCACCTGCCAAGGAGTGTCTGGAGATGAGCTCAAGCACCAGCATCAGACTCGCAGAATTCTCAGCCCCATCTGCAGGAGCCCACACTGTCTGACATGTTCTGCCCAGCATCTGGGACCACCCCTCACAGGGCTTTGTTTCTCAAGTAGAGAAGACTGTATTAAGACAGTTTAGATATATCCCAAATGATGCAATTCCTGGGGGATTGACTATAGGAAAGAAAAAAAGTGGTACAAGAAACATGCCCAGTGTATGCTGGTCAGCTCCAGAAGGCCTTTGTTTGACCCTGACTCTTTAGATAAAGAGAGAAATTCAATGCTGAAGGAGTTGTTCTCCAGATCCATCCATTGAGAAGGAAGTGGAACAGTCTTCACCATTAGCAGACCCTGCAGAGAGAGAAGTGCAGTATCTCTTGGATCCTGCTCCCATCTGAGGTACAAACCCCTTTAAATGGAACAATGGTAGGGGTTTGGCCAAAATCTCCCCATTCTCATCCCAAAACAGACAGCAGAGGTGGGGCAGGTGGAGGAGGAGCCTTATCTCTGTGGATGGAGCAGAGAGAGCCATGTTGCCTTCGCTCCAGGGCGTCTCCAGGGCAGAGTGAAACAACTTCTGAGCAGGCTGCCTGTGGCACAGGGGCATGCAGAGCTGTAAGGGGGCACAGAGATGCTGAGGGGCTGGGGTCTGGCCCCAGCCTGGGGGTAACTCCACCTTTCAGCCTTCAGCCAGTTCCTGTTCCCAGTGGCGTGCCTGCCAGCTGAGCCCCAGACTTCAAATAGCCATCTGTTCTGTGTCTCACTTGCCACACCTGCAAAATAGAGATTGTGATTCAAATGGATATCTACTGCAAATTAACTGGTACAGATAAGATGTTTGTTATTAGTGTTACTACCATGGCAAATGCAGTGTCTAAATTGAAATGCATTTATTCAGAATGTATAGTGCCTAAGGATGTAGAAGGGTTCACAGGAAGCAAGTTTGGCTGAAATAACAGAAGACTTGACATTAGTGTTATTTAATGTATTGCTGTACCTCACCTTATTAAACAGTCCAAGAAAATCCTATTATCTATCAAAGCAATACAACTAAAATTTTTCCAGTCTAAATATAGTTGGTGATTACCAGTTGAAATGCTGCTGGCCAACATCTTAAGACCTGAACCATCAAGGTCTTATGAACAGAGGCTGCTTACATAGACTGGTTTTCTTTCAAAGCCATTTCAGAAGTATCTCCCCAATTCAGTAATTTTCTATGTGAGTAAGAGTCAATTTTTTCCTCTATCCTAGGTCTGAAATTTGCTGATCAGGATGCACAAGACAGTAATCAAGTCCAGATGTTTTCTAGAAGACAAGCTCCAGTTCTAGCAGGAATTAATTAAGCAAAGTCTTACAAGCTGTGTCATAAAGAAATCAGATGAAAACAACAGCCCCTGTGGTTTTTTATTTTAAAAAATGTAACAAACATTTTGAGACAACTGACCACATTTTGGCTACAAATAGTTCAGTGAGACAAGATTTGCTTTTGGGTGCCCCAGTTAATGATTTACTGGTACAACCTGCTGCCAGTAAACGCGATTTAGGCAGTGCTGGAAGAATGCCAAACATCTACACTGCATTCACCATGGAGCCTCTGAAACAAACTGTGTGTGTAGGGAAGGCTGAGCAAGGAAATGCTTTGTTTTGAGATCCATAGGATCCCAGCTCTCAAAGGCATCCCCCAGAGTGGAGTAAATTTTTTTCTAGATTAGTTGTCCCTCATATATTATATCCTGAGAGTGTTTACTCTGCCACTGCGCTTCTTTCAACAGGTCAAATACATAAATAAAGATAAGTTTAAAAGGCTAGGTGGGCAAAATGTTATGCAGAGGTTCTGCCAGGGAAAAAAGGACTGCCCTCTCAGATGTGCCAGCCTGGGAAATCCCACACATGGGAAATATGGTCAGTGCAGGTGACCACAGTCATTTGATGCAAATGTATCACAGCAGGCACAGCTCATAAATGGGATCTCCTGTAGTCCAGGCATGGGATAGAGCTCAGATTCATAAATTATGTTGAATACATTTGTATTTTAATGTTGCAGTTTGGGAAGAATGAAAGATTATCTAGTACATCTGCATTTAACCTATTTATCATGTATGGTTTTGTTGGTATGCCTCATGAATACAGGTGACCTGCACTTTTTCTTTGACAGAAACTGATCATATTTCTAATTTTTCGATTGCAAATTCCATGCATGTGGTATAAGGATGAAAGAAACATGAAACCACAGCCAAAGAAGAGCAGAATCCTGACTTCAGCCAAACTCTATACTCCTTGCAGAGGATTGTTACATTTGTAACAGAAAGTAATGTGAAGTGCATTTGTCATCAGATACAAGACATGCAGATGGGAAAGTCAGCATGGGAGGATTTCTTTTCCTTCATATCAAAGGAGGCACAGTTTCAACTTAGAATAGATTAGAAATAGATTTTAAGGCGTGGTGGGAAAATCTGAGTGAAAAAACTTGTAGGAGTTTATCAAAAAGCAAACACCCCAACGTTAACTTTTGCTGTGTAGATAGCATACATTTCCCTTTCCCAGTATTTGTATAATTATGAGTGACTCATTCAAGCCCTGATCCTACAGACCAAGATTAAATCCCAAAAGAGGGTTTAATCCATGTCAATAATTAAATCCACATTTCTGTCTCATTGCAGGGAAGCTTCAACCCCACCATCAAACCAACAAATTGCTCTTCAGCCTGAGCCACCAAGTTACAGAGCAGAAGATTTCAGAGCAGTTTGGTTCAGCTTCCCTGATGCTTCTGGGACTGAACAAACAAAACCACAGGTGCAAACCTTGTTTTCTTTGAATGCTTCAAGGCAGGAAAGGAAAGTGAAAGACTGTGGAATAAAGTGATCTGATTGTTTTCCATTTCTGTTGATCTGATAACATTGAAAATGTTTGGCAAAAAAGTTGTTAACTTATGGCTGAATATCCCATTTTCTGAGAAGTTTGAAGCAAGGAGGTTCAAAGCTCCAAATGCAGCTTTGGAGGCTTTTTCTGCATTCTGCACATTATTGTGGATACAGATGTTTTCCTTAGCAGCAGTGGCAGAACACCCAGGGTAACATTTTTGCCCCTGGTATTAGCCTGAGTTTTCTGCTCTGTCTTGCTACAGATGCCTGAGGTGTTGGGAGAGTTTGGTGTTTCCAAGCTGTGCTTTCTTTCCATAGGAAAATTCAACTCTAGTGCAGCATCTGCTCCTTAACAAGGCAATGTCTTCTTTTCCTGCCAATGTGAAATGAAGCTTAAAGATGTCCCAATCATTGGAGCAGTTTTTCTGCTGCTCGTGACTCATCACTTAGTGCTCAGAACCAAGGGCTTCTGTTCAACTAAATCACAACACCCAGTGAAAGCATTCTGAAAAATTAAATTATGGACATGCTTAATTAAAAGGGGTTCACTCAAATAATATTACATAGAATTTCAACCAATGGTTAACCTTACTATGGAATAATAGAACAAATATAAATTGAATTGCCAACACTAATTAACAGAAGAAAGGAAAAACATCAAAATGGTCTCAGAGGCCAGCACCCTCTACTCCAAAATTGGCTCCCTGGGGTGACACGTCTTGAGGGTGAGGGCCAGCAGGTTTCTGCTGCAGGACCTGCTTGGCTGGCTCAGTTCGCAGCAGGTATTGAGAGGAGCAAACCGTGTTTTTTGGGACCAGCTGCCGACACGTGTGCCCAGAGCTGACCAGAGGAGCCCGGGCAGAGCCGTGCGTGGGGCGGGGGCGGCGCGGCTGGCAGAGCCCCCAGCCCAGCGCAGTCCGTGTTCCGTGTGAGCTGACGGAGCGCTGGGGCTGCCCCGTGCCGAGCCAGGGCCGGCAGCGAACGAGCGGGTGAGGCGGCACCTCACCTGCAGGCTTGGGGCAGACAGGAGCGGAGAGGGCTCAGGGGGCATGGGGACCAGGAGGGTGGCCGGGCCGGGGCCGGTGATGCCGGTGCCGGTGATGCGGTGATGCCGGTGCAGGTGCTGCCGGTACCGGTGCCGATGATGCCGGTGCCGGTGATGCCGGTGCCGGTGTTGCCGGTGATGCCGGTGCCAATGATGCAGTGATGCAGGTGCCGGTGATGCCGGTGCTCTCGGTGATGCCGGTGATACTGGTGATGCCGGTGCTGCCGGTGCCCGCGGCGGGCGCTGGCGGCTGCCGGACTACGAGTCCCAGCGTGCCCAGCAGGCCGGGCCGCCCTGCGCAGCCGCCGCGCCGGGCACCCACCTGCAGCCGCGCCGGGCTCGGGGCGCGGAGGGGGCGCAGGCGGCGCCGGGCTCGGAGGGAGCGCGGGCGGCGGCGGCCAGGCGCGGCCCCGCGGCGGGGTAAGGCGGCGGCCGGGCCGGGCCGGGCGGGACACGGGCGGGACACGGGCGGCGCCGCCCGCGGGGGCTCCGCGGGGCTCCGCGCAGCGCGGCGCGGGCGGGGCGGGTGTGGCGGAGCATCCCCGGCGCGGGGCGCGGATGCGCGGCGGCCCCGATCCGAGCCCGGGCGCGCCCCGGGATGGCCGCGGGAGCCGAGCGGGGCTCGGCAGGGCGGCCCCGGCACGCCCGGGCTCGGCGGAGGGCGCAGCGCCCGCCCGGCCCCGCCGCAGCTTTGACAGGCGGCAGCGCGCCCGCTTATCGCGGAGCGCTCGCATCTGCGGGGCGCGCCTGGCAGCACAGGAATTAGATGGGGCGGGTTGGTAAAATACGCAAAGCAGGTGTTTGTGTCAGTGATGGTGAGCTGCCCTCCATGGAGATCTCCTGCCTTTTGTGTGTCGCGGGTGCGGCAGCACCGGCGGAGGCTGGTTCTGCTCCGTCGCCGGGCAGCGGCTCAGAACGAGCGAACCAGTGGCAGGTTCAGGAGTAGAACGCTGATTTGGGAAATTTAGGAGCGTTCCCAAGGTCCTGAAGGAGCAAAGTGTACCCTCAAAACCTGCACATTGGCATTAGATACCACGTTCTCTCTGTTCTGTCATCTACTAATTAAAAATTATCAGGGAGCTCTAATTCAAGGGGATTTGCTTTAATGGAAACTTTGGAGGAATTTCTTCTGACAGAGTAAAAATCCACAGTTGATCAATGAGAAACATGTAAAGATAACTGAGGACTATAAACACCAAAAAGTAAATGCCAACAGGTTAGATTAACCATCCTGAGCTTAGCAGTGGCGTGAACTTCTGAAAAAAATTCTAACATTATTACTAATGAGACAAATTCAAAAATTTATCAATATCAAATATAAATTTAAAAATAATTGGAAGAAGTAATTATATTTTTATACCATGAATGATACACTGTAGATATATGCTTTTGAAAGTGTTTAGTAGAGGAAATCTTCATCAAGTTATTGGGTTGCTTATTTATAGTAAATAGATGCAATCTTTAAATTTTTTAGCATATGAAAGCTTTTCTTTAACTGGTTATTCTCAGAAATTGCCCTTGAACTCCCTCTGTTCTGCCCTTCATTCTTGGAGAGAGGAGCATGTAATGGGAAAGAAACACCTGGGATCACTGGCCTAGTACTGTAAGCATCACACCCTCTAATTCTTTGCAAGGCATACAATTACTAGAAAACTGAACTCCAACTCAGGGATGCACAGTGATGTCTTGCTGAATTATACTGACAATATCACAGTCCTTCCCATTTATTCTGCACTCATTTGCTGTCTAATGGCCTGTCTGCCTTTGTGCTGGTGCTCATTGCTGTGCACATCTTAACTGCTTTCCACTATGGATATATTTAAATTTTTACACTGGGTAAGAAAAATGGAGGCTTATGTGACTCATTTTAATGACTTCTCCAATCTAAATTCCTAATGTGTCTTTTTTCCCATTTATCCAGCTTGGTTGGGTCTGAACTTGGCCAATAGCCTCTCTCATCTTGATGATCTAAATAATTTTATTCAAAGCAGTGTGCTTTGCTCTCTGATTACATACCTTTTCTTCCTTCCCCAAATTAATATTATTTCCAATATTTTACAACTTCTGGCAAGCAATGTTTATGCATTTCTACTGTTAGTAATCTGTTTTAGGGGGTTTTTTTTGTAGCATTCCTATATTATGGAACCTCCTAGTTTGATGGCTTCCCCTAATTGAGTTTTCTTTTGACTGAGGCCGAGCTGGCTGTGCAGAGTTTTGCACTGAGGCCCCAGGTAGCATCCTGTAGCCACAGGTATTTGCCCTTGGTGGGCTAATTGTGGGGTGAATGCCTGTTCATTTTACTGGCACAGCAGACAAGAGTGGTGGTGGCTTCTGTTTAACAGAGGGTTTTGGTCATCATTATTTGGTGCCCCAGAAATTTGTAAACTTAGCTTTTAAATCCTTCTTTCAAAGAGCAGCTGGGACTGACTGTCCAGCTGCTATGCTAAAATAGGGAAATCTGAGAACAGTGGTGACAAAAAGGTGGCACTTGGTTTGTTATCTGTTGGCAGCACAGGTGGAACAATGCTGGAGTTTATGTTACCCAATGTCCTTTTTTCCTATTGATGTTTCCAACGTGGGAAACAAACACTGGTGTTGTCGTTTCCAGGGCTGCTCTGATCTATTTCGTTGTAAAAATAAAAAGTCAATTTCCAGGTAATTCCTTCTCCTGTTTGTTGTTTCAGCTGTCGGAATGTGCACATCCTGAATGGTTTTTGGCTTTGGTTTACAGATAAAATGCAAAAAATGTTGGTAGTTATGATGAATCTGTATTTTGTAACGAGAAAAAGCAGCTTAGGGAAGATGCAAGAAGGGATTTATTTGGAAGATGCCTATCAGTGGATATTATTCAGGATTTCAGTTCTGCAGTCATTAGTGCATGCTCTTAACCAGCCTTTTGGTCTCTGCTGTTCATATGTTGTTAATTTAAAAGATTCACTTAAATGTACAAGATGTCTATGGAAGAAAGAACCCACAGCCAAAGGAAAATCTGTCCAGTGCTTGACACTTGATGGTTCAATTCCTCATCTTGCCACAGACTCCCCATATGACCTTGCACAAGACATTTCTTTCTCCTGGCAGGGCAGTGAGAGGCTCTCCTGTGGCTGATGGTGTTCAGGGCTCCACAGCAGCTGCTTCCATGTAAATATGATCAGTCAGGGAGGATTCCAGAACCTGCCCTTTGGCTTTCCAAGTTTGCCTCTGTGCAAAGCTGCAGGTCCTTCCTACCCCAGTGTGTGCTTAGCTTTGCTTTCATGGTAGATGTGCTGATTACAAGGATGTAGTTCTTCACACAATACAAAAGCTGGATGAGGACAGCACCTTGTAAACATCACAGCTCTTGCTGTAAGTGCTCAGTGCTCCCCTGGGCACCATGAGCCACATGTGCTGTGTCACAGGGCTGGGAGATGGCAGCTCTGGGGCAGTGCTGACCAAGGGATACAGATCTTTACCTGTTCCACGTAAATCAGCACCTGCCTGCTGCAGACTTGCAGAGTCTGATGGTTACTGAAGGAGGTTAAAATATCATTGGTGCCCCACAGAAGATACTCAGGCCATTTTCTTCTACTTGCTATCAAATGGGCACTGATCCAAGGGCCCATCAGTCAGCCCCACCAGTACAGCCCAGCAGCAGGGTGTTTCTGTTCACGTCACACTGAAGCACACAGATGACAAATTGTGGGTGGAGCTGTCACCTCATGGTCTGTTTTGCCTGTATAAAAAGACTCTGTCCTCCAGGATTCTCAGCCGTGCCTTAACACCACCCTCAGTTTCAGACAGTGACTGTTATGTTTTTATCTTAGAAGAGCTCATTAACATGGCACAGATTTTCAAATCATCACTTAAGTTCTATAAAGGGAAGAGCCCTACCTTCCAGTTCTACAAAGTTACCAGCTGTAATGAGCATAAAGGTTGTTTCATGAGTTTATAACTAAACTTTACCCCTCTAGAAACAACTGGGAGTGTTCATCTGCAGAAGACAGGACAGACAAACAGGTCTCTGGTGATTTCCTGTGCTTGGTGCATCACTGAAATGTCAGACCACCATACACAATCCCACCCATGTGTCCAAGGCATAGGTTTGTTCTGTCATCCTCTTCTTGGTGGTAGGAATTGAGTGATTTAAAGGCTGGATTTTTTAAAGTGGAACTTAAATCATCATATGGTCACTGTATAATTAGTCATCAGATGTTTGTCTGGAAACAATTCTAATGGTTATGATCTAATAATATCATGGTACCCAGAAACCAGCTATAAATTCATCAGGCATTGTAATGAAATACTTCCTTTTCAGGACTCAATTTCATGTTTTGAATGGTTATGAGTAATACCACTAATGTTATTTTAGAAACAATCAGAAATTGGTCATTATGTAACATTCTGCCTCTGTGGGAGAAGAATCAATGTTTCATCTTTCTTTAGTCACCAGGGAAAAACCTTTCATGTTATCTGAATCAGAGGGAATACATCCCTTTATGTCTTCTATAAATAATGGTGCTTTCATATGGATAATTTTGCAATATACGTGGTGGTTATTTTTTTATAAAGGGCATGACTGAAGTCCCATTACAGTGAATTAATGTCTCATATTTTATTTGCATGGAAGTTATCAATCCCCAATTAAGCAGCCAACTGTGATGTGAACTATAGAGAAGCATAAACATTACCAAGGTTCAGAATGCCACATCCAATTATCAAGGGGAGTTTTTCATCACTGAATGATTATCCTAAAATTTCAAGCTTAGTTTAATATCAGGACAACATAATTGTTAATTATACTGCTCTCTATATAGGACTAAATCAGTTTCTGGGAACAGAGCTTGAAGTAACTCTACATTACCTCTGGTGAAAACCAGAATTTTAAATATACAGGGATTTTGAGGGATTTTTTTGCTGCAGTATGACAAAGGATGGGAGCTGGGCTGGGAGAAGAGGAGGTTTGGCCACTCTCTGACCCTCCAGAGCCCTGAGGCAGTGCCAAGTGCTGAGCTCTGCCCCTGCCAGCCCCTGAGACACCCTCTGAAAGACCCAGTTCTGCAGCTCCTCAAACAGCTGATTTGCTCTGATCCACAAAGTGACCATGCTGTCATAAATGTTAAAGGGTTAGAAAAGGTGACTGAACTGGAGTTCAGCACTCCTTATGTTCTGAAGTTCATCTGGAGGGTTTTTTTTTGAAAACAGACAGAAAATTTGGGGGATTCTAAAAGAGGAAATACTTTTCTACAGATCTATCTTCCATTTTCTATCTAAGTGAATTTCTTTGACTCATTTACTGTATCTACATCAGGACCTGTAGCTAATACTGTTCTCACTGTGCACACACAAACCCCAGTTTTGTGTTCCTACCACACCTGTGTTCTGTGCTGGCCCTAATGCATTCCTTCTACCTTTTCTGAGATTTATGAACCTCCTACTGCAAAACAGGATCTCCCAGTATACATCCCCCATATGTTCATGGTTAGAAAGTACATTGGTACATTTATCTTGCCTTTGAAGTATAAAAATTAAAAAAAAACCACCTCATTTATATGTCACACAATGGAGTATTTCTATTTTTTTTTTTTAAGTTTGAGTTTTTAGCCACTCAGCCTTATTTTCCACAGCCATCCCCAGACAGCAGAGGAGTTCCCTGTCTGGCACTGGGTTCAGTGTGTTGATGGGGCACTCTCTTGCCTGGACAGCATGGGACAATCATCCTCCTTCTGCTGAGCATCTGCTTGTGTTGCACAAATACGCCTCTTAATCATAAGGGCCCCAATCCTATTTATTTGTTCCAGTATCAATTTAACTTGGGATTAATTCCACCTGGTTTTTATTTTCATGTTTAGCTACATGAGTCTATTTAAAGAAAGGAAGATTTTTTTCCACATTTACAAATCAATTTCACAACTGTTTTTCAAAACAAAAATATCCATTGCTGTGGATACAGAGATAGTTCAAAATAGGTCATGCATCAGGATTTCCTTTCTAAGGATCAGTTGTCATGATTTGCAAAACTGAGAACAATTTCTCAAACCTGATTATTAAAAAATACTTTTTTTCCCAATAAAAATGCCAAGAACTCTATTAATAGATTATTTACCATTCATGACATCTCCATATACTTCATAATGCACATTGTCATGCAGTTTCATTCTTGGCTTATACACACTGTCCAACCTGGAAAATCACCTCCTGTGTGTCACAGCATTCTCCTCTCTGCAGGACCCCAGAGACAGATGTTTCTCTAAGTGTGTAGATGGCAGAAAGGAGCTGAAGTGCATTTGTAGCTGCTGGTCCATAGGAGATTCTACAGTTCAGGTTGTTCCAACACTTCCCAGGGGATCCAAGCAAATGCAGATGGGACCCCTGTGACATTCAGCATTAATTCAGCAGAGGAGGGATTCACTCTCAGAAAGAAACATCTGCATCAGCAGTAGAAGATTACAACAGTGTTTGGTATCAGCAGAAACCACAGCTTGGCTCCTCCTGAAAGCCTTTTCAGAAGTGTGTAAGGATAACAAAAAAGTACTTATGGAACATGGCAGGGTACAGAGGGGTTATATCACAGCTGGTGTTAACTACACCAAGCAATAAGAATTTTATGTAGGCTGACTAATGACACCCTTTTTCTCTCTGAAAACATGTTTTGAATCCTGATGTTGACAGGAAGGGCTGAAAAGCTGCCCCAAATAAAACAATATGCATTTCTTTCTTTTGAAGGAATCAGAAATAGAACTATAGCCAGGGGTTCTTTGAAGCTCACAGTGAAGGCTCTGTGCTCCACAAAGGGTTAAAAGCAGCACAGGAATGCCTGTGGCAGTTCTGCCCCTTCCAGAACCAGCACAGACCTCACCTGTTGGGCTTTGCTGCTTAACTGGGGCTTAGGCCCATGAGAAACTGGGATGCTCTGTACTGAAACCCAGTGGAGAAAAACAAATGGGGCATGTGCTCCCCCATTCCTTAATCTTTCACTCTTCCCAGTGAGTTTAAAGGGAAACTGCTCAGTGTTATCCATGGTCCCTCATCCCTCAGTGTCCCTAATGCAGAGTAACATTCAAGATGTTTTGCCTCTGTGGTTAGACTGGACATCTCCCTTCTGCTGTGTGACACCAGATCTGCTTTTATGTGCTCAAAATAACAGGGAGCTCTGGGTTAGAACTGCTTTTTTGATTAATGGAAGTTTCCACACAGTAATCATAACAAAGCAAATCCAATGGATGTAGTATGCAAGAAGTAAATAGCTGTGCACACTCAGGCCATAGTAAGGAGCTGCACAAACAGCTTATGGCTCTGTTTACATACACAAAATTAACAGTATCAAATCCAATTAGGGAGGTGGAGATCATTATCATCACATTAGACAGCAGTTTCCAGAGTGAATCAAGAGTTCAGCATTTCCTTCCCAGTCTGACTGATGCTGAATTGTTGGATTTATCTTGTTCCCTTGATTTCTGGTACTGTGACTCTGGTGAAAGGTCAATAGGGAGCATAAACCCAGGACATGAGCAATGGCAGTTTCAGCCCAGCCTACAGCAGCCTGTGCAGCAGAGTGAAAGCTCCAGAAAAGCTTTACTGCTTTCAGGGACTGTGGACAAAGAAATTCCCTAAGCAGTGTCTTCTGCTATTGTTCAGTCACAAAAGAGTGGGATTCTGCTGTGAAAGGGAAAATATTAAGGGAATTTCTGCTGCAAATATTTGCAAGCAAGAAAAGCATGATTTCAGGCTCTTCCATGCACTATCAGTCTAATAAGGATTATTTAACACAGAACTTCATGCCATGAGAGAAGTTAGGCTGATACATCTGTAATATCTGGGTTTTAAATTTCCTTTTGGGGTATCCCTGCTGGACATGGTTAAATACCTACTCTTCTTAATAATTAAAATTCACAACATTGAAAATCATGGCCTTGCTGATCCCAGAGCCACAATTGCTCACTGCAATCCTGCAGTGCTCTACATCCAGAGGAGAGCTCCTGCTACCAGGAGTCTGCACAGCTGCACTTCTCACCCTCAGCCAGGGAAACTGTCTTGGACTCTTACAAGTTGCTTTTCCTACAATATTTAATTGCCCTGACCTTGGGATTACATTTCTGTCTTTTCCAGGAATGTGATTAAACTCTAATAAAATCACTATTAAACTTAAATAGTTTTAAAAAACTGTAATCCCCTCAAAGAATTTTTTTAGCTCAGTTAATGACTGCTAGCTGAAATGTTTGTAATGAGTTTATCCAAAGGAACTTAGGGAAGGCACCTGATGCCTTAGTGCAGAATGTTGTACTGCAGCTCAATTTGGTTTTACAGTTTAAACAAATATACTTATCATTTTTAAATAAAATGGTTTCATAATCTAATGAACAATTTTGATTAAAAAATTGCATGGATTAAACATAAATCAAACTAGTGTTCTTCCTAATCACATCTTCTTAATCAAAATCATTAGCTCTTTTGTACTGTTTTTGGCCAAAATATCCCCCACATTCATCACATATGATAAAATTTTGATATTATTAGAAACTTTCATAGCAGTTGTAACTTTGTGAAACATCAGATGGCAACTACCTCCCTAAAACAAACTCTCAATTTAAAGAATGGTTGAATTCTATCCTGACATTTGGAATGGCTTGATGATGATGTTGTGCTAGGAAAACAGCAGCCACAAATAGAGCAGGAATAAGGAAAAAAAGAAAGTGTGTAGGCAAAATAATGTTTTTTCTTGGATTGGATAATTGAGTGTTTCAAGTCAAGACTTAATATGCCTTGCAGTAACCATAGAATTCCAGATATTTCAAATTTGTAAATCCACTGATTATTCCCTTCCCTTTCAATAAGTTGCTGATTTCTAGTCTTTTTGATAAATAGAAAAATGAGTTATGTTTTAATATTTTGTATTTAAATAGTGAAACTTCTAAGTAAATGAAATATTTTCATTTGGATTTGGAATAAAAGAAAAACAAAAATCAGGCTTCTAGCTCATATGGCAAGCAACAGAACCCACATGGATTTTATCAGCTTATGACAACTAAAAACCTGGCCAAAGGAAATTAGGGTTGGGGTTGATACATAAGCCAGTTGGCTGGTTTCCATATCAACCATAACTGAAATTTGTGAATGCAAAAACTCAGCTGTAAAACTGCCCAGCTGACTGTGTCATTTGGAGAGTGCTGGTGCTGGGCACATTTGGGAGGGCCTGGAGCACACTGCAAATCCCCACATAATGCTGATTCTGATCATAAATTCATTCTTCCTCTCCATCCCTTTACAGGCTGATTCTGGTTCTAGAATTTGTTCTGGACAAGAAAAAAAAAAAAAAAAGAACAAGTAAAGACAGAGAGTCCTTTGTCATATTGTCATATGACAGATAATATGACAATGACTGTTGTGCTCATGCAAATGAGATCTTCTTGTTCCCAGTTGGTTGGGATCATCTAACAAGGAATCATATTCAAATTTTAAAACTGAAAGAGTTTGTGAAATACTAAGTCCATATATTTTTCATGACTGTTTTGAGCTTCTGCAGGCCCCCATGCAGCAGACTGAATTACAATATTTAGAGCTATAACTAGCATCTCCTCACTCCAAGAATTTTGATGATAAGTGCTATCATTAGTATCCAAACATGCTGAAGTAAGACTGCCAGTGTACCTGAAAGATGCTTAGGTGAGCAGGATGTGCCAAAAAGTCAGCCAAGATGATGTGGGTTAACTTTCAGCCACCAGCAAAGGTGGGATATGATAGAATGCCTCAAGGCATTATATTCTGGTTTTTGTTTGTCAGTGTTGAACTGTTGTCTGTGACTCTCAGTTTCCTTTGCTTCTGGCCAAAAGAACAAACAGATACTGTTTCCAAGCAAATGAAATAAACCAGCTATATTTCTATGAAAAAGGAAAAGTTGCTAATATTTTCCTTATCTGTCTCCAAGCTGCTGTTTGCTGTGCCCCCAGGCACACTGATCCCATCCTTGCCATTCCTTGGCCACTGCTGCCAGGACATCCCACACCCCCTGTGCTGTGCCAGGACATCTTGCTGCTTTGTTTTCATTAATAAGTGTCAATGTGACCCTCAGCACGTGGGCTTTGCAGGACTCTCAGCTAGATGGAGATGCTCACAATGCTTTATTGTTAGCAGAGAGCCAGGCTGAGGAGCTCAGTGGCCCTGGATGGTTGAAATCCTGAGCAGCAGCAGAGCAGAGCAGCAGGAGCCATGTCTCTGCCCTTCAGAAAGGAGCTGGAGAAGTACAAGAACATCAACGAGGATGAAATACTCAGCAAGCTGTCAGAGGATGAACTGAAGCAGCTGGAGCATGTTCTGGATGACCTTGATCCTGAGGTTAGTGTGATGATTGCAATGCTGCCTATTAGAAATGCAGCAATTTTTATTTCTATTCTGTTACAGTGGGGACAGTGTACCCTAAAGGATGAGCAGCTCAGCTACAGACATTTTGGTTCTATTCCTGCTGTGCTACTTTTCTAAAAGCCACTGTGCTCTTGGTCTATCCCATGTCTATTTAGACATGAGCTTGTCTGCAATCTAAATCTTTAATCATGTTGGCACACTGCAACACAATGAGAAGCTTTTTATGGCTGCTGTTTCTGAGCACAGCAATAAACAAACATAACCTGTGTTTAGGGAGATCAGATCTTTTGAACTTCTGAAATCTGTTGACCATGTGGTTCAGCACATATATTTTTAGCTAAGAGAACATATTTGGACATGGTTAAGAAAAATAGGATTCAGCTGCATAACTGTCCCAGAGACTAAGAATAATTGGGATATTTGAAGACATTCTCACAAAGAATTTAAAGATCTCTGGTCTGAGAACCACTGGATCCTACAATTACAAGATTACAGTCACAAGCATGCAGGGAATTGTGACTGTAACTACCCCAAAATATTCAAACTGATGTAGGAGTTTGAAAACTGGCAGATAAAATGTTTTATCTGGAGGCAAAATGAATTTGAAGAAACACAATAGATTTATAGCTTCTAGTTCTATAGCACCAGTTTACCTGGAAATTAATGGGGGCTTTACTATTCTCTCCTTCCAGGTTGCCACTTCCCACATTACTGCCACTTCTACATTTTCTGGTCTTTTGGTATTTTCAAGTATCTGGCATCTCAAATGGAGACACAGAAAACCATTAAAAAAGCAACACCAAGCAACCAAATAAATCAGGCCATGGTGCATTTGTAGTTAATGCTATATATGTGCAGTGAATTTGGAGCACTCTGGGACATTTGTGCATGCACAGTAAAATAACTGGTGACTTGAGCTCACTGGATTTGTTCAGAATTTCCAGGGCATTTGCCATGGATCAGATTTACTGTGCATGTTCTGGCCAGTGAGGAAATGTTCTGAAGTACTCTGGGCCACCTTCAACACATTGGCTTTACTGCAAGGTCCACCTACCTGTATTTCTTTCTGAGATTTCCTGTGCTGAAATGTGGGGACCTTGTGCATATTCCTGTGTTACAGGGTGCAGATGAAATCACAGGATCCCACAGCTATGTGTTGAAAGTGGGAATTATCTGCTGGCTTCCTCATACTCTGAATAGCTGAAGTCTACCTCATTCACCAGTCTCTTTAGTGCATGCCATTCGTTTCTGAAGTCTGAGAGACATCTGCTTTAGAATGAAAGGAATTTTTTTTAGTGACAGTAAAAGAGTAAAGTAATAGAAGGAAATGTACAGAAAACATCCTTGTCTATATACCTGGACTGCAAACTCTGGTTATAATATGTATAACAAAGGACTCTGACCTTACTTAGTTCTTTGGTGCTGTGATTGTAAATATGGTTGATACAAATATTAATGGGAAATAAATCAAGAAGATTGAATAATATGCTGGGTTTTGTGGTCACATTTCGGCAATGTGTATTACTGCTGTCACTAAAGAGCATTAGGCAAAGAATGATTTCACTTAAAAAGCAGCAACACTGAGCACTTTGGAGCACTGTGTGAAGCTGCCTGCTGTCCTGTCCATGCCCCTGTCTCTCACAGAATGCCCTGCTTCCAGCTGGATTCCGGCAGAAGGACCAGACCACCAAAGCTGCCACGGGCCCCTTCGACAGGGAGCGCCTGCTCTCCTACCTGGAGAAGCAAGCACTGGAGCACAAGGACAGAGAGGACTTTGTGCCCTTCACAGGGGAGAAGAAAGGTATGTGCACCCCTGGGCTGGCACTGGGGAGGGGCTGGGTGTGCAGTGCTGTGTGGGGTGTGCTGGACACAGCAGTGGGGCTGCTCAGGGCAGGGCAAGGCTCAGCAGCAGAGCTGGAGCTGCTGGAGCACAGTGCAGGGTTTGTCTGCTGCTGGTGTCTGTCACTGCTCTGGAGTCCCAGGGGTCTGTGGCTGGTTAGTGACCTGTCAGGGATACAGGGACATGGGAGCACCAGTCCTGGGCTCAGTCACTGCTCCCTGGCCAGCCAGTGCTCTGGGTGCACCCTGCAGGAACTGTCCCTGCTAAGCATTAGCCCATGCAGGACTAGTGCAGTGGGGAAGGCATTCAGCAGGAAACACACAAATGTGAATCGTGAATTGTGCCTACAACTGCTGTAAGTAACAGCTCAGGAAATACAGTTACAAAAAATAAGGATTTTTCCACTTGTTTACTAGCACATCTGGCAATGCTATTCATGCAGACACACTTTCCCTGCTACCCTTGTCCTACAGCTACAGGAAAATAAGGGGAATAACAGGAAAACTTAATTCTAATAATTTAAACACTGTTAGGATAACCTCAGGGCAGGAACAGTCATAATTTAAACAAACAATATTCCTTTAGCACCACTAGCTCCTTTTCCTTGTTTATAAAATGTGGACAAAAATGCCTGGCCTCAAGCAACCCCTTCATTGGAGAAGGAACTTCCTAAGTCTGGGCCCTTTTCTGGCTATGTAATGGATTTGCCATTATTTCAACAGTATCTGCTTAAGGGGAAGCAGATACTTCAAGAAAGTCAAGGACAGCATTTTTTACATTATGTACCATTACCGAAGATGTAAACTGTTATTTATACAATGTGTCATAGGCCAGGAGTTGTTACTATCATTACATTGTGTTCTCAGACTTTGTGATTTCAGACAAATGAGACATTTTTCAGCTAGATCTGATGGTGTGCCATTTCCCCCTGCAGCACATTCTTTAACCTTCCTTTCCCCCATGTAAACACCTCCTATTGCCCTTGCCAGGGCTGGTTGTGAGCCCCCTGACACAGTGAGAGGGCAGAGATCCTGCTCAAGCACACACTGTGCAGGAAGGAAAACACTTTACTGTGATATAGATTTATTACCAATTGTTTCCAGTTTCCTACACACTCTGTGTCAGAGCAGGACAAGTCACTGCTTGCAGGTCCCTATTATTTATACCAACACCTTCAGTCTCACCTTACTGATATTTACAGACTCCAAATTAAGATATTGCATTTCACTGTGGTTGTATCTGAGGTCTCCAATTAAGCTTGAAACATCACAAAAGCCAACAGTGTGTGGAATTGCATTTACCCATAGGGCTGGCCCTTGATCTGTACAAAATGAGTCCCTGCATTGTCCCTGACAGTGGTACTGTATGGCCTGGGCTGTTTATTCCATTTCAGTTTTCTTTTGGTGAAGCTAAAACAATATTGTTCCTACATTTGCTTCCAGATGCCCTTAAAGTGCTTATTAGTGCTGCTTATTAGTTCCTGGTGTCTCTGGTGTGGAAATACCACTGCTTTGCAAACACAACCAACCACACATTTCACTTCCCCCTGAGCACAGGGTGAATGCAGCCCTCCTAGCATTTAAAGCTGTTCTTAATTTGGCTTTTGATTCACTGTGTTAATTTCCTTCAAAATTACAATTTCAAGAATTATTACAATTATGAGGTAACGACAGCATTTTAGGCTAAATGAATTATTCCCTTAATTTCCTCTGTTCTTTGCACAATACAAATTCATGACAAAATCCTCAGTATCAGCTTTAGCAGATTAAGTCAAATGAAAACAACCATGTGTTCTGTGATTTCTGCAGTCATTTTACAATTATAATCTAAACACACAGAATTATACTACATTTTCTTTGAAGTCAGAGGCCAAATGTTATGAAAATACCCTTTGTTTCTTTGTTGGTTGGAAATAATTGAATTAATCTGAGATCTGATGAGGTCCAGTACCTTGACAATTGAGAGCTGATGGGCTGCACAGTGTCATTTTTTGTGCTGCTTTAAGGGAACTGGCTTTGAGAACAAAGTTGTTTATTTTGAGCTTGGCATATCCTGAATTGGTACTGGAGTGTGAGTCCTGCTGCCCCTCTGTGGCTTGGCAGGAGCTGTCCTACAAAAACACCACCAAACTTCCAGCAGTGCAGAGGCTGAGCTTTACAAAACCTATAACTGAAATCTCCATCTGCCAATGCACTGAAATCCTCCCATGGTTGGATGATAATCCTCCTAATTGGTTGAATCTGGTGAAAAGTGATGAATGTTCTACAAAATCCATGTGTGGCTATTCCTGGGTCTTAGAATCCATGCTTGTAACTGCAGTGTTACTTATTTTGACATTCTCAAATAAAAAAGAAAAAAAGAAAAAAACAACAGGATGGCTGTATTAAAATATAAATAACTCGATTTGCATTTAAAAGAAGATATTTCCCATGAAAAGAAACAAAGAAAGACATTTTCAAGATCTGATACTACATGCTAGATTTAAAGTTGCTTTAATTAGAGAATAATTAGTATTCTTCCAAAGCTCAGTAGTTAATTTGGGAAAAATAATTTAAATTTCTAAAATGTGTCCTCAGAAGAATTCCAAAGAAGGATTTCCCTTGAGGAAAATCTTATTTCTCACCTTCTGGATGTTGATGGTCTCTAAGGTATATTTACAGATTGGTAAATATTTATATGATTATATTACATAGATTTCTGTTAAATTATTTCATTACACTCTAGAAGCAGAGTAATGTAGCCATTCTGTTAATAACCCCAAATTAATTTGATGCTATTTCTGCTAGTCAAAAATTAAAGTCTCAAGCAGCTCTAAAATGCATCCAGGTGTGTATATTTGGGAGGAATTTATGCAAATTTGCCATTTGATATTTAATTTATGGCTTAAGAATATTTGTGTGTCAGTAGGATTAGAGTATGTCAAGTGTTGCTTGAAATTTTGTCAGTGTTTTGTATTATATTTATCTGCCACTAGGAAAGCATTCATTTTTTCAAATTAAGGAAGTGGGATACTTCTACTGAATGTAAAGTGATATTTCTACCAGTTCTTTCAGTTATCATAAAAAGCTAAAACTTGGAAATTCACTGATGAGCTGAAAAGAAGGTGACATTTAAAATATCCTCCTTCCAGACTAGTCTGTGTTACATCGTGATTTTTTATGTACTGTGACTGCCTCTCTTTTTTTTTGTTGTTAATATTTCATTAGAGAGCTCTTACCAAGAAGCAGTACCAAGCAGCTGCTCAAGGACAAAACTCAGTTGCCTGTGTTGGTCTCTATATGCTGAGCAACCATAAGGTTTTGATTGTCCTGGAAAACAAGCCAAAACAAATTCCAGAGCTGACAGGGATATCCAGAATGGTTAAAACACAGGAAGTGTTAAATGTGAGCCCAAGATGGGGAGGCTGTTTGTGCAGGGAATTGCCTTGTTTTTGATTGTAATTGTGGTTTCAAGAGGATGGAGATGTTTGGCAAAAACAATCAAACTTATGGGATGCATTAGGGCTTTGGCTCTCTGCCATATTGCAGCTTGGTAATGTGCTTCATTAATTGCTGTGCAAAAAGGATTTAAGCCTGTATGGGATAAACCTCAGATTCCAGTGGAGATTCAAAGTTTGCCCAAACCAGGGCTGAAATGATCACAGGCACACACCCAGAGCTGGCCACTGAATGTTTTCAGGCTGCTTTACCCACATCCTCCCTCATGCAGCTCAGGGCTGGTTCTTCATTGGAATGCACCATTGTGTGGTTTGAAATGATCTGGTGGTTTTCAGGAGCTCTTGTGCAGCACAGATATCTGTTAGCAATGAGCACTGGAGGTGAAGAGTAAGGGCTGGTAACTGGGGCCATGGTGATGGGCAGTTTGTGTTTATTTTGTGTATTTTGGATTTGTTCCTACTTAGGACAGATGTTTAAGAAATCCTTACATAGAACCTGATGGTCTGTGGAAGTCACTTTGACCCTGTGCACTTAACACATATTGCTGGGACAGTGGTTATCAGACTTCCATCACTTCCATGTGAAGTATCATTTTCAAATCCATGCATGAGCCAGGAATGAAAAGAAGAGATGGGGAGCATAAGGGGCAGTGCAGGTGCAGAGCACCCAGAGCTCTGCCAGTGATGTTTTCTCTGCAGTACATGTGACCTCAGTGAAGAGCTGAGTCCTGCTGTGACACAGACATAAACTGGTAACAGCACTGCTGCTTCTGCTTTGTTCCTGGGCTTCTCTGAACTGTATGGCACTAATGAAACATAATTCTAAAAAGTTCTTCTGTTGTGAAATGTCATTAGTTATGAAAGGTTGCTTTAAGGATTGCTGTTTCAGCCCTTCACCACTGTCCCTGTTTTCTACAAGGTCTTCTGCTTCTTGCCAAACCATTTTATTTTGAATCTGATCCAGTTCTCATCAAAGTCATGGAAAAACTCCAGTGGATTGGCCTATTATTATTTGTGGCTGGAAAGGGAAGGAGGACATGCTTGTATGTGATTAAATACTAACATTTTCAGCTGAATGATAAAAGGGAAAGGGAAGAAAGTACCAGAGAACTTTTGGCCAAACCTCTGTTTTCAGTTGCTCTGGCAGAGACCATCTGTGTTGTGGTGCTGTGCCAAGCAGAGTATCAATGCAGCACCAGTAATAAGGACAGACATTTTCAGAAGGTCAGAGTCCTAGAGCAGATGCTAATGAGTTCCAATTCCACTGTGTCTGACAGAATGCTTTCAGAGGTTAGGGTTTAGTACAGACACACACTATCTTTCTTGGATTGATGGCAGTTGTTTCACCCTCAGTGCTTAAATGGTTTGTTTTAATTTTTGCCACCTTTTTCCTATTCTTTAGGGCTTAAATTTAGAGCTGATGCTTGTCTCTTAAGGCACTGAAAGTGTTGCAGTTGCTGACAGTAATGCTTAGCCAGTGCCTTTCACTGCTTGCTTTTCTAAGACTCTCTTTTAGTTTCTCTGACTTTGCCAAACTTGCACAGTTCACAGTGAAATTTCCCATGCTGAGAGGCTGCCTTGAGTTGAATTTTTGGAAAGTGTCAGCAAAAAGGTCTTAGCTGCTTCCAAGAACAAGATTAGGAGAAAACACATTGTTTTAGCCATCTAGAGCAAATTTTTCCAGCTGGTTTTTTATGACCTGCAGTGCCTCCATGCTTTGAAGAGAGGACTTGAAATATATGCCCTTTGGAATCCCCAGGGAAATATACTGGCATCTTCAAAAATATTGTGCTTTCTTGTACATGCAGTTTGTTGTAGTGTTCTCCAAATGCTGCCCCTGCAGTGAGTGCTGCTCAGAGCTCCTGTACAGGGGGCACGTGTGGCACATGTCCCCAGAGGGACCTGGCACCCTGGGCTCTTGGGGTGTTCTTGAAATTCCTCATCTGAGAGGCTCCTGTCACACCAGGACAAGGGCAGGGAGACTCCCTCCTGCTCTGGCAGAGCTCCCCTTCCTTTGTAAGGGCACTGGAAGGGAGAAAAAAGAGTTAAGAGCCAGCAGAGAGGTTGGAGCAGAGGTGGAGGGAGGGTTGAGTTGCTGTGTGAATATTCCAGGATGAAGGACTGGATGTGGCAGCTCTGGGGAAAGCAGCTGTAGAAAAGAACATCTGTAAGGAAGGGAGGGCAGAAGAAAGGGAGGTGGTGGGAAGGGTCAGGACTCAAAGATTTTCAAAGCCAGGAGACACAGGGGGCAATAAGGGAAGGAAAAGAGGAGAAGAATGTGTTGGGTGGGAGAAAATAGGCCAGAAAGGAACATAACTAATGTGGTGTTGAGCTCTGCCCATGTTTGAAGGGTCTTTGATGTCCAGGAGGAGGTGCAGTGGCACAGTTTGAGTTTCTTCTCCTCTGCCACCATTCCACATCAGACAAAGAGCTTTCTGCTGGCTTGGTGGAGTGGGTAATCCAGGAGGTAACCCAGAGGACTTCATCCTAACTTGTGATAATCCATGTGAGGGTCTGAAGAAATTCTGGGCTTCCTTCTACTTTAAAAGGGTTGGCTTTTGTTTATTTTTGTTTGAGCAAGCATACTTTCCAGGTGAGTTCTTTGAAGGGTATTGCTGCAGTGGCAGAATCACAGCGTGCTGGTCAAAGTCAAGGATACTGGTGCAATTTAAATTCACTTTTTATGTTTATGCACAATGGATTTTGTAACTTTGGAATGCTTGTCTTTGCAGCCTTCCTATTCCATTGTCATAATTTTTAAGGTGTAGAATATGCTGACACTAATCCAAGAACAACAGAGCAGCAACAATTAGGATACTGCATTTTTATTACTACTGGCTTTCAGCTTCATGCTTACTTGAACTTGGCCTGTTTTCTTCTTCATAATACAAATTTATTCTTGGTAAGGACTACTTTAGCTCAATTTTTATAGAATATTTGTAGGGAGGGGTTTAAGAAAACCTCAACAGAAAAGAATAGTGTAAAATGGAAAAAGTGAATCAGGTGGCTGTGATTTATGCAAGGCAGATTTCCAGGATTATTGAATTTCACTCCCAAGGTCAGTGTAGCATTCTGTAATTGAGAACAAACAGGCACTCACTGTAGTCAGTGATTCATTGAGAAGTCAGAAGTAGTAAGTAACCAGGCATTTTCTTGAAAGTACAATAATCTGAGTTAAACTTTATAGGAAAAAAAAGCACATTATTGTTTTACAAATATGGCAGAAAATGCATTTGTGTTATAAAATTAAGTAAATATCCTTAAAAATTGATTTTAAATAAAAGGAGATTTTTTACAGCTAATATAAGTGGTCTTATTTCCCATTGCTCTGTGTTTTATTGAGTTTTGGCTTGTACCACTATGACTTGTACAAGATGGGAATAAATACCAAGTATATACTAAATATAAATAAATACTAAAGTAAAAATGATGGCAATTTATATTTATCCATAAAAGCCAAATGACATTAAAAGGAAGGAATAGAGGACATGTACCAGAAATGCTGCTCCAAATGCTGCAAATTATAAACAAACATGAAATCCTCAAAATGTTTTAGATTGAACTTGCTACTAAAATCCTACCAAGTGCACTACCCAAATTCCTTTTTCTCCCCCCTCCTTATATAACAATAAAAAACTCACTTCAGGAAAATACACTTGAAGCAGTTCCCTGCTCAGCTAATAAATCCTGCTATAGATGTGCATATGGTAGTTAATTATTGCTGTATAAGAAGGTGGGGATCTCATTTCCTTGCTTTGCTGACATTTAAAACAATGTCAGCATTGTTTTCATGGGGACATTTGCACAGTGCATGAAAAGAGACCTGGCTGAACCAAGTGGCAAAATGACATCTATGACTACATGACTGTTCCCAGTGAATTTCCTTTCTTATAGATAATTTACTTTCCTTTTACCTTGCTCCACATTTCTGTTTCTCTCTGAAGTGCTTTTCTCTGAATCTTCCTTCCCTCTGGTTGCCAATGGATTTTGTTTCCCATGGTCTCTTTTGAGGAAAACATGAACCATATCATATTTCAGTTTCAATAGAAGTCTTGTTTTAGCAGTGGGTGAAAAGGAGTGAGTCTGCTGTTAAACTGAGCCAAGGCAAAACTCTGCTCACCCTCACAAATCCCAGGTTTGTAATAAACTGCCTCAGTCACCATCCAGTTCACCCCAGACACTTACCCCAGTTTGGCCAAAAGAAGGGGAGAATTGCAGTGATGCACACTTAAAATTTCACACTTGAAGAAAGCACTTGGGATCCCACACACTTTGGATTTCTATGCTTGTGTGAAAATAAAATTATATTTTACTGCAATTGTATTTTGGTTTGCAATTAAACAAGAGATATATTATTTTTATACAGAAGTGTGGTTATTTTTGTCCTGTTAACATGTATAAACAGAACTTTTGTCACCATGTTTTTCATTGGTTGAAAGTTAAGCTGTTAAGACAGCACAGAACATTTGCATATTCTGGAGGCAAAAGATAACACAGCCAAAATTAATTATACCACATAGAATAAAGTAATAATAAAGTACCTTCCAAAGCACAGTGTGAATATAAAGAGCACCAAGGGCAGCAGCCTTTCTTTATAAATCTCACTTTGTAATAATAAAATGTCACTATTCCTCCAAGGCTTCATCCAAATAATAAATTTTAAGTTGGACCATTTAATCAAGGAAGCCACAATCCATATTTTATTTTGTCAGTGAATTCCATGATGCACTGGATAATAAATTTACCATGTACAGATGTGGGACTAGGAGACATCTCCTGAATCTTTAAACTCTGTCCTTACATAGTGAAGGAAAACTGGTTGACAGGTGTCTATAAACAGAGTTTTGCAGCTGGTGCACAGGTAATGAATTCCTAATAACATGCTAAATATAGAAGTTTTTCTAACCTCCATCTGCTGTGCTACAGCATCTCTTCACAGTGGAATGTTCTTATCTAGATAGCAGTAAAAAGAGTATTTTTAAAACACCACTGGGTGCCAGCAAGGCCCATACACATACATTAAGGATATATATTACTATCTTTGACATGACCTTGCCCCTTTAAATATTTCATATAACCAATAATAGAATTATTTTTGTAAAACATTTGCCAAGAATGAATTAAATGAAACTATCATTGGGAATCATATACACATTCAATGATATTTGGGCTGTTATCCAAGAATTACATATGCCTGAAACAAATGTTTAAAATTGTATTCCTATATATGTGAACTGTACAGAAGAGGTATGAGGTTTCCATCACCTCTTGATTTCTTGCTGTGCAAGATACTTGACCTTCACCTATCCAAGGGCCTTAGAGAAAGACCAGCCACATGTTGTGTCCAGTTTAGTCCAAACTCAAGGTGCTGTGTCCCCTTGCAATGTTACGTGTGAAAGTACAGTCTTGGGTCAGTATTTGTTAAAAGTGTGACTCTTTGAGCCTCTGAAGCATCACTTACTGCCTGATGGAGATGTTTTGTCTGCACAAGCATCTGTGGAGATTGTGGCAGCACAGGGAGTCTGAGGTCTGACCACCTGTGCTACTGTTAAATCTGGAGAGCATCACTGACCTATCTTTGCAGAGTGTTTCTTACCCCAGATTTCCATTTGGTTTTTGTTTGCTGCTGGGATGAAAGGAGCTGGGATGGCTCTCCTTAGTTGCTGTGACTCAATGCAGTCACAGTTAAAATGGTTCTCACCTTTCACCCACCAAAGGCTTCTATCTTCTTCAAGCATTTCAGAAATTTCCATTAAAATTTTTTTCTGAGCTTATTCAGTGATTTGAGTCATGGAAACTGACAGCATAAAAATGGCTGTAGACAAACTTGTATAAAAGATAGAAATGAATTGGAAATTACTACATGAAAATGATACTTTGGACCTTAATGGGGAAAAACAAAGCCACAAAATAATGACAGTGTTGAAAAACCAGAGGCAAAGCATTTAAAATTCAATACTAAATATCAGAATTACATTGGCATTTGAGAAAGTCACAGGAATAGATGTAATGCTTCAAACATTACATCTAGAGTGTACAAAGCTGCACAAAAAGAAAATGCAAAGCTGACACCAAAGATCATCACAGCTTCATTACAACAGGATTAATTAAGGGCTGCTTGAGAAGCATTGCTGGGACAAGGTGAGGGGACAGCACAGTGGACAGCAGACCATGGGAATTCACTCAGTTTTTGGGGCAGTGGCATTGTCTGTTGGCTGAGGCATCACCCAGTGTGGCACTGACTGGAGAGGCTGCTCAGGAAAGCTGAGTGGGAGAACAGCCCAGCAGTGCTGGTGCCTGGAGAGCAGCTCCAGCTCTGATTTAAGGGGCCTCACTCCAGGCATTCACAGTTACATCATCACAGCACTGAGGTTAACCATCATTGCAGCCTGAAGGAGTCATGGAACTCATTGTGCTGTTCCTGGGTTTATCCTGCAGTTTCCTCATTTCAGCAGACAGGCCAATGACCTCAGTCTTGGGGGAATATTGCATGGAAACACATCTGCTAACCCAAAGGTATCAGCAGGATACAGAGACAGACAAATACGTCAGGAGTCTTTCTTGGGCAGCCTGTGGTTCAGTTCAGACTTTTCAGGCCTGCACAAATGATCAGATCAGGCTGGTTATGTGGGTGATCATCAGGAGACACAGAGGGGAAAATACTGTGGAGGGGCTGGGAATAAAACTGAGTTACTGGAAGAGAACAGGTTTGCTGAGCTTTCAGGATCATGTATGGAAGTTCATGAAATGAAAGGTTCTTGCAGTAGGATGGTTTTAACTGCTCCTAGTGCCTCGTTTAAATATAAGGATGAAATTTCTGCAAGCTTTTTGTGTAGACCTGATTCTGCCTATTTAAGGACACAGGACCTTCAGAAAAATCCCAGCTGGGACTCCTCCTGAGAGCAAATTTCCTAAAATAACAATCACCAACACAGAGCAGGAATCTGCACCTTTTATTTTTAGACTTATTAAGATCCTGGTGTGGAGGATAACATCAAGTAAGAAAGAGAAAAACACGCATGTGATAATATTTCCAAGCAGTTCCACTCTCACAGACCTATTTGTCTGCTGCCAGGAGGCAAAGAAGTTGTTCCAATAGTTCATTACTCACTCTGGCTTTTTTTCTTATCTTAGGAAAAATATTTATCCCTAAAGAAAAGCCTGTGGAAACCCGCACAGAAGAGAAAGTCACCCTGGACCCAGAATTGGAAGAGGCCCTGGCCAGTGCTTCAGACACTGAGCTCTATGACCTTGCAGGTTAGAAAACACTTGGGTGTGATCCTCCCAGTGTCCAGCTGTTCTCTGCCCAGCCCTGTCCCCAGGAATGTCTCACCATGGCCCCTCAAGCACCTGGTGCTGCTCGGAGGTGGCCACACCTTACCCAGGACAATCGAAATGGGGCTCAAAGCTGCTGCATTTCAGATTTCTCTGCTTAAAACTGATGTTCCAGGCCAGGGGGGAGGATGAACCAGCTCATGTGATTTGGGAAGGGGAGGGTGGGCAGTGGGCTGCAGGATGGGATGCTGGCACTGCCATGGAAGTGACTGATCCTGCTGTATCCACACTGTTTATACCATATTACTGCTACCTCCTCTCAACTCTGGCATCCCATATAACCAGATAAACCTGTCACAGCATGCAGTGGATGAAATCCTGAGTCTATGAAGAAATTTGGAATCTAACCCCTTGAATGAGAAAATGGTTGCTAGGTGGTTAGACCTGGGTATCTTCACCACTTCTGATTATTTTCCAGGCTTGTTAATACCAATGTGCTTCCATAAGAAGCCCTGGTGGGAATGCCAGTGCATTAAACTCATCACATGCACAGTGAAATTCTCAGATACACCAAACAATAGAACACTGGAGTAATAAGAAGTTCAGATTGTGTGTTAGGGAAGAGAAGTGATTAGGAATGTAACATTGAAACAATTGACCCAGGAGGTTGTGGGATTTCCATCCCTGGGTGTTTCCAGGCTCCACTAGACAAAGCCATGTCTGACCTCATTAATGCTGGCAGTGCTCCTGCCTGAGGCAGAGGCTGGACAAGATGACCCACAGTGGTTCCTTCCAGCTGGCACTCCTGGGATATACATTCTGCACTGACTCAATTGTTCAAAAATCTGTATTGGAAGTGTCTGCATCTCCAGAATTTGGAGCCCAGAAGACTCTCCCTACAAGCAGGCATGACACACACAGTTAACATTTTATAAAGGGGGTTTTGTTTGGAGAACTAAACTACAACTTGTAGCAGCTTGTACAACTTTCCTTCAGTCTGTGTTCCTGCCACTAACATTGTGTCCTCTTGCTGGTGTTCACACATTTCAGCTGTTCTTGGAGTGCACAACATGGTCAACAACCCAAAATTTGATGAAGCAGGAGCCCGTGGCAAAGATGGAAAAGGAATTGTGAGAAGTAAGCAAGCAGATTTCTTTTGTGGGCTGCATGTCATCTTTAGGGACTTCTACACCTGTAGGTGGGGGCTGTTGGTCTAATTTAGTGTAACAGGGTCTAATTTTGGTTGATCTAATTAATGATGAAAGGTGATTTTTTAAAAGTAAATACAATCTTAAAATTCATTATAATAACAACAGTAGTAGAGAACCAGATCATTCCTAAGGAAATTTGTTTTCCTAGAGAGCAGTATCTGACTCTGCAGAGGTGTTTGAAAGAGTGGGAGTATTTAAGAGGCCAAGACATATAAATTTCCATTCCACTTCAGTTTAGGCAGAAGGCAGAAAACAGAGTGAGCTGTAGCTGAGAGTTGGCCACAGTTAAGGCCAGGCCATCTTGCCCCAAGTACCTACACTTGGAAAATGACTTGCAAGCACTGGACTCAGGTGTGGCAGGATCCTGTCAGAGTCACATTGTGACCAGGATCACAGCATGAGCAGAGTCACCTGGAGCTGCATTCACAGGGAGGCAAAGGCTGCCTGGATGTGCTCCTGCCCCAGCCACTCCCTCTGGTGTCCCAGCTCCACCTGGGACAGGCTGTGTAAACAGTTCTGTGCTTCCCTAGGGACACAGGAAAGGAACCCTTCTAGAAATCCCCCAAGAGAAACAGCTGTAGTTACTAAAAACAAATCCAGAAATGTTTGCACTAAGTAAACAGAGCTTTGGTGAATCAGATCTTAGCTCAGAAACCTGCAGGAGGCTGGATGGAGGAGAAATGGGTGCATCTGAATTCCAAGCTTTTCTTGAGAGCTGCCAAGCCTTGATCCAGAGATTGTCACCTGGGATATCAAGTGGTCTAAACTTTATTTTTTAAGGCAAAACTGCAGAATGTCCTTTCCTAGGGAAACAGTACTAAAAAAATGTTTTATTCTTTTAAAGCCATGAGAACAGCAGCTATCTTTACCAAGGGCTTTCTTTTCCATCTTCCATTGCTAAATGGGAAGTGAGAAAGTAGAAGTCACCATGTCACTTCATTTTTCTCAGGATAAAGCTGCTCTGCAAGCCTCCCCAGTGGGGCCCTGTGTGAGCTGCCATCTATCTCATAACAGGCAACTGCATGCATTGCTAATCCTCATAGATTTCAGAATATTTTTGTTGTACTGAGTCAAAAAGTCAGCTATGTGAGTCAGCTAAACTATGCTCCAGTCACAGACCCATGAACCAGAAAATCACCATCACATCACTGTATTCTTTGGTCCAAAAGCAACACCTTTACTTGACCAAGTGAAATGCTTCAGTAAAAATTTGTTCATCAATGTGGCAAAACAGCACCATGATTAAAGAAACAAGAAAAAGTCACGGAAAGAAACAAGTAGAAAATTAAAATTCCTCCTAACTCTAGACTGACTACACTGTGATGTCTAACCTGAGGATGGGGTGCTTGTGTCTCCCCTGCTCCCAGGCTGGCAGGGTGCAAAAAGTGCAAAAAATGTCTTGCTTTTGTTGTTTACTTCTATCCTTGCATCCAAGGTGAATTCTCTAAACATAGTTTTCAATTCCCAGCTCCCTAGGAAGGCTGAAGTGTTATTCAGGGATATGTGAGGTCTCTTATGGAATTAGTAAAAAAAAAACCTTGGCATCAAAGGATGCAGAGGGAAAACCAGCTCAAGATTTGTCTATGAACATCTCTACTATGAGTATGAGTTCTAAAAAAAGATGTGGTTTTGTTTTGGCCCATGATATGGCATGAACTTTTACCCATTGCAATGAACAGTGCGTAGAACACTGAGACTTGAGCACAAGTCTTCAAAATCTCTCCCTGTCTGCAGCATAAAATAAAAGGATTCAAACATTCTTGTGGTCAGCAAATATTCCTTTCTTGCTTCTAGTGGCTTGGGTGGTCAGGGTTAATAAATTAATCTCCACAACTATATGTGTGGGAATTAAAAGTACTAATTGTGTTCTAAGCTATGATTTTTATGCATCTCTGAGAATATTTATAGCTCATAGCTTCCAGCACTAAATACCACGGTTCTTTGGAACATGACTACTCAAAGATTTCATAAATCTTGGTGCTGGCAGACAGACTTACTTTTCATGCTTTGATGGTTTTATTATTTAGAAAGCGCAGATGTTGCAATTTTAGAAGAGCTAATTGAATTTTTAGTAAGGCTGATAGTATCAGCTGAGAGAGGAGGAAACTGAGGGGCCTCCTGCTCATGTTGCTTTATGTAGCACAGTCTATTCATAGGTGCAGGGACATTTTCTCACTAATATAATGGGCAAGTTCTGAGCACACCTTTCTTTACAGATATTAGACAATGTACAAAGCAGCCCTTGCAGTATATCACATCCCAAACAATAGTCTTCAAAGCTGCTTTGGCTCCTATTAATTGTTCAGGGATTTTGTGTATAAAGGAGGAATTTGCCCATGACAATGCTGCCCAGCCTCTGTGACCACAGCCTGCAGTGACAGCTCTGGGAGCACAGGGGTGGCAAAGGGCATGGCAGGGATAACAGGGATAATACCCTTGCTTGCAGGTTTTGTGGTTCTCATAAACCCTTCCTGGATTGCTGCAGTGCAAACCTAAATGGGAATGAACAGCCAGAGTGATGTCTGTTCCTCAGATGACATTTCATGAGATTTTTGTGTTGCAGATGTGGTGAAAGGTGAAAAGGTCAAGCCCATCTTTGAGGAGCCACCTAACCCGACCAATGTGGAAGCAAGTTTACAAAGGATAAAAGCCAATGATCCTAGTCTCACAGAAATTAACCTCAACAACATAAAGGTAGATGCTGTGGTTTGGTCCATGTCATCATAGGATTTATTCAAATACTTCCTAAGCCTGTGCTTTTTATCTTCAAATTTTGTCTCTCTTTACTGTTCAGAAAAAGCAGAACACCCAGGGAAGGGGTGGGGAAAGGACTGTTGTAGAGGCTCCAAGGTCATCAATTCCTGATACTGAGTTAAATGCCAATTGAAAGCCCAAGGGGTGACTCCCTTTGGCTGCTTTTCTCAGCAGATTGTCAGGGAAGGTATCTCATGGGTACTGTGTAATCATCACTGGCCAAATTCAATTAGCCCACACAGGCAACTGGAGGAGGAGCTGGCACAAGGGGGATGAAGAACTGGCAGAGGAATGGGAAAGTGGCTCAGCACTGTCACGTGCTGGGCTTGGCCTGACCCAGTTCCAGCAGCACTGCCAAGGCAGCCTCAGGCCCAGAGCATTCTCTGTCCTTTCTGACAAACTCCTAAAGGCACCAGGGATGCTTCACTTGCATAAAGCATGGCTGTTCATCAATCAGTTTCATAATAATTAAAATCAACAGTGTTACTGGCTTTCCTAATTACTACATTTGTCTTCTTACCCTAGAATATTCCTATTCCAACACTGAAAGAATTTGCAAAAGCTCTGGAAACCAACACACATGTGAAGACATTCAGCCTTGCAGCTACTCGAAGCAATGACCCCGTGGCTATTGTAAGTTTTAACATTACTGGGGGAAAAAACAAACAATTTTTAAGTAGGTCCATGTCTGCTTTAGGATGCATTCTTTATTTTCCCTTGCAGGAATTCCCTATGGCTATGCAAAGTAGAAATATAATCTCTTCTGATCTACCTCTCCATTCTTCTAAGCATATTTATGTTTTATTTCTTGTTGGTTTTTAGCTAGGTTTTGCAGATTCCCTGTTATTCCCTAAAACTTTCAAGATGTTATCTCATGTTCCCTCTTTTTGACCCTTCAGGCATTTGCAGATATGTTGAAAGTGAACAAAACACTGAAAAGTCTGAATGTAGAATCCAACTTCATCACTGGGACAGGAATTTTGGCACTGATTGATGCACTGAAAAAGAATGAATCTCTAACAGAGATTAAAATAGACAACCAGGTAAAGAGAGACCATTGGGGAAGTTCACTTCTGTTTCTCTTTTACATGGATTCCCAGAGGGTTCTGCCAGGGGACTCTGGCAGAGTCAAGGCAGCCTCTGTGGCTCAATCATTCTGCAGCTCATGTCCCCAGTCAGTGCAACCCAAAAGTGGAAAACTTCCCAATGAAACTACTCAAAACCAAATACCAAACCCAGGGCAAAATCTCCAGGGATGGGGTTCTCTTTGTAGTTTGCAGCCCAGTACTTAAACAAAACCACTTCATTCTCTCTCATATGAAAACAAATGTTTCCTTTTCTTCTGGGGACACTTCACAGAGGCAGCAGCTTGGGACAGCTGTAGAGATGGAGATTGCCAAGATGCTGGAGGAGAACTCCAGGATTCTCAAGTTTGGATACCAGTTCACAAAACAAGGTCCAAGAACCAGGGTAGCAGCAGCTATCACTAAAAACAACGATCTGGGTAAGGTGCCACTACATTTACTCATCATTTCTTTGTGTGAGCCAAGCCCTGACCTTCCCAGGCACATCTCCCTGTCTTACATTCTGATGGAATTTTGAATACAGTGTTCTGTGTGAGGGGAGATGCAAAGCTCCTTGGGCTCTAGAGCAGAAAACAGCACAGATCTTACTGTGATGAGGAGCCACTATTTTTCTCCTGCTCCTTCTGGGGAGTTATTTCAGCCTTTACCATGGAGTGTCCTAAATTTCTCACTGCTCTATCCATAGCCAGTAAATGAGGAGTCAAACCCATCCTGTTTTTTCAGAGACCTCAGAAGTCCTGACTTTGTTGTCCAGCCCATAGTGGACAAAAATTAACTTTGTATTTTTAATCCATTCTGCTTCAGACAAACCATGATGTCTTTCAGCTTGGGTTTCCCTCTATGGGGCAAACAAAAGTTGAACTAAAACCTTTTTCTTTCATACATGCTTTTGGGGTTTTGAAATTTTAATTTTTAGCAATACCTAAGCATTCCAACTATTGCTATTTCTTCCTAAAACCATCAGTGTCCCAGAAGTGTATTTGAAATATCCCATCTACAAAGAGAGAAAACCCAGTTTTCCCATTATTTTACCACTTGCCATTAGACTTATGTCCTAATCTTCTTTTTTCTGTGTTTATGTTGTTTGGTTATGTTCAAGATTTTGTGGAATAGACTTCCTAAAGGAATTCAATAAAATAAAATAAATGAAAGAGCAAAACACTGAAAGCAGACACAAGTGACTGATGCTACACTGCAGGCTTGTTAAAGTAATGGGATGTTTAGCAATATATTGTTATTGACTTTCTGTGGTGAAAAGCATTCATTCATCAAGTTCTACTGCTTTGTTCTGTGCTTCAGCCATTCAATATCAGAAACAGGACATGACACTTTGACATAACACTAAATTTTGTATACTGCAAGCAGGAGAGCCTCACAAATCTTATCTGGCCAGGTCAGAAAAGACTCAATGCATTTTATTAGAATGTGGAGTAGCAAATGCTGCCCAACTAAACCTGCTCTATACCAGGTATAATGTATCTTAAGCACTGTAAAAATTCACATGGGACTGCTTGTCAAAATAATCCTACCCATAACACGAGGTTTACCACTCTGCTTTGCTGAATGGCAACTTCAACCTGTGTGATTGCCAGTGAAAAACCAGAATTAATTACTGACTATCAGATGGTTGAGGCAGTCAGAGCATGTGAAGTTTAAACAGGTAATTGAAGGTCCAATATTATTTTTTTGTCAGTATTCACTGATATTGGTACTTAAGAGTACCTCAAATTATTTTCTAAAAAAATATTATTATTGCTTATGTGCAATTACAGAAGTTATTAATTTTTGATGCCCAAAGCTTAAGTAATCCAGAGCACTGCCATGCAGACTAGAGCAGACCAGTATCAATTTAGCTGGAAGACAGTGGCTTTTAAAAGAACAATAAAGCTGTAATAAAAATCCAAATGGAATCACTGGAAGGAAGTGCAGCAAGTGATGATTTCTTTATCATCTAAAACCTCTAGCTCAGAAAGTGATTGTTGTGGAAAATGTATTGATATGAACACGTGGTGAAATTCTACAGTCTGTGATACAAAAAATATAGTCTGTGATACAATTGTTTAGCTGCAATTGTTTAGTTGGGCATCATGATCTGTTAATTATTTGTGGGCATTTCTGAGCAGCTCTTTCCTCCAGTGCTGGTTCCATGTTCCTGGGAAGGGGTGGAGCCCTGGAGCTGCCGGGCAGGCAGCAGTGACTGTCCCTGCTTGTTTTGCAGTTCGGAAGAAGAGGGTGGAAGGAGAGAGGCAGTAGCCACAGCATCCATCACACCAGGCACGACTGGAGCCACCATCAGCTGCAGCCTCAGAGTGCTCACTGCTCACAAGGGAAGGCACTGGAAAACTGTTACAATGGGAGTTGCTGATTTCTGTTAATGTCTCCTTTTAACCTTGAAAGCAGAGCCTGTTCGTTTTCAATTTCCACGGTCAATTTAATCCTTATGAGAAAGGTTCATAGTTGGTTTGATTTTAATGAAGAAAATGGTTTGCGGTATCTGAAGCCAATATGCAGCATCTTAACTGTGTTACTGAGCATAACATATAGTGACTGTGACCCTTATTTTAGACACTTTTTGATATATAAAAATATGACCTTGTGTATGGATAAGGGATTCTCTGCTGAAAATAGAAGTTTTAGGGCCAAGTTCTGCAATGCCTTATGTTTGTGAATACTCTTTACTTATGTGTATAGTCCTGCTGAGCTGAATCCTGCAGTGGGCTGCTCCCAGGAGTAGAACTAGTGATGCCAGTACAGGTTCACACCCTGAGCCTGTCTCCTGCAGTGGGGTCTGGGCAGCTGGATCCCCTTGGGATGGCTCCTGTCGCCTTGTTGGGTCTGCACCCGTCCAGCTCCCAGTGCAGGATCACGCCTGGACGTCTCAATGTTGTCAAAGCATACTTGTTTACATAAGCTTAGCTTAGGTGGATCATTTTGCAGTGTTACACTGATGTTTTTTATTCTTACTCCACATTGTAAAGTAATATTAGTGCTGCCAATCCTATAGACATTGAATGTTTTGGGGTTTTTTTCTAGGCCAACAAGTTTTTGTTTGCTACTAGAGTGCACAGTTTACAGCTAGTGATCTTAACCTAAACAAGTATTCTGAGCAATATTTGTTTTGCTTTGAGCCATGAGTTTGACTTTTTTTAGTTCTGATATTTATGTACATTTCTTAGCATTATAGGACTGTTCTCAGGACCTTTTAGATGAAGATTAATTAAATACTTAATCCAGGAGGGCCACTGTGCTACCAGGAAAAAGACATTAAAGGGGTAGTTTTGACAGCTACATAACTGACATTTATATGCTGCAGTTGAGGTTTGTCCCTGTATCACAAGGCACGTGGGTATTTGTGCCAGTGTTCATCTGAATAAGGGCAGATTTAAGCACATGCACAAATGCTTTGCTAAATCATGGCCTTAACTTACATGCTGGACATTACCTTAACCCAGTGGAAAACACGAAGCAGCAGCTAACCCCAATGCTCAACAGCATCAAAATGTCAGTAAGAATTCAGTCTGATGTTTCATTTGGTGTATTTTGCCATCTAGAATTCTCTCTACCACAGTTGTATCACTGCCAACAGCTGACTGACAGCCAGAGGTTCATTTTGGTTACAGGTGTGCTGCTGTGAGAGCAAAGGGATGCTCAGGTGTGTCACACTCCCCAAGCTTTCAGAAAGCTGCAGGAATGCTCCTGCCAGCACTGTTACCTGGGCACACCCACCCCTCTGGGAGCAGGGGGGAAGCACTGCTTGCTTGGGGCAGTGCTGGACAGCACAGTCCCTGCAGGATGCTCCTGGGGCAGCAGGGACAGCTGTGGGCACTGAGCAGCTGCATCCAGGGGTCAGAGAGCTGGGGAGCCCCAGAGCCACGGGTGGATGCCTGGAAGAGTTCCCTGAGAGATGTTTTCATCTTGCTAGGGTGCAGCTAACAGGATGAACCCTCCCTCTGTGCCTTTTGTAATGGAAATGAGTAGGTCAAGGCAATGCTCTTCCTGTTGGATGCTGGTCTTTGTAGCAGGGTCCAAAGTGAATAACACTCATTGAAATCCCACTTAAAATACTTGGCTAAAGTGGCCTGTTGAGATGGGATATAAAGTGCAGTAGCCACAGTTTACTTCCCTGAGAGCCCCCAGTCTCTACAATTTCCACATCTTCCCTTCCTCAGAATAAACTGAAACCTTTGCTTTGCAAAAGAAACAAAACACACAGGGGAGCCTTGCTAAGGTTTTCTCTGGATTCATGCAGGATTTGCTGTGAAAAACTTTGATAACCCATTTAAGAAAAAAATTACAAGTTCTGTAATGCAGTCATAACTCTGCATGGGCTTAAATAGAACCCTCACAAAAATTTGGATTATAGGGGGAATACTGGGCTTTGCACCATGAAGTTTCATGGATGGAAAGAATCCTCATCCACTAAGACTAAAGATTATGTTACTGATAACCTTCAGTGACAGAAATCACACTGCCCCTCATTTCTTGTTCTTTTCCTTTGGTTCAACCAAGAGAATCCCAATTGTCAATCAATTCTTTGAAGATTTTTTAATTTTTATTTTTTTTTCCTTGAAGAGTGGTACGTATCTGTGTTTAAGGGAATCAAGTGCAATCCATTTCTAGTCTTAATTGCCATTGCCAGTGTTGGTATTTGCATGCAGCAGTTTCACAAGGATGGGTTGGTCTGGCTGCCTCGTGGTGTCTGCAGCATGTACAGCTTTGCTCAGAGCCACACACTGGTTGCACACAGTGGCTCCATGCATGTTTTGCAGCCCCAGTGTCCCATGGATGGGGTTCCTGGCTGGGGAAAGCCCTGTGTGCTCTCATCCCAGCCAGGTTCCTGTGCAGGGAGCAGCCTCACCCTGGAGGGATCATCTCAAACACCAGCCCCACCATGGGCCAGCAGGCAGGGCCAGACTCTCCCCATGACCAGCACCTGGGAGTCTGGCTCCTTGCAGAGGAGAGCTCCTGGCTGTTCTCTGCAGGCAGCTGCTCCAGCCCCTGCCAGGGGGCTCAGTGACCAGGGATGTCTCTGTCCTGCCTCTTCTGGGTGCTCCACACAAGGCCTTGGTTGTCACCAGCCTTCAGTGTCACAGGTCACACATTGCAACCATATAAAGATCTGGATGCAACAACAGCACACGATGATGCTTGGAGGCAGACTTTCATACTAACACAGGAATATTTACCTGGTTAAAAATCTCTGCAACTGGCATAAGGGGTCAGGATGTGATGAATTATTTCATATCCTACTGTCAGACAACATCTGGCATTGTCAATGCTGAATGGGGAACAGGGACAGAAGAGTCCTTTTTTCTTAAGCAAACATTCAGGAGTAACTTTGTCTATTTTTGCACATTGCTTCTCGTGTTGACTGCTTCAGTTTGGTTTGTATTTTTTATACAGTTTTTTCATGGAAAAGCTCAGCTTTGTGCATGTCCCACCATCCATGTGAGGTGTAGCGTGCACTGAGAGCCATTTGTGTACCTGTGTAAGTGATGTTATCTCTGAACAAAAGGAATTGCATGCGCACAGTGTGGTGCATATTACTCAAGAGGAAGAGAATTACCATGCTATGTAACAGTGACTCCCCAGCATTGTGGTTTTTATAAATAAATCTTCACAAAGGATTTGGGTTTTGCAATTTTTCATGGGTTTGCGACTTGAATCCAGCCCCCCTTGGTGCTGTGGTATCACATTAAATGGCTCTCTCCACTGTGGCTCTTGCAGCTTTCACTCTCCTGGATTTAATCTGTATTTCCTGCCCTCTGTTCTCCAGAGTGTCTCAGCAATTTCCACATGGCACCTCATTAGAATTTGACACCAATTTCTTTCACGTTATCCCCATCTTTAAGGTTCAGGGGCTCAAGTGCCTTGCAGAGTGCCTAAAGGCATGCACTGAGTTAATGACATGGTTAACATGGCCCTTAGAACCTGTGCTGCATGATAAAAGAACTGCCAAACACACAGAACTGCACAGTGCATAGGGACAATTGAAAAGGAAATGTCATCTCCCCACAATTTGCTCTCCACAATCCCAGAGAACTCTACAGTTAACCCACAGGGAAACAAAACATCTCTACCTGTTACAAGACTGCCTTACTGCCTTTACTTATGTCACCACTTTAACTGTGAAATCTCACAGTAGCTTTCTTTTCATCTCAGTGTAAATCAGTGGATGAGACTCTCCAAGAAAAAGAGGAAATCTCATGCTGAAGAAATAAGAGGGATCTGTGTCCCAGTAGTGGTTCTGCTGGGATTTGCAGAGCCTGAATCAGAGGAGTGCTCATGGGAACTGTGCAGCACAATTCCCAGATCCTCAGTCATAAGGGAATCAGAGAACACAGCTGCAGAGAAGCTCATGAGGTCAGGCACTCCATTTCCTATCTCCCAGATAGAGTTTTATTTCTACATAATTCATAGCTTTTACAAAAAGACCATTTTTTTTCCTGCATCCCTTTCATGACAGGGGTTGTGTTCAATTCCCTTGGGATTTTGAATATAAATGCAATATATGCCAAAGAACACAGATACTGTATCCCACCTAATCACTGTGCACCTTTATTTTAGGAATCAGCTGCTTGCCTTGCACTCACTTTTTCAGAATGAAAGTTTCACATGAAGTTGAAAAATAGTGACTTTACAGAGAGAGGATTGGTATTGTTCTGAGAAACAAAGCTCACTCTTTAAAATTTTTAAAAGTTTAATGTGGGATAAAAGGGACAAAGTCCAGTGCTGGGGTGCTGTGGCAGTCTGCCAAAAGCACCCCATCAACTATAACAACTCTTCTTGAATATTTTATCATTGCATTGGTCAAATGCATATTAATGAATAGGATACATATTCGAACATTCCTTTAAATTTACGTGTTTTGAGAATTCTTTATCTTATTTTGACCCTTGTCCTCATCTTCTTAGAGTACATGCCACAATGTAGATGTGATTTTTGAGAGTCTTGTATTTAATTTCTCCACAAGGCCCCCAGTCTGTGGTTTGACAGTTATTGATAGCTGAAGGGTCAGTGGTAGATTCTTTTTTGTGCTTTTGGTGTTATTTGTCTGGTTCTTTTCAATGTTATCTTATCATACAGACTTTCTAGCTATTTTTACAAGTACTTTCAATCAACATTAGCTATTTCACTATTGTCAGTCAGTTATGAAAATAAAGGCATTAGTTCTTATTTTACAACTATGATTACTTCTGCAAAAGTTAATGTTATAATACACAGTACATAGCCTCTCTTTTAATATTTTGTGAAAGCCTAAACTATATTATATATTTATCACACTAAGATATGCAATCTATACAGGGATTAGGATATTAACTATAACAGGCTGATTAATTACACTATATCAAAAGAGATTACAAACTGTACTATATCAAAATAATTTACAAAAGCTAGTAATAGCTAAAGACAATAATCACATAGTTATTTGCAACACTATTCTTAGTCTCTGAGCATGGATCTTTATATTTTTCCTATTCTAATCAGTCCAATCCTCTCCCAAGCCTGAGCAACAACAGTGCATACCCCAGGGCTTCATATTCTACAAGGAATGCCAGGTTATTTTCCCCATGAATATGATAAGGAATGACAGCCTGAACTGCAGGAAGCTGCATTTCCCACTGCCCATCCATCCCCCACTGCTGCCATGCCAAAGGTCCCCTGCTTGTGCTCTTTTGATGCATCTACCCAGAAGTAAAATCTCAATTTTGAATGAAACAGAGACTCTGGGGAATTTTAGTACAACATCAAAGAATAGGGTGCATGCTGACTAAATCTTGTGCCCCACAGCAGGAGCTCTGGTCTGTTGGCTGGTGTGTTTCCATTGCCACAGCCAGGAGCTCTGTGCTCTCTGCCCAGCACAAGCTGCTGCCAAACCTGCAGCACCCAAATGCAGCTCAAGGAGAGCACAGAGAGAGAGGAAACACAGGGCAAGTGCTCTTCTGGGATGGGGTTGAGGGCAGGAAACATGAAACCATGCATTCTCAACGTTTTGGATATTTTAACAGAGAACAGCATTTGCACATTGAACACAAAATCTGTTTCAGCCATAGCAAATGTACTTCTGTCTGAATGGAGCAGAGTGGTCAAATGCCTTTGAGGCTTCCTTTTAGAGGAGGTGGCAGAGGGGCAAAACACCAGCAAAATTGTGTTCAGCTAGTTCCCAGCCACAGCAAAGTGCTTTAAATATTCATGCTTTTCTCCTCTATTCCCATAAAGCAGATGAGCACAAACAAAAGCAGCACGAGGGGCCTCCCTTAATGAGGGTCTGTTTGCTTCTTACAGCCAGCTGCCCGACTTTATTGAGTCTGACATTAGGTAGACATTCAGTGAGCAAGGGAGGAGAAAACAAGGCAGTCAGATAAAGCAATTCCATGTATTGTTTCACAGTCAATCTTTTCTGACAATGGCTGCATTGATAATAAATTGAAGAGGATCTGGAAGTAACAAGGGAAATTTAGGTTTAGGAAAAAGTTTTTTATGGAAAGAGTGATCAAGTACTGGAATGGTCTGTCTGGGAAGGTGGTGGAGTCACCACCCTTGGATGTGTTTAAAAAAAGACTGGATGTGGCACTCAGTGCCATGGTTGAGGTGTTAGGGCATGGGTTGAACTCAGTGATCTAAAAGGTCTCTTCCAACCCAGTGATTCTGTAATGCTTTTTAGTTGCAGAATTGTTTCTTTTCCAGCTGTCACCACAGATGCAGGTCACCTAAAAGCTGCTTAGATCTCAATCTGTGTTGGTGAGCACTAAAGAATTCCCCAGGCCTGAATATCTTGTATTAATTCTGCCACTTGTCCATGGAAAGGTTGTGTACTCACCATTCATCTAAATGGGCTTTAAAAGCTTTCAGATGATGATGGTGGAGAAAGAGGTCACTGTGCCCAGTGTCTGGTGAACCAGGGCATTGGCATTCATGGTTAATTTGTACTCAGCAATGCTGGCACCCTGCACACGCTGGTGTTCATCACCACATGAACCAGACTGCTGAGAGATCTAATGTGCTTTTGTGTTATAGCAGTTCATGGGACACTGCATTCAGAGCAGGGAAAACAGAGCCATTGGCAGGAGCTGCTGTGGAGGCTTCCCCACCCTTGGCTGGTGGGCAGCTCCAGCAGCACAGTCACACTATTGCATCCTTGTACTTTTTCCTGCACACTTTTAGGCTGCTTGAGGGAAAAAAAAGGGGGGGGGGGGGGGGGAAAGTGTCATTGATGTGTTAACTCACTTGAAAATAAGAACAAGCCCTCAGAAGAGTCTCCTTAAAATTTTGTTCTGCAGAACCAATTGCTGTGTGGCTGCTGATGAAAGCTCCAGTTAAGCTCTCTCTGCCTTCACACTCCAAATGTGCTGGTTGATCCAGCTGAACAACTGTGACATCTTAAACACACCACAGGGGTGTTTATGGCATCTCTGCTGAGCCTGGAATAAAGTCAAGAGCACTTTTACTGAACCTGGGCTTGGTTACCTCACATTTTAGTCACCCTCCTTGTTTGCGGAATACTGATTTCATATGCATTTGTGGAAAAAACTAGAGTGCCTGACAGAAGGGAAATGGAAGTTTGATTGTCATGAGCAGCCAGAAGTGCTCAGCAGCTGTGACAAACCCAGCCAGCAGGAACATAAGTGGTTATGCCACCTGCCAAGAGCTGGGGTCCCTTCCAGCACTAGAGATTCATGGGGTTTGAAAGAACATTTCCATGATGAGAAAGACTGAGGGTTTAAACAAAGATATGTGATGACATTTAAATAAAAATGCATTTGCTTTCATTTCATATACATTTTTCATTAAAATGAGACAACTGTACTTAATATTTTCTAGATATTTCCTATTCTATTTCTGTACTAATGAGAAAATCCAATTTAAAATATTATTTCCCTTCCCTCTTCTGAAGCTTTCAAACTGACTCCATACTTAAATGAACAAGTCATGACAAGTTACTTTTAATATTTGCACAATGGAAAGCACTGTTTCCAAGGAGAAGCAGCATGATCCTGCATGCTGAGAAGTCAGCAGAGACTCCAGCCTGCTCACTGCCAGTGCTGGCAGGGCAGCAATCCCCAGAGACACTGGCTGAGGCACCTCAGGCTGCTCCTGTGAAGGACTCACTGGGCTCTCTGGATAGCTTGGAGTCAGAATGAACCACTGCAGGAATATCCAAGGAGATCTGGGTGTTCAGGAGGAGACTTGCACAGGATTTTGTTTGTTTATCCACTGGTGCAGTCTCTGCAGCATCCAGCTGTGCCACTCACAGCAGTGTCAGCTAAGTCAAAGGCCAGGAGGGCATTTAGATCACCTGGTGGTGCAGGTCACAGCTTTGCCTGGGAGTTGCTATCAGTGCCTGCTGCTTTGAAATTGCTTGGTGCTTTGTAAAAATTCTCATTTTTCCATGAGAGGGACTATTGGGGCCACCTAGTCTGGCCTCTTGTGTATCTGATATCCTTACACTGCATGCCAGTACCCAGCCTATAATTTAATCAGGCCAAATACTTGCATCATATAGAATAAAAGAAAAATGTTGGCACAAGAACTGTGCTCCAGAGAGTAAGTGATGCAATGGCAGGAATGAATTAGGTGTGACATATGGAGACATTTTCATGTATTGAAGGTAAAAGTCACCTGCTACAGAGGAAGTGAAAAGCCTGATGTCTCCATCAGCTCAGATGGGTGGAGATGATCAGCTCAGAGTTGGTGATTAAGTTTACCTTTGGACACATGAGCAGTTTGGCACACAAGATCTGCCAGAGATACTAAAAAAGCATTGGCACCAACATTCTGCATCCTTTCCCGGATGTTCACATTGAGCCCAATCATTTGCTCTGCTTGGAACCTGGCAAAGAAATCTCAGCAGGCTAATTTACTTGAAAATGTTTAAACCCATGCCAAGCTAATCAGCCCTCTGGATGACCCTTTGAATCTCCTTCCCCTGGAAAAAGCTGCCCTGAATTAAAGAAAAATTTGCCCCCAGCAGATTTGATATGCCACAAGGGTATGTAGAAGGGGTGGCTATCAATGGCACTTGACACTGGTACAGGTGGCATTTCAGTTTCTGGACCATCTTCAAATGATTAATCACAGTTTGCTGCATATTGCCATGAACTCCTGGTGTAAACATTAAAAACTACTCAAACAGAGACTATTGCACATACCCTTCACACATTACAGAGGTGGAAACTGAGGCAGGATACATTAAATGCTTTTTTCCTCATTCACTCTACAAAATGTTAAAAATAGATGTTCCCTTGATATTCATTGCAGGAGCACCTACAGATGCTGATGCACTGGCCTGACAATGAAGATTTGTCTGCTGGCCACGCATTTGTTTTCCAGTGGAGCTCCTTGGGGCTGCAGTAATGCTTCTTGCCCTGTGATGTGTGAGTCACCAAAGCCACTGGGGAGCAGTGCCACCCTCCCAGCAGGGACAGCCAGGCACCCCAGCACACCCCAGCACAGCAGAGGGGAGCATGAGGAGCCTGACTCAGGCTGCAGCATCCAGGGGCAGTGATGCCATGGCAACTGTGCTTTAACCACTGGCTTACTCAGACTAGGCAGCCTTTAATTAATGGCTTGATTCTCACTCCCTCCTTTCTCCCACACATTTACTGCACTCCCTAGCAAGCCACTGGGACACTCCAAACAGACAGCAAAGAGCAGAGACTACAGCTGCTCCAAACAGCACATGGGAGAAAGCCCTGATGCCCTTGATGAATCAGGGCTGGGTACAGCTGCTGGCTGCCTCAAGGAAGGGCAGGACCAAGGCAAGGGACACCAGCTGGATCTGCCTGTGTGCTCATCACTAGAACTGAGATTCACTGCCAACACCTGCCAGCCTTAACACTGAGAAAACCCCTTCAAGCATCTGAGCAAGGAAGCAAAACATATACTTGGAATTAGAAGCTCTCAAGCGTCTTTTCTTCCTGGTCGTGGGAGGAAGAAGCCAAGGTTTGTCCCTTCTCCTCACTATGGGATGACTGAGACCTACAGCAAACAGGTTTATGTCTTCTGGTAGATGGAGAGTATGCCAGTGACCTTCAGGAATCTGAAGTCTATAGGTTAGAAATCAGTTCAAAACTGAAGGTGGAAATATTGTTTCAGTATTAGGTGAAAGTCTATAGTAGCAATCATTCAGGAAAAAAGCTCAAAATCAGACTATAGGAAGGCCAACATGCACGCTAGTAATTTTTAGAATTGACACTTTTGAAATGCTTCTCCCCCACCCCAGTCCTCAGATGCCATTAACTCTCTTTCTCAGAAGACACCCAGGGTTCAGGGTTCCTGATGAACTTGCCTTACAAGGCAAAAATTACTGCACTACCAGAAGAAATTCCTGAGGAAAATAGGTTTAAAGAGCTGAGGACTTATTTTGGCTCAAGGAGAAGCAGGACATATTTTTTTGTCTAGAACATCATTTTCTCTTTAATAAGCTCTAGACAAAAACCTGTGTAAGTACAGAGGAGAAATGTGACTTACAAAACATTCTCTCCAATTAGATGGCAATTTCTTGTCCTGCACTTCATATCTGAGACACAGAGGGGTTTGATGTTAACAAGGTAGAATCAACCTATTTACAGGAATTGTTCACAGGATGATACAGGGAAGAGCAAACCTGCACTTCAAAATGACCAGTCCAGTTGTAATAAAGAACATGGAGCTTTTGTTGTTTTGACCTAATCCCATTTACTCATACAAACTGGGAGGAGAATCATGGTTTTAATTTGAACACACTTCAGATTGACCTGAAAAATTTATGTGTCACAGCACAGACTAATCAGGGTTCATGCTCTTGTTAGGGGATGAAATAGTAAAATGAGTATAAACTGATACTGTTTGTGGCCACAGAGTGGCCTGAGTCTCCTGAAACTCGGTGTGGAACAGAAATTGCCACCAGGAGCATCTACCCTGCTCTGTGTAATGGCACAGCTGCAATAACAGCAGCCTCATTCCCAAACCAGATGTAATCCCCAAAACAAAGCCACATGCAGGGAAGACTGAAATCTCTGTAAGGAAATGTTGCTACTCTGCCAGGATCTGGGTTTATGAGAGCTAGAGAGCCTGAGAACACAGAGAACACAAAAGACCAACCTGGATGTACTGATGTAGTAGCTGATACCCTGAAATGGAACTTTCCAGACTCTCAGTGAAACTATGGTAGATTTTGTTCACAGAAGATATTCTGGCAATAGGGATGATGAGGAGAAATCCTTGCAAGTAAAAACATTTGCTAAGAGAATTCCCAATTAGTAATTGCCGTTAAGAAAGGGACTAAATTACCAGGATGACACTAAATTACTGTGATGTTGTCCACTGGAAATAGATTTTGATATAATCAGTTTTGGAAAATAAATTAACTTCTCAGCTAATCCTCAAAGGCTTCACCTTTGAAATGTCATCTCTGAGTACACATTCTACTTGACTTACTTGTGTATTAGATGTAACATTCAACAACAGAAGCCTGTCTGTTTACAGAACCAGGTCAGGAGCTGGTCACAGGCCTACAGGATGTTACCAAAGGAACCCAGGGATATCACCCAAGGCAGGATGAGTAATGGTACCTCCCTCCTCTGATGTGCATCAAAAACAACCTGCATTAAGAGGTTTGGACTGTTAATCTTAAGATTTGCAATGCTGTTAGATTTTAAGTTATTCAAGGACACAGAGAGTTATGATTCATAAAAAGGCTTTTAAGAAGATGAGTCTAAGCCCTGCACTGGAACAGCTGATGTGTTGCTCTCACTCTGTAGCTTAGATAATGACTTGGGTCAATTAAAAGCTACAAAACCAGCACTGAAGATGCATTTGTAACAGCTATTTGTAATCTACAGAGCTTAGCAGCCCCAGCTGAGTGGGTGCCATGCAGAGATCAGATATCTATCAAATGCATAGTTACTACTGCAAAAAGATTAGAAACTAAACCAGCAGGATTATTGTTTCTATTTTAGAGTTCAAAATTACAAACACACATCTGGCTCCAGTGCACCTAGAAGCCCAGCTGCATTTAACTTCAAGTGTTCTGGTCTCTCCAGTGACCTCAAGCCAAGGTCCCTCTGGAAGCCAGACTGGACCAGCCCAGGAGTGTCTGAGTGCCCCTGGATCCCACTCAGTCTCTGCAGCAGAGCCAGGACTCCTCACCCCTGTTCCTCCACCCTCTGCTCTCCACTGGAACTCCTCTTTGAAGTGTTTTCCCCACAGAAGTCCCTTCTGGGTGACCAGCACCAGCACAGGCACTCAACTACAACTCATAAGGAACTGCAGTCCTACTGGGGAGAAAGATCTGCACAAGAACTAGAGTTTTTTGTTTCCTCTTTCAAATTTAATGTAAATACCAAGGAAAAGCACTCAATCCTTTTAATCAAGAAGAAGGAAAAGGAAGTTTATGAGTTTTTAAACAAAAGCTGAAAACTGCTCTTTTTGCAGGATACCAAGGCACTGGAGAACATCATACGCATTCATGGGTTCAATAATACAAAAAATTTAAAAATCAGTAACTAGAAATTAACTTTTCTTTTCGTGGAAAAGGAGTTTTTTGGACAGAAACATTGCAACTGTTTCCAAAAGGTCCACAACTAAAAGTGCTCTCTGACTCCTACTTTGAAACAAGTCTAATAGCTGCAAACAGCCATAGATTTAAAAGGTCACTGTGTAATCCAATCTCAGTGATTAACATTTTCCTTTTTAGTTATGACTACACTAAAATAATGATCTCGATTCACAGGATGATTAAGCACCTATTAATTTATTGCAGTAAAACAGGCTGAGGTATCTTTGTGTAACCACGGTAGCTGAAGTGTGGTTCACACAACCTTACCACTCAAGGTGCCAATTAAAACAACAACAAAAAAAACCCTCTTTTTCAAACTCAGATATTTTCCGACTCAAAACTATGAAACAAGATTCCAATTTTAGTATCTACTTCAGAGCCAGCATCTCAAAACTACTGCTGAACATTATCCTGCTAATTTTAGGCATTCATTTCTGCCCTAGGAGGCAGATAATTGTTTACTATGAGAGTTCCCCTGCTGGTCGAGCCATTTGTACAAATATTCACCATGATCAGTGATTGCACTTGATATGTGAAAAGCCTGCAACTTCCCAAAATTATTCCCTCAGAGCCACTTGATACCCACAGTTGTAGCTTTCTGTAAGGAAACAAGGTTTTAGCAGACTTCTCTTGTTTTTCCTTAAATTTCATGTATTTCTCAGCACTACTTTGGATATGAACAGACATCTCCATCAAGCAAAAGAGCAATATTCTACTCCAAAGAAGTTCTTTGGTTTCTTGCATTTTGCAGTTTACATTTCATACTAAGGCATTGCATGAGTGAGCAGAAATATACTCATAATTTGAAATGCTACTTTTAATGAAGGAAAATTAACCTCTTACCTTGCCAGACAATTAAACCAGTAAGTAATGAAAGCACATGGCAACTATGTCACATCTCTTAAGAGAATAATATATTCAGTACTTCTTGTTTCTCAATTCATGCATTAAATGCTGCTGGTCAGCTTGCCAAGTTTAATCTGTACCACTAATACATGGAAGTGGGGTGAGGAGGGAAGAAGTCCAGCCAGCTCTTTTTGCAGCTTCACATTCTCTCACATTATGGGATAGAGGCAATAAAAGGGTCTGAATCCCCATCCCACAGTGCCATCCTAATCCCATGCAATGAGGCCCAAATCTTGATAATAACAATTACTTTTTTTCTTTATAAAGTAATTGGAGAGGCACAGATACAGCTTTACAGAGACCTTGGCTCCAGAGGGCTGCTCTGACTCTACTCCTGACATGTCCTTGAAGTCCTTGAGCTTCTGTTCCCAGCTAAGGAGCTGTGCAGGTGAGTGAGCTTCATCTTTTGCACATACAAGGTCATGACACAGCTCTTAATATATTTGCTCTTCTGATGGGGTTTCTTTACCCCTTTTTTTGTCTCCATCACATTTTCTTTCCTTTTTTCAATGTGGCATGCTTCTCTAGAAGCAAGGTACAGAGCAATATGTAATAAACAAAGCCATAATTTAGTGGTGCCACATTAGTGATCACACTGCATTTTGTGATGGGGAAATGCATCTTGGCAGCTGTAACCAGTGTAACAAACAAATATGCTGCAGGGTTTGATATGATTTTACAACAAAGTCAGCCTTGAAACTAAATGCTAATTAATTCCCTGATTGCTTCCTAATGAAAAACCTACTTGGGATTCTCACCAGGAAGCAGAAGAAGATTGATCCTGAGAAACTGAGGATACTTCTTCAGGCTCTTCACATGCATGGAGTTAGGAAAGGATTCAGAGCACCCTGAAAGAATTGCTTAGCAGGAAAGGAGATGTGAGGCAAGTTCCAGCAAATTTGTGTGACTAAGAACAGCACAGGTATTTGCATAAATTGTTTGGGCTCTTTAAGGTAATTGGCTCACTTGCCACCTTGAAAATATTTGTTCAGCTGCTACAACTGACAGGATTCTCACAGGACAAGGTAGGTCTCACACACAGCTCTGTTCAGGTGAATTAGCTGAAGGCAGCAGTTTGTTCTGCAATTCTTCCACTCCACCAGGTTGATGGCCAGCAGCGGGGTTCATCTCAGGAAAGTGAAAATCTCAGTGCCAAAGAATAAAGTGACAGATTGGAATGGTCTATTTTAAAAAAGAGCTGCCATGTCTAGTTAGTATCATACAGAGATTCACTGCACAGTAACAAATGGATGTTAGACTGAGCTTGGAAACTAAAGCCAAAAGTATATGGAGTATTTCAGCCAGAAAAAGGAAGAAAAAAAATTGTTTTCCTGCACTGAATTGCAGGGAGCAAACATTGCTATTTTACTGATGTTCTCCATTTTCCTCCCTTAAATTTAACCCAAAGCAATGGGTTTCAATTTAGGTTTCACCTGAACTGATTAAATGTATCAAAATGTATTCATATCTATTATAAACAAATGTGAGATATAATGTAACCAGTACAGTCTAGCTGAAAGAGAGTCTGCCTCCTTACTCTGCAGCTCTGGCCAGTTAACTTCCTTCATTTACAGGTCCAGGGAAAGCAGCTGCCACTGTCCAGACCTCTCCTACAAACAGCCCAGGCACTGACATTGGCTGCCCACCTCTTTCTGGTTTAATTAGACATAACCACCGCTTCAGGCACTCCAAGTGACTAGCTGCCCTTCTAGAATAAGCTGCCTGTAACATCAGCTTGCAAGTCTGGAACTCATGTTTGAAAATTCAGAGCATGAACTGATATGTACCTGGTTTCTACTGGAATAGTCTGGGCATTTCCTTTCCATATTCTTCCCCATGGTAATAATGGCCCAGACAGTCTTCCCATACTTCACTGTGTTTTTGATGAGGTTTCAGACGAGCTGAATAAAAAAAGATGAGGTGCTAATGTGATCATTTGAAAAAAACACATTTTATGGCTAGCATGAATATCTTAATTAAGGAGCTCTCAGCAACTAGAAATAGAGATGTAAATAATTTCTGAGAGCTTTTCAGTACAAGAGGACTTCAGCTGAGCCAAATCATCAAGGAAATTGTTTTACTGACAGTATTTGGCAGAGATATTTCACACAGAGCCTTTCAGAGGCCTTCATATGCTCACACACACATAGGTAGAACTATTGCCAAGAGCAATCACCCAAAGGGTGGTGAGCAAGAATTAGCTGGTCATTGCAGCAAGCAGCTAAATAACCAGTCCTGAAAGACTCCCTAGAAGGGATTCTGCATCTGAAATTATCTGACTTTCTGTCTTCACTTTATCTGAGTTCACAAACCATAGTGATGTTTGAACAAACAAGCCTATCCCTAATTAAGTGTATTAATGAAGGAAGAAATTATAGTATTTGCATATTTTGCAGGATGATAGAAGTCTACAGCATATAGGAAAAGCACTATCTTCTGTCTTTATGAAAAGAGGAGAACATGAGAATATTCCCAATAGGACACACTTAGGTACTTGCTAGAAGAGTTAATTACATACAGGTAGGATTATATATCCCTTTGGATAATTGGTCTTTAGTGAAGCATAGAAACATGGGATGCTCTTCAAATACTCTGGGAATGCTGAGAACAAAGTTCTCCCAAAAGACACCTCTCCCTTCACATAAAAACCCTTCCTCGTTTTTGTTTTTGCTTTTCACTTTGCAGGTAAAACAAGTCATGTGCTGACACAGTTTTCAGTGGCCCAGAAAAACAACCATCTGAGTAAAAGCAGACACTGAGCCATGACTTACTGGCTGAGGAGGCAGTGTCCTTATGCTCCCAGCAGCACTGCTGCAAAGGCTGTGAGCTCTGGCATAGAGACAGACAAAGCTCAAAGCAGCAATGCCTCATGTTGCCTTACCACAAACCCTTAATCCTTTTTATCCTTTCATTAACTCCTGATGTTGTGTTCCAACTTAATACACTGCTGGGGTGCTCTGGGGCTCATTCAGGACCTTCACACAGGACCTTGGCTACATGACATTCTAAGAACTACTAAGACCAGAGAGCAGGCACTGCTTAAACAAGCTCAGAGACCTTTACCCTGTCACAGAAAAACACTCTTCTGCAAACAGTTTCTACTGTTAAAACCTTGAACTCATGTAAAGAAACAGTACAACAGATTGGAATAAACAATCATATAAATTACATTTAGAGGGCTTACGATCAGATAAACCTATCAAAACATTACATTTCCTTCAGAATTTCAGTTCTCCATCTTCCTGTAAAAGCTGAGGACGCTGTTGGTGTCAGGGAGCTCCAGCTTCTGTGCCATAGGGTTGTTTGGAAACTTCCAAGCAGTTCCTGCCCAGCAGAGGCAGAGCAGCTGCTTGTGCTGGATGCTGAGCCTGGAGCCCCCTGTGCTCCCCCGGCCACCTCCCAAGGGACACCAGGGCACCGGGCAGGAGGAGCAGCTCCATCTCCCGTCGGGACCAAGCAGCCGCTCGCCACTCGAGGGCAGCATTTCAGCAAAATAAAAAAGACATAGGAACAAAAATGGAGGAGACACCAAACAGCCGGGCTGTGTTAGCTCACCGTGAGGATTTTGTTTGCAGGTTGATCCCCAGGCTTTCTGTAGCTATTTAAACAGGATGGCAATATGAGCAGAGTGCTGAAGTGTAAGCAGAGAAGGAATATGGGGTCAGTACCAGATAAATCTGAGCAGAGACTGTGCAGGCACTTTAGCTTACATATGGCTTAGCTGCCTAGAGGAAAAGCGGATGCACCCACATCCGAGTCTCCCACCCTCCTCCAATGGAAACAATTTATCCGAGAAAGGGAAAAAGTTTTCACTCAGAGCAACCTGCTCCCTTTGACCAGACCCGAGAAAGTTCTTGTACAAGAGTGACTTTAAAACCTAAGGAACAGCACCCAGAAACTGTCAAAATAATGACACACTTGGACCATCATCAACACCTTCTCACTTCCAATAATGCCATGGCACTTCTAAGACCCACTGCCTGAAGCAAGAAGCATGTAATGAAAGACATGAATGCTGCTGGTTTAGTGCTCCACTTACCAGCTAAAAATAGTCACAGGCCAAAAACATACTCCAGTTTTGGACACTGAATGACAACATGGGCTATGAGGCCAATTAGGTCAAATAAAAATATACCAACAGAAAGAAAATAAACACTGGTAAACTTTGTCTGGAAGGCAAAGAGAGGTCTTGGAAAAGAAACTTGCTACACAGCTTCAAAGGCACCCATGGCATGTTTTTGCCTTCTTATTCCAGAGAAGCTTTCCTCCATACAAGGACAGGCTGCTCCCAGAGGAGTGTCACAAGAGCCACCACCTTCAGGCCTGGGGTGCATTCTCTGCACTCAATAAAGACAGGTGATTTCAGAAGTGACTCACAGCATATCAGTGAAGGTACCATTAATATCCATATTACATCCAGATTAACTGTGTTTGTTGTTTTTTAATCAAAAGAGGCCAAAGTAGTGGTTAATTGCACTGAATTTGAATTCAGTAGGAAGAAGACTATTGTTAACTCAGCACCAGAAGGCTCAGCAGGGATGGCAGTGGGATAATGGTGAGGATCCTGCATTTCCAGCTGTAGCTGTGTTGTAGGTGTGTATGAACAGAGGAGGTTTATGGGAAGCAGCTGTCAGCATGGACAGCTCAGGCAACGTGAATGAAACACAGAGAAGCTAAATTAAAAACATATTGAAACTCAGAAGTATTCTGCAATTTGTATTCTGCAATTCTGCTAACTGGCAATTTGACATTTATTTCACCCCAGAAACAGAAATCAAATATCCCATCACAAGGTCCAGTGATAATGGAGTGACTCAGAAGGTTCACTCTTCTTCACACACACTTCCCCCCATGTTTTTGGCACTATTTTTGCCTTCCTCTCCTTCCAAAATGAGCATGATGTTCTGCCATCACCCTGCAGCAGGGTTTACATGGACAGCAGCAGATTAGTAACATAAGGCAGTTCCCCCAGCAAATCTCCAAGGCAGCTCAGGAGGTAAAAGGTGCATTGCCAATGTCTCCTGTCACTAATGTGCTACCCAGTGCAAAAGGAAATGTGCTACTGAGGCATTGTGAAATCAGTCAACATCGAGCCATCTGCTACATGTAATCTCAGGTTGCATGTCATCAGCGAGGCATGAATTTAAACAAGGCTCTAGCCTGACATTGTAGCTCTAAATTGAGTACATTTAATCCAGTAGTCACGGAAGGACAGCAGATACTGTCCCAGGGCACCTTCCTAACAATTGCTCCTTAATGCAGAACAGTGATTTATGTAGTTTATGATGTTAAAAGACATATATGATTATCATGATGCTGCTCCAAATGTTTGCCTCTTCTGTGCTGTTGGCTTCACTGCCTGATAACTTATTAACCAGAAAAAACTGTAAACAATTTGATTTCAAGGATTTTATGACTTCAAGGAAAAAGCTGATAAACCATAAAAAGGGTAAAAAATAAAATATGAGCAAAAAGAAAGCCTGAAGGGCAGAGACTGTCCCTGAAGAGTCAGTGGAGGGCTTGTCCCACATCCTCCAAAGCACTGTCAGCAGAATCTGCCTGCCTGCCAAGCCCCTCATGCTGTACTGGGTACTGCCTGCTGGCCCTGTGTCCCAAGGGCTAGCACAGCATGGATGGTGTCCTCTTAGATGGAGATGTGCAGAACACAGGTGATCCTGTCCTACATATTCAGAAAATACGTGTATTTTCAGTGGAAACAACTATGACATTTCCAAGAACTGCCTGTCCTTTCAACATGAACAGGTAGAAAGCAAGTATCAGTCAAAACATGTTGTAAGAAGAAGAAGCTGAGTGGTATCATCACTCCCTAGGAGGTCACACCAAAACCCACACAGCTGGAGGAAACAGAACATATCTGTGGTAGCAGGAACCAGCCCTCACCATGGGGCCCAAACTGGTTTCATCCTTTCCTGTGTAAGACTGCTCCTACCAGAATGCTCACATTGCCAAGCAGCAGGTGACAGATTACTGAAGCTGGAGGCACTGAAGAATGAATAATCATGCACCACAATATAGCTTAGAAAAGCATTCAGCCCTGCAAATGGTAAGGAAGGGGAATTTATAAAACTTCATTAGAACTTTCTACAAAGCCAAAAAAGCTCTAAGAATGCAAACCCACAGCATATGATATTGTAACATTGTCTTGTAACCTTAATACAGAAACCCAGAGTAAGCCCTGCTAAGAGTGTTAAATATTAATAATGGCTCCCAGCTGCTACTGCTACATAATGGGTTTATTTTGATGAGGAAGATGTGCACAGCTTAAGTAATATGCAGCAGTTCAGATGATCCTACTTTCCTTTTGAAATTCATGCAAGACCCTCTCTCCTTGATGCAATTAATTGAAGAACCCAGGGCTATTAGCTATTATTCTTAAAAGGCAGGATTTGTCTCTGATCTTTGTCCTACATTACATCTTTTTTTTGGTCAGAGGTTGCAACATGAGCAGAGGTGGATGGTTTAGCTTGATACACGACTCATTACCAGAGGGCAGCTTTCCTTTCCTCTGTACTGTCCTAATTAGTGTGACTCTGCCCACACAAATAGCCCACAAGGATAGGGTTTTTCATTGTTCTCTGTTCTACATCAGTGCAACTATTATAAATGGTAATGGTCTTGGATTGCATCATCATAAACATCAAAGTTAGGAAATGTTCAGTTTCCTTTTATCCTTTATTAAGCAAGCTTGAGCTTCTTTACTTGCAAAATAGGTGATGAATAGCTGACCACTAACAGTGATTAATTAGCCAGAATGTCTCTCCACTTACTTTGCCATTAAATTATATGGTCATCTTGGCAGACTGAGTGATACTGATCTCTGTTCTAGAAGATGGCTGACTGTAGTCTGCTGATCCGTATAATATTTAAAATAAATCACGATGACTGCACACTCACTGATCTAGATATGAATGGTTTTCAATGATAAAATGGCTGCTAGATATCCAATACTAACTGGAAGCAACACAGGCTTAAGTACAGTTGGTTATTTAGAAGATTCATCATGGAGCATTACAAAAAAGAAAACCCTCCTCCTCAGAAATGCAGAACAACAGAAGAGGCAATAGGATCCTAGACTTAATGATTCACTAGAATTACCATTAACTGCTGCATGAGTAAATACTGAAATATAGATTTTTCTGGCCTTAACCAATTCCTATCCAGAGATTTTATATAAGGAAAATATTAAAAATTAATATTAAAAATTGATTGCCTAACTGAAGCTCTTGAAAAGGTTTATTACTAAAATAAAGCTTTCAATATTAAAATATCTGTGGTATCTTTATACTACTGCAAGGGATGCTTTTGTTGTTCTCAGAGTCATGACAGCTGATTTAAAGTGTTTTGCATACACTTTCCATACAAATAGAGTTCAAGATAACATTAGAGGGAATAATATTTCTAATATTAGTGTACCTGTCAAGCATATTTCCAAACTAATTGATATTGCATGTTCAGCTCATTGTATCACTAATGTTAAACAACATTTCCATTTTCTTGAATTATAGCTCCCCTTTACTAAAAGGCATTTTAGCTGAAGCAACTGGTCTGAGTAATTCCAGCTCCAGGCAGGCATCCAGATGTTTGTAACTTCCATTAATCAGCCTGAAGAGGCTGAAGCTGATCCATGGCTCCACACTGCACACACAGCAGACACTTTTAATAAATGCTGACCTGCAGTTCAGCTCTTTGCTAGGTGGGTCATGGCTGAATTGCTGATGCAGATCAAATTGTTTCACAAGGACTTGAAAGCACTGAGACGTCACAGTCTGGTGCTCACTTTCCATGGCTGGTATAAACTCAATTGGACATGCCTAGGGGAGTCTCTAACTACCCAAATACATTGTAGACTGCAGAAAAATTAAACAGAACCTTTTCCTGCCTTCAGCCTCTTGTGCTGCTCTGGTCTGTCTCTGCATTGCTGTCAGTCCCTCTGTTCAGGATTGTCACTCTGGCTTCTCATGTGAGGTGCTGATGTGTCATTCCTTATCAGCAACTCGTGTGTCTTGCAGGGCAACTTCTGTATTTTCCTAACTTACATCTGGAAACTTGTGGCCAGATTAATAATGCTCATGAGATCTGCCTTGATTTCTAAAGAGACTCCATGACCACCACTAAATATAATCTGAAAACGATGAAAACTACAACTATGTTTTATGTCAATTGAGGGTTTGTTTTGTTTTTGGGTGTTTATTTTTTGTTGTTGTTTGGGTTTTGTGGTTTTTTGTTTTTTCCCCAAATACTTGTTGAATACATACTGGGCTGAGGAATGCTGAGGTTGTGACATGCATGCCTTTTTTACTTAGCTTTAAGACAGAGACTTATCCTTCTAGGATTTCTGATGCCTTAAGTTTTAGGTTTCTTATTTTCCAGATTCTGCACTGCATTGGTGTGTGACTCTGAACTTCATATAAAGTATTAGCAAGTTTTTCTCACAGTTTAGTTAGACAAAACCATCCTTTTCCAGCCCCAGCACCAAGGACACCATTGCAGCTTCAGGCCCAAAAACTGTAAACAACAGTGAATTAATGACAGCAAACGGGGAGGATGGGACTCCATAACCTGAAACTGTAATTGGGTAATTAACCCCAATGTGTAAACGGACCAAAACTTATAAAAGTGTGAAAACTCAGGACTTGGAGTCCATTTAGGACCATCTCGGGTAGAGCCACAGCTGGGCTCTTGTTCTGCTCAAGATGTATCCTTTGAGGGCCTTTTAAGAAATATCTTTTTTATTTCTTTAACACTTCCTAGCCTCTGTTCTAGGTGGTTTCTTTCACACTGATGTTACACACACACAAACTTCCCAGGATCCCAGCAGTTTTTGTTAGAAAGCTCCAGTTCAGCAGTAATGTATCAGCTTTCCAAGGTTTCTTGGTGAGGAATACTCGCTTAAAACACTGTCATTACAATTCCTTTTAATGTAATAGGTGTTCCAATACCTGAAGGAAACTTGGAGAAGTAAGATGGGGCAAGACTATCTGCCAAGTGCATTTAGTGACAGTAATATGAGGAATGAGCTCAAATTGTAAGAGCATAGGTTTAGATATTAGAATTTTTTTTTTTTTTTTTTTTTTTTACTGTGAGGATAGTGAGGCATTGGAACAGATTCCCAGATGCTCCATCCCTGGAGGTGTTCAAGGCCAGGCTGGAAGGGGCTTTGATGAATACGGAGTAGCAGAAAGTGTCCCTGTCCATGGCAGAGAGGCTGGAACTGGAGATCTTTAAGGTCCCTTCCAGCCCAAACCAAATTAGGAATTCTGTGGTTCTAAGACACAAGTTATTTTCCTTTATACGCTCTCTTCGACGGACCGCACCACGGAGCGGGACGATCGGGCCGGGCCCTCACCAGCCATGGGCGCTCAGTGCCGGCTGCAGCAGAGCGGGCTCGGAGCAGCGTTCGTGCGTTCCGAGCTGAGGGCTGAGCACGGCCCCGCGCTCCGGCCCTGTTCTGCTGGTCCGGTTTTGCCGGCCCGGTTCTACCCAGCCCGGTTCAGCCCAGCGCGGCCCGGCGGAGCGGGGCGGGCGCTCCCCGCGCATGCGGCCTGTGGCGCCGGGCGGGGCTGCCGGGCCGAGCCGGGGCTTCCGCCGGGGCCGGGCCCGTGTCCGGCGCGGGCCGGTGCCGGGGCCGGGGCGATGCCCGGAGCGGGGCCCGGGGCGGCGGCGCGGGGCCGCGGGCGCTGAGCGGCGGCAGCAGCATGGCCGAGGCGCTGCGCCAGGAGCCGCCGGGCGGGCCCGAGTCGGAGGCCGAGCTGTCGCAGCGGCTCGCCCGCACCAAGGCCCGCTCGTACGGCAGCACCGCCAGCGTGGCCGCGCCGCTGGCCGAGCGCTACGTGGAGCACCGGCTGAGCGCCGGGGACACGCTGCAGGGCATCGCCCTCAAGTACGGCGTCACGGTAAGGGAGCAGCGCCCGCGGGCCGGCAGCGGCGCTCGGAGCCGGACGGCGGCCTGCTCGGAGAGATCCTGCAGATCCGAACCCCTGCCCCGGGCACGGACACCCTCCACCGCACCGCAGTGCTCAGGGCTCCGTCCAGCCTGGCCCTGAACGCCTCAGGCTCGGGGCAGCCACAGCCGCCCTGGGCGGCACCGCCTCCGCAGCCCGGCGGCTTTTATACAACATATAATTGGTTATTTGAGTTAATAAGTGTTCTGCTTAAGAAGCCAGAGCTGCAGCATTGTGCACTCAGTTTAGGGAGGTTGAGCTGACATGAAATGCCCCTCAGAGCAATGGCAAGTTCAGCAAAATCAGCCATTGTGTTTATGTTTTCGTGGGTTTCAGCCCAGGGTAGGAACGTATGCAGACACGTTTGCTTTTAGCAAAACGCAGACTGTTGTGTGTTCACACAATGGCAAGGACAGATTTCCTCTAAAGAGTCCTTCTGTTTGCTTCCTGCATCATGTATTCTTGGCTGGAAGTGAGAGTTGTAATGGAAACATCAAAATTATCTTTGGCTGCCATTGCTTTCAGTATTACTGGTTTTAGAAGTTTTTCCTGTGGTTTTCCTCACTGGGAGTCAATTTGCAGCAGAGACATCCTGTCCAGAGTCTGCTTCTGCATGACTTGGCATAGACAGTTCAAGATAGATAAAAATGCCGTGCTGGGGGAGAGGCACCAGTGTGCTTTGTTTGGCCTCATCCTTTGCCCTTCACCCCCTTCCCGAGATACTGTCTATTATCTTTAAAACTGGCATTTGTTGTGTTTTCCTTTTGACTGAATTAACACTGGGAATTCATGTTTATGGTTCAGCCAATTTATGGTTCAGTGCGAGTGCTGTATTCCTTTTGAGGGGAGAAAGATGAGGACTGTACTTCATTGTCAGTAGAAGTAGTTTTGATTAATTAGTTCAGCATCAGTTACAGCTTCAGTTAAAATATTAAACGTGCTGAAGCTTTTGTTCTTTCACTGTGATAGATTTGTAGCTAACAGGCTACAAATTGATTTACGTCAGTCTTACTAGTGCTAAAAAAAGAAAACTTGTTAAATCCTGCTCTCCATACACCTCTGAATGTACAGAGTCACACTGAGTTGTAGGAGTTACATTGCACGTACAAAGTAACCTGCTCAGGGCTGAGGGATGTTCTTTTTAGGAAGTAGTTTCCTTTTCATTACTGGGTGCAGAGGTACAGACTTTGGAATGCTATGAACTGGTGTTTGAGGAAGAAACAACCAGAGGTAGAGTTACAGTGAAATAGGAGAGAGAATAGCAGTGCAGTGCATTATTTATCACCTTTGAAGCATCACCTTCCAACTCCCCTGCAGCAGGATCTCACTTTTCAGCTTCTGTATTGTATTTTCACAGAAAAGCTCCAGCTTGTATTTTAAACTTTTTTTATGTCCATCAAGACACAACTTATTATTATATCTAAGTATTTCACCATTTTAGCCATCTACACCAACAGGTTGAATCCTCATGCTAGCTTTATCCCCCTTGTTTGGATTCTGCATAATTTTTATCAGACAGCTCACCTACAGGAACTGCTAGCAGTTCTGAGCCTTATTCTAATATAAATCCAATTCAACAGTACTTCTGTGATAGACTTTTTATTCTTTGGCAGGTTGTTCCTGTGAGCCTGCATAGAGATTGCAAGACTATTCAAGGAAAGCATCTTTAGGTAGTGCAAGACTTTGGAAAAAGCAGTACTGTGGAGTCAAGTGCACATAAAGCTGGGATGTTGGCAAGGCTGAAACAACACTCTGAAATCACTTTGAATGCAAACAAATTCTTCCCTAAAATAATTGCTGGTGCAAATAAAGCATAGGTTTAGTGCTTTATACTTTGCTAAAACCTAATAACTTTTATTTTTTCTATCTTTTTTTCAGATGGAACAAATAAAGAGGGCAAATAAACTGTTCACTAATGACTGTATATTTCTGAGGAAAACCCTAAATATTCCGGTTATATCAGAGAAACCATTGCTGTTCAATGGACTTAATTCACTGGAGTCTCCTGAGAATGAAACTGTTGACAGCTCCCCTTCTTGTGATGAAGGACTAGTGGCAGCTCAGGAAGAAAGTAGTTCTTCTCCCAGTCCTCAAGAGTCTGACAATCAGCCCACTGCACCAGAAGAATTATCTGCCAAAGATTTCCTACAGAGATTGGACTTGCAGATTAAGTTATCCAAACAAGCAGCCAGAAAACTAAAAGATGACAGTGTCAGGTAAATGCCACTTTTGGTGTTAAGCATCTTAGTCTCACCCTGAAGGCATTGTAGTCTAAGCTGACCCCCCTTTGTGGGGTCTCAGACAGCATCTGGGGCTTTTATTTGTCAACAGCAAGTGCCTGCTATTCTCATGCACCAGATCCATTCAAAGGACAGCATTAGCAGGTGCCTTGCTATGGCAGTTGGAAAGGCTGCCTCACAAGATTGTTCAGAGAATACAAATACTATTTCATAAAAACCAGAAGGCCAGATTCTCCAAGATTACATACTCTTGCTGTGGAAGCAGGCAACTATTTAAGCAAAACCATAGTTTTGGGTAGAGTGCTAAGCAAAGACCTATAAGGAAGTTGATTGTGTAAACTAAGAAATTATTTCAGTAACCTTAAAATTTAATTCAGTAGACAAAAGTTTGAAGGAGAACAGTATATTTAGCTATTAGACAAGCCTCCTTTGGAGAAATATCCCAACATACAACTCTCCATTGCCAGAAGATGGGTTTAGAGTCTCAGGGAAAGCTGGGATGCTTTCACATCTTATCACACTTGTCAGTTACTTTCTTTTGAATTAGTTGCATGAAAAGAAAAAGAGCTGTTGGAACTCAGAACCTTCTCTGTGCAAGGTCATCCACTTCCATTTTTACATTTGAAGCAATGTAGATCACCTATCAAAATGTGCTGCTGCTGACTTTCAGATCATTAGATGTATGTACCTACCACTGATTGGAGTAGGTGTTGACCCAGCAGTTAAACTGCATAACAGGAAACCACAGCCCCTGCCAGAGGAAGGCAATTATTTTAACATCTCTTCAACAAAATAACATGCTAATTTAAAGAAGGAAGTTCACTTAGACCTTACTCCACCATGAACAGAGCCAATAGAGTAGAAGTGACACTGCACAAATAGGACAGTGCTGCCACTAATACCCATTTCCTATACTGCTTCAGTCACAAATTGGAAAATGGGGACCTCCCCCCAAGAAATACCTCCCAAGAAATAATGTATACAGGAGGATGAGTTATTTTCCCACTTTTTCAGATTTTGCAGGTGATTCTGTTAATTATGCATACAGCAGATTTTTATTGGTGAGGATGTTACAGGAGGCATGAAGTACAGAGCTGCAGGCAGTCTGCTGAGCAGGATGTTGCCCAAAGCTTCTGAAGAGAAATAGCTTCCTGTGCATCTGGTTGTCTACATAATGCTCCCTTCTACATCACTGCCCCTGGCTTTCAGCTGTGGCTCACAGAACCCATCCTTGCCTTGTCCTCTCCAACACAGTTGGAAAGGACAGACCCAGACTCCTTTCCAGTCTGGCAGGAAGGGGCAAAGGACCAAAGTCAGTGTTTACTCTGCAGAGAACAGGAGTAGACAGAAACCATTGCCAAAAACCTTGGAGATACTTTTCAGTTGTGTACCATCAATGGTATATCTGGCTCCAGGTTGGAAGGTGGCAACATTCCTTCCTGTGCTCCAGCAGCTCCCCAGAAGTTCACCTTCCTGCCCAGTCCTTTCATGTCCCTGGCTTGGAGCAGGAAGCCTTTGGAAATTGGACAGCAATGTTAATAAACCAATCTCATGAATATGCAAGTTTTCTATTCTTAGAGTGAAAACCATTTATGAAATTGGAGTGCTGTTTCCAGCTGCTCTGGCCTGTGTTCAGGTTGCCTTGTCAAGGCTTGTTTTGAATTTGATGTGCCAACACTGCTGAGTGCTTCTGTGCCTGTTTGAGAGTAACAAAGGAGCACCTGGAGTTAATCCACTGCCACCAAAAAGGACATTGGAATTCACAAAACTGCAAGCAGAAGCAGACTATCAGTTCATGAACCTAAAGAGCCATAACTTCTCACCATACCATGAGCCTGATTTGACAGATGGTGAGAACCACATTGACTAAATTGCTCTTTACTTTAGCCTCCTTTAAGTTGCCAAGAATGCATGTGCACATATGCACTGATTTGGATTAAACCACACACAGAAGTTTCATGGTCAGAAAGTGCCCTGTGCTACAGAGGCAGCTTAGAGTGAATTATATTGTTTAATCAAAACTCTTGGAGTCACTCCCTTAAGTGCTCTTCAAGGAATAAAGTTAAATTATTAAAATTAGGAAGCACATAGTTACAGATTTAGACTAGATATTAAACTATAATAGCTGTGCAAGCAGATGAGCATAAAAGATTATAGAATGTGATCCATTCAGCTGCCTTTCACTATTAGAGTTTATGTAAGCATAAACTAGCATCCATAGCTAGATCTACATGTGATGGTACTTTACTAGAGTTTCACTGAGCAAGAAATCATGAGGTAATGAATCATTAATTGTGCATATTCACCTAAGATGCAGCTCAAGGCAATAAAGCCTTTTTGTTTTGAGCAATATTTTTATAGTAAGCCAAAAGAAATGCAAAGGGATTAATACAGTTGTATGTAGTGTATGTTATTAACTCATTTATTTGTATATTAGGGAAGAATACTCTTTATTAGTTTTATCCACATATGGAATAAAAGCAGTTGTGATAGTTTGAGAAACTAATGCAAGTTCTTTATATAGAGTCCTTAAGATAGACTTTAAACCATATACTGTGCTTCTGTAACAGGTCACATCTTTCTTCATTTGCCTTGGAGTGTCTAACTTTGAAAACCTTGTAACTGAATAGAGCCCCTCTAATCAGTGTTGGTGATTCAAGCCAATATAACTGGTGTCAGCACAGGATTAGAACCTTGTACTGTACTTGCCTTAACCTAATTAAGAGTATGGTCTTGAAGCCTTCAAAACTCATAACTAATTGAGATAATTTGTGCAGTAATTTTCACCCTCATTGGCTCTCAGCTGAGAAAAGAGATGCCTCAATAGAGGAGGCTGTCTGTGGAGAATCCTTTCAGACATCCCCAAACTAACAACTCACATTGCTGCCTTGTTGATTGTGCATTCTAGAAGCATCAAGCATTTGAGTGAACTTGCTCACAGTCAGGTGTCCTTGCTCTTACAGAAGTGGTTATTTGTGACCTGATGCACACCATAGCTTACAGGAAACTACTTTCAGTTCCTGTAACCCAGTGGGCAAAGCAACAACAGCAAATGGGAAGAGACAGCACTACAGAGTGTTTTAATGCTGTGCTGTTCCTTTTCCATCCCCTGAAGGAAAATGTTGCTGTGACTTACCACTTTGCTATTTTAAGCATCTTAAAAGTGAAGTAAATTGTTTGGTCATTAAACATACACACACTGCCATGGTGGTGCTTGTGGCTTACAGACCAGAGCTACTGCTATATTGTTGGCCCACACTATATAATTATATTTTATATAAAGCTCAGCTTGTTTTTGAGCCATCAGAACAAACTTGTACTTGGTGTGTGTGGTTCTAAGATCCACATGGCTGTTGCTGTGTCAGGATAGAAGGTATTCCTGTAAGGCTGTCAAGAAGAATGAATGAAAATCTGATTCTAGCAGCCTTTGATTAGAAGGAAGGTCTTTTTGCTGTAGCTCTGCCACATTTTATTCTCCTAAAATGGGAAACATAACAAAACTAAGTAATACAAAGTAATTTCCAGTGTAGAGCATATAAAGTAAGTTGTCCCCCACTGGAGTCTAAGCTGTGAAAATAAAGAAGTTCTCCTTCATCCTCACACAAACTAGCAGGAGATTGCTATTTGCAACTAAGTTCTGCACATGTGGCTCCACACCCATTGCTCCAGAGGGGCATATGTCTGAGCTTCAGAATGAACTTTTTGAAATATTTAGTTTTGGCCAAGTTGTTGTGGTTGAATTTTACAGTCCCTCAGTCCAGTCCTACAAGCTTGGTATGTTGATAGATTACAATTCTGAAAAAAGCTTCAAAATGTCTTCAGAGAATTTATAAGTAAAAGTGGTTTAATGCTTTTTTGACTAAACATGAGTCTTTTGCTTTCTTACTTAACTGTCATGCCATGGATCATAGAAAGCTTCTGCAAATTGTATGCTATTAAAATTACAGTATTCCATGGCAGTTTTGTATGCAGAACTGGATATAATGAAGGATGCTATTTAAATGTACACAGATATCTGCACCCTTGGTACTGGGTTGGGAGCATCACTAATGGAAATAGATGTAGATTTGTAAGGAAGGCTGAAAATCTGTTTTCAGTACCACTGTAACCACACATCCCTGCAAGAATAGCCAGTTTCACTCCCAAACTTGTGTTTTTGAGGTTTCTTTTTTTGGCAGGATTACTTCAAGGCAAAAGATCTATTATGCATTTGGCTTAAGATGATAATTTTGCTATTGGGAAGACAAGTGCAAGTTACTCTGCTGTTTGGTTAGTTTGTAGGGTTCTTCAATTCCATTTTGGGGGTTATATGAAATTTAAATTGTAGGTAAATAATCATGTTTGTTAGGAAAAATTCTTCATGGTTATGCTGTTGAAATATATACTTTTTACCTTATACCATTATTGGACTCTGGGTAGTTGTACCTTTGTGTGAAGGTACACACAGTATTAAAAGTAATCCCTTCACAGTGCCACAGCTGTAAAATCCTTCTGTTCTTACCAGAACACTGAACTTGGCAGCAGCTTTAAGGTTGGACTCTCAGCAACAAAACTTTAAAGCTACAGTTATACAAAGCAGTGACCTTTGGGGAGCTTGGCATCCTTGATTTAGTACTGGATGCTGCACTGCAATAGGGTTACATAACCCTATTTTTAAAGGCAATGGTCAGGTAAACAGCAGGCAGACTGATTTTCCTGAGGATGTTTTAAAAGCAACATTACTTTGCTTTATCCAGTTATTACATTAACAATAGCACTTGAGAGCAATTGCTTTTTCCTAAGAAAACCCAAGTGATCAGTCTCAATGGGGATTGATGCAAGGGAAGTTTACATCAGGAATGGCCTTGCAGCATCAGGACACAGATCACCCACAGCCAGGCTATGGTGGACTGCTCCTGTTCTTGATTCATTGGTCTGTCTGTCCCTCCTGCCATTCAAAATGTTGAAACAAACCTCTAACTAAGCTTTACTTTTCTAAAAGAAGAGATTAAAAGCAGCAGTGGAGGAACTCCAGCATGCCCTCCACATTGTTACCCTTCAAGTTTTTCTTATTGATTTCTAAAATACATTCTGATGTTGTTGAACTTGTTGAACTTACAGCTTTACTTGCTTTCAGCATTATGTTCTCCACATCTCAGGAACTCAGAGATGTGTAATTACAGTATTATACTGCAAATATTCCTGTTAGCAAGGCTGGCATTGCCTATTGTGATCCACTAGGAAAACTGGTCACCTGCATTTTCATGACAGTTTTACTGTTGAGACATGCTCCTGACCTGATGATTATGATGATTTTCTTTTTAGAGATGAGGAGAATGATGAAGGTCCCTATGCAACTTCTTCGTATCACCAGTAGAAGACAGATGTGATGGCCTGAAAACTTTCCATGAAATCAGTTCTTACAGAACTAAACAGTCAATAATTCAAAACCCAAGTCTTCTGGACTCATCCTCTTGATGTACTTAAAAGAAGTCATGAATGGGTAATTGCACTGAAATTATGACCTCTTCTGCCTTCCATAGGTTAATGTCCTTATGCTATATCAATAAAAGGTTTAAGCCTTCCAAAACTAGCAATGGCCTTTTTACCCCTTCTGTGCAAACTGTAGCATGGTAGCAACTATATATCCATCCCTGAGGTCACCTTTATGCAGGATGTTGATCTTTAGTAAAGATTTTGTAAATACTTGTTAAAGTGAAATTTGTTTTAAGTATTTAAAAATAATAAATAAATTTGCTTGTAAATGACAAACTGTGAAAATAATAGAAATTTACTTATTCTGCAAACATAGGCAAGTTTGCTGTGAAAGTTTTGTCTACTTCAGGGCTGCAGAACTTGCCTGTGAATCTTGTGTGTGTCTGTGTGTGGTTATGATGTATTCCTAGAAAGGGGAATTCAGCTAGTTTTGATTAGTTAAAGCCTTTTTGGTTGAAGAACTGTTTGCATATTGGATTTCTACTCATAAAAGGGACGAGTTACACAAGAGGTTTTTTGCTGAGATGTGACATTGGAATATCAGATGTGTGTTCTTGTGTGCAGTTAAATTTTGTGTGGTTTTAATTTAATAAAATACAAAAAAGATTGGTGTGTGTGTTCATAATGAAGTCAGCTTGGTTCTAGCCTGTTTTTTGGGAAGAATGGTTTGTCTAGTTTCACAAGCTATTAGATAATAATTTCAGGGTAAATAATGTCTTTACCATTTCCATACAACTCACCCTTCTAAGTGAGATCTGCAAGAGCTATGCCCTAGTTGTGCAGTCTGTTAAGATGAATAAGAGGCACATTGGCAAACCTTCCCTGTTCTGAGAACAGGCTTCCCTGTTCTGCCAGGATTTAGCTCTGCAAGTGGACCCCATCTGAAGCTCAGGGAGGCAGAGTGCAGCCTGCAATCACTGTTGCAGAGTTAAATATCTTGTTAAATATCCTATATTTCCTCCTCAAGTGTTCCATAAACTTCACAAAACTCTTGTCATTAAAGATTTGCTGGATTCCACTGTAACAGATGCACTTTCCTGTCTTTTAGCTCATTGGTATCCCTCCCTTGAAGCAAAACCTTCCTGCAGTATGTCAAGAGGGAAATAACATGGAAAGTTTCATTAATTTGCTAAAACCAGAAATAAAAATTCAAGGCTCAGCAGGAATTGGTATTTCCCTAGAGCTGGCAGGAACTCAGAGCCAGCAGGCTCATTCAAATCAATTCTAGCTTGTCCTAAAGAGGTCTGCAGTGGCACACAAATTAACAAGAACAGAAAAAGCTTAGAGTTGGGAAAAAGTTCTGTTTTTTCTTGAAGAGACTGGTGAATTAGTTTCAGGTTTTGTATATTTCTTAAATGGGGATTGTATCTATTCCTTAACAATTAATTTTATTATTATTACCTTCTCTTGTTGTCATTTAATTTTAGTAGAACATTACAAAGCCAGAACGAGATACTTTTCCAAAGGTAACCCTAGCTTCAGGCCCAGTTATATTTTATTATTCCACAGAAAAGTGTAATCCTTTCCTACCAAAGACCTGCTGTTGTGATACCCCCAGTGCTCCAGCACAGGTAGGCCTGGGTTCTTTTCTTTCCCAACCTCAGGGAAGCCACAGTTCAGTCTGGCCTAGGAGCAATGGCACAAAAACTCACAAGTGGAGATAAAGCCACTTTAATAGGTAATGCAAAAGCTGGCCATGAAAGCAAAGGAAAGCAATTCATTCAGGACTTCCCATGTGCAGGCAGGTGTTCTGCCATCTCCAAAAAAGCAGGGCTCCACTGTAAGTAATGGTTATTTGGGAAAACAAACATTGTCCCTCTGAACACCCTGCCCCTTCCTCCTCCTGCCCAGCTTTACACACTGAGCACGGCACCACATGGGACATCCCCTGGGTCAGCTGGGATCTGCTGTCCTGCCTGGGGCTCTCCCAGCTTCTTGTGCACGCCCAGCCCCCTCAGGGCTGGGCTGAGGAGCAGGAACGATGGCTCTGGGCAAGCTCTGCTCAGCAGGAAATAAAACATCCGTGTGTTACAACATGCTTGTGTTTCCAGCACAGATCCAAAACATAGCCCTATGTTGGCTACTGTGGAGAAAATAAACTCTACCCCAGCCAAAAGCAGCACAATAATGTAGCTTGTAGTAAAGTGTTTAATAAAGTACAGTATCAGAAACAATAGTCTATTAGAAAAGCTGAAAAGGTGAATATCATATGTATTATTACATTTTCAGTGATAATTTAGAAGTGAAGGGTCTGAAGGATCCAGCAGAGAGAGAAACAACACAGAAAGGGATTTTTGTCAGTTTTAAAACAGAGATGTGCAGTTTGTTGCAAATACCTTTCTCACCAGGAAGAAAGCAAGCACTATGACTTACTAAATATGGCTAAACACACAGCAGTGCATGTCAAATCCTAATGTGCTCCAAGTGTTCCCTGCAAAACAAGGACTGATCTGTGGTGCAGGTTGGAACTTGCGTCACTGGGTTTGATTTATTTCCAGTAAGTCACAGCCCTTTAGGAATGCAGGGTGATTCATCAGGCTGCCTGTGTTTCACTGCCTGGTTCTGAAAGGTGTGATGTACTGATAGATGTTCATTCCATGTACCATATATTTGAAGCATTCAAGTAACAAGTTTAGTGGGCTTGGGGAGGGTGGAGAGTGAATTTAGTTTGAGGACCTGTAGCTGTGATTTCTGGTCTATCTGTCAGAAGCCTTCTCTGTTCTTAGCTACTCATCAGGCTGCTCCAGTTATCTCTATGTGCACCCCCAGGGATGCACAGCAGCAGGGTAAGCACAGAACAAGTTCAAGAATGTGCATACTCTGAAATACAATCAAGTCATACCCACTGTTGGGTTTTTGCTTTCTTAAGTTATTTTGCAAAACTGAGAGGTTAACAAATATCACCAAACACTGTTCATAATCACTGGTCAATAGTTGATGACATCTGCCCTTTAGTGAGAGGACAAAGTAAGAAACTACCTTCCAATGAAAATTTAAATTATTCTTATAGTACTTATCATATTGACAGGAGAAGGAAATTTGGGGTCTTTTTTGAACTAGTCATTGGGAAGTACAGTTTCTCCTTTTTTGTTTTTTCAAGTGCACCCAGGTCACTACCACTTCCCCAGCTGTAAAGGTCTATGGTTAGTTATCATCCTCCTAATCTCTGTCATAAATCCAAATTTGGGGAAAAGTTTGCTTTTCACATGTGATGATCACATAAGAAAGGAAGTCAGAAGCTGTTGCAGAATGCAACTGAGATCTATAGGGACATAAAGAAATTTGCATCTTGGGAACAATAGCAAAAAATAATAAACCAACAAGAGGGTTTAGATGAGAACAAATGCACTGATTAAAAATAACATTAATTATTTTTTCCTAATTGTTTTCTTTATAGCGTTTCTAAGGGACTATTTGTCAGAGGAAGCTTCCATTGATTACATTTTTGAACTGTTTTTATCTAAAAAAACATCACCATTAGTGACTGATACTGCAATTCAATGATTCACATCAGGATGTGTATGAGCAGGCAGTGATGACGTATTTTGTGGATGCTAGAAAACATTCACTGGGTTATGTTTCATCAATTTGCAAGGAGTTAGGCTGTTCCACCTCATTGCCATCACATTCACTTAGTACTGACTATCAATAATGCTCAGTTGACAATTTACATTTTGCAGGGATTCCAGGGTTTACTTCAGCTGTCTGAGAAACATTTCTCAAATCTCCTCCTCTTTAATCTCCAGCTGTGAGGAAGGAAATGACCCAAGGAGTGACTTAACACAGATCTTTGTGCTGTGCAGGCAGTGCTCTAAGTCAGTATCACATTCACAGGCAGGCAAATTCCAACCTCTGCATCAGATAACATTTTTAAACTGTATCAATCTTAGAGATACAAGTTTTTTAAAAAGTCAGAGAAGGGATAAGCTCAATTATGAATGAAGAATCTGTAACTAAAGAGTACAGGGATTTCCTGGAGTTCATCACTTCTTCATACATAAAGTTATTCATGCACTTAAAGATAAAAGGCCTCATAAACCATTCTTCCAAAATTTTCTTAGTTGAGGAAGAACAATGAGGATGATATTTTTGCTTTTCTTTTTTGATTCTTTGGGAAGTACCAAATTCTCAGCTAATGCTATCATATATAGGACAAAAAAAAAAAAAAGTTCTCCAATACTGCTCAGCACAGAACAGGGGTCAGTAATCAGACCACAGCCTTGATATTCAGAGATACTGAGATAAAATAGATTCTTAAAGTCTTTCTGAAAAGCAGGGCCCATGCTCCTAAAAACATCTCTAGTTGCAAACTTCCCTTTCCATACAAAATGACTTGAATTGCTTTCTCTTTTTTTCTTTAGAGAAAGCAATGGCTATTTACATTTGTTATCAGGATATTCACATCAGGGATTCAACTAATTATGCATGCACAATCATCAAATGGTGCAAAGAGAATGTTCACACATGCTGAAGAAGAGAATACAGCTCTGTAATATGGAAGGCAATTGTAATGTCAAAGATTGATCAGTTAGCTAAGGACACTACAGTCCAAGTTACAGAATACTACATAAAGAAATAAAAAGGATAAAAAAAAGGTGTTAGTATTTAAAATAAAAATTAATGAATAGAAAATAATATTAAGATTAATGAAAACTTTAATAGATAAATGATTTTCAAATATTTTATTTAGAGAACTATGAACTATTTTCTAATAATGCCCTTTACATAGTTTCATCTATAGAAAGCTTGTTTAGTGAAAGCAAAAAAAGTAGCATAAAAAGAAATTTCCATCAGAAATGATTGGTTTAGCTACAAAAGCAAACCAAACACAAACAATAAGTCAAAGAAAACATTACAGAAATAGTTACCTTATCAAATAGAAATTGAGTGTCAGAATTTGGTGTTTAGGGTTGATTTGTGAATATAGGAAAATACAGTATGCAGAAAGTGAATGGAGCAATACAGCTCTTAATTTCTGTCTAGAGTTGTCAGTACAATGTAAACAGAGCATTTCTAATGACATCCTCAAATTAACAGACCATAAGTCATTGAGCCAGGAGTGGGGGAAACTAGACTAGACTTCTACAGGTTTGGCAGTCACTAACTTTTTACAGGCTGCCATAGATGCGCTTAATTACATCAGCCTCTTCCTTGTCCAGGATGCCCTTGTCCACATAAGCATCAGCTTGCTGATCAATGAAATCTCTCAGCTTTGAAAGATCATAATCTGAAAAACAAGAATTCATTTGCACAATGAGTCATTGCCATTATACTGCTTCACCTAAGAAACAAAGTCACTGTAAAGTTTATCCAACCAATGCACTTTATCAAACCTGATGAGAATTCTCTCCAAGTGCAACTTGTGAAAACATTAAACAACCCAAATCAGCTGCACAAAGTCTTACACACCATGGTGCTTTTATTATCCAAGAGGAATAATCATCTCTTGCTCTTGATTGATTGCTGTCAACTGCTAAAGCAAGAATATTTTCTGGTCCAGGGATTTGATGTTTTAGCCTGCACAGCAAAAGCTGTTGTGCCCTATAATTTTCATAACAGTCATGGAATCAAAAGAAAGTATTAAATGGACTATTTCCAATAAAATTGAAATCACAGTAAAATTGGCAGTTATTACCAGTGGAAAGTCATGAAAGAACTCCCTGAGAATAGATCCAAATTAATACAATTATTTACCTTGATACAGAACACAATATTCTGGTTTGAAAACTAGTGCAGTGGAGCAGCCTTTGTGACAGTGTTACTGTCAGATTTTGACAATCTTCCACTGTCAATCTGCAACAGAGTGCTGAAAGATCCTCCCTCCTTTTCCAATAGATGAGTGCCCTTATGCAGCCTGATTCACATTATATGCATCAAACAGACCTTTCCTATGGTGGAAAACATCACTATTTTCCATGAAAAGAATGCTACTGCAAAGCAATTTTTCAAATAACATTGAAAGGTAACCTATTGTGTAGTCGTGACTCCTGAAGCAGATTCAGTATACTCACATACAAACACAATAAAATTTGTTACATAATTAGCTGCATAAATATAATGCTTAATTTGTTAGAATCAGAAGAAGAACATCAATGTTTTAAGGGTTCATACTAAGTTGAATGAATTAGCATTTTTCACAAGAACGAATACATTCCAAATTTTTCAATATAAATTACTTATTCCACAGATGGAACCTTCAGAATACATTAAAACTAATTTTGCAATGTCCAATGTATAACATCACACAGCAATATGTGGAAGATCCTTCTTTCAAACTGTGCACTCTTAACAAAATAGACAATAATGAATTTGTGGTTTTTTAGGTTTCAAAAATTGACCAAAATGCGATATAAGATATTAAGAAGCAAACTGATGCTTGCCATCATTTTTATAACAGCATAAGGCAATTTCAACTGAGTAATACAGAAAATTGATATCCAACACTCCCCACTCCTGAAGAGGTGTCCTCTCCATATCTGAGGTAGCAGGAATTTTGCCACTTGCTGTACTGAGGCAAGGATTGTGTCTGGTCTGTTACTGTCATTACTTAAGAGAATGCAATCTGCTTGTGTCTCCATCCTGTGTGAGTAATAGGGACAAATAGTACTGAGCAATTTCATAATTGGGATGAGAGATTTCATTCATGTTAACAGAATGAGGGTCTCCAGTGAGCTACCAAGGAATGAAGAACAAATACTAAATGAATTTAATATCCACATTTTTCATATTAAAATCTCTGTGCTTATTTTACTTCTAGAATACTGTTTCTAACTCTAAGATTATTGTGTGGAGATGTGAAGGTTCCATTACTAAACATCCTGTGTGAGATTGCAACCATTATGATAATATCCAATTCAGGCTAATTTGTATATCTCACAACAATTTAAATTGGAGTTTTTTTCCTAGAAATTGATAACTGCCAATTTCTGATTCTTATTTAGAATCTATTGTAATTAGAAAAAATCAGCTTTGGGTGCTGATTCACTGCAAAAGCTGCAGCATTACATGGAGCTGTGAAACAGCTCCAGTAAATGGAGTGAGCTCTTATTTGCATATTCAGATCAAGCTATTTGCCATTGAAATTAATAATAGGATTTACTTTCATTTCTAAATGGCTGCTGTTAGTGTTATGAAACTCTGAACTACCTAAGTATTTGTTGAACAATCCACACATGCTCTTTGCATATATGGGTTAAATGCTCAGTTCTGCAATGGTTTCCAGCCTCAACCCAGGTCTGGAGCCTGTGGGTTGTAAACAGACAAAACAAACTTTGGACACAAAAGGCAATGAACCCAAAATCCAGGATTTTGGCATGTTTATCTTTAAATTATCCCAGCCACACAAGCTTACCAGCCTCCTGGATAGGCAACTGATAATTCCAAACTGCAGAAATGCAAATTAACATTTCCAGGATTATTAGTCATTGAATGAATAATATCTACTGAAATTCATACAAAATGAAGGACCCACAAACATTTGCCTGAAGAAAACCTAAACCTCTTCAAGGATATTCGGTGAGTAAACCCTATTCAATTCATGAGCAGGGCTGGCAAAGTCTGGCCATTTTAATACATGAATTACTTTGGGAATCACTTTTCTGCCAGCCCCCAGGTGCCAGCTGGAAGTGGAGAAATGATTGATGAGCACAGCACCACCTCATCTTGCACTGAAGAAACACTGCAATGCATTCATGGTTAGATAAGCCTACCCTGACTGTACTTCTTTTAACATCATCCCAGGGGAACTGAATTAGCATTTTACAGAAATAAAGAGTATGGAAAGATACAATAAAGATGATGTATCAGAAGAGTAAGAATGCTATTCTAATTTTGTCATAACTTGCACTCACTTTAAGGCCTATTTCCATTGCCAGAGGACAATAAAGATATTTTAGTGCAAATGAAACTCCATCTACACAGATATATATATATCTTAATGCATTCAGAGGCAGATAAAATGCTATTGATCTGCAGTCACAGCCATTTTCAGACTGCAGCAGTGCAGAAAAAAAACTACTACGAAGAGGAGCAAGGGGCTGCTCAGGCAGTATGTGTGATACAGAGATATAATCACACATGATGGAGATCTAATTACATCAATGAGTACATTGCTAAACAGAACCATTAATTAAAATTGGCAGAAAAACTCTCGAGCAAATATGTAGGCTTGCTGCTAACTGCCATGGCTACCATTGTGAGGAAATTATTTGAGAGATGGATATTTTTATTTTTTTAATAGTCTTTCCTATTACTGTTACTGTACAGAAAAATGAATGTGTTGGGCTGTAGGCATGCAGTCATCTCTGAAATGGAATTTACACACACTTCAGGTCACAGAGAGGATGGATAGGTTACCCAGGGCTAATCTTATCTCACATCACCCTCTGCTTGGCTGGTGCAAGAAGGATCCTTCTCGCCAGGCGCCAGTCATAGCCCAGGGATGGAACCCCTGGCTAGGAACCTTCACTTCCAGAGCAGACAATTGCAAAACACACAGCCATGCAGAGAATAGGGGTAGGAGGCTGGTTTTATGTAAGAACTTGAGGGAAAAGATGTATAGATAAATAAAGATCTGTGAAAAATAAAGGAGAAATCCTGCTACTGTTCTGTCCCTGCCAGCAGCTCTCACACAGCCCTGCCTCTGAGGAAGAGGCAAATGGTAGGACAGCTGGTGAACAAACCCTGTGCAGCTGCTTCAGTCACTGCTCCCCTCTACACAGCTTTGCATGTGAGAGCTACAAGTCATTCAAGTTGATTTGGGCTGTAATCCAAGGTATTACAGTGCTACTGACATAAGTTTGTATCTCAACTGTTCCTGGTTTGGAACAAGACATATTGATTTTGGGGCAGGCATGCTAGCCAGATGCACTGAGCTTCTTCATACATGTCCAGACATTTCAAATGCATCTAGCTCACCCACAAAGTCATAATCAAACAATATGATGAGCTAAGAAATGAAGCACTAACAAAGCTGACACAGCTAGCAGGTGACAGGCAGACCACCGTGGCAGTGTGGGCAGCATGACTGACTCTCTGCTGGTCAGCCTCTGTGGGTTTTGTGGCCAGTGGCCATTCAGCCCAGTTTACATTAATCTACCTTAGTTCACTATTTATGTTCATTGGCTTAACTTTTACATGACCTGTACTATTTAACTCTAACACCACTAATGATCACTATAATCTAGACAAGCACAGTTTCACATTACTATTATTTAAGGTATAACACAATGTTAAGTTCCACAACACAATATAAATTACTTGCTTTTTAATGCATATGGTGCCCACCCCAATGGCAAGGCCTTTCACTTCATACCTTCTTTGTTACCTTGTTTATTGTGTTTTTTCAGCCATTCTATGTTCTTCCTGATTGCTTCCAAATATGCCTCAGATTTCCCTGGAGGAAAGGATGAGAGAGAAATCAGGCACTTACATCAATGATTGATGCAGCTTGCTTAACTGGGTGAAGTTGGTCACAGCCAAGGCAGATTAAAACTATTCTTAGTTTCTCTTTAAAACCTGAGTCCTGTCAAACTCAGTCAGGCAAAATTCCCACAGATGGTTAGCAGGTGCTGCCTGTGCAAGATTAGTCATACACAAATTTAGGATCATGGCTTTTTTGATCTTTATACGTAACTTTTGGTGGCATCCACAGAAACTGCATATGTGGATTAAAAACAGCCTGGAGCTTTTTGATCATCATAATTGTTCAGCAAAGAATAAGCTATTGAGATAGCAAGGAGTGACTTAATTAGGTCTGAGAGCTTTCAGTATCAAAACTCCTCCATGTAGTACTACTAGCAGCACACAGCAAACCTAAAATTGTGATTTTTGGAAAGACTACTTGAAATATAGTTACTATATATAATGAGAAGAAGGATGTAATAAAATTACCATGATAACTCCTTGTTACAGCTGAAATTTAAAGTGATAGCTATTTTTGGACCAGAAAGCACACAGAATAGAATTAGTACAAGGATTACCTAATAAGACCCCTAAGGAAAAATTCCAGCTAATGGATTTTGAATTCTTAACTTGGCTGAAGCTTTATTGATGTAATGTTCTTACATTTGTCAGGAATAAAAACCTAGTGTGATTAGTGTGTAGAAAGTTACTACTGTCAGCTATGCATGTCTGCTCCTGTTAGTAAGTGGATACATTAGATACACCCTCATTTTTGAGCTTGGAATGAAGTAACTTTACAGTAATTACTCTGTGAAAGAGCAAGGGCATTGCATGATAAGACAAAGAACTAAATACTGATCCAATTAAAATTACTAAAAAGCTAAAGGGCTGAAGATAAAGGAAAATAATCTGAACCAAACTGAAAAGACAAACCTTCAAGAGATGAGCAAAACGTGTTATTTATCACTTCCCATGGGTACTGAGAAAACTTTACTCTGAAATCAGACAGGCATCTTGAGCTATTTCCCTCTTCCATGTTGAAATAAATAAGCTGCTGGAAAAAATGCCACCTTCCCTCTGTGAATGGCTGCACTGCCCACAGAGCTGAACCAGCTGACCGATGGACTACAGTCTACTGCAGTCCTGATTTCTTCAAATTCATTACTGACCAGCCTGAGTGAAAACACTGCATTCCAAAAAATATGAGCATCAGACACCACTGGTGCAAAAGAAGCAATTTTGTTTAACAAACTGATTTCAAAACATAGATACTTATCCTGGACCCTTTGCAATAAGAACTCACTGAAAGGTTTCTGCACCAACAAACATTCTCCTTCCAGAGTTCAGTACAATAAAGGAAGCATGATGTCTCCTGCAGATTTGTTTTCAGATAGAGTAGCTGATTTGCATCCAGGTGACTCCAGCCAGCACAGTGTAATTTAGCACATGGCATTATTTGTCATGCTGAGGCATGACAGAAATAACTGTACTACTGTGCTACATTTGCTTTGGGAGACACTAACTTACTGTAATGTTTCCAAAGTTATGTAAAACAGGTTAATTACTGATAACCTTCAACCTCTGGCAGTGGGAAATGTAAATTGTGTCACTGCAGAACCCTTCACTGCTTTTCAGTACCAGCTTGTTCTAACACAAACTATAGAAATCAATGGGCCTGCTCAGATACTGAACATTCTGGCCATCCGATTTCACTGAAAAGCCACAGATGCAAAGAAGCAAAATCTCTCTGCACTGCTGCCTCAAACTGCATTTCATATTGTTCTAAAAGGGTCTATGAATTCTGTGAATGTCTGCTCAGCAAGAGATGTAGTATCATATGTTTAAAACTTGGCAGATAAGTACACTTCCAAATCAAGCTGCTGTGTGCTGGCTCCCAGTGACTACAGACTGAAGACATTTATGCTAACACCATGGAAAATCAATTCCAAAGAGAGGAAAAGACTCCAATCACTTGGAGCACACATAGTAGGAAAAGCAATATTCTGTACCTCCAGATTCTTCACTATTTCCTGCTGCATTTTGTCCTTCATTTTTTGTAGAATCCTTTGAAACTTCATATTCCTTTTCCATTTTAGCTGCTTCTTCCTTTGTACTGTCTGCTTCTTCACTACTCTTGTCTAAAGAAAGAGCAAACAATTTTGTATCAAATGTACCAGGAGCATTTCTCAATCACATCAATACAATCTTGGCAAGTAAAGCATTTTGACTGCTGGTTGAGGAAGAGCCTCATTGGAGTCTGTCTCAAAGTGGTTTCTAAAGGTCATCTCAGCTCCAGACCTCTGGAAAGAGGAATGCCTGTTTCTGCTCTCACAAACAATAGCTCAATACAGGTGACTGCAATGCAAAGGCACATTTCTTTGTGCAGAGAAAAATTCTATGAAATTTGCATTTGCTACATTCAAAGTTGACAAATAATGCTTTTTCATTATTTTAATATTAACAAGCACTGATACAGCTTGCTTTTGTATATGTGTATGTCTGGACTCCAGTGAAGAAAAAGAGAGTGAATATACTTTTCAAAGACTGAACAATTAAGTGAAAATTTCTCTCTTGTTGTATGCTTGGACAAACAAGCTATGGCTTGGTACAGGTCCTTGAGAGACTGTGGCTTTAACAAGCAGCCTGGCTGCTAAAGCAATTAGCATAATTTTAACTGAATAGGTTGAAAAAAAGTGTTAATCCAGGAAAGAAAATGGTAGAGCAAGTACCTGCTGTTAGTTTTGTCCTGGTTTTAGTGGAAGGGTTCTCAAGCTTCTTCTTTGTCTGCTCAGCTATCATTGTATCCAAGTTTTCTAGAAATCAAGGCAAAGCAAAACCAAACCCAAGTTATTCTTCAATGGATAAGATGCAGAATCTATACTATAGTCTCCCCAACACCAGTCTGAATGGTAAGGAGAAATCTAAAAGAACAGCCTTCATCCTTGCCTCTGAACAATTAATGCAGAGCCAATGCTAAAAGAACAAACAAATAGCTATATGGAATATTGATCAATCTTATTTAAAAAATTAACAACTCAATCATGATAGTAAGAGTATCAAATACTGCTAACATGCATGAAGGCAGTAAAAGTGTGCACAATATTCCATACTTCAGTCATGTAAGTCACTAAATACAGACGACTATCTGTAGCAATTTATTCTGATGAAAGCAATGAAAGGCTTTAATTATCTTCACAAAAAATACAAGACTATGAAATGTGTGTTTCATCCTGGTGGGAAAACACTACCCCAAACTGCCTATGTGTCTCGATTTTATACGGTTTCATTAGAAAAAAGTCTAGTAAAAGGTTTTAAATTATATGTAGATGAAATAAACATGTAAATTGAAGAGATTAAAACAAATACTTTCTAAAGTTGCTGAAGTCAAGCATTTGCCTGAAAACCAACTAGACAGCTGTGACCAGGTATACAGCTCTAGAAGACTAGAAAATGTATTTCTATGCAAATTTCAGGGCTGAATTAACCTAATTTGAAAGTAAAAGCACCTCTTCATAAAGATGGATGTTTCACATATAAATATTGTATGCTTATGTGGGAAAGAAGTCCTTTTGATACCACATTTGGTAGATATTCAAAATTCAGATCACCATACAACTTGCCATGTTTCCTCAGTCATATTATGGACATGATATAAATTTTTCCTTCCTTTTATCAGCTTTTTAAAGGTTCAGTTAAACATGGATTCAAAATTTCATACATACTATCTTGTTGGTAGGTATTTTTGAGAGACTTAGTTTTGAAATTTGTCAAAGTTCCTTTTATATAAAAAGCTGAAATATTCAGTGTGCAATGTGGGAACTGTAGCAGAATAGATATAATAACATTAATAATATTTAAAATCATATTTTCTGTATAAGGCCAGTATTTTATCCAACTGCTGGGAGCATTTTTTTTCCATTAGAAAGATAATCAGCACTGAAACCCAAGGAGTAATTTTTCAGCAAGCATTTTTCTCTTTGTGGCAGATCACCATAAGCAATTGTGCCTCCCATCTGATGAGAAATCACATAATCCTGTCTGCCTGCATCCTCTATATTTCACATTTACATAAAATTAAAAGCAGTATTTGTTGGCACTCTGCCTGATTGCACCCTCTCAATTCTACATCACATCATGTCCTTTTTGTGAATATTTTCATTTGGTACATATCCCTTTAATGTGATTTCTGACCTTGTCCCATATGCCCTAAACAAAACAGGTCTGGGCTGTGTTACAAGCTGGATCAGACATCCTGGTGAAACAAAAAACAAGCTAGAATTATAGTGGTGGTATTGATGCCTCACTAATCACTTGATCCAAAGCTTATTGAAAGGACTGTAAACATCCCTTTCAGTTCATCTTAAGATTCTATTTTTCATCCTGAATCAGTACCATACTAGCATTTCAACAGGAATATAAGGATTTCTCTGTTGAAACAGAGTTTTCAGGATAAGATTACTCAGTTAAGAGCTTTGTAAACTCAAGTGAATAGATTATTCTCCACCAATTCATGCAAATGCAAAAATGTCACTGATTTTGGAGTTTAATTCAGCATATTCTATTAAAATAGGCTTAATTTTAAATCTAAATATGATATTTTAAAAAATAGAAGTATTTAAAGATTCAAAATATTACACATATGCAAATGCATTGATTCATAAGTGCCTTTCATGTTCTTCCTTAAAAGTATCTGCATTTAGGCAGTAAGTTTCTATTAGCAGGAAACAAAAAGACTCCACCACGAGACAGATTTATAACCTGCCAAGACATCTTTAGATCTGAATATCTGACACTGATATTTCCAAAAGTCTTTGCTCTGTCAATAGGCTGTAGTGTTTAAAAGTTGTACACATATCCACATACAGCACGTGCTACTGCAGGCAATGGGATTTATACTCCTCAATTATTTATTCACTTCTGGAAACAGCACCAGGAATTGGACGGTTTCTCTGAGTCCTTTGATTTGGGTAACAATTTAATGTGAGTTCACCATCACTCCTTTGTACAGAACTGCTTTCCAGCCCCATAGTGTAACAAGGCAATGCTGGCTACTAATGACCTGAGCTTTGCCACTAAAGCCAGATTGAATGTAATATCCACTGTGTTCCATTTTCAAAGCTTTGTTTTGTCAGTAGGGATGTGCACAAATGTTGGAACCCAGATGCCTGGAGTTTTGAACTTTCTGTGCTTTCTGACACTGACCCCCAGGAGAACACTGCTTCTGACTTGAGGCCTTGGAGAAGGTTTCCAAATTCGAGTGATGGAGTTGGAATCACATGTGTCTAGTTAAATAGAAGTGTTTAATTTCACATGGTGAAGAGTTTTGAATTTGGGTTTTTTAGAATATAGTAATAGGTATGGGACAAGATGAATGTTCTTGGGCATCGTCTCTTTCTGTCTTCTTTCTTCTTCATACTTTCAGGTAGTAGTTTCTGGTTGGATAGTTAGTGCTGCACTGTGGGTCACAGATGTTTGGTTATTGGGTCAAAAGTATAAATAATACAGCTGTTAGCTATTGGACTGTTTAGCTTTAAAAGACCTTGTAACTAGCTGGATCCACCCCCATTTTGCTCACTTTTAGCTGGTAGCTTGAAGTGTTGCAGAACTCCCTGTACTTTAAGATAAGATTTAATAAACAAGTCAGTCCAAATGGGAAATTCATCTCCTTCGTGTTTTAATCCTGACTCTGAGTGAAGGCAGAAGAAAACAAAGAAATGCCCCTAATTAGGTGGTGCAGTTAACCCATTGCAGACAAATTTACCATACAGGCCTTTTATCAGGCACTACATTTCACAGGGGAAGTGAAGCTACCTTGCCAGCTGGACAGCACATCAACATGGATCTGAATAGTTACAATTGTATTTCCTGAGTGATAAAGTCCAAGTTTGAGGGGGTTGTCTGACCTGCCTACATGTGTACCCTAGAGAGATTATTGCGAGATAATCCCAATTCTTCCTGAACAGGATTTCTTGTCCTTGTTCCACTTCAAAATTAATGCTTTAACAGCTGGTATTGTTTCAAAACATGTTTGCACTTGCCCAGTGTGGCTAGGCTAGGGCTGAGCAGTGTTTGCTCTGGGTTCCACTGATGGAGTGAATCATCATCTGGATGAGCTGTGCCTGGCCAGCAGCATAGCAACCATGTCCTTGCACAGGAATAACAAGGATTGATTACTTTTCCGGTGTCGTTTCCTTAGCAACATAATTTGCACAGAGGAAGAGCTTAGAAAGGTACTGACCTTTCCACAGAGCTGGCCACTTATTTGAAATGGCACTAATTAAAACAACAGGACAATAACTACTGAGCTAATGGAAGTGACCCACGCTGGTAAATAGGTCAGTGCCCTGGCGGCAGCTTTGTGTGGAGCAGGTTAATCTCATCATCCAGGCAGACACCTAGTCACAGGATCTGGCTCCTGCCTTGCCTCACTTTCTAACTTGCTCTTTGATCTGGGATGACTCACTGAAGCATTCGTGCAGCAGCAGGGCTTCTGTTTTGAGTAGGCTTTCTGAGACATCCTAGGCCCAGTTCCTACACACTGATAGATGCCCTTAATTCCACCTGAAAATGCAAATTCCCAGCACTTTTGAAACTCTCAAGTCGTTCAAGCCGGGCATCCAAAAATCTGCACTGCATAAAACCAGAATGTTTTATATTTACTCTGGGAGAATGTACTGTGATTAACACCCTCTAAACCCATAGAAAAAGATACTACATGGATAATTATCACAAATTAAATTGCTATGTTCTTACTAGAGAGGCAGAAACTAATGTAGCCATCTGAATATTTAATGGAATTGGCAATGGAAGACTGACATGGACCTTTCTCAATAGATAGATTCAAAGTGTTTCCAGACACTTGCAAATTTTCCTTTAAAGGATTTTTTCCTCTGTGTAATTGCCCTGTACCTGGGAGGCAGTTTCACATTCTATCCTCATCAAATTGACTGAAGCTGAGATTCTATGTCATTAAATTTCCAGAGAAAGATCTGATTGCTGTTCTGTTTTCATACAGCTTAAAAAGACTGTGTTTATTAAAGGAGAAAAGGGATCATCAAGGTACCTGAGATCACTTCTAATGCTAGCTAAAAAATTAGTTTACTTAATGAGTTCATACACTCCAACTGCTCCAGCTGGAAAGCTTTGTTCTTCTGATGACTGCTTGTATGAGATGCACATATTTCAGGTATTAAAAAACCATGGTTCTCCTAGAGCTTTTCTGTCCCTTGCACTAGATGATCCTTAAGACTTTGTAAGGCCTTCTTCCATCTGTGAAAAATCTCTGGACATCTCAGCATTTGCTTGGGACTATTCTATGGGAAGAGCATATCTGATTAATTCTTTGGACAAATGCTTGTCCAAAAACTGTCAATATCCATTGGATTTTCCCCAGAGTAGCCAAAAGCAGAGTTTGACCTTTGGTCAGCTATAGCTGTATCAAACAGATGTCACATAAACTACTAAAACTGATGAACAAGAGAAATCCCTTCATTGTGGAATTACAGATTGGTCTCAGCCTTGCAAACCTCCTGCTGCTCTCCAGCTCCCTGCCCTGCATGTCAAGATAGGGAATTTTCTTCTGAATCTTCTTGTTGGACTGATTTGTTGTGATGGAGTGTCTGAAGCCCAATGCTGCCATGAGGAGTGCTGTGTCAGGTGACAAATCCCAGGTCATGGCATCACTTGTAAAGGGATTACAGGTGAGATGGTCAGAGTGATTTGAAATTAGGACAGCAACAGTATCACTTGGCAATCAGGTTAAAAGCAACTCCAAAAGTAAAACACAATTAAATAGATGTGCTTTGAGGTAAACATAGCTCTGAGCAAGTCTTCTTTATCACCCTTATTAAGTTCCCTACCTCACAGGCTATTTCTCAGATTTATCCCTTTAATATTCTACAGGCATTTCTTTTGCATTACTGCAGGTCTCTTAGAGCTGAGTAGTGCAGTCCTTTGCTAACCCTTTTCCATCTTGGAGCTGCTCCATGAACTGTGCACACATTTTATGTGTTTTCACAGCATGCCCTTTACAAGGATGAAGGTTTGGGACTGAAGCAGCACAGAGCTGCCTCTCCTGCAGGAGTGGGATGGAGTTTTAAACGTACAGTGAGTGACACCTTCTTTACCCCACACCCACATAATCATCTCAAATCACAAGTCTCAGTGCTCAACTGTCAACAGAGAGGCACTGAATTCAGAAAGAAGGGGGGGCTTATGGAGCTATTAAATACAGTGAGAAAAAATAAAAGCATTGCCCTCCTTTATGAACACAAACCACTTGGGAGGATGCAAAACCTAGATCTCCAGGAACCAAGCAATATATTTGTCAAATAAGATATTATGAGAAGATGGATATTTCCATCCAGTTGGGAAGGCATAGAAGAGGCAGTGAAGGGAAATAGAAATAGAGACAATATTTTGTAAGAAATAACTGCACATTTAAATGGTAGATAGTGATAAGCAAAGGAATTAACTGTAAAGCATTTGTTTGGATTTTTGAACACATGATTTGATAGTCATGTAATATAGTGGGAAAAGCAATTAGTGATACTAAAACTCCTGGATCTCTCCCAAAACATATCTGGATCTCTCCCAAAACATATCTGAGAAGATTTAGAACCTATGGATATTGCAAATACTATGCTCTCACACACAATGTCTCCCTCAGGTGATGCTCAGTTTCCTGTAGTGTGAAGTGGTCCTGGTTCTTGAGAACTGTGAAGTCACAGACTTTTCACACCATAGCCACCCATTTGTTCTATTATGCAGTGAGAGTCTGAATGGGGCAAGATAGGAGATGAGATCTAAGTAATGGGGGAAAACCCACATTCATGTGCTTGTTTAAATGCAGAAGTAGCAGGGGACAGACATGAAGGAGGTTACAGAAAACAGCTGTAAAGGTGCAATGAGATCTGCAATCAATACACTTCCTAGATTCCAGTCTTGCCCAAGATCTTTGCACACTCCCTGTCCCCACATCAGTTTATCTCCATGCAAATTCATCTCGAGTTTAACTATTTGCATATACTTTACATAATCACTGCTGCTCCTCAGCATTCACCCTACTCTCTCTACCTGAGGTGTCTCTGATTTCTACTTTTCAGATATAATACAGTATACTGGCATCTCTGTGACCTTAGTTCATCAGATAAAAAATAAATAGCAGAGAAAAGAGCTGCCTGAAATTAAATAACTCCCACTGGCAGCTGTATGCATCATTCACATGATAAATACTGGGTAAGGAAAATCACCAAAAAGGAAAATTAATATAGGGAAAAATTGTTAAATACTGTAATGTTTATGAAGACAATCTATAATAGCAACAAATACACCTTTGGAATAAAGGATTTTTAAAAAGAAAAAGATGGTATTATGCATGAATGGTTCCCTGTATGAAATACTGTCAGTGGCCTTCATGGCCCAGATCAAAATGAACAAAAGGTCCACAAGACACTGTCCATATTCCAGAGTACCCTTTGGCTTTACTTTAGCCTCACCTTCCCTCACCCTCTGAAATCACAGTCTGCATCAGGGAGCATCAGCTTATGGTCACAGCAAGGAGAGGAAAGATGATGCCAGTGTGGGCTGTGATCTGCACTTTGCCTCACACTCTTGGCTCTCTGCCTGTTCTTGGCTAATTAAACGAATATCAGGATCAGATTTTTGGCCTGCAGCATCTGTGCTGATAAGAACTTCAGGCCTTAGATACATTATTCAAACAAGTTCTCCTCTCCCAAGAAAAGGCCAGATTGCATCTGCTGTGCACTGGCCTACAATGGGGAAATCACAGAGCTTTGGCTTCATCAGAAGTGGAGCTGTGGAGGTTCCAAGAATGAATATGAGAGGCACAACAGCTATTTCATATTCTTTAGCATGGAGATACAGGAACATGTCAAAAGAGACTTTCTGTCTCTTCTCCTTCCCCTTTCACATAGCCTCAGTTTGCCTAAAAGACAGTATTATAGTAGAACAATATCCCAGCTGTTCCTTAGGAAAGGAGCAAACTCGTGTTTGTATTCCTCAGCAATAGCTCCCTACGAACAATCCATCTCCCCTTGCTTGTGTGCCCTGCAGCTTGGTCCTCTTCCCTGTTGTCCATGAAGAACAAGTGATATGAGGGTGGAAAAGTAAACAGAGACATCTGTTCATGCCCATTTCTAACTAACACAGTCTCCTACTCAGTCACGGGGGACAGTGTGGATCCTGACAGTGAGTCAGAGCCACAGGGAGAAGGTGTGAGCAGTGGCCTTGGTTTGGTCTGTGGAAGAAGGCAGCTGTGACTCAAACATTGCACACTGATCAGCTGGAATGATTTCTCTATTTCCCTCCTAAATAAAGGGGGGTTTGCTCCTCAACCAGTCTGCTGTGGGCTGTGTGCTCTACACTGTGGCTCCAGTAGTCTAAATGTTTTACCACAAGGAGGTAAAAAGTAGGATCCCATTCAGAGAGAGCAAAGCTACAGAGCTCTTAATTTTCTTCCCAGTCCTTTGGCCCTTTATTTTCTCCAGTTGTGGGAGATACAGTACTTCTCTATCTCACAGCCATACCTGTGAGCTAGAGAAATACTGATGGCAAAAGTTTGTGCTACATGTGCAAGCCTCTAATTGCAAATATTTCCTAGAAGGATTCTAAAAATCACTCATTATTTTGGTCTTATTAGTGGGAGATGATTTACACCCGTACCTGAACAAACTGGCAGAACCATTTGTTCCTGTTTCTAAGCTGGCAACAATATTATTAAAATAAATCTATTACAAAACTATAGTTTGCTTTACATAATTACTATGAATAGAGCTTTTATCAAGATGGTAGTGGACTGATATGCTTTCATTTTAAAACTAGCTAGATAGCCTGTCATATGCAGAGAAAGTCACTTGTCATACAAAAAATTCTTTGTGTGATGTAGATAAAGCTTTTCCTTAATATTTATGCTGTCTGTGATAGATAGCCTTTGGTGGAAAGACTATCAGAGTGAATCTCCACCATCATATTACTCAACAGGCAGAAGGAAAATGAAGAGAAGTGTGATATTACTCACATAATATTTACACAGTACAAGTATCTGTGCAATGTATGCTTTGTGCTCTGCTGAAATCAAAGTGAGTTTTGCTATTGCCTCAAACAGCTCTTTTTCTCTTGAAACACTCAGCACTGTGAAGGATATTGTCCTTTCAGTTGTGCATGGAGAATCAGGTATTTATGCATCAGTATCAGCTACTTATGCAATACAAATGTTATGAATGCCATGAATAATGAAATATTTTTTGCTGAATCAGTCATAAGTTATCTGAAAGCCTCTTGCTGCTTTCCACTGGTCACTATTTGGAAGTGTTCCAACACTTCCATTCCCCTCTGTCACTGCACCCTTGCCAACAGCAGCATCATTTCAGTAACTGTCCCAAGCCCTTCCCAAAACTCAGCCTGTTCAGGGAGAGCAGCCTGTGCCTCTGGCAGGCTGGGGCAAGCAAGAAGAGTTCAGCTGTTTGGGCAGCATTTGCTGGATGCTGCCAACAAACCCTAAGGTGGTAAGTTAATACCACAGTTGGATCTAAATCACAAGCCACCTGTGCTCCTGAAATCCTGTGTCATAATTGACTACTTCATGCTTTCTGTACCAAACAATATTTGTCCCTTCTTTTAATGGCAAAAATCACTGTAAAGCAGCTTTCAATCTTCAGAGGGCAGATGGTCTTTCTAGAAAGATTTCTGAAAGCCTTTGAACAGGCTAGAAACATATAATGAGGCTTTCACTCCACAGAAAAATTTGAGCCCTGTAACAGCATTCATAGCTAAGAAAATAAAGAGTGATAGAAAATTGTGGCATTTTGCCACAGCAGGATAATTACTAAATAAGGTGCACTCAGCTGAACACACATTTTCTATCAGTTTGTTATGGGTTCTCTTTAATGCTTCCAGGTAGGCATTACTTTTTCTCCTCATTCGTATATCTGCACATTCTGGTTTGGGTTTTCTGTATTCTGTTACAAATTGCATTTAGCATATGGAAAGCTTTAAATATGTATTATATATTATTGAATACATGTATTAAAAAACAAACTTATTTCTTGTGCTTCCATGTATGTGCATTTGTGCTTTTCTTGCACCACACTGCAGCTAGACTCTTTGTAACTTAAAGCTAAACCTAGTAACATCAGTCACTGCTGCAGCAAAATACTTTCCCCTAGAGTAAGATACAATGATGATGACATAATGCTGTGGTTTCCAAATCCCAAACCAGCTGTTACTGGTATATGCATTCAAATTCACTGTCTCTGCACCCCTGTGACAGGCAAAAAAAGCTACACCTTGTGACTTGATTCAGTAAATGATTTATTATTTTGAATGTATAATTCAGAGCATAGTTTACGCATGGCTTCAGTCACAGAGTGGGGAAAATTAATTTAGAGAGTTTCCTACTGTAATAAAATGGAGAGAGGATGTAATCCACCTGCACAGACCCAATAGGTGTTTTCCACCACGTAGCACAGAATCTGCTCACTGATTATAGACTGAGGAAACAACAAGAAGCTGCCTATTTTATACACTGATTCTTCTCTCTGACAGATATTCATACCAATTCCTTTATCTGCTATAAATAAGCACAGCTGTGCATCAATTCCCTAATCCAAACTGCATCAAGATGCACAGTACCTATCCAGCTATTACACTCTATAGAACTTTCAGTTGAGTGAGAGTGGCAATAAAACTGCTGCCATGTTTAAGGATAGTGCAAGAAGCTAACATGCTCCTGTGAATGCTCTTTCTCAGTATTTGAGAGTATTAGCCCAATAGATGAAGGTCAGCTTTAAAGCAATTTCTCAACAGCAAGTCTAAAAAAAGAATACCACAGAAGCAACCTGAGAATCTATGAGAAAGCTTCTTCCACTGCAGTAAGTTGCTTTGATGGAGCACAGAATCCATCTCTGCATAAATCACTCATTTGCAAGGCAGAGTCTGGATACATCAGTTGATAGTCTTACTTTAAATCCAGACTAAATCAGACCTCTCAAACTCTTAACCTAATCCTTGCCTTCTGTACTGTGTCATCATGGCAATTTGTTTCCAGGGTTACAGTATCTATTTGCTCAAATGAAAGTCAACAACTGCCCTGAATTTTAGGAGGAAAAATACATTCCTAGTGTAATTCCATTATCTACATGGTCTTGCATCAGGGATTATTTTAGCCTATTAAGTTTTGGCAATATCTGCTCAAGTCATAGTATCTAGACACACATCTATCTCAGTATCTAGAATGACACTGAAACCACAATGCTTAAAATCAACCATTTCTTTATGTGCATCTTTCTTTAAATGTACTGGCAGACAGAGAAATACACAGCTTGACTGGGGCATAAGTTGTTCAAAAATTCCAAAATTCAGGGAGATTTCTTACAGCAAATAAAGGGATAGCCTTGGTCAGATACATGAATTCTTTAGAGAGGAGCTGCAATCGTGCACTGAACGTGAGCACGATTCACTGGATCTTTTGTAGGCAAGTAATTAATAATCAACCCATACAACTATAATTGCATCAATCAAGTATCTGCAATGTAGAAAGACCATTGCCAGTTCTCTCTCTATGACAGGTTGATTTATGAAGCTGAGAAATTGCCCTGATGCAAACAAAAACTTTTCAGGCTAATCCAGCCCAGAAAAACTTCAGAAAAATGAAAGGATTGTGTAGAGTTTGCACAGATGAGCTTTTCTTCTGCAGGTCAGTTTGTTTAACTAGACAGGCTGCCTACAGTGAATGGCAGAGAGTTTGTCAAAGCTAGGAAAGGTGTGTGACACACAAGCCAGGCCATCCCAAATTTCCTCTTCAGGAAATGATAATGATTTTACAAAACCTACATAGCCACAAACTCTTAAATGGATCCAGGAAAGAGTGCTTCAGAGTCTACTGTGCCAAAATTTGACACTCTTCATAGGTGGAAGAAGTTTTACTTGGCAGACAACCTTAGCATTAGGTCCCATCTAGTCCAGCTACCTATGGTGACAGATTAAAGAAGCTGAAGTGCTGGATTATTTTTGGGAAATGCAGGTACCTAATCCACTTTAAAAGAGCAGTGAAAGTCTTAATATTCCCTGACATAAAGTCATTTAAATAAATTGTGCTTCACAGATGTGGAAGTGCAATAATACTCTAAATGCATATCTGATGAATCACCTTTCCTTCATTAGATGGAAATATTAAAGCAGTATGGAATTCAACATTGCTGTAGGGAATGATCAATCATTTGGAAGTGTAGCTTTAGCATTTTCAATTAACAAATCTGAAACAGGTTTCATAAGAGCAAGGAAGATGAGAAGGTAATTATCACTGTTGGTAGAGGAAAACCACACCATTAATAACAGTTGTATAAAGGATGTAATCTCACCAAGATAGGAAACTCCTTCTTCTGGTGTGATTGTTCCATATTTAACCATCATCTTCACAAAATCAATCAGGGTTTTCATGATAGTTATCAAGGTCTCTTTCTCTTTTGTCTCTGTCTCTGTATGAGGGGATTAAGCAAAACTAGTCAGACTTCAGGCAACTTGGAAAAACTGTTCTGCAAACCGTGCAAACTTCATGCATAAAGAATGACCTATGCATTAAAAGAGAAAAATGTTGTGTTGGATTAGCAATGAGAACTTTCATATATGTTTCTTTTGAAACTGTTTCTGCAAAGTACCACTGAATATAATCAGGGGCTGGTTCTTCTTTATAGCTTTTTGTTTTCAGGGGCTATGTCATGGAAGGCCAATGGTATTAATTCAATTTTACAGCTAAGAACAATAAGCACACAAAGATGGAGTGATCTGACAGTTTAACTTGATGGTCAGAGGACAGATAAAAGTAGAGTTTTCTACAGTCTGCAATTTTTCTTTTATTTGTTTGTGAACTATTTAGTAGATCAGTCTGGCTCTGCATGAAAGAGCCTTTCTCCTACAAGATCCATGAGTTCAATGACAAAAATATAAAGTGTCCCAAATGAGATTGTTACTGTGCAACAAGTCCATGACTTGTATACTGGAACAATCAGTTTTTGCCCACACTTACCTGCTTCTTAGCTTTTCTTTTCCCACTGTGTTTATGTGCTGAACAGTACTACTGCTATTCCTGCATTAGCAGTGTGAAACTCCCCCATCACAGTCACACAAGCTCTCCCCACTGCCCAGGCTGTCACTGAGGGACCCAAGAGAGCCAGGGGCACTGTCAGTCAGGGACAGTCAGAAACATATTCCCAACCTTGGCAGAGGGCCAGCCATTCTGGAGAGCTGCTGAACAGGCTTTTTACTGCAGCCTGCAATTTAGCACACAGCTGTAGGAGCCTCTCCTCCAGCTCGATACAACCTGACAGGTGAACACATAAAGCAGGAGATGTGCAGCCAGTGGACCTGGTTCTGTTTACTTGATAACCTGTTAAAGCCAACATGCCTGCCTGCATTGTGACTAGAAAAAAGAAGAACTAGCATGCAGAATTGCCATGAGAAAATTAAAAAGAACAGGAAGAAGCAAAATATGCCCTCAGGTTTTTCATTTTAGCTCTCCACTCAGGTGCATATGGGGACAATTTGAAACAATATTAATGCTCCTGCAGGACAAGGGATCTAAAAAATATCACTCTTCCTCCCACCCCTCCAGAAGTCAGAGAGTGTGTGTGGCTGCAGGGTGGGTGTGTGTAGAGGATGCTAACACAGGGCTGTGGCAAGGAGCCACAATCTTGCCTGCAATAACTGGAAGGCACTGATGTCCAGCACCGGAATAGTAAGAGACATGCAGGGCTTTCACTGCAATAAACAGCAAACCTGTGGTTTGTGGAAAGGCTGGGAGGCTCAGACTCATTTACTGGTACCATCACTGTGAGGATTCTACTGTGGCTTACTCCTATCTCTGTTGGCTTAGAAGACATGGATGTTACTGGAAAGATCTCTGGGGAAAACCATTTGCCAGTTTTTCATCCTGTCCTTACGGGAATGAAAAGAATTCAGGACTCCTGAATCACACAGCACAAGATGGGAAGGGCTGTCTAGGTCACACTCTTTGCAGTTCTGAGTGCTGTTCCTGTCAGTGTTTTGCCATCAAAATCACTAAGCAAAATAGTTTCTGCTATATATCTTACAGAACATTTTCAAAGCACATGGTCTCTCGCAGCTAGGGAAGTTGTGGAGAAGAAAAAAAGAGCAGGAGAAAACAAAGAATCTCAATTTTAGAAGTTTTTCCTAAATATTTCTGTAACCACACAACAAGCTCACCTGAGTTAAGACTTTTTAATAATGCATAAAAATTTGGAAAATATTGTAGGTCTTCAAAATTATCTTCAGAAGGCAGCTCATTTCTTCTTTCCAACACATTAGATGATGACCACGTGTTATCCAGTGTATCATCAACTTCTCCATTAATGAAACTATCCTGATCAGATTTGCTTGGTGTCTACACATAAGACATAATAAAAAAAGACAGAATCTATAAGCAGATTGCTTTTGGTGAGTTAATAGAGGAAGAGTTTATATCACAACCTCATGCCAACATTGTCCTAATTGCAAGGTGAAGACTATACTATTTTCTCAAAGATATTTCAATTGACATCTGGCTTAAATTTTAAAGTAACTCGTGATTATTTTTTTTGTCAGACAGAGTTTTTTGAGGAACACCTCTTGTTTCCAGATTGAGATAACTATTCCCTAAAGAAGACAATACTGGCACCATTTGGCAAGTAAGATCAAATTATTAGCTTAGAAATTACCACTCTTTCCTGTTGCTTTTCTTTTGTATCACTCTCAGCTCTGCTTCCAGGGTAATCAAAATCCTCAGATTCCTTCTCACGATTCTTTGCTTCATTTGCAATTAGCTGCTGTAAAACCTCTGCCACCTCATCTTCCAGGGTATAGGCCTGACTCTCTGTGATCTGTTAAAATATTTGTGCAGAGTACTTATAAGATATTGTGCTTTTTCTAGCTCAAACATCAATACTAAACCTGATATTAATATGAAAATAGGTTGCTGTAAATATGTTTGCTTCAAAGCTGAGCACAGACAAATTAGGTGTAATACCTGTGTGTGTGCATACATACAACATGTAAACATGTCTACATTTATAACACTCATACACATATATACATAGAAATGCACATCAAAAATGTGTGTATATACACCCACTCACACATACAAACTTCAAACCAAATCTGTCTAGGACTTAACACAGAGGATTGCAGCTTGAAAGATGAAGCTGCAAGTGTGGCACCTTCCTATACGTGTGTCCATGTGCATTTATGTAGAAATGCATATGATCTGCAAGACATCTATGCACAGCTGAATAATTACAACACAATACAGTAATATAGAATGGGAAAAGAGTAAATAGCTTTCTATGATATCATTAAATGTTTTCTCTTTGCTTCATAACAGCTGTCACTTGAACAAGAACTCTTCCATGCAGCTGTCCCACAGCTCCCTCTGTAATCAGTGGGGTGCAATACCCAACTGCAAAATCTAGTGCTCAAAAGATAAGGTATTTTAGAATTAAAGGATCCCAAATGACAATGGCTAAAGCCATTGAGACATCCAGAGGTCAGAGACAAATCCAGTCTTGCTAAAAATCAGTAATGTAATATATCCTCAATTAACCAGTATGTGTTTGCTGATGACACTAATTAGCATTAGGTGGACAGGAATGAACTCAGACCTTTCCCCCTTAAGTATAGAAAAGAAATTAATATTAGAAAAGCACTCAGTGAAAAACAGAATACAAATTAAAGGAAAAATGAGGGCAGACATGGGAGGAGTACATTAAGTGAACGTTTTTTCAACATCAGAAACATTCTGCAGTTTGGCCTATTTTGTTGCAAAGACATCACAGGAACAACAGTGTTATTTTGCAGAGCTTAACCATCAAGCCCAAATAGCTCCAGAAATTTGCTTAGACTCTGAGTCCCACTTGCTTCACAAAATGTGTGCATCTGAATTGTTTTCTGAAAGAACATTAATCCAATCCAAGAACCAGTTAAATGACAATTACCAAGATACTTACTAGCCCCAGATTTAGAAGTTTTGATACAATCTTGTCAAACACTCCTCTGTCATTTTCCTCATAAATTCTTGCAGCAATTTTTTGAACAATGTCTTCAGCAGTCAAGGGAGTGCCATCTAATTGATGGAGGCCATCTGGATCGTCTGAAAGGATTACAGTCTTACTCTGTGCTGACCATCCTAACTCATTTAGATTAAACACCTCATAAAAAATATCTGACCACATCTTTTTCTATTCAGAACAAAACTGCATTTTTAGACACATTAGGAATATACTTTGATACACACTTTGCAAGTCATTAAATTGGTCACAGAGAAAAGTTCCTTGTGTCCCTTTTCCACATTTGAAAAATGTCTTTTTGTCTTCAGAAAAGCAGAGATGAACTTTAGGAGCTTACTCTCCTATTTATAGAAATTATTGGTAGAATTTCCACATTCACTTATTTCTGGTGTTTATTTTAATTGTATGGCCACTTAGATCAAAACAGTTCGTGACAAATGGTACACAATCTTGTTTGAATTTAAGCAAATTAACTTTTAATTACGTAATTGTTACCTATGGCAAATAATATCATCATGACAATGGGAAAGGGAATACAATGAGTGAGCTTTGGTCTGTGATCAGCACACTTTGATATAATTAAAAATATCCTGAGCTAAATGCTGCTTACAATTCTCAGAGGACTCACTTAAACTACAAGACAATTAACTACTCCCGTAACAAAGGCAAGTATCCTTTGGCCTTTGGTAATTTCTTCTAGGTTTGTGATTATGAGACTTATCTAAAACTGCACATAATATTTGGAATAAATATATGTGATTTAGCTGCATATAGAAGTGCTTCTTCCTCACAAACCAGAATAAATATAATTTCATTCAAAAATACGTTCCATTTTCCTTCCATCAAATTTAAATTGCTAAACACTACAAATTAGGCAATTGGACTTTCCTCCATGAAAGTCTGTTAAAATCGAGGGCAATTCTTTTGCACTATGTTTCAAAAAATCTAACTGTAATACAACAAGCTTCCAACTGGGAATAACAAATAGAGCTCATGTTTAATGGTGAATACAACATTTATGAAGGCAATCAGTTTGCAAGAGAAATCTAACCTAGAAGTCTCTTAAAGGTGATTATGGAATACCTTGGAATTTATAATCCAGCCCGCTTTTAGTGGAGTCATAGTCATCCACAAGCCTGCGGTTCTTGGTGGAGTCTGCATCATCAATGGCCAGTTGCTGTTCATACAAAGAGCTTCTGATTGACTCCCTCTCCTTCTCATTCCTTTCTCTTTCTGCTACTGATTTCAGCAGGTTCAGGTCATCAACAAAGGAATAATTCCTGAACTCTGGCTTATTTTCTGAAAAATATATTCATACCAATATCAATATAACATAATATTTTATACCTCTTTGAATACCATTATGAATATTGCTATAAAAGCAGGAAAGATATTTTACCTGTGGGAGCTATTTTCCTATTCTTGTCTGCCTCAGCTTCAGCAATCTATTATACAAAAATAAAGCAAACAAAACAGCAAACAGGTAGAAGAAATAAAATGTGTTATCTCTTAATTTATCAGTATCAGCAGAGGGTTTAATGCCTGATTTTCACTTTTAGTAAGAAGTTTGCCTGAATAGGTAGAACAGGAATAGGCACTGGACGCTTTTGTCAGCAACACTCATCCTCTGAACAGAACCAGGCATTAAGAGAAGCTGCAATACACTTTCCATTTAAAGATAAATGCTAGTTGCATTTTCCTTCATTCCAAGCTTATGCTATATTTCCATAGGATGTCAGTAGAAAGGGGTGGCATATCTGTGAGCTGTTGGAGCTAACAACCTGCTTTTAGAATGTTGGACAGTGAAACTCTATATGCCAGTTCTTAAAAATTATGGAAACTCTATTTTGTATCTAACCCATCAATAATCACTTTACTAAAAATCTATATTTTACCCACTCATTAGCCATTCATGATATTCCAGTACCTGAAAGGCTAAAAATATTTACAGGAATTCCTTAAAAAAAAAAAAAATTGTAAATATTTTTTATTTTACTCACCTGTTCCTCCAAAGGTCTTTCTACACTTAATTGTCTGTTGTGTATAGCTTTATCTAGAATAAACACACGCACACATATATACTCAGTTATAAGATAAATGCAACCACAAAGAGACAGCACAATTTTTCTTAATTTATTGTTTTGTCCCCATAAAACATGGTATCTTAAACAACATGCCAACTGCTAGTTCTTGCAAAAAAAAAAATTCAGTGTTCCTAGAAGAATGAGAACATAATAAAAAAAAAAAAAAAATCAAACCTTTAAACAAAGCATGATTAGGGTAGAGGGAGAGGTTCTGCAGAAGACAATATAGAACACAGATATAGAATCAGCAACTTCTTTCTGATCAGAAAAACTCACAAACTGGGAAAAAAAAGTGCTGGAAGAGATTGACTAAAATAGCAATAATCGGATTGGCACAACCAAGAGATTAAAAATTTCTTCCATCTAGAATATCGTGGGAGACAGGGAGCAAGCAAAGACTCGTGCAGACACTACTGCAGAATGGATGAAAACATTGCTTGGAAAAGATTGAAACAATTCAGAGCTTTCCCCTCTACCAGCACCTATCCCTTCACTTTAATATTAGATTGCAGCTTCAGTGATCGGTGTCTTGCAGCAGCAATATCGTTGCTTTAGGATCTCATTGCTTTTAGCCAAGTGGAAGGAAAGTTTTTGCCATCCTCTATCCCTACCCCGCAGAACTTTCCCCTCCCGCAGCAAAGGGCGAGAGGCTGGGGGCGGGCGCTTACCTGTGCCCGCGGGTTTGGGGAAGCCGTGCCCCCGGCCGGCCAGCAGCGCCAGCACCTGCAGCGCGACCGCCAGCCCGAGGAACATGGTGCGGCCGCGCAGCCCCGCGCCGGGCCCGCCGCCCGCAGAACCGCCCGGCCCGGCGGGCGCTGTCCGGCCCGCGGTGCTGAAGCTCGGATTGCCGCTGCCCGGGGCTCGGCCCCTCGTCCCCGCGCCCGCAGAAATGGTCGAGCCCGGCCCCGGCGGCGGCCCCGGGCACGGGGAGGAGCCGGGGCGGGCCGGGCCCGGAGCATGCGCGGCCCCTCGCTCGGCGGCGGGGGGCGCGGGCAGCGGGGCCGAGGCAGCGCCGGAGCCGGGGGGCGGCTCTGGATCGGGCCCGCCTGCCCTGCGGCACCCACCGCACCCACCGGCACCGCACCCACCGGCACTCACCGGCACCCACCGGCACCCACCGGCACCCACCGGCACTCACCGGCACCCTCTGGCACCCACCGGCACCCACCGGCACCCACCGGCACCCACCGGCACCCACCGGCACCCAGCGGGCCGGGCTGCGCTCACACACGGGCTGAGTGCACGGGGAAAGTGGGTCCCGCACGGGCGCTGTGATTCACACCCTGCCATCCACTCAAACCCCCTCCACGGGGCTGAATTACACAGCAAAGCCACAGTCGTCAGTGACTCTTTGTACGACAGAGGATATGGAAAGTTTAATTATAGCGCCCTTTAAAATCTCGGATTTAAAAAAGCAGCCCAAATGACAATAAGCATGTAAGCTATTTCTGAACGTTTTCAATATTAAAATTTAGCCCTTGCAGACACAGAACATCAACAAATCCCTAGGGGTCGGAGGAAGACATTTTCACCAGTTCGCGGCAGAACAAAGGATTGCAGCGGTAGCTCTTTTCAGAACTACAGAAGCTGCTTCCAAAATAAATCAGTGTTCTTTCTTCAAAAAAGACCTCGTTATTCTGTAGTCACAAATGCATACATTCAGGGAGCCGACAAAAATACTTAAACATTAGAAATGTCAGTTCTTGCTGACTGCAAAAAATAGCTAAAAACTCTTATTTGAAGAGATGAAAGGGACCAGTGGCTTTCACAAGGAAAAAGCAGGAACACAGTCGAACTGTTCATTCCTTTATCAACGAATATATCCACAGTACTATAGCATAAACTGTGAAGAACACACAAAAAAGTAATAGAATTATAATTAATTGAAACACAAGCACTAAAAAGAATGGCAATTCTTTCCCCCAGCAGAAAGTGTATACCATAGTCAAACCTTTGCAAATAATTTAGATAAAATTATGCTCTAGTTTACATCAGATTAACTTCTATAAATTAGTCTTACACATCCAGAGCAATGAAAATAACTTCCAGAAATGTACTGATAGCCTCAGAATCCTCACTTATCACCAGCCTTAGTGATTCCTGGAGCTGAGCCAGAGTCAGGATTTACAGGATATTTCAGATAAAAATCTTCTAAACATAGTTGTGTATAAGAAGAAAACAGCCTTATTTACACATTGCTTGGTGACTTACAAGGAAAACTATTATAATACACAGATCATTCCCTCATTTTAGAACCACAGAAGACGAGCAGCTTCCACAAGGAAGCACAGAGTAACCTCCTCCTCTGCCATCTTCAGCAGATGTGTATGTACAGCAACAGCAACCTCAAAACTACAGAACAGTGCTGAAAAAGAAAAATTAAAAGACTAATTCTTACTTCAACGTGGCTTTATATTCTGCCCCGGTCTGGTATTAATTCAACAGCTCAATGCCTGTGTAATGTTCTCAATGTAACAAAAATGTGTTCTCTCTGGTACCCTTGCTGATATTTACTTCCATCTCACTCAAACATTTCCCACAACACATTGCTAAGGCTGTACACATTTCTCAATCAGTCAAAGGCACTGAACAATACGAAAGCAGTGAAAGGATTTTAATCTTGCTGAAAGGAAGGTGTCTGTCAAGCAGTGAGACCAGAAAAGGAGCTCTAATTAGAGACAGCAGAGTGAAGAAGGTGCAGGTCAGAAACAGGCCTGTTTATGTGATATCTCTACATATGGCTTTTTGGGTATAATGATATATCTAATTGTGTTTATTTTACAGGATACCCTTATGTTTATGTGATGTTTCTATTTCTGTGAAATCTTTTCTGTATTATTTCCCAGATCCATATGGTTCATTTCCTTAGTGCTGAAGTGCCTCCTGCTTTGGCAAGCCTCTCCATCAAGGAATGATGAGAAGGACAGGGCAGGGGCTGGGAATTCAAAGCCTGCCATCACTCAAACTTCAGACACAAACCCTTTCCCTGTTCATGGGCACTGCCAGCCCTGTGCTGCAGCTGCCAGCACAGAGCACCCTGGCACTGCCCCCTCTGCTTTGGCACACTGCTCCCCCTGCTCCTCGACGGTGCCCTGGTGAGCTTGTGTGACATGTGACAGATAATACATAATCTCTGCTAATTATGACAAAATAGGTTTAATCCAATAGAAGAATGGCTGGATAAGAGTGCTGTATTTGCTTCTCATCACACCTGTTTCATTTGGCACCATTTACATCATCTACTACTACACACTCCTCTGCCCAGTGCAGACAACACAGTGAAGAGCACAGCTCTTTTATTTTGGATTCTATTTTGGCTCATACACAATCAACCCATTTTCTATTCTGGAACTATTTATTTCCAGTGATGTGAAATGAGCCAGAAAGAATACCACATTGCCTATCAGATGCCAAGGAGAACTCAGAGGAATGACAATTAGAATGTTTTTTGATGTGGTGAGAGCAGTTGGTATAAAGTGTAGAGAAATAACTGAAATGCAGCTTCTCAGTGTTACTTTTGCAGTTGTTTTATCACCACACTTCAAAGTTTTTCCTCTAGCTGGTGTAAAAAAAAAGGCAGATGAAAGCAGGAAAAAGGCACAACAAGCCACTTTGCCAAGTTTATGCCTAGATGTTAGACATTCCTTACTTTGGTGGATTTGCTTTTTCTACTGTAGCTCATATAATGAAACTATATACTAAATAACACAGTGCTTAAAAGGAAAAAAAGCGTTGGAAAACTTACTGGTGATCTTTATGCAAGGCATTAGGTGCATCTATAATCATCTGACAATGTCATATATTTTGCACATGTGTGCACTTTGAATAGTCCTCTCGATTTCAATGCAATCATCAATAATTAACCATGCACAAGCCTGAGGATTCACCAGCTAGGGCAAAGAGAAGGATTTAAGACTCTAGAACCATGAAAAATAAAATAAAAAAAGTCAAAGCTAATGCATTTTGAGCATTTATCCAGGTTCCATCAGCTTTACTAGCAGCTTTTCCTCTGCTTATTAAACTTATATTTTCGGTCTACCAAGCTTATGAGTTTTTCATGCTTCTACAATGTAATGTGATGTTTTTACATGAGCAGTTCTTAACTGAGATATTTTTAACAATCTCATTTTGTAAAGTGAACTTTAAAAACTACCAATCCATATCTTTCCTTTTAGCTTCAAGGAAATGCTCACTTTTAATACTTTTAAAAATAGTGATCTCAGTTTGTTCCTATGGAGCTTTACTCTTTTTTTTGATAATAAATCAATTTACAGCTTTAAAATTCAGTATGATTCTCTGTCCCAATGTGTGTGGGAGACAGAGGGATACATTTGCAATGGAAACACACAGTTTGGAAGGGATTATTTCAATTTCTCACCCACCCTTTCTAGAAAAAAACCCCACCAAATTACCTTTGAACCGAAATACAAGCTCCCTAGTGCAAACCTTCCCAAGAGGACAAAACCTACCAGGGTTGTGGGAATCACCTCAGGATCAGCCCTCGGGAAGCCTCAGCCGAGACAGATCTCCTGATGTTCCCACCACACTTCAAGAATAATATTTTTCGTAATTTGGAGGTTTAGATTGGACATTTGAAAGAATTTTAAAGAAAGGGTGGTTAGATATTGGAATGTCCATCCAGGGAGGTGGTGAAGTCACGGTTCCTGGGAGGGTTTAAGGAAAATTGGATGCAGCACCGAGTGCCGTGGTCTGATTGTCATGGTGGTGTTTGCCGGACTCAGTGGACTCTGAGGTTTGAACCGAACTGATTCTGTGATTTGCTCTTTCGACACCCCCTGAAATGTCTTTGTTTCTTGGTGCTGACAACAGGAGCCCCCGCGGGCGGGACGCGCTCAGGCCGCGCTCCCTCAGGGCAGTGTGGGGGGCAATGGCTCCGTGCTCCCCGCTCCCTCAGGGCAGTGTGGGGGGCAATGGCTCCGTGCTCCCCGCTCCCTCAGGGCAGTGTGGGGGGCAATGGCTCCGTGCTCCCCGCTCCCTCAGGGCAGTGTGGGGGGCAATGGCTCCGTGCTCTCCTCACCCGCAGGGCTGCCCCGCTCCCTCAGGGCAGTGTGGGGAACAATGGCTCCGTGCTCTCCTCACCCGCAGGGCTGCCCCGCTCCCTCAGGGCAGTGTGGGGAACAATGGCTGCGTGCTCCCCTCACCCGCAGGGGCTGCCCCGCTCCCTCAGGGCAGTGCGGTAGTGATGGCTCCACGCTCCCCTCACACGCAGGGGCTGCCCCGCTCCGAGCGCGGAGCTCCAGCTCCACCTCCCGGCACAGCCGGAGCAGCGGGCGGGCCCGGGGAAGCGACTCCGCCTGGCCCGGCCCTGCCGCCCCTCACGGCCGGCACCGCCTCCCGTCCCGCCCCGGAAGGGGCCGCCCGGGCCCGTCTCTTCCGGGGGCGGTGGGTCCGGCATGAGCGACGTGGTGGAGCGGACGCTGAGCGCCCTGCCCGGGCTGCTGGGGCAGCACGACCCGGGCGCTGGCCCGGGTGGCGCCGGCGGCCCCGGCAGGGTATCGGCCTCCTCCCGGCTCGGCAGCCTCATCCGGAGCATCACGGCGCTCACCTCCAAGCACGTACGGGCTGCGGGGCCGTGCTCCTCTTCCTCGGCCGCGGGGCTGGGCTGGGGGCCCCGGGCGCGGCGTGTCCCCTCGGCCGCGGGGCTGGGTCGGGCTGAGCTCGGGAGCCCACGATAAACCCTCCGGTAACCTCCCCGTGTTTGTGGGCGGCCGCGTTGTGCCGCTCTGGGGCACGGGCTGTGCTGGAGGCGAGCGGCCCCGCACTGAGGTGCACAGTGCCTCGGGGAGAGCCTGGGGCACCCTGAGCTGCCCCGTCTCCTCTGACGCTTCTTATTCTGCTGTGGAGTCTATGCGAGGCTAAAAACAAGTTTAATTCTTCTAGGAAGAAGAAAAATTAATCCAGCAGGAGCTAACCAGTTTGAAAGCAACAGTTTCAGCCCCCACCACAACACTTGTAAGTTCCGTTAGTGGCTGCAGGCTGTGGAGCAGCACACCAAAAGTGAAGGACAGCAGTGTTCTCACTCTTTATGACAGGTGGATGTGCAGCTTGTCTGCATTACAAATGTTCAAATCATCAGCATTAAGAAGTACCAATATGTATAGTTTTGCAGCATGGTTAAATAGTGAGAACACTGTGATTCTGTTTGATGTGAATAAACTGAACCAATACAACCCTACTGTCATTCTATAGTTTCTTAAATACTGCCAACAGCAAAGCTGGGTGATGAACTGCATCCATCAAATAATGCTCTTTGGAGGCTGACATTGTTCTTACAATTAGTTAATGCTCTGTAATAAACTGTGCTTTGTTGAATACACTATTGTCATATCTGAGTTTCAGGAGATGATGTATTCTGGTTTGAGTTAGTTAATACATATGTCAGTCACATGAGTGAGGATCTATGAAGGGAGAAAGAATTTTATCTCTCATGTAGTGAGAAACCATCCTAAGTAAGGATAGTAATTGGTAAAAAATAATTTGTGTTAATAAATTATTTGTGTGATCATCGTAATGCTTCAGATAATATTTTTTATGTTACCATAGTTAATCTACTGTTGATCACATGCATTGTAATCAAAGTAACTTTTTTAGGGGTAGAATAGGGGTAGTTCTGTGGTTTTTTTAGCAAAAATTTAATGCTACTTTGCAGAAATTCATGGCAAAGAAAAGGTAACAAATACTGAGACTTTAGAAAATGTGTGAATAGCTGTGTTTCTGTGAGATAAACTTCTCTGCTTCAGTAGAGCAGTGAAAAAGAGTGTAAAACATGTCAGACTTAAAACTTTCAATCATTTGTTTCTGGTATTTCAGAGACTGATGAAAGAATGCATGGTGAGACTCATCTACTGTGAAATGCTGGGCTACGAGTCTTCCTTTGGATACATCCATGCAATCAAACTTGCCCAGCAAGGGAATCTTCTGGAAAAGAGAGTTGGTATGTGCATGGAGCTGTAGCCTTTATAATGTTCTCAAACTCCCAGTTTTTCAGGATTTATAATTCATGTCAAATACAACCTACTTAAAATGATCCTCTACTTTCTTGGTCTTGTTTCATGGTCTGTCACTTTTTGAAATTATCTAAATCCTTAGCTTGTGAGGTGCTCTCTGTGTGCTTGCAGCACAGAAGGCAGAGGAAATTAATTTATTTTGAATCATCTGTTCTTTCATTGTTTTGAAGTACGACACCAGTAAACAAATAATTTAAGAGAATATTTGTTAAACACATCAGACAGAATATTAATTTTTGTCTGGTTTCTTTTCCAAGTACTAGTGTGGGATTAGACAAAGATGGTTCTTTCTGTTTTGGTGCTTCTAGGATTTTTTTTTCTTTGTTTTAGAAAGAGTTATAGGGAATGAGGCAAATAAGGAGGCCCTTACAACATAGAGGCAGAAGTTCCCAAAGTAATCTTGGAGACTGGTTCAGATTTCTTTGAAATTTCACAGTATTGGTTTCCTTTCCTGCCAGTGTGGCTATTAATTTATTTCCAATAGATGTAGGTTGAAGTATCTGTCAGCCTGTGTCATCCAGAGAATTTCTTTGCAGTTGTTGATTCAGCTGCCTAGTGAAGACCTTTCATCTGGGTCATCCACTCAAGTATTGGAGTTTCTGAGAGAATCCATTACAAGTGATGTATTAAAGTTGCCTTTCCCTGAGTAATGAAAGCCAGTGTACAGATACTGTGGTAGGGATTATGAAATTTTGTCTTCACTAAACCTGGGAAGGCAGGTGATAAACTGTTTTGAAGAAAACTGATTTCTGTAAGTGTCAAGAGCCAGTGTGTCTTGTTATTAATCAGATTGAGACCTTTCCTTACTAGTGCTCTTCTTGAGAAAGGTTTGGTGAAGCAGCACTTTTTTATTTTGGTTTTAAATGTAGGTTGCTGCAAGTTCTCTGGACACAAAGTACCCTTAAGCTTTGATCTGATGAAAGGATGTTATCAAGAGAGTGTCAAGAGAGCTGGTCAGGAAGAGTGACTCGTTTACCCAGTGTGATTCTCGATTCAGGAGAGTGAGCTGTCCCTGTGTGTATGTGCTGAGCTGATCATGGCCATCATCATAAGCAGATAGATCAGTCTGATAGTCCAGACAATACAGTTATTCATTTTCAGTTTGTTCATTTTGATCCCCAAGCCCTGTATAAACCAAAAATTCTCTGAAACCTGTCTCTGAAATGCAGTTCTTGATGTAAGTTGTAGCATATTCTCTCCCTACCCCTCACTTAAATCCCTTAGTTTGAAAGCAGAGAGGGGCCTTGGAGAAAAAAGGTTTCTGGCAGGTTTCTTTTCCTGGGTTCTGGAATGGTTTTCTCATTGTTAAGAAATAACAAAGGAGTTCTTGGCATAGGATGGTGGATTTACTTTTGTATACTCAGAGTTGAATGTAAAATTTTTATGAAGAGTAGTTTTACTATTTGAAAAAAAAAAAGTAAAGTAACATATAAGAAAGTGCATTTGTGTTGTGGAGTCTGAAAGTAATAGATTTTTCGTTGTGCCAAGAATACATTAGTTTTCCAGGAAGTAATTTATAATATTATGGTGCTCTTGACTGTTCTTTAGCTATAAAAGCATTGTAATGTCTCTTACTTCTTACAGCTGAGCTGTTATTTGCTGAGCTTTACTGCAACTTAAATGTAACTGTTTTGCCTGGAAAAAGAGTCTTGTTATTTAAAACATGAGCAACTGTTATCCAAGGGGGTTTTTGTTGGGTTTTTGTAACTGTTAACTGTTAACTGTTAACTGTTAACTCTTCATTTGTTACAGACATTCTTAGTTTCTGTCATAAAGTTGCTTAATTGCTTGAAAATAGTAATGAAGGCTGCTTTCTTTTCTAGGTTACTTGGCGGTTTCTCTATTTCTACATGAAAATCATGAACTGCTACTTCTACTTGTGAACACAGTTGTGAAGGTATAGTGTTTTTGTAAAAAAGCAAAGAGAATCTTACAGGCACAGGTGTGTTTCCATGTGCCAGGAGATGAGCCAGTGGGGAAGACATGGTTGAACAGAGAGCTTTGGCTGGAACTTGCTGGGGAGGCTGTGGAGTGAAAACTGGGACCAATTCTTCTGTTTGTCACATAACATCTTAGTACTTCTATATTCCTCTCTTAAAGTTGCTGTTTCTTTGATTAGCAAAGACAATCTGAAATGGCTTTCTGTGTCTTTTTAATTTAATCTTGATGTTTGTGCTCTTGAAGCCATATTTTAAGATTTTTTTTAGAGGAGATATGCCCTAAACTTTACTTTATAAATGTACCAATTGTGTACATTCTCAATTCCAGGAGAAGCCATGCATGCATATTGCAATAGCTTTGGCTTTTAGCTGATAGCAACTATCTGTTGCCTTCTCTGAGCTCATCTGATGACTTTGACAGAAAATAGAAATACATTTTGGGGTGCCACTGAAAATCTATTGCTGCTGTCTCTTACATGGAGCAATTAGGATTTATTATAACTTTTTCTGTGTAATGTTTACTTTTATACTGCAGTAGGCCAAAGTCCCAGAAATTTTAGATTGAAAGTGATGCTCTTTTTGTTGCTGTGATTGAAAACTGTTTTATAATATTTAAAAAATATGGTGTGAAACTCACAGAGAACTAAACCAGAATAAGAACTGAAACTTACCTGGGAGAGATTAAGAAAGCAAGTTATATCAGCTGGAAATCTCACACATTTAATTTGTTTTGAAAAATAATTTTAGTCTTCATAACTTCATCTTTTTTTTGGTTTTGTTTAAGGTTACAATGAGCTATACCTGCTATAATTGTATTTAGGGCAGACTGAAATTTTTAGTTTTGTAGAATGTTACTTGTAATTTGTATTTACTTCTTAGGAATTAGGTAATTGGCAGTATTATTGAGCTTCCTCATTTTTAAAAATTCTTTTGGCTAGATCAAAAGCAGTAGAGAGAGTACTATTGAATTCTGTAGGAAGTGACTCATCTCTCTGATCCAGATAGGACTTAACATATTTTTGCAATAATTTCAGTAAACAAAAATTGATTGTAGCTCTACATGTCAATGTTGCACACATCTAAAATAAGAATGCAGTTCTGTAAGACAAGTGTGAGGAGCTGCCTGTTCCTTCTTCCTGTGGAAGAGCCTGATGAGCTCAGTGAGAGCTGACTCCTCTCAAACATGAGCAGGATGCTGGCTGTGGGTGGGCTCTCTAGGGGGATAGGTACAGTCTGCTTGTGCAAGATTTGGGGGATGTCTGTGCAGAATTTAAAAGTCTAAGAAAAAATTCCTTGTCTTTTATGTAACAGGACTTGCAGAGCACTAATCTAGTAGAGGTGTGCATGGCATTAACTGTTGTCAGCCAGATCTTCCCACGGGAGATGATCCCAGCTGTTCTGCCCCTAATAGAAGACAAGCTTCAGCATTCTAAGTATGTATTCACTACAGAATTTCAAATTTTCTTGTACAGCTGAGTAACTTAATTTTGTAGCTAGTTTTAATAAACTGGTGTTTCTTCTCTCAGTTGGTCTTTTCTGATCATCACCTTTTGAAATTAATCCTCTCCTTATGTTTTTGCCCTTCATTTATTTGCAGCTTGACTGATAGCAATTTTTTTTTCATAGCCAGTGTGAATAGGTAAAAGGAATTGAGTTCATTTGCTGGAGTCCTTTTAGCAAATACACATGAAGAAGTGTTTGTAGGGGAAGCAGATCCAGATCCTTGAACTTCACTGATAGGTTTTTCATAAAGCTCTTTAGAGGAACTGATAAAGATGTGGATACCCTTGATTTGTTTAAATTGTAGTGTAATTGTTGATTAGAAAGGGAATTGCAGAATGAATTATTTCAGTAACTTCTAGACTTGTATTTTTTGGAGCTGTATATATGACCACAGCAGATGAGTCATGGCCTATTTCATTGTTTATTTGGTGGGCATTGTTTTAAATCATCAATCTGACATCCATCCCTACTAGGCTTTAAAGCTGGCTTTGTCACTTCCTTAGGTGGTATTTGTAAAGTCATTTATTACCAATATTAAAACACGGGTTCTCATCTCTACAAATCACAATGTTCTGGGATCTAGCAAGTATTTTGTAAAGTCAAGTACTTAAAGTACACTTGTTTTGTTAAGTGTAAATGTCATTTCAGGGAAATTATCCGAAGAAAAGCTGTTCAAGCTTTATATAAATTCTATCTCATTGCTCCTAATCAAGTTCAGCACATCCATGATAAGTTCCGGAAGGCTTTGTGTGACAGGGATGCTGGAGTCATGGCTGCTTCTCTGCATATTTATCTGCAAATGATTAAGGTAGGCAAAGAATCAGAAGCACAACCGAATTTGGGAGATGTTTTTGTTTTCTCTTTTAAATACACAGTGTGCTCTACAAAGGCTTTGCAGAAAAAACTCACTTGTAGTAGTTAAAAAAGTTAATTCATGTGGTCATGTGTTACCTTGTTTCTGACAGTTCTCCATTTAGCTGGACAGATTCACTTGCTGCAGGGTCTGAATGCTCAGCATTGCTGGGTCCTTAGCTGGAGGATCTGAGTCCTACAGTGGGTTAAAGGGAAGTTTCCTTGTAAATATGTTAGACCTGCTCCCTTTGCAAATGTGTGAGAAAAGAGCATAGGCTTAAAGTGAAGAGCTTATAGCTGCTGGGGTTTGAGAGCAGAAGTCTGATTTACAGACATGATGCCATCAGTGTAGGTATTTTGATCTTACTCAAGTTGTGGGTTATTTTTACTTTTGAGTTGCTGTATTGAAACATTTGAATTGTATTTAATTTTCATTATGTAGGAAAACTCATCTGGATACAAGGACTTGACTGGGAGTTTTGTAACCATCCTGAAGCAGGTGGTGGGAGGAAAGCTCTCTGCTGACTTCAACTACCACAGTGTGCCAGCACCATGGTTACAAATTCAGCTTTTGAGAATTTTAGGGCTGTTGGGAAAAGATGATCCAAGGTAACCAGATTTTTCTCTGTAATTAATAATTTGGAGGTACAAAGAGTACAGAAACAGCCTGCACCTCATAGACTGTAAGAGGCTTTCAGTGTTGAAAGTCTTGCACATTTGTTTTTAACCAAGACAATGAGCAGATTAATTTCTGCAAAAGTAGTTTCTTAGCTTTTGGATTGTCTAAACAATTGATTGTTGTGCAATATGACTGAAATGTAATTTTACTGGGACTTTATTGCAATGTTACCAAATGACAGTGAAAATCTGGAGTAAAGCTGTTTTAAAGAAGTGCTGTCATTTTGTGAGGACCTGGTTGTGTGTGATGTTTTCCTGTTGACCTTTTTATTTATGCAAACAGCAAGGGAAGCATTTTTATTCTTATAATATGGCAAATGTTTCTTTTGAAAGCTTCAAGCATCCTGTTAAATGCCATTTAGAATCATGTTATAGAGCTCTGCTGTGTTAAAGCAAATTTGTGTATATGAATAATGTGTTATAGGTTTCTATAATAGCTTTAAACTGTTTGGCAAAATAAGACTACATGCTTATTAGTGCTGTACTTAATTGTAAATATTTTCTAAAACAGGACAAGTGAATTGATGTATGATGTTCTAGATGAATCTTTAAGAAGAGCAGAGATTAATCATAATATTACATATGGTGGGTAAGGCTATTTTATGTAATTATCAATATTTGAAAAGATAGAAAATGAGTAGTTGCTTGTGCTAAAGTATTTATACAGTACTTTTGAAAAATCTAATTATAGTCTTAATATTAGTTGTTTTCTTAAGTGTCCAACTAGTAAGTAGTAGCATAAATGATACATTTCTGTGCAGCATAATTTTTCTATCATTGAATTCAAACACATCTATATACAGGAAATTTGTTTGGCTCAGAGGCCTTTATCCTGTGTTTGCATCTACCCTGCTCTTAAATACAGAAAGTCAGCAGCTTCATGAAAGCTTTTGTTGGACATTGCTTAAGTTGAAATAAGCAATGAAAGAAAATTCTGCTGATACATCCCTGTGTGTTAGAATGCTTTGATCTTCACTGCCCTGAGAAAGGCAATGGTGTGCAAGGACAGTGCCAGTTCTTTGGAGCTGTGTAGGGCTTCTCCTCTGGGCACAATTAATAAACATTTCACCCCCAGAGTTCAGTGATAGTGCTGCCTATGAAAGGATGCCTTTGGTATATGTCTCAGTTGAAACATTGCAGAAGGTTCATTTTGGTAGAAGTTCATTATTTCATCAGTAGAGGAATCTGGTTTTGTAGCTACTACAAAGCTAAAGGAATAGTTGCATTGTTAATATTTTTCCTACTAAAAAGTTGAGCAATTTTTTCTTTGTCTTCTCCCCAGGTCTTAATATCTCCCCAAAATCCCAGTTCTGATGCTCTAGAACCCTACCTTTAAGAGCTGTTTCACTACTAAAAAGCCTACTACCCTAATTTTTTTAATGTAAATAAGGCCCTGCAGATGTGCCAAAGTCCCTGAGCTAATGGAATGGAAAGAGAATTGAGACACTCTTAAAACAACAGAGAGTGGTAAAACAAAAGAGGAACATGGCTCACAGCTGTAGATGTCTAAAACCTACATCATACATATGTTGTAAAGCATGGTGTAAGCTTCATTTCCATTAAAAGGGGAGCTTTGGGGGAGTATTCTCTTTTAGTAAATAATAAATGAGAAAGCATCTGTCAGATATTTAGAGTATCCAGCTGATTGCTTCTGTTCTTTTAGACAAGAACATACAAGTTATTGGGAGCTGTGTTGACTTTTAATACAGGCTATTTGCACTTGCCAAGAGTTGCACATTGAATTTGTTTTGAGCACTTAAAGGGACAAAGAAGCCAGTTAATTATGATTTGTACAAGGACATAGAATTTAGATATGTAGTTTTTGTTCCCCTATGGCAAGCATTTTATAAAACTGTAGTTGATAATCCCAGATAAAAGAAAAATGTAATTCTGAGTGATTGCTCTTTTTTATAAAAAGTCATTAGTTATGGCATTTTTCTTGCAGGCAGTTTTGTGTGCTAGTCTCTCTCAGATTTAGTTTGTAATGGCTAAGGAAGAGAGGGGGTTGTCTATTGGACAGTTCAGTTAGTGACTGAATTACAAGAACAACTGAAAATTGCATCATTATTTTAAGCCTTCATTAACTTGGGAGAATAACTTGGTCTGAATCTTTGCCTAAATTGTTGCCATAAAGGAGTAATTACTTTGTTGTGTATAGTTCAGTTTACTTCTAGATTTTTCTCAAACTACTGTAGAAAGCTTTTGGGTTTTTTAATTCTGGTTTTGTGTTCTGATTTTTATTTTTTTTTTTATACCAAGAATGTTCTTGGGAAGATTTTGACTGTTGGTAGTAGCTAAGAAATGATATGAGTTATTAAAAATAATTTGTCTCAAATCCTTTATAGCTGCTTATTGAGTTTCTGAAGACTGTCTTGGTCCAATGCCTTGAGCAGCTGTAGGAGACTTCAGGGTTGGAAGAACTTTAAGGACAGAAAGTTATTTGCACAATGGCAGGGGCTAATTAAAACATGTACTAAAGGAGATAGACTTTTACCTGCTTTTCCTTCTGTCAGATGATGCTCTCTGGTTGGATTCAGTGGGAGTGGGACAGCACTGCCAGTCCTTGAGGAACACTGAGATTGTTTGTTTGTTAAAAAGTTTTGGATTACTGAAATATTCAATACACATTAATTATGTGTCTTCTCCTCCTGCAGCCATCTTGTTTGAATGTGTCCAAACAATTTATACCATTTATCCCAAATCTGAATTACTTGAAAAGGCTGCCAAGTGCATTGGAAAATTTGTTTTGTCACCCAAAATTAATTTGAAATACCTAGGTAAGGATGCCTGATTTCATTATGCTGTCTTTGATTTGGCCATAGTGGTGGCATTGCCTTACATCATTTGCAATCTTTTACATTCCAGGTTTGAAGGCTCTGACCTATGTTATCCAGCAGGATCCAAATCTGGCACTGCAGCACCAGATGACAATAATTGAATGTCTGGACCATCCAGATCCCATTATTAAAAGGGAGGTCAGTAAATTTCTAAGTGTCAGAGGTTGAGTTAATTGTTAAGGTTTTGTAAAATGAGTAGTGTAAAATGTTATGTTTCCATAATTGTGAGAGAGCAGTTTCAAACTCTATTATTGTGACAAGCCCTGTAGATAAGCAGTGTATTTAAAAATAGCTGCTCATTTTGGTGTACTAAAGCTGTTGTTTGCTTGCTTCCTTTTTTTGAGTCATCAGAACCAATTCATTTTTTTGTGCTTTCTCTTTCAGACTTTAGAGCTCCTCTATAGGATTACAAATGGGCAGAATGTAATTGTCATAGTCCAGAAGATGCTTGACTACTTAAAAGAAAGTAAAGATGAATATGCTATCATCAACTTAGTTGGCAAAATAGCAGAACTAGCTGAGAAATATCCTTTTATTTTTCTGAACTAGTTGAGAAATATGTTTTTATTTTTTCTGAAACTTGTAAGTCAGAGCTCAGATACCTGTAGCATTGATATCTATCAAAGCATCTTTCATGATCTTGTGAAGTAGGAAGTGTTAAAGCTGTGCTTTCCATCCTTTCAAATGCAAAGGAAGTATGCAAAAGAAAGTACATACAAAAATTGCTATAGTATTTCTTGTATTTCACTGAGAGAAACTAATTGCACACAAATTTCAGCTTTGGAATTTAGCATTAAAACCTTGTGTTTTAAGTTCAGACTTTGAGTCTTTATACCACTGCATAGAGAGAAATGTCTCAGTGCTAATCAAAGTGCTGTTTTGTAATTGTGGGATTGATCTTCCCTGGTAGAACTTTTCATTGGTGAATGGATTTTAAGAACATTCATTAACTGTGTGTTTTCTGGATGTGTCTGAGAAGGCAAAAGCCAGCTTTCAAAGTTAGCAAAGGCTGATCAAAAGTTAAATATATTTAAAAAAAGCAGTGAGCATTTCTGTGGAGTGCTTCAATCTCTTTTTGTAAAATTGTAAGTCAACAGCAAAGCACTGCTGAAAAGAACTGGTTTTATATCATTGATCAAGTGATGCTGGGTAAACAAAAGACTGTATAGAAGCCTAGGACAGGACAAGTGTGAGCTGAAAATAGAGTAGGACAAATGTGAACATACCTGCTTCTGGTGTGTGAGGCCTGCATAAACTCAACTTCTTAACAGAGAAGTAACCTAAGATTTTTCTAACTGACCACCAGTTTTCATGGCATTTACAGGAAACACTTTCTAAAAGGTACAGGAATATTTCCTCCTTAGTTAGATGGAACTGGTATTTGCCCATCAGATCCCCAACTTACTGGGGAGATGACAAGGGGCATTCCTTAGGAAATACACTAAATAAGAAGGAAAAAGTTATGCCTTAGCATTTCATTCCTTAACATCTGGACACGTATGCCCCTAACAATGAGTGGTTCATCCAGACAATGAATGCTGTGTTCTCAGTTGGAGGTGATGTTGTGCATTCTGATATCCCAAACAACTTTCTAAGGCTGTTGGCTGAAGGTAACTCCCTGCATCCTCTGAAGAATTAGACATGTTCCTTAATAATCTGGGGTTTGTTTTTTTTTTTTCCTTTTCTTAAAATGTACTTTGAAGTATTTGGTAGGATATGTTATTTGTGTTTCAGAGAAACTGCTGTTTTCTATCTAGGATTTGATGATGGAGAAGAAGATCTTCAGCTCCGGATGTATGCAGTGCAATCTTATTTAGCATTACTTGAGGAGGAAGATAAATTGTATCCACAGAAATTCCTTCAAGTTATGAGCTGGGTAAGGTAGACACACGGTCAGAATTCCATACACAGATTGGAGGAAGCTGCCAAAAGTTATAATGCTTTTCATAAATATTTATTAAACTTTAATTTTTAGTTATTTTTACTTGGAGTCAAGCTAACATGCTGAAATCCATTTTAGTGACCTCTTTGGTGACTGAGAGCTATTAACTTGTGGTTTGTGGAAAAACTGACTTGCTCCCTTTAAGGCAGGGGACTGTTGGAATGGCTTTGCAGCCACCTGAATCTGCCTGCATACTGAGAGACTTTCTGTCTTCATCCAGATTAGCCAGATGTGCTTGTGAAATGCTCTTGTAGCCCTGCAAATGACTGGCCAAGTGCTGTGCTGGTGTTATTTGATACCTGGGGAGGCTTCAGCTCCCACCCAAGGGAGTGCTGCAGTTTGAGGCAGTGGTGTTTTATCAGGGCCTGGTTATGTTTAGCTTTCTTTTCAAAACAATTATTTGATTTTTAAAAAGCCAAAAGTTGGAGTCTGTTGAGGTAAGTGCAAAGGTCAACCTCAATCCTTTGACAGAAAACACAAAAGAAGTAAAGTAAAAACACAAAAGAGGTAAAGAAGTAACTTGGAGCATGTTTAAATAATAGTTTCTTGAATGTGAGTTTGATTTTTTGTTCTTTACTACTGTATTTTCAAAACTGAAAGTACTGCTCTAAATGCATATTTTGTCTGTTCTTTGTGAATAGGTGTTGGGAGAATATTTCAGTCTTGTTACAGATGTTGATCCAGAAGTTATTTTGACAAAGCTGCACAGTCTGCTGAAGAAGACTTTTGTTACTTCTGAAACTAAAACATGGATAATGGCTGCAGTCACCAAGATAGCATCACACACCTCCTGCTCAAAAACAGTGGATGAACTGGTCCAAGAACTCAGCAGCTCTCTGGATACATGCCTGAGGCAATATGCCTTTGAATTGAAGCATCTGTGTGAAGACAAAGCACTGATGAAAAGCTTGCTTCCATTTGATGCTAGTTGCACTGACCTGGTGGTAAGACACAGGCCATGTGTGTTTTTCATGAACTTCTTTGTAGTTCAGGGGGATGAATATTTTGGTGAAAAGGTGTTTTCAAAATGAATGGTATTTGCAGTTCTCACTGGGTGCAAGTCTGCTTAAAGTGAGTTTTCAGAAACATTTTTCAGGCATATGGGATGAATCATAGTGTTCTGTACTGAAAGATAAAGAGCCATGGTGTTTTAGTTAAGTAAGCTGGAGTAACTTGTAGCAAAATTATCATTTCATACACTGGTTTATTTTTAGTTGTCTTTTGTTTTTTCAAAGATGAGGTAGGCCTCCTTTAGTGATACAGTACTGCTTTTGGATACAAAGGGTTTGCCTCCTATTTAAAACTACTGATTTTGACCAGGAAATTTCCACAATAAATGATGGAAAAGATTCTGTCCATATAGCATCTTAGCTGGATATGGGAGATGTGACATGAAGATCTTGATTTGCTGATAAGACACAATATTCTTGTGGTAACATCAGGCTCACATAGAGCAAATGTTTTCATTGCCTTTTCATTCTTTGTAATTCTGTGTAGGTAGATGCTTCCTTATCTTTTCTGGATGGGTTTGTGGCTGAGGGACTTGCTCATGGTGCAGCACCATATAAGCCTCATCACCAGAGACAAGAGGAGAAACTTTCTCAGGAAAAAGGTGACAGTTTACTGCAATTATTCAATACTGGTTAATATTTAATATCTAATAAGTATTAACAATTAAAGTGTACAGTTAATTTATCTTCTTAAAATAATAGTATCTTATTGCAGCTCTTGTCTGTAGACAAGAGCTAAATTCAAATTAAATTTTAGTTCTACCTCTGTCTAGCTGATGTATATAGGCTGTTGATCTGCAGGTGAGAAGGTCTTAGTGTAATCCTTTCTGGACTATAGAATTTGAAATTTATGAGGATTATTAAAGTGAAAGCCTGAAAAGTCCAACAGTACAAGGAGATATATATATATATATATATGTATATATATTCAACACATAGATTTCATTCTTGCTTTTTTTAATGCCTCTTTGTAATTTTAAAACTGTCTGTCTTGCAGCTCTGAATTTTGAACCTTATGGATTGTCCTTTGCTTCAAGTGTGTCCTCCTCTGGTGTCACTGGCAGACAGTCCCCCACTGGTTTATCTTTTGGCTCTGACACATCTGGGAATAGTGCTGAGACAGGGCACAAAGAGTGAGTTAATTTGTGTTTGAAGTGAAGTACATTTAAGCTTCTCTTCTTGTCAGTATCCTGGGTCTGTGTTGCTCCCTTGCCTGGAACTAGAAAGAATGCAGTTGAACTTGGAAACCTCTGTCACATAGGAAGAAGATCAGGTGGGGGCATGTGTGTAATAACTAGGAAAACAGCTGATGTGTTCAAACTCTTCTTCCACTTTCTTCACAAACTGCAGTTTAGGTGATGGTTAATGCAGTAAAACTGGGGCAGGATTGCCTGATGATTTCATTGTTAACTATTTTTTCTGCTGTCTTTCTTTTTCTAAAGATAAAAGTGAGGCTAAGGTTTGCAGTGTAAGATGTTCTTTTTATTTTTAATGCATATCCATATCCTTTTATTTTAGTGAAATTCCAGATCCACGGTTTCATAGAAATTAATAACTTCATTTATACTCTGCTAAACTGCTATGCAGGAAAACTGCTATACAGGAAAGCTTTCCAGAATCTTTATATTTTCCTGCTCACTCTTGTCTCTCAAAGGACCAAAGTAGTGAATGGTGTTTGAGTGTTGGTATGTTTTTATGAACATATTCACATGGCTGGTCCTGCTTTGTTTTGTTTGCCTTTTTAGGACAAATACTCTGAAACTTGAGGGAGTACGCAAGCTGTGGGGAAAAGAAGGTTACCTCCCAAAGAAAGAAACCAAAACAGGGAAAGGAAAGGAGCCACAAGCAGTGCCTTGTGGCAGCTTGTTAGCAGGGCAGGTGGGGGAGCCTCCTGCACTGCAGCCTGATCCAGCTGCCAGCCTGTCTGAGGAAGACAAAGAGAAGCAGCAGTTAGCATCCACTTTGTTTGTTGGGCTGGGATCAAGTGCTGGTGTCAGCCTGGTAAGTGATTCTTTTGAGACTTAACAGTTTAAAGTTTACTTGTGGTCTTATTTAAAATTATAGATACTTGTATGCAAATGGAGATGAAATTAGTGATAAGACCACACCAAGTCATTGAAAAACTATTGAGAATTGCTTTTGCAGTGTGATATTTTATTGAAACCTGAAGCAGCTCGATGAAGCAACCTCTGAGGCAGATCTAGTTTGGTAACCAGAACTTTCCTCTGTGTACATGTTGTGCTCCAAGTTTTAGTGTCAGTTTTCCTGAACAACTGTTCCTTGACTCAGCCTTGCAGAGCTGTCACATTCATTTGGGTGTAAGGCTAGAATTTGACCCTATGTCAAGACCATTTTTAATTTATGTTTGGAAGTATGTGGAACATAAAATAATTCACTATTGGGTAATATTTTTAAGACTGGCATCATATTAGCCAGCTCAAATCTTAGCACTGGTTAACCAGAAACTACTTTTGCTTCTCTTTAATAAGTTTTTAGTTTAAGACAAGCTAGAGTCATTCTTGCATTTTAGGCTAATTTAATACTCTGTAAAAGATACAGCAAACCTGTGGATCCCTGGATGTTTGGAATCTATTTGTATTTGTTGTCTGTTTTGATTCCTTGGTCCTTTCTCACTGCTGCATGGTATTAACAGTAACACAGCTGGTTGCTAGGGACTTTTCCACCTTTTTTTTTTCTCTTTCCTTTTCAGATGGGCAAACCAGACACAGCTACTCAAAAGTTCAAAAGGAAATCAAAGATAAATGAAACTCAACAGTTGAGTGAGGAGGCATCAGACTTGCAAAACAGTGCTGCTTCAGATTTTGGCCCCTTACTTGACACAGTACCTATTAATATGGAAGACTCAGAGGGAAGTATGCACACAAGGTTAAGAAAAGCTTCCCCTTGTTCTTCAGATAATGTAGAAGACAATTTAGCATTTGAAACACCTCAGTCCCTCAGAAAATCTATGCTGGATGACAGACTTTCAGCTAACAGGCTGTCACAATCATCTTTGTTTGCTGATAGTAATATTGAAATTTTTCAGCCTTCTCCAAGTGCTCAATGTGAAAGTGCCAGTGAAACACCATTAGTCCCTTCCTTACCAGAAGAACTTGAAGAGCTTCCTCACTCTGAAGTAGTGGGACTTTGTCAGAGTGATGCCTTAGCTCTGCATTTATGTAAGGTGTGGACAGATGACTCTCTGTTGCTCATTGTTTTTGTTTCAAATAAAACCACTTCAGCACTTTGTGCTGTGAACTTAGTATTTGAAGAAACAGAACACTTTCAGGTAAGGAACTTTGTTTCCATTGTATTTTCAGTTCACTTGGAACTTCCTGCTTTTTGCTTGCATTTAACTGTGCAGCGTTTGGTTTAATGTGACAACCATGACTTTTTCCAAAGTATTTTCTTAAAACTGTGGTACAGCTGTTACATATATTTTTAAAAGGAGGTGAAAGAAATCTCACTATGAGTTTACTGTCATTGTCTATAAAAGTTACCCTCTCACTTTTTCAATTCACCTTGATTTTGTTTGCCTCTATATAACAAATATGTGTGATTTTTCCATTCTGAATGCAAAGACTAACCAAATGCTAACCTCACTGGTCCTGCCTGGAGTGGTGTGGTTCACCTCACTGTAGCTTTCTTTTGTCTGGGTGTGACTATTGTGCTTGTGCATTCATTTGTATTTACCTGATAGGCAAACATGATGCTTTCCTGACACCAAATTTGTGTAAGCTTCTTTCAGGTTTTTTTTTTTTTTTTTTTTTTTTTTTTTTTGTTTGTTTTTGTTTGTTTTTTTTTTTTTTCCAAAAACATCAGTCATGGTTCACTCTCATGCATTTAGTTGAGGGTGCAAAGGATTTGGTCAGTTTATTTTTTTTACATTGGCTACATTAGGGATTTAAATATGATTGGTAAAAACATGTTATAGTCATAATCAAAACTTAATTTAAATATTTGGAAAGACAGTTAAGAATTGCAAATTATGACTATGTACAGATTTTGCTAAAAGAAGCACAGAATTATTAAACAACTCAGCAAGTGATAACCAGATGAAAAGAGTTAAGCAGATTGTTTCTTTTAGAATTGACTTAATTAAGGAGCTGCTTATTGGTTATGGAGTCCATTTCCTTTCAATTTCTGACTTGAATCAAACTTTGTCTTGTCATGGATAGAGTGAGCATCTCCTGTCTAGATTTCTCTTGTATTTCACTTAAATTCCCACTCAGCCCACCACCATGGATAGAATTTCTATTACTAATTTGTTTGGAGAGCCAGGAACTGCTGAGTAATCTAGAAATCCTCCTTTTTATTAGGGATGTTTTCTCAGCTTCTTGATTTTAGCATATAGCTTGAGGTATGTTGTGATGCTGCTTGCTTGTTTATTAGTTTATGTTGGGACTGAGCTACAGAATTCAGGTGCTTGGAGCAGCTCTTTGGGGCTGGGAGAAGCCACTTGTCAGAGATTTAATTTCACTGGTACTATGCATCTCATAGAATGTTTGTAGGTGTTAATGATTGATTTATCCTTCATGAGGGCTGAGAAATGGTAGCTCTGTTCACTTGTCAAATACTCCAAGAAAAATCAACAGAAATAAAAGGTACTTACACAGTTTTATAGCTGTATCTGAATCACTTGCACAACTTGACAGCATGACTTACATTCTTTATTCCTTTTATGACACTATATAGATTTTGGAGAGTGCCACCTCCCAGTTTCCTGTAATTGAAGCTCAAAGTGTGGAACATTGCCAGAAGGGCATGAGGATGAACAAAGTCTGTACACAGGCAATTCTTTCTGGCTCTGTTGGTTACCAGTCAGAGATGGAAACTCGCCTTGAATTTTCAGTAACTTTATCGCTGATGGACTTCATCAGGTAAATAAAATAAGCTACAGTTTTTAAAAGCACTTGTATTCAGCTTAGTATTAGACAAGGGCAGGATAATTTGGGTATTGACTGTGAAAATCTAAGGTTTCACCTTGAGCAGCTAATTCAAATCTGAGATGGCTGGTAAAGATAATAAAAGGTTATTTTACATTTGCAAAACAGGGGTAAAGTTCCAGCAAGAAGTACAAATGCAGGGAGAATCTTGACAGTAGCTGTTTTTGAGGAGGCTGACAGAACAGAGAACAGAAGGACATGATGCTTTAAAATATGACATAATGTAAACATGTCAAGGGGAAACAAGTGGTTTGAGTACAGAGACCCAGAACATTGTATGAAAAGGTTCACAACTTTTGCAGAGGAAGAAGAAAGCTCACTCTTTCCATTTTTGAACCCTGCATTTATTTTAGGAGTAGGAAAGAAGCAATTGTCCTTTGTCCAACAGACTTTTCTTTTGAAATGTAATTTGAAAATAATTTTTTTTTAAATTTAGAAATCTAAAGCAAGGAATAGAAACATTTTTAAAATGTTAATCTGGAAAGAAGAAAAGTTTGATTAGACTAGTATGTATTTACTTACTGTGTGCTCTGTTGTCAGTTGCTTCTGTATATAGAGTTTTTTTGAGACCAAAGATGTTCTGATTTATATATATTATTTGGCTGAGAAATGTGGTGCACTTCCTTTTAGGCCAATGGAAATGACTACAGAAGACTTTGGGAAGCTGTGGTTGTCCCTTTCCAATGATGTGAAACAGAATATAAAAATGTCATCTTGCCAAGATTCCTTTTCAGCAGCCCTGGATACACTGCAACAGAAGCTGAAACTCCACAGAGTTGACATTATAGGTAAGTGGAATACTGTGGGACTGCTCACAGGAAAACAAGTGCATGGAAGACAGTATCTAACAGGTTAGGGCAGGGAATGTTTGGGAGCATGGTAAACAGGGGACTGGTGTCCCATGGACTTTGTTTGCCTCACTCAGGGATCTTGGGAAGGTGATGTAAGGGTACAAATGTTCAGCAAACAGTGGATTTTACAAGGGAGAAAAGTTGCACTGGGAAGAGTTTTGGGTAGGACAAAAAAAGAATGAAGCTGTATGAAGCTGGGATTTTGGCAAGATTTCTGAATGTGTGTTCCATGAGTTAGAGGTAAGAGCAGAGGAAAACAGCAGACATGGAGTGTGAAAGATGCATTTTCTGTGAAGTCTGCTATAGCAGTTGTTACTTGCTAATTGTTACTTTGTTTTTCCTGTGGTTGGCAGGAAATGAGGGAATCCTGGCCTGCCAGCTCCTTCCCTCTGTGCCCTGCCTGCTGCACTGCCGGACTCACTCAGGGATGCTGGCCCTGTGGTTCAGGTCCCCTTGTGCTGCTCTTCCAGATGGTTTGCTCTATCAGTGTCAGAGGGTGATGGAGGAATCCTGAGAACAATAGTGCCTGCCTTCATCTGTTTGGTGTGTGAAAGCAAATCAAACACTTATGCACTTGCACAGATAATTACCAAAGCTAAACTAAGACACTGCTTCTTCAAGTATTGAAAGTTTTCTTCCAGGTGGCAATGTCCAAGTGGACTTGTGGGGGAAAAATGGTGACCTAAATTACACCTGCAAAAACATGCTCAGGACTGTACAGTACATAAAAGTATTGTTACCTGTGTAAGTGAAATGTATATTAATTTTGTTGTAAATGACTGAAAGTATTTATTTTTATTACACAGCTTTTATAGATGCCAACACTTATTCTTCATGGCAAGAATACTTAAATATGATTTTGAAGAAAACATATTTCCATTATGAGGTCAGACTTGATCAGTTATCTTAATTTTATTTTGATAATTTTTCTAAAGCTGTTTCTAAGCACTGCTGGCAACAAGACCCATATTGGTGGTTATATAGAATAATTTATGTAGCAAGAAGTGCATGGTTTTAAAACAGTTAAAAGATTCTAGGGATCAAAACACTTCCCATGATCTTTGGTATTTACCATGGAAGAGATAACATCTGAATAGGTTTTTGATAGGAGCCAGGCATGTTAAATTGTTTGGAAGCACCTTCTGGGGGATTATCTAAAACCCTTCAGGTTAGTTCCTGTCTGCAGTTCTTCCTGCCTCTAATTTCAGTCTCACTCCCTTTCCATAGGGGTCTGTGACTGTCTCTGAGTATTTGTGCCTAAGATGAAGTTCCATGTGGACCAAATCAGATGACTGAGCTGGGGCACTTGGCTGTGGACATGTTGATGCCTTGATTGTTGGGTAGTGAACATGTTCATTGCTTTCCAGTCCACTGTGTGAACTTAATCTGGCCAAAATCCCTGTGCATGAAAATTCACAAGGGGAAAGCTTCCCTTTTTTTTTTTTTTACTTTTAATTATTTATAGCCTTGGTATGACTCATCAAATGTCTGACTTGCAGAGATGTGGCTGTGTTGTGTGTGCATGGCTGGGAACTGCAGCAAGGCATGAGGGATTAAATCAGAGCAGCAAACGTGGAAAATGTGTCTGAGCAGATTGTCTCCTCTTCCTGAAGTAACCTCAGAATCTTGAAAATCCAGCAATCTTAATTTATTTAGATGCTAAATGAAAAGTAGCACTGGTTAGTATTATTTATAGCTGGTCATGTTTTCTGTTTAAGCATCCAAGATTGTACACTCAGTTCAGATGTGGTGTAAAGGGATTCTGTGGTGGAATTCTCTCCTTTGTGTGTTTAATAGTAACAAGGAAACTCTTATATTTCAGCAGTACTGGTTCTCACCTGATAAGCACTGGTTGTAAAGGAAAATAAAGTATTCTTTTACTTTGCTGATGTTTTGGTAAACGTTCATGACATTGTTGTAAGAATGTTAATGTGCTGGTAGCAATTTTTTGTTTAAGTTGAGCAACTTGTGTTATCACAAGTAAGATCATCCAAGCAAAGTTCCTTTTTTATTGTTGTTTCAGTACCCTCTTACTGAGGAATTTAAAGTGCACTGAACCTGTAAATATATTTAATGTTCTGCATACTTTAATGTTTACTTGGCACTTCAAGACAGTTTATATAAATGAAAACTGATTTATAGTGGAATAATTTCCAGCAGATGATTTCCCTGCTGGTAAATCAGACTCGTGTTATGCAATTGGACTTCTGTAATCATAGGAACTCTAATACCAATATCTGTTTGTGGCCTATGCATTTAAACCATTTCAGCAAGGAGATGTTCAATGTCCTGGTCTTTAAAGAACTGCAAAGACAACAATGCCTTCTGTTGTTAATGTAATGCTGTCTGTAACCTTTTTCACTGTATGGATAGTGTATGTTAAGGTGTCAGTATTCTGATTCTAATTGCTTTATGGTAATATCACTTAATGGAGTTTGCAGGGAAGTGTACCTGTGTCAGTCTTTATTTTTGGATTGCCCAACAAATACTGTTCTGAATTTATCACCATATTTACATTTCTTGCAGTTTAATAAAATTCAGTTTTATTTAAAAAAATAGTTTAATACTTGTTAAATGTTCTTTTTCCATCACATGTAGCAGTGTTTCTACATATTAAGAACTAGTTTCTATTTTAATAGTATCTGTTTGCATCAGAACCAAGTCTTGGCTGAGGTGGGGAGCTCAATCCCTGGAGAACATCATTGTTTCAGTGCTGGCAATCTTGACCCTGACCCAGCATCCAGCTGTCTCAGAAACAGAGCTGCAGAGGTAACTCTGCAAAGGAATATCATTCCATCTAATTCTGTATTGAAAATTCTGTTGTGACTATCCTCATCTTCCATAGTGTTATAATTGCTTTTCTTTGTGGCTTGGTCAGCCTTGAAGCATGAACCTCTTTTCCAGGAAGGGCAATAAGGCTCAAAGAAGCAGGCTGGAAGGAAGAGAGCACATGAGCAGTGTGCATGGAGGAGCTGGCTCAAGAGGCAGCCAGAGGCCACTCAGTCTATACTGACCATGCTGAACTGGCAGGTTAGCAGAGACTGGAGGCCTCACTGTTCCACTGCTTTGTGCCCTGTGAGTTCTGGATATTTGGGAGGCAGCAGAAAAGTGATTGTATTGGATCCATATTTCAATTGTTTTGTCAGCTTCTACCTCCTTACCTCAAGTATTTTCAGGTATTTTTACTGAAACAAACACATTGGTAAGAGAACTGGAGGAAGTGCAACATGGCAGTATGAGGCAGGATCTTCTCTTAGATACAGACTGAATCTGTTGGATTTTGTTACTTTCTGCTAAATATTCCCAAATCCTCCTCTTTCTGTAAGCACCCAAAAGAGTGAATTTGTGTAATGGATGGCACTGTCTTGAGATTTTCCTGTACTTGCAAGTAGCTCATAAATGACATTGATGGTTTCTAAGTATTGGATAAGTGTTTCTCTCCTATAGAGTCCCACCAGTAGTTTTTCAGCATAAAAAGCTGAATTATCTTTTTCTGTGTGGGTAAGACTGTGCATGGTCTTTTTCTGGCCTTGATTTATGCACAAACAAAAATAGACCTGCTTAACTCATCCAGTTAAAACTTGCTTTTTGCATTTCTGTTGCTGTGGTGAAACTTAATTGTGCTTTACTGCTTGGTTCTCTTCAGGGCCAGCTATTTATGTGCCTGTCTCTGAGAACATTTCTCTAGCACAAATCAGATCCCATGTGCAGCTCTGTGGCACAGGCACCATTTCATTAACATGTCAGAAGTGTGTCACTCCCATGAGAGTTTCTTGAACATTAACATTCTTGTCTTTATTATATAAAGCTGGCAGTGATGAAGCAAAGAATATTGTGTCCTGCCATGATGTGATTCATAAAATTAACCTGACAACAATGTTTCACCAGCAGGAAGGCTCAAAGCACCACTTAAGGAGATTGCTTTAAACTTTGATTTTAAGGTAGTTGTCAGTTTTCTCTTTGTGCCAGTATTTCATTGCTTTCAGTGTAATTGCCATGTGAGTTGTTTGCAAATCCTGAGCTCTTTCAGCCAAAACAGTTTGCCTTTTCTGGAATATGGACAGGAGAATAAATGCTTGCTGTTAAAATGTTCTGGTAGGTTCCAGCATCTCCATGTTCAGGACAGGGCTGTGAAATGTCAGAAATGTGTGTTCTATCTACCTTCAATCACATCAAGATAAACTGGGCTGAATCTATCATGGGAAGCTTGAGATAAGGTCCTTGGTAGAGTGAGATTTTTGGCTCGTGGTATCTGCTCTTTTCCTGCTGACTTGTGCTTATGATACAGTAGAGGGGGTAGGATAAATAAATCAAAAGGAAACAAAAAAAGGCAGTAATCACACATTTTTAATCCACAAATGTGATAATACATAATATACTTAAGGTGACCTGAACATTGCTCATATTTTAGCAATGTTGTTACATACCAAGCTACAAGTACAAAAGTAAACAATGAATATACAGGATATGCAAGTATGAGAAATACTTGAAAACATATCTTTCCTTAAGGCTACTCAGATTATTTTTAAATAAAACAACAGATGTTCAGCTGGTGTGTTTAAAATACCAGAATCTGAATATTGATACTTGCAACACACAAAAAGTCACAAATACAGGATATCCCTTTCCTTTGGACATCTTGAATGTTGAATAATCTTTTTCTGGCTTTAAAAGAAGAACTTAAATTTGTTTGCCACAAATGAAACACACAAAATCTGACATGTGCACTGGGACAGAGCGTTAGATACAAGAAATACTGTTCAAAAGCATCAGTTGACAAGTACATGCCTGGAAGAAATGCAGGTAATGATGCATGTAAATGTAAATATGGATCTGCAACTGGCTGAACTTGCAACCCCAAAGGTTGCTGTTTCATTTCTGTGTTGCAAAGGAGTTGTCACCTTCATTGTGACTAAATCTACTTTTAATGGTTAAAGGTAATATGTGGGGGAAATTTACACCATTAAAAACTGTTCTGCCAATGTCTTTCATATTTACTGTGCTTCGAATGAGTTCTCCTGGGAACAGGTAAAAATCCATCTAGGACAACCCAAGTGAGTACATGACTTGGGTATTTATATATATTCCCAACTCTATAAAGGTATGACAGTAAAAACTGTTGTTGCAAGAGGTAAAATAGTTATTCTGGGGTGAGGAAAGACAGAAGGATAATAAGAGTTTTGAACAGTTTTCTCTTAATACCATAGTATTAAAGAATTTATTTAAGTGAGAAACATGTTTTTTTTATTATCCTGAAGTAATGAGTGATCAACCTGTAAGCTTCCCTTAGAGAGGAATGGCTTCCAAATGTATTTTCTTGTCTTTGTCAACTTTCAGATACATGCATCTCTATATACTATACATGATATGGAAGGTATTACCCCCAGAGGATGGCACTGTCTGCTCTCTGTGTCTCTGTGAAAGGAGAGGGTTCCTGATACTGCAGAGTCAGGAGGCAGAGATGAGTCTGGAGGACAAGGAGAGGGGAGATTTCTGAACATGTGTTTTTTCACTCTGGGTTCTGCAAGTGGCAGCCAGAGCATCAGCTCTGCTCCCACACTCCCTGTGTCCAACCATGGCTGTACAAAACCCACCTTTATTGGCAAAATGTTTTCAGTTTGAAGACATTTATTTCAAAAAAAAACCCAGAAAATTCATTGAAAATGTTCAGAACAAAAACTCACTCCAGAAACTCACCAGTCCCTAAGGCTGTTCTCTTTTGACTACTGTGGATATGCTACACTTGGAGGCACTGCACAAATACTGGATGGGATTCCTTTGTATCCCACCTCTGATTTACTGTAGGCACAATTGTCACAGGTACATTAAACCAAGAGTATTATTGAGGCTGAGTATTCTGAGGATCAGGGATGTGAATGTTGGTGTCTCAGGTGTTCTGCTCCTTGCAAGGGCAATTTCAAAATCTTCACCAAGAGTATTTTGTTCTGTCAGACAGAACAGTGAGAGCAGCACAACCTTCAGCCTGAACTCATCTGATGTTACCCAATACACAAACCCTGAGAGCTGCTCTACTACTTTATCTACCTTTGAGCTTAATTTCAAATTAAAATGAAACCTTCTCTCTGTTGGTAGCAGGTATAAAATTAAACTGATGAAACTGTTGCTTCATAGAGCAGTTCTTTAGATTTTCTCCTGCTTCAGTTTGTATGATTTGTTACTCTATTATTAGATTTACATACCATGAAAAATCAGAGATGTTTTCTCATATTGATTCCTGGTCCTTTTGAAAGGAGTGAACTTAATCCATTACAGACCTACTTTCTGTCAAGGCCTTTTCAGTTAGTGTGGAAATAATAAAAATATACATACCAAGGGCCTTGGGGGTAAATTCCATGCATTGCTCTTGCCTTTATCTGTCTATTTTTACACAGCCATGCATCTGAGTTTACTTTCTGTTCACATGTTCAGCCTTGAACACAAAGCTACTGAGATCACGGCGAATAGCAATCTGTGTCTGAATAATATAGAGCAGCAGCCTTGTTCACTCTGCTCCTTGAAAAAGACTGAATTATCTGAACAGAACATTAAAATCCACAGCTTTCTGATTTAAGTTTTCCACTTCATCACGAGCCTGGTGAGCACCTTCTGTGCCCTGCTGGGGACTGCAGTAAGACTGATGGGAAGGAAGCTTGCTTGCCTACCATGGCTTATGAAGGGCGGCCAGTTCTAGAGGAGTTTTTGGTGGGTGTCCTTGCCTTTCAAAGCACCTTCTCATCGAGCAGTTTGTTGATGCCGCTGCAGATCCTCTTGAGGCAGGGCCGGCAGTCGCCCTCCAGGCTGTACAGGGCCGACAGGAACTCGGCGTCCGCAAAGTGGTTGAAGACGCGGTTGATGCGCCCGTGGGAGCGCGCCGTCAGGTGCCGCCCCACCAGCTCGTGCACCAGCTCTTTGCACTCGTTCAGCAGTTCTGCCAGCACGTTCCTGTCAAAAGTGTATTCCACCTCGTAGAAGCTGACTATTGTCATGGCAGTTTGGTTCAGCTTCTTCCTGAACTTGTCTACGATCTCCAGCTCTTCCTGGTTGAACTGATTGTTTCGATAGAGGATCCCGATTTTTATTGCCACTTTGATCAGGTCTTTCATGATTTTATGGGCTTCTTTTTTGTTTCTGGTGTGTTCCTTTGTTACTTTGTACAGCTCGTCGAAGATTTCACTGCTTGTGTCATCGATTAGCATGTTAGCCATGGTTTTGGTTGCCATTTTACTCAGGATCTTTTTCTGGGCTTGCAGTGCAAGATTCTTGGAGCTGAAATAATCAGGACCTGGTTTGGGATAGACAAATGGGGAAATGTTAGTTTTATTTGGTGAATTCTTTTTGCAATCAGTAAAGAAAGGTGGTACCTGCTCGCTGAACTGAGACCTGGCACGTGCCACTGACAGAACAGTCACAACTGCAGGAACACTCCCAACACGTTTCAGCCAGGTATCCTTGGGGTTCCACACACCCCTGTTTCAGGTCCTGCTGTCACTCAGGGCTTTTGCTTGCAAGTAAAGAACAGAATATTCTGGCAAGGGATATATATGCTGATTCTGTGATAGGCATTTAATTTTGTAGTTCAGTATGAAAGCACAGAGATCTGCTCGTTGAAATAATACATGAAGTATCAGAGAAAAGCAATCAGAGATAGTGACAAGCAATATATAAACCTTCAGAGTTACACTCTGGTCATTGGGAGGCACTGTTGTTCCATGGTTAGGCTAAGCAGATTCACAAGCATAGATTTATCTTGCCTTAATCTGTAGTATTGATGCCTTCCCCTTTTGTTACCAATTTACAAAATCATAGAATATGACTTTTATAAAATGTTGGTGCTTCAGTGCATGCAGCTTCTGCCAGACAAAAATATATGAGCTATTTTCTCTACATTTATCAAGCAAATATTTTGTATATTTTATTTTTTACTCATATCTACACATTTCACTCAGCAGAGCACCTGAACACGTGGCTACTGCTGGGCTTTATCCCTGAGTTTCTGTAATTCTTGGTCAAGATTAATTTGGCCTTCCTCTGTTTTTCACATTAATGTTGGCTTCTAACTGAGCCTCTATGCACAAAGCAGAGGAAATATGGATATGAAATAATTATCCAGGTTAATACTGGGGCAGCAAAGCCTCTGTTGGATCAAAGGGCTCTTTATCATTGCAGGCAGGTGTTGGTGAGGGTGTGCATCTGGGGAGGACAGCCAGGGGTGATGCCAGAGTGGGCTCTCTGTTCCCAAACACCTTCCTTGCCTGTCCCTGGCCTCTGCCCTCAGCCTGTGCTCTGCAGAGGAGCTGCCCCTGTGTCCCTGCCAGCTCTGCCCCAGGGGGATGGAGGTAACCACATCCTTCACCAGCTGCTGGGAAATCAAACCACTAACAGGTTAAAAATGACAATACAAATCAAATCTTGTGGTGCTTACTTGATTGTGGGGCCTGAGTGAGTCTTTGGGCTGGTGGGGTGAGCTCCAAGGCCCCTTCCAGCCTTCAGCACACGAGTGTTGTCACTTCCCCTGTGCTCCTTACACCTTCACACCAGGAAAAAGGGGTGCTGGCTGACAGTGCTCACTTGGAGTAAGCAACACTGAATTTAAAGTCCTATTTTTAATTCTGATTTTCAAGTTGGCTGGAACATTAAAGTTGTCTTTGTGTGCCCCAGCTGTACTGCTGAGCAATGCTAAAGAGTAACATTTAATTCCAACTGAACCACCACCTGGAAAAAATAATTCAATGTGCTTAAAAGAATTGCCTGTCATTTGGAGAGAAAATTGTGGGGCTGTGCTGCTGTCTGGAGGAAATAGGAAAAACTGATTTAATCTAGGAATGATAAAACCAGGATGAAAGCATTCTTTCACTTAGCAGTACGTGGGTATATAAATAGGATCTGTGATGAGTAATTATGTGCATTTGACACACTGAAATGGTAGATTGTTAGTGTCTGTTTCTCTAGTAAGTGCTTGCTATTAATCAAGTGGATGTAGTTGATCAGTAGCTGGTTTGATCAAAAATTGAAAATAATTGCAGTAGGTTTTTAGAATATTAATTTTACTGAAGTTCACACACTTGAGCCTCGTGTCCCTCTGCCCAGGTGAGAGCCCAGCTGAGTCCTGCTGTGCCTGGCTCTGCTGCAGGGACAGCTCTGCAGAGCTGCTGCAGTTCTGGGGCTCCAAGCACAGCTAGCAGCTGGGGTGAGCAAAACATCCCATCCCCATCAGACACCCTGGGGGGGTCTGGGACCAGCAGAGCCACCAGCACCTTAAATAGACACATGCAGCTGCCCTCCCACCTGTGTGATCTCTGAGACAAAGCTGGATGCTAAATTAGCACATAAAAGCTTCTAATGAACTTTTCAGAAGGGAGGGTTTGTCTGGTACAGAAAAAAACTGTGATATATATTTGTGTGTCCAAAGTCCTGTCTCTTACTCACAAAGCTGAGCAGTGCGACCTTCAAACATGGGTCCTTTGCCAGGACACCCCTGGGTTTGGTAGCTCAGACAATGATACCACAGCTCCCAGTGAAAGGTGCAGGCTGTGAAAGGGGCAGCACAGCTGGAAAACATCAGGCCAAGTTTTGCTGAATATCAAGGCTGGAATGCTTTTCCATGGCAGTCCCAAGTGTGGGATCTGCTATTTAACAGCATGAGACTGAGCTCCTCCTCATCTTTCTAAAAGTAAAATAAAGAAATGTATTATTGCATTGCTGCTGTGGCTCCCTCCCCACTTTGTGCTCCTGCCTCTCCATCCTATCCTCCCATGGCACGTGCAGCCCCCCAGCCATGCCAGCCCCGAATCCTTGTGCAGGCTCCTGTCCCCTGCCTCCCTCCATGACCTGTGCTGCTCCCTGCACTGCACAGGCTGCAGGAGCTGCAATTAGTTCACCACTGGCTGCCACGTGCTCTATCCCAGCCAGCTGTGCCAGGCAGGAGAGGCTGCAGTGGGCACGGGCAGAGCCTGGTGGGACACAGATTGTTGTGCACTCTGGTGTCTGTCAAACAGAGAGGCTGCAGCTGTGCCTGGTCCCTGCACCGTGTCAGGAACTGCTGCCAAGCTCAGGAGGAGGTGAAGGGCAGCACTGCACCTGTCCCAGGAGCTGGCCCTGGGCTGGGCACGGTGCAGAGCCTGGGCCATGGCCCCATGCCCAGCTCAGACCGTGTGTGGGGTGTGTGGGGTGTGTGGGGTGTGTGGGGTGTGTGGGGTGTTGGGCTGGGCACTGTGCAGAGCCTGGCCATGGCCCCATGCCCAGCTCAGACTGTGTGTGGGGTGTGTGGGGTGTGTGGGGTGTGTGGGGTGTGTGGGGTGTTGGGATGGGCACTGTGCAGAGCCTGGCCATGGCCCCATGCCCAGCTCAGACTGTGTGTGGGGTGTTTGGGATGGGAGGAGGGCAGACAGCACCACCAGCCCACTGTGCCTCCAGACAAGAGTGTGGGGGCTGCTCACAAAGGGCTGTGCTGGCTTTGCTTTGGTTCAGGGTGTGCAGCTCTGCAGCAGTGTGTGCTGGAGAGTGAGAGAAGCTGTTTGGGCTGATTGTTTGGATTCCTGCCTCCAAAATCACACTGTGCTCAGACACCCAGGTGACGCCTTGCCTTTCAGAGATCACAAGTGGTTAGCCACATGATTACATTCAGGCTTTCGTGGGGACAGCATGTTTACCATGGCAGCCTTTTCTTACTGCAGCACATTGCTCACTACACAAAATACATCTTCACCTCCTACATACAGCAATTCTATTTTCTGCTTTCTTTCATACAGCAAAACAAATCAGCAACGACATTATAGATTCTATTAGCTCTCAGGAACATTTCACCAAGGCTAAAAATGAAAAACCACCCTCCAAGCACACTGCTTTGTTGGGTAATGATTAGCTTCCATTATAGCAAATCTAACATCTTAGTTTTTATTAAAGAAAGGGCCAATTCTGCTTCAGATCTGCTCTCACCTTTCTGTCATCTAGAGAGCTGTGTATGATAAAAGCTGTTTAAAAAGCTCCTTGTGATGGGATTGATCCCACAGCAATCTTCCATCCTTCTGGAAGTGCAGCTCTCCAGCCCCGTGGTGCTCATGGAGGGGTGGTGAGAGCCCAGCTGTGGCAGGAGGATGGGGAGAGGCTCCCTGAGCCAGGGATCCCATGGCCAGGGCAGGACACCATCCCCACCAGTGACCACCCAGCTCCTGGCATGCAGTGCTGAACATGACAAGGATGTCACATCCACCAAACTTAATAACACAATTGCTTAATAACAGAGTTGCTTAATAACAGAAGTGCAGAAAGAGCTTGGCAACTCTAGTGAGTGTATGTAAGAGTTTAATATTTTAGGAGTTTTTGAGACTAAAATGCAAGAACATCTGTAATATTCTCCAAATATTTTGATTGCAGATGGCTGTACCAAGTACAAAATGGTCAGAACTAAATGCTCAGCAATACTATTTTTATGTAAATCTGCATTCAGCCGCTCTGTACAAAACACACAGCACATCCAGTCAACCAGAAGATGCTCCCACTATGGTGAGGAGGGAGAATGGTCAACATTTGCTGGAAGCAATTATGAGGATATGGAAACCAGCCTCCTGAGCAATGAATCCATTTCCCTCCTAGTTAGCCACTTATTCAAAGCCATAATACCATTTTGCAGCCAGGATATTTTCTCTCCTGGCCAATGGCTGAAAGTTGAGTTGAAGTGAACTCTGGAAGGAGTGTGGCTTTACCACAAAAACATAAAGAGCAGGAGTTGATCTGAGGGGTTTCTGTGGAGGTTGTCCAGTGCATTTACATTAAAAAATTGAATCAGCAGGCTGGCTGGAATTTCACCTGACACTGGGAGCTGTCACCCCAGTGCCTGCTGCAGCTTGTGCTGGGTAATCAGTTACCTCAGCCAGTGGCTTCACCTGCTCCAAAGTGAGACACACGTGGAGCCTTTGACAGATTTTCCACTGATTTTCCACTGAGTGTAGCCCCAGCTCCCAGCAGTTGGGCTGGCTGTGTTTTCCAGCCAAGGAGTGCATGTGGTGGAACTACTGAGTAGGCTTGAGAGCATCCTGGAGAGGTGAGTTAAATTGTTTTAAATTAAAGGTCTGAGCTAAAATCATGAAGAGGCTGCAGGTCTGAAGAGGGTTTCTGCAGCTTGGCAGGCATGGGAGGTGATGGGAGCCAGAAAAGGTTCCCTGCATCTGTGCACCAGCTGTACTGGAAGGAAGCAAAGGGCTGAGTCTTAACTGAGCAAGATGGAAATGCAGAAGAAAGTAAAGATAATGAAGAGGCTGAAATATTTTTAATACTCCTGAATCTTCACTTTCAAAATGCAGCACAGCTTCTGCAGCAAAAGTCAGGCTTTAAGGAGTCAGCAGTGCTGCTGGAAACGTGGGCATCCCTCCAGCTGCCAGCAGCTGCTCAGGCTTGAGGGACATGGAGCAAGGCAAGGGCCAGGCACGCTCCCAGAGTCTGCCACAGGCATAGCTGGGCTGTGAAAATTGTTGTAGGAATGTGCTGTTTAACGACTTGTGTGACCCAGTTTGAATGCACCTGTGTACTTTAACTTGGGGATATACCTGCCCTTGAGCCTGGGGGGTCTGGGATGGCACTGAGGCAGTGGGATTGTAAAGCTCTTGCAGTGAAGATCTGACTGGTTAATCCAGCATTGCTTATGGTGTTGATAATTTACTGTGTTGCAGTTTGTTTCTTTATAACCTAAAGATTTGCCTATAATGGCTCCTTTTCTTGACATTAAAAAAAAAAAAAAAAAAAAAAAAAAAAAAAAAAATCATCTAGCTGCTTAATTTCCATAATTCGGGCAAAATGTTAGAGGAAATGAGCTGCAAATGTGTTTTATTTATCCATCAAGTCTCACTCACATCTTAGAGGATTGATTAGAAATGTGAACTGCAGGACTCAGGATTTCAAAGAAGCTCTAAAAGCAGAAAGGGAAAGAAGTCCACTAAAGCCACTTGTCCTGTAGTGTTTTAGTCCTGAGCAGCCCAGGCACGAGCCCTGAGTGTGTATTACTCTTGGACAGCTACAGGATCACTGCAGAAGAAACATTCAGTGTTTCCAGTAACTTTAAGCCAAGAAATCCAATAGAGCAGATGGAACACATCAGCTTTCAGGGAGGGCCAATTTAAACACGTGTAAGCACCAGGGGCCCAGAGCTCAAACTTTAACACTTCTAAATTGTTACTGTGAGCACAAAAGGGTTGCTCATATCCGCAGTGGAACTGGAGATTACAGACTGATAATTATATGATCCTGGGAGAATGTACCAGTACCCAAACGTCTGAAAGCAGAACTTGCACATGCTGGAAAGGGCAGCAACAGCCCTGTACAGAGGAAATATGAGTGAATGGAAAAAAAGACCATTTTTCCTTTCAGTGCTTTAGATGAGCAGAAACTGTGCCACAAAAAAAGCTCTGTCTGGGAACCTGGGGACTAGAGATTCCAATGAGTAGTCTTATTTCTGCTGCTGATTTGTGTCTGGCATTTACTTTTCTAGTACTGTATTGTTGCTACCTACTGGAGCTGCCTTTCAATACCTGGAGGAGCTGGTGGAAGGCTGAGGGGCCCCTTCTGTAAAGAGAAGAGCAGTGCAGAGTGAGTGGATAGATTGCTGTCCTCTGGGTAATGCCTCCAGGAGCCTGTCCAGGGAGAGGAGCTCAGCTGCAGTTTCCATCAGCTCTGATGGAGCTGCCAAAAAAGGGTCTGGCTGAGTTTTGCTGCCCCTGGTAGCTGGCTGGGAGCTGAACTGCACTGCTGTGCTCCTGTCCTGGGTCTGAAAGCAGTAGCTGGCAAGTGGTGTGTGGATGACAGCACTGTCCCAGAGCTGAGCCTGGCTCACAGGGTGGAAACCCTCCCAGGCACTCCCTTGACTATATGGCACAGCTGACACCATGCTGGGATTTTGTATGGCTGCTATTTGACATTACAAATGAGACATCATGCTTGGTCACATCCTGCAAACTCCCATCCAGCTTGTGGGAGAGGAAACCACTCCCTGCCAGAGGGGCTCATGAGGATCCTCTCTGCCAATGTGTCCCACAAACCAAAGGGCTGCACCAGCAGCAGCTGCTCTGGCAGGACCCAGCCCTGGCCCAGCCTGCCAGGGACACAGCAGACACCTCTGAAAGTGGCCACTAAAGCTTTTAATTTTATTAACCTGAGAATGTAAATCAGAACCAGAGCCTAAGCCAGGCTGCAGCTCAGGGAATGGTATCTTTGGGGGGCTCATTTTCAAATTTTCACCTTGTACTTTGCAGCACAGGGCAGCACACCCAAACACAGCAGGTTAGCTGCTGGCAGTGAGAGAAAGTGATGCAGAGCTTGCACAGCATCCTGAGGTGCACCCAGAGTGGGAGCAAGGCTCTGCTCTTGAGCAAACTGCTCAGGAGTTAAAGTCTGTCTGCCAGGAATGATAGTAAACTACTGGGGTGTTTGGGTTTCCAAGCTTGACTATACAACTAAAAGAGGTTTTGATAAACTGACCACTGTATTTTATAAACAGGTTTAAAGTCTTTTGACGTCAGTTTATGTTCATGGCAAAATACATTGAAAAGAGTGAACACCCCTATCCCAGAAAAAGCTTGTTTGGCTCTGCCTGACACTGCCAGACAAAAAGGCTCCTCACTGACAGCAGTTTTGACAAGAGAAGATCTGTTACAATCCCTTGCAATGACCTGTTGATCCTGTTCTTGTATTTTGAGACAGGTGCTATGTGGGTTTTGTTTTAAATGCTAGTTTTACACTAAGAGACTTCTTTTGACCAAAGAGACATGGTGGCATACCCTAAACACTACAGCCAGATCTTCTTTAAGCATGGATAGCTCACCCATGCCTTGGTGGCACTCTGGGGCATCTTTAATTGGCCAGGAGGTTTTGGCCTTCAAATGGTCTGTGAAATTGGGTTTTTTTCCCAGTATAGGCTCCACAGAAAATCTTGGGCAGGAATTGCTGAAGAATTTAACTTCAGTCTCTGAAACATTTTGTGTTTTGTGTCCATTGCCTTTTCCACAATTGCCACATTTATTACACTGTCCTTTCTAGAAGACACAGCAGGGAAAAAAGAAGCTATCATGGGGACTGTGTGGCAAAAATACCCAATTAGTCAAATAATTATTATCTCTATAGGAAAATTATGCTTGTTTTAATGTCTGGCCGTGTAATTTTCACAACAGGATCGTAATGAGTTCTTTGATATGTGCTAAGGGGTTGTTTATTGCTTAGAAGGGACAGAGGCTCTTGGGGAATATCAGGCACATAATGAATGATAAACAATTATCTTGTTAAGGAATGAAGGCTCATAGGCTTCTTTGAAAGGATTCAACCATCATGTTCTTCCACACCAATGTAACAATTATCCAGGAAAGAAAGGATTTTCTTGCCAAAGCATTGTTTGTCACAGAGACTTAAAAGCCATGTGAAACCTTTGAAGATCTTGCAGCTGTCCTGTTTTATCCAGATGCAATTGTTGTAGCAGCTTCTCTTTGCCAATGATCTGTAGAACTTGCTTGCAGTGGTTCCAGGCTGGAAGATTTGTTCTGAACAAAAGCTTGAAAAGCTGTTTGAACATGGTGACACTTGCACAGGTTTTGGGAGCTTTCAGTCCAGTTTCATGAATGACTTGAATTTTGATCAGGATGTGTGTGGTTTTCATGTGTTCTTTTATCCTCTCCTCTGGCAGGGTGAGGGAGAGAGGAAGGCTCTGGAGGCATCTGTGCTTTTGTGGGCTTGGTGCCTGGCAGTGACCACAGGCACCACTCCTGGTTAAGGGGAGGCTCACATTTCCCTGTGCTTCTGCAGCTCAAATGCTTTCTGTTCCTTCCAAAGAAGTCTCTTTAGCATGCAGGAGCTGCTTGTTCCAGTAGGAACAAAATAATATGCTGTTAGTAAAGCAAGGCCCTTCAATATCAGCCCTAAATATTAAACAAGGCCTCTGTGCAATCTGTGTGCTTTAAATAGTTAAAGTGCAGCTATGAAACAGGCTACTGGGTACTGCTTCACCAGTTTCTATTTTTTCCCCCACCCATTTCTCATCCTCTCAGGAAGAAAATTTTGAGGGTTTATTTTTGTGCCTCCAAATTGCTTGCTGTTGCACTACACTGCTCTTTCTCCGGAGATAAAACGTCCTTGCCTTTTACATAGAATAATTCTATTTTTGACTCTAATATATTAAGAATGGCATGAAAAATAACCACGTCTATGCTCTAGGGATGCACAAAATTCCATGAGAAAGCAAGCAACTGGGACCCCAAGGGTAGCTGGTCTGAAGATGCTGTGAAACTGAGATGGCATTTCTCTGCAGCTTAACATGAGGCTGAAAGAAAAAGGGAAGGGGGAAGTATTTCTGCTAAACCAGGTCAAGGTGAATAAACTCCAAAGAACCCAGACTAGGGTGCAGCTGCAGCAGGTGTCCAGCTGCTGCTGACCAAGTGCCTGTGTGAGCTGAGCTCTGCCACGTCCAGAGGGAGAGGATGGGATGCAGCTCCATCCCTGCAGAGCTCTCCCAGACATACTCCTCTCTGGGACAAGGCTTGGGTGTGAGAAGCACAGCTGGGTTCACTCTTGTTGTGTGGTTTTTGTCTTGGGCTTTTAAAAGAGGCAAAACTTCTGCCAACAGCACTGTGTCTTCTCAGCTGTCTGTGCTGTGAGTGCACTGGCAGTGTGATGGGCTGGGTAACACCTGGCAGGGTGTGTGGAAATGGAAGAGGCCAAGGGAAGGGCACTGCAGGCTGTTCAAGCTTGGTGTGAGTTAAAGGTATCTTATCTGTGTGTCTGGCCAAAGAGGAAGATACTTTTTTATGGACACCATGTGCTATTGTTTTCCTAATTTGGTAGTTGGTTGCTTGACCACTTGGTTTTGAATTAAGGTGATAGATAGAAGGGGAATAAACCAATGCCAGATATCAGGTGCAACTGGAAAAACATACTGTTGGTCCCTAAATAAAAAAGCCAGAGGAGCTGTAATTTCTACATTTAATTCCAGCCATGCTTCCAAACTCTGTTTATACCAGAGAACAAAGTCAAATGAGGGGAAGGTGAAGAGGACAATAATGGCAAGAAATGCCTGACAGCAGTTCACTTTCCTAAGTCAGGAACAGACACTCTAGACTGATCACAACATGTTTAAAACTATTAATTAAATAAGGTTTCCTTAACCTTTTGCATAGGCTATTTATAGTTTAATTTTTATTCTCTGCATATGTGTTTTGGGGGAATAAATAAAAAAAAATCATTTTGAAGATGCTGATTAGTTCTCACAACTGTGGAAGATGAGGACTTACAGGTTATAACCCCTTTGGAGCTGTTTGAGAGTGCACAGAAGAGGCACAGCTGTGGCTCTCTCACAGCTGGAAGGGTAGGACTGTGATGTGAGTGTCACTAAGCCAACAAAGGATGTCAAACCTTCTCCAACATGAGAGCCTGGCAGGGGCATAGGGGAGCTTCAAGTGAGACTTACCCTATGATGGACTGATGCTCCTTAACAGATTAAACAAAAAACCCAACCCTCCCCCTGAACAAAACAAAACAAAAAAACCTTAACCAAACCCCAACCCAAAACTATTGCTGGAAGAGGCTCTGCAGATGTGTATGTCTATTACTAAAGAAACATTTTTCTGAACCTTCCCCTTAGTTATATTGTCTATGTCACAGAATCATTACTTACAAGGTATGTGGGTGCACTTGTCTCTGTATTTATAACACTTTTCACTCCCTCCATGAATGCAAAGGCCTGGATTTGTAAAGGCATCTAATTCATCACTGACTGCAGTCCAAAATTTTAGCTCCTATTCTGAGAATGTGCAGGAGGTAAAAAAGGACTTAAACAGATCTGGAAGAGTTGCTGCAACTTGTGAAGTCATTTGGGGTAAAGAAAATGGATTAATTCATGGCTCCCCTGCCAGTGACCCTCCTTGTGCCTTCCAGAGCATCCCTTGCTCCCTCTGCCCAGTGCTGGGTCCCACTGCAGGGTGGGACAGCATTTCTGAGCCAGCTGTTGAACTCTTGCACTTACAGCAGGTTTCAGCTGCAGATCTGAGCTCCAATGTGGCAGTGAGGGTTTTACTGCTGCTTGAAGCAGTTTTGTTCCATCCAGCCCCAATTAGTTGTTGATTGTGCTGCAGCTTTATGAGCCCAGCACAATACCAGATGGGAATGTTGCTTGTGCAAGTCCATAAAAGACCTAAGGGTATCCTTCCTTTCTGAGCAAGAGCTGCTGATAATATCAGTTTCTGAATGATGCCTCCTCTGGTTTCTTTTAACTCATTTGAAGTTTTTGGATTTTTTTTTTTTTTAAACTATTTCCTTACAGACTTCTAACAGACAATCCCATTGTGGCCTTGCTGAAACAAACCCTGCTTGCTGTTTGATTATAACCTCTGATATTGCAGAATCCACCTACAGGGAGTTAGTTCAACAGTATAGTTATAAATGAACTTGTGGTGTTACAAGTTTAAAAGAGAAAATTTATTTTTAAATGTCATTGGCTTTTCCTTGCTGACAAGCAAATGAGTAAATTCCTTTTCCTTGTAGTTTAGGGGTTTTCCCCCTTCTTAAGCCCATGCTATCCTGACACACTGCCCACAACTGAGCACTGGAGCCCTGCACACCTTTACAGGAAAATCTGACCTCAACGTGCCAATATCCTCAATGCAGGGTGAAATCAATGCCTTGTTTTCTGTCTGAAAGTGCTAGAAGAGTATTTGTCAACAACAGCAAAGCTGAAACTGAAAACACAGAAGATGTGAATACTTAGAAGAGATTGCTGTTTAGTGCTGTTTCCCACAGAGGACAAGAAAACTAGAAGAGTCTCCATTTACTTATTGTTTTGAACAATGCTTTACTGTTTGCCTAGTTGTTCAAAAGGAAAGGAAAGACATTTTTACAGTTGCAGAATATTAGGCTGTGTAGAATCCTTGAGTAACTTTATTTTCCCTTTTTTTCTTCTTTCCCTGTCCCTAGAGAAAAATTAGTTGCTGGGGAGATGGCCAACCTAGATTCTGAATGGAAAACTCCTGACCAAAGGAAAAATTAATGCTGGTCAATGCAGCTGGGATTCATCACACTCTCCATCTCTTACAAGATTTTGTGCATCTGATTGGAGATTTATTGGTAGGAACACACTGCCTTATGCCTCAGATGTGATCTATAACCTTGTTTTCCTTTAAAATGAAGTCTGATTTGGACTTTAATATATCCTTTGGGTGATGTGCTCTGCACAGCTTGTGTAAGTGTCAGGTCAAGCATCTGATCAAGATGCACAAAACACCAGGAATGAATGTGATGAATTACATACCTGTGGAAAAAAAAATGAACTAGGTTAATATATCTATCTATTCCACATGAAACAGACCACCTGCTGTATTCTCCATACTTGTCCTCTGCAATCCTTCCATAAGGAATGACCACTGTGGAAAACTCTGTCTAGGCGAAGCAAAGTTGAGCCTTATGGTACAAGCAAAAGATAATTTCCTTTGGAAGGACAGAAAACCTGGGAAGGTAGAATTGCAGGTCAGTTCTGCTCCTCCTTGGTTCAAAAATCTGCATGAATATCATCTGCTGAAACTTAGTGTCTTATACCAATCAAAGAAAAAATCTGGAATTTATACTGAGGAAAAAAAAAAAAAACAAACAGGAGAAACCTGACTACTGATGATGGTTTCTTGTTATGGGTTTAAACTAAACTGCTAAGGATGGCATCAGTATCTTAGAGTGAGGTAACTGACCCACACAGCATAAATAACACCTGACAGTCAGAGCTCCTGCAGAGGATAAACACTAATGAAGTTGATCTGGTTTTGTACTTTCACCTTGTTCATTGTGTGTATACATATTGCAAAGCAAATCATGCCAGGAGGGAAATACTGACAACAGGGATACTTTTGCTGTCATCAGTCTCTAATAACACTGTAACAGCAGTGGCTGTAGCCACCCATGGTGCTGAAGTTCACTTGGAGTACAACTCTTTATTTTGGGAAAGCAGAAATGGAAAAGATGCTGGAAAAATACTGAAATGGTCAAGACAGTTCACAGAAGGTCTGTTTTATTATTCTGAGGCATGTGAGTAACAGCAATGTGTTCTGTGGGGGTATATATATATTTATATGTACATATGCACATATATGTATGCACATGTATCTGCATTATGTAACACTGCAGCTCCAACGAGTCAGGATTGAATTTGCACAGGAAAGAAACAAAAATCATTGCCTTTGCATTACCTACAGAAAAGCCTGACAGGACAAGCCTCAACAGCAAACAGAGATAAACAGAATGTGCCATCCCATGGTTTCAGTTCTGTGAAATCTCTGAGTACATCTGCACTGAGCTGTTGGTGATGATGCCTACAGGCGTACAGAGAGCATCCAGCTGGGGCCAGGCACAGAGGAACCCCTGACTGCAGCAGTAACAGGGGGCTCTGGAGACAGGCTCCACAGGAACTGAACCTGGCCCAGCCTGGCACTAGGAGCAGCACAGCTCACATGCTGTCAGCACCTCGCTGTTGCAGCTGCCAGCAGAACTGCTGCCTCTGCCTCTGGCTGCTCATGGAACAACTGACAGGCCCATGGCTCCAGGGAACGTGTGCTCACCAGCACAAACTGATCCACCCAAACAACTGACACTTCTCAAGGGACTTTGGACAGTTCACAGAATCACTGGGTTGGATGAGACTTCAAGACCATCAAGTCCAACTCATGCCTTAACATCTCAACTAAACCATGGCACCAAGTGCCACATCTATTCTTTCTGTAAATACATCCAGGGATGGTGATTCCACCACCTACCCAGGCAGACCATTCCACTGCTTGATCACTCTTCCCATGAAAAACTTTTTCCTAATATCCAACCTATATCTCCCTTGGCACAGCCTGTGTCTGCTCATTCTGTCAGTGCTGCCTGGTGAAAGAGTCCAACTCCACCTGAGCACAGCCACCTTTCAGGGAGCTGTAGAGAGTGATAAGGTCACCTCTGAGTCTCCTTTTCTCCAGACTGAACAACCTCAGCTCTCTCAGCCATTCCTCACAGGGTTTGTGTTCCAAGCCCCTCTCCAGCCTCGTTGCCTCCTCTGGATGCACTCAAGCATCAATGTCCTTCCCAAACTCAGGAGATAGAACTGGACACAGCACTCGAGGAGTGGCCTCACCAGTGCCAAGTACAGGGGAAATGCAGCCCTTTCTGGATTTCCAGCAGGAAGTTTTAGAGTATCTGTGGCTCCTGCTGAAGAAGCAGAGCCACTGGCCTGTTACTTCTCCTTCTGCAGCCATTCTAAGCAAAGGCAGCTTCTTGAGGCTGGCCTAGAAAGTTTCCAAAGGTGAGTTTACATCCATGTTACCTCTCTTGGAGTTGACATGGTATTCACTGACTGTGGAACTTTCTCAGATAGACCAGCAACCATCTGAGGGAAAATATTGCTTACTATCTTCTTGCTGCTTTGTAATCCTTCTTTCCTAGAAAATTATCCTGCGTTTCTTAGTCCTGCCTGAGGACAGACACTGGGTTCAGAGCTCTTTCTGCCTGAAGAAATGTGACAAAATCCACTTCTTGCTCTGCTTTCATCAGTCTTGTAGGAAAAAATTGGGTTTTGGTTGATCCTGTGTTTCCCATTCAGCTTTTTATGCAAGAAAGAAAAGTGCTAGCTCCTTTCATGGAGTGAGGTTTGAGCAGCTCTGACGTGTACTGCTGCAGATGGGCAATCCCCAGAGAGGACTTTGTCAGGCAGGGATTGCCTGGAGCCCAGTTCCATAACTGCTCTAATTCCCTTTGGTGAGGGGGCCCAACAACCTCTATCACACACTAGTCTAGAGAAATAAGATTCCCATGCTCCTGCTTTTGTAGGGCTGGGATTTCCCTGCAACAAGGTCTATCTGTAGTTCCTGCTTGTGCTCCTGCTGTTGCCATAGCATAACCCAAGGACACAAGGAATGAACAGAAAGCAGAGAGCCTTTGATCAAATGGGACACTTCCATGCTTTTAAATGGAGACAGCAGCCTTAAAAAGGAATGACTGTATATGTGTAATTCACTGCTATTATACCATAAACCAAAATAATCTTGAAATTCCTATGGATTTGCACCAGAAAGCCTAGAGAGTGATAATCCAGTGTTTGTGCCCTGAATATAGGTATTGCTCATAGGGAATAAACTACTGGCAGGAACACTTCAATAAACTCTTTCATCAAGCTGAATGATATTTTAAAATAATTGTTTAACTTTTACTAACAGACATTATTAATTTAATGAAGTTTTCCAGGATGCTTTAAACCAAAAGAGAGAATGTTTGCAATCCTCTGCATAGAGACATCACACATTGCATATTCAGCAGGAAAGGTCTGGAAGAGGAACCCTTTTGTTTATTCTTATTTCCTTTTAACTAATGCTAATCTGAGCTGCTAGTCTCATGCTGTTAAGCCCCACACTTCAGTACATTTGAAGCTTCTCTTGGCAAATAACTGAGCAGCAATTTAACCCAGTGGGCCTCACCTTAGTGAGCTGGGTTTGCTGCCAAAGAGAGCTGGCCTGCTTTTCTTTTTTAGTTTTCTTTTCCCTTTCCCCCACATAAGTCTATTCAAATAGTTTCTTTTGCAGCAATCTGTTCTCTTCCTCTGGGCCTGATGCTGTTGCTGAGGTCCCCTTGGCATGGAGCTCTTCAGGCCTGTCTTTGCTCATCTGCATTTCTTCAGCTCCTGGCACCATTGGTCCCTCCCTGCCACAGTTTCAGGTTTGTTTCAGGAGCAGCACCTCCCCATCAGACAGCTGTCTGTCTTTTCTCCAAGACACTTTTTAATATTTTCTCCCCAAATATCAAACACACTCCTGCTTACAGAGAAAGCACAAGCAGAAGCTTTACACTTTTGGCTTTCTTATTAAGTGTAGCCCAATGGTGGTAGTGTAATGTTGCTTCAGTGGACATTTATTTGACTTTAATATACACTAAAATTGCTTGTGGAAAGCTTTCATCAAAGAAATAAGACTCCAGCTACCAGAAGTCTGTCTCTTATCTAGTGAGAGAGAGCCTATAAATCCAAGCAGCATGTTGGAGATTGCAGGATTTCTGAGAAATGGAGAGTGGGGTAAAAATAAGAAAGTCAGCTGTCAATCTGTGTGTTCTGGTCCCATGCTCATGCTCATGGCTGGCTGATGAATTTTCTTCTTGGAACTCACACAAAGGATCCATCCTAAGACAGCAGCTGAAGAGAGATTTGTATCCAGTGACTTTTGGTTAAGTGAGACCATTAATGCTCTGAACACAAATCTCTAAATGCGATGATATGCCACCATTTATTCAGGTTATAATAATGATACTGCTTTGTAAACTGGTCAAACAGAACCTGATAAATCTCATTAACAATCTGATGGGTATGGTTTGCAAAATTCTAGAGATACTGGACAGTTATACAGCAATCTGCTTTATTCCAGAATAAAACTTGGTCCAACACTACAAAAAGAATGTAGCATATTTCAATATTCTGAAAGTGTACACTTGGATGTCTTAGTCTAGGAATTCTTGTAATGGTTTGCATATGAACAAGATTTAGGACCCCATTCTACTTCCTTCTGCATAGATAAGAATTCTTTTGCTATATTCAGAGTTTCAGGAAAGAAACTCTTTACTAATATCAGATAACGGCCTAAAACTGACCAGGTAAAATGAAGATGTCATGTATGATGACACAGAACTTTCTTTTTCCATTATATACTTTTGTTTGAATCCAACCATTTCTCATCCAAAAGTGACTTAATCTCCACCAGGTCCTCTTTCCCAAGTCTTTTAGAGGGAACTCACTATTTAAAGGGGACATATCTCAATCTACCATTAGATATTTTTGGGTGCACTTTGCCACCTTTCTCAGAATGTGTTTCTGTACAAGATATTTGGTGCTATTGTTCTGACTTCCCACAGCTAGCAGAGCTTAACCCTGCATTGCACAGTGGCTCCAGTCTGAATTAAAGCCCTGAATTTAAAAAGTATGTCTGTCTCAGGCTCTCATCCTCCTCACTGGGGACTGAATCAGCAAATAAAGAGGACTATGTTCTGATGTCTTTCAGTTATGTTTATTTTTCACTATGACAACTTCTCAGAGAAAAGCTGAAATCTCACTGTGTCTGCTCTTGTCTCATTCCTCTTTTTCTTTTTCTTCTCACCACAAAATAATAGAAATAATCTGGAATATGAGGATATAAATTATTTATGTCAATGGCTACATTTAGAAGTGACTTTTAATGGCATTATCTTTGCTTCAGAAGTGAAGAGACCACATGCATAGGTCTGTAAAGCAGTAAATAAAATAGATAGAAGGAACTGAGAAATATGTGCAGTGGATGCTTTAAAGCTCCTGGAATTTTGAAATATGATGGGCTAATTCCACCAAACTCTAATGATTTGTAAAATCTCTGCAACTCTTAGTTCTCTGTCATTCCTTGGCATTTTTATCACATAGGCTAGTTCATATATTTTGGTAAAATATGAGCAGCTATAATCACACTTTGTTCTTCCAGTCCTGCTTGTGCAATGTTTTCCTCTTTCTTTGTGGTACAAGGAAAATGGACTTTCATCTTCAAAGTGGGGCCTTTAAAAGATTCTGTGAACAAGTTTCCTCTGATTTCTTGCAGAGCTAGCAATGCCACATTGCAGCAGTCTCATGAATGAGCTCCAGAGAGTAAAGCTCTGGGTCTGTCTTCCCTGACTGCAGAAATGAACTGAACTTTGGAGAGTGTCAGTGGAACAAAGGAACCCTTCCAAGGTCCTACCACAGACTGAGAGGGGGTGGAAACACCAGCAAAGCCACCCCCAGGTAAAAATATAAAATCCTTGTCCTTTGAAGAGCTGCCATAAGGAGCCTTTTCTCCTCAGCTAGTCCTGACTAAGCCAGTGAAGTGGGAAGGAGTGAATGAAAAGACACTTCATTCTCCATTGCCAGAGAGCAGCTCTCAGAGCAGAGCTTTTCAGCAGTACCCTGATTGGAAAGGCTGCAGGCTCGGGGGACTCCCTGCTGCCAGCCTTGGCACCTTGCTGGTTTTCAGCACTATTTGTTACTTTTTTTAAACCCAAAGCCAGTTGAAACTAATGAAAACACGCTTCTTTAACAGCCAGGGATTTCGCAGCCAAGCGCTGCTTAAACTTACTAATGTAAATAGCTTTGTCATTTTATAGGGTATGTTCTGAGTTAAATGAGCAGACCTTACTGGGAAATAAAAAAAAAAAAAAAAAATTAATTTCCCCCCTTCCTCATATCTTTCCAAATATGTCCTAAGTTTTTGCCAGTTCTAAGGTGACCCTGTTCATGCAATCTAATGTTTAATAGCTATATTGAATAATATCCCAAAGATGAGTCAGAGTGTGGCTGAAATTTGCACTGAAGTAATAGAAAAGCATAACCTCTGAATCAAAAATAATTTGTGGTCTTTCCTATATCCTCTCTCCCAAGGTAGAGGATCAACCTCTGAAATGGTTTGCTTTTCTTTAAAATCCTCTGGTGTACACCAGCATAGTTCCACCTGTGCAGGGAAATTGGTTATACACCCAGTGAGGGAGCACTGCCCTCATCAAATTTATCTTTAATAGCCTGACTGAGGAACAATAACCACTCTGCACCTAATGAGACTTAAGACTGGACAAATACTATGGCTTTATCTACTTATGCAGTTGAGAACAGGGATAATCACAACTTATGGTCTGTCTCTAGCACTTATATAAGCTGGAATTATTAAGCTGTTTTGACAGAAAATGTTGGCTGGCTGAAATACTGTTGGAAGTGCATGTATATTTTTCTAAAATTCCTAGTGATTTCCTGTCAATCTCCCAGGTTTTCAGCCCTTTCTTCTTGAGTCTGCCTTTTGAGTTAGCTTTGCTGCACTGATTTTGGCTGAAAAAGTGAATTGTTCCCCCATGCAATATGAAAGGCAGCTTAGTGCTCCTCTTCTAACTAACAGAGCTGACACTGACCTTGGTCACGTAGATTTGGTGCCCTTTTGGAAAAAAATCCCAAACAAAACCATCAAAACAAACTAAATCTCCCAGCAAATGTAAATATATATATTCATGCATAGATATGTTATACACAAATATAGTTTTTTCTGGAATTATTTCATTCTAAATGGCAACCGAGCACCACTAGATTTTGCAGTGCAAAGACTGCTTTTAATCAAATCTAATCTTGCATACACTTATGTAGATATCCCTGATGAGAATTTCATTTCTGTGACACCATAGGACTGGTAATACTAATTGTTTCAGCACACTATTATTGTTTCAGTTGTTATTGTTACCTACTGTCCAAAGCCTTTGTCATTTCATAGGGCAGCAAATCCATTTATTGTGATGTCCTACTTCTAAAATATACAACAGAAAAATTATTGTTATCATAAAACGTTCTAAATGTATGAAGCATAAAAGGAACATACACTATTTCTCATACACATTGAAGGGTTAAATCACAGACTTTGGGAGCACTGTCGCTTATTAAAAATTATTTACGAGTTGAATTGTATCACTTCTAAATATATAAAGAGTTGGGATGGCTTCCAGCAATTACTAAAGAAGCCAGCCAAGTGATGCTTTCCAATTAAATCAGGCTGAGTTGTTTGGTTTTTTTTTTAACTTCTCAGTGTCCTGTGCTCTTGCTTCTGTTTTCTCATGATTCAAGCAGACAATGTATTAACCTCGTGCAGGAGAAGTCTCACACGTCTCCTCTTTGGTCTCCTTTCATGTGCTGGTGAGCAGCAGGAGCCTCTCTAGGTACTCACTACATGAAAGGTGTCTTTCTTGTCCCTATAAGGGCTGCTGCTGGTGCTTCAGTCCTTGCTTTTATTTAGAACCAGCTGTTACACAAAGCTTCAAAGCTTATAACTTCTGATAGCTTATTTATATTTGTAATGTTCAATCTTTGATAATGACTGTGTTAAAAAACCTGAGTGCAGAGCTGAAAGCATTGACTTCCATGGATGTGCCTGTGCAGCTCAGATTATATAGAGACAGATGAAAGTCCACGATGTCTAACTTATTAGCAGGGAAATAAAGAACAAATTAATTAAAAAGGAAAAAAATCACTAAGCCCTAAAGCACTCCCTTTTTACTCCTTGTATTGGATGAAGCTCAGATGTTTACAGGGAGGTCATGCACCACTACTCATGTGTGGTATCGCACTGGAACCAGCTCTTGATAGAGAAAAAATTCCACAATTCTCCACAGGTTTATTTCCTGAGTGAAGCATATTATAGTAATATCTAGGCGAGTCCTAGACTGTAGATTTGGAGGATATACCCAGACCACAGCAGCCCATGAATTTTGTCTAAGATGTCTGAGGAAAAGGTAATTATGAAAACCTAGTCAAATCTTTAAAAGTCTAAATTTACTGTAAGCACTCTGAACTGAAAAATCGTTATGTAATCTGCAAAATTAAATAGAACACTGAAAACACTGCAGTAGACTATTGAGTGCTTATTCCTTGGGAGTGCTTATTCCTTTCCATAGCTGGCTATAGTCATCATTGCTGCAGAGATCACTTTGTTCTATGTTGAAGAAATATGTCAGCTCCAGAGTACATAGGGCCTGGCTTTACTGCTGGGACTGGAAGTCTGCCATTCAAAGATCTAATCAGAATTGTTTCTTTTTTTTCAGCACTTTAGAGTAGATAACAAACTCATTTGTGTATCTGGCAGATTTATCTAGCTCTGTTACAGGTTTATCTACTCACCCATGATCGTTTACAAGATTTAAACAAAGGTTTCTCCTCGATTTGTGCTGGGAAATGAAACCAGCTTGTGTAACTTGGAAAAATTATTTAAAATGATGGAAATTATCCTTGTATGAGGGAGACAGAAATAGCCCAACACAAGTGCATTCTGCAGTTGCCAGTTGAAACAGCAGCCTATTCTGTGCTGTGCCTTTTATTGATTCATTTCTAGGGCTGTTCTCTAAAAAGAATCTACAGTTAGTGGGGCTGAACTGCTGCTTTCTGTCAAGTGGAAACTGAGTGGCTGTTCCATAGCCTTTTTCCAAAAGCTTCCTTTGAAAGCTGAAACACTGGAGCACAGAGATCTGCCAGATCCTGCCACTGGGAATGCAGGAATGCAGTCCTTGCCCAGTGTCTGTAGGTCCTGCCAGCTCCTCCCTTTCTGCTGTGACAATTCAGATGCTGCAGCAGTGGCTATGGCTGCCTGTGCCATACACAGGAGCTCCAGCCAGAGGATTTGGGAAGCCAAATCTGTTTGTCAGGTCTGTATCTCCCCCAGCCTTTCCAAAGCATCCCAGAAAAATTGTGCAGCAGTCCTGCAGGTAGAGCAGGGCTTGACATACAGTGCCCTTCCCACAGAGTGGAACTGCCCTGCCACACTGCCCATCCTTCAAGGGACTGGCACTTACAGACCTGTCTACTGCTTTCAATAAAGATTCCTTTGGGTTGGGTTTTTTGGGCACAGAAGTACAACCTATACTGACAATGCAACCATCTCTGTGTGGGAGACCATACAATGGCAGCTCTTGCTGAGAATGTCTTCTGCTGACAGAATTCAGGTAGGGCTCCTTACCATGTGCAGAATATCCCTGCTCTTCTTTTACACTGCACAGCCACAACAGGGGAATGCAGACCTGAGGAGCAAGCCAGAAGAGAGATGGTCTGGGAGGCATCAGCCAAGGAGCACTCACAAGACTGTGGATGAGTTTGTCCCTATTAAAGCTGAGCTACTCCAACTCATGGTTAGTTTTACTCACAGACTAGTCCCACTAAAAAAATTGCTACCACTTTGCTAGGCCCAGGCAGGGCTGTCAGTCCCTCTAGTGACATCCCTCATAATCAAATGATGCATTAGATTTGGGAACTGACAACAAAACTCACCATCCCATTGAGTTACACTCCTCACTACATTTTCACAATTACATTCAAAGAGTAACAAAACACTAAAATACTTATGTGCTTCAAACACAATGGCCTTAAACAGATTTCTGTGGAATGTCCACTGTGTTTCTGAAAATTGTATTCTCAGGATCCAGCAAGCTTCTGTGAAACTCTTACCAGCCCTGATCCACCACAGACAATCCTTCATTGCTAGAACTGAAGATTTTCTTAGTACTGCATTACCTGAGAGAAATAGAATGTATAAAGAATCCCTGCAGAGCTCTTCAAATTGCTGATATATATATATGCATATATACAATACAAACTCTTAGCAATATCCATTCTTTAGGGCCTTATTGAAGTGGATCTTATGGGTATCTTTTTTTATATGAATTTCACAGTCTTAGCTGGGATCAACAGAGGAAGGAGTGGGAGAAAGGGAAGCTTTATCCCACTTCCACCCCCAGTTCTGCTCAGTTCATTCATTTCATTATGTGCTCCTGGATGCACAGTGTATCCTCCTCTCCTAGGGCAGGCTGCATCCACCCTGCTTTCACCTCTTTCTGCCCCAGTGACAACAGCTGGTTGTTCAGCTCATGCCCAAAATAGCATTGGGCTGCTCCAAAAATTACCATAGCTTCTCCCCTGGGGCACAGACAACGTGGCCTCACTCAAACTATTTATTTACAATACATCTTAAAAGCCATCTGACATCCCAATCAGTAGTAAAATGAAATAAACATTGATTTCTTACAAGATGTATGAATATTTCTACCATCAGGGAGAGGAAGGAAAATAGAAGCTTTAAAGACAATCAGAGTAATAACTTTTGAATCCTAGTCTGGAAATAGCAACACACACAAAAATAGACATATTTTTAACATCTATAAAGATCTAAAACATATTTTCTACACTTTTGTAGTTTGAAAGCCCTCAAAGCATAATGAACACAAATATCTTTTTGTTTGCTCTGTATGTCCTGCTTAATAAACCATCACACAAAGCATTTTGGTTCTTAAAAATAACTACTAAAATGAAGGCTGTCTAACAGAGCATAGATTGAGATGGTTATTAATGCTAACACCTAGCATTGAGATGGTTATTAATACACCTAGACAGTCTGCCAGAGTCTCTGTTCAGCAAGAACTGAGCATTGCACTTGTCCTAGCAATGTCTCTTCATTACATCTATATTTGGAAAAGAAATAGAAAAAGACACTCAAGCAAAATATTCTTTTCTTCTCCAAGCAGAAATTAAGAAAATTGTATATTATCTAAAATTGTACAAAGAAAAAGAAATGCTTTCACAGCAATCAGTTTCTGAGGTATTTAAAATTCTTACTTGACTTAGTTAAAAACCAGTATTATTGCTACCTCAAATTTGCTAGAAAGAGAATGACAGATCTGCCCTGAGCTTCAAATATCAGGCAATTGTTCATTGTTCTTTCCTAAGGAAATACCAACTTTTCATTCCTCTTTGAAAATCAAATGACAAGATTGTTTGACTACAGCTATGTACAACAAAGGCACTAATTAGAAAATTCCCTGACAAATGACACAGCCAAGACTTATTTCTGTTCAAGATCATGATATTTACCCTTGCTTGGGTAAATGAAAAATTCAGAAGAGAAGGATAATCAGCTATTTTTTGTGTAACCTAATTATTTTTAGTCCCAAATAATTTCCACATAAAATTATACCTTCAAATCTTCTAAAATATCCCAGCAGCATCTTTTAGTTCCCACCTTCTCCTAAGCTGTAAACTTTGTCCTGATATATATGATATCCATGTCAGAAAACAAATTCCTTTTGTTTTAATTTATCCAATCACATCATCTTTGGTTTTGTACCCATCAGATTTCACACTCAAGCTGAGAATTTTCATTAAGGCCTGCAAAAGGACAGATTTTGGGACACAGCTAATCATGATTCCTTTATTCCACCCATGCATTACAAACCACTCCAGGAAATGTAAACTTTCCAAAGCTTTTTACCATTTGAACATTTTGATTGAGAACGAATCCTCAGCTTGTCAGTTGTGTTGGTTTGTGCTTTTACACACAAATGGTGTCTCTTTCTTCTCATGGTAGGGATCCCACTTCACACATCAGCTAATTAACCACAATTTAGACTGAAGTACGAATGATTACTCTGCTGTAATGCTGCTGTTTCTTAGCAACCATGAAAGATATGGTAAAGGATGTGAGACAGAGACCCAAATAACATCACTTCCAGATTGAGAACTTCCACCTAGACTAACCTACAAGTGGGACAGTAAATTAATTTTAAATTTCTATTTCCGTACTTCAGGGCTGTGTCCCTTGAAGGCTTTTTGACAGCGTGATTTTCACAGTCCATGATGACACTCAAGCATTTAACTTCCCCAGAGCTGATGATACCTGCTAGCTACTCCAAAAAAACTTGTAAGGCTTAATTAGAAAAATATTTCCACGTGATGGCTTCTGTCTAGCACTAATTCCTCACTTGATGGGAATTCTACCCAACTACAGCTGCAAGGTTAGGCCTTCCTTCAGCGTTACACAATAAGCAAAAATCTATTTTATTAGTAGCAAATTAGTAATTATGTTTTTCCTCATAATCTTAATATGGTATTTTGAGCATTTAAACTGCCTTACTGTAATCTGAAGATACTTATTTTATGTATTAACCAACTTTATACTGCAAGACAATTCTGTCAATACTTTTCAAAAATATTGACAGAATTAAAAAAAGACTGACCACTGAAAGTCCAATTAAAAATCAAATTCCTTTAATATTTGATGAATCTTTTTATGACTTGCTGTGTAGTTCTACTCTGTGATTGCTACTTGCATATGACGATGTCAATAGTACAGACTTAATTTTTATTCTGGGAGAAATGGAAGATTGGTTTCTGTGATCCTATTTATATTCTGCTTTTGAACACAGGAATGACTGAAGTAGAAAACCAAAAAGCAGACTTTCAAGTACCAAAGTGAGGACAAAATTGATGGCTCAAAAATCAGATGTGCCAGGTGCCCATATTTTGGATTACATGTCCAAGGCACAAAGAATGTGCAGTAGGTACAGGTGGAACCTGGGGTCTCTGCATGGTTGCTGTAGTTTTAGTTCATTATCTCATGGAACTGAAAATGGATCCAACTACTAGTAGAAGTTTTTAGTTGTTTTTGCTGAAAGAAGCTAAACAAAAATCTGACATTACAATTCTTTAGTCATATATTCATAATGGTGTCTGGCAGGGCATTTGGCAAAGTTCTGCAAGATCCAAGGAGTGAATTCCACTGGCATTATGTGTGATAACACCTCCATCAGCCTGTCTGACCCTGGGTTTAAAGGACATCTCTTCACTCTCTGACTTTAAAAGTAAAGCTAGTTTGGCAATGTTTGGATCTTTGCTTGTTTATGTTGTGTAGTTTTCTTTTTTGTTGTATTTGGTTTTGGCTTTTTTTTTTTTTTGTTGTTGGTTGGTTTGCTGCTTTTTTAAAGCAGAAATTCATTAGTAGTCTGAAACAAAGAGAGGAGACTATTGGATTAATCAGTATAAATAAGTACATTCTCCATGCTCAAGAGGAGTTCACAGAAAGGGTATTTTCTTGTAGTGCAAGTTTACATGGTCTTTGGGAATACTGTTCTATTATAGCTTTAGCTGCTTTCTGTTGAGGTATTTTATTTTCATCTATAAGAGCAATGAATGCGCATCTCCTTTAATATTCAAATGAATATCATCAAGGCTTGATAAGTTTATTTCTGGCAGCAGCATAGCTGAACATGATGGCAATCACTTTGTCATAGTAGTCTTGTTCATGCATTGCACTTCAGTAATTTTGCTCTGATGTGCTTTTCTTGTATAGCTCAGAGAGACTTTGTAGCTCCCTCCCTGAGAGGAAAAATGACTTTCCCCCTCGTCTTCCCTCTAGGCTATAAAACTTCAGAAAACCTTTTTTTTTCCCCTCCCCCTCTTTCAGTCTGTTTACATTTTTGCAGGGGAAAGTTAGAGCACTATGAAAAAAGAACTAAGGCTAACTATAACTCATAGGTTCTAACATTCCTTTTTATTTTTGGTTAAAAATCAGATTCCTACAACAGATGGTCTGTTTAGTCTATCTTAGGTCAATTCAGGAAGAGTTCTACTTTAGTAAGACTTCTTTTTTCCTGCTATATATAGTTTTGTTATAACAAGATTAAAATAAAAACCCCAGATGTTTAATGTATAAAGTTACATTGTCTAGTTTGACAGAAAGTGTGTCTGCTCCTCAGCATCTGCACTTGGTATTAATTTGTCTCCTGGCCTCACTGCACAGTTGAGCAGTAAGTCAATGTATAATCAGTGTGTAGGCTGGGAGTAGATGGTATATTTTTAATTTAAATCCACCTTCCCTTTTTTCCAGGTGTAGCTTCTACCCACGAAGTGCTTCTAGCAGGGATTAGTCAAGTTTGCATATACAACATATAGAGCTACCTATGGGTGATACATTTCAGTGGCAATGGAGAGGGGGAAGTTTGCCATGAGATGTCAACAGTGGCTATAGGGTATGGAGGTATAAATATTATTAACAGACCACCAGGTATAATCTGCTGATGATTTGGACTGGCTCCTTTTCTGCTTTCAAAGCCAGCTGGCACAGAAGGTGGCTGCACCTGGCTCCTGGAGGAACATTGATTTCACACAGGTGAGGCCAACCCAGTCAGCAGAGCAGTGCCTGCTGTAGCAATTAAGGATCAGCACAGCCCAGGTGATGCTGGAGGAATCAATCTGAGATGAATTCTGGGAGATGAGAATGGATTGTGAAAGTGATCTGATACCATGGGATACACACATGGGGTGCACTTCATCTCATGGCTTAATGCAATCTGTGGGTTTTTGACTTGCTGCAGATTGGAAGATAAGAATATTCTACTATGTTTTTAAATTTTTTTTCAGCTGTCTTTACGAGTCTTTGCAACTGAACTGTCTGCATTTACACCTTGGAAAGCAATGTTTGTGTTAAAAATCACCTGCAGTGTCCTCATCAATGAGTGAGGTGCAGTTGGCAAAAGCTGCTTGGCTGATGTTGGGATGGGGCAATCTACACAGGTATTAACTCAGGGAATTATATCCTCCAGAACCATTGGAGGCTTTATCTGAGAGTCTATCAGTGTTAAAATGAGATGGAGTTAAGGACCAAGTTTTGGAAAAGGTTATTCTGTCTGCTCACATGGAATGAGTCAGGTTTGGTGTAAAAAATGGTTGTTTACTTGGCTGAGCTAAGCTTTGAATTGCTGTGCATTGTCTCAGTGCCATAGGAACCTGGGGTTGAAGGAAAATTATATCAATGACCTAATCCATTCCTTTCTCTGAGATCAGGCTAGAAGAGATAGTTGTCTGATCTGTTCCTAAAGACCAACATTCCTTCTCAGTGGTTGCAATTCTAATTTTCCTGATGTCAGGGTGAATTTCCCTGGCTGCAAACATTCTGAGTGCCCCTTGTTGTCTTTCCATAGACATTGATTCCTCTGTGCATTAACAGGATTCAGCATTCTTCCAGAATGTGTGTGTGGAAAATGTTGTCTTGCCATGATTTCATTTCTAGATTAAATAAACTGATCTTGAGAAGTGAGAGAATGAAAATGGCATTAGCCATTGTAGCTGTTTACTAGGAAGTTTTCAACCAGTGTTTCTACAGGCAAGGTGGCTGTCAGAGCTCTATTAAGGGAAAGCTGTGTTTTGGCTGATTTTGGAGTTTGTTGTATTTCAGGCCAGATTGCATCTGGCTTTGCAGAATTTGAGGATTAGTGCCAGGTTACCAGACCTCGTCACCTTTGAACAGGATTTATTGTTTCTTCCACTAAGGCACTGCCTGAGATGAAGCAGCATAGGGCAGATGGTTTTGAAGCACAAATTCACACTCCAGGAAGCCAGTTTCCTGCAGGGAAGTCTTAACAGACAGGACTGGAAAATGTCCATATTCCTTGGCCTGTACACAAGCCAGCTTGGCAGCAAGCACCTCTTGAGAAGATCATTGTGTAGGTGGGTTATATATGTGAAGTCCACACAAACTCTATGTGCAAGAGCTGAAACTTGGGCTGTAAAGAAAGCAGTGGCTCTGTGTGCAGTGGGAATACTCACTGTGCCCTGCAGCAGGCTTCCATGGGTGATGGAGTGTCACACCATGGTGTGTGAAAAAGGCCATGGAAGAAAACCTGTGTCCAACCACTTGATCAGGATCTTTTCTTGTGCTTGAACCCACCCTGCAAAGACTTGTATCAAAGAATATACCAGCAGTTATCAGCAGCTGAGTTCTGCCAAACCCTTTCTGGTACGTTCTCTTTGGGTGAATGGCTTTCCTTATTTCAGTAAGAACACATTAAAGGGAAAAGCAAAACAAAGTAACACAGGATAACTTCAAATCGTGGGGTCTATTTTGATTCCAAACATATTTTCATTGCCAGAAAGCTAAACAGTTAGAATCAGAAACAACTGGAAAAATGGAGGAGAAAAATGTGCATTCTCTTTAGCCCAATTGCTAAAAATATGAATTTTCTACTTTTGTTTGTAACATTGCTTTGTCTTATGATATGCAGTAGCACTACTTATTGAAAAAAATTATTTGAGCCAACTGTTTAATGTGACAAAAAGTCAAGTTTGTTTAAGATAAAGTAGTGTAAAAACTGCAGCCTTTTTCACAAAAAAGCTTCTGAACATCCTTATTGAATGCATATGTATCTTTCACATTTAAGATGATGTGTGAACTGCAAAAGTGCAGATTTTTTGCTCTGATAGGGAAGCCCTCTGATAATATATCTCTAAAATTACCATGAGGGCCCCTGCCTTGCATTGATATCAGTATTTACATGCTTTTCATAAAGCATCTCGGAGTTCTTACTGCACAAATGAAAGACATTAATTTCACCTCACCTAAAAATAGTGAAGGCAAAACCAGACAAAGACAACCAGGAATGGGAGGAGACATAGATACAACTGAAAGACTTGCTTAAGGCTGTCATTAAGATCCTGCTGACAGCTCAGTACTTTATCCACCAGATTTTGAAAAGTTATCATATGGGAGGTTGCACAAAGAAATTAGCCTAGTATCTTTACAGTGTCCTTAAATCTGCAGTTTTATTTACTTTGAAATTCAGGAAGGTGTTATTTAATGGAAATCAAAAGTTGCAAAGTGTATTTTGAAAGATATACAGATGACAGATGCTTTTTATAACATACTAAAGTGGTTTAATATTAATACAGCATTACAAGTACACAAAGCTAACTGGGATGTCACACAAAGAAAGAATTCCTGCCACTGTAGTTTTAGTTTTGTTTGGGGTTTTTTGGTTTTGTTATGTTTTGTGGATTTTTTTAATGTATGTATTTGGGGTTCTTTTTATGAGGGAAAAACTTATTTGGATATTTTCTTTCCATCTTTTTTTCCAAATAAGCATGTGAAAACATGGCAAAGCTTCTTAAATACTGCTATTCTCTGTTACTCTGCATGTCTGTCTCTCAGTACTGTTAGAACATCTCTGAATTACATAAACCCCAAATCAGCATTCCATCTGTTGAAATCTGACACATCCATGCACATCCCAGTCTCCTTCCTAAACCCTTTCAGTGCAGCCATCTAACATTTCCTCTGTGATGTCTGCTCTACCTAAATAACTGTGCTACTGCAGCATCAGTCCCCTGCTCTCAATGGCTCAGGCAGCACTGTCCCTGGATTCATTTTTGTTTGCTATAGACAAGCTTCTGGTTCCCCTTTGTCATCGTGGAATTTGTGTGTCTGTGAGCCCAAGTGAAAGTAACTTTAAATGCCAATTTTGTGTGTTTGGGTTCATATTAACTTTTTTAGGAAAAAAAAAAAAAAAAAAAAAAAAAAAGGGGGAAAAAAGAAAAAATCAAGTAAAAGCAGCTAGTCCAACTCTTACCACAATCAAGATCTAAAAAGAAGTTGCAGCAGGTCTGGATGCAGGTTTTTCCCCTTAGCAGCAGCACTATGCTCCCCCAGGGATGCAGTTTCCTGGCCATGGTGCTCCCTGGGCAGCTCTGGGGGCACAGACTGCTCTATCCTCACTGTGATAATGATGGCACAATCATGCCCTGTAGCATTCTTTCTTCCCCAGAGCTGTTATTCCACACTGTGCATCTCAAGAGTTGTGGAGGCTACACCTTCTCTGGCTTATCAGGTTGTGACATTTGTTAAAAATATTTAAAGCTGAGTGTTACCTACTGATGTGTGTACACCTCCCAGTGATGGTAACAGGGAATGATGATTAGTAGGGTGAAAAATGTGAAGCCACATGATAAATTACTTCCACTCTGCACAATACTGTTCTCTTTACTAGGTGTTTCTGATGTTCTGTATGTTCCTGTGAAGGAAATAACTTTTTTATTGTTTATCTTTCTGTCTCCCTGGGGATGGTGTTAACAAACCTACTGAAGTCTGTGAGTTGAAAGTCTTCAGCTTTTCTTCTATATATAGCATTTCCTTACTTAGAGAAAATATTTTTGTCCACTTTACATATGTATGAAAAAGCTTAGTTATATTCAATCCCATGCTGTTTGTATAAAAAATGTTTTCAACTGAAAAAAATGATAATTTCAAACCAAATTGATTCAAGTAGATAGCTGTAAACTTGTCCAGCAACAAAATTACTGTGAGCTTTATGATCTCATATGTATTTTTATCACTTTATCATGGTAAAGAAACCACATTGCTTTAAAAGCAAGCTAAGTACTTATTTAAAGATTTGTTTTCAATCTCTTTAATGGCATATGAGCAGAATTTGTATTTTAGTCAATGATGAAGTGACTAAGCATAGGCCTTAACTTTCCCTAAAATAATCCCCATTAAGAAGTGTAACTACTGCTTCAGTGCCTGTAAAAAAGAGGAAAGAAGTGAAGTATTCCAGAATTGGCTGTTTAACATAATGGCACACATGCTATCTGAATTCCATCAGACAAGGCTATGAGAAAAAGGAATTATAAATATAGAAAAGCTTATTCAGTGACAAGTATATAATTATTTTTTAAACAACCTCTTGCAGCCTGCATGGGTTATTTGGAATGTTTAGTCATGCTTTATTTTGGTGCTCAGCCAGAGGTATTTCACGTGCACACTTCTGCTTGTCATTGACTGCAGTAACCTCAAGGAAATTAAATTCTGTTATATGAAAATATGGAAAGCATTGAATAATCTCTCCCCCACCATCGCCCTAAATTCTCTTCCTACACAACACTTTCCTCTTCTTCAGTGCTACTCTGGCTGTTGCCAAGGCACCACTTCCCTGGCAGGGTTCAAGGTAAACACACAGAGCTCCCAGCAGTGCAGGAGGCACTGGGACTCATCCTCCTGGTGGATGGGCAGGTGCAGACACAGCTCTGGGGAATTTCAGGGATATTCTGGCTGTGGGCCATGCAGTGGGAGAATCCTGCTGCACTGTACCATGCAGACAGGGCAGGGCTGAGCTGTGCTGTCCCTGCCTGCTGGCCAGGGCTGTGTCCCCTGCCTGCTGGCCAGGGCTGTGTCCCCTCTGCTGTCCTGGCTGCTCACACACAGGAGCTGCTGGCCAAGGATGTGGGAGGTGCCTTGGACAGAGCCAGCAATCCAGAGACAGATGCTATGGTGGCAAATGGGGACCCTGTTTCTGGGAGCCTTGTTTCTCTTCCCCAGTGATGGAAGAGGAAACCTGAGTGTCAGGGTGGCTCCTGACCCTTCAAAGGGCAGAATGAGCCCAATTTTAGTTTGATTCAGCTCGGGCCAGTCAGCAGCAGAGTGGAAGGGTGGATGCAGGCACTGTGCTGGTGTCTGGTGAGTTTGTACCTATCTGGCAAATCCTGTGCATCAGCCCTGAAGCCTCCCTCAGTGCATTTCTGTGCTGTCATCCTTGCTTCATTGGCAGAAGAAAATTGAGACTATCTTGTCCCAAGTGAAGAAGAGTTTAGTTTGTAGAAACATCTTTTGCCTTCACTGGCTTTTCACAGCTGTTTAAAGTTTCTGATTGTTTTCTAGAGGCAATTTCTGTGAATTCTCTTGTAATATTTTTAAATGAAAGTATATTGTCACTTTTTTACAAATATGTATTTGTGACTTGTGTGAGGGAGATCTTTATGCTGTGAGTCAACACAGCACTCTGCAAAATGGCAAGGCTCTGATTCCTTTACTCCTTGTAGTTAAGCTGTATCACCAGAAAGCAGTGTCCTCCCCTGACCTCATTTGATCAGTGACAGTCACAGACTGCTGTGTCTGGTGACAGATGCAATTCTCCCCTGGATCTGCTATTCAAGCCCAATGATTTGAACTTAGAGGGGTGAGGATCTACTGTTCCTTCAAGGAGTTGTTTGTTCAGGAATGCATTCTGGAGATAGCTGGGAAGCCCTTGTTACCTGTGAAGATGCTATCGTGTTCTTACTTTCTGGCAAATATTGCATCTACCTGTTTCAGTGTTTCCAAATCAAATTAACTTTCCTGATCCCACTTGGAAGCCCACTGTCTGTATTTTTTGTTTGCCAGAGGAGGCAGCTTAGTTCCTGTTTCTAGAACCTTTAATTACAATGCCAAGTCAATATCTTACTTCCATCAATTCCCCCTTTCTTTAAATATAATCTAACAGCATTTACTCCCTTTTTTTAGTGGTAGAAATCACAAACCCCAGAGCATTTGAGAAGAGATGAGTTGAGGAAGAAGAATCAGATCAATACTGGAAGAATTGAGGCTTGAGGAGAACAGCATATTGGCTGGGGCACAGAGAAGTGAGAGATCAGTTAAATGCTAGAAAGATGTGGGTATCTGGAGAATTAACACAAATTGTAAGATATTGGTATTATAAGATATGAGGATGGATAGGAAAAGAGAGAATTCAAAAGTATTCTAGAGGTTAGAAGATGGATAATATAGCCACAATCTGGGTACCTGCCTGGTGGCAAAAGTAGTCAAAGTGAGGGAGCAAGGAGACTTTAGACCTTCCTTGCCCTCTGCATGTGCCTTTTCTCAAAGCAGGAGTTTCAGCCTGTCCTCCCAGGGTGCAGTGACACTCTGATGGAGTGTCATCCTGATGGAGTGGAAACATCCATTTATACCAGCACAAGTATGTGGCAACAAAGCATTGGCTATTTTCTGCTGCTCCCAGCTAGACTTTCAAACACCTAGCACAAAGTAAAATCAACAAGTTCAGGAGAAAATTGTGCAGAAGTCAATGATACCAACTAGTTAAGAGCCCTAGCTCACAGTTTGGTTTCAGAACTAGAGGAGATATCCTGGTCTGGAGGATAAACAGATGCAGCTGATTAACAACTAAGCATTGGGACTGCTCTAAGCCCTCCAGCATCTGATTTAATCGAAACTGAAGTTAAATCATGGAATTGTGGAAAACATTGGTATTCATCTGTCCTTAAGACAATCTGTTCTTGGCTTTCCATCAGTTCTGTATGATTTCTGTAAGGGGAAGTGCTCTACAGAGAAATGCCAGTGGTGACTGTTTTGGATGAGTGTACAGGTCTGGGGGTTCTCAGAGCTTGTTTTCCATTCTTGTTGCTTTTGCGTTCGGTTGTGGGTCTTTGTTTTGGGGGAGAGGAAGGGACAGGACTGCAGGCAAGAGTCAACTCTCAGCTATATCTGCCCCAAGGATGCAAAGTGTCACATCCTTCCTTCTTATGCAGGATAATCTGATACTGACCTTTAAGAACTGGTATAGAAATAGACTCTTAAAACAAATGCAGATAAGAGAGAAGCCAGAGAACCCTCAGCTGAGGTCAGGTTAGATTCATACAACAGAAGCTGGTTTCTGATGCAGGTGAGGTTTAATCACCCAACAGAAACTTCCTTAGTTATACAGAGATATATATGGGTGTATTTAAAGAGCACCAGTTAGTCCAAGGGGATAGGAAGGGGACATACTGACACTGCACAAAGTTTGTGCAAGTGGTTTTCACAAATACTAAGGCTTGGACTTTTTATCCCATTCTTGAATCGCAATTCAAGTCAATATTTTTCCTCACCAATTCTTTATCGCTTTCTAATTAATCTAGTATCTGTGCATCATAATGACTGCACTGATTACTTTTGTATCTACTAGTAAACATTCTTCCTAAGATGATTAATAATGTATAAAAATAGTGAGGTACCAACTATAACTTGCTTTGAAGTGAACATGAAGGTCACTCTTGATACCTTTAGCCTACTTTCTTCTCACTTCTGGGAGTTAGAGGGAAATGATGCACAAAAACACAAAGTTAAAATTAAATGCAAGTAAACAAAAGCTACAGACATTCACCTGGCATAACATTATATAGCACAGAGCTTTTGTTGAAAAAAATCATCTGAAAGATGTTATCTTAATTAAATAAAATAAAAATACCCCTGACTTTGAAAAGTTTAAGAAACTTGTACTTGTTTGACCTGCATCTGTCAGTGACCATCTAAACTATAGGCTCTAAAAGTAAATGGAAAACTATTTGGAAAGGAAACACTAAGACAATAATAGCGTTAATATATTTCTTCAAAGAGAAAGAAAGAAATAAAGAATTTAGTTTTTCCTGCAACACAACTACTTGGATAAACAAAGTTAATGCCAGGAATGAGAGGGTGATAAGTGAGGTATTATGCTAACTTTTGCTACTAGTGTTTCAGTGGATTACCTTTCATATTAAATTAGCACTAGTAAGAAGACCTAAGAGAATGTCTCCATGGTGAAGTGTTTGTTTCATAGATGGCTTAATCTTCCTGCCCTATTTTGTATTGTTATATCAACAGATGTCAGCCAAAATCTACACCTGTACAGAGGGACTGGTCAGTCTGTTCCTCTGCAGGAAGGCTGAACAGAGCCAACTGCTAAAACTTGACATAAACCAGCATCTGTACCAAGGAGGGATTAGTGACCACTGAAAAGACATCAAAGTGCCTCTTGCTCTTTTTCAGCCTTTTCTGTTAAAGATTGCCTTAAAGAGCAGAAAAACTCACTGGCTACCAGCCCATATCTGAGCTCAGCTTGGCTTCTCAAGATGATGTCTGAGGCTTGGGTCTAAAGTTGCAGCTATTGCAGCAAGCCTCAGCCTCCCATGAATCTCCTCCAGCTGCACTTGTCAGCCCATGAAATGGCCTCCCCTAATGGAACTGGCAGAGAGATTTCTGCAGGCAAACAGCAAATGATACACTTTTAATTGGGCAAGGCTCCAAACCCAGGTCTCAGCCCAGGGAAGCTGCCCTGAGAGGGGTCCCCAAGCAGTCCAGCAGCCTGGACAGCCTGGAGCAGGCATCAGAGCCACAGCACCAGTGAGGAACCCCTGCACCCTGCTCTGACCACAGGCTCTGGTCTGCAAATAAACCAGGACAGAACCTTTTGTCCATGCATTGTACTGCCATCTGGATACAGCCTGAATTCATTCCCACACTCCAAATGTTGTTTAATTCATACTGGCCACTGTTATCCTCTGTCTCATGCCAGGACATTCAGTGGGAGGCTATCTGGCATGGGCTGAAACATTGCCAGGAAGTGTATTAATAGATAAACAGATTAGAGGATTGTGTACCACTGCTTGGGCTCACAGCCAGGTCCTGCTTAGTTTACCAGATAAAACAGAGAGGTCTCCTAGAAAGTTACAGGGTTCTCCTACTGTCACCCTAAGGTTGATGCTGTGAGTAGAATGCAAGTACCAGAGGCTTCTCAGACAGGCAAGGTCTTAATTAAAACTCTCATCTGGCCTAGTGTTGTCCTTTTTACCTGGGATTTATAGCTTGATTGCTCTGTTGCCAGCTAAATAAGATGACTTACTCTTCCCACCATGACTTTTTAGTCTTTGCTTTAGAGGAGATGAAAGGCTAAAAGATTTATTTCTTCAAAGGGGAAAGTGTGAGTTTTTTGAGGCAGTGCAGTCATTGTTTTGTACAGCTCATTCCTTACTGCCAAAATATCACTTTAAATAGAACTCAGTCTCATCCCAGACCTTTGGCAAGGCAGAATGGAATGGCCAATAATTGCTGTGTGGCAGCAATTGCTTCATATTACTACTTATGAATTTAATATGCCATCATAAATTCCTTGTCCATACCCACATATTAGAGTGGAGGCTTCCTGCTCACTGTCTGCTAGCAGCACCAAAATCTCAGGTGGGGGAACAGCTTGGTCATGATCTTGCACAAGCAGGTGAGCTTGGGCTTCTATCCAGTGCTTCATGAAGTTCATATTTCCACTTGATTTTAAGAACAGAACCCTGAACAAATTGACTTGTTCAACTAAATTATTGTTTGTCCAAGGTGTCCAGTCAATATGACAAAAGTGGGATTATTTATGGTCTTTACTATCCTTACAGTGTGGTTAGAATTTTTTCCCTTTAAAGTTTTTACTCTATTTTTTTTCCCTGCTGGACAAAGCTCCTTGACTGACATCTGCTGTGCTAATGAGGGGTCTGTATGCAAATCAGCAGCCCAGGTGATTCCTGGAGGGAACACTAGAAGAAAATTCACCCAGCCAGGTTCTTGGCTCTCATCCTTGCCCCAACTGCTGCTGCCTGCTCATCCCAAAGCATCTCTTGCCCACTCTCTTGGCAGAGAGACCTGGGCCTGTGCTTGCCTCAGTTTGCAGTGTGATCCAGAAATCCCTGTAACAGTTTGGTGCACAGGTCCCATGCCATGTTAGCTCATGTCTGTTGTCTGTCCATCCTTTTTTCAATTAGCTTTGTTTTTCAGTAGAAAGTTTAGTAGAAAGTAGAAAGTTTCAGTAGAAAGTTTATTAGACAGTTACTAGAAAGAACTTAATAAAAATATTTTGCTTTTAAAATATTTTTCTAATTTTCATATCTAGAACATGTTATCTACTACATCTCCTGGCTTGTCTGAAGTCTGATAAAAATTATTGTTCATCTGATTTTGACCTTTCTATGTAGAATCAAAACCAAGGCTTTGGTACACCAAACCCCTCCTTCTTCACACAAGTGTTCTTTGGGGCAAAGGATGTATTTTTCAAATTCCTACTTGCACTATACATCACAAGCATGTTACTGATGACTCAATAATTCTTAAATGTCTTCATTATGCTTTCTAATCTGTTTTGTATTTACAAGAATATATTAACTCTTGAATAGCATTTAACTTTGCAAAACAGTGATTAAAATATGTAACAGGCTTCAAAGATTAACATCAAAATACAACAGACAGTTCACATAACATGATAACTAACATGGAGAAAAAATTACTTGCTGAGCACTGCAAATCAAATAATGCTACAGCTCTAGAAAAATTATTCATGTCTGTAGAGGCCATTTTACACCAGTAAATAATCTTTAAATCCATTGGATTTTTTATGAAGTATATATTTACTGTCCAGGGAAAAGCTCAGATAATTTATCAAGTAAGTTTAAATGCATTAACATTTTTGTGCTAAGAGTTCCAGGGTATGATCTTGCCTCTGTTGAAGATGTACTGAAGTCATAATCAGGCTCCCACTGCCCTTAAGGATACAAGCCTGGTGATAAGGTGGCCTTCACTTTGTTATCCTTGTCATTATACAAAGTTGTAGGCTTCACACTGTCAATTCTTAAAAAAACAAAATCCCAAAAAAACAGAACTCCTGTCACCAGTTCAGAGCTCTACTTGGCGTACAAGCTGCTCTTCCCTAGGCCAAATGCCTTTTGAATTCTGTCAAAAGGAAAGGAAACCCAGAGAAGGGACCAGCAACAGTTTATACTCCACAGTATTTAAACTCCATGAGTACAATCTGTATTGTTTCAGAGACCATACAGGCAGCTTAGCCTCTGGTTATCATATGTTGCTAGTGTGACAGAACAGTTCCATTAAAACAAGCATGAAAATCCATGTTGTGACTTAGTGGCTTAAAGGCTTAAATCAGGGCACATAAAAGCTACATGGCCAAATTCCTGCCTGTTTCAGCCAGGAAACCCTAGGACAAGGCACACCTAATGAAGGCCTCACACCTTTTTTCTTCTATATGCAGAATTTCCAAACCCACTGCGAAATCATTTCTGTTGGTGATGACCTGAATTTTTGTGAAATGTTACTCTGAAAGATGACATGGAAGATCATTCTTTCATGTAGCAGGATGACTATGAAAGAGCTGAGGAAAAGGACACCATTACTCTATTGAAAAGGGCTTTTTAAAAACCCAACCTCTCAATAGGTGGATGTCAAAAAATGAGCACAATGCTCTATTTTAAGATTACCTGTTCAGTTCTCAAAAGCTCTTCTGTAGGACAAGAAAAAGAATGTGACTAGTCACCTCTACAGTAAAACTAGAAATTTCACTAGCTAGTAAACATGTAACTTCTTTTATACCACAATATATAATTTTTTCAGAATCAAGAAGACCTGTCAAATGTTCTTAATAGGAGACTGTCTCATGAGTAACCTTTTTTGAAAACCAAAGCTTTCTGACCCTACAGACATCACAAGGACAAAGCAGTAATAGCTGGGCGTGGGAGACTTATGGGAGCCAAGGCTGTGGAGCTGAATGTTGTTAGAGGTGTGGTGGTTTTTGCTGTTTGTTTGCTTTAAAGTACAGCTAACATCTTGCACTGCTCACATATAAGGAGCTTTTTGTTTGCACCAAAGGAACATGAAGATGCTATTGTGACAGCATATTTGGAATAAATATAGAAAAAGTATTTCTGCCTCCTTTGAGACTCAAGTTTTAAGTGGGCTATTAAAGCAGATGAGGCTGCTGGGATCTTGGAGCAAGATTCCAGCTGGTTCTTGGAAGCCACGTGTGTTTGCAGATGGTGGGGGTGCACTAGGTAGCCTCCTGCACACCCATGTGAGTCCAGCATTGGCGGGGTGCCCCTCCACTGGGACACAACTAAAGGCTGGGAGAGCATTGCACGACTAGTGCAATCCCTGAAATGGGCTGTGCTTTAACATCTGTGTTGCATCAGCATCGTGGAGCCCTGGAGATAAAGCAAACTGCATCCCACTGGGCTGGAACAATCAGCCAGCCTCAGCAGTGGGCAGTGGCTGCAGGGAGCTCGGGCTGTGCCAGCTGAAACCCGGGCAAGTGTCAGGACTGGTAATGAGCAGAGACAGCTAAACACTGGGGCTGCTGTCAACTTCAGGGCAAAACTCTAGCTGTACTAAAATCAGAGCTCAAAATCAAAGCACCAACAGGACTTCACCCAGCATTTCCCTGCAAGCCACTGTGCGTGCCCCATGAGCTGTGGGTCACTGGGATGGGTGAGGTGTGCACCTCCCTGAGCCAGGGGGTGGCTGAATCCCCCTGCAGCCCCTCGGCTGCTGTGCCTGCAGCACTGACTGACAGCCTGAACACCCACAGACACAGAGCCTGCACTGTACATATGGCAGAGTACAGAAAAAAGACCAAAGGAAATCTAGAAAAAAAAAAATCTGTTTTTTTGGAAGATTATGGGGGATACAAAGAGCAAGTAATTCTGTAGTGAAGAAAAAAAAAAATAATTGCAGCCAAGTAAGACAAAACATTTAAGTTTCTCTCTATTCCAATTTTATTATGCTGCATAGGCATCTGCCATGTATGGCCAGAATACCAGATTTTTCTTCTCTTAAATAGGACAAAGAAGGAACAGAAAAGAGGAAAGGAGACTGATGAACATCAACTCTTGGCAGCTAGCAAGTGATGACATCAAAAGCACTTATGGCAATCTCTAAGCATGGTTATTTTAAATCTATTTAAAAGACAATCCTATTCAAAACAGGAGTAAATTGTTGGCAGGAGCTCTATTATATTAATTTGTTTATAAATGTAATGTTTGTAAGTTGCTCTTCATGCATGGCTTGGAAGATTTGTTTGGATGAAAAATTACAACTGTTGGTGGTCTTTACAAGTAAGCTCAGCCTAACAGAGCTCTGTGAATATGAGGAGCTCTGTGACCTGTTGCTGGCTTTCTTTAATTCTCAAGTAAGAAAATATAGAGTAAGATATCAAGAGTAAATACCTGTAGTACTTAAAACTGAATTAGATTTAAGATTATGCTATAAAATGTTCTGCTGGGAGACCAGGCAACACATTTATATTATGATTTCCTATGGTCCTTTATCACTGCTGTATTAATAGGACAGGTGAACTATTTCACAAAATATTTGGTGCTTTTCTGCCGTTGTAGTTTTGTTTGGTGTTCAAATAATTGTTTTTGGGGATGCAGGAGGGTGTTAGCTGGGGTGAAGCACTTGTCCAAACTGGACAGGTTATGGTGAAAAGATTTCTCTCAAAGATCTAATAACATAACATGGCAACTTTATATTTGGATTTATTACAGTCACTGGGACTATTTCAGGCATCATTCCAAATGCACTTACTTGCATCTGATGCCAGTTAAATGGCTTCAGAGAAAGATGGCTATGACTTCCACTGTGGGAAGCTGGAGGTCAAACAGGTTCCTCCTGCACCTGGTGTCTGACAGCCCAGCATCTGCCACGTGCCAGCCGTGTGTGTGACACTCCTGCAGCTCGATCATCTGTGTGTGTGACACTCCTGCAGCTTGATCATCTGTGTGTGTGACACTCCTGCAGCTCAGTGCTGTGTGTGTGACACTCCTGCAGCTCAGTGCTGTGTGTGACACTCCTGCAGCTCAGTGCTCTGTGTGACACTCCTGCAGCTCAGTGCTGTGTGTGTGTGACACTCCTGCAGCTCGATCCTCTGTGTGTGTGACACTCCTGCAGCTCAGTCCTGTGTGTGTGTGACACTCCTGCAGCTCAGTGCTGTGTGTGACATCCCTGCAACACAGCCCTGTGTGTGTGTGACACTCCTGCAACACAGTCCTGCGTGTGTGTGTGACACTCCTGCAGCTCAGTGCTGTGTGTGACATCCCTGCAACACAGCCCTGTGTGTGTGTGACACTCCTGCAACACAGTCCTGCGTGTGTGTGTGACACTCCTGCAGCTCAGTGCTGTGTGTGACATCCCTGCAACACAGTCCTGTGTGTGTGTGTTACAGTCCTGCAGCCCAATCCTGTCTGTGTATGTGACACCCCTGCAGCTCAGTACCGTGTGACACATTGTGTGTGACACCTGTGACAGCCCTGCAGCCCAGCCCTGTCTGTGTGTGTGACAGCCCTGCAGCCCAGTCTGTGTGTGACAGCCCTGCAGCCCAGTCTGTGTGTGACAGCCCTGCAGCCCAGCCCTGTCTGTGTGACAGCCCTGCAGCCCTGCCTGTGTGTGTGACAGCCCTGCAGCTCGCTGTGCTGCGGGCAGGGTGACAGGTGACAGCCCCGCTGACCCAAGGGCCGGACACCCTGAGGTGTGGCCGAGAGGTGACAGCGCATCCCTGCGCCACGTGCTGCGCTGGTAGAACGATCCCACCTCTGTGTGTTTCACACAAGTTTGTTGTCCCCGCTTTTACCATGTGCGCCTTTGACTGTGGCACATCAACCATCGTTTGTTTCGCAAAGAGACAAGAACGTGAAGGTTTGGAAAAGGCAGGAGAGGTTTTCATTTTTTTTTTTTTTCCTTCTGTCTCATCCAAGAACTATGTGGGTTGCAGCAAGCAGCCAGCATGGTTCCTGGTGACAAGTTTAGACTTGAACACAAAAGCCCAGCACCCGGGGGCTCTGCGTGCCCGCCCGGAGCGCGTCTCCCCTCCCGTCCGTGCGCCAGGCGCGGTGCTCCTGGAGCGGCAGCGGAGCAGCCACGGCCAAAGCCGCGAAAACTTTGCAGCCTCTGGGTATCAAGCTTGCGCCAGCACTGCGAGCTAAGCAGCCGTCACTTCGCAGCCCTTGAGGGCAGCTCTCCCGCACCCCGAGCCCGCGGGCTCCGTCCCGAGAGCCGCCGGAGCGGGGCCGGTGCTCGGCTCTGCCCTGTGCCCTCAGCCTGGCAGCGCTGCCCGGAGCTGCCTCACAGCGCGGAGACCCGACAGCAGCGCACGGGAAGGGAAGGGACGGGACCCGAGCCCGGACTCAGCGCCCGCCCGCCGCGCAGCCGCCGCTCACCTGCGGGCGAGACCAGCTCGCCTTCGCTGAGCTCCGCGGAGTCCGAGTCCATGCTGAGGGGCCGGGGGGCAGCTCGGGCCGCCTGGCAGGAGCAGAGCCCGGAGCGGCGGAGCTGCCTTGTGCGCGCTCGCAGCCCGGCTGGGTCCGCGCCACCACATGCGGCCACCTCGCCGAGTGCCATTGGCTGCGGGCGGAGCGGCGGGGCGGAGCGGGGGAGCGGCCCCAGCCCGGCTCTGTCACACGGGCCGGGCTGCCCGGGCACGGCAGCGAGACCCTCACCCGGGCCGGGCTGCCCGGGCACGGCAGCGGGTCCCTCACACGGGATGGGTGCCTGGGCCCAGCCTCTCCCTCTCCTCCTCTCCCTCACGCAGGTTGGGTGCCCGGGCCCAGCCCCACACGGCTCGGGACGCTGCCTTGAGCAGCGATACCGACATGACAGTCCTGTACACTGCCATCGCATCGCCCGCTTGTCGCTCTCCTTGTGGTCATCTCCCCTGAGCTTCAGCATTGTGTCTTTCCAGCGGCTCTGTCTCTTTAGTAAGTGTGTTCAAGAAGTAGAAGAGAGTAGGCCAATGGGGAAGTGCCAGTTCTTGTTGGGTATTAGTGCCCAGAAGAAAAATAAAGGTCTGAATTCTCTTGCTTCCTGACTGCATGTTTTTCTGTGGAAGACAGTATCATTGGATTGTTTTGAAGTGAAAAATTTACAAGTTAGGTTTGTCAGGCTTTGCTTCTATCCTACAAGCTTCTACAGTCATGGGCCATCCCTTAATCCAGAGCTTGAGGTCACTTCTTCAGCCCTGAGGTTGGACAGATTTTCCCTTTGCTTTTATTCTTTTACACCCTTGTTGCAGGAAAAAGCCACGTATGGATGCTGCTTTCAGGCTGCATATTGCAAATTTTCTATTGCATTAAATCAAGTTTGACACTCTTGACAAGTGTGAAGACTTTTTCTTAACATAGAGCATGAGATTAAAAAAAAAAAAAAAAGTCTTTCTTTTAACTCAAAGGGCCCTGTTGAATTCTTTCCAGTGATGGCTTATCCTGTGCAATGCTACAATACTAAAAATGAAGCCAGTTTGGCTTATGTTCTAAGGTTGCTTCCCTGCCTTCAATCCAGGTTGAGTCTGACAAGAGAAAAGACCTCAAACTTTCTGACCCAGAATGCACAGGTTGCTATGGTCAGTTTAGACACAAAACCCTTCAACCTCTGGAGTGAAAAGTTAGTTCTCAAGTAATTTGGGACATTGCTGTCATAACCTGAGCCCATAGTATTAAGACACTTATGGGTTTTATTCCATGAAAAGAAATTCTGACTTTTGTTTGTAGATAGTTTCATTAAATTTAAAATGACATTCCAAGTACTGTTGAATATAATCTCATAAATTAGTATAATGTATGGAAAAACGTCTACACTAAACAAACATCTAAAAAAAAAAAAATCTAAAAAAAAGTCTAAACCAAAGTGATTCTAGGATTCTGTAGTGAAAAACCAATTTGGCTGCAGAATATGTGAGGAATCTACAATCCTGATATAAACAACGTAGCAACAGAAACAACGTAGCAACAGAAAAGTCCCAATATTAAATTACGGAAATAATCCCAGATACCGCGCCAAGCATAGAATCTGAGAGCTGAAATGATTGTAGTTTATCTCTCATTCTCTTTTTGTTATTGTTGTTCTTGTTTGCACTTAAGATTGTCAAAAGCAACCTAAATCACCTCCCCAAAAAGGGCACAGTTTAGTAGGAAGAGCAAGTTTGTATTTGAGTACAATTAATTAATTTTGTGGACTGTCTTCAATTGCTAGAAACTAATGATAATTTCTAACCTGGACGAATTCTGACTATTGAATGGCAATGGCTGTAATCAGATAAGCAAAGGAACATGGTGTTTTTTTGAAGGGATGTGTCCAGCAGAACCCTTCCAGCTCCCTCAGTGACAAAGGGGGCTGCCTTCACAGTGAATTTCGGGTCATGGATGGGGCTGATACAATGCAGCTGTGGATGCCTCTCCAAGGTGTGTTCTAGGCACTGGCCCTACCCTATTTTCTGTGTGGGATTTTTTCTTTTCTGAGTGTATAGCCTTTGCTATAATTGGAATGAAATGTTAAGCTCTTGAATAGTCCTACTTCTCTGCCACTGATCATGGCTCAGTTAGTAGAAGGAAAAGTTACTTTTCATGATCCTCTGAAAGACGAAAGTCTTAGCATGGAATACTTGAAAGGAAAAACCAAGCCCCACGTACTTCAAGTCCTGTCAGTTTCTTTATCCTTGTGCAACCACACTAATAAATATAATGATGGAAATGGTATAACTTAATCAATATTGTATTGTCATGCTTGTGATTATATACATTGGTTATTCTCATTACTCTGCTGGAATTACTTGCTACTTGACAGTAAATTCTGCCTCAAGATTACTTTTCCTTTTTATTACTGCTAACCATAAAGCAGTTAGAAAAGTTTTCAGCTGTAACAGAATGAGCATATTGTTTCATTTCAAAACATATGGTTGGAATTCAGGGCTTTTTTCCCTCTCAATGTTCTCTGCCCAGCGCAGTCCTTGGTTTAATATGTGACCTGGAAAATTCCATATGCTTAGAGCTCTGAACTCCATAGTTTCCACTCATTACAATACTGGTGCAGAGAAAAGCACAAAAAGTTTATTAACAGCAATACAAGCACTTATCTAGATGCCTGTTAAATGAAACTCCACATGGAGAAAGTTGACATTTCATGATTTATTTTTTGCATTTGGTACAAATAGTGCAATTACATATTCATTGTTATAAACTGAATCTCTGTGACTGTAGCTCTGCAACTGCTTCCTTTATACCTCCCTAAAGATTGGGATGTTCAGAATCTGGAATGTTTTTCTCAAGGGTCAGTTAATATATTTATCTATAAATCTCTACATATAGGATGTAGCAGGGGAGCTGGTTACGTTGGAACTGCCCCATATAATCCCAGTTATATGATGCTGCATCTCCGTGTGGCTCCTCCATTCACATTTTGGCTGCATCTGGTCTTGATCTTCATTCCATATGGAACTCAGCTGAAACCCTCCTCTGCCCACTCATTGTGTGCGTGCTGGAGATCTGCCTATGACAGCTTTCAGGACTCATGCTTTTGCAGTGTTCTATTGGCAAATTGCACTTGCATGTTCACACAAATGCAATTTCATTGCATTCTAAATTCTTAGGTAGCTCAGCTACCATTTCATCCATGTCTTATATTTATCTTTACAGTCCTACTCTGAAATCAAGATACTACTATTTTTCTTTTTTAGAGGGAAATGAGGTACTGAGAAGCTGTGATTTAAAGTCGAATGTGGAGCACAGACTCTCCCCTGAATCCCATGAGCTGTACCTGAACTGTTCAATTATCCATTCCTGCTGAATTAAAGGCTGGTAAGCTGCCTCTGGTTTGCTACTCAAACTTTCCTTCTTGAAACTGAGTCTTCAAACCTATGATAGAAAACAGTCTCTCTCTTTTTTTTTTCCCCATTGTTGCATCTAACAGAACTCCCACTACCATCTTTGTGTTTGGCTTGTCTCCTTTACACTGTCCAGACAGGTGGGTAGGACTGTATTTTCCTCTCAGTTCTAAATGTAAAAATGTAAGGTTATAATTTTTCCTCACAAATTATTTCTTTATTTAAATTAATTGATCCTAGGATGTGCTGTTTCTAAACTTGTTGCCTGATATTTTATTACACTATTTATCTTTCATACTTGTTAAGGAAACTTTCAAGTCTGACCATTTATGAGACTCTCTGGCAATCACACTCAAGCCTCAATACCAAGCACCATTGCTACTGAATATGTTAAACAGAGCAACATCTGCCACAGGCTGACATACTCTTGAAATGTGCTATAGCAGATTTTAGAATAATTTCCCAATTTCTTTGCAGTGTATTTATATATATTTCATGAAGAAAACTACCAGAGCATGAATAATTGGTGTCTATCTCTGTGTTGACAATTAAGACTCTTGTTTGTGTTTGGAAGCCAATGAGCTTGCATTACATATATACATTTTGTGTGCACTGCTAGGAGATTTTCATTGCAATAATGCATCTATTGTAATCTGAAAACAGTCTGATTTGATTTAGAGCTCAAATTATGAGCAGGATGTCTGTGTTACTTTACTCTTTCTCATGGGCCAGTAGATACTCAAAGATTGAGATTTTTGTAGCACATGATGTCAGCAGTGCTTGTACATCCTGTATTGAGAGGATAAATATGGAAGAGTTCAGTATTTTCTATTCCCTCCCTTTTTAAGTAACTGTAAGAGATGGAAAGCATCAGTTCTGAATACCTACCATAGCATGGACATATTTTTAGCCATTGGTCTTGCTGAATTTTGTTCTGCCTTTGGTGCTGACTTAAAGAAGAGCTGAGGGAGCAGTCACAGCCTGGTACTGCTGTGAACCCGTGCTGTGATACTTGGAACACCAGATTTAAAGATTGAGGCTGAGTTTCAGTCCTATCCCTTCAATGCCTTTTAAGCTGCTCTCAGGAGTTTTTAATTCCAGGTGAAATAAAGTGAAAAAGCAAAGTAGTAACTTGTCCCATTTCCTCTTAGCTTGTAGAAATAAGACTCCCATAGGAACTGAACAGCAGAAATGTTCATGTACACTTCTGGCCATGAGGATGTTGTTACTTTTCTGTTCTGTTTTAGTAGGATTTTGCCTGTAGAATAAGGCTTTCTGTATTAGACTTTAAATTGGATTGCCTGGGCATTTAATTGTTCTCTACTACTTCAGTGATATTTGGTTTTATTTTCTTACAGATACTTTACCATTCCTTTCTTTGAGATGGTGAATTATTCTGTGCTTAGAAGGATAGAACTCCTTTAAGTTATAGCTGCAGTTACCTGTATATTGGCAAACTCTTGAACTCTAACCTTGCTTTCTAAGTGATTAAAGAAATGAAAGCTACTTTCCAAATTGAAAAAGCACCTGTTAATTTTGTTGGCTGAAAATTTCTTTAGAGGAATTTGTGCATGGAAATTCTATTACTTAAACCAAAACTTTTTTTTTGTTGTATTTTGTTTTTTGAGGAATTCAGGCATTGTAAGTAACTGTCAGTGCTTTAAAATGATTTTACTTGCTATTTTAAATTTCATTACAGATGGGATGCTAATAGTAGTAAAGGCTGAAGCTGATTAGCTGAAATAAATTTTTGATTTCTCTGTTCTGGGGGTGGGGAAATAAATTCTAAAGAATTTTTCTCAAGGGAATCACTGTGAAATATAGGATAAACCAGGGTGTTTTCTTCTGTTTTATTCTTATTCTGATTCTGTCTAGGGAAAGCAAGGAGACAGCTGCCAGTCTAAACTTTTCACCTTTCTGCCATTTTCATTTGGAATTATTTTTAATTCTTGTGATGGTCACTGAAGTTATTTTTAAATATGTCACATTCCTTACTTTTTACATGTTATTGAGCTGTGCCCTTTAATACAAGAGTTGATATGGCTACATTTAAGCCTTTGACCTTACCTAATATGCAAATTAAATGCAGTTAAGCCAGCAGTGCCTTTTACTGAGTTATGTTTCAGGATGCTTTGAGGCAGTTTTATGCTTCTAGCCTGGAAGATGGGTCATCCTTGTTTTCATCCCTGATTTCAAATTGTGTGTAGGAGGATTCCACAACTTCACCATACTCTGAGAAAGCAGAGAAAATTTTGTTGCTAGGAAACCATGGAGGACCTATATTGTACTGTCTTTCCAGAATGTTTATAGGTAGCACCAGTTATTTAATTAACTTCTCTAATCCTGTTCTTTATGCTAGCATCCACTTTTTTTTTATAGTTATGGTGTTTGTTACACACTTCTGTATCCAAGAAAATGCATTCTCACTGTGGTTATTTCTGTATAGCTTCATTCTTTAACACTCAGAACCCAACTTCCCCAGCATTTCAAATTAGTGTGTGTGTTTGGAAAGCTGTTATGTATTCACATAATAATGATGCCTGTGCATCCTGGTTTATTAGAACAGGTAGGTCACACTCTCCCACAAAAGACAAATGATGAGATCCAGAGAGTTGCACATCTTGTGTAGAACTTTAACAAATTGGATATTATCAGGAAAAGTGTTAAAGCATTCAGCGTTTTGCAGCTGACTGGGTCTGGATGCGTCTTTACATTTGATGCTCTGACTCTGAATTTACAACCATAAGAGGTACCTGCACATTGGCAAGACAGCAGAATCCTTGATGTGGATTTCAGCCCAGGAGTGGTACAGCTGTGACTGAAAGGGTGATGCAGCAGCTGGGATTTGTCTTGGGGTAGAGTTTCTGCAAAAAACTGTAGCTGAAGGGAATCATGATCTCTGAAAGGCAATCAGAGAGGCAGGAATCAATATTTTGTGGAGCAATTCACTACCATCCACAAATGGATGAGAATGCTCAAATGGCAGAATGTTAATATGCTCATTTGTGGTTTCTGTAGAGCTTGATGTGATTTTTGGAACGGCATGGAAACATCATCTTCATCTGACTGTGTGGGCATTACTTCATGACCGTCTCTAATAGCATGGCAGAAAGCACTCTGCTGCCCACCTATCTATAAATAACTAAATATCATCAACCCAGGAATAAAATTGCATTTTATGGCTAGTCTTGGGAACATGCAAGATAGGTAAGTGGATTACATGTAGTCCTACGACAGTCTCACTAAAGGGAATGAAATTACTTAGAAACTTGCTGTCCAGGCCGTTTTCACGTGAATTATTTCTCTTGCACACATTGAGGGCCTCAGAGTACCCATAAATACAGTGTATGAAGGACTTGAATTCAACTTGGACAGTGCAAATTTGTCTTTAGAGAAGATCTAGTGATTTTATTGTTTCTAACTAAATTTTTGGATTGTAGATCTTGGGTCCTTTTTCTGGCTAAGAAAAATGAGCATCTTCTTTTAATACTGCTGGGATCAGTATTGTGGGATGTGTCTGCCTAATAATATCTACTCAACAATTTAATATGAATTCTACCTATTTCCAGAGTAGAATCACAGAATCATTAAGATTCTGAGTCCAGCCTTTGGTCAAACACCACCTTACAACTAAGCCTGAGCACTGAAGTGCCACATCCAGCTGTGTCCCTGTTGCTTCAACCATTGTATGAGGAATCACGATTACTGTTTGTGCTCCTTCAGGAAAAAGAAATACTAATCTGAAGGAAGGAAAAAATACCTTGAATTTCTGATTTTCATTGCTGCTCCATATCAAGGACCTAGAATAGAGAGTGGGAGTTTGGGCAAAGCTGCTGTGGGAAGATTTAACATTGAAATGCTTGAAGTCTCAGATTGTTTTCACTGCGTGATGGACTCCCTTTGCTCTTCCAGTGCTTTATTTGTCAAAGACGTGCAGAGAAAAATAGCTGGAAAAAACAAGATTATGCAATGCATAATGCAGTAGTGCTGCATTTAACTAGTGTAATATATAGGACTGCCAATCAGGCTGTAGAAGCACTTGGGATCAAGGATAGTCCAGGCTGGAAGGCATCTCAGAGCATTAACCAGTCACACCTCAGAGGGTACAACACCAGTCTGCAGGGCATCTTCCCTCTTGGTTTGTTATGCACCTGTAAAATACATATAAAAATTAAAGAATTAAACCAAAAACTGTAGGTAGGAGAGAACCAGATCCATTATCTGAAAGCAGTTTAGAGCCAAAGACGATAACCCAGTCATTCCTATAGCAACCATTTCTACCAAGGCTCTTGTCATATTAAAATTGCAATGTCTGGTGTATTTGAAAAGAATGCCAAGTAAAGATTGAGTCATGAGGGAGGCCAAGCATTTCCCATTTTCAGACAAGCAGGTGCAAGTGGAGGCTCAGCATCTCCCAGGAAGCACTGAGCACCACAAAAGATTGGAGAGTGACAGGGAAACTGAGTGCTGGTGTGAAGGGTGCTAGAGTGGGATGATCAGATGAGCAGCACGTGGTGCAAAACCTGAGGAGGAGACAGCACTAGGTGTTTTGGAATGTGAGAATCCAAACCCTCTCTGTGCATGGCTGAGAGGCCCAGTTCCTTCTTGAGAGGCAAAGTGAAGGAACAGACTTGTGATGGTGCCCATAGGTGGGTTGTGTAACACCACTCAGCTCGCCATCAACAGCTCCAGGGAGCAGCTGAGTCACTGCAGAGACTCACTGTGAGAGCACAATCTCAAGGGCAGATCAGTGGCTGCAGCAGGTGTTAGAATAAGAGTCTGAAGAAGCACAGAAAGTCATCCTAAAGTCAGTGAACTGAAATGCTGCAGGAGATCAACAGGGTACTGAAGCAAGCATGTTCCTTCCTTAGATTAAAGAAAGTTTCCCACCATTTTGAGGGACAATGAAGCCCTGATTGAACCCCATAACTGACAAGAAATCATACCCAGCAAACACCAGACTGGCTAAATGAGACCACATAACCCTAAACAGAACTTTCAGAGCCTCATTAGAGCCAACCAGGTGCCAGGAAGTTGCGTCTACTGAGAATTTAGAAAGATCTAAAGTAGTAGCTGATATCATTCTGGACATAAAAATGTCTTATCTGGGGTAAAGCTGAGCCTGGCTACTCATGATTTTACTGAAAGACACTATTCTTTGTTCTATTGAGTTCTAGGGATTTAAGAGGTTTGATAAGTGAGGTTTAGCACTGAAGGGAGGCAAAGGGCCTGTGCTCTTGCTGTCGTCTCAGAGCATCATAAAATAGGAATGAGGACAGAGTCAAATATCCACAGCTGGGGTAAATTTTGATATGAATTACTGGAACTGTTAGGAGAGGAAATCCTTAGTTAACTGATTATGTATATTGTAAAGTTCTTAAAGTTAAGCATAGATTTAAGAGGTAGAAATGAAAATATAAGTAGTACAGGGATATCTACAATTATCACTACAAAGCATCCAGTATCATGGTGATCATTGCTGAGCCAAACCTGCTTTGGGATAACTGCCTCAGTTTCAGAAATGGACTTAAATTGTTTAACCTGAGATGCTGTTGATAATGAAAAATGCTTTATGAAAAGGCAATCTTACACAGCACTGGACAAAGCATATGTGGATTGGATTTAAACAACTCCCATTTTTGTATCCAGTTTTTGTATCCCTCTAACATGCTATGATAAAATGAATCCTGAAATACCTTGTATTATGACTCATCTGATATTAAGATGTGTCAGTGTTCATAAACAATGCTGTTCATCTTCTCTGTGTGTGCATGTGTAAGAGGTGTAGGTGGAAGCTGAAGTTTTAGTTGTGATGACTCAGCCTTTATTCACTGTTTCTCTTATTTCTGATTTATGAAGAAATTCTCTTCTTTCCTGTGCACTTAGATGGGTGAGGTTCAAGGGCTCAGTGAGGAATGTAATATGTTCATTTCCTGGAATAGTCCTGCGATTTTTATGTCTCGGATATTTGACTGTTAAAAATTCAATCTCCTGTCCCAGGCAGTGATCTGGATTTTTGGCCTCATTTCTTCACTCCCTTTCTTTGTGATTGTCCTGGGGCGACTTGAGTTAATGGAAATATTTCACCTACCCTCTTCTCTGTTGGATTCTGTGTTACTGCCAAAGTGGTTTTGTGAATAAAGATTTATAAGAGAAATATGCCTTTTATGAATTTCATATTCTCAAAATAATCATTCTCGTTTTGTTATCTTGCCAGTCTATTTGATAAGCAGTGATCAATTAGAGTACAATGAAGAATGCTTATGCAAAAAATTAAGGACAGAAAGTTTTGTGGTGATTTAGGTCTTGATTGGTAAGGATATCAAATAGTCTGTTCAACTTTCCACCGTGCTGGAGTATCCTTGTTTGTTTTGTTTTTAACTGAGAATTTGTATCATTATAAGTATTCCATTCCGCAATTTGCATCATCCGCCAGGTGATGAAATCTCCCTGGATAAACCATGAGGAGGGCGGCCTGCGCTGCAGCAGGAGCGCGTTGGGACGGGCCGCAGGCACCGTGCGCAGCCGGCAGATGGAGAGCTGCTCAAAGCCAGCCTCTCCTGCCTCTGCCGCCGCCGCGCTGCCTGCAGAACGCTGCTGCCTGCCGGGCTCCGCGCTTGGCACACACCTAGAACCTGCGCTTCACGACATGGACCCCGTTATTATTATTTTAGCTATATTTTCTTCACATCTGTGATTCTCTCTATTTGAAACCTTTGTGGATAGTGATGACGTGTAGAAATCAGGTGATCGTTATAAAGCCAGGACATAAATACATAAATGTGGGAGTGGGAGAGGGGGTGAGGAGGTGGTGTGGAGGGATTGAATGCATTTCTTTTTAACATCATGAAAACTTAAAGGTGCATAATAGAAATAGGCCTGCCAGCCTGCATATATTGCAGTGATATGTTAATGGTAGATTATGAGGCTGCAGGAGCATTATAAGTACATAAATATACGTGGTAGTTGCAGTTCTCTTACGACTGTTGAGTGCAGGTGTTGTTCGGGGACTTCATGAAAAACTTTGTTGCAGAAGGTCAAATGGATGCAATATTGTTGATGCAGCAATCCCTTCATTTAGGGCAGGTTCAGCCTGAGACTCCCTCTTATATCTGCATTTTGTTACCTGCTTACTCCTTGGATGGCTGAAGCCATTTCAATACAAAACCTGATGGAAGCTCTGGCGGCCTAGGGAGTCTCAAGAGCAGAAAGGAGAGAGGCAGTGCTGGGGGGTGCTGGTAAGTGTCACATATTCTCTGCCAAGTTCTGCTTGTTCTGATCCCTGCACTTCAGGGAATAGGGGCACCAGCTACAGAAGCAAGCTGTTTGTGATCCCCCCCAAGTTTCCCCTTGTCTATTCCACAATGGGTTTGCTGGACCATCTCCCTCTGTTTCTTTTTAGCTGGTCAGCCAACACAGCATGACTTTTACCCTGCTGCCTACCATCTGCCTGTGGACTCTCTTCTCCTTTTGTTTCTCTTTGAAGGCTCACTCCTGAGAGGCACTGAGAGTCTGCCATGAAATCCTAAACAGTTGTGTTTCCTGCTGATATTTAGGAAAAATCATTGCTGGCCATCAGTTAAGAGAGTTTAACATCTCCAGAGAAGGGATAGTGACTTGTAAACCAGCAATGGGCTCTGCTTGAGCTGTATCTCTCATAGCCTTGTCATGATGTCCTAATGAATATTTATCATTATTTGTGATACCCTATTTTCAGCAGTTGTGTATTATAGTAACAGCTGACAAAATGTTCATTTTGGTTTTAATGAAATTGTCTCTGTTTTAGCTGCTTATTATGGTGGAGATGTCACTCCCCTGCCATTGTGTCTGCCATTATAACCCAGCTGGATTATTGGCAGGCTAGCAAGGTTAAAGGCATATCTATCTGAGAAGTTTCTTGTCAGGATGAGGGGCTCTGAGTGGAAATATTAACTCTTTGTACTGTGTGTTTATCTCGTGCCAGTGGGTTTTTTGTTTTTTTTTAGCATAAAAGAAATCTTCCAAAACTTCCCAAGCTTTGAAGTGGCAGCCACCAAAATCAAACTCTTTCGGTAAGAAGCAACGCAGAGGTGTTCACTGATAAAGTAAATTAAATTGAGCTAGACTCTTATCTTTGTCAGTTGAAGATGTCAATATTAGAAGCATTATACTAAGGAATGATTGTTGGGTGTGTGCCACAAGAAAGCTGTGTATGTTCTTTGGCAAAGTGTAATTTATTTTGAACAATAACCAAGCTCTTGGCTCATGTGTCAGGCATTTTACATCTTTTCCTGAGTCATTATTGGGCCAACACAGAAGTCCAGAGACTGGTTCCTGTAACATGGATGGGTTTTTTGTGCATGTGTTCTTTATTTCAGTGCACAAGAAGCTGGGTATCTGAGTTATCCAAGGAAGGCTGGTTTGGAAGCCAGGACCTTTATTTTCTTTCCTGCTCAAGTCCATTGACCCAATGGTCCAAGTGATGCATTAATAATAAACCCTGAACCTATTTGCAATGACACGCAGCCTTGGGTTTCAGCTCCCATGCAATTATTCCAGATCTCATCAATGAAAATAATTTATAATTTTGCAATTACATTTAGGAATCTGATCCAAATGTTCCAAGTGTTCTTTGATTGTTTTCACAGATTTAAGTCTTAGAACAACCCATGTTGGTCTGGAAGCCTTTTTACAATGTCCTTTCTTCAGCTATGAAATGCTCGTTAGGTGGAAGACTAATTTTTACCAACAGAGAGAGCAGCTTTAAATAAACATTATTTTGGGATTTCTGTTTCCCTTTTCACAAATAATACTGCAGTCCTGAGGATTCTCAGTGTGTGCAAATGACTTTTTTTGATGAAAAGTAACTTTATTAAAAACTGACATCCAGCTCTAACTTAATGCTATATGATGAATTAAACCATAAGGCTGTCTTTGCACTGTTAATTTTGAAGAGTCAGACTAATTTGGGCTTAGTCATAATTATATAAACTGAAGTTCATTTGCGTAGGAATAGAAAAGGAATCTGGATGATGGATTCTCCCTTTGGGAAGTCTCCCACTAAAAATTGATAACAAATTGGTCTGATTTCGCTGTAAGAAAGTGTACTGTGGTTGGATTTTCAATCTTAAAAAGAAACTGGAGTGATTTAGAGCTGCTTTGTCCACAAATTCCAAGGACTTAGCAGTAGAGAATATCTCCTCTTTGTATGGTGTAGCACAGACCATTAAGTGATAAGTTTGTCATGCAGTGCATATTGCACCACATCTGGTTTCTCCTTACATCCTCAACTTGGAAATGAATGTTCAGCTGTTACCATAATGAGAGAGCTGTACTGGCATTTTAATGTTTAAAGAGCATATTCTGGAATTCTTAAGTTAAAGCAGGAACATCCTTTCAGAATTGTTGTCCAAGTTCTTGTAACAGAGTGTAGAAAGTGTTAATAATACAGCACAGCACACAAGAACAGATGTCCCATGGCAAAGTTGAAATAAAATTGGAGGAAATTAACACCCAGTTTGATAATGCACAGCAATGGAAACTTTGTTCTGCATATGGGGGCTCAAACTTGGATGCTTACAGCCTCTCCCCTTCATTATTGAACAATAAGGAAAATAGGAACACAATAAAAATAGAAACTGATAAAAAAAGCTCAATTAATGTATTCATTTTTATTCTGTAGCAGAATTTCATTTCCTGATCCATTTTCTCTACATAACTACCCATGTACTGAGCTCACCTTTAATCTCTGAAGCATAATTCTTAATTGCATAAATTCTGTCTAAAAGGATGCAATTTTATCCCAGTTCCAGAACATGTTACTTTAATAATTTCCTGAACCATCATGTCATGAAATTTTTACCCATATGATGTTGTTTGAATTCAACAAATTTTGAAATTTAAAGTGTTTAAATAAATGATTTCAGGCTTGACTTTTCAAGTTTAAAGTGGAGATAAAGAAAATACTGTGAATAAAGTGCTCTCATTGTTAAGGAAGAGTAAAAATTTGGATTTTGAATGTGGTAGAGGTTTTGTTTGTGTTTGAATGCTCCTTTAAAATACTGTTGGCAATTTATTTACACAACTCCTGATATCAAGTCAAAAGTTGGAAAACCGGTGATGAATAAACAACACGATTTATTATGATGGAATATTTGAATTAAACACTTGGGATTTGCATGAATAAAGCCTCCTTTGGTTCAGGTGCAGTTATTATTTCTTCAGTATCTTATTTTGAAGGCTGAAAACTGCAGAATTAGAGGAAAATAGTACAGAGTTGCATTTGATTTGAATTCTTGGCATAAAGTATCAAAAAGACACTTCACTGGTGTGAAGGAGGTCTGTAGGATGATGTGCTTCTCTTTCATGGATATAGTGTGAAAATATTGGAGAGTTAACTGAGAACAAAAGGCTTTCTTATTGCAAAAGAGTAAATGTAGCCAATCCTTAATAAAGGTACTGACAAAATCTCTTTTGGTTAAAATGGGAATGGGATAAAGTCTGTTTAGGCTTTCTTATTGCCTTTTATTTTTTTAGAATTAGATACAGCCTAGATGTCTTAGATTATCTGCCTTATGTGAGGTATAAATATTGCATCTTTCAATATGTGTTCTGAGGCCTTTTGATTTCTTTACTGGTGTTTTTATGCAAAATTGAATGGGATTTAAAAAAAAAAAAAAAAAAGTTTTTATTGGATGTTCTGACCAGTTGTGGGGTTTTACCAATGGATAAATTTAAAGTGTTCAACTCTTTATATGCATGCATGTACTTGATATAATCACCCCCATAACAACCAGTCCTTTGACATTATTTAATAGCAGCTTGACAGGATAGGAGTGATGGACAACTCTGTTGCTTATCAGTTGTTCATCTCATAGAAAAGCATCAGTCTAATAAAAGATAATTATTTCTGTGAGTCATTGCTCTAGGCCCAAAAATTATATGCCCACTTGACTAAAGCATATTGCTATTAATGTATGACACCTGAAAAATAATTTAAACCAGTTTGCAATGAATATTTCATTCTTGTTGTTTGTCTTCCAAAGATGTTTAATTCTAAACAAATATTCTAAAGAATTATTCCTTAATTAATTTAAAAAAGCCTTGATGTAGCTTCTTTTGTACATTTAATTTTGAAAGCACAATAGACTTGACTTTACAGTCCAGATTTATTAACTGATATTTTTACTCCTGAGAGATAATTAAACTGAAAATGTTTGGCAAGTGTATTGTCTAAGCATGACTCTTGATGTCTATATTTCATCCACAGGGTGCTCTGTCATCTTCTAAGGGATAATATCAGAGTTCCAGTGCTCATGCAGTTTGTTCTCAGTAGAAGTGATTTCTTTTGCTCAAGAAGTCGAGTGGTTTGGATCCAGTGATCCTATTTCAGTCTTTGTGGTTTGTGGTTGACAAAGGCATTTCTCTCCCTGGTACATGATTCCCCAAAGCTGGGAGGAGGACAAAAAGGTTTTGTTTGGTCAATAGGAACAGAGTTTTGTGCAACCAGGATTAGGAAAGTCCAATTTATTTCTTCATCTTACTTTTGTTTAATGGGCAATGAACACAAAATTTGTGTCTTTGTAGGAAAGTTCCATCCCATCTAATAAATTAGGAGTGAGGGTTTTCCCACACATATACAGTGTTTTTATGTTGCTATATATTTTAGAAAATGGATGGGATTGAAAATAGTTTTAAAATTTTCTTCCCTTCCTCTTTTTATTACATTAAATACAAAAACTCTTGTAATGAGAGCACACAATAAGAATGCACTGTTGTGTAATCCTTATTTTTGAGTAAGTGGGACTAGCAATTTACAGGTTATTTCAGCATCTATGTATGTAGTAAGTGCAACAATCCTTGTTCCTCCATTCCCATATTAGGTTACACACAAAAGGTGTGATGCATAAATTTTTTTTAATAACCCAGCAGAATCATCATTAGCAAGGGGAGGGCAATTATTTCTCTTCATTAAACTTCTCAGTGCTTATTTTAAAGTAATCAGGAGACCATATGCTTTACAGTCTTGCATAGTGAATGCATATTCTGACACACCAAAACCCAAAATTATATTGAAGGGTTAGAAAATACTTGTGGTGGCATGACAATTTTAGAAATGGCTCTCAAAAGGTGGGAATTAAATCTTTAGTTTTCCTAAACATGTGTTTTAACTTTTATACAGAAATTAATACAGATATCTGGCTACTATAAGAACCTGTGAGCATTTGTTGAATGTAACCTGAAGTTAGATCTCCAAGAACTGAAAATGGATTCAACCGGAAATGGATTTGAAGACAATATCAGATATGGGTGCCTTTTTCCTCCAAGGCAATTCAGAATCTGAAGATGTTTTGCATGCACAAAATCAGATTGTGGCACAAAGTACAAACTTAATATTTCAGAATTAAAATACTATAAAAAATAATAGTGGCAAAGCTCTGAAGATGAAATAAATTATACAGTATCTCAGAAGTCAGGCTGAAGGCAGTCTAGGATTTATGTTGTACATGGTACTGCTGTTTATTGCTAATCAATTAGAATAACATGGGATATTTGCTATTAATTTTAAAGCATGTTGAAGATTAAATTTTCCTTGCTTTCAGGAGTAATCATAATACTTACATTTCTAAATCCCACTGACTTTACATGACATTTCATTAGACTTGCTCAGAATACTGAAATGAACCCCTGCAAGCCACACATTGTAAGTTCTCTAAAGGCTTGGTGAATAAATGTCATGCTTCAGTTTATTTTTTAACTTTTCAAACTGTGCACCAATATATAAATAGTCATTGAATTTGCAAAGGCTCCACTCCAGTAATATTCACTAAGGATTTTTACTCTTATCCAAGTCCAGTCTGTGGTATTTTTTTTGAAAGACTATGGTGTAACTAAAACACCATACTAATTAATCAGCCTCTTTGAAGAGATGTTTTGGATTGGTTTAATCTCCTATTGCTCTAATCAGGTTCTGATCCTGTTCTCTGTTCTATGGAGAACTTCTTGAATTCCCAGAGGACATTTGGGAATTTAATAATTTAATTATAAAAAAATCAGTGTAGAAACAGATACATGCTAGCAGGCTTAAACAGGAAATTTCATAAGTATTTTGAAATATAAATAGGTCCATTATTATGTTTGGATCTGCTCAAAACTTATGATCCATAACTTGGCAAATTGAAAGGACATGGCAAAATGGAATTTTCAATAGTTTATGAATTTGAACACTATTTCTGCATGGAACAGTGGAATTTGAATGGCACACTGCATCGTTGCCCCTATTTCAGAAAATATGCTGGGTTATTTTTGGTACAGTGGTGAGTTTGGGGTTTTTTTAGCAAGTACATGTACTTGGATTCTCCTTTTGCCAGTATTAGCAAGTTCTTCCACAGGGCTTTTTGAGCAAAGAGTGCAGTGAGAGCCTAGGAGGGAATGCCCACTAGGGAGTACAACTGTTTTGTGTTTTCATCTGCAAAAACTTCCTCATCCTGTGAATCACAAACCTCACCAGCCGTGCCAGTGTTTTGCACTAGAGTTCTGCATGGAAACCTTTAACCCTCTAGATGCAGTTCTCCAAAACACTTTATCCTTTGTGGAGTCATGTCACAGTTGCCATGGCATTTTCAGAACTGATTAGTTATAAGAGACTAATTTTAGAGAATTTCAACAGACTTTTGTATTTGCCAGGTGACATGCTGCTATTGTGACAAAAAGCTGTAGTGCTGAGCAGGAACTGAAAATGGGGAGTTGTCATTGCTTGATACAATTTTTAGTTGGTGTTAAAAAAACAGCCAACCAAATTTGAAGTTCTTGCACTTGTTATTTTAAGTGGGATATTTGCCTGCAACAAAGAGAAGCACAATATAGAGCCAGTAGTTTACTAGTAACCTAGTTAATAATGATGAAGAAGCAATAATGAATCACAACTGGCACATTTTAACAAGATGTACAGATCCTTCTTGAAATGCTCTTGCATCTTGATTATGTAGTGATATTACACATAATTATTATTAAGATCAATCCTGTTCCTTCCTAGGTGGAGAGTCCCAACAAGACATGGTGTTCCCAGTTCTAACAAGGTGTTCTCCCTGTTTGCTGTGTACATAATCTTGTTGATTCACACCATCCTCATGGATGCAGACTCAAATATATCCTTACATCTAGGCAAAGACACTTAAATGGATTATTGCTCTGATGTCTTGGGGTTTTGACCAAACCTTGTCTGAGTAAAGGGGCCAAGAAGTAATGAGGTACAGAGCTACACATTTACATTGTTTTTTTACTGTAACCTTTCCTTGAGGCAGGAGTTTATCAAATCAGCCTGATTAGAAAGATTTAATTGATACTCATAACATGCTTTGAGTTCTTTAGGTGAAGTAATAAAATGGATTTATAGGGTTTCTGTAGGATGAATTTATCTTTTTTGCATTGTCGTTACCATTAGAAGGAAGACAATGTACACTGAGCTGGTGATATTCCATTTGAAAACATTTCACATCGAATAGGAAAGATCCATTTGCAGCTGCTTTAGAATTCATTCAGTAGCTGGACAAAATTCTTTTGCAAAATTTAATTATGTGCTTTCTGAAATGGCAGTAAGTGGCAATTTTCTTAATGCAGTTAGCACCATACTTAATATTATAATAATACTGATTTATACTCTTCTCATGTCTCTCTTGAACTATTGTTTAACACTGAAGAATATCTTCCAATATTTGTTGGAATTTACAAAAGGATTAATATAAATACAAAAATGCATCTAAGTGTTAAAGGTGCAGTTTCTGAATGTTTTGATCTATAATTACTTGCCAAGAATCTTTCAAAGGTGGTTAAATGGAGAATGAAATTCAACTCCATCTACATATCATTACAAGGTAAGGGTAAGTTTATAAGGCATTGAGTGAAATGCTAATCAGCCTTCTAAAATTAAAGAGGATTAAATGATTGAAATCCAGTGGGAGGTATTTCAGCTCCAATCAGGTTGTTTAATAGAGTTGTGCACATTGTGCCAAATAAGTCCTATTTTGCATCTGACTTGATTTTGACCATCAATTAATTAAAGAATAAAGAGTTATTATGAAAAGCTGCTCAATTCCTGGGCTGAGAAGTTGGTGCCTTCTGTAGAAATGTGATGAGGCTCCATGAGGTGTTGGGCCCTGCATTACTCATAAAAATCTAACTTCAAGAACCAGTGAGTTTCCTTAGTGATTGCAATTCTACTATGGACTATGGAATAATGCCACAGAGACACTACATTAAATTAAGTCAGAAACATGGGAAATATTGTATTAAGATATAATTTTGAGAGAGTGTGTTGGTATCAATACATCAAATTAATTGTTAGGCTGAATTATATTTAAAATGCCAGCAAAGCCCTACAGTTTCTCAGAAATCATTTTGAGCCCTACCAAGTAAATTTCTGATGATTTTGATACCAAATGATACATAAAGATTCAACTGGACTGGGAGAATACTTTTAGGAAAAGGTGATACTGGAAAATGTTCTATGCCAGTGCTACTTGGAATAATAAATAAACGGAATAATAAGTAAATGGAATAATAAATAAGCAGAATGATTTATTGCCAGTGAATTCTGTCCCTGGGCTGGTTTTCTCTCTGTCTCCACACTTTGAATGACTCCAGAGTGACTCCACACCTTCCTAAAGCGGCGTTTAATAACTGAGTGAGATCTCTTGCTCTGAGCTTTCCCCAGCAGCAGGGACTCGGCCAAACCTGGGCTGTGTTTGTGGCAGGAGGAACTCGCCATCTGCTGGGCCCTGTGGGAGGCTCCTGCAGAGCTCCTGGGCAGCTGTGGCACCCCAAGAAGTCACCTGCACCTCAAGAGGTGGCAGCAAAAGCGTGGAGAGCATCACATCATCTCATTTACAGCAGCACTGGGGCTCTGGGGGTGGCTCTGCTTCCTTTTAATGCACTGGTGTATCTGAAGGGAATGAGAGCTACAGGAGAGAGGATTTGTGGAATTCCCTGCTTGCCTATACTGTAAAATTAAAGATCTGCATTTGAAAAGTTACAATTACTACCTCATGCAAACCCAGCACTTTTATAAATATCATAAATTGTAAGGCTTGCAAGAACAGTAGACAGGACTCAATGCAACATCACCTTAAGTCTTAACCTCTTAAATCCTGGGTAACAGCCTGTTGAAAATTATATGTCAGGAGCAAATTCCAGTTTTAAATTACAAAATTCAGAACTATTTTCCTCCACCAAATAGTACTGCAATCCTTTCTGCTGAAAACTGTCAAGTGGAATTTTCTTCTGAGGTTAGAATTGAATTTAATGGGATAGTAGCTGGTCTGTAACATTGGATTGTATTGGAGAATACAGAAAGTGATCAATCTATAAAATGAAAATTGTTTGTTAATGTTTAAAAATTACTAATAAAGCTTGCAGAATTCTAGGATAAATATTTTCACTGGGAGAATCTCAAGATCAGGTCACTGTCTGAAAAATCTATTTGCAGCTATGTTAAAGAGTTCTTGTGATTTTTGATTCCTTTTTTGGTGTGCCATTTACTGTCTTCCAGTTCCCTGTCACTCAGCCAGATGCAAGGTTTATCATTCTGAAAGCTTTTAATTCGACAGTGAAATAATTAAGCATTGGATACAAATTGCATTTGTTGTGCCATCTTACTATGACTAGAAAATGAGCTTAAATTTACTTAGAACTCTATAGTCAGTTTAATTATTTTGTTTAATTTTTTACATGACTTTAGATACTTCTCTCACTGATAGCTGAGTCCTTTATTTGTATCATTAAGCCAACTTTTTGGTTATATTCATCAATATCTGTTACCTTAAGAACCACCACACCTACCTCTGCTCCCTTTTTTTAAAAGCTTTGATAAAGTGCATTCCTAGGCAAGTAGTCTCATATCAATTTAAAATTATTTTAATTATCCTTTCTTATTGTCATGAAAAATATCTTGGCAATAATATAGCCTCTAAAATCAGTGGGAATTTTGATTTTGCAACACCACAAATTTCATCCTTGTATCTAATACATTAATAATCTGTTCATGCATGCAGACACACTCAAGCATTTTAATACTAACTTGTGGTTCACAGATTGGAAAAACATGATGAAACATGACTTTAAACTCTTCTGCATACAACTTTTATTTTATTTTATTTTCTAACAACATCCACATCTGTGTGCTGTGAGCAGCCCATAATCACAGTGATGTATAAAACACAGTCAAGTTTGTTGTGTGCCAATGCATTGAACATTAATGGAGCAGCCACCTGGTGACTGTGGACTTGGTGTGGTTTAAAAAGCCACCTGAATTAGTGCAGCACCTGGTAGTGAAACACTGCTGAAAGTCAGAGCTCTGTTCTGTACAGTGGAAAGGTTGGAACTGTTCATACCCACATGGCAGTTCTGAAATGCTGCTTCCCCAGCTGCAGCTCTCAAGCACGTGTGAGATTATGGGATGGCAGTGCAAATATTCATGCAAATAAACCACGGAGGAACAGCCATAATGAAGTCAGGGAGAACAGGATAACTCAGATGAGCTGACAGCTCAGATTAATTACAGCTCTGCTGTCCAAATGTGGACAAAACTAAATATTGTAGAAACCAGAGGACCAGAAATGCAATGTTCAAAAACATATCAGAAAGAATGTACTTCAAGCACAATGGAAATAACTCTGTTGCCTTGCTGACAAAAAGTAAAAAATGATACTGCTTTATTTTGTCCATAGACTAATTATGGTAAACATGTTTTTGAAGTTCCAGCCTACAAATTCAACAATATAGAATACATTCAAGAAATCAGAATAGCATGCATTTTTCTTCTATTTGATTTTATAAAATTACTTCAAAATTGGAATGATAATTTATTAATTTCAAGCTCCTGAAAAATTTTACTTTGAGGAGGCATATAATTATAAAGTGGGAAAATCAGAGTAAATTATCACTACAGAATTGGTTTTGTGTGTGAAATAAGCAAAGATATGTATCCTGTGTATAAAATAGTAGTTTATTCTCAAGAAAAAAAGTCTTCAGTGGGTTTTTTTCAGAATTCTTATGCAAATAAGAAATACTTGCCCACTGAAGTACCCTGAAGTGTTTTATGATACAGCATAAGTAAGAAGGTTTTAAATGTAGTTGCATTTGTTGTTTTTTCTTCTCCCAATTGCTGTATCAATTTCCTAGTTTAAAGGGTACAAACATGTAGAAACAGAAGTTGCATTAGATATTCCACAGATTCATACTGCTGTCACTTTGTGACCTAAAAAATAGAAGTCCTAGAAACATAGAATCTTTTAATTTGTAAAAGACCATCCAGTCTTACCATTAAATCCTATTTCTTTGTGTCTTCAGCTGCCCAGTTTTGTCTGTATGTACAAGTGGTACAGGATTGCACTTCACTGTTGCAATTTTTGCTATAATGGAAATGTTATTGAGGAAGTTATGGAGCATGGATTAACCTAGCTGCAATAAATTCTTCAATAAATGCTTTCAAGTTTGATTTTTAAAAAAATTACTGTGGAAAATTCGTATGTAGTTTTGAGAATTAACCTAAGTATGCAGCTCCACTTTGCTGCCATTCCCAGTCTAATTCAATACCTTTGGGTGGGGCACATGATTATTTGTTGGGTTTGTGCAGTTTTTCTGTGCTGCTGGATAGATCTTTCTCTGCTGGACTTATATCTGTGATCAGTTGTCTGAGGCAATAAATTAATTAACCAATTTTAATTATATTTTCAAACAAAAGACATCTTTTTTCTCCTTTTTTTCCTTTTTTCTTGCCTTCTATTATAGTTTAAATGACTGGGAAGGAGCAGGTTAATATAAAGCCTATTGTACATTGGTTGGTTGTCTTTACCAAGGCACTTTATCTGGAAAATCCCTTTTTTTGTGTTACACAAAGTATGAAAACTCAGGCTTAAAGAAAATGGAAAGTCTCTGTCCAGGAATGTTGTCATTTAGCCAGGAAGGTATTTTTTTTTTTTTTTGACCAAGCCTGCAACTCCTCATTAGTCTAGTAGAGATATCAATGTCCAGATTGCACAGATTTCAAGATGGGTCAATTCTGGACAGAAAGATTGAGTAATTGCATTTTTTTCCTGTTTTATAGTTAAAATAAAAAGCTGTATATGCAAAACACCTTGAAAAACATTTCCTAGAAATCTGCTTATTACTTCAGAACTTTTCTCCTTTGTCACTACAAAACTCTGGGTGTTTACCCAGCAAAATTTGCCTCCAGTGAGAGTGTTTATCTTCTTGAGCTCCAGAACCTCTCCACATCAATGGGCATGGAGCAAGATGCTGGAGAGCAGGACACAGCCCAGAGCTCATACAGGAGAAACACCAGGAGTTATTTGGATCATTAGGAAGGGACACTGCCTCCTGCTGTGAGGTGGGAACATGGGCAACTCCAAATCTTACTCTCTGCAATAGTATTGAGCAACTAAAACCAGATCAAAAAAGGATTTGGCACATCTTAGGCAGCTTAGAGGGAATTTGAGATTCACTCGAGCTGAGCTGAGGTGGGAAATTTCTACAGTCAATAAGGTGAGAAGGTGGGGCTGAAAATTACCCCAACCATGAAATGATGGTGGTAATGTTTGGTGTACACTACCTCATTCTCACATGGCCTTTATTAAGATGTTTACAGATTCCCTGCAGCAGGAGATTGGGTTTTAAAAACATAGAACAGTTATCTCAACTGCCATTATTACCTAATACTCTGAAAATTACTATTTGGTAAAATTGGCTACTGGTAAAATCTGTGTGACACTGTAAATCTTTGGTATCTGTTTAACAGGACAGCAAAATATGGTAAAGAAAAATGTTTGAATGACTTCTTGTTCAAACATTTCTTTACAACTTATAGCTGTCTTAAATATTTTAAGTTGTTTCTTAGTCTTGAAATGAACTAACTAGCTGTTTTGAGAGCAGATAATTAGAACTTTTGTTGTAGTCAAATGCTGCTAGGTCCAGCTTCAGGGAGGTGGGGGAAAAGGGACTCGTGTAGTCCTGGAATTAAATACACATCAGGTATGTTCATTTGTTGACACTCAACCCTCTGAACTGGCAGTGTTTGAAAGGGAAGGCATGATTTTGTCTGAACTCTATGGTTTTAGAAAGTAATCAGGAATTGTATAGCATGGCATTGTCTACAACAAAGCTATTCACTACTTTTAGTCTTTCCAATTGTGGTTCTGCTGTACAGGCAGAACAAGTTATCACCTGAAGTCATTTAAGGGCAACAAAACATTTTTATATATCTACCTAAGAATGGTGAATATTACTTAGTGTTTGAGAAAGCCCTGTGACCTTAGTGCTGATCCATCCCATCACCCTGATCCTCGCTGGCGCTTCTCCTGGGTGTAAAAACCATCTCCAGCAGAGGCTGCCTTTCTATGGGGTGCATGGATAAGTCATTGTTTTTCTGGATGTTGTTCAGGCCTCTTCCTTTCATTGTGTGTACTCTGCACCTCCTCAGGAGAGTCACTAGGATTGCCTTCATCATCACCATGGCAATAAACTTCCCCACACAGCTCCGGGGGCCGAACCCAAAGGGTTGGAAATAGCGCGAAGGAACCTGCAGGGAGCAACAGGAGGAACACACTCAGACACAGTTTTCTCCATAAAAGCAGTGAAAATAATGATGGAAACTGGTAGTAGATAGATTCTGAAAAATATGTGGAAATAATCTTTCAGGAGCAATTACTCATTTCACACTGGAAATCCCACCCAAGTCAGACCCAACTTCAGTCACTGACAGAAGGACCAGCCCTTGGAAATTTGGAGGTGGCAGGGATTGTACAGCTGAACAGTTGAATTCTGTTCATGTATTTCTCTGTTTGTCCTGGGAACTACAGGGATTTCACCACAAGCTGTGAAATGGAGTGAAGCTTCTGCTCTTCAAATGCATTAAAATTCATTAAAATGTTCTTCAGATATTGTTAATTACAAAGCTCATAAATATCTGAAATAGAGGCTGATGCCTTGTCTACAGATAATCATCATACCTCTGCCCCATTTGTAATGATAAAGTTAATGTTTTTGAGAGCTAATTTGTCATAAAATTAAAGGTTAAAATTTTTGGTATCTAGTAGGGAGATAACACTTATAAAATTATTGTCTACTGTCCTGTCAGCTGAAATATAAAATGAAGGATTTCCAGGGCTACTGAAGAATGAACAGCCAGTTTCTGCTACTTTTATTGCCACTGAATAGATCAGTTAAAAAGAAAGTCTGGTTATAAATAAATTATTTTTCTTCATCTGTGTAACTTCTTTTTTAAAAAGTCAGATATTAACCATGTTCTGACTTCCTATTTAGAAGAATAGAGTATAAAATGTTGATTTATATCAAGTCATCTGGAAAAAAGTGTACTGGTTTTTCTTATTTTCAGATTGACAGAAGAGTTTTGTAATTTTTTTTTTTTTAAAGTAAACTGAGCTATGCTTTTGGAAAAATTATATACAAATACAAGTGTTTATAGCAGAGCAAATACAGCAGCTGGCAGTACAGCACAATGGCAAGTGCACAGCCTGGAAAAATGGAAACATGTTTAGATTCTAACAATGGCATCTTATCATAAATAATGGTGTAGATTGCTATTCACTTAGAGAACTGGAGGAAAATTGTGCCTGCCAGAATAATTATGTGGCAAACAGAATGTGTCAAGTCAGATAGAAAATGTGTGGTTAAATATTTGGTCAAGGAGAAGTATTTTTAGTACCAAAATGTCCTCATAAATTAAGGAAGATATCCATTTTTGATAGAAATACTTGGAATGTAAATAATGGGTGGCAAAATGGAATCTATTCACAGGGAATTGTAATTTCAATAAATTGCATAATTTACTCTCTTCTTGAATTTTCTACAAAGTGGTTTTTTTGAGCTGGTTTTTTTTAATGCTGCGTGCAGGGTTTGCCCTGGGTAACCCAACAGCAGTTGAGAAATATTAACCAGGTGGATTAATGCTCAATTTTTGTGTGGCATATATGGTACTCCTAGCTTTTTTGATAAGAAATTGGTAAATCCTAAAGTTTTTTTTTCTTCCTTAGCTGTTTCTTCAGATGTTTTTACTGGTGAGTTGGTTTTTGGTGTATTAAATTAAGCTGCTTCTTTCTTTAAAGCTGAAGTTGCTGCTGTCAATATTCTTGTGTGCAGCTGCTAACATAGCAGTGCAGTTTTAATCTCTCCAGGTTATTATTGCTGAACAAAGTCAGTTTCACAAAACCAATTGTTTCATCAGTAACCAGCAGAGCAGAGGTCTGAGTAAATAATCTGAAGGATGATTTGAATAGTAGAGATTAGAAGAAGAAAAAATATTCATATGTTACTTTTGTTTATAGTTCTTTTGGTAGTTACAATGTAACTTCATTTAAAATTCAGTGCAAATGGGAACTTAATTACTCAATATCTGCAGTATTAAGTTAGTTAAAAGTTAAAATTTTCATTATGGTCTGTAAAACATTGTTAATATGAAAAGAAAATAATAACATGGGTACTGGATTCCCAGTCTCTCAGATGTTGCTGCACTGCTTCACCTCTCCAGAGAATCCTCAGGCAGCCTCAGCTCTGTGTCAGCTCCTGGCATGGCTCTAGCCCCCTAAACCCTCTTTATTTTGTCCAGTGCCAGGAGATGCAGTGCCAACCATGAGTGTCTGACAAATTTAATCAGAAATTTTTAAACAAAATTATTATATCTGGAAAAATGGTTTTCTATATTGTAATTTTTTTTTTTATTTAAAAGGCAACTTGACAGGAAAATATCTGCCCATCTCTAATAGTAATAATAATAGTAATCAGCAGCTTGTGCTGCTAACTGGGCACTTAGCAAAGGGAAAAGAGTCTTATGGTCACAAAGTTCTTGAGCAAAGCAAGAGGAAGAGGCAGAACATTAACAACAAATAACATCCAAATCTCTGTAAGAAATAGGATGGAAAACTTACGTTTTTCTCAAAATTTTCAAGAGAAAACTCGTTTGGCTTGGGGAAGAATTCGAGTTTGTGCATCCGCCCGATGTTGAGGATGATGTTGGTGCCCTTTTTGACAGGGTAGCCGTCAATGACATCGTCCTGCAGCGCCTTCCGCATGATCAGGTCCACCACTGGCTGGTATCTCATGCTCTCATAAATAAAATTCTCCACGATTTTTAAGTTTGGCATGTCCTCACTTTGTATGTCTCTGTCACCTTGTGGAATAAAGCAGATGGTGAGGAGATTGGTTGGTTAGGAAGTTAATAGCTTTGTACACGTATCAGAACATTTTGGGAAGATTCTCAGGTTCTGAGGTTGTAGGAAGGGTCCAACAGCTTCTAAGGAGATTTGTGTGGTCTTATTTATTGAGGAAATCTGGTATAATGTCCATTAGCATAAACCCTAGTTTATTAATTAACAATCTCCTCATCTTCTTCTTAACACACTGAGTCTTTGTTCTTGTCAGCAACAAAACTCTGGGGGTCCTTCCTTGGCTTTTGCACAAGACAGCAGCAATGTACAACAAATAAATCTTCCAAGAGCTGACACAAACAAACCTGGGGATAGTCTGGAGCTAATTCTGTAGTGAGTTCTGTGAAGTTGGGTTTGGCCCCATCCAGGCCCTGCTGGGCACTGACAATTCCAGTTGGGATGAGAAGGTTCCAACAGTGGAACCAGAGCTGGAGTGTGCTGCCCATGGGAGCTTTGCTGCTCCCCAGGGAGCTCAGGCTCACTGCTGGGGCAGGTCTGCCACAAAAAATCCCTCTTTGCCTTACAGGGAAAGGCTCAGAAAGAGGTAGGGAAAATGAGTGAGTACTCTCATGAGGACAGTAAAATAAGGTTTATTAAAAGTACCTCAGAAAAAGCAAAAAAAAATGGTGATATATTTTCCAGTGTTTAACAGACCAGAAGTAAATCTTAAATAAGAGTGGGTGAAATTAGTTTCTATATTGGTTCAGTGTCAGGCTTTGAATGAAGACTAGAGAAGGGGAAGAATACAAATTCGGAATATCTTGATTGTGTTTTGAATAGTTAGTAATTAGTACTTAGAGGAGGCCAATTTGAGATCAAAATGGATGACAGCAGAATATAATTTTAATTTTGTCTAGTCTTTCCCTTCTAGAGTCATAATGAAACTTAGGGAAGTTCTGTAATTTATCAAACAGAGAAATACTGGTGATTAGAAGTGTTTGAAACAAGTGCCCCCTTTTGCAATTTCAGGGTAACTGGCAAATAATTTCAAGGAATCTTGAGGTGATTTTACACTGTGGTTGCTGAGGTGAAAATATGCCATATTATTTCTAATAGGTTATCAATGATGATTCCTATTTTATTTGATAAATTTCTCACATGTTTTCATTTGCTCTTTAATATAAACTACATACAACATTTGTTTTACAGATATCATTTCTGTTAGGACAAAATGCTTAAAATTTTCAGATTTAGATAAATGAAATAGATCACTGCTGAAGCAAAATTATATTCCCACATAACTGACTTTGCAGCTCCTGCTTACCCACAACACTCTCAATTTCTCTCATCATCTCCTCTTCCACTGTGGGGTGCTCTGCAATCAGGATTAACATAAAGAAGAGGGTCACAGACAGAGTGTCAGGAGCAGCAATCATCATCTCCAGCACACACTGGTTCACATTCTCAGCAGTCAGATCCCCTCTGTTCTGAAAAGAAAAAAAAAAAAAAAAAGAAAAAAAAAAGAAAAAAAAAAAAAAAAGAAGGAAATTTTTGAGAAAATATTGATTGCTGAGCTGTGATGCCAACAAAGGCCCTATAGACTGCACAATTTACTGACAGTCTATCTCATGCTAAATAGCATTTTTGTTTTGTCTTTCAGAGAAAGGCAGGAAGCTCATGCCATGATGGGTGTGTGTTGTCTTACAGAAAAACAGAAATGTGTGTTCTCAGCTCAGGTTCTTAGTTCATTGCATTTCCTCCCAGAGTTTGTGAGCTGTCAGAGTTTGTACAAGATAGGAGTTATATAGCACTTGAAACCTTTGCAAACAAAAGGCAATACATTAAATTATTCACAGGGGTTAGGGAAAGACTGAAGACACTCAGGGATAGATGCAAGAGTTTTAGGGATGTTGTTTAATCCATGAAATAATTATGACAAGCACCTGACCCTGAAATACAAATATTCCTGTTTGAGTCACTGGCAGGGACTCCACAGCACCAACTACTCAGCATCCCTTTATGATGATATGAATTTTAGAGAGGCTTATGAAGTTTAAATTGCAAAGCTTGTGTGCAGGAAAATGCCATAAAAAACCAAAATCAGCCATATTTTGAGTAAATTCCCAATACCTGTGCAAAAATCAACTGGGATGCAAAATCCATGTGTTCATCCAACTTTTCGACTGTGGAAAGTTTTTGTCGTTTCTGTTCTATTAAGATTTCCATTGCTCCTTTAAGATCCTTCCTGGAAACAGATGAAATCCAACTTTTTGATAAATATCTGCACAGGGTATGACTAAGAATACAGAGATATACCAAGAAAAGCATCTAAGGGTGACAGAAATTAAATATTTTAAAAAGTTATATGGTTCTCTGCAAAAGTGGTAATACACTGGCAAGGCATTAACATTTTTTTTATTACTCTTCAATAATTGCTTGTCAGTCTGGAATGAAATCTTAATCTCTTTTTATAGAGGAAAGGAGAAAAAGGTGGTTTTGACACTTCAATACACTATTAAAGAATAATGTTTTTAAAGTTTTATTACCATTTCCAAATAATTTGAATATTTCCTTGTATTTTATGCTCTATTTTATCAGTAAGTAAAATGAATTTAGAGAATAAAAGGGATGATTTTTAGAAATATATAAACAAGTTTTAGAAAATATTTATTGGAGGAAGAGTTAATTTAAAATTTTCACATTTAAATAGTAATACTGTATCAACAGTTTGTATTTCAGGGGTGGAAAAAGCATCATTCAAAATTTCTTATAAATTTTGGGGGAATTTTCAATTAGTTATAGATTTGAAGGCAATTCTTTGGAAAAAGTCTTTTGAAAAGCTTTTGAAATCTTTAGGCCTTTCAAATGTGGGTTTGTTACTGTTGAGGTTGATAATTTGTGTTCGAAGGGTAAATGTGTTTAAAACTTCAATCCCTATAATGATCTCAGTATTTATAAGTATTTTATGTATTCAAAATAGCAAGTTATCCTTTTTGCAAAGTTTTCCAGAAGAATATTAGAAGTCTTCATATCCTGTAGTGATTCTTTGCATTTCTTTAAATCCAGAAATCTTTGTATTTTTTCTGTTTGCAATAAAAATGATATGAATAAGTTATTTTTTATGGGACAGCTTTTGAAATTTCAATATTTGCTTACAGGGGCTTTCTGGTAATAACTGGGCCATAATATTTTATTATCAGCATCACAGGGTAAAGCAGTAATCAGTGCCATAGCAAAACTAATAAACAAATATTAGAGAAGGTGAATCTTGTGTCTAGTCCTCAAGAGCTGTCAATTAGTCTGGGTGAACCTGATCTTCTCCTTAAAGCCTTTGTTATGTAGCACTATCAAAGCAATTTATTACATATCCTTCCTCAGGAGCAATTTCTCTCACTAGGTGGAGAACAAATCCAGAATGAAAAAAAATTAACTGCCAGTTCTTTTTAAAGCCAGCTCTCTTTTGGGAGAAGACAGAAAACAAGGTCACAAAACTGGAAGAGGCATTTTGAGTTTTTGCAAAGAGGAAAATGGAAAAATGTATTTGTTCCTTGTTTAGGGAAAACAACCTTGAAATGGATTATCACACTGAGCACCAATTTTAGATCATGAATGAGCAGTTAACTCAAAGAAGCATGTTGGCAGAACCAATAAACAGGTACAGCTCAAGGGTTAACTCCTGGGGGCTGTGCCCTGAATACAGGTGGGTTTCCTTGTTTGGATGAGCTGTAGCCTACTCTGATTGTCCTCAAATGGATAGGAAAGATAACTTCATCTTTAGAGTGGCTTTTCCTTGTCTGCACCAAACCAGTGATCTCAGTTTAGTTTCACATTTGAGTGTGCATGAACTGATATTTTGGTGAATAAATTGGAACTTGATAGACAAAGCTTTAAACTGGTCCAGGAATCCAGCCACTTGTACCACCAGTGACAAATCTGGCTCTGTCTTGGCTCTGCAGGCAGGGGACCTCAGCAGCCACCTTTGCAAGTGTCCCAGTTTAGTTTCTAAAAGGCAGAGGAAAGCATCAAGGGAAATGCTCCTTCATAAAAAGAAAGAATGAATCTTATGCAAATGCTCTGTAAAACAGTTGATACTCACACTGCGTCTTTGTATTTCTTGCATAGCCAAGAAATCTTAAAAAATATGTCAGGCTTCAATAAAAGTGCTTGCCAGGCATCAAAGTAGTTTTGGATCTTAAGCACAATGGCATTTTCTGAAAAGAAATGTTAAAATAAAAAAGTCAGTAGTCAAGTAAGATAAATCCTTCAGAAAAAATAATGATAAGGTTTTGTTCCATACTCCACTAAGTTCATGGGAATTTGATAAGCAATTGGTAGGTAACACTTGTAGCACAGTGTAAAAAAGGTCTAGATCTTTGTAGAAACTCTTGGTAACTTGCTACAAAAACACAGAGGTGTGTCAGCCAGACCAAAGAGTGTCCCACAGGAGAGCAGAAACAACTACTGCAGAACACTGAAATGGGCAATTTAGACCTCCTGATAATACTTTTTCTGTCATAGGCTGAAGAAATCTTAGAAAACAAATTTTTAGGTGAACTTTTCAGAACAATCATTTAGTTTGGTGGAAAGATTTCAGATTCTTGCTTGAATGTAATATAATATTGGAATTGTACCAAGTTGGTGCATAAAAATATCTTTAAATTGTACAATTCATTAAGGTGGGTGACAAGCTAATGTACGCTTTTGCTCATATAAACCACTCTTTTATAACTAACACGATAATAAATCAATTTCAATTAGTTATATGGTGATACAAGTTCTTGCTCTGGGTTTTTGAGACAAATCTGCTGAGTGGTAGCAATGGATTTTCCTTGGATACACATTTGAGGCTCATCTGAAGGCATAAAAGTGAAAGTGTCAGTACCATCCAGAGGGACCCCGAGGAAGAGCTTGTTGGATGTGTCCAGCATGATCCTCCTCATGAGGTTCAGCACGTTGATGTTGCCCAGCTCTGTTGTCACCTCGTGCAGCTTGTCCAGGTGCTCTGTGGTTGACTCCACGCAGATGTTGATCATCCGCACCAGCCCGGGGCCAGACAGAGCTGAAACACAGCAAAAGCTCGGTCAGTTTTTGCACCTTCTTTATCACATCAGCTGCTGATCATAGTGGTGATAAAAGGGCAGACATTATTGTGTCAGTGGCTGGTGTAAAACCCTTCTGGAGCTTAACTGGTTTATTGTTCTTTGAAAGGAAACCACGGGGATTTCAGACACATCACAGTGATGCAGGGTGTCAGTGCACACTGAGTTACCTTTGGTGAAAAAAGGTCGAATTTCTTTCCAGTGTGCTGGGTTGTTGTTAAATATGATCCCATTCTCGTACATGCCAATGCACTGTAACCCAAGCTTACTCCCAAACCGAGACACGTAATGCCAGTGCTTCATTACATGGAACACACTTGAAGATCTGGGGAAGGAAGGGGGAAAAAAATCCAAATAATAAAACCCAACTGTTTCATAGACTGAATACTGCATTTGTATTCTGACATTTTACAGTTGCTCCCAAGTGCTGACTCGCATTCTTAATGTAGCAGGAAGTACAGTGCTTAGCACGAAATGTTGTTCCTTTTACATAATTAAAAATCTTGATGATCAATGCCTTCAGAATTTTCATTAAAGTAATCATTTATTCTGTTCAGATTTAAACTATTTTTCAATTAAAATGCAAATGGTTAATGAAGGCTTTTAAACTAAATACTGTGTATACATAGGAATGTGTACACAGAAATATGATACACTTAGGCAGTGCCCAATGTCAGATATTTCAGAGGATGAGATAAAATATTTGATGTGCACTAAATCACAGCTTTGCTTTATCTAGCCAATGCTATGTATTTTTTGCAGCTCTTTGGTCATTCCTAATCACATACTGAAAGCATAAAAATACATGTAGCACTTAAATATGCATCATCATAATACAATGGGATGTTTGGGATAAATAATAAATATTCTTGAAGAGACACATAAGGGAAATCCATGATATGCATAATTATATTTACAGTCAGCAAGATTAATTTGTTGGTGCTGGCTGACAGCATTCTTGCTTTAAGATATAATTTCCTTTAGAGGGAGCCAGCATTTCAGAAATGTGGATGTGATGAAACACTGATCAAAGAGAATCCAACCAAAAGAAAGAAAATCAGAACAAAGATTTGAAAAGAAACAATATGTTTCCTTCTTTATTGTGTAGGACAGTCTATGGGCCAAACCCCAGACTGCTAACGTGGGTTTAATTTATTTTCTCAGTCAGATGAGGTAAATGTGACTTTTGCTATTGATTGCAAATGTTCTTGTTTTCATAGTTTTGCATGACCTCGAGGTAAAGTTAACACTGAAGTTTTTTTCCCATGTCAGGATACACCATCTGTATTTCCCTGAACATGAAAAGATGGTACTAAAAGTTCAGATGACATTGGTGAAAAAAGATTACTTTGATTTTCTTTTACAGATGCCAGGTTATGTTTAGTTTTGCAGTGAATTTAGGATTCACTGAAAATTTTATTCTACTTTCTTGCCTTAAAATAAGTTTAATACTTGTTTTTTGTGTACAGTCAGTTATTTAAAGCAAAGTTACCTGAAGAAAAACAATGTAAATCTGTAAATCTGGCATTGTTTAGCAGCACTCCTGTTGTTTCTGATGAACTGGTAGCGCATAGAGCCAAAAACCACAATAGAGTTTGTAGTATTTTCCAACATTCAGAGCATTATCAGAACATTTTACTGCTGTAGTTGATATTTGCAACACCTTTATAGGATAGGAATGTGAACAGTTTCCTTGTCATAATGGTCTCTTTCTAGAGAGGATAAAATAGAGGTGGAGGTAACTTGCACCACATGGCAAACTCTGTGATTATTCTCTATGCTGCACTCTCTTCCAAAAGCTTTTACTTAATGAAAGTATGATTTGATTGACACTGTTACTAAAAAGGTTCTGATTCTTTATCAATTACATGTGGTAAACATTTTGCTACTCTTTTTTTTCCTTTTCTTTTTTGTGGCATGACTTATAATAATCCAATGTAGGAAGTAAGCAATCATCCACTGGAGCTAATAAAATGATAGATTGAAGTTTAGCATTATGTTTAATATTGTGCATAGATGAAGCCTATGAATAATCCCTTTAATTGGAGTGGAATTACTCCTAATAATATAATGCTGTATTTGCTTACTTGAATCACTGAATTGGAGCCATGACCTTTAAGCAGTTACTTCCACTTTAAGGAGAAACTTAAAAACACAGAAAATGAAAATTTGACTTAATCCCACATTGCTGTCAGCCTAGAGCCCTAAACTGAATCTTATCTTAATAATAAATGGAATGGTAAAATAGATGGTAAATTATTTTTAGGATTGAGCCACAGTACTTTCCTTTCCACAAAAAAAAAAAAAAAAAAAATTCAATAGTAGAGTCTAAACAAACACAGGATTAGAAAAATGTCTGTGAATAGCAGAAAGTAAAAGGTTTTTGTTAGGACAATTTTTGAAAATAATAAATTCTACTTTAGTATAAAGTAGCAAAGAGGGTGTAAAGATACAAAGCCTTTCAAGTTGTTAAGTATAGAAAATAAGGATTTACTTGCTAATTATAAATGTTTCTTCACCGCTGATCCAAACTCTCACAAATTCTCCATATGTCTTATTGTAGTAGTTGCAGGCATTCCCCACTCCCATCCAGAGAAATCTCCCGTGTGAGAGGAGGGGACCGATTCCCATGCAGTATCCTGGCCCTAAGGAACAGGGGAAGAGAGGTTTGGTCTCAGCAGTGCTCACAGACAGAAAACACCTCTGAGCAGCTCCCTTCTGAAAGGAGGTTTTTAACATGACAGCCACAGTCTGTGCTGGGCAGCTCACACCAGCAGCCCTGGTCTGAAACTGTCTCAGGAGCTGCAGCTGTGCTGGTGAGGTCTCAGTGTCTGAGGAAGCCTGTAGTGCTTTCAGTGGTACCACAACAAACATTCATTGCTGATTTGTACAACTTCCAGCTGCTGCTTGCTGCTGGAGGGACAATGGCTCCATCCTAGAATGAAGAAATGATCTTTTGGGCAATGGCTCCATCCTAGAGAGAAGAAATGCTCTTTTGGGCAAGGGTCTTTGCCCAGAATTTCATTCAGGAGTCACCGTGCTGGTTTAGGGTTATTCTGGTCCCACACCTGTGAGAGATGGTGCACTGCTCTCCTTCATGCAGCAGGGCATTGCATCTGGTGAAAAATAAGCTGAGCCATTGTCTTGTCTAAACAAACCCCTGAAAGATTACAGAAGGGAAAGGAAATTCGATGTTTTTCTGTTCTGGAGGGTTTTCAGTGCTGAAGATAGAGAAAGATTGATACCCTACTAAAACCTGAATGGCTTCTTAGATAACTGTTTAGAGTAAGGTAATTTAGAGAGACTGAAACTTTAAAACATATAAAAAGTAATTTATAATGCACATAAAAATGACAACATACTGACTTTGTAAAATAGTACTATATCTTTTTAGCATGCACAAAACAAAGCTGAAAACTAAATGTCATATGGTCAAACCACAACTATTCTGGAAGTTCTGAAGTTAAAATAAGCTTGATTACCTTTTTCAGGAATTTTTAAAAAACATGCATTATTTTAACTGATGCATAATAAATTTTGTTGTCATACCATAATTATTCTGCATTAATTTGTCACTTAAGTTTGAGTAACAAACAAAAATTACCTTGAAAACTTTTATGTGGCACAACAGCTAAAGTTAATTTACCTGGTATTGATGAAGTCTCTTCATGAGTCCATATTAGAAAGAGAAAGCACATGAGGATGAGAATGGGCACTGTGGCCACGGGCATCGTGTCTGGCACCAGGCTGGTGATGTTGTAGTGCATGGGATTCAGAGTTTCCAGGAGCATCTCTTCCAAGAGGCTCTGCTCTGCTTCAGAAAGAGAGAGAGAAGGGGGGACAGGGGCAGAGGCTGTCAAAGCTCAGGTGTGCTCAGCTTTGGTACCTCTCAGCCCCTTTGTGGTTCCTACAAATGAGCAAACCAGCTCTGGACGTGGCTTTATAGCGAGTGTCTGCCTGGTGCTTGCTGGGACAAGTTTCATCACAAGTCAAGAGAGACATGAAGCAGACACAACTTTTGCTTGGGAATAACAAAGGTTTTCTGGCCTTGATGTTGAGGCATAGTTTTGGATATTTTGGCTGACAGACCTTTTATCTCTGATACCGGCTTGGCAGGCCGACTCTGAGGTTTACTCCTTGCAAACCTCTAACCAAAACACAAGAAATTAAACTTTCAGCACGTGTGGAAGCATTGAAGGAGTTCACTTGCCAGCTTTTGTCTGTCTTAGTTAGCTGTTCCCTTCCTGCATGCCTGTAGTGCCAGAGGTCCTACATTTCCAGAATAACTAGGGTAGGTTTCAATGATTCAGATAAAGCACCCCAGTACCACAGTTTTTTGTTTGAAACATGTATTGTAGCTTTTTTAATTGCTGACCTTTGAGTGTAACATAATGTAATATAATGTACTGTGCTTCTTGATGATTTTTCTGTTAAATACTTTGAAAAAGATAACATTTGCCATAACAAACAGGATCACAGATTGTCTGTTGCCATATTTTTACTCAGGCTATAACAAGCCCTCAGCACAGGAAAGAAAAATCCAAGGATAGCCAACAGGTCTCTTATGCATAGAGGGAATAGAAGGATTAATTCAAAGGTTTTTTGCATGCTTTTGAATTTAATCATAAAATATAAGAAGTTATTGTACCTGAGAATGAATATGTGTGAGTAGGAATGTGAGTGAGAACTCATTTAACCATGGAAAGATACTGCTTGAACCTGCACAATATTTTATTAATCAAACATCTTAATTCTACTCTGGCAATAACTAAGAAGAGATTTGTTTTGCTTCTTCCTGCAACAGTATTTCAAATTTGAAGGATATATTTACTTAGCAGGAAGCTTTCAGATACAGTTTACTTTCAGCAAGTGCTTTCTTTTTTGTCTTGTGCTTTGGTCTCACATGGCAGAAAAAATGAGAGTTTGCTTTGTAGTGGCCATCAGTGCTATAATTATATTAAACTAACCAAGAATGGGTTAGATGCTTTCTAGATAGTGAGAGCTCTGGTGTTTATGGTCAAAGGAGGAAATGTGTGGGGTGCAGCAAGGGAATATGGGGAAAGGGAGTAAGCAGTGGTTTAAAACCTTGCAGGTGCATGCAATGCTCTCTTTTGGATGTTTTGTGTGCCAGGCTTCTGGGGGTTTTATGATCCAAAATCTGCCAGGTGCCCTTTCAGAAACAGCCCTGCAATTGCGATAGAGAGCAGCCCAGCCCTTCTGAGGGTGCCAGGCACAGCTCACACCCTGGGTACTTCCAGCTGTTGTGCTGTCCTGCATGCTGAGGAAAAAAGTTTGTGATCACCAGCATTTTTATCATGCAGTGGTGTTTATTAGTTTTGATTTCCTTGAGTGCTGTTTCTCACCACAACAAAGGCATGCCTTGTATATGTAAATATTTTATCACCTTCTGTCCCTTTCACTAGTAAGAGTTTACAGCATTATAGAGGAGAAATAGCAACACTTGGAGCATATAGTCCCATTTTTATGTTGATTTCTCTCTGAGTCTGCATAAACTTCATGTTTGTAATTCATTGCCACAGGCAATGATAGGCATTTATTTGTTGATTTTTTTTCATCTCCAAGACATTCTGGTGTGTGCACATTAATTTCACTGACTCATATTCACTGTGAAGACAAGCATGGAGCTGGTTATACATTTGGGTGTTGTGAAAGGAACCAACTTCATACCTCCCAATGTGTATCTATGAATATTGTATCTGCAGGGTGAGCCCTGGGAGAGTTTGAAGCTCCTGATATGTTTGCACAGTGTACTTTGCAAGTATGAGTCTCCCCCTTTTATTTTCTAAAAAATCAGCCCTGAGATTTGATCTTTTTCAGCTCTTAAATACTCACAGCTAAAGCTTATCATTGTTTTGACAGTGGAATGCAGGGAGGTTGCTCTTTTTTCAAAATATACAGATAACAATGGACTGGGGTTTAGCTTCTTGATTGCCCCAGCTTCATAATTTTATAGTTTTTAGTAAAATTTTTTTTTTCTATTTCTGTGTCTGACACATCAGTGTGCACCTTGCTGTTAAATTTATAATTTTAATATCCTGGATTGTGCTGTTGTGTAGGTAAAAGTATTAAAGGCAAAATATTAAGTTTGAATCCTTTTTACACTCTTGACCTGATCTAAAACAGTCTTTAGACAAAGACATTAAACTGTTGACATTTCCTGTGTTGAGGAGTTTGCTTCATTTCAGTGAGTGTGATTGAAGCAGACTTTCAGGGTTTGCATTTTTAACTTCTTTTATTTTTTTTCAATGCAAAAGCCAGCTGGGCCATGAAAATTCTCAATAATACTTCTGCTTATCCTACTTTTTATTCATTGCATCTTTTAAGAACTGCTCACGAGTTAAGTCTTAACTCAAAAAACCTCACCCAAACCCATTTGGGTAGTGACTGAGCAGACTGAGAAAGTTAGAAATGGAACTGAGTTAGAGTGCCCACTGTGCATGAAAGAAGGTTTCTCTAGTCTTGCTCTTTTTGTCTTTTCTGCTGTAATTTTCCTTTCCTTGCAGCAGGCAGAGGTTTCTCAGATCAAGGGGTTTATTGGTTCTGATTGTTACTTATGTAGTGGAGGAAGGATGGAACAAAAAAAGCTTTTAAAATCCCACTATCTAGTGGGGGAAAGAGACTTATTATAGGAAAGTGCTTTTGTGGGAGAATAGATGGGTGTGCACAGGTTATCTGACTGACAGAAATTACAGATCTCAACACCTGGGAAAGCAGTTGCTAGCAGAGATTTAGAATTCTGATTTTTGAGTCTTGGGTACAAAGCACAAGGAGAATATTCTAAGTTCTGTTAAATGTTTTCTTGCTAAAGGAAATGTGAGGAATGATGTCAAGGTCCACAGTAAAGACAAAAGCTCATAGATCTAAAGCAGAGCTGTATTGACACCTCTTATTCTGGTTAGAGCTTAGAGACTCTGTCAGTAAAAGAGCAAATTCATAAAATCATATTATAGAATTGGAGCTAAAAATCTCTTTTAATTTTAGAAGGAGTTAATAAAAATGCCTGATAACTCTTGAAGAGCCACTCTTGTGTCCTGGAGTTGTTTCCTTTGGATTGGTTCATCTGTCAGGAGAGAAAAAATTCTGCTACTTATTATAAATTCTCAACTATTAGTGAGCCATATTAGCAGCATTTAGAGCAACTTATCTAGGTTTAAACAGTTTGGAAAAATAAACAGATTTATTTCACCCCAAACCCATTTTGTTTTACAGATTTGCTCCCATTGTACCACAATGTTTGCCAATGTTGATAGAGACTGAAGGAACACAATACCTCTGAAAGCTAAAAGAGTAGGATTAAATTGATTTGAAATGGGTATTTTTCACCAGGTGTGCAGCATATGTCACATCCCTGATAGAGGAATTCTCTTGTTTCCTTGAAGGGCTGTGAGGTTTAAAGCTGAGAACACGTCAGGAGGCTTTTTTAACTTGAGAGTGCTTCCCATTCCTTGTAAGGTGAGAGGTAAATTGCTCTGTAAGCATCTGGCTGCACATTTTTCTAGTGTCACCCTGGATTCTGTGGTCTCTTCTAGTTCTTTGAATCTCTCAGGATGCAATGAGGATGTCACTGCAAGTTTTCCATCAGAGTTTATTGGTTATCTCATATTGCATTCCTCTTGTGACATTTTTTTTCTTTGATCCACAGTGCTTTTTTTCTTAATTACTTTTCATTTGTTTTATTACTTAATTATTTTTATCTCTTAATAATTTTTCACTGTGCTTTAGTCACCTGATCCTTTGCATCTGTCACACATCTCTCATTACAGATGGGTTTGCAGTCCCAATGTGCAGAGCAGACATTTTAAAGCTTGGTATTTTCATTACTTTGCTTCTGAAGCACTCTGCCTTGCTTAGGGTCTATTTTCTACTTTTAACTCAATCCTCTGCATCTCAAAAGGAAGATAAATATAGTAAAATGTGAAAATGAGGGAATAAACCCCTTTTTCAGTAATTTCTAATGTTTGAGTCAGTGGGGTGGAATTTGTGTAGCTGTAGAGGTCTCTCACATCTAATTACTATGGAAATGTATTCTAGCAGTGTTGAATGATTATTATAGCCTTGTAGAATAGTCCTGTACCACTTGATTACTATGAAATTTAATCTAAATAGCACTTACAACTTCATCTGTTGTTTAGGTTAGTGGAGGAGGAGGAAGAGAGGAGGAAGAGATGACAGCTTTCAGCAGAAGCTCGGAAGTGGGAATTTAGTAATGCTCATCCTGGCAATCTCAAGGGGCTCTTGACAAGTAAATGAGGAGGTAGAAGCCTAGTGTTGTGTCAGAGGGCAAGGGAAAGAGAAATACAGAACACAGCCATGATTTGTGGTGTTGAAACAACGTCTGTACCGTGAGATCAGCAAGATTGTTTTGATACCTATGCTATTATTTGGAATTTTGTTTTTTAAATTGTGGTGAGTGTTCTTATGACAGAGTTACCTTGTTTCACAGCTGGATAGGATCTATCCCAAGAGCCTGCTTCTCTGAAATTTTAAGTTCTATCAGCTGCCTTTGATTTGACTTGTAAAATGCTGCTGCATTGTTACAGGGCTGCTGGTGGCCACAATTCTATCTGCTCCAGAGTCCACAAAACTCAACTTCTCGTCACCCTTTCTACTCAAGGTGTGCAGTGAGTTCCAAGGTGCAGAGAAGTTGGGAATTGAAAACTTACAATTACCATTGTAAATGTTGAAATTCCTGCTGTTTGAGACAGTTTGGTCAATCAGTTTTCTCAGGACCACCCAGTGCTGACATGTGACTGGAAATGAACTGGTCACTAAACCATTTGCCAAGGAAACAAATGCATTACAAATATCTTCTATAAATGTAGGACTGCACTTGAATATTACTGTTTGTTTGGATTACTGTAGTAAGAACACTGCCTTTTTTTTTTTTTTTTTTGTGCCTTTATATGGTGGCTGAGGTGTGATTTAGAAAAATAACTTGCTAGTTTTAGCATTTTCACAGAAGGTTTTGTTGTTGCTGACAAATGTCCATGAAAATATCATCCACATGAGGTGGTACAAGGGCTGCATGTGAAACAAACCATCTCCTGAAGCACAGCAGGTGTGCAGGTGTTTGTAACCCATCAAAAAGAGCTCTGGGGTTCTGCAAACTTCTGCAGTAGTGACAGGACTGGAATTTACCTCCTGTCAACCTCAAAGTTTCATTACAACACCACTCTAAGCTCTAATTAACTCAAAAGTAACCAGAACATGAATTGTGGATGGCAACTGAAATCACCTAAAGTGCTTTTTGTCAGACTCCTTGCTATGGCTGTGGCAAAGCACACCTGTGTGAGGAGGGTTTTCTGTAGGGAGCTGCTGTTGGCTTCTGTTACTACATGGTAGGTGTTTTGTTTCTAATTTCTTAAATAAAAAACAGCTCTCTTTACCATAGTTGTGTTTCTGCTCTACTTTTACTGCAAGCAAATACCTTGATCAATTTAAGCAAAAAGTTAGCTGACACAGAAGGAACAACTCTCTAAGAAATATGAGTTGAATTTTTGAGTTTTTTTTCCTCTGGCTATAAATATAATGTGTTATATCAAAGTATGTAAATTAACCATGAAGAAAAGTTTATCTGTGTATTTAAAAAAAGAAGACTAAGAAAGAATGCATGACAATTCTCAAACCATTCTTTTTGCAAATGACTTTATTAATCAGATATCATTATTAAATGAGATATAGCAGCTAGAAGAAAGACAGCACTTTTCCACAGCAAGCACCAACTGAGATATATCAAGTTTTGCTAGAATAAAAAAATCCCAGGGTCAGTTCCAGGCTTGTTCTGCCTGTTTTTTATCCTCACTTTTTAAATCTCACTTGCAATCCATTTTTCCATGCTGTGACAATGATGCTTGGAAATGTCAGTTTGTCCAAAATTTACAACTTCCCACTTAATTCTACATTGCTGTGCAGCAGCAGCTGGCAGGGTCTGTCCCATGCTGTGTATTCTACCATAACTTTGTTGTGGTACACATGAAAAAATCCACTTTAGTCAAAAGAATTAAATCAGACACCACAGAAACTCTGAACAAGTTAAACCCCAGATTAACTTTTTTAATCTGAGGGGCCCATATCTATAAAAACTGGAATGATTTAATATTTTTTTGATGTAGTGTAAACAGCTTGAAATGTTGCATGAAGTGAATGCACTTTCTTAGGATAACTATTCTGCAAGAACACTGTGCTGTTTTTTAAAAGAGAAACTTTGTAGAATACTTGCAAAATATATAGCATATTACTGTTGTTTTACTACCAAGAATTTGGCCAAAGACCTGCATATTTTCTACTAAAAAAAAAAAAAAATCTCTGTTTAGATAGTGACAGCATATAATTTCCACAAAGATAATTACAGCAGCAGACCAAAGCAGCTCCAGAAGGCATACTTCCCACTCAAAATAAAAATAAATCTCATTTATGTAATGTCCTACCCATGCTGTTTGAAGAAAGATGCTAGAATATGAATTGAAAATGTACCTGTGTCTTCTTGTTACTTCTGGATTTCTGCCGGTGGAGAGTGCTGTCCTGGCTGCTGCTGTGCTCCTCTTAAAGGTCTGGATAGGATTTCTGGTGATCACTCTCTGAAGCATCTTTTATGCAGGTGCTTCTTGTTGCTAAGAGATCAGTTGCTTGGAGATGGAAGTTTGTTTATTGTTATAGATCACGGGCTGTTGCTTTGAAAAGGAAATTTTGTAATTTTACCTCCACAGCTCGCTGTATCTGCTGCCAAACAGTCAATGACAGAGACACACATACCTAGTGCTGATTAGAATTGTGACTGGAGAGTAAAACAGAGAATTAAACAAAGTTCATAGTTTGTGTTTAGTGGCTCTGAACAAGGAAAGAGATTTGTCATTTAACTGGAGATACAACTAGTGGAAATTATAATAACTCTTTGCTGAGTGTATCTAAATGTATTTTCAATTTCCAACAGCGAGGAAATCCGAAAGTTTTATTTTGATATAAGAATGTGTGAAGTTGTCAATAGCATTGTCTAGGACACAATCCTTCACTGGCATTGGACAGGACTGACTGCTGTCCTATATATTTTGTATGTGCTGTTTGCTTTTTGTTCCCAGTTGTTTAAATAATTCCTCAGAATGATTATACAAACTAAAGCTGCAAGCTCTGCTTTGTGGTTCTTCTCCTTTTTTGCTGTAGTTTAGGGCAACTCAAACAAACTTAATTTCCAATAGTTTTGAAGACCTGCATTATGTGATTACAGGAAACATTAATGTCCAAAGGTCTATAAGAAGAGATGTTGATGATATTAATAGAGGAGACAAACACAGAAGCATGAATAAGGTACTTGTGCCTGTTACTGGTTTGAAGCAAGAGAAGTCCAAATTGTCTCAATGTTAGCAATGGGAAATGTTGGCAGGCTCAGCTGCATCTTCTGTAAGTTCACCCCAAAGGGTCCAAACAGACTGTTTTGGGAAATAGTTTTTTTTTGTTTGTTTGTTTGTTTGTTTTTTTTGCTTAGTACTTTCTACTTTAGAAAATTCAGTGACTCAATTCTGTTTCCAGCAAGGCTGAGTTATACCCTGTGGCAGTAGGACACTGGCATCCTTGTCTTCCACTGTCAGGCCACAAATGCTAAAGATTCTTATAAAATGTTTTCATTCTTCTTTTTTTTTTTTTTTTAATTCACTCAAAGCTTTAGTATTACCATTTCTTTAATAAGAAAACTCATCTAATGAGGAAAGTGGTCTCACATTTAAAGAACTGTGATCTCACTTGGAACAGAAGGTATTTAAGGGTTATGTACAAAAATTCCAGTGATGGAATATTTTTAACTCAGGGAAGGATGAAAGAGACCTAGAATTTCTTTGAATGTAAAATCTCTTTTGAGAAGCCTTTCTTTAAATAAATAAATAAATAACTAAATAATGCAGACAGTTTGGGGAGAATAAGGACTGAATTCATGCACAGATTCTTGTGACATTACTGCAACCCCATGGAGGAGACTCAGACTAGACAACCAGAAACAAACCTAATTTGAAGTGGACAGCTGAACTCTTGTTTTTTTTCCATGTGTTCACATGCTTCCATATCTATTTATTATGCAGAAACTTGTTTACAGTCCAAGCATAAGTGGGCAGAACTTCAGTTCCATTGTGTTCTGTGTTTAGAGCTGGACACAGCAGTGGTTACAACTTGTGGCAAAATGTCTGATATTCTGGAAATGTTAAAAACGCTTTGTTTTATTCAAATGGACTTGATGGCTGGTTGTAACTTTTGGGCCGACCTGAATGTTTAGGGAAAGGTCATGCATTAGTTTTGGTGAGGGTTTTTTTGGTTGTTTGTTTGGTTTTTTGTTGTTGTTTTGGGGTTTTTGGTTTGGTGTTGTTGTTTGTTGTTCAGGATTTTTTTGTTTGGTTTTGTTGTTTTTGGGTTTTTTTACAAGCCAACTGTATATTCTTATTGTTTGTAGACTAGGGATATTTACATTCTGGAGGAGCTGGGATTTGGATTGGGTTTGGTCCATTGCATGATGCATTTCTCATAGATTCTTAATGTGGGCAAGTTAATATAAGTGATCAGTTCTGAGGCAGATGAATAATTGCTTCAGAGACACCAAATTAAGAAAGCCTGGTATGAGAAAGCTCTCACAGAAAATTTCCATCTCTTTCCCATGACTTAGAGCTGGTTTATGGCATTGGGTGGTGTTGTGGTTTCAGCTGCTGAGAAGAACAACAGCTTGTGTTGAACTTTCTGTGCTGTGTTTTCTGGTTGTGTTTTCCCTTTGCGTTCCCCCCATGTTTTTTCAGAAGCCAAACCTGGTCCTTGTTGGCTCTGCAAACCCCCCATTCCTTTGGTGTTCTGCTGAGGAAGGGGCAAAGGGAAGCTCTGGCACTCCCAGTGCTTGTGTGCTTGCAGCCACCCCTCACTGATGGGGTTTTGTTTCATTGGTGATGGGTCAGGTTAACATTAGAGCAACTTAGCTGGTGGTAAAAGGGCTCTCAAAGGCATTGCTTTCATTAGTGATACATTGAAATTAAAACAGATATTAGCTTTATTTGGAACCACCTAAATCCCTAGATATTCTTTATTATACATGCACAAAATAAACTACTTAAATACTCATTTTTAAAAGCTCATCAGAATGATGAGTTTAGTGAAATAAGAAGTTAATATAGGGAATGAACTGAAAAAAATTTAGTTTTTTTCTTTGTCATCACGTGTTGGTAGAAGTTTAGGGGAGACCAAGAATGGCCAGTTTCTCACACAAGCACATTCTTATTCTTTGCTCCATGATAATTTATTTAACCAAAAGTACCTGTAAAAGTAAAAATTAAAAAATCTGTGAAAGTTCCTTCTTCTGTCAGTGATATGTATCTACTTACTGATACAAGGAATTTAAGTTTGAACTCAAGGGTAGGAAGCTGATTAAGGTTGTCATGAAGTAGTCTCAAAAGGGGTAAAATAGCATGAAAATGATTGTTTATATTTAACCTAGGTTTTTTCAAGACTGACTTCTGTGGGGTGCAGCTTTAAATCAAATAATATTTCCATATACCAGAGAAAATGTATCTTTCTCTCATGCCAAAGAATTCCTGGAACTTTGAATAATTTGAGAATGATTGGACTTGTTGTTCACTACAAAGGTCTATGTTGAATACTACAAATTGTTCAGAGCCTGAGTAGGCATTCACTGTATTAACAAAGTTGGGGTTTATGCCATTAAAAAAAAATAAAGCAGGATTTTTTTTTTTTTTCTGGTTCTACATATTTCACAATAGGCTGTTGAGGGAAGAGGATGCAAAATGCTCTTCATAGCTGAGCAGAAGGGGATGTAACCTTCTAGGGACCCTGTGGCTCATGTAACAACACTGATTAGAGGGGGGTTTTAGGAATAAAGGCTTGAATCTCCCCTAGTAACTATGTAGAAAGAAATTGCTTACCTTAAATCAGTGGCAACAAAATCACTGGTAGAAGAATCAGTATTATGAAACTGGTAAGAAGGCATCAGGCTCAGATCTTGATTCTTTTTGTGTCCTGGTGGTTTCAGTGCAGTCTTGGGGGTGTGAGGGAAATTCTTGCTTTGCCCCAGGGATGGACAGCCACTGGTGAATCTGACCCTGATACACTCCTGCTATGTGAGCAAAGGAAAGAGGAAACAGAGACATCTGGACATGGGCTGGCAGCACAAGGTCAAGCTGGAGACCCATGGAGGTTGTTGATCCATCCTGGATATTGGACAAAATCAGATCCCAGGAGGGGAGTTTAAACAGGGGACAAATATGTATACTTTCCTCTCTGTGCCTTTCCTTCCCTCTATAAAAGTAGAGGAATCTAAGGTGGCATTCTTGGACAGCCCTGTTTGCAGTAATGGCTGCTTGTCTGTCCTAGGAACTTGAAGAAAAATGTAATTTAACAGTCCATTTTATTTCTTCATTTTCTTTCCATTTCCCGTGTGTGATACTTTCCTGTACCCTTAACAAGTCAATTATCAGGTACTGAGAGAGCTGAGACTACTGCAAGTGCCTGTTTTCAAATACTTCCAGTGCTAATTTATAATTTTGCTGTGTGTCAGCCAGGGGAGCAGGTGATGTTCAGCCCGTCAGGTTCTTTCCCTGACGAGCAAAATTGTCCAACAAAACATATGTGTGTATAAAAACATATCAATTCCTTAAAATTGTGTCACAGATTTTGAGTCTGTTTCAGTCCATTGTTACTGAAGAACTAGTAAGGCACAAAATGCTGCAGAATGTTTGCAGGCAATCAGCTTTTATCCATTGCCTTCATTTCCAGCCACACTTCAGTGCTGCCCTGGGGAATGCCTGGGTGCTGCTCTAAACAGCTCCTTCATTTGGCAGCATCCACTGCATCCTGAAACCTGTTCATAACCCCACCATGACTGCTTCTATTCCTTGTTATAAATGCATCCTTTCAAAGAACAGTATGTACATAGGCAGGTATATTTTGTGTACATAGCAGGTGTATTTTGTGTACATAGGTGGGTGTATCAGTTGTGTTTTGAGGGAATTAATAACAAACAATACTGGAAATCACTCATTTCATATTTTATATGGGAATTTTTCTTGTGCAGTCTCTTGCAAGAAGCTGTCTTGTTTGGCCTTTCAAACATTATATTCAGTACAGAGATGAGCTTTCTCCTCCCCAGCAGAATTTTCTTCATGCAAACTGGAGTTTGACTTCCCTACCTAATGCCATTTTAAAAAGATCACTGCAGTACTCTCTATCAATATATTTGGTTGGGCCCTTTTATACTGCCCAGGTTTTAGCTTTCATTTCTACCTTCAGGGGGTCTATACTGCTTGTTGCTCTAACACCAGGCAGATTTGGCCATTCTGTTTCACAAATCTTGACAATTCTCTTCCCAACTTATTGCCCAAACCCCCAAACTTTGGAGTGTGTTGGGAAGTGTGAGTGCTCAACATCTAGAGTGTCATGGTCATCAGAGTTTCAATAAATAACATCAGCTCTTATTCTGGAAGGAAAGAAAAGCCTTAGGAGAAGCTCATTATATTGTCAGGTACAACACAATCCATAAGAGCCTCTTGAAATCTTTCTGCCTTAACTGCCTGGAGACAGTTACAAGTTTTCAGACACCACCTTTGGGTACTTGGGGCTGGGTGTTTATGGTTTTGGTGAGTTTCTTTTTGGTTGTAAATGTTGTTGATGTAAGGAGCTTTAGAAAAGATATTCTATGTGGGCTTGAACACTTGAAAAAATCTCTTCAGTGATTCCTTTTATCTGGAACAAATGCAGGAAAACCTGTCAGTTCTCAGTATGACCAAATGCAGCTCCTTAATTTATGAACATGTTTTAATTTTCTTAAAGACAGGTCTCATGTGATGTTTGTGTGCTTTGGGCTTTAATACAACCATTCTTCCCCTGAGTAATCCATATGTGAGGAGGTGCAGAGCAGCCAGGGGTTGAGCTGGTTTTTGAGGGTCATTTTTACAACAAATCTGTAAGGAAGACCCTCCTAGTCTTAGGTAAGGAACCTCAAACCTGGAGAGGTGTCTCTGCTCAGGGGGAGAGTCACCTGCAGGGCAGTCCAGGGGCAATTGAGAGGAAGCTTGAGCTGGACTCATCCAGAGCTCTGTCATTAGCAGGAGGTCTCTGTGTCCTGGGAAGCTCAAGGGGAGATCTCTGCCCTGCAGCCCAGCAGGGAGGGCTCAAAGGCAGCTCACTCAGGCTCCCACATTTAAGGAATGAACTGTTTGGCTCAGTCAAGTGACAAACATTCAGAAGATGTGCAGGGACTCATTGCATTGCTGCTCACTGCACCCTCCTCCTCTTGGGGTGTCCTGGAGGAGTTTCTGACCCAGCTATGGATCAGACTTTTGCCTCCTTTGGGGCCAAACCTCATTTTCTTAAGCAGGCAAATGCATCTCTCACACTTCCCCCCAAAAATCACTCTTCTCATTTTGTCCATATCAAATTGATAGAATAGCAGTAAAAACTCCTAATGAAAGCCAAAGTGGAAAGAGTTAATAATATAGATATTTTTCTCCTATTTGTCTGCCTACATAAGTTCAAATCTTCAGACTATTGTAGACCACACTTATTAATTCAAGAAGAACTACCTATTTTGAAGAAGGGGACAGCATGTTCTTGTCACAGGCAGAAGCATCTGTAATGGTGCATTATAGGAACAGGTCATGGATGCACTGTCTAAAACTAACTCTTATATTTATTAAGAGCCTGAGCATCTACACTTTCAGCTTGTTAGCTGGTCAACTTGTTTTCATTTTATTCCTTCTCCTGAACTGGCATTTCAGCTGGTGAGAAAAAGAAAGAGGTGTGTGAAGATTTTTGTCCTTGATGTGCAAGAACTAGTGAGGACTATCTTAGATTTTCTGTCTTTGTCCGTGGGCATAAAACTAATTTGAGAGCAACACTCTGGGGAGTGGAGAAAGGTGCTTTGAGAGACAATCTGTTCTCTTGTCATGGAAAAATGTGCAAGATGTTCAAGCAGTTTAGATTCTTCAGATTCTTCAGATTGTGACAGGATTCTTTGTAAGTTAAATACTCTGTCTTTTTTCTCCTTGTTTTTTTTAAGCTCTGCTATCAAGGGGATATTTGCAAGTCTTATACAGTGTTCTTTTATGTGATGTCTGCAATAAAGGTGACATAAACTTGTAAACTTTTGAACTGCTTCCCCTGTTTTTTCCCCCACTTACCATTTACTGGTGTCACATTTAGAAAAATGCTCCAGTATCCACTCACTTTTCCTAAGCAAACTTCTGTTATTTGACAGTTATAGTGGGAACATGAATCCACTGCTCTTTCATTGTATCCTTTTAAATGGTCACTTGGATATATTGTGGGATGATTTAGGCAACATTTGTTAAAAAGTGGGGATACCTTCCATGAAAAGTTCAAAACAAACTTCCTAAAGTTTTGCTGAAAAGGAAGCACAGCCAAAGCTCCCAGCCCTGCTAAGAGTGCTTGGGAAGCAAGAGAATTTGCAGTGCTGAAAGGTGCTGCAGGCATTTTCTCAGTAGAATTAAAGCACTGAATCCAATACTCAAGTTAACTTGGAAAGAAGGTGCATGGCCATGAGGTGAAAATTCTGCTAACCACTTCTAGCTGTTCTGAATTCTCTAATCTGCTTCTTCAAGTGCTTTTGGTGGTATCAGTTTCTCTCTTAAGACAGCTTTGGCAGCACAATCTCTGAAATGAAGAGGCTCCTTGGAAACCTCTCTGCACCTGCTTTGGACCATGCAGAGCATACTGCTTGTAGGACAGCAGGTTTGCAAATGCATTTTCTGTGCACTGGGCTTGTGAGTTATACAAAATAATTTTTCAGTTGTTTTACCTGTCTATCAGAGCAAGTTATGAAGTATTTTGGGGCACATTAGATTCTCATAAAATGTTGTGCTTTTTAAATATATACTGTTTTGGCAAACACAAGTAACAAATGTTTCAAAATGGTCTATGGAGGTAAATCATACCATAAACAATAAATAAATCTAACTTCAAGCTATGTAGAATTTCAGGTTGAAAATGCTTCTTTAAGATAATTCCCACTGTGTTGAAAAATATTCTTTTAACATCCTTTATTATTATGGCTCAATCTTATAAAAGCTGCAAGTCAGTTTTGTAGAAACATGTGTTTTTTGTTTCATGTAAGAGTGTGATGGAATATTACATTTTCATGCTACACAGCACAGTGCAATAATTGTAACCATCTGCAGAGAAAGCTGTGGACAAAGCCAAAATAGTTACCTGTGGCTGTGTAGCAAAACAACCAAAATTGCTCTTTGGTTGTTAGTTCAGAATTCATGACCCAGAATGTATGGCAAATGCTGTGATCTGTAAAAAAATTATCTTTAAGCTGCATGTAAGTATGCTTAGTCCAGGTCATTTCTGATAAGCTCTAAAATGTAAACAAAGCTGAATGTACCATAACCTGCACAGGAAAGAATTATCTGTAATTATGTTTATCAGCCAGTCATACAATGAAAAGTTTACTTGTCCATTGCCAAATTGCTCACAGTTACTGGTGTGTGCACAAATAAAACACAATGTATTTTCTAAAAACCTGCATGTAACAAGATAAACTCAAATTGAACAAGCAGGAGTGAAATTTATTCACCTGAAAACACTTGTTTGCTGAAGATTATGTCTAAGCAGCATAATGGAAGTGGTGCAAAATCCTCTTCAGTCTTTGGTGGAATCCTCAGTTTTAATACCTGAAATGTTCAGAATGGTTACCAATTCTGAATTGAGCTTTTGTGAATAGTCTCCAGCCAGCACTGCACAGGGCAGCACTGCACAGTAATAGCTAAGCTAACTCTGAAGGAAATACCTTGGCAGCAGAATGCTTGTGTTACTTCTCTGCCTGTGATAATTCCCTCTGCTTCTTAGTAAATGTTCTCAGATGAAGTTTCTCTTTTCTGCTTGGGTGACTGAAACCACTGGGGAGTGCAATTGAGAGGAAATCTCCTGGTCTGTATCTTTTTAATGACTTAGATTGTAATTATAGGCTGAGGAGAGGCCAGGTCCAGTAGATCTTCCATAAAACTAAATAAATGATTGATCCAAGGCTTGAGTGATAAGCAGTAAAAATCAGGTTAGAGTGCTCTAAATTATGGCTAATGTTTTTTTAAATTTTTTTAATGAATAACCAAACCTACCACTGTGTCTCTGCTTCACATAAATATTTATGTATTAAATAATCTTCACTTCTACTTCCAGACTCTGTACATACCTGTAATAAATCCTGATCTAATTCTGTAACACATGAATGACAATCCCCCTGCACGAGAGCATGAATTTTAAGGTTAGTGTCTTTCAAGTCTTTCTGACTTGATCTACTTGTTTAGAAAAATCACTATTTTTTGAGCCATGACTTGTGGTATTTCTAGTCCTTTTGTGGTACCTTCAGATCTTTCACTGTGGAGACAAGAAACACAAATTCAGACAGCACAGTCTGAGAGGCTTCTTCCCAGACATGGAATGTGCCAAATTGCTGCTGATGTGGGCTGCAGCTACAATGCTGCAAAGGAACTGAGTATTCTGCCAGTGCCCCCTCCATCCTGTATTCCCAGAACAATCTGAATGTTGTGTCATAGCCATGTGCCATTTGGAGATCTGCACAGACTTGCACATTTTCAGCTCAAACCAAGGCATACACAGCTCTGAAACAAGGGTGCTTGAGGGAAGGGAAGGGAATGTACCCCTTCACCTGGAAAAACCCAAGTGCCTTCCACACTTTCTCCCAGAATAGGGCAAGATACTCAAAACAGTTTTATGTCTGTACATTCTATTGTTAGATGTGCAGCTTTTCTGAAAATTTGGCTTCTAGTTAATTTATACTTAGAAAACCATATTTAAAGTCCAATCTAATAATAAAAATATATATTTTATCTCCTCTTTCTTGCCTAGATTTCCTTTTCTGTTCTGTTCTGACTTGAGATTATGGAGTTACTGGAATAGAGAGAGTGTTTTAGGAAATGTGCCTGAGTAAGGTTTGTTTTAGTATCAGACTTCTCATGAGTGGTAATACTTCTATGAATATGATTAATTTTCCTTAACTGTAGAGAAGTAGGTCTCCTGTCTCCTGGCCCTGCTTTGTTAGAGGTAGAGCAGTCATTTCTAGGAGTGACTCCTGCTGTTCTCAGGTCTGTGGTGCTCACTGAGCTCCCATATCTGTCTGTAAGAGGCACTCAGGTGTCAGGGATAAGCTCATTAAAGGTTCCTCTTTAGTTAATCCAGCGTTTGTGATTTTTATCCTGATCTGGATGGATGGAGACTTGGCAATTTTTTGGTTATAGATGGAAATTTTAACTCTTCTTACTGAAGAAGATCCAATTCTAGATTATTAGTAGATTTTAAAGATAATGCCAGATTGAATTGAATTACTTTAATATAGCTGGTGTTTATTTCATTCTAATGCACGATTTTGCTGTTTAATTATCTTTGTTGCCTCTCTATGTCTTCAAAATTGCAATGGCTTTTCTTATCAGGACCTTAAAAAATGTGTCCTGTGGTTTTTACAGGAGTTGGTCTAGAGTGCCTATAATAATCTACCTTATGCAGCCAGTAGTTTTCTTGTGAGTTTTCTCAGATCACACTGCTGTTCTCCATTTATAAATTATCCCAGTGAAGTTGGTCCATTTTTTCAGCTGTGTTTGCAGCTAAGACTGTGTTCAGTTTTCTCAAAGTCACTGGTAGTAAATTCATTATTTGGCATTTTTTCTGTGTGACATAATAAACAGTGCTGTTATATGGTGCTATTTTCTTCTCTTGGCTACATAAATAGTCTTACAATCTAGTATATTTATGATGTGTGTAGTTATATATCAAATTAATGTGTTAAAAGCACTCAAATAGGCAAAATTATATTTAATCTTCTGTGAATCACAGTGGTAAATATGAATGAGAAAAAGTTGAGGGGAAAAAAGCTGGAATACTATTTATATTCAATGTTTCCTGACTGAAAATCAGCAAGAGCTGCAGAGAGTGGGTTCTAACAAAGAGCTGATCAAAGCTGTGCAATAGTAGTAGTAAGGCAAGGGATGTATCACCATGTACAGTGAGACCATGTGGAGGGAAGTTTTTGAGGCAGAGAGACAATCTTAATTCTGCTCTCTATTATATCCAGCTATTTTATTTCTCCCAATGTGTTATCCCTGATAACAGGGACCACAGAGACATCCACTCTTGCTCCTTGGACAGATTTCTTAAAAGTGGGTGGCATAAGAGAGTTTTCCTAGTATGCAAACTCCAAACTTTTTCTCTGTTGTTGGGATACCTTTACCAAAAAATGTTCTTTGTTGTTTTGTATCTCAACATGGAGATAAGTTTGATGATTTGTTTGATACTGAATATTCAATATTTAATTCCTCACTGTGTTTCAGGGTAGTTGAGGAGTGTCCTTGTCCTTTGGTTCCTCACTGAACTGCAGGGACCTCTGAAAAAGCAGGGACTATTTTCAAGGACAGTCATCTGCATTTCTAGTTGTTCTCACTGTTTTCAGATTTCAGTGGTGGCACACAGATGTGATAGATCTTTTAAGTCACATACTATTTGTCATGTGCTTTGATCATTGCTTTTACTCCCATAATTTAGGTTAGGAATGGCTGGCTGTAGCCATGGTGTCTGAATTGCTCCCTTTCTTTGCTCCTTAACTCTTCTCTGTCTATGGTGCAGCTCTGATTTTTTTTCTAACGTGTTGGAGGAATTCTGAACAGGTTTCTGGGAAAACAGTCTTTAGCTGCCAGTGGCCTGATGATGCATCTCTAAGGCATCTTCCTCCAATTTACTGAATGTTCATTCAAAGACAAGGAGACCTTCTGCTGACACCATTGAATAGTACTCTTTGTGCTGCAGCACTTGCAGATATTTATGGGATTTTTTTTTTTTTTTTTTTGTTCAGAAACTCAAACAACAACTTGGCCTACCTAGTAAGAAACACTTTTTCAGGGGGTCCTAATTTAAGATTTATAATAAGGCTGGATACTCCAAAGTAACAGCTGGCCTATCCTTTCCTCTGCATAAATTTGTTTATTCTTGCAGCTCTATAGTAAGTAGGAATTTCCTGAAAACAGAAGTAATTTTTAAGGTATTTGTGGCTGGTTCCTTGAGAAACATTATATATTTGTGCCACTGAAAAGCACAATACAAGCTTTAAAGGGTTGGGATACTACCCCATCTTTTCCATACCTCCTATCACACAAAATCATGAGAATTATAGCATTTTCTTTTTATTTTTATCTTCTTCATTTTTTTTTTCCTTGAAAAGAAAGCCTCTATCAAATATGCCATAATCTGTGTGGAATGCATGTGCAGAAATGGAGTAGGAGTAATTCTGCTGTGTGTCACTGTTAGAAGCCTGAATTAATTCTGTGGGGTGAAGTTGATCACACAACTTAGCGTGGTCTGAATCACTAAATCTGCTGTTGTGCCTGACCTACAGCAGCTGCAAAGACATTTCAAACCTACGTGTTCCAGTTTTTCTGGACATGAATATGCCAGGAACTAATATCAAAATCAAGCTTTTTCTTGCACATAGTCAGTAGCCTTTTAATATTTCAAAGCTAATTCTTTGCTGCAGAAACGATGTTGGTTTCAGTGCCAGTGATTTGGATGGAGCAGCTGTGCCTCACATGGTTCCAGCCAGGGGAGCAGGGGTGAGGAGAAAGGGCATTGACAGCTCTGGCTGGGGCTTCTTGCCTGGGTACATCCATGCTGAACCTGTGGCTGCAGCAGTCACCAGTGTCCTGTGCCAATGGAAAGCACAAGGAATCTACTGAAAAGCCTTAACTGTTCATCATTTTGACAGGCCAAAGGATGATCTTCCCTTTCTACTTTGTAGGTTTGGAATGTAAAATGTAGCTTTGGGATTGTAGAATGAATATATCAAACCTTCGGTGTATTTCTGAAGAAGAAGGGAGATGCAATAAAATCTGTCATTCATCATGGCAGGTTATGAAAGATTTAAAAGACCTTTTTTTATTTTGCTTTAACTAGTTCAGGAAAAAAGATTACATTCTTTCTGATAGCATTCATAAAAACTATAACCTGTATAAAAGCTATAATCTTTCATGGCATCATCAGAGGCATTTTGGCTAACTGTCTTATAGGAACATCATTCTCAGCATCTTGGTCCTTCTTCCAGTATTATCCACCCAAGTAAAAAGAATGTTCCAATTTCCAGTGTGCTTTTTCACTGGGACAATTGCCAAAATAGATGAGATTTTAGTAATAACAACTTCTACAAAGTAAAACATCACTGGGAACATTAGTTAAGTGTTACACCATCTGAATACATTGTCAACTTGAGAATAATCAAGGAATATTTTTTATTATACACATAGAGAGTAATTTGGATACAAAAATACCTCTTCTGTTAAAGCTATGTTTTATTTCATGGAAATTTATTTCAGCTCTGTGGAAATTCTAAAAAGTACAAACATAGTGTTGCCTCTGCAGTTTGCATATTGGTAGCTTCTTTCTGGTTCCAGTGTTACTTGGACAGATTTATGTGACCTTTGTGTGCCCTGTCAGTTATGATGCACAGTTATGTTAGGACGTGCTTTAGAGACACAGACTCTGAAATGCCAGGAAATAATTGAAGTGCTGCTTGCTGGCACCTTACCTAACTGAGAAAATGATGAGTCTTGGGGATAACACTTCTCTCACATGGGTTTAAATTGTTACTGAGCGAGTTTTTTGTTTGTTTGTTTTTTGTAAGAAAATAGCAGTAAGGTTTCTAGAATTTACCAACAGCATTCCCAAGCTTCCATTCTGCTTTGCAGATCACCATTGGGACCATTGTTTTTTATCATGGAGGAGGAACAGAGGAATTGAGCATGAAGTGCATTGCAGCTGGTGAGAGGTGCTGTATGGATGAACCAAAATCTCAGCTGTTTACACAGGGACAAGAAGGAGATATCAGGTGGTAGAAGAGGATGACATGGGGATATTTGAACAAACTGCTGTTCATATGGGATGGGGGAACACTCAGTAGGAAGCAGGGACAGGAATGTCCACAGCCCAGTCAGTCACCTGCTCCTGCCACTGGAGTAGCTACAAGGATTTTCAGTGCAGTCTTGGGAACCTATTTACCACAAAATTGCTCTGTCAAATGATTCCCAGCTTTCAAAACCTGGGCAATTTCTCACCAGAGAGATTTCTCACCTGTGTGCCCTAGCGAGCCCAGTGCAGCTCTGCACACACTGCCATAAACAGCTCAGGGCCTGGGAAAGAACTCTGCCACTCTGCCATCCAAGGTTCTAGACTGCAGCCTTGGATGGGATGTCTGTAGTGATCCAATGGCCCATTTTTTTAATGAACAATGTTCAGTTGCTTTTTTGATCATAATGCAGAGAAAACCTTTTAAAATTAGGCAGATGGGAAAGCAAGAGTGCTAAGAGTGCTGTATTGCTTTTGTTATTCTCGGAATTGTAGCTCATAATTATTGTATTCTTTTTTTTACTCAATCATTACACTCTGAAATGGACAATTAAAAATGAAGAATTGCTGTTTGTTATGCTGTATGGTCTCTGGCGTGCAGTTCTATTTGTTCTTGGACAGAAGGTTTTAGTTTGCTGGTGTGATAGATTCTTACTCATTTTTTTATGTCTGTGAATTATAAACTAAGCCTGCAGCCTGCGCTTGAACATCTAAAGCAACAGGTCAATTTTTATAAGTGAATATGATATTCTGGTATGAGCTGCAGGACCTGTGTGATGACAGCATGTGTCTAACGGAGCGATTTTTATTATGGAATGTCACTGCTTGACGCCTGGAAAAAGCCATGTACCGTGTCAGTCATCTGAAAGCGCGTCTGAAAGCACGCCAGGTCCAGGCTCGGGAGGTGCGCGGGAGCAGCTCCCCCGTGCTGCCCGGGTTTGGGGGTCAGTCCCGCCGTGCCCTGCCCTGCCCTGCCCTGCCCTGCCCTGCCCTGCCCTGCCCCGCCGTGCCCTCCCCCGGCCCCGCCGATAAAGGCGGGCGGGCGGAGCGGGCGGGCGGGCGATGGAGGCGGCGGGCGGGCGGGCGCTGCTGGCGGCCGTGGGGCTGCTGTCGGCGCTGAGCGCGGCGGGCACGCTGCTGCTGCTGGCGCAGTGGCGGGAGCTCGGCGCGGCGCTGCGGGAGCTGGAGGCGGCGGGCAGCGGCTCCGCGCGGGGGCTGCTCCCCACGCCCGCCGCTCGCTCCCGCCGCAGCCGCCGCGGGGAGCGCGCCCGCGGCCACCAGCGCGCCGCCGCCGACGAGATGCTGATGATGCTCATCCGCTCCATGGTGCCGGTACGGGAGCGGGGCGGGAGAGCCGCGGCCGGTCCCCGCTGCAGCCGCGGAGCGCGGCGGACGCTCCTCGGACACGCTCGGTGTGCGCGTCCCGCCAGCCGCGGCCGTGGGTGCTCCGCTGGGGCGAGCGCCTCTGCCCATCGCTGCTCTGAGCTTGTGCTGCTCTGCCCATCGCTGCTCTGAGCTTGTGCTCCTCTGCCCATCGCTGCTCTGAGCTTGTGCTGCTCTGCCCATCGCTGCTCTGAGCTTGTGCTGCTCTGCCCATCGCTGCTCTGAGCTTGTGCTCCTTTGGGGCGAGCGCCTCTGCCCATCGCTGCTCTGAGCTTGTGCTGCTCTGCCCATCGCTGCTCTGAGCTTGCTGCGTGCCAGAGCTGCTGGGCCAGGAGCTTGCGGGGTACCACCAACTTTACGAGGGGAGGGAAGTCCGGGATTTAGTCAAACTCCAAAATTTCGTTCCGGTTTTCAAGGTTTCTGGTTTCAAACTAACACCACTAACAGATCCCCCGCGTGTTTTGTGCTGTTCAGCATCTCAGCGTGAGGCACTGGACATCACCTGACATCTCCTAGAAACTGATAATGCCCTTCCAGTAAGTGTTAATTTGAGATGGTATTTCATGGATCAGGAGAACTGTATGTTCCTTCTCTGGCAGAACAGTACAGTTTTTTGCACCATAAAAAGATGATATTGCTCAGTAGGGACTAATGTCATGTAGTTGAAAAATTACACAGGTTGCATAGTTGAAAAATTGTGAATAGATTTAAAAGCTTTTGAATTTTGAGCTAGAAAAAATGCAAGAAAAAAAATACTGTTGAGGGAACCTTAGTAGAAACTGTCCCAGTAAGGATTGCAGATCTAAGTGCACCAGAGTGCAACTCATGCTCTTACTCAAGTATTGATATTTCTGGTTTAAAAAATTGAAAATACCTCTTCAGTCATGTACTGACAACATTTTTGTTAATAGACTATTGCAATCCTCATTTTACAGTGATAACATCTCCATTAGTATTAGGGCTTATGAGAGTGTCAAGCACAGGTGTTCAAAGCATGGAGTCTTGATATTGACTTTGTGTTTAAGAATTTTTTTCTTTTTTTAGCTAGGCCCTTTAAGTCGTGCTTTCCATTCAGAATTGGCAATATAAGACTTCTTCATAAAGTAAAAATCTGTAAAATCACATGGTTTTGTACTCAAAACCGTCTTTTAAATAACTTCTTTTAGGAAGTCATCCCTGAATTTGACAGCTGCAGTTTGTTTGCTCTATCTGATATGAACTGCTTCTTTGAGTCCAAAAGATCCACAAATAAAGTTATTGGGGAAAGGATTCTGGTCCTGGCAGGGCTTGAGGACAGTCAGTGCCACGGACTGCTAGGTGCTCAGACTGGGATCATTAGTTGTAGGTGGGTGTCTGGATAATTTTGACAGTGGCCATTAAATGTGCTGCTCTGCTGTCAGTAGGTACCAGGTATGGATTACATGAATTTTATTGCCCTCTCCAAATAGCACTGAGCACACTGTGTGTGCTTGAGCAGCATGTGTCCAGACTGTACACTTGTGCCTCTAAATGCCCACTGTGCCTCCTGCTGTGTGTGATGGGCTTCATTTCAATCTGTGGATCCTGCAGGGAGCTGCTTGGGAGGGTTTGATGCCTTTTTATTCTTACTCCCATCAAACATTTTTCATTCTGGCCACTGCTCAGGACAATGTGTAACTGTGTGCAGAATCACTTGCTCAAGGGCAAAAAAGTCCTTAGAAAGATATTCAAGCACCCCCTCCTCCCACTCATGCATTTCTGTATTTCAAATCTAACTCCCACTAATGTGATTTGAAGACTTGGCTACTTTTGTAGTGTGAGACAAAGTTGCTCAGAGTTGGTGGGATGACTCCTGCTGCACTGGTGGCCCCTGTTGAATGTGGGCCTGAATAGAGGCTTGGGCTGAGCAGGTTCTCTGGCAGGGGAGGCATTTCTGCAGGGATCAGAGTCCACTGATCTGCACAGCCCCTGCTCAGGACACATCTGTTGTGCCCACTGTTCATGAACCTTTGAATAACCAGGCAGCAAAAATCATGTTGGCTTTTATAACACAAATATATTTTTTGTTCAGGGCCTCTTATTTAAGTATATGTATATGTATATTTATTTTGTAAAAGAGTAAAAATAGGAAATCAGCTGCTACAGAAAGGTTGATGGGAGGGTAAAAGGCCAGTAAGATTCAAAGTGTGAATTAAGATAGTCCAAGAGATGGTGGCTACCAATTATGAGTAATATTTCATAGTTAAGGCTTTATTTTATTTTTTCAATTTTTCCACCATTTCTCCACAAGCAATCTAAGATTTTAGTATTTAAATAAGATATTTTTATCTGTAGCTTTTCTTAGTGATGATGCTGGCTGTGAATGGTCTGTTCATCTTTCATAGCTGAGCTGGAGGTTCTGTCACAGGATATTTGCACTTCTTGAGTGCCATGTTTTTTAATTGTCACCTGAGTTGCTCAGTAGTGCTGCTGAGATAATTGGAGGGCTCAAAGCAAGCTGTAATCACTTCAACAACCTCAACAGAACTATTTAAATTAAAATGCAGCTAGAATTAGAGTGCACAATGGACAATGTGTATTTTACAAATTACAGGGTAGGAGCCAAGTGTTTTTGAGGAGTGTGGGGAAAGAAAACAAGCATATTCTGATATTCAAAACCAGTTAGCACTTCTCAGCTAATTTAAATTGAGTCTAAAATTTTAAATGTACTGTTCCCATACAGTCTCAATATGTATGAGACTTAATAGGAACTCATTGTCAAATGTGGTTTGGTTTTGCAGCAAAAGGATACTTTCCATCAAACTAATTGTCCCCTATTTGAGTCTGTTAGATTTGGCATTTGAAACTAATGATGCATTAATTTTAAAAATAATGATTGACAGTAGCAAATAACCTTGCCAGGATTAAACTTCAGTCTGCCTTTCAGATTGCCTTGCACTTGCTCCTTGTGTCTTTTGGGACTAGTGCATTCCATTAATTGTAAATAGAGTAATTGTACAAAGATCAACACACGTGCAGCTCTGGTAAATGGTTCATAAATTATCACACATTGCACAGCTCTGAAATAGTGACCTTTTATTCTCTGACTATAAACAGTAGATTTTCCTATAGAGAGTTGAGGGATTTCCAGAATTCATGGTCATAATATTTTTATTTCTGCTGTTTGTTTTGATTAGTAGCAAAATGTTTCAGTGTTGACTGTCATTATGCAGGACATGTAATGTGAATGTTTGCTCAAACAAGGACTGTGTATTTTGTAAAGATGACTCCTCTATTGATAAATTTAAAAAAACCATCTTTATGAATGTGTTTTCCAGCTCTGTTTAATAAGGTCCTGTCTTTTTCTTGAATTAAGTGGATGAAGGTCCATCTCAAATTTGCACATCTTGGTTATTCAAAGATAAGAAATTGCTAACTTGGAACACAGATCATCTTTCTCCCTGGATATGCTGCATTAGAAAGGTTTCCATCACTTAATGCAAATATAAAATAAAATTGAATGTAGTTTTTGCTGGCTAATAATTGGATTTTAATACCTTCTACTGATACAGTCCATCAATGGACATCCACATGTGTTCCAGTAATGTGTGAAATTTAATGGCTAAATGATGTATGGAGTTTCCTGCCCAGTATTTTATTCATATTTTCAGTAAGGATTAAACTGAGGTCTATTGAACAGAGTCCTCTGAGAGAAACACTGCCCAAAGGGATGGATGGTGTCACAGTGTTAAAGGATTCTGAGTAGCTTATTCTCATAAGCACAGAAGACCAGTTTTGTCTTTGCTTTTGGAATTATTTTTGTAGGTAAAGTGAACCAGATACTACTATGAAATACATGGTTTTCAACTTTGATTTCTTTGCAATATTAGGTCCAAGTGATGGTGGATTTGTGTAACAGCACAGAAGGGTTATGCATTACAGGTATGTTTGTGGCCTTAAGCATTACACCTATGTTACCTCCAGGAACACAGAAACAGTGTTTTCAAAGAACCTGAGGTCAATTACTGTGTCACAAAACTGCTATTTATCAGAATATTAAAAAAGATCAATATGTACCACTTTGGGACTCATCTGCAGCCTCTTAATACACATGCTGGAATTTAAGGAGCTCAATTGATGCTACTTGGAGCCACTTCTCTTTCATGTCATTTTCATAAGCAAATCTTTTAGAGTTGGGCATTTAAAATACCAGTTGTGGCTTAGTCATAATATTTTTGTGCATGTCACATTTCATGCCTAACGTGGGAGGAACATGCAGGGGGTAGAAACTTGCTCCCATTGTTACAACTGCAGTGGAGCAGTGACACTTTGTGAAATCGTGTTCCTCAGCTGCAGGATGTCTCACATGTCCCCAGTGAGGACCTGGAGCTGCTGATGGCTGAGTGACCAGAAGGTGTGAAAAGTGTTGAGAGGTTTGGTGAAGAGTGTCTGGTATTAGCCAATTTAAGAGCTAGGGTTCAGCTTTAAGGTCTGTCACAGAATGAGTTGTGTTCATTTTGGAAGTGAGAAGATTAGAAAGAAGCCAGTTTTTATGAGTTAAAAAAAATGCTTCACTTGCTGTCTGCTTTGAATTTTCAAATGGCAATAAGGTCCATTTGACTGAACTGATTAAACATAAATGAGAACTACCATTGTACACACAGACGTTAAATAATATTTCTGAAGTTGCACATCAGTTCTGATTGCAACAGTGGCTGAACCACAGGCAACCTCAACTTTGGGTTTTTTTTGGGCTTCAGACTTGTAAATTCATGTTACTTGGTGCCTTTTGCACCTTTTTTTTCTCTTAACACCATTAAATGAGTGGCTTTCTCTGCTGTAGGCATCAATGACATTTGTTGCTTTTCAAGCACCATTCTTACATATCTCATGCTCGTACAAGGAGCCTCAGCTTTAGGCATGAAGAAATTCAATGCACTAATGGATGGAACACAGTGTGGAAGAAATGGCCATTTACTGGAAAACTGCAGAAAGTTGTTAACTGATGTTACTGCCTGTACTGATTAAAAGGGATGAATCCTAAAATGAAATTGTAAAATGGCTTTCACTTTACTCATCCTTAGGGAAATTTAGTAATTACTGTTATTTTGTTGTAAAAAGTTTGGTAGAAACAAGACAGTACTTTGGCTAGATAAAAATGTTCACAGAGTTAATTTGGTTCTTTAATTGCAACTGTCACCTCTGTATTCTCCAAGTGGTTTTCCATTAAAAAAATTACAGATGATAAATCACAAATATGTTCTGGTTAATCTTTTTTAACTCTTGCTTGCTATATTTGCTTCTCTATTGGGCCTACATCTAAGCTATGTAAGAGAGTGAGGCATTTTTCTGTATTACAAGTTGCTGAATGACTGAAGCAAGTCCAGTTTCTAAATCTACCCCAGTATCTGTGGGAAGCTCTATCCAGACTGGAGAACTATCTCATGTGAAAAGCCTGACTGTTGATAGAAATTACAAGACTTTTTTTTTCCCTATTTAAATAATCTGAGTCCTGAACTGCAATGAAATATCTGTAAGACACACAGAAGTGTGGCATTTATTTTTAACATGTATTTCCAACAGGATTTTTAATTGTGACATTGATCAGTACTGTAAAGCCAGTATTCTTCCACTAGAACAGGTTTTTGGAGAACATAAAGGAAATAGGACTGTGGCTTTGTGCAGGCATCCAAGCCCCTGGCAGTGAGGTTACATGGCAGAGGTTCTTGCCAAACCTTTATTAAATGGAATTTGAAAAAAGCAAAACATGCATATGTATATGTGTTACTCTTTTGGTAAGTCTGAGTTATTGCTAATGCTCAGATAGTTATTTATAATACAAAGCAGTTAGATAGATGTTATGTTGAAATTTGAGGGATTTTCTTCCCTTTTTAATGTTCTGATCTAGTGCTAATCAGTTCAGTTTGGAATTGCCTTGTTTTCTTGGTAGGTTCAACTCACCATTTCTTCTTTGTTTGTTTGTGTTTGTTGGTGTTTTTGTTTTGTTGATTTTTCTTTTTTTTCCTCTTGTTGTAGGCCCCCCAGGACCCCCAGGTAAGACACTTGGACAACTGAAGAAGCATTTGGGGGCAATTGAAACAGTTGCTGGTACAAAATACTGAAATCCAGCAATGTATATTTCACAAAATTGTTTTCCTTTGCTAATAGATAAAGGGAGGGTTGAATGACTGCCTGCCTTTATAATGCTTGTATTTAAGTCAGTTCATGCCCTTTCTGAGAGGGAAGGTTTAGACATTTAAATTTTCTAGTGGAGGGAGTAGAACATTCGATCAAAACCAAATTAAGATGTTTAAGTAGCATCTAGGTGAAGAGATGAATTTATATATTAACATCCCAAGGCAATGGATATTGTAATTTAACTCTAAAACCATCTTTTAAAAAATATTTGTTACTGATTACACCTTCCCAACTCCCCCATAACTTTTCCTCCTTTCTTATTTAATTCTGTCTCAGCTCTCACTCACCTGGTTGCAAGGCTCTGTTATGGATGGTTACTTGTTTTCTGTGCTGCTTTACCTGTGGGTCTGCTTGGAGTCATTCTCTGTCTCAGAGAAGTATGAGTTATGTTTTGCTGGGGTTTAAATAGATATATAAACATGCATGTAAATACAGTAGATTTCAGGGTAACTTGCATTCAACAGTGAAAATTCAATTATGCTGTTTGATCAGGGCCTCCTGGGCTTGATGGACTGCCTGGCTACAATGGATCAGATGGAATTCCAGGAACTCCAGGACAAAAGGGAGAACCAGGAATAAATGGAAAAAGAGGAAAAATAGGTACAGTTTCCCTTCATATTAGGTTACAATGCTGCTTTGAAATCCATAGAAATTACAGCTATCCAGCTAAATACAGGTGAAAAATATAATTAGAGTGAATATCATTTGTAGTAAAATAATGGATTAATTGGTGCTTAATACTGGAGCAATGCTCTTGATACTGAAATAGTTTTTATTTCTAGGTTTGCCAGGACCAAAAGGTGATCAAGGACAGAAAGGAGAACCAGGAGAAATGGGTTTACCTGGCAAGGATGGTATGCCTGGAGGAAAAGGTGCAAGAGGAGCCAAGGGAGAAAAGGGGGATCCAAACAATTATGTGGTTTTAGAAGGTATGGAGAAGTGTTCTTGGCAGGTCTCTTGCAACAGTATACTTAATAGAAAAAAATATAATCTGCTTCTTAAGCATGAATGTGATCTGCAAGGGCAAGACCAACCTGTATAAATATGGTTTATATACATGGACAAATCTGAGTATTGCTATGCCCAGGAGATTCTCTCTGCAAGACAAGTCTTCACAAAAACCTTTCTGCTGGCCTTTGGGTTGAGGAGTATGTGAATTTCACCCTTTCCAGAATGCTTTCATACATTTGACTTCCTCCTGCTCTTTACTTCAGTGTAATTTTATTTTTCTATTAGAAAATGAGGGGCAGATTTCCATTCAGAACATGTGAAACAGCTAAATAAAAGCTGTGTGAAATTACAGCAGTGTAGCATCTGAAATTGTAGCTCTCTAATGGGCCTGTAATCCAGATAGATAAAATGCATTGATGTCCTACTCCTTGTGAAGTTCTGTCTGGTTCACCTTCTAACAAACTGCATTTCAGGGAGTTTATTGCACCTGATTCCGTACTCAGAAACCTCTAAAGAAAGAGAGAGGCAGCTCTGTGGATGTCCTGTGGACACGTACAGCTCTCTGCAGGTTTCCTGCTGCCTGGGGAAGGGCTGTGTCCTGACACTGTGTTTTGTACACAGGTGCAAAAGGTGAGCCTGGAGCACCTGGGCCCCCTGGACCACCTGGACCCCCAGGGCCTCCAGGTAAACGCAAAGGCAAAGCCAAAGCAGAGCTCCTGGAGAACATCTACAGCAGCACCTGCACTGGTTAGTGCTTCCCAGTGTTCTTTTCCATACTGTGAACAGGTTCAAGGTTCAACCATTGCTTCAAGGCTCACAAAACAGTAAGCTTAGTTTTAGTTTAGCTTTGTTTTAGAGTTTAGTTTTGCTGGCGTCTCAAAAACTGCATAAGCTTAAAACTGAACATGTGCTCAGGTGCTTTGCTGATATATGGTTTGAATAAGGCAACAGTTACCTTCATGTTAGTCTTTTAATTGTGCTTTGATAAAGCTCAGGCAAAGTATTTGCAAATGGTGTTTTCTATTAGATAGGATAAATTTGGAAAGTGAGAGAAACGCAGTTGAAATTTTTGGCTTTTAAACAATGAATTTCTGATTTTAGATGTAAATATAAACTCCTGATTGTGGATACTGAAGTGTCAGAACAGAGCCCAGAGAGCTTTCTTACAATGGACAGGAGAGAGCTGGAGCAGAAATCTCATCCTGTTTTAAATTCAGAATTGCATGAACTCTTGTATGAGATAATTGGGCCATTTGCTCAGGTGGCCTCTTTTCAACTGTTGAAACAAACTGAAATGCTTTGGAGGATAAGGGCTCTGATGGATCTCTGATGGATTTAAAATCAGTGTGGAAATGGGAGTTATACTCAAATAACTCTGCAAAGATGAGATCTTCCTCAATGAACTTTTATGCTTTATGACTCAGCAAACCATGGGATCTTATTACCAAAATTCAATGAATAATCCAGATTTTGTAATTAAATATTCATCTCTCTTTCAAGGAAATTAATACATATGCTGAATTACAACTGTAATTAACTTATTGCATAAGAATACAAGCCTGGCTTTTTAAATTAAATTCTGAATCTGGTAAAACTCAATTTCTTCAAGAGATGAGAATAATTAGTTGGAAGTGCAGGTATATTTTTTCTCTCTGGTACTGTTAGTGAAGTCTGAAAGAAATGAAACATCTATGTTTCATCCTTCCCACCTTCCCCCAAAAGACCAAATGAATAGTTTTAATGACTTTTAAACTCCATTAACTCTCAACCAGAATATTTTATGATAGAAATCATCAGGATATTTATCTTTTTGATGAAAAGAAAGTAGTGAAAATTTCCCATAAGAATCTCTGATTGAAAACTGTCTTTTTAATTTTAGTTGCTTTCTAATCCATGCAGCTGGAAGTATTGCAAATATTCTCAAAGGCAAATTGTGCCCTCAGTACTGTTAAAATCACTGACATGGCTCTTGGCTAAACTACAGTTTTAGATAAACTGCTTCAGTCAACTGCATCCATTAGACTCAGCCCAAGAAAAATCAACTTGTGCAATGCAATTTATCATTTCTGCTGAGTGATTTTGTTTTTTGAAATATTCTGGAAGTATTCTGGAAGTATTTTGGCATCAGAAGCTGGGAGGGGATCTGGAGGGATTGGTAAATTCCAGCTGTAGGCATTTATCTTACCAGGGCTGAGTGGGCTGTTTGTGCCTTACCTGGAGATACACTGTGATCACTTGCAAACTTTTAATGTCATCTCACCAAGTGCCCTAGATAATGGATGGGAGAAACACATGTTGTTCTTGCTCCATCCTGGAGTAGTTTTCTTCTGCATGAACAGAAGGAGGATATGACCTGAAGGGGAAAACAACAATGCAGTTTTATCTGTCCTTTCTTTCCTGAATGTCGTGGTACCCTTTCAGCATTACTTTCTATTTTGTTTCCTATTTTTAACCAGCTTTGTCACTTAAACTTCATCACAAACCTGTAAATCCTAGAAATACATTAGGAGGCAACAAGGAAAATGCAAGTCTAGAAAATTTGCAAGCCTGTGCAGTGCAAAATGCTGCAGATAAAAGTTTATAATGGAATTAGGAAACAAAGCTACAATGAAACCAGCAAAAAACTGAGAACTGTTCTCTGTGGTTATTCATTCTAAGCAAACTGAAAGGTGTCACATTGTTTTAAGGGCAGAAGAGTCACCTGGCTTTAAAGAAAAGGGTCCATAAATAATGAATTCAGGCCCTGTTTTAAGAGTGAATGCTGAGATTGTTGTGGGGTGGGGAAAAATATTTCCAGGTGTTTGATTCTAATGTGAACCATTTCTAGGTGTGTAAATAATATAATGTGTCATTTCCCTCATTTCATCCTGCTGCTTTAGTGGCATGGAGTCAGCCTCATGCATTATGTACTCAGTGCATGTGTTAATGCTTTTTTACTGTATCAGCCATTAACAGCAGCAGCAAAACTTCCTGTGCTTCTGACAGGATCCACTCTCTCTGCTGGTCTGGGGGGATTTGTGCATGAAAGTTTTGAATTTAACAACTACTCCTTCCCAAGAAAATGCCTTTCAACTTCCTACTAAATCAGCTACTTTCCAGCTACCTCAGCTGTTTGAAGCTAGCTCATCAAAAGGGCAACTCTCTCTTCCTAAATGACTACTCAGAAATTCAGCTAAGGAACTAAATCTGTTGATTTAATTAGTTGCTCCTCAAAGTTGACTGTCAGCCTGAACACTTAATTTTCTTAGCAGAAGTGAGAGCAAAGTATTTTCTTATCTCAGTTTTTGACTACACCAACTTAAGCATTTTTTTTCCTGATGAAGCAAAATCCCAGTTGTCACTCCTTTATTTTAGTGGAGTCACTGATGTGCCCATCTGTCATATCAAACAGGGTAAAATGTGTCATTTTTCTCTTTCTCCCTCCACCCTAGGTGAGACATGTGCTGTACCAAATGATGATACCCTCACTGGAAAGGCTGAAGACAGAACCCCAGATCCTTCAAAACAAGCTGGTAACCTGCTACAGAGTGTGACTCAAGTGCTGCTTTCTCTCTTGGTGCCACAGATCATGGACATGTGCTTTTTTTCCCACCAGAAAGTGTCATAAGGTCTGTAGGAAGCCCTGTTCACTTTGTCAGTGTACAGCAAACGTTTGGAAGTTGGATGAGAGAACCTGCAAACATAAGTGATGAAAGGATTTGGCTCACCATGCATTTTTCAGGTATTTTTAGTAGCAGTCACTGACCAAAAAAAAAAATCCATTGTTATCCTGACATTGCTTCCTTAATCCCTTCAATCTAAACTTGTAAGAATGATGAATTTTTACCCATATCTTTTTTCAAAACACTTTCCATACTACCTGTTTAATATTTGACTCTACACATGGTTGTAGGCATTTGTAGTACCTTTAGACATTTTCAGAGTCAATGTCAGATTTTGAAAATAGCTTGATGTTTGGGGTTTCTTTTACCAAATCCAGATTTAAATGTCCATTGTTGGTGGATTTTTAACCTTTTTTTTCCCCCCAAGAGTATCTGTTTCCTATGGTTTTGCTTCCCTAAATTATAGCTCAGAGTTTTGCTTTTTCATTTAGTTAGGCATGAAAATGAGTCAAATGCTGCATAAGCTACATTTAGAGCAGGAAAATGTCCAGGACCTAAGTGGGGAAAGGAAATATTTCTGCATACACATTAACTGTGTTCAGAAGGAGGGCCCATTAGGCCTCTGGGAAGTGGGCTCTTGATCATCTTTTCTATAGAATTGTTTTGTTTGTCTCTGGATTCTTTCTTCACATTCCAGCAAGTAGAATCACTATTGCAAATACAAATACAATTGTTTGTCAGATAGCTGATTGAGATGGACTTTCAGTAGAGACTGAACATTAAGACAGAGATCTCAAAAGTAGATGAACTAAATCATAGTCCTTTTCTTTAACATGTTTTCCCCTCTGTTTAGGAAACTATATAAAAGAATATGAAAATTCCAATGCCTTGCTGAATGACAGCTACAGGATCATTAACATCACAGGATTCTTCTATGGATGTGGTCATGCAGTACAAAACAATTATCTCTACTACCAGAAGGGAGGAACCAATGTCATTCTGAAGTAAGTCAAAGATAGTTGGCCTTAGACAAATGAAGTTGTGAGAGGAGGAGCAGTAGGTCAGAGTGCCAGAGCTGAATCTGAGAAAAGCACAATTCTCCTTGTAGCATTTTGTGTTTATTTTTGGTCCTACCTAAATAGGAATAATGGAGGAATGGTTCAGAGCTCTTTCCAGAAGAGAACAACTCATTCTTTCCAATCTGTAACCAGAATATGGGCCACCAGCCTTTCACTTTGTGTGTGCAGATGTGTGGAAAGAGGAAAATTGGGAGAGTAGCTCAGGACCACTACTCTGCTGTGACAATTCCTTAGGCACTGTTCAGCCCTGTGCCTCAGGGGTTCACCTCTGCAGTTACCATGCCACAGAGCAATAGGTCCCAGGAATGAACAAGATGCCATGTGCAGAGATGACAACAGATTCTCCTCTTGGCTGTCCTGGGATCCAACAGATTCTATTGAACATTGCATTGCTGTGGGTGTTCTTCAACTTGGGTTCTTTGCTGTGCTCATAACCACAAAAAAGAAATGAGAATTGACAAAGGGATTTGGTTACCAGAAGAAAATATTAGATTTAGAAGAATAAACTTTGCATCTACTTGCATCTAAGTCAGAAGTGGTTCAGCTGCAGTGTGGCAGGTGTAGGTGGATGGTTTTGTGACTGTGGCCCACTCATGAAACTTGGCTTTGCAGAGCCCTGGCTGCACTCTGCTCTGGCTGGCAGCAGCAGGGAATGCTGCTGGCACTGAGGGATGCACTGAGGCACCTGCTGAGGACAGGGTGACCTGCAGAATTGCACATTCCACTGGGGAGGAGTGGCTCCAGTGTTGGATTTCCTCATAGTAAGAAGTTTCCACTACTCTCCTGATATATCTCCCTGAACTGGAGCAGGGAATTACATCTCTTGTTTCAGTTTCTTCTGAGGACAGAGACAATACAAACCAATCCCAACATCTCCCCTTGTGGGAAGAGCCAAAGACAGTCCAAGGGCAAGTGAAAGATTGCTTGTGCTTTCAAGTTCTTACACGACTCTGATGTCTGAGCCAAGAACATTCACTGTACTTTGATGTCTGTTCCCAAGCAGGTGTGAGTGCTGCCTTCCTATAATCATGTGGATGCCAAGGAATGTGAGCAAGCTGCAAGGATTCTATAATATTTATTCTGCCAAGCACCAGCTCACTTTTTGGCAGCCTCCTTTAAACAGGAATGATCTAAGTTGGTTATTCTTGACTTAGAAAGATTTTTTCAATATATGCTATCAATGCTGCTTAAACAGAAAAATTATTCTTCCAATATTGTATGTTCCTGGATCTGATTTGTTCCTGTGATTAAGCCTGTCTTTTCAGAAAAAACACTCACAAGTGTAGCAGATTCCTTTATTGAGTGGTATTTTTCCTTCCTCTATTTGAAGCATGGAGCTGTACAGTGAGTGTACAGAGAGAAGCAGACACTGAATCGTGCTTCTTTGCAGAGGGCATTATTTAAAAAGATAAAGCCACACTGTCCCTGCCTTTGCTGAAGCCCAGAGTTATTGAGTGATTACATGCTGACAGCATATGTATCTCAGGAAGAGCTGGTTCCCAAACCAGTAGAGGAACATGATTTAACTGCTCACTGCTCCTGCCCTCAGATTATCAACCTATTAAGGAATTTCAAGGAAGAAAAACAATTTTATCCATCAGAGGTAGAAGTATTCAGGCTGTCCCATTGAGGTCAGCATAAGGTCACAATTTTGGCTTTGCAAAAGTAGAATTTTTATTCCTTTGATGTCTGCTTGAGCAAATCACTGCATTATCTGGACTGTTTTCATCAGAGGAACTCTAAGACTGGGTGAAGCTGCCCAGAATTCCTGCTGCTTTGGTCAATCACATTTTCTCCTTTTAGCTTCCACCTCGTCCAAAGCAAACTTTTGTACAGATCCCATTTCCCAATTTTGGACCTTCCAACTGGTATCCAGTTCTTTTTCATACCTATTCCTTTTAGTTGCTTCTTTCATCATAGTGATAATAAAGCTCATAGACTAAATAAAGTGAAACTTACCAAAGCAAATCTTGTGCACCAGTCAGATTGGTTATTATTTGTAATTTTCTCCTGGTCTTTTGGGAAATTATTTGAGAACTTAATCTTAAAAAACATCAGAATGGTTCTTGAAGAAGCATTTTCAACACCACCTCTATCAGTGATTCACCATCCTGTGTGAGTGGAGATGAGCTCTGGCCACCCCTACTGAACCCTTGCTGTATCTCATTTCAGGTTTGGGCTTGACAAAGCCTCGCTGGGCACCCTGCTCATAGAAAATGCCTTGTACCATGGCAGGAAATACCTCTTCTCTAACTCCAAGACATATTTCAACATGGCAGTGGATGAGAAGGGGCTCTGGATTATATATGCCTCAAGCACTGATGAAAATATAATGGTAGCACACATTGATGAAGAAACCTTCTCAGTCATTCAGCACATCAATACCAGCTATCCTAAGTCCAAGGCTGGTAATGCATTCATAGCACATGGCATTCTGTATGTTACTGACACTAAGGACATGACAGTAAGTTTTGCTTTTGATTTACTGAAAGGGAAGCAGATTGATGCAAGGTTTGAGTTAAGGTCTTCCCAGTCTGTTCTTGCTATGCTTTCGTACAGTCTGCGAGACAGGAATCTGTACACATGGGAGAATGGGAGCTTAATGGTATACCCAGTCTATTTTGGCAGATGAATACATTTCCACATGCCACCTTTGAATAAAGGATCTATTTAAAGCTCTGGGACATACACATGGGGGTCTCTTCACTTGGTATCATTTTCTGTTTGCTGATGGTGGTTTGTGAACGTGTATCAAAGGCACATCAGGTGCCTTTGTATAAACACACTTCAATTACATAGGCCATCTTCATCTTTTTAAAAAGTGCTGTTCACTATTACAGCACAGACATACTTTTGTTTTTCCCCTGCTATTCAGCTGATAATTGTGTCTCATGTACATTGATTACTCCACGTTCATGTGCTCAGCAGAGACCATTTGTAACTTTTATTTACAATCATCTTCTCTGCAAGCATTTTCTAGTCAGTGATGATGGTCTAATATAAATATCTAAATAATGAACTTCTGAGTACAAATACCTTTCTCACTTTCACTTGATTTCCATGGACTCTCTGTGACCACCTTTTCTGGACCAAGGTTTAAAGCTGTTAAAAATGATGGGAATGGAAATACTTGTTTAAATAGGAAAAAAGCAGAAAGCTTAAAAATTGACAAATCAAATCAAGTGTTAATAAACAAAAGCAAAATCCAGATGAAGTTCAAGGAGATGGGAATAATGACATTAAACACTGAATACACATGAATTATGTTTCTTTAAAATTAAAGACATAACCTTCATGATTAAAATTTAATTTTTAACAGTATTTAAGTTTCTTGTGTTGCTGCAGACTCTTCCTTGGCTCTCACTGCCACGCAAACAATACCAGTATAACTTGCTTATAACTATGTAATTACAGTAAGGCATATTTCTAAAATAAAATATGCCCACATTCATCCATACAAATGAAATCATAAAATGAAGGGTATACATTTTTTAGAATATTATTTTTGCTGCTATTTTTAGAATCATCATGTTTAATCTGTGCCTTAATCTGTTGTTAACCCTAAGTCAGAGACTGCCAATTCACATTCAAAATTTTGAGAGTTAGAGGTGAAAAGTAATAGGAACTTTTTGATTTTAACTTTGTTCTGGTATTTCAGATTTCTAAATTTAATATTGGAATAAAATCTCTACTGTTGTTTTATGCATTAAGATTCAAAATCATGCTCTTGGAAAACTCCCACCTGAATTTCTAAGCTGCCTGTGCTAAAGTTCATGGAGTGCACCCTAATATTTAGAAGCAAAGTGCTATTTAAATCCTGAACTACACTGAGCTGTTTAATACCTGTGTGATCCAGGCCCTGTCAAAGGGATTAATGAATTTGGGAATGTCTGTGCCCACAGAACCTTGTCTAGCAAATGTGCTAGAAGAATTCCTCTGCTGCAGCTAAGCTCCAGTGTCACACAGGGATGGCTGGGCTCTTCTCAGGATACTTGCTGTTATCACTAAGGCCTTGCATGCTAAGGAGAGAGATGCAGAAGGGAACCAAAATCACAATAAATACTTTGAACTAGCATATCCATCAAAACTCACAGACTAAAAATTCTGTCTCTACCCGTATAAAGAGTGTGACACTTCATGCTCCAGAGCTGCAGTTCTGAGGGCTGCTTGTGGCTTTTGTGGATGATGTGGGGGTTTTACTTGGTGGGTTTTTTCCATGTTTGTTTGATTGTGGTGTTGTTCCAAAAACTGGATTGTAGTACTAATAAAGTAAACACTTTCAGCTAAAATACCCCCAAGGTCAGTAATATACTCGGGCAAACACAATTCAAAGTCAGATGTGATGTTTTCTAGAAAATGTACCTATCTCAAAGCACTGTAAACATCTGCATAACATTGTTGAAACACTTGGATCAACCTCTTGGAGAAGGAAGGCCAGGAAATTCTACCTCTTTTCTCTTCTTCTTGCAGCTGTGGAACTTAATTTTGTTAACCTTGTACTTCTCAAGAACAGCTGTAAAGAAAATGTAAACAGATAATCTTTTTTGTTTCAGTAGAGTCTGAGGTCAAGTTAAAGTTAACTCAGGAAGTATCCAGTCAATGTACTGGAGATTTAGATAAATCTGTTTAAATATAAGGAAGAGTTCTAGAATGAGCTGTTCCAGGAAATAAAAGTAATTTATTTAACTTACAAAGGGAAAACTAAACAGTGACATTTACCTTTCCTTCTTTTCATACTTCTCTTATTTCACAAGCTTCAATTTAAAATCACCTTTGGAGAAAGGTGCTTCTTATTCTAGTGTATCTTACAATACAGCACAGACATCAAAATTTCATTGGAGGAGTAAGACAGTTTGTTAACATTTAAATACATAGACATCCATTCCAGTCCTTGAACAACATGTTTTTTGTTTACAACAGAAAAATACATCTGACAACAGTAGCTAGTTATATTACAAGCAAACAATATTGAACTCTGCATAGTTTATACAATATACTCTGGTAATAATTTCATTACCAGTTTTATCCACTATTTACTAGCTGGCCACATAAAGCCTGACATTCATCTGAAATGTGGCATTATATGTTCCATTGGTGTTCTCTTAACAGCTTCATTTAATGAAGTATTTCCTGGACAAATGATTTTCAAAACTAAAAGCTGACTAGAATGCTGGATGTCTTCACTACAAACATTTAGTGCTTACAATACATTCCTAAAGTAAAGGCAGGTGTCCAATAGAAAACATAGCTCAGAAAGAAAGGAAAATACTGTGCAAATTAAACCCCATCGCATTTAAAAATGTATTGATGTGCAAGTTACAGTATCAACTGTGCAATACTAACTGGGAAAAAAATCTCAGCATAAAATGATACATCTCTTACAGTACATCCTTGATTGCACATGTTCCACGGCATTTGCATCCATTACACTTTCTGCAGAAATCAAATACACTGAGTACCCTTAATTAAAACTAAACTATTTTACAATGAGAAGTTGTATACATGCTTTATTTAGTGGGAAAAACTGGAATAAAAATAATCAGAACCACGTCAGAAATGCTTCCTGACTTGCAGAGCCACAGTGCTTGTGAAGTGACTGACAACTGTCAGGATCTTTACAGAAATGCAGCTTCTGGGTTACTGAGCAATAACCCCCCACGACCAACAACCCTGGGTTGAATTCCTTCCTTTTACAATTCAGCACACACATTTCCACCCCAGTGATCCTTATGGGCATATTCAAAATATACCTGCTGTAAAAGTGTTGGTTTTCTCCCCTTAATACTTAATGCTGCAGTAACTGCTTGGAAAGGAAACACAATGTTTTCTTTCCACAGTGCATATCACTGTGTTTTTAGCTACTTATAGGGACATAACAGAAACCAGGATTAGCTCACAGAACACTACAGAATGTCAAAAATGCCTGAAGGGACACTGAAAGCATTGGGAAGAACCCTCATTTTCAGAGTGCCATCTGCTCCACAGGAGAAGATACGATTGCCTTGCACAGTCTCAATCTGGGTGACACCAGCACCAATATTTCTGAAAAGGGATTGCTTAGCATGTTCGTTTTTAAATGAATGAATTAAATTGTAGCCAGTCAGTCGCCACGCCTGTATCAAAAGAATGACAAAAGAAGATTAATATTAAAGGATTTGTATTTCCCTCCCTATTGTTTTATATTCCTGGCTGTTCTAAACTCTATTCAGCAGAGATGAAGGATATTTTTTTGTTGCCTCATTCCAACAATGACTACAAGTCCAAGAGTCTTGAGAGGCTCCTGATGCTGTGTAAGGCTGCCTTACTGTGGACCAGCTGGGTATTGGGCAGGGTGAAGCTTCCCTGTGTTACCTGATCAGAGTCCTCCTCCCAGCTTTTCTGAAAGGACAGGTTGCATTTTCATCCAGGATGGCTACTGTCAGCTTTGCAGTAGCTGGAAATGCTTTCCTGCTAAGGAATGCTGCAGAGAGTAAGCTGCACAATTAATAAGCATGCAGAGTGGTAGGAAGCACAGCTGCCTGTTGTGTCCTAAGCAGCAGGAGCCTCATCAAGGCCAGGCCATGAAAGCCCCCCTTAAGCAGTCCTTCAGCTAAAAGGAAAGAAACTGTATTCACCTTCTCTTTGCCATGTCCTTTAGTATTCAGGTAAAACACCCCTTAAATCAGGGACTGCATTTCTGGTTTGGTGGGTTTTTTTGTTTGTTTTTCTGTTTTGGTTGTTTTTTTGTTTTTGTGTTTGTTTTTTTCTTTTTCATGTTGGTGTTTGTTTCTTGCTACTCTGACCTCTCAGTACCTATCTGGGACTACAGCATCAGGAGAAAAAAATAGAATTTGGTGACACAGAAACTTTACACAGTGTTGAAGTTGCTGAGCGCCCCCTGTGTTACAAAGAATGTCCAACAGTAAAGCCAGAACATTTTAAAGTGAGAGAAAAACAAAGGTAAGATTTCAGAACTGTGCACTTTGCTTTATCAACTTAAAATCAGTCTCACAACCTTAAAAAGACTATTTTTTAATGGAGGACAAAACCTACTTGCTTTAGAAGTCTACCAGTATATTCCAATTTACATTCTGAATGCAAAGCAAGCAGGCTGTACATCAAGTGCAGGTTTGGGGTTTGTTTTTGTTTTGTTACTGCATTTATCTGGCTATTTCCATATGACAATACACTACTTCAGCCAAGCACCCTCCTCCAGCACCCAGCCCCTCCACCCCTCACCTTCATGTTGCCTTCAGCCGAGCCCGTAACGAAATAATCCTCGGAGGGATCCAGTGCAAGGGCCTTAACAGCTGACTCGTGGGCTTGGAAGGTGAACAGGGTTTGCCTCTGTCTGATGTCAAAGATGCAGATATATCCCTTCCTACCTCCAGAAATGAGCAGCTGATGCTTGGGTGCATACTGAAGTACTGTGGCACCGTGGTCATGACAAGTGAAGGCTGAAGAAGAAGGATGTCAGAATTTAAGTAGCTCTCAATCTCTCAATGCATTTCTTATATAAACTGCTACCTGAATATTTTCTAACTTTGTAGGCACATTCCTTCATATGGGTAATGTCTTATTATCTGACAGCTTAGTGCTCTCATAAGAGATAACCTAGATCTAATGCACAAGAAAGCCTGATATGCAGTCCAAGTTACTTCAGAATACAGGCTCATACCTGAATTTAAAATTTGAGAAAATATAAAATTCACCACATGAAGTTCAGGTAAATTCCTGATTTAAAAAAAACATAGCTGATCTTGACCAACCTGGTCTAGTGAAAGGTGCCCCTGCCTGTGGCAAGAATGTAAAGAGATGATTTTTAAGGTCCCTTCCAACCCAAACCATTCTATGATGTTCTTTTTTCATACTTTTCCATATAGAGCAGATTAACATCATGCAAGAGCACATGCAGAAGCAGTCTAGTGCATGTATTAGAGTGCAACACAAACTTAGACCTGCTCCCCAGCACAAGGTTTTCTTCTTGCCCCAAATGCACACACAAGCTGTATTTCCTTAGTGAGTAAGAAGCAGAGGTTTAATTTTTACCACAGTACTTACCATGTATAAGACTGTTACTAGATGAAACCAAGGTGTCCCAGAGGCACACATTTCTGAGGGAGAAAAAACCAAAATCATTATGGCCCATTGCCAAGTGATTAATGGGGTGACATGTCTCCAAAAGTGTTCACATTTCATGTCAGTTTAGAGAGTAGAATCGAACACACTGTAGTCATTAGAGAGCATTTGCAAAGAACTAAGAGACTTAAATATTTTCTTTGCTCTTTTATGCTTCTCAGTGGAACTATATCTTCTACCCTTACAATGTGCACTGATCAAAGGTTGTGTCAAATAATTACAGGTGTTATTCTTTTCAGAGAAAAGATTATCCTTTTTTTATCCTTTGCTGAACTGATTTCTACCCCTGCAACAGCATCATGTTAAAGTAGTTGCATTTGGAACACAGCTTGAAAAAACTGGTTAACTATTGACTACTCCTCACACAAACTAAAGCAACTGAAGAAATGATATTCAAAGAAATTATCCAGCAACTTCAAGCTATAACAAAACTTAGAACAATGAGCCTTAAAATGTCAGCCACACTTAATGCCCAAGAACTTGGCAAGCTAAGGGAGATGAAAAGTAGTTTTGAAATTATTCATTGTTTCTTTAAACAAACCTGTTATCATTGGATTGTCCTGATGTAGCAACTAGACTTGAAGAGGTTATAAATGCAAAGTCACTTGTGGTTTTACTGTGGCACTGCCAACTCTATTCAAAACAAAGCAAACAGAAAAGTGCAATCATATACCAGTTATTTGCATCAAAAGTAACTACTGTCAGTCTGATGTCAGTGACAGCAAAACACAAAAAGTCTTTGAAATAAAGCTTAAAAACTGACAGTTTGGAACTGAGAATGGAACATTGAATAAAAATTGAATTGAATATAAAATGAAAAATGCTACAATAAGTGACAAAGAACAAATCCACAATATAATGTATGAAAACAGCCCGAGTTTTAAATTAAGCATGGTCTTCGTGTTAAGGAACAGTAAAACATATTGGAAAGTGTATTTTTACTAAATTTTGGGGTTATAAAGTCATTAGTTGTAGTTCTGATTTTTAATTTAAACAAGGGTAATATTGAAGGAGTATTTGTAATTACACTGTAGCTTATGGTTACTGTGGAATTGGTTTTCCAAAGATGTATCATTGAAACTCTGCAGCTGTTTTGATGAAGTATGCCAATTAAAAAACAGCAAAATCAAGTATGTCTCATTAAAATCATATGCTTTGGGCCTGTCTCAAGTTTCAAAGACTTTGCTTTCCTCTACAATAATAATAACAATAAAAAAATTCTGTTAACTTACCAGGTAGGGCTTAGGATTTGAGGTGGTTTGGTTTACTTGCCAAATACTTAGAAACCCTTCACCATCAGCAACACCACACTGCAAGGAACAAACTGCATTTATTAGCATGACATGGTGGTTACTGGATGCTTCATGAGAGTAAACTGCTGGCTTCAGGGAAAAGCCCACCTGAACCCCCAAACCTTTGCCTGCAAATTGAATATCAATAACAACCATCATCAAGTAAAAAAAAAAAAAAAGTGAATTCAGTGCTGATTGTTTAATAATTATTTAATGATTGATGCTCTCCTATAAAATAAGGGATCTGTAGTTTTAGAAAAGTATTTAATTTAAAAAGGTCCCCACATGGGAACAAGGATTTCTGAAGAGGGAGAACAAATAGTGTGAACCTGTGGCAAACAGGATATGGGATAGCAGTGTGTAGCTGAAAGAAGAGAAGGGAGAACAAGGGTCAGGTTTATTACAATGCTCCCACATGCAGCCAAAATGCATGATACAATATCATTGTTCTAGGGCATCCTAACAGTTCTGCATGGCAGCAGTCAAAACTGCTTTAGAGGTCACAGCACAACCAAACATTTCCTTATGAAAAAAAACAACCCCCACAAAACCCTGCGTGCATTTACCTTATTTCCCTGGGCATTGAAATACATCCTTGTCACCCTGGCATTCCCAGCCTGCTGGAAGCACACCAGCTGCTGTGGCCTTGTCCACTCAAACATTCGGACACTCCCATCTTGAGCTCCTGTAAGATCTAAGATTAAAAGATGATCATTAATAGTAGAGTATTTTGTAGAAAATGATCAATTCCATGCTAGTGATTCACTTACAATACTGATGGACTGGATGTGAAGCCATTCTCTTGACGTTATTCAGATTTCTTTTAATCAGCTTTATATGAAACAAAGAAAAATTAAAATAATTTTGAAAAAAGACATAAACACACTATTCAATTTTGTTGATACTATTATGTGGCAAGTGTCCCCTGGTTAAAAAAAATCTATTAAGCTAACATTATTCGAATGGTCCTGCATCAAAGTTCCCATAAGAAAGAAAACAACTCAGATTGTCCCATTATTTTCTATATCACAATAATTCTGTACCACAGTATATAAGAAAATGCTTAGTTGGGCCTCCTTTTTGGCCAGGTCTTGGTCACTGTTGGCCTTTTATTTCAATGCTGGATTGACAGTATGATGGCTAATGCACACTAGGTCTCTCTACTACATAACAGATGATAAACAGCCCACTCTCCTGAGCTGCACACACAGAAGCACTCACCACACCAGCTCCAGTGCTGGTTTGCCCAGAGCCCAGCCAGGGCATGGATGGAGATGGCTGGATCTGACTCACTCCAAACGATGGTGCAGTTGAAGGAGCCAGGGTTGTGGTAGAGCCACGGAAGTCAACGTCATCAGAACTGTAAAAGAACAGCTCTGCTTTAAACAAATGCTTCTTTGCTTCTAATGATCTTTGCTTATTTGTCAAGAGCCTAATGGCAATGGGTAGAGGAAGTGACAATAATGAGACTATAAATTGATAATTCCTTCACTTATGCAGCACAAATTCTTTCCACGTGCCCCGAATCCATCCATGTCTAATCTCAAGAGATGATCCCAATATAAGAACATAAGCTCCCTTGAGAAGAATATTGTTGGGCTGTTCCTGACCTGTGTGCAGTGTGCAGGGAGCTGGTAGAGGAGTGCTCACTGCAGCTGATGCATTCACACCTGTCAGCACAGGAATGCAGAGGAGAGGAACAACCACCATCAGCTACCACAGCTGCCCTCCACTCTGCACTGATGCAAGGGAACTGCAGGGTGCCCAAGGCAGCATTATCTTGCTCATTATTATATGCACCACATGGGATTTTGTTTCACTGTGCAGTGCACACATGCCTAAAGACAGTAATTATTCTCTTGCATTCCCTCACTTGTAAAGCAACCTGAAACCTACTGAACAAGAGTAATTAATGTTTTTTGTATGCTCCATTTGTGCTTACATAGGTAATATACACACAGTCTCACAGAAAATCAATACTCTTATTAATATAACCACAAAGAAACAATCCTACCTTTTAGACTCTCTGTCATATTCTTCCCCAATCCATATAAATGACTGAGCAGCCAGTAGAGCTGAAATATCAAGTTCTTGAACATCATGTGTAGATGCCAAAACAATTTCATTGCTGTTTGCCTATGCAGCACAAATACAAAATTTATACTAACTATAATTAAAGTATTTTATTACAATTTTTGTAGTATTTGAGGCTTACCTTGTTAACTGCAAATGCCATTATCATATCTGATTCTTTGTGAATGATTTTTGCTTTTCCTCCAGGGTATCCAAGATCTGCTTCAACCTACAAAACATTCATAAAGAAGTTCAATTAGCATGAAAATCCATTTTGTACTGGTACATTCAGAGTGCAAAGATCTATACAAAATTCATGCAAGAAAAGTTCAGTGGCCTTAGCATTGTTTCAGTAGCTAAACTTTAGACTTCTCATACTCTTTGGTGTTCCAGAAGCCAAAAGTGACATTTGAGTGTAAGAAACACGAAGTTGTGTGTGCAAAACTATTTACAAGGTGCTCACTCATCCCGATTATCAGGACATCCGAAGTTAGCTCATGGATTAAAAGCCTGTCACACAGACTACACAGAACACACAGCTTCTGTTAGTCACATTAGAAAAGAAAAGCCAGTTCCACAGAACTTTTAAGAATGTGCTAGAGGTTTGGGAGAAGGGATACTACCTTGTTTTTGTGATCTTCTGCTACGCAGTTTTGTTTGACCTGCTCCACACGATCTTCTACAGACTACATAACATCACACAGTCACAAACACAAAACACATGCACAAACAAATATAAAAAAAGAATGAAACATTCCAAACTAGATTTTAAAGGCCACTCTGTCAGTAAATGATGACAAATGTATTTTTAACTTTTTATAAAAGCACAGAAACTAAGACAGGAATCTAAACAAATTCACTTAAAATGCAATGCCTCCTGGATGAACACAAAATGTATGATATAGTATATAAATGGAGGAGTAATACACACACAAACTCCATACTTACAGGAATTTTAAAAGATATTAAATCATATACTTATTTCCCATGATATTGATGTGTTGGCATAAATTTTCAGTTAGAACATAACAGTTGTAACCGGTACAATTTGTAAAGCCCCATATTATATATTACTATATAATATTATTTTTATATGTATATATTACTCATGCATATATACATATACACAAATGAATAGCACATTTAAATTTCTTTTTCAGTATGACACACCAAAAAAAGAAGAATATTCCAATTTCTTTGCTTATTACTGTTATTGCAAATGTTCTGTTTATTAGGATAGCATTTAAATACATAAAGGTGAGATACATCTTGTTAAAAATATTTGGTTCAGTTGATATCCCAATCAACAACATGACAGTCATGTTGATTTTGAAAAAAAATCCAAACATTGTTAAATGAGAGAAACTGAAATGTCAATGAAAAATGTGAAGAAAAATTAAATACTGAGGAGACTGAGGAACAGTTGTAATTGAGCTCTGTTTTTAAAAAAAAGATACATCCTTCGTTTACCTCACTCTGCTTTCTTTTTTTTGTGAATATATATCTTATGAAAGTCTCCTGAAGAAGTTCTTGCTTCACAAGAAAATGCCAGAGCCTTTTTGCTGGAAGAGCTGAGTAATCCTTTGATCTGGATCAAGCAGAAGAAGGAAAGAAATACAGAGTATCCTGAGTTGGAAGGGACCCACAAGGATCATTGAAGTCTAACTCAATTCTGAGAATTCCACAGTATGCCTGAGAGTGTTGACCAAACACTTCTGGAACTTTGCTGGTGGTGCTGTGCCCACTTCCCCAGGGAGCCTGTTCCAGTGCCCAAACACCTCCTGGGTGAAAGGTGGTGAGAACCTTCAGAAAGAACCTTGTTCTAATTACACACCTAAACCTCCAGTGACACAGCCTCAGGCCATTCCCCTGTGTGCTGTCAGTGTCCCAGAGAGCAGAGATCAGTGTCTGCCCCTTCCCCTCAGGAGGAAGCTGTACCTGCCCTGAGCTCTCCCCTCAGTCTCCTCCAGGCTGAACAGACCAAGTGCCCTCAGCTGCTCCTCACACGGCTCCACCTCCAGACCCTTCACCATCTTCAGTGCCCTCTTTGGGTGCTCTCCAATAGTCTGATATCCTTTTTATGTTGTGGCACCAAAACTGCCTCAGCACTGGAGGTGAGGCCACCCCAGAGCAGAGCAGGACAATCCCTCACCTTGCCCAGGAGGCCATTCTGAGTCTGGTGCCCCCCAAGACACGCTTGGTCCTCCTGGCTGCCAGGGCACTGCTGGCTCACTTTGCACCCTTTGACTTAGTTGTAGTTTAATATGTTGAGAAAAACAAGCTATTTTTGAGTTGAAAACACAGTTCACTATCTGCATTTACAGACACCTCCAGGCATGACACTATATAAACACAGGAAGATTAGCCTTAAAAGGACCTTAGTACAACTTCTCCTCCCCCAGACATCTGCATGTATTATATAACTCTTCTATGGCTGGGATAGGGTGAGAGACAACTGCTACTGAAGGAATAGTAAAATAGCTTGAATAGGGTGTTCCCAGCAGCAGCCACTGTCCTCAATTCCTACAACCTCTGCTTTTTCTTCATTTCCCTTTTTTGTTGCAGCTGTGAAAGGTGCAGCAGAGTGAATGATGGCTGCTGCAGTAGACAAGCAGCTGCATAAAAATATACAAAGGGATGTGGGAAAATAGTTTCTGTTTCATTGCCTACTAGACCTAAGAGCTAGACAACCTTTGTTCAGCTGTTTAACATGAGGAAATGCTCTTTAGAGTTCCTGTGATTGAAGAATGTGCTTTTGTTAGGGAAAAAACACTTACTTGAATGGTGTGTTTTCAGGTTCTATCATTGCTTTATTGCGGAGAATAGCTGGTCCTGCCCCTGCACCAAGGTCACTGGGGTAAGTATTGATGTAGTTTGGAGGTGGGCCTTCAAACTGGTCCATTCTGTCTTGAAGGATTTGCTCCCAGTGTTCTAAATTTTTTATTACAGCAATGCCCAATGGAGATGTTACAGGCAGGTCTAAACAGAAATATTAATGAAGCAAGGCTCAGAGAAAAGAAATTAAGTTACAGTGAGTATAAAACCCCCATAAAATTAACCATCCAAAAAAAAATCTGAAAAGGAAATGTACATGTTGACAATTGTAATAAATAAAGCATTTAATTATTTGAATTTTAAAATTCAAATTAAAATGTGAAATCTGACAGAAAGCCACGTATACAGAAAAATAAAATGTAAAGCAGGATTTAGCATACCGGTGAATTCCAGACCAGCAATGGGGAAGAAGTTCTTAATGTTGTGCAGAACTAATTTTACCATTGTCAGATGTAGAAGAGCCCAACTGTATGAAAAGAATAGATTTAGTTGTGTTAAAAAAACATTAAGTTATCTACAGGGCATTTTTCTTTTCAATCAAATACACAGGTTAGAAAAACACAGAAAGGTTCTATTCAACCTGCACCTCATTCAAAACTACATGCTTGAATCAGCAGTCTAAACCATTATTCTAGAGTTGGCATTGTGGCACCTTATGTTGAGTTTTAAAAATGAAAATGAGTGCTTCTCAGTTGTTTTCCCCTCCCCAAAAAACTGCAACCACAAAATTTTTAACTTCCTAATCCCTTTTTTCTGGCAAGTAAATGGGGAACTGTTATTGTGACGAGAATGTGTGATTTCTGTAACCCCACTGCCATAGACAAATATGTCCACAGCACTAAAATTGCTTTACTTACGTTGGATGGTGTAGAAGATCTGTACATTTTTAAAACTTGGACGTTTTAAAATATGACAATTATTCTAAAATAGTGACAATTTCTGCTGACCTGTAAGAATTGGCATCTGTGTGTTCCTGGATCTGCACATCGGAGAGGAAAGCGTCGTCCTCTTCCTCATCACTGTGAATGCTTTCATCAGAATCATATATAACACCACTGTCTGACAAAGGGAGAAAGGGCTGCAATGCAAAGTAAAAAACAATAAAAACAATATTCTCATCTCTTCTCTGACTTCACTTACGACTCTGACAGAGTTTAAATGACAGCAATTTAATCTGTAAGTCAATGTCCTAAAAATATAAGCAATTAGCAATGGGGAAAAGTGTTAATCACTGTTATTGACAAGAGGCATGTTTTCAAAGTGAAGTAATAGACTTTATCTAGACTTTATTTGGGCTCTTTATCTTTTATTGTGAGGATAATATTCTTCATCTTACTACTAAGAGTGCTCAAAATTTTCACTTTATTTTTATCCTTTAAAACTGAATGGAATTTTCAATTACCTTTGCCATAAAATAGTCCCACATGCTGAGTTCTGGAGGAATAAACTTCTCTTTGTAAGAGGGTCTTTCTGCAGGTACAGGTGGTGGCACATTGCTGTCCTTTACTGGTCTGCCTGGCACCAGCATTCTCATGTTAAACCGACGGCGGTGTTTGTCCATTTCTTCTGATGGAAGAGGAGGGGCTGAATTCAGGTAATTAAAAAAGCTGACATTAGTATTATATCTTTAAAATATCTGTATTTTATAACTGAAGCAACTAACACCACTGTTTTTGGTACTAATTTCTACTGATTTAGAATTAAAGCCAGCCTACATAAAGTAAGTGTAATCATAAATAAGTTTCATTATGATAAATTAAATTTTGGATATATTATAAAAAATGCATTTTACTTTACATTTACATACTGGATTAAGTTCTTAGGAAATGGAGCTTTTAAAAAGTCTTTTACCTGAAAAATTTCTCAATAAAGAAATAAAGAAACTCAGGAACTTTGTTGAGAAATAAAGTAATATGTAAAATATCACTAAACAGTATGTTGCACAATTAGCAGTTACTCAAATACAAACTAAGGAATTCTCAGGGTAGTGAAGAAAATTTGAATAGAAAAACAGGCTTTTTGACAACTGAAGTCTACTTTAAAGTGTTATGATTTAAAATGCCTTAATAGTAACCAAAATACTACTGTGGAATTTATTTTTCAAAGTGTTATTGGCAAGACAACATTGAAGATCACACTTACTTTATTACAAGGGAGCTAGGTATTTAAAAACTACTCTGTTTGTCAAAAAAAGCCACTACCAACACTCATCTACACTGCAAGTCTTTACAAACCTTCGTTACCATCCTCTGAAACATCAGAAGCTGTAGCAGCTTGAAGGTTAAAGGAAAACAGAATACAACTCAAATGAACATGACTTACAGTAGTTACTCATACTATGATCTTATCAAAATAACTGCCCTAAATGAATTTAACTTATTCCATGAAAGACAAGTATCTGTTGTGCACAGTGATAATGGTGCAATGTCTTATTACTGTTTGATTTTATATTCTGAAGAGGGAATGTTTAATTTTTTGCATAAGTTTTGAGCCCACTGGTGATTTAAAAGTCTGTGTGATGATTTTTGGTATAGGTGAAGTTTATCACAAATGGTTGTATCTGTCCTTGTCATCACAGTCTGACTTCAATCTCCACTTTTCCTTTTCCTCATGCATATGAACACTTGCACATCTGTCTTTGCAAAAATCCTGGGTTTAGTTGGAGCTTACATATGCATGAGCTGTTTTTTTGTCAGATGAAGTTGGTATTTCTTCTCTGTGGTCTTGTGCTAGGTGAAATCCTACCTTGCAATAGAAACTGATTTCAAAAATATTGTTTCCTAGTTACTGCAGTCATTAAATAACAACACACATCTCTCATACAAAAGTCCTTAGGTATTAACACTGATTTATATCACCTGGGTTATTTTCCCCTAAAAATAATGGCTGAAAGTCCTTTAAAATGTTGTCAGTTAATAGTTAAACTATACAGTTTTTATGGCAAATTCAAAATGTGCTGGATGCCATTACAGAGGGCAATGCTATTATTTATTTCAGCTTCTTAGTTAATGTAACTGTTCTCTTGCCAGTAGCTCCTTAAATTCTGCTTTGGTCCTTAAAAGGAAGGCAGGCTCCCCTGCTAGGTTAGTAGGAGGTATAAAATGCAGGCTGTGAGCCCTTGGGGAGCAGATACCTGTGGGAGCCCAGGGCATACCCCTGGCCTCCTTGGGGGTCTCAAAAACCCCCTGGTGAGGGTCTCAAAGACTCCTGAGTGAGACCCTGGTGTCACAGGTGCTGAATTCTAACCCCTGGGGAAGATCACAAACACAGAGGGAATGAAAACAAGCTACCAAAATTAGTAAAGTGTAAATTAGACCTTTAGAATGTAGATAAATAGGTTTTTTTCAATGTTTATGATAGGAGACACATGGCCAAGATGGAGAATTTGGGGGGTGGACACCTTTTCCTCCTTCTTCTCCATGTCATCCATGTTGGGTGACACGTTGGCACTCTTGGATTGGATGGAGTCAGGGCTTGACCATTTAATAAAATTGTACTGTATTGGGAAAATTTTGTAAACATTTAGCACGTAGTACAAACTATATAAGATCAGCCCTGCTTTCACCAGGCAGATTCCACCATGGATGCCAGGCTGAGCAGACCCTGCTGGCCAGGCAAAAAGTCCCTGAGATATGAAACAATAAACAATCCTCGGAACAAGAGAAAACCGTCTCCAGCAATCTCTCTGTGGCTGCTTCAGAGAGAACCAGGGTTTGAACCGCCTCATGTCCCTGTGGGGTGATCTCAGTGCCAAGGAGACAGCCCAGAGGGGCCAGTACCTGGGACGCTGTCGGGCTGGCGGCGCGGTTTGACCAGCAGCCGGGCGCCGCCGCCGAACACAGCCGCCCACATGCGGCCGTTGAGCGGGTGCGCCGCCAGCCGGAACAGCTCGTTGCACGAGTTGGTGGCCAGCGCGTGGATCAGCAGGCTCAGGTACACGGCTACAACAGCCTCACACAGCAGGATGTTCAGCTTTGGCTGGTCTTCATCCTGAGCTGAGCTCAACAGGTTGATGAGTGAACTCACACCTGCAAAGAGGAAGGGTTCTGGTATTAAATGAGTAGGAGGATAAATGGACAAAAAGAAAATGTTTTACCTCTGCACTTCATGGCAAACACTAGTAGCCACATGATGCCTTTATTCAGATGAAATATACTATTAACAGTTTTCTTATGATCACAAAGATCTAGACTATGCAAAGCCTTCTTGGGTCTGGGACTTTTGCACTGCACTTCTCTGCAAATACTATGGGCAGTTCAGCATGCCTATGAAATCCCTGCACCATCTCCACAGTTTATGCTCACACATCAGAATTAGCTGCTTTCATAGCTACACCAAGTACAGCACACATGCAGGACAGTAGTGTAGAGACAATAGAGGTATCACTGCTAGGGAGTTAGGCAGACTGGAGAAAAACATTTTGGGGTGACAATTTGTCATTAAGTTTATCCTAAAGATCACAGTCTCTTCTTCAAGCAAGATGTTTGCCATGTACAAAGTTTATTTTTATTTATTCTGATACATGAAAAAGTGAAAGGCTATTACTATTTTGAGAACTAAGTTAGAAACATCTGTCATTGATTATCTACTATCTCATCCCTCATACAGGACAGTGAAATAATTCTGCCACATGGAGCTGGTCCAGTGGAACTAAAAGTAACCTTATTTTAGTCTCACCAGGCCACTGAGCAGGAGATGAGTTTGGAGTTGCGTGCTCCTCAATGCTTTCTGTCCTCAGTCTGCGTCGATCACTCAGAAGCAGTCCTTGATAAACCATCCCAGTAAACTGATTTGCTTCTGTTTGACTGCTATATACAAATAAATTTTTTTCTGATGAGAAAGTGAGTGTCCCAAGTGAGTGTGACATCACATTTTCCTAGTTTATTGAGAAACCTGAATGCTTGATCAGGCATATCAAAGTTAGCGATGTTTAATGTGTACAAGCATCTTTACCCATACACAAACATTTAACCCCTTTTTAAGTCACATGCAGGAAGAATTTCCATTCAGGATGAACAAAGTATACTGCAAATGTAGGACTGTATGAAAACTCCCCTCTTTACCTGTAGCTGTGGCTGTCACATAGTGCTTGATAAATGGATGCAGAAAGTGAAGCTGCTAAAGAATGAAGTGTGTACACCTAAAATAAAGAGAACCAATAAGCTATATGTTTTATACAAAAGGTGAGTGAAATTAATTTCTTTCTAAGGGTATTGAAAATGCATTCTGCAGGACTGTCCTAGCTTTAAATCAAGAGCAAGAAATAATAAGTGAATGTTACTTTAGGTTTACAATACAGTGCTTAGAACTGTTTGTTCAAGATAACTTGATGGCAGTCAACACCTTCTAATATTATGTCAAGATAATTAACTTGATTCTAATACAGAACAGCAACAGTAAATGAGCATACTGAAGCAGTGATTAAGCATGTCCTGTTATGACAATGGATTTGGTGGAATGGTACCTGGAAGTTATATAACAGTGCAGTTCAATGTAGTAATAATTACTCAATATACATAAAATACAAAAAGTGTGTGTAGTCATGATATAATAGTTTTATCTAAGATCTCTTTTTTTACCTCAGTTATATGCTTAAAAATTCCATAGTCTCCAGGAGTAACAAAGCAACTGGTTCTGCCTCACAATGCAACAAAAACAGTTCAACTCTTAAAAAGAGGAAATGCAAGGATTTATTGGAAAGCTCAATGAAATCCACAGTATGAAGAAAATTGTACTATTTAACTGTTAAAAAAGCATTTCTTAAACTCACCCTTTGCTCATTCCTGTCTGTCCCTATCTTTCTATTTCATCAAGCATTAGGCCTTAGATTAAAGCTATGAATTACCTTGACATCTTCAATATTAGGATGTGGTGGAGATTTCATCTGCACAATAGTGTAAAGTATATCATGGATGTGGTTGTTTAAGTAGAGCACAGGATTAGCTATCACAGTTTTTGTGGATGCTATGCTTGCAGAAAGCAGTGGTAGTGTTGTGGGTAGTGGCAGTGGAGACTGAAGTTGCTTTACAGTAGTTTCCTGTTTAAAAGAAAAGATTGTATTTAAAATCATTGCTTTGAAAAAAATAAAAAATAGAAATAATTTTACATCTTAAATATATTTACAAGATTATTCATTCTCCTCCACTCCTGTCTACTCAGTACAGACAAGATTTTACTTTCAAAAGCGGGTTATTATTTACTATAATAACAAGGTTAAGACCTGATAGCCAGTTTTGCTGGAACCCATTTTAATTTCATGCAGGAAAAATGTTTTCAGGTAGTTTATTAGGAAGAGTGGAGATTGTCTGTTAAGAAATACTAACTAAAAATGTACTTGCAGTAGCACAAGTTGATATAATAGTCACTGGTCTGAGTTTAGTAACAAAGCCAGAATTTGTACTCATCTGAGTTTCTCAAGGGGAAACAAACAGAACTTAAAAAAATTCTTTAAGGTACATTCTAAGCCAACTACCACCAAAACAGCTGTATTTTGCCCCTATTTGAAACAGGAGAAATCTAGGACCAGAGCATGTTAAAAGACTTGCCCAGTATCAGATTATCTGCTGTAGCTCAGTGCAGTAATTAGCATTTGCTGTAAAATATGTCTTTTTGTATGAAATATAGAAAATGCCATAGCAGAGTAAAGAGAGTAGTACTCTGTCCTACTTTGTATTTTGTGCCTTGAAGCTAAGACACCATTCTTTGTAGCTCCTTTGCATGACCTGCAGAGGTCTAGCAGATAGCAAAAAATATAATTTTGTTTTTATTTCAGTTACTGTGAATTCAATTTATTATATAGATACCTAGAAATTGTGACCAAAATTATGTCACAGTAACACATACGACACTGCAGCTACAATATAAAACAGCAACATTTAGATTCCATAATCCTAAGTAGCCTGATCCTCAGTGCCACATAGCAGATTCCTCAGAACCAAATCATCTGAATTGAGAAAAGCAGCACACTTAAATAGCAAGTTCTTTCTCCAATAACATTAAAATTATAATGACCATTAGACTTGCAGAAATCAGCAGCAGCACAAAGTCATGCATTTGACATAACTGACAGTCTGGAACTGTTCACATTCATCAGCAGAAAAGAGCCGAATTTTCTTTACCTGCTGCGACTCCTGCAGCAAGAACTTCAGCTCCATCCTCACAGATGCCAAACCTCCACCTTGTGCCCCGTGAAGACTACAATAACTGAGGAAAACTCTGAGAAGAGCCTGGTTCTTCTGCAGCCACCACTTGCGCCTCTCGGCGTGCTCCCGCTTGGCCTGCAGCCTGCGCCTTTCGATCTGGTGCCGCTCGTACGAGCCAATGTCCGGCTTGTCCACGATGTCTTCGGGGTCCAGCAGATCCCCATTCACTTTGGTGTATGTTTTATAGTAGTCTTTGTCCCCTGCATCGTGGTTGCATATTTCATGCATAGCAGCAATCTCTTTTTCCAGCCAGTTGTACAGCTGAAATCTCAGCTTTCCTCCATCCACTTCATAACCTGTGGCCAAAGTCCTCAGTTCAGTCATGAGGATTTTCAAACAGGCTCTGAACTTCAGTTGCTCAGCAATAACATCAACCTCAGTGTCTCCTGCCTCAGAAACCTCCCCATGTGGTGTTTGAGCCACGCTGGTATCTGAGGTCTTCTCATCTTCACTCTTGGAATCAGACTTTTTCATCATTATCCCAACATCCTTGTCTTCCTCATCTGACCCATTTTTGTCTTCACCCCAGTCAAGAGTAAGGGGCTCATCATCAAATTTTACTGCTGGTTGACTCCAGTCAAATTGTGCTGAAGATTCAACAGTGCTCTCCAAAGCAAAGGAAGCTGAAATGGGTTTTGACCAGTCTATATCACCACTTCCAGCACCATCCTGTAGGGCTTTGGAATCTGAAACATCAGCCTGGATTGAAGGGCTAGATGAATCTTTTTCTTCAGCTACAGTAGACTTTTTTCTTATTTTTGGAATTTTGGAAAGAACTTCAAGTGCTAGGACAGGGCAGCCCACTTTAAAATGAGCATTTGCAGTAGTGAAGAATAATTTTCTTTCTATAAGATTAATTTTATCAACAAAGCTTTTCTCAGTTTTTAGACCTAAGGTGGCCAGAGTTCCTTCTGGTGAGCTGAAGTATCTTCGGATGAGCAAAGGGTGGGTCCGAAGATAGTTGTAAAAACTGAACACCACAGGATTGCAGGATTTGACAATAACTGAGGAATTAAACATATATGACATCTATTGAAAATGCCTTTTAGATGGTAGTATTCTGTTTCGCAGTGATTTCCTACATTATAGATTTATCAAAACACACACACAAAGACAATTTTGGGTCTAGTTACCAAAATAAAATGAAATAATTACTTAGTGCCCACAAAAAGAATAAAGATATGAGCTGGATGAGTAGAAAGATACAAATTCTATCATTTGCCTTGCAGTTACATTTACATTTGCCTTACATTTACATTTGCCTTGCACTCAGCTAAGCTAAAAGGCAGCTGAGATGATCATCCAGGTAGAGATTTCCCCAAGAAAATTCCTATAGGGAATATGAAATCTATGTAGCCACCTGTCACTTAACATTAATCTTGAAGAGATGGGATATGAAATCCTGCTACAATAGTGCTAATTTTCAGAAGTAAGAGTAAGAATTTAAGTCATTTGGAAAAAATGCCAACCAGCATTCATTACTAGAGAAGTATTGGATGGAAGTGCCAAACAAAAAGAGCTCTCCTGAACTTAGCTGACAGCAGGAACTAAGTTTGTTGTTAGAGGGTTGAAGAAAACCCTTGGAAAGAATTCACAACAGATATTTATACTGTTTTAAAGCACTTCTCCCAGCCTTCTTTTTCTTAATAATTCTACCCTATCAGACTAATATTTTTCCCTTACCTGGGTTTTCATCATCATCTTTGGGTGTTTGCTCCAACAATGTATCCAGTGCTCGTGTGTAATCTTTCATTATCCAGTATGCAATGCTTCTCAGAAATGGATCAGAATGCAATTTAGTACAGCTGAATCCAGTTCCATCCTTCTGGCAGCCCAAAATCTTTTCATAGAGAATGGAGGTGTATGTGACAGAGGTTTCAAACTCTGATTCATACAAACGAGCAATGACCATGGCCAACTGGATGTCTTCCATCTTCTCAAGGCACACCTATGATAAGCAATGGGGAAAAGGAATTCTATAAAATGAAGTGAATAGCAATGTATGTTTACAGAACAGATTTTTTTTTTCTCCTCTTATGAAGTATAAATTAATCTTCAGGTAAAAATGTGGCACGTCATATAAATCTGAGTAATATTTTCTTCTGTTTGGAAAGAGGTGTACTTTTCTGTATTTTAGGGATTTTAATATGCACAGCAGTACATAGCATTAAAAATTAATATGATGGAAGATAAAGATGCCTATTTTTATTCTATGTAGTAGAATAATTGCACCCTCCAACTTTCATGCTATTACATCACTGGTGAAATATTTTTCACACCACCTCATGCAGAATGACATCTCTGAGGAAAATGCATTCTCAAGTGAATATAAACAAAATAGGCAGGTATTCTAAATGTTCTCTAACTCCCATCCTCTCCTGAGAGATACTGCTTAGCTTATGATCCTTTCCACAGCTCCCACCTCTCTCAGGGCAAGCAGTGTCATAGCTCCACTAAAGAGAGATCTCAGAACTGCTTCAGAAGAGAACTCTTGACATCTTTTTTTTGTAACGTTGCACCAATAGGTCATGCAGAATAGCTGGGGGCTGAACAGAGTGCTACAACTTAACTGCAGTTCAAACACAGTTTTTCCAGAAGGGTCACAGCTGGTACTCCCAAGAGGGCTTCCACTGAGGCTGAACAACTATTCTGGTCTTCAAACCAGCTTCCCAGCTGCTTTTCACAGTAGTGTGGAGGTAAATGGTATGTCTGCAGGGCACAAGGGGGTCCTGTGTGACATACCATCTCATTTGTGCTGCCACAGTTTGTGAAAATTTCATCAGAGAACAGCTTGTAAGGATGCAGTACATAGGTATAATTAGAAACTGACATAATTTCTCAAAAGCAGATACCTCTATAGCATCTTTTAGTGAACCTGCTAGCAAGAAAAATGCAGCTGACTGCTCAAAACGTTGTTTTCCCAACAAAGCAAAAGCATTTTTTAAAGCAGCTTTACGCCATCGGTCTTCATTGAAGTTGTGGCTGAAAAAGGCAGTCATCTTTTCATCATGCTGGGACCTGTATAAAGAAATGCAATGTATAGAGCTGTTTATTATGCACCTTAGCATACTATAACTTGAACATTACTTGAAATAAACTACTCTTGAATGAGTTCTGCTTTGCATTCCTGGTTCAATTAAGATTTAATCAAACTTCAAGTTAGCAGAACTCACCTAAACAGACCCCACACCACTGCCTTTTTCTTCATGGCAAGGTAAAAAAGTGCAGCATCTAAGGCATCATTGTTCCTCTGGAATGAAGCTTTTGCAACCTGTGGTGAACAAAGCCTACTGTTATCAATGAAAATATAAAAGCTGCTTTTTTTCCTTTTTTCTAAATAACCTGTGTTCTTTGTCACAGAAGATGGCCAGGTAGACTGTATTATCTCTACAAAGCAGAAAAGTAATTTCTGTGAGAATGTTTTATTCCTATGTAACAGAGATTTACACTGTAAATCCTTTTAAGAGTCAGAAAAACAGCATTATTGTAGATAGCAACCCCTTTCAAGCACAGTGGGACATTAGCAATGTGCAAATAAAGGTATTTTCTTTAAAATTGTTACAGTAAGTTGTACCATTAGGTGAAATTCCTTTGGCAATCCATTACTTAAAAATACTCAAGCCAGTAACAGCATTCCTTGAATGAACACTGGGTTTTATAAAGGACTCTAATGTAATTGGATTTGATTTGAAGTACTAGGATAATGGTTTTTCTCCTGGATTCTTTGATTAAACTGTAACATTTAAAATGTATTTTTACATTAGATGATTTGAAAATTCAGTACAATAAGCACATCTAGTAGCATGGAGCTAGAATGTGTAACCAGGGAAAAGTACCTTCTCGATGCACCTTCGGAGGGTGTTGATATTCCTGACCCACCAACCAATGCCCATAGCTCTCAGGTCAGACCACTGTGGGTCTCCCTTCTGGATTGCAGGAATCATATTGATCAACTCCTCCTCAGCCTCAGAATGGAAAGCCCATGCAAAATGGCAAGTTGACAGGCCTAAACAATGACATAGACCAATACAATAAGCAAATGGAATATGTCATGGATGCAAAGTGGGGTCTCCAACCCAAGAACTGGGTACATCTGAGATACACTGACTCCCTCAAAAGGAGTAGAGCTGTTAAAGGAACAGCTTTTTGCATTTTAGGGACCTTCTCTCACCTGTACTTCTTTCATCACTTTCCAGTACCCCATTCATTAAAAAATATACGAGAATTGTATGTTGCAGGATTGAAGGAAAAATATTCTGTTATCACAGAAGCAGACACATTTTGGGCCAGAAACCTTTCTCTCTCCTCTTTAGATGGTAACTTCTTTTCTTTTCAGTATTTCACAACAGCATTTAGTGAGATTGAGCAAAGAAACCCAAAAACCTGCTGTGATGAAAATAATAAAATATTCTTTAAGATAAAGCCATGCTTATGTAAGGAAATGTCTCAATTCTTCCAGCAGAAACAACAAATTACATATACAATCTGTGTTTTATCTGGTTGGGGAATTTATTTATGCCTCAAACTGGATAAGCCAGAATCTTCTACTCTAGAGCTATACTTTTCCTGCACGTAGGGAAACCTACACCAAGCCTTTGCAAGATAACAGCCATAATGAAATAGAGAATCAACAGACAGATAATATAACCATGACATAAATCAAGATAAGCAGGCCCTGTGAGGGTTACCTTGGTGCAGCAGCTGGACCCTGTAGAGGGGAGGCAGGGATGTCAGCAGGCAGGTGTGCAAGCGCATGGCCAGCAGGTACCGGAGGCCACATTCATCCAGGGTATCTCTTCCTGTGCCATAGAAAATCACTTTTGAACATCAGATGATTGCAGTAGACATATATACAAGTTATCATAACAGAGTGTGAGGAATGTATGTTTCTAAGGCTGCTGAGAATGTGAACTATAAGTTATTTATTATGTATGAACTACAAGTAGATACATCTGGTTTTCTGTCCTACTGTATCTAACCCGAATACATGATGCTAGCTTTCAACTGTTATCCCAAAATACCCAAGGACTAAGTTTACCTCTGCTGAGAACAAGAATGTTAATTCAATAATATGCCAGTTACTAACCTGAGTAATTCTTATCTCTGTTCTCATCTAGTTCAGTGCTTGTCGTGGCCACAGTGTCTGCCAAAGCTACAAGGAACATCTGCTCCAGTCGAGTGAGGCCTGGCAGGCTTGAGTGCATCAGGTGGCTTGAAAGGACACTGGCGTGTTCTCGGCCAAAGTAAGTTGGCCCATACTGTGACAGATTAATAACTTTGGATTTACTCTCCCTTTTTTCAGGCTCAAAGTCTATAAAGTCTTCGGTTGTAACAGGTTGAATCTGGAAAAGATCCGAGTACTGATCCTCTGTTTTTTTCTTGGCATGTTCTTCAGAGCCCTGAGGTATTTTAGAAGTTTCTTCAGCAACATAAGTGGCATCCTGATCTGCAGCAAGCAGTGCATAGAGGGGCAGTGGGGGAATGGAGTCTATCTCTGTGTAGTCTCGGGTACCATCTTTCCCAGCAGTAATGGTATCCTTGGCAGTACTGCCACTCACGCTGATGGTGCGGGAAAGATGGCGTTTAGGACCAGTCCCTTCTCCAGCTTCCGTGTCTTTGACTATTGCAACTTCTCCTGCAATGCATTTAACTAAATGTGACAGAATGGCTTTGGCTCGGCGAACTTTTCCCAGGTCCATCAGTTCCAGTAACTGGGTTGGATGATACTGGGGTAGTGTAGGTGAAAGAACATGAGCAGCTTCAAAGAGACCCCCATCCTGAATTACAGTTGGAGTGCCAAAAACATCATCCACAATACCTGCCCCATCAATTACACTGGTCTTCTTCACTACTGCGCTTGTTTTGAATGGATCTTGGGTTGCAGAGTCTTCAGAAGTGAAAGCGTCGCCTTCTCCATTACCGAACTTGACCGTGTGTTTCCACTGGGCATAAACGTGCATCTCACAGTCCATTCCCACCACCAGTATTCCATCTCTCACCCAGGACAGAGACACAGGCAGGGAAGGAGTGCCATCCACGGAAGAAACCAAATCAATGGACCTCAGCAACACCCACTTAGACTTCACACCTTGCTTTATGCTCCCTCCTAGTGGCAGGGTGATGACAGCCACACCCTCTTTGCTGCTGCTTTGATCTGTCACAATCCCCGAAAGCCTTCCGTACATGAAGATGTTGGCACCCACTCCCACTGTCAGTATATGTGAACCATCTTCTTTTGAAACCCAGTCCAAATGCACCAAATGCTTGATACTGGGCACCAGGTATTTGTCTTTATTCAAAAAAGCATCTGACTTACTGTAAACAAATAAATTACTATCCACACTGACCCTTGAGTCAAGTACACTTCCAACCTTAACTAAATCATCCAGATGAATTGTCTGTTCCAAAACCCACTCTGATCCTCCAGTAGACTCACATTCAAGTATACAGACATGCATGGAAAATTCTTTGGAAACAAACCCATTATGCTGTATGGGTTGTTTGTATGCTACTGCAAGACGTCCAGTGTAAGAACAGCTAACTGCAACTGGCCTTCCTACTATGCTCACTGTACTGCTGTTGTCTTCCCCTTCATCATTCATTAAAGGCCATTTTCTCCAGTGGTAAATCTCCTTCTCTTCAGCTTTGCTGTTCAGGTCTGTCTCTACAGTGCATCTCCAGAACCTCACCCTGTTGTCTGAACAGGATGTTACTATCAAATAGGGTGCGAGGCAGACAGGGTATATTGATGAGGAACTCAAGTGACCTGAAATCAGAACAAACATACTTACTTTTAGTAATTGATAGCAGAATGCCTATATGATTCAGGCAGACAGAACACTGTCTACCTACTGCTAGAGAACTTTACAACCTGGTGTTACTGGGCAAATAATATCAGAGTTGGTAAAAGCCTTGCAGCTTGAACATTAACTATCATCTGCATTTCTGGTCACTATTCAAAGAAGATAAACTGTAACTGAACTAATTCAGAGAAGGGTTCCTAGAATAATGAGAAAAGTAGAAAACCTTAATCAGATGAGATTAAAGAAGTTATGATTAGGCTCATATAGTCATATGACTAAAAGTTACATTTCCAACTATTAGAGCAGTAATTTTCAGGAACAGCTTTCCTGTGGGGATTTGATACATTTACAGAAGAGTAACATGACACAGGCATGATGATTTGAAAGCACGTTTTCAGTCCTGTGTTTCCTGTATCAGTAAATCAGAACCTTACGGGCTGCGGAAATATAATTCTATAAACTAGTAGATAAATCAGTGGATCAACTGTATAGAAAAAAATTGTACAAGTTACCTGCTGAAGGAGTTGCTCTTACTACTTCCACACCAACAGGAAGATCCAGGGGTTGGCTGTACACAAGTCTGGAGCTCAGAATGAGTTTACTAGCAGTCTGAAGGTTAGCAATTGATGAAGATCGTGGTATGGGACTTATGCCAGGTGATACATCTGGAGAAGAATCCACAGTCTTCTGCTCAGGTACACTAAGCTTATTGTCTGCTGAAGATGCTTCAGTTGGTTTTGCTATATAAAAAAACATGCCAGCAGTGTTAAAAAATTGTTTGGAAGGACAAGGCGTGAATATCTGATAATCAAATAAATTTGTTTTTACAAGAGCTCAAATTGCCCACAAAATAATTATATGATGTGTGCAGGCTGTGTCAGTTTTATTGCATGCTGTGACTATTCACTTAAGACATCCATAACACTCTGAAATACAGATAGTTTGAAATAAAGAAGCCACTGCTTAAGTACATCACTCACCCCATCAGCACATTTTTATACTGTCATTAGTATAGAATGCAACCAATGTTTGTAAGGAATTTTATGCTTCTATTACACTGATAAATTATTCTGAAGGTTCTTGATTTTTCGGCTTGTTTGGCAAAGGTGACACAATTTGTTTTATAATGAACCACCAATGTTTGTTTCATCTTAAGTAATATGATAGAAATGTCCCTCTCTAGGAAAATTACAATCATTCACTCACCTAAACAGGCCTGCACAGATTTGAGATGAAGATGCCACATTTGAAGAACAGAACAGCCACTACTATCTTTTTCAATTACTACCAGGTAGAACTTCTCTGAGAAGGGTGGTGGACGATACCCTGTAATTTGCATGTTATATACATAATATATAAACATATATATTCATATAGGGTCATGAAATTTACATTGAATCTAAATAATTTTTCCATAGCAAAAGATTTGCTAAAAACTATTAACAATAAAAATCTCATTTTCATCTTTGAAATAAATTATTAGATTATAAAACAAAATACTGAAATTACCATTAGTAGCATGCTTTGGCATTTTGATTGCTCATGACAACAGAAGAATTACAAAATAGATACTGACTTACAATCTGAGTATTAAATTTAATTTATTAGATATTTGTCTTCCCATTCAGTTTGAACTATTTTGACAGATTATAAAGACTCTTCTACCTGCTGCTTTCTTCCTTTTTCTTTTGAAGTTTTAAGTCCATTAGCAAACTCCCCAATGACTTTCCATTGTATTAACTTGCAAGTCAGATATATTGACATCATCACCTGCAACTACCTATTGATGCAGAAAATGTGCTTCTGTTCTGTTCACAGTTTTATATGCAATATAAGCACTTTGAAAAATGTACTTTGTCATATAACTTGCTTCACTCTAAGCAATTAGAATGTCTTTGTTTAACACAATTTAGCAAGAATTCATATTAGCAATACATAATAGCAATTTCACTGAATTTTACAGATTCTCATTGAAAAGTAAATTACCACATGCTAGCTAGATTTTAGTATTTCTGAAGAAAAATTTTTGGTACCAATTTAATTCATATTAGTTATAGTTTATGCTATACCTTGTGATGGCTGGAAAAATACCTCAGTTTCCTTCCCTTCCACATCTTCCTTATGTGGTTTGTATCCCAAAATGAAGTCTTCTTGGAAGACATGAAGCAATTGAGTGTTTGAGCCACACTGAAACATTAAGCAATTGTTATACGGTATTAATGCAATTATTTCGTCTGTGCAATCTAATTACAATGAGAAACACTTTTATAAAAGTTTTTATTCTTTTATAAAGATTAAAATTATCATCGGAAAAGCCAAATATTTTCCTTTCATGTTAAGTACAGTGTGTTCTAGAACTCATCATTTTCATATTGAAATAATTTCACCAAGGTCTGCCAGGATAGACAACTTCTGTAATAACACTTTTGCTGCAGTTATTGACAGTTGAATTAGGATCTGATTCATTTTTATTTCTTTGGTGTTGAATAAAAAACAGCAGCAAAAAGTCTCAGACTTTTATTCTACTTCAATGGGAAGACATGTCTGCAGGGAATTGTTTGGGAAATCTGAAAAAGGGAAAAACTGCAGATTTTCCTTCTCTCAGATATCTTATCATCTGTCTTTTCTGACAGCAACATATTCCTTTGCAGTAACTCTATGTCACTACAGAGAAGGCTGCTCATGGTGAAATCCTTCCTTGCTGGTAAGGAAAAATATATTCTCAAAATACAGTGATGGCAAAGTTATGCTGCAAAACACATTTTTTTCCAGAGAAACAAGATGGTATTCCATGTACTAATTTTTAAAATTCTAGGAAAATGTTTTGTAAATCTAAATTTAAATTTGAAGATTCTATGCTATTGATACATAGAAGACACAGAAATTTATTGACAATAGAGAAATACTAATTTATACATGTCAAAAGCCCATAGTTTTCTAATTAAAATTGATAAAACTCACTGTTTTCACAGGCTGCTAACAGAAAACAGCACTGGAGCATATATCATCAAAACAACTGACAAAGAAGAAGGCTTAATTAATCTACATGTTCATTGATTGAGAAGTATAGCTATGTTAATTAATACATTTATTTTACAATACAATCAGAAAAAGCTTGAAGTCATACCTGGCTATTACATTCTTACATTTTGGATAGTTAGATCTAATTTCTAGGTTTGGGCTTTTAAAAGTTATTTTTGTTGGGGTTTGAGGGGATTGTAATTATTTATTTTAATTATGATACCCTGGAAATAATTCTTTAGTAAAGTTTTGTTTTCTTCAATAATTATGCTTAGAAAATATAGCTTTACTCTAAAAATGAGCTTTGAGCTCTTAGCAACTAACAGAAAGCTGGCTTAATAAAATGCCCAAGGAATATTCACAAAAATTCAAGGCAGTCATTCTGACCATAGAGAAATGTCATGTCTTTTATGCCTTTTCAAGAGATTAATTAGCTATTTAACAATGTTATTAAACACCCTTATGTGATACCCTTAAATAGTCAGCCATTTATTTACTTTGTTAGTTATTGCATCAAGTTCAATGATACATCCTGGTCGAGCAGTAGATTGTTGGCTCACAATATTAAACACCTCCCCAATAAGTTTCTGAAACAGAGAAAAATGAGTAGAATTAGTATATTTTTCCTTTGGACAGAAGAAAATTGCCATTGCTTATGATAAACTGATGCTTCAATTTTTCTTGTGGGCACAAACCATAACAGAGCTGCTGCAGTTGTCACTTTGACACTCATGAATAATGTGTTTATCAAAGCATGTGCACTGTTATGAGTCAGTAGCTCTTCCATGGGGATGAAACATCAGTTTTTATGGAAGCTAAATATTGCTAATTTAAAGATTTATGATTGCATAACACCACATATTGTAACTGTGCAATGAGAAATAATATACTGTTTCACTTCTTTTCAAGCTTCAGGTTTTGTAACAACATGTAGAAAACACCATCAGTACAGCTTATATATAAGCTGAAAGCTCTATTGATTTTTGCTGGAATGTTCATAGTTATTGCTCTTAGAAGAGATTCTTCAGACTGATCTGAATACTGACAGGCCCTGTCTTGCAGGATGGTTTATAAAATAACAGAAGAATGGGAAAAAATTAAAGATGTGTTTCTTTATACAATAACAGTACAAGGTCAGTCTACTTTTCCTAAAGACACAGAAATGAAAGATAAAAAGAATGAAAAAACTAGTTATAGGAAAAAAAGAAAGCCAATATGACCCCTGGCTGATTCTCTTATATCCCACCATCTCTGCCCTTCCTCATATATAGATGTAACTGGATACAGCTCAGTCTTGCTCCTCTGGTTTCACCTTCCCTCTTGCTCTTGAATCCCTTTTATGAGAAGACAAACTAAGAAATCCTGTTTTTCCTTTTCTCACTTTGCACAGGAAACTTGTATGGGAAATTTTGGTTCAGTGCAGACACTTTTAGTAGTAATAGCTGCATTTTTTCTGCTAACACTTACAGACAGCTACAAAACATGAAACTATGCAAGATGCAATACATAAGAACCTATATACATGGAATGGCACAAAAATCACACAGAACTAAAGGAAGACTACTGGAAAGGGAAAAAAGTGAGTTACATTAGTTGTATTTTAAGTTTCAAACCAAACCATTGCTACACACAACTTACAGATGATTCAGGATCAGATAATTCATCCAGAAGTTTTCGTGCATCTACAACAGCTTGATAGAGCCTCAAGTTTTTGCCATCTGATGCAACAAAGCAAGCACTAGCAGAGTTGCAATAGGTACCTAAAAGAAGAGACAAAAAAATTAATGAAGAAAAAGAAATGGCAGCCAATGGCATCTGGTAGTCTGTTACAATCCTCAGCAAATGAACATGCTTCAAACATAATTTTCATAAAGCACTGAAGCAAAAAAACATAAGCAAATGTGTGCATTGATAAACCAATTTTGCACTTTGAAATAATTCCCCTTCTGGTCCCAAATGTAACTGAACTCCTGAAAAAGGTCAACAATCTAAGCTGAACTCATGTATGTGTATGAGCACTAGTCACACAAGCCCCAGTCTGCAGCACACCTAAGTGAACTCTGCCATTCCTCACTCTGGTGATGTTTTTTGATTCACTGTCACCTCCAGGGCTTGGAAGAGCCACCTCCAGATTCCCAAAGCTTTCACAGATAACTCAGGGTAGGAGCCTAAGGGGAAACTATTCATAGTTTCTTCCTTGTTTATTGACTCTAGATTCTTGGCATAAAATTCACCCCTATGAATATTCCCTTCTGCCTTGCAGTTGAAAGTGCAGATATAAAAGTAGAGGGAGGAATAGATCTGTCTACAGTTCTGAATAAAATATGAAAAATTGTGAGTTGTTTTTTTTTTTTTTTTTTGCTTCTCAACAGTACATACTACAGGCTTGACATATTATTTTCTAAAATATATTTTCCACTAAACTACAAGAATGGAGCTCATCATTTGTGTTTAGAACACTTTGTGGGATGCAGACAGCCCAGAATGTTACTATGTAAGCAGTGAAAATTAATTTGCTTTATTTTAAATCAAATGTATTATGTATTTATAACCTGGCATTAGTATAAAATTTATTGTTACACCCACAGCACAAATGGTTTTTAATACTGTATACAAAGATGACAACTACTATAACAGCATATTTGTGATAATTAGAAAATAAGTATCTGTGTGAATGGATAGAGTAATATTTGCATAAGTAGTTTTATTAATTGCAATGGAAAGCCCTAAAATTAAAAATTAAAAATGAAGAATTGGCCAAAGGTATCACACATCAGATGTTGTACAGTCTGACCTCTGAAAAAGTGTTGTCTGCAGTTCTGTAAAGTTAATGTAGTCTATTTATAAATATCCTGGGTTCCAACTGGTGGTCTGAAGAATTTCAGTATTGTATCAGGAACTCCTAAGCAGTTTTTAGCCATCATGCTAAAGCCATTTGATAATGCTGAATTTGGCTGGAAACCTTCTCCAACAATTCTGATGTTCAGGTGGTGCAAACACTAGATCTGTCCACTGCCCCTGCAGCTGCACGTGGCCAGCACCCTAAACCATCAGCACACCTGCACTTGGCAAACCACATCAATGCAGAGAGCACTCCAGGAAGCTGCCTGAAGCACTGGGGAAAGGCAGCATCTTGTTCTCTGGGGAGCAAGGAGTGCTTACTCACACAAAGGGGTTCTCGAGTGCCAGCTGGTCCACAGGGACTGCAGACACACTCAGACCACAAGTGTTTTGCAGTAGCTTAGCCACAAATGAAGCAAAAATGCTTAATTTGCATAGTAAAAGGAAATTTTTGAAAAGTTAATGCAAATATACTCCAAATAAACCAGTAATTTCTTTTAACAAATTAATTCTACAACTCAAGTGTTAACTCCATATGGAAACATGCCAGTTATACTCACCAAGGCAATAGCTGGGAATTAGTGTTGGAAGCCAGGCTACGTTAGAGAAAGCAGAGGTGTGGAGAGAGTTAATTCGAGCCAACTCAGACACTCCTCCAGTGTAGGACAAAGGTCCTATGGGGTCCACTCGCCACAGAATCAGCTCACTGTAGATTGCATTTGGGTCATGGAATGTACGGGTTGCTGCGTTTTTAAGTTGCTGCTTAGAAGAACCTCTCTTATGTTTAAAAGGATCCATCATCCTGTTTATCCTGTCAGAGTCCCAGGAAGTGTCTGACTCGGGAGTTAACAGAGCATTGTGATGAGAAGATGTCAGCAGCAATGGTAGAACAGAGTGGCAGGCCAGGTCATTGAGGTGAAAGCGGTGTCCACAGTACCTGAACTTATGGGATACAGTTAGCACTGTAGTGAAAGCTGATTTATCAGCAAAAGTAACTGCCCACTGGTTTAGAGAGCCATCTATATGTTTGGAAATCATCATTACCACAGGAGAAATTATATTCACATTTGCACTGTCCTGGGAAAAGCTTGGTCCTTTATTTGTTAGAGTATTATCTGGAAAGTCCACTGTTTTCTGCTTTGCAGCACTGCTGCTGTCTTTTACAAAGACAGGGCAGGCATACATCATAATATTTTTGCTAAGGGAACTAGCATCTCCAGATGGAAATGCAACAGGAATCCTAGAAGAAAATGAAACCTAAAAAAAAAAGAAAGAAAGAGGAAAAAAATTAGAATATACGAACTCAGCTTTAGTCTGAATAAGTGTTTACTTTTACAGGAAGTACATAAAATGAAATTCCTACTGATGTTCAGTCCTAAAGCAAAGGACAAGATTTGCTAGCATCAAAACTAAAACCATTTCAAACATACCATACCTGAACTTGTCGAAAGATGCCTGGAGTGTATTCATCTAAGTACTTCACATGCCAGACCAGAAAGGTGCCATCAACAGGATGGATAGTAAACAGCATATCTGGATTCCTGTTCCACTCCGTTAGCAGCAGGTCGATCTTCCGGTCTAACAAAACTGTCGGAAGAGGCAGCCGTGGGCCTGCTAGCAGAGATGTTTTGGGGCTTCCCTCTCTCTCTCCATCTTCATGTTCTGAAGAGCCTGTACCAGTCCCTGTCTCTGATTCTCTGTCTATGGACAAATCTGCAACAGAAATGTGCCATTTTATACAAAGATTTCCCTATCAGTTTCCATTCAAAACACAGTATTTTTTAATCTGCTAGTAGTACTAGCTGATCAGAAGTAACCAGATAACTAACCATGATCTAGCTTCATATGTAAGCCTTTCTCTTTTTCTTCTGTTTCTTCTTCCTCTTCAGCTTCAATATCAAAATCTTGTTCTAGTTGTTGTTCCGAAATTTGCCTTAGATGCTGCATGAATACTTCAATAGAGGATGTAAAATGGAATTCTTTATTATTCAGCCAGTGGACAACGAAGCCTCCACTTCCTTCCTCTATATTAAAAGCAGTTCCAGCCAACACTGAAGGAATATCTGTGGACATTAAAAAAAAAAAAACAAAATAAAAAAGCTACTTATTAAACTACATAAAAGTATATAAAGCTACATATTAACCTATATATCAACCACTCTTCTTTTTGTTCATATATGTATGTACACACACACATTTCACTTATCTTAGGTATAACATAACTTTTGCCTGCAAGATCAAAAAAGTTACATTGAGATTGCAATGAAAACAGTAAAGATATTTAAGGTGAATAAATTTAAAAGAAAAGTTATTCTTATGTTAATGGCAAATGGTATTTAGTGGTTCTAACTGCTCAGTTTCATATGTTGCAGTGTGGATTTTAGTGTATGGATTTTAGGTAAAGCATGTAACTGCTGTTTAATATTTTCCTTCTTTAAAAATATTCTGCATTATTCTATAAAAAGCAGCTGGTTTCCCACCAAAAGACTCTGGTCCAGCTCTTTTTCAATCACTCTGTTCTGTAGCATGCATTTACTCTATTCATCATATACCACAGCCTCCCAATCCCAAGAATCAAACACCAATCAGAATGGAAATTTATGCTTCTTTTGCCTTCTGATCTGCAAAGATTTAATTTGCTAATAAAGGTGCTGAAGGTATTCAGAATAAATTCAGCTTCATTTGTCTTAAAAAAATCTATGTCAAATAACAGACTTCCTACAAGTTTACTCCATTTGATTAGGCAAAGCAAAGAATGTGCATGTCAGCTCCCTTTATTTTAATGTTGTGCAAATGCATTATTGCAGTGTAATAGATGGTTGGATTTCACCTGTTTTAGGGTTGATGCTTGCTGCTATGTGGAAGTGCCCAAGAGCATTTGCTTGATGGGAAATGTGACGCTGAACTTCATGAGTGCCCTGCTGATCTGGCCGTACATCCGTGTGGGTAACAAGAACTGAAGATCTCCTTTGTCCTTTCCTCATGTTTTTCAAATGATGGATTGTCTGTTGTAGTTATAAAAATAAATTAATAAATACCAAAAACACTGGAAGGGATAAAGTTACACCTATATAAAGCCTAAAGCTTCTTTGTACCAAAGAAATTAAGAATATTTTCAAAAGGATTATTTTAAATAGATTTCAACACAGATTAATAACACTTCCATACATCAAATCTACCCAAAAGTAAAGCTCTTCTAACAGTCTTCCAGAAGTTCCTTTAATGTCTACTCAACCCCACCACAAAATTACACAGGATTTTGCACAACATTCATGAACAAGATTAAAACAATCTAAAAGCAACAACTTTTGTGATACCATTTTATAATGAATTATTTTTGTATGACTAAAAACTTCTGAGAGCATATAAAGCACACAACTGATTTAACAGCCCAAAGGGTAATTGATCCCAAGCTCCCTATTTATTGATGGCCATGATATTTAAGAAGTAAGTTTTTTGTTTTCTTATCTTTCCTTGGCTTTATATTGATAGTGTAAGGAGTGAGGATAACAGATCACCACCCTGTCACCTATGAGGACTGTCTTTATTAAACACACTTTTAAAATATTATTTAATAGTATTTATTTGTTTCTTCTGTGTACAAGAAGGATCAACTATACAGCCAGTGATAGGAGACTAACCAATCACACAATTAAATGGCAGAACAGATGTATAGTGCTCTTTTATCTTGGACACTCTCACACATCCCACACAGCTTAATTGAAACATTCTCACGCAGGTATTTATGACTGCAGATGATCTCTGGTATGCACTTTTTCATGGGAAAAAGGTGATTGTTAAGGTTGACCAGGAGCAGCTGCTTCAACAGATAATTTTTCTCTTACTGTAAACTTAATAGTCTTGCTAAGAATACAAGAGTGTCACTGAAACAAAATTATCAACTGAAGTAACTAAAAATTAAAATAATTTATTTACTCTTTTAATTGTCTTTCTAACTGCAGACTTTCAGACCCAATCAGAATGAAACCATCACTACTACTACTCCACATTGTCTCTTCTTAAAGCTTTGTATCCTTAAAGTTTTAAGAATTGTGAAATAAAAATTTGACAATTTACATGTACCTCTAGTGCATGTTGTATAGCATCCTTTTGCTTTCCAGACTGAGAGATGGTGCTGCTGATGCTGGAAGTGGTGGTTTCACAGATCTGCTCCCCCAGGAGAGTGTCTTCGGGTAGCAGCGTCTCTGCCCACAGCCGGCAGATGCCATCGAGGCATGACGTGAGTAACACATTGCAGACCAACCCCCTGATGGCAGAGACAGCAAAATCACTGCCTGGCTAACTCAATTAGCTACACAGACACAGCAGAAATTAGGGGAGTGTACAGGAATTCAGTAGTTACTGTCTTATCTGAATTTCTGCTTCTCCCCTAACTAAAGGACAACATGACTATCATTATTAAACTTGGCGACACAAAAGTTTATGGGAAGATATTGGTATGCTTTGTTTCTTGAAGGTATAAGAAGAGAAATCCCTCTTGATGGCAAAACATTAAGCAGAATGTTAAAAAACACTTGATCAAAGGCCTGCTTGCTTTTTGAAAAAATGCAATTTCACACCTGGGCATGTACTTGCTGATGTTCCGCCAGGAAAATCCTGTCACTGCTCGGGGATGAGCCAAATAAACAAAGGAAAACTGCACATCCTCGGGGCACTTTTTCTTTTCTTCATTCTCTTGGGGCAGGAGAGATGACTTCCAACCAGTCATAGGATACCAAACCTTTAAGAGGCAGTCATCCTAGGTAAAGCAGTAAAAAAGCCAGGGGGTTAGGTAGCTCTGATTAAAAATGTAACAAAAAGAAAATCTCAAGCAACAAGCAAACTGATGTTCTGGTACTGTTAATGAAAACTTGGCTTAGAACTAAAGTTAATTTCACTATTTAACTAACAGTAAGTGCAAGCAATAAAAGCTTATCTATTGAGATTTGTAAACCAAAAGAAATAATTTAAATGAGAGGCTGACATTAAAGAGAATTATTAATTGAAAGTTTAGCTTGAATAGTGATTTGACAAAAAGTACTACAAACTGAAATAGAATTGAAAACTGAAACTAGAATTCACTAAATAAAAACTTCTCTAATTTATCTACACATGTGCATATTATACCAGTTTAAAAGTGTATGTGTTCTATCATGATGATCTCATTACTTTCAACAGAAGTAGAAAAAATTGCTTATGTATATCTGAAAATTCATCTAGGTATACTACATCTAAAAAAACCCCTACAAATGTGTATATATATATATATGCGTATATATATATACATATGTATAAAACACATAGAAACACACAAGCCTGTATCACTGTCATTCATTTGTTCAGTAAGAGTACATAGCTAAATCCAATTTCTTGTTGAAATTCATTGAACTACACAAAAATACAGCATTACACATTATCATAATTTACCTTTGCTAAGACTAAAATAGAATGTATGGTCCAGGACTATTCATATTACTTACTTTTGTCAAACAAATGAAAAATACTGCAAAAACTTAATTATTCTTTTTTGTCCTTACCTTCCCAGCTGTTGCAAAATATTCACCATCAGGAGACCATGACATTAAATGTACTGATGTTGCAGTCCTAGAGAACACAAGAGCAAGTTAAGTAGGCCTATTTATTCTAAAATATTATTCCATAGATATTCAGTTGATTCAATGTTACTGTTCATTATTTAAATTTAATATTAAATTAAGTAAAAATTAGATTAAGTATTTTATAGTTGTTTCATTAAGCATACTTTTGGAATAGCAGGATCAAAAAAGTATTTCCATACTTTATTGAAAAGACAGCTCAAAAAATTGGTTTAAACAAGCCTAGGTTAGATCCAACAGGAGAGATGATTTTTAATATTCTATTTGAAATAACTTATGTTGTTTGAATTTTAGGGTATTTAAAAGCACATTTTAAAATATAGGTGAGGTAGCATTACAATTTGTCTTAAAACAAAAATTATCTCACTTGCACTGCCAGACACATTTCCAGTCATTTAGAACCGGGAGCACTTTATCATCCTTGATCTGATTGCTGGCATCATCATCTTCATCTTCCTCTAAAATATCATCAGATGGAGGGGCCCACAATTGCAAAAAATCTGTTGCTGTCAATAACCTGTTACCTGAAAGGGAGTGATACCAAAGTTATAGAACCAGGATGATGAAGGTATGTTGAAAGATTAGGCCTCTCATCATATTTTGTTGTGAATTATCCAGAACAGATTGAAAGCTAAACTTTAGTTCATCTTAAATATGATAGGGTATTCCATCATGTCACACAGCTGACTTTATTCAAACATTTTGAATATATAGTATTCTTTAAGAAAGAACACCGAGGTTTTTTTTGTAACTTTGAATCATGGAATTGCATTTACCAATAAGCGTTGCAGATGCTTAATAGCTATTCACATCTCAATAAACAGACATCTTATAAATATCCATATCTAGGTACTTCAGGTGTGCTGAAATTCTATTTAAATGATTATTAGTGATAATTCAACACTGTGATTCCCAAACTCAGATCTTATATAAGAGACTCAAGCACTTGGCACAGCATCTTAACAAATGTTAGCTGTAGCTTCACATTTTATGAAACACTGCCTGAGAAGAGGTAATTTAAAATCTGCATATTCAATCTCTCACTTCATACATTAAAAATATTTTTTGTTCAAGTCATTCTAACTACAAATGTTGACCAAATACTTCACAAATGATGCATTACCTTGAGGATCCCAGGCCAGGTTGTAAGTCATAGAACTGAGGAAGAATTGCCCAGTTTTTAGCCACTGACACTTCAGTTGCTGTAGGATAAAAACAGTCAAGGATTAATTCTCACATCAACAGCAAAACATAGATGTTGGTATTTCTTTCTATATGAAAACTGCTATTAAGCCTGTTGCAAAAGTATTCTGTGGTAGATTGCTAAATCTAGCTTTATTATGCTTTTAAATTGTTTTGTAAAATGTACATGCATCCCAGGGTGTCCTGCAAACCAGATCTGGACCTGTTTCACATACAAATATATCTGTAGATTGCTTTGAACTACTGTGACCATAGCTTTACAGGAACATAAGGTATGGCAGTATAGATGCCACTAGGATTGTGAAACCTGCTTGAGAACATCCTTAATGCTGAAGTGCTTGGCCACAGCTGTACTGTTAAAACAAGTCTGAGTGCAATAAACAAGTCTGTGTTGTATTTCTGGACTGCACCTCTGAAAACCTCTTCCAATATGAAATAACAGCTTGTCAACATGTCATTCAGTATGAGACTCAAGAACAAGATGCTGGGAACTTAGGAGAAGAGCAGTCCACAGTTCAATTCATCCAGTGGAAGAGTCTACCCATCCACTTTCATCATGAAACTGTTTATCCATTATTCTGTTGTGTGCCAACATAATATAATAAAAATAACTGGCAGACAGACTTTTGCCTCTTCTAAGAGCCTAAACAGAACTAAAATTATGAAATACATACTTACACAATTTCTTTTATGAGAATTTATACCAAGTGGTTCAAAAATGCAAACAGCATTTCCATATGACGCTGCAATCTGGGGAAAGAACATTAAAAAAAAACAAGCTGAAGACTCAAAATATAAGGTTAAGAGGCAAGTAGAGTAAGTACTCCTTAGTATTCCAAAATAGCTAAAGAATTTCCAGTACCTCTTCTATGTACCAGGCTTCTTGAAAAGTGAAATGAATACAAATGTAATTAACTGTATTGTGGGTATATTTTCTTAAGGCAGTTGAGGAAAACACACTCCTGAAGAAGCCCACCTTTCAGATTTTAACTCTAAACAGAGCAGACATCTTCTTCAGTGGCACAAACACAGTCAGATGTAGTATATTCTTCTAGGGCAACTACTCTTAATGCATAAGAGAAAGCTGATGCCTTCATTGCTTCTGCTCATGTTCTGTGTACTTCACAGCTAACTAATGCATTAATTATTAGTGTCTGTGTCCCTAGATTCCATTTTGCATCACTAAATCACTAAATAATGATTACAAGAAGCAGAAAGAAATGCAATTCTATTTTTAACATTCAAATACATTTTGAGAGGAAATAAATAGTAAATAGAAAAATGGAAGTGCATATGCCATTGATCCCCTCAGTTTCTTTCACCCACTTATTTCACAGAAATCTTTAAACACAAAATAGTATTTCTTAGGTATTTATATGGGTCAGTCCTAATACTCATATCCTTTAAGTGCTTTTAGCTTTCTTCAATATTCCTCTCTCTTCTTCAAAAGATTTTTAAAAGAAAACCTGTTTAAGTTCTTCCCACCCAGGATCTGGTTTCCTCAAAATGATACAAAAGTTTCACAACATTTATGATGAAATCTTATTTCTTCCTTAGGGGGAGGGGAAGAGAAGGTTGCAACAACAGAGTCAGTCCCCAAGTAAAAAACAGACTGTGAGTTCAGACTCCTGAATGCAGAATCACCCAGGGGTTTGTGGGGTCTCTGCCTAAATCCTAACTAGGGCTTCCTCAATACTGGTACCAATTTTTACCCAGCTAATTCTAGCCAGCAGTGACAACTGACAAACAAAATTTGCTCAGTGCACTACTGGAACTCCTAGAAAATTTTTCCCCTGCTCTTTTTGACCTGTCTTTCTAGCATTGTTTAGGGATTTAAAATGAAACCACATAGCAAATCAAGGGGCTATGTTATGATAGCTCACAGTACAGCACAAACATGCTAAAGCCTTTCTAAAACATAAGTATTTCAAATTCATTAATTTGCAGGACACAGAAACACATACAAGTGTACATATATGTATAGATAAATGATTTATCCATTTCCTCTTTAGCTAGATGGAAGCACACAAAATGGACCCATCATTTCAGTACCATTTCAGTTCTGATACTGTACTGTACCTAATGCATCTGTCCACACTTTGTGGCACCTCATATCACAGGTCCCAGAAAATGGAAAGAAGCCTTTGCTACAAGTTGTCTCCCCCTTCCTCTACCTTCTTCTCCCTCCCCACAAATGAGTAATAAATTGAAAGAATAAGACTAACACAAGAGATGTTACTCAGAAAGTCCCAGAGCAGTAAACTGTGATCTCTGTTGTGAAATTAACTGTTTCATTCCCTTAATGCATTACGTTGCAGTTTAATTATTTACTTTAGAGTTCACAAATTTTAAAAATTCTGTACAGATTAAAATCCTTACCCTGCCTTGCCGCTGGGAGCACTCCACACAACTGACCTGGATGTTGCCATGTTTAGCACCGGGAATAATCTGCACACATTCAAAGTCATTTGCCAGAATAACAATGTCACAACCAGAGCCATATGCCTGCAATAATATTTAAAATAAATAAAATTAAATGTTTATTTTAAAAGCTGATTGAACACTTGTTACAGGACTGATGTTTTGGAAGCTGAGAATATCCCAGTTAAACAGGAGATTACAATGTAGCGGGTTTGTCCTTTACTAATTCAAGAAGCAACAAGTAGGAACAAAGTAGCAAGAAAGACCATAACTCTGCCAGCAAATAAAGAGAAAAAAACCCAACCAAATCCCTAAATCAAGATTAAATTATTAATTTAATAATTGTAACTAAATTGAGAACTTGAGCTCTCTGTTTACTGTTTCTTTTGTGTGTTTCAGGTTTTAATTGATTTTTTCCTCACATCCAATACTTGTTGCCTCTTAGAGCAAGGCAGTCAGGCCAGGAGCATTTCCTAATGCATTTGCATGTACATTCCTTCTATAGGTGTGTATTGTACCCCCCATCTGCCTTTTTAATTCTTTTTTAAAATCAAGATTGTTAAGGGATTCTTTTCTATAAATTTCTGGTCTTTTCTGAGTTTTAGGAAGTGCACGTTACTATAAGACTGTAAAACAACAAAGATTTCTTTTGGATACACTGTTGTGCAATACATTCTATAATCTAAAGAATTTATTTACATAGTAGCTACAGAACAGTGATAGCTTGCAGGACTTGTTATTGGCCGCATAAATATACACCTGCCTGCTAACCTTTCACCTGTTCTAAAAAGTTTAATCACTCCAGATTATCTGTCCCACTGAGCTCCCTCATTCAGGCACAGAAATCTTTCCCTAGGATCAATCTCTACTAAACCTTTTCCAGTAACCAGTTAGAACTGGAAGTCTCTTTCATTAAAGTAACTTTTCCACTGATCCAATACTTTACAGAAACTTTATAACAGCTGAGTCAAGCAGAGTTCAAGTCCTCCACAGTGAATTTCAGATCCTACAAAATTACCTGTCATTTTAACTGGTCCACTGGATTTTTCACAATAATTTCCAAAATACTGAGTCAGCCCTTGCCCTCTCCTTTGAGATCAATCAGTGTAAAGGCTACTTTGTTGTCAATGTATGAGAGTTGTATTGATTTATCACCAGGTGCAAGGCAACCACTGGAATCAGAGTGGACAATTTAGGTCTCATGGCTTTCTATGACTACTTCTAATTCTCCCAGGAAGGAGCAACAAGTGAGAAAGGCTGAAAAAAAAGGGCTTAATTTAATGAAAGTACATCACTGCATGAAATAGAAAGGAGCAGCAATACAAGCAGCAAAGCAGAAACTCAGTCCCCAGAAATTAACACACTACACAATTGCACACACAAAAATGAAAATTGCAGGTAAGACAGATTGTCTACAAGATTTCCAAGGTCATCTCACAAAAATAGAGTGATGCAGTGTTGTCTGAGAGATAATAACCCACACTGCTGTTCTAGGAAGCTCTGAGGAACTGATACTGGAGTGATTCACAATGTAAGCAGGATTGCTAAAAGGTTGTTGGAGGGAGATTATCTGTGTAACAGAATATCCCAGCTCCTTGATGAGTAGGCTGTGTGATTATTAGACCCAGTCTGGAAGGGCATAAGTTATTATTAAAATTGAATAGGATTATTTCCAGAATGTAAGAGAATGAAAGATGAGATTCTGAAATAAGTTCTGGCATTGAACAGAAAGTCCTTTTGTTTTGTTGCTTTCCTATTTTTTATAATGGGATTCTTTACACAACAAGCTTAAGCAATGGTGTTGAATGCTGGACAAAACAGTACAGGCTCCCTAGTAGGAAGGAAGAAGACTGAGACCAGGACATGAATGCCCAGAAGTAGACAGGAAAATAAAAGCACATCCTCTTGTTACAATAATTTATTCAGAATTCATAAGAAATTGATTCTCCTACTTTAACTTCAAAGAGTGAGCATTAAAACAGAAAAGAATTGACTCATTTTCAACACTCTTCCTTATAACTACTAATACAAACCTACTAAAAGATGTGATTCAAATTAACTAAATAAAAAGATGTGCTGATCCACTTAAAACACAGACTTAAACCTTCCAAATCCCCATTCACTGTCATGCATAACTTGAGTTGTAAATTTCAAGCTACATTATACATAACTCATCACTAGCTGCAATTTTATTAGCAAGAGGCATGTATGTGTGTCTCAGAAATAATAAAAGGAAAAGACATCATCTTCATTTTCCTTATGCTTAGTCTTCTTAAACATGCCCATTTGTATGTGTGTGTACAGCTCATAATGCATGAAACAGAAAATATTCTGTACTTCGCTATGTCTGTTTATTCTATAAAACAAAAAAATTTAGTGTCTTTCTTTTTAAACATTTTAGTTTTCCCAACTCTCCTGACCCCAACCTGCACTTATTCCACCAAGAAAGCATTAAATTTCCAGCTCATTATACTATTTGGCATATTTTTACAAATTAAGGTTCTGAATTAAAAGTGAGGTTTACAGTAGATTTTTTTTTTCTTGAGAGATTCATCAAGATACAGAGATCTCTTTCCTTTGTGAAATGTTATTACTGTCACTTGTAGCCAGCCTAGTCTTTGCCTGTGTTTACTGCTGCACCAACAAGTGACTCAGCAACCTGAGTGTCCTGTGCCAGCAGAGGGGATCCCTTGGTTAGGGGGGCTGGGCAGATCCCATTCCCAGCAGCAGGTACCAGCATTCAGATCCAGGCTGGAGCAAGCCCTGATATCTCATGGTTCAGGGGTCCTTTTTCTGAGTGCAGATATTTATTCTGAGAATGCGCTTTATTTCTTGAAAGTATATTAAATCTTAAAATTATTTTATGAAGTAAAGTCATTAGAACACACTTTTAAAAAAGGTCCATACACTTTTATGCACTGATATTTTCATATGTCATGTCATATGCCTAAATACAAGTTTTCCTTTGCTTTTATGCAGCTTCTCTGATGTTTTCATTATATGAACATGTTTATACTTGCAGAGAACACTTTTCCATTAAATCCTCTTTTCTTTTGTCCTTAAGCTAGTAATGTAGCAGAAACATCCCACAGCGACAAAAAACAGGGAAGTGTCAAAATATTTAACACCAGTAGTTCCTTCTTAAGAATTCAGCTGACAAAGTCTTCATGAGGTCATTTGTGCCACCACAGGTCTCTCCTGCCAGAGAAACACTGGCCACAACACTGGTGGCAGCAGATTGTCAATCTGCCTAGCCTGATAAAAGGAATGGAAAATTTGTAAGCCATACAGACAGGAAAGATGAAAAATAAAGTACTGAGATATTGTAATGGATGAGAGCAGAAGAGAGCTCTTAAATAAACAGAATTATGAGCAGTGACTGAACAAAACAAGTGCAGTAAGAACCACCCACATGGAGTATCTGCCAACCTCCATTTCTAATGTCACTGATAATTTCAGGGAGAAAATTAAATGGAGTTGCAAAACTGCCAGAATGCAAGGATGACTTGCAGGATCCATAAGCAACTGAAGAGCTGCAGTTTGCCAATGTCTGCTCTATCTGTCAAGATCTGAGACCACTGAAACGAACAATTACAAAGCTTTAATTGAATGCAGGAGCAGCACCACAGAGAAGTAGGACATTGTGTTCTAGTATAAGAGTTTATGCTATATCCTCAGTTTTCAGATAATATGAAAGCAGCACATGCTTCTGTCTTTTTGAGTTGCTCATGTCTTCCAGTTTGCTTCTGGATCTAAGAGACAGGGAAACAATTATTCCTTCACATTCTCATCTTGGTTTTTCTTTATACAAATACTTTTCTCTGTATTAAAAAAAAACCCCAAATTTACCTTTCTATAACCTGCAACTCTTTACAAATTTGGCATAAGTGTAATAAAACACAAGTCCTCAAGCTCCTGTGGATGCTAGTAGGGATGCAGAGGCATTCAAGATGGTAAACAATGTGGAAGAAACAGAATCAGCACAGTGGCATTTCAAATCACCTAAAATTACATAAATTAATATGCATTGAAACCTGAAAGCCTGTATTTGGAATAAAGAAGTCCTCTAATAAAACAACACTCTTCTTTGTTTCTATGGATAGTAAACACAAGATGCAGAAATTCCTCCACCTTCCTCTCAGCAATGAAGACACCTGAATTCTGAACCATTTCCAAACTCACATCAATGGACACAACACTTACACTTCCTCCCCCTCCTCCTTCCAAGCACTACTAGAATTACATACACTTGATGCAAACCAGCAAAATAACTGAGAAACAACTCCTAAACTACTGCTAGCCCATGGACTGTAAAACAGGCTTTCCCAAATTGACATTTAGGACAAATTCATGATGAAATACTTTACAACATGCTTAAACACATAGAGATCAAAGAACTTAGTAAGGATTCAGATATTAGGCATCTCTAATTAGGTTTATATAAAAATAGCATAGGACATACAGATACATGTAAATAGTAATAACTAAGAGGAATTTGCAAGTAAGTGCTTTAAAAAGGATGAAATAGTGAAAAAGTAGGAGAACCCTATACAGGAGAGAAAACCTATTCTCAGTTGCTGTATCTTGTGGACATCTCTGTGAATGAAGATTTTGCTGGTTTCAATGAGGTAAAAAAATGTGCAGGGGTGTGGGAGACTCATCTGCAACAACTTCTGCAATTCACCACATGCAGCTCCAGGCCAAGTGTCAGTACTGGCATGAAATATGTTAAGAAGCTTGTCCTTTTCAAAAATGAAAAATAATAAATGAATACTTTCTCACTTTTATCAGTAAAGTTCTTAAATGCCCCTAAAATCTGGCCTTCTGATTTTTCATTAAGAATGCTTATAGTTTTATATTTTGTGCAAATAGTGCAGAAGTAAATATTATTTGCTGTTTGTCTGACACTTGAAATTTTTATACTTACAGAATCCAGCCTCTAGGTAAATGACATAGCTATTTTTATCTACTTATTTTTAAACCCAGACTAACCTTAGAAATAGTTACATTCTGTTGCAGCTGCTTAACCAGCTCTTTCAGAGCAAAAGTTAAGTGAAATCAGCTGTGGTTTGAAAAATGCATTTTATTACCTTTAAAAGCTGCCAGTTGGACTGTGAGGTACAAATACCTGTTCTGTCAAGGCAGGGTGTGTGCTGTAAGGCCCTTCTGCTTAAAGCTCAACCCTCAAGCTGCTGTAAACTCACCTGTGGAACACAGTTAACAATATTTGCTAAAATGAGAACGTGAACTAACAGCAAGCTGAAAAGTGCACAGAATTATTCCCAGAACTTCTGTCATTCAGTTCTTCAACCCTTTGCTTAAGCAGTGTTTTTTTCTGGGGCTCAGACAAAGGAGTCTGAGGACACTGTCTGGTACAAGACAGCATTATGGAGCTATTTTGCTTCTAATCATCCTCCCAACAGTTTTTCCTGTGCATCACCCGCTCTGCCAGGCTGGCCATGATACAGCTACAGCACCCACCAAGCATACCACACATCTCTGTGCCTCACCCCTTCCTTGGGAAAGGCTGGATGTATGTCAGGATTGCTGCAGGCAGATGTGGGAGCTGAGGGAGGAAAGGACCCTGCACATTTTAAAATAAGCACTGACAAAACCTGTGGAGCCAACCTACAGACACCTGTCTCTATTTCTTTGGATGTCTATAGTTTTATGGAGTTGCTAACACTTGTTTTAGCAGACAGAGAAAAAAATAGTGGAAAAATTCTTCCCAGAATAACTAGATGATTTTTATCAAAGCTCTAAAAAAGTCGAGGCAGGCTGTGTTATCATCCTGCCTCTAGCTACACTGACTGGAAATTAAAAGCTTACCTTTATCCCCAGCAAGGAGTCATGTAAACAAGCCAAGGACAAACCACAGAAGACAGGAAGAATGAAGAACCTGAGAATTGCAATATCCCCAATCAGGTTAGAAGAAAATGTGTTTCTTCTCTCCGAATCCTAAGATTGCTGGACTTAGGCATGTAAAGCACATTCATCTTAAGAGGAAGTTTCTTCTCCTACTCCTCCTCAAAAGAAGGGGAAATAGTTCCAAAACTATTAACTAGTGGGTACACATACATATATATGTACCCAAGCCATTATTCTGCTGTTAAGCAGAGTATTTTTAACAGGAGTGATTCATTTGTGTACAAAAAAAAAAGCTGTATTTCCAAGTGCCTGTGATGAATCAGTTGTAGCAATTTTGAACCATTCTCACGCATTTTCAAGGCCCAAACATCAACCAAAACGTGAGTGGGCACAAGTGCACATGAACAGCAGCTCCTGTGCCACAGCTCTGTGGATTCCCACCTATGGAGTCCCAGACACACCTATGGAGTCCCAGCATGCTGTGCATATATCCTTTGCCCTCTTGCCCTCTCCCTGCTCTGCTGGGGCTCTGTGCCAGCACCTGACAGGTGCTGGGGCTTCAGAGCAGGTGTGCAGACTCAGGCTCTGTCACCTGAACTGCAAAACCTGCCTCAGGATGTGAGCTGAAATTAGGGCTTCAAACAGCTCAGTGTTTGGGGGCACACAGCTACATCCATATGGGTGATATCAACCTACAGAAATTGAGGTTAGGCACTAATGAATCTCCTGCAGTCAATGGTAGATTATGATTCTACTAAGTCACACAGTGACTAATTTCCTAAGAATCTGGATATAAGACCCCAAACTGTTTGCAGGTAGTTTTTAACCTTACAGTTTACTCTAGGATCAAGGCCAATAAGAACAGGAAATAATACCATGAATACAGAGAACAAAGAAAAAAGCAAAGAAGAAAGTTACAGCTGCAGAAGTCCAGAAGATACACTTATTAAAACATACTTATCTCTTTAGTTCCTTGTATTGGATACAGCAGCCAGAGAAGACAGTGTGGTCTGTTATGTGTAGTTCCATATTAACATCCTACAAGCAATCCTGCATCATTTTGGAAGATGATACTTTTGCTCTTGGAAAATTCTTGCATAAACCACAATATACATTATGATTCATTACTGATGTTATCAAAACTCTGACAATAATTAGCATAAAGTTGTGTTGCATAATACCATTTGATTGACTTTTCAAATTGTCATAGTAAAAAGAAACACATTAGAATGAGAATGAGAATATGAGTAAATGACTTCTTATATAAATGTCCAAAGTAACAGAGGTCCCTTTAATAGCAGTATGGCTGCATAGCAGCAGAATCAGGAAAATAAAGACAAACATGGCACCTTTTATTTCTTAAGACTCTCCAGCACTCATTACTGAAATAAGACATCTGTGATAATCCATTGTAAGCTTTAAATATTTCACGAGTCTGCTGACATTTATCTTACACCAAAAAGGCTGCTCTGCATCATTTTGCTTGGAATAGGTTTGTGCCAGGGATATAATCTAGTTAATATAAAATGCAGTGAGACAATTGATTCCCAAAGAATAAGGTCCTGATTAGATGGCAGCAAGAAAACACTGCAGAAGCGGATCACTCACAAAAATCAAAGCATACCACGCACACATAACCTACGGAGTGAAACAGACATCAGAAATTCACAATAAACAAAAATAGCCTGTGAATGAGAAACAGATTGTTTTATAAACTACGAGGCTATTGAAATTCACTTAGCGTATCTCTTTATCATCTTTTTCTGTTTCTTTTCCAGTTTGAGAAGAGCATTTGACAAATTTATGTTTAATCAACCTCAGTAATGGAAGGCAGACGCTCATCAAATAGCGGGCAGGCTTCGTCAGAACCCCAGAGCAAGCGACTGTGTGCGCTTTGCAGATGAGACATAAACACACACACACACAAATATATTAAAGGAAATAAAAAATAAATAGAGGCAGACAGAAGCACCCAGCGAAACGCGAGGACACACACCCGGGGTTTCCCCGGGTACACAGCGCACGGAGCGCTGCCCAGGGGTGACAGGCGATCCCCGGGTGCCGCCGGCTCCCGCAGCGCCCCCCGCCCGCTCCCCTCGCTGCCCCGGCCTGCGGCCGCCCTGCCCAGGCCGCCCGCCCGCGCGCCCGTTACCGTGAAGGGGGTGTCCTGCACGCTGCCCACGGAGTACCCGTTGTCGCCGGGGTTGACGGCGCCGGTCAGCACCTGGTGCAGATGCATGGCGATTGCGGCCCCGGCCCGGCCCGGCCCGGCCCCGCCGCGCCACCGGCACCCGGATGGCTCCGCGGGCGCGCGCGCGAGGGGCTGGCGGGGGGCGCGCGCGGCGGCGGCGGCGCACGCGCCGTCAGCGCCCGGATCAGCTGAGACGCGCGCGCGCGCGCGCGGGCACCGCCCTCTGCGCGAGCGGGGGCCGGGCCCGGCCGTGCGCGCGGCCGCGGGCGGGGCTGAGGGGTGCGAGGGGCGCGCGCGGGGCCGGGGCCGTGAGGAGGGAGGGCGGGCCGGCCGGGAGCGGGGATGGACGCGGCGGCGCCGGGAGGTGAGCGGGCGGGACTCGCCTCTCGGGGGGCAGGGCCGGCAGCGCGGCTGCGGGGTGTGGCTGCGGGGAGGCGGGTCCTGGCAGCGCGGCTGCGGGGTGTGGCTGCGGGGTGTGGCTGCGGGGTGTGGCTGCGGGGAGCCGGGTCCCGGCAGCGCGGCGGGCGGGGCCCTGAGGGGAATCGGTGTCCTGAGACCGGCAGGTGCGGGCCCGTCTGCCTCTCGGTACTTAGACAGACATACATACATATATATATATATATATATATATATACACACGTGTTTGTGTGTGTCTGTATAGCGCTTCTGAGGGTGGATGGGTTTGTTCCCGTTAAGGATCCTCTGGTTTGGCCATGTCCCGGCAGTGCCCGCAGAGGGGCAGGGACCTGCCCGCAGTGTGGGAACTTTGTGCAGGTGAATTTCATGCGCAGAAAGTGACCTCACAGAAAATACGGCCAGGCTTTAGTGCTTTATTTGTAATAACGGCCAAACACTCTTGAAAACTAAAGCCTTTAAGTATGCTTGTCCTTCTCTGTCTCCGACGTGTGAAGACTGGATCCTGGAAATAGAAGCGATTTTAATCTTTAAACGGGGAAATACAAATACTCTGTGTGCTGTGTGTCATAAGATAAGGAAAATTCTCTGTTTTCCAGTCTAAGGTCAATAGAGTAGTCTCACTGTTGCTAATAATTGAAACTGCAAACCTCCCACTCCTTTAAGTCTATGGCAGTATTTCCTGAGTCAACACTACAAGATTCATCTTACTTTGAACTGCTTCTTGAATGTGTACATCCCTTACTGCATAAATGAAATGCTACTCAAATTGTAGAGGTAAATAAACACAAAGTCAAGTCGCATTGGAATGAAAAAAACATTGTCATGAAAACACTTCAGATTTTGTCTGCTCCCATGCTTGTTAGAGGCAATCCCTTTAACAAAGCAACACTGGCTCTAGTTGGGGTGGAAAGGAAAAACCATTCAGATCTTCAGTTGACCTGGTTACACGTGAAAGCACTATGTAATGTTCATGTGCTTCAACTCTCTATTCCAGAACTTTTCTGATTGAAGTCTCTTCCACGTAAGATGTGTAATAACTTACAACTGACTTATTTTTAATAAGCTTTTTCTTTTAAAATGCCTGCAACAGGACTTACAGGCAAAAGAGCTTGGTGGGGCTTTTTTTGGTTTTGGTTGGGATGTTTGTTTCTTTTAATTACCAGAATAAAGTTCAGCTAATGCCTGAAAAGGGAGCTGGCTTTTGGCAGCTGTAATGAGAATGAACAGCATAATCTAAAGGAAAAGATTTTCCTGGTTGTGGTGGCACAAACTCTTTAGAGAAAGCCAAGTACCTACAGGATTGGTTCAGTCTTGCTGGGTAGAGACATGATGAGGGAGAGTTTTGGTTTTCAGCTCAGTGTTCTGTCACCTGATGAGAGTAAGACTGACTGTAGATCTTGTGGCTGTGGAAATCTATAGATGTGGCTACTTCTGTGCACAGAACTTTGAGCGAGAGTCATTCTGCAAGCATCTGCAGATAAGGCCTCCACATTCTTCCTGAAAGCAAATATTTTCACCTGAGTTTTGCTGACAGATGGTTTTACCCACCTGAAATCATTCTTCCTCATTAGCGATGTAAATACCTCATGTTAAAGTAGATTTTAGTCCACGTGACTGTAATTTCTATACCTGAGACCATGAAACAGTCTCTCTCTTTTGTGTATACATATACACATGCATAGAAAAAATGTAAAGTAATACTAAAAATATGTAAGTGGTCTTCAATCTTCTAATTTCCCCTTTAATTCTTGACCATCTTGTTGCTTTATTCTATTACTTAATTTTCTTTTTAACTCTAAAGAAAAGTTCCTGCAGTCTGTCTGCTGGAGTCTGTTTGCCCAGGAATTCCCTGCTTTGACTTTATGAGAAGGGAGCTTCTAACTCCTCAGGACAGTGTCAGCTGCATCGAATCAAAGCCTCTGTTTAATTTATGCTAATAAGCTATAGCTGGAGCTGCCTTAGGTGGTGTTTTAAGAAGGTGCTTGGAATGCTGAGAGAACTTTGTTCCTGGATTGGTTTGGCAGGATGGATTAGGTGATCTCTTGAGGTTGTCTGCATCAGGTATGAGGGTGACTGTCCAGCTTTGCCTTCTGCTTTTCCAGGTACAGGTCCAGAAGTATTATAAGGCTGAGACTTCAGTTATCTTTTTTGCTGCTTCCAGAGGGAGAGGGAGGCTAGGGAAATGGATCAAAATTTGGAGAGCAAACATTGAACTACATAGATGCTATGGAGAAATAATTGGTTCCATCTGCTACATGAAGTAGACTTTTCACTTAGCTAAAGAAAGTAGTCTATACAAAATAATCAGAAGTAAATATGATGTTTTGATATAGAAACTATCATTATATTAAGAAAATCTTACTATTTTTTCTAGTTTTGCTTAGGGTAAGAAATAGGAGAAATGTTTTGCTTTTTGCAAAAAGTGTAGTGTTTAATAGGAAGGCAGAAAATTTAAAAGGTTTTACAGTGAGATCAGCCTAGAGAAAGAAACACTCATAAGAGGCATTATGCCAGATAAATATGTATGCTGGGCTACCTTTTATTTCAAAGGTGAAATGGTGCCTTGGTATCTTGAAACTTGAACATCCTGTTTCAGCCTTTTGGTTGGGTTTGTGCTTCTGAAAGCCTTTGCCATTCCACAAGAATGAGAATCTCTGAGAGCACCGTGTTTTTATGATATTTTCCTTATGATTCTGAGTGGTTGTCTCAAATCTTCACTGAATGTGTTTGAACAAAGTGTATTTTACCCTCTGGAAAAGCTACTTGTCTGTTTTTCTCTAGAACTCAAATTCAGGTGTTAACCTGGAGAAAATCACCTTCTTCAATTCATGCAACATCTGTTCTCTGCTATTAATTTTTGGACTGTAATGTGGTTTTTTTTCTCTACTTTTGCTATTACTATTTGAACAAAATTGTGTTCAGAATGATCTTAATTTGCAAACTGTTGTTTATTTCTGTTGTTCATTCTCTGTATGTTTCTCTAGAAGCCTTAAAGGTATTCATTCACCTGTGAGGGATGGTCACTTCTACTGTACTCCTTCTGAAAAGGCCTTTCTACCATACAGCTTTTGCTTGTTCTTTTTTATAAAGCTCATGGTAACTGATAGCCTTGCTTCCCTAAGGGTATCTAAATGCTGACTACTTTGGGCAGTGCATAGGTGTCTAAATATTTCCCTGTCTGAACCCTTCTTGTCCACAATTCCCAGAATGACCAACAAAAAAATAGAATTGAGTTGTTTGGCAATTGTTTAGTTGTAACTACTTAATATTAAGGAAATGGAGATGGAGTAAAGATAAGTTATTTCATGGCATGGCATTGGACTTCTAGTGGCAGGATTAAGTGTTAACTAGTTTTGTTGTCTGAATTTATTTGCTTCCTCTCTGTTAAATGTTTATCCTGTAGAGATATTTAATGAATCTTTTACTGGGAAAATGTATTCAGAATATTTTTTCAGAGCATTGGGAGCCTAATGTATTGTAGGAGGCACTGTTATTTTAATGTGAGTATTTTTCTTCAGGTAGAATAATTAGTGCTCACTACCCTTTCAGTTCTGATCATTTGTGTATCCTGCCTTTCTGTATGTCTTCCAAACAACTGGAAAGCAGAATCCCTCCAATGAAGTCACAAATGACCACATGCAATTCTTTCAAGTGCATTAGTTCATGCACCATGTTCTTTAGCCTCCACTGTAAAAGATGACTTAATAGAATGACAAATGTTATTGTCAGCTACACACTAATAACTTTGCTAGTATATAAATAAGCATTCAGACTGAGTCTTCTGATGGCACTAGGGTGTATATAAAAGATGTTTGGGGAATTTTCCCTGGCCCTTTCATTGGGGGTGAAAAAACCCCTAAACAAATCCCAGATGTGTTCTGAATCATATTCTAACCAGAATTTCAGTTCTTTGTTTCACAGGCAGATGTTTCTGTCCTTAAGGAGGTAATGAAAAGTTGCAAGGGTTGCATGAATTTACAGAGCAAATTCCTATCCAGGAACTGGAGGACCTCAGAAGAAGGTTCCAGTTATAAACATTTCATGACTGTTTTTAAGCACAGCCAGGTCTTCAACACCAGCAGTTTTACAAGCACCACAGGAACAATGGTGCAGTGAAGGCTGAGAAAGGCTTGATTTTAAAACCCCCCACTGAGGAACTTTAGCCAAAATGTTTTGGACTGACATTTGAAAAGCTGCTTATGAGTTTAGGTTTGTGTTGCTTTCTTGGTAGCGCTGGTATTGAGTATGTCTTCAACTTTGAGGTGCCCTGTTGCTAATACAACCTCACTTTATAAGCATTATTAAGAATCTGTAAGGGAGGAATTTTTCTCTTATGCTATTTTCTTTTAGCTTTCCATATGGTACTGTGCTTGAGTTTTCCTAGCACCTATGTAGGTTGTTTTTACATGCTGTGAGCTTTTTGCCTAACACTTTCTGCAGGTACCTCAATGCATTCTAAGCCAGTATTTTCAATACTTACTGTCTTTTGGTAAGACCTTAACTACCATAAGGCTGTTGTAATTTTATCTATTCTTCCAAGGATTGAAGTATGGGTTTTTAAGTTGGAAGTAAAACTAAGCAAGCTTGTAACATTATAGCTGTCAGTTTTGCTTCCTTTGAACTGCTGGTGCAAATAATGTGTGTAATTGTGCATTTAGCTGCTGAAAGTCACTGTGAGCCTCTTATTATATTCTTCTGTTTGCAATATTAAAACCCAATAAACGCTGTCTTTTATTCTAAATGTATGTTTGCATTTGGTGAGGAAGAAGAGTGGAAAGAATATCCACACTGTTCATTTGTTTTGTTCTTTAGATGCTCAGCAGAGGCTTTGGAAAATGACACTCATGTAGGGGACTTAGCTGGGCCTTCCAAAGTGCCCCCTGGAACATCTCACTGTTTACTTGTCTGTACAGGGGATGCATTATGAGGTGTGCAGAATAACACAGAATTTGCCCCCTGTGCAACATGCCACAGTTAGGTGCAACTGAAGCACTGTGTGCCCATTGCTGGGGTTTAGTTGTTTTTTGAGGCTCTAATCATTAACTCTTAAATACTCCTGTCTCTTGCATAAACACTCAAGCTGAACCATTGCTAATTAACCCAATGGCGTTTTCTTGTGCTGAGCTCAACAGTGCAATTTCTCTCTATGGACTGTGGCTTGGGCAGTATGAATGTGTTTTCTGTGGGTAATTTGGAGACCACAAGTATTTTATTTGCTTTATGCCTTTCCAGGCATTCTGTCAGGACAGATATGAATCACTTGAAGTAAAGCAGTTATCAATATTCCATCTTGCTATCATAACTCTGAGGCATCTCCTCAAGTCTGCTTAGTGTGGAAATTTATTTTGAGATGTTGAGGGAGTTTCTCATGTCTAATTGACTTTTAAAAAGCTGAGGATATAAACCACATAGTTAATAATAACTAGTGCTGTATGAAAGTCTGATATTCTCCCCCACATATTCCATCTCCCAATCAGAGTAAAAAGTTGAAAATAAAAATCTTCTGGAAAATGGAAAATAAAATAAACTTCTTAAAATTCTGTACACCCCCTACTTCAATTTGGCTGCCTTGCAGCAGATCTTGGTTTAACACCTGCTCATAATTTGTGTCCATGGAAAAGCCTTTGAACATTTCTTGCAATAATGCATAAAGAGCATTAATATTTCAGGTATATGCAGAGTTCTAAAAGTGGCATCTATAGAGGGTATCTTGAGAAAAAAATGCTATCTCATGTTATGGTTGCTAAAACAAATAATGAATCATGTAAGGTTTCTAAGAGGTAGCAGTAAGTTTGACAGGGGATATTCAAAGCTCTATGGACTTCATAGTTTCAAACTGGTGACTGAATTATTTGGGATTTGTATTACTTGTAATAAATAATGAAAAGCGAGTAACTGTTGACAATAAATATTTTGTGAAGAGGATTATATGTGCAACAGTTCAGTTCTTTGTACCTTCTCTCCAGGGAATGAGAGTGGTTTTCTAACTGGAGCTTCTCAGTGCAGAGACAGTTGAGGATTGCTGGTTCCTGTGTCCTCACATTGGTGAGGAACACGTGGATTTTCTCTGGTCTTCAAACTGATCTGCAGGATGCTGCAGTACACATACAAGTGAAATTTGCTTGACTCATTTTATATAGTACTGAGAATCTCTAGGGTTATTTTGGGATGTGAACTGTGTGTTCTGATCTTGCAGACAATGCTGAGATTGTAATAAAGATGTATGCTTGTGAAAGATGTCCTCTTCATCCTACGGCTGCACACAGGATATGAGAAATGAGCGTAATGCTGGCCATGGTTAATTATGTTCTGCAACAAATACACTGAAAGCACACTGGCTATCAAGTCCTATACCCTAGGGCAAGATACAGAGTGAAATCTGGGCCTAAATAAGCAAATAATTTTGCCAGTGAATTGCTTGCTAGGAAGAGTGCAGGCTTTCTTTAATTTGTATATATTTCTTTGAGATTTTGCTGTTCTTCACTAGTTCATGTCCCACCTTCCCGTGGGTTTCCCATTTCCCCTTTCTGTCTCCTAAACTTCTGAATTCCCTAACTCAGTTGAAGCAAATGCTGAAGTCCCTTGTACATACTGTGGAAATTCTGGACAGCATAGAGAAGAGACTTTAATTAGACCCCCACTCTTGGAAAAACTGTGGTGGAAGTCACAGGAGAGAATTGAATGTCAGGTCCCTTTGGTTAGTGGAAATGATGCTGTTAAAGAGAAGGTTGATGTCACAAGGGCTGTGGCAGGGCAGTAAGAAAGGGACTGAGGAGGTAGCAGCCATGGACAGGCTTTATTCACTATACTCCTCATGTAACACCTCATTTTATGAAAGGGGCTGTTTTCATTTTACCAGCTTTAAAGCACAGACCAGCTGTTTTTTGACCTCAGGTTTTTTTGTCTGAAGTAGAACTGAATTTGGGTTATCTGCTTCTGCCTGAAAAGCAGAGGACAGTATTAATTTTGCAGTTGTTGAAGGAGAGATGAAAAAACTGGCTGTTCATCAGGTATAATCCAGGGAGAAGCCTGACCTGAGCACTAATAACTCCTGAGTGGTAGGTGCTGAACACCTCTGACAGGTAGCAATGTGTCCATGTGTTGTGAGGGTGTGCACAGGAATAAATGAGTTAAATGGTGGTGATATTTGCCAGCAGCATGATATGGAAATGCTGCCCACTGCATCACACAGATCTGCTGCCATCTGTTCACAAAGGTTTGCTACATTAAGAGAAACAGAAAATTGTATCATTTTTCTTATGTTAAAACTTGTGGAAAAACTTGCTTTTGTTTTTTCTCTGGATGTATATTATCTCTGAATTCAGGTCAAGTGTCTTTATTCACAATACTTTGAAATTCCATGAATAGTGTAAATTTAGGTAAAGGAGCCTCAGCTAAGTAAATAATACTTTTTTTCTCTATCTCATCAACTGGTTTTTTTCCCCCCCCTCAATTCCAGCAAATACCTAATTGCAGTAATTAAGGCAGCAGGACAAACAGTTTGTAATGTGAGTATTTTTTATATCTTATTGATGAAGTAACCACAAAGGGATCATTTCAGAATGACCTTGTAGTCATTGTGATCAGGCAGTCTGTATTTTGATCTGTAGTGTTAAGCAGATCAAATAGAATAATTACAATTGCTGCCATGTTTGGTACTGATGGTGGTTGCCATTATTCTTGGCCAAATAACCTATTTAACACATTTTTGTTTTGAGTATTGGCTGTGTAACCAAAGTAAGTCTGTTGTAGAGGGTCTCAGACTTAATATCAGAGACTATGGTAAATTGCTGTTTGGGCACCAGCTGTGCTACTGAACTGTGCTGAAAGATCTTGTTCACAGCATATGATATCTGTAGGAATTCTGGTATTCAAATGCTTTCTGGTTTTCTCTATCCTAACATTTCTTTGTGCCTCATTATTTTGTTTTGGAGTCATCAGCTTTCACTTAGCTAAAGAATCTGTCAGTATTTTGCTGGCAATGAGAAGAATATTAGGTATGTGTTACTTTCTGCCTGTTCTTTCTGGGGATCATGGAGCAGGAGACATTCAGGATGAACTTCTGTCTGCTCCAACAGTTTTTTACCAGTAGAACCATGGTACAACTGAAAACAGTGGATTAGATAAACCTTGAATTTGGTCTGCTTTGTATTGAGGAGTCAAAGTAATGCTCATAAGCTCAAAAGCAGCAAAGTCTTTTCTATTTGGCTCTTGTATTGAGCCCAGTTCCAGTACAAAGATTAATTATTTCTATTATGTCTTGGTACTAAATAAATGCATACAATGTTGAAAAGGAGAGATGCTTAGGAGAGTTGTATCAGCACTGCAAATGATTGGATTGTTTGGTCATGCCATCCCCAAGAAATGCAGTAGATATAAATCATCTACTTTGCAGTCTATTTATTATGGTTTGTACAGCTTAATTTGATGCTTGGGTGCTTAGACCTCCAGCACCAGTGTAAATTCTCCATCTGTGCAGTTGTACTAATGTGAAGAACCCAGATAAATTTACAGACCTGGATGTTGAGTAGAACCTCATTTCTGAAGAGAAATGAAACATTTTCTTGAAAAATAAACCAGAACAACTCTTGAACAGGAATTCAAAAACTCAAAGAAATGTGAAATAATTATTATTTTTATTATTTTGAGTACTAGACACTGAACTGTTTGAAATGTAGTTTCCTCCCACCCCCAAAGGGGGATAACTTAGGAAACCTGGGAGCTGATACTAGAAAAGCTCCCAGAATCTTTTCAATTTCCAACTGCAGAGACTAAAATGAACTCTAATTTTTTTTAATTCATGAAAGGTGTTTATGGGTTTATATGTTTTGCATTGTAGCACCCAAAGGCCTATGGGAATTATGGCATTATCTGCTTTTTTGTTCAGTCATTTTACAGTCCTGTTTACCTGGCAATGTAATTTGTAATTTTTTTGGTGATAAAATACATATTTTCAATATATGTAGTATTTGTCAATGCATTTTAAAAAAAAGTATATCTCCAGTATGAGTCCATGTTTAAGCTCTAGTCTCTTGACTGCTCCAACTCCCAAGGAACAGAGTGGCTGAATGTTGCTGGCTTTTTCTCTTGTTTCCAGCTGAGTGAAACTGAACAGATGGGAGTGGGAGAAAAATGATGAGCCAGTGCAGACAGTGTGAATAATTTGTTGGGTTTTGGTGTTTTTGATTTGGTTTTTTTTTTGTTTGTTTTGCTTTGTGTTTTTTTTTTTTTTTTTTTTTCCTTTTTTTTTTTTTTTTTTTTTTTTTAGTTTGAAAGGAGAGTTCATTTACTGCAAGAAGGCAGCAAAAATATGCAGGTGTGGTGTTTGGAGCACTGTTTTTCCACGCCTCAGAAATTTCTTCAGTTCATTCCTGCATGTAGAGGGAAGGGAAATAGTCTTTGCTACTGTATTTAGCAAAGGTTGTATCCACAGGGTAGTACAACCACCAGAGTTTCAGAGCTCTGCCAGATGGTGTTAGCTGTGAGTAAGTTCTGTGATTCATTTGGTAAAATATTTGTCATGGCAACTGAGGAGCCTCTGACTCATTGGTCCAGTCAGTGGCAGAAACCACCACTGGTCTCTCCAGATGTGAGGCTGGGCATAAGAAATGTCTCATGATGCTTTTCAGACTGGTTACTTTGCCCAGTGAGATGTAATTGAAATTCTTGTATTTCCATCTCAGGGTTCAGCAGACCTTATGTTTTTTCTTTCAAAAACCTAACATGTCTCCTAAAAAATATCAAAACATTCAGTGAATTTTTCTTTATCTTGTGATTACAGTAAGTGATCAAAGGAGAACTTAACTTTCATAAAGTCTCCTTCCCATATTTGAACAAACAGTGGGAAGATTAGCCCAGGAATGGAATATCTAGTAGAAGAATCAAAACAAAGGGGTGTAGGCTGGAAAAATGCTGGACTCTTTTTCTCTACAAACTCTAAGGGGAGAAGATGTGCAAGGTGATATTCTGACAATCTTGTGCTAGCCAAAAAACCCACAAACCAGCCTTTTTGTATGCTTAGTTCTCAGTTATTCTGTCCTCAAATATTTATTATTCAATTTCTATGTTGGTGTCTCCAAATTCTTATCTGTCCCTCCTTGCTAGTAATTAGTAAGTATCAATCTTGCAAAATGGATCAGAATAATTTCCCAAGGAATGCTTTGGTAGATGCCTTGGAAAACTGGCTAAGCATCCTCAGAGGCAGTCTCCCATAATGTGTTATGTTTCAGGAAAGACTTACACTGACAGAATGCATGTCTACAGAGATACAGCAGAAGCTTTTGAGACACTTTATAAGCTTTTCTAAGTTAAAGGAAATATCTAGGGACATAGAGGGCTGCAGACTCTTTCACATCCCATCCATGAAAGTGAAAGAGTACAAAACTCATAAAATATACAAGGGTCTTGCAATGAAGTCAGAATCACTGAAATAGGACTTCCTATGTTGAGGACTGATTATTCTCAAGGGGGAGACAAGATCTTCAGCTTTCTCAATTAGTGCCAGTCAGGCTCTTAGCTGTCTTTTTTATTTATTTTTTTTTTCCCCTCTCCCTGATCTCAGAAGACCTTTCTTCATACACTATAGAACAAAAATGTATTTGAAAAGAACCTGCACCAAAAAGCTTCTTAGGACTTCAGTTGATGTACAGTGGTACCACTTTTATTTTTGATAGAAATATAACCAACATAATTTAGTAGCTAATGAAAAACATAAGTATGGACAAAATTGCAGGATAACTTATCTGTGCTTTATTTTGACCTGACTACTTCTGCTTGTGTCATCTTGCAAGGTTTCTTGGAGTGAGGGACGTGCTGGATGTTCCAGTGCTGTGGCAGGGGAAGCAGTAACATACATAAATTTGATGCATGCACACTTTACATTTGTTGCTCTGACCCCCTTGTGTTGCATGTCAGCCATCTGCTGTTAAAATGAAATCACAGAGTAGGAGAGGAAAATGAAAGAAACGTTCTGCCTTCTGTCAGTCAGCATGTAGCTTGCATGTGGATGGGATGACTTTAGAATGATGTATGAAACAAATGGAGCTGCTGGCGATGGCATAAAACTACACTGAGGTGTATTGTGAGCAAAACTCTTATTTCTTATGCTGAATGTATTCTAGAATGATTGTGGGAAAGAAGTTAAAAATTGATTAGTTTTAAATAATAATCAATTTTCAAGCATCAAGGAAATGGGAAATGCTCTATTTTTTACAGACTGAAAAATCAAAGAGAATAAAAATCAGGATTACTAATGAGAAAAAGAAGTGCTTAAACTTCAATGATAAGCTTGATCTCAGTAGTTTTATATTCAAAGTGATGTTTTCACAGCTGATCCTTCAAATACAGAGTCAAAGGAGCTATTTAGTATTGCACTTGGAGAACTGAATATTAAGTACAGTTCTACTTTGGCAGAAACCATATTGTTTTTTATATTGAAAGCACTTAAAAAAGGTTGACTTTTTTTTTTTTTCTGAGTGATTTATCATTTGTTAAGGGATTACAAAGCTAACAACCTGACACTTGAAAAAGCCTTTTCCTAAACCGGATGAAAGGAAATCCTTTTAATTAATTTGCTTTATTCAGGCTAAAATAGAGCTTTGCTAGTGGAAAGTTAATGTACTGGCAGCAAAAAAAAACAAACTAGTTTATAGAACCTCACCTCTAAACTTTGCTTACAGATCAACCCCACAGATATACAAAGCACCGTGAATAGTTCTTGTCAGTGCTGGATTTAAGTATCAGTAGATAAAAAATGATAACAAAAGATCTCTTGATTTTTACCCTAGGAGCACACTGGCTTTGTTGTTCTATTTGACACCAATTAATTAGGTTGTTCTGTTCTCAGAATGGATGCATAGAAACAGTTGCTTTCATGTATTGTTGTTCCATGGAAGGATTTTGTTGCTCACTAAATTGAATCCTATTCAGTCAGAGCTGGGGCAGAGATAGTATTGATTCTCAGGAAAACACAGACCTTCTGAGAGAGTCTGTACTCCCACTTAGTCATCTGTTTAAATTTAATGCTGGTCCTAAATATGTGAGTATTTTATGAAGGCATGGGGATTGCCAAAGCATGTGGCAGTAATTCTACCAGAAAATACGTGGGAAATGAAATAATGCATTTTTGTAGAGCATTAGTGACACCCAGTGGTTATATTTGGTCAGAGACTAATAGCTATGAAAAAGTTTATTCTAAACTGATAAAATCTTATGAAAACTGGAGGTCAGAGAACCCATGAAACAACTAAGTCTGTGGGTCTTTGTCTAGTATATATACTGCCTGTACTTCAGGCTCCAAAGTTTAAGTAAGCTTAAATAATGGAATGAAGGAGGGAAAATGCACTTCCAACTTGTTATGAAATGGTTTTCATTTTATCACAGACTTAATAACAATGAAGGAAGTAAAAAATTTTGTTCTGTGAGGAATGCCTTCCTTTTCCTTCTTTCTTTCTCTTTGCTACCTCCCTTGTTTATCCAACATTATTTTAAAATAGTACACTCTATTAATGTATGATTTTTCCTTCTCTTCTGCTATGGCTTAGGTTACAGAAAGCTTGTTTGCTGTTTTAATCTATTTTCATTTCCCTTTTTCATCCCCCCCACCTTGATTGGTTTGCTAGGACATGATTAGTTGTTTTGCAAATACATATATCAACTGATTAATGTTTGCAAGGTGTTTTGAAATTGTAGGTCATAAATTATTTGTCATCTTGTGTCAACTCTTGCCTTATTCACAAGCAAAACCTGTTCCTGAAGACAGTCCTACTATGTTCCTTAGTATTAATTATTTTTATTCAACCTGTAGCAGGAGGTTCTGGGCATTTATAAAAAAACCTTAAAATTACTCTCCAAATACAGGTGGTCACAAGGACAGTTATTCCAGCAGAGGATGCAGAAAGGCCGGAGAGCAGGACTTTGTACCCCAGTGGCACAATGATGACACATTCTTACTAATGCCCTTTTGGGCTTTGGAGAGTTGAAGGATGAGAGGAAAGGAGTAGGAGTGTGAGGTGGAAGGTAACCTAATTCATATTGAAATTTAACTTGTGAAGCTGTCTATGTACAGCTAGGGGATGATGTAAACTTTAGGCTTCAGGAGGGAAATTTGGATTCAGTTTCTTACTTTTAAATGCAGCAAAATGGTAACATCAGTGTTTTGAGAATAAATATATTAAAGCCTAGAGGCAGTATGGAGCCAGGCCCGTGCACTGTGCACATGCCTGATTTGGTGGACCTAAACTGTGCCTCCTCTCTCACTGAGAAAGGAAGAGAAATCTTTTACTGATAAGGAGTGACTTTATGGAAGAGGGAGAATATTTTCACTGATTCTCATCAGGATAAAATCCTGCTATTGTTAGGAAAGACTTGCCTAGCAGTGGCCCTGTCCCTTTTTAGGACATGTTCAGGGCAATCTCACAGACCATTTTCAGCATCTGTTTCACAAGAGATGATATTGTTCTGAAAGGGCTGATTTTCAGTCTTGGAATGGGCAGCAATATGCACTGACCAGAAACTAGAAGGCCACTCAGATCTCAAAATTTGTCTCTCAAGCACATAGTATCTCTAGACCTTACTGTCCATTTCTGTATGATGCTGAACAACTTGGAAGAAGTAATATTTCCATTCAGACAGGTACTAATCTTCTTTATGATTGCAGAGGAGAATCCATGAAATTGAAATGAGACCAGTGGGGGATTGATTTTTCTTATATCTGTCTAGTTTTATCAAGACTTGAGCTGAAATATTCAAATATAATGTTTTTTTTTCAGATTGATACCTTTAAGTACAGAATATATTTATCATCTCTCCCAGAGAAATGGATAATACCATGAGCTATTTAATCATGAGCATGGAGATTGCTCTGCAGATTGCAGTGCTCTGACAGTGCCAGTCAACATGGAATAAGAAAAATTATTCCAGGAAACAAGGTGTCAGAGTCATAGTTACTTACAAAGCAGTAAACATAACCCATGCTTTCCAAACAACATGTACAGATATGAATAGAGAAAAGCAACACAATCTGTTCCTATTCACTAAATTTAGAGATACAAAACAAAAATTTAAATTTATAGTTATTTGTGATATCTGGTACAACTCGCATATTATCAGTATTGGGATCCAGCTTTGTCAAGGAGACTGGAATTAAGAATATTCTGAATGTGACTGAGTTATTTAATCCTCTTTCACTTTGAAAGAACATATCTTCAGTTAGGCTATGAAAGCTGATAGACTGCCACAGTCAGTCAGCTCTAAACTTCTAAAGCCTCTCTATCTTAAGCCTATTCTGCATTTTAGCAGTTCATGGTACAATTGCACAATGTGCTTTGTTTTGCTGTTATGTAAAATCAAGCTGGTATCAGCTGCAGTTGTGAAGGTGTGGCATGTCTGTGTTCCAGCCTGGCAGCATTCACTCAGGTGTGATGGAATCTTCCTTTCACATAGACAGGGCCTTAGGCTATCACCTTACAAATGTGAGGACTCCCATGCACAGCAGGAATTTTAGTGAAAAAGATGATGCTGTGTGGGAGATGGCTTAAAGACAAGAGATAAGTGAATGGAAGATCAAGTGCAACAACCTGGCTGTGCACCTCAGCAGGATGAAGCGATGATGCTTTGCAGTGACAGCTGCAGGACTTTGTCACTCTGTGTGACATTTCTTGGTGTTACAAAGACAGTCAGTGCCCTGGTTGTCTACAAATTTCATCTGATTGCCAGATCTTTCAAGAGAGACCTTTCTTTGAAATAGAAATGAAACATTTGCCTGCTGATGATCACCTCACATAAACAGAGGAGTGCATGGGTTTGTGGAGGATTAAATGTCTTGGCTTTATCCAAGGGCTGAGTAGAGGTTTGTGCTGAGATATATCAGCTGCAAGGCAGAGCTTGGACAGGAACACAGGTCTCAGTTCAGGCAGGACAGACTTATTGCCATTAATGAAATAACATGTTTGCTCTGGCTGATTGTGTTTGCACTTTCTAAGTTTAAATTGGATTTTAACTCTTCTAAATAAGAGCCTTTCTGTTCTCAAATCATGACTGATAAGCAAAGTTTAAATGAGCGGATAAGGGAATTTCTTCTTTTGCATGAAAACTCAGCTGAGGCGATGTATTTAAGATTCTTGGCTAATTTCAGCTATTTGAAAGAATGGAATGTAGGTAAGAGACTTTTGGTGACTAAATCCACAATCACAGAGGCCAATGGTAAGAAATACAGGAACATGAGTGTGAAGAGGAACCAACTGTGAGGAAGAGCGTCAACAGCACTTCTGCAGCAACCACTTTCTATTTAAAATAGAAGCACATCTGAGTGGTGTGGTCTGAACTTTTTAAAAGGAGCTTGTGGGTTATTTCAACAATTTTTTTTGCCTCTACCAATATTTTAAATCTTAATGAATGAGCATTCAGAACAACGTTTTTAGGTGTTACTTTATTTGGAGTGCAAATCAGCCAGTAGAGATGATGAAGTTGCTACTAAGAATCCAATTTTCAAGCCATGGTATCTTTTTGTAGGGAAGTGTTTACATTTCTTGGCACTAGCAGACTAAAGAAGATGGCTGAGGTTGTGAGATTTTGTGAGATTATTGTGGGGTTTTTTTATTTGTCTTTTTTTTTGGGGGGGGGGCAGATCTCATTTCTGGATATAGGGAGTGTCTGAAAAATTTCAGCCCCATGCTTAAAAAATGATGCATATAACAAATGTGGTATGTAAATCAAATGGGTGGAGTTGTTCTACTGGATTGGAACCAATGCAAGAGTGTCTTTTCAATTTGAATTCTAAACAGCTGCTTGGTCTTGCATAGGACATTTCTATTTGTTATTTTTGTCTTCGGATACACCTGATTCTAGTCCTTATTGTATGAAGAAGAAATGCACATGTGCATGGAATGTGGATTGGTTACCTTTATTTGAAGCTCTTTTTCTTGTTATCATTCTGAACTCAGAAGAATAAATCTTACTGTTCAGGGGCAAGTTAGGTAACAGTTACACCATATTAAAGGCAGGAGAATGAAAAGCCCAAGATTCTTGATCAGTCTTTAGGCTCACATATATTAATTCAAATATTTATTCATTATTTGCAATTAATAGTTGCTCAGTAATATTCCATGGGATCAATACCAGAAAAAAGTTGTTTACGTAGCAAAGTACTTTTAAACTACGTATAATTGTATCCCTAATTTCTGATGTATAGAAACTGTTTCACAACATAACAGTCATTGCTAGAGATTTCTGAAGTATTTATTTATATTTAATATGTATTTCTCAAAGTGCATTAACATGCTGAGTTATAAAATTACAGCGTTAAATATTTTTGAAAGAAATATTAGCATTTCTAAAATGCAGCAGTCATTTTAAACTAAATATACAGTGATGAAATTAAAAATAAAAATCAACCTCAAGATTTAAATGCGAAGTAGTCCTCAAAAAAAAAAAGTATTCCAAAGCTGTTCATGCATACACAATCACCTACTGGAGCTAATAATTATGCAATAAGCCCTACTGCTTGTTCTGAATTTCTTCTGTGCACGGAATGAAAAGAAAATATATGAGATTTAGACAAGTGCATAGTCACAGATTTACCCAGCCCAGGAGCTGAGTGCAGAGGTACTGCTATGGAGAAAAAGATTTCCAGATTTGAAAATGTAATGTAGAATCCAAAATGATGAGACTTAGAATTAAGGTAACTTTCATAGATATTCTGCTATTAAGTAACAGACATTCAGCAAATAATTTATTATTTGTATTGTATTTTAAAATATTTACTGAAACTCTTGAAAAGTACTTATTGCTTGAACAAAATCCATTAATGTGGCATATTTTTATGGTACATTCTATCACATCTTACAATGATATTAGGGAAAAGCCCAGCAGTTTTTTTATATTGGATCTTGATCCAATATAAAAATTTAAATAAAAAAGATTGATTAGTCATTTGGTAGTATTCTTTTAGACTTTAATTTTTGGCATCACCCCAGAAATTTTTAAAAAGCTCTAGAAATATTGTTTCACAATGAACATTTGAAATATTACTTCTTTGAATTGCAGGCCAGCCACAATAACATTCCCTTGAGGAGAATCATACTTTCAATAGAGTGCTTATATAGGTTTGCTAAATGGATTCAACTTCTAACAACTCATGGCTATTTTATGTCCTACAAAGAAGCATCCTTGGAAAAAAGGCTTTCAGGTTTATCCCTGGACCAGAGACTTGGGGTTGTCACAAGGTTTGTGTTGATCCAGATTGAATTTGTCTGGCTTTTTTGGTTTTTTTTTTTGGTGAACAGCAGACAATATTGAGACTAGAGACAAGTTAAAATATTTGGAAATATTAGTCTCTTGGGGCTGAAGTCCTCCTGCCCTTTTAACTTCTCAGCAAGAGACCTAGTAGAAGGTGGGTTTTATTTCAGCTGGCTGCATACAGGTGACACATGGCTGCTAAGAGAAGGATTTAAAGGACTAGAGAGCTGGAATGATATTTTTTTCTGTTAATTGTTTTTCTCTCCCTCCCCCAAGAGACATAACACAGGAGGGTGTCTGAATCAGGCCGTGCTAATTGAAAGCAATTCTCAGAATTTCATGGGGGACTACTCTTCCATTTAATAAGATTTTATCTTTTTGACTTACAAGTAGGCCACTCTTTTGTGAAGCTCATTGGAGTTTGTTCTTTTCAGAAAATGGGTTCAATCATGATGCAATTTAGATAACTAAGTTGAAGACTGTCATCCTAAAGTGTGTTATGTAGCTATTAAACAAAATAAGTTCACATTCAAGGAATTGCTTTTTGATGTGGTTTTTTTTTTTCCTTCTCTGATTGTTCCTCTGAGTTGAGTGAAATTTTGCAATTGTTTTTTTGGAAGCATTGGAATGGTTGAAGACCTGGGTGTGTATCCAACTCAAATTAATCAATGTCTGGATTTTGGCAGCAATATAGATGTGTCTTAAAAAAAAAATTAATGTATGCATAAGCATTTCCTCTGTTAAGACAGAACCTCCATACTTTAATAAGGTAGGGAAGCCTCTTTGCATTGTTAGTGATATGAGTTACACTAGTTGTGAAATATTTCCACAGAGAAACTAATTCTGCCCGTCCTTCATCTTAGTAAACAGTTCTCTCCAAATTAGTTTAGTTACTTGCTGTACTTGTTACTTGGTCCAAACATCATCTGACACCTAAACATTAGTTTCAACATCTATAGAAGCTAAAATGATGAGTTTTTCTAGTATGTATCTGTGCGTGGATGTTCTTGGGAAGTAATTGCATACCAACTCATTTTTATATCACTATGAGTAAAAATATGGACTTATAGAATTTTGCTGAAATATAGCATTCCTTCCCTTCATTCTGGAAAAAAAAAAAATCTGTCTGGAAGGAGAGAATTTAGCCATGAAATTCAAGCATGATAATTTTTAAAGTTGTCATCGAGTAAGAGTTTGAGTAGTAACAGTAACAATCCCTTCACTTCAAATTGCTAGTCATTCACAAAAATGAAGCACTTTCATAAATTGAGGCAATGCAGCATTAATTATAGAAACACTGAGCTGTGCTTCTATTGAAGTCTTTACCTCTCCCAGCAGGAGGAGTCAGAAGTATGTTATAATAATACTTAATACTTCATCTTTATACAGTTTTGGATTGTGTAGTAGGATGGATTTTCCAGCAGAGGGAGAAGTATACTGTGTTATTGGGAACTGGGCTATAATTTTGCAACCTCTAGTTTAATGAAGATTCCTAATACTTTGCTTAGAAGGCATACTTATTTGTTCTGACTGCTGCTATTTTGAAATGTCAATATATCTTTCTGCCAGATTTGTTATCAGTAATTTTTTTATAATCATAGTTTTATTTTTTAAAGCATAATTGAATAGCTACATGTTGGTTTTATAAGGGTTTTTTTCATATCCATAACAGTCTGGTCTAATGAGTTGTAATTTTTCACTGATTGCAGTGATAGCTCTTTCTTAATTCTTAATTAAACTATGTTAAAATATGCATTCAGGGACACATGTGTGATAACATTGTTTGTTAAGCCATTATCAGAGTAATGTATGGAAAACAGTTTAAAAAAAAACCACTACAGCGCAGAGCTGTGTTAGAACAGTGTGTTATTAGAAGAGAAATGTGGATGAAGAGTACAGCATGTTCCAGATGAAGAGCAAGGCCCTGCATGTGCCAGATTTGGTGTATATGTTTTGTCATCACTGCTTCCTCTAGTGGCCTCAGGTCTGTTCTTTGCCATGCTCCTTGCTCTGTGAGGTGCTGTAGCCATGTGCTCTTACTGGTGGTTGGTGATTTGTTGGCAGTGTGTGGTTTGTAGGATGTGTTTTAGTCTGTGGAGCAGCTGTATGAAACATTTTAGCTGCTATTTTATGGGAAAGAGTAGTGCCATCCCCAAAGATTTCTCAGCAAGGCTTCTTTTGCAAAAGATGATAAATTTGGATCACTGCTCTCTCAGCAGTTTCAGCTTTGTTTTAAGAGACTGAGAGGGGGGCTTTTAAAGCTTCAGTGAGGCCACTTTTACACTCTGTAACAAAATTAACCAATATGGAAATAATTATTCTGCAATAACTGCACACTCTGTCCTTCTTGTTGAAGTGGCCATGTTCAGCAGTGAAACTAACAGCACTGGGAATATTGCTGGATAACTTGTCCTCAGAGAGCAATTCATGTAACACTGTCAAATTACACAATGTCAGTGCAAGGTATTGAAGAACACATTACAATGACAAATTAGAAGTGCAAGGTCCTTTGAATAATGTAGTTCCTGTGAAGGTGGAAACTAATTTCAGAGTAGTTCTTGGGATTCATAGGCTATCTGGGATTTATTAATATGGCAGGTATTTTGCTTTTCAAGTCTGGGGGGACTGTAGCTCTGTAGTAAGGCTCTTGTTTATGTAAGATGAACCTGCCTATTCATACAGAATGACAATATATCCCACTGCTTCCCTTCTACAGGGAATTTGCATGTAACAACTGTTTAGGTAATTTGAGGCCTTTGCAGGGATATAGCTTTGGCAGATACTGAGTAGAGTAGCACTGAGCAGGTACTGGATCTCTGTTAGAGGACAGTGAAAACTTTCCTAAAATCTGGGGGCTGGGATTGAGCAAAATAAAATGAAAATCTAGATAAATAAAAGGATTAGTACAGTCCTAAACTGTAGTCCTTAAAAAAACCCAAAAAACCTCATTTGCTTCCCAAGCTCATAACAGTCTGCTTGAAACCCAGACAAAACCCATTTTTGTCAGTAATGTTTCTCAGGCATCCTTGGTCATGTTTTAGTTCAGTGTTCTTGATAAAGCAAAACAGTCTGGTGCCTACTTATAGTGGTATACCATCCTTTGGACCCTTTGAGTCTTATATCAAGATATAGTCTCAGACCAGACCTAACAGATCATGCTTCTCAGTGTTTCAGAAATATTTTCTGAATAGATAGAAATTATAGATAGAAATTTCACTGGTGAGTAAGCATTTGCCACACACACAAACTGGGAAGAAACTGTAATGCAACACTTCAACAATAATCTGGACTTTCAGAAGGTTCTACTGACCACAGCTTGCTATGCTCAAGGCCTCTTTATATTGTCTTGGCATCCATGATTTACTGTTGTAACTATTTATGCAGGAAAGCTGCTTCTTTTGGCAAGTGGGGGCAATGCTCAGAGTAAATGAAGGTATAAGAAGAAGCTTTTAATTATTCGGGCTGCATTTATTTCCACTTGAAGTAGTTAGATGCTAATGGGAAGATTGTCTTGGCCAGACCATGATTTTCAAAATGTCCATGTGGTTGTTATTGAGGTGTAATTGTAGGAAATATTGGTTATTAATATCAAAGGAACTCTATTTAGGTAGCAATTATAAGAAAAATGAACTTGTCATAAGATGAGGAGAAGGTAGGAAAACATAAGAGTTTATTTAATGTAGCACCAGAGCAGGAATATCTAAAGTTCAACTGGAGGATGTGTATGTGTGTATATATATATATAGTATAGTACCAAAATCTTTAAATTCTTGCTAGTATTTGCTAATTTATTTTAGGAAAAACCCCCCTGTATTGTTTTATGTAATGAAACGGCTGACTGAATTCTCATGACAACATCACCCTCAGTGTGTGGGCAGCTCAGATATTGATAAAAGAAGTTGTACAGCTTTTTTGGGTTCTGTGTTCTATATCCCAACAGTGACTTGCAATGGCAAGTGGAGGTTTTTGTTAGTGGACAAGTATAAAACTGAAAGACTTAAAATTGCTTTAGTCAACCACAGTGTTTTGTTTTATTTAATTAAGCTTTGGAACCTTGTTTAAAATACCAGATCAGTTTAAGTATTTGACATGGTATTTTCGTTCTTAGTCCATGCAGAATGTTTTTCTTTCTTTGGCCAAAAATATTTGATCTATTCATGAATAGTTTTGACTGACTTGAAGCTGGTTTTACCAGGATTCTCTTTCTTTATGCAATGAGTATTTTTTCTGATTTTACTGAGCCTTCTTATCAAGAGGATAGACTCATGCCAAGTCAAGCTTGGCCTAAATGCTCTTTGGCTAGGCAGTTCTCTTTAGAACTAGTCTGCACTACTGTAAATTTAAAGGGAAAGTAAAACAAAAGGTGAAAAGAGTGAAATAGCAAGCATTCAAAGGAAAGGATGAGGAAAGGAAGGAAGTAAAGGGAAAATGTACTTTTTAACATCTTTAGTGCTTCCTTAAATATTTGGTAGGCTTTGCCAGGAAGCAGAAGTGGCCTGAGTGCCTTGGTAATACTTGAAGAAGATGGATAGCCCTGCCTCTCTGAACTCCTCCTCTTTTCTTCTCTGACCTCTGAGCTTTTATTTAAGCCCAGGAGCTCATGCCAGGGCTTGTTGAGCTCATCATTTGATCTCCCAATCTCTCTTTCCTTACACACAGCTCCACTAAACCTAGAATGAAATCCTGGCTGCACTGCAAACATTGGCATGCATGGCAGGAAATCCTGTGTAAAGGTGTGACTGCATTGTCACTCTCTTACCCTAGTGTGCTATGTGAGGGAAAAATACTGAGCTCAGTGTAAGGTTTTATTGTTCTTTGTCAGGCATTACCTGATTTCCTCTGAATTTTCAGTACATACTCATTACTGGTATTAAAATTCTTATCACTCAGTTAATTTCTTTACTGTTACTAATAAATTACTGTATCCAGATTTACAGTTGTGGGTGGGAATGTTGCTGTGCTGTCATTTTGTAAATCTGCTTTTACATATTTGCTTTTGCTGCTTTCACTTCTTGCACAATATAGAACGATCTGCAGCTATTTCTGCCTAGAGTCACACTGACTGCCAACCAATTGAACTCTGGCAGTTTTGTTCTAGTTAGCATCTGCATGTGTTTTCATATTTTGTGTGCTTCATCTGTACATAAAAATCTGCACTGTAGCCTGATCTAGAATTATTTTTCTGTATTTTGGCTGTTTAATACATTCGGAGAGATACAATTTCCAGTTTGATCTGCTGTGAGATACAGTACCTGGCATTTGCATTTTGAAATCTTGGCTAAAAAGGCACGATGAACATGTAGCCAAATGTCCACCAGTCACATCAAATACTGCTCCAGAGGGGTTACATGTAGCCCTTTCTGTCTCTGTTATCAGGAGACATAAAGACCTCTGACACTGCCAGACTGTCTGACTGCCAGCTGGCAGTGCAAACCCATCACCTCCATTTGAGTGAACTTCAATGTGCTTTATTAATGCTTTGTGCCTTCCCTGCTCGGTGAGTTTCTGTTATGTAACGGATTTCTCAGGGAAGTGAGAAATTTCACAGATGTGAAGTTTCCTTTCTCCAAGGAAATGCACCCACATGCACCTTCTTTTAAAAAAAATGTTATATAGTAATTCTGTAAATAATCCTAGGAACAGTTTTCCCCTCTTAGTCTCCATTCCTTCTCTCTAAGAGGGGAAGTGAAGGGTAGGGCTGCAGAATGGGGAAGTGTGACCAACAAATGTGCAGAAAGGTTCCTGTGGCCAACATGGCTGGACAAAAGGGGCTGCTACATCACTACCCAAGGTGGCAGGGATTGAGAAAAGGCATTTTGTGGACTGTCCTTGGCTAGAACAGGTGCTCCCCTGTTCCCTCTGGGAAAGATGAAGGATGAAGGCAGTAAGGTTGTGCTGGGCTGGAAGACCTCATGAAATCCATGTTATTGATCTCATCACCATGCACTGAGTGATTCTTGACAGGACTACACATAAACTGGAAGGAGCTCATGCCATGTGCTAATCTAGATTGACTTCTGAACAATTAAACAGCTCCTGAATCGATGCATTTGTATGTACTTGGGATAAAAAAAGTTCCAATTTGTATATGTGTAGCTGTGGTGATTGCAATGTGTATTAATTTTTCTGAATTATCAGTTACAGAGCTGCAGGCAGGCTACACGCTCTGTAACCAGTTTAACAGCCCATTTTCTTGCACTGGTTCTGCCCTTGCACTGATTCTGCCCTTGGCAGCTGCAGAAGCTGCACTCCAGGTATGTCCCAAGCTACCACATGTGCTGGCTATAGAAGGAGCTCTATGCCAGCCAGGGATTTCCTCTATGCTACAGGAATGCTCAAAGTTGAGAAGGTTGAACACATTTCAAGCTGCTTTTTGCTATTTTGTCTTGGGTAAAACTGTTGGAACCAATTGAGTCTTGGTCTCATGGGCTCTCATAATTACATTGTTGTGAGAAGAGCAATTTTTTTAAACTTAAATTCAAACTAGAAAAGATTTTTACAGTGAGTGCGATGCTTTTCAGTAGAATTGCTTGATCATATTTTTAATGACATCTTTCAGTCTTGCATATGGCTGAATAGGTATTAAAAGCTGGGAGGTACTAAAGTATGAACGAAGTAATTTTCACTGCAAGAGCTGTGTTAGGGGCTGGCTATCAAATTATATTCCTTGAAAAAAGGATTAACTTTGGGACAAAGTCGAGGCGTGATCTCAGTGATAAAAATGTGTTTGCTGGTGCAAAACTCTGTATCAGTTACTCTTGCAAGTTTTCTCTCCTTGGTATGCTGGATTACCTCTGTAACAGCCTCTTTCTGCAGTTTCTTCATACAATCTGTGACTATATAATATACATGAAATAGAAGGAAAGATATTTTAGGTAAGTTGAAAGATATGAGAAACTTTTTTATTTTGTATTTTTCCTCACTGGCCTAATACTTTTAGTTACTGACCAAATTAGTACTAATCAGTTTTCTAATTCCCTAGTTACAACCAATGTTGTCCACACCTTGCATATGACAAAATAAAGATAACTAATCTATGCTTGAAATGGCAGCTATTGGGATTTAGCTTGAATTGTCTCTGGAGTAATAACTGACTCCTTGGTACTTACTGCAAAATGAACTCATGTAGGGAGTGCCTGCTCCTTGTTTATCTGAATCAAACTGGATTGTTCTTTCTCATGTTCCTAAGTGAGCATCCAAAGAAGAGAAGAGAAACAAGTGATGAGTGAAAGAAAAATGTGTGATAGAGGTGGATAAAGATGAAAATCAAAGTTTGCTTATGGCAAATGGACTGCTTAAGTTAATTTCTCATTGGCATCTCAGAGCAGATCTCTCAAGGCCTTGATTTTTCTTTTGGGCTTATATTGAGTTCACAGACTAGATGCTTAACTAGTGTAAATTAGCAGAGTGCTGCTGAAGATGAGATGTGGCTGAGGGACTGTTCTGGGAGAAATTATTCTGATTCATATGTGGTATAAGTAAGGTGAAAATGTGTGCCTTTATTTAGATCAGGTCCTTGAACAAAAGGATGGACAACAGATGAGTAATGTTCTTAGTTGTGCCTTCAGCATGATGCAAGTGATCAAAAGAGCAGAAACATGGAAATAGAATCAGGCAATGAATGGTGTAGAATCACTAAGCAAGAAACACTTTGGTGAAGGCAATCAATACCTTGAGGTAAATTACAGTTAATGTAAAAGAGCTGGAGCTGTGGTAAGTACCTGGAAGTGTTCTTAGTCTGATGGGATTGTGTCTCTGAAGCAGCTGGTCTTTTGCTCATTCTAGCACCTGTAATGTGACCTGCCCCTGAAAAAAGGTTTCCTGTACAATTATGTATCACAAACCAATTTTCATATAACAAGATCTGCATTTCAAATGCATCTGAAGGTCTAACTGTGCTGTTTGATTGTATTTAAATGATCCTTCATCTATAATTTATGTACATTGCTTGTGTCAGGTATGTATTGATTACCATTCTATCAGGTGTCAGTTCAGAGATGCATGGAGCAAAGCAGAGCTGGTCCTTCCTTAGAGCTCTATTAAGCTGTAATGATTTGCAGTCATCCATACCACAGCAGCTGTGTAAGGTCACAGAACTCAGGACTGGAGCAGGCTGACCTGTGCAGTCTGGAGTTCAGCCATTCTGTGGAAATGCTTTGCTGTTTCTTTTCACATATCATGGGCACTGAGATGTGGAGGGGCATTTTGCTCCAAAAGTTCAGTTGTTGTACATACCTGTGTTAATTGAAGATTTTAGCTGTGGGCAGCTGCTCCCTGGAGTTATGGAGTCCAGTATATTCTCATATCTGGTTAGGCAGGTTTATGACCTGCATCATCTTTTTTAAAGAGTCATAGCATCTGCATCCTTTCCACTCCCTTTCCCTGGTTAGTCACAAGAAATAGCAGTCTATGTTGGGTTTTTTATTCCTTCATTTTTCTTCATAGGAAGGTTAAATGTCTTCAATATTTTTTTAAACTTTTTTTCAAAGTTGCTGTGTTTTTAGGTGTTTTTACAAGTCCTTATTATATGCAGTAGCACTGAGAGTTTAAATGAAGTCAGGGATCGAATGTGCAAAATTGTTTAAATACAAAACTAACCTCAGCTGATTAGCATTAAAGAGTTTATTATCTGAATAGAATGAAGGGCTGACATTGTAGGGACTCTCCCTGAAATGCCACAAACCGGTCTATTGCCAGATGCTCAATGCTATACAATCTATAGCTGTAGTGGGCAACTACAGGTGTAGTTTCCCTGCATTGTCCTGAGTACCTATCACTTAAGGAACTGATCTTTCTGTGGTCATGTGTGCCAAAATGGAAAGGGCATTATGACAAAAATTCTGTAGGGTTCAGTAGTTTACCATATCCCATATGACCTGGGACAACACTTTTGGATGGCTTTTTTATAGTTTTTAGCAGAGCTAAATACCTCTGGACTGTGTGAAGCAGGTTTTTCTTGCAGTGGGGAGTTGTGCAGGTGATGCATCTTGCAGAGCTTAGCAGGACCTGTTACCCTGAGCACAGCACTGCACTGATGTTCTCATGCAGGCTGGGATTGTGCAATCCTGTGCAGAAGTGCTGCTTGGATCAGCTCCCATACAAATGTATGCTTAACTCCCTGTCCTCACTGCTATGAATCCATTAAGAGTTTTTTCAGATTCAGCTTGTCAAGTGAGAAAAGCAGGTCTTGTCAGGCATTTGGGAGCACTTTGTGCTTTTCCATGGATGAATTTTTAGTATTTGAAATGCTGAGTCATGCAACTTGGTAGATCAAGTACAATTAGAGTTAATTTTGTTTTGCCTCCAGTCTTGACTGCAATCCTGAAAAGACAGCTTGGATTAAAAGAATTTTTCAAAACCATATCCAGAGGGAACAAATACCACTGATTAACTTAATAGGTGAATAAGCATCATTGCACTACAGAAATATACCTCTAAAGTGGATTCTCAGTGCTAGAAATTCAAGGGAAGGAGCTTGGCAATGACAGATATTTTCTGTGTGGTGTTGATTTGTTGACAATGAAGCAGTTGTAGGTTTGGGGCCTATTTTTTTTTTTTTTTTATGGAGTTGTTGGTTGGTTTTGGTGGTTCTTTTTGTTGGGCTATTTTTTTTTTACTTTTGTTAATTCTTTTCTCAAAATAAGGAAAGCCTGGGTATTTTCATTTCTTATACAATGATTTATATTTTATATATTCAAAATCAAGAAGACTGCTATTTAAAATTAAACAGAATCAGTGTAAGAAGCTGGGTGTAGAAAAAGTAGGGAAAATACCAATTTTTGTTTGTGCCTTTTTTGATATTTCTGAGGCCCACATAATTCCCTGCAGTGTGCCAACAAGGGCTGGTTGTGTGTTAAAGTTCCTTTTGTGGATGGTGTCTCTGTGTTTTCTACCAAGCAGCAGAGCTCATGCTTAAACTTCCCTGGGCCTGTTTGGGAACCCAGCCAAGGATTCCACATTCAGGTGTGCCAGTGTCAGCCTGTGCTGTGCATGGGGAATATGAACACTGAGACTATGCTTCTGGTGATACAGGTTATGGAACCTTCACAGAAAAAGAGCTCTAACTTCCTCAATTTGCTCACTTGGTGGCTTCCTAAGACAAAAGGATGCCTAATTTCTGTGTTTCAGAAGGTTTCTAGGTGGGCAGGCAGCAGGTGCATGTCCCATGTGCCCTGATATTGGGGCTGAAAACATTAAGTAAAACAGAAAGACTATTACAGGATTATGTACTAAGTTAAAATCTGGTTCTGAGCTTAAGGTCTTTACTGCATCTAGCCCTCCATCTCCTGCAAAAAGTATATTGTATGCACTGGGACACATTACAATTTCTTAATTTTCATTACTTTTACCTGAACTTAGAGACTACTGAATTATTTCAGAAACAACCTGTCTCTTCATCAAATATCTGATTTTTTTTGTTTGTTTTTTTTTCCAGATATTACTTTAAATATCTGAATGATGTGGAAATTTGTTTCTGGTACCCTATAATGAAGTATCACTTCTTGTTACTGTGCTCAACAAACCCTTTATTTCATGCCTGAGCAACACCTGGGAATGCTCACATGAGAAATGCTAACACAGTTCCAGCTTGTTTAAGATTTGCCCTTGACTTTTTGCTGTACATCTACAGCCATTTTTCTCTACTTCAGGGAACTCAAGCAAGTGGCTTTTAGAAAACAAAGTTGTTTTTTTTTTTTCCTTTCACACTAAGCTTTTGGGATAATATACCTTGTACTTGTGGAAATCCAGTGAAGAATTTCCTTTTTTTTGCCATAAGTTTTATCTGCAGCCTACCTGAGCGAAGATGTATGTTGATAATTTCTGGTATTTCTGCACCAGTAAACACCCTAGTTAATGTTGCAAACAGTCTTTTATTAAAGCCCTCTTTTTATCCCATCAACTACATTTTTAAAAAATTCTGCTGTCTTAAAACTGCCATCATTAGTCTCAGCTCAAAAGTTTTAAAGAAGGTTTCAATTAAATGCAGTCAGCTATTATGCAAGTGGGAGGAGAATAGAAAATTTCCATTACTTTTGTTTTGCACACAATCATTTGGAAACAGTTACTTATGTACTTAAACTGTGGTGAGGTAGGATTTACACATGCAGAGCTGTTCATCCTGTCAAAGCTTATAGTTGGATTTTCTTTCTTCCTATCACAATAATTAAAAACTAAACTTACCTAAAATCCTATCAAATTGCTTTCCTTCATTTTAGAAACATTGTTATGGAATGGGAAATGTGTTCTTTCTATTGTATGGGTGGATTAGAAAGGTATTCTGGTGTATATCAATTTATTTTTTCAAGGTATCTTACGAAGTTGGTATTATTGGGACAGGAGATAATACACCTTGTTGTGTTTTCCATGATACCCTGACATGTCAGTAGTATTGGTACACGACAAGACAGACCTGGGATATTACACTGGGACACTTTGTCCTTTTGCTGACATTTCCTGACAAAGGAAAAGACAAGCTATTGTATTTTTAAATTTTATTAATTTTGTTTTTTTCTGATATCCACATCTTAGCACTCACTGCTACATCCTGTAATTAAAATCATGATGTCACATTTGTATTTGTAATGACAAAATCTTATATTTTGGCATTTGATGAAAAAATAGAAATCAAGCTAGAAGCAAAGCTGTCTTCAAAAACCTTGTGTTAGCTCATAATAATCTATTTTTTGGGAAAACTGTTGGGTTTCTTTATTTTCTTGAAAATACTATGATTCATATTAAGCTATGAGTTTACTTTGAAAGTGGCATTTTTTTTCCCAGACTTTAGTTTGGAAAATTATTCAGGTCTGTCTTTTTTTTTGGTGGAGAAGCAAAATTGGCAAGTTTTTATCAACTGTTTTTCTAACATTAATCCCTATATAATAGGTACTCTGTAGGTTGTTTTAATTGCTTTACCCATAATATAACTACAGAATCCTTGAACTTTACAAAGGTCACACTAGTATTTCAGCTCTTTCAGTGATACATTTGGAAGATAACAAGTGAAAGGTTGATTAACTTTATGATTTTTTAACATGCTTTCCCTTCATTTTTAATGAGATCAGTGGTGGTGATGATAGTGGGATTTTCCATTTATCTCCTTTAAAATGACTACTCTTGACATTATTGTAGGTATTAGGTGTTTTTAAGGAAGTGAGCTTGCTGTAAACTTTAAAACTTTTAGTTCATCTTGAATATTTTTTGATGCTTTTACTATACAATGTATACTTGCATAACAAATAGACCTGCTTTTAAATCTGGCAGTGTTTTCTATGGTGCCCAGAAGTTTTTCTGCAGAAATAGCCTGGCATTCAAGAGATTGAAGGAACCTGTGTGAATCTCTGCAACATATGACATGTACTTTGTTCTGGAGAGTGATCAACTGAGATGCCTCCTTCAGGTGCTGAGTGTTGGAGCTGTTTGCAGAGCAGATCTTTCCCCCTTTGAGCACCTGTCTGCCTCTTTCTTTGTTTTATGTCATGGTCAGTCATTATCTTCTGTGATGTCAATTTTTCTTATTAATCTGAGCATGGTCCAGCATTTGATTCTCAGTGCCCTAAACTCTCAAAACTCTCTTAATTAGTTGCTGTCATTGGACTGGTGAGTGACAGCAAATATTCCCTGTGTCCTTTCCTCAGTGTGTTTCTGCAGTGCAGAGCCTCAGCTGGGACTCCTGGGCAAGCAGCACTTCTCCTCCCTCTGTGCTGCTGCAGCCCTGAGGGACACAAAGGCCACCAGGTGCTGGACTGCAGGGCACATCTCAGTGCCTCCACTCACCTGCCCAAAGTTACAGACAAACACAGCAAACAGCCGTGGTGTTGGTCCCCTCTTTAAAAGAGAGCCAGTCCCTTGTCACTGCTAGGCTTTGAGCTTCAGCTCAAAGTATAAATAACAATTCTCTTGGTTCAGTTTGCATGTGTGTCTTCTTTTGCTTCAGATCTATGAGAAGCAATGCTATTGGCAGTTTCATGTGTGATTACTGCTCTTCCTATCTTTTAGGGCTTCCTGATAAAATTTGGCTCATAAACGTTAAATTAATGTTTATTTATCTCTGACCTTCAAAAAAATCCCCATTTCAGAAAATGTTTTGCAGGTGCAGTACATGTCTGCAGAGCAGTCCACAGCTCTACAGCTGAAATAGCTGCCCCTTGCTGGTACTGGAGAGGTGCTTCTGTCATCACTCAAAGCCACCCACCTGACATCTGATTTCCAGATGTTCTTAAATGGTACCTTGTAACGAGCTATTTTGTGCAGTCCTGATTATGTTCTTATCTTTTATTCACTGTTTTCAAGATACATATTAGTTTCCTCTTACAAAAAATAAAGTGAAAAGTTAGATTTGAAATAAGCTCATGCAGCTTTTGATGTTATAGGATGTATATGTTGATATTTACATCATGCTGCAACTTGTGAAGTTTATTTCTGTGGCTGCAAATGATTATACTCATGGGGTGGGCATCTCAGCAGTTTGCAGCTTGCTTATCTGCAAGCCTTTAATTTCATCAGACTGATTAGCATTGTTTATTTTTTCACCTGGCCCCCTGTTACTTTTCAAGCTTTCACTTGTGTTTGTCCTCTTAGATGTCCCTAATTTCTCTCAATTTTCTTGACACCTACAGCAGGTGTCTTTGGCCTGAATGCTCCTCAACACCTGCTGCCTTCTTGCTGATTCCCTTTTAATACAGATCTCAACTGCTACATGTGGGGGATGGGGGGAGAGAGTAAGGTAATTGTTTTTATGCTATATGAAAATTTGTTGTGATATTTTTTTAATAGACAGGCTAATCTTCCAGTGGAAAAAGAGTGGATTCCTTCCCTACTTCATTTTTGCTGTTTGTTTTTTTTTTCTTTTCTGTCCTCATGTGCAAATACTTCAACACTTGTCAATTTTATTCTAGTAAATAAATGGGAAATGACCAATGAGAAATAAGGTAAGATGCTGAGAAAGAATCTTCTACTTTTTTCTTCAGGAATGAAATGTCAGTATTACTTTGTTTTACCTTTTCCTGTTTAAGAGATAAGATGTAAAATATACAGGTTCTTGAAATGCCTTTTTCCTTGTTTTGCAGCAGGTGAAGAAACAAAACCTTGAAGCTTTGGTTTCCTTTCTGCTTCACCAAAAATAAACAATACAGTCTTGTAACATTGGAAGGGTTATACTACCCTGATATTCTGAATATATAGTTCTTCCCCTGTGAAACAATAAGATGTCAAAAGAAAGTTACTGCAGGTTCTAGACACAGTGGTAATGTTGTGTCAGTGATGGCCTAGGATTTAAGAATTGCCACAGTCATAGGGACAGATAAAGTCTTTTATGAGATCAGCTAGAGTATTCTCCTTTTCAGCCTTTCATGACTGATCTAATAAAAGATAACTTGTTATTGCAAGTCTCTAGACTTAGGCCTTTTTCCAGGCTTTTTCTCCATCAGCTTTTGTCATTCAACATGTGTCCTGAGCCCTTTCTCTCAGAGCAGTGATGGCTCCCAAGGATTTCAGTGAAAACTGTTTATGTCCAACACCTCTGAAAAGCAGTTCTGTCCCTTCTGTCCCATGCTGATCACACAGAGTCCCAGAGCTTCCATGTTTGCTCAGCTTGAGAAGAATGGCATTCCTCTCTATTGGAAAGCTTTGTCTCAGCAGAATTTCACACACCTCCCTACCCCCTGTGATACCCTCAAGCTATGAAATAGTAATGATAGATTTATACAAGTAATTACATCTATTTTCAGTTTATTTACTTTCAGACTTCTGGTTTCTGAGCCCTTTGGCTTTGGGGGCTGTGTGGCTTGTTTGAAGACAGAGTATGCAAAAATAGCTGCAATCACAAAAAAACCCAAAACTTTTTTACTAAAAAAAATTGCTTTTACATTCTAATAATTTGATACTTTTTTTTGTTCACTGAAGTCTGCAAAAATTCTTTAAATAGTAAATCTATAATTTGTGTCCATTCCATTGTCTTTCAAAGTTACCAGGCATAAGAGATAATTGTTTCAACAATCAATGATGAGGGAGAATCTTTAAAGGTCTGTTCCTAAAGAATAATTTCATGATATGTAAACTTTTTATTAGAACAAAATAAAAAAAAAAAAAAAAGAGGGAACTCTAATAGTTTTAGAATAAGCCAACCTTTCTTCCCCAAACCAAAAGGTGGAGAAGGGGAGATGGACACCTTTTATTTTGATATGATACAATCAGCTCCCTGCAAACTTTGCTACAGTTTTCTGAACCCTCTGTTTTCTCACAGGAAATATTTTGATTCACAACAGTGAATGTTCTACTAGTATGATAGTAGAGAGAAATAAAGGGGAAAAGAATGGGAAATATCTGCTTCATGACTATGTTGTAGTTTGAGCAACATGTTGGACTGGCATCCATGTGTTAAATAAACAATTTATCTCCTGAATGTTTACAGGAGAAACGTGGCTGATTTATTTTGGGAAGCCACTGTGGTTGCTTTACCTTGTCATCAGAATCCTCATGGATATGCAATGCTAGGTCAAAAAAATGAACAGTGTTTTCTGATAGGTCTGGAAGGAAAACATTAAAAAAAAAACCCAAAAAACCCCTAAGTGTGTGATTTGCGCTCTTGGAAGTTCTAAACTCTGAGAAATGTAATTTAAAAATATTTTCTGTTTTCTCTTACTTAGTCTCAATACGTCAGGCTCAGCTAAACGAAGAACTAAATTAAAACTGTCATTTCAGCTCATAAATAACAGATGTCTCAGCCATTTAATTATTTATAGTCTTGAATCTTTTAAAAATGAAAATGGCTATACACATTTTTAATGTAGTTCTTGGTAATTTGCTGCATGAATGATAAGATTCCAGATAATCCCAGCACACAAACATGAAAAATAAAACTTTGACTGACTCACTTATCTTATGTGACTGCTTCTTCAATCCCCTGTGACTTTTCTTAAATTAAAATTTAAGTGAAATCTAATCACAACAAAATGATGTTCATACACTAGCATTAATAATTTATCTGCTAGAGATCACAGTGAAGGTAGTATGGACATTAGAGATTCATTTGCTGCCTAAAAATCAATGCTTTCTGTTTTTGCTGAGATTTATCTTTTCATCTCTGTGAACTGTGTTTGGATGGATCACGAGTCTGAAATGACAATGGTGAAAGAAATGAAGACTGTGCCAACATTAAAAAACCAATACCCTATCCCCAGGAACACCACCAAACTCCACTGTCCTGCATTTCTTGGCTGATGATAAAGTTATATCACTTGCCTTAATGACTTCTTTTTATGAACACAGGTAATGTAGTGAAAGATGAACTCAGTGGGTTAACAAGGATCCCCTGGCAGAGCACAGTGTGCTGGGTGTGAGCTGAAAGAGGAAACATATGGGTGTGGAGTGATTACAGAAAATGCAACCTGAGGGCTCTGGGGAAGGTGGGATTGCCAAGGACAGGAGGAAGATGTCAATGAGCTGAGGAGAGCTGCTGGGCCTGGCTTGAGGATGTAAAAGGCAGCTTAGGTTTTGAATGTGAGTGACTGGAATATTCTCGTGAACTGATTAAGATTTCTTTGCTGCTTAATCAGCTGAACCAATGCTGGTGAATAAATGTATAAAAGCATTTTTATGCATACCAGGTGACAGCCAGAAAAATCAATCTTTTGCAAACACCACCCATCCAAACTTGCCTTCCAGCTCGGTGGGTTTTGTAAATATTATGTCAACATGATACTGCATAACAAAGGAAAAATAATATGCTGGCATCCATTTTCTCAGCTGTAGGGAAATCTAGCTGGCCATTTTAATTGAAGAATGACAAATCAGGAATACAGATTTCTGTTCTCAGAAATGTTTGTGTAAGGATTGACAAAGGTAAGTAAAATAATGATTTTAAAAATCTGATTCAGTTTGTGACAGTGTTTCTCTAATGATGTTTTGCACTAGTGCAGAATTACATATCGCAGCTTCTTACTAGACACTGCCCTTTGCAACTTTCTAGAAAATATTTTCCATCATTTTGACATTTCATTTAAAATGAAATATAGAAGATATTAGAAATTCATGTTCATGACAGGTATTATTTGTTTGACTTTGAAATATACAGCGAACACACATTAATGCACAGTGACTGAAGTGTTACAGGGGTGTGCGTCTGCATATTCATGGGACTCTTCTTTACTCCACAAGAAAGTGTTGTGGAATCAGAAGAAGACTGACCTTTCATAGAACTAAAAATATGTGTGTGCAACAATGAATAATTTAAAAAGGGACCAGCTGAAATGCCCTTCTTCCCTACATATGTGTGTATAACCAAGAAAGAATGTTGTTTTTTCTTGCAAAGGTCCACAATTTCACTATGTTTTCTAAGTTGCTTCTGTTTACACATTCAGCACAGAAGTTCTTGTTCAAACTCTTTTACTGTTTTGTCACACATACCTTCTCTTCTTGGAGTTCCACTTGGGGAATATGAAGGTATTATACATCTGGGCTGGAAAACAGCTCTTTCAAGTTTATACTGGAGTATAGGCTGAGGGTTACTAAAGTGGAAGTTTCTGTTGACTTGTGTACTTTTCAGTTCTTGGAGAAAGATTGTTTGATTAGGAGTCCTTTTAACATGGAGCAAATTCTATTTCTCCTACAGTAGAGAGGAAATAGGACACTGCTTTTATTAAAATGTAGAGATGTACATACATGATCAGAGCAGTGAGTAAGGTGTTTGAAACTGTTACAAGTGTGAAGGAGTTTTGATTGTCACAGACCTTACACTCTTGAAAGCCTGTGCTGGATTTTTTCTCAGGCAAAATGGTTGTGGTTAACAGCAACTGATTATGTACTCTTCCTGCATGCATCAGCATGTTGATTATGTGGAATCTCATGAAGAATTACAGTCAATGCCAATCATTGCCTAGCTGAAGGTCAAATTTTACATTCTTCTACTGATGTAATATTTTTTTTTTCCTATAGTAATCTATAAACCATGTAAGGAAACCCTGGAATAGATGTTCTTGACAAAATGTATTTATGCTTTCAACTACTGTTTTGGCATGCAAAACCAGAGTTCTGCTCTTGTTCAGCATGTTATTTCTCCAATGTTTATTGATGTCCTAGAAATGAAACACTGAGAAGAGCCTCAGGGCAAGGAGTGTTTAAAGCTGAAGAGTGATGCTCAGCTATTAGGTGTGTTTTGTGCAAGGCCTGCATTGGATACTGCAGAGGGTTGAATCTCTGCTCAGTGCACTTCCTATGGCATTATTCACATTTGTGTTGAATCTGCTTCTGCTTGAGCATCTGGATTGTGTCACCACTGCAGATGATGCTTTCAGGGATTAGTGCCATGTTTGTGCCCTAAAAGTCCCAGGAGCTCAGATCTTTTCTTGGCTCAAGCGAGATTGGCCAAGAAAAGTGTATTATTCAAATATCATTATTCAGTGCTGTGTTTTGTGATTTATTTAATTTTTATGTCTAATTAAGGGCTAACTAGCATTTGCTTTGTATTGGGCTCTCACATGAAGCAGCCATGTATCAGGCAGATTGAGGCAGTCAATAAACACTTCAATAAGTTTGATCAGTAGAAGGGCATCTTTGTGGAAATAGCCACACAGTGTAGTGAGGCACTGTTAGCTCGTTCAATGTTTGCCTAATTAAGCTTGTAGATTTGGAAAGTCAAAAAAATGGAGAATAATACCCCATGCACTCCCAAAAGGAAAAGATCCTAAAGTATTCATTTCATGTCAGTTCCCTGCACTTGGAATATAAAGGCTAGAGATTTTGAGAAGGCAGTTAAATTATATCATATATGTGATGTGTTCATGTTAATTGCAGATGAGTTATCTTACATTAGTATTGTTTAATATGGGGACTATAAATGTAGCATAGAAAGATTTGCCTCTGATACTTTATTTCTGCTAATTTGAAATAAAAGCTGCTCTGTCCCCCAGCCCCACTCCCAGTTATTTTCTGCTTAAGGACTAAACTTTCCCTTCCAGTTCCTAATATAATAATATCTACCAGTGTTCAGAATACAAAGGAAGCAATACAAAGTAAATCAATTTTGCACTCTTCTTCATAATGTTATTGTAACCCCACTGTGTCTACATGGTAGAAGTGCAACATTTTCCCTGGCAAAATGGATATGCTTTTATTTGATTCCTGTCCTTAAGTACAGCTGTGTACAATGGAGCTCACTTAAAGGGCTGGCTGGAAACCTTGTCCTAATGAGATTAGGTAGGGCTTTGTACTCTGAGTCATGTCTGGGGACAAACAGGGATGTACACATTGAAGGAACTGCATTCAAAGCTAATGATCAATTTTTGCAGTGGGATATGGCTAATTCAGGAACTCAAAGAGTAGGGGTGAATAAAGATTGCTATGGAACACATCTCAGCCAGAAATGGAATTTTATTTCAGCTTTTGTCTTCCCTTAGATGAGATACGGATAAAGGAGACTGTAATGGCTTGACCAGTATTTCACTAGCAGATCATGTACATATATATTTTGTGTTAGACACCTTAATGTTGCTAATAAGGAAGAAGCTTGAAGTATTCTCTTTGAAATCACTCTTAATGGAAGAATGAAGGTTTTTTTTAAATTTTTAATTTTTTTTTTTTTTTTTTTACTTTTAGACAATTTTTAGCATGTGCTGGAAATAAAATTTCCAAAAACCCCCAAACCCACCAAACCTGAAATCAATTTTAATTCCAAGTGCTGCTCTGATATACTGAAATTGTAAGTTAGGGGGTTTTTCCATCCAGGTAGGTTTTATTCCTCAGGTTTCAGTGTGAGCTTAGTTGGTTAGAGCCTGGTGCTGATAGCATCAAGATGAAGGATCCAGTCCCTGTAAGAGCCATTCCTTTAAGAGCTGGACTCAATGATCCTTGTGGGACTCCTCCCACTCAGAATATTCTGTGATTCTGGGGTCAGATTTGTAGTCACCAATTCCCTTTATTAGAAGGGAAAGTGGTGTATTGTGAGATGTAAAATCCATCTGGAGGTATCATTTCACATTTGCTTACACATCTTCACAGTACCTGTAGTACACCAGCAGTCATGCTTTAATAAATATTTTTCCTGTGCTCAGTAGTGGAGAGGAGTGGATATTTTATTGAACAGTCAAGATTTCATGAAGAAGAGACAATTTTTTGCAAATTATACAAATACCAGATCTTATGATGCTACTTAAAGGAGAATGTGAGAAAAATACTTATGTATTTCTTATGAGAGCAAAGTCCACAGAAGGGAACTTTTATTAAAGGGGAAGTTGTCTCATAAAGGCATATCAATAAAACATTTTGTATAAACTTCTGGAAAAATCAAATTGTGAATATGCAATGAATAGGCTTTTTTCAGGATTAAGCAAGTAACAATAAAAATATTGACTGTTAGGAAAAATGGGCAAAATGTAAAAGTAGGAACAGCCTATGCATAGTTCTCCTTTAAGCAACTCAATAAGAGTTGAATTGTTTAGTAAGTTATTTCATAAAAAAATATTTCTTTGTGGGAATTGAAAATTACTGCTTCTGTACTGTAATTGGAGTGTGCATATACCTTGTGGTTTTATAAGTATTCTCATCAATTCAACTTAGAAGAGATGGATTATGGCAGATGGCAAATCAAAGGCTCTCAATGATATGATATTCCACATATACTCACAGATGATGGGTAAGATGAGAAAAATATCACTAGATCACACCAAAATTCTATCTAGTCCAGCAGCAGATTCTCACAGAAAAGTATTGGAAGACCCTTTTGAGAAAAGGGTCATTTTATATTCTTACAGTTTATGGCAATCAATAGCTTAAGGACTTCTAAGTCAAAAGTTATATCCGAACTGTCATATCAAATATCCAGTGATAGGCCTATCCTTCAGGAGTTTGTCTAAAGCTTTTCCAAGGTGTTTATAGCTTAGCCCTTGCCACACCTGTGGCACAGGTGTAATTTTTCACAGTTCAGTTGTATGTTGTGTGAAGAAATATTTCTCTTGGTGTGTTCTGTGCTTAATACCTGACATTGCAGCTCCATAGTCTTGTTATTTCTCTCTGTGCCCATGTCCTTACCTTGCTCCAGTGTGAGCCAGCCTGGCACTTGACAGGGGGCTTGTGCTTTTAGCTGCTCAACCAACAGTGGTGACCATTTCAGCTTGGCTTTCATCCCTCTCTGTCCTCATAGATAAACCTGTTGTTGCTGGGTTGTGACACTGATCTTCATTGGGATTATTAAGGAACATTCTGAGATGGTGAAAACAGTGCCTGTGATTTGCATATTGGTCAATATGCAGATTCTACTGCATTAAAGACACTGAGGTGCATATTTGCACCATAAACACTCTGTGAGATTGTCCCCTGAGTCACTTCATTCCCACAGCCCAGCAGATCATTTTGACTGCACAGGCTTTTCCCTTAAGCATTTGTTTTTGCAGATATGCAAGTTTTGCTTCCTAAGGCATTATTTTCCTTAAGGTTGCTTTCCCTCACAAAGGAAATTATTTATGGCTATGGTAGCTTTGATGGTCGTTAATAGCATATACTGCTTTTATAGAACACTTTTTTTCATTTTCCCTAAACATTTCAGGATAAATTGTTTATAACTCCAAAACTCTTTACCATTCTCCCTGTGCCAGAAGACTCAGAGGAGTCAGTTTCTCCATAGCAGCTTTGTGTGAAGCTGAGGATGAAAAAGAGGATAATGGGCATCTCTTAAGTTCAGCACTTCTGGGCCACCATGCAGATTTAAGCAACTGCACAAAATCCTCACTCAATCAATTTTGGGTTTGACTCAAATCCTAGAGGAAAATTTCACAATTTAGATGATATTTAAAGTCATCCTTGTTCTTTCTTATTTCATCATATATTTGATTTGGTTCAGTTTTTCCACCTCCAGACAGGTTCATTCCAGGAAAATGCTGTCTCTCAACTGAAAGCACCCAGTGCAATCCAAGAATATTGATATTACAAGGAGTTGCTATCTCAGTATTTAGCCAGAGGAGGATTATCCATTGAAGTGTAGATTGGTTTTTACTGCTGGCTGCAGCAGGAATGCTTCTTCTCTGCTCTGCAGAGTTTTATTCCTTTCTAGAGTATTAAAAGGGAGCTGTTAAGTATGAGTCTGTCAAAATAATGCCATACAAGGACTAAGTAGTAAATAACTGTGTAGAAAAAACTGTGTTCATCTTAATAATTCAAAACTTCATATTTTTTCCATTTCATTGTTTCACATGATATGCTCCTACTTCTAATTAAAAATGTTTCATTATAGTACTTGGGATAATATCTGAGATAAAGCAGCCACTGACTTTTGGTACATATTGTTTAGAATTTCAATTTATTTCATTGGATTTGTGTGATTTTTTTCATTTATCTTTGTGTGTAGTTCAGATTCTTTTGTCGTTGTTGTTTTCTTGTTGATTATTGCATAATTATTTTCATTCCATAAATTCATAATCCAGTCAGTTTGAGAGACAGTTAAAGTCAACACAATCTTTAGAGTCTGGAAAATTACAGATAAAAACTGTATAATACTATTGTGGCAGCTTGGAATAAGGAGTGAATTAGGAAATTTGAATTTAAAATAAGCAAATTGCTCAGTATCTGTGCTTTGCTAGTGGGTAATTTGAAACATTACTTATTTATTGCCATAATAATTTATTAATAAAAATGTTATTTATTTATGACATATCCATGCATTTTCTAGGCAACTCATAAAATAAGAGTGATATTTACGAAGAAGTGCTTACATGCTTAGATTGCATAAAATTTCATACTGATAAATGACAAAATATAATTTGTAAATCCAGGATTTTGGTGATGGGAGACTGTTGTAAAGTATAGGGAAAATGTAATTTTTTTTCATAGTAGTAAAATTCTATTACTGTCATTTTGAATTTCTGCTTCATTACCCTTGTTTTTTAGTTCTGATTTGATCTATTTAGACCTTTTTCCTAATTCAATACTTGATTCTCATCTTTACATTGTGGGGGACATATAAAAGAAGGACAATCATTTACTTTTGCATTTGAAACTAAAAATGCCGTAAAAATTGCTCCATATTTTAATGAAAAGTGAGCTCAAATGATGCTACATCCAATACTTCCTAATTTTAGCACTTTAAACACAGATTTGAGAAAAGAAAAAGCTGAAAAGCTCTCAGGTAAGGGGGCATTTTCTTGATTGGTTTTGTTTGGAGTGGGTTTTTGTTGTTTTTGATTGCTTCAGTTATTTTGGTGGGGAACCATTCTCTGATGTTCATTTTGGGCCAAGGATTAGAAGAGTGAAAGTGAATGCATATGGTGATATGTTTGTATTTTAGCAAATACAGTTGGTTTTTTTTTTGTTGTTTTTTTTTTTTTTTTTCTGTTAAGACAGCTTTGGTCCAGTAAAATGGATGCTGTGAGAATTTACTTAGCTTTACATGTCCATTTTTCAACTGATAAGAACACTGGAATTGTTAAAATCAGACTTCCCTTCCCGTGACTCAAAAAAATCTTGTAACAACAGATCTCTGCAGTGATATTTAGATGATTAATTTTTTATGTTTCATAAATCACAATAAAAATGCTGTTTGTTTTAAACTAAGGTTTCTAGTAAGAATCTGAGCTGTTTATCTGAAGAGTGTCTTAAAGGCACAGTGCAAGTGTTGATGAGAAGCAGAGGGAAATGGTGGCTCACAGGTCAAAGTACCTTGTAGTTTTCAGTCAAGATGATCATTTGCAGGCTCTGGAACTAAATCATATTATTTCTACCCAGTGCAAAAATCTTTAACACAAATCTTCACATTCCAGAGAAATCCTTCAATTCTGATCAGTTTCTGTGTTTATAGATACACCAAAGGAATATTCCAGCTGAGCTACTCTTAAATGTTTACTTCAGGATGAAATGAATTAGTAAACTCCTTTGCCTTTTAACTAATTTCTATTCATTTTGAAGGGTGCCCAGGGTGAGAAAAACCTACAGCCTGTTTACAAAATGTTAAAGCTGTGCTTAAATGACCTTAATGGTGATCTCTAAGTCTCAAACTATGAGTTTTACTATGTTAGCATGTACTTTAACTTGTATAAATCTCCACTTTCCTTCAGATTGATACTCATGTAAGAATCTAAAATCTAGTATTTTAAACGCACGTGCAGCCACCTGATGATCTACTGACTGAATCAAACCTTCCTGTTTGACAATATGGACAGCCCTTCATGTTGGTGGGACAGCTGGGAGGCCTGGGCACCTTCAGCTGTGAGTGACCCAGTGCTTGCTCATATCCCCCAGCTTGAGCTGCCACATTGCATCCTGTAATAACCTGGTCAGCTGCTGTCAGTGGAAAACTCTGTGACTGGCCCTGGTAGGGGAACAGGAGATATTGTATTGATATTTGGAAAAGACTGGAGGATGGAGGTTACTGAACTGTCCTTTAGTGGATTTGTATTCATGATATGGCAATTGTTTGCACTATTTGTTTTATCTGCCATGATGGCCAATAGCTTTTAATTTTTTTTGTTTTATTCAGATTAAATGATGAAACTAATTTAAATCCACAGAATCTGCCACTGCTCTTTTTCTTTCCTAAAGTTAAATTGATCAAGAACCAAAGAAATACACAGTTAAATGCAATCTTATTCTAAATGCTTTTGCAAATAGGTATTTGTTTCCATGACCAAAATGGTTGCCTGAAGCCCAAGATAATCATAATCTGAAATGAAAGAGTAGTTAGCTCCTTTCTTGCTGAGATGGGAATTCGTTAACACTGTTAACAGACTTTGCTGCCTACTGACATTACTCTCAAATTATAAAGTCTTTCAAATGCCTTCCTTAACCCATGAATGCATGACACAATCTGACATTAAAGTCATTCCAGTGAAAGAAAATTCTTTAAGTTGTATCTCATGAATAAGTGGCTATAATAAATTGATTACTTGTATATTGCATGACTTTAAATATTGTAGCAGTATAAGCTGGAACTTGAATGAAGAAGACAGGACAGAAAAATAGAATCACCCATGTCAGAGAGAGAAGGAATGTGTATTCAATGCAGCTTTCTTAATATTTGACATAGATTTTGATTGTTTTCCGACATTTTTGCAGCTTCTAGCCACCTCAAATTATTTACAATGTAGCACTTGATAGAGAATTTATTTAATAGATGAAATTCATTTAATCATTGACTATGCTAATGCCAAAACAAATCCACCTTACAGCTGTGAATCACAAACCCACTGGGAGGTATCAGTCTATCTCTGCCACAAAAGCTCACAGAAAAATGGCCTTTGCAAAGTGCCTTGAATATTAATGAATCAGGCCCTAAATTTTACAAAGCCAATACAGTTGGAAATGAACATCATCTTTGACTGACATAATTCTGTTCAGGCTGGGAAGTCAGCTCTCACCAAATGAGAATTTGACTACCTGAACGTCAGGTTTGTGATCTAACATCTCATCTGCTGCATTAAAAATGTTTACATTCTTGCCTTTCTGATGCTAGGAACTACCTGTGTATCTTTTCCTGATATAATTCCAGCCTTCAAATATTTATATGCAGGCTCAAATATATATATATATATTTTTTTTCTCTAAAGATATTGTGGAATCCTCCCCACATTTAAGAATGGTCTTAAACAGCACTGGGGAAATTAAATAGAAGGAATGGGGTCCCCATGTCTGGTGTGCTGGGCTTGGTGTGCTGCTCCACTGTGTGCCTGGGAAGAGTTTGATGGAGAAGAGTAGAAGAAATGCAGCAGGTCTTCCAAGATATTAAAGAACTGCAGCTAGAAAAGAATGTAAGAGATTTCTACCCCATCCTCATAAGAAGTAGAAGTCATTAAATGGCAGCATGATTCAGTGTTCTGTGTTTTCAGAGCATATTTCCCTTTGATGTTGTTTCTGTGAACAGAATTGTTTTTTACTGCCAAATCACAGTGGTACTTCAGCTGTGGCAGCACTGCCTGATGAGCTTGACCAAAGCATGCCCAGGGTGAGGGAACCTGCACCCCTCATTACACACTGAATTTCACACTGTAGAATTGTTTCCTGGTGGTTTTCAATCTTCCTTCCTACAATCAGCATAGGGTCAGAAAGTTGTTTTTAGAGGTGGCACTTTGTGAGTTTCATCAAAGCCTTACAAGAATTTTTGTGTATTTAAAAACAGCTATCTTAATAACAGTGTATACTTTATGGGTGTTCTTGCAACCATTTTTTTCCCCTTGATTGTTCATTTTTGTGTTGGAATGACAGCCCTGAGATGTAAATGAGATGCAAAGGAAGCAAAGCATAATTTCTGAATTCCTGACTAGCAAGCAGAGTGATAATGCAGAGGGTAGAAACGTTTCAAGGGCCATGACACTGAGTCTTCTGGGGTATCTGTCAGTACTTCACTGTGTCAGCTGACAAGACTGCAAATCTGAATGTCTTAGCTTTTGGCCCTGGATCTGGACAGAACTGGGTGGTACAGGGGAATAAAATCAGCCAGCTTCTCTATAGTTAAGTCATGGTAGGATTAAAAAATCGTTGGTCTTCCTGCTGTGTGTAAGGTTTTCTGTTGCATTCCTCCCTGTTCAATGTGAGTACAGAGCAGGCATGTGCTCATGGAGATCATACACTCTGCTCATGGGTGGCAAAGGTGCCTGATGAGAATGTGTGCTACTAAAATGTGAGATGTAGTTAAAACAAATCTGCCCTCACTGAAGTAATGTAAAATGCGAAATAAAAGCTGCTAATGAAAACATTTTACCTTTTTAATTGTTCATTTCTGACCACAGGCTAATATAGCTGGGGCAGAGACAAGGGCAGGATACAGGAAGACAGGATGACAATAGTATTGCAAAGCTTTTTCTTCCCCCCTTCGTTTCTGCACAGCAACACAAGGCTGGGCCTTGTTTCTAGGCAGGAAGTAAGATATTTTGCCATTGGAGCATAAACATGTTCAATTTCCCAGTTATCATAAAATTGCCAACTGTTCTTTCTGGAAATTCTCTGCTTGTTTCTATCTGTGAGACATGCATTTTGAATGTTTCTGTGGGTGGCCATGCTGTGGTAACAAGATGCTTCCACCTCAAGGCACTCAGAGTTACCCACAGTAACAAGTGCCAGAATAATTACACTGAAGACACTTAGAGCTTCCTCCTTTTTAGGCCCTGTACAGGGACAGAAAGGCAAACTAAGCACTGCTTATCTCTGCTTTCTCACCCAAATGAATGACATCTCTAATATCAGCAACAAAGGCAATGCTAAAATTGTTACAATTAATCAGTCATTCAATCTATGCTGAAGTGAAGGCAATTCAGAGGAAAAGGCAGAAAGCAGAAGGTGCAGGTGCCAAGAACTGAGGACAGATTTATTGAATGAACTCAGCTAAGAATCACACGTGCAGTGGAAATGTTCCCCACTTTGGGGTTCTTTGTGGTTCTTTGGCCATAGTTCTTTGGTGAGTGGTTTTCTTAGATAATTCTATAATTATTTAATGAGGGTTTGGGAATGTCCTGTAAAAAAACTGTGTCAACATAAAGGAAGATTGTTAGTTTATATTAATTTCAGCACAGTCCCACTATGTAACTACAGGCAGGGGAAGAGTCTTAGATCTAATCTGAAATTGCTTATGACCTTGTTGGGGGAGACAAAGAAAATTACAGTTTTATTAGTTTACCAAGAACAACCTAGTGTCTACCAGATTAATGATGTAATTTCTAAACATCCATAAAAGAGTAAAAAATTGAATGGCACCTCAGATTTTTCTAGATTTTTCCAGTAGGTCAATGTCATCTTCAGTCACTGATTGCAGGGAAAATGCCAGATGCCCAGCAAGTAAATAATTTAGCTCAGGCTATGATTGTTAATTACAATCAGTAGTAAAGAATTTGGTAGAGATGATGATCTCTTCAACCCATGAAGAAAATAAAAGGGATTAAAAAAAGAATGTTCAGGAAAGGAGAATGAAAGAAAAAAATCCAAAAACTTTCATTTGTGAAAAATTATTGCAATGAACTTTTTATTATAAAGTACTGAGGAACAAGCATTAAGGGGTAATTTCCTGAAGGACTGTTCCAAACCTAAATTCTTTATGCAAAAGAAAGTGCTAAAAAGTAATATTTAATCATTCCCATTCAAATCTTCTAGGCATTGCATGTACAAGATTTAGCTGCATAAGACCTGTGGCTAAATCCTATGCCATGTTGAAAAGGTAAATGGTATTATCTCCATCAGTGCCATGGTAGAAATATTGAGCCAGCCCCTGTGGGGTAATGGTGGTGATCCAGGGGCTGCCAGCTGCTCTAAGGTATCATTTTCATTTTTGTGTCTTCATATTCTCAGGTTTTGGATACAGCACAACATGGTTCATGTTTTCTGTTTACTTTGCAGTATTTGATCACACAGGAAAAGTAAATATATAATGGACCCTTTTGTGTCTAGACTGTTAGTTATAGGGCAGAGTAATCACATTAAAAAGTATTATTTCATCATGTGGCTACCTGAAATATTGATGTCACATGACCTCAAATTACTACAATTCAACAACAACTCCATGACTTTTAAGTGTTTGTGCTCTGGCTTTAAATTTTTTTTGTACATTCCAAGGCAAATTTGCAGTATAAAATTGTGATTAAAATACCTATTAGTTGTGTTGCTGATATGTTATTGACATGTTACTGTAGAACTACTGCAGTAGAATTATGTAATGCTGTTTTTGTTTATCAAAATGTCTTATTCTATTAGCAAAAGAAAAACCTATTCTTTCCTACTGCTGGAAATTTACTATCCCATGGACCCATGTGAAAGGTAGTAGTGCTTCCTGAGAGAAAGGACAGAAACCTCTAACTTGTTTCACTCTCTCACTTGTTCTCACAAAAATGTTTTTGGATATTTTGTAGTTTAACATGGAGAAGGAGAAACTGTATGTTGCTGCATTCATGCAGGCGTGGGGGGAATGCATATTTGGCTGGCACCATCAAGACACTGCCTAATCTGGTTTTATTAGAAAGGGTTCTTTGGAAAGTGTTTTAGTGAGTCTGACATGTGGAGTTCCTGTCAGGAGATGGGGACAATCCTCTGCAGATGATATATTTAGTCTTTTTAAATTGTGGTTTTACATCACCAAACTAGGCAGGAAAGATTGTGCTATTTAAAAAATAATGCACAGAGTTAATGGATATACAGGCTGAACTTTGGGCCCAGAGGATCTGAAAATCCCTACAAAATGTCAGCTTGATTTTTAGTGTCTGACTGCTAATTGCATATTTAGTATTGAAGTATAACCTTGATTACAGCTTTCAGTATTTAAATGACATAAATATAAGGGAATTAATAATGAAGCTAGTAATGGTGAACAGCCCAGATAACTTACCAAGGGTAAACTCCTTTTCTTGGTGAGGTATTTAAAATGAGAATGAATTTCCTCACCATACTTCTTAAACTTCCTTCCTCTTAAAAGAAATTATTAGCTTTCTTTCCAGTTGTTATTATGTTTCTATATACTGTACTACTCTGTCTCTTATTTGACATAATGTAAGTTATTTTTGGAAGGAAATACATAATACAGGTCATTTATGCATGTCTCTAACTGTGCTGATCTGATTGACCTTAGTGTATTCCTCTGCCTAGGCAGGACTAACTTCACTTGCAGTGTGTTTGAGCTGAAGTGACAGAGGGCCCTGGTTTGAGCTGGATGTGGTTGTGAAGCAATGACTTCATTCTATGTGTTGCTGTCTCTGCTGTCATGGCAGGTGAGATTGAGTTTACCAAAAAATTACTGCATCAGTGACATTGTGTGGTTCCTGAACTGCCTTCAAACAAAGCTTCCCATGCCATGAAGACTGAGAGGCTTTGTGTCTGTGTGTCCTCTTCTGCTTGGGACTCTGAGAACAGCATCCCCCCTTTGCTGCTCAGGAGCTGATGGGCAGCCAGAACTGGTCCCTTTGCCATTGTGCTGCTGGTGCTGACAGTGCTGCAGAAATTGCACTCTGTATTTAACAGCCAGCCAGGGGTCTGCTGAGGTTCTGGGAGGTTTGGAAATGAAGAATTGAAGGGATTTTCTAGAGGCTTTTGCAAAAGAGATGAGTGAGTAGTGAATAGTACTGGTGGGGCTGGGATTCTTGTACAAAGAACCAAAGCTGGATCTGTAGCAGTCAAAAACTGAGATAATTGGTGACAGTGCATCTTGCCCCTCATCTGCTTGTGCCAGAGTGCAGCTCGTGCTGTCATCTGCTCGAAGCAGATTGCAGTGTCCTGGAAGTTTGACCAAGCTTCAAAGCTTTGACTGTCACAGTGGAGAGCATTGCCCTCAGCAGACATCCATTTGCTTCTACTGTGGAATACACAGTCTGCAAAGTTAGTTTGTTCTTTTTACAGAGTTCTGGTCTGCAGACATGTTCCCTAAAGAAGTGCCATGAAGTATGATGATAGCTGCTGGCACAGCAAGAGAAGAGAGAGTTCAGACTAAACTAATCAAATAAAACAATTTAGTAGAAAACCTTTAACGGTGCTTTTTAATTAATTAGGAGAAAAACACTGGGTCAGCCCTTTTAAAATTGTATTTTCAAAAGGGTGGCAGAAAACAGTATGGTATTTTTTCAGCAGTTCTTTCAGAGTTGATTCCTTTGAGTAGATTAAAGAAATGTGTCTCCATTGTTTAAATGTTGATAAAATATGGGGCTGAAGTTTTGCAATCAATTTCTTATTCAGTGCTGTGAATGGATGAGAAAGCATCCTTGAGCAGTGTGATGGGTTATGGCTTCAAACTTTGAGGACCTGAGGGACTGGCTAAATACTTCTCTGGAGCTCTGAGCTAAGATGCTGTCTGTCCTTTTGGTACCCCTTGTCGTCTTCTTTTTGAAGAATACCAGCTTAATCTATGATATCCTGTATTCCTGAATTATTTAAAAACACTCAATTATGTAGACAAGGAAAATAATTCAGTCTGAAGGTTCATTTGAAGAAAGTTCTGTTAGGTTGCCTGTTTGATGCTTTTTCATACTCCCTTTCAAATGAGAGTATGTATGAGTAGGGATCCACCTCAGATCCTGCTCTGGTGAGATGCTGCTCCAGAAAGGAGAGTCTTGGCTTTAAGGACCTTATGACTCCGTGAGTTCCTTGGGTTTCCATTCCTGTTGTTGTGTTTGAGGTCCAAATCAGTATTTGGAGCTAGGAAAATGCTGTAAAGCCACGTGACTTGCTGTTCAGCCCTGGCACAGCTGAAAACCAGAACTTACTCCTTGCATCAGCCACGCCATATCTGTTCCTTCTTGCCACCTTCACCAGCTTTATCAGCCTAGAGAAACTAAGAAAAATCTCACCTTATTGCTCAACCATGTCAAGCTGAGGCTTTCTGAAAATTCAGTCTTGTGGTTTTCTATTGCTAGATGGGTGGCTAGTTCTTATTTATGCCTCTGCAAACCTAAAAATGCCATAGAATATTTAATTAGACCATCCAATATATTACTTTTGTTTAAAGGAGAAGGTTTGGGAATGAGGGCTGGAAACCTGTGCAGAGATACATAATGGTAAATTTCAACACACCCACTGGTTCTTTGAGATTGCCTTTGTCTTTATATGTGTTCTAAGTTGCTTGTTTTTGGTTTGGTTTTTTTTTTTTTAATGAGACTTGCAGATTCTCAATTTCCAATAACTTAAATAACCAGTTTATGCAAACAAACAAACAAAAAAATAAGAAAAGCAAAGCCAAACAATAGTGTCATTGGTAATGACTTAGCTGAAGATTATTAGTTGGCAATCCTTTTGGGCCTGTTTGTCATACCTCAAAGACTAATATTATATAATTTAGACTTCTAAATTGCAGATTCTTTTGGAAAGCTGAACTAAAAATAAGACTATGGATTTGCTGGAAAACTTTGAGCTATTCAAAGAATCCTGATATTGCTAATATTAGGAGTGCAAAAGTACTGAGGACATTACTGATTAAAATTCATATTCTATAGAGTGGGACTTTCAGATGTGACTGAGTGATTTTTATTACACAGGGGGTTTTTTAAGCATATCTTTCCTGTAGTAAGTACCTCAATAAAATGCATGATATCAGCAGGGCAAATGTCAGAAAGTTTCTGTACTTTTCAGAGTGGTGATTTCAGTCTAAATGGCCAAGAGCATTTCCATTGCATTCTGTGTATTTTTATTTCTGGTTTTCATTGTCCTACATTGAGAATGCTTGGAATTACAAAGATAATGGCATTGAAGTAAATGTTGTTAAAGTACTTTAAGAGTCTCTGGTAAACTGATTTATATGCAGCAGCTGTGGGGTAATTTGAAGCAGTAATTGACCCCATTGCCCTTTTCTGGTTATTGAAGGTGGAGTTATCTCAGGGGGACCTGTTCATCTCTGCCCCACAGTGCAAGATGACTGCAGAGTCATTGCAAGGAATTCAGGTTTAGGCTTATAAAGATTTGTCACTAGCCACTGGATATCATTGGACTCAATAAAATCAACAAGCTTATAATTAGTCTGAACTATCTAACAGTAACCTAATTTAAAAATGCAAATAATAAAAACATCTACCATAACATTAAAAATGTCTTAAAATATTACAGATTCAAGTCACAGGAAAGAGTGCTGATCTTGAAAAGCTTGATGCCAATTATGTGCTTCACTGAATTAAAATGAACTCATATTATTAATAAAGACTCAAATGATCTAGTCTGCTAGTCCAACCTTTCATCACCTCATATTTTCATTAGAAATGAACTTTTCAATTATGAACTGTCTTCCAAAACTTAGTACTGAGTTCCAAAATTAAGTTCTCCAGACTGTGATTTAGTCACAAGAACTTAAGTAATACAGAACAATCTTGCAGAATTTGACACTGTTACATGTCCTTCTCTCTTGCTGCTTCACATTAAGTGATCATCTTGTTCAGGCCACTGACAGTGAAAACTAAATCCAACTGTGCAGGGACTTTTTTAGAAAAAGCAAGTTCAGATATAATCCAGATATATGCAAAGAATAACATCTATCAAAGGCAATATTGAAATCTGAAAATTGAAATGCAGCTGTCAGCTCTTCTGATGACTGATGGAAGCAATGGATGGAATAAAAAATATTTGAGAAAGCTTTGTGCCTTTTTTTTTGTAGTTGGAAGAATGTTTCCTTATTGGAATATTGTAAAAATATTTGTTGAAAGACTGTATTTTAATCTGAATGTTATATTTTATTTAAAAAAAAGTAAAAATTCATCAGGAAATAGTAAGAGACTTGGGAAAGCATTCAAATACTTATACCCTTAAAAGATAAGCCAAAATACAAATGCTATTTGCCTCAGAGGAAAGTAGTAACATTATGTAAATAATGAATATGATCAGAAGTTAGAGAAAATAAGAAAATAATCACCTTGGAACAAAAGCTTTATATAATATTAAGTTGCAGGATATTTTGGTGGGGGGTGGAGAGATACCGTAGGAGACATGAGGTTCTGTCTCTTACTCCTCCAACCACATTCTCAGATATCTCTTCTCGCTGGGAGTTGCTCTTCAACAGAATTTTGTCTCAGTCTGTCTTTCCCCTACACTTCCCCAATTTCTTTTTCATTCTTCAAGCTCCTATTCTTCCCAGTCTGTTTCCTGAAGGATTGGTGCTCTCCCTGGATATTTGAGAGCTGCCTCTTTTGTGTTGCTTGGACTTAGTAAGGAAAGTATTGAAACAGCAGCAAAGACTTCTTGCCTTAGCTCAAATTGTTCGACTCAGGTTTGGCCCTTTCTCTGTAATTGCAGAAAAAGATCTCAGTCCCCTGGAGCACGTCCAGTGCAGACAGAAAGGTTGGGAAATACAAGTCCAAGAAATACTGGCTGTGCAGAGACCACAGGGCTTGAAGTTGGACATTTCCGAGTGGCTTTTCATTGAGAGAGCAAAAGGCACAAGATCTCTGCCAACATGCAAGTCCTATTCTAAAGCATGGGACTTGTTAAAGAAAGGACTTGTAAGAATCTTTTAACATTCTCACCAAGTGCTATTTCCTGTAGCCTTTTTCACAGGAATGGCTGCAGTACTTTGAAATTTTCCAGGAAATTAAGGCTAAGGGAGACACATCACCCAGATGGTTACAGCTTTCTCAATTGTGCAAATGATTGAGAGAAGGGTCTTTATTAGTGGCCCTGTGTCAACCTTAATTGAATTATATTCTGTCAGGGAAAGTTTTGCTTTCCTGTTTAGAAAGTGTTTATTTCTTAATTCTTCTACTTTTTAGTATACTTGTTCCTTACAGCTTGTTATTCTCTTCATCTTTCAGTAAGCATGCAGTGACATGGAAACACTTGACAGTTAAGTCTGACTCTCATAGTTCCATTTGAAACCCAGCAGAGGGAACTTTGCTATCAGTCTTTTCAAGTAAAAATTCTTATTATGTGGGAGGAGCTACATATGGTAATTAGATGGTTATTAGGTGGTCATTAGATTGCCAAACTTTGTGCAAAACTGTTCACATTTGCAAGCCAGCAAAGTTGATTTGGAGCACTGGGATATATAACTAAGAACTAAGATCTTTGAGTATATATTTTTTTACATTATAGTGTGGTTTTCTAAAAGGATGAAGGTGACATTTACTGTTATGAGGAAAAAGTTGGAACTGGTAGAAGAGTTAACAGAGGATGGAGAGCTTAAACATCATAAACTTTTTCATAATATAAAGTTTATCATTTTGGGGTAGTCCATCATATAATTCAGTGTCATGATGACAGGAACAGTGAAAATGTTTCAGCTTTCATTATTAAATTGTTTGAGCTTTAATGGCAAGTGGCTGTGATGACAATTTCCACATTTCCTGGGAAGGTGTGATATAACTCAGGAATGTCTGTCGCCCAGTGCTCTCTTGCTTATCTGTGGGTATTTTTTTCTGATTGTCTGGGATGGCTATGTGAACTACCCCTTAAGAAAATAAAAAATATTTCTATAATTTATTTGCAATTACTTGTACGAAAGACATTTATTGCAGCATTCACTATTTCAAACACACTAAATAGAAATATCTAGGAAAAAGTTCATTATCCACAAAAACTATTTTTGGAGAGGTTTATGGTCAATCAGTACTTTTGTTCCTGTATCATTTGCATTAGAAACGAGTACATGCCTGAAAGATAAGATGTTGTGTAAATTGATGACTTCCCATGGCTGGCAGTGAAAAATGGAGCACGTAAAGTTTGTAGCAGCCCCCCTGCCTCCTTTGGGAACTGCTTCTGCATACTGAGTTTTTCATTCTGGACTCATAACTCTGAATTTCCAGATTGATTCTTTAGATTGGAACTACCAGCTGATGGGCAGGGGGAAGGGAGTTTATCCACCCATATGAAATATCAAATAACATTCTGAGATGTCACCTCGTAACATTTTGCTTAAATGCCATGATATTCTAAACAGTGGCCTGAAAAGCAGGCTGAAATGGAGCCATTTGCAAGTTTGCAGACATCTGTTAATGGTTACTGCTGATAAATGACAGTGAATAAATTGCCTGATGAACTGCAACTTTTTAAAAATGTAATATATTCTAAGACCTGCGACTTCCTCTGATAAAGGTTTTTTTTCTGTAAGTGTCTGTGTGCTTCAAGCTGAGTTACAGGCGCTCCCTTACTGCTCTAAATGGGTGTTTATGAGGAGTTTGCAAATTGCCACAGAAGTTTCAGCTGCTGGTTTGGGTAGGACAGGAAGGTTTTTATTATGGGGTGTGAGCTCGTGGGTAAGGCCCTCTGAGAAAATTGTCAGTTTGTTTGTGACATGGGAAACATTCCTGTGCATGTTCATACCCTGATATACTCAACAAGATAAATTGCATTGTTTTACTGAGAGATAAGCACCCTCACCTGTTTATGAGCTGAAAATATACACAGTTATTGTGGAATAAGTGATGCAAGTTAGTTTTCTCTTTAGCAAAGTGTGTATGTGTCTATTGACTCTCTGATAGAATTGTTTGAGGATGTAGTACCATCAGGCAATTATGGAACTAATAGAGGAAAGAAAAGTTTCTCTTTTATCTCCGTCAAATGCTATTTATAGAGCAAAGGGATATCAGTTTTAGATTTATTTTTGTAAGGCTTTAAAACATGAGATTGCATGCTTTTTATTCAGTTCTTAGTAATAAACTTCTGTTTCTCCTCATTATCCATAGATGTCTGATGTGTCTAGTATGGCTACTGGAAAAAGGAAATTAATAATTCATTTTCTGTGTTCTTTCATGCTGTTGAAACTTAATGAAATGAATACTCATTTAAGGAAAATACAAAATAAGAAGTAAATTTTTAAAACTTCAAATGTACTTAAAATTTCAAACCCTTCTTTTACCTTTTTCCTCTTGCAGTATTTGCCATCTTCTTAGAAATCCAAAGAGAACATATGGGTTATCAGGAAATGGATGAATCAGTACCCTCCAGAGGCAGAGTTCAGCTGGGGAAAAATTCCAAGATATGGAGAACAGATATCAATGAACATAAACAATACTGCTGTGAGAAGAGAGAGCTGGGACTACTCCAGGCTCCCATGAATTCCTGCAGTAAGTACAGCTTGAAGGTTAAAGGGACTCCTTTGGGCAGAAAAAATCTTTGAATAGTGTATTTTTAAACAAAGTCATTTTCATAAGTGTTGAACCTGAATCTCAAAGCCACCTTGATCTGTGTAAAATCCAGCCAGAGGATATCCTAGTAAGTTCAAAGTGAGGCTTAATGGAATTGCACCTTGATGCAGAAACCTTTGGCATTTTTGTGGCTATTGGTATTTTAAGACCAATGTGGCATTTAAATGAAATCATGAAAAAGAAAATGAGCAGTGTGAATTTTGAAATTCTTTATTATTTGGCAATACTGAAAAACAGATGTGAAACATGGCTGAGAAAGACATTATGCAGGGTTTTTGAGGGGATTTTAAAATTTAAATAAAAAGAAATTCAACTTTATTGTGCAGGTCAAATCTGTAAAGAAATATAAGAAATATAAACAAATATAAGATGTTTTCTTTGGAACAAATAATATATTTAAAAATATTTATGTTTAGAAATGTTAGAAATCAGTACAGCAGTGTTTTGATATTTCCTTCTTTTTGTTTTGGCTGAGCTGCATTTTTCAGTCAAATCACTGTCCAGTGGGTGGGGTTTTTTCAAATTGGTTAAAGTCTGAATGAGGCTTAGTTTTGCAGCAAGACCTATAAATATTTATCATATGAGCTCAAGTTCCAGCAGCTATAGATGATTTCAGTTTTTGTTGATTTACTTATGAGGGGCACGCATAATGCTTATAATAAAAGTTATAAAAAAATATTCCTGCTTTTCTAGAGCTGTTATTCACACTCATAAGATCTCTGCATTTCAGCTTGAAAAGTAGTGGCCCATGGCCTTCTACTCAGTAGGTGATTTAAACTAACTTTGCAGTGTATGTTCTTTAAACTTCTTTTTAAAACTCCAGAGGGACAAAACATCTGTTTACAGCCTCTTGAACACAGTGAAGTCTCTATGTTCTCTTTAACCATTTTTCATCGGGGCTGCTGTGATATCAAATCAGTGAGAGCTCAGTAAGGTGTGATAATATGTGAGAAAGTCACTCAGAGTAGAAAGTGCCACATTAGCTGATTTCATGCAGTAGTTTGGATCACAACTGTGATTTGAAGGTCTAAAGGAATGTTTATTTTCCATTAGGTGTTTGTTTTTTATTTGTTTCCCATGGGATCTCTGTCTGGTTTTTATAATCTGTTTGCATCTGTTATAAAGTGATTATGTATTTAGGACCTCAGGACAAACCACTAATTATTCTAAAGGTGTCATTGACACTCTGCACTGTTATGAGCACCAAAAGACCTGTTCTGATAGGCACAGTGGATAATCTGCTGTCCTTTTTATTAAAGATCCTCAGGCTTTTGTATCAGCTTTTTAACAGTCATATATATTTGGAAAACCTTTTTTTGCCTCATGGTTAGCTATTAAAATTAAAATATAGAGATAACAATGCAGAAGATATCTCCTTTACATGCTCTCCTGTGCATCTGCAGCACTGCTCCTGCTTTAGATCCTGCTAGTGTACAAACACAGGAAGATGCTTTTGGAAGGCAGTTATACCTTAGGATGTCCATTAGCATTTCCCAAAGCAATTTGTGTCCTTTCTTGTGTGACAGAGATATCGATCAAACGCCTGCTGAGTTAAATGGTCGCAGCTTAATCATGTAAACTTGTGGATTGAGGATTCCACTGCTGGGAGTCAATGCTGCAATATTTCTCCACCCCTGACAGAGAATCAGCATCCTGATTTCTGCCTACCTTCCAGTTGATTTTTCCATGCTCTATGCCATAGAACAGTATATAATTATGGAATTCCTAAGAGATTTTGTTGCTGTATTTTCTTCTGGCTGCTGTAGCTACTGCAGCCTGTACAGACTTGCCTTTTCCCTCTTTTCTGTTAGCTGTCCTGAGAAGGGAGAAAACCTTCCTGCTGCTAAGCATGTTATCTGCAGAGATGATCTATCTGTAGAGTTCTGAGGAAAAGTCAAATGACAATATGTCAGCTTTTCAGTTCTGGAGAAATTATCCCCCATTACCTTGGCAGTGGTAATAGTTTACAACGTTCATGGTCTGTAATGGGCTGTTTGCTTAAAGGGCTTTGACAGTTTTGCTGAACTTAACATGTACTCAACTAAAGGATGATCTTTCTTCACTACATCACTTGCAGTTTGAATAGGTCACATTTGGATAAGATGTGTTTGATTTACTGTGAAACTGCTGTATAAAACCTCCTTTTTGCTTACACATTTCTCAAAAGATTCACTCTATTATTCTGAGAGCAAATACCTAATTATTTGCTGCTGAAAGCCATGTAAGAACACCTCTCTATTTCTGAAATCCTTTGGTGATATCTGCCACAGTAAGTTTACATCCAAAATGAATAATGCAATGGAAAGTGACTTCATTTTGTGGGTTTGTTGAGCTGGAGTCTAGCTTTGTCATAAGGCAAAAAGAAATAAAAATGAAGTCAAAGCCTGGTGGAGGAGGTGTGTGTTGGGGGCTGTTGTCAGTGGCTCCATTATATCGAGGTCTGAAGCTGAGCATTTGCCTGATGCCATTGATATCAAGTCAAGCTATACAGGTATTCCTAAACCTTTCAAACACAGGCCTCCTGAGATAGTGCCTCTGGAATGGTTTCCTCTTAAAATGATATTTCTTCCAATTACATGTAGCAGAAGATAATATTTGGAAGAAAAAACAGTGCTGGATGGAACTTGTCTATTCTCTTCTGACCAGTATCACCAGATAGGATTTGTAGGGCTGCCAGGAAGAAGTGTTATTGGGAAGTGTTGCACTGCAGAATGGTCTGGGCTTTTCTGCAGGATTTGGGTGTCTCTTGCAGTTCAAGAGTGTTCAGGGAGGATGTGTTGGTTATGACAGGGCAGCCCAGGACAATGAGCTAATGAATCATCAGCACCATAATATCTATGATTTTAACATCTCTACCAGGATCCTTCTATGGAGTGTAACATCTATAAAAGTTAGTGTAAAGAGAAAAAAGCAAAGTGAAGAAAATATGTTCAAAAACATCTATTGTCATGTAAAAATTCTCTGATCATGGGTATAAGGTTAATATAAGGCTTATTCTTCTCACATAAGCATTTAAAGCAAAGTTGTCTGAAGCTGTCATGACAACATGAAGCTCCAGAATGCCCATAAAGTATCATATAAAATGATGAAAATTCTGTTCCACCTGTTCTTTGGCTCTAAAAGGGAATTTTTTACACTGGGCCTTCAGCCATCCATGCTTATGTTTGAGAAATGGTAACAGACATTCTGTTTATCACTTGTAATAGTTGCCCATATGCCATGTGTTAGGTGTCAGGTGGAAGCATCCTTACTTCTCTCTATCATAGCAAGAAATACAGTGAATTTCAACCTGGCTGAATTCAGAACCCACAGAGTATGTTCATTTGGCCAGAGGGCATCACATTAAGTGGCATAAGGAAAGTCTCTTTCAGTCACTAAAGACCTTTCTTGCTGTAATCCCTGCTGCTCCTGGGAACTGGAATTGGGAAGTGAAACCAAACCTTTTTCTGGCAGCTCTGTGACAATGCCTCCAGGGCTGCTAATGTATTAGGGAAAAATTCTGCCAAGCTTTCTACAGTGTAACATTTTTGTTCATAAATATACCAGCTGGTTTTAATGACACTTGTGAGATATTGATGCAGAAAGTCAGGGTGGCAGAATCTTTGTTCATGAGTGGCAGCTCATGAACAGCTTTAATTCCAGCTGCTTAGAAAGGAACAAGAAACATCTAAAGTTAGAAATTAATCAGAAAGTTTTTGCAGCTAAATGAAACACCTGCCTTTCCCTTCTACTTCCATGACATCCCTAGTGATCTGATATTTGCTATACCAGGCAGATCATCCCTATGAGCTGATGGGTGAATTCTTTTTCTGTATGTCCATTCACAGTTCTGCACCTGTTTCAGTTTTGGACATAAGTGGTGTTGATATTTCCTCTTGTTGGGCTGTTTCATTCCATATCAGTCCAGCACTTCCATAGTCATCAGGAATCTCTACCCTTGGTAAGAGATGACTTAGCTGTTCCTTGATAAATAATTAGTAAAGAACACATGAGCTGCTGGCATCTTGCTTTATTCTGTTGAATCGAATAGGAAAAATTCTAAATGTAGCAAACATTAATTAATGCATGTCTTTGCTGGATTTATTATCCATTTCAATTTCCATAATAGGGCTGCATCTGAGTGAATGGAATATTTCCATTCTGAAAATGACTAGTGAGATTCATGTGTTTGCTTTCATTCCCTCTGTGTGTCTGTCTCTGCTTACCATTCTTTCATAACAAAGCTGTCCCCAGCTTGCTTTTTAGTGTTTCAGATCACATAAAGGTGCTGACATTCAACACAGAGATAGTACATTTGTTTATTTTTCAGTTTACTGAATGCATCTCCCAACATAAATTTCAGGAGGTGAAAAAGATAAGAGAATATTGAGCATAACAGGAGCAGCGTTACAGAAAGTGAGTTCACACAATCCCTTGTACCATAGCTAATGGGATGCCCTTGCAGATATGCTGACAAAAGGGCTGTTTTAAGTCCTGCCCTAGTTGTGCTACCACAAGCCATGCTGACTGCAGGGTGATGGCCTCCAAACTCTGCAGGCAAATGCTCAAAGGGCAAGGGCAAACCTCAGTTACCTACTGCAGTGACTTGCAGCTGCATCCATTGATTTCCCGTGCACAAATGAGAAATGACATCAGATGAGCTTTGTGCTAGAGACTTGATTAAATTGAATGCTGCACCAGACAAAAAGGATTACAGTGATGTTAGGTTTCTAAGAAATGTAGCACAAAAGTCTAAGCTGTACCTCTGTCAGTTGGATCTGACAGCATTAGTCTGCCAGAAAAACTTCTAAAGGTAAAATCTGATGTAATTTGTTTACATTGAGCTTATGGTTGTTTAAAATCTGGGTTTGGTGCTGCATATGTTTGGATAGAGCAATCTGACTGACTTCTGGTATTTCAGATCTTAACACGGATTTAGCTTCTTATTACATATGCACAATCCACCAAGTGCACATTCCTGTCTAGGTGCTGTAAATTAGCTACAGTGTATGAATCTCAGCATGGGATGTGATAGCATTTTATTCATGTTGGAAGTAATGACTGCATTATGTATTTCATGCCCAAAGAGAAATAGCATGACTTGAGGCAACAGAAATTAACAGTATGAAGCATTATTGTTTGTGATGTTGTTGATATTTTAATTGCTGATCATTAATCTGTGTTCTTCAACTCCAGTGTTGGTGAAATTATAATTAGTCCAGTGTGTTTTGCTGAAATGTAGAAAACAATCAGTCTGCCACTAATGATAGGGCACGTGGGACTCTGAAGCTGAGTATCAAGTCAGTACTTCTGTTCCACAGTGCATAATTTTTTCTTAATATTTATATTTCTGGAGTAAAATGTACTTACTGGGAGAATAATTTACACTAAAGAAAACTTACAGAATTGAAAAAAATTGAAATTAAGTCTTGCCTATTTTATTTATTTTCATCTAATGACCTAATGATGTAATTCCTGTGCTACAGTACAGTGGAAAAAACTTTGGACATATATCTTTCTGGAAATGTAAATAATGTCAAAGCTGATCCTCAGTGTGGCCTTTACTCTCTTATATGTGTGTTGGCCTACTCAATTAGAAGTACATATACTCCATTTATTGTATTACTTTTTTTATTCAGGCAAAGACTAGTTTAATCACAGGTTGACTCTCATCATAATGCATGTGCACATGAGCATTCCTGAAATTTAAAACTGTGCTTGTGTTTCACAGTTATGAATATTGTCAATCCAAATCTAGCTCTACTCTAACCCCATATCACATTCACTTAAGTCAATGCAAAAGGAGTTGAAAAACTGCAAATTCATTGTATGCCTGTACAACTTGGTCAACATGAAAGATATTCACAGAGGATTATCTAAAGCTGTAAAGCAGCAATTATGATTTTGCATTGTCTGTTTTGGCTGAGCTTAGCCTGTGTGGGAAAGATGCTCCAGCCAACCAAGGTATGACTGCAAACTTCCAAAAGTGAGTTGATATAAATCCAAGAGTGGAAGATCCTTATTTTATGCAGTTTAGCTGAAATCAACTGGAAAAAGGTTTTAATTAAGCAAAACAAAAATGCCATTCCGAGGTGACTGATGAGTGTCCCACTGAGGGTTTTTCCCACTGTAAATGAGTGCTTCAGGTGCATTGAGCTCACACTGCTACATTTTGCCTTTTAAGCATCTATAACCTGATCTGGGCCGAGATGAAGTCAGTGAGATATTGCCACTTGCTACAAGAGAGAGGCTTGAATCATTCTTTTAATGAGGCAGGAGCCATTCATTTGGCATAAATATTTTTTAAAATAATTTATCCTGACTAGGCTCCATCCCCTTCTATTTAGAGAATAAACTTATTTCCTACTTAATGCCAACTCTGTATAATTCCATTAAGCTATTTTCTCCAGAAAAGAAATGATTGTATTCTGCTTTAGCAGAGAAGCAAATGAGTGTTTATTGAGAAACTAGTTTGTATAATTCTAAACCCAGATGTTTCCACACATCTCTATAATCTCTATAATCAGTGATGACATTCCTATTGCCACAGGACACATGAATATCAAGCTCTTAATGACTGATGCCTTCTGATTAGAAGTGTCAAGACAGGGTAACAAACATCCTTGGCTATGGTGTGACCTAGGAATTGTTAAAAGGTGCTCACTGGTGTTAATCCATGCCAGCTGCAAAGCAGATTGAGATTGGTAACTCTTCAAATGAAAATTGTTGTAGCAAACCTTAACAGATGTATGTCTTTTGCTGGTGTTAAAACAACACTTATTTCATTGATTCTTTCAGTGTTATCATGGTGATTATAGGTCCTGCAGAACATCTACACAACCTAATCAGTTCATTCTTTCCTTGGCAAACCCATTTTTTGTGTTTCTGTGGGATTACCCAACTCCCTGAGTGCATTCCTTGGCAGGATATGACATTGCTCTTAATAAGATACACTTCAAAGCATTGTGCCACACCACACCAAATATCAATTGAAAACAGCATAAAACCTTTCACTTTAATTTCTTTGCTTTTCATTTTTTACATCTTGTCTTGGAAGCATTAAAGGCAACCAGCTTTCTGGCTTTCATGCCTGTCTGAAGACGTGAGTACAACAATGCCAATGCCAAAATGACTAAAGAATCAGAATGAAAAAGTCCCTGAATGGAGAAAGGGTGGGAGGGAAGCAGGAAAATGAGCAAAGAAGATGAAAAAGGAGCACTGAGGAGAAAAACTATTTCTTAATTACACTATGAACTTTCTCTTGTGAATCTTGGATCTCACCCTAATTAAAGTAATTGGCATGTAGCAGTGTGATACAGATGGAATTCAGACTCATTCTGTACTGGGCAAAGAAGCTCTAAATTTACATTTGCTAGCTAGCTTCCAAAAAAAGCTCTTTTTTTTCCCCCCTCTTCCATTATGAGCAAAGGAAGAAGGGGATTACATGGCTGTTAGAAGGCACTTGAATGCAAATATCTGAATTTTTCCTTAGGCTCAGTATGTGCACCTTGCATTCAGAAGGAGTTAGAGTTCCTGCAGGGATGTTCCTTTGGTAAATCCTCAAAATATCTTAGACTATTTAGTTGTTTAGTGGAGCTTTTGCCTCCTGAAATAAAGTTGAAATAAAGTACAATGAAAATGTTAAAAGTTGACTGAACTATAGTGCAGGGCAAAGAAAAACTTATGAAAAAAGGAATAACCAAACCTGCAGGAAACAAGAAGCCATGACCCTGGAATTTAGAATAGGAGGATGTGATAAATCAGACTACAAAGCCAAAGACCAACTTTGCTTGAACTTTGTGGTCATTAAGAGAAGATCCCTTCAAACTCAGCTTGTTCTGTGGTCCTGTGAAAATACCCACCCACAGGCTGCCCTAACATAAACCTCTTCCTCATCGAGTGTGAGTGGCAAAATAAATGTGCATTCTATCCATAAACAGATGAGGTTGCAAAGACAGTGGCCAGAGCTTTAGATTATTACACATATGGTAAATTTGTATTGTTCCAAGTGTGTCAAAAGGAGCACTTGGCATAACGGAGGTGTGTTAGCTTTGTGGATCTTCCACCTAACACCCATCTCTGTGCAGATGTGAAATAAAATTGAATATCTCAGCTCTGTTTGTGGATCAGCTTATTGCACAGGGTGAAAGAACCCTTATTTGGGACAACAGAAGCAGACAAGAATTGTTGGGGACTAAAATACTTAGATCATCTCTGTCCATGAGTTAAACCAAAATCACAGTTTCTTGATTTAAGAGGATCGTTCTCACAAGGGACAGTATCCTTTTTCTTTTTTTAACAGCATTTAGGTCAACACTGTGAATCCTTTGAAAGGGAAGGGATTTAAATATGGGCATTCTCCTTTAATTCCATCCTGTCACCTGTGCAGGGGCAGAAATACCTGGAAGTGCACTCTTGTCTCCTGTCGTTGTCAGCTCTTCTGTCTCTGCAAGCAAAGAAAACCTTAGCTTTTTCTCCTTCCACTGAGCCATTGTCAGTTTTTAATTTCCCTGAACCTGTTGTGAGATCAAAGGAAAGGGTCACTGGATGGGAGATCTGCTGCAGGGCCAGCTCAGCAATGGAAACCCAGCAGAGTAGCACAGCTTCCCTGTGCTCAGTGACCTTCCAGAGCTGAGGTCAAAACACTTGACCCTGCCACAGATGTACAAAGCTGAAAGGAGAGCTTGCACTGAAGTGCCTGGAAGGAGACTCAGCTCCACCCTTCTCACTAGGAGAAGGAGCTCTGAAACCTACTGCAGCTAACCAGGGGTTCAAAGAAAATGACACTAGTCTTAACAAACTACACATTCTGATTAAGAGGTAAAAAACTGTCTGTATATCATTATTAAAATTATTCTCTCAGACACTATTCCTTATTACATATTTTCTAGATTTTGTTTTTGATGAAGCAGAACCAATGGTGATCAATGGTAGAAGTCACACATGCTCTGTATAAGTTCAGTGTATTTCCTAGGTCTAACTATTTGTTAGAACTGAAGATAGGTTTAAACTCAGTTGGAGCCAGGGAGACACAGACTCAGGTGCACTTTCATATAGTTTTTTTCAGGCCTGAAACTGTATATCCAGGTGAGATTTTTCTTCTGGCCAAGCTGTGCAGATTTTTGTGATTTCATTAAAAGGCATCCCTGGCTAGCACCAAAAATTGTTTTATTTTAAAAAGTTTGAACTGAGTTGAATAGTTGCTACTACCATGCTTCATGCTACTTACAGGAAGTAGTTACTGATTTTGAGATCTGTTGTTGCAATGTTCCTTGGCTTGGGAATCTACAGGAGTAAGCAAACTATGCTGATTATGGCAAAGTGAGTGTGCAACATTTGGTAAACTGGGTCTGGTAGGTTTTGGATTGTTTGGATTTTTTGTTTTGTTGTTTTTTAAAGATACCGTTTTTATGGCACTCAGACTTCTGAATATAAGCAGAAAGCTGTGAGGTTAATAGATGGTGCTCTTGGTGCTTAAAGCACCATTTCCAGTTGTCCTTTTGTGTGTCTGACAGGTCTGGTATTTTATGGAGGAAAAAGTTATAATTTTTTTTTTTTTAAAGTTAGGAAAATAAGTCCAATGAATGCTGCTAAAAGGCAGCCTCATACTGTTGTCATTAATGGCTTCCCCTGAGAGGCTGGTAAATTGATAAATTAAGCTTTCCCTCTGTGACAGCCTTTCACACACTCAAGATGTAGCCCTACTTTAGTCTTCAGCAGCAGTAAATCAATCTACTATAGAAATTACTTTGCTTTCCTACCCAGGTACAAAATATATCTAGAGACTTGGTGCATCAGTTCTCTATGTTTAGCTCTAAGTCATTTTGGCAGTCACAGGAGGCATAAATTTTGTATTTATATTGAAATGCATCCCTAATTGAGATGTCTATATTGCTTCAAGCCTCTCTTCTTGAAAACCAATTAATAAATTTCACACTAGAACACAGTCTTTTTATTAAGACTCAATTAAGGAAGATATAATGAGGCCAAACTAGGTGAAGCTTTTAGTGTGCATTATACAGAGCATATCTTGAAAGATAGATACAAAGCCAAATCTCACTTTGAACCTGCTTTCATCTAGCAGCAGTAAAAAGTTCTATATGGTGCCTGTACCAACAAGAAGTTCATAAATAAAAATCTTAGCAAACTCAAATTACCATCCACAAGTAAGAGGTGAATTTTAGTTATGTCCCCTGTGAACATGGGAAACGGATTCTTTTGTTTCAAACTTTTTAATGTCTTATTTCATTAATTATTACCAGTTGCTACTAAATAATTATACCTTGCCTGTATTGTGTTTTTTAAAAAATCTCCTCCATTTGCAAAGACTGTTTTAACAGTTGTTTAGCCAGTGTCTTCATATAAATATCAAGATGTAGTATAGTTTCTCAACCTTGCATGGGCTATTTAGCTTTGAAAAGGCAGATGGTGACACTGAAAACCCTATGGTGCTTTAGGTACTGTGCTCTGTGATACCCAGAGATCTGAGATGCTGATGGGAAATCTCACCTGTGTCAGGATGGCAGCAGCAGCTGGTACTGACTGTTCTTACCCTGTTGGCCAGGCTGGCAGAAAACATGGCAAATTTACCCAAACATTTGTCCAAAATCTGGACTTAGACTGCAGTATTTAAGAAAGTTGAAAGTAATGTGGTTGATTATGATGTCATTCATGTTGTTAGGCAGAATGTGTCTGAATTAAAGAGAGATTTATGTATTATAGTTGGGTTACAGTGTTTGTTTTATCAACCTATACTATGAATAAATAGAGTAGGAAATATGATGGAAAACTTAAAAAGAGAGGGTAGGGTGGAAGGAAAATGACATAAGTCACCCCTATGAATCACAGATCTGTGGACTCACAACAACTCTGGGTTTAGTGGGAGTTGTAAATCTGATCTATTAAGTTTTTGCCAGGTCTGAATCTCACAATATATATCCAGAATATTGCTGGAATTTGGAAATATCTATTAAAATTTATAATAAAAAACATTTTTTTCTGAAGCTTTGGTAGCAAGTTTCATTGTAGTTGGAAACATCATCTCTCACTGCAAGATGGTTTCCTTTCCAGGAGTTCTTAAGCTGTACATACAGAATTCTCATTGTTTCCCATTTAAAATACATAATAATTTCTGTGTAGTAATAATTTCTGTGTTAGTAATAATTTCAGATGATCACAATTTCTCCTTACATGTAAATGGTGGAGTGATCCCTAACACCAGTCACTTGTTCTAAAGGGATTAATTCCTGCCTAAAATGTGGTCTTTTTGAAGACATGACATTAAACATCAGCCTAAGCACAAAAAAAAAAGGGGTGACATTGACAGAAGTGTAAAGAACCTGAGCCTAGAGGACACCAGGTGTCAGAATAACTTAAATTTTCAAAGGGCTTATGACTATGTGTTAGTTTATTGATCTTGGCATCATGGATGCAGTGATAATTATCATTGATTGTAGTTCTTTGATAATTCATGGGAGATTTTAGGTGTAAAAGTCCTTGTGCATATCAGTGGAGCTGTTTGCTTAAAAGTATTTGAAGACATGGTTCTTCATTTCTCTTATTTGAAGAAAAAGTAAAATCACATACATTAAAAAAAATTTTGAAAATATTAGTGAAACTGGGATGGGTGTAAATCCATTTTCAAGTATATAACTTAACAGAATTTACTTTTAGAATGCTATTAAAAGTAGTTAAAATAAATAAAAAATATTAATGAAAGTTTCAGAAAATCTCAGTCAGGATAACTAAATGAGTTTTGTTAATAAATGCTTGAAGGGCTCTAGAAGAGGTAGAAAAAAACAATCACAGTTTTCTGACAATATCTAATAATCTATCTAGCAAGATGTGAAAGAAAGCTCTTTGGCCAGATTCCTGAGGTTGTTTTAAAACAGTTGTTTTGTCCTGCTTAATTATACGTTAGAAAGTTTAATATTTTACCCAAGCCCTAATTTGATATTGACTTATTGTTAGAATTCTTGATGACATATCTCCCAGTATCATGAGATTCTGGGCCATTTGAAGTAACTGAAGCAGTTACTTCAAATACTATAATGGAAGAAGGATGCTTTCCAAGACGATGTGGGTGGCAGCAAAGAAAGAGGAAACCAGGATTTTGTAGTTTATAATTAAATAAAATTGGAGTTCTCAAGTGTATGTTAATTTATTTGTTGGATTTAGCAAGAGTTTAGTCCCGAAAACCAGGTCATTAGACCTTGACCCAGCAAGGCACTTACATGCATTCATAATTTTAAATACATGAGTAACTGGATTCAAATCATGGTGTTAAGTATTTTGTTTGACTGGGAATCCATTAATTGCTTTTTGGCACCATTCTCATTCTTTCTTTAAATGAAGTTAGCCAAGAAATTAGAAGCCTTAGTTCACTTCCTTGTTCAGAGAACAATGCCACATGTAGAGCTCTGCTGACAGAGCTTTGGGAGGCTGAGTAAGACTTTTTTTATTGAAGAAAACAGTATTGTACATGACTTCTATTAATTAGTGCTTGGTCTGAAGATCCTTATGGCTCACTCAGCTTGAACTGCTCCCAAACATCATCCCCTCAAGAAGAATACAGCCATTTAAGATTCTGATTTTCAGATTCAGTAGAGCAGTTACTCCTTATTTTTTGAGATTTATACAGGTTGCAGATGGCAATCAGTCCTTATAAATGCTTTTGGCTGCAAGTGTCAATAGTTTGTTTCATAACCGGGGCCAGGAGGTCGTTTTGAGGCAGTAAGTGGCTCTTAACAGTGGCAAAAACAACAGGGGAAAAAAAAAGGGCTGTTGTGGACAAGGGTTCAACCTGCCTTATCCAGCTTCTAGATTGCTTGGGGAGTTGTGGTGTGAGCTACCTCAGCTCCTCTCCAGCAGAGGAGAGCAGAGATGTGTCTTGTTCCAGGGAAGGGCATGCAGCCTTTCCATGTCCCAGACTTGTCCATCATGGTGAGACAGCCAGATTGCTTCAGCCCCTGAGCTCACCCAGCTCCTACCCTCATCATCATTTCCATAATGGCTCCTCTGGTGATTGCAGGAGGCATCATGTAGCTGCTGTATCTGGGAGCTGCTTGGCTTCCTTTTCTGATATTCCCTCTTTACCTTCCTTTAAACAGCTTTAGTTAATTACCTAAATAGCCCCTGTGAATAAGATAAGAGAATTTGAGAATCTTTCCATATGGCAGAATGTCTAGGTTTGTTTTCTGGTATGATTAGATGATTTTTCTCTAAATACTTCATTTTCTAAAAAAAAAATTAAAAAAAAAATATTCCTGGCCCACCTCATGATTCTTATTTTCAAGTATCCAGCTAAATACAAGCAATCAACCTGAGTTTACACTATTATTTTGCTTCACTTTCCTTCTTTCTAAGGCAGTGTTTGGGTTCCCCAGGTACTGTGAGTGTAGATTGGTTTGTGTCCCTTTGCTGTTTCTCAGCAGCCCAGCAGTGCCTCCTGCACATGTGCACAGGTGGGAGCTGTTGGAAGTGACAACTAAACCACACAGGGTGCAGGACTCTTCTGAGACAGGCAAAGTGAAGGATCCATTTTTCATTGCACTACACATTGTAGAAGAAGAAATAGAAGGGTTTTTTTAATTTGAAGTAGATATAGAAAAAGTAATACTAGACAAGTAAAAAAGAACATTTTGTATTAGAGGAATATTAGAATACTTCGTTGCGTGACTTAAAATTTCTTTGCTGGTTATACAACTTCTGGTTCTGAAGCTGAGAATCCAAAAGGCAGTTTTCTCAAGTTTCATTACAGGGAATTGTTGTAATGATTGTATATATTTCCTGTGATTGTTCTCCTTTTTTCCCATAGTAGTGCATCACTTGACAGAAATTGCTCCTGACTGTCTCAAGAATAAGCAGAAAATGGAATGAAGACACAGTCTGAAGCACCAAGACATCTGTTAAAAGGCAGGAGCCCTTGTGGGTAAAATTTCCTCTGGGATCCATTTCTCACAAGGGTTCTTGCCCTTGTTGGAAATGGATCCCAGAGGAAACTTGGAAATGTTATAATAGCCAATTTCTGCTGCAGATTTCCCAATGACAATATTTTCTATTTAGATAGATGGTTTCACTAGATCACTAAAGAGTGCTTGTAAAGAAAGTGTCCCATGATAAGGTCACATTTATGTCTTTAAAATTAGAAACCTCATTAAAAGGTCTTGGCTGAACCAAAGCTAGGGAAACACAGATGAGTGACTTCACATTCACACCTGAATACTTATGAAGCAAAATGTGGGAGGCTTCTGAAGCTTTATTCCTAATTTTTCCATTCAGTGCATTGCTTGGCAGATAACTAACTCCTCTTTCAAGATCATTGTTTTTTTAAACGTGGCAGCAAGCTAGCTAAACAAACTCCCCTTACTTATTAATCTATTTCCCTTTTTTTTGTTTTATTTTTTTTATCAACCCAGAAGTTTTTGCCAAAAATGTGTTCTTAAGCAGACAAATGGGAGAATTCTGGAGCTAAAATAGCTGTGCCCACTGAACGTATTTGCCAAATGAGTCAGAATAGCACATTTGGAAGACAGGGATCAGTGCATTATTGGCCTGACTGGGGACGTATGCAGAAATAATTACAAACTGTAAAGAATGGGAGGTAGTGGGCACTGGAGTTCTATAAAAGTTCAGTAAGTTGTGTAAAATCATGGATATAACCCTTTCTATTTCAGTCAGTGGCTTAGTCACTGAACAAGCTGGATACTTACCTGCTTCTTTAGGCTGGTTTTGGATCAACTATACACATCTGCCTTAGTTGGAAGTTGAAACAGGTTGATTTAGACTGGATAGAAGAGAAAACTCACTTTGAGGGCAGTCAAACTTTGAGACAAGCTTACTGGAAGATTGCAAAGTCCCAGATTGTGTGGATTCCTTGGAATTTCCAAAGCCTGGCTGGGAAAAGGCCTGAGCCTGGTTTGAGCTTATAGTTAACCCTGCTTTCAGCAGGAGATTGGATCTGGGCCCTTCAGTGAGCTCCTTGCCAGCCAGAACAAACGTGATCTCTATATTTTGTATGTGCTCATGGTAAAACCAATTCTCAGCCATGAGCACTTTTCATTAAAACGATTAGGGTCAAAGAAGAAACTCCACAATTTTGACCAGTAAGATGTCATCATTTATATCTCTATGTAGAGAGCTTAGCTAGTGCTTTTTCTTGAATTGTTGTCCTCTGCCACAGCATTTGATCTGTTGAAATACTATCTATAAAATATTTGCTGAAGCTACCCCAGCACTGCTAAGCCAGAGGACACAAGTTTGTTCCTGATAGTTGTTCAAAGATGGAAAACATTAAGACTGAAGAGATTACTGGAGCTAAGATAATTATCTTTGGGTAATGAGATCTAAAGATACTCACAGAGGACTCTGCTAAGTAAGTTGAATTTCTCTGCAATTTTTTTCTTCCATTTGAACATAGACAGAATCCCGGCTCAGTATGTGAAACTGGCTTGGGGGGAAAGAAAAAAGAAATAATAATAATAAAAAACATCTAAAAAAGTATCTTTGGCTAAGTTTGAGAGTTATGAAAAATTTACTTTCATTTATTTTCTGATTGATTGTGGGGGTGGAAAGTAATTGCAGACATTTCAACAATAAATTGCCATTTAGATTCTGGACACTAGACCAGCTGTTCAGTCCCATATCAAAATTGTGTTAGAAGGGGGCAGTCAGTGTTATAAGTCACTCTGGGCTCTTATGCAGAAGAAACAACAAAAGAAAATATTTTTCCTTTTACCCCCTACTCCTCTTCCCTTCATAGTGCCTGCTGAGAGGTTTTTAAAAGCCTATCTCCATCATAGGCACATGGTTGGGTTTTACCTTTATCAGGCACAGAGGAGGCAGGCCAGCCTTTTGAAATTTCTCAGCAGTCAGCAAGAATAAAGTGGGCATCCTAGTGGTAGGAGTAATTTTCAGCTTCCTGACAACAATTGGCAGAATGCTGGGAAAAGCTATTAAAAATGAGGTTCGATCACCAAAGTCTATTTTGGCCTATATTTAATGAGATGTGTCAGCTAGAATTTACAGTAAGTGGCTAATTGTTAATAATGTGCCTGTCTAAGACCCTCTGTGACTTCAGCAGATCTGCACAATACAACCACATGTTCTAGCTAGGTTTTTCTTTATTGGGTATCACAGTTCAGCTTATCACTGTAGTGAAGGAACAGGATGTGAAGGGAAAAAGGCATTGTTAACTCTGTAAAATTTTATTTGTTATATATTACTGAATGTACTGTGTGGGTAAATTGCAACAAATAAGTTAAAATTTAAAAATGAGGATGTGATCTCAATAAAGCAGTGGTGTTTCATTTCCCTTCTTAATTATGCTCAGGATCAAGGGGATGTTTGTATTTAAGGCACTGAATGGCTTGGTTGCAAGAGTTTCTTACTGCTCTGAGCAAGTTACAACATATTTTTGCACTTTTTTTTGATCAGTATAAAATTTCTTTCCCTAGCAAAAGTGAAATGTATGTGCATACTGAAGGCTGAGGGATGGCCATAAGATCCTGTAAAAAGGATTTATGACAAAATGACTTGATGTGTACAAATATAAACCTCACTTCCTTAATTTTTTGAAAAATATGGTTTTGAAGACAGTTATATCTCCTGAATTAAAAAATGTTCAAATTCCCCAAAAAGAGAAAAAAAAAAAAATTTAAGAACATTTTGTGCCAACATGTTTGCAGCTGTGGGTGCCTTAGGCAGCACTCAGTGCTCTGCATCCTGAGACCTTCCATGCTTCCAGTTTGCTTCTAGAAGAGTTCCAGAGCTTCCCTTTCCCTTTCCCTCTTGCGTGGTTCCCTAAGGTTTTCAGCCACAATATCTTTCATTAAACTAACTGATGTAGTTGAAAAAAGCATGAATACTTTCAGCTATAAGCATAATTTTCTTCAGATTTGAAAAAAAAAGAGCCAGCCTTGCTTAAATCCCTTCACCATCATATAAAAATTGGCTACTGTTTCTGGCTGTGCTTCTTGACAAACATCTTCCTCTTGTGAAAACAACATATAAACATTATTTATTTCCCAATTTTCTTTATCAGGGTTCTGCAGTTTCTGATAATGAACACAACCTGGGAGACTATTTTCCCCATGTTTCCAAAATGCATTCTGAGGGTCCAGTGTAGCTTTTATAATCCCATACATTGTAGCTAATGTCAGAAAACAGAGTGCAAATGGTCTAACACAAGTAATAGGAATTGAGAGGATAAATATACTATTTTTCATCTTTTAAAGAAGTCAGAACTGTGTGGAAAACAGAACTGTAGGAACTTTTGTAATGGTACCTCATGGAGACACTGCTGGGCACTGGTCTAGCACTGCATTTGTTCAATAGGTACCCAGACATCAAGAATGATGGAAAATCACCACTGTGTGAGTTTATGGGGGCTCTGCAGGCCAAATAAAGTGCTTGGATTAAACATTGAGCTTGGGAGATAGATGGCACATCTTTATAAAGTGTTGCACATGGGAATGGATCTTATTAAGCATGATGTCCAGTTCTTCAGTGTTTGTTTTGTATAGAAGAGATTTTTCTTGCTAGATTAGATTATTTCTGAGCAATAAGCTTTTACCCCTTTTACCTTCTTCAGCTACCAGCTTCCTCTTAAATATGATGAGTTTGCAAACTTATGGAAGGCAGAAGAAGGGTAAAGAGGCAAGATATAAAAGTAGAAACTGAAGGAAGGTGTTCAGTGATGGAGCCAGTCCCTGAGTGTCACTTGGCAGCTGCTCTCATGGTCTGTCCCTTTCTGCTGATTTCTCAGCCCATAACAGAGTGCCTAACAGTGCTCTGTTGAATAAAGCAAGAGACACAATGACTTTGCTGCTTCTCTATCTGTTACTCTCCTTGCAAGTGATAAATTCTGAGCACTTTTTAATACTTTGTTTATTTTCTTAATTTTATTAATTTTCTTATTGCAGACATCCATTTTATTTTTTTGAACACCTGACTAAAATAATCAACCATCTTCCTGATCTAAAATCATAAAATTAATTTGATTTCTTGGACTATCATCATGGGCTTGTATGTTCAGCATTTCATTTCTTATTGCAGAAACAGATGTTCAGTTGTTTATTCAGTCAACACCTGTCTTTTAAAAGTATTTTGTTAGTTTATGAATGTCATTAGAGGAAATATCCAGGAATACTTTACCATCCTTCTAAAGCATCATTCTCAGCTTCACAGTTAATACATTTTTGTAAAGTAGTCTAGATAGCATCCAAGAGATCTTCTTTCTTTTGAGTTAAAAAAATGTCTTTGTACATTTCTTGTATGAGAAAGGTCCACATGAAAGTTCTGGTCAATTTAATGCCTTCTCATCACAAATACCTTCTTGGGATTATAATGAACCTCTTAACTGCAAAAGTAGCCAAATCAAAGAATTCTAGCAAAGGTAATTGCAGCCTAAAGAGTTTTGGTTTTGTAACCTAGCAGCTGCTGCAGATAGGCAGATGTTCCACCAGCATCTCAAGAGTTTTAGACCTTAATAAATAGATTTATTTTTCAGAAGATCTTCTGTTGTAGTTGGCAAGGTTTTTTGCTGGCATAGCAGTTGGTACAACATCACATAACGTGGTGGTGAACTAAGCAAGTGCATTTGAAATGTAATTTAATGATATTGCTAGGACAAAAATCATATTTCCAGTATTTTCATATGTTGAAATTTCTGTGGTGAAATTTTTTTAAAGTTTCTTTCCTGGCATCTAATGTTGCAGCATGCTCCCATGATGGTGGCTAAACTCAGACTGTTTTTTAATTCATTGGAAGAATTTCTGATGACACATTTTGAAGCAATATCCATGGTGCCAGTATGTCACAGGAATGTCAGGAACCATTAGTAGAAGCTGATGATAGACTGAGTTTTCCTTGTCATTTTTGTCTTGAAGAAAGCAATAACGTGTATTACTCATATTCCAAAAATATTAGATAGAGAGTATAGATGAGCTTTCTTTTCAGCCAGGACCATTTTAGTGTGAAGGATAATGTAAATGTCATCTGCTTAAAGGAAGAGACAGCAATTCTCCTTAATAGTGATTTCAAAATGTCTAATCCCTGTATTGCAGTCCAGCCATGTGAAACTGGGGCACACTTTTATTCTAAACTCCTGTGAATTTGTGGTGGATATCTGGCTAATTTCCAAGTCAAGCATGATTACAATGCTGTGCCTTCAATAAATTTCACAGGACTAATTTAGTCTTCAAAGGCATGGGGGGCTAAAGCTAGGTCAACTGACATCCTTCTTGCACTACAGCATGTCTTCAGTTAATTATGTTGCATCTATATGTGTGTTCTGTGTTGTCATACTGACTAAACCAAGCCCAAAAATACTATGAAAGAAAAAATGTAATTGATGAAGATGAATGCACAGACTGCCAGCATGGCTTATTTAATAGCTTCTTCAAATGTATTAGTGAGGAGGTTCAGCTCAGAGCCCATTGTCCAATGCTGCAGCAGATCTGTCCTGCACACAAAATCCTACCAAGTGTTAATAAAGATAATAACGTTTTTTTCAGGCTAAGCTCTACTGACACATGCATGCAACCATTAGAATGTATCAATTCAGCTTGAGTTAGACTTCTAACAGTAAGAAGTGTCTACAGAATTATATATTCATTATTTTACCACATCGAATAGATTATAGTGGGAATCACAGAGCTTTTTGTTAGCAATTAAGCCAGTACATAGATAGTTCTAAACTGCAACAATGCTGCATCATTGAAATGACACTGTGAAGCCCTCTAGAAGTAGAAGGTAATGTTATAAATTACCTTGCTGATGATATAAGGAAGGATGTAGGAAAGTAGAATTATAGGTAATACTATATGGATGTATACATAGTAAAAATAAATGCTTGCACTGCAGACAAACTTGTGACACTGTTGGTTTCTTGTTTGTGTGAATCCTGCTCATGCTCATACTGGTCTGAATGTGCACAAACACTGCAGTGTCTGCTCAAGAGCATCACATTAACTGATCTCTCCACCCCTGTTTGTACTTTAGATAATATGCTCACAGCAATCATCAAGTGGTTGTTCAGGTTTGAACAGGATATCCTTACACACCAGTGAACTCAGCTATATCCCTGAACATGTTCTATTTATGTATTCATGTCACTTATCATCTGCTTTTCTACCTGAGCAGTTCACAACCTCATTGCAGCATAGCTGTGTGTCTGGGACAGGACTCCAGAGCTTCTGCACAGCGAATCCCATTATTTCACCTTTCTGTGCTTGCCATCCTGGCTGTAGCTCTGTTCTGTGGACTTCATTGCCAGCAGTGGTCCTGCTAAGATTGTTATCCATCTTTGCTTTTCAGTCCTGCAGGATCATCCCAATGACAGCCAGATGGGCACAGTTCTGGAGCAAGGACTGCAGGGCATATGGCTCAGCAGCTGCAGTTTCTTCTCCTGCAGAAAAACTGGACTATATTGCAGTGTTAAGACGAGGTGAATATGACCCAGGAATTATTTAGCTGTGTTTTGCTACTGTGATGAGCTGGACATTTCTTGTCAGGGCTTCAGATATTCCTGGTTAGAACCCCAAACACAGAGCTGCCTGTCTGCCACAACCCTGTTTACAAAGAAGGGAATTTTTAAACACAAGGAAACTGAAAAAAAAAACAACACAGCAGAGAAGTCCAATAATATAAATTAAATAAGACAAGTAATTAAACCTGTGATGTCAGATGATGTTGTGTGGGATGTTGTTTCTCTCAGTATTCTGGGAATGAAATTCAGAAGACCAGTTTAGCAGTGGATCCAGGGTTGCCCTCTCAATGGAAGACTTTGAATAGCTGGAACGTCAGTCCAGTAAATAAATCTTGGTATTTCTAGTTTTGGGGAATATTTCTGTGTTAAGAACTCTTCTGGTGTAATGCAATGAGAAATTCTGGCCTTTTGGGGAAGGATTAGCTGATTCAGGGCAAAAGACATATGAGAGGTTTGTCCAGGGGCTGTTTCCAGCTGTGCCCTGCTCTGTGCCTGTCAGGCTGGACTCCAGCCATGGGGCTTGGGGCAGAGCAGTGCATTTGGCAGCACTGTGTTTCTAGTTCTGATTGTATTGCATGGCCTCAATGATTCATCTAAAGCCCCAAGTAGTGTCTCAGTACCTTAGCTCTAAGTTTCTTATGCTAGTTTAATTATTTACTTGCAAGTAGATATTGTTTGAAATTCCATAGATACAATTCATTAGCAGCCACAGATTACACTCTGCACATAATGAGCTATTTATTATTTAACAAAAATGTAGAACTATAAAATAGCCTATTAATGTATTTGTTCACATCTCTATTTAGATATTTGATTAATGAAAAAGTCTCATAGACTAATAGAAGTGCAAGAGCTACTTGCTCATCCAGAGGTGCTTCTAACACTCAGTAGCACTAATAGGAATGGTCTGTAGACACTGAGAGCTGGATGTACCCCTGGCCATGGCACGAGCAGAGAGTACAGCAGTGCTCCTTTTGCTTCTCCCCCAAAATGGAGCCTGTGCCTGTATTTTGTTTTGAGACTGCACTTACAGAAAGAGATGCAGGTTGAAACCAAGTTAATGTTTAACATTACTTCAATGCCATAGAAGATGTGTGAACCATTCAGTCCAATTTTCTGTTATGAGATAACTGCTCTGTGTCACAGAAATGAACACATATGCATTTTTGGCTGATCCTTTTACTATAAATTCAGATGAATGCTTTTGGTGCTTCAGTCCAAAAATAATCCTGAAAAATATCCCGATAACTTTTTTGACACTTTTCTAAACAAAGATCTCATTTTGTTCATTCATTGTCTTTTTTTCCCCCTCAAAATTTATTTTAACATTTATTACTCTATTTGTTTTCCATCTGCTCATGTTTCTTCTTCCTGAAACATTGGCTTGACCCAATAACTGAATGAGTAAGAAAGTTGGAATTCTGGGCAGTTTATAACAAGAACTTGCTTTGCTGTTGTAGGAGGAACTGTGTCAATGAGTTAGAAATGCTGAGTTAATGAGGATGTTTTTGGTCAGCAGGTGGGTGGTGGGAGTGGTTTTGCCTCTGCATATGAAATGAAGAGAGGACTTGGGGAGGCAGGGAGTTGGAGGGCTGTGCTTGATGTTGATTGTGGTATTGGTACTTGCTATTATTTTGGATTGAGTAATTTACCATTATGTGAGGGTTTTTTGATTGTTTCATTATGAAACCTATTCTTGTTTTGTTTTCATGTTGTAATGAGTGTGCTTTGGGGATGTATTTAGGAGACTATGATAAAGTAATTTGAAAATTCTGAAATGATTCTCACTGGAAAGGCTGGGGATTGAATGGAGCCTAGAGACTGAGTGATCCTTAAAATTGAAGCAAACATTGAATCTTAATTGAACTTTGTTATCCAGGGAGCTTTGGTAGGCCAGGTTTTAGGATGAAATCCTGCTGAAGACAATAGAGATGGTGAAGTTTCATTTGCTATTTCAAGGGGAGATGGTGACAAAATTCTTGGTGCTGTACCTTATAAAAACTCTCCTGCTAATCTGCAGAAGGTCTTAAGCTGGTGATGAGCCTGAGGATGATTACCTGCCTGAACCCAAAATGTAGAATTTGGTGACTGTAGAAAAGAAAAATGCAATATCTGCAATTAGTGTAATTATTTAAACTAAGAAGGAAGAAATAGATTTTACCTTAAGAGACAGGGAATTTCTACCAAAGCATTCATATTTTGTAAGCTCTTTGGATTTATGTAATTTTGTAATTTATTTGGCTACCACAAGTGATGAATGAGGCATGGAATATTTAGTTTGTATTTCCTGATAAAAGTCATTCTATGCAGGGAAAAAGCTTTCATCCATCCAAGAGAAGGGATGTGATTTAAAAAGCAAACAAAAATGTAACTCAGAACTCCAAGTGTTGGCTTTGATTTGTACATTGTAGATCCAAATAAAAAAGATGGGCTTTTTTTCTTTTTTTAATACTGCTGCCTTTCAAAGCAAATCAATTTGTAGAAGGGCAATATTTGTACCAACAGCATACATGAAATAACATTAGACCAAGAATGTATTTTGTGCTTTGAATAAGGTAGCAGGTTGGATTCCTTGACTGTGCTTTTAACTCCATTGTTGAAAGGGAAAAACGTTCACCTCTTTGCCAGTTCCTTCTTAATCTGTAATTCGACAATACTGTAACTAAATTTATGCTGTTGCAAGCACCAAATATTTTTAGATGCTACTTGTTAGATTCATGAGGTTTGCTTGGTTAAATCAAAGATGGTAGAGCAGTACATGGCTCTGCTGGACTGCCACTGGCTGAGCCTCCCATAGAGTGTCATCTACTCTGAGAATATGCCTTTTAAAGGAAGAGTTTTCTTTCTTCTTCAAGAATTATAAACTGTATAAAAGCAGTTTTGCAAAATTCATACTCTACTGTGGTGGGACAAGTCACATGAATGGATGCTTAGAAAGAAGCATAGATTAAAGGATTCAGGATATCATTTCTGTAAACTATAATTTGGAAAGCTGCAAGCTGTGTTCTGTAATCAGTGAAATTATAAGCATGCAATTACTGTTTTCTTTATTAAGCTTATATTTCAAAATAGTGTTGCAAATCATCTTGTCTCCAAATAATATCAACAGCCCCTCCAACTCATCAGGACAGTATTCAAATTAATTTCTGCCAAGGTCCTCTGGCGGGTTTGTCTAGGGGAGTATCCACAGAAAAAGTGGGACATTGCAGATTACAATATCCAGTGGTTATAAATTCGACTCATCATGGCAGGATGTGCAGATACAATCATCCTTCAATTAGGCTGCAGTCATGCATCTTTCCCTGGGTCTGCCTGAAGTGGTTGAATGTATTTGTTTTCCCAGCACAGGCTGGGAATCTGCCATAATCAGTGGCAGTTTCTATAGCTCAGACATCTTCAGTGGTGCACTTGGCTGATCACCACTGCTCTCTGCTGCCTCTTCAGAACTGCCTGCAAATCTTTGCGCTTGTGCTCCATAACGAGTTTCCACAAAAGTGATTTAGCAGATGCAGGGACTTTAATCTGTTTGATAAATTGGTTGACCTAACCTGAAGTAAATTAGAAAGTTGTTCTGCTTGCAAATTGAAAGCAAGTTTGAAATAACACTTCTGTTCACAACCTGAGGGGTTGCATTCCTAAGAAAGATTTTTGTCCTCCAAGAAGTTATGTAGATCAAGCTTTAATACCCAGCACAAAATCTTCCTAAGACTTCCCAGAGAAGGTGGCACTGAATAGTACCTTTGTGGGAATTCATGTAATCACTGTCACGAGCAATTCTTTAAAATCAGTCAAGATATAAAGTCTAAGACGCTTCTGGAAATTAGTTATAAGATGTCCTGACTTGAGCAACTAACAAATGAGACTCTTTAGGTTAATGAATGCTTTTAAATACTCGGTGCTTTTAAATACTTGTATCCTCCGGAAAGACTGCAGGGCCTGCCAAAGGCTGGGGCTGCTCCAGGATGCCCAATATACACAGCACATGTAGTATTTCCTAATTATGCACACCAGCAACTTGGACTAATGCTGCTTTTACCAAATGCCTATGTGGTTCGATTTTGTTAGCTGAAGTCTTTTAAAAATGCTATTGAAATCCTGATCTACAGGAGTCAGTGCTTTCAATTTCTTCTGCATACATTAGTCACTAGACTGTTGCTGCAAATTTCCAAAGGACGACTCTTATTCATATGCAAACGAAGGGGTTGAGGCATGAGAACATGCCACTTCTTTTTGCATTGAACTTCCAGGCCTGAGAAATCCTAATGTGCACAAGAATATCTCGGAAGTGTTCTGAGCTGCACCCGCTGGGAGAATCAGTACTCAGAGATTCATCAGCAATAAACTCTTCTGCCATCACCATTTGCTTTAGAAAACTCATTTTAACAGAAAAGTGGCAGAGTTCCAAGTGTAATTGAAATCTAAACTAAAGTCATATATGTATAATGGCACAGGATTAAGGAAACCTAGGAAAGATTCCAACAGGTTTACTAATTTTATTGTCATTCTGCCCTTTAACCCTAAATTATCATTTTCTCTTCAGATAAATGTGCTGCTGTTGTGATGCAAATGAATATAGGTGTTTGCAGCCCTAGATAATATTTATCAGTTGGTGTACAGTAGGGAGCTTCTGGCTTTGAATGGCAGCAGTAACAATACTTGGTATTGCATCAAACTATTCACTAAAGGACTGTGATGATATAAATACAGACTTTGAAATAAAGGGAAGAAGGAAATGCTCATGTGAGTTTTAAAAGTGGATTTAGGTTTGCTGCCCTTTCAAGGTTTGCATTGCTGAGAAGGAATGACTTGTTTTGGTGTAATATTCACTTGAAAATATGTATTTTGGCAAGTTTTGAAATTTTGGATGTATTGAGCAAGGGCTAGGCTCTGTTAACTTGTTCTCAGATTTGTAAGGATATTTTTATTTCTTTGGAAACTCTGTTTATGTTCAGATGTTGCATTGTCATGTTCTACCTGGCACCTGCTGTTCCTCTTTTGTACTTAACTTTCCTTGCAGTTTCTGGCTTAGTGGTTGTGATTCTAAATAGGTGGGAGGATGATCAAAACAAGGCTCCCACAATCATTTAATTCAAATTATTGGCTTTAGCTGTGACATCAACCCAATCCCAACAGTCCTGTAACCTAGAATTTAGGTTTATTTTTCAAGAATGCCACATGACTTTCTAAGGCTTTCTAAGCTCTTGTTGATATTTCATTTCATAAGAATACATTTCTCAAGTTCTGATTCTCTCCTTTGAAATAAGTTTCCATTGTTTATCATCTTTTATGAAAAAATTTAGGTGATAATACTTAAAAATATACAATCTGGACTCATTAAATTATATCTTTGATGGCTGTCAGAGGCATTTAAAGATATTAGTATGTCACTCAGGGTGGTTGCTCTGTGGTCAAGGCAAACTCCTGTACTTTGATTGTGCCTGCAAAACCTTGTTTGCTCTTGAGTCTTGAGGACATTCACAAGAGTGACCAGAAGTTTTGAATGCTAATGTGGCCTTAATTTAATGCCCTTCTCAATCTCACTCCTTAAAAATGGTTCTCAGAAAATGTTTTTTTCCTTTTCTTCCTTGGTTTGGTTGTTTCTATTTAATTTCCTTCATTCCTCTGTGTGTAATATAATCTTGGCCTGCTTTTTTATCGGAATGGAAAAAGTTAAAGATTGTTCCATTGTGACCATTTTTAGGTAGGGAGGCAAAACCAAAGATTTTTTCTAAACAGGATTAGAAAATGTGCTCAGGTTTGCTAGTATTCAATTGTTATTGTAACATGTCTTTTTTAAACTCAGTTAAAACCCTTTGAGAAATGATAAAAACACTCTCCCATTACAGATTTAGTCCTGAGATACTTTAGTTAGATTACATGATTTCTTTGTGAGTAAAAATTTATTTTAATCCAGCAGGAAATGGTGACACAATGAATCCATGAAAGCTGAAAGTAGACAGGTTGAGGTTGGATGTAAAATATGAAATATATGTGGGAGAGGGGAGCTATTAACTACTGGAACATGGAACTGAAGCTCTGGGGTGTGTTGGATTCTCCACTGGTGTTTGCAAAATTAAGATTGAAAATAATGCTTTAATCACATACAAGTTATTTGGCCCAGTGCAGGAATAACTGGGTGAAATGTAATGGACTGTGAAACTAAAAAGGTCAATAGGATCTTATGGATCTTTCTGGCTTTAAATCCTGGAAATGAGAGTTGTAAAAATGTATTACTTCAGGCTCCTCTATATCAAAAGAAGGTAACTTTTTATTCTGTGTTTTGTTCAAAGTTGGAGTGGCTTTGCTTTTTTTCAACCCTTCCCTGCAGGGCCAGTACTGCTCTCAGATTCATATATCTGTAAGATGTGTATTGAACACAGAAGTAGCCCCAGGCCAGTAGCTTTTGTAATTTCTTCAGGGCCCTGGTGGTCCATACAGGAGGCAGCTGAGACCTTAATAGACTTAACGGGCTTGACCCAAGCATGAAATGTAACTTCTGGCACCAAAGGCTTTATTAACCAGTGGATCATATAGTTAGAAACCTATACACACTACCATAAAATACCTGCTGGGATTAATTTCTGTGTTTATATCAGGTATTGGTTTGAACCAGTAATGAGAGAAAATTCTTCCTCCATGCTTACCAAATCTTTGAGCAATGATCTGAAATGGTCTTCAGCCACTTTAAGGTTTTATGTTTTTTTACTGCTACTAGCTTTCTCATTTTGAATGGAATAGACACTGACAAAATAATTGGTAGTAATTGTTGTACTGGTGTCAGTTTTAATAAACCATTCAAGTAGAAAATATTTTACAGATCCAGCCATTTCCTATGTGTCACCAGATAAAAGTTTCACATCCTTCAGCACCTGGATTTTAGAGCTAGTACTTCTATTTTTCTTTCCTGCTATATTTTTTTCTTGTTAATAATAGAGCTGTCATTTCTAATAAAATATGAAACAGCCATCCAGGGAAATAACCCTGGTGATAGATAGAGCAGGCTGAAACACTAGACTGAGTGAACACAAATGCTCAATAGCTTGGAATATGATTCTGTCATTAAATGGAACCTGTAGAGGGAGTAGGACTGGGGTGAAAATGCTCTGCACTTGGGAGGCTCATTCAGCTCCTCTTGGAACTGCTCTGGTCATTGGCATCAAAACCAGCTTTCTGAGATACAAAGGAAGAAGTGCCATCAAAAATCAGACACTGTTAGATTGACCAAAGGGAGAGCCATAGAAACATACACCAAAAATGGAGCTCCTTTGTCAGCCTCTCTACCACAATACTCCAATTGTCACCCACCTTTTTGAAGAAAAGGTTGTCAACTCTAATCAGAAAATCCGCACACAAAGGGATCACAGACCTGTAGATCTATAGATTCTGTGTTTTCTCTGGTGTTTGTAATTGGGGTCTCTCCATTAGATAGACCCTCATCTCTCTCTTCTGTTTTAAATGAATGTGATCTATGTAGGAAAAATCCTTTCCATGTGGATCTGTGTTCTCTATTTCAGCTCTCTGCTGTAAGGTTTGCTCACTGACTCAAGATGTACTCTTTCAGCCACATGGTGAATTGATTCTCCTCTGTGTGTTTGTTTCCTCCATTCCAAAAATGGAAATGAATATATTTCTCTTTTATCTTTGCTAAGCACTGTGAGAGTTCTGGATGGACAGAGCATTAGGAGACTTCAATATCACTGTTATTGTAAACAGTGTTGTTTTTTCATCCCCAAATATTGAACACAAGTATTTTTGGGGGATTTCTGAATGGAAAAGTAAAACTGCCTATTTAAATGATAATTATGCTCTTCCCATCCTCCAAATAACAGCAAAAATGTCTGTGTTTTTCTCATTCAGCAGTCTGGTTGGCTAATGGACGATGTCTATTTGCAGTTAAAGCTATTTCAATGTTGACAATTAAGCATATATGTGGAACAGGGTAATCAGTAGAATGCAGTTTTATCACCAGTGTTAATTATCTAATATTTTCCAGCTTACAATTATGTGAAACTTCCTTAGGCATAAATGACAATGAATCCATCGGTTATAATTTTTTCTCAAGATAATGTCTGACAGAACATTTGCTACCCCACAAAAAATGGAAGCAAAAGCAAAATTAATAAGTCAGTTGTTCAGGGTCTATAATATGTAAATGTAGTCATATGTTACATGATGTGCATTCTTATCCTCATGGCAGGAAACTTCCAAGTTGGTGACTGGAATTGCTCATAGAAATTTTTCTTTTCAAGAGGTCTCTATATGCATCTATTTCTAAAATTTCTAAAGAAAGTGCTTTTAAAAGGAGCAGAGCAAACCCTGATCTTGAATGTAGACTATGAATGAGAACAGAATTGAGCTAAAAGCTATTGTTTACTCTAATAATTATTAGAGATTCATACACCAGTGCCTAGTATGTGCTGCTTTATACAGAAACAAGGCAAGTACTTTCTGGCATATCTCCTTTATATTCCTGAACAACTTGCCCTTTCCATTTTATTTCTCATCAGCTGAAGACTAATCTCAGTTACAATCATTCCAATCAGACACTCTCAAGTGACCTTTAAATGCTTAGGAGAGCCACTGAAGATTATTTGTTAACCTCCATCTTCCAAACTTGAATAAGCATCCTAAATTAACAGGGAGAGAAACCATGAATAAGCAACACTTTTTAGGAAAATGTATCTTGGCAGTTTTACAAGCCCTGCTATCAATTTTTGTTTGGAAGTTTATCTTCAAATGAAAATGGAAGAAACTAAATTACTCTCTTAAAAGAAAAATAAATAGAAAAGCTGGATTGAGCAATGGCTTTTTAAAACCATTTGAGAAACTGAGGGACAAAAAGCTGAGCTCCAAAGGGAGGTGTAGGAGTATAGACACTACATTGCATCTTATGAATGTTTGGATTTTAATATTGACCCTTCCCTAAGTACTTAGGTTTCTTGAGCAAACTGCAGGAAATGGGCTTACTCTCAACAAAAGTCCCAGGCAGTGAGTTCTTTCTGCTCATGAAACTGATTTTGGGTACCACAGGTACAGCTCTTTCCCTCACTGTGTGATGATGCAAGTTGGAATATAGATATTTGACCTATGTTCCTTCAGTTTCAGAAGAGGGGGTTAAGATTACACGGAGCTTGTGGCAGAAGGAAAGTAAGGCTTAGGTCAGGCTTAGCTCCATTTATATCTGATGTAGAAATTCCAGGACTTTTCTGTGTGTACACAGAGATATTACATCTGATACCAGCAACAAAGCAGGTTAAAGCCACTACCACCTATTGACTGGCAATGCCAGCTGTTGATGTAGGTCATTATGCCACTCCTTGCCTCTGATCAAAGCAAGAAATTATATTTGTTCTGTCCACTGTGAGGCACTTAATGGTTCTGAACCATCTTAGCTGACAGAGCAGGCTGAACAGGCATTCTCCAGTAGGCATCAGGTTATTGTTCTGTTTTGCTGGCAACTGTGAAAATCTGTTTTTAAGTGTAAATTCTGAAGAGTTGGGCAGAAGTAGAACACACATTCAGAGATGGTTTTGTGTTTTTACCCTCTCCATTCTCACAGAAAGCACATCAGCAATGCTGGTCTCTGGAAGATAATATATTATCTTCATTAGAGGAAGACCCTCATGTGCAGAGCTCACCAAAGAAATCTCACTGCCTTAACATGGAACTGAAACTGATTCTTAACAGAGTTTGAAGATCCCAGTTTTGTGGAGATGCTGTCAGTGTGTTACAGAACAGCATAGCCTTGGCAGAGCTCTGGTGCTAACTAAGGTTGGTGACAAATGGAATGGAGATTTGATGGAAGCATTCCTTGCAGTATCCCAGTGTAAAACTGGATTGTTTTAATTCCTTTAATCAGATTTTTAATCAAGTTACCATGTGGCTGCACCGTGACTGTAATTGCATATGTGGATTTATATGCAACACATTAAAAGCCTTGCAACAAACCCAACAATTTAAAATCTTCCTTTTCATAGAGGAATAGTCTTCTAGCTCTTTGCTATTACACAATTGGATGTAATTGCTTGTCAGTAGGTGACTGCTTAGGAGATATTTTCCCTGATTCTAAGGAAAGAAAAAGGAAAAAATTACAGCTTGCATTAAGCATAGAAAATTAGCAAGTCAGGCAGAACTCTGACTTTAAAATGTTACCAGCTTCCAAGTAAGTGTGCTGATGGCTACATGGGCATGTTGAAGATTTAATTGTATTGTGTGATAAAAATATATTTTATTTCTATTTTGTTTATCCTCTCAACAAACAGGAATTCTTTCACATAAGTTCTAGATCTTAATAGGCAGGTGTTTACTGAAAGAAACTTATTACGCCTGGAGAGGCTCTGATTTCCATCAGTGTCACTTATAGGACATAGTGGTCAAATGAAGGTAAAAAATATGATTTCTATTAATAGGTTAATATGATTTTATGATGAAAAATACTAAACCATTAGTGCTATAAAATGAGCCGCGGTTTCAACAGAAATATCAAAGTTCAAAGGAATTTAATGCATGTTGATTTGTTTGTAGACAGGTTGATGTTTCTTCTACACTGTCCCTTGAAATGCAAAATTTTTCAATACATCAGAATGAAAAGGCAGTGAACAAAAGTAGCTTGGGCTCTCTTCTTTGAAAAACAGTTCCTTAATCCCTTTTTGAGTTTTCAGCTCATGTTTAAGTCAGCAAAACAAACACACTGCTCAATGTTGTAGGCAATGATAACACCAGGGTAAACACAGGAAATGCTTTTATTAATGTGATCTAAGCATTTAATTGCCTTCCTTGTAGTTTAATCTTATCTTTACACATTGAAGCAGTGCATATTGTACATTTCTGATCCTCAAAGGACAGCTATTCATATGGCATTGTGGAATAAGACATTATCACCAAAAACCTGACAGGCCTGTAATGTTGCTTGTCAGCTCAGGGGCTAGAAAGTTTGTTATAATTATGAAGGAGATGTACAAAAGATCATGGTTTGCAAAAGACAATGCTGAATACCATTTTATAATTAAAGAGAAGGGGCAAAGTCAAGATGTGCCATGAGTGCTGGGTTCTGGTGAGAAATGAAGTGTCAGAATTCAGTAAGCTCCAAACCAGAGTTCAGCCTCCAAATGATACATTTGCAATTAAAATTAAAGAAGTAGAGCTTTAAATTATGAGTGACAAAAGGACTATAAACTTAATCCACAATTTAGGAGCCATGTTTATGATAAGCCAATTATCAAAAGCAATGGTTCTCATGTTTAATTTAATATTTTTCAGATTACAGCCACGTCTCTGTACTTGCATATGTAGAAAATACATTAAACTAAGAAGAGAAGCTTGTTTGGTTTTTTAAAACCAGCTATTTTAGTTTTCTCTCTTAAGACAAGCATTATAACACCAGGATCCCCTTCTCTGTTTCAGGCCTAGATTATGTTTTGCTTGCTTAAATGTGGGTAGGTAGAATTGCAGACAGGCTGGATTTCAGATCATGTTTTGCTGGTGTTTAGTATGTTAATATTTTTCTCTTTGTAGAGGGACTATATCTCCTAACATGTTTTAGAACTCATTTCAAAGGTCTCACTGCCTGGAGTGAGAGTCTGCCATAATTACAGAATCCATTCCCTTAACACAGAATTTGTTAGGACTTTCTGTCACTCATATGGTCTATTTCCATAAATGTGGCCAGCATTTTATTCCATTTTTCCTTTATTTATTTTTACTACTCCCATTTCTTCTTTAAAATGTGCAATAAAGCACTGGATGTTGTACAGAACTCAGCAAAAAGACCAAGAAATGTGTAAGGCTTAAATTTTCACTCTGCCATTAGGCTGTGCAGCTTCCCCTGGGATGTGCTGCAATTTAGGCTGCTAAAGCCAAGGAGCCAGGCTGCACTGCTGCACCCCTCTATAAACTCTCCCAAAATGTCCTGTCTCAATATGCATGGTACTTGCTAATATATTAGGTAACGTGAATGCAATTACATGCATATGTCCTGAATTCATATGCCAATATGCAGAAAAATAGTTAAAAAAGGAAATAAAATTTCTCTCTCCAATTCAAAATTTGAAATAAAACATAAGTATTAATTTCAAATATTGTGAGCATATTTGTTTCGAAACACAATGTCTTTGCTAATCCTCTAAGCACCATTTTTCAGTCTGTCTTAGAAATACTATTCTAGGCAGCTAAAAAAAATCTGAGAGAATTTGAATTATGCATGTCTTGGCCTCTTCATCCATAATTTTCATGCAAAGGCAAAATTGTATAGCACATTCATTTTAACTTAAATCTGCTACAGGCAAATATCCTAAATTTAGACCACTGACAAAGCTTGTGTTAACTGTGTATGACTAATTCATTTGATGTAACAGTAAACTTATATTGTCTCAGAAAAGGAGCATGTCAGAGAAATTTCTGGAAAGCTTTTGATGTGTGACACTAAAGTTCAGAGGGAATCTTGTTATATCCTTTTACTGTTTTTAACAAATAATTGAGAATTGGGATCTCCTTTTCTATCTTGATTTTTCCAGGATTTATGGCCTTTAAAAGTAAATATAATCAAGTACAGGATATCCTTAAATATTACTCTATTTCCTCATAGCTGTTGAAGCTGAAAATCAGTTTGCTTGTGTCATTTGTAACACCAACAGTTTATCAGTGTATTTTGGACCATTGTGTTCTGCATGATTATTTTTTTTCCAGCAGATCTGCAGCTGGGCTCTCATTAGCTTTGATAAAAACAAATTATATAAAAGAATGTGACTTTAGAACCATCAGGCAGGTTCCCCTTGAACTTTTCCAAGGCCAGGAGGCTGCCCTGCTTTTTCCTTTTTCAGATTTATGTGAGCATGGCACCCATTGCTTTTAGTGGAATCACTTCTGATTTACAGTGGTTGAAATGAGGCTTTAGGGTAGAATAATTGACTTGGTAACAATGTAAAACAATAAGCATCTGCTCTGATCCCTTCTGTGTAGATTTCTATATGATAAGAGTGAGCACTTGGGAAAGGTGAAGACAGTATTAATATTATTGTGTGTGTTTTTCTGTATGCCTTCTGCTTGGTTTTTGAACTTGAGGGGTCTATTGGGAAATTTAAAAACTCTTATCATTTACTCTAATAATAAATTCGTCAAGACACAGCTCTTGTAATACTTCGTTCTTGGTTTTGATTCAATTATTTTGACATTACTGAAATGAACCTAGAAATGTCTCTCCACTGGGGAATAGAAAGGCAAAAAGAACAACATAATAATGACACCATGAGGAAGCTGTGTGAAGAGCCAAGTGATTCAAGAAACAGACAGGTAGAATGTTTCTCATTTCCTGCTGGCCCATCTCAATATACTTCAAAAAGTGAAGCGTATTTTACCATCAGCGTCTTTCATACCACTGCAGCAGTTTTGCTCTGATCAGTGATTCTTTGCCCTTTCCTGAGCTGAGAATAAAGGATTTTGAAAACAGGCTGGGGGAAAGGAAAGCTGTGTATTTCTTCAGGGAGAAATCATCTTAAAAACCACTTTATCTTAGAGGATTACTAGAAAGGCCTGTCTGCTTTTACCTGCATTTTGTGTCATTCAATGGAATATAAAGAAATTATATTGGAATGAAATAGGGATGACAAAAGAGTTAAGGGGAGGTGAGGATGTTTGGTCCCTTCTGAATGTGGGAGTGAAAAGCTTTGTATAACCTTTAACATGATTAATAGAATTCAGGTGTATTAATGCCATTGTTAAGTACTAGTTCCTTGTAGTCTGTCTTCTATTTTACATCACAGCCTTAGTTCAAATCCTAAATAGGTTAATTTAACGGACAGATGACACCCAGGGGAACTAGTTTGCATAACAAAATAATTATCAGTACTTGTTCCATCTCAGCAGAGAACTCTGAAGCTTTTGCTAATGATCAGAACAACTGACTCCATATTTAGGTATTTAGATTATGTTCTAATTTTATAGTGCATGGTCCATTGCAGATTGGCTTCTTGGAGGAAGGAGTCTGCTCTAGCTCATCTGCATTTCCTATCTCTAGATCATTGCATGATAATGCAAAGCTGATTATGAATTATGATAGGGCATTGTAAATAACATCATGGGCTTTTCTTATGTTACTGGCAGAATTGCTTGCACTGGGTTTGTTTTAGATTATTTGTTCTGTGTTTTCAATAGTCTTACATTGGCTTTATCAGTCAGTTGTGACAACAGGGCTGGAGTGCTTTGGGCACGGCCACTGTACTGCCAGTGTTCCTGGGAATTCTGTCTGTCTGGGTGAGAAGTTCTGCTGCCTTGGGATTTTCCATTCGACAGTATTTGACCAGGCTGTCTGAGAATCTTGCAGTGTGCTCCGTGTGTCTGTGGCCATGGTTTAGGTGAAGTCTGGAAGTCTTGGAGGTGTCTGGTTTGTGCTCAGGTGCATTCTGCTGGTGTGCTGTGCCAGGGCTGGAGGGCACAGAGCAGCTGCTGGGCTGTGCTGGGGCTCGTCCCACACCAAGCTGGGGGTGCAGGGCAGCTCTGCCACAGCCCACTGCCTTCCCTGAAATATACCCATAGTGCATGACAGTGAATTCCATAGGGCATCCTGAGTTATTCTATAAACCATAAGGGTTCCAATAGGTTTTGAAATGCACATCTCACTTCTTATAAAAGTTGGTGACTTCTTGGTTCCTGTGAATTGTTAATCTGTGTGGGAGAAAAGACAACTCTTCTCGGGTTTGCTGTTGTACTTTAATTAGGGTATGTGCTAAATTAGGGTATCTGCAGATAAATGATTTTTTTAAAAATTGGCATACTTAGGATTTTTCAAATTAATTAAGAGTATAATATATTATACATGTTAAAATACAACATTGACATAAACTTAAGATTTCCTGCTAGGCTGACTGTATTTCTAGAGGTGAGTAGTCCAGAGAAAGGAATATGTTTGAAAAACAACTGTCATCGAAAATACAGTACTGTCAGGAGTCTATAGCATAGAGAAAATAACAAATTTAGGAAAAAAATCTAGGTCCATGGATAAAAATGCTTCCAATTGCAAACCTGTTATGTATAACTTAGTGTATCTTGGCACTGTTGTCAAGCTGTTTAGTGGTGGGATTTTTGTTGCCTTTTCATTTTTTTTTTTTTTTTAAACAGTGTTCAAGCTCTGAGCTCTCAAATAGATAAAATTCTTTCTCTCTTCTATTCATGTCATCTTTGTATCAGGTTAAGGTCACTTCAAAGACAGCCCCAGGGACCTTGCATTGTGGCTCTGTGTTCACAGAGCTGACCTATTGATAAACAGGGAGTCTGCTGCTTGGGTGTGCCAGTCTGTGCTTCAACAAATATTGACTCAGAAGTGAGAATCAAAACAATACATGAAAACTGAGCTTTCATTTCTTTTGGGATTTGCTTCTTGTCTTATTTTGGAAAACTCCATTAAAAGCTTTTCTTCCATTGGATATATTGATGATACAGTGGGTAAATCAGATCTGAGTGTGCATCTAACATCTGGAAAAAATTATTCTGGCTGGCAGCTGAGAATTGTAAGAGTGATAGTGAGATATGGTTGGTGTCACAGCAAACCTACAGAGGACCTGCAGCAAATGCCAATGAGCACATGGCAGGAGCTCTGTGTGGGGTATGGAGACAACAGGAATCCCTGTCTGGATAGGAGTGATCTCAGGTGATTTCAGATGGGCCAAGACCTTTGCATTTCTTCCCAATAACATGGAGATCCCCATGGCCCTGCAGCTGGGACCCTGAACACTGCTAGGCATGTCCTGTGCTACATCAATGACTGAGGGCAGTTTTATATTTTAGACCTGGCCAGTTTCTGGCAAAGCAGCTTAATTCCATATAACTTTCTGTTCGTTGCTATTACTAATTTAACATTGGTTCTTATTATTTTAAAAATTTAAACCTTATTAATTATGAATATGTATATATAATTTATATATTATTATTTATATACAGTAATATTTAATATAAAGTTATTTTAATTGTTAAATACAAATAAAGAGGTTTAACTTGTTGGAGCTGGTTTTTGTGAACCATCTATCAAGGTGGTTCTATCAAATCTGTGTAATTTCGTAGATAAAACCTGACCCAAACATGTGCAAATATAACAAAACTGGAGACATTTTTGTATTCTGCTGTGCACTCTCAATCACATTCTTCCTCCCTGTAATACTTGAAAAGAATTAGGATGTATAGAATCAGAAAGATAAAGTATATTACCTGACAGGTGCACAATTATTTTATGCAGGGTAGTTGTGTGTGTGCCCATGTGTGGTGTAACTTCTTTCTCACTGAAGTAATTGCAGACAGCACTAAAGTCCATAAATTATTCCAAAGCCAAATCCTGTTGTAAACAAGCTCATAAGAAGTCAGGAGCTTCTTAGATTATTTCTGTCCTTAGATGTTTAGCATAATGACTTGTTTCCAATGAACCATTACTTGTGCCTCTGGAGTTCCCATTGAGGAAATTAAGCATTAAATTCTAAGTGTTATTTTTTTTTTTTTAAATTTTCCACCTGCCATTCTAATTGCAATTTTCAAAGTTTGCTTCCAGTGACAATGGAAATGTAAATTAAAATAGAAAAATAGTTAAAATTAGTAAAACCAAGGGTCATAACACCAAGCAAGAGTGGTTGGAACTGAAGCAGTTATGGCTGAAACCCAGTGCCTGTGGCAGGGCAGAGCTGGAGTTTGACTGAGCCTGTTGCTTGAATGTACATTATGTTTTCCCTGGTATATAGGTCAATTAGGATTTGGCTTCTCTTTTTCACATACCTTGCTATTCTCCAGGTAACACAATTCTGTATAAATTATTTCAGTTTTTCTTTGTTCCTTGAAACACTTTTGAGCCCTAACTGCTATATCAATAATATTTTTTACTCCCTGGGCCCTGTGTACTATTGCAGGTCTATAATTGGTGATGGTTGAGTTGGTCAGTTCTCCTGGTCTGTTACAAAGAGAATCCCTTGTTCCTTGAAATTAAGGATAAACCTGTTCTTGCTTCACCATAAGGTGATGTCACAGTGAAATTTTGTGCTGTGTATTTTAAGTAAGACACTGAGATTTATTGGGGTACTTTGTTTTGCTTTGGGTCCAGAGGATGGGCAAGATGAAGCAGAGATAAGCAGTTTCAAGTCTGCTGTTGGATCCTGCCCTGTAAGAATGTATTTTGCTAGAATCAGTCATTCCATGTGCAGCAGTGAACAGAACACCAGCAATCCTCCTGTTTATCTCACTTCACATTCATGAGGTGCTTTGTAGATGGTTGGTGATCCTCAGAGCAGCTCTGTAAAACAGGAAATCTCAGGTACCATTAGTCAAATGTCAGGTGGACATTGGTGCTGCAGCTGGGAGTTCCATTTAAAGCAGGTTGTGCTTGTGGAGTTTTGCTTTCTGTGAAGTTAGGTGGGTTTTTTCCTCTTCAAGGAAATAGTGGTTTTCCATGGATTTTGATGGGTCTCTGGAGAGATGGAGACATTGGAAAAAAGAAAAACCTACAAAGTTCAATAGAATAATGGGAAACAAATAATCCAAATGTCATGCTGTAAATTCTGAGGGTGGAATATATTTGAGGCCACTCAGGGGTGTAGAGAAAAGAAGTGTCCTTTAAAATCCAATTTTAAAGTAATCACTTCTTTGCCCCTTTTCAATAAGTCAGCATTATTCCAGCAATCTCTGCTCCAGGCAGCAGGATGCAATCTGCCCTTCCAGATACATCTCTCAGTTCCCACCCAAGGCTGCTCTAGTGGGGCTGCAAGCACAGCTGGAGACTGGGCATGAGGCTTAGTGAATGGAGAATTCTCCAAGAAAAGGAATTCTCCAAGGAAAGGGACAGGGACTCACCCTGTGAGCCCAGGGCTCTGTAAGACTGCTGGAGATATCTTAAACCTTAATGCAGCCCAGGGCTCCCTTATGAGGCTTTCTTTGTTTCTTCCTGTATGCAGAGGTAATTGGAAAACAGTAAATTCATCTGAATATGTTATGGGATTAGTTGGCCTGTTCATAAAATAATTTTGCCTATTCTCTGTCCTGTTGCCCAGATTTCTGGGGGGTTTGGCAAACCTGCAGTTGGAGTGAACTACGTTCACACTGTAGGTGTTAATTTTAATATGCATGTCATGTTTGAAAGTGTCAGCAGAAAAGACTGAATGATACTTGTTGCATATAAATCTGAAGTACATAATTGCTCCAGCTGACATGTATGAATGCACTTTCATTATCGTGTCAAGAGGACACTTTGTGCTTGCAAATGAACAATGTTTGGGGTTGGCAATAAAACGGGAAGCACTTGCTTAAATAAAGTTTATTACAGCTTTTAAGAAAAATGTAATTATGAAGTGTTCATACTGAATTAGAAAACTGGTTTTCAAGTGTTAACTTTAATATGAAATGGAGTTATGGTTTAAAGGGGAAGACTGCATGGTACTGAGGGTTTACTAAAGTGAGCTCAATATAAATGTGAAATGATGCTATTTGATTTGAATGGCCACACTACATTCAGTGGGTATGGTTTCACAAAGTAATGAGTAACTGAAAACCTCCTGCACTTTCTTAAATCAGTTTGCTTAATTTAGTGACCACAGGTGGGAAGGTGTAAATGTAGAAATTCGATCTGAGATTCCAAGGTAAAGGGTCTAGTGTTTTGTTAAAACTAACCAGTACCACTAACCTTTACCTGCAGAAAAGATTCTCTGTTTAAGAATCAACCCAATAACAACCAAAGAACCAACCAAAAAAAAAAAAAAAAAAATCACAAGTCACCAAAGCCATGTTTACTGATAAGGATGAAAATCAGTAACATTAAAAGTTTCATTCAGTATCCAAACACCACCTTATCTTACAGGGAAGCTCAGGGATGGTAAGGCAAGGACTGTTATGTTGGGATGCTCATTAGAAGTTATTTGGAAACTTCTTATGTTCAATAGCACTATTGGACCTCTGGCCTGTTGTGTGGCTCTGTAGATATGGTACATTACCAAACATCGATTTCTGTGTCTAGCATAACCCAAAAAATAAAATTATTTGGGTTCTAAGCATAACTTTCCAGCTTGCACACAGAGAACTCATCCAAAACTGCTGCAAATTCCAAGGCAGCAGAGGTGGTACTCAAATTTATGAGCTGCTGGCTACCAGCCACATGCCTGGTGTGTTTATTATGCAGAGCACATGAGTTAGGTCTGATTCTGACCTGTATGTTGCTTTGGCTTTAAATCAAGGACTGTTGAATTATGGGTTTAATCTCTGGAGAAGCTCTGGATGAGTCTCCTGTGCAATCTGAAACATCCCTGGCTGCGAGCTGGGCAGTGCAGGGAAATGTAGAATATGCAGCAAGTAGGAGAGGTTGTGGAGGGTGTAGTCTCAGGTGATGGTGAACATTATCAGCAGCAGCTGGCAGGAGTTGGAGATGCATCCACCCAGGGGCTGGAGGCAGAGTTTACCCTGGGAAACTGCAAAATTTATTGATTCCTCACCTCCACAAGGCAGTGTCTGCCAGCAAGGTGGTGATGGTCTCTGTTATCCACTGGAAGCTGGAGCCCTGAGGGAGTGTGGTGGAAGTGGTGCTCACTGTGAAAATCCCTCCTTGTATGTATTTGTGCACAGCCCTGTGCTGCAGCAGTGAATCTGACTCACCTGGCATTCAGGAGTTCATAGGAGCTTGTTAATGTCTTTTGTCATCATCCAGTATTTCTAGTGCACTGTAAAGAATAAACTATTACTCTTAAGTTAATGTCTTCTCATAAGTTTCTCAATTCTATGTTCTCCTTTGTTTATTAGGAGATCTTTCAGAAACTCCATCTGTGCTGCTGTGTTTAAAAGAACAGTGATTATCCAGCAGTGAGGAAGATTTTGCAGAAAGGAAATATTTAATAATTGCAGTCATATGAAAGCTTTGCTGTCCATCATCAGATAGTCCAGATGTGTTCCCCTGCAGCTTTTTTTTTCTTTGCATTTTAAAATAGTGTGACTTTTGTATATCTCCTACTTGACTACAAATGCATTTCTGCTGTTTATTTTCTCTCTCTCTTTATTAAGAAGTAAAAAAACCCATAAAGCCACTTTAAGTCTTTCCTCCCTTTGGACAGGAACTTCTCAATGAAATCTTGTGTGCACCCCAGCTTCCCTCTAATGTTCTTTCTCTGAAGGTTTTGATAACCTCTTGGAGGGCTGGAGATGCTCATATAAGTCTGTTCTGGCAAACCTTATGCCTGCAAAGTGGCACTTGTAGCATAAGTGCTGCCATTCACTGAAGATTCTCATAAGAGAAGATTACTTGTGATGTCCCTGGAATTGTGTATCTTCCACCAACTTCAAACTTGTTGGGCACTGAGGGGCTGTAGAGAGGAGTGATACTGCTTGTAGCTGTCTGGGATCACCCTCCAGTTTTCAAGCTTTTAAGCTAACAGTGAAAAATTTGGATTCTTGTCTGTTTGTCTGGTGTTTATTTCTGGAATGCCAAAACATTACCCTCTAGTGAGAGCTGATTGTTGCACACCAGGAAAAAAAAAAAGATGCTGAAAATGAGTTAAAAATTATGTTGCACTTTTTTTCCCCTTTTTTTATTATTTTCTTTTGTATTTAATTATGTGTAGAAACAAAGAAAGGCAATCCTCTCATACAGCTAGTTTTATTTCCCTGGCTGAATCAAGCAGTAGCTGCAGAGATGGAAAATATAATAATCCCTTTAATGGGAGTTGGTGTTTATTGCTGAACATGTAATATTTTCCAAGATTGCATGTTAGATATGTAACTTAGACTGGTTGAAGCACAGTTGTGTAGCACTGTAGCTCTCTATCCATCCTTCACTTGCTTGGTATATGTGCACTGCCTGTCCCTGACATCTGAGATGCTATTTAAACTCTGGGGTTTAAGCATAGTAATGAGAAGTAAAGATAGAGCTGCACTTAGTTCTCAGTACTATTGGTATTTTTAGATTAGATAGTACTTCTGTAAACTACTGGGGTTTGTGTGCATTTGCAACAAACCCATGTTAATTTAAATCAAAATAAGAGACAATAGAATGGGCCTCTATTGATGCAACAATACCAGGTGTGCTATTGTAAGTCCAAGGAATTGGTGAAAAAAAAAAAAATCTATCTACCCAATGATCCTCCATTCTGAAAAAAAGCTGTCCCTGCCAAGATATTGCACTGCTGTTTACAAAAAGATTGAAGACTACTTGGAATCATAACAGTTATAGAAAAAGAATGGCTGCAACACTAGGTATTAGCTTAATGCTTGTTTGTGTACTTAATTATTTCATTATTAGCCCCTACTGTGCACTTGAAAAAGTGAGAGGTTCATGGATAGAAGCTTTCACTTCCCTTTAATGAAGAAAGATTATTTGTTCTCAAACTTTAGTCAGTTTTCTGCACGTGGACTTGCATAGAAAAAGCAAGATGGCAGAAAAGGGAGAGGGGAAAATTTACTTTGGGACAGAAGAAACTGGAAGGAAAATCTCTATAGATATGTAAACAATGATATGTTTTAGTTACAAGAACACAATATGAAAGCCTGACAAAATTGTAAGCATAATCAAATCTTACTTGGTGTGCTGTATGGATTTATTTGCAAATTTATTAGGTGTTTGCAATTGATCCAGAGTGGCTCAATTATTTATTATTTGAAAGGATTTTTTTTAGCTTGTTTTTATAAGTTCTGTCATGGCAAAAGCAGATCTGAAAATGTCAGTCATAACACAACTTTTTGCAAAGTCACATGTGTATTGAGGTCTTTTAAGCACATCCCTATGGAAAGGATGATTTAAAAAGATTAAAATTCAAATGGAACAAGTCATGTCCAAACAAGATTGTTTTAAGATGGGAGGCAGGTAGTTGCTATAGTTTCTTCCAAATTCCAGACAGAATGAGAGCACCATCTCATATCTGTAGTGTCAGTTCATTTTACCCTCAGTAGCTTGTGTCCAGTACCAATGCAGAGTTTGTGCAAAAGAAGATCTCTTGCTTTCTAAAATGGGTGGCAGGTGTGGAATAATTATTTCACTGTTTATTTTACTTTTTGGTGGGGAGGGGAGTTCATTTGTGGAGGTTTTTGTGGTATTCCTGATTTTTAAAAATTATTATTACTCAGGCATTTTCGTTAGTTTTATTTGGTGGCTCTGTTCAGCACTCTGGGAACATTGTCCCACTGCATGGTTTTGTCCTAAGAGCACTTAGAAATTCTAAGTGTACACTGAGGTGAATCTGTTCTAGGGATTTTGTGTGTGTGACTGCTTTGTCCTCACCAAATGAATGAACAATTATGGTCTCCAAAGATGATTTAGAGAGAGATACAATATTAGATGAGATTGGAAGTAATATATGAAGGATATTGAATTACTCAGGTTGACTCCCAGAGTGTATTCCTGCATTTCTGCATTATGATTTTTTGGCCATTATAATGAAATAGTATATTAAGGGAATAAAAGATTGTCAATAAGGTATTTAAGCTTTCACTACTGAGTGTAAAATGCTTACATTTTGCCATTTAATAGCAACTAAGATACTCCACCTTATCAAACTGCAATAGGTTAGGAAAAAAACCTATTCCTTCAGTGTTGTATATCAGCCCTAAGGTGAAAATAGGGTTAAATTTCGCTGTCTAATGCACATTTGTTCTCATCATAAAGCTAATCTTGTAATTTCTCACAAGACTGGCAATCTTGGGAGAAATGAGCTAGTACTGAGGTTAAATTACCTCTTACCCTAAAGGAGGCAAAGGATATTCTTGGATGAATGGCTCAGCATGATGCACATTATAGATAACTAAGGTGTTGCATAATGCAAGCCTTGCCTTTTGGCTGTGGAAAGAACTTGAGACCTGTTTTTAGTAGCATCTCTGTCTGGAAAATAATTCAAGGCTTTTTGGAATAATTTAGTTTTACTGAAAGTCTTCAGCATTGTACTATCTCATTTTATATTGTCTGTTGACTACTGATCTCAGTTTTCAGTATTGGCTGGAGCTATTAGCACAATCACTTTCTAGCAGAAAAATGCACAGTGCTGGCTTTTTGGATGAAATGTGTAGCATACTGGAATTTAAGTAGTGTGGGGTTTTTTATTGTACATGTCTATAAGTGGTAAAACACCTTTTTCTCAACATAGCAATGGAGCTAAAATTTTTAAAGCCTTTATGTCAATGCTTACAGATTTAAAGACAAGGAACTGTAATGCTTTCTGCACTTACTTTAATATTGATTCTTGAAAGGAATGAATCTAAGAAGAGGTAGATAGAGCTCACACATTTGTTCAAAACAGATTTTGTAGTCTGTTTTTGATTGTTTCCTGACAGTACTGATTCTTCTTTTCTGAAACAGACTAAATTATAATAAAATATAGAGCCATAGAAGGAGTTGAAAAATAATCCTGAAATAACTTATTTAATGATGGTAACACAATTACTTTTATGTCATAATAAATTATTTTTCATAATTTTCACCCATTCCATGTTAGAGTAGCAAGAAATGGCAAGCTCAGCAGAAAGCAGGGACATTATAATATATGGGTGGTTATTAAAAGCGTCAAGAAAGGGAAGTATTTAGAGGAAAAGTCTGGATTGAAAGAAATTAAAGTGCCTATTAAGATTATTAATATAACATAGCTGTGGCTCATAGTTCAAATAGTTGAGTGTTTCTTGAGTGTGCAGTATCCCTTCATTTGCCAGTAGTGCAGAGTTAAGGGGAGAGATTCCCTTTACTTAGTGCTCTTTGATATATCTGTGAAGAAATTGAACAAATTCAGCACATTTTTTGGACATGTTCTGATTGGAGGTTGAAGACATGGCACTCAAAATGGCAGAGAACTTAATAGAGGTATAAGAATAATGGGGTAGGTAAACAGTGAAATTATAACTTTATAAAATAGGCTGTAGCTGATAACAAGGTTTTATGTTGTTGGTAGTCCACAGATATGAACATCTTCTGTAGGAATGTGTAGAAACTTTCAATAAAAATAATGGTGTGTGTGATCAGGTAAATAAAAGAGCTGGGATATATTCATAAAATATTATGAATTGGAAGGGACCTACAAGGATCATTCAAGCTCTTTAAATTAGTTGAGTTTGATTTTAATCTCTTGGTTAGTTCTGAATCCCTTTTTGATTATCTTTAACTGCAGATATAGATTAAAGTTGATGCTGATCTATGGTTTTATGTTGATTTGAGACTTTGATACTTCTTGAGAAGTCATAGAAAAAGCAAATTCATTTCAGTATCTAGTATTGAGATGAATTTTGAGACTAGGAATGGCCCATCTAAAATTTAGAACTGAATTTATTTTTTTTGTTAAGAAAAATATAATGGTACTGAAATGGCAGCAAATTCAGTGAAGAAGATAAATAGATATTTGTGTATGTGTCCCTTACAGTTACCCAGAAAAGAAGACAGAATAACTTATTTTAGACATGAGAAAAGCTGTCAGTATGCATCTTCAGCAGTAGGGAAAAAAATGCCTTTAACAGAAGAATAGCCATTCAATATATGAAGAAAGAATGTAGAAGGCAAAATCCAAAGAGAGAGGAAAGGGAGAAAGCAGAAGGTTTCTGCCCTAAATCCCTCAGTGATCCCCATTCCCACTAAGGGAGGGGAAAGGAGGGGTGGGGGAAGGTCCCCAGGTGCATGATTTCCTTCTTTGTACCTACTGAAAGAAAGTGACAGGCTTTCTTCTGGGATTGATTTTGTAAGAATCTGCTTCTTGAGAGTAACTGCTAACATAGTAAATATTAGCACAAGTTCCAGTGCAAATTACAAAATATCATTTACATTCTAAGAAAGAATCATTAGCACCTGATTTTGCAATAGTATTCTGAGGCTGAAATGGACTGAGCTTTGGACTTACAGTACTTTTTCATTGTATTTTTAAAATATTTTATTTTAATCCATGCTCTTTCTTACTTTACAGGGATAGGCTGGCTTCTGTGGTATGTGTTAAAGGAGTGAAACTATGAATTTCATACATTGATTCCAGCATCTGGGCTTCATCCAGATATGTGACATCTGAGCCAGGTAAAGAGTACATTCAAGTTGCTTTCTTAATTGTTTTATTTAGGTGCTCAAAGCTATTAATAGGAATGGCTGAAGGATGATTCTTTTTATAATATTTGGGCAAAGAAAAATAGGCATGGTTGGATGGTGTTAAAAGGTAATAATAAAAATGATCATAAATCTGGAAAGTAAAAGAAATTATTGTTCTGAAGAAGAACAGGTTTTATGGAGATGCTGGCATCATTATTTTATTCTGAGTGTTGTTTGTGTTGTGTACTGTTAATATGAGTAAGTGAAAACTTTCAGGAGCATCTCCATCTGTGTCTGTCGCCTGAAGAAAGGTGTGTGTGAAAAAGTCACATTATCTAACTAGGAATCAATTTCATACTATTCCCACTTTTTCTCATCCAGTTTTTGATAACTTCAGGGATGTTTCTGATTTCTGCCACCTGCAGCAGCGGCACTGGCAGCACAGGGAAATGCCAGGGACCCCCATCACAATGTTCATGTCTTCAGAGATGAGAGGGACCATTAAAGTTAAAACTCCTCCACACCTGCTTTAGATGTGTCACCTCTTGAACTGCCTGATACATGCATTGCATGGGCAATTCTAAAATAGCTGCCCACCCTGCAACCCCATTTCCAGAGGAGCCATGTTTCCAGAACAGTTTCACTTACTCTCTGCAAATCTCTGCCTTGCTCTCTAATTTAAAAAGATATTCTTTGTGTCTGCCACCTCCCTGCTAAATGTAGATTGTATGTCAGGGGGCTGACACACAAAAGGCCTCAATCTCTTAAGAAGCTGCCACCAGAACACCTAATAGACTGTCAGTTTAAATGTTTAAATGAGACACAGCAAGGGAAGGAATAATGCTTTTAACAAAAGAGTGGTGGGTAGACTAGGAAAAAAAGCTCAGCTCCACTGTCAAGGTGACTGGAAATGTAGTACTTGCAGTGGAAGGGCGATATTGATGAAAGCATCAGTAACAGGTGAAAAATGGTGCTCAGACTTGGGCTGCTAATGGGAAATAGAGCAAGCATTTATGGCTGTAGAGAGAAGCAGGTAAGGAGTCAGGTTAGGACTGGAAGAGTGGCTCCTTTGTAGGGTACAGTGCTGTCATCTCCCCCTGTGACAAGCAGTACTTTCAAGCTGTATCTCTGTATGTAATACAGAGTTGGGCATGACTGAGCCCTGAAAATTAGTGTTTTTATATCCTGTTTATGTTTTAAACCATTTCAGGTAGCTACATCTTTGAAACTATCTGTGACATTATTTGGGTTAGGGATTCAGAACTGTATTCCTGCATGTCAGCAGCATCTCAAATTGTCTTGCTCACAAAGGAACGTGGAAAGGTAGAAATTGCTGGAGTTTTGCTCTGTGTTGTGCAAGTGATGTGTTTGAACACTGCCACTATGAAAACACATTTCCTTTGGCACACACTAACCAATGACTCTTCTGCTTTCTTCAAGAAAGGTGGAAAGAAGACCTCTGTTCCTTCCTGTGACAGTAAAATAACTTCCTGGTGTTTGGATTTGTTCTGTGTTGGTCTTCCACAGAAATGTGTCTGTCTTTTCAAAACTGAGTGATGCAAAAAAGAAGCCACTGCAAGTCAGTCAGTCTCTTTCTTTCTCCCTAGTCCTGACTTCTGGATCCACTCATGCCTTTGGCTACCTGTTTTGCCAATAATTTTTCCAGTTAACAGGTGGCAAGCCTCATGTTGCTGGATGTTATTAAATAAATTGTTTTCCAGATGGCTGTAATATTGTATCTTTAAATAAAAGTACACAGGCTTAGTGTCAGCACCTTATTTATGGAATGCTTTTGGCTCCTGAACTGCTTGTTGAAATTGTTGTGAGCCATTTGGTCACTGAGAAGTAATTGTGTATTACTGTAGACAACAAGCTGTTTGCATTAATTAGCAATCAGAGCATATTGCCAAATGGGGAATAACATGTCTTTGACATCTCTGCAGATCCTGGTAACTGAAGCAGTGCAAACTCATGGATTGTCCTTTGCTGCATGTTTACAGTGTGAACTTTGAGTCCATCTGCCCATACAGTAATCTGCAAAACCACCAGGGACACAGCTGGCAGAAAGGAAAGTTAAGGTAGGAGAAACAGTGTGTGAAGGTACTAGGAGTTTGTAAAATGTCATTAGTTTTGCAGCAAAAATAACTTTTGTGATAATTTCATGTGGATTCCAGACATGGGAAATGGTGAATGTTGTCTTGTTCACATGTGTTATTTTTACCAGCTAAGGAAGAGCTGTGCTAAATTGATCTGAGACCCTGAACCAGCCCTAGGGGAGCACAGTGCATGACAGAGGAACAACCTTCTGAACACAGCTCAGTAATCCACCTTGGATGAGGCAATGCACAGCCCAGATCTCATGGAATTAACCTCGGGATTCTAGCCATTCTCTGTCTCTGCCATTGCACTTTTGGATGCATAGGAGTTAGACAGCAGTGCCTCCACAGAAGTACATTTGGATGTAGAAAGTGCCCTTGGCTGAACAGCTAAATAGGATATACTTATATCCTGTTTTGTTGAGTTTTAGGGGGGTTTTGTTAAAATTGGGAAAAACTGCAAGAGAGCAGGAACATTGTTCCATGTGGAAAAAGAAAGGAGAATATAAAAAACATACCTCTATAGAACTGACACTAAAAGTAATGCTGGGTGTTTCCCCTTTTGCCAGTCAACTTGCACCTTCTCTTGAAAAATAGTATTATGCAATATCAACTGCATCCTAAATAGCAATTGTTGTGATATGCACTAAGGAAATCTTGAGATTCATAGTATTTCCTCTGTGGCACTGTTCTTTCTCGAGGCTTTTTGAAAATGTTCTCCTTAGTGAGAAAGTTTCATGTGAAAAATTAGGAGTAAAGACACCTAAGTAGTCTGGACCCAGGGGCAGAAACATTTCTAGGGAGTGGGAACTGTGGGTTTAAAATTTTAGAACTCTGGCTTTTCACATTCCTCCTTGCTTGGGACTCCCAGCTTGATTTTTGAAGACCTCTGAAATTTGTTGACAAAGGTGGTCAGGAAAAAAAAAAAATTCTCAGGAAAAATTAACTGTATGCTGCACCCATTTGTCTTTTAAAATCAAATTAATTGTATAGACATAAGGTGTTTTTAAGAATTACCTTCCTGGACCTAAACATGTATCTCTGAAACTCTTGTGCTGCTGTGGTGGATTGGAATAATTTTATCTGTGTGTTTGGTAGTGCAAGTGATAAAACCAGTTTTGACTCCAGTGTGCAGATTTGTTCCCCCTGAGCCAGGAAATGTGGTTGTGAAATCCAGCAGTGGATTTTGTTGTGTAGAGAGCAAAGGCAAATGGGAGAGAGGAAGGAAAATTTCATTCGGGTGTAGGCCAGTGCTTTGCATTTTGACTTTTTTTGCAGAAATGCTTGTACTGGTAAATGCATTTATTCATTTATTCTGTGCTTAAAAATTAGAGATGTTTGCTACTAAAATGCCAGGTTCTGTGAGTTATTAAGCACAGTGTAATGAAGAAAATAACTAGAATGTGATCTATGTCTGCAGAGGAAGGAAAGGAGCAAAACACATTAAAAAATAAAATAATTTAATGCAAAATAACCTTAGTTCCACTGCACAGAAATTTATAATTGTGCTGATCTTGTTAAGCTGCTCTTCCAGAAGATGCTGCACATTCTGTGCAGAAGTACAGCATGATGATGAGTGTCATTCAAAATTAGGATCTTTCATATTCAGAGAGTTTCATGCACACATTTTGCATGTACAGGTAGAGACATTTCAATGAAGCAAGAGTTCATCTAGACAGGAACTCTTAAACAATTCCCACCAGAGGCTTGGGGATGTAGTTTTCTAGTGTTTCTGGGTTTTGGCTTTTTAATTTCACTTTGTTCTTCTCTAAGATGTATTGTTTTTTGTTTACTTTCAAAAGGCAGTGCACTGACATAATCTTTTAGGATTTCATTCATACCTTTAGTGTTACACTGGAGGTCAGGGCTGCATTCTCAGCTCCTGGTGGCTTGATATGAATAAATTGATTTTGAAATAACTGAATAAATTTCTGTGATAGGATAAGCAAAGATAAAGCATTTTCACCAAAGGTTCAAAGGCAGAATAATTGGCCAATAAATAAATAAGAAAAATCTCTTTGCTCTCTTTCAGAATGGCATCTCTTAGCTGATGTTTTTCACAACTGTGGCCTTTGCCACATGTGACTTTAGTTACCCAGTTGAAACTTGTGACTCCTTCTTAGAGTTTCCAGGGTCAACTGATGTCCTGTGTGCTCCTTGAGGAAAATGTAACTGTGAGCAGAGGAATAGTGGATGGTGATGGAGGCCATAAAATAGGGATCATCTGAGGAGACTTTGTGCCAGCAGTGCACACACTTGGAAGATGATGATGGATTCATAGAGTAGGACCCACAGCTGGTCTGTGGGTTACAGAGGTTAATGAATGGGGTTTGTTCTGAGCCTCTGACCAAGGCTGTTGGTGTGGAGACCAAGAAGAGAAGAAGGAGAAGATAACTAGGAAAAAGAAAAACAAATGCAGCTGTGGAAAGTATTTTAGAAAGGTCCTGGGAAGAATAAGGGTGGAAAAACTTTCTGCCTATGATTGTTATGTTGACTAATTGTGACCAATGAAGAAAGTGTAAACTGTGCAGAGGGTATAAAAGACAGTGCAATGTTGTAATAAACAGGTATTAGCCTTCTGAAGTATAGTGTGCCTTAAAAGACTTTAACCTTGTGTTATTTTGCAAAACTCATTTTCAGAATGACTTGATTTGATCTATTTCTTCTGTATTATGACCTGAATTAAAGGCAGGAGGGATTGGAGAAAATGGATTTTAAAAAGCTCCAATAGTAAGTAAACTGAACTTTTAATTTTTGGTCAAAGCAAAAATTTTAGGTTGTGTCTCATAAATTTGACTGCACTTTTTTTTTTTTTTTTTTTTTTTTTTTTTTTTTTTTTTTTTTTTTTAAGTCATGTTATTTGCATGGAGGCTGAGTTGTGAAAGGGAAGGTGTGCCTGAGAATGAAATTGAGCAAAATGCTTTCAGCTTGCCTGGCTTTGATTACTTGTCAGTTGCAAGTGTTGCTCTGTTACTGAACCTGTTAGTGTTATGCAGTTCTGCTTTTCCTCAAAAAACTCCATCAGATGTATTTACATGTGCCCTTGGATGAAAGCCCCAGAGCTAGACAGGGGTGTCCCTGCTACCTCTTGTACTGTGAAGTGGTTGCAATTTTGCTTTTGAACCTGGAATGATATTTTAGTCTTGTATCAGTGTAGTGTATTAATCCCATATAAATCTTCTTGGTATGGTTCCTCAGACATGAAGACTTAGACTTAAAAAATTCATTTAATACTTATTTCATAAAACCAGTGCCTGCATACTTTCGTTCCCCTTTGTGTTTTTCTTGTCACACTTCATTGAGGTGAAAACAATTTATTTGCTTCTCTTGCCAGGATATGTGGATCTGACAGTGAAAATAAGATGTCATTTTCAGTGTCTCATCTGATCAACAACATAGACAGCCATCAACAAAATATTTACATTTTTCAGTGATGATTATGGATGAGAATGCATAAATCAAGGTTGTTTTACATTTTATAATGTAAATTGTCACATATGAATTGATTCTGAAGTTTCATTAGGACTAGAAAGTGCTAAAATGATTCAGTGAACTCTAAGCATGGCAATAACCATTGAAAACAGTCAAAACCAGGGGTATTCCTCCTTATATTAATTTTTTTCGCTAGTTTTCAGTTCATTCCTGCCAGTAACTCTCGTTGATATTAGGTGGAAAAAAGGTAAAATGTTTTGGTTATTGATTCTACAATTTTGCTTATAATCTAAATTTCTGTATTAGGCATATTACCAGAGAGTTGCTAATAGGCAAAGCTAAATCTGCTTTTAGTTCTCCTTCTTCTTTTTTTTTAATGTCTAGCCAATTTATGTATTATCTACAGTTTTGCATTTATCTGTAATTTCCAGTAAGCTAGGTCACGCTCTTAATTCTTTTATCTAATATCTTCTTGCCTCCCAAATACTCTGAAAACTTTGATTTGAGACCAAGTGTCTCATTAGGATGGAAACTCTGCCAGATATTGAGTCACTAGATACTTGTGAGAACTTTGGTGATTGCAATGCTGTCGACTGCCTTTATGTTTGCTTTTGTAATTATCTCATGCAATCTCACAGGTGCTCTAAGAGCCTTGGGTCCTTTTTTAATGACCTATGCACACATAATTGTAGAATAGTCAAAAAGAACATAATCAAAGAAAACTAAATACCATATATGTCTTAAAAATTCTTTAGGGATTATTCAGTCACTGCAGTCACTCCCTTAGGTGTAGAAACAAACAAGCTGCCTCATAAGCCAGCTCAGTTTTTTGATGGAAGGGGATGGAAGTTCTTTGCCACAATAGAAAAGAGCAGTTTTCCAGTACAGCTGCTGTGATGGGATGTGGTGCAGTAAACACAGCCAGTGAGGAGTGCCCATCCATCATTTGGCACACTAATCTGTTGGTCCTGCAGGGCTTATAGTAAAGCAAACCAAGGTGGGGAAAAGTAATTATTTTATACATTAAAAGTGCCAGTTTAAGTTTTACTTCTGTTGTTCGTTTTTTTACCCTCTGTTTTGATGCCTGAGTTGGAAGTGTTGTGTAAATAGCTGAGACAGAACAGCAGCTCCTTGTTTCTGCTGCTGGGAAAGCCCACAGGATGCAGCCACACTTGTGCTGAATCTGTGAGCAATCCATGGCATAGAGGGAAGGTCTCACTCCAGTGTGGCTTTGGTAATTCTACTCAAGTGCTGTCATCCCTGCTTTACATACCCAATGCAGTGGGCTGAGACTTCCATGGATCTGGAGCAGCTTCATGCATGCCGATGTCACTCTGCATACATGGATCCCAGCTTGGGTTCCTGAAATGCTTCTAGTGTTTCTCAGAAAGGGCATAATCTCAATGGTCCCAGATGCTCTAAAATGCTCTGAGTATTGTTTTAACTCCTCTTCTGAACAGAGAACCTTTCCTATATTGGAAACTTGGAAAGCAAGTACATGGGATCTGAATCTGGCATTCCCAGTATCCAAATAAATGGTAAGACACAGTGACCAGGAAAGTGCTAATTTCTGAAGGCAACAGACTTGTAAACAACATGAAATGAAGTAGTTAACATTTTTTCAACCTGGTGACCTTTGGGGAGGATGTAAAACCTGACATTTTTTCACTGATCACCTTTCACAGGAATAAAAAACCCCCACCTTTAATCAACTAGTGATAAATGCTCTTTTTTGGTTTTGAAATGTTCTACGACTGATTGCACGTACTAACTTAGAAAAATTGCCACAGACTCATAATGACAGGATTTATCTGAACTTATGTAAAATTTGTTTCAGTATTTTTGAAAAAAATAAGAGGTTGTATAAAGGTTTCATTGTATTTAGGTAGGAGTGAGTTGTTCCTCATTGTGGGTAATTGCACTTGGTAGTCATTGTTAAGAAAAGAAAAAATGCCTCCAGTGTTTTTTGGTCCCAGCTCTCCCTTCCAGTATTCCCCCTCACTGCTTCCTTTGTCAGCCATAGTTGTGTTTAGCATGGAAATACAGCCACGGTACCAGGATGCCCAACATGTATCAGTTTTATAAAATGTAATTCATGAGCAATGCTGAAACCCAAGTTGTTGAAGGGCATAAATACAGAGAGCTAATATTCTTCAGGCAAATCCAAAGTTATTTTGATATCAGACAACTTCTGGCAGGTTACCTTCTGTCCTTCCTGCAGTAAAATAATGGCTTTTGTCACTTGTTTTTAATTTCAAACTGATGTGCTGGAAGTATCTATTTCAAAGATGAAGGAATAGTAAGACAAAAAGAGATTGTTACTTTCCCCAAATCAGTTTGATTTCTGTCATTACAAAACAATACCTTTCCAGCAGATGTCTTTGAACACCAGCCAGCACTATGACAGATAACTTATAGCTGCTCTGATTATTCATGCAGATATCAGCAGGTTATTCCAAAAGGGCTTTATTTCATATTGTTAAAGCTATTCTCTAAAAGAAACAGTAATCTTTCTGATGAGCATGGGGAACAATTTCTTCAATACCAGTCCAATTTATTTGGACCCTCTGATTGGTGCTTTCAGCTAGATCTCTAAGCACAATATTAATTATTCATTAAGGTACTTGAAGGGAGAATATTTACATAGCCATACTGCAAAATTGATGAGGCTTTGCATATGCACCGTAGGAATAGCTTTCAACTTAGTGCTAAAACTAGAGATGATACTAATAAAATTGTTTAAAAAAATTATCTAAAAAGCCAACGATAATTTGAACTTTCTCATAACCACAGAACATTTATTTTTATAGCACCCACACGTCCTATTGAGAGATCATGAAAATATTCTTTCTACAGCTGGTCATATGAGTATAGAATATAAAAAAAAATCCTCAAGAACCTTTGTATAAGAAAAGGTCATAATGGGGATAATAGATAGTAAAAAGGGAGAAAGAGGTTTTCTGAGAGTGGGAGGAAAGAGTAAGCCTGACATTTAATGTACTTATCTCCACTTGGAAACACACAGACTGGGTTATGGAAAATTGTAGTGATGTATCCATAAATGGGCAGAGGGTCATCTGCTTACTGAGAGGTTGGGACACTCCTCTTTGTGTGTGCAGGTTAAGGTGCAGTTACTTAAAAAATGGTAAATTTAAAAAAAAAATTAAAACCTTTAAATGCAAAATTAAAAAAAAAAACAGCAAAAAAATTGAAAAAAGATCTTGGTAAGTGGGAAAGCTGCAGAGTGGCTGCACTGTGGCCTGGCTGCAGCTCCCTCTCTTTGGCAGATGAGGGAACCAGACTGGAATGTGTTTGAGTTTTTTATCATCCCTTATTCCTTCCTTCCAGAAAAGTCACACATAGAAAAATGGAGAGAAGCAGGAGCTGGTGCCTGAGTTTCAGCATTTTCATTCCCTTTCTCAGTATCCAGTGCCATCTCCCTAATCTAGCATTCCTTTAGCAGGGAAGGAGGGAACGCTCCACGTTCTTGAACTTAGGGCAGCAGTGTCATCAGTTTTGGTAAACACTGAACTAGAATTGGTTGGTTAGTCAAAAAGCAGGCCCACAGCCCCTGATTTAGATAGCTAAAACTCTGATAGAAGAGGTTAGTTTCCACTCACAAAGTGATAATAATGTTTGTGGGATTATCTTTCACTGAGAGACATACAGGAAAAAATTGACCATTTGCTGGAAATGTCAACAGGAAATCAAGAGCACTATAGTCCATTTTTCATTCATTGCAAATATGTTTCAATTCTATTTCTAAACTTCTTTCAACAACTTTGGAAAAATAGTGGATTTCTAATATTAAAACCATTTGAAAACTAGAATATGGTTCAGTTTTGGTACAATTCTGCTGAATCTAAAAATGTTAGAATATACCAGAAAACTAATTTTAGTGTAGTTTATTGAGAAACCATTACAATGTAAACTGAAATATTGCCAAATCAAATGCATTTTCAGCATAAAAATTAAATAAATTTAACAGAAGATAATATGCGTAGGTAATTTTGTAATTCAGCACACTCGGAAATTCAAGTGATTCCTGTTTGATTGTCAAAGAGTTTTTAACTGCCATTTGTTGTGCTTCAGGAGGTGCAGAAAAAAATATATTTGTTGATGCACTGATGATACAAGGTTTGGAAATGTCTTAGAATGCCAAGATACAAAAGATACTGTAGGTAATGAAGCAGGTCATCTTTAATTTCAAATCTTTTTCTTTTGTGCATGAGTACAAAATGAGTGAAACGTTTTGGTCTCACAGAAGGAATTTGGATGTTCAATTTACATTGTAACTAAGGGTAATTCAGCATCCCAATCTCCTGAGAGTCTTTGAAAATATGATAATCTTATCTGAAATCTCATTTGCTTTGTTTTTACCTTTAACAGTTCTATACACAACCTGGGCATTATTAAAATGCCCTTTAAAATGAGCCTGAAAATACTGGGATTCCATTTTGAAACAGGCTGAATATAATTGAAGGTATTAGGAGAGGAAAAGTCTGTAATGAATGGCAGAAAAGGCATATGTGCTAGTCCTGTGCTGGAATAGGAGGCACCTTACAATGGGATTGGAAAAATGCAGTCCTGCATTATTTGAGAATATGAATTTCATCAGTATTCATAACATATGTTGATATTCCATCAGTGAGACGCTGCTGTAAGCATCAGCCCATTTGCATGCAGAGCAGTGCTCTCTTAAATAGGAAAATAAATGAGGACTTAGTCCTGATATGGGGACTGTTTCAGACTATTTCCTTATATTGAAAATTCAGCAGCCTTGGTATGATTGCTGATTTCTAAATTTTTTAAGAGATAACCATGAGTTATAAGAAGTAACCTCAACTGAAATCAAAATAAATATTTCAAGGCAGCTTTGATAAGTATTTGATAAGTATTTGGGACTTCGTATGAATATAGTGCTAGACCTCAAAGTTGTTACAGTTCATGCATTTCTCACAATGTAGTCTCTGGAAAACATGCCCCACAAGATATAGCACAGTGCACAATATCCAAAATGTTTTGGATTGCCTCTGCTTAGGTTGGACAACTTAAGCAGAATTTCCCTCTCTGATTCACATGAATTAAAATCTACAAATCAGCTGCTTTTCTGCTGCTTGTACAGGTAGTACTGCCTACGTGTCTGTGCTTTTCCCAAAATAAACTTTTTTTTTTTTTTTTTTTTTTTTTTTTTTTTTCTTTTCCGCATATCTTCATGCTTATTTTGATTTTATGTGTTTTGGTAGTTTTGTTTTTGGGGGTTTTTTTGGTGGCTATACCATACAGATATCTCAGACTGGGTGCAGATGTGGCAGAGTTCTCAGTCACCACGTTAAGACTGATGACTAATAATTGAAGGCTGTGGTTGCTACACCTTCTAATAGTGTACTTTAAAATTCAGACTGAGCTTAGCCTGCAGATTTGGTTTCACCCATTGAATGAGCTCCAGCCACTTTGACTGAAATTAAATCTGACATCAAGAGTCACCCAGATGTCCATTAGCTAATAGGAAAGTGTGACCTGAGTTTACCAGTGAGGAAAGGACACATGCCTACACACTGGTCTATCCTTTAGGTGCAATAAGATGGAGTATCAGGACAAAATTCACCTGAAGTATCTAATGCCTGTAATAGTAGTGAGCTGCAATTTCAGTGTTCACTTTTGACTGTGTAGTAAAAAAAGCCATAAAACTGGTGTAACTTGGCTGAGAAAAGGAATCAATGCACTTTTGCACATTGTTGTTCATTCCACTTAATAGAGAGCACCTAATGGGCAGCAGATGAGCCAAGGACATGAATATTATCCTTTAGTGAGGCATTCTGTTGAAAATAATTCAGCTTCTGTTAAAATAGTGTCTATTTGCTTTAATATGGTTTTCCCCGGGAAGATTAAGTACATAACTTTTTTTTTTTTTTTTAACTGGTGAAGTTTATGACTGTGTGTATGTAATGAAAGAGTTCTAAATTTTGTTACCAGTCCCTGCAAAACAGGGATGATCTGACATGAGATCAGTTGCATGTTTCTGTACAATTCTGTACTGTATCTCCATAGCCTGCTCTCAAAACTGGAGCTGAAGAAACTGAAAACTGGAGAAGAAGAAACATCCACATTTATGGAAATGAAGTTAATTTTGGAACATTCCTATATTTTGTAGTCATGATTTGGTGAAATGTCAGTGTCCAGAAGGGTAAACATTCTGGATCATAGAATCATTAAGGCTGGAAAAACCCTCCAAGACTGTCAAGTCAAACTTCTAACTGAGAACCAACATTTGCACTGAACATTGGTGATTTTGTGGGTATGGTGAACAAGGGGGCACAAGGAAGCCACAAAACTTGTCCTACCTGCCTGAGCAGGTTTGTCCTTCCATGTTTCTTCTGAAATATCTTTTCCAAAGACAGATCACTTCCCACTCTGTCCAATAACTCCCACATGAGGGTTCATACAGCCAAACTTTACAATATTGGTACTGCTTTAATTTATAAATAATTTAAAAAATTAACTGTAGCTCCAGGTATGCTTCAAATCTAAATTCTCGTTTAAATGTAGCTTTCTCTGCATCTATAGTGCCTCCTTCACATCACCATTAAGTGTGTTTCAAGTGTTTCATATTTAAAGGTAATTTGATTTGAGGGAAAAAACCATGGGAAACCTTAGGAGGAAATCCCTGCATTGAACAGATTTCCTTTTTAAAACAAAAGATTTTTATTTACATAAATCTGGCAGAAAATATGTCTGGGTTGACTGTACTCTGTTGTTTCCCCTAAGGATATGGTGGTCATTATAATTAACAAATACTTAGTAAGCAAAGACAGAGGAGTTAACCTCTGGAAATAGCATGGTGTGTTTTCAGACAGATGTTTGGGAGTCGCTGGAAAAAATGAAAGGTTAAAATATTTGGGTCTGCAGCTCCAACAGTCAGTGTTTCCTTCCAGATGACCTACACTTTCAAAACTGCCCTGTTTTCCCTTTGTCTTTTCAGAAGCTGAAGAAAAACACACATTATTTAACTGAACATTCAAGAGAGCTTGGTTGTGATCTTTTAAATGAGTTTTTTCATCAAAATAATCTGAGTAACATCCTGAAAGCATGTTCCCTCAATAAGTGAGCAATGGTGCTGCTGTGATGGTCTCTGCTGATGGCTGAATCTATCCTGATGTTGTTCCCAAAGCCAGTGCTGCTTTGGAGCTCTCAGATAACATTTCCATGGCCAATTGACTTTATGCCATGATGCACTATCAAGTTAAATAGGTTAATTATTTTCTTCTTTTATTGTTATTGCTTTACAACAAGTACTTATCAGTATTTGAACAGAAGGGTTTTAAAAGTCACAAATACAGATAGGATTCGAAATATAGGTGGGAAAATTAATGATCTTCAGGAAGGGTTCTCTTGTTTTTAGTACTGACTGGTATTCCCAAGTAGAGTTTATCTAAGTCATCTTTAATGCTGCTGACTCAGACTGTCTGTGTAGTTTGGTAGACATGCAGCAGGATGATGGTGTTTCAAGAGACTCTTTCACTGGTTCCCAGAAATGGTTAAAGCAGTTTCAATTCTTTTATATTCTTCAATCCACACTTTCTTTGCAAATTATCTACTTGGTAATAATGGAGCCTTTCTCTGTCAAGGTGATTGTAACCTCCACAATATTAGGGTTGTGTACTTTCCAAGGTAACAGGACTCAGATTTTATATAGATCTCACAAGCCACTAATGCTGAAGTAGATTAATATTTTAGGTGCCATGGGAGATTATTTCCTATTCCTTAAATCTCTTTTATTCAAGCAAAATGACCATGATTATGATCTTACTCAGCTGCTGAAAATTAGAAGGCATTATGAAGAAATAAACAGGAATTAGGAGCAGTTTATGAATTTTACAATATCAGTTTGCTGTTAAAATAGTAAACCCCAAATGGGAATTATGCATGCTGTGCCTTTTGCAATGCATATGTATTTTCAAAATTATATGTGAGTTGAAATTAATGAATACTTAAAAAAAGAGGCTTTTTTTTTAAGTACAAGTAGCAATTTGTCATTAAAATCTCTCTATAAAAAAAATCTCTATATTGAGATTTATCTATTCCAGTCTTTTCTGTTGAAGTTGTTGAATGTTCTATGAATAATAATCTCTAGAGTCATGTCTACTCACCTTCAGCACAGCAGAACTCCAAAAAAGTCTTCACTTTTCTCTGTGGTCCAATAAATATCTTATTAATTTCATCCTCTCAGAGATGATAGATCTGGGTTTGTTTTTTGTCTTGAGCATCAGAAGAAAGGAACCTTTTTTATGAAGAGTTTGGAAATATGGAGAACACAGAAAGGGGGTTGCAAAAGGCCTGCCTGCCTACTGGATTTGGCCCTGGGAATCTGGATGGTGGATGCCCTAACCCATGGGTACAGTTCTCATCCTTGGCACAGGAGAAGCAATAGCCAGCTTTGTCTGAGCAGCCTCAGGCTCTGTGTGCTGGTTCAGTGGCTGAAATGTAAAAGACTTTATTGGCAGGCATTAAAGTGAAGCAAGTGTGTCCCCAGGATGTAACCAGGCTGTCAGGAGACTGAGTTCTGCTCTTGCACCTGAGCACTGGAGGTGAGGGCACACAGTGTCCCTCATGTGAAATGATGATCTCCAAGTTTGTAGTGCTTTGTCAAGGCTTCTGCAACTTCTCCTACTGCATCACATCTGAATGTGGTGTCTGGAAACACTGTTGTGGTGCCAGAAAGCTTTTCCCCCCACCAGTTTCTGTGTGAACTTTTCTGGAAATACATTCTGCCAAACAGTAATTAACACAGGGGCAGTCTACTGCACACATCAGTGAGTGTAGTGGTTGCTGTATTCATCTCCCTGATTTAATGGTCTGCCCCAAACCCCTGCAGGATAGTTGAAGTAGGTGCCTTTTGAGCTGCCTCCTAATATTAATCCTTATTGGACTGAGTTTGTGTTCAGTGCAGTCTTCTCCTGGATAAATTCAATCTGAGTAGAGGAAAGGCACATGGACAAACAAGAGACCTTGTGTGTTAAGCCATCAGTTGATTTGTCATGGATCATCTCCTTCCTTTTCAGACAGAAACTTAGGTGTGGGATAAGCCCATTCTCTCCGTGTGTAATTTTGGTAAATTTTTAAATTTTTTTGGTAGCATGAGAGCTTGTTCACAGGTCTGAAGTAATAAATGGGTTTTACACCCATTATCACATCATGCTGGAGTTTCCTGTTCATATGTCCACACCAGCAAGTGCATATTGATTACTGATAGTTATATATAATTTTATATATGACTCCTCATAATAGACACATTTATTGCCAGGATGTCTCAATGTTTAGTCTCTGAATTTTATTTTTTTTTCTTTCTAAATCAGTAGGGATCTATTCTTGATTGACTACAGATAGAAGAATTAAACACTTGCAGTTTGACCTCCCTCTGCAGGATGCTCTGACTTCCAGAACAGTTCTTTTTTGTAGAGTGCACTTCAGATTGAGCAATGGAGAAATATCCCTTCATCCTGCAGCTGGAACTATGGTTTTCATGACTTTGTAAGTCTCCATGTGGTAGGAAAATGTGATCTAATTGCTGGACTGCTCACACCTTTGGCCACCTGGATGTGGTCAACAAACAAAACCACACTTTCTTAGCAAAATGATCATTACTTTGAAGAACATTCTTTGCCATTAAGATTTACAAACTAATGTTTCTCAGTGAAAAGCAAATAAATAATTTTTCTATATTTCTGTAAAAATCTTTCATGACAATATTTGCATACAATGTTTTATGATTAACAGGCAGTTAGGAGATATGGTATCTACATGAAATCTATATTTGCAATAAATTTAAGATGTTCATTTCTGAATATTTCTTTCTGTGCATCAATTGGTATATTTTCTTCGTCTATATTAGGGAGGTTTTTCAGTTGTGTGATTAAAATTTGCTGAACTGTGGTTTATAGCAGACAATTAACAGCTGTTAAATAGGATTATTGCAGGCTGTTATCTTCACGTAGCATCGATTCAAATGCTAATTTCTCTCAATCTACTTCTCATAACGCCACCCTACTGCCAGGTACACTGTTCTTGTGATGAATGACAAAACATATCTGGAAATAGTGTAACCTGTTTCAGCAGATTTCATGTCCTGGTTTGAAGCTTGACACAGGTCAGAATTCACAAGTGGAGTGTGATGCCTGAAGAAGTAGCACAATCAGATCTAGCCCTAAAGAATTGTTAGAAAACAATATTTTTTAGGGGATTTTGTGATTATAAATACAGTTTTGATAATGAAAATTAATAATACTTTTCACCTTTTGATGGTTTCACCTCCTGAAGAACATCATTCCTGCTGGGGGATGTGGTAGAAGAGTCATCTTTGAGTGATGTGTTGTCTCTGAATGGTGCACATCTGTTGAACTGTAGCTTCAAATTCAAAGTACACCTTTTTTCATACAAAGTTAACTATAATTTCCTCCCATCGACATTTTTTCTTCCTCTCATCTTTCACATATGGCTTCACAGTAGATGCTTCCCACTTTCCAGGTTAACTTCAGGATGCAATAATTTTCCAAGCTTTGCTGTAGGGATGGTGTTGTAATGGACAGTGTTCTCTTTCCTGCCCTTTGCCATCAATTTCCACTGTCAGCCTTTGGCTGGCAGTAGCAGTTATACACATTGATCCAAGCAGACAAGAAAATGATGCCTTGGAAAGGCATTTCTGGTGAATTAGGTACCTGTCTTGGGTCTCTGGGTAGCCACGACTCAGTCAACAAGAATGTGTGGAGGTTGGACATTGGGATTGCTCTTTGGAACTGTGGGGGCTTAAACTTCAGCTGGAAAGCTTCATCCTTGAGCTCTGTCTTTAAATCCTGATTCATCTTTACAGCTGGCATGTGATCCCTTGTGCCCACACTGCAGCTGGGCACTGGGACTGTGAGTGCTCCTGCACAGGAGAGTCCTGGGGGCTTTAAAGGAGAGTTTGCTAATTCTGCTAATGCAGAAATACCATACAGAAACACTTCTTATTCCTATCTCTAATGCCTATGAAATCAGCAAGACACTTTTAAAGGGATTTCTGCTAGGTTTGAATTCTCTGCTGTTGTCTCTGTTGTTTGGCAAATTTTTACATTTATGGGTTAGTTAATACTTTCAAATGTTGCATGAAGAGAATTTTAATTACTCTCTGATTAGGAATGAAAGAAAGGAAAAGATTGTCTTATGCTTTCAGTTTTACTGTTGTCTTACAATGTCTTTCATATTTAAACAAAAAATTGTATAAAGTAATAAGCTTACTGCTACTGCAGTGAAAGCACATGCAATAAAATAGCACATATATTCCTATCAGTCTAATTTATCTGATCAACAACTTCTAAGGTATATTCTATATGCCTTGCATATTCTATAGTTAAATTTTAGACTTGGCTTTCCAGCTAAATCCTTGTCAATTGTGTTATATAAAGTGAAAATATTAAAAATAATTTAATTTTTCATAGTCCTTTGTAGTCCAGAGATTCAAAAACATGCAGCAATAATCTTTCATGTAATACTTCTCAGGTTTTTCCTAATTTTTTTTTTAACTGGGTTACAACAGGAGAAATTAAGAGCATGTGCTGATAAAATTATAATACAGTTGGAATGAAGAATCATTGGAAAGTGTCAGCCATCTCCAGTTTAAATAAATGTAATCAATCACATCAGTATGACATTTTCTTCATCAAATAGGCAGCAATGTGTTGTTCTTAATTACATCCAGACTTGTAACATAGGAAAACTAATGACTGAGGGTTTAGAATTGCTATTAATGCTTAGAAAGACTTATTAGGATAAAGGGTTTAAAACCTTCTTGTTTTCATATGGGTCAATATTTGTGGTCTTCTGCCAGCATCTTACACTTGCATTACAAATGTTACAGGGCTCATCCATTTTCAGGACAATGATGAAGGAGAACATCCATTGTTTTGTGGGTTCTCAACAGTTCAGAACCGAAACATAACACAGGATGATGAATGTAAGGCTGACTATTAACTACTATAAAAGGAATAAGCTCAATGAAGAATTTTGCAGAAATAAATTTTATTTCTCACTTGCTCTGCAGCACAACAAAAAATTATGTTAAGTAAAAATTATTCTTAAGTAATCTCTAGTTTAGAATACATAAATAATCATATGTTTTAGGATTTTGCCACTTGTTGGCCATAAGAGGGAGGTAAATAATTATTAAACTGTCAATTTTCTGATAAATTAAGCCTGTTTTCTATTCATGGAATATCCAAGCAGACTTAGAGTGTTCATAATGATTTGAAAACAACTTCCTTCCTTCTATATTGATTGTAAGTATTTGCTTTATTTAGAAACTATGCTTTGCTCATAACACATTATAATAAGAGTTATGGTAAAGCTCACTTATTTTCCTCTGCTAGCAGAAGACAGAAACCTTTTGCACTAATGAGGAACAAAATTATTACTACAGACAGATAACCATATTCCTCTCAAAGTTCCCCATTCCTATTTGAGAGACAAAATGAGAAATAGCTACTCCCCAATGTTTGGAACCAAAATTTTCATCTGCACTCCTGGCAAAACAAATATGTCAAACTTCAGGTACAGCTGAAAAAAAAGAAGTTTCAGAACTGACCAGAAGATTTGCAGATAATTAATCAGCCTTGCTGTTAGCTCCATAGGGCTTATTAATGTGCCATTGAAGTAATCTGAACTTTAGTTTCTGAGAAATCTTTGCAAACAGAGTCTCTGAAGTGACTCGTGGCCTGATCAAGACTCTCTTTGAGATGGCCAAAGTGCTGCAGAGATTTTTGGCATAGGCTGTGTTTGGAGCAGTAGCATGTGGCTTATCCCATCCACATGCAAAAATATCTATTTGGAATAGTTTGTTCTTGTGCCTTTTTGAGTGAAATCTTGCCCACAGTTGCTTTTGGAGTTCAGTGCAAAATTCTAATGAAAAATTGAGAGTCTGGAGCATGCCTTTAAATATTTGTGCATCCGTCCCCTTGACTTAGTAGCCTTTGAAACTCTGTCCTTTCTTAAAATGCAAATAAGACTTTATTACTGGGATAAGCAGATAAATTCTAGCAGCGAAGACTTGTAAAAAAATACTGTGTGTTTTAGCATTACCAAAAGCTCTAAAATATTTCTGAACCAATGGAGAGATTAATAAATACAGCTCCATGAAGTTAAAGATGTCCATTCAATCAGCAAAGTTACACCTTTCACTCAGAGCAGTGATGGAGATGCAGTGAAAATAAGTTTATGCTCAGTCCTGCATTCCATGGTGGCTGAGAGCTGGAGCTGTGCCACAGACAAAACAGGTGGGGGGTGAGGGAGTCAGCTTTTGATCTGCACTGAGCAGAGGAGCAGCAATAGGAATCTGTCAGCATTAATTGTAATTAGAAATGTTACATTCTATGTGTGCATTAGGTGGGGTATGGCCCAGTGTAGAAATACCAACTGGAAATGTGGTGGGAGTATTGAGACACAGGGGAGGAACAATGCTGGCAGTGAGGGCATGGGTAAAGCTACCTGAAATCTGGATTAATCTCATTTTCTGACTCAACTAATTTAAATAATAATAACAATAACAATAATAATAATAATAACAATAACAATAATAAAGTAAAATCCAGGGGTTTAATATATCATTAATAGGAATGATTAGTGTTTTCAGATCAGTGATTGTTTCCATGACATGTTCATACAGATCTGGAAAAAGTCAGGGTCATGTCACTGTAATATCAAAATGAGAAGTCATTCTTTGTTAGAGGTACTGAAGGGAGGCATATTGAACTGACAGTGCATATTGCAGTGCTAGCTGGCAGAGCAGAGATTAAGGATGAAATTCCCACCCAGCTGACTTTATTGTCACAGCTCTCAGTGATTTCCAGGTTACTGAGATTTCAGCCTGTGTATTTCAGTGTCCTGAGGAACACCTCAGACTGTTACTATTAAATTAATGGTGATGTTTGTACGTCCTGTTGGGGAAGGAAGGCTACATACACAATTGATTTTATTTGTGTTTATGTAATAACTGTGTATTATATAGATGAGTAATTAATAAGATTAAACTATTTTTCTCTGTTTCTTATACAAATGTTTATTTTTCTGTCCATGAGAGGGAGTGCAGAATTCAAAGCAGAAGTGAAATTAAATAAAAAAAGGACACGGTTTGACTGCAATCATAGTAAAAATACAATGCAATTTATGAGAAAAGCATCTCTGTGCCATGTTCTGGGCCATTTGTATTGATATTCATTAATAAAGTGGACTTGATATGGTAATATAGCAATCATGCCATACCTACATTCAAGCTCATGCTTATTATGAAAACAGCCAATAAAAATAATGGAGCAGTAAAAAAGTATTTTTTCTTGGTTAAAGAATTTTATAATAACAGTATTTGTAAGTGGGTTTGTCTGGTTTTATGGTGTTTGGAAATGTTGGATAATGTGGCGACATTTTATTTAGGAAAACTTCTCTCTTTTCCAGAAATTATTCTAAAAGCTAAACAACAGACACCTGCCTCCAACACATCAGAAAATCTTATGAACGTTCTTTATTTATTGTACCTTTGGCTCTTGTCATGTGTGTGTTGTGCATGAGTTTAGAGTCAGAAATGCAGTGTTCTCTGGCTTTCCTGCAGGACTGGAGGCTGCTGAAGCCTGGCACTGCCTGTTGAGTGTCTGCTGGTGCTGGGCTCACTCAGGGGGTGCTGCTTGTCAGCTCAGGAAGGTATCACCACAGAACACAAACCTCCAAAATTCTCTTTCCTCAGGTGTTTTTCAGAAGCTACTTAATGTAAATCAACAAGGCTTTAAATCACTATAACTTTTAAAGATTAATCACAGAGGTGTCTGACCTCTGGACAGTCCCTTGACTGGTTTTTGTGAGATCATGTAGAATCCAACTCTGATCTATCATCTCATCAGTTTAGTATTGCTATGATAGCACAGAGAAAGGAAATAATGTTAGAAAAACAGGAATTGGAAATAAGAATGCACTGAAACATGTTAAGCATAATTTGTAAGTAGTATTGTGGGTTTTTCTCTCCCTTCTGGCTGTATTCACACCCGATAAAGCAAATGCCATATGGGAGGATCAGCAGTGACTCACACAGCATTGTACAGAGCTGCTTTGCCAGTGCCAGATGATGTATTTGCTATTTATGTAGTCAACAGACAGTTCTAGGAAGCTTCTAAAGTGGTTCAGAGACAAAGAATGATTTGTCACTGACAATCAGTGTCTTATGTAGCAGCTTCAGAGCTGGGGCAAATGGACTCATCTCATTCATTCCTTTATGAGTCTTAATAGTTTGTCTGGAAAGTATAAACTATTCTGGAATCTATTAACTATTCTTACTCATTAAGACCCTGGAAAAATAAACCAAATGCTAGAATTACTTTCTCTGTGTTAGAAACAGGCAAAAAAACCCCATCATTAGGAGAGGCTGGCAATTCAGATGTCAGCACAAAAATTCAAGCTTCAAATCAATTCAAAATTTACAAAAATTTGTATTCAAATATGATTTGAACCCACCTTCACCACCTGCATAATTGCTCAAATAACCAAGAACAGTCTAGAACTTAATTCCTGTTAAAAGCATCTCTAGAACCACAAAAATAAATCAATGAAAAGCCCAAAACAAACTGAGCAAAACCAAAATATATATTTATATTGTTTTAGTGAAGTAGAGATAGTTATTTATGATGTCTGTAGATTTTTAAATCTTAAACTTTCAATGGCTTTATGAATTTAAACTGTTCACATTTTCAACTACTACAGTGGGAAATTTTTTCTATTTTGTCTAATTTGCATCTTTAATGCTTGAAAGATAATTCACTGCTTCTAGAGAAAGTTCATAATTTCTCTGCCTGTCATTCTCACTTTTCAGAGATGACGTTTTGAAAAATTGCACAGTGAGGAGAAAAGAGGGGAAAAAAAAGTTAAGTTTCATTTCTTGGTGTGGTCACAGAAACCTTTTGGACAGATCTGGTCAGATTGTTAATCTTCACTGGCTATTGCTTTTAAGTACTTGAAAAATGAAGCTTGTCCTTGTGTCTTGGAGAAAAATCACCCTCAGATTTTTTTGGCTGTCACTCTTGTTCTGGTAGGTGAAACAGCTTTTTGTGCTTTTCACATGCTTGTATTTCACTCTTCTCAGAGGGGTTTATGAGAAGCAGAATGTGTCATGAGTAGTTGGCTGGTAAAAGAAAAGAAAAGAAAGAAAAACCCTAAGCCTTGCTTTAAATCTTGAAAACTTAGATGTTTTCTGTCTCAGAATAGTCCATGCCAAAGCATCACCACTTTACTTTGCAAATAATATTGTGCTACAGAGCTCTTCTGAAATGAAGTTTGTCTGAGGAAGATCAGTGTAGTAAGTGGGAAAAAAGAGTACCTGAAACCTAAAGATTCAGGTTTAAATTGATAGCTTATTAAAAATAAATTATTAGAGATTGAAATGTCCTCTTTTCTAAATGTAATTGTTGATTTTGGAAAATCTTAAAGCATTACAACTTTTGTGAAAGTCCTAAAACTCTTGTAGCAGTCAGTGGGACTGACCTAAAGTTCAAAAGTGTCAACTCTGGTAGGCAAAAAAAGAGAACAATGGTTTTTATTGTCTTTAAAAGAACCCTAACAGCTGAATGTGTTTTTCTTATAAAAAACCTGCAAGTTTCTTTTCTTCTTCAGGGTGGTGTTTTTTCTAATTGTATGTTGAAGATGAGGATTCACCCTGAAACTGAAATGTCATAACTGTAAAGTTCTCCCCTTAGTGTGCCCTTGCCCTTTGTTAGGCACTTGTTTATCTATCTGAGGGTCACAGGTGAGTTCCTCAAGAGCAACTGAAAACTTTCAGTGATGTTTTTTTCCTTTGAGAAATCAATTATCCTCAAAGCTTCTTGAGATGCTGCCCTGTTCTGTCCAACTGGGAAAACTAATTTCCACTGCAAATTATCTGTCTGCTGATCTGCATTACATATTGGAAGGAGACTGCATGAGATTCTGCCCTTTAGGTGGATTGAACTTGTCTTTAATGTCTTGGGTTTTCTTCTTTTGCTGCTGTGTAATGATAGACCTTGCCAAAAATGATGAAATGCTGGTTCCTGGCCAAAAATTTAAAGAGACAAGTGTATTTTCCACTAGGAAAGTTGATATTAGCTCATTAGCATCTTTCACAGCTGAAATAACACAGTGAGCCAATGTGAATCAAACGTTCCCAGGGGGCTAATTTCCCCCCAGTAATTGGAGAGTGATGAAAACAAAGAGTAAGAGGTCAGACTGCATCTAATTTCAAAAAGTGCCCTGTTTGTGAGGAGAACATCTGAGATCAAAAGACCATCAGCCAAGTGTAATCCATACAGACTTGGTCTGTGATAAACACTGAAATCAGCCATTATAACAATATTACCATTCATTATTTTAATGCAGCTAATGATTTCCCCCTCTATGGCCTCTTTTTGCCCTCTACATAAAATCCATACTTGTATTGTTACATTTCTATTGATATTTGAATTGATGAGCCCTCTCCTTGGCAGCTGAATTGACAACATGCACTGTCACTGATAAACACTGGGATTGTCTTCACACTGCAGGTTCCCCAATAAAGCTCTTCCTCCTAAAGCCTAGGCCCTCTCTATCATACAGCATTTTTAGTACATTTCCTCAGCTGCTTAAATGCCTCTGATATCAGAGGAAGAAAAATAATTAAAGCCTAAAATTCAGCACAACAGATGCACAAATGAATGTTGGGATGAATATAGCAGGGGCTCAGAAGTTAACTGTCATCACTCCCCATTGCATTTTCTCTCTTCCATGTGCTGTGCACCTGTGGCTTGCAGACAATGGCTTTGATTGCACTATAGAAAACTGGCTGGCAAGTTAAAGCTGCTGCTGCCTGTTGCTGTGTCTTTGTTCTCCCCTGTGAGCTCCTTGCAAGATTCTCTCCTGTTTTTTTATAACCCCTTTTTTAATATTATCTCTGTGTGGTCTTTTAATTACTATATTCGTGCCCTTTGCTGCCACTTTTAAGATATTCTAAATGTAGTGAAGATGAAAAACAAGGTTAAGTGAAGGCAATGTGGATTTTAGGCTAAAGAAAACATGTACTCAGCAATCTGTGAAGTACACAAATACAGGGCCAGTGTTGTACTGACCTGAGTCCACCAGGCAGCAGAAAGAAATTAATGGCAGACTATCTCCTCCCACAGATCCTATCATCAAAATTAAGTGAACACCTGCACTAAATAAAATGGAGCTGAACTGGTGTGAATATCTGATTCTGAGCTTGATTTACTGCTTCAATACTCCAGTTTTATGCTGGCATAAATTCCCTTTAAACTAATAGAGTTACATGGTTATGAATTGGGAGTAATGTGGTTGTGAATTAAGTAGTTTAGGTTCTTTCCTCTGATGTGAGGGCTTGTTCGCTTTGGAGTACCAATACAGATGCCACTTTATGTCCTTTCTAATAGAACATGGAGTTGGAGAATTACAGATGACTGGCAGACAGCATAATTTATGAGAAAAGTTTTTTAGTAAAATTTTCTATTGCTTTGTTTCTTTAGACTTTTGCACCCATAGAAGGTTTGGATTAGAAGGAGCTTTGAAGATGCCCTCATTCCAACCCCTCTGGCATGGACAGGAACAGAATGCTTTGTTTCACAATTTTTTTCAGGTTTGTAGTGGGGTTTAAGGTCTAGGGGAAGCTCAGATTCTCCAACAGCTCTTCATTAAAGGATTTGGTGGATCCCCTGCACCAGAAAACACCATGGACATGATGGTTCCTGTGGGAGGGCTGGCTGTCACTCACTGGGCTCTGTGTCCTCATGCAGCCATTTGTACACAGCACTTTTGGAGACCATGATAAAGGTTACAAAGGAATTAGCACAGACTTCAGCACTAAATTAAAGCCATAGAGCATGGAGAGTATGTGCAGCTCTGCACCTGAAGCTCCCATGCTCTTGCTCAGCTTGGCTGGGTTTGGTGTGCTGGAGAGCCCAGAACACCCCGTGGGAGAGAAAAGCCCATCTTGGACTCATTAGCTCTGAGATGTTAAAGGAGCTTGGGGTAATTATTTTGTAAGAACTCTTTTGTCCATCCTAATGATGAATTGTGTAATTTTTATTGTTGTCATATCCAGCCTAGCCACTTGGTCTATAATACTTATCCTATTTTCCTATATTTTCTTCCATATAATAAAGCTTAGTGTTTTTTAAGGAGACAAGTTTTAAAAATAGGGCAGTGGGAAAGATGCAAGCTGATACAGAAAAAGGCATGCAGTTGCAAGTAAAAATGCTACCAAAGAAATAAGCTGAGATCCTCCCCCCAGTCCCTTATCTCCTAGGGCTTAGTCTCAGACCTTGGCTTTTCCATTTACTTCTGCATTTGCATGTGCATCCTCCAGCTGTTACAGTCCTTGCTTTAGGCCTCTTTAAGGAGTCTTAAGGAGCTGCTCACTCCTTGTGGGAGCTGTTTTGGGATCAGGGAGAGGTTCCTTGTGCTGTCTATACAGCTCTGCCTTTCCTGCCAGGCACTTTGGCCTCTCTCAGCCCCTTTGGCTCTTAGGGCTGTATTAGGGAGGAGCAAAGGGAACATGGTTTGCTACAAGCTGGGAGCTGTAGCAGGAAACTGTGTGCCTGTGTGCCCAGACATGCCAGTATAAGATGGTTCTGACTTTGTGTCCAGACATTCTGTTTGTCTGTGAGACTGAGTTTTAAGAGAAGTATTGGGCTGTGTTGGCTTTATAATTTTAGCAGCCAAGCGAAGCATACAGAATACAAAGCTCATAATCAAACTTCTGTGCTTGCCAACATCAGTGTTTTTCTGAGTACAGAATAGTAGGAAGTAGTTATGGAGCTCCTTTATTCATTAACAGAAATAATTGGGGTCATCTGTGTATCAGCAGTATTCTTTCATCTGATGAATAATTATGTACAAGTGAATTTGAAATGACCTAATTCTTTAACACATACTTCTCACATAGATGGTTGTGTGTGCTGGCTCTGGGACTCAGGTAGCTGCAGCAATCTGCCATAGAGATGGGCATTTGGGCTTGAAATGTTACCCAAAATCAAGGTGTCATCTGTGAGCAGTGGCTGAAAGCTGGAATGGTGTCCCTTGTGGGATTTTAGTCAAGAAGTTGTAATGGAGCAGCTTTTGTTGCTACTGTTCTTATGCTCTTTCTTGTCCATAACTAAAGGACCTTACAGCTGGGAGCTGTCAGTCCTGAACACTTGCTAAGCACCAGTTTACAGACAAACATTTTTTAACTCCTAAAGAAGGAGAAGTAGTGAACATAATTAATGGAAATTTCATCATTGTATAGCACGTATTTAGAGTTTTAATTTCAACAATGCTGATTTAATGAAAATTGGCTCCTGCTGCTGGGAACTTGTTAAGAGGCCCTCCTTCCTGACTGCAGGTGGGTTTTAACTTGCTGGTTTCAAAGCAGGCACTAATACAGACTGTCAAATTCTACTTAAAAGGAGATTGTTATCAGCCCCCTTGGTACTTTCTGCCTGACAGCTCAACTTCTTCCTCAAAGAAGTTAGATATACATAACTAAGCAGTAAATACCCCAATGACACATCACTGTGCTCTACAAAAAATGGCAAAGAAGGAAAGGCTTAATCACTGCACACTGAAAATTATTTCCTTGAGCTGCATATTTTTGTGCCAGACAGAATGTCCAGGGAAGTGAACCAAGGAAATGTCACAGAAGTTGCAATCTGCAGAAGGCATTGCCTTGGTTTGACATAGCTGAAAAAAATGCAGCTCTCAGTCTTGAAAATGTTGCTTTTGCCTGACTAACACACCAGCAAAGTTGGGACATGGCTCCTGTTGTAATTTAACCCCAACTAAGCCCCACACTCCTTTCCTCCCTCTCATGGAATGGGGTAGAGAACTGGAAGGGGAAGAATGAAAAACCTTGTAGGGTGAGATAAAACCAGTTTTAAAGGTAAAGGAGCAGCCACTCCCAGATGCAAAGGAAAACAAGAAATTCTCTCACCACTTCCCAGAGGCAGTCAAGTGTTCAGCATCCCTGAGAGAGCAGGGCCCCATCACACCTGATGGTGGCACAGAAACACAAACACCATCACTGAGCATCCCCCTTTCTCCTCCTGCCCAGCTTGGCACCCCAGGGTCTGGGGCATCTCCTGGGTCATCTGGGATCTGCTGTCCTGCCTGGTCCCCTTCCAGGTTCAGCCTCCTCAGGATGGGGTGGGGAACAGGAAAGATGGCTCTGGGCAAGTCCTGCTCAGCAAGAAATAAAACATCTCTGTGTCCTCAGCACTGTTCTCAGCACAAATAGCACAGCCCTTTATTGGCTGCTGGGGTGAAAATAAACTCTACCCCAAAACCAGTACAGCCTCCATTAACAAAACTGTTTTCCTTATTCTTATTTTAAAAATGTAAACAGGTTTATGTGAAAAATATGAGACTATAGAAGGTAAATTAAGCAGGAAAAAACTAGATTACTTTATAGGGAATTCCAGCTTCATTTTCCACCACTGTGAAAATGTAGGTGGATGACTTGAGGCAGTGTGCTAATCCAGTCACAGTGCAGATGGGAAAGATATCCTATGCTGCTTTAGACCTTGAAGTTATCTGATTCAGGCTCCTTCTATTGTCAGTGGAAAGGCATAGGCTTCCAATATAGGCTTCTTCTCTTCTAGTAGCAGGATAATACTGGTGGGATTTTTTCACCCATCCTTTGCTAATTATAATGATAGACTTTATGTTAGATGTTGCTTTGATGCCCCATGGGACATTAATGTTTGCTAGGATTTTTAGATGATACCACAATACCAGAAATGAAAATGGTCTTTGGCTGATAGAGTTTTTACAGTATTTTAATAGTTCTGTTGTGTCAGTGGTGTCAGACCAGGGATGTCTCTCAAGGTTCACTTGTTGGCACATTTTCAACTGGGGGTGTTGGTCATGCCCAGTTCTGTATTTATCTGTGTTGTACATACATGATCTGCAGAGGCACAGCAAGAAAACATCCCAGCTCTTCTTGCTTAGGATACTAACATGAGCTGAATCTTGCTGTTCACATGGTGAGCCTTCTGCCCTCACCCCCCCTCAGTTTCAATTTATATTAAATTCATGTAATTTCAGACCATATAGAGCCTTTGAAGAATGACTTTTAACCTGCCTATGAAGTTAGAATCTAATTTTGTCTAAAATGGCATTTCACAATCTCCTAGTATTCCTGAGAGACTCACATGTCAGTCTAGTGTTTTACATTATTACCTGTGTTTTTCCTAATTGTAGAACACCATTCTGTGCACTTCTGTTGAAAGATCATAATTATATGGACATTCTCAGTGAACATAATTTTTTTCAAAGCCATGTGAGCCATCCTCATTGTCATCTCTGTGAGATGGTTCCCTATGAAGTGCACATGTCCCCCCTCCCTTTCCAGTTTTGAAACAATACAGCAAAGATTCATTTGTTGCTCACACACTGTCTAATCCTTTCCCAACTGGCAGGAAAAAGAATGATTATTTATTCCTTTTGAACCTTTTCTAATTCTGTAAGCTTTAACTTAATTTCAAAATGTGTAGATGGCTTTAAAATATTGCAAAGTCATGTTCATCTAATCCCAGAACAAACAAGTTTAAAAAATTCATCTGCCTACACTAGTAGAATATAATCCTTAAAATGTAAGTATTGCTCTGCTTAGAAAATAGAGTGGGCATGTAACATCTCTAAAGTAAGTTAGCTGTTCAGTAAAAAGCAACCTTTGCAATCTTTTAAGCTGTATGAAAATGAGAAATGCTGAACCAAGAGGCAATCTATGTTCACACATCATGTGCTTAATCACATTTTTCTCAAATATGTATAGATGGCTTTTGTATTTAAAAATGCTACTTTTGTTTATTAATGACAGATTCATATGACATTAGGCAATAACTTGCTGAAGTACTGGCATATATTTTATTTCAAAATTGCAATCATGCTTGTCAATTATAAAACTGATTGCATTATATATCCAAGTTACTTTTGCTTCATATAATTTGAAGGAAAAAGAGGGTCCCTAAATCTTCCTGCAGCAGAATAGCTGAAAAAAAAATTCAATTATTCATTAGTCACACTAAGATTAATAGCATCCAGTCATTGACAAAACTCTGTCCTGTAACAATGTGCAATTGTTCATTACTGGAAAGGATGCAATTCTGAGAAACCCATCACTTGATTAATAAAACTTAATTTGTTTGTCTTGAATCCAAGTTCACAAGTTTCTGCTCTGTTCCTTAAAACCCTCATAATGTGATAAAAATATGTACAATTTACTGAGTATGCTGGGAATGATGCAATCACTCCAAAGAGAGGATCATTGTCCAGGTCATTCCAAATGACTAATGTGTATGGCACATCATGTGCATTATGCTGTTCTAGAGAGAAAATCATGTTTATAAAATGTTTCTGGAAAATTTACCCATTGGTCTTATTCTTTCAGTCTTACTGCACAAACTTTGAGCTCTGAAATGTGAATTCTCTGGAGCAGCATGAACATTCCCAGTAAAAACCTGGGAATGTTTACTCTGTGAGACTGAATTCCCCAGAAGACACTGTCAAGGTTAGCTACAAGGCATCAGAGCTCTGGGCTCAGGTTTGAAAGTTGTTTGTGGCAGGTCTCAGGCTATGGCTTTTTGGTTAGGTAGTGAGTGGAATGAGGCAGATTCTGCTAATGGAGGCAGCAGATGGGAAGGGGAGAAGAAAATGCTCCTGGGGGAAGCCAGCAGCAAAAATAGTCCCTATTTAAATTTGCTGTACTTATGCAGTAGATTAGTGGGCAAAGTTCAGAGTACAACACAGAGGAAAGATTTGCAATGCAGAACACCCAGGTAACATATGTCAGAAGTGTCCCTAAAGTTGTATGGCTCTAGAATAATCCTGTGAAAAACTGAAGCTTAAATTAGCAGGAAAACCCTTTGTTGTGAGAGGTCTTGTTCCATTCTGATATGTACACGACCTAGAAAAGCAGCTGGAAGTGAATCAGGTGCCACCTTTCTTGGGCTCACCTTTAGGTAACTTAGGATATATGAACTGTTTCTTAAGTTGCAGTTTTGTCTCTCAGAGAAGAGGCAGAGGATAATGGGAGGAATAGTAGAAACTTTCTTGAAGACTTACTGAGGAAAATATTTAAGAGATGAATGTTAGTATGTTGAACTCAAAACCCATGTCACTAATTCCTCTGTGGTGTTCAGCATTACCCAATGTTGTAGAAAGGGAAAACAGGCGCTCTGGTAGGGATTTTGAACTGAAACTGGGATAGGTCCTACTGGCTTGAGCAAATATAGTTGTTTATGGCTGTGGTTTCTGTACTGTAACTAGATGTTCCTTCCCAACCTCACATGGGGTTTTTCAGAAATGATGAGTTTTGTATTTACCACCAGGAGAACACCTGACATGGCTTGTACTGAATGTGTTCCTTTTCTCAGGAGATCGATCCACAAGATAAAGAATAAAAAAAGAAACAAAAAACTTACAACTGTACATTTTTTGATGTGAAAGTTTTACAGAGAAACATGAGGAGAGGACTTTTGCTCTGTGTCTTGGGTCAGCTGCAGTCGAGTATTTGGCTGCATCTTCCTAAGGACTGAAAAAGGAAGAGGCAGTTCTGAGTGAGTTCTTATTATACACATGTTTACACAAAGTGTGGAAATTATCCTTGCAGTCTCATCTTTCCTACTGCTACCTTGCTGTTGGCAAAGCAGATGTTTCTCCCAGGGTATTGCTTGGCTGTTTGCAAATAGCTTCTCCCAGAGACATTCCCAGGAGCAGGTAGGTTGCTTTTACAGCAGTGTCTTTCTCCAGAAGTCCTTGGCTCCTTTTGTGACCCCAACTCTTGCACACCTTCTTTGAAAGTTTCATTTCTTCTGGGTGCCTGCCTGATTTAATGATGATAATTAGCTCTTCATCATGTGTTTCTCTATTTAAAACTATTTAAAATTATTTCTTGAGATATCCATAGCAGTTATGTCTAGTAACTGGCAACATGTGTTTTACTACAGCATCAACAGAAAAATATTGATTACATATATTAGGAGAAAGCTGCTTTTGTGGACGTAAAGTGATAGAAAATTGAGGACATCTTGTATCATTATACCAAGACAGTACTATTAAAAGAGAGAAGTTAAAATTTAAATACAATTTCATGAAACATAGTAACATTCTTAGGCTTTGGGGAATTAGAGTAGGACAGAATTTATCATTATTATCTAAATGATTAAAATTTTAAAGTTTCTCTGTGTACTGGGAATTGCAGATTTTAACTGGCCTTTTAACAGGAGATCTGGGGGTTTTTTTCAAGTTTCATCACCTTTACAGCATCCTGTTTAATGTCCTGCTTTTCCTCCATCCAAGATCAGGATAATATCTCACTGTCTTGCTGGCACAGTGAGACATTTACTAGGATGATGAGATATTTTATTAAGATAGTGAGCAATTAGGTGTGACAAATTAAGCTCTGCAAGTACTTTGAGCTTCTCATGTGAAAACTCCTATTGAAATATGGGCATTGTTTTTTCTGAACAGGTGGGATAGAAGACTGGTTTTTGAAGCTCTTTAGGAAGAAAAAACAGTTCTTAACAGCATCTTTTCTATCAGCTACTTGTTAGAAAGCTTGGAACAATGGCCATATTATGGATTTTCTGTAGGACCCCTGACTTTAGGGCTGTATCATGCGATTTCAGCCTTCTGTTCTTGCTGTGTTCAGTCTCAGAAATAATGGCCTCTGTACTGTTTCCCTAAAGTCTGTATTAGAACAAAGTGTAATAACATCACTGCTCAATTCAGAAGGTGGTAAGGCATCAGTGCCTGCAGCATTATTCACAGTATGAGCACTATATCTGGTGCTGACTGGCTGCTACTATATCACAAAGTGACAGCAAACTTGCTCGACTATGGTTGATCTAAAAAAGCTCTCTTGAGCAGAGCCCTACAGGAAAGCACAGAAAATTGTGGTTTGTGATTTGTATTAACCCAGTTTTGCTTGATGGTGTATTTAAATAAATACCGTATCAGTTACTTTCAGGAGACAAAATATTTGTTGTTAAAATTATCTCACTTATTCTGAAGAAGTATCAGGAGATGTGGTTGCAGAATCTTTTCAAGATGTCTTAGCTCCCAAAATAGCTCATGGTATAGGATTCCACTTACCAACTGCTCCTGTGCATATTTACTGGCACATGCAAAGGACAGACACGAAATCAAGGCTGCACTGAGATCTTTAGCCAGATATGAGGATGAGACAAATTGACACAAATACATATTTATGACAAGCCCATTTTTGATCTTTCAGTTTGTCCTTTTACAGTATCACAAGGCTTCCCCAGTTACCTCCCATGAAATCAGTGAGTCTGACATTGATTTTCACAGGATCAGAGCAGGCACACATTATAAAGACTGTTTCATTCTAGTTCTGAAAAGAGTTGTTCTAAAGCAAAGCGTGCATTTGTCTTCCCCTGTATGTCCCTGCAGCTCCAAAGCCTCTCCATTCTTTAGAATTGTGTGTGGAAGAGGAATTGGAGACAGGATTTAGCAGACCTCAGGAAAGTTGCTGGTGATTACTGTAAATTTTTGGCTTTTTTCAGGATGATTCATTCTCACCATTAGTGTGAAAACTGTCTCTATGCTTTAGAGCAATGCAGTCTGCTTAAGATTGTGTCTGGTTCCTCAACATTATTCCAGCATCCATCAAAATTCCTTTTCATTCTATATATTTACATTGGGTTTGGCTCATGAACAAGTATATTATTTTATAAAACATATTTAAGGGTTTATGTTCCAAGGTGGCAAGGAGATAAACCTTGATTCCTGTAGAACCCAATCCCTTTCTGCCTTGTTTGTTCATTGGAACTATGGTGGAATCAAATCTGAATGATACAGGGCAAACCAATTAATAGCTGAAGTCCATCAAAATTACTTGAAACCTTGGACCTGAGAACAAGATCTGGGCTGCAGTTTGGCATGGCTGAGGAATGAGGAAACTCTTTAGGAGAACTACAAGAAACAGCTGGAGGAGCTATAGGAATGTTTATTCTCTTACACAAGTTAATTGAACAACCTTTTTCTTCTGTAGGAAAAAACCTCAAATACTCTAAAAAATGACATTTCTAATTTCCTTCAGTAAGACACAATTGCTTCTGTGTGTGTTCGTGTCCCAGTAGTCCCAGAGTCTCTATAGACAGCCAGATTTATATTTGAGTGAAAGCCAGTGCATCACACACAGGAGCTTGCAAAAGTACAGTAAACATCCTTCAAACAAATTCTCATGTGCCCTGACTACAAAGTAAATGAAAAGCAATACACAGGGTTGGAAAGAAACCACATTTCTAGGTTGGTTTCAATAGACTCTTAGTTTTCCCAGTGTATTAGTACTCACTCCGAGTCTGCTGCATCCTGCTTTCTCCCCCACAACACAGCTGAGCTGCACTTTGTCTACCACTGTGACATTTTATGGAAAACCAGCACATCAAGGTTTATCTTTAAAACAGAAAAAATAATAACTGTTGGTGCTTGTGTGAGGTCTGGTTAATTTAATATCTTAAAATGTAGTCAATAGAGACATAAAATAATGGTTTTCTTGCCATGCTGAAGAAGCAGGAAAGAAAGACTAAAGCAGAGTCCAGGGTGAGTTTAAATATGCTGAGCTCTATCATGGCATTGATTTTTGAACAGAAATCCCCATTAAGTTCAGTGGGGATTTCTGCTTTAAAATCAATGGTGCAAAACACCACTCTCAGATTAAGATAAAAAGATGGAGGATGATACTTAATTGGTGCCTTCTTGTCAGGATGGGTTTCCCCTATAGATGGAGTTGCTGCTCTTTCCATTAAACAATAGTAAAATCTGAAGGAACTTCTGTGCAAGATGTTTGTTATTCTGTCCTTATTCTTACTGCAAATCTTAACAGATATTAGATTTCATTAGCTTAATTAAAACAATCACAGAGACATATTAAAATACAAATTTTAATTTTTTGTTTCAGATTTGAGGTAATGTCACAAATCTCTTTTTGGAACTAGTGTGTCCTGCCTGGGCAGAGGGAGGTCTAAGAGCACATCCCATGTAATGATATTCTGAACACCTATAGACTGAGGAAAATCTCAGACTTTTCTGCAATTAGAGTCCTTCACACCCTTAGTGAATATATATTGGGATCTGTAGGAAGGCAGCACAGATGGGGAAATAAAGCACAGTGTCACTGACTTGCCTGTGTCCTTTCAGGAAAGGGATGGCAGTGGTGCTGGCTGAAAATTCTGTCCCCTTCTCCTGAGACAAGGGCTGCTCCTTGAGAGGGCACATCTCATGGAAAGAAGAAAGATGGTCACAGCATGCATTTTAAGAAAGCTAATTGCAACTATTTTTGTTAAGAAGTAGATTAGATGATGAAAGAACTTTCTAAATATTCTACAGTCAAAGAGGGAAAATAGGTCATGTTTGAAGAAAAAAAGTTCCTGTAAATGGCTGACAAGAAATGAGATAAAAGCCAACAGTAAAGCTCCAGACAATTCTTGTGGCTTTTTTGCCTCTTCTTATCTGCTTGTGATTGAGGAAACAATGGCATTTTGAATTAGAGCTGTAATTAATCTTATTGGTCCACAGGCCAAACAAAAAGTTTGGTGACTTATTCTCATTACAAGAAGCAGTTCTGGGCATCGTTCAGAAAAAAATATATTGTGGTAATATAAATAAAAGAGAACTTAGAAATTCTGAGAAAAAATTTGACTGAAGATAAAAAAAAAAAAATTCTGGTCGTTTTGAAACAAATAATGTAATCTAACTACTCTTGACTTTAAAAAATCACAGCAAATTGCTGTTTACCTGAAAAGAAATTACAACAAATTTTATGGGAGTCATGCAGTTGTTACAATCCAGTGATGGACACTTTGAGACAAATTCACTGATTCTTGCATAGCTAGTTCAATCTACACAGGGTTTATTTCCATTAGAAAGGTCAAGATTTTTTTTCCTTAAAAGAAAATGTCTCACATAAAAAGGTGCCTTTCTGTCTCTGGTTTCTGTTACTTGAATATAAAAACTCAAAATGTTTTTTCATGAAAAGACAGGGGAAAGAAGTCAGTGCTTATGTAAAACTTAACAAAAAACAGATATAGGTAAAAATAAAGGTTTTTTATTTTTCTTTCAGTCTTATCCATACTCTCATGCTTGAAAGCACCTGTAGGGTACATATCTAATTTAATTTATTAATACCAAGAAATGCATGTCTAAGATACTTTTTTACTCTGAGGGTGACTTTCCTGTGAGCAGCTTTGCCTGAGGTGTGACTGTACTACAGGGACAAGTTGTTCTAGTCCTTGGCTCTGTGGTTTAGTTTACATTGTGTGCCATGTTTTGTATGGTTTGTTTCTAACTGGTAATTGAAAAGAAACTCATTCCATGGGAAAAAATGACTTCTTAACTATGCTTTTGACATTGGCTCTGATGCATCCCACTTCAGCCTGTGAGATGACTATTATTTGGCAGTCTGCATATTGCTCAGCAGTGGCTGATGCAGCTGTGCCCATTTGGCACACAGGTTTTTAATTTTGTAATTGGTAACTGGCCAATAACCACCAGTTCTGTACGTTTTTCTTGCAAAGTGATGGGGAAGGAGTGACCCATAGCTTCTGTATATGCAAAGAACATGCAACTGTGCTGGGGCTGTGTCCATCCCACTGATGCCTTCAGGATTGCAGTGGGGACAGGTGTGCAGTCAGGGAATAGGTGTAAGGGATGGAATACTTGCCTGAGTTCTCTGTGTCCTCCTGTAAAGGTTTGCAATGTTTGGCTCCTAGCAGCTGACTGCAGTTTCATCCAGTTGAAGAAATGGCAAGATATGATAGCACATATGTGGGGTTTTAGTTTTTTTCAAGGTCCTTTGGCAAACCAGATGTTTTCCAGTTTCCTTGTGAAATTGCATGAATTTTCAAGAACAGAGATTTGAAGTTTTGGAAGTAGAAGAAAGTGAAGAGTCCCAAGGCCATATTGTGGTATCACCCAAACAATTTGTTCTAGATCTGGTGTTTAGGACTTAGTCAGTGCTGGAGGTTGCTTCTGTTCAGAGCAGGTCCTTAGAGGTGGTATAGACATTACTGAGGTTTTTTTTCTGTGCTTCTATGGACAAAACAATTCTCACATCCACTGAGACATCTTGTCATCCTGGTGAATATCTCAGCAGGGCATCATTACTGGCAGGAGCATGCATTGGACGTCAGGAGGTGTTTCTTCATGGAAAGAGTTGTTAAACATGGGAATGTGGTGGAGTCACAGTCTCTGGAGGTGTTCAGGATGTGGCACCAAGTACTCACGTCCAGTTGACAAAGTGCTGGTGATCAGCCAGAGATTGGATTGATCTCAGAGGTCTTTTCCAAACTAAATGATTCTGTGAACATGAAAAAGAGGAAAAGGTTACTTATGCAAGGCAGTTTGCTCCTCTCAGATGAGATGTGATGGCTTGAAGTGTGTCTGAGACTGCCTCACTCCAAAAGTGAGGGTAGACAGTCCTTGTGTGCCAGAAGAAGGGGCACAATTGTGATGTAGCACAAAATCTTCATCAAAAGATTTGATGAGTTGTCAGTAAGAGGCAAAGAGTCAAAATCTAGAGATCTGGATACACCATCTGTCTGCTGCAGTTTGTGTGTTAGACAAAGATATATATCCTTTATGTTTCTAAGGTTGAGCACTGATTATCTTGTGATTGTTATTTATTGCTATTGTCAGGGTGGATTAATGTCTGAGGGTGCAGCATCTTTTATAAACCTTTGTTTTGCTGGAAAGAAAAGTTCCTCTAGTGACATTGCTCTGTTCATGTTCTTTTCTTAGACTTGCTGATGCTCATAAAAAGATCTGAAGCTGTGAAAATGCTCTTTTTAAAGATAATTCCATTCTGAGCCACCATGTCTTTTCAAGGCTCCTCAACACTTGAGCCCCAGGTCACAGTGCAGAGATAAAAATATGTATGTTCATAATTAGCTAATAAATAATGCAGTTTTCTCATTCAGGCTTCATCCTTTCAACATGCCCATGGATTATTGTTCTCCCTGCAGTTTAAATTTCTGAGCACTCTGTGGCCCAATTTTCCACTGTTTGGTGGGTTAATTCTCTGTTACAACATGCTCAAAGCCCAAAGCAGTGCAAGGGAGTCTGGGCAGGCATAGTGTTTGGTTTTCATTTGTTTTTCTATCATGGATGTAACAGATAAATCATATGGCTCTTGTCTTCAAGTATGAGTTTGTGTAGCTGGAGTCTGAACTGCTGATGGAGTTTGACTCACGATTCACTTCTCTAATCTCAAAGGTTTTATATTATAGATAGAACTAGATTGAGGTTGTTTGAGGCTGAGATGCTCTAATAGGTAGTTTAATAGAATAAAGAGTGTGAAAGAAGTCCAGAGTTCACATGAAATATTTGGACATAAAAATGAAAGCACTCTTCAGTTTCTTGGTAAACGACCTCCAGTGCCTCTTAAAAACCCTGACAGGTTAGCCCATTTGAGAGGAAAATAATAAAACCCAGCCCAAACTTAACAACATTTATTAAAGAGATACCTTTTCTTGGACAGAAGTTTGCTGGTCAGCTTTAACAAACTGGAATTCTCAATGGCTGCTGGTAACTTGCAGAGAGAAAGAGAGAATACGTGGCAATATTCACCCTAATTAACACTCTGCATATATTTTTTGTTGAATGTGTGCTACTGTTGCTAAACAGGGACCATACTGTAATTTTCAATGGAGATTTCTGTGGCAAAAGGGCAGAGGGACAGAAAAAACTCCTTGATGTTCTGGAGTTCTTTATTATGCATCCTTCCAAAGTCAAAGCAATCAGAGTAGGGGAGGAAAATGGAAGAAATGTCCTCTCAAAAGGAATAACTTGTAGTCTCCCTCTGCTTCCACTCCTCAGCACCTTCCACATAACTCTGCAGTGCCCTATTCCCCTGGAACTCAGTACCACAGGATCCACAAACTATTCTACAAATCCAGGAGCCCTCCCCATGCTGTGGTGTGTTCCCAGAACTGGTGAATACCATTGCTAGTTTTCAATCTCCTTCCAACACTTAAATGCCTTTCCTTTCCTTTTGTGGAGCTGGAAAGGTGTGAGATCTAGGCTAGAGCAGGAATGCTGCTGCAGACTCAGCCATTACTTGACTTTGAAGGGTTACAGAGCACGAGTTTGGAACCAGAAGACTGGAAAAGATGAAATGTAAAACCTCTCATGAAAATAAAAGGGGCAGATAGGGAAAGGAACCCATAAGCAATGTTCTATTCCTGCTATGTAAGTATCAGAAGTAGAAAAATTGTTGAAAAACTGGATAAGATAACCACAGGATAGCTAATAAAGAAAAGCTCTTGGTCAAAATCTAGGAGGCATTGGTCAAAATCCCATCTCATGCTGCCTTGATTTGGTTTTATGTAGTAAACCTAATGAATTATGATGTAATGAAAGACCAGAGTGATGGAGCAAGGATCAAGATTGAGATTTTTTGGGAAAAAATATTGGTGTGTTTCCAGGACAAAATTAAAATTCAAAATTGTCTTAGTTGAATAAAGTCTGTTCTGAAAAGGTAGGATGAAATCTTACAGGAATAAATAGTGCTGTGTTATCCCATTTACACAGAAGTAATCAACACAAGTGCAACAGAAGAAGCTGCTGATTTTGGTGGATTTGTTGGTGTGGGTTTGGATTGGGGTTTTTTCTTGTTTCTTTTAGAAAAGAGCGATGGGATTATTATGTTTCATAAATTTTCAAGAATCAGAAGTCTTGTGCTTTTGCAAAAAGATGGAGCACAATTCTGGAATGAAAAGAGCATTTCTAAACCACACATTTCATGAGCCATGAAAGAAGAGACTATAGCTATCCAACACACTATAAGCCTTCGGCTTTTGTCTAGTTTGGAGACAAAAAAAAATTTAAAAGCTAAAAAGTCATTTGAGGAAGACATGATAATATTTATGTACATAAGGATTAGTGCGAAATGAAAAAGTTTATGTAGGAGTTTGTGGTGACCATAATAAGCAACGGACTTAAATCAGAGCAAGGTTCTTTAGGGAATGCTTCCTATAGCAAAGGTAATGCACTCCCTGGGGAGTTTTGAAGTTTGAGCTGTTGGAGTTCTCTAGGAAAGGGATGGGAAAGTGTTGTAGAAATGATGGCAGTGTAATCGATCCTGCCTTGGGCAGCTCAGCCATCAGTGCTGTGCTGTGACCTCCCCAAGCCCCTGAAGCTCTCTGCTGTTATGGTTTTATGCAGTGGTGTGGTGAAAAGAAGTGTTTTGGTCAGAGCAGCTCATCTATTTCTCTCAGACAATCTGAATTGTTCAGAAGGTGTGCAAGTCTCCCTTATTCCAGCACTGGAATTACTAGCCAAGGGTTCATTGCACTGTTCAGCATAATCATCATTGTTTTTGATAAAACATTTCATCCCAGAGTTCCTTTGAATTTATTATTATATGATGAAAGACCAGTTTGTGGCTTAATTCACAGATTAGACAGCACTCTGTAATGGAGTTCCTTCAATGTGTGAGTGACACTAATGTGTTTGCTCTGCTGGTGTAAATATTCATAGGGAGATTTTTTGCATTATCAAGTCTGTGCACAGAGTATATTGTGGTCCTGCAGAGATTTCATAGGGATAAACAGAGACTGAATGCTCCAGCAGTAGAAAGTGATGGTGAATAAGAAATGAAAATATTCCACTTTCTTTGGCTTGATAAAAAACACATTGAAATTTTTTCTTCATTGTTTTGAATGATTTGAGGGTATTTGTTAAAGTTCATTTAATTTTTAATCAAACATAAGACAAGAGCTTTCCATTTTTTCACAGGGAAAATTCATTCATTAATGAAATTGACAAAATGGATTAAAGTCAATACAAGTATTAAGTTGTTGAAATACACAGGGAGGCAGAGATGGAGCTCCCAAGGTATGGCCACTCTGTGCTGTAAGAAACTACTTCAGATTGCAGTGTGGACAGTTTAGACCTTTCAGTGATTTGCTGTTTCTGTGCAGGAGAAACACAGAATCATTGTGCCTGTATTTGGATTGAGCTTAAGGATTTGTGTGTGACCAGGAAGTCCTGATTTTTAAATAAGATCTTAAGCAGTGAAAATCAAAACTTATCTCTGTAATCTCTGATTTAAATCTTTCATGTTTAGATGCATCTGATGATCAGGGCATTTTGGGGGATATTATGTAATTAGCTTTTGGGCTTTTTTTTTCCTTTTGTTTTCTTGTTGCTTATATGGGAAAAAACACTATTGTGCTCCATATAACAGCAAATATCAAATGCTGAAGTCCCCCTGGCTGAGACAGACAGGTCATTTCACAGGGTGCTTCGTTTGGGTACAGTTTAGAGCAGTGATATTGGTGGGAGTGGGACTCAATAACAAAGCCATGCTGGCCAGGCTTTGTGAACAGCAAATGTGCAGTAATTCAGTCTATAGGATGATATTCTACTGTTGAGTTCTTTGATCTGTCTTGGTTTTTTAATTGCACTTTTTTATTTCTGAAAGGGCTTTCACAGGCAGGAACCTCCATAGGAAGTTTATTTTTTTGGGCCATCCTCAAAGGCTCTTTTGTCAATTTATTATCACAATAGCAAGATATGCACATGCAGTAAATCAATGTAGGTTAACTTTTTAATAGGAAAGGCATTCTACGTTTTTTGGCATCTGTCTGTATCTTTTTTTCAATTATAAAGTCTCTCACTGGGCTAAGCATTTGTCTGCTAGGTGTGTGTATCAGCGACAACTTAATATTCAAAGGTCAGGCTGCAAAGATCTGGCCAGTGTGATGGCATCTTTGCTCTTTAATAATCAGATGGGATGTCTGTGATCTCTTGAAGTGCTTCTTCTAGGTGGCAGTGTACCACTGCAGCAGTTAATTGCCTGTTAGCTTCTTGGATCAATGTAAAAGAGAGATGTGAAGATTTTTCCAAAGTCTCTTTTCTTTTTTTCCCTCCCAACACAGCTCTATTTGAACACTTTCCTCTGATTTATCCAAGAATAACCTGACTATGTGAGAGGAAACTTCAATAGTCAGTTTAAGCAGCTGCCTAGGAGTATTTTTTCCTAGAGGTTGGTGAAAGAAAAGGGAAATTTTGCCTGCTCTGCACTGGAGGTTGATGCCTATTCATTCCATAGGGTCACTGAGAAGAGGTTTGGCATTTTCTCAGCTTCCCCCATGTGCCTTGGTGTTGTGCCACCAGTGGGGTCAGTGATTCTACATAGTTTTTAAGCTTCTTCCTATGGGGAGCTGAATTAGCTACTGATGTATTCTGGAAATGTTTTGGAATCAATGGAACCCATATAGGTGTGTTTCCCTGTCCATTCTTTACTGCTTTTTTAATTATTCCTCTCTCTTTTCCACCACACATTGAATGGTTCCATGTGCAGCTGCATTTGTTACCAGCTGAGATGAGCAAGCTTATTTCCTGGACTTTTAGAACAAGCTTTACTAAACCAGCCCTGACCTTAGTGGCTATTAAGGAAGTTATGTTGTAATGCTCAGACATATCCTATAGGAATAATTTGTATGGATGCAAATTTCTGCCACTGTGGTACAGCATGAGCTGCTCACAATTTGTATCTGAGGCATCACACCCATTTTAGGTAGATATTGTAGAATCATAGAATAGCTTGGGTTGGAAGGGACCTTTAAAGGTCAATTATCCAGTGCCTCTGCTACAGGCAGGGCTGTCTTCAACTAGACCAGGTTGCTCAGATCACCATCCAACCTGACTTTGAATGTTTCTAGGGAAGGGGTCAAATCAAATCCATGTCACATCCAGAGAGAAAACACTTCTGTCTCTTCCCTGTCCCCTGATGCAATCATTCCATCAGAGAAGGTCACTGGGTTGGTCAGGCAGGACTTGCCTTTGGTGAAGCTGTGCTGGCAGTCCCAAATCACCTCCCTGTGCCTTAGCATAGCTCCAAGAGGATCTGTTCCATCATGTTCCTGAGCACAGAGGTCAGCATGACAGGTCAGAGGTTCCCAGAGTCCTTCTTTCTACCTCTTTTTAAAACAGATGCAATGTTTCCCTTTTTCCAGTCACCAGGGTCTTCACCTGACAGCTGTGACTTTCAGATATGGGGAGAGGCTTGGCAACTACATCAGACAATTGCCTCAGAGCTCTGGGATGCATTTCAGGTCTCACAGATTTACATTCAGGTTCCCCAGGTGTCAGAAATCTGGACTAGTGTATGTAGCTTATCTAGCAGAGTTATAGCTCCCTGAAAAATCTCTGAACTGTGGGATCCCAACCTTTCAACAACTCTCATCTCTTTAAGTTCTTCCCTTTATATGAATTTGAATCTTGAAATAAAAAGAAATTTAGAAATTAACAAAGACAGTAAAAAATGTATCCTGGCCTCCATCTCTTTAAAGATTTTCTTCTGTCATGGTCACAATTCTCAGAAGGCTGAAAACAACAATACTTCAGACATCTACTTTCACCCTGTTGGGTTTTTTGGCTACAGTCATGTCATAACATGCAGTGTAAATGTTGATGTTGGTTTGGGAGAGCCCCAGTAGCTCCCAGCTGTTCTACCCCTGCAGAAGGAAGAGCTCTGAAACACAAGAAATGAAACACTGCAATTTGCTAATTTGGGGGATCTATTTTACCACTTCAACATTATGAGGAAAAAGTATTCATGTGCTTGCAGTATTTCCTATTGCCCTCTTCACAAGCTGCCAGAACACTGTGACATTCCTAATAGTGGTCAGCATTGTAATAGAAGTTTTACCAGGATGCCTTAGAATGCCTTTCCTAGGTGACCATATATTTCCAAATAAATATGACTCAGGGGAGAAGGAAAAATTTAAAATTAACCCAGTGTATGTGTAAGGATATGGTATGCTTATAAAAATAGAATAGCTTTTGGTTATCATTGTGAAACTGAACAAGTTCTTTCAGCAAAAGACTCCAGACACATCAATGTACCTACGTGAAAGCTTTTGAAAAATTAAGGCTGATGTGTTGACAGCTGTAATACCACCAGCTTTTAATCCTTGGTTTCTTTTTTCATTATTAGGGATTCCAGAACACGGGTAGAGGAAGATTAGGTTTATCCACTAACAAAATAAAATCCTGTAATCCCTTGAAAGTTTAAAATCTTCCTTGGGCTGGAGAAGGAACACTTTATCAATATGTACAGCTATGGCCTCTTTAAAGGATAAAAAGCACATCTCCTAGCTTAAGGGAAGAAGGATCATTTTATATTGGTCTAAGGAATTTCAGTTTTGAAACTGTGCTTCAATTCATGAGAAAGCCTTGAGTGAAGCTGTTATAATTATACTGTTATTTTGATCCAGGGAAATCCCTGTTTTTTGACTCATATTTTGCTTCCCACCTGTAGCTTCCTAAGAGCTTTACAAGGGTCAGTAAATACCATGCAACTCTTCTGCCAGGTGTTGGCTGGCTGGCATGGGAGCCTCTGGAGTCCTTACCAAATAATAACCCACAAAGGCACAAGCAACATCCAGAAACCTGGGAAGATTAATTTAATGGTCTCAATGATAGTTTCTCACTTGTGAGAGCTCAAATGTGCAGGACTGCCAGGTCTCTAAAACAGTGTTGCATGAGAGTCCTGTCCTCTGACATTTTGGGGTGATGTCCCACTTTCTTTCCTAAACTGAAAGCCTTTTATGTGTGCCTGCACTGCAACAAACTCTCTAAGGACCCTTATGGGTCTCTAGCAGAGGCATTTTTGTTTCAATCCTCTCAGTTGTGGCCATTTCTGCTCTTCCAGGTACATTCTTACCACAGGCTAATTTACTGTATTCCTCTGATTCCTTCCCCTGAAGCTCATCTGATTTCACTGAGGTTTTATGCCTTGCACAATGTGATTACAAATGAAATCATTCCTTCAAATTCTTGGTTAGGCATTTCTATCATGAAAGTCTCAAAATATGGTATATTAATAGGAAAGCACAATGCTTCTGTTAGTATTGTTTTGTTTCTAATAAAAGTCCAAAATTTGTCCTATTCACACCCTCTACCCTTTGGACTTGCTTTTCTTGCTAACTTAATTGTTTTGCTCAAAGAGAAATAGAAGTCATTTGTCCAGTGAACACAGTTAACAGCCAAATACACGAGAGATACCAAATCTTGTGACTCTTCAGCCTCTCTTTTTAGCTGAAGTACTTGGTGGCAGATCTTGGAAGCATCCATCAGTTTAATCCATGGAGTGGGAGAGTGTAACCAGCATCCAGTGCTGCTGGGACCCCAGTGCCAGGCTGTGCAAAACCAGAACACAGAGCCATCAGCCAAATGCATCCCTTGCTGCAGCTCAGCACCCCAGCCCTGTGCCCAGAGCTGCCTGCTCCTCTTGAACTGACCTTTCTTTTTATGGAACCCTATTTGTCAGGTCTGTGTTCTAAAAACGCTCTGATAACCTGATTTGTACATATTTTGCTATCTGTTTGCTTTATTAAATTATCCCTCATACTTTATAACCAAGAGCTGAGCCTATTTATGCAATGTAGAATGCTAACTGAAGACTAATGGAGAATCCATGTTTAACACAGTTTTCCCGTGAGGAAGAAAAGGTGTACACAGCCTGATTAGTGAAGACATGAACTTAATAATTATTTTCTTTTTTAAATGTGGTTTCATTTTTAAAATTCAACTTTAATATATCAGTGTCCAAAATGAGTTTTCATGTTTAAATGATCAAGCCCAAAACATAGTTGTATGTTTTCTTAGCTTTGCCAATTTCTTATTAGGAAAACAGTCTTTGGGGCAGGAGAGCCAAGGACATGTAATTCCCTCCATGGAACAATTTCTCTCTTGATTACTTATGAAGTTTCAACTGAGATTTTTTAGGAAAGCAAGTCAGTCCTAATGCCTAGAATAGGCTTCTAGAGCAGGAGGATTAAAGTATTTACCTCAAACCTAGACTCATTGCAGCAATAAATTTATGTGCACATCAAAACTTAATTATCTTATTCTCATGGATAAACATATGGTTATTTTGCTGAAATAATGCCCATGCCCTGAAATTGTTACTGCTTTGTATGAGTTTAAATGTTTTTTCCCCTGTAATTTCTGAGAAATTCGGGCTTTAGAGAGGAAAAAACCTTCTACAATTCTTTATACTGGGCTCCTACAAATAGAGGTGACACATTTATACTTCTCTGCCTAAGGAGACTCTAGAAGCCTCATAGATTCCATTGTATTTTTTGTGTTTGTATTTATCATCAAAGGAGCAATAGCTACAGACTGAGGTGCCAGAGAAAATATAATGTCAGCTTACAAAGAAGTGTTAGAATTTGTTTGGTAATCTGGACATTTTAATTTGCGTCAGTATTCATTATATTCATAAACAAAACAATAGGGGGGTTTTCATGTTAGAGAAAACAATTATTTTATGGATTATAATTTAAATAGAAAAGTTTTCTTGTGCCTTAATGCAAATTGTTGAATCTGTCTTCAGAAGTCAGTTATTTATTTTTATTTTGAAACCTGTATAATTTTTGAGACACTTGGACATATGATCCCAATAAAAATCTCTTGGGCTCTGTGGGTGTATTTCCAATCACTGCAGTGGGCAGTGAAACAATTTCCTTTAAATCTCCCTGCTTTTCAGCCCATTATTTCTTTTTTCAGTGTAGTGAATTAACTGTCTCAGTTTCTCAGCAATAATGAGCCAAGCCTGCAAATGCTCATTTGCAAATGGACCTTCAGCCATGGGAACAGCTCTGCTGAGCTCTGGGAGCTGGGCATGCACTGACATTCCTGAGGGATTGGGACCATCAGTATGGATCAGGAGAAAGTTATTTAGAAATTGCATTGCTTAGTTTTCTTCTCCAAAATACAGTCCTAATGGCCAGTTCAGAAGAAAATTTCTGAGATAGTAACTAGAAAGAAAAGGAAAGCACACTGCACATCTGAATAAAGTTGAGCACTAGAACTGTTCCAAGAATCCTCTTAATGTGTCTGGATCAAGCCTGAAGTTTCAGTATGAACCTCCTGAATTGTTTTCCCTGTAAGGCTCTGCCATTTACATTTTTAAAGCTTTGTAAATTTTATCTGTTTCTACCCTGTTTGGATAAAGAAACCACTTAGGTAGATTATAATTGCCATGAAATAGCACTCTGTGAATTAAAAAATAGAAGGGTATCTATAGCTATTCTTTCAGCTTTTTAGAATCCTCAGACATTAGGAGTCTGGGTGAGACTGCAGCCTGTACTTTGTTTTTGGTTTCCTGGCTATGGATACAATGAAGTTTATTCTTATGTCTTTCCTTCACAGAGAAAGTCATCACCAGAACAATGGCTTCAGGACTGTGCTGCTGCAGATATTTCTAAATATATTGTCCTCTGAAAATCAGTATTTTCTCTAGTTCTACCTCTCCCAGTCTGGAAATAATTGGGTCGTGCCACTGATTCTGAGTCTAGAATAAAAACCTGAATAAAAAAATATCACAACTTCTACAGAATGAGGTTTTTCTCTATCTTTGTCACTGTAAGTGATACTATAAACTACACTGCCAAAAATGTTAGGCCTTGTGTGCTGTTTAAAGCTCAGGCAAACAGATATTTCCTTGTTTTCAGCTGCAGAGAAAACCCTCGCTTATTTTCATTTTCTAATTTCTTGTTGCTCAGCTTGGCAGGCATGATAATATTTTGATTTAGATAGGATGTGATATGTGTATGCATGTGTATAAATACACACATGCAGATGCTTATGTGTGCATAACCCTTGTATATCCAGTTGTCTCTGAAAGTATCACTCCTCCTTTCAAATTTCCTGTGGTTTGAAACCCAGTTTTCCTGTGATACTCTTGTGCAGGGAAACACACTTGTTATTTCTTTGCACACTGGTGTGTTTGAGTGGGTACTGCCAACAAAATTCCCTTGGGGCTGTAACACACACACTTCTGTTCCAGCTGCCAACCTCACCACGTTCAGAAATCAGCAGTCCAGAAAAAATATTAGAATGGCTTAAATATTATTGCTCTTCAGAGAAACCATGCACTTTTGGATCACTTTTATTGCCTGTCTCTAGTATTATTCAGTTTCATGTTTTTGAAGCTTCTTCTTGCAGCCAAGAGGCTGAGGAGCACCATTCCCCCAGTGATGCCCAGTGATGGTTGGTGTTTTTGTGCTGGCTCCCAGCAGTGGAGCTGTGATAGAGGAACTGCCTGGGAGCTGAGAGCCCTCCAGCCTTCCCCTCCTGAGCCTGCCTTGTGATGCCCAGCTGAGCACACAAACTCGTGCTTTGTTTGGTTGTAGCTCAGTTTAGCTGTTATCTCCTGCTCTCTCCTGCTCCCACTGAAAGCCTTGCTGGGGCTTTGGTAGCTTACACAGTGTCTGGGCATTTTCCAAATACAGGTGAAAAGGCTCTGGATGACCTTCAAGTGCTTAAGTCATAAGGCCAAGATTCACATTTTCCATGTCAAGAAATATTCCTGTCTTAGCTCAGTAGGAAGAAGGCAGAGAGATATTTTTTAATTATCTTGCTTTTTTTGTAGTTTATTCTAAGCAAATGTTTGAGCATCTGAGACATTTCTATTTTTGGTGAGTAATAATGTCAGTCTTTTTTGCTTCATTTGCTTTTCATGTGAGATTCTTGCCAGGCAAGAGTAAAATATTCAGGTCTCATTTACATTGAAAATTACTCTCTCATGGTTTAGGGGGAAAGATAGAGTTATTTTTTTTTCTGACAGGTGTTCTTTTGTTGATGATGGTACATGGAGCCATAAAGTGATGTTCTATGAGGCTTTAATGCTTTTCATAAGTGCACTGCTAGTCTTTAAAGACTGTAAATGTTAAAGGCCTCTTCTCCAGAAGAGGGAAAAAATGAGTGTCTGTCTTTGGGGAGAAAATGACCTATGATAGCAGAGTACTTTGATTGTGCAAGTTCAAATCCTTGACAGATTCAATCATATGAGAAATATAAGAAGCAGCTATAGGTGAATTTTGTAATCTTTTTAGGATGAGCATCTTAAAAATTCAGATGATTATCTGCTACTTCTTGACCTATGAGTTGCATAAAAGAAAACTTTACTGGTATCACTTCAGGTAGTAGTGCAAGAGAATTAGGCTTTCAAGTATTTTTGAAGATATCTCAATGACTGACTGTGGCCAAAATAATTGAATGTTTTGTAACAGTATTTTAAATTTTGATGATGTTTGATTTGACTGGCTCAAATTTGGAGTTTGCCATGTTTATCTGGTTTTTCAGAATGACACGTTTGAATAATTTTTTTTTATTATTTTTAAAACACTAACCTGCCATGTAGAATTCTTTTTCTTCAATAGAATTTCCAAAAGTGAAAACTTTACAGAACAAACATAGGGAAATCTTCAGTGATAGGATTGCATTCAAATATCTTTTAGGTGATTTTCCAATCATTACAGCATGTTTCCCATCTTCTGGAGTCCTCATGTGTGTGGTTTTCTGGTTGTCAGATCTCGATACCAAGAATCAGAAAGTGGGAGAAAAGAAATGGTAAAATAAATTGAAGGAGAGTTTCAATGCACAGAGCTCTTTGGGAAGCTCTGGAAAACCTTGATTGGCATATGGATTGATTTTATGGGTAGGAAAGGTTTGATACTGAGTAACAGAGAAAATGCCAGGATCTTTGACAAATGCAAATCTTTTGGGACTGGAATACAGGAGAGGAGATAGATCATGAAGTACTTTCTGTATTTGTACTTTAAAACTGCGAACTTTAGTCACTACCTATTGATTGCAGTGTTTTTGGTTCCCCTGTTGTGCTGCCATCAGCTGCTCACATCTTCCTGTATTATCCTCCTTGTCACATAAATTGCTTGATCTCTTCTTGTACTTTTGTCACAAAAGCTACTCTGAGCTGGACTGAACATGTGCAGTGATCTTGCCAAGCTGTGTGTGTGTGTGTGGATGACAAGGCTGACGAGTGACAAGCTCACTTGATTTGGTCCCTGTGCAATACTACAGGAGTTTGGTCTGGAGAAATTTATTGGATCTTAAAATGCTTGAACAGAGATGATAAGCAGACCATTGTATCTGGATCCATAAGCTGTAAACAAACAAGTTTTATTGGGTTCATAAAACTATTGCCGTTTTCTGTTGAAGAAGTGATGCTGGTATATGGTACTCAAATTAAGAATGGATATGATGATGATGAAAAAATTACAGACCTGCCCAAAGCCTGAAGCTTTTTTGTGATGTGAACTGCTTTGTCCTTTCACATGAAGGAAAGTCTTATACCCCAAATTACAGTCTTTTCTATGACCTTATGTAAAATACACAATTTTTAAAAGAGAAATCATGTTCAAATGGGTCTTATCAGCTACCACCAGGCTCTACTAATTTCCTTCATCTCTGTTCAAAAAACAAAACAGTAAAAGCTGACTTGACTTAGAAGCAAAAGAGGCTTCTCATCTCTAAATCAGCTGAAGGGTGGGAGGTGGGCAGCACTTCCAATGACTTGTAACACTACTGCTATCTCAGCTATAAATGTCCTGTCCTGCAGGAGGTTTGTGCTGGCAGTGCTCTTCAGTGCAGAAGGAAAGGACACATATGGGGCATGAGATCAGACTGCCCACATGTGTGTGGAACCAAGGGCTTTGTTTCCCTTAACCAGTACCTGCTGTTTCACCCATGATCTGTAATCCCTCCTAGTCACTGACTGGGAATGTGTCTGTATTCTTAGACAGCATTTGAGGTCACTGCATGTTTGTACTTTCAGCTTTTTCCGTGTGTTGTTTCAAACATTTCCAAGGTCTGTTGCTACCTAGTGTATCTAGAAATTATTAATGATCAGCTAATTGTGGCAAAGTGCTGGGTTTTATGCATTATGTTCCACCTTATCAATGGGTTTTATGATTGTGTTCTATGACATTCCCTTTCCAGCTCCTGCCCTTGGGGAAAGGGATGCACCCCCTGCACTAAGGTGCAGCAAAAGGCTGAAGTGGCTGCAAAATGGAGTGGCACTGGTGATACTCAGAGAGTTTTTCTGTTCATGGGTGACAGGCACTTGACAGATAAAGGGTTTTTAGATAAAATCCTAGAATGAGTACTGATAGCTAACACAGACAGTGCTCAGGCAACAAAAAGGACCTGGGTGAATCTCACTCTTGGTTTCCAGTGTTTTTGTAACAGACCACGAAGCAAAAGTTGCCTGTTAGGGGATTTTACCTGTGTAAATGCCTTTTCCCACAATTTATTTCAGTTTTAGTGTCCTGTTTAGAAGGATGATGTGGCATCTCTTAAGGATCTGATTTCAGGATGAACCAGGCTGTAGTACTCATGCTTCTCTGTCTGCCTGCTTGTGCTGGACTATTTTTCTGAGACCTAACTGTTGGCCCTTGAGACACTGATATATTTAATTGGATTGTGAAACATGACAGAAGCTCATTTTTCAGACTTTAATCTTGGGGAGTTTCCAATGTGTACGCAGAAAGAGTTGTAATTCTCAGTAGTTCCAGAGGCCTAACAGATTCTAAGATCATTAACATTATGTTCTTTATGGCAGAGGGTGTGACCATAAATTATGTTGGTACGAGCTTGAATAGAACTTTATGGGCTGAATTCTGCTGAGGCCCTCAAACCTTGTGCTCTTACAGTTGTAAGCAAGGATGGAGGAACTAATAAAAAGGAGAAATTTCAACATTAGTGCAATTTGTCAATAGGATCTGATAGTTCAGTGGAATTGAAGCTCCCTCAAATTACTTTTTGTTTTAATTCTGTTCAATGGCAGTTTAACTTTTTTTAAATCTGTGGTTTTATTTATGCTATTTTTTTTTCTTTTGAAACGTTTGTAAGTCGCTTTCTGATTCTATGCACAAGTAGAAATATTTGTGCTCCTAATTGCTTTTTGAAAAATAGATCTTTCCTATTCATGTGTAGTATAAATATTTCCCTCTTCAGGATGGAGTCTGATTTCAGATTGTGTTTTCATAGAGGGTAAAGATTAGTGCCTCCTTATTGGTGTTGCTCATATCCTCGCTCTGTACATTTTATTGTAAGTGCTAGAAGATGCTTCTCAAAGACTGAGTTCTGGAATTGGAAAGTCAAGTTTCCATAAGCTGAGGGAAATCAAAACTCCACTTCTACATGGAGTCTTAGTGGTTAGACCCTGCATTTGCATTTGCCTTGACCCAGACCACTCATTCTGATGCTTAATTTAGAAACTTTCAAAATCAGTTTAAAATATTTTATTTATAGGCTTCATATCCTTCTCTCTCTTTTTAAAACTATTATCACTGGGTGGCTATGATGAGAGGAGCATTGTGAAAGACATCTCTGTTAGCTGCAGAGATGGCTGCTCCTCCTTGCTCTGCTGTGCCAGCACCACGTGGCTGCAGAACTTCACGTTTTGCCAGGTGCATTAGGCTGCTGTCTGTCAGACTGCTCCTCTCATCCACTGAACTCACAGCACTCTGCAGGGCCAAATTAGATTTGTGTGAAATGGTAGCTGAGCCAGCAGCACTGTGTAGCTCCAAGTGACCACGTTAATTAGGAACCAAACCATAAAGAGTAGCATCTCTGCAAGGAGAATGCTGGCATGCTAACTACATCTGTGGCAAATTGAATTAAGAGAAATCCCATTATCTTGCTTGGGATTCTGCTTTTCACTGACAACATGTGTCAGTGTTACTGCAGGTCAGTTACTGCAGAGATGTTTCATTACTGTAAAAGGGTCTCTTGGAACACTGCACAGAGACAAAACAACTAAACAAAACTCCTATGAATGATAGTAAGAATATGATTTAAAGTTGAACTAAAGAAGTGGTTTACTTATTTTCCTCTCTGCCTTGCTCAGGTGAGGTGACAGAGTCATCAAAGCACATGGAGTGTTCATAATTTTGATGCTGTATCTAAACACCTTTGCTGACATGCTGTTGTCAAGCTAATACCAGTGAGCTCTTTCAGAGACAAGTATTTGTCATAGTACTTATAACTTTGTCTTGCTCTGGGGCTTGTTTTTAGCAGTTTATAAACATGTTCATGTGAACCAAGTATATTCAATCATATATGTATCTCTTCTTTTATAATCTTTCATGATTTTCTGCAAAAAATACAGAAGCCATTACATTTTCAGTTCCACAAATGAGCTAAAAACTTGGGAGTGAAGTACAGGCACAGAAATAGAAGCACATGTAAAAGTTCCTTATGTACAATGATCCTGGGGTTAGGGGTAGATAGAAGCAAACACAAACATGGAGTTATCTCTTTGTACCTCTTCTAAATTGGAATCTTTTTTTCAGTTTGGTGGCAAGATCTGATGATAGAGTTACATATTTAGCTAGGCTTTGGCACTGACTTTTTCCTATACAGATTAAGAGAATTATTAGATTTTAAGCATGTAGTGTTGATGTTTTAAACATTAAGAATAATGTACTTATTAAAACATTAAACACATTAGAACAAAAATATCCTAATAGGGACATAAGCTTGGATATCAAGTACTTTGTCTCGCTGAATTTTAATTAGGAATTTTCCCTAAAGCTTTACCAATGAAAAAGACCCTGATATATAATTTGCATTTTTGCATAAAAATAACTAAGAAGTCTAGTAAACCAGTCATATTATTCCAGATATTTTACCTTTTCAGACTGCTTCTTCCACAGAACATCTTCCACTGTTTACCTTCCTCCACAGAACTTCAATTGAGTTCATGACATAAACTTTAGCAGTTACCTTCTGTTCTTCCTCATCTTACATTCTGTTCAAATATGCTCTGGTGTTTTACTTCCCTCACTTTTGATTTAAAGGAGAAGAATTATCATAATTTCATCCATAAGAAAGCAAACCCTTTCCACCCTCCTGGTAGGCTCCTACTGAATCAGTGTGGTAGGTTCTCTATTTCTTTCTGTCACTTCAACCCCAGCACGGACTCACAACTGGGACAAACCTGGCACTGAGATTCTCCAGCCATCATAAGTGCCATTATATTTATTTTCCTTTATATGCAGGGAATATTAAATCACAAAAATACCAGATTGAGAGCACAAAACCCCACAGAACAAAGCCCCTCCTTTTAAGCCTGATTCTGAAGGATGAGGTGTTAAGAACAAGATGTGATAGCCAGGGGTGTTTGCCAGTTGCTGTTATGCAGCAATCTTTTGGGTGCATTGCTGTGCTGAGTACTGCACACCATGTACCATTCAATAGTGGGTACATGACAACATTGGAGCTCTTTTCTTATCTTGACTGGGGTTTTTTTTGGTTCCTGTGATCAGCTAATGATCATCTCAGGAAGTGCTGCTCTAAGAACTAGAAATTGTATTGGACATGATGTCTGTGTGTGTATATGCAGGTTCAGAATAATCACCCTGGTACCTACAGGAAACCCAATTTCCCAAGACCAGCCAGGAGTACTTTGTAAGTGGCAGGTGTCATGACCTATGCACATCTGAACTATGTAAAGGTTAATTGTATTCCACTCCACTGCAGCTATGGTTACATTTGTGGGACTTGGTGCTTAATGCTGCTTTTTTGCTGATGTGTTACTGTAGAGATGAATTATATGAATGCAGAATTAAAATTATTCACATCAATTACAATAAGTTATTATACTTAAAAAGTAGAGATAGGAAACATATTTGTTATAAATGATTCTGAATAGAATACTTTTTGGTTTGCAAATATTTCAGTAAATGATCTTTATTTTCTGATAGTGCATTTTTTTATTTTTTAATATTTTCTTGCTTGTCCGGACAGCTAATTTTCAACCTATGGATTGTGATTAGTAAACTTTGACTGTTTCTCACAGTCCAAAAAGGTCCATATTCTTCTTATGAGGTGACACCAGAGCTGGGTGCAGCATTGCAGGTGGGGTCTTACCAGAGCAGAGGTGCAGAAACCCCTCCCTCAGTTGCAGCTCACAGTGCTCTAAATGCAGCCCAGGACAGGTTTGGGCTGCAGGTCATGTTGAGCTTCTGGTCAACCAACACCCCCAAGTCCTTCTCCTCAGGCCTGACTTTAATCCATTCTCTTCCCAGCATGTATTTGTGCTTTTTGTTTACACTTTCTTTTGTTATAGCAACAGTCTCAAAAACCTCCCTGCCTGAGAATGTATTTTAGTGGTACACTTGGAAAATCATGAAGGCAAAAGAGCAGCTACCTGTGGAGATAATAACCATGATCAAAAGGAGCTGTACTTAGAGCAGACAGGTGCTATTGTTAGGTGTACATGTGGCTCTGCCTTCCAGAATCTCTGTGTGTGCTTTTCCCTAAGGAAAGGTTGTCTTTTGTCTTAGTCACTGCATTGATAATTACCAGTCATCCAGTTATGTGATGTGAATATCAGAGCTCACTCCTGAGATCATGCTGCGACTACACGTTCACTTGGACACCTAAATTACCACAGCCTGGGTCATGACTACTGTAAGTTTTTGTATATTAGGGAGAAAATATACAAGGACATGGAATGAGCAGAACTGGCTGGCAGCAGTGAGAGGCCTTGGAGCATCCTTACAGGGAGCAGCTGTTTGTGGCTTTGCTCATTTACAGTTCTGCTACCAAAATTCCCCTCTCTCTTTCTGTTGCTGATTGGAAAGAGTTATTGTTGCTAAGGTCATTACAGAATCATTGTGAGCTGAATGGGAGCCAGGTCCAAGCCATCTAATTGTGTGTTAGTGCTGAAGAGATGAGCCCTGAGGCCCTGAATCTGTCCTTACTTACCAAACAGCTGCTGGTATTCCCCCCAGCTCAATGTGAAACCCTGCACATGGAGCTTAGGGGAGCAGTGGGATTCATCTTAGGGTGCAGGGTGTACCCTGGCACTTCTGCTGCAGCAATTCTGTTACTGACACAGCAGTGGGATCTAAACTGAAATCTAAACTAAAACAAGAAATCAGACTTTTTCCTACTTATTTCGCAGCTTAGGGACCAGCTTAAACTCAGAACTTTCCCTCATTCTGTGATTGAATTTGTCACATTTCTTGAAGGATGCTGGTGGCTGCTCCACTGCAAGTCATGCCTCCAAACTTTATGGAGTTTGCCCCTCAGCTTTCTTCATAGGCTTGTGGACTCCTCATGAACACAGAATTTGTTAGAAAGAGCAATGTTCCCTTGTCAGAAAGCTACAATGTCAACAAATATTAAATCTTTCAAATGTTGTTTTTCAAGGACACACCAGAGAGAATGAGGAGTGTATAACAAAACCAAACAAGTTGTCAAACTGATAGGAATCTTGAGAATTGCAGTTCCAGCCTTGAAATGGTGCATAGAGTCTGCCAGGTGTTCTCTGCCCTGGTTTTGTTACCTACACAGCCAAATTGTGAAGGTATCTGAGCTCAGTGGTAACGCTTCAGCATAAGACTCACAATCATCCTTCATCCTGTAACACTGAGGAGCAACTTTGGCATCAGCTTGCTTAGTCTTACATCCCAGATGCAGGAATGTGTTCTTGCAGGATACCTTACAGCAAAAGTGTGGAGCTTGCCATTGTGCTGGAAACACACATTCCTGCTGATTTTCCAGGAGCATTATAAGTTATGCAGTCACTATAATGAGTATCATCATCTGCCATGTCCTGCATGGGATGGAGCTTGGATGTTGTGAAACATTGCAGGTTTGCAATGGAATAAGTGTAGACTCATAATGTGTTTAATTGGGTGATCTAAATCCCCAGTTCCCCTAAGTTTTCATAAATTAATTCGCATCCTTTCTATAGCAGATCAAAACTCATTCCCTTTGCTTTGATTACACCCCTCTCAGTCTAGGAGCAATGAAGTAGACTTTTGCAGAGATGAGAAAAGGCTTGAATGCAGTGAGTTGCTTCTGATTGCAGAAAAATGTTAAACTGGCTGATCTCCAAAGGATCAAATTCTGACCTCAGCTGCTGTGGGTTGCAACTCGTGCACCACCACTGGCTCTCCTGGATTTACTCCTGCCTTTCTCTGGTGTGCATGAGAACAGCTAGGGCCCTTCTGTGTTTGATGTGGCTCTGTTGGGGTGATTTGTGCAATTTAAGATGGCTGATGGCTGCTGGCTCACCATTCATTTTCTGTATCAGGCAATCCAGGATTCTGTGGCATTCTAGTCACGACATGTAACAGAACCCCAAAGACAGATTATGCAGTCACACCGATGAAAATTGATTACTAAGCACTCAATGAGTCATCTGCCTCAGGAAGTAACTACTTCAATCTATTATTGTCGATGTCCTGATGGGTCAACCAGGACGTGAAAAGGAATTTGCATTAAATTGATTTGAGTGTTTTTTCTAGAAATAACATCACTCAATCAAAGGAAACATTCAGACAGAGCTAGAGAGAACTGACTGAATTTGATTTGGGAAGGCAAAGCAGCAAGGGATGAGCAGGCTGATCCAGATAAAAATATAAATGGGATTTAGAGCACCATAAATCTCACATTTCAGAATGGAGAGTTGGAACAATTCTTAACAATTTCTGCAATGCGGATTGTGCTGCACATTTTGGAAATTGTTTATTTGCTTATTGATCTGTGTGTGTACATATCTATATGCACACATCACCCAGTCATGTGAACAGTGTGTTTATGCAAATATTGTGCTTAAATATGCACTCACCATCACCAGTTGCCAGCAGGTAACAGACCAGCATGGCCAGGTTCCAGTTCTCCCAGGTGACTTTGCTGCACTGCACTCATATTAAAACTGGAGAGTGGAATTTTTTCCTTCTCAGAGCTGAAGATTTTCAGAGTGAGCAGCACACCACTCAATAGAATTCAATAAGGGATGAATCATAGGGAAATGTCACTTCCTTCTCATCAGTCTTAGTCTTAAAGTGATTCATCCTCCCACTCTCGTGCTTGTAGTATGGGGTAGGTGTTCTGGCACCTGAAATTGTAGTGAGTTTCTGCTATCATGCTATTCCAAATAGCTTTGTAACTTCTTCCAAGATTACTGCTCATCATTTGAGGGTCCAATTAAAACTTCACACTTTAAAGAATTTGCTCCTTACTGGATATATGATTTGTGAATTTGTCTCTTATTGATTTTTATACAGTCAGTCTTTATATCAATTCCAATAAGTTCTATCTGAGTAATGATTTTTTAATTTGGTCTAAGAAATTACAGGAAGATCTTTTCAAAAAATGACTATTAACTTGATCTCTTTCAGTTTTTGGCTTTCCAGTCTGATGCTGTGATAGCTGAGGACAAATATAATTATCATTGTTTCGGAGAGTTGAGACTCTTGGAAGTGTCTCAATCTGGAGCCCCCAAAACTGTGGGATTCACAATCACTGTCATAGCTGAAACTGGCTTTAATAAATGAGGCTTAACCCTGAAGCAAGGAGGAAAAGGACAGGGAAGGATGTTGGAAAGGCATATGCTAATCCACTATTGAAACTGCACAAGAACCAGCTCAGTGTGCTGGATACAGGATGAGCAAAATCTCTTAGAGAATAGAGGAAGGACCACAATCACAATTTCCTCTGAATAATCTATAAATGTCATCTCCTTCTTTAGCAGATTTGTGCTTATCCTTCCTCTGTCAGACGGGTCCAAAAACAGCAGAGAAACTGCCCAGTAAGAGAGAGGATTAGAGAGCTGCCCACTAATTCAATTCACTATTGTTTGCTCAAAAGACCAAATTATATCACATTTCTCATTAGGAACCTGAAGAGCTTTTTGAAAAGGATTGTACCCTCTGTATATGTTACATAACTAAATAGCAAGGTATTCCTCTCTGGGTCATAATGTATATATATTGAATATACAGAAATATGCACTTTATTGAACAAAACCTGTGTTACTTTAGCAGTCAGGAGCCTAGGAGGTAGCAAAAAGGGATAGTGCTCTTGCCAGATAAATCCTCCAGCAGTAATATTCACATTTTTCTGACAAAACCAAAACATACCAATTGGAAAAACTGATGCCTTGGTGGCATATATTGCTATTCAGTAAGAAGGAAAAAAGAAAGTGCAAATTTAAAAGTGTTTCTCCTGTTCTAGCTTTATTTCACTCTTCATTTGTTCTGGTAATAGAATAAATATGCTCTTCTCTCCCCCATTCTAACTGCAGGTGCTTATGCTTCTCCTTCAGGCAGTTAATTGGTTGATATTGATGAAGATGCAGCAGTAATAGAATCTTTATATTTTCTTCTAATTTACACATCTGTGAGATTAAGGTTCAGTCCCAGGCATGTGCATGGGGAATTGGAGTTCTGTGTTTTGACAACACTGTGAACATATCCAACAGTAATTAAGTATTTGGGGATAAGTGGAAAGTCAGTGTCAAGCTGATCAAAATGTATGGTGGGCCTGAGATTACTGCATAGTTCTGCAAAGATAAACATTAACATTGCTGCTATTAATTGCCATATCTGCATGGCTTCATTTCCCCTAAACTGTGACATGTTACATGAGCTGAAGTTCCTCTCTAATGGTGTTGCCAAACAGCCAAGTCTGCAGTGTCTATTAGTTATAAATAGTAGTTATTGAAGGAAGATCCTAGAGAAAGCCTTGTAATTCCATTTTGTGCTAAGTGTTTTACCAATCTGTAACTGGAGACAGTGTCTCTCTGGCATTGCCTAATGTGTGTTAAAAACAGCCTGTGAGCCCAAGAGCCCAACACTGTATGAAGTTAACAGGATAATAATCACTTCTGAAACATTCCCCTGCGTGGAGTTAATTTGGGAAAACAGGAAAAAAGGAAATAGTAATGGTTCTTTCCTACACTGGTGAGCCCAAAAGTGCATCTGCATTAATGTTTCAATCTGGCTCAGAAGAGGAACCTCCTGAGTGTCCCTGTTGATCATGTTTAGGTTTGCCTTGGAGGATGAACTTGGAGTGAACTCTGATTTTATTCCAATGAAACTGGACTGAAAATGTGACCTAGAAATGTGCCTGATTCACTCCAAATGCTGATGAGCATTAAATCTGTGGGACCAGCATAATTTATCCAAAGTAAATTTCTGACACCTGTAGTGCAGTGTTGAATTCCTACAGTACCTGCTCATGGAGGGGTACCATGGGCTTCACAGACACTTATGTCCCAGTTCAGCAAAAGAATTATGTACATGGCTACTGTTAAGATATTTTTGATGTACAGTGGTTGCTGGTTTAGGTTCCTGGCAAGAATTAGAATGTACAAGAGGCAAAATGAAAAATGCTTAAATTTTACCAGAGAATGATAAGGGATCAAGGCAGACAGTAATCTAAGACTGAGCACAAACTCCAAGATGGAACATAGGCATTGATCTGTTCCTATAAATAACATGGATGAGAGGCCTGAAGTACCTTGAACATAACAGCAAAACTTTTAAATTATAACCCTGGTCTCAAAAAAGAAAAAAAAAAAAAAAGAAAGAAAAAGGTCGATGAAGCTTCTTAATCCAAGAGGTAACATGATCAAAATGAATTTCAGGACAGCTAAGTCAGGTCAGAACACTACAAACTGCTTGAGTCTGACAGACTGAAATGCAAGTAGGTCAAGCAGGAGGACAGAGATGCAGGGAAAGAAGAGTCCTCACTGAGATTGGGACTGGGAATTTTGATTTTCCTGTATTTCCTGAGTTTAAAAAGCTGATAATCAAGATAAATATTGACTTGTGGGAGAATTTACAGTCAAATACCTCTGTAAAAGCATTGTCTTGCCACCTTTACTGAAGAGATCTAATACACCACAGAATTACTGTAAGAATTATAAGTGTAACTGTAAGTGCACAGGGAAGGGTGGGCAGCTCTCTGCCCTCCTCAGCCAAAGAGGGAAAATGAGAAAACTTCCCACAGTCAAGGAGCATCATCCCTGCACTGCAGTCTGTGTAAGAGCAAACTGCCTTAAGTGCATGTGCTTAAAGTCAGACACCATCTGAAAATTCTGCTCTTGTATCTGGGGACAACACAAAGGCAGCCAGATACTCTTCCCCCAAAATAGTATTTTTTTAAAAAAATCACACTCTTGTATCTCATTTACTGTGAAATTCCTTCAAGGTTTTGCCCAGCTTGTGCTTGTGGGAGCATAACTTCAATCACATCCCTCTGCCTGCACACTTTTATTGTGGCTGGCACATCCCTTAATGCAATAGACTTCTTTAATGAAGAGAGCATGAAACTTGCACAATAACAAATCTATCATGCAAGAATTGATACTTCAAAATTATGCTCACTTGTATTTACAAGAATAAAATTGCCCATGGATAAGTGAAGATTGCTAGCTGAAGATTGGCTGATAAATCACAAGAATTAATATTTTTGTTATGATTATTTTTAAAATAAGTAAGTGGTTGGGAAAGCGTCTGGCTCCAAGAAGGCAATTCTTCATTGAAAAATGGGCTACAAGCGTTTTTATGGCATATTCTTTGTGGAAAATTTTATTTCCCAGTTATCTATACTGAAACACAACTGAACCCAACCAGAATAATCTCATGAACCATCTTGCAGATCCTGTCCCACTGAAGGGTCATAATTAACAGATCTATTAGCATCAAAGTCAAAGAAATTGAATAAAAGAGAAGCTTGGTCAATATCTGAAGTGTTAGGACTAAATGTATACAAATTGTTACAGTTAGTTTTGATATGGAGAGTTTGATAATGTTGGAACAATAAATTACTCAAAACAAATGAATTTATTGTTCCCTGATATAAGTAATGTAATTAGAAGAGCATAACCATGACTTTTATAATTGCTAGAGTATGAGCTGGGATAGGAATGCTGATGAATTTTAAATTATGTAATTTGAAACCAACAAGCAGGGGTATGACTTTACATGATTCCTGAAATAAAACATTATTTAGATTCTGTCATTAAGTGTGCACAGGTTCTGTCCAGTCAAGTTAATAAAATCATCAGCTACCTGATGTCAGTAAGTGCATTGCATTTATAAACAGAAATAAAAATAGAAAGCAGACTGGAGATATAAAATAGGATGACGCAAACTATCCTAAATTTGCTTGCCCTCTGGCTTATATAAAAATATGGCCAACCTTCATATAGCCCCATATATAGCTCAGGAGTTCCTGCAGCCCCTGGGAAACTGCCAGCAGGGGCAGGGGAGCGGAACAGAACTGGCAGATCCTTCAGGAGATTTTCCAGAGCCCTTGAACCACAGGGGGAAGGAATTGGGCAAGAGGCTGGCATGGCTGAGCTGAGACTGCTGGGCAAAATGAAGGGTGAGGTGCACAGGCAGTGGGAGCAAGGACACAGATCCTGGGAAGGGCACGGGATGGACATGAACTTCACTAGGAAAGCAAAGAGTAACAGGAGAGGCTTCTGCAGGTGTGTTGGACCATTGAAAACCGTTTGTAAGGACAGTGCAGAAGGCAATTTTCCTCAATGAATTACAGCTGTACTGAAGCTGTACTAGAAGTGGAAACAGCCTTGCCTGTCCCATGAGGATGGGGGTTGTAGAAGAGTGGGTTAGCTGCTCATCAGCTAGTTGGAGTCTGCTGGATTTTAGGATGGAGGCTGCTGGCAGGGACCTGTGGTTGTGCAAGGCACAGACAAGGTAAGAAGATGCTGTGTGAGGGACAGACAGGGTTGGGTGGCTGGGTTAGGGACAGCTTTGGTTAGCCAGTCATGCAGAGGGAAGGAGTCAGTGCTTTGTGGAGCTGCCAGTGAGGAAAGGAGTCAGAGTTACCTGAGATAAGGCATGAAATGTTTTTAATAAAGGGCTGGTGATGATGCCAGTTGTGTCTGTCTCAACATAATTGCAACATTGGGCAGAAGGGGAATATCAGGGACAGCACATGCCCCATCCCCTGCTCCATGAGCAGCCCTGGCAAACAAACAGCCATGGATGAAGAGAGGTTTGGGCTACGCAACTCCTGTGCCTTCACTGACAACCTCTCCCTGAACTTCTGGGGTGAATGGACCACAGGGCAGGGATGGCAGAGCCCCATGTGAGTGGGGATCAGGCTGATGACTCCCGAGGAACACGGGCACACCCAAATCTGTGAGATTGGCACCTGGGGACAAACACCTCACAGCCCTGGGGGAATCATGGAGTTGCCAAGCCACTCTCCAGGACCTTTGAGGAGTCATGGTGGGCAGGGGAAGTCTCTGGTGACTGGAAAAAGGGAAACGTTGCACCTCTTTGAGAGGGGGGCAAAGGGCTATGAGCTCTGCCTGGGAAGAGCATGGAACAGATCTTTCTAGAAGCTGTGCTAAGGCATAGATCTCCCTTCTTGGCAGGAGGATTTAGAAGCCTAAGAAATAATACAAATTAAATACAAATCAAACAAATATCTTAGACCAAATTATTTATTTTTTCATTAGGACATTATCAGTTCAAAAACAAATGCAAATTATTATGAAATTGTTCGCATATTACCTGGGTTCCAAATAGCTGAAGTCTTTCTTATCAATTTATATGATTCCTTTTCACAGATTTAAGATTTTTGAGATTTTTTGCTATTATGAACCAAGTGACTGTCATATTGTGCTTTTGGGTTTGTTGTTTATTTTTTCCCCAGTCTCACCTTAATGCCGAATTATCGGGTTCAATATTGTCTTCCATGTTTAATTTTTCTGGTTTTGTAGCTCACAGATTTATATATTTTTTCAGTCCCCTTTCTCAGGGAGGGGAAATTCGGAAGTTCAAGGCAAGCTGGTTTTGTAGTTTTTTTCCCTAAAGTATGAAAAGCTTTAGCCAATACCTCATTGTTATTTTACAGATTTTTTTAAATTTTTTTTGAGGCTGATAACAGGTAACAATTTCCACGTTACATGAAAGGAGACAATTTAATCTATTGGTGAGACCATTCCAAATTCAACAGGTCACAGTAATTTGTTGTTTGTTGTTTCACAGAAAAACTATGAAAAATATCTTGATACTAAAGAATAGGTCTTCAAAGTCACTTTGTACCTTAGCAAGGAGGATAAATAATGATAAATTGTATGTCTTACTAGAGGCAGTATAGCAGTGCTTGATACTGTCTTGATTTTTGCAGATGTTTTTCCTATTAAAATCTAGAATATATGGCTCCAGTAAACATATGGAAGTAGTTAATTTACTCTCTTCATACAGAAAGAAATCTGTAAATAAGTCTCTAATGCATGCACTACATTGTTTTAGAACAATCCCACAACTTTTTGGGAATACAGCTCTTCTAGTAAATATTCTAGTAGGTAAATATTTACAGTAAATGAACATGTAGTATGTGCCAGTAAATAAACAAATAACACAGGAATAATAACCTTAATAGTGCCATGATGATGGAAAAAAAGGGAATAATCATTTAACCTTTCATAAGAATTTTCTGAAATTGTACATAAACTTTTCTTATGTTAAGTTTTCCCTTTAAATAGCCCCTTTTTGTGTTAATTTTCCTCTGAAATGTCTGCTTTTTACAGGTCCCTTGAGTAATATTCTGTTCTGGCAGTCATAGTTTGAAAACAATGCTTTGCTAACAGAGTCACTGAGGCAAGGAGCAGAGAGTGACCAGAGGGCTTGACCACACCAAACTGCCAACATGGCAAATACATTCAATCATTTTTAATTAAATTATTAGAATCTTCCTTTGACTGTCTATAAAAAGTGGCACAAAGTTCCTGAACGGAAACGTTTCTGTGGAATATTCATTCCAGTGCAGTTATAAATAGATTGCCCTGTGGGTTTCAGAGCACGCAGATGTCACTAGGTAGAAAAGAGCTGCAAGAGCTCTGAAACATAGGAAGAAATGAGATTTTGTAACACTCTTGAGACTCATGGATACAAAAAAGAAGTATAGGTTAAAAAAAAAAAAAAGAGACTAAGCCAAACTTTTTTAACAGTATAGGCATCTGCTTGAAATACTAAATTTGCCTTAATGTAAAATAATGGACATTTTAATGTGGTCTTATAATTTAAGGCTTTCCTATGTAGTGCCTGTCTGCCTTGCAATATCTTTACAAGCAAAGCTCAAAGGAAGCAAGGGCAAGCACAGCATTGTCAAGGGAAGGGCTGGTGTAGAGCAGCTGAGCTGGAGGAGAGGTGGTGATGCTGCCACCACCCCCAGAGCACTGCAGGAGATGAAAGCAGAGCTAAAGTCCCTGTCCTATACTATTATCTTAACCATAGCAGTAAAAATGGTTTACCTGCTATTTATGAGCTTGCAGGGCTACTTCTTGCAATGATTAATGGTAAGCAGCTGATTCCCTTTCCCTTCCAAGCACTCATTAAGCATCTGAGAGTCAGTTTCTGCAAAGACATGGCTGTTAATGACCTCACAGCTTTTAGCCCTTCAGGCTCAGAAATATTGTCTATGAGATTGCCTCAAAACTTTAGTACTGGTGTATGAGGTTTTGTTTTTGTGAGGCTTCTGGCTGTACATCCAGTTTCCTTTCTCTGATTTTGCAGGTTCAGAATTTTGTTCTGGCTGTATGGAGTTATTAATGTTTTACTTCTGAACAGGAACACTTGTAGTGTTCTCTAGGTAGTTAATGAAAAGTCATCAATGCATTTGAATATCTAGAGTTCAGAAGCTTGCTGTCAACATATGTGTGGGGGTAAGTGATATTGTGAATAAAACAAGACTATTACTGTCTCCTGTGATGTTACACTTAAAGGAATTAATTTGCAACTTACTGGACAGGCCTGAATTTGTCCAAATTTTGAAGGGACTGATTTGCAGGGTAAAGTTAGTTTTGATGAGTAAAATAAATGAAAATACTTTGAAGACTCTACTTCTATGGCAAGAATGTGCTATGGAAAGTAATGTGATTTAATTAATTAAGATAGGAAACAAATTGTTCTTTCCTGGCTGATTTCTTCAATATGCTTTCATCTCCTTGATACTTCAGGTCAGGTAGTTTATATCTATATAGAATATTCAGAGGGATGCTTTCCATCCTGGTGAAAAAGGTGCTTTGTTGTAGAAGAGGCAGTGGGAAATGGAAATGTACCAGTGTAGTTAATCTGTCTCAGCAGATTTGTTCAGGTAACATAGGAGGTTGTCAAATCTCCTGTCATCCTTTGGGCTAAAACACTTAATAGTTGAGTCTGGACCTATTAAGGTGATGGGGGAATTCTGGATTTCACAGTGTGGTGGTAGGAATCCTGAGGGGAGGGAATATTTCCAGAGATGCCCAGAGGATATGTGGAACAAAGGAATGAATAAAGATATCAATATGTTATTATCAAGACAAAATCCCTTTGCTTTGTGTTCATTGAAACTTCACAGAAAAATCTCTTTTAGAGCAGCTCATGTTGACATTTTCTCCCTTGATAAAGGCAGGGCATCTCCATAACCTGCAGAGAAGTGTGGCAGCAATGCTTTGCTCCCCTCTTGGTGGCTGGGCAGGCAATGGGTTTTTATCCAGCTTTGTGAGACTCCGTGCATCACCTCTAGCAGCAAGGTAATTTTTCTCAAAATTCAGAGACAAACACTGCAAATAGGTTGATTTTACTGTTTGTGGTATGGCTCTGATGAAACAAGAATGATTCACACTTCATCTGCACCCTTGCATTTTAATTCAGCATTCTATTGTAGAGCTCACTGACTGAGTTTTCAGTAGCCAGTTGAAATTGAGAGAGAATATTTTTAGTTCTAGTGTGAGCAGAGAAGAAGAAATAGATGAGGACAAAAACTTGAAAGTAGGTGAGTTATCACACGTTCCTGAGGTTTTCTCTTTTCTGTTAGCAGTAAAAAATATTTTATCAAGAGATATAATGCCTCTTTAGCAAGTCCTGTCAGAAAGTTCTTAGTTTAATTTTGCTGTCTGAATAAGACTAAGGATTATATGCAGTGGCAATATTAATACATGTGCCACAGGTTAAAATAGACTCCAGGTTATTTTGGTGTGTTTATGCAGAGAATGGACTGGGAAAATTGTTAGTCTTCTCCATTTATTTATTGAATATTTATTGTAAGCACAGAAAAGAGAAATACTTTGATTGAAAATCAGTTATTAACTTGCTGAATGTTCCTGGCAAACCTTTAAAAAAACTACAGCTTCAAGGTTGTTGGTGCATCACTTTGAAAATAATTTTTTTTTTTTTTTTTTTAATAGAAGAGAGATCCTCTTATTCAAGTTTTCATGTCTAGAAGGTCTTTTAAACACATTGCAGAATTAACTCAGTGCAATGTGATTTAAATCCTCTGCTGTGGTATTCCTTCTGCAAGAAAAGCTTGAGATAAACAAATGAAATGTTGGAAAAGCATTGTTGAAAAGGAATGTTGGAGCTATCTCTGTACTCTGAAATTTGCAGAATGTAATATATTTCTTCTGAATTATTTGAAAATCTCTGTGAAGGAGAATAATGGCATCTTTCTTAGCTCTATATTTTTGTCTTTTAATCTGCTCCCGTTCTTCCAGAGCCTTTCAATATCCTATTTTCTTATGGGATATGAGATAACCCTGGACTAGAGCAGTGTCCAGGGTGGGGTTCATGTGGCCAAAAGCAGCTGCCCAGATGCCATTTACAGTCAGGAGGGTCATTAGAGGCACTTGCCTCACCTGGGAGAGGACAGGCCAAATATGAACTGATTCTTTAAGAAGTGCAGTTATGTTGAGCTGTGAAGAGCCCCTGTTCTGGTGAGCTGAGCTGTCCATGCCTGCACAGCTCATGTCCAATGCTAAGTGAAACAAATCCTCCCCTGCTCAGGTGACAACTCTGTTATCTTGTCTGGGAAGTTCTCTGAACATGAACTTCAGCCTCATGTGGGTGGCCAGAAGAGGCTCTCTAGGCTGTATTGAGGGAGAAGGTTTTATTTCTGCTCTTTTCCTAGAATATGAATTTCACTCCATCTTCTGGGATTTGCTGCACCTGGAAAAGGTTAATCCATATAGTTGAAGATTAAGTTGACTTTAAGAGTTTATTTTCAAATTTTGCAAAGAAATGAGGAATATGATGCTATGTTCATTTAGAAATGCATTCTTATTAATCCAAATCAAAAAAGGAGGAGGTACTTTTTGATTTCATTTTGTATTCTGTCTTGCATAGATCCACAATTCTAATCTTCTCCATGAAAAATCAGATCTCTTAGGAAAAGTGATTATTTAATTTGTGCTTTTCCTCCATTGTGCTGCCATCCCCTTTAGAATGCTAAAGATTTTTAATGGCATAAATTACTTAACTGGTATTGTATAAGAAGAATAAGAAAAATATCAAGTTGCAGTGGGATTTGAAGCTTTTCTTTTTCAAGAACTGATTATGGATAATCCAAAAGTATGGTTTGAACAGCCTTCATTAGAGCCTCAGCAATCTGAACCAAGGCAACAGAATGATTCTTAAATTGTTTTCATCAGTTTAGGACTGTTAGATGTTTTTAGCTCTTTTCTTTTGGCATCCATCTGTCAGTAACATTCTCCTTCTGGCTAGCCACAGCAAAGCACCATTATAATTTCATTATATGCTAGGACAGAGGGGAAAATTGAGTCTGTGGTACTTATTTTTAAGATATCCTTCAAAACCTTGGTGCTTCTGATAGCCCTTATGTCATATGTCAAACATATTTATGCCTCGGGTAATGTAATGCAGGGATTGTGAAAGTGAAGAGGAGGAATTGAAGTTTTAACATATATCATAATAGTAACATAAACATTAATTTATTATTCAGGAGGAAAGATGAAGTTTTATCACTTATATCAAATAGGAGATATTAGAAAATGAGGCAAGGAAATCAGCTAGTGAGAAGAACTGGAAATGCTGGTTATTTATGGATATTTAGAACACCCTGCTCTGATGAGCAGAATGTGGGAAGAGATAGATACAGAGACTTCTTATAATTGCAATGATCAAAAGAGTAGCCAAAGGTGCTGGCAATGCTGTTGTGCAACCAGGAGGTTCATGAGCTCCTCACCTTCCTGCTGGAAAGGGATGTCCATGGCCCAATATCTGCTTGAAACATTTTGCAGTCAGTTTTCAGAATTTCAGGAATAAAGGGTTAAAGGGAGGCTTGTGGATTGCATTTTGGTGGTTAAAGGTGAAATTGCAAAAGTAAAAGGTGGGGTTAATTAGAAAGTTTCTGATGCAGAAAAGGTGGAGAGAGATAAGAGCAAATTTAAAGTATTGGACTTAATAAAGGAACACTTAATAGCCTTGGGTTAATGATATGGATACTGTGTGAGAAGATTTTCAAGAACTGGCAGATCCCAAGAGACTTTCTAGCAAGGCCACAGACACTGGCTGTCCTTATGAGAAGGTCAGCTAAACCATGAACTCTTCAAGGGCTTAAGCCACAAGTAGGAATTGTGTAGAAAGTGGAAAGTAGGTCAAATGGCTGAGTGACTGTCAAAGGGTACAAAACTGAGTAAGGAAAATATGAGAAGTTAAGAAGAACCAATGACCCAGGAGCATAAAGTAGTAGAAGAAAACACTCTTCATGTCAATAACAAGGAATTTGTTATTTTTCTCTTGGCAGGGAAGGCAGCAGATACTGCCCAGAAGGTTGAAATCTACTTTTTGCCTTGGTTTTCAGCAAAATGTTTTCCAATCATGACCAAAACTAATATAAAAAAAGTCATGATCCTAACCTGATCTGCATGGCTTCTACCTAGTGGATATTTTAAAGATCCTTAAGTTGGCAGACATCTTCTCTAGGGCATTTAGAGCACTAGTTAGAAAATCTTGGAGCCACTTGTAGCTGTGTGTGGAAACTTGGAGAGAGTGACTGAGGTTCCAGCAGCCACAAGTGGAGTTCTAGAGCAGCTTTATGGACAGATGAAGGATCTTTTTCACACTATTGATGAGGATCTGCTTGGCTGAAGGTGTGGGTGTTTATTCCACATGCAGAAATTAGTGATTTTATTCTCCTTCCCCCTGCTGCATCCTTTCTGTGCTGGGCAGAGATGGGGAAACTTCATGTGAGATACCCTGTCCTAAAAGCTGTGTAATTGCAGATTAGCATCATCCAGAACAGGGTGTGTTTAGAGTGTGTTTGGTACTGCTGGTGTTGGTAACCTACTGTCTCAAAGTTGTTCTTCCTAACACCTCCTGTCACAGCCTTTAAAGTCTGTAGCAAAAATTATTTCAATTTTAGATTAAATTGTTCTTTTAAGGAGAGAATGTGGAGGCAAGAAAAATAAACTTGTAGGGGAAATTATGAATTTTAGCCTAATCATGAAAATAGAACTGGAGGTACTCAGATCATTCAGTACCTTGGGACTCATCTATCTCTGACTTGTAGGATTTTTTTTTCAAATTGGCTTTTAGCAGGTGAATGCTGCCAATTTACATCAGCAGCAGGCCATCCTTTTGTTCATATGAATGCAAAGGTTTTTGCATGGATATAGGTGTTGATGTGTGAAAGCTTCTATTCCTTTCAGAAACAAAACCCAGACTCATCCCCAAAACTGTCACATTTCATGTATGTTTGGTTCTTTAGAATATTTTCATTATAAAATTCCCCCCAAGTATTCTGTTATCAAAATTAAATTGCATTTGATTGTCATCAGGTTAAGTCCTGAGGGAGAAACACCAATTCAAATGTACCCTGTTAAAGCACTGTAATGGGTCTCTAACATAGATCCTGCTGATTTTACCTACAATAACTCAAATTACTTCTTTTATTGCTCTATCTAGCAAATGTTTTATGTAAAAAATGTTGCCTTTATATTGCTTTTTTAATTTAATTTGTTTTATCTCTTAACCCTTAAGAGCTCCTGTCCCAGGAAGCGTATCTTGCTCAGAGTCCCTTGACTGGCAGAGTGGTAAACACAAATGTTTTTCTGTTGAAGCCAGACCAACTTACATTTGTATTTATCTATTGTCCATCTTTTGTCAGTGGTGTAGCTGAAATACAGACAAATAGTGAATAAAACATTCTTTTCTATAAAAATGTTAGTGAAGACTTCAGAATTAAAATAGCATTCTTGGCAACTGTCTTTCCCAGAAAACTATTTTGAGAATGAGTTACAGAGTGATAATTAGATATTGAAATGCGCCCAGTTTCACATTTCAGTGCTCCTTTCCAATTAGAATGGCATTAGAGTGAAAGTGTAGCTATATAATTGTATGAAGAATAGATCCAATTTTCTCAATGTCACTGCAATATCACCTTTCTGTAGTAATGGTACTGAATGATTACACATATCATTTAGTAATAGTATTTTACCCATTTCACAGAGGGATCTTTTTTATTATTTTTTTAGGTGGACATGCAATCAGATTGTAAATGAGCACATAGAGAAGAGGCCATGCTATGTCCAAATGTGTCAGTGCAAATGGTGCTGCATTCTGAGCTGCAGGCAGTGACAGGGCACTGCTAACACCAGCATCTGCAGGCAAAGTGTGCCTTAACTGGCTTTTTAATGGTCAGAAAAAGCAATTGCAAAAGCCTCTTAGCCCACAAGTTAAAAGATCTTTACACTGTCTGTTTGGTTTGCTGTTGCATGTTGCATACTGCTGGGAGCCAGGAAAAAGCAGCCTTGAAGCCTTGGGTTTCTCAGGCTGCAGCAGGACAAGAAAATATAACAATGATGCTGTGTATCTCGTGATGGTTTGCAGAAAGTGTGTTTTCAAAGAGGTGTTGGCTTCTTGGACCAATGAGTCTTTTCTGTTTTGTATGGCACCAACTACCCTATATATGTGTAGTGTTTCTTTAAATAAAGCTCTGTTCTGCTTCTCCATTACACAAAGAACTATGTTGCATTATCCGTTTTGCTGCTCTCCTATAACCAAAATGCAACAGCATGTAACTGCAGAATTATTTCTGGTAGAGGTTTAGGAATAAATAGTGCCATTAGCCTTGCTGGTTAGCAGGCATTTTGTATTTTGTATTCATCCTTCCCTCCTGGTCTCTATCGTTCCATCTTCCTGTGGAGCAGAGCAGGCTGTGAAATGGATAACCCCTGTGAGAAGGCACTGCTGCAGAACTCAAATCAATCATGCCAAATGCTACCTGAAATATTTCTTATAGGTCATGATTGGAAATTTATCCAGCAATTTCCATTTCAATGGCAACTGCTAGAAGCAGACTGTATAGAAATATTGTGTTTAGGCTTTGAGGTACATCCCTCAGGACTCTGGAAAACACAGGTTCTTTAGTTTATAAATATTAGTCCAGCAGTGTATTGCACAGTTGTAGATACATTTTCAGCTTAATCAGAGGCACCTGAGCAGGTTCAATTTGATGCAATGTTTGTTTGGTGGTACTTCAAGATCTGGACAGCCAGGGATCTTTTGCTTTAACAGTATATTGAGATTTAACTTTGTGCCTAAGCTGTTAGATAAGAGTTTTCCACATTTCTGTGGTATATATTTCTCTCTGGTCTTACCTACTTCTCATGCCTTCTTTTTAACTGCACAGATTTACTTGAGACAGAAACAGTCTCTAATTGTGTGAGTGCTTGTTTCTAGAACTGCCATGGTACTTCTGAAAATGTTCTATCTCAATTTTAATTCTTATTCTTCTGTTGGATCTCAAATGCCACTGAAATAAGCCAGGTGTGAAGGCTGCCCTGGCTATACCCCAAATTTCTAAAATAATCCTTTGGCTAGTCCTGCATATGCTTCATTCATTTAAAAGTTCCCTGAAGTCATATCCTGTGTTATCATTACAAAACAAATGGCCCGTTTCTGGTAGCATTTTGATGAACCAAATTTTAAATTAAAAAAAGGTCATATTACATTTTTAAGTGAGGACTTCAAAAAGTGGTTTTTGCCTGTGTCTGGTGAGTTGTTTGAAAGGCCTAAGAATGCCTAATGGGTCTTCTAGGTTTCAATTCCAAAGATATCTGTAAATGATATGTCATTATTTTCTCTAATTATGAATGTAATAAACTAAGAGGATTCTGAAGGATGTTTTCAGAAAATAATGGTCCTTAGTTTTTAAGAAGCTGAAATAATTAAAAGAAGATAATTCTTAGCTCTAGGGTGTAATGATACAACAAAATTAGGCGGAAAAAAAAAAAAAAGATTGCTAATTTTTTTAAAAAATTGCATTTTAAAAATCCAAGGAATTAAAATTAACATTCCATGCAGCTGCTGTTGAGGCTTTACACAATAGCAGATTGAGAGCAAAAGATGTATTGTCTGCATAACAATACCTGCATGAATTTTTTACTTCTTCTATTGTGATTAGTGACTTGCTTTATCTATCTTTTTGGGTTGGGTTTTCTTTGTTTTAATTGTGATCATTACAAAGAAAAATGTAATCTATCCAATTGGAAATAGCAGCAGGGTTCTGACATCATTAATGTTTTATTTGCTTATGATATTGAGAAACAAAACATTTTAAAAGAAGAGTGTACTCAGTCTGTTGTAAATTCCAAAAGAAAATATTTTGATCATGGAAGTTTTCCACCTTGGTGTCTAACTGAAACCTGGTGTATGATTGTGCCAAATTCATATTAAATACCGTAGAATACATACATCAATTTTTATTTTTCCAGTCACTGAAAAATTCTAATGGAGATATCCTGGAGATTCCTTTTATTTGTGGAAATAAAATTACCATTCGTTTCAGTCAAGACAAACTTGGTACTTCTTTGGATCTTTGGAAATGCTGTGTCAGAAGCAAGGATGTCAAAGTGTGTCATTGTGCTGCTGCCAGAAGTAATCCTTGTACTGATCATTGTAGACATCCTTGAACTCAGCAGCAAAAAGGACAGATGGCCAGTGAAGGGGACTGACTGACTTGAACAAATTGAAACCTCTCAAGACTCTCTGTGTCGATTTGGTTTTTATTTTTATGGTCATATTTTCTGTCATTTGTGATGGAAATGAGGAGTGCAAACCAGCCAGAATATAGTGATGTGTCATGGGCCACCAGAGTAATGGAGTTTACAGTACATAAATTGTCCTTTGTGTAACAAGGGATTTTCCCAGATAAAGAATAGGTGTGGGTGTGTTATCAGGCTCTGCACACTGCTTTTGTTTGCCAGAGTTAATACAGGCTTGGAAATTCTATTCATCAGCATTTCCCCCCAGTGGAGCCTGTCCAATATGCTTTACCTTAATGTATTCCAAACATCTGCATTCAAATAATTTATTCATAGGCTGAAATGTCTAATCCCAGTCTGGGGTTGAGAGATGTTTTCTTGGTCACCCAGAGTTAATCTGGGACGGTGCGGGCAGGTCACACGGCGCCGTCCTTCCGCACGCAGCCTCGGCAGCAAAGGCTTGTTAGTCATTTCCTCAAAGAGCAGGTAGAGGCAGCAGTCTGTGTGGATGGATTGAGAGTCAGCTAATGGACAGCAAGTACCTGCTCCAACACATTAATTCCCTTCCCTGTCAGGCTGCATCATTGTGGAGTGTGCATGATGGGAAGCAAGGTCCCATCGCACGATGGCACCTGCTGCTTTTCCATCTGCCGAGCGCAATAGCTCCTTTGATTGCCCATTTTTCAGCCTAATGACTTTATTCCTTTTCTTTTTGCAAAGTTTTTACATTTTTATTGTTATTTTGATCGGCATGGTTTGTAGGGTTTTTTTTTCATTTCCTCTTCTCCAACAGGCACTTGGAGCGTTGTTAAAAGAATAACAAAATAATATTCCGAACCTGTGCCCGCATTCTGTGTGCCCCAAGTGTTGTGTTTCATAATTTATTCTGATAAAGTTGTCATGGTGATAATGTCTCTTGAGAATGCAAGTGCCATGTGCCTGGCTGATTACAGGAAACAGCTCAGATGGTACATAAACTGGTAAATATTGAACCCATGGGCAATAGCATTGGCTGTATTTTGTCCATTTATTTATTTATTCAATGTAGCTCTGGTCAGCTTGATTATGGAAAGAGTGTGGCAATTCATATTTTACTTTCTGTACACTTAGATTTATGAGGATGGGAGACAGGCTTCTGCTGTGTTTTTGGTTTTCCTTTTTTTAAATCCAGTGACATAAATGTTGGCAGAGATCCCTGAAATAGCCTTTGAGTTCCATCTAAAGCTGTTGATTTGGCTGGATTAGTCAGAGCACCAGATCATTAATACACATCGAACATCTGTCAAAAATAGAATTTTCAATTAACAGATGTATCATCTGTAAATTGTGACTTCAGATTTTGTGTGAGAGAAATGCCTTTAGGATTCCTGATAAATGCTGATTTTATTAAATTCAAATATGAAGATAAAAGGTACACTTCTAAATATGATTCTCTTCCTTCAAGAAGAAAACAGAATCGTGCTTTTCATTAAAAACATTGATTATGATATTATCAAAGCATGCTGGGGTACTCCTTGGAGTTCTAGGAAAAATCTGTAAGTGGTGAATTTTAAAAGGACACACTCCAACAGAGAAAGTTTAGGCTATGATATATCTTTTTTTCTTGAGCATTTGTTGTGCAGTGTGGTCTTCAATCTGCATTTGAGAAATGCCAGGGAATAGCAATCTTCACACAAATGTTAACTATAAAATACTGAAATATTGCAGTTCTTTGTGTTTTTCCATGATAATTTGTTTGCTTCTGTTAAGTGATTTAGTAAGGCATCAACTACATTGAAGTGTAAGACTTTGTGAGTGGGGGGGTCTGCTGCACCTGACTTCCAGTGGAGTTTTAAAAACTATTTCTCACTTCTAATTGTAGAGAGAGAGTTTTAGAAATAGCCCTAAAGCACTTAGTGACTGATCTTTACACAGTGCCCTTTAAACATCTGGGGAAGAACCCTTCCCTGCAGACAGAAATGTAAGGCCTGACTCCTACATTGGAGTGATGTCTGTAAATGTTCTGATGAGTTTTCAACAAGGTCCATCACTTACCCACATCAAAATGGGGTCATAAAGGGGCACGGGACTGTTTGGAGATCCCCTGAGCAGATGGGAAGCGGTGTTAGGGTCGTGTTTTAACCTGTGCTGTGTGCAGGAGCCAAGGAGAGAGCTGCTGGCCAAAAGCAGAGGAGCTGGTGGCCTTGCAGGTGGGAGCAGCCTGGTCACCACGGTGGCCCTGGCATGGCAGGGATGTGCCAGGAGCACAGGTGGCTCAGGGACATGGCTGATGTGGGACCTGCCTAGGCCTGCACCTGCTGTTTGTGTGAGTTCAACAAACCACAGCAGGACAATGGGTTTTCCAGGTGATCCCTGTCCAGCAGGGCAGCACAGGGATGCCACAGATGTGGCACTGGAGTCTTTGAAGGGCATGTCAGTATGAGCACAAACTGCAGAGTTGTGTGATGCACATCCCAGAGGCAGCACTCCCTGCTTCTAGTAGATCCTGTATTTCCAGGAAGGGTCTAGATTGAGAACTTTCTGCAACTTTCATTGATAATGACAACTCTCCTAGTAAGCAATAACTTACCTGTTAATATAAAATTTGTACCGGGGGCCCTGTCCCAGTCCTGATTGGAGGCTGTTTAGCGTGGTTCCTGGCCAAGAGTGGGGCCTGGATGCACAAATCCAGTTGATCCCTATGATTTGCATCTCTGTGCACAGTTTTGGGAATGGAGACTGGATGTCCTGGGCTCTACCCTTCTGCTTCTGTGTGGCAGAGTGACTGAGATGTCACAGCAATCACAGCTCTAAGGCACTCAGCAGTGCCTGCAGGATCACAGAAGTGATGCAGAGCAGGAGGTGTGTGCCCTTGGACAGAAACAGCCCTGCTGAGCTCAGGGCTTGAGGAGACACATTTACTGTGCCCCAGCAGGTGCTGCCAGGCAGGCACATGCTCTCATCCAGGGCTGTATCCTCGAGTGCTCTCACTCAGCTGCTGCACCATCCCCATAAATCCTGAGATGAGCCAGCTCCCCACTAGTGTTACCACAGCTCTGAAACTCTGCTCTAGGGAGGGCTGGAGCTGTGCAGCACAGATGTATCACACAACCAGCACAGAGTGCCTTATGTATGACTACACAGTTCAAATGCAAATTCTTTGGAACACTGTGGCAGGATTATATTGCAGAATGATGCGAGAAGATAATGAAAAGAGAGGAGGAGCAAGGAACTGAATTTAGGAAATAGAAGGCTTCTAAGTAAATGTGAAAAGTGACTTCGTAATAGGAATGTGAGACTTGACCCTAAAAGCTCTCTCTGTGTTTTCCTTTGTTTTGAACATGAGCCTGAGAGGGTTCACTTCTTGACCACCAGCTCTGGCACTGGAATATGTACTTGGAACAGGCAATTCCCTCCTCCTTTACTGAGCAGAGCCAGACTTTATAGATCACTCATACCCTCCAATGTTGTCTCTTTGCCACATCTCATGCCATGCTGCATCAGGACAGTCACCTGACTACCTGTTCTAATGCAAATTTCCAATCCCTCATCTAAAGAAAAACACTTTGATTTGGTGCATCATCATGGGAGGACATGGGCTGCAGGCCTTGGCTGCAGGCTACACCTCTCATGGAATGCAAAGCTCTCCACCTCTGCTGTGGGAACCTGAAGGGCTGGCAGACCCTCAGGTCTCTTGTTATTTCCCAAGGCATGGAAGCCTGGGAGGCTCATTTTAACAATCTCTTAATTCCTCCTGCTAAAATTCACCATCCCTCTGCCAGGGCTGAGGGTGAAAGGCAGTTGTTCAGGATCCCGATTACAACTTTGTTTTGTTTAAATTAATACATTTCCCTTTTTAAAGCCAAAATATTGACTTCTAATGGATAATTCTCTTCTTGATTTATGACATAATTACCAATTTCTCTCTAGAAATTTGGCATTTCTATTTTGAAGATATACAGTTTTCAACAGCCCTTTCCTATATTGGTCAGGTCAGTAAACCTTTCATGAATGGCAAGGTTTTTCATACATTTGGAAATGAAACAAAGTCTCTCATATTTAAATGTTAAATGGAAGCCACATCTTTTGCCCTCCCAAGATGTCAGTCACAAACTCCCAATGGAGTAGGATTTTTTCAACAGGGCTATTATTTCACCTATGTCTGTGCAAGAACAAATTGATTCACAACTCTGAGCTAATGTACAAGAGGGGGAAATTAACTGCTTCTGCAAGTCATGAAATTGTTATAAAAATCCCCCCAAAAACGGAAACTTATTATAAAGTCAGTGTGAAAAGATTCAGTCCCTGACACTTCTCTGTTTCTTGTGAGAACTTGCAGTATATTTAGCTCTTTGACAAGGTTACACATTACACCTAAAAAGAAAGGGGAAGGAAACACTCCACACTGCAGACAAAGCCTGGAATTATCTTTAATAGGTGAAAGATGGCTGTGACCCCAGCTCAGTGCTGTGATGGAGAGCTGCTGGTGTGACAGCTCCTTTCTGCACTCTCACATACAATGAGACAGATGGAAGCAGCATGTCATTCTCCTTCTTCCCATTCTGCAGGAATCAGACAGATTCAAACTTGGTAAAAGCAGAGTGAGATGCTTTCAATGTACTTTCAACTTACACCATTTGAAAGGCTCAAATTTCTGTGTTATCTGAACACCATTGACAGAAAAACGAGAAAAGGGGGAAAAGCTGATACATTTCTTCCTACAAATGATCCAAAATGCTGGAGTTCACATTTTTATTTTTTTGTGTTCAGCTGAAAGTTTGAGCATAGCTCTGTACAGTTTTTTTCCACAGAGAAAAGAAGGAAGGGAATAGTCACTGAAGATCCAGAAGATGTATGAAGTAAAAAAAGAAAAAAACCAAAAAACCAAATCCATCATTCTCTTTCAGCCTTTTTTTCTAGGAAGGGTCTGCCCTCCAGTGAAACCCCTTCCCACCTCTCCCAACTTTTAAATGCATTTTGCTGTAAGTCCTAACCAAGAACTATGATCAATAGAAGAGAGATGCCAAAGAGGCTGGTCAAGAAAACAGCCCAGTTGCCAAAACACACTGTCTTGATTCTTAAAGACCTGTGGCAATGTTAACAACAGTTGTGAGAGCTCTGGTAACATGCTAATTAAAAGACCATGAAATCAGTTTGGAACCAGGATCTGCATATGTTAAAATCAGTGAAAGTTTAATCAGTTTGAAAGTAGAGTCAGAAAGTTTTGAGGGCTTAAATTTATTTTTAAAGAGAACTTAAAGTAAGTGGCCCTGAACTGATGTGTGTGTGACAATAGAATCAAAGAATCACAGGCACTGCTTAGTTACACACCATGTACTCAGTTCAAGTGGCACCTCTCTTGTGGGCTGGTTTATGAGCTGAGCTTTTGCTCTTCTGTAGTTTAAACCTTTTGGTCTTGAAGCTCTTGCTTGGTGTTTGAATCAATTCAGTCAGTGTTGTAGATTTGCACACACTGTTCCCAGCAAGTTTCTAGGAGATTTTGAAACCCAGAGCAGATGTCCCCTTCCTCTAATAAGACATTTTGATTTTAAGTGGTCATAGCAACAAAATGCCCTTCTTGGCCTTTTTGAAGAATACCTCGATGGGAAAAGCATTTTAATTAAGAAAATATACTAATTAGCTACCACCTGAAGTGAAGATAGGAGTTTCACTTCATTAGCAAGGCTGGGTGTGTTGGAGAAACTCACCTGGCAACAAGGGGACTAATTTTTCAGGCTATTTTCAATATTTCTCTTCCTGCAGGGAGAAAACAATCTTAATTAAAACCTGTGAAAAGCAGGGCATTTTTAGCTGCTAATCTACAGAAGTTTGAATAAGTCAAAAGAGGAAAAGGCACCTTCTGGCAAATAGTGCCTATAGATGGCTGCCAGTGAGCCTGCACTTAGCAACAGGAGCTTTTTTTATAAGGCTGAGAGAGGCTGTTGTACTGCTGGAGCTGCAGGGTCCTTCTGAGCTGAGGCTTGGGGTCAGTGGTGTTCATGAGCATGTGTCCCCTGACCCAGACCCTTCCATCCATTAAACCCTTCCATCCCATACAATCTGTACTACAGACTATTTGTATGCCTGTCAGAAATAATCTGTGCAGCTAAACTCAGAGTTTCATGGTCCCATGTGCAGTCTGTGTGTACATCTCAGGGTTTTTCTGCCTAATTCCAACATCCCTCTGCCTTTGCCCCCAGCTTTTTTTTTTTTTTTTTTTTTTTCCCCCGCTATTTTCAGATATTCATGAAAGACAGAGGAAGAAAAGAAGTTTGTTTTCAGTACTGAATGCTTGATCTGTGGCCTTTGCTCTCCCAGTCTCTTGTAGTGCCACTCACACCCAGCCTGGGGCATGGCTCAAGCTCCATTCACCATCCTGCCTCCAAGGGGATCCAGTGCACTGTGAGCTCATTCAGGGCCATTCTTCCATCTCAATAGCTCCACTTGGTGCCTGCCCCCACATCAGCTTGGATTTTTTCACTCGTGTGGGTTTCAATAATTTGTGTTGGTGGGATTTCTGTGCCTCCCCCTTTTTTGTCAATTAGAAGTACTTGGTTGTCCTTGCCAGCCAAACAAGCCCATTCCAGTGAGTGACATGGGTTTTGGTCCAAAGTCACCATGTTTTGACAGGACTTGCTGCTGGATTAGAGGGCTTGGCAGCATTTCAGCTTGTTAAGAAGCCTACTTAAAAATCTGCACTTTGTTAATTTTGAATTGAGGGGTGGTCTTTAAACATTGACTTCCTGTTGCAGGTAATGAGGGTCACAGAGGCTGGAGCAGCTCAGGAGCAGCCAAGGCAGGTGGCCTTGATTTGAGTCCATTTCAAGCTTGGGGAACCTCAAGACTGGACTAGAGGAGAACCAGAATTCCCCTGTGTTCTACCCTACTTAAATTAATTCCAAATCTTCCAAATTAATAATTTTCTAATAGAATATAGTGATGATGTAGTTGATGCTCATCTAACACAATCCTTTCCTTTTCCTCTTTTCATCAGTATTACTTTCAGAATTGGCAGCAATTTAGATGTCTGGAAGAAATATAAATAAGAACATCCTTATTATGTGGGTGACAACTGAGTCAGATTTTTTGGCAATGCTATTTATAGTAAAGCTCTTAAAATTGTTCAATTAATGTAAATACTTCAAACTGCTGGTCTGATATATTTTCTCTATTTAAAGAGGAAAAAATAGGATTTTTTTTTTTAAGCATCAGTCAAATGAAGCCAGATGCATAGGCATTGCAGAAAAAAACAATTATGACTTTTTTTGTGCATTGTGGATTCTGTCTTCAACAAATACCTGCTAGAGCCAAGCAGTGTGGCACTTTGGCCCTTAGCCAGCCAACCCTTAATACTTTAAAATCTAGCTCAGAATACTCTTAGTAGTAGCATACAGCAACTTCTTCATGGTTTCTATTGAAGGTGTTAAAATGGTATTTATTGTAAATGCCATATCTGACTAAGTTGTACAGTTCTTTTTGCTTCCAGAACAGTGTTGATACTATAACTTCACCATTGTTCTGTATTTGAGGCTGATGTAAAAATATTTTGGTGTAAATTCATCTCCATCTGTGGAGGAATGCTCTGAGGGATCCAATGTTTAATGTTGACATCCAAGTTGTCCAAGGTCCCTCAGAGCAGATGGTGAGCAAGCAGCTTTTCCCATTATCCTGCATTCCTGAGAGGTGATTCCATGCCCACGTTTTTGCTCATTGATAGAGACAGGACAGCCTGCTGTGTGTCCCTGTCAGCCAGACAGGATCCTAAGGAATTGTTTGCTTGGTGGGATGTGCACCAGGAGCACACACATCTCGGGCAAATGGGGCCACTGGGTCCAGCAGCCCCAGCCTAAGATGCTCCATCAGCACCAGCAGTTCAGATGTCCTTGCCAGACCAGGAAAACACTCCAGTGCAATCCTTGGAACTCCCAAAGCATTCACAAGGACACAAACCCTTTGGAATGGTGATGAGTGGGGAGAGCAGAGTCTCTACTTGGTGCAGCAAGAAAAGAGCTGTGCTGCTTTCTTCCTTCAGAGGAACTTATGTTCATCCCCACTCACAGGAATGAATAAATAACTATTGGAATAATTACCTGAGTATTGGAGACAGGGCTGCCTGGGTGATACTCTGTGCCCTTAAATCAGCTGGTTTTGCTTACCAAGCAATTGAAATCTTTTACAGGCATAAAATACAAAGCCTGTTTGAAATAAGCAAGTCACTGAATTACTCCACATGAGTAATTTTGTTTCACTGAAAATAATACAGCTTTGCTGGAAGCTCATGTTGGAATTTAGAAGAATATTAGCATAAATTGCTTGAAAAATATCCCTGCTCTTACCTTATTTCTTCTCTCTGTTCTTGCCATTTCCATATCTTAGCATAAACACTTGTGAGCACAAATTTTCAGTATTTTGAGTGAAGCAAGGTTTATGAGGCAGGTTAATATCTTTTATTTGCCTAACTGATATAGTTAGGGGAGATCAGGCAGACTTTTTTGGCATACAATTCCTCAGATCATTGGAGATCATCTTGAGCTCTTGAAATCCTGTTTGTTTTCTTTTAAATATGTCACTCTAATAAAAAGATATTAAATATCTAAACAAATACTTTGTTTAGATCCTTAGACTCTAACAACATTATCATTTTAATACATCGTAATTGTATATGAATAATACATTCTAGACAAATTATCCTCAGTTTTCATGTACAACATATTGTCTGGAAGGCAGAGAAAGTGCAAACTAACCTAATTTATTCTCCCTCAGTGGAAAAGTAGTGCTATGTGCTAGGTAGATTCTTACTCAAATTTTTTTTTCTATAGACAATAACCAGCCTATTTTCTCTATCTGTGAGAGTCTTCAGAAGTTAAATAAAATTTAACTATCCATTCAGAAACACCCTGGCTGTGGATGCCTCATGATTCTCCAGTTGGCCTCAATCATAAGATTTTTATCTTATAAAATATCATATTGTGCTATCATGAACCAAACCCCTGTCCACAGTCAGGGAGGGTTAAAGCTGCAGGTGGCATTGTTTCCAAATTTGCCCAGACTATTAAATTTACAGTGAATGGTTGTGAAGCACAGCCAAATAGAGTGGGCAGCAAGATTCCAACAGTGTCCAGGGCTTCAGCTAAAAGATGGCCAGAGCCAAAATCCACTGACACAGAGCTGTGACTTAGGGTCTGAGAACCATGACTTGGGGTAAAGCAGAAACTACTGCATGCTTCTAAGAGCCAATTCCAAGGCATGAATTAGTCAGTATTGTCAATAAACTCGTTACTGAGCTGTCATTACAAAGTCATGCACCTATTTTTAAAAAAAGATATATAATACACATCTTTAAAGGATTTCCTGTTGTTGCACATACATGCTGTCTTTTGTTCTGGTCACAGAAATTCTCTAATCATGAGGTCTAAGTGTGGTGTTAATAAAGAGACTTGGTAGTTTTTGTCTAAACATTGCTTAGATTATTGACTGTTGTAAAATGGGACCATTTGGAAAGGTATTACTCTTTTAGGGTGACTACTAAATTAAAGCTCTTACAGAGAGATGCATTAATACACTTTTCTGTATTGGTCCAAGTCTTCTTGTGATGGAGGTGAAGGCAGAGTGAGCACCTCTCACAGTGGGATGGATTTGGTGTGTGATGGGTGAGCCCAGTTTGCATTTTCTTATTGCCTCAAACTTGCCTTGATCATTTTTCTTTTTCCTTATACATAAACCTCAAAGAAATCACGTGGCCATCCTGAGGACAGAGAAAGTGTCAATAAAATAAACATGATTATGACAGATATTGTATCAAAATTCAGTATGCTAGATAGGTAGTGATCAGCTAGCTGTGTGGGAACTCCAGGATTTATCCACCCTTTCAGGCAGAAAATAGTTTTGTTTTTTTTTAAATCAAAAACGTTCAACTGGTTGGACTGGTTGTAGAGTGATGCCATTGGAACAATTTCAAATGGACACTGCCTCCTTAAATTCTATAGAAGGGTATTTGCAGGTTTGTAAGATCTGATGGTGCAGTACAACCATTTTATTTGGTGACTGGCTGTATTAATCTGAGGACTCAGCTTGATGATGATTCAGTTCAGGATCACTGTTAATCTAATGGTTTTTATTGACTCCATTTCAATTTTGACCTTTGCTTGTATCATCTAATTTAATTTTAGTAAAAGTTTACAGTAGAGACTGTAGCAATATATTAGATATTAAGTTATCTCCTTTTTTAAAAAAGCCTGTGAGATACAGATAGAACCAGTTATTCTTCCAACACAGCAGCTTGAATGAAAACTTCAAAGATCTAAACAAATGAGGCAAGGAACGTGAGGGCTACTTGGATTGTCACAGGATGTATAACTTGGTGTACTGGGTTACCAGATCAGAGACTTTCTGTCCAAATCCAGTGTGTTAGAAAATGCCTTCTGTGGCCACAGAGCTAAATTAGAAGTTCTTAGGATTTATGGGGGGCTTAGAAAGATGTAAATCAGATTTACAAAACTTATTTCCAGCTGTAATTACTTCATGAAACCAAGTGCTACAGTACTGCACCTAGGCAACAATGCCAAATGAACAGGGCAGAATGAACACACAAGAGAGAATGACACATAGGAGATAAGTAGGAATAATTTGTTTGCAGACTTTGTTTCATGATCCTGTAACATATTTATCATGGAAAAAGCAGAGGGATTTCAAAGCAGCAATTCTGGGCACTCCTCCAGAATTAAGTGCAGCTGTTTATGCCTTAAAGTCAATTATTTTTCTTGTTTGTGCTCCAATCATTCATTATTTGTAGATGCCACAAAGCAATCCGTGAAGTGCTGACAGAACAAACATTATTCCCTGTAGAGATTTTAAAAATATTTATTATAAGCCTAAAGTTTGCATGAGGTAGTTCTAGGAACTCAGCAGCACTGAAGGTGGAAAGGGTAGCAATGTGTGAATTTAAAGTATTTTAGCACTATTAAAAATCAAAGCCTTATTTATTTTTAAAATCACTTAGTTAATGTTTTCCCTTTTCTCCTGGCACATGTTACTGTTGGGATGAATCACTTAATGATGGGCTGAGTCAGTGTGAATGTGCAGCATTGAGAGCATGTCAAGTTAATATTTCAAATAATTATTTATTTCTGTCAGTATAGTGGTACAAATACCTTTGTCCTCTGATACTCACCTGCCTGCCACTGGATCTTCACCTTGAGGATTTCAGGAGTGGGTTAATTATGAATAGAGGGCAGATATGATCCTGGGCTACAATGAAAAAATGCTCACAACAATCACTATGGTTTTTAATTTAATATTGTGAGCTTTGAGTAGCCTGAGTAAAAGCCCAAGACATACACATTTTTACAGGCATTAATCCAAAAAAGTTGTGTTAGACTTCTTGCCTGAAATGTCCACTCAGTTCCATAGAATGTACAGGAAAAAACAATTGGATGCCACTTGATGAGTAGTTTATATTATAGCAGCACCTCTGTCTTCTGTAATTGGAGTAGAGTGTCTGTAACAGGGAGATGAAACTCTCCTTGTAGCATCTTGTGGGACTGGCTGGCTGAATGATGCAAAGGATGAAATCTCTCTGTTTTGTTTCCTGCTGCCTCTAGTTCTGTAAAAGCAGAGGGAAACAGGGGGGATAAATAGTCTGGTTATGTTGTGCCTATTAAAATTTACAGCTCTTTGTACTGGAAGAGAGAAGAAATTCACAAGCACAAGGGCCAGAGCCTCTAGTGGGACAGGAATAGCTTTGAATTGTATAAGAAATGAGAAGAGGAGAGGATGGTACAAGAATAAACCAGAAAAAAATAATGGGGAGAAGGAGGAAATATGTCCAGTAATAGAGAAACGTGTAAGAGAATAAAGGGGACAGCAGGGAAAGTCCTGTTTTCTACTTGACTGTCTGTGTTTTGGGTGCAGACTGCTTTCATGCAGTAAGGCCCTAGCATTTAGAATTAGAGTTCAGTAGGACTTAAGGCAGCTCATATTTGAAAATATATATTATAAACCCAGTCCTTCTTTCCTATTCCAATTTTGATTATTTCAAAAGAGAGACTGTTCTTGCTGTTCATTTGGGTATGAGACAAGCAGAAATTCTTTACTGGAGTAATCAGTAGTTCATCAGTAGCACTGAAAGAACCTTTTTCAACTTCTATTTTTCAATGTAAATGAGGCAAGATGCAGATGAAACAAAATGAGTGTGAGAGGAGTAAGAGCCTGAACTCTCTGCCCTTGAAGAGGCAGAGTGAGAGTGGCCTTGCCCTCCCATCTCTGCCAGTGCCTAAATCCCTGTGAGCTGTGAGACAGTGGCAACCACTGGCCACATCTGGGCTTTTGGTTTGGCTCTTCTTTTGGTATTTTAGTCTCCTGAATCTGTTTTTAAGGGGAGGCTGGTGTTTGCTTTTGAAAGGGGCAGCAAAAGGCTGAATTCCATGCAAAGAACAAAATGTGTGCTGAGGCAAACTGTGACTGGTGCAGGAGAGGCAGCTCTGCTTCCCAATGCAAAATCCAGGACACATGCCCAAGGTCCTTCATTTTCTATCTCTTACTATTCAAGTAGATAATGTACTAAAAGGGAAATGTACCAAAATGGTAAACAAAGGTGGATTGCATGTTTTCTGGAGAATTATTCCATTAACAACCAGCATATTCAGCTTTGAAAATGAGCTTTGCACAGGGACAGCTACTGCCCCTGGGAATTTTCTTGCAGTTGAAACCAGCTTACTTTTGTATTGATTAAAATGTTGTTTAAGGCATTTTGGAAAGATGAGAATTCAGAGGACAGTTTAATAATTTAACCACCCAGCTTAGTCCTCTCTATCCTCACAAATTCCAAAAAAGAAATACCCATAAAATACAAGTCTGAGAAATGTCATTACAGCATTGGCTTATATAAATTGCTTGAAGCAGCAATGTCAGTCTAAGGATGAGTGATTGCTCTGTAGACAAGTGTTTTCATGACTGAAATAAAGAGATGCTGGGGGCTGAAGCACCTGCAAAGTGATGGGTGGATTGAGGACTTTGATGTCAGCCTGAGTCTGGGACATGCCCAGGAATCATAAATGATGTAGCCATGTAAAGTGAAGGATTACAGCAGCACTCAACCTTTGCAGACCATGGACAGGGTACCACTTATTGTAATAATTCACATTAAAAATGTATTTCTACTTTTCACCCACTATGAACATTAATGTGGGTGTAAAAATATCAGCAAATTAACACCTAAAAATGTAATTCAGAGCAGTCTGTAGGGAGAGAAGTGCTGCTGCCTTCTCTCTGCCCATAGCATAGAGATAAATTTGAATCCTGTTTTGATCCCATAACTGTTAACCTATCACTTTTCACAAGTGCTAGTTTCATTTAGAAATAACTAGTCTTGAGGAAAAAGAAAAAAAAAAATGAGCCCCCCCAAAAAACCACTATCAATTCATCCAACTGATTGGTTGAGATAGTAGCAATGTTCATCAAACACAAATACTGATTCTGTTTTCTGACAAGTTAAAAGCACAGAGGCTGTGGATAATTCTGTTTATGCTTTACTTTCAAATAAGTACAATCCAAATAACTTATATGAATCAAATTCTGACCTCAGTCCACACAAACTGAAAATATTCAGCAATCTAAGAAGAGCAATTACAGGTATATGCTAGTGTGAGGGGAGATTTTGGCCAGGTATATCTGTAGAACTATAAAAAAAAAAAGGGATCAAAGTGATTTAAGTCATACTCAGCCTGTGCTTAGGTAAGCTCATCCCATAGTTTCTCTACATACTCTGAAGGTCTCAAGCAAAAGATAAAGCACAGAATGCCAGTTTTACCTCTGAATTCTCTGATCTGGTTGCCAGTGTCATAATGACCTGAACATCATTTAGGCTGAAAAGAGGGGAGTTTTGTGTATGTTAGTCTCTTGTGGAATTATATCATGCATTAGATACAACATTCTAGATGTGCAGCAATCTATCTATTTTTATAGAGGTGGTAACATTAATTTTAGTGTTAGCCTTTGGTATGACATAGACTTTGTCTTCATTATTCTGAAATATAGTTGGAACCCCCCCCCTCCCAAATCCATTTATGTTTTCAATTTGCTTTGAACTATTTTTCAACAACTCAGGTCAAGACCTAATTTCTGCAGCAATCTTCAATGTATTTTATTGTTCACCAGTGACTTGTACGTGATTAAGGAATCCATCAGGAAAATTCTCTTTTTATTCTTTCTGTAACATCTCTTCCCAATGTCTAACTTGCAATATTTTTATTTTATTTCTTTAGTATTGGGCCTGAAATAAAATTTGAGGATGAAAAATTGATGCTTTACTTCATAAATCTGTAAGATCATTTCAAATACCTCCTTGGTAATTTGGCATTTTGTTACACAACACTATATTTCAATCTTATGCATATGCAAAAACTCATTCAAGTGTTTGCAATACAGTGTCTGCTGGAGTTCTAATAAGGCACTACTGTTTGTTCTTAAGCTTAAGAATCCTGCCAAAAGTATTCAAGCTGGCAAACTTCCAAGTGACCTAATTCACAAATTCATCTGTTCTCAAGTACACTTATTTAAAGAAATACTTATATATATATACATGTATTTATGCCTGCATATGCACATGTGCATGTCTCAAACACAGAAACCAATCAGTTTCTTGAGGCTTAAAATGGGATATCTGTGATACAAGGAATGGACTGTGTGCTGATTTCAACTCTCTTGATGCCATCATACCCATTCAGTCCAAAGAAACCTCACTGCAAGGTTATGACACACTTTACTGACCAACTGCTGGCTTGTTTGATGATGTGAGCAAGCAGGAGTGTCTTTAGACTGATGACTCACTCAGGGTAATCATGATGGCAAAAGTTTTTTCATGGGCTAAAACTCAGCACAAAGAGCTCAGGGAATTTATTTATGGGTTAGTTACTTTTGGTAGCAGCAGTGGTTCAGGAATTCAGGAACCATAATTACTTGTTAAAGCAATTAATGCATTTTGGACCCCACTTAGGAGGTTGCTGAATCCATGTGGATAAAGGCATGATAGTTTTGGAAGCTGTGCCACACACAGCCAAAAACAAGCCCAGCATTGCCTTGGGAATGCTGGCACTGCCTGAGACACCAGAGAAATTCATCATCACCTTCTCTTTTCCAAGTTCAGGAGATTTTATATGTTTATGCCTTCATGGTGTCAGAATCAGTTTTAGCAGTCTTTTGCCTTTCCTTCCCATTTGGAGCTCCTGTTGCCCAGGCACTCTCCAGCTGCCTTCCAGCACTTGCATATCTCAGAGGGCCTGTGTTTCACTCAGTGCTCCCAGGCTGATTCCTCCTCAAAACTGCATATAATGCAAAGAGTTGGTACCAGCACAGTACTTATCAAGGTTAAGATGAAAAATCCCTTCTTGGGATTTCTCTGAGAATGCACCAGGTGGTGCCACGGATGTTTGCTGAGACAGTGTGTAATTACTTTTCTTGTTCTGCCAGAAAAGCTTAAAAAGGCCACATGAGCTCTACTTTATCACTTGCCCCCCTCTTCTCACTCATGCTGCCTGTGACTCATTTGGAGCTGTTCTGGAAATGCCTCTGTGCTCAGTGGATGTGACCCCAATTACTCCTCCTTGTTTTTTCACCTTTTTTTTCCCTCCCCAAATGCTACTGGATTGTCTTCTTTACATTTACATTATGACTAAGAGAAATAACTCCCTGCCCTCCCCAATAACTTAATCCATGAATCTGCAATCTGCATCTGATATTGAGCATTTTGAGCCATATGGAACTGCTCTGTATCCTCTTGTCTGTTAATAGAACTGAGTAGACAAGATTAAAAATAGATCTTCCTTTTAAAGCAACAATAGTTTAATTTTAAATGAAAAAGTAGTTTCTATTGATTCTACCCTTATCATGCTGGAGCCTCCTGGTTCTGTCCATGTCTAAATTAATGCAGGCAAAAGGCTCTTGTGAATAGTAATGTGTTTCTCACATTTGCTCCTTGTCTTGCTCATCTTTGGCTCTTTTTGATCTTGTAGGGTCCAGCCTGCCATGGTCCCTCTCCTCTGCAGTGAAATGTGAAATTGCAGTCTTCTGCACCAGGGGTTTGAGTGGCTTGTGCTAAAGTAAGCACTGGAGTGTGTAATGGCAATGGGAAGGGAGCCCCAGCAAAAACCCCCTGTGCAGGAGCCAGGGGAGAAGGTCTTTGTAGGGCTGGTACTGGGAGTGAAGTGACAATTTATGTCTAAGAAATATTTCATCAGTCCAAAAACTGCAGATGACAGTTGTTGCCTTCATATTGTTGTTTGTGAAGAAAGGATTTAAGTTTCAAGATCAGTTAAAGCTTCTGATAAATGGCACTCTAATAGCAAGAAAGAGCTGAGAAAATGATTTGGCAAAGGGCCATTCTCTCAGCACTTGGTCACAAATGTTTAAGGACATTCCCATATTTCTGTCTCTTTAGGGAACTTTCTATATTTTCAAAATATTTCAGTTTGGAGAAAAAAAAAAACAAAAACCAGCAACCCCAAACCTTCTTTTGACTCTGCATTTCCTATTTTAAAGGCCACAATGGTGCTCAGCATGTTGAATTCCCTGTGAAACTTTTCAGAAAGTTTTTCTTCATGGTGTGAAAATGGCTGTGTAGTGTTTTTTCCTCAAGTCTTTTCTCTCTAATTCAGCTTTAAAGCCTTGTGTTATTTACCCTTTCTCTGCTTCTTTCCCAGCATTCTCTTCCACATGGAGCTTTAACCAAGGGTTTTTACTTAGAAATCAAACTTTCAAATTCACAAACTCACAGAGGCTTTTAACTTTAGTTTATATGAGCTCACACATCCCTAAACAAGAAATATTTTGTACTGGCATGCAAGCCTCATGCACTATTCAGCCTGATGATGGGAACTAAAATAAAGTTTTAAAGGACAGGATTCAGCAACACTCAGGATAGGGAGCAGCTGGAGCCACTGTGTGCTGCAGTAAACAGTGTAAAAGAATGGGTCTGTCAGTGAATCCATCCATAGTGGTAAAAATGTAAGCTTATAAGCACGTTGGCAGAAGAGAAAGAAAGGAGGTGTTTGTGTGCTCAGAATTACATGTGTCTGTTCTGTGTGAGGCACAGAGGAGGTGTCTGTGCTGCACTGGTGGCACTGGGTATTTGCCCAGGTATATCTGCTCACTTGGCTGACAGCAAGTTAAATACAGCAGTGGTGTTGGGAAAGGGGAGCTGTCAACTTATGGACAATGAAAAAGAAAGAAGCAACTCTGAGGGTGATGCCAGCATCCTTGGAATAAACTGTAGGTGAGATGATAGTGTTTGCATATCCTGCTTGATGAAAAGAGATAAGATATTCACTTGATGAAATATGATAGTCACTACATACTTTAATGTGAAATACAGGAGCTTGTTTAGAGAATAAAACCTGAATTTTTTGTCTCCTATGCTGCAAGTATTCTTCTCAGTTCACCCAACAAACTGGTTCTTCAAGGATGTTCCTTTCTCAGCACAAGTCCTGGAGCTCACCTGTCTCCTGGCAATCTTGGTCAGTTCACACCAAGAAATGAGTCACTGATCTCTGGGACAGATCTGTTCATGTGGAGCAGAGACTGAGCTCAGAAGAGAGCCATGGCAGGAAACTCCCTTGGCAAGGTGGGCTGTGCTGCTGCAGGTGTGCTGCATGGAATGGGTGTCTGGCATTCCCCTCATGCCCCAGGGATCCAGGGCAGTGCCAGGCAGGGCTGTAGCACTTGGAGAGCTGCAGGGCTCAGCAGGGCAGAGCCCAGGCAGCAGCTTGTGCAGAGTGTGTGCCAGAGATGCTCTTTGCTCAATTTGGGCAGAAGGGGCCAGGGACAGACCACTCAGAAGGAAGTGGCAAGTACTTGTTCCCAGATTCTGTGTTTATTTGCACAATAATGGGCCTGTTTCAAAGAGGTTTTTGAATTTCTGAATGAGTTTCTAGTTCCAGGCTGTTGACTTCCCTGTGTTAGCACAGTATAACAAAGTGAGGTACAGCAGCTTAATCCAAAGAGAGATCAGATTAATAGAACCACCTGGGATTGCATAAGGGAAAATGGGAAGCTAGTGAGGCTTTAACTACAGGAGGCTGCTAAAAAACCCAGATAGAGGATTCTAATGTGCAAGAAGCACAATGTGAAGGATCTCAGGTGCAGCATCCCCTCAGTCCTGGGCACTCCCAGGAGCACAGACTTGATGCCTGTACACAAGGAAGGACTCTGGGACTGGGACCTTGTATGGCTCATCACAGGAAATGTGACTCAGAGATAGTTTCAGTGACTCAGACATAGTTTCTTCTTTTGTGAGTTTTCTGATCAGCTGATATGATCTCATTTTGGTATTTTTAGTGGATTCTCTGCTCATAGGGCCAAGGGAGGAAAGAAGAAAACCTTCCTGTTGCACATACATTGGCATATAGATAAAGTCCTACATTCTTCAATCAAATTTTTAAAATTGGAATTTAGCTGCTATTGTAGTTTAGCCTCAGGCTGGTAATTTGGCACTTGATTTCTGTCACTGGGGTTCCTAATTGGAAAATGTACAGAACAGAATGTACAGAAAAGAGTCAGGAGGAAAGGGGGAGAGGTGGAAATGGATCACATTTATACCAAATAACCAAGTCCCTCAGCACAAAAATTCATCCAAACTTTAAATATCCATTTATTCCCCTGAAGAGAGTAGGAAAGAAACAAAGTTATTAGGCTCAGATGACAATGTCTCTAGAAAAGCATAAAATCTAATAACACTGACTTTTCATCTAACCTCTCACACTCATATCAGAAGAAAATGTCCCTTGCTAAATACAAAGAAAAGCTCAGTTGGGCAGGGTTATTTATTTTCTTTTTAGCACTGCTGCTCTCACACATATGAGTATGCTTGTTCTACCCACACACATATCTACGTAGATGATACATCACTGATATCATTCATATAATTCACAGAGGCTCAGTACAAAAACTAAAGAATTTTCTCAATTTTGGCCCAGTTCTCTAAACTGAAAATGAGCCACATCCAGGTCTACCTACAAACTGTTTCTCTTGATGTGCATGGATGTCAGTAGGCTCTAAGCTTCTTTGGATGGTGCTAGAAGGCTGAAAGGTTTCCTTTCAGTCTGTGAAAGTTGTTTTGTGGAATAATGCACCCTTAGGAGCCCAGCATGATGTTGAACATCTGAGATGCACAGAGTGAGGGCAGTCCTGCCTCAGTGGGGTCTCACATTGTGCCCTTCAGGTGAGAGGCTTCTGTGTGGGCTGTTTAACAGGCTGCAGGCAGCATCTCTGGAGACCTGCTTTGCTCTTCATGTGATTCTGGCCCTGGATTCCCATCTTCCCAACATCATGAAGCTGCTGCTGTGCTGCAGGAGCAGCACCTCTATGGGTGCATATGTGTGAGATCCTACATCTGCTTTAGCAAGGGGGAGAATTGGTCCCACACTATTCACCAGCATAGGTTTAATAGAATATGTTAGTATTTTTTTAATAGTGTAGTAAATCAGATTTTCATAATACACTGTTATAAGCAGGAGCCTTTAAAATCCAAGTCTGTTGTGGTTTTTGTTGTATGTGTAAGTTTACTTAGAAACTTGTATTAATCGAAAGGAATGCTTTTACTTAACCAGGAGTTATTGACCACTTAGCAAAAATGTGTACTCTACAAAGCTTAAATTACATAATTGTTCAAGAAGGACTAGTATCTCCTGTGGCTTCTTCAGGAAAGAGATTGTTGCATTAATCACGACTTCTGAGGATGCTGATAAAGATAATTCTTTTCTAATGTATTGATATAACTCTCAATTGTTTCATATTAAACTGAGAAAACGGGAAGAGTTAGAAGATGGTACATGTTTTAATAGAAGCAATAATTCTACTTGAAGGCTTTTCTGGATGCTGTGCTGGGGAAATGAAACCAATAGATCTCATTTTACAGAATGTAGCTGTATAGGAAGAAAAGGTCATAATCCTGGGCCTAATGCTGTTACTGATTTAAAGCTGATGTTAGTATTTTTCAATTTATTTTATGAATTTAAAATGGGGTCAAACATATAAATGTAATAATTATGGCAAACTACAAGAGATTTGTTTGGACATAATCCATAAGCTTATTAGCCAGCATGACTCAGCTGCCTTCTGCTGTTCTCTGGTCTCTGAGTTTGCACCAGGTGTAGGTCCAGCTCACAATATTTCTTTCCTGCTGCTGATTATTTGGTGCTGATGGGCTGTTAGCTATTATGGGCACTCAGGTGTCCAGCACACAGTGCATTCTGACCCAGAACCTTTGCTAAGTGAGCAGTAACAAGGCACTGCCTTTGAATGTTCATGAGCTAAGTGTCGTGGGCCAGCTTCTCATTTAGTGCAAGGCACCTTTGGATCCGTGGCATTATAAAGCAGCCTGATGGTGGAAATAAAACATCCCGTGCCTTTGGAGGAGCAGTGCCACGTGGTTCCTCACAGAGCTTTCATTTGTCATAAGCACTTTGCAGCCTGAGCCCATTCTCCTTTATATTGTCTCCTCTGGGGGAGCCCGAGTGGTGAAATCAGTGCAGTGCTGGAGCCTCTGGGGCTGTGAGCAGGGTGATCCCTGCCAGAGCTCATTCACCCTGCTGCCAGGAGGAGCTGAGCATCAGCCTGGCATTGCTGCTACAGGGGCTGCACCCTTTGAGCACCGTGCCAGCTAGCCAGGGTGTTCAATAAATAATACATTATTGGTTAAACTGCTGGTTGAGAAGATGCTCACAGCTTTTAATTAGTGTACTCTGTTTCTCTTCTATTAATTAAAAAAAGAGTCCAGAGGTTGATTACTATTTATAGAATACAAGAACTAAAAGTATGTAAACCCCTCAAATTATCATTGTTCTCATGCAACTAAAATTCTGTCCTGCTTATATAATTTGAAGTCATAGGTAAGTAAAATCATCACAACCAGTAACTGGAATGTTTTTGGTTGGCAATACCCTACACTCTGATTTTCAAATTTTTCTCTATTCTCATTGTTAGACCAAGAGAACAATCTGTAAGAGAACTGAAGAGAACAATCTGAAAGGTGTATTAATAGGGTTAATATACCTGGTGTGGTGGATGTAATTCCTTAAAGAGATCCTCTCCACTGACTGTGGAGCAGTGCTGATGCATACCTTTCTCCAGTTATAAGGAAATGTTGTCTAATTGTTTTCCATGAGAACAGAACCCAACAACTCTTGACTTCAGATCCCTTGTCTATTCCTAGCCCATTTTGTGTCCTGGGAAAACCTCTGTCACTTCAGTTTTACCTCAGAAAAAGTAACAGCTAATTAGCTCAGTTAAAGAGACTGCAAAAATTGCTGTGCTCTTATTAAACAAAAATCTAGACAATAGAAGTACTAAATGTTCTATAGTAGTATCTGCAACAGTGCTATAAGCTTAGGTAGGAACAAAAGAATAATCAGACCTTGTGATTCCTTAGAACTGAGAAAGAGATTTCTTTTTAAATTTGTTTAATTCCTACATTTTTCTTTTGGACCACCTTCTCCCCCCATGCCATTTATGCTCTACAGACATTTACATTATTCAATAATTGCACCATGTTCTTTCTCAAGGATTCAAGGGACCTCTTGTTGAAAAACATGTTTGGCTGCCACTACATTTTCTTTATCTCTTTCTGAGACTGAACATAAGACTTTATTCTTCTGAAATATTAGTCTACTTCATTTCACAAGCCTCAGAATGAAATGAATATTTGCAAAGGTCAAGTTACAGTATATGGCAGGAAAAACATGCCAAAAACAATTAAAATTACTAGAGCTGCATAAGAAAGTCACACACAGCACATATTGCTCACAGGTGCTCCATGTGAAGCCCAATCCAATAAATGTCAGTCCAGTCATTTACACTAGGAGAGTGCCAGTCATGTAAAAAGAAACAGAAGAACAGATGCTTTATGAGAAACAAACCCAATACAAATAAACTCAAAACTGATTATAAAAAAAATCTCACTAAACAAGTATTAAAACTCATGTGAACTACATTTGGGATTCTGTGAGTGTTTTGTCTACAAATGGGATTCAGTGAATGGTTTGTAAAGCAAGAGGCAAATAATTCTTAGTGCTTTCTGAATCTTTTGAAGTCTCTCCTTTGCAGTTTTGTTTATGTTTTTAATTTTTTTTTAATTGCACTGACAGTCTCTCCATGCTGTTTAAACTTTGGTTTTCAAAATGCCAAAATGTCCATGAAAGTGTGGTAAAGTTTAAGAATTTCATCTGGGGAGGGGAAGGTGTTTGTTTTTGCTGAAGTGCTGAGGAGTGAAGGTCTGACTTCATCATGCATTCTGAAAAGCTTACACACCCAATGACTTTTTGGGAACTAGGGCTGGCTTTAAAATCTTCTTTAAAAAGTGAGTTCTGTGTGCTTAGTGTTTATTGTAAACATTTTTGTGGTTAAAGTGGCTGTCACTGACCAGAGAGAGGCAGGTCCATGTCTGCTCACACTCACCCTTGCCCTTGGCAAGTGCTGTCCATGTGCCGCAGCCAGAGCTGGAGAATCCAGCCAGGATGAGAGCTGAGCCTGGATGTGAGGCTGTTACATCCTGCTCCAGTGGAAGAGCTTGCAGCTGTTAGAGAATGCTTATGGAATCACTTCTATTTCTTCTTCCTTTCTTTCTTTCTTTTCTTTTGAATTAATGTTCTGCTTCCTAAAAGCCAAATATCTCATAGAAGTCTATGGATTTTGCTCTGTTTTTTTAACTGACATTTTCAGTAGTGCAATTTAATGCAAGGCACATGGATATAGACACCTTTATGAGTCCAGTCTACAGTGCTGCTGCCACTTGTGGCCTGTTGAGATTTCTGAAAAACTAGAATCAAATGCAGCTGAGCTGAACAAATTTTTAAAGGAAGGTCAAATGTGGATTTTATTTTTTTTATACTATCCAAAATAAATGTAGGAGCTCTAAAGATTCTGAAATATGTAGACCTCAAGCTTGAAATTTTATACCTATGAAGACTACTGCATAGCAGACAGCAATAAGAACTCACTAGATAAATTGTCTCAACTCTGACCAAAGAGACCACCCTTCTGGAGAAAAAACTAACTCATGTTCCTAAATCATTTAATCCCCTTCTTTTCTGCTGCAAGGGTCGACAAGGGACTCATTCTCACTAGCAACTGGGCTGAAGCCACACATTCATTTCACATATGCCATGAACAGCTCTGTGATACTAATGATTTTCAGACTCTATGAACTGGAGTTGGATCTGACCCTGTGACCTGGAGGTTAAAGGCTCCAAATCCAATTACTGAACCCCAGAAATACCAAGTCACTTTTGCTTAACCATTACACAGCACTGATGGAAGCTGCACTGAGCCATTGTACCCAGCCAGGTAGACCAGCACCATGAGGGTGAGTTGTTAGGATGAGCCCCTGTCAGACAGCATGTTTCATTTCTTCTCCTTTTCCAGACAGAGCATTCATCTTTCTTCAGAAAGGAAGTGTTGAGCACTTGAGAAGGTTTCTGTGCACACAGGATCTACAATCCCATCCTTGGCACTGTCTTTATGTTAAGTATTTGAAAATAGTGGGTGGCTCCCAAGAGAGAGAGTGATGACTGCAAATCATTTATTCATGGCCCTCTAGGGCTAACATTTTGATTTCAGGATTCAGGTTTAGCAGCTGGCTCATGCCACCTCTTGCCACTCATCTTTTTGCTGGTGCTGCTGTCCTGTCACCACTGAGTGACACACAGGTGAAGGGTGGCTGACAAAATTTAAATACACAGGGCAAGAACAGGAACTGCTTCTGACTCATCCCTGGTGCCATTCATCCTTGTTGATGTGGTCTATGATGTCAGATTTTCATTTTATGGTCAGGAAGACTTCAGTTGTGGGCAAGTTCTGTGACAGTAGTGGGCACAGAGCTGTTTTGCTGGAACTAGACTTTGACTCAATTTGGGAAGAGCAGAGAGATTTAAATGGGGAAAATTAAGAGAACCAAAGCAACTCAGGAGAAAGTAGAAGCTTGGCAATAGCAGAACTGAAACAACAGGTGAACTGAAATATCACTTTGGTGATATGATGGAGGTGTTGATAAATCTGGGGTTCAGTCACACTTTGTACATAGTTAGGGCTTTTCTTGAGGGTCTCCTATAGACCTGTTATGTTACCATGATTTTTGAGGGTTTTGGAGATAGATTAAAGTCCCATCAAATTAACTAAGGATGTTTACTGTTATCACTGAGAGGCAATATTGTGCAAAATCAGGGTGAAGAGCCCAGCACTGGGTGCAGTCCTACAAATGAGGCCTCACCAGTGCCAAGCAGAGAGAAAGGATCTGCTTTGGCTTCCCTCTGCTTTCCAAAGGCAGCCAGGAAATGTGACAGACTTGCTGAGGATGTGCTCTGCAGGTCACTAATGAAGTTGTGACACAACATTAATCTCTGGGAGTCTTGCTTCCAGCTGAACATCCATTAGCTGATCACAAACATCCAGGCCTGCTCATTCAGGCAGGTTTCACTTGGACTCAAGAACAGTAGAACTGGACAAGGGACTATCAGCTCGTGATCTCAGAGTGGAAGGTGTTCAGAATGCAAAAGCTTAAATTTTTTTTTTTTTTTTACAACGAATACTAAAGTTTTGATCTCTGAGAAATGTCTAAAAAATTACATTCTATCGTTGTTGAGCACATTCTCTTTGCTGAGAGGTACAATGCAAATATCAGTAATTATACTGCTGTAAATAGTACTGTATTCAGTTTTGTTTTATAAAATAATTTTAGTCTCTGTGGACACAGGAAAAAAATTGTGTGTTCACAATCAAATATTTTGCTGTGTTCAAGTCTTTGGAGTGGATGCTGTCCTTTATATGCATTACTTCTCTTTATGTTCTCTGTGATTGCATAGACCAAACAGAATGACAGAATTGTTTAGGTTGGAAAATACCTTCCAAGCCATTGAGTCCCAGCCACTGCTGCCAAGTCCAGTAAATAATGTCCCCAGGTGCCACATCTACAGGTCTTTTAAATACTTCATGTTCCCAGGAGCTGAGCAAGGGCTTTCATAGCAGCAAAATTCAACAAATGCATGTAGCACTTGTCAGAAGAGAGTGCTGTATGATAGGAAACACTGGTGTGAGCCAATTAAACTCATCTGAAATCAACTGCCACAACTGAGGAACTTCATTGTTGGCTGTTCATTGTGAATATTACAAATAAATTTACCTATTCTTACTTAATTTCTTGTGTTTTAAAAAATAGCATGCTGTCTTTTGAAAGGCTCTTTGCTAAACAAACTAGAAAACAAAGTTTGATCTTTTATTAATTATTTTGTAGACAAAACTGGGACTAAATGCCCATTTTCAGGAGAGAAAGTGCTGTTTCATAGATGGTGTGTGCATTTTGCACTTGGATAGACTTCAAATAAAGAAATGAAAAAACCCCAATATATTTGCTTTATAAAGCTACACGAGGGTGGAGTCTAGAATGGGAGGTGAACATATCTGGTTTTGGTTTCTTGTTTTGGGGGTTTAATGTTAGAGACATCCTAGAGACTTCTGGGGATTTAAAAAAATTGAATTTTTGTGATGAAGGATTTTATGGCATTTCTGAGTTATGAAATGTTCTCAGCCATTGCTGCAAGCTCAGACAAGCTTAACATCACCTCCTCAGCATGATTGGCTATTTCATTATGCAATAGAAAAGCAATGAAATTTGCTTAAGATTTAAAAAGAAAGCTTCATATGCAAGGGCCAATTTATGAGGATTTAAGTGTCTCTAAAAGAAAGATTTGAATGTGTATAGGAAAATATAGGCACATTTTCTCTTTTACCTTTTCTAACTCTTCATGTATACACTGTAAATCTCCAGAGGAATATGTGCAGGATTTCATTCCAGAGAGGTGCACACTGTAGGTTAGTATTTTAGCTCTTGAGCATGAGAAAAAGTGGAAAGAAAACTAATGCCTTCAAAAGGAATTGTGCTGCATTAATGACTTTTGTGTTCTTTCAAATACCGGTGCAAACAGTGAAAAGAGAAAATTGTATTTATTTTTTTGATGTGTTCTCTCTAGACTGCAGTATGAAAAAATCAATGGTACCAATGTTTAAATTTTTGTCACCAGGTGCCAGCTCATGTGTCTGTCTCCATTGTAATTTGCATGTGGTGGGGCAGTCTCATAACCCAGGGCAGGTTTTAATGGGCAAACTATTCCTAAGATCCAGTGGATCCTAAGGGTTTCACTGTGTCTGCCCAGTGTTTCCTGTTGGACTTCCCAGCACCAAGTACAGTGATAACAGAGAGAGGGCAGAGGGGTCTCAGTTGGTACCAGAGCCTCGAGGTTTCTCTGATCTGTACCAGATGGACAGTAAAATACACATCCTGTGTAGCCTAAGGTCATCCTTGTGCTCTTTATCCTTTCCCTTGCTTCCACTTTGGTACTGGAAGATGCTCGACTCTGTCACGAGCAATTTCTGTGCTTTGCTTTTGCAACCTGGAGTCAAGTCCACATTTGAATTCCAAATTTCATACAGTTGGACTGAAAAGTCAAACCTTTCTCCTCTGGCATGTGGAGTGCAGACTGAAAAATGCAAATGCAGCCCAGTCTTTCTCTCTTCTCCCCCAGTGTTAGGATACTGAGACAGAATGTTTGAGCCCTGCTGGTGATAAGATCTAAACTCCTGAGCATGAGTCAGGGGTTCACTGCTGTGCTTTGTGATAAGAGTCACACTGAAGAAGAATTAACAAGTCTTTCATGGCCAGAAGTTTAAACACATAACAGGCTTACACAAGATCACAGTGAAATCTGCAGCCCCTTGGGTGTGAAGTACCTCTACTGTGAAATCCCAAACACAGGCATTGGAGAGTCTAAACCAGGAGAGACTGCTGAGTTTGATTAGATGCATCTGTAGGAAGGGATGACCTGAGCTGGGAACCAGGATGAGTGAAATATCTGCCAATGTGGGATCCTTCTGAGGATGCTTGGTGATGCCAGAGCCCTGGGCAGGGCAGGTGGCACCTGCAGGTGCAGCCTTTAGAGACATGGAATCTCTGAAATACAAGTGGTGGAGTTGTGGGATTAAGATTTGGAACCAAGACTGAGATTGTCATTTTTTTAATATAGATTACTTTGGGGGATAAAAAAAAAGGTTTTTTTTTTAGTATGAAATTGTACTGTATAGTGGAAAAGGCTATGTAATTACATAGAATGCTCACAGAGAAATTAATCTGTGCCTTTTTTTTTTCCTCCTTCCTCTCCTCTTTTGTACACCTAGATGGTGAAAAATGCTCCTTTAACTCTGCATGAACTATGGGGTTTAAGGTGGTTAATTAAAACCAGTGTTTTGATGCTATTGCACAGCTACTTAATCAATTAGCTGTGTTTGCAAAGCACTTTTAAGGACTAATTATGACAAATAATAAGTGGATTTCTTTTATTAACCCTCAGAAATGGAGGATGCCAAGAGGAGAGGAGCCTTGTATCAGAGCTCAGTAGGCAGTTGCTGATGCTGTCTCACTCTGATTCAGCAGATCTGACAGACTCCACTCTATTTTCCTGTCTGGGAAGAGACAATAAAGTTTTGTGTTGCATTAAATGCCTCCTGATGGACACTGGAGAAGATGGTGTTGTTCATTTAGGTGCTAATGTTAACACTGCATGATGTCTGACACTGTGGAGAGTACATACCAAAGGAGTTCTCTTCTTAAAAAAGCCTCTGAATAGAAATTAAATCATTAAATTAAGGCCTAAAGATCCAATCCTGTCTTTGGTTGATGCAAAAGCAGAAAGCTGACTAGTGCTTCTAGTCCTAAGTACTTGTATTCTTTTCAGTGGAACTCCTTGGGAATTCAAGGACTGGACTCCAATCATGCTAGAGAAGATATTATAATTGTTGATACCCTGTTATTCCAGTGCCATCCATGATGGCATGTAGAAAAAAAAAAGGTTTTGGGAGAATCTTAGAAATAAATAAAATAAAATAAATAAAGGCTTCGAATTCTCCCTTTCTTCAATATTGTCTGTGCAATAACATAAAAAGGAATATGAAATTGAGAGTGATGGTTTCACTTCTCTGGTAGAATATTATAACTGTATCTATCAGTCAGGTATTTAATATTAATATGCAGGTTTTTTGCTTTTGTGTTAGGAGGAAGTTTAGCATCTCTCATATGCATTCATTGTTAGTTTACTGCCACTTTTAAGTCACAGAAAAATAAAAACATTAAATAATATGAAAAGGACAATACACCTTGTGGTGGAAATTAAGGGTTTGTGTTTCCATGCTGATACAATAATGTTCATGAAGAACTATTCCAGTTATAGTTCAAAAGCTTCTGCAGACAGGTAGAGGACTGGTTGCTGTTACATCCCTTTGCACTATTCCAGTTGCACCAAAGAGGAGGTAACTTTAGAGAAATATCTTGGAACGCAATCTGAGTGCTTTGCTTTCTTGTTCCCTAGACCTTTATAGTCTTCAGCACAGTAAATATATAGCTGTTCCCAGTATCTGAACAGCATACTAGGGTTTTAATCAGCAGTAATTTTGAGCAACTCTGGCTCTTCTCTAGCTTACCTCATAGTTTCATTTCAGCAAGCCATATTCAGATATTGACAATTTACTTTTGAAACATTTTTATTTCAGCTATTCTACTATTTAATGGGTGGAAGTGCTACTTAGTCCAAGCTAAGAGCCCCCTGTTCTTCTCTTCATTAATAGTGTGCCTGGGGCTATTGCCTTCCACATGAACATGAACTCAATTTCTATTAATGGATATTGTACATGCTAGACAGTAATCACTTACCAAAAAAAATCCAACACATTAACTTGCAAAGCTGGGTTTCTGTCTGGGAAAGCAGACACCTACTACTTGTTTCATCTAATCGTCCTCTTAAAGAACCACAGACTTCCATTCTCATGAAATCCACACATGCCAGATCTCAGCCTGAAACTCAGTTTTACACACAGGTTACAAAGCCTTAGAGGAATATTCCCATTGAGTACAGCACTGTGAGTTGTGCTTATCTTGGATTTAAGTGCTGCTATTTATAAAAGTCTTGGCGTTAGATGCTTTTTTCCATTAAGACAGATGTAAAGCAAAAGTAGATGAATGGCTCAGAGAGAATCAGTCCCACAGGCTTTGAGAGGCTGGATATGGGGAAATGCACAAAAAGTCCTTGCATTGAAATTCAGCTGGCTTGTTCCTATCTTATATATGAACTTTGAGAGTCTGTAGAAGCACAGCTGATATTTGATCTCCTTATGAATCAGTTTGCTTTGTCATGATCTCCTGCAATAACTTTGCCGAGGAGAATTTTAAAATCCTCATTCAGTATCTTGAATTGGACTTTTGTTAATCAAGATTTTATACTGCCCTTGGGAAATGAGTATTTAGAAGTCCCTGCCTTTCTTTGGAGGGAAAATAGGGTTTATATATTTTCAGGTGCTGGTCATCTTTTTTCTTCTCTTTTATTTTTCTTTTGGTGAAAACAATGGTGACTTTTGACACATAAGTTCACAGTAGTTTTTCTTTTCACTTTCTAACTAGAAGAATGAAGCTATTGCCTTAGAGTAGAAAAGGGATCTTCCCCTGAATCCTCTTGCTGGAGGTCAAATAACAAAAATGCTTTAAAGGCATGAACACTTTTAATGAACATACACACAAAAAGAGAAAATGTTGACTTCAATGTTATGCTGTTACAGATACTGTTGTGGAAGATGTCTCAACTGAGCATCATCCAGTAGAAAAATATTTGTCAAATTTTGCAAATTTTTTCATGTCTTTGACCCTCCTCATAGGTATTCTACAAAATCTAACATTTGAATTCTCTCCTGTTTGTTTGAACAAGTGTCCCTCATTGGAATTCATTCAATTAGCTTTTTAATATGGCAATAGTGAAGAGAAAAAGCTTTTTAAAATGTCAGGGGATAATGTGAGAGGAACAGTACCTGAAACTGCTCTTTAACATATTGACTTTAAAAGCAGTGTCATCTCAGCTAACAATTAAATAGAGAGCAGATGAGGTAAATAAATCAAATACTTTGAATATTTGCTAGAGCCTCCTCAGCAGTCCATATGATCAGCATTCACCCTGCACTCTCTGAATTCAAAGGAAATTATAAGGAAGCCCAATGGCAAAATAATCATCCTGAGATCAAATTAATAAGGAGGTGATAGTTTATCACAACTTGTTTATGTCTCGTAATGAGGCATTTGGGAAAGACAGAGAAAAAAATCCAGACACAAACTGGCACAACTGAAGGATGCATGTTTCTGAAAGATACCAAACTTCATACTTCCCTTTCGTAAAATAGAAGTCAAACTTAATTTGTACTCAGAGAGAATTGTCTCTCTCACTAACCATAATGGCCAGTTCTTACCCCTATACAGCACAGAATAATCAGGGCTGTCTCCTAATACAAAGGTCTGTAAGTAAACCCACTGTTCTTTGACCAAAAAAAATTATAATGCAGTACTTTTGAGGATAGTTGGTTGGCTTTGTCTCCAAATAGAAGGATATTTCTTTGGAATTGCAGTTCTCTACTTTTTTTTCATTTACAAAGAAGCTTGGTAAGCAACATGAAACTTCTGATTTTCTCTTCATAGAAAGCCAAAGGCCTACCTTGGGAAGGGATTAATTAATTGTTTGCATCATTGACTCACTGCAAAAAATATGGTTTCTGATAGGCTTGTCTTAGTGAAAACAGATGCTCAGTTGCTATAGGTAGGAAGACTGGCACTGTCCTGCCATTTAAAGACCAGATGATTTCACTTTTTCTTCCACTAAGGTTTTATTAAAAACGTAAAGTTGCAAACTGCTGTTATTTTTGTTCCAACCTAACTAGCAGCATTAATAACAGAGCCTCATTTACATGATCACTTGGTTACTGGCAATCTGTGCCTTGGAAAACTTGGACTCTGAACAGCACTAATTAACAGCAAAATCGAGCTGGAAATTAATTGGCATCAAACTAGGTGGAGAATAGAACTTGCAGTCCAGTTCCTGACTCACAAATCTTTATGCACAGCAAATAATTCTCTCTTACCTAGATTAGAATAAGATTTCCACCTGCAGTGTGGATTTTTCCTATTTTTAAATTCTTATGAACTTTTTACTAACATTTTGATATTTAGTAACCTTTAAGCATAGCCAATAGTCTTTGCTATATTTGATTAAAAAGTATATTACAGAAATAAGAGGAAAACTGGCTGGGATCTATTTGTTCTTTTTAATTTCTCAAAAGTTCTGTTTGGTGTTTATTTCTTTCCTGTTACATTAGGTTCAAGGCAGGGGAAGAAGCTGGAAATGCTATAGTACAGTGCTCAGAGTGGAAGTCATACCTTTGAGATGAAATTCAACCCAAAAGCTGTGATGATAACTGTTGGTTATTTAGCTAAAGGCAGTAAGGATATTGCTTACTGAGGCCAAAGACTTCTCATGGAATTAACTGGTTCAAATTACTTTATTGGAACACCTGGGAACTTATTTTCTAACCAACACTTCTGAGTCCTAGAAATGTGTGGCTTGGCATCTATTTGCAGTGTGATTTCCATAGGGTTGGTTTCTGATGTGCTCTGACATTAACAAAATTCCTGAAGTACAGCATTACTTTTCTGCTTCTTATAAAACCCCAATACTTTTGAGTTTCTTCATGTAAGCACAATTTGAAAATTCATAGGAAATGGAATTATTGGGAAATTAGTTATAAATCTGGCAGCCTAATACAATCTTGGTTTAAAATTTATGGTATTTCCAGTGATCAAAAGGACTTTTAGCATTGCCTGGAGTGCTTCATTTATGGGGAGTGATTGAGGAAGTAATTACAGGGAGCTACCTCTGACTCTGTCTGCAAAGACTAGATTAAAATTACATTTACAGACCAAAAATTGTTACCATTTTAGAAGAAAAACAAAAGCTAAAGATGATGGGGAGAAAATGCTGCAAGCCAATCTACATATTAAGTATAACTCTCTGTGTTGTTTTGGGGGTTTTTTGTATAACCATTTATATATAAGGAGATAGCAATGTATTTTCTCAGTATATCAAGATCTCAATATATTTCAACATAAATATTAGCTGCAGCACAATCCTGCCTGAAGATTATTTTAAAAACTTTTCTCAGGTTTTTTTGGTCCATGCTTCTTTATTAGAAAGCACCCATATCTTGAGGAGTGTGCTTTTGGGCAGCAGAAGGGAGAAACAGAATCAAGGTTACTGGAAACTAAAACAGTGCACAAAAATTCTGTAACTTTATCCTCCTCAGCTCCCCAGGCTCTGTGGGATACTCACTTTTCTCTCTTATCAGAGGCAGAGCTGGTGCTGATGCCAGTAAGACTCAGCAGTAATCACCATTTATTTGAATATAGGGATTATTCAGGATCTGAGATCAGAGGGTTTAGCAGGGAAATCAGTCCTCCTGTGCCAGATTGGTTTGGTGCAGGCACACACTTGCTGAAGAAACAGATATTATGTTATTCATTTAAACATAAGCAAGCAGTATTGGACGTCAGTCTTGTTTTTACATCAGAAATATCCAATCTTATCTTTGTGTGTTAAATGGATATTTGAAAGAAAGAAAATACCTTCTGGGATGTTGTCATCTGGATTTGCTGTGACTGATGAAATCACTTCTTTCCTGAGTACAAGAATTCTGCTCTCTTTGCTGTGTGAATGTTGGATGCAGCCAGGCACCTTAATGCAGCAATGGGCTGTTAAAAAAGGTACTTCTAGAAAGGTAATTTTTTTCCAAATCACTACGCTTTGGGGAAAATTAATTATAATAAATACAGTGGCCATTAATTTGTTTTTGTAACCCTTTGTCTTCAGTTTAGAATAAATTAGTCTGCACCATACCAGGCTATAATAGTGATATTTATGCTCTGCCTCTATCCCTGGTGTTCAGCCTCACACCAGGAGTGACTCAGATCAGAGTGTCCAACCTGTGAGTTAGAGAAGCTGGGAGCCCCTTCTCCTTTTCCATTATTAATCACACTGTGTTGCTCTACCTGGAGAAAATCAGTCTTTTTACTGTGGTTGCCCTTATTCTTTCAGCATTCTTTCCAATGTGCTTCTGAACTTTTCCACTCTGTCGTGTCATTTTGTCTTTAAGGTGAAGACCCTGTGATAAAAAATTGATATCCCTCAACTTTCTCTACAAAGTAGCTTAGTAGTAGAAGTTTGAGGAACTCTGCTGGACTAAACACAGTTGAATTCTTCCTACCTGTCAGCTGAAAGAATGTCAATAGACCCAGTCCTTCAGTGCTTGTTTGACAGAAATCTTTGTCCCTTTGTTGTATCAAGCAAGTTTTCCACTGATCTTCAAGAGCAGAAGACAGCAGAAAAATGACCCCCTGCCCTGCCTGGAAGCAGATTGTTTTGGGGCAGCCAGGATTGCTGGTGTTTAATTCTCTGTGTTGAGCCTTTTCTGTGACTCAGCACCTTGCAGAAATCCTGCTGCACACAGGCTCAGGTGAGCAATGGGTGCTTCAGACAGTGGCATGCAAGATGCAGCCTTCTGTTAAAATTCAAAATGGATCATCCTGGCTGCAGAATCTGCTGTCCTTATTGAGGAGGAGGACTTGTTTAATATTTCTGCTGACTCCTTTTAAGTACATCTGGTTAGGAAGCAGTATTTCCTATGAACATTTTCAAGAACCTTCCTTCCTTCCTTGGGTTTGTTTTCATTTTTAAATTGCAAAATTTCATATAAAAGAGAGTTGTTATGAAGGTTTCCTTGTCCACAAAGAGGTTTGAAGAGAGATATTCTATTACCTCTGCATCAAAAGTATCTGCTTTAATCTGAGTTGGTAGAGATCTGAAGAGCAAAACAGTTGATAAGACTCAATTGCATTTGTATTATTGTTATAAATCATATAATGCTAGCTGTCAATTTTGAACAATGTGAAAGAATTTTGACAGTCTAACAACCCTAAAAAAAGAGAAATTTGATAGTTAAGAATCATGGGTGAATCTCTGCTCTGTAACAATAGTATAACCAATTTAGAGTTGTTACAGTGAACTGCAGGAAAATTATTCCTTTTTAGATTTCCTAATCCAGGTATTATAGTAAATGTGGATATAACAGAGCCATCTTAAATTCTTCTTTTCTGCTAATGTCTAGATTTTGGTAATAAATCTGTCTTCTTGGCTAAGAACCAATAGTGCTAAACATACTTTTAATAATTAATGCATGCTCACACCAAAACAAAAATATATAGATTTATAGGATTCTTTAAAGTGGTGGAAATGCTGAGGTAATTTATTTATTCCTTTCTTTGAAAACCTATGAAGCAGTAGGAGGAGTATTTTGGTTTCATAATCTGTTTAGCTCAGCCTACTCTACATGGCCAACACAACTCTAGGTGTGCCTCTTGCTTGACATTTTCACTCCTTCCATAATTTTTTGGGACCTTTGCAACTATGTTGATTAATACATCAAACCAAATGTTGTGAGTGAATTTTTCGCTTGCTACCTGGAGTATGAGACATGCTGGCACAGAATGAGCTTTAAAATTCAGATGGTTTACTATTAGTGTTTTTATTTTATTTTAATTTTTGTGGTGAAAGTGAAGTAGCAAGATGAGTTGATGACAGCGACTCATTTTATCAAATTATCTTTCAACCAATGCTGGGAAAGAAGCTGACCCACAGATGAGAGTCACTGCTAATATGAATGTTAAGCCTATCACTGTAAGTCACACAGAAGAAAATCCAATGGGAAATAGACCTTAATGTACAGGACTGGAGTTAAGGTCTTTTAATTAAATTTAAAGATTTTCATCCTCATGGGAAAGGATATAATTAGCTAATTTCTGACAACTATTTGACCTGCAGATGCTTGGATCAGCAGTCAGAGGAGTGCACTGAGAAGTACCACTAGATTATAATTATGAGATTTTTTGGGAACTATTAATTATTCATGTGACATCTTGTTTACTAACTGCTGGGATAATAAGTTAGTAAACAAGTATCAGCATCTTGTATTATAATAAAGATTTGTTTTAAATTGATGGTCAGACTCCAGGGCTTGAACAGAGTGGCTGCCAAGTGCTGGGATCACTGTTACTGTGCTTGTAACTGGTACCAACTGTACTAAAAAAAAAAGCAGCTAAAATTAGTGTAATGAAATAATGCAGTGAAGAAATGTCTGCATTGACCTTAAGGAGACCCTAAATATAGGAATATGGCAAACACATCACTGGTTTTGCTTCTAGCTTCAGTGAAGTTAAATCAGAAGCAATTTTAGTCCCTGAGCTTTGTGCATCTGAGTCACATTCTAATTCTAAGAAAAAAAGTCTTTTATTTAATTTCAAATTGTGTTCAGTGCTCTCCATGATAATCTCTCAGTCCTTTCTTGCTGTAAACATCACAGCTACTGATATTGGCAGGTGCCAAGAGTTACATCCCTTGAACAGTTCTGAGAGACAGGATGGTGATAAATAGGTAGAGGAACCAGATACCAGCACAACAGGACAGGATGTTCTCCTATTTATGGATTGGAGATTTGCTATCAAACTCATTAATTTTTACACACCTTCATTATGTCTTAGTAGGTGTCAGCTGCTGTTTGGCCATCAGCATAACCACATATATATATGATATATCCATCCAGTGTGAAGGGGAAAGATCCCAAAGCCATTCTGAATTATTCTTGCAGGAAGTGCAATGTGGGAGTGGGAATCATTATAAAGGTTGTGCTCTATAGAAATTAAAACTGTGCTTTGTCATCTCTGCACTACCCACTTTAGAGACACAGAAAAGTACAGTGCACTCTGAGAATGCCAAAGGAAGTGCATTCTAAAGCACATTTTCCAAGAAATCAAATGATTAATGCAGTTGCTGTTGCTCTTGACTCCTTGGTGTGTTAGAAATTAGTTACATTTAAGCAAGTATACTGAGGATTTTAGTCTAACTGATCAAAAATAAAAAAGAAAAAAAAGAGGTAGTTTGTTTATTGAATAAATTTGAAGTTACTGCCATTTTAATCCTGAAAAATTGGATTGGAAAAGGCACCTGGTGCTTCCAATGTGCAGATACAATATGTGAAGATGCAATTATGGACACTTTCTTTCAGCAGGGATAATCTAAAATTGAAGCCTCTTTTTGGAAGGCTTCTGAAGACAGAGACTTTACAAGACAAATTCGTTGTCCTGTTTTGCTCTAAAATGCCTGGCTAAGGGTATTAGAAGTCACCTCATCTGGATTCCTAATTTGGTGAGAGGTTTCCAGCTTTCATAATTAAAGTTCTTTCTATATATTGAAAAAAAATAAAAAAGAAAAGAAAATAAAGTATCATTCAGCCTCAAGTAGAAAGCTGCAGCTCTGAAGTGGCCCAGGCAGCAGAGGCTGAGCTGTCAGACTCTGCTCCCTGGCAGAACCAAGGGGTCAGTGCCCCTGTGTCTCTCCATGCTCTGACAGGGTTGGTGGGATCAGTCACCAGCTCTGCTTTTATTTCCCCTTTCCATTGCCTCTCTGTAACCCTGGATGGTGAAGAGAAACCATCCTGTGGCTCTGCTGGTCCCTGCTAGTGAGAATGCCACAGGCACCCAAAACAGAGAATTCAAATCAGTCAGCATGAACACATCTATGTTTTTTCTGAGAAAAAAAATTACCCAAGTTATGCTTTTTTTGCCCAAAGTAGAGATTAGTGTAAAACACATATACACATATACATATATGCAGTTAAGGGATTTGTTTTCAATCTCTGCCTCAGGGCCCAGATCCACACTTATTATCTGTGCATGAACATAATTTCCATTTAATTTGAGCAAGAGCTGTGAAACAGATAACTTTTCTGTTAGTTGGCTTATTTTTCCTGCATTTGTTCTGCAGCAATTTCAGTGTCTGTTAACTTAGGGTAAAGTAATAGGAGGACTGGTGGGAGCAATTCACTCAGGACTATTGGCTTTTCTATGGCCAGACAGAGAACAAAACCAAACATTCATGTCTTTTCTGGGGGTTGAGAATAATGCATGTTGCTGGCCAAAGTGCTAAGGCTGAAATACAAACAAAACCCTAATCTAGGCTTGACAGCTACAGTAGTATTGTAAAACATTAAAGATGTTACCTGTATGTAATCTTCAAATGGTTTATGACACTTCCAAGTCAGCTTGTAATGTTCAAATATATAGTTTTCTCTTGCACAAATGCCACCACAAGCAAATTCTGAAGGTCCTGAAGAGTTTGCAAAAATGCATTTTTAATTGAGATTCTTTTTGTTCAAATAGTCAGAGCATGCATTTTTCCTGGTTTTGTGACTACATCACTCCCTTCCTGATACAGCATTCACCCACAGTGCTTTTCTTCTGAAGGGAACAAACAGCTGGAAAACACATGAATGTTATTCTGTTTAAAATTCTTGTTAAATTTAACCAGTTGCCTGTGCTCTCAGGCAACTTCAGATGGAGAAACATAATTCTACAGTACAGAACTGCTGCTGATTTTGAGGAGAAATTTTAAAAAAGAAGAGGTGATTATTTTTTAAGTATTTGTAGTAGCTTTCTAATTTTCCTACTAAAATAATGCCTCAAAGCTGCTGGCACTGTGGCAATAAACATACACATCAGTCATTTGAAATGCTTTACAAACAGTAACATACTGCTGTTCAGGAAACAGAGGCACAAAGGAGCTTAGTGATTTATCAAGGAATCCTGGAATGGTTTGTGTTGGAAGGGACCTTAAACATTATCTAGTTCCAACCTCCTTGCCATGGGCAGAGACACCTTCCACTAGACCAGGTGAAACTTTATCTAAAGTCTCATTTCATATCTTAAATATCCCTGACATCTTCACTGCTGTGACCTTACTGGCCACGATGACTTTTGGTCAAACCAAAAATTTAAAAAAATTCTGTGCTGTGTGTGCCAGCCCACCCACACTGCAGCAGCCCTGGCTTTGATGCCTAGGGTCAAGAAAGCTTCTGGGTAGGTGATTTTCTTCAACACACACTCTGCTTATCAATCAGGACATTTGTTAGAGAATTTGCTTTCATTTACAGAAAATTGAATAAATCTGAGCAATTCTTCAGAAGACGAGACTACTCCTGGTCTTTTGGAAGCCCTGTGAGTTAGTAGCTGTCTGTGTTATATTTTCTCAGGCCAGAAAACTCTGAAATAGGCAAAATAGTTACTCACAGTACTAGAGAGAAAGACCTAACTTCATTAATTCAGACAAAAAAAAAAAAAAAAAAGAAAAAAAAAAAAAAGAGAGAGAGAGAAAAAAGAAGAAACAAATTGATGCAGTATTTAAACCAGAAAATTGCTATAATGACAAATGACAACCCTGTAGCCTGCAAAATCTGCTAATAAAGTGTCTGCTGTGGCTGTTATTAAAACCAAACTTATGATCCATGATTATCTAACCATTAAACAGAAGTGGGGGCTGGATATAAGCTGGATATCTGTGTCGGATGATATTTCAGTGCTGTGTGGACTGAGAAAATTATTCATCAAATTTGATTTCTGATGCCTCTCTTCTTTGAAGATTAGCCCCCTAAGGAGTTTACAGGCATTTAGAAAGATTCCTTCCTCCCTCCCTTTGTGTCCTTGTTCTCTTCAGTAATTACACTGCAAGCTTTCTTCAAGTTTAATCTGCAGACTTTTAAAAATGGTTCTGTGGAATGGCTGTGCTGTGATGAGATGTCTGACTGCAGAGCTGCTCTGCATTGCCAGATGAGCATCCCTCCTATTGTGTGGAGTTATTCTTGTCCAGGTGAAGTTTGCTGGACCTGTAACAGCAGTAGCATGGGTCTCTCCATCAGCCAGGTTGTGTGGATATTTACATGTTTTTGCCAGAGATACACCAGCTGAAATGAAGTTAAGCAAAAGGCACATTCAACTGAGGTAGCAGTTGGCACACTAGACTTTCTTTTTGATTGATATGTGATACATTTTTTGTTGTCAAGAAAATTGTTTACATGGTTTGACTAATGGGATGGATGGTCTGTTTGGGAGAGAAAATAGACACATATGGAAATTGAAAAAAAGCTCTTGTTTTGTTGGATTACTGCCCACATGCCAACAAAATGCTGCTTCAGATCCAACCTCCACTGGCTTCCACTGCAGCCAACAGGAACTGAAAATGGTGAAAGTGTGTATGGCAAGAAGGGAGCCTTACTCACTGAGCCCAGCAGGCCACAGGCTGCTGTGCATCCTGCCCTCATTCCTGCTCCTGGATGGGGTGAAGATCAACATGTGTTCTGTTAATTCATGCATGGCTCCTCACCAGCTGATTTCTTTTTGGGGCTGATGCTTTTTCTTTTGTTAGCAAATACACTAGTAGAGGAGTCCAGCATTGACCTTCAGATGATGAGGTTGCTAACAAAATCAAATCCTTCTTCCACCAATGTCTGAAAAAGTGTTAAGTGCTAGTTGCACACTACAAAAGTACTTGCAAGTGACAGGATGGGTAGATTTTCTGCATAGCTCCAGGGTTTTCTGGTATGCTTGATATTAAAAAAAAAATATTGGAGAATGGTTTTCCCCCCTCCTTGAATCAGGAAAAAACTTCAGAAAGTAGTAACTTCTGTTGCCAGTCTCAGTGGCAGTGCCTGCTCTTCACTGCTCTCAGCCTTCTTTTAGTAGGGCAAATAGGAGACTGGAGGGGGTTCTCACCAAACCAGTTTGTTCTGCTGCAGACTTTAATCTGCTGAGACTTGAGATGGGTTGACAATGGATTCACAGGTAACCTGAATAGTTCTGAGCATGTAACATGGAGGAGAAGGTGTCTGCCTGTATTATACACCCTTAAACCATTGAGATTTATTCTCCAATTTCTGTATAGCAATCGTCCAAATTACAGAGCAAAAGGTTTTGTGAATGATGTGCAAAGTACAACCAGGATTCTTTTAAAAATCTAACAGTCAATAAAGTATTCATGCTTTCTGGAATGAAGTTGGGCCTTTATATATCATTGATCCTTTATTAATTTAATTTTAAATACCACTATCCTGATTCACTACGGAAGCATTTTCCATTTTCCATTGCTCTTCCGTTAAATATCCGAAGGCAGAATTTTCTGCTTACAGAAAAAGTAATTTCACAGATGACCACAATTGCTGAAGGCCAGATTTAAAAAATTATCATCTTCTCCTCCCTGTCTCCAAAATTTCCTGTCTTTTTTCATTAGCCATACACAGCAAGAGATGAAGCAAGCTGTATGAAACATTGTAATTGGGTGTCTCCCACTGAGGCCACATTAATATGTCATTAGACTAATATCTTTTACTGACATGCTGATATGGCTTTCAGAACAGATCTGGAAACTTGACAATCTGGATATTGCATTTTAAAAGAATAAAATTACTTATAAATGTTTTATTTAAAAATTTCCTGATTTGCAGGGTGCCTTAAAATCTGGCTGAGAGCTTCCCATGTTATCACATCACTACAGAGAGCAGGTTGCCAAAACTGTATGTGGGGCTGTGGGGCTCTCAGAACTCCAAGCAGAAGCAGTGCAAAGACCTTGCACTCCAAGCCCTGGAAGGGGCTCTGCATTCCCTGCAGTGGGATGTGTGCAGCAGGAGTGCAGCACACTGCATGGGAACAGACACTGCCTTCCTTGCATGAGGGTGTGCAGCCAGAAATATTTCACTTTCTGCTTAAAGTCATCAGGCAGCACACACTCCTACATGAGGACATAACCCAAAATTCAATCACCTTGTGTTAGTCCATTTGCAGCCCTTCTACACAGAAAGTGGACCAGAGCTGTAGAGTGGGAACTGTGGCTGTGTTGGATTTCTTTCTAGCAGAGGAATACTTGCTTTAAGTCCTACATTAGTTAGAAAGGGTCTCAGAGCAGGAACTTCAAGGTTTAAGTGTGATGCTCGTTTCTCACCAAGAAATCTGAGTGGGAAAATAGATTTTTGTCTTTAGTTTTGGGTTTGTTTTTATATTTTTTTTAGATGAAGGGCAGATGAAGAGCCTCTGTTTCAGGGAACTCAGAGGAGAGACACTGTCTTAATTATCCTGAAAAAAGAAAAAACAGAGAGAAGTACAAAGAGAGTTTGAAGAGTCCTGTGGTCCCAAAGTGCTGCCTGCCCCTTCTTTTAGCAGCTTTCAAGGTGAGTCCTGTTTGATTTGTTTTGGCATATCTTTATGCTGAAGAGCTGTGTCGCTGAGCCACATTTAGCAGAGTGTGAGCACATGGAAGTTGCCTTTAGTACTTTACATATCTGTGTCTCCTTTCATCCCAGATTCTGTTAGTAAGATAAAAGGTCCTTGCAGGAGTTGATGCAGGATTAGGGTGTATAGTGGGAATGGCACAGAGATCAGAAGCAGAGCTCTTTCAAAGCCAAATGGGCCACAGCAAAGACTACAAGCTAAACAAAACACAGGACTCGATCGAAAAACATGTCAGGGCTCTCCTTTAAACTGTGTCAATCCTCCCTGCTGCAACTGTGGCACTCTTTAGTTTTTTCCAGTGAGAATGAGAATAAAAAAAAATCTATTTAAAGTATTTAAGGAAGTGAATCTTACATCTGAAAAAAGTATGTTTTGATGAAGAGTAACATAGGCTTGTTCTGAGAAGTGAATTGGGTGAACAGAAAACAGATTGAGAATGCAGATACACTCTGTGCCACTCATTAAGTTTTATCCAGAGAGCTGCAGCCTGAAAATATTCACATAACTTTAAATTTCTGTTCCAGATTGTCATGAAGTATAAAGAGATTATTAGGAGAATGTTAAAATATTTGATCCAGAAAGAAAATTGGGCATTTCAAAGATCAAAATTTACTGTATGTAATATCTTTCAGACAATTATCAAATCATTAATTCCAAAGAGTTCTTAGACCTGAACTTAGTTCTACTGCATGCATTAGGATTCGTTCATTATAAACTAATTGAGGAACAATTAATTGGTATTTGAAGGTATTAATTTTTTTGCTGTTGTTTAAATTCAGCTATTTTGTTCTATAACATAATACATAAGAGACAAAGATTATTGCTTTTTAATGTTTTCTACAAATAAATTACAAAATTAATTGCTGACTGCACTGTAAATAAGAAGATGTCAATTACAAACCTTTATTTTTGGAGAGTAATAAATCAGTTATACAAGTTCTCCCCAAACACAATAAATAAATTAATTAGCAGACACTGTCTTAGCAGACAAACATGTTTATTTGCATCTTTAATGATCTCAGGAGTCTTAATCATTTAGCATTTTTTGTGTGCTTTGAGATCCTTGAAGGATGGACTCAGAAAAGTGCAAAATTTTATTAATATTATCTTTCATTCATTCATTTTAACTATATATGCCACGAGGCTATTTCAGCCAGTTGTGTCTGTGCTAGATCCCACAGTGTATCTATTAGCAAATGTCTCATGGAAATTATTGAAGAGTCATTTGAGAGCAGATGATCACTTAATTTGAGAAGCAGAAAAGGTGAAAACATCTCTTTAAGGAGAAAGATGAGCCACTGGTTCATGGAGGACATAAAAACTGAAAGAAAGGATTTCTGTAATACACACCATAAACTTGAAAAGCCTGGTTAAAAACATATTCACATAAAAATAAATACCTGTCTTTGTAGATACCTAAGAGATAAATATAAACACACCCAGATGGAAATAACACACACACATAAAAAGGGTCCATAATTTCACAGTCATTTTGAATCATTGGATTAAACCACTTAAGGATATGCCAGTTCATATCACAACTGAGCTGCTAAATGGGGCTGTTAGTCCCTTTTTCCTCTGCTCTGCCTCCATCTGTGTTCCAAGGCTTACTGTTAGCCTTGGGCTGAGCTTGACATGCTCGTTCTTGAAGTGCTGTGGGCTGGTTCAGGGAGTTGAAGACAGGAATCAGTTCATTTTTGGAGGGGAAGATTCATTTTCTGCAGATTTAGATACCTAAACCATTCCACAATGAGTCCAGGCAAGCACTGGAGCAGTCAGATAAGCAAGAGAGGTGTGAAAGGAGGTCAGTTTAGCTCTAAAATCAGATTTTTCCGTGGCTTGGGAGTAGTGCCTCTGCATTTGGTGATGGGAGCCAGACCCTTCCAAAAAGTAGAATGATCTCAGCCTGGGTGCAAGTTCCCTTCTTCATTGACTACAGAGAAAGAATAAGGTGAAAACACTTCTTTAACACTTAATGCCTAAAGTTAGATCATTCTAATTTAGGATAAACAAAATCTTGACTAAATGAAAAGTACTTATTTTCATGGGGTTTTAGGATTTAAGTTAAAGAGGAATATGGCCATTTCTCTTGGGCTTTAAAGCAAAAAAAATACATTTAAAATGTTCATCAGGATTTCTTTGAAAGCTATTTAAGCATCTGAATAAAAGGAAGATGTATTGTTATTTAGAGCTCCTTGGAAAATCTCCAAGCTTTAATTGCACTTCACTTTCATTTCAGCAAGAATGAATCTGAATGAAAGTGTCTCTGTCCTGTGGTGCTCTTTCATTCCCCATCTTAGTTCCTGCAAAAATAATGTTCTGCTGAAGCCAAGCCCAGCCAGGACTGTGGATTTAGACATCTCTTTTGGCTCCTGGCAGATTTTCTCTTTATTTGAGACTAAATTAAAAGCACGTTTGAAAGTAGCAATGTCAATTTTCCTAATTATCTGAAACGTGGTGACTATAAATGCCACACTACCTATCAAACAAAGAGATTCAAGAACATTCAGTCAATGATATGCAGACAAATTGACTTTTTACAGCAAATTCCAGCGGTTTTCTCTGTGCTTTTCAGGCCAGATCATATGCACACTGGGTGCAAAATGGGGTTTCTGGGTATGTTGTACTTAAATTTGTGTACATGCACAGAAAACTGCCCTTGTTTCCTGAGAACTTACTGAACATATTCTCTGCAGTCTGTGTGTTCTCTGTTACCACAAATGGCACAAGAGTCAAAGAATAAAACTGACCTAAAAGACAAGACAGCTCTGGAGAAACCCAGGTCAGGTTATCTTTTATGTGAGTAGTGTGAGGACTCTTTCTGTATCCTGTGTCTCAGCACACTTGCTGAGATCTTGTGGCAATGCACTTCAAACTCAGCCATCAGCTTTCCCATGGAAACTTCTCTATTACATTCACCTATGTGCTGAGCTATACGTGTATTTTCATACAGTGTCAGGAATTCCTCATCAGCTGAGTGAGGATATTATGAGCCAGGTTGTTTAGTATCTAAACTAGGTCACTCAAACTTTGGCTTGCATTTAAACAGACATTAGGAACTGTGGGAAGAGACTCTGGAGTCAGAGTTCGTGTGCTTTGGTGTATTGAATCCTAAATGTTTGTAAAAATTGAAAAGCAGGAGAAAATTTGGCATATCTATAGTTGTCATTTTAACTCATATAAAGAAAACAAGGAAGGGTTTATAAAGAATGAGGTTCTATTTTCTGAAATTAGTCTCTAATCCCAGTTACACTGCATTTGAATTTCACACACTTAAAGCATTTTAAAAGTTTTAAAATTACATAAAGAAACTTATAAAAGAATCCATAATGAACACTTCTGGATTTTTCAAAGCATAATCTTTTCTATATCAGTGATACAATCATAACATATTCTAAAAAGGAGTAGTATAATAAGTAATTGTTAAAGTTATAGGTAGTATACATTTGTACTGGCAGTGGCAGGTCAATCAGAAATAGATAAATTATTGTATTTTATTTCTTCTGTTCTGTCAATGTCGGGGTGACAAGTCTTGCATTTTTTTGCATGTTGATGTGAGGTTGTACACCTACATGTTTCACATGTATGGAAAAGGAATCTAGGGAATATTTCCCATTCCTTTTCAGGGGATATTAATGCATGGAGAGTTAGCAAGAAAACTGGGAATTTCCTTGGACTTATCTTCAGAGAGGAAGGAGCAGTCTCTGTTCTCTGACCTCTAATGATTTTGTCCAGTGCTGGCTGGCTGTTGGTTGTTTTTGAACATCTGGACTTAATCTGCTCAGAGAAGTTTTTTGTGTGTTTTCCTTGTGAAAAAGATGGAGTCTGCACCGTTGACAAGCTGTGGGACTTGAGATTATAATTTTGGCAATTTTTAGCTTCTATTTTTAGTAGTATTGTTCAAGGCATTCTCACACATGTGAGGAAGTGTTGATGCAATTGGCCCTTAAATACTGTGTACAGTTCCCTGCTCACCTTCCCAGGAAAATGGCATCTGGAATAAAGAATGGCTGCAGGGATTTGGAAACATGACCTATGAAAGAAAGCTGAAAGCTTCTTTGGCAAAACAAAAGCTGAAAGGGCTTAAACTACTCTCCCTGATAGACACGAGGGTTGAACATGAGGCTTCTCATGAAATTCAATATGCACATCTTTGCATTGAGATGCTGTGAGCCTGCAGACCACATTTAGTTTATGAAACTCTTAATTTTGCAATTTGCTCATTACAGATTGAAAAAAAGTCTCTAAGATCCATTTACACTGCCAAATATTTCACAGAGATATTAGTCATTCTTGAATTAAGAATTGAATTCATTCTTGAATTAAGAAATGTCTTCTGTATGCCTCTCAAAGTTTAAATCTAAATACATAAACTGTCAGTGTATATAGATTGAACAAATATATTTTGATTTTCTATATGGAGTTGTTTTTTCTAGGATTTTTTTTCTAATTCTGTTTGCTTCAAAACTAGTACTCTCATTCTTGATTTAGCATTCCTAAACTTGATCACTGTTATAACCTATTCATAAATGAGATGGATTTGCTGAAGTTTTACATTGACGATATTTTTTAAACGACGTAAAACCCAATGTTTTCATCATCTGTAAATGAAGTAAATTCCTCTTTTGCAAAATTGAAATGCAAGGCTAAAAAGCTCTATATGACAATACTTTTATAAGCTGTGAATGCATTGTTCAGTTCATCTACATGCAGAGCTGGTAGTGGTAGTGGTATTCAAGAAGCATATGCGTGGGCTAATTGGATTTTCCATTTTACATTACTTCTTTGTTGAATATGTGCAAGCTTAAAGGATTCAGGGTAATAAAACCAGCATAATGCTACATGTATATGATTACCTCTGCCTTGTCAATGACTTAATCTCAGAGTTAATGTCATTTATTTTTCAGATGTGAGAATGAGTCATCAACTATCAAAATATTAAACTGATTCTCACGCTGCAATCTTGATTGGCAGAACTGAAAGTGTCCTTAAAGTTGTTTTTTGAGTTTGGAAATGAATGCAACAAGATCTACTTGTGGGTAGTATCTGGGTTTTTTTCCTGTGACATATTGTTGGAACAACAGGATGGGTGATGGTAGCTAGGGAATGTTTTTAAAGGTGGGGTTTTTTTGCTAAACCTTTTGTAGGAGAACATTAACAGTAGTTTGAATTTGGATTTCTCTTGTGAGACCACTGATTTGCCTTATTTCTCTCTCTTAATGATGACACATTGTTAAGATGCACAGCATATGGAGAAAAAAACCCCACTAAATATAAAAAAGAAAAACTGACTATGAGAATTAAGGAAGACTGGGACATTTAGGCACTTATTTTTACTGAAATTCAGTAAGTAGGGCTTAGACATCAGAAACTAGTGGAAACCTTTAAAATTTATTCCCTCCTTTTCACTACTCCCCATTTTGAAGATATTGGAAGGATAAGTACTAGATACCAGCATAACAAAGAATCTTATCCAGTACTGAAAAATGGATGGGAAAGTGTCAATATGGGAATAAAGGGTAGAAACAACAATAGAGTAAAGAAGCTGGATCTGCCCTTCCCATTGTCTGGAGTCTGGGAACAGACTTGCAGGATTTTTTTGCATTTCTTCTGTACCTTGTCTCCCTCCTTTCATATTTGAAGGGGAGCTGTTTACTAGGGTATAACCATAGCTTTGTTTTATTGTGGTAAGGCTGTCAAGTAACACACCAGCAAAAGTCCAGAAAAATCCCCAAAAGGCCACCCTGAGCATTCGTGCAAGTAATCAACAGTGATAAATTTAGCATGGAACATTTGGTGGTGTAAACTGCAGATTGAGAACAATGGATTTCTCCAGCTATGATAGTAGGAACTAGCTGCCCCTCATCCACTAATTATCTATGGAAATGAGGGTTGGGACTTGCTAGCAGGATTAATTTCTTGGCAACTGCTGAAAATTATAGTGATTTTGAGAAATAGCAATCAAAGAAGATGTCTGGACATGTTTGTTTGCCAAAAATAGCACTGCTAATACTTGGCTGTGTTTTAAAGTCTTGAGCAAATATGCCCTCCCATTTCAGTACTGCCTGAATGCTGAACAAGCAACATGAGCACTAAGGCATCCTGAGGTAGTAAAAGCATTCAGGAGACATTTGAAGATGTCAAAGCATCTGTTTTCCCCAGTAATTTTGTGCACTTGTGTTAGACAGAGGCCGTGCCGTGGAGGTGGGCTCGTGTCTCTGCAGCTGTGACAGTCACAGCCTCTGCTCCCTGGAGATGTGCTGGGAAGGGGAACAGAGCCAAGGGGAGCTGAACACTAAAAACATTGCAGAGATTTGCTTCCCAGAACAGTTTTTCTGTTCTGACATGCGATAGAATTTTGCTAAGATTATGGAAAGATTGGTGATTGCATTAATGGTCTCATTGATTCTAAATTTCACCCTATCAGTGTGAGCAAAGGCTTAGCCATCCCAGTGACTGTCTATAACATGCAATTTCCCCAGAAGATATCCAACTTTACTAATTCAGGAAAAGGGAAATATTGTAAAGAGAATTGTTCAGGTTGTTCATGAGCCTGGTCCTCTGTGGAGGCTGCAGACTCTGGGTCACTCAGATGGCACCTTCCAGGTTTTTCTCCTGCAGGTTTATCACTGCACAATTAGTCTAGCTGCTTTTAGAGAAGATTTGTGCAAAGCATACTCAGTCCTTTGTTTTATGCATAATTGTTATCACAAACTGAAATAGCCTCAGGTACTTAGCAAAAAGAATATGTAAAAAAAAAAAAAAGAAACTTGAAAAAGACACAACTGCAAATATTCACAGCTCCCTTAGCGATGGTCTTGAAAGAATTTCAACAATATATCTTTACACTGTACATCCTTTGAGTCAGACATCTCCATCACATGCAGACCACAGGATATTAGACAGCACACTGAATTCTGCATTAATGACTTTAAAATAGTCCTCACAACCCATGATATTGCTTGAGCTGTGGGAACAGTTTTCTGTGAGGCTTACTGCCAAATCTTTCACTTTTCTTATTCTTGTATGAAACTGTGGCAATTTAGCACAAGCCTGTACTAAAAGCTCACATTTTATATACTCACAAAGTGCAAAAATCAATGCGTGAGCAGGCAGAGAAATACTAAAATGCCTGTGATCTGAAAGCAGGGCTACCTGCAATCCTGTTTCATCAGTCTGGCTAAGTACCCAAAGTCAGGAAGCTTATCTAATCCATCCAGATTTCTTGATGATGAAAACCTCACAAAAACAAAGGATTTCTCAGACTATCATTTCAGTCATTCAGAAAATATGATACTCCTGCGTCTTTCACATTTCATCTTTTGCTGTCTGCAGACAAATGAGAAAATGAAAACACTGAACAACTCGTAAAAATAAAAAGTAACCTTTTAAGAAAATCCTTAACATTTTGGCTCATCTCTAATGACAAAAATGAGGTAATTCTCTTCTTGCTTTTGACACAGCTGATTGATCCCTGCTGGGAGTACATGTTCACACTTGCCTGCTTGATTAAGACATGAAAAGGATTCAGGGACCAAATCCAGCCAAGTGTAATTCTACTCAGATTGAGGGAATTTTTTAACCCACAGATTTTTAGCGCTTTTCACAGTTAAAAATTAGGTGACCTTTCTCATTCCACTTTACAAATGTTTTGTAATGAAAACAGAATTGGTATGAAATTTCATTATCACAGCAAAGCATTTCATACTGTGACAACTCAGCTCCTTTCAGAATAAATGAAAAACATTGTCCAAACTGAATGGCAAAAATGTCTATTCCTGAAGAGATTTCAGCCCTGAAGTTCTCAGCTGCAGGGTGTTTCTTGATCTGCCTACCTCCCAACAGGTCCTTTGCTTGTCAATACAAGTGTTTTGTTAACCTGTCATTTTACCAAGAGATATTCAGTCTTTTACTGAATATATATACTGCAGTGTTTAAAATATGTGCACATTTTTCAAAATATGTGTACCAGTGAATCAACAAATGTAGCAAAGACCAGACTCAAAGTGTACTCCACTTGCAGGGGAATTACTGGTTCTGTCTGCTGACCATGGTGAAGGGATCTTTGAAATGTCTCTCATAGAACATCCTGGACTGCAGCAGCAGAGAGAACCATGAGCACATGGTATGCTCCTCTGTTCTCCTCCTATCTCCCATCATAAGAACAAGTCCTTCTAGCTAACTTCTTGCTCCTTTTCATGAGCATCCCAGACTATGAAAGATTACTAAAAGTGATCCAGTTAACAGATTGTTAGCTAGAACAGTCTCCTCAATCTGAAACTCAGCTTCAAACAGAGAAAAAAGTTTCCAAATTTAAATTTTTTCTTGTGTTGACAGTTGTGTGTCTCACTGCATGGTTTTAATGGTAAAAACGTAAAAAAAATAAACAACTTAGTGGTGTTAAAATTAAAGAATAGCTTGTAAAAAAAAAAAAAATCTGACAGTAAGTCTCGTTACTATTTTTACTTTTCAGAGAAAAGTTCAAGCCAGATTGCAAAGATAAAGTGCCAGAACATTTACAAAAAAAATGACTCATCACGATGTGTCCTAAAATAAAGCAGCATGCACTTAATGCCTCCTGACAGAAGTGTGTCCTGCAAATTTCCCAGGCTGGATTTATACGCGTACCTTTCAGCCAAAGAAGCACTTGAGCTTCTATTTGCTGATCAAAACCAGGGCAGAGCTCTGTTTTCAGTTCAGCCACCTCTAATCAGTGGAAGTTTAAAGGGCTTTTGAAAGGCTGAACAAAGCAGGTGTGGCTAAGGCTGTCAGCTCCAGGGGCAATCCAGCGTTTCCAGCAGAGGCCACTCAGCTGCTGGGAATTGTGGAGTCAGCTCTGGTCACAGCAGGGAAACTGATCCTTTGTGTCTGGGGTACCTGCTAGCAAGAGCCTGTGCCATGCTTAGTGCTCCAGATGGCAGAGTTCCCCCTGGCAGGGTGTGCTGCAAGCCCCTCACATTCATCCTGTCACCTATTGCTGGGTCATACTTCTCCTGCAGCAAGGTTTGCTTCTGCCAGGGAAAGGGACTTTATAAATGATGCTGCAACTATTAGCAAAGAAAGCACGGATGGTTATTTCCTATGCTTAATTACATACAAATACACTGTTACCAAGAACAGATTGCAGACACAGAAACTCCAGTTGTCAGACTCTCCAGAGCCTGTGTTGCTGTCCAGCTTTAAATCTGGATACTTCTTGCTCAGGCATATGCATTTTTATTTATTGCTGTATTTTTACCACTGGAGCCCAGCCACTCTCAGCACAGTGATTGTGATTAGATGTTCAGGGCTTTCTTCTGTCCTTGTGGCTGACTACATCTTCAGATCCTGCTCTGGAGATAAAAGTAAGAATTTTTCTATGGGCTTTTATATGATGTAGATCAACTGGCAAATAAAATTTCAGACTAAATGGTTAAAGTTTGACAGAGGAAAATGGTATTTGAAAATATGGTGTTAAAGTGGGAAATACTAGAACATAATAATAGAAGGCACTACCATTCCCACCTGTGCTAAAATTCTGACCTTGAAATCTATCTGAAGTGACCTCAGCTCTAGCCCATTCCAGCTTTGCCCCTTCCAGGATAGGTCAGCAGGGGTAACAGAACAGCACAGTGTTAAGGATTGCTAGATTGTTAAAGTCTAAGCATAGCTCTGAATCAAACTGCCAACTCACATACACATGAAGACATCTACCAGCTCATTCCTAGAGCACCTGATGAGATAAAATGTGTTTTCAAATGGGTTATGACTGGGAAAGTGGATGTAGAACAGAAGCATTTGTTACACCTTTAGGAAGAGTTAGGCAGATGCATCCTTTGCTGTGAATACTTGTGCAGTGCCATCAAAAATACAAAATTATCTGCTGTGACTGTGGTGTGATGGAAGATGTTCTAAACTTTGTCAGTAGTATGCAGAGATGTGTAAAATGCCAGCTATGAAGAAAAAAGGCATGTTTTGTGCAATGGTGCATAAACAAATGGGGAGCTGTAGTGCCTGTCTGTGCCTATACAGATGAGGAAGTTAATCCTTCCAGCCCAGGGAGGCTGCAGTTTAAAACTGAGCTTTCCAAAGTCTTGCTGTTAATAGTGCAGCTTAGACAGAGGGCTTTGCTCTCCTGCCTTTTTGTCTGTGGTAATTCACCTCCAGAGTGATATTATAGATCAGTCACTCTGAATCAATAATATTTGCATGCATTTATGTGTAGTTCATGCTAAGGAGAGTAAGCCAGAGCTAATTAAGCTAAAACATCATTTGTACACTTGGCAGCTCCCTGTTAACTTTGAACAGTCCAGTACATAAAAGCACAAGGATCAAAAGATCCAGAACTGAAATAGTGGGGACACCTGATTTAAGCAGAAAGACTGTAAAAATCAGTGCCTCATGAAAGCATCTGGATTTCCACAAAGCTAAATGACAGATCATGCTAATACCCAAAGGCAGGCAATAAATGACCCACAATCAGATGATAGTTCTCAGATTTCTTTAACAATATCTGAACACCTCCCATGTATTTATAAATGAAAATGATTATTTTTCAGAACTGTAGGAAGAACAGCTTGATGGATATCTCTTATTTATTTGATCATAAGTGAAGCAAAGATTAGCCTCTATGCTATTCAGGATTTCCTAGTCTGGAACAAGATAATTTTTCAGATAAGCTTGATTTGTTTTAAGATCCTCTCATCAGGTTACCAGATACTGATACCAAGCTGCAGATTTGTTTCCCCATTGTCCTGGTTTAGAGCAAATTTGGGAAGAAACCTCAGAATGGGGTCCCTCTAGAAAGGGACCCAAGCAGCCCCTTCCCCAACCAGTCTGGGAAAATATTTCCTTGGAGAAAAAAAAATGTTTATTTAAAAAGCAAAGTATTCACAAACATAAAAAATTAATAATATTTAACAGCAAAACCTCTCGCTGTTTTGAAGCCATAGCAAATTCAAAAAGTCCTTGTCATGGGCTGTAGTTCAGCTAGCTCAGTCTCCATCAGTCCCTGCTGCTGGAAAATGCCACATCCCAGCCCTGGTGTGAGCTCCAGGTGTGTTCTGGGCTTTCAGTCCAGAGCAGGGCTGATCAGTTCCAAGAAAAAGAAAAACCACAGTCCAGGGAATTTCTCTGCTTCAGCTAGCTAAAAAAACAAAAACAAAAAAAACCCCAAACAAAACAACAAAACAAAACAAAACAAAAACCTAACTAAAAAACAAAGGAGAGCTCTCTGCTGCTGTCTGTCCTGCAGACACAGTCTGGGAGCAGGACAGCTGCAGCTCCTATCTCTGTGTTTTGAAAACAGCCACCTCAGACATTCCACTGCTTCTCCTTCTTCCCCCCTTCACTCTCAGATCTAGTTTGAAAGGTTCAAAACTTATTTCTGGGCTAAACAGATGAATGGGGATACAATTCAGCATCATAAACTCCCCCAGGACACCTGTATGAAAAGTGGCAGAATCAACAGTGCTTTGAGCAAGGGCATCTCATTCATGAAGTAAAATTCATGTACAATTATGTAGGTTCTAGATTTGGGGGAAGGGATGTATATTCATTGTGCCTGAATTTATAAGTGGTACACTTACCTGTAAAGAACCTCTCCTTACCACTTGCAGATATTTAGAATCTATTTGTATGTAAACTATTTAACCCTTCTGAGCTTCCATTAAATTTGCTGCCACTCTGTAGAGAACTCACAGCTTTATCTCTCTATTTCAGACCTGTCTCATTCTGCTCCAAATAAAATTGGTCTGTCTTCCAAACCTTGTTGTTGTATGACCATCAGCTTGAACTGAACAGGGCTAAAACAGAGCTTTTAATCTTTCTCTCTGAGCTACCTCCCTGTCATGTCCCTCAACACTGCAATCCTGCTTAATATTTAGGCCAGTAACTGGAACACTTTACTTGTCCTGTAATGTTTTCTGGTACTCACAGTCACATTATACCTGAATCCTGCAAGGTTGGTTTGGATCTTTTAAAAAAAATCTTAGATCCTGCCCACACAGCTGAAATGCTCATCCAGAATCTGTTCATCTCCAATCTTGATTACTGCTACATTCTTTTTACTGGCATTGTAAATATATTTTGCTGTGTTCACATTCATGTAGAACATTGCTGCCAAGACTATTTTAATAGCTTGTTATTTTAATCATTTTGTCACAGGACAAATGCAGACAGTAGAGTTTCACTTGGGCAACACTTTGAGCAACACTTATATCTCATTTACACCAAATAAATGCAGATACCTATTTTATTTGGATCTGCTTGACTTGCTTTCTTCTCCTAAAACACCCAGGAGATTTGGATTCTCTTCCTGCACCTCTTTCTGCTTTCTAGGTGCTGGCTTGAGGTGGTTGAGCTCTTGTACTCCTTAAAGGAGAAACCAATGTGCTTTTCTACATTTTTCCTTTACACGAGCATCACTGTCAGAGGGATTTCACAGAGCTGCTTCCTCGTTCTGCTTGGATACCTAAATCACCATCACCTGCACAAAAATAGATGTTGTTCATGTATGGTGCTGCTGCTGATCAAACTGACAAATGCTACTTCCTGAACTTCCCTGCTCTGCCTGAGAGCATCTTGGCTCTTCCCTTAAACACAGATTGTGTGCTCTCTGGGGCAAGGGCTGTGTCTGAGACATGATTAATGGCACAGAGCACCCACTGGTGTCTACTGACTGTAACAAAAAAAAAAATACACTGTGCTTGTATATATGTTCTTATTTGGTGTCCTGTGACCTTCACTAGTGTTTTTAGAATAACACTTCAGCAGTTACACACAGGAAAAATTGAACATTTTCAACATTTATGCTTAGAGGAATGTGCTTACAATTCATGGATACAGTAGCCATGAATAATAAGGTGTGTGTATGGACAGGTGGAGACAATATTTGGAAAGAGAAGAAAACCTATTTCTGTTAGTATATATAAGAGTTCTCTAAACACCTTTATGATTTTAGTATCAAGTATAGTGATAGTAATTATTATGAATATCAAGAAAACATTTTTTCATTATGAAGAAGAGAGAAGAGAGACAAAAAAACTTAGATCTCTTGCCAGCATTCACTACAATCTTCAACTAATCAGATCTGGGGAAAAATCCAAAATTAATACTGTCAAACTGAGCAACAGATGTTGAGAGAGAATCAGGCACTGCAAGAAAATTGATGTGCCAATGAAAATTAGTCAGACAGGAAATTCTCACTAAATAAAACCCAGCAGGTTATAGGGGCTCAGAAAGAAAAGTAATTTTAGATCATTTAGCCAGTTCATCTTTGTGTAACCATATTAATAGTGATTTTTTTTCACTTGTTATACACATATTTGTGTAGTAAAAAGAAATGTATATGCTATTTCACATTTCTGCAAAACACCTTTTCTCTATTTACTCAAGACAGATTGTCTTCATCTTACTTGCAAGACTTTCTAGGTTGTGTTCCAACTTGTCAGCCCTTACTTCTCTTCAGCAGCCATTGTTTGCCTTTGTATCTGGGCGCAGACAAAGAGGCTTCAGCTGATTGTTTGCAAGAATATGAAATAAATTTACATTCATCAGAGTAATGGGTTTCCATTTCCAGAGGCTAAGCCAAGGAACAGCTGAATTTAGAAGCAGACTTGTCTGCAGGGTGGCTGCAGCAGCATCAGTCTGTAAGTGGTTATGCACAGCACAGGCACTTTTAGGGTACAGACTTTGTTATCCCTACATTGCTCAGACAAGAGCCCAAATATTGGAAGGTTGTCTGCAGATTTGGAGATTCTTTTGCCAACTACAGCTGCCAGGCCTCTCATTTAAGTCAGTAAAACAGATGTGATTAGGTCAAACATTTTTGAGCCAAAAGCTTGACAAACATAATAATTTGAAAAGCAAAAAAAAAAAAAAAAGACTAATCTTCTGTGTCTTCTAACTCATCTCATGTTTTCTCTCAGATAGCAGCTGCTGCTTTAAGTTGCACACAGCATTATTATTTTTGTTTCTCTGGTTTGACTCATTTCTTTTGGAAAGAGATCTCTTAGCTTTTTTTTTTTGGCAAGCAGAATTCTGGCCTGACTGTGGATTTTTCTCCCACTCTCACTCACTCACACATGTTTTCCTTCCTTTGCTGCTTTTCCAGCTCTTTAGCTGTTCCTCCCTCTCCAACAAGCATTGGTGTCTCATGCTTTGGCATTAGAAATCACCTACAGACTGACTGTGACCTGGTACCTGTGTGCTGCCTCTGTTAACACTTCAACAAATAAAAGCAAGTTGAGAAATTATTTTGTTTCCAGCGATGTAAAAACTAACTAAAAAAAATAAAATTCACTATTTTGGTGTGTGTGTGTGCATGTGTGTTAGAACTGGAAAACTGGAACTGTGATGAACTGGAACAGTTACTGGCTTTGGACTGGAGAAAATCCTTTGCTGTGTGAGTCAAGCCCCTTACCAGATGGCAGCTCTTCAGCTGGCATGGGCTAGGATAGGTAAACTGCCTTGTGCAGACTCGAGTTTATGAGCTTTCCTCTCCCTGTTTAACTGATCTCTTGTTTCCTTGGGATCCCTTTGAGTACCTGTTGTGGTGGTGCAGGTTGTGGGAGGCCTTGCCAGAGGTGGAGACAGGAATCCACACTGAACTGGGTACAGTTTTCCCTTGGAGGCAGAACAGTGGAATATTTCCATTGGTGAGACAGGAGTAGGGACTGTGCCTCTGCACCAGTAGCTGCTTATCAGGGCAAGGGAACAGGGTGCTTTTCTGTTCTTAAGTCCTTTGCATAGGTATTGTTCCAATAGCATCCTACTGTCTCTGTTATCTGATAATTATCTGCAAGTTTTCCTTCAATGTCAGAAATTAATTCCCTGGAGATTCAACTACACGCTGTTCTCTTCTTCCCATCACTTCATTCCATGGAATTCAGAACAACATTTAGACCAAGCTTAACATGAAAATAAAGTAAAAATCACTAAAGAGAAACTAAATAATGGATTTGGAGTAAAGGACATCATAGGAGTAAGGAACAAGTAAGAACCAAGTCCACTGGGGTTCCAGGAAATGTTCACCAGAGGTCTTCCCAGTTCTTATCCATCCCTCTGACTCTGGGTTGCAGTAAAAGCAAACATAGAGGCTTTTATTAAAAAGGTGATGCAACTCAATGAGTCTCATAAAAATAAAGCAAACAAAAAAAATATCCTAGAAATTGTAATTTGATTTTTATAAAGTGGAGTCCCTTTAAGTTCTACTAATGCTTAAGTATTGTGAAATTTTAGGCTCAGATCTGAGTTTTCCATTTTGATGAGCATGGAACAGCAAGGGAAAAGGTGGGTGTAAAAACAAAGAATCCCAAAGCAAATGTAGGTACCCAAAAAGTAAAGCAGACCAAAGTGGCTCATCCTGAAGACTCTTTGCTAGACAATTGGACTCTGAAGTTGCTGTCAGGCTTGGAGAGTGGCAGGTTGAGTGGATGGTATCAATAATTTTTCTCTTCTTTGTTACAGGATGTTTTCTTGAATTGATTGTAACCTGGTGCAGCTGCTGGGTAAGTTAATGAATTTAGTGGGGAAGGAGGAGGCACAATTTTTATGTATTCATCTTCAGATAAGAAAACAGATCTGATTTTCCTAGTCTGGGATTCAGGCCACTGAAACAGAACAGAGCTGACTGGAAAAGCATATATTTTGCTTCAAGTGTTGCTTTGTGTTAAGGATGTACTTAACTCTCTTCCCAAACTGCTACTTCTCAGGTTTTATTAGCACTCTTAGCACCCTAAATAGGATTGGAGTAAAGAAAGGAAGGAAAATTTCTTTGACGAATATGTCAGCTAAATGTCTTTCTTTTTCCCTGAAGAAGGTTGTAATGTGGTTTTCTCTCTGATCTGCAGAGGAACTGACGTGATACATGAGCACTTAGCAATAAACATTTTTAATGGAGACCCCTATCCCCAGCTTAATTTCTGCCCTCAGTCATATTCCATTCATCAATACCAGTGATGTTCCTAGTAGCTCCACTGCACCCTGTGAACAATTTTGCTGCTTGGAATTAAAGAAATGTGCCTTGGGTACATTTTGATACTCAGATTTAATAACAGGGGATCCAATATTGATTTTAATGAGAAATGGTGTGCACATCTGTGTTTTTCTGTGCACCAGTTTCCCGTGCCCACAATAGTCCTGCTCCAGTCCAGCACTTGTGGCTGTTATGGTACTGAAAGATTATCAGAAATGGTACAAATCATGGCAATAGTGATTAGAGGAAAGTGATTAACTGTCTAATATGGTCTTGCTTCCCAGCAAAAGATGTACAAGTACCTCATATGTCACATTCTGTGTTACTCACACACAAGCAATTTCTACCAAGCATTCTTGGCAGCATGAATATTCACAAAATTTTGTCTGCAACACTATCTGTCAAATGATAGTGCTACTCTTTGTTTGGTTGAGTTCAGGTCTTAAATTTGGGCTTCTGAGGCCAATACTTGTAGTTACTTGTAATTCCTTTTTTTTTGAGTCAAATGCACCCCTGTGCAAATGGGGAAGAGGAATTTTAAATGTGCAAATAAATCTGCAGGCTTAGAATGGGCTTTCTGCTGGTAATATTTACAATTATTCAAAATTGTATAGTTAAATTTGATTTCCAGTCAAACCTGCTATTTCACCAGCAGCCAGAAAGAAACAGATTTGCTATTCTAACCCATTTCAAGTAATTTTTGGTGGGTCTACATAAGCCATTAGGACTGCAGGGCAGGGCAGTCCTGAAAACAGCCTTTGCATGGTGTCTTGGCTTCACCTAAACAGGGCAAAGGGCTGTACACAGGTCCTAAGCTTTAACTAAGTTTCATCAAAACACAAACAAAAAGTACTTCCAAAAGCTTTCTTTAAGCTATTTCAGCAGTATATTAAGCATGTATTTTAAGAGTTTTTCTCAGACCATACTTAATGCTACCACAAGGCACAGAACAGAAATGTTTGTGATTATGTGTACTTGTACTTTGGTTCAAGAGAGAATATAATTTCACAGAAAATTCAGCCTGGATATTTCACAGGCTAAAGAGTTGCAGTATTTAAGGAAAGCTTAGAGGTTCTTTGGTTTAGAGAATGCCAAATTAAGGAGGAAAATTAAAATGGTTGGTCAACTTTAATTTTTAATGGTTATAATAACATACAATGTACATACAATAACATACAATAATAACATACAATAAACACAATTTTTGTGTAGGTTAATAGCAATCTCTTCTTGCAGGAAACAGCCTTTTTATGTAAGGGCATTTTTTGTTATTAGTAACAAAACCAGACATTCAACAGCTATATCTATATGAATTACTTCACACTGCTCCTATAAAAAGTACTTAAATTAAAATATAGCATGAATAACTGTTCACTTTAATAGCAATACCTTATATTTATTAAACATGTTTCCAGTTACCAAACCTTCCTGTGACTTTTCTCAGCCATAAGCTTTCAGCAAATAGGATATAGCCATAATTTATGTACCCCCATCATACAGATAAAGTATTTGTGTTCAATTTAAAAACAATTTAAAAAATTATTACACAATGAGGGTGTATAAATCATTGGAATTTGCAGTATCACAGTACACATACATAAGATTTGTAAAGGGGTTATATTCTATATCAATAAAATTAAAGAAAGTCTTATTTAATCACAGAATCTCTACTACTATGGGTATAGACTGCTGTCCTAGGCAGTATTTACAGATGCACTTTTGTATACAGACTGACAGAATGAAATTAATCCATAGATTTTTGGATAGTACATAGCACAGACTGACTTCCATGGAATCAAATTGGAAACCCATGGAAACCCAATCCTTCAGCAAAATAATTATTTCCTGCTGGTGGTCATCACATTGCTGGCCAGCATTGACAAAATACTTTGGAATAGGATGTGTTTGCAGCCTTTCTACCTGCACACTGAGCATCCTCAGCATTTCATAAGCTCCAGCTACCTCTAAATATTTAGGTGCATACACAAGTATTTGACTTGTAGAAATGAGCTTCTGCTACTATTGCCACTGTCTACTGAAGCAGAACAGGAAAACCCAAAGTCTGCAAAAGTAAAATTCAAGTTATTAATCTAATGATTATGTTTCTCAGAATGAAGAGGAAGTATGAATTACAATTATCTCATTTTTTTGGTATCTGTACCCTTGGCAATTGCTGACACATCTCTCCCAGTGAGGCAAGGCTGAGATCTTTCAGGATTTCATGCAAATTAAATGACCAGAATTCTCAGAGTGGTGCTATTATCCAGAATCTCTTCTTTGTGTTACATGCCTTTTGATTTTCCTAGCAAGTCCTTCTGTTACTTAGTGTGAACTATTTTTTCTTGCTGTAATTGGCAATGATGACTAACTTGTACCTACTCTATATGTAGATTTTGTCTCCCCTCTCTTATTTCTTGATGCCAGGGTGACTAACATGTGCCATATTTGTTAATAATTTTTTTATATATTTTTCTTTTCAATTCTACTCCATGCAACTCCTATGACTGTCATGGTTCCCCATGGAACCATGGGTAACAAAATCAAAGTAATAATGTTTCTTGATGAATAGTAAATTCACAGATTGTTGAATATTGAGGAGATCAAATTCTTACTAGTTTTGGATTGAATTCAAATAATAGTTTAAGCCAGAAACTAATTAGCATATGGAAAAGTTGAAAAAAGAAGTATTTTTAAAAGAAGTATTTGGGCATTTAAAAGTTGGGTTTTAGCTGAAAAATGAGTGCAACTCAAGGTTAAAACAAAGCCTTTAATCACTGCATAATATTAGGGCTAATGGAACACTTGATAAGGTCTGCAAACAATTCTTCCACCCATCCCAAAATGAGGGATCAGCTTGACTGGACATCATTCTGCAGGGGGAAGGTGCCATACATCACAGAAACCAGAAAATCTGGAGTGCCTGTCATTGCTGCTTGCCAGGTGTGCCTGGGGAGAGGCTCCCCCTCACCCCCTTCAGTGTCTGATAGATTGTGCTGTTAACACATGTTCTAAAGATAACCAAGCTCCTTGTCAGTGGTTTTGAATGATTGAAGGCATTTACACTGGAGCAAAATCAGGATAAAATGAAACCAGGTCAGTTAAATTGGTTGGTGTTTCAGTCTTCTTCTCCAGGTAAAGATCCTTAGTGGTGTAATGTGGCTGCAACTCATTAGAGCCCAACTACACAACTATTATGTTAAAGTATATTGAAGTCATTGGAGTGATGCAGCTATGCTCTGGCAGAGGATCTGCTCTGCTTTTTGCCATCATTTGCTCTGCTGAGCTGAGTAAATATGGCAATTTCTTGGATTGTCAGTAAGAAGGTCACTTTTACTCCTGAGTTCCTCCTCATCCACTCTAATTCAATTCACTTCCAACTTTCAAACTTTTTCTTTTCAGTTTGGACTCTATGGTCAGTGAAGGGGAAAAAAAGGTCACCAGTACATGTAAAGCATACATGTGCCCTTGGCAAACAAAGGAGCTTCTTGTTTTGTTGCCAGTAGCAAACAAGGCATGCTGCTGCCTTTGACTTCCTAGTTCAGACACCTGCAGTCCAATAAAGAGCTTCCTTTAGAGTGAGACACAGCTTGCAGACAAGACCAGACCTCATGTCTCTGCATGGAGAGCCACTGTCTCTCCAAGGCTCCTTGTATGAGATTCAGTTGCCTAAATAGAGGATTGCAGTGGTGTTTTCTGAGCCTAGGTGGACGTACTTGGCCTCCAGCTTCATCCCAGGAATGTGTGGATTTCCCCTGGGTCTTGTGCTATATCTGCTAGCTACATCCAGGTGTTTTGTATACTCTAGGACATTTAAATAGCACTGTTGGTTTAAGGGTCTTTTTGTCCTTGAATATTAAGTCTTATGGTTCTGCAGGTTTTGGTGCAATATCCCCTCAGCTGTCTGTAACAGTCCTGTGATTTTCACAAGTGCTTACAATCATTCCTGCCCCTGACTGCAAAGCCCATGTGCTCTGCAGCCATCCCACTGCATGTTCACTCACATTTGCCTTTGCTGCAGGATACTTGGCAATCTCCATCTGCCCAGCCCAGAGGAGGAGCAGGCAGGTTAATCCTTCTCCTCCACTCCTTATTGAGCAATTAGGCCACTAAATAAGATCTTGTTTACTGATACCCGAAGAGGCTGTGATTTACTGGGTCTTGTAATAAATTTACATTCATAAGGAGATAGCCAGAGGCAAGTCTGGAGTTTTAGCAGTAGCTAATTTGTAGCTTCACTCTTGGGATGGGAACAGAATTTTAAAAGTTCCCAATAATAAAGCAATTTGTTTAAATTCCCTAGTAAAAAAAACAAAAACAAAAACAAAAAAACCCCAAAAAACCAAAACCAAACAAACAAACAAACAAGAAAAAAAACTGGAGTGATCCAAGGGCTGGAACAATGCTGGTTTTAGTGCTGCTGCTCCTTTTAGGTAAGAATTTTGCTTTTTGCTTGAAATGTTCTATATTCAGGACCAGATTGATTCCTTCTCATGTGGCATCCTATAAAGACCTGGTATACCAGGTAGAAACTAATGAATGAGTTGTGACTATCTTTGTACTTTTTAGAGGTCATAAATAACAATATTTTGTCATTGTGCTTTTAAAGTTTCATCTTGTAAAGCAGAATTTTCTAGAATTATCTTGCATATCTTCTAGCAAATGCTGTCTATGTCTGCTGTGTTTTAATCCTGTGCATTTTCAGTAGAGAGCCTCAAATTGATCTGTTGACTAGAAAGTGGATTTAGTGTCCAGTTTGAAGCAGCTGCTTATTCAACTCTGGGACAAGAACAATAATGACTGAAGGTTGTTATTGGTTGATTGTTAGTGAGTGCTTTAAGTGAAATGAGGTTTTGGAGGATCAGTCAATTTTCCTGTGGACTGCTTTCCATGTAGCACTTGCCACCCTTGCTGGCCCCTGCTAGTGCAGTGTTCAATGTACCATGGAAAATCACCCTCCTGGGTCAGGTGTGAGGATATTGGCAGGATGGGGGTGAAGAGGGAAGCTGCATTTTGTTGTTTATATTTTATCTGTTGTTTCTATGCCTAAAGTCCTTTAGCAAAAACCTCAAAGCATCACTCAGAAAGACTACATTAACATAAGGTATTTACAATCCAAAGGGACTCTCCTTCCAGAGTTGTTTTAGAAGTGTTATCAATGGTGATATGTAAATAAGGAAGCAACCAGAAGAAGAAGCCCAGCTGATTTCAGTTTAATTGGAAGTATTACTAAAAAAGGGGGATGGAGCTTAGTTATTGAGAGGAGAAGTACAAAATGGGTAAAAAAATAATGGTAGTTGTAAGCAGCTGCAGCAATACAGGCTAAAGAAAATTGCTTTTATTTTTTCTTCTTTGTTTGGCTGGTTTATTGGTTTTATAATGAATTACACAGAAATACAAGTGAGAAAGCAACAGCAAAGACCTGCATTGAATTACTGTGGAGATTTATAATGCTGTGGAAATGCACAAGTGCTCAAATACATTGTCCCATTTTGATTGGAAGTTCATGGCTATAACCTGGCTTATCTCCTCACATCTCACACCAATGAATTTAAAGTCTGCAGAGGATAAAAATGACTGTGCATTTTGCTCAAGCACATTTGCAATCCATCTTGTAAAATGAAAAAAAAAAAAAAGGAAAAAACCCCTCTCAGCTATGGGAATACTCAACAGTCTCGTTAATTTCCAGAAGTCTCCAGTGGGACATCATTTTCTTTTATCTTCTCACAAATGGCCTATAGAATCATATGCATCTTGTGCTGGTTTGGTATTGAGTGTGCTGTAGTTATATATTATTTAACATTTTGGCCAAGTTTTGGTTTCATTAACAATTTATCTTCTGCTGTGCATTTCTGCCCTTGTGATTAATGAAGGTTACCAGCCTATGATTGCAAAGTGCCCTAGGTTCTCTCTCCTACCTAATCCTCTTTAAGTGCATTTTGGTTTAATTTTTTTTATTCCTTCCTTTGAGCTAATAATTCTCCTCACAGGTGCTGAATTATGTCTTCATACTGCATATTGCTCTGCTAGTGTCCATAGGGAAGCTACAAAGCTCATTGATGCTGTCATGCCCTGTATTTATTGTCAGGAATTCTGGTAATGCAAAGTGCCTGAGGTCAAAGGGGCTATGGCTTTTAGTTTATATTTACAGAGATTCTACAGCTTTTCTGATTTATTGACTTTTGTGATCAGTTTGACAAATGAAGACATACTGAAACCACATAAGAAATAATATTTTTTTCAGTCTCATTGTGAACCTTTGCTAGTGTAGGGTGTTGTATAATAGTTGTATTGTGTTATTCAGCTATTCCCCAGTTTCCACAGGAGAAAATAATTAGTGTTTTAAGACCAACCTCCTTAGGCCCTTTTTTAATGGACTATGAAAAGTATATTTGCCTTACTTTCACAGCTCAGATATTTCAAAAGATTAGTCAGAACAAAACGGCATCTACAGTGAGTATTTTATAACCTGTGAAGAATGATCCTGACGTGAGGCTCTTTGTTTTTCCAAGTGCAGATGTGGTTTTTAGCACTTCTTGGTGGTGGTGTAGGTGGGTTTTTCTCCCCCTTTGATAGAGTTACCTCTGTCCCAGTATGTTTGCAGCTGTGCAGCATCTCTGTGCTCTGGCTTTGCCCTCCTGTTTGCTGTCAGCTCCTGCACGTGAAGCACCCACACACACTCGTGTGCTCCTGCAGCGTGGGGCTGCCCCACCAGGCTGCAGGAAAATGACTCAGCTCTGCTTTAAAGGGAGGTGGAAATCCATCTACACAAACATCTGTCAGGCAGGTGTGGGAGTTGCAGCCTTTTCGTAAGTAAATTATTATTCTCTCACTTTTTGGAACAGCTTAATAATAAAAAAAAAAAAAAATCTCATTCCACGGAGTGAGGAGATGTTCAGAGCAGCACAGAGTTCTAATGGCTGATTTCAATAATAAAGACAACAGGGGACTAAAAGGTGCAGCTCAGGAAGCTGGGAAACACATTCCTTTCCCCAGAGGGTGTACTTAGCTCTGTGCCTTTGATCACTTGAGAAGTATCATTAGAGCACAAAATGGCAGGCACTAGGGAACATTATGGCAATTATAATGTGAGAGTTAAAAAAAAAAAAAAAATCAAAAGAAGTTTGAACTTATTTAGGAGTTTACTCCCATGAAGGTCTGATCACAGCTGAAGGATAAAATGCTCTAAGAGATAAAATATAAGAGCTCCAGTGGGACTGTTCTTTGAATGCTGGCTCCCAAGTTAGCTCTGGTACAGAACAGGTTTTATTTACAGGTTCATGAAATCTAATCTGTGTACACACTTCACCATGCCTTGCTATTTGAACTGCAGTAGCAATGGCAAGCCCTTGTTACTCAACTAGATCCCATTGTACTAAGGACTGTAAAATACAGAACAAAAATACCACAGGCCATGGGACAAAAAAGGCACATCAGGCTGCAACATAGTAGCTAGCACTTGGAAAATCAAAGTATTTGTTTTAATACTTTGCAAATTACTGTACAAACATTACTGTAGCTTATTATCACATAATGTTATGGAGTGGGTTTGTGCTCTGATTTCTTAACTCTGGAGAGCAGAGGAATTTAGATGACAGTGCTTATTCTGAAGGGGGTTTTTAGTAGTGCCTTGGCAATACAAAACCAGATTTTGCTTCACTGTGACCTCGAATAAACCATGTTTTCAGACCGAGGAGCTGCTCTAGTTTGGGGCAGCAGGGCAGAGGAGTTAACATTTGTGTACCTTCCTGCAGTGTCCCAGGACTAAAGCTGACAGAAAAGGCCACAGCCACTTTCTCCTTCTGTGGTGAGACAAGCCTGTTCCAGCAGCCAGGGGTCTGTGTTTGTAGGTGTGAATAGGAACAGGAGCTAGGGATTTTCACACAACTTCAAACTTCAAATAAAAACTCAAGGTCGCTAATGGAGCAAAACGCAAGACTAGTATAAAACAAGACAGCTGCAGACTCAGAGGGGCCTTGTGCTTTACCTGTAAGATGTGTAGAGAAACCTGGCACAAGCACCAAACTAATGCAGCACTCCTGTGTCAGCTGTGTTCTCCTTGTCTGTACTGCACAAAATCCAATAATAATAAGCACAGCTTTTAAATGTGCCTTTTACTGCCTTGGCACAAGCTGCATTGATTGTGCTCACATGCAACATCCTGAACATAAAATAGAGCAGAGATAAAATGAGAGAAATAACCCAATTTGCTTCTGCAGACGGTGAGTGGGGGGTGTTAAAGTTCCCATTGGACACATATGGAACAAATCTTGTTGTAACGTAGCAAAAGGAAACATTTCAAAGAAACCATCTTATCGTCATCATCAACCAAAACAGGCAGCCCACACAGCTTTGGCATCTCAATTTTCTGCTCATTTTCTTTTGTTTGTATCAGATATGTTGCCTGTTTTCCATAGTTCATAGATGTCTCACTGTGATAGGAGCTTGGAGAGCAGCAAGCACAGCCAATTTTCAGAAATCTTCAGAGTTGTTTCTCCTTTTACTGGTCCTCTACCCTTCTCCTTTCTTTCTGCAGCCACTCAAAGATTGTGGAGTTGGTGGCTCATACAACTACATAATGCTTATCTTCTGGCTTACTCACTTGACTGAGAAGAGTTCCTGCTGGAGAAACAATTAGCATTTCATAGGGAATGGCTGGAATGTGTTTGGATACTGGTACTCCATTTGCCAGAACTAGTTTCACCTCTTGCCACTTCTAGATGGCAAATGCATGCAGTTGGTTGGTATATATGAAATGTTAGAGAAGATATCATTAGTTATAGAGATATCACACACATCAGCCCTGAAAAAGCAGCAGGAGACTGTGTTTTTCCAAAATAAGTCTCTCCAAACCTTTACTGAAATGATGAGTCACTTGATTCTCTTGGCATCACTTCTGCAGTCTATGAATGGGATATTATTTCTTTCTTTCTTTGCTTTTGGTGGTGGCAACCTAGGTGTACCCTAGTGTCTCTTAGTTATTAATGTATTAGTTCCCATTACCCACAGCTTTTGGATTTTTGCCTTTTATGCATGAGTGGTCTGAGATCTGCAGCCTCACTTCACACTGAGCTCCTGTTTTGGTGCCTAACTCACCATATGTTCCAGTGGGGAATTAATTGCTTCTGTATCTTTTTGTGCCTGCTACTGACTGATTTGCCAAAGAGACACTGCAAAGTACAGCAAGCTATTTCTCCAAGCACTTATCTCCTAACTGAAGGACTGGATCACACTTCACCACTCACAGTATTATAATAAGTCTTAATTCATTAATGTTTTTGAAAGATTTTGTAAACCTCTTAGAAGGAGATCTTTGAGAGTACAAAATGCTATTTTATTCATGAACTTCTAAAACCTTTCATACTTCAAATTTATTTTTAAAAAAACCCAAGCGAGTCAAAGAATGTAATAGAGGACAAAGCTGGACATTTGCAGTCTCAAGATTCCAATGTAATTAGGAAATAAAAAAAAAAATACTGGGAACACAGAGTCATTCATGTTACAGGGTAACAGAGAAAACAGACTGAGCAAAAATAGTAAGGATGCTGTAGTGCTGCCCTTACTCAAATCCAGGTTATTTCTATCTGAAGTATTTTCATGTTAATTCTTTTTCCCTTACCAGATTTTAGGGCCATGAGAGCAAAGGCCAAAGCAGTCAGGTAGTTTCCTTCTATCCAGAAAACATAACCTTTGCTATTAGCACCTTCTGCATTGGAATAATTGAAAGGAAAATGTATTGGAGCTCAGGACTGCTCATTTCAGAGGACCACAAGAGGGAAAAATAAAGATCATGGAAAAAGCCTGCAAAAACAGAGATTATAGGAAAACAGGAACCAATAGTCCAATATCTTTGGAAGCTGGAGAGGGCATAGTCCTAAGTCTTGGGAAATGTTCTTCATCAGCATTTCCTACGTGAATATAGTTGCTATAAGCTGCAGTCTGGAAAGAGTTTCTGTTTCTCAAAAAAACCCCAAACTTTAGGATGCTTTCTGTAACACAAAAGGAAACTGCAACAGGCCAGGATATAGTGAGCTGATGCCCTTCCTGAGCCATGGCAGGCTACAAGTTGAAGAATTTTTCAGGAAAAAATCATAAATGCAATTGGTGGTACCTTGATTTTTTGAGAGACATTCTTTCTTTAAACCTAATGGGCTACTCTTCAGTGTATGGAACTGTGTGAAGCAGGCTGCTGCAGGTTCTCATTTGGAGTACGTCAGTACAGCCTGATTTCATGCTGGAATGCTCATTTGCAATAACTGCAGATAGGGACTTCACTGTGCTGAGATAAAATTGTGGGATTAAATTCAATCCTGGAGTAATATTTTTCAATGGAAGCCATCAAAAGACTGAACAATCATGAAGTGAAAAGCCAATTAAAGAAGCTTTTTTTCAGGTGTGAATATCCCCACCTCACACCCTGGTATTGGCTCACTCCTAGCTAAGGAAAATACTGACTTCAAGGTCACTTCAGCACATACAGACTCCAGAAAATAATGTTGGATGAGTTTCAGGCAGATTGGTACATTCTCCAATCTGCCAATTGTGCCTTGTCCTTTTCCAAGGTTGATATCTCTGAGAAGCATTTAGTCTCATTTATTAAAGGCTTTGAAATGCATCAGTTTGCATTTCACTTTCAAAGTACTAGCACCTGCCTGCAGTGATCTTCACGTCCATGCTTTCCTCTTGGCTCCATTTATGTCAGCAAAGTTGAACTTAATGTTGTCAGCATCATCAGAATATGGAAAGTAATGACAACATTCATTTGTTATGCTTTATAATTTCAACTTTGATGTCTACTACTCCCTGCACCACTCATCACAGAACAAAAATATGCTGCTGGTATCATATGTGAGTAATGGCTGCTTTGACTAATAGCCATAATGGCAGGATGAATTTTCACTGTGAAGTGAGGTGCCTGTGGTGGGAGCTGTGCCAAGACACCAAATCGAGGGGGAGGGCTGAGTGCAGTGTAAACTCTCCATATGCTCGAGAGACTTTTGGAATCAGCCCAGCCTGCATATGCTTCTGTTGGCAAGCTCTTGGAAAGGAAGGAAGATATTGTCCTCACCCTACCTAACATACCTCCCACTCATTTGAAATGCTCATTTGCAAATGGAGAGCATGCAAATCTGAGAATGATAACAGCAGATTCCAGTCTTGCTACAGCTGGATAGAAGAAAAAAAAAAAAAAAGTAAAAATCATCGAGTAGATTTTTAAGCAGAAAATGCATTGATGTAAAACATGGTAGAAAAGCATTTGAGATGTTCTCCTATTCATGATCTGTGGAGTAACAGAATAAATTTTAGCATTAAGCTGCATACAGTTCATTAGCCAGTCCAGGAAACTGCAGTTGGCTGGAAGATGCTTTGATGAACAAAACCACTTGAAACAATAACATCTTCCCCTGCTTTTCTGTGATTGCAGTGAAAAAGCTATAGTAGAAAATGGTCCAAGTTAAGGTGAGGAAGAGTATAAAAATTACAGAGAGAGGATTTTAAGCATTTTGCAGAGAGGAAGTGGAAGAGGCAGAATCCCTGGATAGAGGGATACGCAGAGATTAAGAAGCAGAGTGGTGGATGGAAGAAGAGATGATGGAGCAAGCTTATTAAGTAAACAGGTTTTCCACCAGGATGCCATAGTTTGCCATATGTGTCATGAACAGGTGTAACTGTTCCGTCTTCCTCCCTTTTGAAGTTGTCTCATGGCTCCCAAGATCATCTTTTTTCTTCCTTTTTCTTCTTCAGTATACCTGCCCTCACCTTTTTGAGTTCTGTGAATGCCAGGCATGCACTGATGTGTGCTCTGACCTTGCTCTGAAAGTCCCCACTTTCCCTTAGACATGGAGAAAGTCATTTTGTGAAAGAGTTGTGGGGGCAATAGTGGGTAGAAAAGCAGTGGTAGAAAGTTATCCTGACCAAGAACATGATCATTTCTCCTCCTCCTCTGCTGCCCTGCAGCCTTGCTCATCATGTGCAGTGGGATGGCAGGAAGTTTCTCCAGTACCTGATTTGAGCACAAGCCTTTCTGCTCTTACAGGTGTGTTCTCTGAAGCTTTTCAATGCTGACCTCAAGACATGGACTGCAGTTGTTTTTCCCGGCTTCAGCAGTGGTGTTCCCTGCTGCTGAAAACTTCCATTATATGTTCTCTCACCCTGCTTATTGTTGTGCCTTTTACCCATGACAAAGCCCCTTTCCCCTGCCTTATTTACAGGAGTGTAATTGCCATTTACTAAGAGCTTGACAGAGTCCTGGGTTCTGTCTGGTAATCCTTCTCAAGCCTTTAATTTATCCACCTCTTCTTTCCTACAGTCTTTGTAACTGCCTGGTAGTTAAATAGCAGGAGTGGGAAGAATATTACCACAAAGCCCATGCTGCAATTTCACATCCTACAGTCTTTTGATGGTAATTCTGGGTGAATTTAAAAGAACCCCTCCATTTCTGTGAAAAGAACATCAAAATACGTAATTTACTAAAAATATAATAATCTGGTGTCTTAACGGATACTTTGAGAAAATCTTTTAGCAGAAAATTTGATTAACATATGAGGAGAACTCCTACAGAGGGCAATTCCAATTATGAAAGGGCTTCAAACACTGTTGTTATTGCAGGTTTAGTGAAACTTGAATTTTTGATATATCTTCAAAACTCTGTAATATTTATAGCACAAGTGACAGTGTAGGGCATGAAAAGATCAAGGGAGAGGTTTGTAAATCAGGTGAGTTTGCTTTAGATTTTGTTGGTGTGGGGAACAAAGTGATCTCCCAGTCACCCTGTGAACCCTTGCAGATATAAATATTGTGATTCAGAGTAATGCCATTAAATGTGTATGTATGTGTTTATGCCACTGGGCCTTGTGCCAGAAGTGCTCTGGGAGGGTTCTGCATTGTGTAAACCCCCTTCAACAACACTTACATTTTCCTTTAACAACTGTAATAAAAGGACTAAAGATACATATTTTTGAAAGAACTCAAAAATAGCTAACTGTTTTAATGGAAAAAATTCACTATTCATTTTTCTATGAAAACTCTTTGTTTTTTCCTTACAATCCATTGGATTGCAATAGAAACAATAAAAGTTGGTTCAACTAAAATCCCTCTGACAAAGCAAAGAGCTACTTCTGCAAGTTTACTGCAATCAGCAGTGATTCTGGCTTTGAACCATGACTAGTCCAATTGCTTTTGCTTTGTTTGGGTTTTTTTATTTTTCTTTTATTCATACCTCTGTAACATTTAAGAGCTGGAGAAATCTTGGGTTCCTGAGACTGGCCTCCTGTTCACAGCTGGGAGTGTGTGTGAGTATATATATATATATATATCTATATGCATATGTATGTATGCATTCAGGCACACATACATAAAGTCCTCCTACTCACCACTGCCTCTTCCCTCTGTACTTTGCCCTTGTTTATCCTTTTCTCCAGAAACACAAAAATGATGCCATTTGGAGCTTTGTAACTCTTTCACTCCAAAGCAGAAGGCTCTGGCCTGCTGTTCCTCCTCCCACCCAGTGCCTGAGATTTCCCATTCTGGGAGTGAGGCATCCAAACATATGTCACACCAGGCAGCACAAATACCTGACTCAAACACATTCTTCTGTGTGGGTGGCAAGTACAGAACCCAGCTTCTGGCAGCAAAACCCACTGCCTTAGTCCTCTGGAAAAGGCTAAGAAAAATTGCACCAGGTGAGGGTAGCACCCAATAAAATGCAGTTTTGCCTTCTGAGCAGGACTGAGGGATTCTTGTTGAATTTGGGGGTTTTCAAACCCCCTGAACCATTATCAAATCTCACAGGATCTGCAAAACCAGTTCCAATCTGTGCTGTATTTTTCTTCCTCTTTCCCTGAACTTATAAACTCTTATGGTTTCCAAGGACAATTCAATATAAAAGGAAAAGAAAACTAGTTAATGGGGGAGTTTTGTTGAATTGGGATGGAAGGTAAAACCAAAGGGGAAAAAAAATGGCTGGCATGAGTTTATGGCCTATGTATACATGGGATTTATACTGACAAGCAGACTTGTCCCTGCTGGCATGAATCCCAGAAACTACCGTGGCTGGCAGGTCTGCCCAGAAATGTATTGCACCAACAGTGTGAAATGCCTGTTCCCCCTTCTCCTGGGGAGGGCTCCAAATGTGATAACTGCAGAGTAATGGGATTTGGCAGAAGAAATTAAAAATTCCGCCCTCTCAAGGGAGAGGATGGGAGATATTTGCAGGAGAAGATTCAAGCTGTCAAATCTTTTTCCTAATTTGAAAGTTTTCTTTACTCTTCCTCACCATCTTTCTATGCTCTCTATCAGCAATTTTCATCCTATATGCTCATTGCTAATCTGTTTTCACACTTTACATCTGGTTTTTTTCCAGGTCCCTTCCAGGCACCCAAAGTCTCCTAACCCTGACAACAAGCCTGCTAGGAGTTAGCTTTATAGGCTATTGCATCAGCAGGTTTAAAATGGATTTATGTTGATAGGAATGGAAGACTTTTATCATAAGAAATTTTAGAGTATTTTTCTTCTTTTTTTTTTTTTTTTTTTTTTTTTTTGCATATCCAAAGTTATAATCTGGGTTTATAGCTTCAAATTGCATGTGGATTTCTCAGGGTGTCATGTTAAAAACCAAGAAAATCTCACTACTGTACTAAGCACTGTACAGGCTGCTCTCTCTATTTTTGATTCTCTTTTCAGTTAAATTAGGAGAAAAGTCTCTTTAGAGATAAAAATCTGAAAAAATATAATTTTATTAATAAAGTTAGAATAAATTTGTTCCTTCAATTAATATAGTGTCAGTAGTCATACTAAGGGGCAGCATCAAGCAGCCCCCTCCAGTCTCCCAGTGCTGCTTTGCTCAGGTGAAATGCAGGGATCTTGTGCAGTTTCTCTGTGACTTTGGCATCAATGGATGTACAGGCTCAGTGCAGTCACCCTGCACCATTGGATCTCCCTTTGAGTGCTCCCTGAAACTCAGCAACAGCTGCCCAAAGGTCTGGTGCTCTGGCAGGGAGGCAGCACTGGCATCTTTCCCTTAGCACGGGGTGGGAGTTTGCTCAGGCTCTCATTCTGTCACCACCTTCCTGTAAAAGAGAGGTGACTGCACCAGCTCCTTATCACAGGTGGATTTTGCAGCTGGTGCTCATCTGCAGGTACTGAGGATCAAGCTGCTTAGGTGTGTGACTATGGGCTTTGAAGATTCTACCAAAGGATGAGAAAACTCAATTGCAGGCTCTAACATTTTTTTTTCTGCTTCCCACACGCTCTTCCCATCACTACAGGTATAACATTACAAGTAATTTTTCGATAAATGACATGTTCTTTATTCTGTTTAGACTGAAGAAAAATAGTGTGAGGTCTCTTGTTTTTGCTAGATTTTCAGTACTCAGTGATATTTCCACAGTTCAGTAGATAACAAGAAGGTAGAATTAATTTTTCCAGGACTTGGACACTTGGAAATCTCTTACTGTCCTCTGTCAAGCTTGGCATTGTGTGTTCTGTCTTCCCTGCTGCCTTCTGTTTCAGACTTACCACAGCTGCCTCTGCAACCATGTGAAGCAGCTAAGAGCTGGAAGTTGAACAGGTGACAGTCACCTTCATGTACAGCCTTCAAATCAGAGCACAGATGATGTTTCATTGTAGGATATAAAAAAAAAGATCTCAGAATTGTACTAGGACATAGAGAGTAAGTCAGTCTCATTTCAAATGCATAAAGGGAGCTTGCTAATGAAGAGGTGGTCCATGGATTGAAATATGTTACACAGGGAAAAAAAACAAAACAACCTGTTAACACTGTCAAAGCTGAGCTCCAGGTTCTGTTCCTTTCACAAGGTTGATATTCACAGGCCTTTGAGCAGCATTCTGATTGAATCTTAAATATGTGGTCTAGTCCTGTGTGCTTGGAAAATTCCAGGGTTTTGTTTATTCTCACCTGCTTGCTCTTTTGGTACTTGTTGAACTTGCCTGTTGCTACAAGAAAATAGATTATTTATTTATGAGCTTTGTATATGCTGTAGTGAAAGGCATCTACATGCAGAAACTGTCTGAAAACAAATATTTTCTGGAGAGATAAAACATTTGTATCAGTCAGTTGTTGAGGCCATTCTTGATCTCATTTTAGGTGATAAAGGAGCCCTTTAACCATGGTGAGAAATGCCTCCTTCCTACAATATTCATTTTACTTACAAGCTTCTGCAATAAGGAGTAAGAGTAAAAGGAATTGGGGAGCCCTGTTATTCCCCTCTTATTTCTATCCTAGGTTTTTTATATATCATTGTAAGTTTTTATTGTTTTTAATTTCCAAGCTGATCTGCATTTTATATTTATTTTCACCTTTTTACTTATTTTCCTAAATGATGTGCATTGGATAACTGCCTTAGTCACTTTCTTTTGCCTGAATTGAATGACTTTGGCTCTTCAAATTTCAAACATGATTGAAAATTCGATTCCAAGGACCTCTGTTGCTAAAGTGCTTGTTATGGTGAATTTTTAAGCAAGCAAAGGTATTCAACTAAAGAAAAGAACAATCAGTCAATTTATCTGTTTAATAATTTCTCATATGGGAGATTATTCCTGGCTATATGAAAATAAATTGCAAGATCCATGAAACTACATTCCTCTGAAATCAGGGTAACTTCTCCAAAAGCAATGATTAGATGATCATTTTCTTGGAATTAACTCTTTCCTCTTTAGTAATGCTGTCAGGAGATATCTGGAAGAACTTGATGTGCTAGCTGGATGTTCCAAAGCTGCCATTTCACTCAGAACTGTGAAAATACTGGAGGGAAGGGTTTTCATCTTCTATTAGATTTTCTTTAAGTTTTCAGATGCTCTTATGCCCTTTTTGCTTATGTCTTATTAAAAAAAATCATATTTTTTAGATTTTTCTTTCCCTAGTTCCAAAATGTTCCATCACAGACCATGATGGAATGAGGTCCAAGTCATGTTTGCTGATTGTCATGAATGAGTGATTTAGGTCACTCAATCACTGTCAGAAATATTAACAAAAATAATTTTAATGGGAATTTGTAAGAGTGTGACCAAGTTGGATGAAAAGGTTCACTCTGTTCTTTGCTTCTCTATTGCATCAAAGGATTCCTAATCTAAATTCAAGGCAATCTGTGGTCAGATTTCTGCATCTTACCTTTTGTGATGGGTCAGACACACTTTTCCAACAGATCTTACCTATTCTCACCTATGTTCGCTTTTCAATAATGTTTTTTCTCTTGTTTTTCAATACTTGTCTCTACATCCATGTTGTTTCAACTGCTGTTCTCTTTTGCTTTCAAAAAACTTTTGATTTTTTTTTTCCCGCCCTGGAATTATTATTTATCCCTTTGTGTATCTGAAAGAAAACAAAATGTGAATCCGTTCTCACTCAGATCCAAAAGCAATTTATATGAATGTGTACAATATTTGAAAACTTCTGAAATTTAGAAACAAATCAGTGTAGTTTGAATACACTCTACACATTTGAAAAAATGGCAGATTTGGTGCCTTCTCTTACTTTCTTGAATTCAGTGGTACATTTACAATTGTTCTAGAGGAGCATGAGCAAGAATTGTGATGCAATAATATGGAATATAAAACAGAGGACAGGACTGATATTAATTCATTGCTCAGCCTGATTTTCCAATGGGAAAATATCTCAGCCAAGCTTACATAATTCTTAAATAATTATGATTTTTGTTGTTGTTTGGAAAAATTTTATGGTTTGATTTTTTTGTTGTTTTGCGTAGTTTAATTTTTGGTTTTGTTTTGCCTTTTTTTATTTTCTTTTCTTTTTAATAAAGATCCTTGTGATTAAACCTGGTCTATCAGCTCATTATTGCATCTCCTGGCACCACTGAGCAAATAGGCTGACACAGCACAGCTCCCTGCTGACCTCCCAGCAACGGCTGATTGACTTTGCAAGGATTTTTCATTTCAGAAACATTTGCAATTTCCTGAAATGACTCCAAAGAATCACATCATTTTATTTCATATTTGTGTTTGCTTGCATCAGTTATTTTGGGGGTAGGACAGGAAGGGATGAAATTGTTTTATATAAATAAGTTGAATGTATTTCATAGCAGGCAATGTTCTGACCCTGGCACTGTTGCCTTCCTACCCTCCTATATTGAAATAGGATTTCATTGTGTTTGGATATCTCAGGTTTCCCAGAATTCCACCTATTCCATTTGTTTTGCTATGAAGAAGTATCATTATAGCTCACTTTATGCCTTTTGTTCAGAATTAGCACTCCTGAGAAACAAAAATGAATATGTGAATGCTCATACAATTAAATAATTGCAGGTATTAACAATGAGTTGTCCACCCACAGGCTCAGTAGGTGCTGGAGCATTCACCTGGGAAATGGAGTATTTCTGGTACACAACCAACAGATATTTTGACTGCTTATTTTCATTAGAATTTTGTTCACAAAATAGATATAGTAAAAAAAGACTTTGAGCCCAGCTGGTTGAAATCTGTGAAAGCCCTTAGAATTTTCCAAATCATGACTAATTTGATGTACATTCTTCCTCTTTTTCAGGGAAAAATTTTGTACAGAAACCTGAAAACCACTTTATAATCTGCAGTGGGCTTGGGCACAGAAGTGTCCAGTTCATGTCACAGCTGTTGCTTGCTAAGTGACAGCTTCCAGGAGGGAGATCTGAAGCACATGTAAATGCATGTGGGATTTTTTTCTTTACAGGGCAAACTCTTCTCTGTTCAACTTCTGTCCTCTCTATTGATTCTGTTTGTTTTCCAAGTTGTGATTCTGCCTCATACTATGGCTGTAATCTCAAAAACTGGTCAGTTTGATTAAGGTACACTGAAAGAAAACCCAACATCAGTGGTTTAGGGAGTATGAGACTGAAATAGAAGTTGGTTTCTCCTTCTGCCTCAGACAGTGATCTCTGTTCTCCCTTTCCTCAGTAGTGCCACAAACACTATCCTGGAAAAATTTAATGAGTTTAAATACATCAGATGGGAAATAACATAAGAAAACATGATTAGGAAAGGAATTTTTCTCTTCTTCCTTGTGGCTTAAAATTTAGACATCCTTGGTCATGTTTTTTCCAGTTCATCACCACAGGCAGTGAATCTTTTTTTCTGATCTGATTATCTTTCTTTGGGTGACAAGTGGCCTGTCAATATGAAGGTGCATTTTCTAGCTAGATGGACCTGTCATCAGGCTAGAATTTCTTGTGTTGGATATGGCCTTTCAACCTGAATTTCTGAGCTGAAATAATAGATATGTTGTAGTTATGAAATATGGTTGGAACTGTTCAGTGTCTGTAGATGTAAGTGCTACTGATAGCTTGGATTTAAGTGTCTCTTGTTGCAGAATTCTAGAGGGCTAAAAAGAATTATTCACTCCTTCATTTGTGGACCTGACAATTCCTTGATGCCATATCACAGAAAATTCCATGTAAAGCACTTGCCCTTTGCAAACCTGACAGCAAGCTGGGCCCTGGCAGTAAGGACACCAGAATGTCCATGGTGATGGGCTTGGCCAAGAGTGATAAAGGTCACACAGCAGACCAGGAGCAGAAAAGAGTGTCAGGCTGAGGTTGAAATAAGAATTACTGCCTAGAGAGAAAATTAATGAGGACTTAACTGAGTTCAGGTAAAGAAACATGACTGTTTGTTAGTGTGGACCCCAGCACAAGGGTCTGGCTGTGTGCTATCCTTGCCTGTGGACTATGGCACATCATAATCCAGGAACTGTGAAAACCCAGATGACAGCAGAACTTTGTCTTGAAATTCAAACCAAGGAAGTTATCTATGGCCATTATAACTGTACTGTATATTATATGTATTGCCAGAAGTTATATAAGGTATTTTAATATTCTGAAGCCAGCAAGAGCACAAGAAAAAGAGGCATTTTGCCTTCATGATATTAAATCCTTGTGTATTCAGAGTCTATTAAATTACATGGAATGAGTGAAGAGGAATCCTGCTGCTCTTTATGACAAAGCTCGGATCATTTGGTAGCACCAGGATTTCAGAAAACAGCCTCCGAGTATTCCACTGGTACTATCAGGGCTGGAGTAACTTTATTCAGGTTGGTTTGATTTTGTTTTGTTTTTTAACTCATAACCTCTTTTAAAAGGTACTGATCTTGTCCTTCTCAGGACAAATGAAAAAACATCAGTAAGCACAGCAAAAAACTGTGCAGCATATTTTAAGATTATTTTTTAAATAATATTGTGTCCAAAATCAATGTGTCATAGTGCAAACAAATGTGTTGGTTTTGTTTGGGTTTTCTGTGGGTTTTTTTAATGGGCTATATTGAGGGTTTCAAAAACAAGAGAATGATCTAAACCAGGAGTGCTGACTCCATTTTACTGAAATGCAGGGAGTGGATAAAACACTGAAAACTTAATGGTAATGGCAAAAGTACTGAATTAATAGCTAGAGCATGAGAGCTGCCTGCCAGGACACATAAGAAATTTGGGGTCAGAGGATGAGTAAAAAGAGAATATGGGAGAAAAACATTGAAATGTTAGCAATAAAACAGCTTTGCTGGACAGTATTAGAAATGCAGAGTATGTTGGAAGCAGCTCAGTCCTGTGTGTTCCAGCTGCTCAAGTTCCAAATGAGTAATAATTTCTGTGTCTAATTCTAAATACTTTATCAACCCTGCACACATATTCACAGTGCAGATCCAAGCAAGCAGAAGCACCATTTCCTCTGAGCAGCAGGCCAGATGAGCCTGGCATCTTGCAGTGCTTCAGGAAGGGGTTTTGGGATGTCTTCCCCTACATGACTGGCAAAAGGACTGGTGTATAGGGGAAGTAATTTTACACAGAAGGAGAATACACTCCACTGATTATTCAGATTTTATGATACTTGGCCAGGATGGAGTGTGAAGAACTGAGGAGGGTCCCTGAGACTACTGAGAAGCAAAAGTGAGAGTGTGTCCTCCCCACTTGGATAGCCAGGGTCTGGAGTCCTCCAGGATGGAGCCATGGCCTGGCAAGGGCTCTGACCACAGTTAGAATGGAGAAGGAAATCCTTCCCTGAGCCCTTCTCAGTCTTTTTCAGCAGGCTGGTTCATGTGCTGGTGTGGCAGGAGGATTCAGGGCTCAGGATGCCAGTTTGACACCAGTGCCTCTCCAAAGCCTCTCTGTGCAGACTGGGGAGGGTTTAGAGAAACTCTCCCCTCTGAACTCCTTTCCTGCTCTGCAGCTGTGCTCAGGGTTGGGTGTCAGGAATTCTGCACCCATCACCCAGCTCAGACCTTTGTCACACCAGGGTGTGGGCACACAAAGCTCTTGGGAATTGCCTTGGCTGAAGTCTGGCCCAGCTTGAAAAGCTCTATCTCAGAACCACATATAATGGTCACAGCAAGAAGGTCTGATCCAAAAGAAATAAATTGGCCAGTAATTATTTATAGAGAAAGGCCAGCTGAATATTAATTGGAATCAATGGCAATTACTGTGCTAGGAAGAAACAATTTAAGATTAAATCAATTAAAGGTAATGCCTTGAAGGAAGGACAGTGATATTTAATTTAAATTGTTTTAAAGGGTATTTCACACTTCTAAGTTGTTCTTTCCATTAGGTTATTTTAAACATTTTGCACTGAAAATTGAATTGAATTTTCTCTTCAAAGGCAGATAATAAAAGTCATATTGCTAGCTTATTATTCTACAATATAGAAATTACAGAACCCACGCTTTATTTTACAGTTCTTTGCACATTAGACATCCCCAAAAATATATTTTTTTAAATGGTATATAATGTACATGGGTTAAAGAAATATATTTTATGTTCTGATTTTTTTTTTTCTTTCCTTAAATTAGTATTCCCTGAAAAAAAATCCTCAAAGGTCTCTTTGGGCTTTAGTTGCAGGGTGATGTTGGGTTTTTTTTTCCCCACTCATGAATGTACTCTTTAGATCCAGTATCTATCAAAGTCTATATGGTTCCTTAATTTTTTGTATTTAGAGATGGAGTTTCTAAAGTTGCTTATTTTTGTTCTTGTTTAGCTTCTAAATGTGGAAACCTGGAATACTCACATACAAAAATAGTCATTTGCTTGCATTTTTTTTTTTTTTTTAAGGGGGAAATGGTGGAGGGAGCAATGTCCTGAAAGAGACCCATGTTCTATAAATGGTCTTGGTTTTGACTAGCTCCAGACTGGTTTTCAGCATGTGGGAAAAAAAGGAGGGGATATTTTCAAAATGTGTTAACTACTGCCATCCCATGGTCCCTTTGAAGAGATTTTAACAGTACTTGAATAAGCAATATAGCATATTTCATATAGAGAGTCTTGAGGCATAGTACAATCTTTCTTGAGCTTCCTGTTTGTGCTGATGGAAGGAATGGCCTTGTAGTAATAATTTCAATGGAAATGTTTCCTGAATGGTGTGGATGTTGCTTAATATCTTGTGTTCCTTCACTTTTAATGACAAGCCTCTGCCCTCCTTCTCTCCTGCATGGCTAAAAACATCTTGATACTCATGTGCACACAGAACTTTCCCCAGCCCTGTGCTGAGACTGAACACATTGTTTGGAACACCCTAATAGTGGCTGCCTTAGCAGAAACTGTACTGGAGTGATTTGGCATTGCCTGAAATTCTGATGTGGGAAGGGAGGAAGGAAGCTCCATGCAGACCTTAGTTCAGGATTTGCAGCAGCTGAGCCTTCTCTATGGGTTAATGTGAGTGCAGTTGGTTGGAGACCATCCCCTGCTGTCCAGGGCTTTGTCAGGGACAGCATCATATGGAGAAAGTTGGAAAACATCATCCCAGGGCATACCAAGTGCATCTTTTTCAGACTTGTTCTGCACAGCACATCAGTCAGTAAAGTAGTCACAGCAATCTGGAATTGCAGATGCCCTTTTCCTGAAGCTTTGCCCCTTCCCTGGGTGATGCTCATTTTGAACATGTCAGCCCACCTTGCTGGGGGAGCCCAGCAGCTCAAGCTGTTTGATGGCTTGAATTACTTGTAGTTATTGTTTAAACTTTTGGTTCTGTCTTGGTGTCAGTCTCACAATACAGAGTTTTAAAGTTGGCTTTGAAGCAGATGCTGTGTTTCTGACATTTCTGCCTTTGCTAGCAAGCTGAGGTGGGAGGTAAGGAACCTCTCCTTGTACCCAGAGAGCCTCCGGGCAAGCACCACTGCAGGAGCTCTGTGCACCAGTAACCAGCAGTTGCTGTGCCTAATGCAGACAAGCTGGTGCTTGGGCTCTGATCATCTGCAGGACGTGCACTGTGCAGACTAGTGCTCTGTAATTAGCTGTTTACAGCAGTGCAGCAGCACTGTGTTGGTTTTGGCTGAATTCAAGGAAACAGTTTTCTTTTTTTTTCTTTTTTTTTTTTGAGAAGGAAGGGAAAAAAGGATTTTCAGCTTTTTTCAGTTTTTTACCTTCATCCTTTTTAGATAAGCTTTAAAAAGATACTACTCTTGATTGACTCTCCATACAAAGTTTCCATCATATTTGTTAACACATGAAGAAACTAGTTTTAACAGCTTAAAGGCTTCTTAATTTATATAATAGAAATGTCATGAATACGTTTGGAAAAGTGCCTCTTTAGTTGTGCTTTGAGGTAAAGTCTGTATAATACCCAGATAAACAATTTAGACTTCAAGAAAGACTGAAAGCTACTTCTGGAGCTCAGAGCAGATTTTGTACTGGTGTAACCTCTAAGAACTGAGTTCTTCTGTTGTAGATCTGGTCTTTTTGTAACATCATATACTTGGAGGTTTTCTGTTTCACATAAAATAGTTTTTCTGGGATGGTAGGTGCCTAAATTTCATTGTTATTGCTGATTTAAACATTGCTTAAATGCAAGCATAGCGTGGTATAGAGTGTACGTGAAAATTGCAATGACCTTTCTTTTAATAGGTTCAGCAAGGTGTTTATCAAACTTTCTCAGTAAACAGCAATTAGGTAACAAACCATTTCACAGAATAATATGTCATAAAACTCTTATTGCTATAAGTTTTGAAGATTTCCCCACACATTTGGTGCAACATTTGTAATAGGTCTGCATGGGGTTTGCATTTACTGTGTGTAAGAAAAGTGATGTTTACTGCCTGCACAAGCCTCCAGAGAAACATTCTGTATAGCTCTAATTCAAACTACACCAGCTGGGGAGATAAATCATAATGTAAAAATACATCATTTCTATTAGAATATTTTGAAGAAATGAACAAAACTAGGTATGCTTCCCTTCATGAATTTCCCCTAAAAATGTTGAATTTAGTATAATTAGTTTTGTTCTCTACAGAAACCATCATTTAGTAGTAACACTATTAAACAAGTGAAACACAAATTACAAGTGACATTTATATGATCATAATCACTCCTTTCTGGCTGCCAGGAATATTTTTTTTTTCAGTGAGGAACCTGCATTTTTGCAGATGGCATAAAAAAAAAAAGAAAAAGCAGCTTGCAGAACACACCATTATTCCTGCGAGGCCGTCAGTTCGTTAGTTGAAGCAGCCAAGTCTTGACGAGCTGCAACAGATCAGCAAATGGGAAATGAGCAGGAGTATAAATTCCCAGCAAACTGAATCATTAACATTTGCTGCCTGCATCCTGGAAACACAGTAAATCAAAAGTGTCATGATATATCAAGACAAAATATCATTACTAATTGGGATTAATTTCCTGCTGTGGGATTGCTGACCTTTGCTGAAAGGAAAAAAACACCTGCTCGTTAACTCCTGTTACTTAATTTCTTTTTTCTTTTTCTTTGAGGTTATAGTAAGATTTTAGTATACAAGCTCTTCTAAAAAGTGCCCTTCTTGTTGCATTTTTAGTTTTTGATGGACAAATGTGATGTTTTTATTTAAAACACCCTTTTTATGGGTGTGAGGTGCAGAGGAAGTATGGAGTAACAAAGATGAGATTTTGTATGACCTTAAGCAACGTTGATGGACAACATTTCTTTCACTCATGAAATGGAGGAAGATCCACTGTAAGCTTCATTGAGCAATTGCTAGTGTTTCCCAAAATGCTCATTGATATTTCCAAAAGTTTCTGAAGTGCTCTCATCTGAAAGTGTGCTGCAGCTGCAAGCCAGCTCCCCTCTCTCTGGCTGGGGCAGGAGTGCCATGGGGGTGCTGGAAGGGAGCAGGATCCCACTGCAGTCCTGCCCTGTGTCCTGGGGACACAGCCACAGCCTGAGGGAAGCAGGAGTGTAGAACAGGCTCCCAAAAATGTCAGGCCTCTGTCCTCCCTCTACCCCTACTGATGCACTGGTGTAGGGTATCGTGATTTGGGGTGTTTTTAACTCCTTTGTACTTAAACAAGACAGAGACATAAGAGAGAAGCTGGACCTTGAAGGGGAAAGATGGGGCTAGGCCAGGCTGATTTAGGTTGTGGAAGCATGTTACTGTTCTGCAAAGATGGATCATGTCTGGGGAGGGGAGATGTGTAAATGTGTGTGGACAAGGGGTTAGGCTGCCCAGTATGTCCAAATTGCTCAGGAATATGGTTTGGGTCAAAAATTGGCCCAGTGCAATTGACCTTGTCTCTTTTGTTAACTCCATCCCTGTTTATGGTCAGACATCAGTAGAGGGAGGAAAGTGTGGTAAGAAACAGAAGAGCATACCTGAGAATGGAGATTTCCTACCCCATCCACTGCCCCCACTGCACTCCAGATCCCATTTCCTCAAGCTGTCAACTCTGCCCACCTGCAGAAGTGGAATATGGGACTGCCACAGGCTTGACTGTTCAGTCTTCCCACATCCCATTTTCCATCCTTGTGCTCATCTGTACTGCTCTGGTGTAGTCCCTAAAGCTGTTCTTGTGCTGGCTCTTTCTGATAGTGCATAGTCAGTTAAACTGGAAAAAAATCCTCCTGCTCTCAATGCCATTAGGCATTTTGGTGCTTGTTTCAGTGCACAGTCACCATATGCTTGAATCCTTTCCTGCTGATGAGTTGCTCCCAAGTCTCTCTTAATATGTCCCCAAGCTCTTGCCAAATTGTAGTTAAGCATCTATTTACTCTTTCAGGTTTATGCATGTTCTTCATTAATTTCTGATGCTTGCTCCTTTGTAGTGATTTCTTGATTCTCCATCACAGACTAAATCATGATGTCTCTGTAAATACAGGACAATATGAAGTTATTATAGAGCTCCATGACTGTAATGGAAGTAGAGAATGGCACAGTTGTAATGTTTTTCTCATGTGATTTAGGTTTCTAATATTGTAACCCTCTTCTTTCACTGTCTACTAAACAATAGTAACAAAAAGGCTTTTGCCATTTTCTTCCATTTCTTTTGGTCTAGGGTCATTACTCTGTGTTTATGTCCAAAAAAGAGGCTCTGTTTTCTCAATATATGTAAACCTTCTCTTCCCCCCACAGCCTTTTTATTTTTCTTTATTATGATGGGAGAAGCTGCACTGGATGCAGAAATCAAACAAGCTCACAATAAACTGATATCCCCAGGTTCCTGCATCACTCTGAGACAACATTTCTAGAACTGTTATTTGACCACAATAATCCAAACATCCACACTGACACTAGAAAAGGAAAAAAGACAACGATCTATAAATAATTAAGAGAAAAAAAATCATTTGTTCTCTGTTAAATGCCCAGAGATAAGCTCCCATTTCAGCTGTAGACCTGTTACTGCCAAAACAGATAGGCCAAGGTCAGTGGGAGTTTTGTACAGGGGTCCCCTTGAAATAATAATCTCCTGTTCAGAGAAAAGGACTAAGACCAACTTTAGGATAAAGGTAAAGCAATAACATGGAGGCTTGTTTTAGCTAATGTGTCTGTGAGCTCTGCTGTGGATTTCTGTGGATCTGTCTCATGTCCTCACTTAGGAGAGTCCACAGTGGTGATTGCAGGAAATAAGAGTTCTCCCATGGCAGAAGTAGGATTGGGCCACTGCACATGAGTTTTCCCACAGTTTCCTGGAAGCCCTCTGAAATGGGGGATTCTGGCTAAAAATAGAAAGACATATTAAAAATATGAGCGGGTAATACGATAATTTTAGGTCATTTGTAGAATTGGCCTGTTCAGATTTGCCTTCAAAGGATGCAAAGACTTTGTACTGATATGGGGTCTATTTCAAGACTTCTCAAGTTAAGGAAGGCTGTACTTATGCAAGTGATACATTGAAATGGGGGAAGGAAGTTTTGAGGAAAACAGAAGTCCCCAAATTAAGTAGCATACCAGGAAAACAACAGCATTTGCTAAATGCTGCATGTTTGCTGTAGTATAAAAGATGTGGTGTGTGGCTCTATGACATAGCTGTTCACAGAGATTAGTGAGCTTATCAAAATAAAAGACAAATGTTAAGAAATCCTGTATTTCTATCAATGATTAAATGAAGACAAAACAAAATCCTCAGATTATGAAGTGCTGCATTATACTTACATGACTCATTCATTTTATGTGAATATAGGATGGCTTCACATGCATGATAAACAACCAGCTTGCCTATTGAGCTCAAGCTGACTTCATTACCATCACCAGTACCAGTACATACACACTACTACATGAATTTAAAATAACAGAGCTACTGTAGTTCCTGTAACTCAGCCTAAAGTCCCCATTGCTTAGCTCCAGGTTCAGTCACCTGCAGCATCACCATGTATTGAGAACTGCACAGTGGCTCACTCCAGATACACAGGCATACCCTCCAGAGAGCTCTGCTTTGGTTCAGATATGTGTAAATGGATTGAAAGGCTTTCTCAAGTCACCTCAATACCACTCTAACTGGGCTGGCAGTACCCATTGAATGTAGCACAGATTGCTGCAGTGGATGCTTTATGACTTCTGGTTCTTCCAGTGGATCACTTCAAATCTATGTACGTACATGCATATGAATACATCCACATTATTAAAATGCAGAAGGCTGTTTAAAATCCTTGTCTGTTATGGACTTTTCCCTTTCACCCAAGCAAAGCTGTTGACACAAATAATTGCTTTTTTCAACTGATTTCTGCTGTATCAAACAGTGGCAGATGACAGCACGTGAACCCTGCTATTGGCTGGGGAGAGTTCTGGTTTAGCAGAGCCTTATCTGTCTGCCCTCATTTTGCTGTATTTCAGCTTTCAAAAGCTCCTGCTGAAGAATAAATCTGTCCATTTTGAATGGAGTCACCTGTCTGCTTGTCCTGTTGCACCTAATGTGTTAGGATGAGCCTTGTTCACAGAGTAGTTCTACCTTGATCCTTTCAGTCTGTGTAATACCCAGATATTCTGGTCTTCAGATTCTGCCTTTTGCATCTTCTTTCCTGTTGAACTTCATTGGTCTTTTGCAACTACTTTGTTATTGTCAGGCCTGAGTTGGTTTAAGTCAGTCAGGAATTAATAACTTATGGAAAAATCATTTTCATGTGTTGGTTTAATGTACCTTCCTTTTCTAACCTGTCACAGTTTAAAGCTTCACATGGGCATCATTCTTGAAAGCTTCATCTCTTTAGATGAACAGTTTGGTTCATTGTTTTTCATAAATGGATCAGGATGTAATAAATCCATGAATAGGTCAGGAAGTACAGACCACACAGAGTGTTTAATGCAAAAAACCCTGGCCTGTTTTACTCAGGAGTAACAACCACTGAGAGATGCTATGTGAAAGTGCTGGAGAGTCACACACATGAACTTGAGCTTTTAACCACCTAGAAAATATGTCTTTTTATATTTTCCATAAATGAAAATAAACTCTACTTTTTCATCATGACCTCTGTTATTAAGGAAAAGAACCCTATGAAAAAATGTGAATTCAGCTGAATGAATTGAAAAGTAGCAATGAAAATGCAAGTATTGATGGTTGTAAATATTAAACAGAAAGATAGGAACTGTGTTGTTTTTCAGTTTTCCCTAGTCCTTTGTTAATAAATGTCCTTATTTTTACCTGAAGGTGCTAAGGGCCTGGTACAGAGAGGTTGTGGCTGCCCCGGACCCCAGGAAGTGTTCAAGGCCAGGTTGGATGGGGCTTAGAGCAAGGTGGTCTGGTGGAAAGTGTCCCTGTCCACAGCAGGGGTTTGGGACTGGATGGTTCTTTGAGGTTCATTCCAACCCAAGCAATTCCATTATTCTATAAGAAGTCTTTATAATTAGTTTTATCAACAAAATGTAAAGATTTTTTAGTCATTGCTCTTTTAACAAAATGGCCAATCTAAGAAAGTACAAATGGATTTTTTTCTGGGATGACTGAGTGTGTGCTGCAGTGCAGTGTGCAGGCAGCAAGCTCCTACAAATTGAATGAATTCACATTTAGGACTCAACTATGAATGATTATGTGATTCTCTGTGGTAAAAATTAGCTGGTGCCACACGCAGCATGCATCTTGTCTCCTTGCAAAAAGGGAAAACTCTGTCTTTTATTTTTTTTTTTCCCATAACATGCTGCAGAGAAAAACACGTAAAATTTCAAAAGTCCTCCTGAGTACTGGGTTCCTCAGCTTGCTTAAAGGTGATGAAATTAGTGGCTAAATACAGAGAAAGATCACCAATAATTACATTCACTGAGCAGTCAGCATAAATTAGTCTTGATTTTCTTGGAATGTTTTCTGGAAAATCTCTTTTAAAAGAAAAAAAATTAAATCCTGTGCCTAAGGTTCTTTCATTTTTGTGTGGTTTTTGTGTGTTTGTTTTGTTGCTGTGGTTTTTCTGTTTGGTTTTGGGGTGGTTCTTTTGTGCAGCTGAAGAAATGTCTGCTTTCTTAAGAAGACTGGGTTTTGCCTTGCCCTCTCTTACAGGGTTGCATATGGCTCCCTTTGTAAATTGTATTCAAAGGAAGAATTCTCCTGGCAAGCATTTTGCACCTCCAGCTGTCACCACAAATACTGTGGAGTCATTCATAAAACAGCTCATGAATGAATATAGGGGAATATCTTCTATCCTCACATTCACAGCAGATGAGCACCAGGAAATGGAAGCAGGTTCATCTGCTGAAACTTCCCAAAGGTTCCCCATGGTGGCACATTCTCTCTATTAAAAAGAAGTTGTTTTTTTTTTTCTTTATGTATATAAAATTAAGTTAATCCATGGAGAATGTGAAGTCAGAGACAAAATCGGTGTCTAATTTTTAATATATTCCAATTACTTTTAAGACTCCTTCTGAACACAAAATTGTCTTGTTGCACTCAGCCCCATCTGAAAAATATTGGCTGCAGATCTAAACTTTAAACACATGTACTGAGTATTTGTCAGATTAGGCTCCCAGATCCAATGTTGCACTGTTGCATTATTGCACTGGTTTTTTTGACATTTTTAGCCAAAAAATGTGGCTTGATATTTCTAAGGGCATTTTCTTTCATCTTCTCCATACACATATATATATATATGTGTGTGTGTATGTATATATTATATATATATATACATGAACACACATCCCCAGTACTTTTATACTTGGGTACATGCATATGTACAGCTATGCATTTATCCACAGCATCTATCCGTATCTAAGTCAATTTTATTTGCAGTGTATCCTCACACTCTTAAGAAATGTTCCACTGAACTCACTGAAACACACCAAACCTTGATTTTTTTCTTTGAAAATGCAAAGTCGTCATTCATTTTTCAATTGCTTTAGGTCAAATCTACAATAAAGGGAAAGAGCAGGTATTAACAAGGGGGGATGTGCTGCAGAACAAGTTGGGGTTTTTTGCAGTATCTTGTGACAATGCTTTTGACAGTGCTTTTGTTTCAAGCACAAAGCTTTGCCAGGAAGATGCAAGAGATCTGATGATACGTTTGTGGCAGCCCTTTTGTTTCTGCAGCTGGATTCCAGTTAGAGCATTTAAACATTATAACCTGAAGTAAAAATATTCATTTTATCTCAAGTAATGAGAGGTAATTTTTATATCACTATCTACTTAAGGAGTCAGTTAGCTTGAATCTCTATTAGTAATCCCTGGCCTTTAAAGGAAACTTCTAAATTTTTCTCAGTAGATTGATATTGCAAAGATTTTCACAACTAGCTGATGGATTTCATTGAAGCAGTTTATGTAATGCAGACAGTGTTTTTTATTCAGTAAAATAAAACACACACTGAAATGGCCAGAAATATATGCTTCTTCATTGGTTGTAGGAAAACATGGTGTGGAAAAATGATGAGGGGGGTTGTTTGAAGGGGATTTGGGTTCATGGTTTGTTTTGGAGATTTCTTGGGGTTTTTGGCAGGGTCTGTGCTTATTTAGAATAACCAAGGTAGTTTCAAATCTTTGAAAAAATGAAATTGCGATTCAGACTAAAAATCAAAAGCATTTCAGGTCCACATCTTCCTGACTTTGAGTAGCAGTTAGTAGAGGGACTGAATTACTTTGCTGATGTTTTGTCTATAACATGTTAGATTTTTCTGCAATTTGAAAGCTTTGCCCAGAATTTACATTCACAAATCCTATTGCACAAGGGGCTTGACAGCAAGTTTCCATTACATTCTGTGGTAACCATGTGGCAGACCTTTACATAATGGGGTACAAGTTTATACATTTGTCAATACTGATATCTGAAGACCTAACTTTTCTAATGAATTGTTTAATGCAATAAAGTGTGATAATTGTGGTCTGTAGAAAATGCTCTGTTTCCAAAAGGAAAAGCTTGGGAATGGTGTGCTGTTAATGGAGCTCCAGCATCTCTCAGTGCTGTGGCTTTCACTGGCAAAGTGAAATTGCTTGTTTAGGACCTGCTGCTGCTTTTGCTCTGGGGCTTCCATTTGTTTTTAAAGTTTCTCTGTCACACCACATACAGTGGTGAATGGCAGGATTCAGCAACCTCTTATCCCCTGGAAGCTGAAGAGTCACTCCTGGCTTAGTAAATCTGTGGAATTCTGCTGTTATTTTAACTGAATTTGGAGCACCAAAGAGTGTCCCTTTTGTTTTTATGAATGAAAATGAACCAAAAAGTAAGAAAGGAAGATTAGATAATGTGCCTGTTGCTGCTGGAGAGCATGAAAATCTTTGTGGTGGAAGCACATTTTGAAATAATAGACATCACCTTTGCAGAAGACTCTCCTTCTCTTCAAGAAGCACAGTGTAGATGCATCCTTTTGTCTTTTGTTCTATATTGTCCTTATATCAGCTCTAATCAGCTCCAATTATTGTTCTTGCCTTCAAGTGGGGCATAATTTCATACACTATAGAAAGAGTAAAGGATAGTTTTCTCCAGGTTTTGAGATATTCATAATGCATTTTTTTACTAATCATGGCTTATTTGAGGGGTGCATTATTTTTGCAAATATATTTAACACTGAAATGTTTAATAAGAATTTGCCTTTGTTACTCTTGTGGATATATTTGTTCATTCTGTCAAATATACAAGCATGCATTTAAAAAAGGGCAGGGCTCATAAAATAGTTGCCTGCTTTTGCCACAATATTTAATGGACTTTTGTTAAAGGTTGACTCATGGTAGTTACCAAGAAATTAGCTAAGATGATTATCCAAGTTTTGAATTGAATGTCCTAGCTCAATTGCTTGAGTATCTTCACAGGAGTAGAATATTTTAAGTTATTGATGCTAGACAAAAAACTCTTTGGAGAACTTTTAGGTAAGGCAGCAATATCAAGAATGGAACAAATACACTCACATCCACCACTGGCTTCTGTCTGTGTAGAAAGTGCCTCCCGTGGTGAATGCAAGGTGCCCAGGAAAAGGGAAGGGAATTTGGGGGGGTGGGAAGAACTAGAGAATTATCACTGATTTCTTCAGAAACAAGACATAAAAGGAGAAAACTTAACAAAGTCATTTTACATTTCCTAGAGTGCTGGTAATGCAGAAGAAGTCTGTTCTTCAGGCTCTAGAGCAGTTAAATGGTATATTATTGATAAAAGGGATGCATTTTTAATTTGTTGGAAGAGTTTTTTGTGCCCTGGTGTGCTTTTCATTGAGCATGTTAATTTTTCATTATCACTATATGTGTAGCTCTTGTGGTACCAAGGGGGAGTATTTTCAACTTTGATTTCTGAGCAAACGAGAATGGAGAATGATGCTGCAAATAGTCAATGAGATGTGAAGGATCTGGGTACCCCAAAGGCAACCTCATTAATAGTGAATCCAAAATGGATAAAAAAGTGACTTCAAAACCAGCCCCTCAAGAAGTGGCCACTTGTGGTCAGTGCTGCTGCACTGGTTGTGCTGTGGTTCCAGACACTCCTGTCTGATGTGAATAAATCTCCCTCTACTCCCACAGCCCCAGCAGTGTAGGCTGTTAGATATTTATAAGTGTTTTACATTTTCCTGATTAAATACTCGTAATTCAGTATCTTAAAATAGTGTTCCTTTCTAAAATCCTAACACTGTTTCATTTTAATATCTGCCTCCTCATAGGGAGGCCAATATCCTGTTGTACTCAATTTATCATATTGGTAAGGTGCTTCCTTTATCTCTTCTGTTCTCTGAGATAAGAAAAGGTCAACATTTTAAAATTCTCACTATTCTGGTCATTGGCTTGACTCAAGGCATGAAAAATTTCTGATTTCCTGGAAGTCAGATTACAATCTCAGAACTTTATACAAACTCACAGATCAGCTTAATATTTTGGCATATATTTGAATATGTATTTAAGGTTTTTGGGGAAATATATTTGGAAGACAACCATTTCCTGAGGCCTACCAAGGAATGCAGCTAATGCTAAGCCACATGTCTGTTATGACCAACTCTGTAGAAATGTTTTTCACCCTATCCTTTATTGTCTTTTTTGTGGTGTGTGTGTGTGAAAAATGTACCAGGGACCGAAATGGAACTCACACTGAGCAGTTATAATCAGTGGCCCTGCAGTTAAACTGATAATTGCTGTGGAGAACTCTAAATGTTTTTAATGGAACTGTCTTCCTATGAATTTAAAATTTGCATTTAGCTCCTATAATTCCCAGTGCTCAAATTTTCTAATGAACTAACACTTAATGTAAAGATAAATTCTCATCACAAAACACAGCTCATAACTGTTTAAGTTCAGTTTATGGTGTGTTGATTGGCTAAAGCCAAGTTAATTGAAAGTAATTATAAACAGACAATTTGCAAACTGCGAAAAAGAAAATCACAGTGAAAAATGAAGCCTCTGTGGTACAATTCAGTGAGTCTTATGGTTGGAGAAAAGAAACTGTAATGCAAACGTAAATCCTCAATTGTAACGTTTTTCCCACTGTTATTGTTTGAAAAATAAATGTAAGCAGATAGAAGACTTTTTACTGAGCAGCGGGTCCTATTGCCACTAAATTTCTCTTTCTTTCTTTCTAGACTTGTCCTAAATGTGATCCCACAGTCTGTACCCAAAACTCCTGCTAGAAAAGGACAAATCTTTTAAAAAGAGTCTTTCTATGTGATTGCTTTAATATCACCTTGGGCTCATGGCTTTGTTTATTTAAAGAAGCTTTTTGGGATTGCTGATTCAGAGAGTGTTTGGATTAGAAAAGGTGATGAGCATTTACCTCATGGTGCAAACAAGCTCAGGGTTGTTTATCCATTATAGATTTGGGCTGTTCAGAGGGGACCAAGCAGGATGAGAAATGTGTCTTGGCATTGTTTGTGTGCACAGCCTGGGAGACAGCAGGGTCTGGTGGTTATAGAGTGACCCTGGAAATCAGGGATTGTGTGGTCTGACATGAGCCCAGGACAAGAACTTTGGCAGATTGCATAATTTCTCTCTGGTATGGAGCAAGTAATCCAATGGCATAAGGGCCTATGTAAACTCCAGTAGTTTCATTATGTATATACTTACTCTACAAAGTGGTTTTAAATGAGCTTTCTACCCACTCACCTTTTATGCTGACTCTTAAAACATTAATGTGAACTTTAACTGCTTAAGACTTACATGAAATCTCATGAGTACTTCTCTTACTCCTTTCACCAAAAGTCATCATCACTAAAGAGAAACTTTATTAACAGGGACCAACTCCTTGGATGTCTACAGCACTGCACAGTGTTATCCTTTTCATAAGAGAAGGACACCTTCCAATTTCATCTGTTGGCTTTGCTATCACACAGGTCCTGAAGCACTGGCTTCTTTCTATGCTGCTCTCAGGAGCATTCCTGATTCAAAAAGAAGCAATATTATTCTACAAGAATAATAAAAAAAAATCTAAGAGCAGCCCTTTAACTGCTAACCTATCATTCTGACATTAAAGAAAACTTTACATTTGGAAGAGCTCCCTCAGTGGGCTCTGCATGTCTGGAATTGATAGAGATGGAAAGAAAACCGATGGATTTTGCAGGCTATAAAGCAGTGTTTTTTACAGATGCATTTGGCTTATATCAGCAGTGAGCCCAGAGTCAGAGATATTCTATAGGTGAAATCAGACCTCTAATTGCAACTGCAGAGTGCTAATGGAGAGCTTTGGGAAGATTTGCAACCCATCCTGAGTTCATCTGAAAGTCTTATTTATAGATTTCCACAACTGAGGCTCTGAGTCGCCCTTCCCTTTGTGAGCTGTTATTCACTCTGTTGCTGCCACACCACCTTCCCCTGCTGTCCTCATATGCAAACAAAATTGAACTCCCAAGGAAAAGAATTTTGGACTTTATAGACTCTAATTCAAACCACACTGTATCAATCAGTAAGTTGTATGTACAGCTTTAGAATTTAATTTCTTTTCATTTTACTTCCTTCTTGCAACCACCGGGGGGGTTTGTATAGCCCCCCTGTCAACCAGTCATTTAAAGGCAAAAATACAAACACTGTACTTCTGAATATTTCAAAAGCTTTGTATTGCAGACTTTCTAAAAAATGAGTCTTACAAGTAAATTGCACAGTATGAGGAAATAATGTAATTTCTGGAGTGTACCAAGACTGATTTTCAAAAATGCAGATAAAAATAGAGAACAAGATCTGCCTAGCTGTGCTTGACCCCATTAACCTGGGAGCTACTGCTGGCAAACCAAGTGTGTCCAAGAATACACAGTTTATTCATAATGTAAAATCATATGATCATCAAACTCAGTGAGAATAATTATATAAGTAAAAGAAAAAAGAGCTGAAGGAATCTCTCATAGGTGATCATTTCTTCAATATGTTTACCATCTTTCCCTCTTTATGTGATAACTGTTGTATGTTGTTTCAATCTGGTAGAACTTATCTGTTTCATCAAATCTAGGCTGTTTTTTGCTTGCTGGGAAATATTGCAGCAATTTTCTCTTTAACACACTTCCCTTGAGTAGCTGAAGTTCATGATAAATGGAGAGATTTAAACTACTGATGTTTGTTAATGCAATAGGCAATCATTAGATGTAGAGCTGGTCAAGCTAATTTTGGACTGAAGATAAATTTCCTGCAAAATGTAAAATTTGCAAGTTGGGGATTTTTTTAGGACAGAAAGTGCTAGTAATAATCTTTCCTGAACATGATATTTCACTAAGAGCACATTCCCATTTCCTGTCTTACTTTAGGGCACGTTGGCACTGAAATCCAGGTGTGTGTGACACCTGAAGGCAGATGTGGTTTGTGTAGCTCATCCTGGGTTCCTGGCTGGTTAGTTCTTCCAGCCCATCCCAGGTGACCAAGAGACATGGCCATGCACAGGTCAGGAGCCACTGAGCACTTGTTTGAGTTTTGCCATGCTGAATGTTCACATCACAAACACTCACAATGACCCAGGACCTGAGCATGGAAGAAATAAATTGAAATTAAAAAAATATTGGAAGTTGGCTCATCTCTTTAGTATTCTGGGGTAAGAATCACAGTCATTATTGCAGCAGGCTAGAAAATGCAATTTAACTGTAGTCTAATTTGAAAAGAAATACCATGCAGTTCTAGCCTACACGTGAGCAATCAGTATTTTGGTCTAGATTTTTTATTTTCCTACTTGGTCCTTAGAACCTTCTACCTTCCCCCTTCTACTAGCCCCTCCCCGTCAAAAAGAGTAGATAATAAGAACATTTTACCCAATGCAAGAATAAAACAGTACTAGAAGATTGAAATATACCATAATGCACAATTTTATAATTTCATCAAGCTCTGTGACAAGCATCTTGAAAATAAATAAATAACATTGAGCTTGATATCTGGCTAACTTTGGTATTAGTTTGCCTTGCCAAAACACCTTTCAAGAAAGAGCCATTGTTGTTATGAGGACTTAGGCAATAGCTCACTTTGAGGAAAGTTGAGTGATGTACATTAAAGGATGGTAAGAGGCATTTTACACCATCTAGAAATTAAAAGTGTGAGTTTAAAGCATCAATCTGCAAATAAAGCCATCTAATAGCAAGTAAAATGAGAAAGGTGATAAGAGTGTCATGATTCATGGCATGAGCCAACTGCATTATGAATGATCAATGAACATTATCACCAGAACAATGTCATAGTCTTACAATTATGGAGCATCATAAATGCAAATATAATTGCTTTGTATGTAATGAAATACAAAAGCCACATTTAAATAATAATGTTAAGGTTGTGATCCAAACTGGCAAAACCTTGAATAGTCAGCTGAGCTGACATGATCTCCTCTTAACCTTTTCACTGCTGTCAGAGCTGAAATGGGGTTGAAGAAAGTTTGTTTATGAAACATCAGGATTTGCTGATGATATTGGAAAAGCCTGTTTGTTCTAAGTAGATGGGAGGCTAAAGCAAACAGATATAATTTCTTCTCCTCTATTTTGAGGTCATCTTATTGATTTTGCAGTTCCTTCTGTGTGACTGAGAGGTGAGCCAAGTTATAGCACAGTTGATTATAGTAGTGGGGGGGGGAAGAAGCTGCAAGAATTACAGTGCAGTAACAAAAACAACAGTAAAAGAAATGGTAGCAGATGCCAAGAAATACTGTGTACATTCATTGAATTTTTATTTAATTCACCATTCCAGTGCAGACATCATACAAACTGACAAAGTGATGTTTTAATCTGTCTCTCATTCACTCCAAGGGTGCACTCCTGTACAGGATATGCACCCTCTGTAATCCAGGTGTTCTGCCATGGTACTTCTAATAGGAATAATTTATGTGCAAATATTTACAAACCCAGTGAAGGGCCAAAACACTAAATGTATCAGGATTTCTCATTAGTCTTCTGCACATAGGGATCTTTAAAAATGCACAAGGTCTATGATCACCTGGTGCCCTAAAAGGAGATATCAGTGTGATTTTCCTGTGATTTCCAGCCAGCAGAATGCTGCCTGTTAGAAATATGGTTAATAAAACAGCAGAGCTGTGATGTCTGGGCTGCTTTCTATGGCAGTGTGTTGAATTTTCTAAAAGTCTCTATCAAATTCTGCATGAAAACACTTGGCCCTTTATTGTTATTAAAACTTACTGGATTTTCCGAATGTCAAGAATATTTTATTTCTAGACAGCTTTAGTTTGGTTTAGAACGTATTCATAAAATATTAGCTTTCATTGCTATAAATGTACTCTAATCATGTAATTTACACATCTCCTAATATGCAATTCCTGTTAATAACACTTCCTAAAATTGGCAAGGTGAGATTCAAAGTTACTTGTCTGTGACTGGGGTCTTGTAACAAATAGAGATGAAAATTTCATGAATGTCTTTGCTGTGTATCCTAAAAATATTGTGGGCTGAAATTGGTAGGTATTTAAAAACCAGGCATGGGTTAGGATTGTTTTATGGGACAATGGCTCAAGTTTCTTCACCAGAGTATTCTAGGATAATCAGATTCTTCTCAGGTGAAACTGCTGAGAGACATAGACAAGAGTATCAAGGCTGGAGTTACACTTAGAGTCTTAACCTACAGATTATACAGTCATGGTGTCCATAAAAAACAATTACTGCAGATCAATGAAAAATAAGAAGTCAAGAATATTGATTCATCAGATCTGCAAGATTCAAAGCATAGGACTACAAAGATCTCTTGCATTTTCAGGTTCTGCTACTAGTCAGTTATGAAATCCATATTTGTATTAAGACCCATCTGAGGGCTAAGGAGGTTTTGCATAGTCCTGTTATTGGATTTCTCAGCTTGTTGCAGGTTTGCAAGCAGTTTAAATCTACCTACAATTCTAGTAGAATTTCCTTCTCCGATCAGATAGTTCTACTTCTTTAGCACTTGCAATCCCAGTATATTTACAGAATATTATTATTTTATTATCTTTCTAATTTGCTAGGGTCCCATTAGGACCTTGTCCAGGACACTCACAGTCAACTGTCCTGATCTTCAGTAAAATGAAATAGTTTCTTTCCTAGTGCTGCCTGATTCCTGCAGGAGCCCAGGAGGACAGAGATTTTCTCCCTGGCAATATGCACTGAAGGGCAGATGCATGGAAAGCCTGGGGCATTAGCAACAGAAGCAAAAATAGCCAAGGAAATTATGCACAAATGAACTCAATCTTCTTTCCGTTTTTGAAAGAGACTTTTGAGAGGGTGATTGCATAAAAAAATAATTTCCGATAAGAGGAAGAGGAAATATAGCAGAAAGAATGATTGTGTTAGGATTATATTCAGTTTTTCATAAGTTATATGACTAAATGAAAACAAAAGTTTTTCATTCCTGCATCATATACATCACCTGCATCTCTCACTCCTAATTGGTAGCAGACAGATGTGTGTGTACACACACTGGTTTTCATTAGTTCTGATGCACAGTGGCTGAACTGTAGACCCCAGTCAAGCAATATCAGTTCATTTTTTTTCTGTCAACACCTGTTTCTTTCTACCATCTCTTGCCTTCAAAGATGAAAACTTACATGAAAAATAGAAGTTAAGGAAGATAGAATTCAATCAACACAGTAATTCCCAGTAGCAATAAAGCATTTTGTGGCTGCTCTCTCTCTCTGATATATAACTCTCATTAACAAAGATTTTTTGCATGAAAACTTGCTTATCTTTAATAAAGGAGAAGAAAATGCAGATTTGATTTTCAGTAGCTCCCAGGGATGAGCTTTGTGCAGCTCCCTGGCCTCACAAGAAAAGGCTGCAAGAAAACCACAAGACTCAAGGAGTCTGGGGCTACAGTCAGTGCAATTTCTAGGAGGTGCATTTCTCTTACTCCTGTGAGTCTGTAGCTTGTGACCAAAAGCCCCATATTTCTGTGTGGTTTAGAAACACATCTGAAATCCATTTGGAAGAATCATTTCACTGTATCAAATTCCTCTAAACACTTGAGAGTTACCTACAGTTTGCCTCAATTTTCATGTCATGTTAGTTGTATGATGTGGAATTGATCCTTGCTGCATTTATCTGGGAAGAGTTTCTGGGACAGCACTCTTTTTTTCCTTTAACAACACCACAAAGGAAGTATGAGCCAGTAGTTTTTTACCTAGCAAATCCATGGCTAGCAAGGAAACATGTTGGCTGAGTTTAGCATGTGCATCTTGGGAACACAAAGCAATTTGCAAAGACTAGAAATGAGCTTGTATTTAGGATGTGGCTTCTGGGGATGCATCCAAGTGCAAGCTTAGATCAACTACTCAATATCCCTTTGCCCTGCTCCAAACTGTGCTGAGCACCAAGCATGTCTGTCTGTCACCTTCTCACCCACCACAGAGAAACAAGCATTTTAAACCATATTTGTGGTCAGGTTTTTGTTTGTTTTTCTTACATATTTTATGTTACAGTCTGACCTGATGCTTGACTATGGAAGCATCACTGCAGAAAGCTTTTGAATTACATATGAACTGGAAAATTGGTCTGTATAGGAAAAAAAGTGTAAGTGCAGAAAGGCAAATTTTCACCATTGACTTCACAAAGCTTAAGCTTTTTGTTGTTGGGGGTGATTTCTTTCAGGGGATGTGGGCTTTCCTTTTTTTTTTTTTTTTTTTTTTGGGAGGAGAGGGGCTGGATCTGAGCAGAGTTTAGCAAGGTGAGCCTAAAATACCCCAGAAAACCCTTTTCAAGCCGTTTACCTTGAAGAAACAACCTTCCATGCATATTTCTCCTGTCATAAGCTATCCCCATTCTTTCTTGCTGCTTTTTCAACTTTGTCAGGATGACTTGGCTAGAATCAAAGTTAACAATCTTTGGGGCTGGAGAATCCCAGACTGTAAATTGCTATGATTTGGGGTGATTTTTTACATAGTTTATGCTACTTAAATCCTAGTTTAAATCTTTCAAGAAGCATTGGGGTGTTCTTCCTCAGTGTCAAATACTAAGGAGTAAAAAGGGTTTTCACTAACATTTCAAGCTCCCCATAACATTGCTGCACTTCCACAAGAACCTGTGATTCAGATCATAAATCTGTAGTGCCTCTTTATAAATCATTCACAAAATATGCACCGTGATTCATTCCTTTCCTTATGGAGGGTATTATGAGAGAATATAAAATAAATGTATTTTTAATAGGGTCTGAAAGCAGAGCATTGTCTCTTTGGGAGAGGCCAATGTACCAAAGTGAAACTGCTTGCCTGTGTGTTAATTAAACTGGCCCACCTCCTTTGTCTCTACTTACCTTTTACCTGTTCATGGATAATTGGCTTCTGGGAGCAGAAAATTAAATTGGAAGCTAGTGAATATTGTGAGGGATAGGAAAAAAAAATGTGTTCACACATATGGAAGTGGGAGGAGAGAGAGATGCCATCTTCATATGTATTTGTATAGTTTCTTGTGTGTTTTTTTTTCCTTTTCTTTGTTACTGTTCTGTGGAAAAGACAGGCTTTTCTCCTGGTGTTCTGGGTACTGTTGTAGTCAAGAATTTTCACAAAGAAGCCAGATTTTTAGCCTAGAGAGATTAAGGTGACTTAAGTAAATCTGACCTAAAAGTATTTGAAATATTTTTATCTAACCTCAACCTATAAATCTCTCCAGCTTTTCCCTATTGCCTCCCACACTCTGATTTGTGAATTTCTCAATGGCCTATCTCCTGCTTCATTTGCCTTTGGGATTCAGTATCCTAAAGGTTTTGTGGATAGTGGATATCCTAATAGTTTTGTGGATATGCTTTGGTCCTCTAAATGTACTAAGTTGTACCCACAGCTGTTTGTGCCCAAAGTTTCCCTGGTTTCAGAAATTCAGGCCCCAAACCTGAGTCAGAGTCTAAATTACTCTGTTTATGATCCTACATCCTGTTGAGTATGATTGTTCTTTAAACTGAGATAAATTTCAGGTCATGACTCTATACAGCTGTTCCATGACAGAGTGAGGGACTCTTCTTCCTTGGCACTGCTGTACATCAGAGACAGCAATTGTATCTAAAAAGCCATTATTTTGTATACTATACCTACAGTCACTAAAGTAATGAATTATCAGAGCATCTGCCTCTGAAACCAGCTGGTTCTGGGACACACAGAAGCTTTATCTATCTATGAATTCTGTCTCTTTATTATTTCAAGTAACAGCTATATTACTCTGTCAGATTGCTATATGTCTTAGTCTGATATTGTATGCTTTTATTATTATTTTCTTTCAAAGTAACTTCCATGAAAAGAAATATTAAATTCTATCATAATGATATGTTATGTGTGACTTTCATTCTGCATTAAGCAGCGTTTTGTATCCTAACATAGTCCCAAATCTGTATATTTAGTGCCTGATCTAAAGCCATTTCAAACCCATGAAAGTCTCCATGGAACTGGGATTCACGTAAGGCTTTAATGCTGCTGAAAGATGCTGCCTGATTGAAGGTGTCTGTGAGCAGTAATTACTGAGGAGGAAGTGTGGCTGAGGGCCGGGCAGAACTCCTGGGGTTCATCTGCAGCTACAGGAACATTTGTCTCTTATTGTGGAGAAGGTCTGTCCTCCCCAAGATACAGGTAGACAGACTTCAGTGTTTGATGCAGGCTTTGAAACTGTGTAGCAGGTTTTTGTAAATGCACAAAGTTCTGAATGAAATGAGCAAGAGTTTGCTGCACTTGGCACAGTGGCTGCTGGGCTCTTTTGTGAGCTGCTAAATAGAATTGGTTTTATCTGTCCCCATTTTTGATGCTGATGGTTTTGGGCATTTGCAAACAATTTTTCTGTTACATAAGCTGCTGAGGAGAGATCAGTGAGAGGGGAGGGTGGTATCTGAGGGGATGCTGAATGTTCATGAGACTAAGCAAGCACACAGGCCACAGATGTTCTTAATACCATCAGCACTGGAACAGTCAACACTGTGGGGATGGGGGACCTCAGAGCTTCAGTTAACAAATATTTAGAAAAACAGTCTATTTTCTGCTTCCCAGGGCTACCATCTCAAGCAGGCCATGAAGAAGAAAGCTGAGTGAGTTTACATGTATTTACATGTTTTTGAGGTTGCTCTTAGTTCTTGAGCTGCAGGATCTGGAATATTCCTAAAATAAATAAGTAGTTTTATAGAATCATTTGTAGCAAGGAATGAGCTTTGTCCACAAGTTCCAGTAATAGAATGAAGCAATCCAACTCTCTTGTCCTTGTTTCATTCTCAGTGTCCCTTCCATGGGCCCTGGGATTATGTGGTGCTTTTCCATGGTGCCCGTTCTTCCTCAGAACTGGAAGGTGCCAGTTTTATTGCCCTGTACTCTGTGGCTTATGAAATAACTCAAGGGAACAGCTACATAAACATTGCAATCAGAGACTGGGAATGAAGGAATAGCCTTTCAACCCTCTGAGAAGGATTTACAGGGTGAGGAACCTTGGGCTGGAAGGGAGCTCAGCTTGTCCCGTCACCTCGCACTGCAGCAAGGGCAAGTGCTGCTAGACCTTCCCTGGAGAAGGTTTAGGGAGCAAACATTCACTCCTGTCAGGCTGCAAGAGTGAGCCAAGCATTGGAATAACAAAATCCTGCCTTTAGGATGCTATCCACGTCCCTCACTCCTTGTATAAAGTCAGTATTTTACAGGAGTATCTTGAATTTGTGTCAGCGACTTTGCAAAATCTGAATCATCTGAGTTTTTCCTAATTCTGAGTAGATTGATTGGTTAAGGCAAATTCTAAGTAGTACATAATGCAAGTAAAATAATAAAACAAAATAATAAATTAATTCTAAAATGTATGGAAATCCATCAGCATTCCCTGACTGCTATAGCCATTGCCCCCTGTCATTGCAGTGCAAGAGTTTCTTTACCTGACTAGAAAACCTGTCTTTGGTTTGATCCTAATGAATTGTAAAACAAATTATAAGAAGCAGGCAAAAGGCCTGTAAAACTAGTTTTACTTCCAAAATAGGGCAAGAGCTGTTCATTAAACTCTATTAGCAAACTGATGGAGCAGCTACATTGCACAACAGCAGGAATGAGTAAGTTGAGAAGACAGATGGTATAGGAGAAAATAGTTATTTTATTCCTGAAATTTATTTACCCAAAGCATTTAGGATAACTGAATGGTTTTTAGTTTCAGCAAACTAAAAAATCACTAGGAAGCAGCACTGATTCTATTTTACAGAAATTATGTCAAGAAGGAGCTAAAGAATTGGACTGTTCTGACAGTAAATAAAATCAGCTGGCAATTGAATTTGAGAGGATCTGTTTTACAGATACTGATTTAATTCCTCAAAGTTATTCCTTACTGATAAATATATATATAGATAGGTGTAGAAGGGCCTGGGGGAGTCTAGTTTGCTTGTTTTATTATAGCTGACTATTTTTTAGTGAAAGTAATTACTTTCTTTTTTGGGGGTAGATTTTTTTGTGTAAATGGGCTTTTTTTTTTTTTTGAGAGGTTTTCTATATCCTTAAACACATTCTTTCTATATCACTTAGATGTAAATTTTAAAAAAAAAAAAAAAAAAGGTTTTTTCCTTCTTAAGCACTTCTGTTTTGCATCTTTGCATAAAAGCAAAAGCAAAGACAATAAAATCAGAATAGAGGCATGTTCTACCCAGCCTACCCTGATGCAATTAATAATTAAGAACAAATGGCTTGTAAAATACCTACAGTATGATTAAAATGCTAGGAAAAGGTTGCTGTAAGAATAATTGCTTTTTGCTTAATGTAACCAAAAAACAAATCCATGGTTCAATATCTTTTGTGTTGTATGTTTTCTGTTTTTAAAATTAATGTGACATAAGGCATTCTTTATGCTAATGTTATAGCTCCTTGGACGAGTTTAACACCATTATCTTCTTTAATGAATAATTCATTCCCTGTTGAAAACTTAACTATATCATTTTTACAGTGTGTAAATGAAACTTTGAAGTGCAATTTAACTTTAAAGAACTTCAGATTGTAGAGAATTCTCGTAAACCATCAAAAAGTGCTGTGCAAGGAATACTGTCTTGTACTGAAGTGTAAGCATGTTGTGATGACCATGTTTGCAATTTTTAATTTTGCTGCTTATTTTAAAATATTTTGGAAAAGGTTCCTGGTTGTTTTTACTTTATTAGCATTTTATACACTTTTAATTATGTCTTCTTTTTGAAAATAAAAGTACTATCTGTAATCCTCATTGTTCCTAATAATTCAGGAAGAACCTCTGGGGGAAGGTTGAAACAATACTCTTATTTCCCACGCCAGAATCTTGCCTTCTTACAAGAAAATCTCTGACAGTCACAGTTCTTGGTGCAAGTGAAAGCAAAGATGGATCCTAAGAACTTTTAATAATTTTTTTGTTTCCACTATTCTCCGCTGCCTAAATAGGCAGGGTCTGAAATTTCATGTGGGGTTTTTCTCTGTAGTGATCCATTCATGTCAACTGGAACATTAGGTATAAGGTCATTGTTTTTTAATTAATGTAAATATGGGTAAGCAAAATGGGGCATGATAATGCTGAAGAATCATTGGCCAATTAATCACAATATTATGTTGGCCCTGAATCTTGGTCACAGTACCTGATAATCAATTCAAATTTCAAGAGAAATATTCAATTAGTAAGTGAGTCCCATACTGTTCTTAATTCTGGAATGTGCATGTCTATGTATGTGCATTGCTCTTGAATTTAATTACAGGTTTTGTGGATTTTATTCCATATAAGTACATTCAGGAAAATTTAAGAATTGTGGTATCTGATGGAGATTTTACTGGGTGATTGAGGTTGTTAGAGTACTGTATCCAAGGAAAGACAGTTAACTGGAATATGGATTTATATCCATGAAACAGGGCCTTGTTTCCTGATGCTCATTGAGTGTCACCTGTAGTGAGCCAGGATTGATTGCTGTGCTCTGTTAATGTGGCTGAATGGGGCACTGCAGGGCTGGGGGATCAGACAGAGTCCTCCTGGGTGAGAAGGTAAATGATATAACAGAGCACTGTTTCAAGAGAGGCATTTTCTGTGTACTAATTTCATCCTAAGCCAGGTCTATTTTCAAAGTTTTCTGATATCTCTAAATCAAATCTGGGGACTGCTCTTACTGTGTAAGTTGTTTTTGTTCTCAGTCCAATGCTGCCTTCTGGGTACTGGGGAGCAGCATGTGCTCCTTATTCCTAGGGGAGCACATTATCAGCTTTATTTTTATTATGTCCTTGCAGCAGATTTTCATTTTAGACATTTGTTGGGGTTTTTCCCTCCTCTCTACCCTCCCCTTCCTTTTTCCAAGGTGTCAGTGCTTGTGGTTCAAAGGAATCTAAGGAGGATTATGTCTTATGTAAGGGAGCAAAAGGGAAACAGGTAGCTAATTTATTTATTTGTTTGTTTTATTTCTTCTCCCTGTGTTTACATTTTCTGTATCTCTAAGTGGTGATGTCCTCAGACAGGTACCTGTCCAGATTTGTGTTATTTTACTGCCTTGCATGCACTCCTCAGGCAGAAAGTTCCTCAGACACTCCTTGTGGCACTTTTGTTCCTGGCTAAAGATAAATCATTTGTCAGGGACATTATCCACAGAGCAGAGCCAGGCTGGGGCGGGAGGAGGTATGAATCATAGCACTTTGTGTAATATGCTGTCCCTCTGAACAGATCTGGCTGTGGACACAAAACAGTATTTCTTCAAATGAAAAATAAATCCTGTAGTATTATAGGCGCCTAACAATGGCAATTCAGCAGGCTTGGCTTGACATCCGGATTTGTGGTATTTTTGTTTTATTTTCATGAGCTATCATTACTGAAAGCTTTGCACTTGTCCATCTGCACATTAGGAAACGTGAGCATTTTCATTTTCCTCTCAAGTCAATCGTTTAATATAAGAAATGCTTTATGTTTTTCTAACAACTTTGGATTGCACAAAATGTTGAAATAATCAGAGTTTATCCTCCTTTTCAATCCAGAGTTCATGCTCCTGTCTCCTCCTTTATGTTGCTTTCTCTTTCTTTTAGTCAAATAGAATCCTTTGAAGTTGAGCACATAGAAAAAATCATTTTTACCTTGAATAGCACAAGCACTCATCATCATCAACTGTTACATTGGAGATTAGCTTTGTCATTAAGAGGAATAATCCCCATAATACGCCTATTCATCAGGTACCAGTTAAATGAAAAAAATGTGTGCAATTTAGTCCATGGTCCTGGCAATTGTTATTAGAATGTTATTTAAAACTTGGGTAGGCTGACTGAAAAAATATTTAGCACACCTTTTTCTATTTGACATTATGCAGCTTAAGATGCTCAAATGTAATATACAATGTCTCTTCAATAGCTGCATTTTCCATACCATTATTGGGCATTTGCTAGTCTCTAAGTTGTATTTGGCTCTCTCTATTGAGAGGATTTACTGATCCGTGACATGTCTCACTATTTTCTTCAAATATAAGCTAAGGCAGTAAAAATCTGTGATTGTAGAAGGTAATTCTTTCTCTTCTGTCATTGTTTTGATGCCAAAAATGTGCATTCACTTGAAAATGGAGGTGTCACTTCCTTTGTGCCAAAGAACTCTGCTTTAATAAGATGAGCTGTATAATATCCTCCTGCAAACTCCAGGAGTGTGGTGGCATTCAGTGAGTTGAGGTAAATGCATGTTGATGAAGCACAAGCACAGGAGACAGGTTAATGTGAGCTGCAGCAGCCAAACACCAAGACTGTGCATAAATTGTTAGAACAAGATCTGGCTTGAGGCACGGTGTAGTCTGGAGGGGAATGGGATTTTTGTGCAAGTCACTTATTGTGCCTGATAACTTCTGAATTTGTTGGTCATTTGGACCAGCACTGGAGGAAGAGCCAGAGTCTCAAAGGTGTTGTCATGCAGCAGGGAGATGCTGGCACAGCACAGTGGGGACTGCAGGGGAAGAGGAGTGTGAGGGTGTGGGATACAAATCCACTGGGAATGCCAGTGCTGATGCTTATTTGTTTTATTGTACAGGGTGCACATCAAGCATGGACAAAAATCTTGACCAAGCTTGAACCCAGAGCTGAACAGCAGCAAAACTGTGAGTGCAGGGCTGTACATTGCACATGAGCAATCTGATGGTGTCACCAGGAGTTTCACCCAGGTTAAATCCTCCTGGAATTGCTGTTACCTGTGAAAGAATTACATGTAAGGAAGAACAGTGCAAAAATAGCAGCCCTTGTAACTGGAAAGGATGCTGGATGAATCAAAACTCAGCCCTGTTGACTGAGGAATAAGAGTGTTTTTTATAAGGTATTAATTCATGACTGATCTAAAAAAACAGAGGGGAAAGATCATGTAATTTCACAAGTGCAGCTAAATTAAAGTTGAAGAGATGTGTATTTCAACCCCCTGTAGAGCAGTGATCATCATGAAGGAGGAAGGGCAGGGAGGAGGATCCATTACTAAAATGGAACTTAGTCTTGGGACTTAGAGAGTGCAAGTTTCATATCTGGTGAGCAGTAAGAAAAAAAAGTGTTAGTTTTCTCATTTTCCTTTTTTATTTTTTTTTCTGCCTCACGGCTGCTGATACTATATTGCTGTTTGACTGAATATGTTCTAGCTGAAAAGTAATCTTTCACTGCTGATTTATAAGAAGAATTTAATTGAAAAAACGTTGGCAAGGTGACTCAGTGGATGGAGACAGATTCATCTGTTATGCTCTGATGCAAGTCCTGGCAGAACTAGTTACGTTATCATTATCTTTCTGGTGTCAAACAGCCAGTGTTCAAATTTTTCTGACCTTACTGATATTTTTTTTTATTTTTAGAGAGTTATGTATGGCTTGTTGATTGAGTTCAACAGCAGGGAAGGCAGCAGTGATCAGTTTTGCCCTAACTGAGAATCATTGCAGTCAATGGGAATTTCTGTAAGAGGTTTCCAGGGACAATCTGCCAGCCAAAAGGCAAAGGCAGAACTAAATTATCATAGAAAATTGCAGCAAACCTAATTAAGCTAGGTTTGTGGAGAGAAATATTGGTTTTAACCACATGAATATCTATTATCTGCAGTCACTAAAGATGCTTACAGCACAGCTGACTCCAGCAAATCATGCAGGATGTAGCTAAAATCTGCAAGGACTCTCTCATGTGCCTCTGTATGGTAAAAGGTGTTCAATATTAATCCTCAAGATGGTGAGATTTTGTGACATTGGAAAAAGGCTCCCATATGCTCCTGGGGAGGACCAGTGTGGCTACAAAAGGCCTGTGCAGTGGGGATGGCACAGCAATCTGCTCCCTCCAATGGTGCTTTGCAGCACAGGAAAGAAAGATTGGGCAAGTATTTCCTAAGCAAATGCACAATGCAAAATATTGTTCCTCCAGGAACTGGTATGTAACACACTGAGAATCCCATACACCATTTATCACGGGCTCTCTCTGCTAGAAGAGGGAGGACAATAAAATCTCACTGTAATATTTTCCTGGAGGTGGATGCCATGGGAGACAATGTGACCTTATGTTAATCAGAGGAGGCTCTATCAGTGTTGCACAGTCTCAACCACACTCTTCACCGAGTGAAGAATTGATTCTCTTCTTTTTCTCTTCTCCATTTTCCTTTTCCCTGTGGCTAGGATTAGCATCACTATTGATTAATGATCATTATGAAAACACTGTCCAGAGACCCCTGTGAGGATCAGAGCTCCATTGCTAAGGGCTTTTCTGTCCTGAGGATTTTACAGATGATGTTAAATTGTCTTCATTCTTATTACAAGCTACTCTATATTCTGTTGAGCACAGTCATGAGTCCTCCAAAGACTGGTTCTCAGCCATTCTTGTGGTGTTTTTTCCAATATATTTATCCTGATCTAGAGAATTGCAATCTTATAGCATCTGCCAAGACTCTAATGTACTGATAGAGGAATATAGATAATATGAAGATCAGTTGGGAAACTGTGCTACAGCCTAAATAAACCAAAGATGGAATACCTGAAGGTAATCTGTGATTCTATGAAACCTAAACACTTGCTATTTATTAATTTCTTGCTTAGAACATTTGGAAAGGGGGAGGAAGGAGAGGTGGAAAAGATCAATTGACATTGCTCTGACTTCCTGATGTATTGTTTTTCACATGCCTGTGTATCAATGGCTCTGAGAGGACAACAGTCTGGTTTGGTTCTAGGTTTGTTAAGCTGAGAGCTGGGAAGGAGGGGCACTAAACTTAGTGCTGATATGATTTTCACAGATTGTACAGGAGGATGTCTTAAGCTGTTTACATTAAGATTTTCTTGAGTCATCATTTTTTCCTTTTTTTTTTTAATGCTATGTGTATTTTTGGAGATGAGACTGCCATTCCCAGAGCTCTTACTCTTGGCCAAAAACAAAGCTACAAAATTTAGTGGACCTAGACTCAATGAAAATGTTTACAAAACGGTAATTGCAGCCACATGTTGAAGGACTTGAAGTTGCCCATTGTGTCCCACAATGAAGATCTTTCTGTCCCTTGTATCTGTGCAAAGCAGAATTAATAAGTCAGCATAGCCCTGTCAAAGCTTCTAGTGTCTTGAACAGTCACAGTTTGGGTCAAAATGCTTCTACAATAAAATGCAGTGTGCTGACCAAAGCAAATATCTACATTGTCTACCCCTCCCACATTCATTCTTCTTTCATTGTAAGGATTGCAACCATAACTTCATTCTTCTTTGAATTCAGACATAAATTGTTATTGAAGACTCTCATAATTTTACCAAGCATCTAATTTTGCAGTATAGCCTTGAACTTACACTTCACTTAAAAAAATTATATGATTCTGACAATGTAGAAGGCTTTTTTTGTAAAATGGATGGTCACATGAAAATATCTTAGCCCCTTAATGTTGTATTTCACCTTAATATAAAACAAACATATACATATGTGAATGAGGCCACCTAAATACTAGATGTTGCATAGTCCAGAAGCAGAACTAGAGGCCTTTTCATGGTCTGACTCCTAAAAATATGTTAATACAGATCATACTTAAAATAATTCAAGTGACCTAGAGTGATCATTTAGTCCAACTGCCTGACCACTCCATGACTGACCCAAAGTTAATTATTTAGTGCATTGTCCTAATGCCTCTTGAGCACTGGCAGGCTTGGGGAATGGATAACCTCCCTAGGAAGCTGTTGCTGTGTTTGAGCACCCTCTTGCTAAAGTGATGTTTGTAATGTCCAGTCTAAAGCTCCCCTGATGCAGATTTGAACCTTTCCTTTGTGGCCTGTCACACCAGGGAGAAGAGCTCAGCACCTCTCTCTCCCTTCTGCCCCTCAGGAAAAGCAGGGAACAGTGAGGTCACCCTTCAGCTTCCTTTTCTCCAAACTACACAAAACAAAAGACAAAGCCTGCAGGGGATTCCAGTAAAAAGTTTCTATATGGCAGCTTATGTTTAATAAATACAATTAGTTCTTTAAACATAAGAGGGGGAAAAAGACAGCTCAGGAGATCTCACAGTGAGAGGCTCATGACAAGAATAACCAAAGGTCTGTCACACTGGCTGCTGAGGGCAAATCTGCTGTAGTGCTCAAGCTGACTGATGAGATAAGGTGGTTTTAGCTTCCTGAAGGGTTTTATCTCAACTGAAATCCACCATCTCTATCAGGACTTTGTCTTAAATACAAGGCTAGTGTAAACACACTGTCACATCGAACACAATAGCTGTTAAAAAGGAATCAAACTTATTTTGAAAGGAACTCAAGTCATTATATCTGTATTTGTTGAGTAGGAGACTTGACAGTACAAGTACTTAAGAGAAAACATGTAAAATGCAGTAATTATAGTACAGTTTGCTGGAGGCTACCAGGAAAATACACAAAGTGGGTGGTAGTCATAATGTTACTAAATATTAGGGGCTTTTTTCATAATAAGGCTTCTCTGTCTAAAAAACAAACCAAAAAAAACCCGCACACAAAAAAAACCAAAACAAAAACCACAAAAACCTCAATAAAAAACCTCCCAAAAAATCACAACAACAACAACAAAACCAGCAAAAAAACCAGCAAAAAACCAACCTCTAAAAATTTAAGGCTAAAATGCAAGAGTAGAGAGAAAGTGATGACCTTTGAGAAGTATACAGAACTCCAAAGAGATTTGAAAGTGTAGATGCTACAAGCTGATTTGAGTTTATGTCGAGCACAAGAACAAGAGGCATGAACTAAAGCCAAGAAAGGGTCAAATCCTAAAGGAATACTAGTGCAGTGTGTCTGTGCACAGTGTATCCATGCTGCATTAAAAATAAGGCAATCATATGAATAGTCATTGCAAGAAATAGGCAAATGTCTAGGTAAACAACATAATTGTGGGATGTAGCAATTAGCTCCAGACAATGCTGTGATGCTAAGAGGATCTGATGGCTGCTTCTGATTTCATAATTGCCTTGCAGTTTGTATATTTAGATTAACTGCATTTCTGTTAAGCAAAGACTCTTCCTTCGAGGAGACATTGCCATATGTGCAGCACTAACAGCAATAGTGTGTGTTTGTGCTTTTTAATAAAACCCAACCTTCATCCATGTGCTGCTGTTGGGTAGAACCTGTGCATGTGTAAACTCTTTGCAGAATGTACTGCTCCTCCAATCCAGTCATTGCTGCACTAGACTCCTTTATTGCAGCTTATTTAACTGAGGTTAAAAGCCCCCTGCAAATTCTCTACCCCACCCATGTTGTGATGAATGTAGGAGAGAAAACAGGGTAACTCCCAAAGTGACCTGGGAGTTTTTAGGAGGAACTAATTTCCAGCAGAGTTCCAGTGACCTCAGAGTTCCCTTCACTTACAATAGGATGTCTGTCTCCAGTGTCTCTCCCACTTCCTTCCTCAGTATCACAGGGCACCCCAGAGTCCAGTTTGTGCCATTTGGATGACACTAGAGATCCCTTCTCCGTGTATTTTTGGGATGTGCAAGGGCAAGTTGACAGACTACAGTCCCATTGAGGGATTTTTGGATTACTACCTTTCTAACAAATTAAAATCAAACTAATGATGACGATCTTTTAAGAAACACGATAATTTCCAAAGATTGTGCTAGTAAAAACATCCTGCAAAACAAATCAGTTTTCAGGATATAGACTGTCCAGTTTAATGATTAATTTGCGCTAAGTATCTCATTAATAGCACAGATTGTTTTGCCAATGCTTCTGAACAAATATAATTGGAAAATTTATCAAAAATTCCTTAATGTATTTAGTGCTGCAAAAGACAGAATAGAGAACTTAACAGCAAAATCTAATGATTTATTTGCATATTATGGTGTACTCTTTTGTGGCTGGGATCCAAGCTCTAGATTTGTACAGCTTGCCAGTTCCAGCAGTGGGTTTTCTCCTAGCAGTGTTTTGTTCTACCCACTGTCCTGTGTAAAAGTCTGAAACTCAGAACTGAAAGGAGTTGGTAGAACTCCCATTACCTCAAGGAATGCATAAGGAGGCTGAGCCAGTCAGTGCCCAAAGCAGAGCCCTGCTGCTCTCGTGGAGTAGCTCAGGAAGCCAGCTCTCACTTGGGCAGCTGTCTGAGCCACATTTCTTGCCTTGAAGTCTGAATTGAGCAGCATCACAGCCACTGGGGTGCACAGAGCTGGGCACAGGTGTGATTGGCGTGCTCACCTGGCCTCAGAAGTGCTCCTGCATCTCTCCATTTGGAGCTGTGCCTGTTCTCTGTATTGAGTTACACACCACAGATATGACCCCAGAGGTTGTTTCAAATCTTGCTGTTCCTGCAAAAAAAACTCCTGTGACCTTCAGAAGTGTCTCATTTCTGTTTGCCTTGGTTTCATATCAGCAAATAGGGCTAAATATTTGATGGTTTTCCTGGTTTATGTGGTTTAAGTTCTGTGGGATAGGGATGGTCTCTGGGTACATAATGTACAGAGCTCCACAGGAAGCCATCCAATTTGAGGTCACTGGCTGCTATAGCAGGATGCATAATTTTACTCAATAATATACTTAATAGAAGAAAAGTAGTATTAAGACTTTTGTGGATTGTAACTTTTGGGAATTGTTCTAAAAATAACCAACAGTGACTGCATCAGTTAATCAAGTTGATCTGATATTTTACAGAGCTGAAGATACACTTCATTATGCCAGAGAACTAATATTAACAGCCTGTGTGTTAGTGCAGCCAGCTGAAAGTTCACAGAGATTCCAATTCTGAAGTGACAGCAGAGGGATTCAGCAGTGCACATCCAGAAATGCAGTGTAAATAGTGGTGGATGCTTTGGGCTTACATTTTTTAACTGTGGTTATTAACTCAGAGGTAGATAATGAGATTCATGCACCTTCCTTCTGGAGATCTCTAGGATCAGACATTAATCTTCAGATGATATAAGATAGTCAAAATTATATTTTCTCTTTTTGATCAGTATTAGAAATTTAGGAGATACCTGAGCTACTATTAAATCTCTACATCTGTAGCTGGACAGAGGAATAGGATCTCAGCTGGTTTATGAGGTTAACTGCTGCAGAGAGCTTTACCAGTTACAAACATATTATTCTATACTCCCATTTGGCAGCTAGTGCATCTATGCAATTTTCATATCTTTTTCTCTTGCTGAAGAGCATCTCACACTGTACTTTACCTGCTAGCCAGAGACATCATGGGAGTCTCTTACATGTTCAGCACCACAGCTTAGATACAGGAAAGGAGGATTCTAAATTGATAGCAATCTCTGCAGCTGCTTTAAAATCAATGGCCTGTCTAAGCTGATGTACATCAGTTCAATTTCTAGTCTTGATGCATTTTCTGACATAGTTTTGACATGTAGTCATTGGAAAAATTTTCCCAGTAATTATGTTTTACAGTTATAGTTGTGCCGCAAAGGTGCTGATGATTTTATAAAGTAACTTTGGAAGTTCAGGCATCATCAGAGCAATACTTGAATGGTTTTGGCAGACTTATGGTGTTTTATGAACAAGCCAGCCTGTGGTGTTCCTCTTTGTCCAGACCTTAGAGACCTATGAGACCTTATATTTTGTGTTATAGAAAGATATTTTATCATTAAACCTGCTTCTCACAAGAGCAGATGATTCCATATTTATGGATGGTATACAACTAACCAGCATCCCTGTGTCAGGTTAGGAGCCAGAGGTCATCTTATTGGAATGCCACAGTAGAAAACCATAACTTAGGTAGAATCCTTGATAGTGAACTTGGGAACAGAAGTCACAGGTAAAATAAAAAGTCTTGAGAGCAGCCACCAATGCAACACCTGTCCAGACTGCAGTATGAGGGCAGTATCAGGTCAGCAAGGCATCCCTTTTTCCTCAACAAAATCAAATGAAAGAACAGAGAGGTTTTTATTTGCATGAAAATTCATTAAGGGCTGGACATCATGTAACAAAGACTTGTCCACAGAGTATGTTTGTCATTCAGTGTGCTGAACAAATAATAGTTAATAACAATTAGCTCTTCTCACTGCTATTTTTTAGCAATATCAGAATAAAAAAGCAAACCCTCGTCTCTTGAAAATCATAAATACACAAAAGGAAACCATTTCCTCTAAACTGGAGAGAGATTTTTCAGTGTTATCTTTGCTGGACTTTCTCCAAGTCCTTCAAATGATTGGTCCCTCTTTGCAAAAACAATAACCAAAAGGGTTTTGCATAAAAGCTGGAAAGACACTTAATTAGAAAAGAGGGAATAATTTTTCCCCTAAGAGGACTAGGAGTCTTGGTTTTCTTTCTTTTCATTGTGCCACCTTCCATGCCTTGGTTCTGCTCATTATGAAGATGAGGCTGGAAGAGAAATTCATTGCTGACATTTTGCAGTTGGACTTTGGTTCTGCTTTTGCAGTCAAGCTGTCTTTGCAAGGGTGAAATTCAATTTGCCATGCATTTTCTAACACTATAGGAAAGGTAACATGAATTCCATATTTTTAAAATAGGGGATCTTGAACTTAATTGAAATGGATTTCTACAGGGATTGGCTAGATTTTCCTCCAGCTTTTGATGCTGTGACTGCAGATTTGCACATGGTTAAATTTTCACACATGAATTGCAAGGTGGGTGGTGTTTCCAGGAGGAGTGGATGGCACTGTAGACCCTATTAATGGTGTCCAGTGAAATGCATGTTTTGCCACCTTTCTCTGCAGAATCATGATGATGCCTTCCATCACTAAAGCAGCTACAGTGACCCCAGCTGTCTGTAGTTGTTTCCAGATGTTGATCTCAGAATACAGGAAATAAAACAAACATATTTAATTTTATACCTTTGCTGAAACATGGCAGTGCAACAAAATTTTCTCATCAATGGCTTTATTGGAGGGGAAAAATGAAAGATGATGTACATAATTTAGACCTGCGAATTAGGCTGTACAGAGACTCTCAATAATTATTTCTTTAGTTACATTTATGTGTCTGGAAGTGTCTTTTTTCCAGTTGACCAATATGCACTTTTCAAATCCATCCTTCTTCCTTCTTCTTTTAATGAAATGTATTTATTAAATCTTTACTCCAGGTGATTCTTTAAACTTATAGCATGAGGGGAAAGAGAGAATATTTCACAGTGATATTTTATTGCACTTGTTCCTTAAAATGTTCAAGCCTGTTATATTGCTCAACCCCCAGGTGTAGAACATGAACTCCTGAGGTTGAATAGAATGATTCACTTGTTTCACTATGAATTCAAAGTGGATATGAAGCATAAATCCCCTTTTTCCCTCTGTAATATAGTAGCCATGAATCACAATGTCACGCTGAGTCGATCATAATCTTAACACTTCACGCCTCAGACAACAACTTGATTTGTCAAGAGAACAGGCCTGCAAGCTGCCAATAGCATTGATTCCCATTGGAAAAGACAGGATAATTAAGTCCTCAGTGAGCTAATTTCTTCTCTTTTATAAAAATAATAGTTACTTCTATTTTTTAAGTAAACAGAAATTAAGAAATCCTACGTATGTGTAAAGTCAGTAAAATATTGGCTTTCCCTAAATAACTAATACAAGTTTTTGTTTTATTTCCATCTGATAAAAAGTTCTTGGGATCATTTTATTTCACCATACAGTAGCACATTGTGCTACATCTCAATTAGGCATGGTGAAGCTAAAATTAATTACATGCAATCTGCATGCTAGCTGGCCTGCAACAGGATGCCCCCATGGCTGGGGTACAAGTGTGAAGCTGTCTACCTCTGAGCTGGGTGATGGGCATGAATAATCCTTGTGTTTTGTTGGAATTCTAGTCTTTTCCAGTGGGCTGATGAACAAAATGTGCTTTGAGTCTTAAATATGGCTCATGAGTCCAATACATGCATGAAGGTCACAACACATATTTTTAATATACTGTGATATGTTTCCCATATGGAGACATAGTACATGAATAGATTGGTCTCTTGCAAGCAAAAATTCCTGTTGTTTCCTTCTTGAGAAGAAAAGATGCTTTTATTTCCAGTGCTTGTGAATTTAGCCAACACATGGAGGCCTCTTTTTTGGTGCAGGGGAAAAACTTATACAAATAAATATCATACTGGCATGCAGATATTGTTTGACTATGCCTATGAATATTTACATTAAAATTAGATTTGGTTCTAGCATTTGTATCTCCAAGGTGCTTGGGAATTTATGAAACACATAATAGTTCATTCACAGTCTGGATTAACTCATTGATCAGACTGTAATAGATCCTTCAAATATTTTTCCTTTTCATTGTAGAAGAGAACAGCCAGTATTCATCCATCAGGGCCAAATCACTCCATCATTCTTCCTTGCTAAGTTTCCTGTTTGGCAACACAACAGAAAAAGAAAAGCACAGACTTCCCAGACATAAGGTTGGAAGGTTCAATGTAGTCATCAAGTCTAATTTCCTATAATTGTAAGTAATACTGCAGAAGACTCCTAGATTACCAGAGTCCCTGGTTGCTGTAGCCATAAAGCACTCCCAGCATCCTGGAACAAACTGCTCCCACAATAAATGCTCAGAGTAGTTGTCAAGCTGGAAAATGTTCTCTGAACTTTAGCAATACAGAGCAATCTGCATCTCCTTCTTCCATGGCTCATATGTATTGTAGTTGGAATACTCTGTTACATAATTTATGATTTTTTTCAGGGATGGGCATTTCCTCCTCTGTGTCAGAGACAAGGAACAGTTTGTATCTTTGTCATCTTTGGGTATGATACAGTCCCAAGAGAAGTGAGTAAAATATTCTTTGTATTTCTCCCAGCTCCTCTCCTAGCAGCAGAAAGTACAAACCAAGAAAACACCTCATTTGCAGCCTGACAGCAGAGCCCAATTCTTGGTTCAGCACAGTTATTAAAAGAATTTTGGTGATTTAGGGCTTAATCCTTTGCTTCCTACTGCACTGAAATTGGATATGAGTTATGGTATCATGTAAATGAATAAGCTTTTGTCCTTCTAGTCATTTCCACTTTCTTCCTACAGCTCTATCTCTTAACAACCACTACCTGGTTTTCCTATTACACATTCTATAGTTGCTGGGATACATGCCATTCATAAGTCTCCTGAAACAAACTCGAATTTTTTGGCATTTATCAAGCATAATGTGGTCCAATTGTACTTGCCTGTTTTCCAAGTATTTGCTTGGGTTGCATTGCTAAGATACCCTGTCTTTGTGCCCTTTTTTCTGCTCCTCTGGAACAGAATGCAAACAGATTATTTGAATATGGCTGCTTTTCCACTAATATATTATCTGTATTTGTTTTGTTGTTTTTTCCTTTAAAGCTAAACATTTTCCTCAACAGCCCAGGTGCTATTCAAATTAAGCTGTACACAAATCATGCTTGGATAGGGAATTTAAGTGGAAATTTATTTTGACATCTGTTTAAATTTTCTCGGATTTTGTTTGTGGCTAAAAGCATTTAAAAATCTGTCCAAAAAAAAAAAAAACCAAAAAAGAGAACTCATCGTCCTCTACTCTCCTGTAGCTCTGTGGAAAAGCAGTATAAACTAAACAGAATTGATGACCTGTGACCACCACGTGTTTGATTGGTGTTAGGAAGCTATAAAGTGTATTTGTAAATGCTATCTACCTGTTATCAAGTCAGGATCACTTTATTCTTACATACCAAATTATTTCTAACAATGTGTCCTTACTCTTTCTGCCCATCTGTTTGATGAGTGTGCTCTTTTGGGGAGGGTAGCCTCTTAAATACATTTTTATAGAGCACCTAAGGCAGTTTGAGATTCTGAGTGCTCCTCAAAGCACAAGTGCATGTATTATGTATGGATTGTCCAGCACAGGAGCTTAGTTCCCTGCTAGAAGTGGTTAGATAATTTTATATTGCTAATAAATAGTAATATGGGATTGAATAGCTTATCTCAGTCATCTACATAGAACATGCAGTACCTGGATCACTCATAAGCATCTGCCATTATTAGAGGGGTGTATAATATCAGCTACAATGACATGCAGCAGAGAATGGGAGCAGAAACAGAAGTTAAAATCCAAACATCTTAATTATTCCCAATTCTATTAAATTTCCCAGTTAACCTCAGATTTACTCCTGTCTTCTAACAGCCCTTGTAAGATCTTTGCATTTCCTTCAGCAACTGCAGACATTAACTTTACTATAACATTTGCAATTTTCTCCAAATTGTTTCATTACTGCTGTAATGTATGAAATCTTATGCAAAAATTCCATTTGCTTCAGTGATGCCACCCTGACTGAGCTTTTGGGCTGAGTAGCACAAAATACATTTGAAAACTTACATCTGAGAGCTGCTTTCCCTTTTGGGTCACTTTGCAAAGGATATGAACATCATGGTGGAAAATCTGACCCTTAGGAACTTTTGGAAGATATTTTCCAGCAATATCTACAAAGTCTTTTAAACAAAAGATATCTTTTATTTATTAGTTGACAACTGCAAATGTTGTTTTTTGTTTTTCTTTTAATCTCTCTGAATTTTAACTAAGGCAGAGATCAAAACATGAGTACTCCATCACTCTAGCTAAAAAGCACTTAATAATAATCAAGTTCATATCTTGTATAAAGATATTTTTTCCCATAGTTCATCATCTCTCTGTGGAAAATACCAGGACCTTGAAGAGAGATATGTTTGAATTGGGGGCACAGGATTTTCATCTGAAGTTTTGACTTGCTGTTTGTGTAATATCACATACATTTTTAGGTTTTGTCTTCTGGGAAAAAACTATACAAGTTTATTCAGTGCAAAAGTTCAATGAACATTAATATGCAAGAACACATCTGAATTACATGGAAGTTACCCTTCAGTATCTTTGCTTGTCTAATGTGGTTTTGGACTATGAAAATATCCACATTTGCTCAAAGTATAATTTTAACTAAAATGATATTTCTTCTTTTTTCCCCTCAACAAGACAACCAGCATTTTGTCACTTAGGCAAAGGGCATCATGGAATTCTACCACACAACATAGCAGTATAGTTCACATCAATGACACTATATTGACTGCCTTAACATGTCTTTATGGTATTATTTTTACTTATTTTCACCTGGGAAAACTGCTTTTAACTGATAGAAGGAACTCGCAATAGATGACATGACAATAAATGTGTAAAACCTAAATATACTAGAAACCCAAATATGATATTGTAAATTATAAGCTGCTTTGCATTTTATATCAGCTAGAAGGGTGTGGAGTCACCAAGGAATGCAAAAGGGCATAAAGCACTGCAAATCTCTGCAGTTCAACTCTTCCTGAGTTTTCCCCTGGTCAGGCAAAAACTTTAGCAAGTAGCTAAGTGGATTTGTCTGAGAAGTCTGAAAGATCATGGAAGTGCAGTACCCACAACTATCATGCTAACTTGGATTAAGACATTCTTTGGCTTTGAATATCCTATCTTTGGATGGGTTCCAGAGAGGCAAAAATAATGGGCCAGAGAAGAATACATTCCTGAAGATGCAGGAAAGACTATTTAAAGCTGAGCATTCATGATGAGATATCCAGTTTCCAGGATTTTTACCATTTTGATTGCATATGACTCTTGGTTTATGGGACCTTGGGTAGATACTGAGATATCAGTGAAAAGAACTTCACAGAAAGCCCAAAAGCTGGGGAAATTAGACTTTGGATAGAAGGAGTTCCATATCAGACCTGCTCAAACATCTCTCTACAATCAGTGTACAATATGTGCACAGAATACCCAGGCAATTCTTCAGTAGGTCCATTTGCAGTGTCTTCATGGTGCTCAGTTTTATTTACCCAGAGCAGGCTGCTTTTGCCTTTTCACATGCCACTGTTCCTTCTCTGCAGGTCAGTGTGACTTCAGAGGGAGCTGTAGCTCAATGAAATCAACAAATGCCATTTCTGAAACCCCTGCAGTACTTCCCAATCTTCTCATGTGGAACAAATGAAGTTGCTTTGTCTTCACAACCATATGTCAATATTAATAAACACGTAGCAGGGGAGGCAAAGATGCCACAGCAAACCACCCCTAAACATGAAAATCAAAATTCCACCTTTGAGAGCAGGGACTGATCTTTAATGAGACATCCTCACAGAGTTTAATCATGCCAGGATTATGGCCCTCACAGAGTGATGTATGGGCATTAAAATTCCACCAGCCATCTACACTCCTGAGCACTACTGAGACTCTGTAGAATACAGTTTCCTGGCGTGTTTTCAAGGCATTAATACCATAGAGTCAGCATCTCTGAAAATAAGTGTTGTGGTCCTCTTTTTCCATAAAAATGGTCAAGATGATTTAATGATGTTCAAAGTTCTGCTGAGGACAAGGAAGATATAAAAGTCATACATTTCCTAAACTTTGGAGTAGAACATAAATTCAGACAGGTAAAAATGGTCCCAGTTCCTCTTTTAAACTTCAGGTTTTTCTGTACATTCTGCTAAGTGAGTTGGGATTTGCATTGGTGCAATTGACAACAGAGTATAAAATGCAGGTGAAAGGAGACAAAAAAGGTGTATGAAAAGTGATTTTTAATCTTATTTTAAAAGGTTTCTAATGGAAGTGACTTCGACTGAATTCTTATGAGCACATTTTGTCACAGGAGTAAATCTCTAGTTTGGTAAAGACTTTGATTCTGGAAGTTAAAAATCACTTTAGTCTGTCAGTTCCTGTTTATCTGACTCGTCTGTACTTATGTAACATGTGGACATTTTCAGCTGTTTGGATTGCTCAAACAGAGGCTACATCAGGCACCAGATGTAGATTCTTATATTTCTGAGAAAATCTTTACAGCCACAAAAGTCAATTGTAGTTTTTTTATCTCTGTAATAAGATAGATAAGCATTGATAGTAAGCAGGGGTTTAATTCAATATCAAAGCATGAAGAGACTCTTCATTCAGAGCAAGGTAAATTACAGTATTAATTCAATTAAAAGAACATTATGAACAGCATTTGACAATTTTCCCTCTATCTCTATTAAATATGCTTGAATGATAAACCAGATTGTGCTCTCAATCCGGATTTCTACCTGAGTAACTCCATTGACATCTGTGAAATTGCTCCTAATTTGAATCAGAGCCAACAAGATCAAACGAAGATTAAAAGCTTTCTTACTAGCAGTTTTGTCCTGTATTTGGTGAGCTTATTGTTTTATTATGGCTCTATTAGAGTGAGCTCATTATCTATTTTTTGCCAGTTTTAGTTTGTGCACTCCAGAGCCAGGGCTGCCTTTTGCTTCTCTGTCTCAGAGTGACACCAGCACTGTCTACATCACCCACTCCTGAAAGCAAATTAGCCAGGTGAATTATTGCCCTCAGATTCTCAACAAATACTGCAGATGGTTGTTCTGCAAAGTAGATGTGGTGAGAAATTTCTTCATGGTTTGTGCTTGTACACCATCTTTTCTAGGCTGCAGTAGGGCTCTTGGGATCTCCAAACATGCTGAATTTTGAATCAGGGCAAAAGGCAGGTTTCCATGAAACTAATTTTGAAATAAATCTATTTCATGTCTATGTTATGCAAAATTTTCCTCCCTTTTTTTACAAGAACAGTCACCAGCCTGTATTTTCTCCTCAGAATGTTTTATCAAGATGTACATGAACCTGGAGGAGAGCAAGTGCAGCAAGGGTAGCTTTTCCCAAAAAAACCTTTCCTGGTGGTTCAAAAGCTTAACCAAGTCAGTTTAAATGATATATGAACAATCAGAGTGAGGATGTTTAAATATTCATGATGATGGACAAGTGTCTGAAATGGAATGACACTGTTTATTTCATATGAATGACTGCAACGTTTTTATGGGTTTAACTAAACAGGGCATCTTATATTCTGATAGTTTGATAGAACTCACTGACTCATGAGTTCTTGTAGTGCCATTATTTCTGGAGGACTATTTTCTGCTTTGATGAAATGAATGATTACCTTCAAAAGTTCATTCATGAAAATACATGGACACATTTCACAGCTAAATGTATTAGACTATTTTCTTCAGACCAGGCACTTCCTTTAATCACATTTTAGAGGCAACTGTATTTAAACCAGATCATCCATATTGGTGTTATGCCAACAGATATATAAAGAAGCTCATCCAATTATCCTACTTTGATTATAACAGTGATTAGAGGCTACATATTGTCCTGTTTTTCCAAGCAACATAAAGAATGGAGCAGAAATATAAAAATTGTTTGGGTGAGTGAAAAAAAACAGAAATTTTTAATTTGTTTTCTTATGAGAACTACATATATGTTTGAGAAGGAAACAGCTTGAAGAGGAAAGAAAATGCAGCCAGGCTTGTCTGAGGGAAGCAATCATTCATCTGTCTAAGGAACTCTGAGAGTTGTAAGTGGCAGCCTGGGCAAAATCTTGGGCAGAATGAGACAAGTATCTGGGTTATACAAATGAGAGAAGAATGAAATTGTGAAAATAATTGCACCTTTTTTCCTAGATGACAAAATAGAAAAGCTACTGTTTTCACTGGAACACAGACCTCTGCTATGTTGGGTGTAATGTGCTTGTATCAGCTTACCCAAATCTTTCAAAAATACAATACAGTTTTGTTTAGTATTTGTGTGGCAGCCAAAAGAATTCCTCGTATTTTTTTTCCTAGCACACATAACACCTCACTGAATAGAATAATCCTAAGAGCTACCACTGAAATAAATCAAGTCCTTTGATTTAATGCTAAAGTTCAAAATCATCTAGTTCCAGTCTCTACTTGCAGACACCATTGCCATCCATTCAAGTGAAGCAATGTGATTTAGAGATGATGCTGCCACCTTCTCAGTACATCATCTCGTTTGGAGCAGGTCCTGGAGGTTACACTGCTGTTGATGTGGCATTTTCACCAATGTCTAATCTAATAGAAAAATCCATCCTACCATGTGGTTTTTATTGAAGCTGTAGCCGGTACATGCACAGTGTCATATTCATGGTAGAGACTCATGGATCTGAAAGACTACTTGAAATTAAAATTCACTTGTACATTTCTCCAGGATTATGGGGAAAAAAAGTAAAAAAAAATCTATGTAGAATGGGATGATTAAAAAAAAAAAAAGCTGATCTCAGCAGTAAAAAATTATGTTGACCTTAAGTCTGTGAATTGTGGCATCAATTTTGCATTGGTAGAAGAGGGCTCAGAACCAGGTCCGAGTACATAATAGTGACAGACTCATTTATGCAAATTAAAGTTGGGCCTTTGCTAAAGTTGTCACAGGATCAAACTGAATAAGAAAGAACTTGGGGATATATTTCTTTGATAAGATGTCAAAGTCTAAATTCTTCACTATTGACTCTGATACAAGAATTGGAGAGGAACAAAAAATTCCTTTTTCTTGTCTGCCATCTACCCTGAGGCAGGAGTGTTCTAGTCCATTGTCTGCAATAAGGAGAAATCAGGCTCTGCACATAGTTAACTTGATGATGTTTTGATTGTCTAAAGGAAATAGCTTGTTTTGGAAACAGCCTCCAAGAGGCTATTAGCATTTTTAATTACACAGATTCTGTTTAATGCCACCCTATTTCCACTTCCCATTCTTCTCATCCTCTTTATTCCCGTGTGTGGAAATAGCATCTTCTTCCGCTCAGATGCCTTGTTTGTGCATTGTTAACTCTACTACTACTGCCCAAAATTAGTCTCTGTCCTTGGTCTTTCTGCCAGTTGTGTTACAAAAATACAAGTCTGTGCAGTGCTTTCATCACAATGATCTCAAAATGCAGCCAAGGTGCACTTATTTTCACTTTCCTCACCACATCGTCCAACTAATGCGCTCTCCCGGGAATGAAAATAAAACTCTTGGTTCACTTGTTTCATTCCAAATGTTTGGGTGTGCAGTTTGTAATGGTTCTCCACTTTCTAGCTCAATGTAGGCTGCCATTAATGTCCTGTCATTGTGACACCTCATTAGAATTCTTTTTTTCAAGCATTGCAGTGATGTTGGAAACCAGAGAACAAGGAGTCATTCAGCTGATATGGTTGATAAACCTGCATTATTGGTGTCACTCACTGACAACTTGCTGAATCAATCTAATAAACAGGGTAAAAGATTAGGGGGAAAATGGTATTCACCTGCTCAGCTTTCTTCATGTCAGTGGGGATATCTGAGATGTTTGCTCTTGTGCAGATATGTTGTAAAGAGGGATATACCAAATGCTGCTGTAACTGGTAGGAAGGGAGTCAGAATCCCACAGGGCACATGTAGCAGTTCTGGGAATGGAGCAGGCAGCTGTGTGGTTGTGAACATGTCCCATGAGAACAGAATTTCCCTTCTCCATTTTCTCTTCTGTCATATTCCCTTCCAACAGATCAGTGGTGCATTTTTTGCAGTGCATCCAAAAGAAGCACAGGATTCCTGGGTGCTGAGTAGAGCTTTTTTTCTCCCCTGTTGTTATTCTGTCTCTGTTTGGACAAATTCTTAGTTGCATTAGTCACTTCTGAACATGCAAAGAGTTGGCTCTTGCCCCAGAGTTTGAGATCTCAGTATGATGAAAGGCATTTTAGGAAGGTGAATAATAAAAAAGATTAAAACAGATCTAAGTGGTTAGAAATCAAGAGAAAGACAACCTGTGACCAGTGATCTTAAGACTATATTGGGACACAGGTTTATAGAAGTTTCTAGGCTTGACATCCTTGGGAATCAGCAGTTTCAATACCCCAACTCTTAATTCTACAATGAATTCTCTCAACACTGGGGAGGGGGTAATTTTCTCAGGATAATTTTTTTTCTTTTTGTGGGACGTTCTTGCTCTCAGAGTTTTCTACAAAAGTGTCTGTGCTTTCAGTTCATCAGCCTGAAGCTGTAAGAAGGTAAATTCAACTGGGTAAATAGGCAGAGGCAACTTAAACTGCCTTTCCTGTGGCAGCCCTGTCAGACTCCCCTCTCCAGCTATTGCACAGAAATACACCCCAGTGCACCATGAGCCTGTGTGTTAATGACAGTCAGAGGAGAAGCCCTTGGTAGTGCCATAACTGGAAACAGATGTTAACTGCAGACAGACACTGAAGAAAATGAACAAGAAGTGCTCTGCAAGCTGATAATTTGAAGGCTTAGTTTGCTGTGGGCATTCATCTGTGCATCAGTGGTGATCATCGATTCTGGGCCAATGTTTTACTCAATTCCTGATAGTGCAAGAAGAATACATCAGCATCTGAAAGTGCTTCCAAGCAGTCCTCCAGATGTGGGAATAAATTACTATTAAAATGGCCTGGTTTTATGCTGCACAAAGCATCTCAAGCCATCTTAGATTTAATGAAGATTATTCATCCCAAGTTTGAGGCAGTGAGTAAAGAAAAAAAATTAGACAATTCTGTGAAATACTGAGGATAATGGAATTAGATACCTGTAGTCATATCTAAAAGAAAACATGTAAATGAGTGCCAGCCTTTAGGAGTCTATTGTTTACAGTGTGTGCCTTATATTTAAAAGGTTGGTTTAGATTCAGTAATGGGTCTGTTTTCTGGGTCTGTCTCAAGATGGCAGAGTAAGAGTAATTACTCACTGCAAGAAAAAAAATGCTATGCAAAAGATTTCTAAAAGAATAATAGAAACAGCAGTTTGCCAGGATAAAAACAAACTTGTTCATCTGTATCTAATAAGATTGGTTTAAAATGATACTGTTTCAAATTATAAAGAACTCAAGTGAATATGTGCATGCATCTGTTTTCTTTAAGGGGAAATTGTGATATAAAATATTCAAAATGAATTCCAAATCTGAGTCCCAGGAGCCACTGGCACAACTCACAAAGCATTAGGAAATGGGCAAAATCTGGAAGGCTTTTAGTTGGGTTCCAGTTCAGATAAGCCTGCAAAAGTCTAGAGGCCTGCAGTTGATGCTGTTAAAAAGTTTGCATTTGGAAAAATCTATGATTCAGCAAAACACTGTATTCAGCAAAATATTTCAAGTTAAGCACAATTTTATTGTTTTGCCTAAAGAGGTTTAATCTCCACAAGTGCCCAGGTTGCTATGTAATGCAATCAGAATATGCAATCTCAGTTTCCCCTCATCTATATCAGGAAATAAATTTAGTTACATAAAATTAATTTTGTTTGGGTTTTGTGAGTTCTTTATGAAAAAATAAATTGCATTCTGGGTGAATTTGAAACCAACTTGTACAATGATGAAGCTCTGTACTAAGGGACTTCTCAAATATCTGGATTGAAGAATCTGATCCAGTGTTTTCTTTTAGTATGGCTCTTATTTTTATTGATCAAATCAATCAAATCTGCCTTCTTCATGATGCAGTTTTAGTGTAGTGAGTCAGGGTGCTACTGGGGTATGCTGTGTTCTTTGTTGTTCTCAGTCTTCTTGAAGAAATCCAGTGGTAAAAGTGGTTCTAATATTCTTGACAATGTGATAAAATTGTGCCCCTATATATCCTGCAATTACAAATTCAAAAATAAAACTGCCAGTCACATCACTGGGATTTTTTTTTTTTTCTCTAAGACTTGAATTTTCCCCTTTTCCTATATTTTTAATGTTGAGTATCTTTAGTTAACCTTGAGACTTCAACTTGTTCTTCAGATCTTGCTCTCTTTCCTTTTTCCCTTCTGATTAATGTTTTCAATACGAAGTCATCCAACGTTTGTGTTGCAACAATTATGTTCTTCTTACTTGTCATCTGTGTTTAAAAATGTTGCTGCAGGTGGATGAAATTTAGCTCAATAAGCAAATAATTTCTTAAGCCTTCAAAGTGACTTAGTTACTGACTTAGAGAATACAAAGTATTTCTAGCATTTCTGTCACCATAGTTTTTAAAAAACTTGATGATCAGGAGATATCTCTCTCCAGAGGAATCAATGCACTTTTGTTTTAAATGCAAAATCTATTCATCATCCTTTCTTTAATAGTAAATCTTTAAAAAAAATTCTTTATCGAGTATCATTTCCTATGGTTTTCTTTCTGAGGCTAAAGAATGTCTATTACTGTCATGTATTTATTAAAGTGTTTATATATTTAATACATTATTCATCAGCATAATAACTACTATTTTAATTCATGTGCATCATTAGCAGAAAAAATACTTCATTCTACTGGAAAATGCTATACACCCACAGGAACTAGATCTACTTAATTACTAAAGAATAAGCTCCACCTGGAAGATCTGTCTTCCCAGTTCATTTTAAAATAAGTCTCCAGATAATCTCTGAAACAGTCTCCTTAAACACACTAAAGTTTCTATGGTTATTAGTAGTAATTGTGTTGCAAAACCAGGGGAATTTTATTTAGCGTGATGGAGGAAGCGATGTCATTATTAGTTGATTAGTGTGAACAGTCTTTGACAATATGTAGTACCAGCTATGGTTTCAACCACTGACACCTCATTATTCTGATTGCAGTTTGATTTGCAATGTTAAGAGGCAACAGGAAAAAAAGCAATCATCCAAATCTACCTCTATCAGCTGAGAACAATGGAGGGAGTGTGTGTGCTTCACGGTATTCTAGAAATTTCCTTCCCACAAGAAAATAAAACCCGTTAATTGACAAATGACTGACACTGTTTACTAATTAGCAGGCAGGCTGCCACGTTTCTAGCACACCCTATTGTGTGTGTGCTGTGCTGTGTCAGGATTTGGTAACGAGATTACAAGTGTGTTATTGTATGTGTTGTATTCTCCTCAAGTAGATGGTTTTTAGAGCAAAGGTTGTGGGTCTATGGGTTACCAATCACTCATTCCTTGATTTGGATATGGCATTAAATGAGAGATAAATTCCTTTAGGCCACCTGGGAGTGTGGGTGGCATGACCCTGCCAGCACCATGCTCTGTGTCCCAGGGCAGGGCAGGAATCTCTGGGCCCTGTGCAAAGGGAAGGTGTTTTATTTCACTGCTATTCCCACTGGCACACTGCCAGAGTGAGCCACAGGTTATCCTCTCTATCAGCAGGACGAGATGAAAAGCTGCCTGTGGTGCTGTGAGGAGGGAATGTCTGGGAGGGAAAGGCCCTGCTTTGGCCATGGTTCCTGCAGCAGGATCAGCTCTGCTCCAGGGTCAGGCTGACACACACCCTGCTGGTGCTCCTTGGTTGTTTGGGACAAGGTTTTCATCCTGTGACATCTGCATGCTTGATATAGTCATGCTGCATGGCACCAGTGTATTTCATGGTGGCATTTGAGGAAAAAGTAAACCAGTTTACATTGGATGCTTCTGTGTGTACTTACGTGCCAGCCCAGGGGCAGGAAGATCTGTGTTTTTCTTGGGTCATTACAGTCAATGCTTCTCACATTAGCTTTTCCCTTAAAAGTCCCCTGGGCTCTGGGGGATGTAAACAGACCTGTTTAGAGCTCAATGCTCTAAAAGCCGTTCTGAGGTTTTATTTTAACTCTGGAGGACATTTTTGCAAAATGAAAATTCTCAAAAGTCATGCTAATTTGGATACTAATTTAGTGATTAATAAATGTCTCCATTGCTTGTCTTTCCCTCTTCAAAGAGCACTGATTTAAATGCTGTTTAATACTTGTTTAATGTGTTTGCCATCACTGAAACAAGTAATTAGAACACGTGGTACAATCAGTAGCCAAGCAGTAGACTCTTTATTAGTAATCTTGGGGGAAAAGGGGAATGAGGACATGATGCTTGTATTACTGTCTGCACTAATTTGGACTTAGGAAAATCAGCATCTGTTCAACCTATACGTCTTGGCAAGAGCTAAAACTGAGCTCAGAAACAGTGGTAGCTCAGCATTAGATATTCTGCATCTTTGACTTTCAGTAAGGACAAGGAGACTGTTAAAAGGTGTGATGTTAAAATGACAAACCATGCCTCTCAGCTTTGAAAACTGTTTATTGGGGTAAATTTCCCTCTCTGTGGTGTAGCAGGATTGTCAAGGTACTCCATTAAATTAAAGAGACTCTCTCTGCCCTGAGCTGCCAACAAACAGCAAGAGCATCTTTTGGACACATCTTTAAATCAGATAGACCTAAGGCCCTGTTTTCACAAGTGCCTCCTGGATTCAAAGGGTGCCTCTAGGCTGGAGCTGCACTTTCAATTAAATATCAAATGCAAATTTTCAAGTACATCTAGCTCTCACACTGGAATTGGACTGTTGGTAGTAGTAGCTGCAAATACAAGGATTTAGATAATCAGCTATGTTAGTTATTCTGAATTCTATTGATTAGAAGGTACTTGAGATAAAAAGATATTGAAGATATTGAAGTACATACAGTGTGATTCAGACAGTGCTAGCCTGATTCACTGTCTTAGCCAACACTGGAAAATGAATGCTTGTTATTTTGACCATTGATCAAATAAGTTGCACAAGGAATTATCTTTAGAATTTACAGATGAAAGGGGAAGACCTGTGTTGTTTAATTTGCTGCATATGATGCAGAAGACCCCCAAAGCTGTGCAAGCAGCTGCCTGCCCATGGCCTGTGCTGCATGCTCAGGGGCTGGGGTTTCTCTGACAGCAGCAGGCACTCTGTCACCTTTGATGTCAAGCCAAGCTGAGTCCTGGCTGAAAACTCCTGATGTTTTTGCATATCTGTTGTTCTTATAGGGCTGTAATGGACAAAGGAGAAGGGCAGTAGCTGCTCTATCTACTCCTGATGGTCAGTGACTTAGTGCAGAAGCACAGAGAGTGCTTCTCTCCTCCCAGCCCCTGATACCACTCTGGACTGTTTTCTCCAGCTTCAGGGTAGTTAAATGATACTTGGGTCAATGCTACACTGTGTGGCTGCTTTATTAATGAAGTAGTTTGAGCTCCACTGACAAACTTTGCACAATGATCTCATAATTATTTAGACTTACTTTTATGCTGTGAGAAGTAATTAAGAGTAGCAATTGTGGCTGACTGACAGTGACATTCTACCCATATCAAATGTTCTCTGTGTATTTTATTTATGATCAAAAATTCTGGTTTAAGAGAAGATTTACCATTCTGTGCATTTCTACAATTCTCAGGTGGTGGAGTGCTCTGGTTTCCAAATTCTCATGGCATAATGACACCTTAAGATAAATACAGTGTAAGAAATTAAAATAATGTAGAAAACAAAACCTAAGTATGGCTGGGTCTAAGCACAAGGCAGTTTACTGGTGTAAATGGATGCAGTGCACTCATATGATGGCCCTTGAAAGGCAGCAGAAAGAGGCTTGCATCAATCTGAAGGCAGAAAGCAAGGAAATGTGGCAGGGAGGTCTGGGTGACTCCCCTGGGACACCCAGGAGCCCATGGAGCCCCAGGTACTGAACTCTGGAGGGTGAGAGCCTTGTAACAATCCTGGTCCTTTTTATTACATCTGAAAAATAGAAGTAGAGATTTATTTTCTTTTCTTTTTTTTTTTTAATGACATTGAATCCACTTGGGGTCCCACATCCCTTTTTAAAAAATATTTTTCTTTTGTCTGTGCAGCTTTGCTAACATTTTTGGGTTTTTACAATATCGTGGGCTTTAGGGACTCTGGGGTTTTGCCAGTGCATACTGCTAGCTGCTGCAAGACAAGAGGGGTTTTCAGAAAGGGTTTGCTTTGGCAGCTCAGGCCAGTAGAGTGACTTGAAGTGATTAAGCTCATTGCAACTGAGGACTCTAACACCTGGAATAGTACAGTGACTATGTTTAAAGGAAAGAAAAAAACCAAACACTGCCACACAGCCCTCAAAAACCCCACCAAAAGGAAAAAAAAAAACCAAACCAAAAAACAAAAAGCAAAGTGCTCAGTCAAATTTCAGGTAAACCTGAGTTAATTTATTGGTTTGAGTGGACCTGGAAGCTTGGCAAGGTCTTTGGTTTGGGTTGAAACTAAGCCAAACTTTAGGTTTTACTGTGCAGTAACTCTGGCGATCCCAAAATATATCCAGGGAGACAAACCCCCCATTGTGAGGCCACACAGACCTGCTCCTAAAAACTGGATTTGGCTAAAGGCAAGAGCATGGCTTGCTATAGTTCCTCCTTTTCCCCAGCTCTTTTCTTGCAGCATTTGTGCCTGCAGGAGTTTTGCTCTCTGCCCCCCTGCACAGCCTGTGCTGTCAGCCAGACTTCTGTCTAGGAAATTCCTGGAAAATCAAGTTTTCTCACCTGGGAGGTACTTCCAGTGCTTCTGCTACTGCCAGCACCAGTGGGGAAACTGTAAAGGAATGTCAAAGAGCTCCATCCCATTCATCCTTAGGTAGCCCCAGCCAGGGTGCAGGGAAAACCCAGTGATTGAGCCGTGGGAGGCTGAGCAGGACTCAGGATGGGCAGAGAGTTGTGCTGACTTTGAGCATGAGTCAGATTTGCCTGTGAGGTCAGTTTTTGTGGCTTTGACATGTCTTTTTCAGACTTTTTATTCTGTACATATTTTATTGCTATAACAGAAGTCTGACATGTAGTTGTATTTTTTGCTGGATCTGGTTATGTGTTCCCAGAAACCTGGTAATTGAGGCAACATGAATTTTGGAATGCAGAACATCAGAACTACCAAACATGCCTTGGAACAGAGAATCACTAAGGTAATGTTCCATGTACTATTGAACATTTTTTTTAATAAACTACTTTTTATTTTTTGTTGAGATATATATATGGTACTTAATCAAATTCAGGGCAAAAGGTGAAGCATTGATCACACATTACTGATCATGTCATCTGCTGATGTTTCCTGATATTTCACTTCTGCATAATAATAAAGCCCACTTGGAATTAGCATGCTCAAGAGGATGTGAAATAGGTTCAGCATACTCATGTTTGGAAAGAATAACAAAATGTCTTATTGTCAGGAAAGCCCACACAGTGGAGCAGGAGTCAGAGGTTGCCACGTTTGCTATTCTGTATGTGTAATAAGTAGCTGGTTAGGTATGTTCTGCTGAAATGTGAAGTGCCAGTTTTTATTAATGAAAGAGATAGTGCAGGAGGAGTGATGAAGAGTGGCTGCCTGGGTGGCTGCTGTGGGTGCTGCTCCTCAGGAGAACAACTGAGGGATGTGCACCATCTGCAGAATTTGTGATTTGGAGGGGGAGGGGGAAATGCACAATGAAACCTTGCCATAAAGAGAGGGAAGAACATTAAAAGAGTTCTTAAGTCAAAAATAAAGGATATAATTCACAGCCCACTGAAATCAATGGGCATTATCTCATCTCAGTGGGCACTGGATTAGGCCTCAAAAGGGTTGAAGCAACACAGTGTTAGTCAAGCAAATTTCCATTAGTAGCAGGGTATGAGAGCTGTGGTGCTCAAAATGAGAGTGTTTTGGAGTGAGCCAAAGCACAGCCACAGCCACTGACCTTGGCCAGTCTCCTCCAGTTCATCTCAGCTTGCTCAGAGCTCACAACAAACCGTGCCAGTTCTGACAGGACACAGCATGGACAGAGCATGGAGGTGGTCCTACCCAACTGTTTCTTGGAACTGAGAATGTCCAAAAGGGTTCTTAGGCTTTAAAGCTGAAAATTATTAGAAAACCAAAGTGATACATGGCAACAGGGAAATGCTTTCAGCAGAGAAAACTCAGATGTGCCTGGTGAGAGATTCAATGGAGGTAAAGTTTACCCTGAGCCTGCTCTGTTCTTGCTAAGGACAAAAGGAATAAGCCCTCTCCTTCATCTTTGTTCTTTTGCTCCTGAACATTTTTTTTTTCCCCGATTGCAAAAATTCCCACATCTCTGTACAGAGACCTCTGTGAACCTTTGGATCCCTCAGGATGTTTCTATCAGTGACTTTTCTAGGCACTTCTGGGGCTGTGTCTAGCAGTGCTGTCAGTTTCCTAGGATCAGTCTTAGTCTTTCTTGTGCTCAAAGTTTCTTGTATATTGGTTCTTTTCCTTTCACAGCCTAGCCTGCCCCTGTACCCCAGAAGGATTTCCAAAGACATTTGGAATTGGTATTCCTAATTTCTCTTCAGCAAGGTTTTCTGTCATCCTCTCCTCCAGCCAGCTTCTCCTGACCCAGACAGCAGCAAAGAGCAGTAATTAGTTTGGGCTTTTTGTCCCAAACAATCTTTTTAGCAGAATTAGCTTTGCAGAGTGACAAACTCCCTTGTGAACTAGCAGATCAGAGGTGATGCTCAGGATGGGCTGTCCAGTCAATACACATGTGAAGCCTGTGTTGGATGGCACACAGGGTGTGTGACAGGCAGTGGAGAGGTAGAACCCTGTGTTCCTGTATGCTCCTTGACAGGACACACCTTGTCAGCACAGGCATGTGTGTGTAGAGACCTTAGAGACCAGTAGAAGTCAGGGATGTGCTTTTCCTCTATTACAATTTGCCTTGGTATTGTGATTGGAAGCACAGAGCCACTCCCAGGTTAGTTAGTGACAATCCCCTGTGGCAGTTCTGTTTGTGTTGCAGGTGCCAATAGATCTCACATCCAGCTGTGTCATTACTGGGTGTCATCTGCATACAGGTGTCTTGCCACAGGTGATAGACATTGTTGATCCTAATGTCTTCCAAATGTTGAAGCTACTGAAACAGAGTATCTGTGAGAAATGATCTGTGCTGAATTTCATTTGTTACAAGCAAGATTGTTTCTTTTTCTGCTCTGGGCAGGTTTCTGACTGTTGCCAGGTGTTTTTAATGCATACTGTGTGTACCAGCATCCATACAGCATGGATGCTGACCAGCAGAACAGTGCTATGAGCAATGAAAAGCAATTTCTCTTAGCTCTGTTAAGTAGTGTCTATGGCAGATGTGCCTGCAAGAGTGGCCTGCAGCCAGCTGCCAACTCAGAGTAATGTGTGCACCCCGTGCAGCCCTTGGAGCTCACAGAGCAGCCTTGCATCTGCCTCACCCTTCTCATTTCAAAGGCAGTGGTTTTGCAATTGGTACAGAGATAACAAAATACAATTGCTTGCTGATCTCAGGTCAGCATTTTTGGAAGAATTGCTGTGATGAGCCAGCAATCTGAGGGTTGATAGCATCCTTGGATCAGAGACCAGGCCAGGCCATGGAGTTACACAGTAATCCTAATTACAATCTGTGCCACTTTCTGATGAGTTACAAAGTTGTCAGCTCTTGAATATGTCATCATATAGAGCATGTAGGACTCACAGCTAAGGTATTAAACACAGTATGCATGTACAGCTAGCCCTGAAAGTGCAATTTGCTTATGTGAACTTGTAGATTTGCTTCCAGATCAGATAAAAGCAAATGAGCAATGACCTTTTGAGGATGTAGAGAGGGAGGAAAGAGTCTCACTAGGCTGCATCACTTTCTAAGAGAAAGGAAATAATGAGCTTAATTAAATGAATTATTTTTACAACTGTGCTGGAGTAAGTATGCAGAGGGAGTGCACAGAGCTGGAGCTCCACCACTGCCAGTGCTCTGACAAATATGACTAAATGAGATCAGCTCCCACCTAACAGAACATCAGAAAGGGTTCAGGCATTGTTTAAGATAAAATGAATGGCAAAGAAATTAAGTGCAGGAGCTTCCTTCTTCTGAGCTCTGGTAGGCACAGAAATCCCATTATTTTCTAATAGCATTTTACATCTTTCCCTCACCATTTTGAAACTCATTTGAACTGTTCATATAGTTTTAAAAATGCCATTTTTGGTTGTCTTGGGTGGGACATCCATCTGATTTACTTTGCTGAATGCAAATTAGTCAAAAGAACAGGGCAGATGGATCACGGTATTTTCAGCAGATATTTAGTTTCTTCTTTGTACCTACTGTTACATTTCTTTCGAAGGAGATAGTTAAAAAAGAAAAAAAAAAATGTTTCCACTCTACAAGTCTGGGAAGAGAATCCACAGGTACCCCTGTCTTTAATCATTCAGCATGCTCATAAATATTTCACTGAAAAATAGGGAGAGATTAATTTTTTCACAAATGGGTTCATGCACATGTTAAGTATTCAAGAGTTTTCAGATGAGATCTAACACATCTAAATGCAATTTCATTCATGTCTTTCTGGTCTGCACTGAACAGCATATTGCCCTGTTCTTTATTTGGCCTTGTAGTTGAATTAGGAGCCACAGGACAAATTCATATGAAAAGGTGAAATGTATTCAAGCTACTATTCAAGTAGCATGAGTTTTATTTCAGGAAGTTTCACAGGTTGCCTCATACATAGAAACTTTCAGTTGTGTTTCTTCATGTATTTTTAGTCCTTGAAAATCCTTTGGTTGCAGCTCAAATTTCTCTTTAAGTAGCAAAATGAGTGCAGTCATTCTGGTTGCTGTGTCCTTTCTTGGAGGACATGTCCTTGTCCTATAACTCATCTCTGCTTGCCAGGCCAGACAAGGTGGCTCTGCTGAAAAACCATCACTACAGATTGCCATTGAATTCAGCAGAGGGATGATTTCCCCTCTTTGTTATTTCCATAATGGGATTACAGAGATGCACAGAGTTGCAGTGTTCCAGGAGACCAGATAGCTGGACAGAGTCAGGGCCCTCCACGGGTATGCTGAGCTTTGCTTTAATAATTGCCATAGTATTTTTAATTAGGATAGGGCAATGTGTCCCTGTAAAACCATAGAAAACATCTTGAGGGTGTAATGGGTTTCAGCTGATGTCTGGTGGCTATTCTTATTCAAATCCTTCCAGACTGGGAAGGAATATTTGTAGAGGACTGTGGTACCTCTAGTTTTATTTAGTTAGAACAACTCTGTGCAATAAATTAATTATTTGAGTTAATTAACAGAAATTACTTAACACCACTTCTTTTAACTTTTCTTTTGACAAGGAAAAGCATAAGCAGTCCACAGACCAAACTATAGGGGCTGCTAATGCTGCTGGGTGTGGGTGAGAACAGAAATGTGTAGAGGCAGCACATCCAGTGTTTGGTTTGTTCTGCTGATTTGCAGAGAAAAAGTCCCTTGTGACAAAAAAAAAGCCTTTAGCTGTCAAACAAAAAAAGCCTGGCATAGGAACTGGTGAATTGGATGCTTCTCTGAGATGGCCAGATCCCCCCAGGAATGAGGGTGTAAGTCAGCCTTCCCCCAGAGTCCCATCACACACCAGCTGAGAGCAGCATGTCACTCCAGTGCTGGGGGGAAAAGCCCTTTTCCCTTTGCTCCCCCACTGCAGCACAGCTCAAGGCCCACCTGTCCCAGGGACATGGCCATTTCACTTCCAGTAATGCTGCTCTGAACTCTTTTCATAGCTGTCCTAAACTCTGAGGGCTGTAGTACTGCCTGTTTTGGGGACACAGTGCAGAAATCATGTGTTTGGAATGACGTGATTACCATCACAGAGACAGGGGGCATGGCTAACTCAGAGATGTGAGGTATATTTGACATATTTGTGACCACTATGGTGCATGTCTGACATACTTGGACTGTCTAGGTCCCTGTACTAGTGAGGTCAGCATCAACTACAGGATAAAATGGTGTGCTTGGGACAGAAAACCTACACCTATAGGGCACCTGCAGGACAGAACAAGAGGAGAAGCTCACTACAGTACTTACCCACTTTTAGAAGAACAGGACACCAATTCCTGTCTATCTGAAAGCAGTGGAAAAGCACCCCTTGTCCCACAACACACATACACATACATGTCACACCAGGGGATGAGTTATCTCAGCAAAAATGAAGCACATAACCATTTCCAGTTCCATGCCAGCAGCCTTTCAGAGGTGCCTCTTTGCTATCTGCACTCATTGCACTTGGTCTGAACATGGCAGAGCTGCCAAAAGCCTCAGAGGAGCTTTATCAGCATCCTACTGGTGTTGTCTCAGGATTTCAGTGTGATCAGATTTTATTAAAGCAGCACCTCCTGCATTTGTTTCCCTAAATGTTTTACTATCCAAAGTAATTAACACAGATGGATGTTCTGGACTCTTTTGTAAAGAACAACAAAATAGAAGTACAATAGAAGTCTGCCTTTTAAATAGAGAAACTGTAATTTGTAAAATACTTCCCAAGTATTATTTAATGGAAATGAAGAGAGCCTAAGATGAGCTATATTGGAAAAGCAATAACAGTTGAGTTGCTGTACATGACATCTAATTCTGTATCAATTGATTTACCTCTTATTGATATACTATGATATTTATATACCACGTCCCCAAAACTGGAACATTAAGTATGGCAGATTGCTCTTCCTTGCTGAACATCAGTGTGATTAGAGCCTCTGCTCTTGTTTGATTGCTAATGGTACCTTGCCAATGGTATAGTCTAAGCTGAATTTTTTACCCTTCATTTGGGAGTATCTGCAAAAAATAGAGTCACCTGCATGGCTGGTTGATGACCCAGGCAGCACATGGCAGTAGCTTTGTGGAGAAGCTGTGATAAATCTAGTATTGTTTGAGTGGACAATGTGTTCCAATCTGTGTGTGCATTTCAAGTAGGAGCTTCAGAACCATTTGGCCTTTCTCTCCCTGAAGTTGCTGAAAGCTGTTAGATCACCACTGAAAACAACTGCCAAACATCTCTCACCCTTCTCCTGTAAATGGCAGATGGGGAACTGCATGGCTATGGGGAGGTTTGGTACTGGGTCACTGGTGAAAATGTGGTTCAGGTCCTTTAGAACAGACAAGTCATTGCTGTGCAACAGTTTTCCAGCTTTTCCTTGGTCTCATTCTGGTATCTAATGGACAAAGAAATCCTGCTAAGTGTTCCCAGACTGGTTCTCCTCTCAGCAGTCAGTGCCAAGAAGCAGAGGTTGAAAAGGAGTGAATGAGCATGAAGCTGAAATCTCTCTGTGTGCTGGGTTAGTGTGAAGGTGAAGCTGAGGCACATTACTAGGCAGCAGGAGGCAGCCTGGCTTGCCTTGCAAATAAACAGTGTCATCTGCTCACCACAGTGTCCCACTGCTACCCCTCACACGTACCAGGGTCTGTTTAAGTATAAGAAATTTTGATTTTGTTGTTCTCTCACATATTCCCACCTGTGCTACAAGAGTACTCCAAGTCATTTCTCCTACAAGTTGAAGTTGCACACCCACAGCAGAGGCAGCTGCAGTTCTGGTTTAAATGCACAGCCTGTGCAGTCAGGGAACTTTGGCCATATCACCACTGTGCACATCACATCCACTTCACAGGACTGTCCATTTCAGAAACTTACTTTTAGCTAATCCGAACTTAAGGCTGCAGTAACACGGGCTTCATTACAAAAGCACAGGGAGATTTTAGCACTGCCTACCCTGTTCAGCAGGGCACTCCCTGGGAAACTACAGACTGTTATGTTTAGGTGTGTAGATGCTGTGCAATGTTTCAGAGCTTAATAAGGATTATTTTTTTTTTCAGTTCAAGAGAGCAAATAGCTTACATTGGCTTCTTCTATCAAATTCAAGATGACACAGTCACTCTAAAGAAACATCCATATTTTCTTTTTATTTATGGCCAAATGTTTCAGCCATCACAACCTGAAAATGTAAAATAATTCACTTAAAAGACAACAAAACTGGAAGGTGTTCCAGCTCTGTGCTGGCAGAAGTTACTGGAGATTATGTATGGACATGCACAGCTAGCAGTGCTGCTGTGCTAACAAAGGGAAAATAAAGGGCCTTTAAATAGCCTGCAGTACTTGGATAAGCTAAAAAGCTGAAAAGCAGCAAACAAACAAACAAACCCAAACAATTTTTTATTGAGAAAAACAATGCAGTGAAAATACCAGAATGAAACATGTCACTGGTCCTATGGAGAGGCCAAGATTCAATGCAAGAAACACAAAGCAGCTTTTAGGGTGGCACTCAAATTTTCTTATGCAGATTTTTTTTCCTTATCTGGTGTAAGAATTGCAGATGCTGTCTGCTGTGCCCCTACACCTGTACATCCTTCATTTCCTTGCAGGCACCAGGCACACCTCACCATGCCTTTACAACACCTTTCCCACTCAGTGCTGCACTGAATTTCTCTCTCTGTATCTTCATTAGTATGTTGAAAAATATAAATAATGTACAAATATTTTCTTAAAAAGACAGGACTTACTCAAAGCTGATTTGAAAAATATTAAACCATTCCAACTGTCTCTTAATTGGGGCTTTTTCCTAGGGCTTTTTTAGGCTGTTTTCTAAGAGAATAGCTACTTTAATATACTACTTAGTGGGGGTTCAGTTGTATTAGCATGAATTTAATCTTTACTCTACAGGAATAAGCAACACTTCAATTTTTTTTTTTTTTTTTTTTTTTTAATATACCAATAGAGGGAGATACATAGTTCTGATTGTACAGATGTATTGAGATTGCCCAGGAGGTGTGTTTGTGTAAAGTTGAGATGCAAAAAGGCAACTAAATATCAAAGATTTCAATAGAAGCACAGTGTGTAAAAGCTCTGGTAGCATCAAAATCCTCTGCAAGTGCTTCTGATCTTGTGCAGCACCTGAAAAGTTGTGAAAGCCACCAGGAGCAAGGAACAATTGAGGTTGTGATGGTTTCATAAAATTGTTACAAAGACACTTTATGTATCCTTTTGCTATCAAGAGCACACATGCTTTGTGCTCTGCAGCATGTCATCAAATGCTTCAGTTAATTACTCACTAATTATCACACTGTTGAATGGTTACACTGTGGCAACCATATAATTATGGAGCATAAAGTACTGAGCAGTTGCAAGGCTGAGCGTATTGACTGATTACAATAAATCCCCTGCTTATTGTTGATATTTGTCACCTGCTTAACAATTGTAATGTTTGCCTATCATACCCTCAAACTCAGAGCAGTATATGAAGTGTTAGTAGCAGAAGTTAATTAAAGTGGAAAGCAGGAAAGCTCTGCTGAAATGGTAGTGTATGATGATAAATGTGTGCTGAAACACAAAACCTGGAAATGGCCCTGCACAGCTGCCAGGGCACAGCATTCCTCTCACCCATTATGAAACCCCCTCACCGAAAGAGGGAAAAGGAGAAAAGAGGTCACTGATGTTTTAAAAATGCAGTGAGGTGAGTCAGAATCTCAGGGCAGCTCGCAGAGATGGAGAGGGAGTTCAGCTTGGGTGTGTTTCCAGCAGCATCAGGGGGAGAGGCCACTGAAGGACCTGCTGGCAGGGTTGGCAGCTAATGAGCCCTGCAGGGACCCCCTGGCACTGGGGCTGGCTGGACACCACTGCCCTGCAGTGCCAGGGGGTCCCAGCTGGGCTGAACACCACTGCCCCTGCAGTGCCAGCTGGGCTGGCTGAACACCACTGCCCCTGCAGCACCAGCTGGGCTGGACACCACTGCCCCTGCAGTGCCAGGGGGTCCCAGCTGGGCTGGCTGAACACCACTGCCCCTGCAGTGCCAGGGGGTCCCAGCTGGGCTGGCTGAACACCACTGCCCCTGCAGTGCCAGGGGGTCCCAGCTGGGCTGCAGATGATGCACAGCTGGCTCAGGTTATACTTCCCAAACAGACTCTGACATCACAGGAAATGTCAAGTAACCATCTTAGGGCAGTTGCCTGGGCTGCTTTGTGCTTGCTGGTATGAAGTGTAACTAAAGATTTTCATCTACCCTTTTTGTGTTTAAGGGAAGACACGAACGCACACAAAAATCCAGCCCTGGGATTAAGTATTTTTCTTCTTGTGCTTTCCACAAATCACTTTTTCTGTCCCCTCAAAATGCACTGATGTTCAGGATCTGGGGAAGTGTATACTAAGCTGTCCCTGCCATACATATCTTGCACTAGAGCCAAGAACAAGGTACAAAGCTGTTCAGCAAAAGATGCTAATTCATTAAAACTCAATGCAAGCCTTGCTTGCTCATGCTGCTACAAGTAGTTCTTGCTGTGTTCTCAGAATGGAACAGCAAACAGGAAATGCCTGATCAAAGAGTTTTCCCCTTCATATTTGGGAAAGTGAGTCACTCCACACTGCTGTGGTTCTTGTTCCCTCCCAGTGCCACCTGCTGTACAAATGTGCTCTCAGAGGAAGGCTCAGTGATTGTCATCTGCAGAGCATTGAAGTGCTACAGAGCCAACTTTTCACTTGCAAGTGAACGAGAAGTTATTTCCACAAAGACAAACCTTTCTTAAAACATGCTGCCAGTTCTTTCCCAGTGAGCAGAGGCTGACCCTTGGAGCAGCCTTGCCTTTCTCTAGGCTTAAGGGCTCTGAAAGTTGACAAAAAGCCTAAAGGATCTGTGTGAGCTATTAGCATCAAGGACTCACAGTACACTTTGGAACTTCTGTATTTGTTATTGGTGTTCATTATCACAAAGAATACAATGTTTTAGCAAAATGTGATAAATTAATGCCATATGGAAAATTGCAACAATTGCTGAGTCTGGATTTGGACTACATTAGGAAGAAGATAATTGCTGGTGTAATTACACACAGCTCCAGACAATAGTGTGTCTGACCCATGGTCATTTTTGTGCCCATACTGAAATGTCAATAATATCCTGCAATAGAATGTCACCCTGTTCTGCTCCTCACATCCTCTCAGCATTGTTACAGCTGATAATGCATCTGCAGTCTGCACATTTTTCTCAGAGTGTTTGTTTTGGAAATGTTCCATTCTTCAACCATCATATAAACTTTGGCTTAAGTGATAGCCTGGTCCTGGAAAAGTTTCAGGACACAACGAGGCAGGGCCTTTACTGATTTTCAATGCCTGTTGAGAATGATAGACTGGCAAGCTCTTCTGTGGATGATATATGTAAAGTGTGTGGCTGTTTGCCAGTATATTCAGTATATATGAAAATGCAAGTTACTAAAAGGGAGCTCCAGAGACCCAGCAAGATTCTTCATACTTTTACCAGCCATAGTCCTGGTCTCTCCTTTTTCTTATGATTTCTGAATTCAGTAAAGTCTATTGTATCGTTGTAACTGGGCCTAATTGTGGCCAATCTGACATGAATTCTCTGAGATACTTGTGTGTCTTTGAGCTTTTTTACTCATTCAAGGCAGTATTTCCTTTGAAATTTCAAAATAATTTGTCCTCAGGATAATCTCATTGGATTTCTTTGACATCCACAGGGTCTCACCAGAGAAAGGGTTGTCTCTGTTCTCTTTAGTGTGCCTCTTAGGGAAATATGAGTCATGGCTTTTAAAGCTCCTTTTGTTTCATGAAGATGTTACTTTTAGAATATTGTCAAGATAAGCCCGGGTTGCCAGCTGGGAACAAGAAAGGATGAACAAGTCTCCCTTCACCATTCTTGTGCTTTCAGATTTTGAGCATTTTAGAAAGATTAATATGAATCTTGCTTCTCCTCCCTCCCAACTCTTTTTGATCCTTAGAAGCTCTTGCAAACACAAGTTCTCAGACAATTTCTCTAGTTTCAGGAGCAGGGATTTATAGGCAAAAATCATTCATGCTTTGATTTTGCAGAATGGGGTGCAGAGAGATAGATGTGTTTCAGATCATGGGACACAGTAGAAATGGCAGCATTGCAACCCTGCACAGACCCATGAGGAGAGCTGGAGACAGGGGCTCCACTGAGTATGAGGTCAAGTCACACTTGGAAAATACCACAAAATTTCATGGGGTCTGCAGCATATATGATTTGTGTTTTATTCCTATAAAGTGCAGAAGAAAAAGAACACTGGACTAAAACACTACTTCTGATTCCCCTTCCATGAAATATTTCAGTCTGATGCTGTTATGAGCTGTGAAAGACTCACTAGTCTGAACTTTTAATAATTGTAGAATTCAGAGAAGATTGTTTTTATCAAGGAGCTAGAGATATTTGTGATATAAATCTGCTGTTCCACTGATTTTAGGAGAACTCAACAGGCTTGTGCTGCATCAAGAAATCTGATGGGAAATAATCAACAAATTATATTAATCAGTTTAACCCCTAAAAAGCCATATCAGCATTCCAGACTCACAGTGAAACCTCTGCAAATCATAAGCACAAAGCTTGGAAGGAATGGCTGAGGTTAACTGTGAAAATTAATCCTTAAGCATTAGAGAGGTGGTGGGTGGATCTGCTGTGGGTGCTGAAAGTTCACCAGGCCCTGCTCCTCACTCAGGCCCCTTTTGCACTTCTGGGGAACAAGAGGAACTAGACTAGAGGAGTGAGTTCTTTTCAGGTCAGGAGAGAACTGATTTTCTTTGTAAAGACCTTTTCCTTTTGCTGTGCCAAGGATCAGTTGCTAATTCAAAAGAACATTTCCCTCTTTGAAAGGGAACAAACAGCAGCTCTGTTTCATCTCTGCAAGTGTGGTGGTGTGCAGGGGGGCAGGTGACAAACAGGCAGCCTGTGCCTGAGCAGCCCTGCTGTACAGGGAGCTGAGCCTGTGTCAGAGCTGCAGAGAGCAATGTTTGCTGCACATGCTCCTCCAGTCCCATCATCAGCTGCATGAGGAGCAAGAGAGGAGCTGCTTTGTGGCACAGCTACTAACTCTAACTCACAGTGTCATTCACTTAGGAAATTTAATCTGGGGTTTGAAATTTGATTCAGACTTAACCATTAATCATGTTTTCTTGCTGTTCTGCACGGAGTGTGGCTGTGGGCTCTGGGCTGGTTTTGGGCAGAGACAGCACTGGCAAGGGCTGCCAGGGAATTTGCCAGGGTGGAGCAAGTCTGGTGTGGAAATCCCAGCTCTTCACCTGCTGCAGCCTGGAGGGTCTTCCCAGCTTTTGCCCTCTTGGAAGTGGCTGACTGAAGGGGTATAATGTTACAGCAGTGTGGATTTTCTTGTATTTTAGCAATGAACAGAATATCTAAGGACTAAAAATAAACCTGGGGTAAGATGAGTAATTTTTTTAAAGGTCACGATTTTTTTTTTCCAAGAACACCTTTTAACCTTTCTTTATTAGTGAAACACTTTCTGTGATAACACAAACCTCTGTTGACAAAAGAGTAAGTAAACTGGCTGGATTAACTGAAATAAATATTAATTTTCTACCTCAAACAAAATGTTGTTTTTTAAAATTTACCTGGAGTCTTACATTTTTTTATAGAAAAAAATGGCCTAAAATGAAATCTGAAATTGTTTTGAACTGATTGCATTTTCTCACCTTTCTCTTATCTTTGTTTTTTGTTCACATGCTTTCCTCTTTAGTGACTCTTTGCTTAAATTCACTCCATGTTTGTATAAGGTTTCTGCCTAGAGTTGGCACAGAGCAAGCAGAGCTGGTTCTCTGACCTGCACAGAGACTTTTGATGCCACAGGTATTCTTTAATGAGACTTATGTCTGCCCCGTGACCCATGTGTGCTCTGACTGAGCTGCTACAACATGGCCTTAGGGCAGTGATGAAATAGGCATAGGATGCTAATCCACATCCTCTGCCACCTTTCACCATGTGTATTGCAGATACAATCCCAACCCGGCTTATTTCTACCCTGAAATGGAAATAAAACAGCTATGCTGTTATTGTATGGTTCTGTTTTGGTGTTTTCTTTCCTAACAAAGCAGGAATGGGAGATATATTTGTCTTTAAACCTGTTCTCAGTTTGACACTTAAAATATTGTTTAGTAATTTATGCTAAAAGCTGTGGATTTGGTTCTTTCAGGATTTAAATTACTAATGACCAAAACAAACACTAGAGAAATTGCTGTCCTTATCTGCAGTTTTCCTTTTGTTCTTTAAATTTGCAAAATTGTTTTCCAAATTTCTGCCAATGAAAACAATATCAAACTGGTTGAGACACCTGTGTGGAGAGCAGAGCCTCTTGCAATAAGAAAGAGAGGAAAACATAATAGATGACTGGGCTGCCTTCTTTCATTTCTTGACCTTTAATTGAAAGATTGAAGATAAGTAGTTCCTGGGAGAAAGCAAAAGGCTGATTCACTTACCCTGTAGCTTTGAGTGGAAAAGCTTCCTGGAAGCCTTACTATATATTATGAATCATCCTCTTGTCATTTCAAGAAGTTCATAGACAAGTAAAATGTTAGAAATGGATTGGAAGTGGAGTGATGGGCAGTAAGGCCTAAGTGAAAGGTTAAAGGTCTCAAGATAATACATTCAGGCATCCCTCAGGACATTTTTGTAAAACTGATGTTTCTGACCTCAGGAATCCTTGTCTCCATGTATTAGGATTCACTGCTCTCTTAGAATAATGTCGTTTTGAAAAGTTCACTTGCTTTATATGAAGTTTTAAAAATGAAGGCTGAGTTTTCTTTCAAGGAAATCAGATGGAGCCATCACTGCTTCATGCTTGTGGGACTGTAGAGCACGTGGGGTTGACTGGCTGCCATTTCAAACCCTGTAACATAAATGAGATCAGATATAAAACAGATCTGATGACAGTAAGCACAAAGGAATAAATTGTTAAATCCTCGAGGGTCTCACAGTGTATACTATAGGTGGAAGAGAATAAGATTTTGCATTTTAGGAGACAGAATGGGGTAGGAAGAGCAGCAAATCCTCTGCTTGGGGTGGGAATCAAGTGTTTCACAGTATGGCAAGTGTTCAATTGACCTTAAAAATATGTGAGCCCCTTATTCTTTTCAGAACCACATCCTCTCAGGATGCTTATGAGGACACCTCATCCTCACTGTTCACATAAGAGTTTGTTACATATTCTTTCTAAAATGTAGCTTTTAAGATATATTTTTAATCAAGGCAATAACTCAGTGACTATTTCTTAAGCTTACTAACAAAAAATTGTATGCCAGAGAACCAATGTTCCTATGTTCAATCTTTTTCTGGCCTCATGAGTGCAAATTGAGGAATGCTGCATGTGCCATAGCTGTTCACTTTTAACCAGAGGTGATGGGATGAGCACACCTTTTGCTCTGCTATAATCTGTTCCATCACACACATTTGACCAATGTGCAGTGCTTCCAAATCTCTGTGTGGACAGTGCCACTGGCCCTAGTGCTCTGCAATGGGGGATGAGGAAGAACTCTGGAGGCAAAAATACCCATATGTTTTAATGCTTTACTTAAAGGCTGGGTATTTAGGACTGGCACAATGGTACAGCTTCACTGACATGTTCCCAATTTACATGGGAGCTGAAACAGACTGTGGGATGTGTCTTAGACTGAGTGTCCTGGTTTCAGCAGGCAGAGGGTTCATTCTGTCCTCAGCAGCTGGCACAGTGCTGTGTTTGGGATGCAGTTTGGGGGTGATGTTGGTGATGTTTTGCTGATGCTGGGCAGTGTTTGCTCTGAGCCCTGGTGTTCTGGTGTCTCGTGCTCTGCCCATGTAGAGCTCTGCAATAAAAGGGGAGGGACCAGAGCCAGGACAGCTGACCCACACTGCCAAGGGGGTGTTCCATGCTGGGAATAAAAGCTGGGAGGAGCTGGCCAGGAGCAGCTGATGGCTGCTTGGCAATGGGATGGGCATTGGCCAAGGGGTGGAGAGCAATTATTGTCCATCACTTGTTTTTCTTGGGGTTTATTTTTCTCTCTGTTCATTACAGTTATTGTTATTGTTGTCGTTATTTTAGGATTATTTATTAGTATTGTTAGGATTATTGTATTTTGCTTTTTTTCAATTATTAATCATTTCTCACAGTTTGATACAGAGCCCATGAGTTCTTTTTTTAACTCCTCTAATTCTTTCCCCCACCCCATGCAGACAGTGGCTGTGTGATACTTATTGCAGTGTGGGGCTGAACCACGACCCTGAGCAGCAGCATTTAAAATTATTGCAGCTTGGATTTGAAATATACACTTCACTGGGGTGAATACAGTGCTGAAGAGTGAATGCTTCTGTGCCTTTTTCTGCTGATATTGTTTAGCTGGAGACAGCTTTCTGCAAGACTGGATTACCAGGGCAAGAGTGCATTGATTTACATTCTGAAGGTTATCTTTCTAGTGGGAAAAGACACAACAGTGTGTGTGTGTCTGTTTTTATAACTGTAGATTTTGAGGAGAAATATATGCTAAAATAAAACAAGGGTTGAGGAGGAATAGTACTGTGTGGATTTCTAAATAGTGAACTTTAATACTGGAGGAGAGAGGGTTTTGTATTCTGGTTGACTTTTCAGTGCTCCTGCTCACATGCTGGCATGCATCACAATAATGTATTTTCACCCTTGCATTTTGCTTTAGCTATTGACTCATTGACTTGTTTGTTGATAGAAGACAGACAGCTGAACGAATCCCAGGAGGGGGTGACCAGATTTTTGATCACTAATGGTGCAGTACCTCAGACCCCTCTGTAAAGAATGCCATTTGATTTGATTTGTATAGTGAAGAGTTAACATTATATTATCTAAAGTGCTTTTTAGGATTGATTTATATACTCCTACTTTCACATTAATTGGGAAGTATCTATTGTTATCTCTCTAAAGGTCAGCTTCTCCTCTGCTTACTCACACGAGTAATGTAATTGATGGCAGTGCATCTGCTCAGGAGAATAAGGAGAGTTGATGCCATGTTGAATGGAAATAGCTCCAGTAAGTCTGGATGTAGATGTTGAAGAATAACTTCAGAGAAATACATCTTATCTCTTTCATATCTCAGCGTAGTTTTCTTTCTTATTTTGTCTGACTAGAATACCACTGAGAATAAATTTGAGCTCTTTTACAAGTTTACTTGTAAGGAGATAATCCTTACAGGCTCAAATCCTTCACCAAATGTTCTTTTCTAGTTATCATCTGCTCTGAGCAGAGCTGGACAAGCAGTTGCTTGGGGGTTATTCCAGCTCTGGATTCTTCCTTTGCTGTGCCAGCTGTACAATCACTACAGCAACTCAGAAATAGCATTTCCACATCACTCAGCATTATTCGTGTTTTGTTGTTCAATACAGAAGGAAAATTAAGCCAGGAGTTTTAAAAGTATGCATATAAAGAAGGATGTAAAAGGATTTCCTATTGGAACTTACATTAGGTCTTGCCCTGTACCCACACTTGTGGAAATCCCTCCTATCATTCTGCCTCCCTCTTGTTCTTCTGAAGTGACTGATGACCATATGCTTCTCTTTGTTCAATTATTTTTGACAGTGTTTATTTCTGACACATTAAGCAATGCTTTTAGTCACAATTATCTCAAAGGACTTGGAATTAACATTTTAATAAGATATAATCTGCTTCCATTCATAACTTTTGGCTTTTAAATTATAACACACGCAATGCTTTACTGCTGAATGATTTGAGGGATTCTACAAAATGTAGATAATTGAAATGAGGATTTAAACTTGGATTATTGAAAGGAGGATTAAATTCAATCTGTGAACAGCTTGAAATGTTTTATGTTAATACAATCACAAAAATTCTGTCAGATTTAGATAGTGGAGCTCACAGCTCATTCAGAAGGAAGAAATATATACTTTTTCCTCTAGATTTGAAGTATATTTAAACTGTAAAGGAAGAAAAGGAGGCTATGCAAAAATGTGGAACTACAGTAAAAAAATGGTTTAGAGGTTTAGGAAATTTTGTACTCATCAACAGAGTTTCTTCAATTACAGAAAAATAATTTCAATTCATCTTTTAGTTCATCTTTGTGCTCCAAAGCAGGATGTGCAGGATACTTCTGCCAGTCCTGGCAGATGTTTATCTATCTAACTTCATGCTCTGGATTTCCAAAAGTAAGGCCCTTGTGGTTCCCCCCAGACAAGCTTTTTCCAAGCTTTATTATCTTTCATACCAAGAAAAATAAAATCTTCTGTATATAATTACCCAGAATTACACATCCTCTTTATCTGGACCCAAACTTTGGTTTGTCTTCTTCCTGGCAGCTGCCACCTGTGTTCTTCCAGGCTGTTCTCTGTGTCAAACACCCTCTCCCCTCATCATTTCTGGCTGTGGCTTTGCCCTCCCAAACTCCCTGTTGCAGGTTTTGTTCCCTGTGTGGGTTTCTGGTATAATCCAGGTAGAAGTTGCTTTTTATTTTTTTGCTTCATGATGCAGTTCACTCATGCTCATTTTTTAATCTGATATCTCATTATTTTGCTCTCCCCAGACCTGCATTTCTCCCTCTATTTCTGCATAAGCAAAAACAACTCCTAATCTTTGCTCTTAATTAGTTTTATCTTTTTTTTTTTTCCACACCAGTGCTTCAGTTAGGCAAAATAATTTTGATTTCCTTTCCTGCTCTCTAGCATGCCTGCAGGCCTTCCTGCTTAGGTATCATCTGTATCAGAAAGCATTTCTCCCTGAAAAAACCTTGAATAGACCCAGACCAAGGATAGAGCTTAACTTCTTCCCTTCTTCCTGTCATTGAAGGAAATAGACAATTTTTTTAAACAATTTATTCTTGCAAAATCTAAATCATCTGTTACCTACCTTATTGTTATATTTCAGGTGCTTACAAATAATTTTATACATTACTTTTGTTGTTGTTGTTTTTTGGTTTTTGGTTTTTTTTCCCCAGGGAGCTGGAGTTAAGCTGTCTATCTATCCAATAAAATTGTCTAGCTACTCTTTTCATCCATTAGGACTGGATTTACAATTCTAGTAAACCCTTCTCTCTCCAAGTTCCCATTACCAATTCTGAGATTTGTTCAGCTTGTTCTCTGCATATTTTATGATTATCAAGTCTAGACTGTTTGAACCACCTTAGTTATCTAAATATTCTCTAACCTTATAAGTCCTCCTTTTTCTCTGAGATATTTCTTTTCTTTGGCATTTAAGACACCTGACTTCTACTCGTGGTGGACTCACCCTGTTGGCTCAGGAGGTCCAGCCCTGTCTGCAGGTCCCTGAATAATTCCCTTGCACAGTTTTGCTGCAGCAGCACTGGGAGGTTCTGAGGACTCTGCAGCAGGAGTTTCACTCTGAGCACTCCCAGAGCTGCAGGCAGGAGGTGTCCCAGCCCCAGGGAGCTCAGCCTGGGGACACACTGGGGACAAACCTTCCCTGAAGGGCTGCTCTGCTCCTACAGGCAATGCAGCTCTGGCCATTCTGTTTTCTTTGAGGGACTCCCACGTGCCTCAGTATAAAAGCAGGATTTTTAATGCAGTTGTGTTGCATTATTGTGGTTTCCTCCTGTAGCACACCTCATTAGCTTGTGGTGTGTTTATTGATCACAGAATCATGGCTACTGGGACATGGAGAGGCATCCTAACCAAACCCCTGTGCAGGTTTACAGAAGTAAAAATTAAAGTGATTCTGACAGATCTTTTGCCTTATCTGCTCTTAAAAACTCTGCAACACTCCTAAGTAGTTCTTTCAGTGTCCTGGTAGCTGGGAAGGGTTTGCCTGTGGGCTCTAAATAATTCTTGTTGCATTATAAGCTGTTTATTTTCTGTCCTGTCCTGTGCTAGTGGAAAGCTGAGAAGTTTATTATCTTTCTCTCTGTGGAAATTGTGAATGTTGTGGCAGATTGCTGTCTCATGTCCAGGCAAGGTGTTCTTCAATATTTACACCATTTCCCTTGAAATGTGTTTTAAAGATGTTGGGGACAGAGAACAGCTTGTTCAATTTTGGAGCTGACAGAATGTGAAATCATCTATTGATTCTGTTATTAACCTAAAATGTGTTTGATCAGCTTTTCTCACTTTTCACTGCACAATCCTCCATAATGCTACACTTTATGTTATATTACATTTTGATATTGTCACAGGCACAAGTTTAAACAGGATAAAAACAGAACCTATGGAAGAATCAAATATCAAAGCAAGTATTTGATTTTTGTGTAGTTTCCAGAATACAGAATTAGGCCCCAGTGTGAGCAGACACAATTCTTTGGAATTAATGGGGATATGCAGAGTTATCATGAGTCTGAGCTGGCTTTTCACTGCAGTGTTGGTTCTGCATGTGCAGCAGTCATGGATCTCCTGCCAGTAACATCCAGGGAAAATATAAAGCATAATTAAGGACACATATATGTGATTCCATGTTAATGTTTTCATAATAGAACATAAGCTGAGGCTCTTACAGGTACCAGATTTCTGTTTGCAAGATTAATCAAGCAAACATATAGCCATAAATCAATTTGTAAAGCATCAGGATTGCAGGATTCTCCAGGATGTGGGGTAGATAAACAGTTTCATGTTTAACAAGACACATGTGAAAGCTTCAAGCTGTGACTGCAACCCACAAGGTCAACCAAAAGGAAGAAATATTGGGATAAACAGAATTACATCTCAAAATTTATAGATTGGTGGGGTGACAGTAAGAATAATAGCAAACAAGAACATAATTCAGCAGAAACCAGGATGAACATTTCTTTTATCAAAGATCAGATCCTGATCCTTCACCCTGCAAAGGGTGAAACCTGAGGCTAGAGGGCTCAGCCAGGGGAGCTGATATTTGCATGTGGTTTCATCATCCCACAGTTATAAATCTGAGCACTCTCAGTGGTATCAATGCCTTGCAGAAAGCCATGCCCTGAGAAAGAAAGAGGGGGGATGGATAACAAAGGAGATGATGGTGGAACAGGCTACATCAGCATCAGATTTGCAAAGCTGTTGCATTTCACCTGGCATTAATTCTGTATTGAGGCTAAATTCACTCAGAGTAAGTTCCTTCTCTCCTAAAAGGCAGAGTGGACACATAATTTGTGCTTGCATAATATCCATAAAAGTTTAGTTTTTATTATATTTGACTTTTGATAACTGCATGACAGCCTGGATGTAGCACTGCACACCTGTGCAGAGCTCCTTGTCAGGTCCTGCCTGGGCACAGCCCCTGAGGTGGCTTCTAATAAAAATCCATAACTGTGCATCAAGTGCTGTGTGAAGTCACACACATTCCAACTTGTTAAGGCTTAGCAGCAATATTGGAATTAAAAATGAAAGGTATAAAAAATGTAGTTCTTGTACATAATTAGAGTGAAACTGGAGCTTACTTAAATACTTTTGTCAAGTGTCAGCATTTGACTTTTTGCAAGATAAATGTCTTTATGGAGTGAACAGAATATCTATACTTTCTTCTTGTTCTGAGTTTTCTTTCCTGTTGTTTTTTTTTTTTTTCTCTGAGTAATATCAATCAGACTAGAAGATGTGATCAGAGGCTGCTGTTAGTACATAGCATCTCAAGCACATGCAAAAGGTGCCACAAAAGATCTCAGCAATAATTATCACATTTAAACTCTGCTGGGCCTCCATAGCAGGAAAAACTTGTATGATCCTATTTGTGATACTGTGCATATAAGAGCATCCCCAAAAACTTGCACATGGAAGAATATCTTTGTGGGGAAAAAGACATAGCCATTGGCATATTTGAGATAATTGAAATCAATGACCAAAGGCTTTTTAAAAGTTAGTTATTAATATTTATGCTGAGATTTTTCAAAGGAGCCTAAGGGAAATGTATGTTCCTGACTCATTGAAATTCACCAGGAGCTGAGTGCCTAACTCCCTCAGCTCCTGTTGAAAATCCCAGCCTTAATCTCTGTGTGACAATCTGATTTTGATGTTTTACAAACCATACCAGCAATAATAAGGATATGCTGAGGATGCTGGGAAAATGTTGTGAGTGCTTGTATTTAGTGCCTTTATTTTGACATAATTGTTTAAAGGGCTTTAGATGAAAATTTGTGAAGTGAAGCAATTTCCAGCTGAAAGCCTCATGGCATAGGCTTCAGTCTGTATTAGTGATGTAAACACTTGCATTAAACTTTGTAATGGATTTTATGAAACTTAATGAGCAAATTTTTATTGTGCTGTAATACCATGTTGAAACCATCCTTGTTTCTTTGTTTTTCTTTGCCTACAGCTAGAAATAAATTTGACATGCCATATTATTACATCGTCCTAGTTCACTGTAAGTTTATAATATTACCCAAAACTGGAGCCTTTATTTGAAATTGCTGGCAAAAGTGATATTCTCTCATGCCTTCCACTCAGGATAATACATAAAATGCACCTGATTGTTTTAAAAATAAGCTGATGGCATATTTTTATCTTATTTATTTCTAATGTGGTTGCAACTGTGAATCTCCAACTAAGGCCAGTCAGCTCAGTTCTTCAAAGACTCACAGTGACACTGTGAGCAAATAGTAACAGGTATTGCTAAGGTATCAAAGGCTGCTTTTGTTCAAACACTCCAAGGTCTGTGTGACTATGAAAATTCACATTATACTCCTGCACTTCTGCTGGCATTGAGCTGATTGCAGAGGTATAGCCAAAGAAAAATACTTCACTCATACTGGTATTTCTGTCAGCCTGACTTCATAATCTCAAACTACTTTATTTATAAGGTACCCAAGGGTAGAAGTAACTTCATATTTCAGCATGTTTTCAACTAACAGTCTTCCCAAAAATGGAGTAGCCCACAAAGCCCAGTTCTTTTCACATAACTGGAAATTTTACCAATTTTTGCTGTTGGAACAGGTGAAGGATTCCTCAAGGCACCAGAAACCTCCCCACCTTCAGCAGCTTGGCTTCTTCCACATCATTGTTCCTGTAAACTATCAGCTTAAACCACAGGTCAAGTGTGCTTATAGACTCATAAAAATGTCCTGTAAAAAAGAAACTGATTGCTAATCAGTGAACTATTGTAGTTAAGCTACAGTGTTATAATACTGGAGTAGGATCATTTCCATCTTTCAAGCGACAGTATTTTCACTGTAATGATTCTTTCAGATGAAAGATGAATTTTTGACCTCAAGAGCTGTAGAAAAGCCAAGACAAAATATGTACAATTCCCATTAGCAGCCTGTTAATGTTTAGAAGCATAAATGGGAAGGTGACTGGGTAGATGTAAACACCACACTGTGAGGAATGAACCTTTTTATCACTGTTGTATGTGCTGAACAACAGGGCTGAACTCAGCCCCACAGACTCATGCACAGTTTGGCCCCAGTGCCATGAATGTGGTAAATAATATTTGGAATACTCAGCATTATCACCCTTCAGTGCACCACTGGAAACAGAGGATTCCTTGCTTCCTTAAAGAAATATTTACTGAAATAGACATTAGTGTTCTTGTATTATTGAGGGGTTCATTTCTTCTCCCCTGGTGTTCTTTGAGTTTGTATTCACTGAAGGCAAACTGTTACTGCCATAGCTGAAGGTCCACTTGGCTCAGTTAGCTGCAGGGTTTTAGTGTTCTTGTCTGGTAACAAGCAGAGATGGTTGAACTTCTTTCCATGAATGTAGGAAAATGCAAGAAAAAAAATCAAACTGAAGAAAATAGTCAACTTTTTTCATCAGTGCTTCTCCCCCACCCTCTTTGATTAATTATGATACTCTTGTTTTCCAAATTTGAAAGTCTAAGAAAAAAAAAAAAAAAAATTGCATATTATTCCATTCTACTGTGATTTCAGTTACTCTGCCCAAGGCATGAGAACACAAGATTTAACAGAGACCACAATGGTATCATTGGCTGGGTGGCCTTCAGGAGCTTTTTCAGCTTCTCCTGCTAAGAGAAAATCTCTGGCACTCACAAATCCCACTGCTGCCCTTGCTGGTAGCAGCATTTACCAATCTATTTTTATGATAAATATGCCCCCAAGCTGTACACATGCACGTTTCCTTGACAAACTTTTAAAAGCTGACTCTTCACCAAGCCATTATGCAAGGTGTGAGGAGCCTGGTGAGCATTGCCAATCCTGTTAACACCATTGTGAGGAACACGTGCAGCAGGAGCCATCTGACAAGAGGCAAAGCAGAAAACCCTCCCAAGCAATTCACCAAAGTGTCATCTTTGGTTTGCAAGTGCAATGGCACCTTTGTCTCCAGAACCCTGTCAAGTGTCACTGCCTGAAGCATCAAGCTGAGCCTTGTGCTGTTTACACTGCCTGATTGTGCAGTACTAATCTACAGGCTTTGGAACTGCTTCCCTTGCTAAATCCAGTTGAAGGCTGAAAAGTGCTGGATAAATCCTTAGGGTGCTTTAACTTTGAAGAATTCTTTTGCAAGCGAGACAAACAGGATTAGTAAGTGTGGCCTTCCATAAGGGAGCTGGGGTCTCCCTTTCACTGACAGAGCATCCCTTGCTGTTTTTTCCTCCCACTGGTACCTCTTGATCAGAAAGATAAAAAGATCAATAGGTTTGTAGCAGCATATTTTTAGCCATAACAAAATACTTTTAAAACTCTGTATTACAAGACTGTGATTCAGAGCTTTCTAATTATCTATAAAGTATGTTCTGGGCAACATTTTCTGATAGGAAAGTGTGCTGCAGTCAGTGGAATGCTTTCTAATAATTTCCAGAGGCTCTGGATCAGATTTTAAAATTTTATTCTGTTTTTCTTTTTTTTTTCTTTTTTTTTTTTTTTCTTTTTTTTTTTTTTTTTTTTTTTTTTTTGTGGTGTGGTTCTAGCTGCGTCACTAACTATGTTCTACTATTAAAAAAAAATTACCAATAAACCAAAGCTTACATGATCACTGTAATTAAGGGTTTAGAGATTGTTTGGGTCTCACAAGTGCTGTAAATTGCTATTTTCAAAATGAAATCTTGCAAACTGCTGAAGGCTAAGCTTTCTGTAGTCCTTTGGCAGGTATTTTCACCTGTGTGCATAAGTGGCTTTTATTCTGCATTTTCTGAGAGTACTGGCAACCATCTGCCCTTATGTTCAGAGGAGAAACAGACTCTTCTCTGGCATCTGAGAGATGCAAGCAGGATGAAAAATCAAGGCCTTTTACTCACCATGTCTTCCAAACCTAAATGTGTTGTGACCCAGTTTGCAACAGCAATGGAAAACCATCCTGGATGCTGTACATTGTCTGCAGAGCTGAGAGGGACTGTGCTGCCAGGGAAAATGCCTGGCAGGTTACAGTGCCTGGAAACTTAGCTCACTCTTTTTGGAAGTGTTTTAAATCCATCAAAAAGAGTTCTGTGCTAGGACATGGAAAAACAAGTGAGTGAATCACAAAAAAAAAAAAAAAAAAAAAAAAAGCCCTGCTCAGCCTCTTCAGTGCTGGGGAGCCCTGGCCCCTTTTGAGAGGCAATCTGCCCATTTGGGTTGAGCTGAGCTCTTGCTTCCCCCTGCAGCCAGTCTGGGAAGACACACAAGGTTTCCAAAAGGAAGATGTGAGCAGAACACATGAGCACACACTGATAACACCCTGACAAGCTCTGGTGAGATCCATTGGTGAGCTCTGATATTGCTGTGGCAGCCCCCAATCCTCATGCAAAGCATTATTCTAGGAAGAGTGGGACTGTTTCCCCTGCACTTTTCAAGCTGAGGAAGATCAAACTCATTGCTAAAGGAAGCACTGTCAGAACCCACACCTGGGCTCTGCCCAAAGGTGCCCTTCACCCTTAGGTGAGATCTGGGCACAGACACCTTTGATAAGATTAGGCCCAGAGGAACCAGAGGTGAATAACATGGTGTATGTGAGCAGAGCACTCACCCTGCTGAGAGCAGGCACCAAAAGGTACCAAAAGCTGCACAGCAGTGATGCTTCTCAGCAGAGCAGTTTATTGCAGGTGGGCTTGGGTGACTCTTTCTCATACCATGCAATTGATACAGAGAAAAGCAGGGCTGCAGAAACAATTTTCTATTTTCCAAACCCTATTCCCTCCCTTAGTGTCTTGCACCTCACTTTCCTGTCTCCAGGGAATTCCCTTCGTGGCCATGATTGGGGAATTCTGCTGCCAGGGTTAACTGCCCCTGGGCCTGACTCTCCTGTGTGGTCTCTGGCAAACAGTGCTTTGTGAATAACAGCAAATGCTTTGGCTTGCAACGTTTTCCAAATCATGTTTAGCACAGAGGAAAAGCATCTTTGACAGCTCTGCAAACTCAGTCTTGAGATACAATAGACTTTTACATTGCTGCAGTTTAAAAAGTTAATAGCACACGGTTTAAAACCTGCCTACCTAGATAGTAACATGACAGATTTTAAGCAGCTTTAAGCCTCCCTAAAGTAAACATTACTAATACTAAAAAAACTGTTATTTCAATTCTTTCCTTTTTTTTTTTTTTTTTTTTTTTGTTAGGGGAAACCCTGCAAACATGGCAAATGTGTATCTTTTCTGTCACTTCATAGAAAAGCAGCAAAACATACAAAAGAAAAAGCCTTTCTCTCTGGCTTATTTCCCAAATGTACTTTGAGTTACCAACCACATTTAAGAGGCTGCTGGAGCTTCTTTGTACAGTGAGAAAGTGCTGAAACAGAAAAAGCATTGAGCAGAATATGCAATGACTTTGTCACAATTATGGGCATCAAACACAGGGTTTTCAGACACAATCCTTTATCCTGCAGATGTTTCAGCTCAGTGTGTTGATCAGCACATTGCTCCAGGAAATTGCCTTGCTGATCAAAAAGTGTCTGTCTGTGCTCCCCTTGCACATATGTAGCTTAGTCTTTTCAGGACAGCCACTAGCTTCAATATTCAGGAGATAGCAAAAATATAGACAAACAGCTGAAACACTCCACTGCTGCACCTTGACTCATTAGAAATGCTGCATCTGTAGTAAGCAAAAATATTCTCCATCACAACTAAGATTCAGCACTTAGGATGTGTGTAGGAACATAACCTTTGCCTCTTTGTTTAATGCTCTCCTTTGGGAAGCAAATGCCTTTTGAGATATCAGTAAATGCAAGCTCAGTCATGGTAACATTTAGTTTTCCTTTCAACCTGCTGTGTATAAAATCTGCCAGTGAGTGGGAATTTCCTTGGTACAGTAGATATAAGGTGAAATACTTTCCTGTTATTATCTATTCTGCATAGTTGTAGTTGTATCAGAAGAAAATTTAATTTTATCTCTCACTTTTCTTTTTTGCTGGTACTGTGGCCACTGTATAAAGTTGGCTAAGAGTTACTTGCTTCTGTGTCAGAAATAACTTTTCTTCTTCACAAAGCTGATCAGTGGATTTGTGCCTTTTCTTTGGCAGGTACTCACCTTGTGCCTCTTTGCAACTGGATTTTGAAGATGCCAAGGGCCAGGACACTCCTGTGAACCTCACTGACAGCAGGATGGACCTGGCAGAGAGAACTCATCTGGTGGGTAAGCACTCAGAAATGGAGTTTCCATGTGTCCAAAGCACAGGCTGTTCCCCATCAGTTTAATGATGAAGGGCTGAACTTTTGGATCTGGGCTCACCCACTCAACCCTCTGGCATTTACTGGAGCTGTCAAGTTGATCGTTCAGCAGGTCCCAGCTCTGGGGAAGGTGAGTGTGGCAGGATTGTCCATCACAATCACCTCTCTCCCCCATTCCCTATCCTCCTCCATGCTGGCAGCTAATTAGGGCCTAGCACTAATGAGAAAACTCCCCATTCACAGTGTGTCAGGGAAACCAGCTCTGTGGCAAAGGAGCACAAAGAGGAGCACAGGTGAGACCATCTCTTGTGGACAGGGGAACAGGGAGTCTGTACCTGCCTCTTCAGCAGAGAACAAGACAGGATTGCATCCTTCTCTTCAGTGTCCTCACTGAATGTCCTTCCAACCCAGCAGAGCCAAACCAGGGAAAATTCAAGTCAAATATTCTATGCCTTGCAAAAGGGAATGGAAGAGCAAAGTGTAATTCTTCAACCTGCTGTTTCATGGAGAAGCAGCATGTGTCCATAATTTAATCTAGTGCTCCTTCATTAGCTCCACAAACATTTGAACTTGCATTCAGAAATTTGATTTGGTAGATCCTGATGTGTTCTACTATGGACCAGAAGGGAAGTTCATTAGAAAAATTGCAAGGCTGAGTCCTTTTTACCTCAGAACAAGCTTTTGGATTTTGCTAATCAGGTACGTTTGTCATTTACATTGATGATAAACATTTAACAAATAATCTGCTCGAGGAGGAATGTGATTTACTGTTGCAGTCTGGGTTTGTGCTATTAATAACAATAATAATATTTGGAACCACTATAGCCAGTTTAAGCAAAGGATAGAACAGATTTCCCAGACTCCAGCTCATTGTGGTTTTCCATGTCCTGATAAGAAGAATTTGCCATAAACAAGCTTGTTGGGATCAAAAGGAAAACATAGAAAAGTTTCAGCTTTGTGCAAGAGTCTTGTGCAAGTTTGTCATATTGTTTGAGAATGAATGGTGGGCTTTGATAGGATTTCTTCCTTTTCATTTCTCTCAGATGGATTTAAGACAGATTTTCAGAGTAGTGATATGAAAATATTTCATTTTTGAAGTTAAATTTGGGTAGGATTCTGAATAAAATTCTCTCCACCTCAGTTATTACAGAGTCAGAACAAGACTGGAGCTGTTGGACTGGCAGCAGAGCAGCTTTGCCATTAAACAAAGTGAATCCTTTGTGTCCATGAGCACCTTCTCCCACCCAGGAGGAGCAGCCACACTGAGCCTTGTGCACTGGTGCAGTGTTTCCTTTTCATGGCTGATTGCTTAAATAGTGCAGCTGAGACCTGTGTGGCCCTGCTGGTGCAACGTGAGGGGTCTCAGAGGGCAGCAAAGGTTACGTGCCATTTTGATGATTTTATTCCATTTGATTCCCAGCTTTTCAGAGCTGCAGCCTAGTCCTTTGCTGAAATCTTTCTGAGAGCTGTGTCATCACAAAGAGCTGCCACCAACATTTTATTCATATATTTACTTCTTTATTGAAGAATTCTTTTTTCTTTCAGGTGTGCCTGTTTGGAATGAAACTACTATTTTTGTAATTGCTTGAGCGTTTTTCATTTTGGGTGAATACAAAATTTGGACTCTCTTTTCATTATTTCTGTTGCAATCTCTAATATATTTGATTGATAGATTTTATTACTATGGTTACTCCAATTTTACACAGCAGATTTTATTTGTGAGAGTAGCATCCTGCTCTGCCCTCATTCAGCCTATTTTGTTTATTATTGTTTACTGGGGAGAGGGAGGGGAAGATGTTCTGCTTTCCTTGAAGACAAGCTTGGCTCAAATAAGGAGCTTCTCACATCTGCAAATCCACTGTGTTCTGCACTGCTACCTTACAGAGAAAGAATCTTACATACTGAAATACAAAGAAATTTTGCTGTCCATGTGAGTTCAGAAATCACAATCACACAGAGAGTTTCCATCTTATTGCATGGAGCTTTTACTTTCTTTCTTTTCCCTTAATTTTTATTTTTAAAAAAGAAAGATTTTGCAGTACAAGTCACAGTGATTTACTTGCATGCTTCAGGCTGATTTAGAATGCTTATTCAATCAGTCTGCTTCTAATGACACTAGAAATGCCATAATGGATGGAACATTCCTGTCTGCTCTAAATTGGATTAGATGGTTTACTAATGTAATACTGGCAAGCCAAATCAGCCTGTGAAGCCATGGGGATTAATCTATAGGGAATACTTGATCTCTAATGCCCATGTGCTAGTTGAAGTGCCGTCATATCTTTTGATTTAATAAACCATTTTTATATTTCCCAACAGTATATGTGTATTTGAGCAGGATGAGCTAATTGGTAGAATTAGCCTTTTTTAATGAAACTTCATAACTTGCTGCTAAATGGAAGAATACTAAGTACTTCAGTCTTGCTGTTTATGCAATTTCTTTAGAATAGTTTAAATGCTAAGGACCACACAAAGATAGAGTGTGCTCTGTTAAGAGACAAAACTGAAAATGCTGATATATCTTGGAAAATACTCTTTTATTACTGCACTGAGCAGTCACAAAATGTACATATCCCTGTAAGTCCAATATATTAGATCTGCTTTTATTCTCATCATCACATGCTTTGTTTAAAAGTTAAACCTTTATATACAAACGTTTACAGATTGACATGCAAATAAATTATGACAAAATAGGTTGAGGAACAAAGAAAAATTACACAGTGTCATGTTCTTGGTGTCACCTGCTGGTCCTGTACTGTTTGCTGAGGAGATCACTCAGATCTGTCTAAGCTTTGGCTGGCAGACAGTTTGTGCAGGGAGCAGAGAGGCACAGGGGAGGGACAGAGAACTGCAGAATTACAAAGCAAAAATTTCCTTTCTGTTCAGGTGTGTGCAGCTTTGTGCACCTGTACAAACTGATAGCTTTTACCAAAGTGAATGTAAAGTGTCTGCATTATCCCCCAGTAACTTTGCTGTTAAATAAGTCATCCTACACCAAATGAATTCTGCTGTTAGGTTGTGATTGATTTTGAAGGCAGACAGGAAGTATTTTGGTTAAATTAATAAATTAATGCATAGATGTATTATACATATATGTTTCTCAGATATAATTGCCTTAATTCAAATAGCCATGACATAATGTATAGAGATCTGGAAAAAAATCTTTCCCCTTAAACCCTCTGACTTAGCTGCTTCCATGGCTAATGTTTCAGACTTCCATACAAATGATCTAATCATGAAACAGTACCTACCATGACATGAAAATACATAATTTCCCCATCAAATTATGCATGCCTCACATCTAAGACAGACACATCTTTCCCTTTTCCAGAAGTGTGACAGAGAGTAAATTGAATATCCTGACTAACAGCTGGATTTGACACTCTTCCTATATTCCATAACACAGCTGGAATTACAGGATTTCCAGTTACATATTTTGAAATATGTGCCATGGAGAAGCCTGTGTTTCTAATCTTGGCTATTCACAAAATGTCAGACCCTAAAATAATTACATGCTAATAAACAGAAAAATATTTCAGATATTTTTAATGGTTTAAAAATTGTTATTACTGGTATCTTTGCACAGTAAGTAAGCAAATCTGTTTGAAATGTGTTGTGGCAAACAGTACTACGAAAGCAATAAAGTTTCTACAGCATTGTCTGAAAACATTTTTCAAGAAGCAGCATAAACAGAAATCATGAGACTATTTGCTATTTTCTATCAGATGTTTTGGACAGGTTATGCAATCTCTGTGTAGCTAGATATCAAGATATCAGTCTGCACAATCACCAGTGCATCATTCTGCATTAGAGCTTGTCTGTTCATTCCCTGCATCACTGGTAATTAGAGTGGGCTTTCAGGCCTATTGCTTCCCATGATGATTCACCAGATAGATCAGACAACATCAGAGCATATGTTTAGCTTCCCAGCTGTTCTAGGTGGGTGTTTGATCCTTTGGCTGCCACTGAAACTGGTCCTTCTAAAAACATCTGCAAGCTTTAGTGTATCAGCTGAAGTATTTCTGCAGCTGGAGTTGCCTTATCTTTCATTAGACCAGTTGTCTTCTGCTGACCTCTTTAAAATAGAATATTTCTCACTGGTACTGAGTCATCCTGAGTCATGTACCTCATCCCTTTAGGTGAAAGTCTGGTCCCACTCTATCATTCTGTATCCCCCTTTCTCACTTTGTCTTGCTGTGTTCCCACATGTGCTAGCCTGGGTCTATGAGGAGGCATAACAGTAAGTAAATGTTTTAGAGGTTATTTCCCATGGCTCAGTGGATCAATTTTTTTTTTTTCCAGCATAGAGCTTTCTGATGGATATGGGCAGCTGTTTTTTGTCTTGGGCTACTAGCTATAAAACATTTGTAGCAAAGGGAAGACACTTGTGGTGATAAATCAGGTTTGGGAGGACTGGCATTCATGATTTGGTGTGTTTGTATGCTACTGACATGAAGAGACACCTTTTCAAATACCATGGCTTGAACTTCACACAGGTATTTCTGTGTTGGAACAAAGACTGAGCTTCATGTTTAAGCAGAGCTTTCCTTTTGTTTGTGCATGAACACTTGCTGGCTGCTCTGTGTTGAGGAGGGGCATCTGAGATGTTGCTACACTGGAAATCTGACCCTGAAGGATATCCATCATATGTGATGTGTGAGTGCTGATGTTATGCTGTAAATTTTAGCAGAGTCAGTCAGTTTAGACGAGGAGTGGAGGTAGAAATGAAGTTATTAATTAAAATTTACTAAACATGCCAGATGTAATCATTAAAATAACATGTTTGACTTGACTTTTGAATAATGAAAAATAGTCTAAGCAATAGAAATAGAGTGATGTTATGTATTGGAGTATCTAAGTATGTTTTTGCCTATTGGCACAATCACTGTGCAAACTTTCCTAGGCACTAACCTTTGTATCATAACTGTATCTAGCCCCAGGAACCTGACTGATTCTCAGTACTTAAAAACTGCTGAAGACAATTCCAAAACCTGCCCATATAATTATCTATCCCATGTACAGTGATTACATACATCAAAGGAATGCATTTATTCAATATGTCATGTACTGATTTGCAAGTAATAATGACTTAGAATGGAACTGAAAATAACAGGGAGAAGTGCCAGAGTAGTTCCAAGTGCCCAACAACGTTAAGACCTCATTGGTTTAGTGACTGGAATACTTTGGTCTGTATTTAGTCATTCAAAAAAACTATTATTCTGAGGGCATTTTTTACAATTTTAACTTCTGATCCTCCAGTTTATGTCAAACTCAAAATAAAAGATTGGCAGGTTTTGAACAGTGTTAGAAACTTCTTACATTTCTGATTTGAAACAATATTAACAGCAGTAGAAATAAAGATGTAGTCATTACACAGCAATATATTTATATATAGAAAGCATTTATTTTGAATTCAGGATTCATTTTCCTGGGTACTGTCCTAGACAGCTTAAGCATTTTAAAGACCATACCATAAATCTATCCCTGGTATTTTCCACAACTGTTTAAAGTTACAAGAAAACAGGCTCTGAAACCTTTGCTCACCCATGTATGCACATAAATCTCTTCTGGCTTTCCTCACTGTCAGGCAATTATAACTTGTAACTGCTTCCAAAGACACCTGACTTTCCTGATGAAGAGCTATAATAATAAATTGTTCCAATAAACATGATGGCACTCAGAGCCACATAAAGGTAGAGTCAATTAAGAGCAGCAACAAGCAGCATCACTCTAATCCAGCATGTGCCCCCTCTGCTGAGTTGTGTTTTGTTGTGTGCAGCACACCCTGCCTTTGTGCAAGAGGAGGAAAACTGTAGGATGGCGGTGATGGCTTGGAACAGCACTGGAATAATCTTCTGGGTTTGTATTCCACCACTTTGTACCCCTTGACTTTCAGAAGGGACCATTTCATAAAAGTCGTATTTGCTTTCCTTTGATTTACAATTATTGAAATTTTAATAAGGATTGTGCAGCGACTCCAGACATCACATATTGTCAGTGAGAAATTATAACTTTATTGCAGCACACACTGACAGCCAACTCATAAAAATGAATGACATTCTATATCATAACATCTCGTAGGCTGTTCAGAATGTTAATAGCTCACTTCATCTTTCTTTAGCATAATGAGGCAGACAGTGTACCAATATTCAACGTGAAAATGAAGATTAAGAAAATTTGAATTGAAGCAAGAAAGTAGCATTTAGCAAAGGTTCAGGCAACATTCAGATAAAAAGTTTCAATTAAAGTACTCTTAGGGAACCTTTTATCACATGGAGCAAGGCTTTGTTACCAAATACCAACACTTACTACAAAAAATATAATTTAAAAATGGCTTTGAAATGCTGCTTCTAAACAGGTCTATAGTCTTTCTCTTCTCCCATACAGTTCTCTATTTTTCTGTGGACTCAATTATATGGGGTTGAATTGTTTTAAAATAATCTATTTTTCCACAGTAGATCAAGCTAAAAATGGAAACAATATTTATGAGAGATATTTTTACTACTTTTATAAGCAGTTTCAAATGTACCTACTCAAACATGGGCAAAACTGTCCAATTATTTATCCAAATCTGCCAGTATTGTTAATCAAAAACTCTGCAGTCACTGAGAGCCCTGGTTAAGATACCTGCAGACTCACTATATCAACTATGAACACATTTCTTTGTAGTATGAACCTAAATCAGCCAAATACTCATGAGCCAAATTATCCAGCATAATAATCCTCCAGAAGTTGCTGCTATTGGCTTTAATTTTTGTGTTGATTAAAGAAAAAATCTTACTTTAGTCTTTTAAGGGCTCCTTCTTTATCTCTAAGTATCTCAAAACTAAAGAAATTTAAAGTTTTGGAAAATTCCTTAACCAAAATATTTACCTTTTCTTTTTCAAAATTTATGCATTTTTGAAACAGTCTTATGGATCTGCATTCTTAGTGCAGCAGCTGAGGCAAATGCAGTTCCTTGGATGTGGAAATGTAACTGCACCTGTTGGAAGGGGATTCTCCCATGGTGTGGGTAGAGCACAGTGGACTGATATTCCTTCTAGGAGCAAGATGGCAGATTTTATCCTTAATCACACAGGAGGGGATTTTCAGTGGAGTGTGAAAAATGTCAGATCTGTGCAATGCTTCATCCATCTCAGTGATATTTGTGATTATTAGCTTATTTTGGGGTGCACCAACAGTGCAGGTTGCTGCTGCTCAAGGGCACCAGTCCCAGCCAGACTGGGGCTGCCACCCAGAGCCCTCTGCTGTTGGAAGTGGCCATGGGTCCAGGACAAGCTGTATTTTAATAAAATCTCAGTGATAAAGAGGATAACCTAATCTTCAGGATTGTTTTTTTACCCTTATTCAAACCGAAAAGTAATTTCTTTGGAGCATTCCCCTGTGTCTGACACCTGCAATGTTGTCACTGAAGTACATGAAATAACAGGAGCATCCTGGAAGCACTACTAAAGCCACATCCAATTTTCAGCCAATTTAATTGAATTTTCTATCCCCGTTCCAAGTACAAAGAAATTAGCACTGTATGTTCCAGCTGAAAGAGACACTCCTCGTGATGTATGCTCTCCTGGAGATCTGTCTGCTCAAATTTAATGCTCCTCCTGTTTGTCTGAGCTGCTTTGGCTACTGCTTTTTTCACCCTTTTGATTTTAGACTTTTATTCCTTTAGCATCATTTTCAGCTCATGCCCTTTGGGTTTTCATCACAAGCAACTATTGGCTCTGATTTGTTATTGAATGGCCTAAGCTGATTCTTGGTTTGATTCTTTGATCATTAATGCTTTTCATTATGGGTGATTCTGAAATTTATTCTGATACTTTGAAACATCCACTCTTACGAAGGTTTAATGATTTGTTGAATCTCCTCAGTCGATCACATTATGTTAATTTTACTTTCTGCAGAACAGGCCATACATTAGAATTAAGGAGGTTCCTTAATCTTCATGACTGTAATATACTATTCCTTTTTCCTTCATATTTGTTTCCTCATTGTGAAACTGAAGATTTCTCTTCCTTTCATTGCTTGACCTCTGGTATTTGCCAGCTGCCCAGGGCTCAGGGGTATGTTTAAATCAATGATCCTGCACGAAGAGCTCTCAGAGCCAGCCAAAGCCCCTCTCAAGCCCTTCTTTCTCCCCTCTGGTTGTCTCCTCTGTGTCTCCTCCTTCCCTCAGCAGTATGGGATTCCTGCTCAAATTTCCTTTCCCTTAATTCATTTGGTTCAATACACTGTCAAGCACACAGTGCTTATATTGATATTTATTGTTTTTTTACTCCCTCCCCCACAAAGTTAAGATTTACTTATTTATGTTTCTGTAAATAAAAAAAGGTTAGACTGCTTTGCTGTCTTTGGGTGATTTGCCTTGTTTTCAGTACACTGTATCCATTCCTGAGGCTGTCAACCTCTGCTGAATATTCCTTGCACTCAAGGTCAGTTCCCAGCTTGCTACAACATATCTGCAATTACTTTTGGAATTAAGAAATCTTGGCTAGTCTGGTTAAACACAGTGATTCTTAATGCAATCTATACCATTCCTTTTATTTCACTGGCAGTTGAGAAGGTGGTAGTGAAATAGCTTTTGCAGCCACTTCATATATTTGATTTTATCAGTAAGTCTTAGTTCCCACATCTGATTGCTCATTGGAAAAGCTCAGAAGTAATTCTCTAAATCTAGTGAGTTTAATTTATCCCTATGTCATAAGTAAGTTCAGCTTGGCACTGGGGGTCTGGAGTGGATAGTGCTACTTTAAAGGTTATCTGGCTGTCTGCAGGATTTTGGAGGCTCAGCTGCAGTGGAAAGTGCCCAGAATGCATCCATTGTCTGGCAATGTCATGGGCAGAACAGATTTACTGGGGCAAGTACAGAGGGAGCCCTGTACATCAGCTGGTGATTGTACATCAGGTGGGGATTGTCTCCAGGTGATGGAATCACATCCCACACCTGCAGTGCTCTGGCTCGATGGAATCAGCTCTCACTGATACAAACATACAGGAAAACAGGAATTGTTGGGTCAAAGACTCACACACGTGGTAAGGTGTGTGCACATGTGCCTGGTTACTTTGTTTGATTGTCCTGAATTCGTGAGAGTTCAATTGTGTAAATCTGGTGCAGGCTGGGTCGAGTTTTATGGATTGTCTCATTTTGCACCAGCTCACAGTAGCTGGTGGTGGGCAGCCAAACAATCACTCTGCCTGATGTATCTGTTTTCCCATTTACCAAACTCCTTTTTTCATGATTCAGGCATCTGTGGTCTTTTCCTCCTCACTTGGGATTTGGACTGGTTTATCAAATTTTGATTTTCTGTCTTCTATTAATATTTAGCTCATGCAATTTCTCTGAGAAATTATTACTGCAACTGCTGAATGCCATTTGTGGTCAAAACACCATAGCAACATTATTCATATACATCATTTGTGGTGTCACTGGCATGCAGAAAATACATAAATACACTTTGCAGGCTTCACAATCTGGAAAAATAATTGATGCTTTGCACAATTATTTGATGGATACTTACAGATAGATGTCCTCATATTCTTTTACACCCTCTAATTTCTGTAGTCTTTTCATGATCACTTAGATTTAACACATACTGAAGCCCTGCTTCCCAGGAAGTGGCTGGACATTGCCTGTTGGTGGGAAGTAGAGAATAAATCTTTTGTTTTCATTTGCTTCCACACACGACCTTTGCTTTTGCTTTATTAAACTGCCTTTATCTTGACTCACAAGGGTTTTTTTTTTTTTCCATATTATTTTCTCCCCCCAGTCCTGCTGAGGAGGGGAATGATAGAGTGTCTTGGTGGGAACCTGGCATAGAGCCAAGGTCAGCCCACCAAACTGGATATATTTCTGACTCTTATTTTAGACACAGTATTGTGCTGTTATCCTCGAAAGCATTGACTAAAACTTCACTTGTGTGCCTTACCACTGCCTTGTCTCTTCCCTCCCCTCTCCAGTGAGGTCAAAGCTCTCCATGCTTCCATTAAAAAGAACATTTATATACAGAGGGAAAAGGGTCTTCTAGTGATTTTAAAGATAAAATTTTCTTTAGAGAAAAAAATCCCGGAAACATTTGGCATGAGTATATGCTGATCAAATATGTCTGTGCTTTAATACAGCATATCAACAAGCAAAGTGGGAGTTGCAGGATAATTGCATAAAATTAGTAATAAGTATCCATACCAAATATGTTTTCTGGAAGAACTTAATGATAACTTTTTTGATTTTTAAACAGCTTGAACAAAACTGAGACCAACTCAAGGATTGTCTTTTTCTGTCCATGTCTGTTTGCTCATGTGTAAATAGGAATAAGAATATTTTCTTCCTCAATATGATGTTACAGATCTCAATTAGCATGCTTTCATTGTCTCAGCAATAAAATGTTTTGTCCTGTTGGTCTAAACCCAGTGTAAAAGCTACACATGGGCAACAGCAGAATGAGACTCTATGGTATTGTTAGAGACCTCATAATCATCACTCAAATCATAGTTAATTTCAATTAGGGGGTAAAATTTACAAAATAAAAATATGGAGCCTCTGTTGTCCATAATTTGAGAAGGGATGATGGGAGAAATGTGAGATTAAACAGTTGCTGAATTATTATCAACTAACAAATGCAAACCCTGTCATACCAACAAGGCATTAGGTAGCTTGGAACTATTAAATTAGTCTTCAAAATGTTTTCTAGATAGGAAAAAAAAAAGTTTTTCTGGGTTATTGCAAAGGAACCTATGTCACTCTTTTTAAGATAGACCCAGTGAGAAAACATGCTGATCATAAGTCTGCAGACATGAGTGTTGTTATAACTCTAGTGTTGTAAAATATGTGCTTGTGATTCATGACACATATTCAGTGTTTCTTCCATATATTTCTGGGGTTAATTTGATTTAAAACACTATTATCTGAATGGAGCATGTCCTAAAAAGCAGAACATAATGGCTGTTAAATATTGACTTTTCAATTGGAAGGATATATTCATTATATAACTGGAGTTAGCCTATCTTAAATGTTTATTAAAAAAAGAGACTCAAAAAGCTATAGAATCAGTCTTGAAAAGTACCCTTTTTTATATCAGCAATGATCTTCTTACTCTGCTTTTTATTACTTCTACTGCTGTCAACTATCTGATGTTAGAAACTCTCCTTTATGGCTTAAATAATCTTAGAGACTCATTTAAAATTGTTGTGCACAATAAACTGTTCTGATAACTGCTGTTATAGGTTTTCTGTAGGTGGCCTCACATTTTCTAATTTTCTGATAACCAAAAAATGGCCTTGAAATATTTTTACTCTCTCTTTAGGTAAAACTTTTTAGAGTATATGGAACTTGCATTACTCAGTAGTCAAATCTCTTTTCTTCTTCTTTTAAATCCAGTTTCCACATAGGATACTTTCAGAACTTGTTAGTCTAGTTATTTATATTTATTAAATTCCACTTGGTTAGCAGGTAGAGTAGCAAAGGAAAGTGTACCCCAGTGCTACAACTCCTCACATCCCAAGTTCTCTGTCAGAAACTGGCTGTTTCTGTGCTGCAGAGCACATGGGACTCAACCAAGACCAGGTGTTATGTCCATTCTGTATATCTGCACTGTTAAACCTAGACAGGTTTTAGTTTTGCTCCAGTTCAGGTCATTCTTTGGCTGTGGTGATCACAGTTCACATTTAGCTCTGAATGGAGAAAAAAAATACTGAGAGAGTTTTATTTGATTCCCAGACTTACTTCTGCTCTAACCACCACCTATTGTGTCCATCCTTCTTTCTCTGAACCAATAAATATTTATAAAGTGAAAGGTTGGTAACTGTCCCACGTGGCTGATTAGGGCATTTACCTGGAATATTATCCCTACTCTACATAATCCAAAGCAGAGGTGTGGTCTGGGTCTCATCTAAGTGCCTCAGCCACACAGGTTTTTACTACTTGGGTCTCTCCTGCTATTTTTTCCAGGGCACACATTCCACACCAAACTTCAGAAATTGTTCTAGTGAAAATATAACCCAGCAAATATTCTTGACCAGGTCTAACCTTCAGCCAGAAGAGTGCCTGAATATTCAGGAACCCTTCTACCACTGCAAGCAGGCATGTCTCTCATGATGAGAGCAATTGCAACCCTACAAAAGTGCTTTTCCTACAGTCATCATTTCTATCCTACTTTCAGTGGGCCTGAGGCCGTGATCTGCTGTTCAGAGTCTTTTCTGGAAGAAATTAGAGATTGAAAAAATTGAGGTTTGATTAAAAGACGTAGAGCTAAGTCACTTCAGCAGACTGATAACACACATCCCTAGCAGTCACTTTTCTTGGCATCATATCAGCTTCAGTCAAGTCAGGATGGGGAGAGGTGAAAGAACCCTTTGGGAGGGTGAGTTTTTTAGTTATGTGAACCAGCAACTTTATTTCTGATATCTTAGATACCAGTTTTCAGCTTAGTGGAGCTGAAAGTTTTTATTTTTACAGCTTTCCACTCTACTTAGCTTCTTGCCAAGTCATAAAATCTAAGGTACTGCAATATTTAGTCTATTCATGTCCATATAGAGAGCTTTTATTTGCAATATCCAAAATAAAGGTGGCTTTGCATGACTCCCATTTAAGCAGAGGCTTAAGGGTCCCTGCAATAAGGGAGTACAAGAAGAATCATCCATCCTGTAAGTGCTTCAGAAGGTGTAATGCATTTCTTTCCTGCATCCAGGCATCTTTAAATTCTGATTATTCCTGACTGCCAGTATGGCCTGTAGTAGCCACAGGTATTGGATATAATTGAGAACATCCATCAGATATCTCTCAATTCTAGCACAGTACTGCACCTGATCAAGATTAAAGCTGGGTGAAAAAAAAGGAAAATTGTGATGCAGCATTTTATCACTGCAAAATTTTATTGGATTTAAGTTTATTGGAGCATTTCAGAGTAATCTATTTGCTTTATCAGTAATTGGAATCATAATAGAAAAATTTAGCTTTAAAAACAACATTCATTTCATTGAGATGAACTGTTTCTACAAGTAATTTGACATTTCTCAAAAGCATTCTCATAAATTTCTTTAATTCATGGGAAGTTCAAAAATTTGTTGCCTTTTTCAGATTCAGGAAGAAAGGAAATTTTGTAATATTGACATATCCTTTTTAGGAGTTGCACAGTTGAAATTCTCTGGTGAAGAATTTTGTTAACATATTTTGGATGGCAGTGAAAATTGTGGCAGAGATATCACAGAAAGAATGAAGCTGTTCAGCACAGTTTGTGATTTGTATGAGAGGGCCAGCTCTGGGACCTGGCACTTTCTGTAGAGATTTAACAGCTCTGAGGGCTGAAATACTGTTGGACACAGGAATCACAGGACTAAGCCAGAGGCAAAAGCAGGAACCAGGAGGCACAGGCTGAACAGACAGCACCTTTGATGTCTGAAAAGAAAGGAACAGGCTCCTTATCCAGTAGAAATGGAAATACATTAAATAATGCTATAGCAAATAGAAATTGTTTAAAAAAATGTCTTAAACCCCATACATTTGTGTGCAGTAAATCTGCTAGAAGCTATGCTTTCCTTTCAGAAAAAAAGCAAGCAACAACAAAATGAATGGTTCAAAATAACTGCATCTTTACAGTTGCAAAACAGTAAAGAATAACCTCAAGACTATTCATTTTGATGGGGTTTGCCTCTTGGGTGGTTTAAATGAGCCCAGGAAAAGGCAGCCATTATTATAAACTCCTTGTTGTGTTTGGTATTTCTCCCTAAGTGCTTGTGTGCTATTGCTAAACAAACTGTGTTTTAAGAATGTTACTGATCCCTGCTCCACACTGCTCACACAGCTCCAGAGAGGATTACAGTAAATTTTAAATGTAACTTTGTAATCCAGGACGTATCTGCACTACCTGGGATATTCATCCTGGTTTTATTTTACTGTTTTTACTGGCTAATATAGACACTTTCAGCAACATAGCCAGGAGACCAGAAGTTTAACATAATTTGGGGGAAAATAAATCTAAACATCTTGAAAAGGAAGACACAACCCCATCCTGAGAAAGACTATGGGATAAGAATTGATTCTTCAGGGACAGTGGGGAGAGGATGAGAATTATGCAGTGGCTGTGGAAATTATCTTTTTTTTTCTTTTTTTTTTTTAAACAACAGTGCTGTATTTCAGTTTTTGTAAAGCAGACGACTTTTTTTCAAAGTAGTTGCTGAAACTTTAATCTTGATTTGATTGTGTCTGGGTTTCTTTTATTTGTGAATATTCCAACATCCAGCCTTTGATGTTACCTTTGAGCAGAGCCTTATCAGGTCCTGAAAATAGCTTCACAGATGAAAATTTTTTTCTATTGTATTAGCCTGGTTTGAAAAGTACCTAATTGACATGCTATAATAAAAGATTTGACTTTAAAGTTTGATCCCAGCTTACAAGGGTTTGCATCTCTTGGTTCTGCCTTTTGAAGACTTAAACAAGAGACATTTTTCAGCTTCTAAAAGGCTTTCAGCTCATCCACATGTATGGACAGTACCTAATGGACCCTACCCATTTATTCATTGGTCTCCACAGCTGTGAAATGTGATTCTTTTTACGTCTTGCAACTTCAAAATGCTTTCTATTTTTAGGTCAAAATGAAAAATCCATTTGTCTTATTTAGCTTTTAAAATATTTATTTTATGGTATTTTACATTCTTTCTGCTTTTGCCCTGGGGCATTTCTTCAAAACTAATTTTAAAATGTGCACATGATTGATTTGGTTTTTGAGACAGGCAACAGGAGCCAGGTTTCACTTCCTCTGAAACTGCAGAAAAGTGATGGAGCCTTATTAGAGAAAGGGATTATTGCATTTGCCTTGTAAGGAAGAAGAAAACCTGTTGTAAAAAGAATTATCATGATGGAACTTGAAAAAGAATAGGCTGAATTCTTTTTTGGATGTGCTGGCTCTGCCAGGTGAGAATGCAACACAAGAATTTTTCTGTAACTTGAGGGAGGCATAAGAAGTCAAGCCAACAACATTTTATTGTCCATAGATCTTATCACCCCAATGGAGAAATATGATGATTTCTTTTTGAGAAGCAGAAATAGATTTTGTATTTGCAATGTCTCTCCTATTTCCTCTCCATAGGTGTGCATAATCGAACAAGTCAGGTCAAAGGATGGAAAATTTTCTTTCTGGAGGGAGGCAGTGATTGAAGTGCTGCAGGCTGATCCTGCAGGCTGTGCTCAGGTGCAGAGGTTCCTGCTCACTTACACAGAACTATTGATGAGAGCTGGAGCTCTGCACTTTACAGATGCTGGGCTGGGACTGAACAACCCGGCTCCGTGTTTGTGCAGTCAAAATTCTCACATCAGTTAATGGGAATTGTGTGAGAACAAGAATTTAGTAAAAAGGGAGAATGGCAGGATTTGGAGCTGTACCAAATGCTTAGGAAAGGCTGTGCTTCCTGCCCTCTCAGTTAGAAGTTGGGTGTTGTGAAACAGTCAGCAGTGCCAAGACAGTTGGCAAGTGAGCAAAACAGAAATAATAGAATTAAAGGAGAAAAGGACTTTTTGCAATTAAAATTGCATGTACTGGCATTTCTAGTATGTGGCAGAGATCCTGCACATTTTACTCCTGAGTAACAAAGAACAGAGCTGTGTATGTCACCATGGAAATGTAAATGGAGCTCCTTTGACAAACAGAGAAATGTATGCCATTCCTTTATGCTCAGATGAACTGCTCATAGTGGGATGCAAGAGAAGAATGGGATGTCTGTTACAGAAAAGATATGAACATGCAATTGTAGTACCTTGTTCTCCATTCTGTTAGATTTTCATTAGGAGCTTAAAACATAAAAGGAAAAAAAAAAAAAAAAAGAGTGACTTTTTTTCCTAGCTAATTATTTAATACAGTATTTACAGCAGGCAGTAAAAAAAATAATAGTGATCAAACTCATGGCAAAGGCCACAGAGGTAAAAGTGTAGATTTGTACACTATGCTGCTTCTGCCTGGGATGTCTATCTGCTTATTGTTCCTTAAAAAAAAGGATGGATATTTATGAATGAATGGAGATTCCAAAAGGGGTAGAAAGCCCCTTTATGGCTTTTATTTTTTCTCTTTTAGATTTTATAATTGACAGTTGTTTGGGAATTTTTGTTCTAATTCTGACTGCATCATTCTTTCCTTGCTTGGAGCATGAGAATGTGTAGAGTTCAGGTTAAACAATAAACAAACCTACACTGGGAACTCAAGAGTTCATAACTTTTCTAATATTCTGATTGTATCATCTTGTAATTTTGCTCTGTTCCATTTGGAACAAGTTAAATAATCTAAAACAATTTCTGAGTTTTCTGTTGATGTTTTAACATATGTTTGTGCTTGATTTCACCAAATACTCCTGAGTTCAACTCCACAATGAGTCTGAGAATTGTGTCTGGCTCATATGTTTGGATATTTGAACTAGAAATGTTTTCAGAGATCAGCAAAGGGAGATGGAGTTGCCAAGCCAGTTGTTCTAAAGTCAAACCATAAAGGCAAAGAAAACAGAGAAGGATTTAAATCCAAACTCTGTATTTACCTTTTTTACTCCTTTTGGAGTTATGTTTTGTGACTATCATAAGATGAAATAACTTTAAAATTAGCCAATAAACTTAGCAGTATCCTGTTTTTCTCTTAGAAATAGGGATGAGGTTTCTGCAACTCAGGAAAAACTGTAATGTCATCTGTTGTTCCTTTAATTTTGCTTATTTTAATTTATTTCTAAGAGAAACCACACAGTCTCCTCTTTAACCCATCTTCCTGATTTAAAATAAATCGTTCAGAGCTGCAATGGTGCTTCACCCAGTCTCCATATTCCATTGGATATGGAATCTTAAATAGTCTCAAAGAAATTTGTCATATAGACATAGGGATGCTCTTTGTAAGATATTTTTTGAGTAAAGCTAATAGAAAAAAATTAATGGAAATAATGAGGAATCTGAAGATTTTCTAATAACAGGAAAGGTCAGTAAATTAGTAATTGTCTCTGAAATATAATCATAATACCACCTAGTGACTAAATTGGCTTATTAAAATAAGCTCAGGAGTGACCATTAAAACATTTTTTATGCATTATGAATTAAGTATCTTTTTTTTTTATTTAGAAGAAATTCACATTTAGGAAAATTAGGAAAGTGCAGTGTATTCAAAGATAATAATAATCACATAATTTCTCAGATATCGGGGCGGGGAAAGTAAGCTAAGGTGATGCTCTTCATTTCCTTGGTACTAAAATACAACTGATTTTGAAGTTAAAGTGATGCCAGACAGCAACACTTCACAGTCACTTGGGACTGAAAATACCCAGCTGCCCATGCAGGATTGCTGTAGGGAGGCAGAATATTGGGTAGTCAGAGTGAAAACAGCACTGGAGAAAGGACCATGGTAAATGTAGCTTCATTCTCACAAGATATCTATTTTTCCCTGAAAAGTTAATGTTTCTTTAAAAGTTGATACTCCCCACCTAGGCTAACAATCCTTCAGATCACTTTAAGGTATTTGTTTCCCAAACACCTTCTGAAGGATCTTGTGCCACTTTCTCCTTCCTGACCACCACGTCTCTTAGCCTGGATCTTGATTCCTGCTGAACAACAGGATTTTGATGACTGCAGCTTCCTCCAACCCCACCACATCTATGTACACAGAGGAATATTGTACTCCTTGCTTTTATCCTTTGGGCTTGTTTTCAGGGAGGAGTTACCTGGAACTGGTTTGTTGCATCTTCATGCAATGTTTAACTATGGAGGAAGCACAGTGCTCTCCTCAGTGACTTGTTTGTCAATCAGTGCACTGAGCCTGGTGCTCTGGGCCATGTCTCAATATCAACACCAATCAACAGCAATATCTGAGCAATATCTCAATATCCACAGCTTTTTCTGCTCCATATTCTGTTTGCAGGGATGTGGGTGCTGGGGGGTGGTTACAGCAGGAGAAGGAAGAACAATTAAGTCAATTTGAGGAGATACATTTGCAGTTACAATCAGTTGTTTTAAAGTGCACCCCAGTCATGCTGGCATCCCAGGGGAGCTGCTTTGCCTTGCATTGTGCACCCCAAAAAAACAAGGCTCTTTATCTCAAGTTCTTTTTTTTTTTTTTTTTTTTAATGGCATCTACAATTCAGCACAAAGCACCCTACAAAATTAATAGCATTCTGCAGTAATGGTTCTCAACCCAAGGGGTTCAGACAGCCCTGCATGCCCATAGCACCTTAAAGTCTCCATGCTGTTCAAATTGTCCCAGGAGCCTAATTTGATCTACTCAGTTCATAAACCTCATCTTAACCCAGAACTGCTGAATAAAGGAAACTGGTAGTTTTAACATTGCTTTTCCTCTCTCTGTGGCTGCAGTGGAACATCTTTGCTTTGTAATATAGTTGAATTTTGCAGCCATCTGCCCCACCTTGTGCTGAGTTTAACAGTGGGAAGATGAAGAGAGCTGGTGGTAGAAATAGGGGAACAGCCTTGGTAAAAAGCTTAAGGGGGATTTGTGAGCAACAAGTGTGCCTCCTGCTTTTAGGATTTGTTACTGCAAGGACATAAAACTCCCACCATTAGGTTTATGGTATTTTGATGCTCTAGTGAGTGACTTGGGAATAAGAGGATTAAAAGACAACAGGCAGTAGCAGACTTGTAGCTTTTAACTCTTCCCAAAATGGTAATGAAGAGCTGGATACAGAAAAATGGGATTTAAATTCTTCCTTGTGCAGTTTTTGAGATAATGCCACTCATTATATTTATTAATAGATCTACTTCTGTTGTATAGATTTTTACTTAGGGATTTGGTAACTCTATAAATCAACTTTAGTACATAATTTTTTACTGTCTGCAGACAGAGGCTGTGATCCAGGCCACAGGTACCACAGGAACTGGCCAGGGCTTCCAGCAGGGAGGCAGCAGGAGCAGGTAGGAAACAGACACACATTTAGTTCATTGCTAACAGGACACAATAAAAGTTGATAATGCCTCTTGCTATGACCTGGTGAAGGGAAGTTTTAACACAGTTCCTCTTGTTTTCAGTGACCTTTCCTTTCCTTTCCTTTCCTTTCCTTTCCTTTCCTTTCCTTTCCTTTCCTTTCCTTTCCTTTCCTTTCCTTTCCTTTCCTTTCCTTTCCTTTCCTTTCCTTTTCCTTTCTTTCCTTTCCTTTCCTTTTCCTTCCTTTCCTTTCCTTTCCTTTCCCTCTCCCCTCCTCTCCTCTCCTCTCTCTCCTCTCCCTCTCCTCCTCTCCTTCCTCTCCTCTCCTCTCCTCCCTCTCCTCTCCTCTCCTCTCCTCTCCTCCCTCCCTCCTCCTCTCTCTCCTCCTTCTCCCTCTCCTCTCCTCTCCTCTTCTCCTCCTTCCTCTCCCTCTCTCTCTTCCTCTCCTCTCCTCTCCTCTCCTTCCCCTCCTCACTCTCCTCTCCTCTCCTCTCTCGCCTCTCCTCTCCTCTCCTCTCCTTCCTCCTTCCCTCTCCTCTCCTCTCCTCTCCTCTCTCCTCTCCTCTCCTCTCCTCTCCTCTCCTCTCCTCTCCTCTCCTCTCCTCTCCTCTCCTCTCCTCCTCTCCTCTCCTCTCCTCTCCTCTCCTCTCCTCTCCTCTCCTCTCCTCTCCTCTCCTCTCCTCTCCTCGTCCTCTCCTCTCCTCTCCTCTCCTCTCCTCTCCTCTCCTCTCCTCTCCTCTCCTCCTCCTCTCCTCTCCTCCTCTCCTCTCCTCTCCTCTCCTCTCCTCTCCTCTCCTCTCCTCTCCTCTCTTTCCCCAAAAGCTTTTCTGCTTTGCCACACTGCTTTTTTTTTTTTTTTTTTTTACTGACTCTCAGATGTGCTTTCACTCTTTGTGAAAGAAAGGTACCTGTGAGGTAAGGACTGGTTGTGTAGGTCTCCAAAGAAATTAATTAGACCTGGGGCATCTAGTGCACACAGAGGCACCTAAAACCCACCAGTTTTAAAGGGATGTGACACTTGGTTGTATGAACTCTGTTCTACAGGGGTCTAAAATGAGCTTCTGGCTGTATAACAGCCTTTGAGGAGAAACAAGAAAATTAGTCCATATGAGCTCAGAATTGCTGTGAGTGCATAAATGCCCTAATTTGAGATACAAAATCTGTATAATAATCATCAAAATAGAGTAAAAATATGTTTTTTGGTTGCCTAGAACAAAGAGATGGTAAATGGTGTTTCCTGTGTTCCGGGGGGATTGCTCACACAAAAATAATACACCAAAAGTCAGGCAGGGATTAAAAGAACTTTAAGCATGGCAGAGCATCCCCAGCTCTCTGTGAATAAACTGGTAGTTTCAACATAGTTCCTGGGACACTCTTGTCATACCATAAAAATTAATGGAATTTATACTAGTTGCATTTCAGCTGTCAGAAATCCAGGTATAGATCTGAATTAATATTGATGAAGCTAGACATAAGAGTTATACTACTGAAAATAACCTTTTACCCAATATTTTTTAGAACATCAGAAAAAGCTCATGAATCAAAGAAAGACTTTAAATTTCAAAACACAATGTTACTTCAAAAATAGAGCCCAGGCAATTCTCTCTCTGCTGTGTTCTCTGAATGAGAATTCCCTACATTTGCAGGCTGCCCATCTGCAGGGTAAGATGCAGCACAAGCACACAGCTCATTTCTCATGTTCTTACCCAGTATCAGAAATATCATGGTCAGCACTGGCTTTGCTGGTGCACACAGGTCTGTGAATGACAATTCAGGAAGCCAGAAAATCCTCAGTGAAGCAGACAGCTGGAGAGCTTGTCACAGAAAAATTACATTAAAAGATTCCAATTCACCAAGTCTTTTTTCCCCCATATGCTTCAACATCTGGAACACAGGAGAGCTTTCTACATGTATGTATGTAGCCAGACAAGATGTTGTACTGACTTCTACCTCCTAGAAATTGGTACATCATTTGTTGTTTTTAGATGCCCAAGGGACACACTACAGTCAGGAGCTGACAGGTACCGAGGATCTGAAAAGATTTATAAAGAAGAGTTTGAAAAATGCTTGAAAAGTATGAACAAAGAATGAATAATATATAATAAACTGATTCTATTCTGATTTGCATTTGTATACATCAGAGGTAATTTATGGCAATCATAGCAGAATTCTAGATTTGCATTTTGACTAAGTTTGATTAATGCAGCAGACACTGAACCTGCTATAAAGTTCTAAACCTTCCTTTTACAAGTTATTAAAAAAACAAAAATTCTATGTATTATTCACCAACAGAGGCTAATGCTGTTACCTTTCACAGGTTTTAAAATTAATTTTCCAATAAAAAGTACTGATTCACAGAGAATTACTAATAAAATTGAAAATACAGCACAGTGTTATTTTTTTATTTATAATTTTCTTTTATGGTGCCAGCACTGCTCTTCACAAAAAAGTGTTCTTGTCTGATAAAAGATTCCACAACTAAATTCATTCATAAAATTAAGATTAAACAATTTTCTTGTTCTTCTACTTTCTGGAGGGGTCATGGCAGCACTAATGAAAGGTTAAATAGACTGAGGAATGATTGGTAGAATATCTGTGGGAGACCTCAGAAACGTGTAGCTTATAGAAAAAGCATTATAGCACCTACCTCATCATCTGTCATATCAGGTGAAAAAAATCTTCCTTCAATTCCCCAGGCATTTCAAAGATAATTACTCTAAATACAATGGGTGAAGAATCTTATTAGTTACGAATCAAGTGTTCAAGCTCTTTTTTTATCTCTCCTTCTGTTTTATAATATTTGGCTGGGTTTTCACCATCACTTTTTAAAATATACAATTTTGTTGAATCCTGTATTGAAATTATAGTTGTACCTGAAGGCACAGGAGCATGTGAGCCATGCAGAGCCCTGGGTCAGTTTGCTGTGCAGGGGTAGGACAGCAGGCAAGGAGCTTCTTCTGCCAGAGGCTGGTCCAGCCCCAATCTGCATCCTCTGCTGCAAGATCAGTGCTAGGACTCCCTGAGCACACAGTGGAAAGCAAAAATCTTTGATGTGTCCTTGTATTTGGTAAGGACAGATATAAGGACACATTGCAGACTTGTGCAGACATGAATTGAGGGAGGACATGCTGTGTTTTGTGAAAATATTTCAGCAGATAGGGAGTCATCCTGTGAGAATTGGAGCCTGGGCATGTTGACTGTGTGCAGATTACAGTTAGCTTAGTAGTGAGATGTCTGCATCTGAAGGAAAAGAATAACTCATGATTGCCATCTCTTTGCAAAGCTGAGTTAAAGGTTAATACCAAAACTATAAATTTTGCTGGTTTTGCTGTGGGTGTGAATCTAAGAAAACCTGCTTTGTGTTAATGGAAAATCCCATGACAGACTAACAGAAGACTGGAGGAGATTGATTTCTTGCAGAAAAAATGTCTATCAGAGAACCAAACTAAAGCATGAGGTTTGCTCATGAAGAAGGGATCCTTGTCTATGTTGGCATGGAGCTGGTGAGATGTGAGTACACAGAAGGAACACAAGAAATGCTCATCAGTCCTGGGAACCTGGAATTGCATTAGCAGTATTTCCACTGCTAGTGTATATAGTGATTTGTTGTTTAAATGGTTTTTCTGGCCAGTATTCATATCTCCCAAATGGGAGAATGCCAAAAAGTGCTTAAATTCAGGTGAACAGAGTGCATAGCTGGGGTTCAATAGTTTCTCAGCAGTTTTGACATTTCTTCCCAAAAGAGACAGCTGGCAGGAGTGAGGACTGAAATCTCAGAAAGGAAACATGTCCAGATAACTCCATATCCTAAACAGTCTCTTTGTTGGTTCTCTGCAGTGTGTTCAGACTCCAGCCTGAGTGCATATCTTCCAGTCCTAAATTCTGTTACACCTGAGATTTTCATCAGGTTAAAGAAAACCCAATGCTTCTCTTGCTCAGAGCAATTGTTGGCCCAAACTTTTATGAGAGACTGACTGATGATGATTCTTTTCTCTGTTGGTAGGAAAGTCATTATAGTGATAGTCATTATAGTGGCATTAAGCCACTATCAACTTTTAGGTCAATTTGTGAGGAAAGACACACAAAATCAGTCAAAAAAGACAGCTGAGCAACTTGAAATCACTGATGCCACATCAAAATCCTTCAAGCTCAGATGTCAGGCAAAATAGTCACATTGGAAGGCAGCATGCCTTAGCAGTCATACTAGTGGCAAAGAATTCAAGAAAAATCATATTTAAAAATAGGAAATATATTTGTAGCAAGAAATAGAAATGTAGCAAATTATGAAAAAGTGGAAGTCATACAGTGATACAAGAGTGAGAGTTTTAAACTCCAGTGCAGTCTTAGTGCTAACATATTGCTGAAGAGCTGGAGCTATTCAAAATGTAGACTAAATGTCTAGAAGAGATTCTGATTCTCAGTAAATATACCTTTAATGAACATGAAGAGATGAGAAATCAAAATCAGCAGCCAGCAGCCTGTCTCCATCAGCATGAGGTGCACATTTGTGGGTTCCAGGACACAGACACTCCCCCAGAGCTGTTAACACACAGTGGCCAGTGACAGGACAAGGGGCCATGCAAGGCAGCCCTTGGAAAAGCCTTCAGCAAGCAGGAGGCATTAGCCCTTGGAAAAGCCTTCAGGAGGCATTAGCAAGGCAGTCACAGCTCTGTGGGGCACTTGGACACTGCAGCAAATGGCAGGAGGAGAAGAGACTGTCCCTGACCCGTTCACTTGCATTGGCAGGGAGTTACTGAGGCTAAGGGAACAATCATTACAAGTGACCACATCCTTAGGTCAAAATAGCTGATTTCTTGATGAACTCAAGCAAACAGAACCTTCTACTAAAACTTTGAAGTCTCTGGCACTTGCAGCTAATCAAACCTACCTAATAACATCTGCATCATTTGTGTTATTATTTTTGACAGAGAGCAGAATTTGTCAGAAATCTTGAATGCTTTAATGTATACAGGAGACTAGCAGGGAAGGGTTCAGTGTGCCCCAGTTTACTTGCTATGAATATTTCAAAGTGCATTTCTCCTCATGGCTTTGAGACAGCAGCAATCTCTAGGAAAAATACACAATATTGCCTTCCCCTTTCACTGTTTTGAAAGTTGGAGAAACAAGGGGGTGATGCAGAGGCAAGATCTACATTCAGCAGGATGGATGTTACACTCTTGCCAACGGTTTGGACACCTGGTCCCAGGTTACAGAGAGAACACACAGTCTGTAATCACAAAAGAGAGCATTTTCTTTGAATTTGAGTGCCCTTCATCTCTGTTATCCAACATGTTTTCAGTTTCTTCATTAGATGTACATAAAGCTATTAGTGAAAGGCTCGGTTGCTTTTAAAAGCTTTGCTAAGTAATTCTGCTTTGGAAAAAAATAACCTGTGAAGTAAATAAATAAATAAACCTGACAAACGTGTTTTTTCATAACTCTGCAGAACTGCACATCACCTGCTGGCACTTCTGAATTCAGTGTGCTGCACATCTAATTGTTTTTGCTCTCCTGTATTTTGCTTCCCTTTCAAAAGCTTTTCCTACTTCAATTGGTAAAACATCTTGTGGGCAATTCCTCTGCTTGCAGCCTTGCCTAGCACATTGTTTTCCTTTCATGAATATTATAAGGAAATAGAGAATGACTGTCTGGGATGATATAGGTTCTTTTGTTGCTATTACATGTGGAGAGACTTGTGTTGTAAACCAGCCACCACCTGTTTTTGTCTGAAAATGAAAAAGCAATTTCTTATTTCTTATAAAATGCATGAAACATCTAATTAATTTTGCTTGTATACACTCATTTACATAATAAATCCTTATAGAACCACATACTGAAATCTTCACCAAAATCCTCAGTAACCCATTAAGACTTTGTGTGTATTTAATAGTAGTATTTTCATTATTTGGAAAGGGAGGGGGTGCATAGTGTCACACTGTTATGCTAAAGCCAAGAAATCCTGCAAAGTCCTTCACATCAGTTTTGGAGTGACAGCTCCTTTGCAGCACTGAGCCCTCTCAGGCCAGCTCCTCTCAAATCTCACATCTTGAGCGTTGGTACCATGGGCTGGGCAGTATTGTTTCCAGCATTTATGGATGTATTTCTCCCAGAGGATTTGGAGTTTGACACACCTTGGCCTGTAGAGACTAAGAGGGTGCACTCCACCTCCAGCTCTGCAAAACCAGTGGGATCTGCTGTAGAAGGTTTAAAGGCTTGTTGTTCAATTTTGGAGTCTGGAGTTTTCACTCTTCACTCTTTCATTCTCAATCTCTCAACAGTGCCCAAATCATGTTTAAAAAATGTTGCTACCCTTCTGCTCCATCCAGATACTGCAAACTCTTTCTATACTGTTTCAGCAAAGTATTTGTCATATTAAGAGCTATAAGACATTTGTGCCTCAAACACCATTCTGCATTGAATGAGAAGGTATCAACAATTTAGTTAACAATCAGTCACAAGCACAGGAAAAAATATGGGAGAAAAGCAGTGTGGCACTCAAGGCTGAGCACAGATAGATGGAGTTTAATCATCTCTGGAGCCTCTCTGGGGACTGTGAAGGATTTTAGAGAAGGCCATATGTGACTGTTAAATTGGCTTCAACAAATCAAAATTATCTGTAACAGAATTTGATTTTTAAATCTATTTTTTAATCCAAAGCACTCAAATTTCAAATAAAACAAGTGGAAAATGAACTGTCATATTTAGGATAGAAAGCTGTTTTTAAATAGAAAATAACTGCTTCCTACATGTTTTTTCTGAAACTGTTACTCTCCAATTAAAAAGATTGTCAATAACGAAACATAATCTAACAGTTGTGCCAAATTCTCTTGTTCATTTAAATTCTGAGGTGGTGCAATGCTGTGCTGACCAGGTCTGAGCCTCAAGCCTCTTCAAAAAAACCACTTCACAAGGAAAGATGAGTTTGTTTCATGTCAAGTGACTAGATTTCATCAATTCCTTCTCCTTGGGGATAAAAGGCCCTGTGGTTTTTAGCTTTTTTATCTCCAGTGGCTAATTCTCTGAGTTCACCCTGCTCTGTCTCCCTCTGTGAGTTTCCAGTCTCAGTGTTCACTGCAGTGAATGAGGAGGGGCTGAGGGAGCTTGGGGGGCTCAGGGGAGATCTTTTCACTCTCTACAACCACCTGAGAGGTGGGGTCCATCTCTTTCCCAAATAACAAGTGATAGGGTGAGAGGAAATAACCTATATTTGCACCAGGAGAGGTTCAGATGACACATTCAGGAAAAGATTCTCCACTCAAAGGGTTGTCAGGATTTGAACAGGCTGTGCAGGCAAGTGGTGGGGTTACCAACCCTGAAAGTGCAAAAATCTCATGTACATGTGGCACTTAGGGACATGGTTCAGTTGTGGACTTGGCAGAGTTAATGGGTGGATTCAGTGATCTCAGAGGTCTTTTCCAACATAAACAATTCTATGATTCCACCCTAAATTAATTCCAGCAAGGTAACCAGTCAATTATGTATTTCTAACCAAACACTTGTGCAATTTTAAAGGAGTATTTTTCCCAGGGTGGTCATAATTTGCAAAGATAGTTAGCACTAGGCAATTACCATTTTGAAGAATAGATGCTGACACCATTAAAAGTGGGTACTTAGGACATATAGCAGCAGTGTCACATTCATCACAGCATCTAAGGAACAGGATGCTTAAATGAAGTGAGAAGGCTGTTAATGCAGAAATATTTTAAAACTGCCATCAGATCTCTTGTAGTCAATACTAGTACTTTACATAAAAATTGCCTGCACTGATGATAAGGTAACTTGTCTGAGCTCAAATCATTGGAGAACAATCAAATATGATAAATGATTGCCAGCTGCTGCCATTTTCAAAGTAGAGACAAAGGGCTGAGACAATACAGCTAAGAAAATTCACAGGAACTTGAGAGGAGCAACCCCTTCAAGTATTGTGTCGTCCCTGACACTCAGTCAGTGTAAATGATACCTGATTTTTATAGGCAGTAACAGGTTTATTTTCAATACATCCAAAACCTTCTCTCTATATTTAGTAGACACCATTTATATTGAAAAGCAGCATTATGTATCTAATTTTTCCATAATTATTATTAAGAATACTCATTATAGAGACTGCCATAAAATGTTATCAGACTACCTGTAGTGAGCAACTGCAGTTGTTGGTGTGTTCATGGTCAAGGGTGCAGAGCACTGTTACAAAAAAATGCCTGACTGAACTTCAAATTCAGTGTATCATCAAAGCAGATACATAAACCAAAGGATAATTTTTATTTTATAATAAAAATTAGTTATAAATATTGTATGCTTTTATATTCAGAAAATTTCCATGAGCTTACATGCATCAGAGCAAAAATATACCTATTTTTTTTTTGAGAAGAAAGGAAACACCTGTTTGGGGACCAATTAAGAATTTCATAGAACTATCAGTCCTAATTACTAAATAGCTACAGGATTCTCATTTAAGCAAAATCAACCATACTTGAAAACTAAACTTGGAATGTAAATGATGCAATCATTCATAATTCATTCTGCCAAGCACACAAAAGCAGAGCCTGCAGTAGGCTGTTTTTAAATCTTTTGTGCAGATTAATACAGCCAATACTAGATTTTTAAAAAGCTGCTAAGGAGAAACAGATCTTCTAAGCATACTGTATTTTTATCCAGCATTTTATTACCAATCTGAAAGTTGAATACATCTGCTTTAGAAGAAAGACTTAGCAGAAGAGGTAAAGTTGTAAGCAGTCTCTGTTTGAGAAGAATAATCTACATTTCCTGCTGAACAGAAATATTAGCTGCTTGTTAGGAATGTTGTATGGTCATTTGCAAGACTCATACTTGCTTGTAACTGTTCAGTTAAATCTTCAATCTGGCAGTAGATAATGTCTACTGCCCATACATTAGTGGAATCAATGGTCCAAGGCAATCCAAGGATAATTTCTCAGGCAGCTAACTGAGGGCAGGACCTCCAGATCTCGAGTACAGCTACAGCTCTCCTGGGGATGAAGAGAAGACTTTGAAATATCAATCCTTGATTTGCAGGTCTCAGCCCTTTTGCAGGCTAGAACAACCACACAAATTATTTGTCCAACCTCAGGTTGCTGTTGCCCTTATCAATGGAAACTCACTAGAACAGATGAATATCAGCTCATCTTAAATGGCATTTTTATGGGAAATCACTTTCTGCTCACAGGTAAGTACCACCCTATGCACACATAAATATTATCCCCACAGGAAGTTAGTTAGTACAACACATTCCAAAGCAACAATTTATAGTTGTTTAGACAATAACAATAATCATAAATAAAACATATAGGTTTATAGTGTTGTTCACTTATCAAAGTGCAAATTTTAGCTGAAGCTCAGAAGTTCACTCTATGGTGTTTCTGGGTACCTGTAGTAAATACTTTGTAAGGTACTATCAATACAATTAGTAGCTTGGGAGAGAATTTGCAGAAAAAATTATATTTATAAAATTTAGCTTGCAATTGCTTGAACCAATTGTGAGATCCTCTTTGCCATCACTTATTCTTTATCAATTATTGTGGACAGAAAAACTGAGCCAACTTGTTGATCACAAATTCTTTGCTGATGGTTTAAATATACAAAAATATAATGTATTCCTGTACATATAATAATTTTATATTCCATCTCTATGATCTGCCACTTTAGAAAAAATTATTAAATGCCCTGTGTCTTAACCTTTCTTTGACAAAAAATGCTACATTCCTTCAAAATCACTTTCCAGAGCCATTCCTAGCAATCGAACACAATACAATATAACCTCTCCCTAATTTGTGTCTTACTCTACAGGATATACAGTTTCAGGAAGCCAATAAAATTCCTGTGAATTCTGCACTGTCCAGCCAGGAGTCGATCGGATCCATGCTGGGCTGGCAGTCTCAGTGATCCATATGAGTACAGCACTCTCAGGGAGGGCTGGGTACACATCCTGAAAAACCTCTTTGCCATTAAAGCTGATTTAGGACCTTCTGTTAACCCTTGTTTACTCCTGATTGTTCAGCTTCAGTCTGGTAATATCTTGTGTTGCTTCCCTCTTTTATTTGAGCTGGTAAATCATATTAAATGGGGCTTTTTGCAGATGGTCACTGTGTGAGTGCATCTTTGGTTGAAGACAGATGGTAAGATAGGAAGTCTGAAATTGCAGCAAACCATGGATTCTTGTCCCTCCTGTCATACTGAATACCTGTATATTCACTCAGGCTTTTACTTGATTTGGGGTTTGTGAAGAGTTGAATTCCCTAGAGAGTGTGCTGAGATTTTTAATTTAACGCTCATTACTTCAACAAACACAATGCATTTGCATTTGCAGGGCAGGAAAAGAAATGTTTAAATGGAACTTAATCCCATATTTTGAACATTTGCAATTTATTTGCACTCTCTTACTGTTTATTTTGGATTTCATTAAAGAATGATGGCATAAAAAAAATAGGAAGCCACAATATTCTTTCATAATTTGAAAATATAACATTACAGGTAATCGAATATAATTGTTCAGAGATTTAAGGAAGTGTTCCCACAGACAATAAATTATCTAACAAGAAAGAAAACCCTATTGTCCACTTAGAAGGGTTAAAGGTGAGGAAGTGGGAATATAAGTTATGCTATGCAGTCAGATTCTTGACATAATTGCATTTGTCTTTGTGTTTTGTGTGCAAAAACCACATTAAACCATGTTCTGAGAGTAGTATTTACTTTAAAGAAATGTTTCTGCACGTGTATTAGGAAACATGAAAGAAACTATGTAAAAGTTCAAGCCTTCAGCATGTTTAACCATTTATGAGTAGTTTATGAATATTTTATTAACTATTGCTTGAAAGAACAACAAAAGTGCTGCTTGCCAACTCAGAGAAAGTAAGTGATCTTTAGTTTAATGATTTAACACATATAAGCTTTATGAAATGTGCTTGTTGCTATGGTAGACATGCATTTCTCTGGCAGAATAGATGGGAAGGTAACAGGATGCACATGGCATTCTTTGGTGTGGAGAATATAATTTCTTTTGGATCATTTTGACTCTGTCTGACTTTTTCTTCTACAGGCTTAGTTTACTGTCTTTACTCTTTTTTACTGAATAGTATTCTTTGCTCTTGGAAAAAAATGCATCCAGCAATTGAATCACCCCCTTTCTGAAAGTGAACAACCTTGTGATGCACTTTTTGCAAGTATCTGTTGCCTTTACAGTAGTTGAACTGAGATATATTTTGAAAGATTCTGGAAAAATATTGCTACTTCTGCCAGTGAGAAGTGTTTCATGAATGTAAGAGTTGTACTGAAAATTGAGCTCAAATTCCTACTATATAGAGTATTTTTACCTCTTTGTATATCAAACACTATACAACTTCTCACTAATTTCTGTTTTACTCTACAGGATATACACTTTCATGAACCACTCATAATAATAATAATAATAACTAATTGTGAAATTAGTGGCTGTTATTTTAACTATGATTGTTTTAAAATATTGGGTAAGTGTAACAGAATGTGTTGTTTGTGTGGATTCTGGAACAAATTCTCAGTAAAGGAGGCACAGCTGAAACATCAAATCATTTGTATAATTAACACTAAAATCTGATTGGAATCTAAGAGATATAATGTTGATAGGAAACTATCAGAAAGGATGACATGTAATAGGATATTTAAATGTAGAGACGACTCAGAAGAGAAGAAGCTGGGGATATAATGATGAATGTGTTAGCTAAGACATGGAATTACAAAGAATGATATTTACTACACTGAAATGGCAAGTGTAGCTAGAAAGTTCAAGAGAACTGTGTCTATTTCTTGATGCCAATAAGGAAAAGTAATGAGGGCCTAAGAAATCTGCCATTCCCACTCCAAGTATGGAGATCCTAAGAGTTTCTACTTGGAGATTAAACTGTCTGTGGGACAATCTGTTTCCTGGTTGAAGCAGAGGAGGTTTTGTTTGGTTTGGACTACTATAAAGACAAAAACACAGGCAGTGCAAAAACAAGGTCAGCTAAATTTTGCAGGAGAAAGATCACACAAAAAACAACACACAGTATAAAACAATTACAGTGCCACTGATAGAAGTCCAGGTAGGAGGGCTGGGACATAGACATGAAGATTAATTCAGTGCATCTCCAGTCGAGAGAAAGAAAATAAAAATGCCTACTGGAGATGAGTCATGAGGCAAAACTAAGGACTTCATATTCCACTGCAATAGCTGTCAAAAAGGAAAAAAAAAAAAAAAGAAAGAAAGAAAGAAAAAAAAAATAAAACGAAAAAACCTGAGAATCTCAAGGAATGAGAGGATATCTGCCATATGATGTGAATTGCTTCACAAGCTCTTGATTTAAATGCTCTGCAGGAAAAAAAAGAGCTGCTATATTTGCAATTGAGTTATTAGATCACAAACCAATTCAATTTCAGCTGAATCATGGGACCAGATGCAATATGAGCCTCAGAAATATTGATAATATTACAAATATTACACTAGAGAAATGTAGCTGAGAGCTGGTGATACTCAGTATATGTACTGTGAGTCCTGTAAGCAAAAATAAGCTGTTAATAAGAAATCTGTGAAACAAGCAACATTATCTCGCAGTGTCTGTAACAGCTGACAGGCAGAAATACCTTGCTGAGCAACAGTGTAGCATAAAGAGCAATTTGCCCAACAAGTGCCATCAAAAGTACTTCAAACTGAAATAGGGTGGACAGCAGCATTGATAGGGATCTTCCCCTTCCAGCAGCCCTAGGAAAACAATTGAAAAAACCCAGGCATATCTCCAAAGGGGTTGTTACATGTCAGAGCAGCACAGTGTGGATCTGCCTCCAAACAGTGCTGACAAGGTCTTTGGGTAAACTAGGCATTGGCATTGGCTCAGAAACTCCTAATAGTGAAGAACAACATTTCTCACAAACAGCCTCTGAGGGTTCCTGCCTGCTTTGCCAACACTCAGGAGTGATTTTATTGTGTTAAATTATACAAGCTCTCCTGTCACTGACAAAGTCTTCTTCATCCTGTGGTAAGAACCTCCAAAGCCAGGTAACTATGGACACTTGCAGGAAGCATTCTAGTTTCCACTGAACTTGGTGTAAACTGAAGGAGGCATTAAGATCAGAGCAGAGAATAGCTTTTATTTTAGGAAATTGGAAGGGCAAGGAAAAAGTAATGCAGTACTGTGACATCAAATTACAATGACTGCTAAGTAAGAAAAGGAGACCACAAGGCAGAATGGAAAATTTCTTTGCCATCCAAACCTTAAGAAAGCTTCCAGAAGAACCCCTTGGGCTTAGCTCCCTTTCTTGTTATTGATTCACATCCCCATTCCCATATCTGAGACCAGTGTCCTCCACCAGGCTGCAAAAGTTCCTCCTGCCTCTCTCACTGGAGCACTGTTTGAGTCCATGTGGAAATAAATGTTGGCTGAGAATGAGCATGAGCAGCACTTTAGTCTCCTGGTCCTCACCTGAGAGGAGACTCTGATCTAATTCCTGCTTTAGTTAATGTTATTTGTACTTATTGAAAAAGTATTGGCAGGAAAATAATCTTCTTTTCTCTTTCCTTGCACCCCCGAATAACAATTTAGTAGATGACAATGAAAGTTCAAATTCGCTCAGGGAAAGAACAGAACAAGACCTGAATCTCCTTCATGATTCAAAATTTACCTAGCATTTAAGATACTAGAAAATGGAAGATTAATGAACATGACACATTTATGAATCTTTTCCTGAAAAGACACCAAAAAATTATCCACCAAAGATTATCCAAATCTGTTAAGTATTTGAGGGGAATAAATGAAACTGCAATTCATCTTTGTTGAATTTAGTGCATGGGAAAAAAAAATTCACCCACCATTTATCTACAATTTGGTTTAAAGGGAGCTAAGCATAAATTCCAGTCAATTTAATAACCCATTTTGTAAGACAGACACATGCTCAGAACTTGAAGCAGACATTGTCAAGAAGAAGCACGAGAGAGGGAGCATTCTCTTTTCCAGTAATGAATGTTCAACTGAGATCATGTGTGGGACAGAAAGGGAAGTGCAGAGTACAGTGACTGACAGTGAATAGAGATTTCTGCCCCATGTGGTCACAGTGTAAATGTACAAAGGAGACTGTAGGGTACAAATACACAGGCTGACCTGGCTCCAGGACGTTCACACAAGTATTGTAATGAGAAAACTGAAAGGTGCTACTGTCTGCCAAAGCGCCCTGTTCAGAAGCGTTGCATTGCAGTGAAACGCGAGGGTTTCCTGCCAAACGGGCATTTCAGAAATCTGAGCGCTGTGCCCTCAATGCCTTCTGCAGAGTCAGTGGGAAAGGCGGCCAAGAGCTGGGTGGTGATGGCAGGACGGGCAGAAAGGGAGCCCTGTGGCAGTGCTGGACCGTCACAACACACAGAGTTTGTACCAGGCTGCTCCGGAGCCGCTGTGCTCCCAACAGGATTGTCCCGTCTCCAACGCCGGCACACCGGGCCGTTCTGTGGCTGTGCTCCTCCACAGGGCAGGGCGCACCGTGAGGGGGAAATGTCATGGATCGAGATCCCTTCCCAGTTACCGCCACAGGCAAAACTTCATTTGGGAAAAATTAATTTAATTTATTGCCAATTTAAAATAGAGTCGGAAACAAAAAGTACTCTGTCGTGCCCCCTTCCCTCCCCGCCTTTGCCCTCGGCAGAGCCTTCACTGCCTCACCCTGATCCTTGTACCTGCTCCTGCCCTGAGCTTCTGTGAGGGCTCAGCCCTGCCCGGGGGGGAGGCACTGGGACCAGCCGGGACGGGCCGGGTCCGGCCGGGATTGACCGAGTCCAGCCGGGATTGACCGAGTCCAGCCGGGATTGACTGAGTCCAGCCGGGATTGACCGAGTCCAGCCGGGATTGACTGAGTCCAGCCGGGACAGCCCCGCTCGGCTCACGGGCCGCCCCGCACCTGGAGAGGGACCCCCGGGCCGGAGCAAGGCAGCCGGACAAGGTAAGCACAGCCGGGGCAGGGCCGAGAGGTGCCAGGGCTCCTTCCCAGCCGAGCACTACCACCAGATCAGTCCTTCTGGCTGGGTCTGGTTCATGGTCACAGCGACAAATAATGGCCGACTCCCAAAACCAAAGAACAGTGACCCTGAGTGCTTCAGCTCGTTCGGAAAAGTAGGAGGAAATGGGGTTTGGGAACCTGAAAAATGTCCCCAATAATTAAAGCAGCAAAAATACTAAGGGCAAATCCCCGCCACGAGGAATGGCCCAGTGTCTGACTGTCGCAGCACACGGGTTTTCACGGCACAGGGAGAACCGGCTCACAAGGGCTGCGGGACACGCTGTCCCTCAGGTGGGCTCCGGGCCGGCGGGCAGGGCTCAGCAGAAGAACAAATGACAAAGGCTGTGGCACTGAACTGCACCTGCCACCGACAGAAAAGGAAGGAAGGAGAATTTCAGAGAAGGTATCAAAGTCAGCTCTCTTGCTTATGGCTGTAAGGCAAGCTGCTGTTGCAGAATCTGAAAAACAAAATCTGCACTACAGGACCCTGAGCAAAAAAAAAAAACCCAAAAATGCAGTATATAATACTGCATTCATCCACGCACAAGTATTGCTTTCCCCTGTAACAAACCTATTGCTTATTTGTATAGGAACCTGTACCTGGAGAAGAGTGTGATGTTTTCCTTAATGGATTTCCTTCAAGTTAACTGCAACATAGTTTCTCATCTATATGCTTTAGTTTCCATTATTTTCCACAGAGAATATCTGGTTTCTGAACTCAGGTTAAGACTATCCACATTATTTTTCAGTAAAAAATGAGAGTAAAGCGTTCAGATTAGACATCAAGTTGCAACTCCACGAATGCTGGTCTTTAATAAACAATAGCAAAAAAGCCCCCAACAAAACAGAAAACAAAAACAGAAAAGAACAACAACCCTGAGGCTGAAAACAAATGAGCATAATTTTTTTCCCCCCAAACACAAAGCCAGCTCTCTCTGGTGTTGGCTGAGGGAGTGTTCTGAAAAGTTAGCGGTGCAAGATCTGCAACGACACAAACCCAAACCTTAAAGAACTATTTCCGTTTCATAAGAAAGTTAAAAACGGGGGCTTTTGTTAGAGAACTCGGAGCCCATCGGGAGCGACCCTGAGCTGTCTGCTGCAGCTGTTAACGAGGGGCGGAGGCGCTCTCCGAGCAGCGATTCCTCGCCCGCACGGGACCTGTCAGTTCCCGGGAGCCAGGTGAGCGCAGGGAACCAGCCCGTGTGCCACGGGAAACTTCGCTGGGCTCAAAGCAGGAAAAGCGGAAGAGTTGCCGTGCAGAGAAGAGTCTCTGCCTGCCACCTTTCCCCGCAGCTGAGCCCAATGACTCGCGCACTGATTGCTGAGGAGCGTTGGCAGCGCAGCCGGGCCGGGCGGGAGGTGCCGGGGCAGCTGCAGGGCTGGGCGGCCGCGCTCCCTGCGGGGTGCGGAGTGCGGGGAGCGGGCACGGCGCGGGCAGAGCGCGGGCAGGTGCGGGCGGACAATGCGGGGCGGGGGCGGGCGCAGGTGCGGGGCGGGGCGGCGGGCGGGTGCGGAGCGGGCGGGGCGGGCCGGGCTCCAGCCGCGCCGCCGAGTCCCCGCGCCGCCAGCCGCGCCCGGAGCCGCGCACTCCCCGCCGGCGCCGCCGCACCCGCGTAAGTCCGTCCCTCCGTGCTTCCCTCTCTCCGTGCCCCGGCGCCGGGACGCGGCCCGGCCGTGCTGCCCGGCGCGGAGCGCGGTGCCGGGGATGCCGGGCGGGTCTCGCCGCCCGCCCATTGTCTGCGGCGCCCCGAGCCTGGGGGCGAGGTGGGGCCGAGCTGGGCCGGGGCTGGGGTGGGGCGGCCGGGAGCCCCTGCCGGGGTGATTCGTGGGTGTTTTCGCGAGCCCTGAGCCAGGGGCTGCCGCCCGGGGTCCGTGTGTCTGTCCGCCCGGCACTCGGGGCGATTGCGAGCTCGGCGCTGCCGGGGCTGCCGTTCCCGTTAATTCTTCTCAGGTGTTTCTTCTTTCCAGTTTTGCTCCCAGCTGGAGCCTCAAACCTTTTTACTCGTTGAGTGGGGGTCGGTCGTTGAGTGAGAAAAGGTTTATTTATTTTAAATGATGTTACCTCTCCTCTGTTGTCTTGGAGGAGAAGCGGCCGTGCTGTTACAGGTCTCTCTCCGCAGCATTCATGAATCCCCTTTGCCATCATAAGCCATGTGCATCTCGAGTAATCAGTGAGATGTATGAGGCCAATGAATACCCTCTGACAGGGACTCGCCGAGCACAGGCACCTGCGAGCATCCTTTCCTCTTACGAGTCCGTGTCCTGATCACTTTGCTGCACCCACAAAGGTGTATTTCTTTAGCTGTGCAAGGTAGCAACGATTTAAAATATCTCATGTGAGAAGTGGTACAACTCATGACACCAAAGTGCTTGTGAGCATCAAGTGATGCTGGGTGCTAATATCAGTGGACTGACCGAATGTACGTGCCTGCCTTGAATGCTTTTTGTTTGATGATCCTTGGTGGACTTGCTGAGTGCATTAGTCTATTGAGGCTTAGAGTTTTCTAGTCCCCGGGAGCAACACATTCTGTGAACACCTCTGTCTAACGTGGAGTTTGATTTCAAAGGGAAGCCCACGATGTGGAGCCAGTGTTGTTATTGTAGAAACTTACCATATATTCTGCTTAAAGAAAGAAGAAACCTTATAGAAGTTTTAAAAATGAAATAAAGGGTTTTTGCAGGAATATAATGCTTGCATTATCCCTCAATATAGCCATTTACTGCTTTCTACATCAGTAGCAATTTGTTTTAATTTTCTGCTTTTATTTCGCTTTCTGTAATGATTTTATCTTGATTAAATTTCTGCCACTGTGGATGTTGGTCCCTGATCCAGTTGTTAACAGCATTTGTAACTACAATTCAGTTTATGTCCTTATCTCAAGGAAAAGAAAAAGACCCAATCTTATAGACAGCACTCCTAATAATTTCACAACTTTGGATCTGTAAGATTTTCTTTTCCCTTTATTGTTTGTTTGTGTTCTCTTTCAAATGTTAATATAGCTTGTCCCATTTCAGTCAGGTCTTGATTGAGAAGGTGATATAAAAATACACTGGCTCCCTTTAATGATCATTTTGATTACTGCCATTGTGTGTTCTCCAGTTACAGTGTGATGTGAGTTGCAAGTCTCTACATCTCCTCTTGTATTATTCCTCTTCACCAATATATTTGAGCCACTGTCTAGCCAATTTTTCACATAAATCAAATTTGGTTAAATGTGGTGCTAAAATACACAGAATTGCTATGATATTTTTCTTTCCCTAAGAAACACAAGAAAGAAATTAGGATGTGTTATAAGGAGAGGTCTAACAGAGTGGAGAACTAGAGATTTCTTTTGGAAAAGAACCCTTACCAATCTTTATTGAATTTGCTCGTCTGCATGAAGAAAAGAACTGTTGTTTTGTTATCTAGCAGCTGTAGGAAGATTGACAGCTACAAATTGCAAATCTATGAAGGATCTGCCCATGACACAATTTTTAGTTCATTTAGATTGTTATCCTCCACATCTTGTCATTTGCAAAATTATATAAACAAGACCAGTAAGTTTGTGGAGAAGATGTAAATGCAGTGAATATACTGTAAAGATTTTGAAGCTCTTTGGGATAATTAGCAGAGGCTTGCCTGAAATATGACATTACTACAGTTAATTTAATTCAAATAGGGACACACCATTAAAAACATTATATTGTAGAAAGGAATTACATACTTTAAAACATGCTAGCTTTGTCAAAAGAACATTAAGTGTAGTAGTCTTTTTGTTAAGATAAAGAGAACATCACTGATGTTGTGGTGTGCTTTGCATTTCTAAACAGAATCTAATGAATTACAAACATTCATTATGCTACAAGCAATTGCTGAAACTTCTCAGGACCCCAAAACAGAGATTTATTTATATGCTCATATTTGCATGTTTTCTGATTATGTTGTCATTGTAAAAATAGAAATAAATAAAAAAAGCTATTGTTCAGAAAGGGGTTCTCTCCTAGCTCCAGATCTTTGCTTGGTCTTTGTATGTCTTGGAAATTTATGTTTAAATACCTCAGTGTGTTCAGGTTATGGAACTTTCTGTTGGGTAGTGTGGGAAAGCTACAGGAGGGGTCTGGGAGCATTCTTTGTTGGATCCTGGAAGAGTTAAGGACATATAATCTGCAGCAGAAGGTCAGGTTTACCAAATGTCTGTGACAGAAGATAACTGAAATTTTCAAAGATCAAAAAGAGCAATGTGCTAATTTTAAGGCACATATTAGTTTTCTTTACATGTTAAAATGTGGAAAAAATATTTCTGCGGTCTGTGTATTTATCTAAATGTTTAACAACTCAGTCTTTATTAAACATGGTATTTATAAGCAGTTACTGTTTTTCTAGTGCTGCTTCCTTCTCTGTGGACTCAAGAATGAGCCATTGGAAAGGGTCTGTATTTATAGGCCCAAACCAATTTACAGCTTTTGAATGCCTCAGTTCATGGCTATACTTGGCACTGTCACTTTCCACAAATGGATGTCTTTGAAACACGTGGAGTTGAGTTTCATCCCACCTCCTCCTGGGTCCCCTGAGAGCACAGCAGAAGTGCTGCTCTCAGGGACAGGGGGAGTGGAGCCCCTCTTGTGTCCTGTTGTGCTCTGGCACTGGGGCTGCTGTGCAGGGTCGAGACAAAACTGGGTGGTTCCTTTGGGATGTGGTGGAGTGGGAGGATCACATCCTCTGCTGCTCACCAGGGAGAGGTACTGAAAATTTATTGTTGAATTCTGCTGCTCTTTACAACTGGTTTTAATTTATTTTTAAATACTGTCTCTTAAGCCTTTATCATGGGAATCAATTCCTGCCTTGGCTCTATATTTTTAAATTAACTCAAACCCAAGCAGATTCAAAATGCAGGAGACCCTTTTATACGTGAAAGTGTTAATGGCAGATGATAAAACACGGGCTGGAGAATACATACCAATTTATCTGTGATTTTCTGTGCTCTACTACAGCTGCATTGATTATTCCTGATATTCCAGGTGATTCTCCTTGAATGTATTGTGGTGAAACAAAAAATTGCAAAAGGGCACATGTGCAGGAGCTGTAGGTCATAAAGGCAGTCCTAGATTTGATCTGAAGTAAGCAAGTATTGTTGGTCTCTCAAGGAAGTGCTTAATGGTCATGTCCTTTCCAGAGAAGGAAACAGTCAGTAAGCATGGCAGGAAGTTTTAAGGGAGAAAAGTCTGTATCTCAAGTTATTGTGATATTGTGGATACTTTAATTGTGAACTAATGTAAATGATGTCTAGAAAACCAGCAAATATTCAACACAATTGTGAATCAAAGTGAGAAGGGAAAAGGAAGATGGGGTATTTTTGAAGGCTGATACTGGGCAGTGTCTCACAGCTAGAAATTAATGTTATTCAATGAGAGAACGAAGGAGGGGGTTTGGGGGAGTATTTTTTTTATTTAATTTTTTTTTTTTTGATTGTATAAAACAACTATTTCTTCCCTTGCAAGCTGAAGATCACTTGACTTTTTCATACAATTCAGATGTTTGAGACAAGCCTTTTCTGGCAAGGCAGAGTCATTGTGTTTCTCAGTGTGTTCTGCTCCTGTGGCAGGCCTGCAAATGCAGTAAGTGCTTATGCTGCTCTTAGCCAAGGGTCTGCTTCTTTAGCTTAAGTAGGAAAGATCTCCACTTGGAAGAGAAGCTTTTGAGTCCTTTCTTCCCGAGCAGGAGGAGTTCCTGTCAGTTTTGCGGTAGTACTTTTAAGCAGCTTCAATTACATATTCTTAACTTTGTTTCACTAGCGGGAGCTCCCCTTTCAGTATCTCTGACCTTTTTCAGTGAGGTTAGCTTCTGCTGAATCCACCCTGCCTGTTCTGCTAGGTTGTAATTCCCTTTACAAGGTCCACTTTTACCTTCATTTTGTGACTTCTGGTTTTGATCATATTCCTTCAGTTCTGAGAAATATTTCAAATTCCTTAATCCTTGTGTTTCCAGCTGATACACCACTTCTTTCTCTTTTAGTCTCTCCAAGGAACCCAATTCCTTGTACTCCAACTGTTTGGTTTGCTCACTAGCTCTAAGATCTCTTTTACACCTACAAATTTTTCTTCCACTTCAAAGCTAGTCATGACAATGTGATAGCACATATTTTCTGAATCCAGCTGTAGCATGTATCTGTAACTGGTATTATGTTACTAACACTGCACATGAAGTTTTCCCTGTGAACAGGGCTCATCCTGACAAGTAGTGTTATTATGAAAGCAGGTGACACATCCATGTTCTTGAAAGCAGCAGAATTTGATCCTGTGGGTGAGAGCAGAACCATTGCCCAGAATGGCTGAGGCATATGTGATCCTAATTTTCTTTGTTAAAAAGGTAACTGGCAAACTGCTGATGAATTCTCTTTGCTTCTAAACCAAAAAGAGTCGTCTTCTTGAGTCAACAGCCTTGCTCCTTTTCCTTGACAGTCTTCCAAGGCTCAGAATTTGAGATCTACTCTCTTCTACAGAGCTTTGTTTTGGTCTACAGTATGTGTTGCAAATCTCTCTGGGAGAGGCTCAAGTACAAATTTTGTTTTTTTTGTAGTTGCTCTAAAAATCAGTAGTCCTGCCCTGCATTTCTTCATGACTAATAGTGTCTTGCTAGTTCATAATGGGAAATATTATTACCATTCCAATACTGACCAAGTTTTTAAAATCTGCTTTAAGAATGCTTTAACCTCATTTGTCTGTTGGTGTGTGGTAAGGAAAAGAGTGAGTTCTGCACATGTAATGAAAATGAACAGTAGAGAGTCAGACATAGCCAAGCTGAAAATGTCAGATCATAAAGTTCAGCATCTTTGAATTGGGGTTGAGGCAAGGGAGGCCCACTTACACTTTGTCATTTCAAGCAAGTATTGCTTTTTTCACTTTCTCATAATTCAAAGAGCAGGTGAATGAACCTGTCTGAGGCTGTAAAATTAAAAAGAAAAAATGCCTTCAGAAGGAATGGAAATCAACCATTTATTTCACAAGGCAGATCAAGATGAGAATTTTCAGCTATAAATGAAAAATTACATAAACATTATTAGCATGAAAATGTGTGTTTATATTGAAAATTCTAATGCAGTAATAAGTGCCTTTTTGTTTCATAAAATAGCATAAAAAGTGAAAAATCCCAGTATGTGAATGGTAGTCAAAAAGTCAAGTATACAAATCCAATTTTTTTTTCTAAGCTAAAACTTAATGTTTTCTAGACAGTCTCCTTAGATCTCTCACCCCTGCTCTGGCAGTGAGTTAAATCTTTTTCTTCTTTGAAAATGGACAAAACACTCTTTCTCCAAACTGCTTGAGGAGAGAAGCTTTTCCTACTCATTGTCTGGATAGCTCCACCAGATGAAAAAAAATCTCAACTAAATCTGGGGAGGGTTTTTCCATGTCCCTGAATATGTAAGATAAAATGTGTTGAACACATGCTGAATTTCCAGAGAAAACAGCTGTTTAACTCTAAACTCAATGGAGAATTTCCCACACTTATAAAGTAGCAAGCTTTCCTTCTTCCATGTGAAGCATTTGTCTCTGTCATGAGGACACATTAAAAATTGTTTTGTTTTGATCAAATGTCAAGTGTTTTCACCAATACAGGAAAGCCTTCAGATTTTCCCAGGAAAACATCACTTGTCTCTGTTAAAGCATTCCTGTTTCCTCTTAGCAAATTACATGCAGCAAACTAAAGCCCTTGCTTTATCATACATCACTGATGAATAATTTATTTTAAAAGAGCAAGAAAGGGAAAGAAAAAGCCTTTATGTAAAATGTCAGTGTAATGACTTGTAATGTAACAGGGAATGTTGGGCAGCTTTGGGTGGGCACACAGCTCCTGTCCTGCCTTGGGCACACCAGGGGTAGCCTGGAATATTCTGTGTGCAGATCCCCTGACCTGCAGGGATGTGCCTGTGCTTGCAAGCCACTGAAGGAGGAGAAATAGTGTGAATTAACACAACTGGAGCACTCACTGCTACGAGGACTCCTGCATGTGGAGCAGTTTGAGATTTCCCCTGTTACACTTCTGTACAGTGTCCCTGGCAGTGACTTTGACAGGATGGAGCTGCACCCTGCAAAGCCACTCTGTGGCATGGGCTGGCATCTCCAGGTGTGTGGGTGAGGGGGAGAAATTACCTGATAATGATGGTAGAGGGATTTCCATGGCAATCCAGCCTGGGATGACTGCATTACTCACAGTGGAGATGGATGGGTGCAGAGAGTGGAAGAGATTGGAACATGTGTAGGTATTTACCAGCTTGAGAATAAGATAAAATGCACTTAAGTCTGAGAGCACTGCAGTCTGGGAAGTAACACTGCTCTGCAGCCACTCTGCCTTGTAGAAATGTTCACACACAGGCTTCAGCTCATCATCTGTGAGCATGGAATTTCTGAAGATGGGAAAGTATTTGCAAAAAGGGATTTACCTTCTTAGGCTTTCAGTTGTTTTAAACTGAAACAAAGTTTCAACTTTGGATGTGATGAGAGGAAATACATAATTTTCATGGGGCTTTCTACTTTATTGAAACTGTAAATGTAGAACTCTTCATCCTTGTGCATTATTTCAGTGTGCTCTGAGCATCTACCAGACATACTCATTGAGAAATTGTTGGAAATGTTTTCACCACTTTGCTTTCTGGCAGGCTGTTGTAATCCAGTTTGTCAAATGAATTTTCTTGATTGCCTTGCAGCATATGCAAAGTACTTAAAATTGTTGTAATTGCCTTTGAAGAGTTGGGGTGGGGGGAGAAAATAACACAAAAGAAAACAAGCAAAAATTCAACTTTCTATTATGATGCAAGTATAAAGAAAATTGTGCTGTACAAAGGCAGCACAAAAATTACAACAGGGATAATATAATGACAGCAATCAAATCCACCAGAATTCTGTATAGTGATTGGTCAGGGCTGGGGGGGGACACAGATTGCTGTGTAAAACATTCAACAAGCTAAACTTAGACTATCAAACACATTTACTGTCTGCCTTTCACTTGAACATAAATATTTGAGTTGTCAGTTCTGCAGGACTCTTCAATGTGGGGACCTTGCAAAGGTTCAGGGATGTCCCCCTGCCTCCAAATCCACTGTTCAAAACTTCTGTAATGAATTTCACTTCCTCTACAATGATATTTAATGTATTTACTATCATCTCTGTCTTTCTGCAGAATTTACAACTTACACTGACTTTGTTGCCTACACAGAAGAAGGGAGAAATGTTTTTTTTCTGCATATTATGATATTTGGGTTATAGGTAGTCTGAAGCTATTTTTTTCTTCTGTGTTAACTTACATTCTTCTTACCAAAATCAGGCTGGCAATATTTGTCAGGAGTCCATGGAGGGCAGAGGTATAAACTCTTAGCAAACAGACAGGGCTCCACAGTGAGTGAGAAAACACTTTGCAAGATTCATGGTATGAATTAAGCTGCTAGTTGATTAATTTTTGCAGCGATTTTTCCAACAGCTCAAGAAAGGCCAATGCACAGTACCATAAATCCAAAGAGCTTAGAGCTGATATTCCTGTGTCAGCCTCTCCCTTTGTATAATGTCAGCAGTCCTTGTAAATCAGGGGGTTCTGCTGTTCTGGGCAGGCTCTGGAGCTGGGCTGGAGGGACACCATGGATGCTCCTTTTGGCTGAAACCCTCCAGAGCTTTCTGGAGAAAGCACACTGTGTGGGAAAAGACCACCTCGACTTGTTGCCAGGAGATGTCACTACAGCTCAGGAGTAGCTGTTTCATCCCCTGAGACCCATTTTTAGGGTGTTTTTGGGGTGAGGCCCGGCCCTTTGTCACATGGCTGGAGGGGGAGCACTGAAACTGTGCAGATTATTAATTGGTGTATAGACAACTAAAGAGAAGATGATGGTGTATGCCGAGCATGCTGATGGTGTGTGCTGATGGTGTGTGCTGGTGGTGTGTGCTGGTGGTGTGTGCTGGTGGTGTGTGCTGGTGGTGTGTGCCGAGTGTGCTGGTGGTGTGTGCCGAGTGTGCCGGTGGTGTGTGCCGATGGTGTGTGCCGATGGTGTGTGCCGATGGTGTGTGCCGAGTGTGCCGATGGTGTGTGCCGAGGGTGTTGATGGTGTGTGTTGATGGTGTGTGCCGAGTGTGCTGATGGTGTGTGCCGAGTGTGTTGATGGTGTGTGTTGATGGTGTGTGTTGATGGTGTGTGTTGATGGTGTGTGCCGAGGGTGTTGATGGTGTGTGTTGATGGTGTGTGCCGAGGGTGTTGATGGTGTGTGCCGATGGTGTGTGCCGATGGTGTGTGCCGATGGTGTGTGCCGATGGTGTGTGCCGATGGTGTGTGCCGATGGTGTGTGTTGGTGTGTGCTGATGGTGTGTGTTGATGGTGTGTGCCGATGGTGTGTGTTGATGGTGTGTGCCGATGGTGTGTGTCGATGGTGTGTGCCGATGGTGTGTGCCGATGGTGTGTGTCGATGGTGTGTGCCGATGGTGTGTGCCGATGGTGTGTGCCGATGGTGTGTGCCGATGGTGTGTGCCGAGTGTGTTGATGGTGTGTGCCGATGGTGTGTGCCGATGGTGTGTGCCGATGGTGTGTGTTGATGGTGTATGCCGAGCATGCCGATGGTGTGTGTCGATGGTGTGTGTTGATGGTGTGTGCCGATGGTGTGTGCCGATGGTGTGTGCCGAGTGTGTTGATGGTGTGTGTTGATGGTGTGTGTTGATGGTGTGTGCCGATGGTGTGTGCCGATGGTGTGTGCCGATGGTGTGTGCCGATGGTGTGTGCCGAGTGTGTTGATGGTGTGTGCCGATGGTGTGTGCCGATGGTGTGTGCCGATGGTGTGTGCCGATGGTGTGTGTTGATGGTGTGTGCCGATGGTGTGTGCCGATGGTGTGTGCCGAGTGTGCCGATGGTGTGTGCCGAGTGTGTTGCTCCCCAAAAAGGTCCTTTCTGCATCCACAGTGAATGTGCACGTGCTGTGGGAATTTGCCTTTGGGAATTTGTGAGCTCATGGGGGTGCCTGGGAGCTGTTTGTGCTGTCTTGGTCCCATTCCCCTCTCTGGGTGTGGCAGGATCTCAGCAGCCACTGATCAAATGTACCCTGCTGGAATGTGCATGGCAAGGTACCTGGTGAAAACATCAGCCTGAAAGAAGCTGAGCCATGAGTAGGTTTGGGAATCATATCCTTGAATGCTACTGATAGCAATCTTTCAAAACAATTTAAATAATTTATTTTAATGCATGAGGAGCTTTTTATTCTCAATCAGTTTTGCACAGCATATTATATGTATTTTATACAGCCTGCTAATGAGCTGAAGACTTGTTAATTATATGTGTGTGGAATGGCATAGCTGCTGAATTATGCACATTATTTTCCTTTACAAGGAAGCCTTCCCCTTAACTGTGTCTGTACTGGTTGAAAAGCACCTCTGGCTGCTGATACAAACTCCTGTCACTTCATTACTGCTAATCTTTGGGTTTTGGTGATGTGAAGGATTAGTGTGAAAGGTGGAAGAGTTGGTTAGGCAACAAAACAATATATTGTTTAACAGCAGCTTCCTGTGCTTCATAAAACAGCTGTTGTGAATTTTTTATTCCCTGAAATATAAGAAAAAAGTTTGATAGAGGAGTACAAAATCTGAAATGGCTTGCTTAGTTTTCTTTCATCATCTGTCTGGTCTGTAATTCATTGCAGTTTTCCTATTCAATATTGTCCTCTTGATATGGAAAACCAAAAAACTCCAGAAAAAAAACCTCAACAACAAAAACTGAAATTATATCTGATATTTACAGCAAAATATTTTATAAGACCAGATCAGTGTTGTGAGAATTGGAGCATACAAAGAGATAGGTGCCCTGTTTCCTGTAAATTTATGTTTACAAAATTTATAAAACGTAGTGGCAAAACTGATCAACTGTTTCTTACCTTGGGTAAATCCAGAAAGCCACAAAAATATGCAATGTTGGTGATATCAGTAACTTACTGAAAACCACATTATGCAAACTTGGTGTCTAGTATAGGACTTAAATCTTTACATGGAAATAAGAGTTTCAAAATCCCTGTGTCTTTCACAATGAATTATTGATATTAATGAATACTCACATCTAGCTCAGTCTGTTGGATGAGGATGATGTTTTATTTGCACGTGTTGGAGGTCATGGTTGTAGATATTGGGGATACATGGAGCTCCTTTTGCCAGGAGCTTTAACCTCCCCTGGTGTTTTCACTGTGCTAAAGTCTGGCTGTGGGGTGTCCTGGAAGCCTCCACCATGAGAGAAACTGAGACCTGGGTGGAAAACTTGCAAAGTGTTGGGAGCTGAGTGGTGGCCCTCTCTGTCACTTGTTAATCTCAGGGTACTTCCAGGTTTTGTTCTGACATTCTGTGTTTTGGTTTAGATTTTGCAGCCTTGAGCTGATGGAGATCAGGATGTGTTGGCAGCTTTTCCAAGTCAGTGTTGGGCTACCCAAATTCTTGGCTGTGGGCTGCTGAGGAAACCCTCCTGCATTTGTGCAGGTGCTGCTGAGAAGCAGAGGGAGTCTGAATCAGGATTTCTGTCATGTTGAAAAGCCTGAGCCTTAACAGTGTTGTGATTGCAGCAGGACGGGTGGGCTGAAAGTCTGAATTGCTTTTCAGTGGCAAACATTGATTGGCATTTTTGTGTTTGTTTTTGGAAGAAACACCCAACACAACAAACAAAAAAACCCCACATCCTTCCCCCCCTCCCCAAAACCCCAGGAAAAACCTCTCAGTTTTCAGTTTAGAAAAAGTTAGACTGCTTTTTTTTTTTTTTTTTTTTTTTTTATCTTTACTAATTGTGTAGTAAAAACCCAAATTTGTGCAAGTGAGTAAGAAAAAGTAATTTTGCTGAAGATTTCTGAAAATTTGGGGAGGATGGATAAGGGAAGAAAAGCAAAGCTATAACAGTAGTATTATATGTTTAATGAATGAAAATACAGCTTAATTTATTGTCTTACATTTTTGAGATTTTTAGTTTAGATGAGGAAGTTGTATATGGCTAAAACAGGCTGAATAAAGTCAGTGATCCATCTTGATCACAGGTCCAGGCTGCATCAAAATCAGTGTTGCCTTCAACAACAAAATATTTCTAAAACTTTCAGCTGAAGGACTGGTAAGAAGCTGTTTTGTGAGAGTTGCATTTGTGAACTGAAGACTGAGCATCTTCCACGTTTTCTTCTGGTTATGGGGATATTTCTGTGATTCACAAGCTGCATTCTGAGCAGGTCCATCTTGGACATGTACTCTTGGGGAGAGGAACAGGTTCAAGGAAAAAAAGTCCTAAATTAGCCTGAAGGTTTCTTCTGTCTTTGCTATTGTTTATTCAGAGTGTTCAGGAGATTTCATTTGTTGTGCTAATGTCAGCTTGTTTCAAACAAGCCATGAAATGACTATTAGATTATGAGCCTTAAAGGATTATATACATCCCTCCTCTAGGTGATGCTGCATTATATAAGCACAATAACAATAATCAGCTTATTTAAGTTCAGACAGGTGGTCTTAAAGGGAAAAGTTCATTTTCCCTCCATCCTCAACAGTGGAACATGTGATTATGTAGCAAACTAGAGAAATTTCTTAGGGCCATTTTTAAGTTTTGTATTCTAAGAAGACAGAGTTGTTTTGGTTTTCTGGGTATTCTTTTGACACAATGATTTTGTGATATCATAACATGGCATGGATATGAGGATCTTCAGTTTATCTGCTTTGTAAAGTGGTGTATCATGGCAAGGTGGTGAGTAGATTTCCCTTCCTGGCCAGCTGGTGACCTTGCACTCATTCAACTTTTGGTGATAGAAACAAATACCTTGTTTTGTTTTGTGGGGTTTTTGCCTTTGCTGTACAAGATTGATTTTTCTCTTCCTGCTTTGGGATTGTAGTACCTTTGGAAGCAAAGAGACTCTCACTTTGTCCATGGTGTGGAAAACTTTCAGGAGAGCTGAGCTGTGACTCTGGGCAGCTCTTGGGTCACCTGCCTGCCCAGCCCTGTGGGTGCTCAGGGTTCTCTCATGTGGAATATATTTGTAGTTAAGGCTGAGGTTAGCTCCAAGATAACTCCTAACCACTGCACATTTCCCAGTGGCTTGGATTTGTGCTTCCACAACAGACACATTCTGTTCTTCTCAAGTTACTAATGTCTAAATTAGCTCATTCTGGAAATAAACTCCTTGCTTTGTTAGTATTTGTAGCAGTAAATGTATATGCCAAGTTAAAGGGATATAGCAGGTATTTTATACCTAGGAATAACTGTAAAACCAGGAAAAGGATGTGGGGCTGTGCAATTACTTGTGAGGAATTCAAGACTGAATGAGTTATTTTTAAGCATTTCATTACAGGGCTTAATTAACTTCTTGTCAAACTTGGTGGGTTAATGTCAATTGTTCACAACCAGTTTGGAGTACAATTTATTTTAATGTCTTGGAGAAAATTCACGTGACCAAGACAGTTTCTGAGGTAATTGTTTCTGTTGTGATTTAAAAATATTGTCTTTCCTACAGCATTCCTTTGGGTATGAATGGGAATGAAACAATGATAGCTTTAATTTTGGCAAAAGGTATTGCTACTAAGAGCATTTATGGCAAAATATAGTAAAAGTAAACAGATGAAAGAGGCAGTTTTAAGACTTTGAAATAAAGCCATAGAAATTCTGGTTGATTGCAGAAATTCATAATGCCTTTTTTTGCTTTTGCTCAGGGTTTTTTGTGGGAGGGATGTTGTTAACTTTGGGTTTTGTTTTTTAATTGTTTGCTTATTGGTTTATTTTTTGGGGTTTTTTTCTTTTCTTTTTTTATTTTTTAATAATGATTTAAAACTAGCTTAAAAAATTACATGGAAATCCCTTGACCTACACCTCAAAAAATTGGAGGCAGAGGTGCTGTAAAATAGGCACATTATATAGCTTTGTTTGGGACAACCCTTGGAAGATTATTCAAGCCTGAATATTAAACTCCACATAAGTAAATTTCAAAGTAGAAGGAAGAATTTGAAGTATGTTATAAGAAACTCTTTTGTATGCCTGAAGACTCTAGATATGGAAAAAACATTTTTTGCTATAGTATTCTGAGGTGATTTTTTCATTTCACCTGGATGAGATGGAAGTACATTTGGGACAGCAGCAGATTTTCAGACTCTTTGTCATTATCTTGTTTTTGATTCTTCTTTATGGATTGTCCAGATAGAGGTGTCAACATACTGCTATATTGCAGAGAGCATGAATATGTAAAAAATGCAGAGAGAAAAAAAAAATCTTTATTTTTTCCTGGTGCTGTGCCACAAATAAATTGCAAGAGAAATGAGCAAGAAACTGATTCCACTTGAATTGTGGTTGAAGAAGAGCATTTCATCCTTCTCTCTCATGCAAATCCAGTTTTATTTTTCTGGAAATGTTATTACCCTCCAGAATCTGTTCTAGCTTTCCTCATTGCAATAGCTTTTGCTTATAATAATGCACAACATTCTGTATAGTTTTGGCACAGATTGATCTGGGGGAGCAGAGTGGAAACATACATTAGTGAGACAATGTAAAGATTTCACACTCCTGCTGCTTCTGCACTGTGTTTGAGATAAATGACAGACTCCAGGACACCATCTCTCCTCCTCGTTTGCACTTTCTCTAGGCACCAAGGGAAAGATTTGAAAGCCTAAACAGAGATATCTAATGCTATTTTGAATGCTTTGGGTACCTGAGACATCTGTCAGGGCTAGCAGGTGTGACAGATGACTCAGTGCCTTTTTAGCAGAGGTTGAGAGCCAGGGTGGGATGCCCTCAGGCATCTAAAATAGCACTAAATGTCTTCGTTTGGGTACCTGCATCTCTCCTGAATGCTCTGCTGTAAAATAAGTAGATCAGGCAAAAATGGTTTAAACAGTTGTGTAGGCATCTTTGTATGTGGTTAAGAAATCACCTGGGATAATTTGGAAGTGAGAGTTAGTGATAAAAGTGAGATTTTTCAAAATTTTCTTTTGTATCAATTTAAATTCCTTTAAAACTTGCTTGTAGTACAACCTCTATGCAAATTAGCAGTTGTACAAGTGAGGCAGGGGCTTTGTTTTTTAATGATCAGTTACAAAGCTCCAGATAATCCCTCCTATTAAGCTTGTTGTGTTTTGAACTACAGAGGTTGCCACTTGTAAGCTAACTAGTGTCAAACACATCACTGGATCAGGCACCTCTTATTTTGAGGTGTTTTGGTAGCTGGGTAATGTAGATACTTAAATAAATTCCATAAATTCTAATGACATGTGCTAGAAGTGGTAATTACCCATCGAGCTCTGTGATCAAAAAGAAATGTTGAGGATTTTGGTGTTATATTATGTGTTAAGGTTCTCTGTAGTCAATGTGTAGTTAAACAATAGGACACAACGGGCATTAATCCCTTTTAAATATACTCCTGATGTCAGAGGGGTGGTTGGGAATGAGCTGAAGAGTGTACTAGTGCAACTGCCAGGGTGGCACAATGATCTTCCATGTATTCATTCCATTGCATTGCTGTTACCAAATGAAAATTTAAATAAATAAATGAAATCCTCAAGGACTTGCAAGTTTAAAGGGGATTTTAACTGAATTTTGGCCTCCCTGCTGCTGTATTCTGTTTCCATATGAATGTTTGCTTCGCCCATATCCTGAGCAGGGCCATGGTGCAGCTACCAGAGCTAACAAAGCTGCACAGCACACACAGCTGCTCTCAGTGGTACAAGAAACTTTTCCAATATGTGCTATCCATAATTTATTCAAAGCAAAGCCAGAAATAATTTGTGCTTTAAAAACAGCTTGAGTGGTGAAAACCATAGTGCAGTGCAAGTCAATTTTTTCTTTTTAATAGCGTTTGACACTTTCCAGTACAGAACATCTACCTAACAGAGCATTATTGCAAAGTACAGGAGGAGCAAACAAAAATAGGAGCAGACTTGTTTCTTGGTTTGTTATTTTTTTCTTTTTGGTCTTATATACAATCCCAGTTAGTACAAGATGTTTTTATTTTAAAATATGGAAGTGTATATATTCATAGATTTTAACATCTGTTCATTTCTAATTGTTTTCTTACCAGCTATTCTTAAATGTTTCAGAGAGAACCTAAGGGCTTATTAAAATTTCAGTGAGAAAGCTTATTTTTTCAGGGCATACAAGATGTTACCTCTAAAGAAATATTAGTGAATTACTCCTTTCCCTTGACTTTAATGACTTTATAATTATACTTTGTCTTAAAGGAAGTCTACACAGGTTCACTGTTTTTCATCTTTACTGAATAAAAGCTAATCTTGCCCTGGAATGTGGACAGATGGGGAAAACCATTGTAACCATTAGTTATGACTATTTCTCTGCAGAAATTGTTTTTAACTTGATTTTATTTTGAGAAGGAAAACAAACAAATTCATCCACATCCCACCATGTTTTGGTTGGTGTCTGTGTGGTGATCAGCTGAGTACAGAGATGTGGAGCACTTTCATAGGCTGGAAGCAATGACTGCAGAATCAACATGGAAAAAGAATGTTGTGTAATGAGTTTGCACAATTAAGATGCAGTCAAGAATGCATTCATTTTGTTGTGAAATAATATCTTGCCACACATGGACTTAAGAAGGGCCTTTTCTCTTAGGGCTACTGGAAATTTTTCTTCTTGCCTTTATTGTGGGGTATGATCTGTTTCCTAGAGCTATTTGGAATATTTCTTTTAATTGGCTATTTGCACATGAATATAAGATACAGAAAAAGCCTTTGGTTTGCTTTATATAGTGGGGTTTTTTTCTGACACTTGATATTTTAATGCTAAAAATTCTATTTTTCTCTTATCTGTATTTTGTGGTTGGAAAGGAGGCTGGGGAAGGGGATCCCCTTGTGGAACTGGCTTGATAGTGTCTCTTACAAGCTGCATGTGATCCTGTGAAGCCACAGTCATTTCTCTTCCTGCTTTTGTGCTCTTGTGCTGCAGTATTTATTAAATGTGTTTAAAAAAGAAAAGCAAAGCAGGCAGCAGTACTGTGACAATTATAAGGGTGAAGAAGGAAAGATAGGAATTTTCATGTTAAATCTAAAGGCAAACAAAGTGTCTAAAAATTTGCAGTATCTCATAATAAAGGGCTAATCTGAAATAGAACAAAATTTATTACTTATCCTTTCCAGTAAAAGAAACAAGTTTAGGTATTTATATGTCATCTCTAAGTTTATGATGTTCAGCTAAACAGACAATGCTGTCTTACTATTTATTTAGTTATTTAATTATCTGTTTCTTAGTCCATAGCTTTGCTATTTCAGACTTTGTATGTTCATCCCCTATGGAAACTCAATATTCCTGGCCTTTACAGCCTTTTTCCTTGCCTCTATCATTTCATTGCCCATCCCTGGACCTCCTCAGTGTCCTCAGGTGTTGATTTGTGAAACTGCATTATTGTATTTTCAGCATTTATTCTGCTTCTCTGTGTGCTAATACCTTTTCCCAGTGTGTTTGCAGTTCAGGTCAATGTGTGAGCAGGGGATGGTAATAGCAAATGGCTCTGCACCTCCTTTAAAACATGGATTAAAAACCATCTCCAGCAACCTCTGCTGCCTTTCACATCTTCCTTCTGACCAGCCAGACCCAAAAGCTCCTGCATTGCAGGAGGAGGCAGTCAGTTCTTGATTCCTGGGTGTCCATTCCAAATCCACCTCAGTGCAGTTTGGCAGCTCCAGCTGGTGTGCTGCCTAGGAGCTGTTGAGGAATTTTCCTGGCCTGGATTCTCTGCTTCCTCCTGCTCATAAACCCATTGTGAGTTACATCAAGGACTTTAAAGTGTGGAAAACTGGCATGTGCAAAATATTTTCTTTCTCCTTGTTCATATCTCTGAACTGGCTTCACTGCAGAGGTGGTGCTGGGGGAGGGCTGAATGAGCTCTGATAGCAGGCAGTTCTTAAAGCTGGCTTGTTTTGTCCAGCTGCAGCCAAAGAGCAGCCCACATTGTTCCCTCTGAAGTGCCCTGCCTTGTGCTTGAGCTTATTAATTTGCTATACAAGTTTGTTTTACAATTTACCATGTCTCCTACAGACAGGGCAATTCATTATGTCACTCTGCCTTCATCTCCTTGTGCCTTGGTAACCACACTGGGAAAGACTCATGGCACATTTACTGAGGGTCTGGATAAAACAGAAAACTAGTTGGGTTAAGAATTGCATGTTTTCATACTAGCTCAATTCACTGCTGGGTTTTTCAAGTTTTGTTTTGTTTTTCCTTCACTCTTTCCAGAACAAGAAAATTCAGTTGGTCCTGCTTCTTCAGTGAAGTTTAAACCTTTCAAATCCTTTCTGAGCTGCACAAGTAGCAGAATTAATGCTTATAAAATATTTTGTCTTTCAGGATAAGAATAACAAGATAAGTGGCAGAGTTTTATTGCAGACTCTACCAGAGACCTGATTAAAGGCTGCCAAATCTTTGTCTGCAGAAACCCATTGGAAGGCTAAGCAGTCAAATCAGGTTTATAGGAACCTTATACCCCATATGTCAGTAAATGCCTTTTTGTAACTGTTGTGTATAAAGCAAATTCAAAATAGTTACCAAAATGAAGAGACCACTGTAGCACATATACTGATGCATGTCAAATGAATCCTTTAAACTGTTTGAGGGCTATTAAATTTTTTTTTGCTTTCTGAATCAGATATTTCTCTCAGGGAACAAAAACCAAGGCCTGAAATTTATTGAGTGTAATTAGCTACAGCTTGCAGTGCCAGCTCTTTGCTGTTCTTGAGCAAGCTCTAATTCATTTCCCCCACACCTGATGATGCTGCAGGTGCTGAGGGAACTTAGGAGGAGCTTATGCATCACTAAGTGCTTGAGTGGTTTAAAAGAGGAAATGTAAGAGGAGAGAGAAACTCCTGATGATCTTCATAAATATAGATACAGGCATCCTACACAATCCATCCTGTAGTATTCTGATGTATAACTGTGGAATGAATAACTTGGCAGACTTCTCAAGAGATATGAGTGTGTATGAAATAATTCTTCTCATGACATGGTTCTGTCCTGTCTGTAAATGATTTTAAGATGCAAGAGACTGCATTATTCCTGCTGTAAATACAACGTTATTATTAACTGTTGGATCTTAGTATTTTGACAGACATACCGCTGTGCAGCAGTTTCATTTTATTATACACGTAAATGTGTAAAAAACCAAGAAATGTGTAAAAAACCAAGAGAAATCTGAATCATAATTGTGAATCCATATGCTAGAGGCCTTCTTCTGAATTTGTCATTGCAATGTTTATTGAAGTAGAAGACAAAATAGCTCTTTCAGCCTTTGAGTGATGAGCAAGTCTGTCTGAACTGTTTGATTTTGTATATGCATGTACACATAGTGCCCATCCCAAAAAGGGGTAGGGTCATATTGTAAGCACAGAAGAAGCTCATACTTCTTCCATGTGGCAGGAATGGATATTAAGGGGTGGGGGAAAAAAGCCATATTTGAAGTTGGGGAATAAATATTCTATTCTTCTAACTTAGTGCAAAGAACTGACCTTTCTCATAAGTACTTGACTCACTTCAGAAATTGCTTATGTGGTCTCCACAGGGCCTCTGTAACACATACACTGCTAAATGAGGGGGAAAATTCAATGGTCAGTGGGTAACACCATGGACTGGCTAGAAAGGTAATAATTTTTGCATGTGCAGGTGTTGAATTTTTCTCAGATTTCCATAGTACTTATTGGTCTGCCAAAGAACTAATAAAAGGAATTTGGATCCTAGACTAAAATATGGAAATTGTAGTCACACACTTTGCATGCAATCACTAAGTGCCTTTCAACACTTGCTCTGTTGCTGAAAGCAAGTGTGCAGTTCTAACTGCTGCTTAGAGATTACATTCAGTAATCTCTGAAAAGTAAGAAGTAAGGAAGCAGTTTCCCAGGGGAAGGGAGCTGAATACAGAGAGGTGTATACAGGTGCATTTTAAGGTCAGTGGTTATCTGTGCAGAGCACTCCATGGCATCCAGACTATTGCACACTCCAGGTCCTCCTCTAGGAAGGAATTATACAGTAAATATTAAGGTAATGTGTGAAGATGGCAGATCAAAGTTGTTTCTGACATGGGCAGATACAATCCCACAGACACATCCATTGTGAGCTGGAGTTTTGAGGCTTGGGTTAACTCTGAAAGGAGCTAACAAAACCAGATGAGCAGGAAGCAGGGCAGCACATGAAATTGATTTTTGACAAGTGAAAAACTGCTCATACTGGAAGAGCTCCATGTACACATTGCTTCTTTCTCTCCAGCCTCACGTACAGCAGTGCTCCACCATCAGCTCTCTTGCAGGTGATAAATCATTTTGAGGTCTCATCTACTCACTGACTTCTCGTGTATGTGGAATAAGGTAGCAGAATCTATCCCTGGTAAACCTAATTATATCTCTGTGACTGTGAGAAATCAGCTCTTTGTCTCGGAAAAGATTGCCTGTATCTAACACAACCTTATGCAGCCACAGAAAACCTGGGGAAGGGGGAAAAGAAGTGAGCATGCCAGAAGCACAGTGCTGCCATTTTGAGGAATTTGCCCATCCACTTAAGAAAGGAGAGGCATTGGCTAATCTCAATGTTTGTGTCTCCTCCATGTTCTGCCAGTAACTTGGAAACATCAGATATTGTAAGAAATATATTATTAAATTTCCTATTCTAAGGAAATGTTCACCAAAACTGAATTTCAGAAAACTTTGTCTTCCTTGAAAAAAGACTTCATGTGGCATAAATCACTTTGATTGTATTTGCTAAATAATTGTATGCTATAGAAATAGAATAAAATTCAAAAATCTGAGTTGAGAACTTACCTTGAAGGAGTATGACAGAACTGACTTCAATTGGGTCATTTTTCACATGGAATCTCTAGGGTGCTAGAAATAGAGAAAAAATAGTTTCTAGGGAAAAAGGCCCCTACCCGAATGAAGTACTGCATTTGAAGTTAAGGGTGACCCAGTCTTAGTGTTCCAGCAATTGTTAAGAGTTCTTTGATACATTTTCTGGTGGTTTTGGAGGGCTTTTTTCCTCTTCATTATTTGCCTTTGGCTGTGTCAGTGCACTGCATTGAGTGAGGTCTGATGAAATCATGTAACTTGTATGTTGGTTTATTAATTACAATTAGAGTTAAAATTCAACTCCTCAGATCTTAAATTATCAGAATGGATTTTTTTTTCTTTTATCAAGAGGTGTCTTTATCTTCTGCATGTCCCTTATCTGGTAGTTGTCCTCGTGCTCCCACTGCCAGTCATCACAGGCATGATCTTTAGTCTACTCAATAGACAAAGTGAACTGGTTAATATAGTCAAAACATTTGTCAATTTCTCAAAGTAGGTGCACTTTAAAGGGGTATTTTGCTAAGCAGAGCTACTAATAGGAGCTATATTAATAATGAAAGGTAATTGAAAAGCATGACTGCACAAGCAGAACAAAGCTTTGAAAAGGTCCGAACATATGCCTGTGACTGAACAAACCCATTAATTCCTTACACATTTCCATTCTTATTCCAGGCCATCAAAATGAAAATATGCAACTATTTAATAGCAGCTCTTTAGTGTAGCAAAGGAAGATGTGTTACATGCAGGATATGTGGTTGCCTGTAAAATATCATGCAGACTGGCAGCACTGTATTTGCCTCATCAGAAAAAAACAAATGGATCCTTGTGGTGGAGCTTTGCTTACAGAAGTTCTCTTACTGATCATGTTTCTGTTGCATCATCCTCAACGTTTAGGAAATCAAAGTTAATAATTTACAAATTACAGTAAACATACCACCTTGCTGATTTATGATGTGCAACAGGGAAATAGAAATAAACTACTGAAACATTATAGCTTTTGTCCTACTGTGGATGCAGCTAGTCTTGGATGCTTTTAAATGTCCCTGTATAACAGAGGAGTCACTCAAATATATAAATATTTAATTGAGCAGTGCTGCTGTGATATGTTGGTTTGCAACATTTATTTTTTACTTTTTGAAAATCTTTGTACAGAATCTGTCATTAGTTCGTAGACAGGAAAGGATCTTGGTTAAAAAACCAAAAGAACTGATGAACTGTTCAGGCTGGATTTGTGAAGAAAGAGTAGGGTTAGATAGCAGGTCCTGTAACTGTTCCCTAACCCTTCACTGTCCACCTCTGACCCCAGAATATATCACTATCACTAAATGACTGCATGGGTGGGGTTTGAGTTGCTGCTCTTTCCTAGCTATTCTCTCTCAGTGTAAGAAAGGGCAAAAATCTAGTACAGGTCTTATTGATAATCACAGCAATTTTACAAAAGAATGAGAATTTTTCCCTTGAGATCCTCTGCCACACCATGCTGAAACATTTGATAGAACTTGTCTGAGTATTAGGTAGACATGAATACATTTGGTATGATGAGGAGGCATGGGGACAGAAAATAGAGAACATGAAGAACTTTTTAAGAGTAGAAATGAGGTATAGGAGAGCAAAGAAGACATAAGGAAAATAATAAAAAGGTTACAATTGAGGAAGGGAAGATAAGGTGATAATGGGATGAGATACACTTTTTAAAGAGTTGTATGAAGAATTCTATACTGAAACCTGTAAAATGTAGGAAGGTTAGGAAAAAGAAATTGAAAGAGAATGGTTATTTCAGTCTCTTGAACTAATAACTTCTAACCTCTGCCTTTAAAAGAATTCCTTTTTAAAATCAAGGAAATTAGAGAATACATCAAAAATATGTGCTGTGAAAATGGCTGTCAGCAATCAGAAAATTCAGAGTTAATGCTAACACTATCTCTACTGGCTGTTGTACTGCTTTCTTACTGGGGTGGCTCACACTTGTTGTCCTAATCTTTAATACAAGATGTATTGTGCTTCCTATCAGAAAAAGGACACACTACCCATATTGGTACACCCATTTCTTCTCTTATCATCCCCTGTTTAGACTTTGCTTCAGGTAACTTTAAATGAGAATTTCTGAAATCTTGAAATTAAACTTTAGTTATTAGACATGATCCTTCAGACCTTGTGTAGGGAGCAACTTCTCCTCATTCTGAGTTTGATAAATGCTTCCCTGCATATATAATAGAATGGCTCTGAATGAATTCATATTTGCTTTTGCCTCAGGAAGAACAGCCAGGGTACGTAGTTGACTCTTAAGTAAGATCCTTTGTCTATTGACATTATTTTTAAACACCTCTTCCTCAGGCTGTGGCAATGTGTGCTAAATAAACAAACATCACACCTAACAAAGCACATGCTAACCACTGCAGCCACAGAGGGTGAGTCCCAGGTGTTTGAGAGCTGTCTGAGTGAATTAATTATTTGGGGAAGGGGCTCAATAGTGTTATCCTGTCACCACTTTTCTCAAACTACTGTTGTTTGGGTACTCACTGATGGAACTGGTTAGCTTATTTTTAAACAGTTACAATTAAAATCAGTAAAATTCACTGTTACACCATGTCTGAACCATCACAAAAACTCCAAGAATGGGATAAACTGTTGCTTTTTCAGCTGGCTCTATTGCTAGTCCTTAAGTCCTGTCCCAGCAATTTTTTCCTGGCAAAGCATAATGTTTATAATGGAATAAGTGCTAATTTCTTGTCTGATCAAACAGATATGCTAAATGGTGGAATACTCAGCCTCTTCCAAAGGCCAGTTTTAGTGTTTACTTGCAATAAACAGAATACAATTACTCAGGTACATAACCACATATAGCAACCAACTTTTGTTAAAGAACTGAAGTACCTTGATTCCAGCTTCAGCTGCAAAGAGATATTCTCTGTGTCTATCAAGTTATCTGCAGGATTTGTGTCTTTGCTTTTCTTTGGGTGCCAAAGCAGTTAATATAATTTACCCACTGCTTTTACAGCAAAAGAGAAGTTCCATTTGATAACTGTGGTGTTCTCATTCTGAAGCTAATCCATTAAACTGTCAGGAAGGTCACTTGGTGAAAGGAACCAATGTTAACCAGTTCAGGCTGGTCTTAGTAAGAGACTCAGATATGAAGATGGAGCAGAAATTACTTCTGAGTCTAAGGGGATTGATTATTCCACTGACTGTGCCTTTCATGTTTTGTGTTTTGTGCTGTAAATATTTATGGCTCTCATACTTTGTTTGTTGTTTTGAAACATAATGAGTTTTTGTAGCATAAGCAACCTCCCTGCTCTGCCAGCCCAAAAAGAGACAGTGAGAGCAATGGAAGTGTCAGGAGAAGCCTGGCATGGCTATGATGTGACACTTTGTCTAGTACATTGCCATGTTATTCCTGAAGAAGTTTGCTAATTAGTCATTAAACTAAAGTTACCCCTACAATCTTGTCCAAAATGTCACATGGATAGCATTGACTCAGAACCAACAGACAAAAATTATAATTTTTTTTTCAACCTGTCTGCATAATGTTGCATTATTTTGTGTGGTGCTTTTCAGTCCCTGCATGGTATGTCCCCATTTAGCAGGAGCCATGAGCTGGATTTGGAGAGGGGAAACAGCCCTGGGGCTTGCAGGTTAGAATGACAGACCCTTGGGCAGCCTGTATTCTAATGCTGATGATGTGTTTTACAGTCCTTGCTAGACTGGGTGCAAGATTTGCATGGAGAAGTGACTGGGGCAATACTCTGAGACAAAAATTCTGCCCTGGCTATGGCTGTTCTTATATTGGAATGGGATGGTGCATATGTCACAGGGTCTTCTGTGCCTTCAAAAATTTGCTGAACTCCCCTAAAAGACACTGTAAAGAAGCAGAGCTTGGGAGGCAGGAGGAGCCAGGTACCAGCCCTGTGAATCCCTGCAGAGACCTGGGCTGGGGGAAGCCACTGCAGGGGGGTTCAGCAGCAGATGCAGTGTCCACACTCAATGGCATTTCTCTCTGGTTTTAGTGCTATTTTAAACGGAATTAATAGCCAGGAACTTGCTGCAAGCTACAGCTGTTTTTAGTTTGCCCTAGGGGACAGACATGTGAAGAGTGCCCAGTGTAACCCTTAGAGAAATGTTAACTATTCTTTATTATTTGGCTTTGTTATTATTAAAAACCTAAGACTTGGGAGACCACTGAGACCCAGTGGGCCCCTCTGTGAAGCTGGGTGTGCAGGGGCTGGTGTGGACAGCCAGGAGCTTCTTCTGCCCACAGAGCTCTGGCCAAGCCCCTTCCAGGGAGAGCCAGCCCAGCCTCAGGGCCACAGTCAGGGAGCACTGTCACCTCAGCCAGGTGGAGCATTTGGCACAGTTTTCTTTTCTGGGAGAAATCACATTTGAAGGTCCTGTCTCCCAGTGTAAAGTTCAGCTATTCCCTCAGCTGTGCTTGGCTGGGTGGCTACATTTGTGGGTTGTGTTAGGCTTTTTTAACAAAAGTGGAACACCACCAAAAAAATAGTCCAACAAACCCAAAACAATACAAACAATCCCACTCAGTTGTCACCAGTGTTGTATACATTATAATTTTTAAATTAGGGTTCTGTACCCTAATTTACCCTAAACCAGCAAGCATATTCTTGTGTGTTTAACCATGTTTAGTTTTTCAAAATATTAATGTTGTAAAAAGTTAGGGGGTGCAGCAAAGAATCATAAACCTATTTGAGGAGTGGGGGAAATACTTGCAGAAAAACATTTGATCAACCAAACCAGCACATTTAATCAAAAGTTTATCAGAAGATAGTTTAAGATGTTGAAATCTTTTGTAGGCAGAAAAGAAATCTGTAGAAAGGGACCTTAATTCAGTGAAAAGGGGCATAAAAAGTTCACATCTTGGTTATTCTGGTGGGTTTCTTGATTTTATGTAGTAGATCTGATTAACAATTAAAATGATATGTTGGTAGATGCAGTGAATTTTGTAGGTTGTGGTGATACTGGTTTGGAAGCATATGCTTGAGAAAGTAAGTGAAAATGCTGAAAAGATGATGTAATTGAAAATAAAGTCAGGCTTTGTACCCTACCAAAGGATCACTTTTTCATGGCCTTGTATTTCACAGCAGATGAACCATTGTGTTACTCAATATGAGGCTCAATATAGTTTAATTGGAAAGCAGATACTTTGTTTATTAGACTCGTAATTGAATTAAATGAAGGTCAGATTTAAATAGCTAGTGGTCTTTCTGATTTAAAACTCTTTCAAGATGAGTAGATGGTAGTAGTAGTATCAGTAAACTCTTCTAAGTAATGATGGTAGTAGCAGTACCTCTCTTAAATTAAAAAAAAACAAACAACTTGTAGTAAAATGGAAGAGAATGCTAATTTAGAGGACTTCCTTAGTACTCTGAGCTAAGTCTGGGTGGTGCCTTTTGGATACTGTAATGCCTTCCTCAATTCCATTTTGATAGAAGGAGATTTGTCCCACAGCACATGGCAATTGAACAGACTGTGGGGCTGTATGCATGTTAAATTCCTGTTAACATTAATCAGAATTACACGTGCACACTGAAGTTAATGGGGTAGCTGATATTGCCTCAAATACCTCACAGAAATGCCTCTAACTTCTGCAAACAGCACCTGCTCCTCCAAAGGTGCATTCATGTGGAATTTGGGAGCTGGATGTGACCATGAAAGAAAATGTGAGTACCAAATGCAGAGAACAGAGCAGCATGGCCAAGGCAAAAAGCAAACAAAATTATTTTTGCTGCAGAGTTATTAATGAATAAACTCAGAAAGGGCATAAACCCACCAGGAAGAGAAATGATGTAACGTGGAAGTCCAAGCCCAAACTATTAATTAGTGACTGAGAAACAGTATGTGGTAGATGTTGTATTTAACTTGTCTGTGGCCTCATTTAGAAAGTTTTTGGTTGATAATATTGGCTAGATTTTGTCATTTGGGGTAAGGAGCATAGGTTTTCCCTCTTGTTAGGTGGAGAAGAAAGAGGTCCAAAGGCTGATAAGGCCATAAGGTTCTTGTCAAGGGCATTCTGAAGAGAATTAAAGAGGCAGAGAGAGAATCAGGAGAAAGCAGGGCTGGGGGAGGGAAGATGCTGAGCAGTCTGATCCGTGCTTTCAAGAGGGTGAAAGAGAAGCTGGAATATTGACTGTTGCTAAGCTTTTTGCTAGGAATTAGGTTATGGTTCCAGGAAGAGCTGCACGAGTTAGAAGGCAAAAGAGCAGGACAGATGTGGCATGGTGGGGAAAATGGCATGGGGATGGCAGTGACATGGGGAGGAACAGCCACTGGAGCAAATGGGGTGAAGAGTGATGAAAAACTTACATTGGATTTACATTGATGCTGAAGAGATGGAAGGCAGCAAAGAATGACACAAGGAAAGTCAGCTTTTAGGCATATATTGTCTGAAGAAATCATTAGATACAGGGGGGGGGGAAAGGAAAATGTTACAATAAAAGAGAAAATCATTCAAAACCAAAAGGCAGAACTAGCATAAGGAAGTCTAGGATTGCAAGCATACAATTCTGCCACAGCAGAGAATAAGAGTATTTTAACTAGGAAGATGTCAGAGCTGAAGGATACAAACATTTATAATAAAAGATGTCAAGTTGGTCAGTTCTCTCCTGCCAGGAATGCCCACAGCAGGACATAATAGTAGAGGAAGCAAATGTTGTGGATGAACTGTGCCTGCAGGTTGGCAAACCAGGCACTGCTTCTGCAGGGAATTCAGAGAGAGCTGTGGTTGGGAGCAGAGCCTGGAGAAAACCAGAAGTTCACAGAAATAGACACGAAGGAAAATAAGAAAGGGAATATTTGGAACAGAAGAGAAGTCAGCATTGTGCATAAGCTGGAAGTAGTTACACAGATAAGGATGAAAGAGGGGCAACTGGAAAACATATTGGATATTAAGAAAGTCATGGGTATTTTGTTGGAGTCCTTCCAATTTGGGGACAAGTTACATGTTAACACACACCAAGAAAAAATAAAATGTAAAATTGGAGCTGCTTTTATGGGATAAAAAAAAAAAAAAGAGTTGTGTATTATAGTGAAAGTATATATATTTAGTACCTTTTGGCTATATAAAATTGGTTTTGGACTGGTTTTAGGATTCTTCATAAAACAAAGACTTATTAAATTTAGTTGGCAGCTGTGCAGTGAGGTAAAATGAAATAAGCTGTGCTTGGTTGGGTTTTTCTTTTTTTTCCATTCCTTTCAAACAGCCTTTGGCCGTTTTCCAGTTTTTATTTTAAGCAGATTAGACCCAAAAACAGTGATTACACATAACATCTTTGGAAACTTTTGATCACATGTAGCTACATGGATTGTGGGGGGAGTGTCCTGGAGTCCAGTTTGTGACCTAATTCAGAGCAGTTTAGTGAATGAGCTCTGCTGCCTGGGTTAGCTGGGGTAAGGAAGGCCCTGAGAGGTGCCACAGTTTTTCTTTTATCCTGTGACATGGGGGCTGTGCTGTACTGAGGAGTGTTAATGAGGAGGGAGCTGTGCTGACTGAATTACTGCTGTTGAGCCTCACAAACTAAAATCTATAAATAAAATAATATAATAATAATAATAATAATAAAATATAATAATATAATAATAAAATAATAAAAAAATATTAATAAATATTAATAAATATTATTTATAATAATAAAATAATAATATAATAATAAAAATTTAAATAAATTTTTTTTAAATGTCACTCTACAGAGATTTTTAATATGAATGGCTGCATTGACAGGTCAAAAATATTAATCTTTCTTGGCTTTTTTTTTTTTTTTACTGTTTTTTTTACATTTGTCCTAATGTAATGCATTAAACAAAACATTGTCTGGCTGTCAGTTCCAGTGTTTGGTGCTCTAGGTAATGACCAGAGCAGTCACTCTAATATCTGAAAGTACTGTACTACCAGGGAGGTTTTTTCCTGAACTACTTTTTTAAGACTAATTAATAATTTCCAACCATTACTTTAATGAAGAAATTAAGATTTAAACAGCTTTTGTTCGTTTGCAGTGATTGGCAAAGCAATTTTCTATATATAGTATTAAAAATATTATGCTATCCTCTCCTGTAGGTATAGTATTAAGTAAATAAAATGATTTGTGTGCTGACCTGCCATTCTTGATGGTAACATTGGGAAAATGAAGCAAATATAGACCTTACAAATACAGACCAGTGCTTTCAGAGGCACAAAGGCTTAAGAGAAATTACCTGATACAAGGTTCTTGGTGGGTACTTTTCAGTATTGCTACCTATGTAAAACCATCTTTTTTTATAGGGTTTTGGATTCCTTATTGAATTTTGAATGCTAAAGTATTTTCCATCCTCAAGAAATTTTATACTAGAGCCTGACTTCTTTTTTCTTTAAAACTTTGACTATTTGAGCAGAATTTAATTTTGTATACCTATGAGATTCCACAGAAAATTTCAATTTCTTTTCTTTTATTGGAGTCTTAGCTAAAACCTCACATAAGTTACATCTTCTGCTTCATTCTCCATCTTTACCTTCTGACTGAAAATAAGTATTTCATCTAGGTTTTTTGTTGTTTTGTGGTGGGTTTTTGCCCCTCTTTTATGAAAGACTTAGATTTGAGTACCAGTGCCCATGCTGCCTGTGTTGGCTGAATGTTATGGACTGCAGTAGTGGACTGCACTTCAGATCCAGCTTAAGTGAATGCTTTCCTTAAATGCAGCCTTGTAACTTCTTTGATGTCAAAAAGTGAAACTTCTAGAAAAGTGCTTCAAGTGGAGAGAGTTCAGCTGGAGCTGATCTATTCTCTGTGATCATAAAGAAGATGTGTGGAGTTCTGACTTTCACTGGGTTGTTCCCAAGTCATTTCCCAAATGCACTAAGGCCAGGCTATTTCACCTTGCTGTTAATTTTATTTTTTTTTTTCTTGTGTTCTCTCTTGAAAAGTTTCTGTAGTTGCTGTGAGTTGCTTTACTCATAATAAGTATGTTGTTATGCTGAAACTTTTCAAGGGAAATCTATTCATCTTCAAATTGAAATACTGTCTTCAATTTGTTTACATAAGAGAGGAAAATACACTGAACACTTGAGACATAAATACTGGTGGTGACTGGAGGAGATTTTTGTGAAAGTTGATTTGGTTTGTGCTTAAAAACCACAGTTTGTTGCTTTTGTATTAGAAACTCTAAAACATGATACTTGGGCAAATTGAAAAGCTGCCTGCAAGATGAAAATAGATAAAATTGATGCTAACAGAGGCTAACATTGCTACAACATTTAAATGAAATTGTGTTGACTCTGCGATGGCCTGAACCTTTAAATATTTGTGCATATAAATAACTGTTTATTTGAGTGAGTGTTTCCATTTGTGTATATATTACCAAGGAAAGATTCTTGGATCTTAAAAAAAAGCTTTACAGAATCATTGTGCAGATCTTGTTATCTTTATTTTAGACTTTTATTTCTCTATTCATTAAAATATAATGTAGTATATATCCTAATATATAATATAATGTAGTATATATCTTAAAAGCACTAGTTGTTTTGGATTCTTGCATTTTTAAGGGTAAATGTTTTCCAGCTATGTGTGAGCATCTCTCACCCTGGGAGAGATTTATCAAGAGACAAGTTGGGAACTTTGTAACTTGATTTTCTGTACACTTGGCTGTTTTGTTTCAGATGCTTAAAAATCAAGGGGCAAATATAAAGGCAGGCTCACTGAATAATCACCTTCAGCTCCTGAAGGAAGCAATTCTGAAGACTAACTAAAACAAGAAAGGGGTTTTAGAACTGAGTGAACACTTCAAATAGCCTATAATTCAGAAAGGCTACCTGTGAGGAAGGGACAGATGTCATGAAAGGGAGACAGAAAAAAACCTGAGTGTGCCACTGAGCTGGGAGAGTGATGAAGTACTAAATTCTACCAAAACATTTGAAGATAGAGCTATAGTACCTTAGTACAATAATGCCTCTATATATATGCAGCCGTCATAGTAAAAATTATGGATGACCTATTAAAAGTGAGAGAGCTTAGAGAATGCCCAGCAGAAATCCATCTAGAAATTCAGGCAGTGAAGAAACCATCATGTGGAAATTGCCTGATCTAAGGGAGATTAAAGAAAAATGTTTGGGGCTTTTTTTGCCAAAGGAATCAAGATTTGTTTTCTTTCTACATAGGTGCTTTATGCAGGGAAAGGGGTGAACTTTAGCTCCCACAAAGATCCATAGTCAAGAGCACTCACAACTGGGCTCCTTCTCACCCCTTTATCATCTGGCTGTGTCCAGCTGAGCCACAAGGACACAACCAACCAAAAATGTTACAGCCCTGGGATTAGAGTGTTCAGAAAAACTGATATTTATTTAAAACTGTGTGGGAAAGAACTGTCCTTGCAAGCACGCCAGTCACTTCAGGTCTCTGGAGTTTTAAAGTTTTGAAGGATGAAATTAACTTGGGACAATATTGTTGGTTGGCTGTCATGATACTCTGAATGTAAAATCCTGAAAATTGTGTTCACTCTGTTGGTTAGTACAGTAATGCCAATGTAGGGTAACAGGGTTTTACACTCAGGAAGGAATGTGTGCAAATAGATTCCTGTTCAACAAGTCTCCCCTCCCACAGATGTATTTTTCTCCTGTGTTGAGTGAGCTGGGCAGAGGGAGGCTGTTGTGCACAGCTGTCATTGTGATCCTGGACTGCAGGCTCAGACCTCACTGGTCCCTCTCTGAGCAGCTGCTTTGCCTCTCAGAATCACCTGTAAAGCTCTTTCATCTCAGTCTGTGCCTTTATTGACATTGAAGGCAGTGGGGTCCAGCTGCATCCCTGGGGATGGAGCAGGTAACTGAGGGTCCTGTGGATCTGCAAAATCTGATGGTGATGAGACTGGAAGAGACTGATTTAATTTCTCTGGTTTAGTTTCATTTTGGGACTAGCCATGAGTGGATGGGGAAGGAGGTTGGGGGGAAGTTATGAGCAGGGGGAGATCACCTTTTTAGCTGGTTATACCAGAGCATTTCCAAGGGACAGGACACATGAAACCAGGTAGGGCTGGTTTCATAACACAGAAAGCCCAGCAGCTGCATAGCCACATAATACCTAAGTGTAATTAATTGGAACTAGAGACAGTGAGTGGAAAATAATCTGAGAGAAAATTTTTAAGTATAAAACCATTTATGTGTCTCTGTAGTTTACAGCACGATATGAAATCCACAGCTCTATGCAACATTTTAATGATTCTGTTCTTTTAGAACAGACTAATATATTGTTGCATAATTATATTATCAAAATGTAAGAGTTTTGAGAGGAAATAGTCTCATTTGTTTAGAAGATGAGTAAATGCCTACACAAACTGTCATGATGCACAACCTATAAACCTGGAACAGACAATTATCCTTACAGGGGCTTTTTTAGCACCTTCATTTTTCTATTAACACACATGAACATAGTAAATTATAAAGAGGATGAACTATGAGAAGAGTACTGAAATGTGTTTCCTTTCTTTTTACCTAGGCAGAAATGAGAAATCTAGTAAATAATGAGAAATGGGAGATACTGTAGTCACATATACAAGGATCACAAGTCATGAGCAAACATCTCAAATGCACTGATAGAAACCTTTTTTTTTCTTCTTCTGAGTTCTCCAAGGTCTCAGTCTACACAATTTTTAGGGTGGTTTTTAACATTCTGAGGCACTGCTGCTTGTCATCCTGCACATCTCTGTGGGAACAGAATGGGGTGGGGGACACTGGACCCTGTAGGCTTGTGGTCAAAACTTGATCAAAGCTTCTCTCACCAGCACAGGTGAGCATGCAAGGGGTGAGGTGAGACCAGAGAGGAGTCTGTGCCAAGCTGACAAACCCTTTCAGAGGTGCCTGTGACCTGCAGGGGACACTTGGTGGCATCCTGGCGTGGTGTGTCTGTGGTGGGAGTGTGACAGGGCTCACCTGGGTCCCCGTGGGGCTCTCAGTGGCTCAGGCTCCAGGCTCTGCAGACCAGCTCTGTGATGTGCAGCCATACAAGCAAACTTAGCTGCAGCTGGAAACTGGTATTAGTCCATGCCCTCGTATTTGTCCTGGGAGATTCACTGCAATGTATCCTACATTAAGATTTTCAGCTAAATAATGTTGATAAATACTGTTGGAATTGGTTCAGGGGCAGAATTGGTTGAGCAGTGAACAGTGAAAAGAGAGCCCTGTGCCTTGAACCATGAGGGATAAAACTAAATCAAAGCAATCCCTCAGGTCCCCAGCATGTGAATGGAGTTACAGAAGTTGCAAAACAGTATTTTTCAATGTAATTATTTTATTTACTTCCAGAGCACAGATTTCTAAGCAGAACTGAATTTAGAACAAAAACAATAAAAAAATCTTGCTGTGGAAGCAGAGTTGTATTTGAACTTCCAAGAAAGGCAGACGTATTCTGGTGTTGTGGAAACATAAAGGCTACTTCTATAAAACTAACTACCACATGAGTATGTAATCTTTGAAGGCTGCATTTACTTTAATTAAAGAACAAATGATGCACATCCATAATTTTATTTAATGCAGTTTTGATTGCTTTGGATCATTTATCTTTGGCAGTAGGAGTAAAGTTGATTGGCAAAGCCAAGAAACAACAGGTTTTTCAGTTTTATCAGCAGGAAAACTTTGTTATGGGCAACAGATTTACAAATAATTCCAGGAGGTGGGACTAATCTGGAGTAATTGCACAAGTTAAACTGCAATTTAATAAGGTTCAGGAAAATCAAAGAGGTGGAAGTATTTTATTGTCTCAGATTATGTAGCAGTTTTGTTCTTGTAATATAGAACTGGAAAGAAACAGGACTCCTCATCTGAATAACTGTATTCTCTAAAAAAGCTCTGCTTTTATATTGCGATATATTAGTTAATAAAAGCAATCATGCAAAAAAAACTCAGAGTACATTAATGCAGCCAGATAATTTCTTATTGTGTACAGCTGTATGGGAAACAAATACAAAGTTAATGTTTAAATTTATCAGATATTTTCCATTAACTCTCTATTTAACGAATTATCAGCTACTGTGTGTAACATCCAATCTCCAGAAGTCTTAATGATCATGGATGTGCACAGTAAGAGATTAGCATAAAATTAGCACTGATGCAGCTATTAAAGAATCTCGAAAAATTGTGATATCCTGGTACATAAATTGGGCTGCAGAATATATCTGAGCTTTGTCAAAAGCCCCAGGCTAGCTGAGTTCAAAAATACTTCTTTTCCCCTGGGGTGCAGTCCCTATGCTCCTTCCCCCTGTTTATTACTTTGTACTAATCTTCAAATTCACAGAATAATTTATAAAGCTGTAGGGGACCTGCTTCCAGCTGATGCATCTGTTAGGATCAAACCTGAGAAACGAGGCAAGTTGCTGAGGGAGTCTTGGGCTTCTAAGTGTTTTCATTTCCATATTTGCTTTTACAGCACAATGCTTGGGGTGGGAGTTGGGGGGTGTCCTTGGTTTTTTGGGGTTTTGTTCTTGTCGTGTTTGGGTTTTTTTGAACTTTCTGATGTTTGCAGTTTCTGGGAAGGGTGCAAAAATCTGTCAGTATAATGGCTTCACATAGTCTGGTACTTACTGTAAATCAATCTTTTTAACATAAAAAGCAAGTTAACTATTTTGTGATAATGTCCCATTTCCAGTCATTTTCTTCAACCCTGCTCTTCTCAGAGGGTCACACTGAATTGCAGCTTTTTACCCTATTTCATCACTCTACTGAATGCTTGAATTTCTGAGATATCTAACAGGACTCTGAGGGAGCCAAGCATGTTTTTAAAAGAATCTGTTTGCCCTGTAGGGAATATTGTCAGTAAAATGAAATATTTCCAACATGAAGCAAACTCTTTAAATAGTCAGAAATTAATTCTGAATCTTTTCAACATCAGAATTTGGGATGATGTGTTTTCTTTCATATTCCTCCTCCATCTCTTCAAACTGGCTCGTTTGTCCCTTTTGGATCCAACTTCCTTCTACTTGCAAAGCAGTAATTATCCTAATTACGCTCCAGCATTTAAAGCCAGCTTTGGGAAGATGATTTACAAGAATTACATAAGAGATCTATATACAATGACACACTTGCTTGTTTGGCCTGAAGCATTTTATGTTTTCCAGCTTAATCAGAATTCTTATGATGAGTAGAGAAGTTCTAATGAGTTTCTGCATGAGTTTGTGCCTGAAGATGCTTTCAAAATTGTACTTTTTTCTCTCTGAACAGCTGAAGTAGTAAAGCAATATTTTATTACAGTGACTTGCTCTAAGGTGTTGTGACTATTTGAGATCACAGTTGCCACCAGTGTGTGCAACAGTTTCCACTAGCTGAAAAGGTAAAAATGGGCGAAGACTGAGTGGAAGCTAAAAATAGTATCAAGAACAATAGGCAGATTGATACACTCAAATGAACCAACATCTGATTCTTTTTCCAAGTGGACAATGTAAAGAAAATATGAACACAAGATAATCTGCAAAAGCACTGAAGGTTTTCTACTTCTGCTTTTGATATCTCACTGCTGAAGCTTGGGACATAAATTTGATCCTCTGGGTGGTGGTAGGGGAAACAACAGTGGTTTGTTTGTTTTTGTTTTTTTTAATGAAGACCCTATGGCAGCATTTGGTTCTTCTGTCTATTTATCAGATACAGTTATCAGGTCAGCTGAAAATGAGTGGTGGGGCAAGATATGGCAGTAATTTGATTATGTCCATTTGGAGTTTTGCAATCCTACCCTAGATTAATCTCAACTTTGTTGTGCATTGTTATTTTGGAAAGTTGACCATTGACACATAAATTGATATTGCAAGATAAGACAGTAATGAGAGGCATGATTCAGTGACCTTGAATCCATCCTGAAATGCCCACAGGAACATGACAATATGCCTGATATTTTGAATTAGCAGCCTGTTTCAAAAGACTTCTGTCACAGATAGAATTCTTGCAGAGGAAAATGTTTTCTGAGTACTTTTCTAAGCTCCCAAACTATAATCCCTATAACATTTCTGAAGTGCAGTGCTTACTTACAGTACAGAACTAAAAACACAATCTTCAAAAGCTGGTTTTTCTTCACTCTTCAGAAATCTCACAGGAAAATTGAGAATGTATTCCAATCCCATTTGGCTTACTACCATCCCTATATACACTACTAAAAGTATGAGCTATCAACCTAGAGGGGTTTAATATACATTTAAAATTGATTATAGAATCATCCAAGAGCTTTGCTTCTTGTAGCTTTTGCATCTCTCTCTAAAATAGTAATGGGAATGTGGTTCAGTACAGAAAATCTGGTGGCTTCTTGGAGAAAAACTGTTATAGCAGAAGTGCTTGTAATGAAGAGGAAAGTAATTGAGTCATCTACCATAACATATTCTACTTTCAAAATGTTGAGGTTATGATGATGCAGTCTTGTCCTAGACAACAGTTTTTTCTTGGGATGAGGCAGGCTATGCCAAGCTGCTCTATGAGGTGAGATTCCCTTAGTATGTGTTTCTGCTAACACAGGCAATGACTTATAAAAAAATAAATGACTGAATGATGCTTTCTTAAAATACAACATCAAATATTAAAACTTTCTTGCAGGGCAGATTTTTTAAACAGGCATTTCAAGTGAATTTATGAAACTACAAAAATGCTTCAGCTGCTGACCAAGCAACTGGAAACATTCACCTGTGCTGTGTTGAAGTGTTGGTTCACATCCCATTATTCCCATGACCTGAAGTTACTGGGTAGAGACACTTCAGAAACCTCAGTGTGGTACAATTGGGGTATTGACTAAATTCTTATACTGGTTATATCCTGATAGGCAAGGATTATATTAGTATTTCTATGATTATATTACTTCATTTTGATAATAAAATGGTCCACGAAGTAATTGTGATGTAAATGACCGTAGAGATTTCATGGATCTGGATTTCATCTGGACTCACATCTAATGCCAAAATAAGAGGAGGACTTCTCTCTATATACATAGTAATGAACACTAAATTGTTTTGGGAAAGAATTAGGTCTTCTGATTACTGTGCAATGTTGTTCAAGTCAAATATTACCTCAGAAGCTTAGCAACCAAATTATTTTCCAATTCCTTGCTCTTTAACCTGCTTTGATGCTCATGCATAATATTTTCCTAGATGGGTCAAAGTTTCTTGTATTGTGGGAAAAAAATAGGCAAAAAGTAATTAATTTTCAGATTATGCTTTTATTCAGGAATATGAAGACTGAAGGAGATTGCATGGCTTAAAGCTCAGCTAGTGGTCAGCATAATAGAAGGTGAAATGTGATATTGACCAAGGCAAAGTTTTGCACATTAAAGTAGTTTTAACTGCTCAAAAAGATTACAGGCATGTAATTACCTGTAATCATTCAGGGGAAAAAAGCATAGTGGAAAGGTTAAATAGATGTATCTTTGAAGCAGAACATGGTGGTCAGGAAAGTTCCTAACATTGGAAAAAAACATAGAGAATGAGGTTTTGGAAAATAAATCTGAAAATTATCCAGTTCTGTATTTGGAATCTATTGTCTACCACAGTTTTAAATCTTGTATTCAGTTCTGATGAGCTGTTCTAAAAATGATATTGCAAAGAAGATAAGGATTGGTGGATTGGTATTCACTGCTGTAGCATATCATTGCATCAAAAAGCTTAGCAGCATTCAAGAAAGGATTAAACATTTCCTCTAAAAATGAGAATACCCTTGTTTATGAAAAATAGGGCAAAAAATCTGTTAGAAATAGGCCCTGAAGCTGAAGGGCTGAGAAGTCAAACACTGACTAGAAGTAAACAGAAATCAATTCCTGTTTGGAGTTTCCTGTTGTAGGGTTTCCCTTGCATGTGTTGGAGCTGCAATGCTGGGAGTAGCACTGTACACAAAATATAAATTGTGTTCAGCAGAGCACAGGGGCTCTGTAGCTCTCTCCAGTGTAGGAGAGATGTACTCCTGTGGCAGAATTAATTGTGATGGAAAGTACACTACCCTGGCTGCAGGTGGACATTTAAAAACAGCCAAATGGAAGCTTGAATTCTTCATGGAAGAGATTATCAACCCAGTCCATGGAACTCATGAAGGAGCTCACATTTCCCAGTGGGTTTTGAGGTCTTTTGCTAGGGTATCAATGTTACTGGCAATATAGCTTGATGTGAACCTTAGCAAACAAAATTCAACAAAAGAAAGTGTCAACATGAAATCACACAGCCCAGATCCTAGTGAGATTTTTTTTTTTAATTGCATGTTTCATTTCTCTAAAGTTTTCCAGAAAATCTTTCCCCTTGTTTCTGTATTTTACCATTATTTTTATTTTTTGTTAGATGTAAGTGCTTATACAATATGTGGGATTTTTAGTTCAGCAGCAAAACTTTAGCTGCATATGGTTACTAAAGGTAGGAAAGAAATGGCCCCAGTGAAGAGACTATTTCTGAGTGCACTCATTAATAACTGAGCCTCAGAGAGAAAATGGGGATTCTTTATTTGCTTACACTTTTCCTGTTTTCTTTCTGTGACAAATTACCTGTATTAAAGATTTTATCACTTAGCATTGCATATGAAGGGAGTGTGGTTGCCTAAATCATATTTTATAGTGGTTTTGTTCATCCTATTCATTCTAATTCAGTGAAATCCTATTTTTGCTGAATTAGCTTTCCTGGAAACAATAAGTAATACTCCCTGTCAATCACCTGGCAGGAGGTGCTTCCAAGAGTGCTGATTAAGCAACACATGAAACTAGAGGCTGTAGGAATCACTTAAAAAAAACCCAAACCAACTCAGTATGAACATTTTATGAAAATTCTTTTGGTGGGTTTGGGAACCTGAAGCGTGAACACTAAGGATGGTAATGCTTGAAAGCATAAGAGAAATAAAATAGAAATGGAGAGAGTCAATTTAATTTTTTCTCTTCAATTTACTCTTACCTTGTACAAAACTTTTTGAGTCAAAAGTTGAAATTTCCCATTTCCTGTAGAAAGCTGTTACAGATTTATGTTGCTGCTTTTTTCTATTAACAATATTGTCATTTTTCTGGAAGTCTGTCAGCATCCTTTTAACATTACAGGTTGATGCCCTACCAGAAATCAATGATGCAGAATTTTTGTAACTTATTTTATTACATGCAAATATACAAGCCTGGAAAAAGAGGCAGCTTCAAATGCTACACAGACACTCCTGTATTCCCAATATCCAGTTCCCAGGAATTGCTCCTAAATATAGAACATAACACAGAGAAAACTTCTCTATCTACCACCAATTTTATATTAATAATAATAATTAACAAAAAAGCAGACAAGTAAATAAGACCAGCCATTTGTCCTTGTAGAATCTAAAAACTCATGCTGTCAGAGAACTCGTTGACCTGTGCATAATTGCACGTTTTTAATCCCTTAAGACCAAGATTATGCTCAATGTGATATTAAATAAGGACAGCTGTATGGAGCCCTGCTAGAAAATTGCATCTAAATTATTTAGTATTGTAGCCATGCTAATCTTCTTTCAAAGAGACAGGTAAGATCCTGATTGTACAAATTTCTTATGGTTTGTGCCAACTATCTTTACCTCGTTACCTTTAAAACCCCATCCACATGTTTTTGTGTTGCCCTCAAATTACACTCAGACATAAACCCACAATAAAGTATTTTGTAAGTTGTATTTTGTCTCAGTGCCATGGCTGCTGTAATAGTTTGAAGTGCTGCTCAGTGTTGAGTTACTCTTTCCATAGATCAATTAATTTTCTGCCCTTCTTAGAAGGCTAATGACTTTTTTAGGTTTAAATTTGTGATATCAAGTAAATTGCAATGGCTAGAAGTCCAGGCTCTTTAAAAGTACTCAATTAAATCTTGTAAAATTATTAAAGTGAACAAGATTTTTTTTTTTTTTTTAATAGTTTATATGTAATGACTTACCTTGCACAGAGAGACTTACTCTTTCCACAGATCAATCATCTCTTTCTGTTTCCTTGGAGGAGAAGAATAATGGGTGCTTTGGGTTTTTTGTGGAAAAATCAGAATGGTTTCTCACTCCTTGGGTGAAGAAGAGCTGCTGCCAGGTTTGTGATAGATTTGGCCTTAAATGGATAAGGACCCTTGGCTTTTTATTGGGAACTGAGGGAGCCCAGAATTAGCCTCCAAACCAGGTCCTGATACCAAGTGATAGATGATTCTGTCTGAAGTGCCTACAGCTTCTCCTATCCTTTCCCTGCAGTGACAGAGAGAACATTAATTTTCTGTAAGTGTGTTGCTGCAAATATGACTTTAATATAATTCTCAGATGTTTGAGTAAAACCCTAATGCCTTCCAATAATTCTCTTCTATAATCCTGTGTCACTGATGATTGCAGACAGTGACAAATGCCAGATCATGCCTGATGGTTGTCTCCTGCCTCCAGTTACCTTACTGGTTTGGATAATGTAATATTCTTTGTTAGGCTGTTCTAAGTTCATTATCCTTCCTAGAGCAGCAGTACAGGCTCTTGATGGATGGGCAAGTGCCCCAGCAGATCCAGAGAGCTGCAAACCACCAGGGCAGGAGGGTCAGGAGCTGCAGGCAGTGCCCCTGCAGCTGAAGGTACAAATGAAGGTGTGGATTCAATGGGCATGGTTTTCCCCCAAACTATTTATTTGCAGAAGCAATAGTTTGAGGTTTTTCCCCATTCCTTTCCTCTTTGCTTGCTTACTTCACAGATATCTTGGTATTGCCCTTCTGCTGCAGTATAGGCTTCATTTCCTTTACTCCCTCTTCCCATCACTGAAATCCAAATCATGAACCCTGGACCTTTGTAGAGTTCTGATGGTCCCCCAGTATCCAAAGTTGCCCTTGCATTTCTTCTTCCTGTGTTTCAACCAGTGCTTTGTCTGCCTTTTAGTCAGTGTCTATAGCTGGCCAAGTAAATGCAGAGAAGGGCAGAGTTACAGTGAGGAAGTTTATCTGCTGTGATTCTTCTGCTTTATTTGGCATCCCTGCTGAAGACAGACTCAAAAGTGCTACATTTAGGGCATTTAATGGTATCCCAGAAACCAAGAGAGTACTCATGTAGGCTCTGATTAGTTTCTACCAGTATAATTGAATATGGATTTGCAGGAAATTTTGAAGGTTTTCAGGAATTGTAGTTGGCATTAAATTACTTTGAACATTAGGAGTACAAGCAAGTGCAGCTGACCATTTGCCATTATAAAAAGCCTCCATAAGCAATATAGCATCAGGGAGGCACCGTGTTGTGAAAAAAACATTAAAGAGAACAGACTTTCAAATGCAATTGCCACTAATTTCTTAGCTAGTGAGCAGAAAAATCACTGGAACTAAATTTCAATGCGATCATACTTCAGAATTTAAGTCAGCAGCCACTATGATCTTATTACTTCAGAGAACTTAATAGCAAATGCTGTTTGGATTTTTGACCAAAGAAAATGTATTTGAATTATAAGGAATGCTGTGCATTTCAGTGTCTGTGAAGAGGAAAGAACCACTGCTTAGTTACTGGCTTGTGAAGATTTGCTGTGTTTCTCTAATTATTGAAATGCTTTTGCTGTTGACCTCTATTCTGTATGTAAACTGAAATATCTAAAGCAAACTCTTAATGTTGGTTGGGTTTTGGGTTGTTTTTTTGGTGGGTTTTTTGACTTACATGAAAGATAGCAAGAAAAGTTGACAAGTGGCTTCCTACTGAAATTGCTTTTAGTCTTTGCTGAACCTTTTCCAGGGTTGCTTTTTATGCACCTCTCTTTAGACAACATCAGCTGTGAGAGAGGGGAATCAGGCCAATATTGCCACCAAGGGCATGGCTGTGGTACAAGAACAGGGGATAACAGAATCCACAGAGGGCCAGATTCACCCTAAATTTATTTAAAGCTGAAAAGGGAGTACATGTTGTTTGCAGATATCTTTTCTGCCAATGGCAATCTCCCTGTCTATCTCTTACCCCTCCTCTCAACCCCAACCCTGGGGAGTCAAAAGGGGATTTACTGGCCCTGGCCAGCAGAAGTCAGAGCAGCTCTGAGGATTGACAGGTGCCACAGAGCTTTGCACTGAATGCAGTAAAGATTGCAGTTCATTAACAAAATGAGTGATTAGAAAGAAGGAAACAGGTAATCAAATTTCTAGTAAGGAAGGAGTGTTTTCTTACTATGGCTAAGCACTGACAAAAGAAGATGCTGGCATTATTTCCAAGAATTCCTATAAATATTTCAAGCTTTATGACTCTGTACTTTAGTGATTGGTGGGGGCTCTTTTCTAGCTAACATTGGCCTTTTCCATTGGGAATAGTAGAATTGAAACTAGGTTTGTATCTATCTAAAAGGGCAAGGTCTTTTTGTTTTGGTCTTGTGACATTTGTCTTGCCACTGCATTTGTTGTACCACAGTGTCATGAGATTAAAGAAGTCCATCACTTTGATCTTTACTGTTATTCTAACACTGGTCTTGATATCTCTGATTGCTTTATAGATATTTTTCTCTTGGCATAGGGCTGCTCCCAGAAAAATGGAACAATATGCCATGGTTGAATATGGGTTTCAATCCCATAATTTCCATGAGCTGGCAAATAATAGCCCTTTGCAAACTGAGATGCATAATTTAACTCAAACTCCATCTTCTGTAGAATTGGCACGTACTGTGTGAAGGACTGCAGCTGATAATCTTCCTCAAGACAATCCTGTGACTGTGTGAATGTGTGTGCTAATGCTGGCACTGTTCTTCTGCTGAACAGTGTCATTTTATGCTTTTATTTGAATAGTTTGATGAATAAGGGAGGGAAAGAGTTTTCTTCAGAAGGACTAAGATGGCAGCATCAAGAACAAGGATTAAGCAATGCTGCTTCTGGGAGGAGCATTAGACCTTAATATTTGTGTTATTGCCACTGAGATAAGTATCTTAGGCTGAATTCTCAAAGGTTTGCAAAGGGTTTAACCACACATGCCATTCAAATCAAGGGGAGTCACAGAGCTAAAACCCCATGTAATGTTTCATGAATGTATCTCCTGGGTGTTAATTTCATCATCTAAAATATATAGCATAATGGATAGTTGCTGCATGAATACAAAGTTTTAAGTCCCTCTAGGGGCTCTGCTAACAGCACAAACCATGAGAGTGTATCTGAGTTGTTTATGAACAGAAGCAGAGTCCCAAGAGTGAGACACAGCTATAAATTCACTGCAGTCTGTGCCTATCTATTGTTATTTGTAATAACAGAGAGAGCAGTTTTCCTCTAAAATGACTTCCTTTAAGAGCTTTAACTGAGAAGCTCTGCTTGAAAATCAGTCCTGATAGCTGAAGAGCTTTGCTGGAGAAAAGACTCCATTTTCTCTATCAGTGTTTGTGTATTGTATCACACTTTCATTTTGTACTTAAAATGGTTATTTAGTCAATTCATGTGACTTTTGTTGCAAAATGAGTTTAAGAACCTGTTTTATTTACTGGACCTTATATGATAATAGATAGTCTATTAAGACAATTATATGTTTCATTAAAATGTAGTGTTAACACACAAGGTATGGGGACGTGCTTAAGAGACTTTACACAACTCAAGTGTTGTGTTGGGTGGTTTTTTACTAAGGAAGAAAAGGTGAAAAGCATAATGAACTGTTGGAGTGTTCAATTCCTCCCTTTTTCTAACACCAAACCCAGGTTAGACTCAGTCAAAGCAAAGGTTAATAAAAATAATAATAGGGAGGAGAAATTTAATTTTCAACCTTGGAATTTACCACAGCATATTTCTGACAAGTGTTTTTATGAACACAGATTTTTTTTTTTTAAATAAGATCTGATTTTCATTAAAATGGTTGAATGTTGTTGTAGCTGTCATTAGAGTGATTTAAATAGTGGCATATTATTACTTTTGGTTATATTTATATATTTAAAAAATATATGTCTTTATTTAAACATTATGCTTGGGTGCTGTTTAAATTTTAATAATGCTGGCTGACCTGTGCAGGTATTGTTTACTTTGGGGCTGTGGAGTGGGCAACACTTAACTGCCTCTGTGAATCATCAGATTGAAAACTTAGAAAAACAAGGACTTAGCAAATACAGCTGCTAATACTTGTGACAACACTGGTATCTTGAGTCCCTCAGAGAAAAACCAGGAAATTTCACACATTGCTTCTGTACTTGATAAGAAAAAGGCTCACATCATCATCCCTGTCCTGTAATTTTTGGCTGCAATCTAGAATAATTTACCACTTCTTGCATTTGATAGTATTTTGGGGAGTTAAAGTACTGGTGGAAGGTTTTACTTCGTGCATATAGGACACTGTGGACACAGCTTTATCCAGCCTAATTTATCTGATTAAACCATTTGGAACACCAGGGATTGCTCTCTTGCTCGTTCTGGACCTGTTTTGTTTGGGTCTGCCGCTGTTTCACCTGAGGAGCTGCAAAAGAAAATGGGCAGAGTAAATTCCCATAGTGTACTTAGAGGAACTAAAAGAAAACAAACAAAAAACCTTGGAAAACATATACATGAAACCCAAACCAACCAAACTTGTAGAATGTTTTGAGTGGGATCATACTGGGTTTTTTAAACAAAGAAATATAGTCATCACAGCCCTGTCATCAAAAAGAGAGGAGGCTTTAAACTCATTCTAGGTCAGCAGCAATAGGAAATTATTGTGGTTTAGAATAGATATGATTATGTCTGGACTTCAATTTCATCAAATTTCAGTTTTTGGTAAAACATATTTCTGCAGTAACTCTAGAAATTAAGATATAACTCCATGAATTTGCTGGCTATCAAAACAAGCTTTTTGTTCCTCAGAAGCAGCATAGTAGGAAAAAATCATAAATGTTTCTGTTCTTGTTTCTTGGTAGTTGGTTTTGAAAACAATGGAACCCATTCCAGTTCATCTCCCTGTTGTTTCTTAAATAAACATTATTCTTCTGAAATAAGCAAGTGGCCCTAAAACACAAAAACTGAGTTTGGATGGCTGTGTTTAGTTTGAGGGACAGGGATTTTCTTAGAGGTTGAGAAGATGATGTTGCTAGCAGCTCTTCTAAGTGATTTACTTGACTGCACAAACAGCAGTTCCTTTTTTGTCCTCCTGTGAAGAGCAGGGTATAAAAAAGGTATAAAAACAGTCATTGAAAAGGACATACATACACACTGCAGTCAAAAATACATGCAGCAAAGTTTCATATCTACAGAAAGTTTCAGACCATATAAAAAATTACTAAAGTGAAAAAATGTGGCAAGTTTTTCCTTTAGTTTTTCAAGTCAGAATCCTCCTCTGTGATCCAAGTGCCCAAACAGCCAGGACAAGAGCTATTCTTTGTGTCCTGGCTCAATCTTGCCCAGGATCTCAGTTTTAGAAAATTTACTTATTCAAAGGAGGCAACTCAGACTATTCTATCACTAAAGATGCAGTCAGAAAAAGGCATTCAAGGCAACTGAAGTTTTCCCATTCACTTCAGTGCTTGTTAACTTGGGCTGCATGCACTTGGCACGTTGCCTTTATCAAACCCCAAAGGCAAGTGAATTTCCTGAACTTCTAGAAACCACATAACCTTTAAAAAGTATTGCTTCTTTTCAGCTAAGCAGTATTTTTGCATTCTTAATGCTCTATTACTGTGTCCTTACCTGCACAGGAAGCCTTCACTGGAGGCCACCATCATATTTTTAAAATATGCATTTTTTGAGTACTTCCTCCAGTGAAGCCAAGCTCCCTCATTCCTATGAATGTGATACCAGAAAACATTTGTGTGTGACGTGCTACAATACAAAATCTAGTCAAAAAGCAAAGTTATGCTTGTTTCATTCAGTAGTTTGGATGGAAGCTGAGCATTTCACAAGAGAGCCAGGAAGGGTCAGTGTCCCTGATCCTGAAAGCAGCAGCAGCAGTGGCTCCTTGGCTGCAAGTGCCCACCCTGCAGCCACCTCAGGACAATTGACCAGGGCAGCAGCAGAGCTCCAAGGGAAGCACCACGTGCCCAGCCTGTGCCTGGGCTGTTCAGTGTGCAATGGCTTTAGCTGTGTTTTGCTCTTCTAATGAGAAACAGTTTTATGTTTCTTTTTTTTTTTTTTTTTTTAAAAAAAGCCTTTAATATCTCTAGGATGTGAGGGAGGAAGTGTCTGCTCAGTTCCATGAACTTCTGCAGTTTGGGAACTTGGCAAAGCAAATAAATTGGATCCTTGGGTTGCTGACTGCAAGACCTGTGAAACCAAACATATGCAAGTGATGTGTGACACTAATTTCATCTCTAAACCAGAGCACTCAGATTTACTTCCTTTGATTTAGGCCATTAGCACAGTGAGAAAGGTTAAGCTGACTATTATGAATAGCAGGTCTCAAGCAGATGTGTTCCAAAGGCTATTCAAAAGTCCACAAAATGTGGCTTAAAGGAGCCAATTCATAAAATATTATTTGGTCTGTTTCCATGGGATTCTTGAAGTATTTCCCACTGATAACCATTCCTTGTTTACAGTTTCTAAGACAGTTTTCACTCTCTTGGAGTTCTTCCACAGTCTTCTGTGCTTGTATTTTTAAATCAGTCTTGTCCCATTTCCCCTGCAGTTCCCTGCAGGGAAAGTTTCCATCTTTCAGTGTTTAGTGATTTCTGACCTTAAAAAAAAAAAAGAAAGAAATCCTGATTATTTTTAATTGCCTTTAAAAAAAAAATTGATGGCTGTTGCATGATAATCTTTGTTTTACACAGAAATGTTGCACAAATTGTTGAGTAGGTTATTGAAAGCTTCAAATAGTATTCAGTACAGTGACAGTACAGTGATTGGTGTGAAGCAGGAAATGAGATTGTACAGCAGAACTAAAAAGTGGTGGAGCATTTGCCAATATTCACTCATTTGGTTCATCACACTTAGAAAAAAGTATTATCTGCTCTACTGCTCATTTCTTTCACATGGCACTAAAATCTTAAAGGAGGTAAATAACTGTGGGGTTTGTTTTCTCTAAAACAGACAGCAGTGCATGTCATTAATAATGCTAGCAAAGCTAGAACCTAAATGGATATACAGACAGATGACAGAAAGGGGATTTTTGGGGAGCTAGAACTGAGCCTGGGATCTCGTTTCTGCAGGAGGAACTTGTTCTGGAAGTCAGGTATTTCTGCAATTTTGTAACTGACTGAATAGGAAAGTTACATTTGAGGAAAATTATAGGTTCAGTCCAGCAGTATGTAAATAATGTTTCATAGCGTTCTGTGGTCTCTCTGGAGTGATTTTTTGATCTCTTATACAACCCTTTTAATATCAAGAATATATCTAATATGCAATTATGCCTTAAATATAAAATATGCAAAAAACCACACATCTAAAAATTATGCTTTCTAAAGATGTCCCCTGCATTTTTTTCTTAACTTTTACCAAAAGGTCACAGAAAGATTTACCCCAAATATGTTATTTTTTGCCTAAGTGTTGACTATTAGGGCATAATGTTATTTACCCAGGAGATATCTTGTGTGGTTGTCATCTGATATAAAGGCAGATAGCAGTTATAGTTAGAAATGGCTGCCTGCCATTCTGCTTAAAAGAAGAACTTGTGTGATCTTTCTAAAGGGCTTAAAATCCACATTGAACAAACCTCTAAGTTTGGCAGCAACAGTGTAGGAATGAGAAACCAAGTAGGTTTATTTAAGAGTTTAATCTGCCTAAAATGTGTGTGTCCAATTGTCCATCCCCTTGGAATGAAAAGGCTCAGAAAGCAAGTTCTGAATTCACTCCCAGTTTATCATCAAGATTCTGCACATCCCTTAAAACCTATTTAAGCTAAGAAATAGCAGGAATGAAAGCAAAGTTCAAACTGATTAAAGATGGCAAAGGTTTAGATTTTCCCATGTAGAGTACCTGAGAACCTTTCTTTCATGCAGAAATAATCTCAAATATGTGTAAGATGTGATAAAGAGTGAGTTTATGATAAGGTAGACATTTGGAGAGAATAAAATCTTGATGTTAGTATTAATATAAGTAAAGAATTAAGTTTCCTTTGCAATATCTATTAATTTTAAGATTTACTGCACTCTCTTTTCCCTTCCTAGTTTTTCTGGAAGAAAAGGAAATTTTTTTTGTTTTTGCCAGTAATTGTTTTCCCACATTGAACAGTATCTCACTCTGTGAAATTGTCATATTGAAATTAGAATCTAGGCTGAAAAATATGCAGTGTGAGCAAGCCTGGAAGAAAATCTATTTTTATACTTATTCTAATCAGTTAAAAAAGTATGACTTAATCGCTGGTCCATTGATCATAGAGAGCCCAGTCCATGAGCAACAAATTCATTGCATGATTTTGCTTATAAAAATTAATCCCATTTCTGCAAGCAGGGAAACTGTGGAAATAGAAGTAATCAATGGAAAGTCAAAGCTTAGGCTAATCTTCCTTTGGCTGTAAATGCAGGCCACTGTATGAAATGATCCAAAGGTTTTTGTTGCACAGACTAAAACAAAGGACCTGAAGTATGCCTGCTGTTGAAATGTCTAGACATTGCAATATTATTTGAGAATGAGGAATAAAAGTCATAAGCTTAAAAAATTGCTCATGTCACAGGGGACTATTTGACTAAATGCTGACATTCATTTCTGGTATTTATTTTTGACCCGTAAGTTCTGGTTCTGATGGTGTATTTCTGTAGCACTTAGGTATCTCAGGATGCCCTAGATTAGCATTCCAGCCCAGAGCACACTTTGGAAGTGGCTCTGCCAGCCCTTCTCTGTGTGCTGTGATCTGCTGACAGAGCAGCTGTCAAGTGGAAGGTGAACACCTTTTGCCTGAACTACTGAGAGGATGCACTGCAGGAGGAGACCTTGTTCCTTCCAGCTGCTGCTCCGTGGGGCCAGGCTAGGAGGACTCAAGTGAAACACAGTGTATAATTCTAGATATTTGGTTCTCACCCCAAACTTCAGTACCTGCAGCTCTGGTTTCCATGGTCAGACTGCACTTTCTCTGTTTCCACTTCCATGAATCCAGCTGCACTCCAGGTTTGTTCTGTGTTGTCTCCTCCTTGGAGCACCAAACTCCCAGGAAAGCCATAATGAAAGAACAGGTATAAATCCCCATGGTCGTGTCTGTGAATTGGATACTTGACGTTTTGTGTTTCTCTGCAGCTTAAGAAATAAAAAAACGCAGAAAGAAAGCTTTTATCAGAACAAATTTGGCTTGGATGAAAATTGAACTTAGTCATAATAAACAGTTTTGCTGGACCTTTCATAGCAATCCATCCAGTCATGTGCCAAGGTAAATGACACTCAGATATTGTAGTTTCATACTGATTGCCCTCACAATTAAAGGAAGACTGGAACTTGTATAGTGTTTCCTTTAACTACCTGAGTCTTACTAGGAAGACAGTGATTTGAATGAATTGCCCTGATTTAGGCAGTTCCCTGACTTTCATAATGGGGGCATTTTTGGTTGCTTGGTTACCTATTTGAGATGACTGCATTTTAGATAATCACTGATGGAAATGTAACCAAGAAAGTGAGTGAGCAGCATGATGCAGATTTTCAACAGGCCACAAATGTAAAAATAGATCTGTGTAAGCAGAAGAAAGATTGCAATAGATGTAATTTACCTATTTGCTCACACTTACTGAACACATTGGCACACCATTTGTATGTGCCACTTTGTTGTTGCTCTTGCATCTTTAGGCTGAAAGAAAGTGGAAATTACAGAAGTGTGTGCTTTGGGTGGGAATGGTGATAATGAATATCCCATATAATGTTGAGAGAAGAAATTAAGAAAGTGCATGGAGAAATAAGGCTCTTGTAGCTGATTAGACATCCATTTATTCTGAAATCTGCAGTGGCTCAACCAATCTTTATTTTGTAAGGAAAAGTTAATTTGTTTATAAAACATGAGAAGTGTAATCTTGAGTATGTGAAATAAAGATTCATTAAATGTTGTTTCTGATGAGAGGTGCCAGCTGCTGACTTGACCAGTTTAAAATTAAGCCTGCCTAGAAGTGAAGTCATGCTGTACATTACAGTGACATGGACTGTTTAAATCTCACCTCTGTTCAATTGTTTTGACTATTTAAAAGAAAAAATCCAAACTAAACACAAGTACTGAACACTACAGCTGATTTTGCTGTTCAAATGGAGTTTCCACTGAGATGATTCAGAAGAGTTGAGGAGAATGGCACAGTGCAGGTGCAGGTGACAGCTCTCAACTGCTTCTATTCCATTAAACCTCAGAACACACCAGTGTGGCCAATGCTTGTGACAGTGGCTTTGTTTTCCACTAAGCTTAGTCTCACAGGTCTGAGTGGATCTTCAAGCAGCAAAGCAAATTTCCCTTTGATGGCTGAAAAGAAGTGCACAAAGAGGCAAATGAAAAACAATTTAAAACAAACTCAGAAAAAATATGGTTGCCTTAAAGACAAACCTAAAATTTTATAGGTATATTCAGATAGCTATACCTTCCCCATCTGTCCCATTAAAAGCCCATTAATATTTAAATAGTTTAAACCTCTTGTTATATTAATCTGAAACGGATTTAATTTATTTAAATTTTAAGCTGACATGCAGATATCATTGCTTTCTGCCCAGAAATACTGATCTGGAATAACTGGAGAGGCAGAAGAGCAATTTCTATTGCTTTCATGAGGGCTGGCTGGTTAAAGGAGCAGCTCTTGTGTTCTCCACACAGCTCTGAGTCCTACTGTGTCAAGCACTGTGACATTCACATAACATACTCTGCATTTGAGAGATTTTGCCATGTGATGAAGACTAAAAGCAATTTGTAGGTAATGTAAACAAAATGGATATAAAAAGGGAAAAATTAATCAAAATAATTGTTATTGTTAGCATTTTTAATTTTTTCAAGGGAGAGTCACTAAAGTGTGGGGCATAAGCCAGCTATGACTAAAGGTATTCTGCAGTATTTCCAGAAGAGGTTGGGAAAGGCTGGTTTTCTTACAGTTCTAATATGCATTATTCCCCAAATTATCAGAATTTTCTGTTCTTTACCTCAAGATATGAATTGTTTGCCTTCCAGCATTTGAGTTTTTAGGGTATACTTTGTTTTTAAGCTCTTGCATCAGAACGACAGGAGCTCATAATTCCATGCTTGGATTTTTTCTTGAGCAGTTTAGGATTTTATTTTATTTTTAAGAAAGCCAAAGTTCTCATTTAGTGAGTTGCTTCCAGGATATTGCTGTTTCAAGAAAGAACTAAGTACTCAGACTTGGCAGTCAGAAACTAGAATTTAACAATTTGAAGTCCAGTTATCCCAAAATCCATGAAGAAGATTTCTAGAAGAGGGTGAAACATCATCACTCCAGGGATGGCCCAATGTAATGTGATATATGAGGCAATAGCACTAGATCAAAAGTGGGGTGTATATTCTTTTAAACATGAAGTTGTTGAGCTGTAGCTAATTGGGATGTGTACAGTTGGATTGTGTTGGGACTGAGTGGTTGCTCACTGGCAATGTTTGGATAGTTTTATCCACATTCCATTTCAGGAAGGGGTGGAAAGTGAAGGTGATGAAAGCTGGAGCTGAACACAGCCAGCACAGTTCGAGTGCCTGAGTCTTTGTGATCTGCTTCTCTTGTGTTCATCTCTTTTTCTTTCTTGTTTAAAAGCATGTAATTATCCCCTCCCCTCGTTGACTTGTGATACCTAGTTTTCCTTTCAGTCTGTAGTGTGGTAGGAAGAGATTTCTGCGAGAAACACATCTCTCTAGTCATTAGAAGCCCTACTGCCATATAGCAGCTCTTTAGAGTTTTAACTGCAATAGTACTTCTGCCTTATGGGTCTTTGTATTGATTTTCCTTGTGGGAAATTTAACTCCATCATTCAAGAGTAAATAGTGGAATCAGCTGTTTACAGAGTGAGAGAGCAACTTTTTCAACACTAGAAAGGGCAGCCTGTGTTGTGGTTGGACTCCTGCTAGTTTTATTGATGGAGTTTTGGGGAGCTGTTATGTGCAGGTATCAGGGCCAGCAGAACCAATGGCTTTGCAAGTACACCTGATGTGCTTTGCATTCTCTGTGGCCTGCAGAACAGACACTGCCTTGGGGGGAGCTGCCTCTGGGGCAGGTGGCACTGCTCCTGGGAAACAGATTTTGGTTACAGACCCGTGTTCTGGACAAAGGCACATGTTCATCTTTACTCTTATTTAGGATGCAAACTTCTCATGTGTAATTTTGAACCTGTCCTTGCTATCTTGCTATGATTACATGGCTAATGCAGCCCCACAAGTCAGATTCAGGAGGTCCTGAAATTCTTAGGCCAGCAAATTCCCACTGATTATGGTTGAGCTGCACTTTTTTGGGCTTTCATAGAATCAGATTGCTCTTGATTTGGTTCTTATTTATTGGAAATTACCTATATACAAACTTTCAGCTTTTAAATATTTTGCCTTTTTGTATTGCAGCAGAACATTTAACAGATGTCATTTCTTCTTCATAGCAGTGTGGTAGCAAACATATGCCATCGTTTCCTGGTAAAGGAATATTAGTGTATTTATATATGGGTGGTATTAGATGGAGTGGTTTTATTTTAGCAAAAGCATACTTCAGCTTTGCCTTAAACTCTTATCTGACTTTAAAGCCTGAATTTACCCATCATTCAAGTCATCATGGAAGAGACTTTACCTAGGATTTGAGTCCTTTGGGCTTTATAAAAATAGGATTATAGAACATCTGGCTGCACAGTAGGAATATTTCACTCTGAAGTACAAAAATAAAACTACAAAAGATAAAGAGAAAAACATTCCTGGCAAGAAATTAACCTTTCTTTATGTTTCTTGTATCCACCAAGCACTAGCCTCTTACAGATGGAAGGCAAGGAGAAAACAAAAGAAAAATGGAGAGAATTAAAGAGCCATATCATATCATTAATACTTTGGCAGTTTTGACAGCCATGAGTAGCAATGAAAAACACTTCTGTTTCAAAGCCTGAAATAAATAGGGAGCTTGGTAGCTTCTCCAAGTCAGGCCCTCAGTTCAAATTCACAGAAAGTGAACATTCCAGCACCCTTACTTAATAATGATATACCTGAAAACAGAAAATAAAAAAGATAAAAGGTGTTATGAAGTAATAAGTGGAGAGTATATTTTTTAAAGTCTATGACTTCTATGAATGAAAATTTTACATGTATTTCTATTTATACTTTTTTTTTTTTTTTTTTTTTTTTTTTTTAACAAAAAGCCTGACTTTCAGGGATCATTTGTTCACAACTTTGGTAATTTTTTGTGTCTTGGTTAAAAACCCAAAGGAAGCATATCCTGGGGCTGAACAAATGTTTTTATTCTGTTTCTTTCTTTTGGTAAGGATAAAGGTATTGCAAAAATCTGAGGTTTGCTGTATTTTCATTGCCATCATGTCAATGCAAGAGTAACTTGTCATGACAGTTGTTGATTATGTAAAATAACAGCTATTGTTTGGGATATTACTTAAATATTAATTATGTGGCAATGGGGCAAAGGACCATGAAAGTAATTTAAAAAATAATTTCTTAATCTCAAAATAAGAAACAATAACTAGGTGTATTACTTATCAAAAAAACATATCTAGATGAAATATTTCATAATTAAAAAGCTATTTTGTACCTCAGAGTTGCATTGCCTTGTATCTGATCAAGAAAATTAAACTTGCAAATGAGATGTAGTTAAGATAATATAGCCTAACAATATGATATTAAAAAAATCTATTAAATATGCCATGATTTAAATAATTCTTTTTTTTTAAAAAAAAAGGCAATTCAGTTTAGGGAAAAAAAACCAAAACAAACCAACCAAACTCCAAACCCTTGAGTACCCTTTGTACTCATATCTGTACAAAGCTGAGCTCCACAGCCCAGCCTAGAGAGCAGCACAGGGATCAGCTTCTCAGTCCATTTTTCTTGCCTCTTGGGATGGCATCCACCAGGTTTAACTGGTACATGTATTTAAATTCCCTTTCTTTGCTTTGCTTGCAGATAGGCCATGCTTGTGCTGTTCCTGCTGTTGATTTTCAAGCCACTTCTGCTGCTTGTGTAGCACAGAAATTCTGTAGCTCACTCTGATAGCACAAAGCAGCTCCTCTCCTTGTAGAAGCCAACATTTTCCACATTCAGGCATGGCAAAAGTGCAGTATTTAGACAAGCATTTGCTTTGAGTTTGCTAGAGCTCCAGAGGCTGTGATCAATTATTACCTCTGTTTTTAAAGCAGATCCCTCTGGAATCAGGTCCTCTCAGCATTTGTGCCTGTGCAGTGCTGGCTGCTTTAATGATTGTCTACTTGGAGTGAAAGGAGATGAGAAGCTCTCAGCAGGCATTTGTAGTGTTCTTCAGAGCCTTCCCATTTTGTAAGTGGGATCTGAAGCTGGGATCTATCACTTTCTCATGTTAATGTTTCACTATTACAGGAGGAGTGTTTTCCAGTTTAGTGTTGACAGCACTAATATATATCAAATATTTCAATTAAATAAGTTAAAGCAGTTCTGTGCCTTTGTCTCCTGGCCAATGAGAAGCTCTTGGCTCATTACCACTTCTGTTAACAAAAAGCAGACCTATTTCTTCCAGGAACAGGGATCTTGGGAAGCCTGATATCCAGTTTTCCTGCCCTAGTGCATTGCTGCCTGCCAGCAGCTGCTGGGGCATCATTCAGTGTGATAGGAAGATGGCACAGAATCTCAGCAGAACCTGTGTTCCTGTTTGCAGAGTGATGCTACAGCAATGCAATGTGAGGCAGTGAGGCATAAGCAAAATGCCTTGCTTCAAGCAAGCCACCATTATTCCTAGAATAGATAAGATCTTTTGAAATTTTAAGGAATTTTATATAATTTCCTTCAAATTATTTGATACCTTTCCAATATATTAAAGATTTGCTAAGGAAAGCCTGAATAATTTGTAATAGATTTCATACCATCTTAGCAAAATTCCTCGCCTTATATTTTAATTTTCCATTATGGTTCACCCACACTACTTAGAGCAAATCAAAAACTGCTGTTGTGATTTTAAATTATTTTCAATTGCAGTTGGAAAGGTAGATTTTTCTTTAATACTAAAAGATGGCAATTATCTTGAAATGAGGTTCAGGCTGAATCTTGCTGATGATTACAGAGATCACGCTGCATTTTAATGCAAGCATAAAGTAAGCATGTTAGAATTTCTTTTTTTTACTTATGTCTTAAACATACTAAATCTTTGGGGTTTTTTAAGATGGATAGTTTCCATTTTAAAGTTTTTTCTTGTTAGAGGCAGTAGAAGTCTTAAATATTTATTGTACAAATCAACCTGGATGTGTGTGAGAGACATATCACACCAGAAGGGTTTGTCATGCATCAATACAGTGATGAAACAAAAAGACTGGGTTTTCCTTATTCACTCTACAGTATTTATTTTTTATTTTGAATATCATTATAATGTTACTTGTTCTAATACCAAGGACTTGTCTGCTAGGAAGGGCTCTGAGGAGTAGGTGAGAGCACAGCCATTTCCCAGCTGGGTGCTCTTGTACCTGCTGAGCTGCTGTGTGTGAAGAGGATTTACTGTACACAGGGATTGTCATGCTGGTTGGTAATTTACAGTGCATGAAAAAAAATTCTTTCCCCATTAGCTATTAGCTACTTAATAAAGCCATGCTTAGGACTGTTTTTAACTATTTATATTACAGCAGCTGACAGAAGTATCCAAATTGCCCAGATAACTGTGTAAGATTGTAGTAAAATACAACCCTTCTTCAAAACCCTATAGAAGGTGAATGAGTTGTAAATATAGACAGGACACAAAAGCAGCAGATGCATTGTTCTCAGCTGTATTGGAAGCATATGCAGTGTCCAGTTATAGGGTTTTGGGTTCCTGTCATGCAGGAATGCAGTGCTGTGGGCAGGCTGCTCTTTGCCCTCAATGCAGGCAGCTCAGCCTTGGCTTGTGCTGTGTACCCACAGCTCTTTCACAGCCTTGGGAAAGCATCTGTCTGCAGTTCTGTCTCTCCTTCTACCCTCATGACCTGTGAACCAATGGGCCAGTGGCAGGGACAAGAATTAAAAGTGGAGCATTTTGGGATAAGTTGGTTCTTCAGATGGGTGAAGGAGATACTCTGTGACACAAAGTGAAAAGCTAAGGAAAGAATTCCTGCTCAAAAGACAGGTCTCTGTTTAATAAGATTTGTGCCCTGACTTATGGCAGAGATCAATTAGCAGTTGCACCTTACCAGGCAGATAAAAGCTGAAGACACAAATCTGCAGATAACCAGTCTGCCCTGGCTGAAATGCTCAAAACTTCTCTTCATTTTTAAGCAAATTATACGTGTGTATTATGGACTTCCTATTTCAGCCAGATGCTTATGCAGTAGCTGAAAGGAGGCCTGGGCAAAGATGTATTTCAGATTATGCAGGTGTAGCTCTCCCTTTTCCTGGGAAAGTGACCAGGGCACAATGTGTATCATAACATTATGTTAGGAGAAGTGGACATTTCATCTTTTGGAGTTCATGAGAACATCAAGAAGAGAAACATGGAAATGTAGCATACAACAAAGAGGAAAAGGACATATGGACTTACCTTAAAAATTACTCAAAAGCCAGGTAAACCACCCAGAGTGACCTGTTGTGCAGCCCCTGTTTTAAATGTATAACCTTCTAGAAGAGAGCCACTGTTTTGTGGTCCTACAGAGAGAAAAGATTTCTGTGATGAGGATGTATTAAACATTGCCCAGTTCTGTGCTGGGACAAAATCTCACCACCATGCTGAAGTGCACTGGAGTCGAGTGAACGTTTTCCAGGAAAGTAGCTGTCACATAGTTCAGAGACCTATAAATTGGAACTTCTCAGTAAAATAACCAAGGAGTCTCTTAATGCCCAGCTTGTGTTCCTGCATTCATTTTTTCCAGTTTCTGTATTAGTCTAGTTAAGTGAATATCCCAAAGAACTATTTTACTCACTAACAGAAGTAATATTATTAGGGAAAATGTATATGACTAAGCAGGTAATAAAAACATGGACTCTAGAGAAGCTTCTTCCAGACAACCATCTAAATTATCACTAACACCTCCACCATCTCTGTTTTAAGTATTTGACAAGAAAAGCTTCATCATCATATAATTGTGTTCAAATTATTTATTTTTATCCTCTGTTGTTATTTGCAAATTAATTCTAAAGAGAACAGACGTTACTGTTTAAGGGCTGAGTGCTAATCTTGTTCTTAAGAGGACTTTATTCCTTGGCAGTTAAGTAAGCTCAGCCAGACATAGGATGCTGTAAAATTTCCAGAGCATCCACTCTATGCCATACTTTTTATGTAACTGATTTTATGGGTTTTAAACTTAGAAATTATGTGTTTTACATCAAAGAAATTGCACAATTCAGGGGAATACAGAATGCTAGAACCTGCTGAAAAAATACCAGAGTTTTCTAAATATTGGGAAAAGATCTGTTTATATATCAGGTTGATATTTCAGTCCCTTGTAGTCTTCTTTCTGATCTCTTAATCAAAACTTTTAGTAGTCATAGCAGTGCAACATTTCCAGCCTGGCTGCAGTAGGCATCACATCATAATATATGTGTCTTCCACAGTCAGGTCAGAATCAGTTTATGAATATATCAGTTCAGCCTTCTCTTTTGTCTCCTGCAGAGGCACTCTGCTACTATATCTGTGGCCATCCCTAATTACATAGGCTGCTGTTTCTAGTTCAGTTGGAGTACCATTAAGAGATATTCTGGAAGTGCCTAAAAAGAAGATCCAAGCTTTCCTGCAGCCTCTTTACAGTTACAGATTTTCATCTAACATGGATCTGAGTGAAAAATTTTGAGAATCATTAAGCTGCTGCTAAGTATTTTTGTGATCCCTTTGTTTCTAACCAACTTAGATCTGCTAATTTTAGAAGCATTCTGTGGTATTTGTGTGTGTCTGTTTCTTGAGGCTTTGGCTCTGCAGGGAGTTACTCAATAACAACAATTTCTGAATGCTGATTGCAATCTAAACATTTTGGTTAACTTAGGACATCTTTGAAAGAGTAGGATCAGGCTATAGGTATCATTTAGGGAGGAGGAGGAGACAGTGGTACCATCTTTTGTTCTCTGCAGAAGAAAAAGGGTAGCCTTGTAGCTTAGAAGACAGAAATTGTTCAGAACATCAGGACTCCAGCATCTAATTCTATGACTGTTTAAGTTTTGTACAAAAAACAAGTGCCTTTCAGAGAACAGCTGGAGGGGGGAAAAGTTCATTCCTCCTTTATCCTAACAAGATCTTTCAGCATGTCTCTAGACTCCATCCCAAGTCAGGAAAGAAGGCATTTTTCAGATGGGTTTTCTCCATCTGAAAATCCAGCATGATTGATGTGAGCACCAGCTTAAAAAAAATCATGTATCCAATATTATAGAGGCACCTCAGCTGTCATGGGAGGCTAAAAAAGCTGGCTTGAGAAGTCCCTCTCTGCCCCACAAGCAGTACAAAGACATTTTGCACCACTGCCAGAGATGTGTTTTCAGTTCTCTGGACTGATCTGTACTGGGGGAATCCCAGTGCAAGTGGAACAATCTGCAGGCTGCAGTAGTTGCTCCAAGCATGTTTTTGCTCCTCGAGGTGCAGACTGTCAGGGCTGCTGGCTGCCTGTGGGACAGTGGGAGCTGATGGCATGTTCCCAGCTGGGAGCTGTGCACACCTTCTGCTGTGCCTGCTCAGCCCAGGGCAGTGCTCTCCTCAGAAGGGGTGCATGAGTATTCATGCTGGAACTCGGCTGGTGTCTCTCCTTGGTACAAATATTTATTGTTACCAATGTTGCCAATGCTTATTATGGATATTTTTGTTTAATTCATGAATATAACTGTAAGTTGCTAATGTAGAAACGTGAGCTGATAAATGTGTTCGGATTAATGTGTTTAGGCTGCAAGCAAACTTCTTTTTTTTTTCATTCTGAGGAGGTGAGAGATGCAGTAGACCCATTGCTTCAGAAGTGATGCCAGATCCCCAGATAACGTCTGCCCACAAGAAATGTGAGATACATCTGAGCAGGATAACAACAAAGTGCAGCAGAGATAAAGAATTGACGCTGTTTGAAAGGGATATCCAGTATCATTTTCTAAAAGAGTAGATAACATTAGCTTCAAGCCAAACACAAAAGATAGCAATCTTTTATAAAAGAGGTGACCATGTGTTGAACAGCTGATGAATTTGCTACAATATAATGAATTAGTAGGAGGAAATTAGGAAAAGTAGAGGAGCTTTGTTGGCTAATCTTTTTTTTTTTTTTTTTTTTTTTTTTTTTTTTTTTTTTTTTGTGTGTGTGTGTGCGCCTTTCTAATTCAGATCTCCATTTTGTATTACTCTTTATTTTCAATTTTTTGCTCTTTACTGCACTGTTACCTTTATTTCAATATCATTAATTCATTTTGATCTTGGGCACAGTTGGTGGCAAACTGCTGTCTCTCTGTTACAAATTGATTTGTCCTTTAAAAAAAGGGAGACAGACAGAAATGTCAGACTTGTTTCACAACGGGAATGTTGAATGTAAGACTTGGCTCCAATACAGTGTCCACCCAGTGGTTCTATGAATAAGTGTTTATAGATTGTACTGAGTTTTCTAGCCAACTCCTAGTGTCTCCTATAATTGCTACTGTAGGAAACAAAAACGTTCGTCTGAAAAACCAAACTCTTCATTTAAGCTGTGCAGAGCTGTTATTCTGCTTTATGTGCAGTTTGCTAAAGGATGATAAACTTATGTGCTTAAAGAATACAGAAATAAGAGATTGACTCACCACAGATTTTCTTTCAATTTCAGTGATGGTTGATGGTGCTCTGGTTTACTTGACTTCTTCTAGGACCTTTCTGGTTTTTGGGATTTTGATGGGGGTTGAAAGTAGTCCATGTACTGATATTGGTATTTTGTGAGTGTCTTCTTTTAACTGTTGGTTCTACTCCAAAACCTTCTATCATTGTGTCTACATTTAATTTTTTCCATTTTATTTCCTGTTGTTTAAAAATGTGGAGAAGATGAGTTCAGAAGAAATGGAAAGAAATTATCTGAGAAAAATCCTCACTAAATTGATAAAAGTAATGATTGCAACAGGCAAAGTAGCCAGGAACAGCTATAAAAGGTTTCTATAAAGGGCAGTGGAAGAATGTGTCTGGTATATGGGATCATGCAAGTGCTGAATTATGGGGTTTTTTGTTGTTTTTGCATTAAGCAAATGCACATGAATTACTCCATATAGCTTTATCTTAGTTGATATTGGTAATTGCTCTTTGAATGGATTAATATGGGCCATATGCTAAATCTATCATTGGCTTAAAGTCATAATCTCTGAGTGAAACAGTTACTAAATGGTACAGTGACAAGAGTAATTAAAAACTCTGAGATACATGTTGTAGAAACTGTCATTGTTCTACAGTGCTGCTCTGCTTTTTAAATAAGATGGGTCCTATCTAAACACACAAAAAGCTATACAGTAAAGAAAGGGGGGAAATAAGGAAAAAATTGTATACCACCTGCTGATGTGTGAATTGGATAGCATTGCAGGAAATGGCATGTGTTAAATTACTCTGATGATAGAAGGAAGAAAAGTTAGAAAGTAAATGATTTATTTCAAAACACTGAATTAGAACATAGCATGTGTTCAATGTGAAACACAAAAGTTGAATTCGATATAGTATTGGCCACTGACACTTAGTTTGAACAAATGCAAAGGTTCTAAAATTTAGACAATAAGTAATCGAACATATTGCTATAATGTGTGCAAAGAATTATAGATTATACTTTATTGTATTTATATCCCTTATCTGAAAGCCTTTCAGCCTTAAAGGCCATTTATTTAGAAGCATGTGTCCAATAATGTGTGTGCTTGTACATAGAAATGCAGTCAGAATTTTCAAAAGCTCATGGACAATGCACTTGTGGCTTTATATGCAAGTGTCAGATACAGATTTTTGTACTGGTGATACACAGGAAGGTTATTTTTTAACTTTACCCTTTGTATGTGCTATTCAGCAAAAAAAATAGAAGGAGGATTCCAGAAGCTAATGCACTCACTCATGTAATGTGATTCCCTCTATATTTATGATCCTTTAATTGAGACATATTGCTGTGTATCCAAAATGTCAGACTGCTATTTCATATTAGAAATATTAATCACAAAGCTTGGCAGTTTGTTATATCACATCACTGAAGGAGGCAGCCTTGGTCATAGGAAAATGTCTTTCCAAAAGTCTGTTTTGCTAAGAATTTGTCAATGTGAAATTTTAGAGGGTGTGGGGGTAGTGGGATGACACAGGACAAAAACAGAAGTTTAAATCTGGATTTGCTCAGGAAGAATGTGTTTAGTGTCCAGAAAGTTCCAAGTGTTCTTTCAAGTATGAGAAAAGATTTGGCTTAAAGGCTGCTCTAACTTGGATCTGAACTGACAGCTGGAACTGATAAGATATTAATAACAAACCTTGTAATAATGGAAAAAATTATAGTAATCCATATAAAGAATTCATGAAAGAGAAAATTGAAATGGAAAAGTAGAGTGATCAGGAGAAAATATATAGTTGTTATGGCTACAGAAATGGGTCAATTAGGAAAAGGTTATATCCTAGTTATAATTTTGCCTGTTAGTCAACAGGAGTGGCAAGATCACCAATTAAGTGATTAAGACTGGATGGACTGTGCTTTTACTATTTATTTTCTATCCTGGGAAGGATACAGGACAATGTATTAATTACATTAAGCAAGCAAACAATTTGAAATCATTTAGTAACCAATGAAAATATTAACCATCATTTAGGTCTAAGCAATTTATACAGCATCCATGGTTCTGCTATTTGAATGCTTCTTGTTCAGAAGCTCAAATTTATGTGCTGTGACCAATCAAGAAAGGTGCTGAAAAGAAAGATAAGATGGTTGTAGTGTTTCCTCTCCACAAGAAAGACACTTTATTCCATGTAGTTATCTCATCCAGGAAGTAAAGTCATAGCAAGAATCATCAGCTGGAAACTGAAACATAATAAATTCAAATGAGAAATCAAACAGAAGGTGAACAGTGGTGCTGATTAACCTTGAATGAACCTAAGATAGTGCAGAGGTTTCCCAGTTCTTGACAATCTGCAGTCAGGAGTAGGTGCCTTTTTGGAAGGTCACACACAAGATTTTAAGCTCATTACTGGAGTAACTAATGACCTGAGGTACACAAGGTCTTATAAATGCCTCTGACTTAAAACATTGCAATTTATTTGTCTTGGAGAGAGGGAAAGGAAAATCTGTTTTGGTCCCTGTAAGAGAGTGGATGTTTCTCTGCTGCAGGGAGGCAGCAGGGGAGGCTGGCCCCGGGCTGGGCTGGAGCTGAGGGGCAGGACATGCCCAGCTGGCACTGCAGGGACAGTAAGCTGCTGGCTTTTCCAGGGCTGCTCTTCAGAAGCTTTTCTCTTAGTGCTGCTCCTCAGGGCAGTTCCTGCTCTCCTCTGGCTGTGCTTCTGAGCATACTGAGAGCACTGCTGCTCTTGTGCATAGTCAGAGTTGTGGAAAACTTTAAAACAAACATCTGCCAGTAACACATCATTTCCTGTGGTTGTCCTAGCCATGAATTTTTTACATTGCTCTGCCTTCCCTCATGCACATTGCTACACTCTGTCTATGCTTTTTCCCTCCCCTCTCACTCACTAGTCCAGGTTAACTTTAATGTAGAGACCATCTTGCACTGCTGATCACAGAGTGATTTTGGTTTTTTTCCCTAAACTGTATGGAAAGATTAGGTCAAGTTGCTCCTCTTGTGCTGGCAAGTTGTGCTCAGTATGTGACATTGCTCTGCAGCTGTTCTGATTATGCCACATCCTACTTCACTCCTTAGACTCTGCAGAGCCAGATTTGCAGTAGTCTCCTTTTCCTCTGCCTTGTTTCATTCAGACAAGCAGATCTGCCCATCTTTCAAATGGTAAGTATTGACAGATCTAGAGCAGTAATAATCGAGCTTTTTACTGCTGTCAGCAGCTTGGATCATCCAACACTGTTGTGCTGTGCACCCAGCAATGAGAAAATGAGAAAACCACAGAAATACAGCTGTGTTCCAAGTAACTCTTGTTTACCACTGTGTATAAACATGCATGGCTTTTCTATTTAGATATGCTGTCTCTCTCCCTCTCTCCAGTATTCTGATGGTTTCTACAGCAGATCACAGGAAAGGACTTTAAATTGTGCAACTAAAACTAATTTTTAGTTCAAACACATGAAATGATCCCAAAATATGATTATTTTTGACAAGTCAGTATATATACAAATATATTTTTGCTGGGTTTTGGTTTTCTTTTTTTTTTTTTTTTAACTCCAAATTAAATTTTTGAGGCATTTGCACTAAAAGGTTTGGAAACAAAAAGGAATCTCTGTCTGGAATTGAGTTATTCTGGCAAAGTGGCAAAGAAGATACTCTCCATTCCACTGAGCTCAATGATTTCATGCTTAACCCACAAAATAGAAGGGAAATATAGGCCAAGAGTCTGGGAAATCATATTTACAGAGACACTGGGGGAAAGTCTGGGATGGGTTTGGTTTGATTTTATTCCTTCTTGGGAGCTTGTATCTGAGAAGGAAAGATGTATTGAGAGAATGGGGTTGTGAGGAATGCATAGTCCTCTGAAGTATTGTACTCATAGCATGAGTGTAGAGGCTGCTCAATAGACAGAAGAATTTGGGAAAGACCTGAAGAAATAAACATTGAGCAGCAGGTACACTGAAACAATAACAACAGTGCTGTCCCTGGGAGATGGAAAAGCAAATTGTAATTTTGACACCACAATAAATTAATGAAATATTGACTCCAGATACAGGTAGGCCTTTGTGGCTGGTTGGGGGTTTGTGTGGTGAGGAGAGGAGGAGATGGAGTGATGGTACAGTAAATATTAGATATTTGTAAATCATTCACAGATTAATGTGAGTCCACCCATTTTACTGATGGTTTGAAAAAGCTGTTGTATGTGGAAGCTTTTTTGAGAAAGTTGTGAAGTTGTTGCATCCTACAAAATGTCCAAATTTCCTTTTGTAACTGGCAGAACACATAGGGTCCTGCATGACAGTACTCAGCTCAGGAGGGGGCCTGTGCATCTTAATTTTCTTTAGTACAGTAATGAACCAGTCTGAGATAGGAATTTGTGTTTAGCAATTCTGATTTAATTTACAACTCAGCTAGAATATAATTATTTTCTGATTATACTTAGGATTTGGTGATAAAAAGATTGGTTTTGAAGTTTGCAGAAAGAGGAAACACTCAAAACTTTTTGTAGCCAACATTTATTTCTAGAAAACTGATTGTACTGCTAATACAGAATAGATGATGAATTTTTTTGAGTTTTGTTTACCTTAGTGTCAGAATTAATTTCAAACTGAAGGTAGGTAAGAGCTAATTACAAATTTTAAACCCTAATGCCCACCCAAGAGTTTTGTTATTTTGCACTGATGACTGAAAGATTTTCAAATTAGCTAGTAAATATTATTAGAAACAACACAAAATTATCATAAAAGGTCAATTCTTTCATTGCCAAAGACTGCATGGGATTTGGATATTTATTATGAAGCTAATGTATTAGCAAGCATAGAAAATAAAGACTTGTGAGACATCAGTTTAGCACCACGTTGCTGCTTCAAGCAGTTCCTCTATTCCTGCACCTCTACTAGTGCATATTTTGGGTGTTTTTTTCTCTTGTGTTGTTGCCAGCAATGTCCCTGAGGGGAATCATACAGGAAATATGGAAGACCAAGGATGCCTCCTGTGTGTTGGCAGCTCTCACCTCTCTCTTTGTCAAGGCTTTTTACTGCTTGTGTCAGGACTCCAAAAGGCTCACTGCTCTACCATGGAACTTCTCTCTCTTAATCACCATTAATTTTATATATTTAATATAATGCATTCCTTTTTTCCCTTTGTAAATCTCGTTAGATCTGTGATAGCATTATCAAGGCCATGAGCCTTGATCTTTCAAAACATCTGTACAAATTCAAAGCAGGTGCTGTATGTATCTCTAGTTCTTGGGAGAAACCCTCATGCATTCCTGACTAGCACATTTATCTGCTACCTAGGAGGCATCAGACAAAATATTACAACTACACCACTGCTTTCTCAGGTGCCAAAGGTTCTTATTATCTTATAGAAAAAAACCTTCGTACTGTGCATAAGTACAGCTCAGAAATCTCCATTAGAGGAGGGAAGAATAGATGATTTTCACAGGCAGACCCTTCTGTTCCTCTTCAAAGGCACACTCTGATTGTACTCCCATGTCTCCATCCCAAATCATTCCTGGGAATGCATGCTGCAGTGCTAGGATCTGTCACTGTAGTTCCTGCTCTGAAGCAGCAACCAGTGCTGGCACAAATTCTAGAGACAGCATGGACTCTTACAAAGTTAATTTATCACCATAATCATATTCCACGTGTTATCCTGCAGAAATCAAATGTTGGCAGACATATTTCCCCCTCAAAAACTGGATTTGCTCTTCTAGCTTGGTTGTGCCTCTGGTGCCAGGGTTACCAGTCCCGTGCTGGCGATGCTTTGCAGAATCTGCACCCTCCCTGTCCCGTGACTGTCCCAGCTTTCTGAGGACATCCAGCACAACAAGAGCTGTTGTGCTTACAAGTGAACTGGTTTGGCTATCACTGACAAGAAGAAAAAAAAATGAAGAGTGCTATAATGCAGCGTGTTCACCTCCAGCGTGGCGAGGCTGCCTCACCTGCAAGGGCTTTAGAGATGGTGAAGCCTCTAAAGCTGTTCTTAGGTTTGGTGGAGAGCTGCTCCTTTCAAATTAACCTTTATACCTTTCAAAATAGCAACACTAGAATATGTGTGGATACTTACTCCAGAATTAGGGCTCAATTTATGCATAATAACTTTGCTGCAAGAGGTATTGATGGCATGGATGTAGCTTAAGGGTAAAGCTTTTCTTGGAGCAGGGAAAAGAGCCCAATGGTCTGAGGAGGTGGTTCTTGTGTAGCAGCATGTGTCTGCTGTGTTTTGGGTCAGTGCAGGATTCGTTTTTTGCCATGCAGGGCCCCTGTGCAACTGTGTGAGGGAAAACTGAGCAACAGCCCTGGCAGCACCCAACAGAAGAAAACAGCTGTGAGAAACGTGTTTTAGTCTTTGTTCCTCACCATCAAACCCTTCTAATTAGCAATAAATTAATTTTCCCTGTGTCTAGCCTGTGTGCCTTTGATGGCAATTGGTGAGTGATCTCCCTGGCTTTATTTTAAACCACGAGGTTTCAGTCTCGTTTCCCCCTGCCCTGCCGAGGGGGAGGTGAGGGAGTGACACTGGTGGCCAGCTGGGTCACCCACCACAGTTACCTTGGCATTGCTTATGGAGGAAGAGGAGTGCAGCTGAGGAGGCCTTGTGCTCCAGAGCAGCCCTGGGGTGAGGGAGCACGGAGTGTGTAACACAGAGCGGGCATCTGCCACGGTGCCACATCTGTCACAGCAGCACATCTGCCACAATGCCACATCTGCCACAGTGCCACATCTGCCACAGTGCCACATCTGCCACGGTGCCACATCTGCCATGGTGCCACATCTGCCACGATGCCACATCTGCCACGGTGCCACATCTGCCACAATGCCACATCTGCCCCAGTGCCACATCTGCCACGGTGCCACATCTGCCACAGTGCCACATCTGCCACGGTGCCACATCTGCCACGGTGCCACACCTGCCACAGTGCCACATCTGCCTGTGGCTGCTGCAGGGGCTGGCTGCTCTGTGAGGGCTGGAAGCACCGAGTGTGTGGGAGCAGCACATCAGACAGGCGTTAAAGGCAGACCTCGCCTTTGTCTCGTGGTTTGAAATGGAGTCCCAGAGATAAAAGCAAAAGCTTTTGCATCTGACAAGCCCCACTTTGGTGCACTAACAACACATCGTTGTGAATTGGTGCTGAGGGAGGCCTGTGAGATGTGATAACGGTTTCCTCCAGCCCTCTTCCCTTCTTGGTCCAACTGAGTGCATTTGTCACCCTCCAGTGCAATACCTCGATGCAGAAGCTCAGAGGTGACTTTAATCACAACGATGAAATTCACCCTTGTGCAACACCATGTGGAATTTGAGACCTTTCTTCACAGAGCTGAACTTAACCCTGGAGGAATAGCAACTTCACAGATGATGCCAAACTTCTTTGAATTTTTTCAGACCACACAGTTTTTCTAGGAAGGAGACATGGTTAGAAATGGAGAAATTAAAACAACTACCTATGGGCATGGCTATTGCATTAGAAAGTAGTTAATAGTGTTTCTATTTACATGAAATACAACTTCCTGATGACTCAATAACATATCCCCATAACTAATTAATACATATTTTGAAGATGATTACGATGTTGTCACTTACAGGCTTCTAACAGGTCCCTAGGGATAGGACAGCTAGTTAGATCAGCAGATCTTCCTCAATTAGGCCCCAATTTCACATCAGTATTAGAGCTTCTGTGTTGTAGATATTAAATATTAATTTTGATCCATGTAAGGGGTCTGCCTATGCTTCCTGTTGATTTGCATGGAAAAATTGTAAGGATTAGAGAGAAATATTGCAGAAATACTTACATGTGCCATTCAGGCATGCATCTCAAACGTCTTAATTTTGTTTTTGTTAGAGAAACTTGATTAAAATTTTCAGTATAGAACTTTGAGTCATATAAAAAAGCTGATCTATTAAGTATGTCTTTACTTATTTTAGTGAAATTGTTGGGCAGAAAATATCACCTACATTTTAATATGTCATTCTTTTTAAATAAGGTTAATTTTCAAAAAAGAAGTGAAGTGGTAAGATACATGATGTTGGAAGTTAGTAGGTGCTAGAAATACCTTTTATTTCAGTAATGCAAGCCTTTTCCTGTTCCTCTATTTAAAATGGTTGAATTAGATTACTAATGTCTCTCAAAGGATACTTAAACTAATCAGGAAAGAGCTTCTCTCCTCCCAAAAGGACCTGATAGGGTTGTCCCATCTGCCATGTATTATTTGCATTAGCAAAGAGAGCTTCTAGTACTACCTAATGAGAAAGGATAATGGAATCATATATATTAATGCTCAAGGCCTGAGTAAGAGCTGATGCCCCCTGAAACAAGTCTGAGTATGTCCTTTGGGAAGCATTTCCTGCACAGATGTTTTTATTAAATGTATGTGGAAAATGTACCAGGCAATAGCAGTTGCAGCATTAACAGGTTCACGTGCACTTGTCATGTAGTAAAGGCAAAATCCTCAGACCCATGGCATCCATAGCCTACAGCTTGCACCAGTTTCATTAAAGGCTAGATCAGATCTCCTTGTATATCATAAATCATGGCATTCCACTTGGTTACAGCAACATGAGTTTTAATAGGTTTCTTTAACTGAAACAAGTTGCTAAGCCATACCCAATCCAATTTTCTGGTGAATGCACCACTCCTCCTTAGAGTGTCTAATGGTTAATTTAAGAAAAAGAGAGTTGCATTTGTAACTCTAATTCCCTTTGTTTCAGCTTCTAGCAACTAGATCTTATTATCCCTTTCTTCTTGGTATTAAAGAACCTCTTTGTAATAAGTATTACCTCAGTTATGGTCACCAGTCTTCTTTTGCATGCAGTGAACAGATAAAGCTCTTGGAATAGTGGAGGCCTAAAACCCTTCTCTCCAGTCTTCAAAACATTTCTCTTGTTCTCTTCTGTGATTTTTGATAAGTTAGGGTTTCTTTACAGTTTATTGAGTCCTCATCTTAAAGGGAAAAAAAAATCTAATACTTTAATATCTGTGGGAGTGCCCCTGTGCAGAAAGTAGTTTGATGACAAATATAGTTGTGAAGTTTGTTCAGAACCATACTGCTGCTCTCATTTTATGAGTTGCAGTGGCTGCCAAGATTTCCTTTTCAGTTTGTCCTTCAGCCCTTCAGGGATGAGGGCTGGGTGAAATGGGGCACACCTTTCTTTTTCTCCCAAGCTTTGTTTCCCAGTCCAACATGTGACACTTCGTTTTCACTGCCTTGCAAATGTCACATGCATCTGTTTCTTTGTGTAGTAAATCTCAAGATTTGCATAAGTAAATAGCTTTCAGGACTCTTGAAGCCACAACAATGCACAAACATGTTTGAAATTGTTGAACTAAAAATTATATTTGACTGCCTGCTGTGAATAAGGATTTAAGAGACCGAAAATTTTATTAATGATTTCAGTGTAGCATCTTCATACTGAGATGATTTGGATGACAGGTTAACCATGTATGCTGAAGTTTTGGGCCCTTGTTTCCAGCATGAGCTTCTCCTGATAGAGTTTGGACCACACTGCAGTGCCTTCATTCATCTGCAAAAATGGTGAAGAGCTCAGGTGTCCTGTGAGCAGGAAATTGTGAGATATCTCAGACTCCTCCAATGGCTCATTTTCATAAAGGATTTATTAAAGACACTTGACTCTCACTCAAAACCTGGTGTGATGTTATTTGGCAGTGTAAATGTATCTTCGTATTGGTACATGGGAAAAACAATTATAGAAACTAGACATGAAAAAATACAATATCACTACTGTTAAAGTTTTCTTACTAGGGGAAATACCACTGCTAATCTAATGATGGCATGTGCCCCTTTTTCTCCTGCCTTTCCAGCATCTATCTGTTGCTTTTTTTATCTCTTCCTGACAGAGTTAATCTAAGAGATGGTACCTTTAATGGTGCTCAGAAGGCACCTGTCACACATGGGACATTACAAGGTGTAACATAATGATGATAATCAGCCCCAGAACTGAACTGATGTGATAGTAAACCTGAAGCCTGTAGATTCCAACTTCCTCTAAAACCTGTCAGTTATCTTTAAACAGAAGAGCTGGACTGTAAAAAGAGCATAAAAAGAGCTTCATGTGATAGCTGCAAAATGGAAATAAATGCCTGGCTATTAAAAAGAATAGATGTCTATTATCCAAATTATTTCCAGGATATGGGAAAAAAAAATGTGGACTGTTTACAAGTCCACTTTAGCAAGACTCTAATTTAGACTCATTGTTCTTTATCAGTGCCAAATGTATGTAATCACATGTGTATGCAAATTATACTAACCCATATTATGATTTTGCTGGTAATTATTTCCAATTATTATTTAACTGTACATAGTCCTTTCCTTAAGCACTCCATGAAAATAAGATCTTTGAAAAAAAAAAAGAAAATACTTCAAAAGGAATAAATATTGTTCTGCAAGTTCAGCCTGTAACGTAATGTGCAAACCATTGGATTAAAAGCAGTGGGTATCACAGGTCAACTGCACTCACTAATCACTGCCTCAGCCAAAGAGATTGACTTTGTTGCTGGCTGGCTGCAGTAGGAATAGTAAATCACTTCATAGTCTTTATATTTATTCAGTTCACAGCTTGATCACTACTGTTTCACCTTTCCTCTGGAAAGCAGTAATGCTCTTTGCTTTGTCCAGGAAATAGAAATTGTTCATGGACTCTCCTCACTATTTGTTTTAAGTGATTGCAATACACCTTATGCCCACTGGTTCCTGAAATGAAGCACTTCCATAGCAGGAATATTTCTGTGGAAAATTGAGAGGGGGGACTTTTGCTTGTGGTTTTGGGGGTTTTTTAGACAGCCTCTGACAGACAATTGTGCTGCTGTATGCATTACAGTTTCTGTACTTTGTTATCTATGAAGACTGCCATAATATAACTTTGCAGGTAGAGCTGCAGGAAGGCATCTTGTGAAGGATGAGCCTCCTGGGATACTGATTGAATTACCACGCTAAACAGAATTGCTGTAACAAAAATGTTTAGCTAAATCTCTGTAGAAAAGGGTAACGTTCATTCAAATGCATTTTCAAAGGGAATCTTCTGAAATGGACAAAGTACCTAAATATGCCTTTGATGTAACTATTTATGCAGATGTAAGATGAAAAATAAGTGGTTTTTGACGTACTGTTTCAAGCTGTATGGGTTTAACTTTATTAAGAAAGAAAGTGATGTGTTAAATACTTACACCATTATGTCTTTGTGCCAAAGACACAAGTCTTTATGTCTAGAGCCAGGTCTGGAAAGATAGATTTGGATAAAAAATATGGGCCTATAGCAAAGAACTGCTGTGCTGAGGCTGTGGGACTGAGCATTTCTGTGGAAGGTACATGGAGATGTGGGCATGTCCTTCCTGGGGCAAATACCCTTCTCCATTGACTTCATTGGTTTGGGCTAATGTTTTAAAAAAGCAAAAGGCTGCTTCAAATATGAGCTACAGGCAGGTCTGCAACACCAAGTGGTGTAGTGTACCTGGTAATACATCCTTTTGTAGCAAATCACTAGATAAAAATAAGTTTAAATTTTCTGCTTTGATGGTGGGTGTTACTTCTCTAGTTGTTAGCCTAGTAAGTTCTGAGTTATAATTCAATGTGATTAGCAACATCTGGTTATGTGAGCTGGCTGCCTTGTAAAGAGGGAGAAATGGGTGTGTTTAGAAGTATTCTAGTTCACAAAATAGGGCTTAGAAGGTGCTGAATCCTTGCCTGAGTATATATTTCAGATCCTGTTAACAGCAAAACATGCTGCTATTAAACTATGAGATCAAAGGGGTTTGATAGTACTTTGTAAATCAGTGGCAAAAAAATGGAAGTACAAAAAATTGTTGCTAATTTAAGCCAGAGTTTTCAAAGCTATGTCACACATGCAGTAGCTTTTAAATGAGTATGTTCTACACATGCAATTAAGTGTTGGTTGGGGTGCAGCTAATGAAATACAAGCATTGCTTTTCACTTACATCCTCATGAGCATTCAGACTTTAATATATTATTGTGCTTAAGGCATGGTCTTCAAATGTGGGAGTGATGTTGCTGTCTATTAGTCTCAAAGATGGGAAAGCATGATATTGCCATAACATAAACACATCTTAAATCAGGTGTAAAAAATTTCAATTAGCTATTATTTTGAATGATAAATTGTAGTGTATCACATTTTCAAAATAAGAAAATAATAATAATTAATTAATCTGTTATATGTCATTATTTGGGGAGGAGGGGTGTGCTTCTTGATAAAAATACCTTTCAAGTAATTTCCCTTTGTAAAGAGGTTTCTCTGCCTTAGTATTTTAGTGTTTTTCCATCATTCTGACTAATTGACCTGAGAGCCACATTAAATTCATGCATTTGGAAGTGAGAGGGTGTGAAGATTGCATCCTTTTGGAACAGAGGCTAGGTGGCAATAACACTGTAACACTGTATATTAGGGCAGGTTTTTGTAGAGCTGGGGCCAGTTACATTTTCTAATATTTGACTGGAAGAGAATACAATTTCCAGTAGGTTCAGGTGGGCTGGCCTGGGTGTCAGCTGCTTGATGCTGTCTGAGACAAAGTGACAGAGAACATGGGCATTTACCACATGTGTCAGCAGCAGGTGAGCCAAACGCAGGAATCAGTTTATGTGGCAATGAATAAACATTCGTATATGTCTTTATGGAGATAGAGAGATAGATATGCTTATAATAAAATGGATTTTAATAATAATTAGATGGTTTTTAAGAATTATATGGAGCACATTGTGCTATTTGCATATTCAGACCGGGACTCCTACACTTTCTCAGGGATCATTAATAACTCCAGGCTAATAAAAGCATGCCCAAGGAGAAAGAACCATCCTTGCAGGACAGAGGCAGACCTGCACATGCCTCTGTTCTGTGGCCTTGGGCTTCTCTCCTGCAGGGTGTGGGAGTGCTGAGGCAGGAAAGAGCTGCTGTGTGAAACCCTGTACCTCACCCATGCTTGTGTCTTTATGGGGGAGCCCAGATATTCTTGCTTAAAGTCTGTCTCTGAAAGGCACCCCCTTTTCCTTGGGGCAGTGATAACCACAGCCAGTAACTCAAGGGAAACGGAGGACCCAGTACTCTCTGGGTGGGAAGGAAAACTTATCTATTAAATGTTTCCATGGGTTTTTTTATCACTCTTCCAGACCCTCAGAATATTTCAGTTTAGTAATACTTATTATCTGCTTCTACTTCGTTTCACCAACTAATGTGCATTGAAAATGTTAACTTATCCACTTGGGCTCACTGGAGCTTTATATACCATATGTATTTCTGTTAAAGTCTGAGCCTATTTTTATATTACTTCAGGTTTTCAATTAACCTTGCTTCCACATATTTCACAGCATTAAAAGTAGTTTAGTGTTAAACAGAACTCACATCTCCTCACACCTCCTCTCCTTCCCTCATAAAACATTAAAATGCAGCTTTTCTATACTGTATGAAACCTTGTGATGGCTGAGTTACGTAACCAATTTGATATTGGATTTACATTATTTTGAGGAAATAACACCAGTAGTGGTTTTCTAGTGTTTCATTCCACTGTTAGATGTACTAGCAGATGTTGCTACACTCTGCTGCATTTCCTCTTACTGAAGCACGAACATCAATTCAAGGTGGATAGGTGCAGTTTTTTGATGTATGCATTTACATCTAAAGAAATAAAAAATTAATATTACTGTTTTGGAAAAATATGTTAAATTCAATGCATTTGCATAGAAATAGATAAAGAGTAGAATCCTGAAGGAGAGTGAAAATGGTGAGAAATCTCATTCTTAATTATTATATTTGGTGTTACTGGATTTCTTCTTCTTTTTTGTGTCATGAAAATAATTTGCACAGACTAATGATGTGTAAATTAATGAGTATTTTATGATAATCTATTCAGTCAAGTTAAGGTGCTAAATTAAGCATTGGGTTCCTGCAGAATTTTTTAGGGCATTACCAGTGCAAGCACTAGTTTCTCTTTCTTATCTCTAAAGTTTTGAAAGTGTCAATGTTTGCTTGAGAATAATGTTCCTCTTGCTGAGACCTCTCTCTTTGTTGTACTGGATACCATCTGTGGAGTCATGACTACCAGCACAGATCCTTGTGATTTGCAATATAAATTTCATGTTAAGGGAATCAATTATGTCCTCTCAGCTGATTGTTTCCCTCTAAATGTGCATTTGGATGTCACTTGAGGATGTCTTTCTTAAAGCTTTTTCACTAAAATTTTTTGACCATTTTTCTCACTGTCACTCCTTACACTGTCAAAACAGTGTAAAATTTCATTTGAATCCTTAATATAAAAATACCTTCATTAAACAAAAAAAAAAAAAAAATCTATTCTCAATGTCTTAAGGTAGTTTACTTTCACTAAGCTTTCTGGACCATTAGTACCACAATTATTCTCAAGTTCTCTTTGCTTCTCAGGACTATAAATTTACCTTGTAGAAATCATAGCATCAGCTTTCTCAGAAATTGTAACAGCCATTTCTTTGACAATATTTTGAGGGCCTTGCTGCTGCCTCTGCTCAAAACTCTGTGCTGAAAAGCATCTGGATTGCCAGAAATGTGATATGCATCTTTCTAGCCTTATAGTGGGCTTGACCATGAAAATAATGGAAATTTAAGCCTGAATCACCAATTCTTCATGTCCTCACACTGAAATATATCCCATAAATATGAAATATTTCATATGTTTTTCCTCAAAGTACAAATCATGGTATTTTTCTGAGATAAAAAGCATAGTGGAACAAATATGTCCATATCTTTCAGCCAGTTCAGGTTTCATGTCTGAATATAAACCAAGTATTCAGAGACCTTTTGTTGATCTGCAATCATTTTTGAAGTGCTGGAACTTCATGATATAGTAAATTCATCCACTTGTCAAGTTCTATTCACCTGTGACAGACACATGAGAGTGTTAAATAAAGATCTACTTATGACTTGGTCTAGCAAGGGTGGAACACAACCAGCAACTTATTGTCTCTCCTCCCTTGGTCTCCTTGCACAAAAGCAAGTGATGTTCTTGAATTGATTGAGTTCAGCTTCTGCTTTCTCTCTGAATCTCCCAAAGCCACCAAGACCACTGTTCCTATAGATATTTCCTATAGATATTGCCAGCAGAGAAACCAAGCTGACCCCCTCCATGGCACAGACACTCTTTTTTCTCAATTCTATGAGTTATCTACCTACTGTAATTGAATCTTCACCACAGCCCTAATCTCCTCTTCAGCACCTTTGACTCATTCCTCAAAGCCTCTTCTCCCACCACATTTTCTGAGAAGGATCTTGACAATTTTTTCCCAGTGAGAACTGATAAACAAATGATCTTCATAAGTGCTCCCATCACTGGCTGCTCTGTTTCTGAAACAATCCTCTAGCCTGTCACAAGTTATAATGTTTGCCAACTGCTGTCCTCTGTTCACCCTCTTTATGCATTTCCCCATCTGATCCCCTTTTCCCTTCAATCTATCAGTCTTTTCTTTCTCTTTTTTTTTTTTTTTTTTTTTTTTTTTTCCCAATTTTCAAGCTTGCCTTAACCTTTCATTTATTCAAGATATCCCATTGTTTACCAACCTGTTGTTCTGAGGCTCTCATCCCTGAAAGATGGAACACAGTACAATCATTTACACCTAATTCCCACTCTTTGTAGTCAATGGGAACTGCTCAAACTAGTCTGTACTTTCTCCAGTCTAATCAGAGTGGGTACTCCACCTTTGACCCTGTGAGTCAATCAGCTTTTTTAACTTCAATAATCATACTGCAATGCTCTCCTCTTTTGGCTTCCATAGCACTACTCTCTCCTCCATGTGCTCCTTGGTGAATTTGCCTTCTCACATCTCCAGTTGTGGAGGTTACAGGGAAGCCAAAGAAAAAAAACCTTACACAACTCAAATAATGATGTTAGAAAAGTCATTTTCTCAGTTTCTTTTTTTGTTTTTTGTCTGTATTGTTTACTATCCATTGTTCTCAGGCGACTCTCCCTTTTTTTCAGCAGCTCGTTTGTCCTTTCTCCACTCTGTGTCGATTTCCCCCTCAACTCTTGTTTTCAAGGCATCACCTTTGTGCTTCCTCTGGAACACTTCAGATGCTTCTGCAAAGCTGGGTCTCCAAATTCCTCCTCAAAATGTGCCTTTACCAGGTTCCCCACAGAAAATCCTGCTTGTCATAATGGCTATTATCTCTTTTCCCCTCTTACTTCATACTGACCTATTGCCTTTTGTCCTCAGTCTGCTGTACAAATTCTGAGGAGTTTCCACCGTGCATTTAGGGAGGGCTGGTGCCATGGAGTCTCAGAGGGGCTGTGGCAAAGAGCAGTGAAGGGAGCACTAAAGGCCAGGAGCAGTTGAAGTCTTGGCTGTACCCCTGCAGAATGGGCCTGGCACACTATTCTAGCAGTTAATATTTTTGGCACAAATGCGGATATGGAAACTTTGTCCATGTCCAGATGTGCATACAGAGAGCTGCCAAAACAGAGCAGTATGTACTGTAACGTGCTGTTTTCATACCTACAAAGAGATGCAAGTCCTTACCTTGGAAAAAGTGAAATGCTGAATAAACTCTGGGATCAGCAGCTATGCTTCTGGGGTGCTTAACCAGATAAGTCATTCCCTCCAGCACCCTTTCATTGTAATCTCCCTCCAAAGATATTAAAAATACAGAAACCTTTACCAGGTTGTGGTTGATCTAATTTATAAAACATTTTCTGGATATTAAAAGCTAGTGCAATGCACTTTTAGCTTTTAAATTGTGTTAAATATACTGTAAACTCCCTGAAAGAACCTTTCATTGAAGATTATTGGATGAAGATTTGAAGATTAAAGTGTCTAGATTAAAGATTAATGTGAAGTGCACTGGGATATTGTTTGATGTATAAGGAGCTCTATAGTATATTTATCATGCACTTTTCAAAGCTGCCTGGGGGAATTAGACACCCAGTTTCCTACATGTCTTTGAAAATCTCACTCTAAGGAATTTGTTGTTAGATAGTGAAAATGGTAATATTTTCATTGGGAGCTTGAGTCAAAGAAGAAAGATGTGGAGACCCTCTGTATTCATCTAGGGCTTGATAATGACTCTTTACGGGTTTTTTTATTGTTTTGAATTTTCTCTGTCATTGTAGAGACAGCTTGAGTGCTGCAAGATCATAAAACTGGTCTGACCCAAGAACACTGCTCCACCTGCCTATGTATTTCTTGTCATTAATCCCATTTCTTCTTTGCTCTCACTTCAAGATAGATTTTGTGTTCTCCTAAAGATAAGTAATTTAAACAGTGTATAACATAATCATAGAAACATTAATGAAACAAATGTATACATGTACATATCTGTATTTATAGAAACATATGCAAATTTATGCAAAAATAATTATGTTATACATGTATTTTTTTAAATAATCCTTTTTCTGGATTTTTTCTTAGTCGATTTTTTTGTCAAGAAACAGAAGTAATTTAATGAAAGAAACCCTCCACATATGGTAGAAATTACAAGTTTTCTTGTTCCTGAAGTGGTGCAATACAAATAAGCTGTTAAACGCCAACTCTGAATGTTATTTTTCAGATGTTAAGAGAGATAGTCCTGTACTAAAACTATTAGGAGGCAAATTTATTTGAACTTCAAAACCCCTTTGATCTGAAAGGAAAATGAACTGTGTATGAGTTGTACGCTTCGTTAATTTAGGGTTGGCCAATTTTGTGCATTTTTGTTTGCTTGCTTTTTTCCAGGAGGCGTTCTTCTATTGAAGTTTATTAAAACTAATTCTGCAATACACTGTTATTTTTTTCTGGTAAAATCTGTTGGATTGCTTTCATGAAAGGACAGTTTTTCTGCAGAAAGTACCCTCTGAGAATCAGTATTGAGGTTCACAGGTACTTGAAAAGTCAATGTGCAGGTGTGTTGCTATTGTAGTGGTCTTATCATTAAACCTGCAGTAGGCATTGCTAAAATAAGGTTTTCACGGGTACTGGCTAAGTGTGATTAAAAATAATCATCTGTCTGATGAATATTTTCCTCTGACTTTTGGCAGGATAGCCCATCTGAAATTGTGCCAGAGTTTGCAGGAACACTGATGCCAGCAATTTAAGGATCTTCACATTCTGTCTCAGTGGTAAGTTCTAAAGATGCCATAGTAAATCATGTTAGAATATTAGTGTCTGTTATGTTACACTAAAATTGAATCTGTGTGAAAAATTAAGCACTTCCCCTTGACCAATACAATGATAGAGAGATAATAAGAACATATATTGATCTATGAGAGATGGAGCTCAGCAGCTCAGAACACAAGTTCTGAGCAATTTTCGTCAGACTAAAATCAAAAGGGCTTTTTTATTGTCCTCTCTACTAATGTAACTGCTCTCAGAAGGTTTGACATTGTGCATTTCAGAGAATGTAACCATTGGGCAGACTCCAAAGTGAAAGTAAAATGCACAAAAAGGAAATCCAGTGGCTTCTTCTTGCTGAAAACAAAGCAATAAGTTGTAAAACTGCAAACTACTTTTCTAATACTCTCTCTGTTGTAATTAGCCTGATTCATCAAACCTTGAGTCAGATTTTCAAATACTGCTGTGGAGAAATTTGTAGGGAGACATAATCTATGCATCTTGATGCACAGAAGTCCTGCTGCAGAGATAATTTCCCAATTTTTGTGAAAGCGAGGGAAGAGAAGATAGCTGAATCCTGCTGTCCTTCTGTATCATTTGAACAGACCTTCTGTGTGGTAGCTGGGTGGAGCAGAGTAGTTCTTTAACTGGGACTCGTGTTGGTGCCTAGGTGCTCATCTTTTTCAGGAAGAAAGGCCTAATTTTATATTATTTGTGATGATATTGTTGGTCAAAATGAGTGTTTTGGGCCCTGGGGAGGTAGGAGGCTTGGGAAGTCACCCCACTCTGGGTGACTCTCCTGCACACAGCAGCCCTTGGACTCATCACTGGAATACAGATGTCAAGTGCCATCACTTCCAAGTCCTTACAGTTACAGGCTATTGAAGTATATATTTTTTGAATTAGATTACACTGCAAAAGCAAGAACTCTTCTGACATGGAAACATTCCTCTAGCAATTTATTATCATGAACCAAAAACTTCAATAAAATTACTGCTTCAGTTTAAAGATGAATTCAACAACAATAGCATTCCTATTCAGTCATGCTCTATTCATACAAAAAATGAGCATGGTGCTATGTTATCATGAATTCTCAAGACAGATTACAATTCATTATTGCTGGGTGACTTTTATAATGTGGGTATGTGATTCTAATAAAGGACAGTATCTCCCTCAGAGCATACTGTTCTAGCAATGTTCTTTATTAGAAATAAAAGAATACAGCATTCATATCATGTTACTTGATCACATAACCAGTGTGCAGAACAACAAATTATCAAGGCAGTTTTGTAAGGAAATAATATGATCCTAACAACACTATTCTTAACTTTTCAAATTCTTTTTTGACATTACTAAATGTATAAGCACTTTGACTTATAGAGCTGAAAGTCAATGCTGTTCTGACAGACAGAATTCATGAAAGCCAGAAGTGACTGGACTAAACTATTAGATCTTTTTTCCCTGAAAAAAAAGCAAGGCAGTAATGACCTAGCAAAGGAGAATAAGAGAGCTGCATTTGTTGTCTCTTAGCTGAGGCAAATGAAAATCCATTATAAGTCATCTGAGGCCCAATCCTATGACAAAACTCCCATTCACCTCAGCAAGAGCCACTCAGGTAATGGACATTTAAGCACTACAAACTATAACTGGGTTAGATAAAGTCCTTTAGGATCTAGGAGAAAAAATTGGTGGACTAGAAAGACACACAGGGAGAGAAAAGGAGGAACTTCCATGTTCATGTTATCAGTAAATACACAGCATATGTTTCAGAAGGAGCAATGACCTTCAGGGCACACAGATGACCAGCTCACTTGTTGAACTGTTATGGAGTTTAAAAATAGTTCAATATTCTGTGCAATTAAAGGAAAGTGTGTATATGGACATCTGTTAAATGAGGAAAAGAGAGAGTGCTCCTTCTTCCTGCCTTTATTTGACCATCCCTTCACACTTCATTTCAGCCTTTATATGGGTTTTGTGTTCATACTTTATTATATTTTCTTGAGGCAAGAAAGATTTTCAATGAGAAGTTGATGAATGTCCATATTAAATTGGATCCCTTTTTTAATTAAGTTCATCTAAATTTAATTTTGCAATTTTACTTCAGTAAACTCATCTGACTCCAGATGTTGAATGTGATTTTTCTATTCCTTCTCTCACATAATTTTACCTGTAAAAGATTTATGACTTAGAGAGGCATTTCTAAACACTTTTGAGTGTTTTTAGCATGTGTTTCCTGAGTGGCTGGTACACATGACCAATTAGCATCCAAAAATATCACTCTGCACCCAGGCCTTTTTTCAATAGTGTATTAATTTTATTACTTGAACTGTAAACAAATAATCACCTTTTAAAAAAGCATTGCCAATGCATTTAAAATGATAAAGGGATATTGAATTTTACATATCTTTTAAAAGTGAAAGAGAAGTCTTCAGAAGCTACAGGATTCCATAAGAAAAAATATAAGAACTACTCACTTTGATTAAAGGCAATTCCAAACAATTTGGGGGTTGGACTCTTCTTTCATTACAGCTGTAGTGGTAAATTGTTTGGAGCATATTATTTGGACTTTGTAAGTGTGGGAAACATGTACTGAAGTGCCTATTGGTCTTAAAGGTTTAAGATTTACTAATTTTTTAAGATTTACTCATTTCACTAACAAGAGCAAAGGAATTGCAGATTTAACTGTCACTGCATACTTTTGATATTCTGTCATGGCTTTTGGATCAGTGTGAATGGCTCTAATTTTAAGAATTACCCAGAATCCACTCCTTAAATCTGGACATATCTAATAACTGTGTATGTGACACATACAAGGCATTGTATCATGAAGGCTCTGCTTCTCATCAAAGAAACAGATACCCCAGTTAAACTTTCAGATGATACTAAAAAGAGAATAGTCCAATTGTAAAAAACAGGGTGGTTGTATTCTTTTTTTTTTTTTTTCCTTCAAAATGAAATCACTTTCCTTGAGAGTTTTTCTGGTGTAAGTCTCTTGATATATTATTTTGAAATATTTAACTGTGAAGTCAATAAATCCAATTTTGAACATTTGTGCCAGTTCAAGGCTCATGGGATGCAAACTGCTGGGGGTGTGATTGGCAATGTGCTACTCCAGATTTGTTTGGAGATTTCTTCAGAACAAGGGGAGTTCCCAGAACCAAGCAGCAGCAATGCTAATGTGAATCAACTTCTCTAGTTTCTCCTTTCATATTCCTCCAAGCCTCCAGAATAGTACTTGGCTCTGAGTGAAGGATTTGAGGAGGTGTTGTTATTGCTGTGGTCCGTGTGTTGGGGAAGGGAAGCAGGGAGTGACCAGCTGGCAGATGTCAGTGGCCACTCTGTACAGCTGTGTCTGGAATGATTTTCCATAGGCACTGGGGGAAGGCAGCTGAAGGGAACTTCTCAGGCAGAGCAAGACCATAAACCCTGGAAATCTGGCTCTTCTTTTGTGCTCAGATCATATCTTTCTGGTGAAAGAATGACCTAGTGAAAATCTCACCTCTGTGAGTGTTAGATTTCAGCATCTTTCTCATAATGTATTTTACTACCTTTATATTAATTCATCTGTGTTTCCTAAAAGGACTTTTCTCCATTCATCAGTAGGAGGTGTGATTTTCTCATTTTTCTAGCAAAAGAAAGAACATAGCAATCCTCCATTGGGTGAAATACTTCTGAGCTTAAAAGGCTTCATGTGTAAATCTGGATGGGACCCAAAGAAGGAGCCACTTAGAAATTACAAAATGACACATTTTATGTTATTGTTAAATTGTGGAGATTTTTCTGTATATTTGCTGAGATTGTAAGCATCCAGGGTGTTTTCAAAGACACTAGAGAAGGGGATGTTAAACCTCCATGGTCTCAAGAATTCCTAATGACTGCCTGCCAATACAGCTGGATCCCGCAGGGTAATGGGGGGAATGCCTACCATGTAAATATAAAGGGGGTTATTTAGGAGACCCAGTGAGCTGTGAATTATTGCCTAGGTTGTCACACAAAAAAAAAAAAAAAAAAAAAAAAAGGAAAATGAGTTGTGAAGAAGAAAGAACGTGTGCTGAGTTCTGAATAGCTTTGTAAGACTTTTTCTGAGATAGATGGGGAAACTTATATACACTCTCTGCAGAAAGAGATATCTGTTCTGTCAGATTGCAGATGCATCAGCCACCCAGATTACTGTGAAAAACCTATTAAAGAAACAAAACTGGGTTATTTTTATGCCTGAAAAATGCATGAATCAGAAGAAAATAATATTAGTTCAATAAGTGAATTTAAGATGTTTGTGGATCTGGTTTCTGGTGAAGTCAGGGCGAATGTTTCCACTGCACTTAGTAGGACCTGGCCTGGGCCCTTGGAGATTAGAGAGTTAAGACTTTAAGCAGAGGTAGTAGGGACCTTCTAAGCCTGGTTGTATTGTGCATCATTAACACAAAATAATTGAAATTACAAATTTGGAAATACTTTTTTAAAATGTCACTTAATGTGCTGAAGCTCATAATCTGTATCCCAAATCAATAGTCTGAAATTCTACACTGGGCACTTGTGTAATATTACATATATACAAATATTTATTTTTTTTAATGGGAAGAATTTCATCTAAATCGTGAAACTCATCTTTCTGTTCACTTCAACTTCTTTGTCACTATTGAGGCAAAACCCCTATGGTAGTAAGATCTAAACAGGACACTGTATTTATTATATGAAAGTCAGACAATCTATATTTTTTGTTCCATTACATGGTAACTGGAACTTGCTTCCTCTCAGCATTGTGTCTGTTTAAATGGAGCTTGTGGGTTTGGAAGAATGGTGACAGAAAGAGCATTTGAAAAGAAGGAAACTTATGGCAGCTGTGTTAAGTTTTTGCAGCTACTTCCTTTAAGCAGATCTGGCTAGGAATAACATCTTGGTTTTCAAAATTCCAGCTCTTCTATTTTTTAAAATCCCACTTTCAGTAAAATGAATAAAATTTTATGCAAACAAAGACTGAATAAAAGGGGAAGACTAAGAGCACAGAATACTAAGAAAAGAGTATTTCTCAAGGAGTTGATCTTTTTCAAGAGAAAGAAGTTTGATATTTCATTGCTGAAAATGAACAGCTGAAATTAACAGAAAAAGTAAATGGTTTTTTATCTACAAGTGAAGGTGGAGTAGAATTCTTAAGATCTCTCAGTAATTGCTGTTAAGAACTTTCCCTCCTGAGCTGAGTGGTTCTAAATTAAATTGTTTTTCAATATGAATAAGATTTTCTTATCAGTTAGCTTACATATAATCAACCTAAACACAGTTTTAGAAAGAGATGAACCATGTCAGTGTATTTCCCAAGATGAGAAATTAATACCTAATGAACTTCATTCTTCCAAGATAAAAAATAATGCATTACTTTAATGTTTATTCCTGGTGATTCTGTTAAGTAGTGGTTATGGTGTAGGTTCTCATTAGACAGAGAATGTTCACCAAATTATATATAAACATACTGACACTTCTTGTAAGTAGTGAAATATCCCCAAATATCTTAAAAGATTTTACCAATAGAGATTTTACCAATAGAACCGTTTGAGAATATCAAAATGTAATTAAAGGTGACAAATTAGATCATTCAGAAAAGATTTGGTTTTGAAGAAAATCAATGGTTTTCAAACCATTGAAGTATGCACATATATTTGAACCATTGCCTTATTTTTTCTAGGTTTCACCTGGCAAAGTTAAATGTGAAACTGTAGTCTGAAAGTAAACCCAAGCCCCAGGGAGGAGGGAGAGATTTGTAGTAAGATAAAGTGAGGTAGTGCAGAGGATTTGGCATTAAGCTGAGTTCCATTTCCTCCAAGTAGGCTGTGAGATGACAGCCCAAACTCCATGAGAGATCTTGGAAGGGTCTGCAGGCAACTGTTTGGGTGCCTTCCAGGGAGTGAGGAATAGTGCTTTCCTGGTAAAAGAAATATAAAATAGGGTATTTGGAAAAGAGTATAATATAAAGTCAGGTCAGTAAACATTTTACATGACACTGGTGCTTTGTGACTATGTGTTACATGGGCAGGTAGTATCACTGCAGAAACAATTCTCCCTCTTTACCAAGGTCTGAGCTAATGGCTCATTGGATTTCCATGTCATGGAGTGATGGGATGATACTGCATTCTGTAAAAATGGAATCACTCTTCATTCATGAGAATTAATAGTACACAGTACAATCAACTCATGAATCAGTTTCTTTATTTTCTTTCTTAATAAATGTTCATAGTCAAAATGCAAACAGTAAGTAGTAATTTAAAACAAACAAACAAAAAACCCCAAAGAAACGAACAAAAAAAAACCCACAAAAACCCTACTAGTCCTTCAATTGTATCTGTTACATGCTAGTGCAGAATTACTAATGAGAACATGTTTAGGTATAAATAAATCTTTTATCCTCATTATAACTCCACTGTGTTCCTACAGTGAAGTCATCCACACAGAGCTGATTATGGGTTGAAAGCCTCAATAGCCTCTTTTATTTATAATAAATATTGCATACTAATGTTAACAATGTCATTGTGCAGTGTCTCAATGGAGGATTATGACTTCATGTAATGTTAGCTTGATGTCTCTCCTCTCCTGTAATGGAGTCAATTTTCCTTACAAAGGAGATGAGGATCACTTATTCACAAACCTTGTAACAAATATTCTGTGTACGTACTGTGTTAACCCAATATTTAGGTGGCACAGTGAAGCTCAAAGACAGGAAATGCAGAGTTGAACTTCAGTGCTTAATCTTAATTTACCCCTGTGGTGTTCACTGATATGCACTTTAGACATCTCTATTTTCCCCCATATATTTGAAATGTGAATTACTGCATTTTTAGGTGTAATTCCACAAATAGGTGTGTGGAATATTCCTAAAATGTGTGTGATTATAAATCACAGAATCATAAACCTGATGTTGTGGCACACAGCTCAGTGCAAAGAGAGGATGAGATGTATTTATATTAATGAGCAAAGAGAAAGTCAATCTTCCATCAGCTACCAGAGACAAACAGCACTCTGGGGAATAGGGACCCATCTCAGCTCTTAGGCACATGCTCAACCTCAATTATGGCATCAGAAAAATCTTCAGCACTGTGGAGAAAAAGCAACTCATGCATTGGCATTAAGACTCATATTTATATAATAAAGCAAAATCTTGAGTAAACTCTAGCACAGCCATTTGATGCATGTATAGAGATATCGTGTAATATTAACATAATACAATTGGATGCTTAGCTCCTGAATGCCTTCACAATAATTTATCTGAATGCTCATGAGGGAAGTTCAGGCTAAGATGAAAGGCATAAATCCACCTAACAGCTAACAAATAATTCACATTAACTGAGGACATGTACAGAATGCAGGATTTTATGATAACTAAAGGGCAGAATATTGCAGCTCTTGTCAAAATACCAGCTCATAGTAGTGCAAGGCTGCAACTTAATATAAACAATTAAATTAAACAAGAGTTACTTAAAACAGAATTCAAGTAGAAATGGGAACCTTTTTATTCACATAGGACATCTGTGGTAGGAAACAATTTCATAATCAATTCTATCATGCCAGTTTTTCACATCTGTACAAAAAATAGATGTCACATTGCATAGACCAGTGCAGGTATTGAAAATACAGAGAGATTTCTTGCAGAGAAAAGAATGTTTGATATTTGACAGACTTATTTCTCACCTAAACTAGATTCATGTCTATATTTTTATTAGAGTATCACTTTTAACTGCAGTATAGTCCTGCCTGGTTTGTCCAGAGATCTCACAACATGGTGATTTTTTTAATCTATGTTACAAATATGTTTTTCAAGAGTTATTATTTAGATTATTTATTTTAGGAACTGCTAGCTAGGTTGTCTTCTTTCTGTCAATATAAATTTGGAGGTATTCCACCCATGGCAGAAGTCAACTTCACATTTACACCACTGTATCTATAAAAGATTAAGCATTTACCCTCTGGTCTGTTTTCTAAATTTAATTGCATGTTCATAATTTTATTTTGAATTTTCTTCTATTTTCATATTAGTGTGTACTAATTATGAATAATTTTAAACTACAGAATTGTGTGGTGGAATGAATAAAAGAGACAATATGTACATGACACCCTGTGGCTGGAAGAGATGATGGGCTCATGTGTGCACGAAGGAAATTGGTTAGGAATTACCTGATATTTTTGCCTGTAGTCAGTGGAGTGACAAGAGCACAGGGTTGGAATGAGTGGGAAAGGAGGGGAGCAGCAAACAGATGTAGTTCCAGCTGATTGACAAGGTAACATTTCAGGGGAGGTGTGTGATGTTTTTGATGCTCTGGTAGCACAGATGTGTTCATTGGTGGAATTTGTTACCTCTGTGTTGCTAGCTCAGCTAAAAAAAAAAAAGCAGACTTTTTAAAAATTAACTCCAAAAAGACAGGCCTTTGAGCAGAGTTCTCTGTAGGATCTGTGGAGACCTAAAGTTTCAATTCCCTCTGTCTCAATTCTGTGTCCCTTTAGCTCAGTGGGGCTGTTCACCTGGTCAGTCAGTCCCAGTGTTTGATCACAGCATTTTATGACTCTGCCCTCACTGCAGGAGGGCTCAGGCACAACAGTGCTGCAGTTTTGGCATGGGGTAAATAACCAGACAAGTGTGAGGCTCCCTACATCAGCCATCTTCACAGCAAAATAAATTCCAGAGGGATTTCCCTTCAAACTTCACAAATACCTGCTGAATCATGTAACAGCCCAGCACAAAAGCTGCAGAATTGAGAATTAAAAATGAGTGAAAATGGGCATTTTTGCTGAGATCATATTCCCAGTTTATGGGATGCAGTTCTAACTGGACTTCCACCTCTTGTAACTAACAGGGGCCAAAAGCTCCTTCTGAATCTCTGGGGAATTCTCAGCTTCCCTCTGGCCATGGTGGACACTCCTGCAGGAGCCTCCATGAGCAGCCCCAGAGCTCTGGCCACTGCTGGAGGCCAGTGAAGGATGGTCATTCCCTCCCCTCTCTCACCTGGGCACACATTACAGCCTCTGCAGTGAGAGCCACACATCAAAGGAAAACTGCTAATTAGCCTCATGTTCAATTATATACCAAAAAATTGCCTGAAAATTGATGTTCCAAAAAAAAAAAAAAAAAAAGAAAAAAAAACAACCACCAAAAAACACTAGTTCAAAATTTGCTCTCACTATGCTCGTTACAAAAATCCTCCAAAAGTTGTCTCTTGAATAAATAAACCTTTACTTGCATGAATTAAGGACCAATATTTAGATTCCAGTTCAACATGCAGGAGAAATTTGGCAAATCTAATGTTTTCAAATCAATTTCGTATGTGTTATGTGAAGAATGTCAGTGGAAAGGTTGCATTTTAATTTTTCTTCTTTAAAAATGTAAAGGAGAAAGAAGAAAGTTGGCTTTGATAAACAGAAAAACAGTGCTTTAAATAGCTAGGGCAGTGATAAGGCAAAGAGCTTATAAATAAATGAGGTGTAAAAGGGATTTTTTCTTTAAACTCTAAATGAAAGTTGTGTATTCATCAGAACAGCTTTAAATTTTGCAAAATATTTTACAGTTTTTATATACAGCAATATATTTTACAGTTTGAGTAAGAAGCAGAGAGTCTTGCCATATTAGAATATGTACAACATCTCTGCAAAGAAGACAAAAGCAATATCTAAAGCACTTTCACCTTGACTAAAGAAATTCTATAATATTGAAGTAATTTTGATTTTGCCACAATGAAAGGACTCTGGCATCTGGAGTTTGATCAAACTGTTCTGTTGGCTGGGAGGTTTCCCTTTCAACTCTGTTTGATGTGATATTCGATTAATGTCGCCAAAATATTTTATGCCAAGTATTGCTATTAAATCTTTTATATTGCAGAGAGTTTTGTCAACAGACACGCAAGAATTGGGTGTTAAGTGGAGTTAATCATTGAATTTAGAGAAGGTAAACACTGGGGGAGTTCTTTCCTTGTATCAAATAAACCACCATACAAGCTTCAGCCATTTCTATAATTATCACCCCATTTTCAGAATACTGTAGGTAAAATATCAAATCTGTCTCTCCCTCTGATCTCTATTCATATATTTCTTGTAAAACCTATTAGAAGAAATAGATAATTAAAATAGAAAAAGCCATATATTTGCTGCAGCTGCTTGTGTATTGAATCTTTTGAAGTTTTCTTTAAGCAATTATATCCGAGCACTTCTTTTGGGAGCCTAAGAAACAACATAGAAATAGTTGTTTTCCGACTCTTTCAATTCTTTGTAAATACTATATAACATTATAATGAAAGATAAAATTCATGTAGCCTTTGAAAAACAAATTTTAAAAGGAAAAGGGATTTCCATAGAAAAAAGTAATGTTCTGCCTTTTTCCCTGTAGCCTCCAGCATGTCCAAAACAGTGACTTTTTAAATGGTATTTTTAATTGGTGTTTGTGGTTTCATTTGACTATTTTATTTGCATGGTAAATGTAGGCATCCCTTAAATTGTAAATATATATATAGCATTTCTTAAAAGGTAAATATATATGGCAGAGGTGTGGTTCAGTGTTTTTGTTGTTACTCAGGTGTGTGTAATCCCTGAGCACAGATGAGCCCAGTAATGGGAGCTGCTATTTGCAGCCATTTGGCAAGTGATCCCTTCCCATACCAAAGAGGAGAAGTAAGGGCAAAGCTGCACATGGGTTATACTGAGTAATGTTTAGCAGATTTTCCTGTGGTGTTACTGAAACTCTAGCTTATAATTCTGACAGCAAGATCTACGCTCCATCACCAAAAGCAGTGAGGTGTGGTAGTCAATTGTGGTTGGGATGTGGGAGAGAAAATCTGTGACACAATCCAAGATAAGAAATAGTTCATAGCCTGACAAGAGGGCAGCTCTTGGTACCTAATGAAGCTATAGTTCCTAATGAGCTTGTCCTCCTGAACCATTGAGGATAATGGATCTATGCAATTCTGGAGTCCTTTCCCCATTTCAGAGCCCAGGCCCAACTGGGAGGCTCTGTGACATTTAAGGATGACTGCCATTTTCCATTGCTGACGCTTCACTTAAAATGATTTGTCCTTGTGTTTCTTATTTTCCATAGTAATCACTGCCATAACTCTGTGTCCAGTGGCATTTGACTGTGAAAGTGACACTCACACCAGGGAAAATGTCTGGGAAAGGAGCAGAGAGCAGACAACACATGGCAACTGTTGCTCGAGTAGCATCATCCCTGGTGGGTCTGCAGCACTTACCCCAAAAAAACAACAAAAACTTGAGCAAGAATTCAAGCTGTTCACCAGGATCAGCTGCAGGCCAGTGCTGCTCTGCATTTGGAATGAGGTGTTAGGTAGTGTCCTGTCTTCCTGAACACCTGTCAGATGAGGAGGGCAGGAGTGCCAGGTGGGATCTCAGGGTACAACCCCTCACTGGAGCTGGTGCTCATTGCCTTTCTTTGGCTGGGCTGATGGCTCCTTGATACAGCTGGCAGTGCAGCACAAAAATCACAGTATGGATGCCACAAGTCTTACAGGAACTGCTCTGTGGATGCTACATAAGAGTTTTACAGGAACTCTAATCTGGCAGCACCCCAAAATATAAATTTTCCCCACTAGTGGCTTTGGCTGCTGCTGTTCCTGCTGTGACTATAACCAGCACCAAACCTGACAGAGCCTGCACCTGCCAGCTCACCATGCAGCCCAGAGGAAGGTCAGGCAAGGAGTAATCCCTCTAAGACCTTGTTTAAGATATTTCTGTGCCACTTAATGGCTCCCTGGATATGATAGAAAAGATTTAACAGTGACTCTTAAAAAAAAAAAATACAATTCTATTTCGTGTTATTTTAAGGGAGATGGTGAGATTACCTTAAGCTTTTGGAGTGTCTATAAAAGAATATAAATAACAGCTCTCTGAGCTGTTTTAAGCCTTTTAAAATTTGTATTAATCACACAGATTTCTGTAACAAACAAATAAAAAGAAATCCTTCCAGCAGAGAAACTTCTGTTGCAAGTACTCAAAAATAGATCCCTGCACTGAAATTTCTAAATTAGAAATTTTATTTCTGTCACACGTTTTTTTTCCCCTCTCAGAGGAAGCTTATTAGTCAGACTCTTCACTAACCTGTTTCTGCTGAGAGGGCAGTACATGGTGGGAAGGTGGCTCTCCCAAAGCAGTGGGTGACTCCAGGAGATGGAGCTGAAGAGCAGCAGGAGGAAGGAAAACACCCTGACTCATCAGCCCACCCACAGACAGGAGTGGTGCCTTGAGCCCTGGGGCTTTAGTTTAAATTTAAGGAGTGTTTCTTCTGAGAGAGCTACCCATGGAACCCTCCATCCTAGATCTCTCTGTTGTGCTCAGAACCGCTGCTTGTGTGGCCTGTGTTAAAGGGCAGAACCTATGTATTTCTAAAGCAAAGGAGAAACAGTCCAGCCTGGTACTTGGTCCAGCTAGCAGCTGTTTTGGGGACAGTACAAGGACAGACATAAAGAGAATGATGCTAAAAAGATGGTCAGTTTTACCCAGGGACAGTTTTTTTCCCCAGGAGCATGATTACTTTAGTCCAGCTGCAGAGAATCCTGGGGTACAGAGAGTTCATGTGGCCAAAGCTTCTTCTCCTGTCACTTATGTGGAAGGAGACACTTGTGAATGTGAATCTCTGGATTCAAGTCTTGAGAAACAAACAATGCAGGAGTGACTGGGCTTTGCACCCTTGTGAGTTCCCATAAATCAAGGCTTGAGTCTATCACCAGGACCTCTTACTGTTATTTTTGTTTTTGCCCATATCACAACATCTAGGTGTCCAGCAGATACAGTAATGCCATGCTGGCATTGATAGGTAAGGAATAATTTTCTGAACAGAAGTGGAAACAGCTGCTCTGTAATGGTTCTGAGTTACCTTGAAACATGAGCAGAGAAAATGCAATATGTCTCTTGCCTACAAAGTCCCTCTGAGGCTTTAATTTTCAATCAAAAGGTTTTACTCTCCAAAAATTACTCCTCACTTAAAAAGAGGAAGGATGCCCTTTGCTGCTTTTGCCTAGAGCCCAATATCTTCTGACATGCCATGGCAGCTGTGGCAACGCTCTTCTTAATGCAGAGAACATCTGGGCTGCCTGCAATTCTGGGAGAGAAGTGTCAAAAGTGTCATAGACATCCTTGAGCAAAGAAGGATCTTCACTTTTATTGCAGGGAAGTGTCAAAAACAGCATTATTGAACATCAGGTTGCAATTTGGCAAGCAGAATGTAAGTCTGAATAGATGTGACAAAACCCCTTCTAGGAAATTGCTACTTAGTGTTATTTTTTCATGGTTTAAAATTAGCATTTAAAGGAAAAGCACAAATGGGGAGCCTCTAGGTAACCCTGACAATGACAGATCCCAGCATTCTTTTTCTATGCTTCCTTCACAACCTCATTGCTGTCCATTGAGTGGCTGAGATTGATTAGATCATTGTCATCATCAGTGAAATGCACTGCATTGATCCAGCCTCACTCACAAAGCCAGCTCATGTGACACAGCTAATTTGACATAATTGAAAGTTCCAGCTCCAGAAGGTCACAGCTGGACTCAGGACACTGGTTATCATTTTATCCTTGGAACAGGGTCAACTCTCCTGAGAAATAGGAAGGTTTTTTGTCACACTCTTAATTGTTTCTCCATGGTTTGTATAGGATAAACCCAGGCTTTCATACTTTGATTGAATTTTTGTGGTGGACAGAAGATAATTATCACCTCTTAATGCTAAATATTTTTTTTAAGTCAGACTGAGCTCTTTGTTTCTTACTCAAGTACAGTTTTACCAAGAAAAGCTTTAGATAAGGACAAAAAAATGTCTTTACATAAGGATGGCAGTGTGATACCCATCATGAAGTACTTAGCTTCCAAAGGAAAATATGGCACTAGTTAAAAGTTTGTTAGAACAGTCTTGAACAGTCTTCCTCTCTTTGTTACCACATCCCTCTTTCCCACCTTCCCCTCTTTTCCAATTTTCTGCTGTTCTTTTCTGAAATTTGAGTGCTACTGTCAAGACATAGGGCTGAACCAAGTCTGAGACTGTGGAGTTAAGTAAACTGAAAGGTCACACACAGAGAACAGAGGAGGTGCAGAAAGACCTGCTCGTCAGCCCCTGAGCACTGTCGAGTGCTTCAGCTGAAACTGCTCTGAGCAGGGTCCATGTCCCCAGTGAAAGGTTGTGCCTTCAGGAAAATGGCCATCAAGCCATTTGCTTCATGCTGTAAGATGTACAGCAAAATCCTACACCCCTTTCAAAGATGTATGGTTTATGTAAGAGGTGCAGTATGAAAATGCTTGTGCAAAAATTCTTCTCTAAAGGAGAAACGTGAATGTTTGGAAAAAATTGTTTCTTTTGACTCAACAGAATTCAGTGGGCTAAGCTAGGAATTTAAGTAGGTCTCACAGTCTGTGTCATTGCTTTGTTGGCCCTCTCCTCAGAGTCAAATTAGCAGCTTATCTTTTCTTTCTTTCCCTCTATTTGCTGTTAAAATGTCGGCATATCCCGACAGCTCCCATTGCTTCCCATTCCAAATGCAGGTCAAAATGCCAGCTTTCTAACAGTGAATGTCATGTATAATTTCTCATAGAAAAGAAAGTGCTTGATAAAATCTCTGCAATAGCTTTTTTTTTTGTTTGGTTATTCATAGTAGGGTTTTAAGTGTTTTGGAGCTTTGCTGGATCCTCGGGTTTTTGGTAGTGTGTTTTTGGTGGTTTGGGTTTTTTTAATGGAAGCTTGCCTTTGGTCATCTGTAAAGCAAGCAAGAAAGCAGAGGCACCAAGGTGCTAAGTATGAATAAATAAATGGAAGGACAGCTGTGGTACTCTTGTGGGACAGAGGCTTGATACAACTTTTTTGTGATTAATTATTGTATCATAAGTTCTGACTTGTTCAAAGGTGATTTGTGGGGAAGGATTTTTGCAAACCAAGAAGCAAAGAGTTAATACGAGTTTGGCAATACAACATTTTTAATGATGATTAATAGAACAGTGAGTTAAGATACCTGGTTTATAGAAAGACATATAGAAAGTAAATAAATCCATAGAAATTTTCTTTTAAAAATCCTGTATTTTGACATATGCATAGAAACAGGAGATATATCCATATTAAATACATCACTCTCCAAAAATACAGGTCTAATGCGGGCCAAAGGTAACTGACAAGCAATAATTGTTCTATCTTTTGTAAGTCTTTCAAAAGTTTCATCCTAGCAGCTTTTAAAACATAACTTGCAATCGACAAATCCCACTGGGCTCCTATTTATAGTATCCTAATTTTCAAAGAAAGCAAATCAGGCAACTGTTTTTAGCATGAATAATATTGCTCCCAGCACTCTGCCTCCAGCCCACACATTGTGTTTTTTGGCATGATCGTGGCAATTAAAAAAAAAATAAACAGCTCTCTTTAATATTTTTTATACAGCCAATGCTGACACAGCTGGCAGAGAAACTCAGTGAAAGGTAAACATTCTGCTCAAAATGTAATCTAACATATTGTTGTGTTTAGCTGCTAAAATGTAATTTTCCTGAAAGAATATTTTAAAAGTAAGTTGTTGGGGTTTTTTTTATTTTGTATAGAATTTCTAGTATATTGAAATCTGATTACAAAAAGATTATAGTCTTTTAAAGCAATAGCACTTGTGATACTAGATATTTCAGTCAATGGCTTTTTCAATTTTTAAAAATATTCATAACAAAAATCAGGATCAAAAAGTAGGTATGATGCTTTATCCTTCGGCAGAATATAACAGTGTGAGCTAGTAAAATCAATTTCTTTTAATAAAATTCTGTCAAAGGAAGTTCAATAACAAATGTCTTCAACAATGTAAAGGGAAGAAAAATTCTAAGAGAATTAAGAACAGTTTTTGATCTGCTTCAACAAAAGGTTGTCTATTTCCTTATAGTCTTGTGCTCATATTCTAACCTACCTAATACTATGAAGTGAGGGAATGAGAAATATTTCTTTTGAGAAAACACACAAACATTTCTTTTAGCCAAAGGACATAGGTAAGTGTCTGTCACACATGTCCAGAAGTTCTCAATGTACTTTTATTTTTTAAAATCATGACTTTGTTTGGTAGCTTATGATTAGGATGCTGTAATTCAACATTTTGCTGCCTGTTGGGGGCCAGTGCAGAGGCAGCCCAGCAGAGCTGGGTGCAGGGGGGACTCAGCAGGGCTCAGGAGCATCCTTAGCAAGAGCCGGGCGGTGCCGTGTGTTGCAAAAGCCGCCTGTGCCCCAGGGTGACCTGCCGCTCTTGGGACAGCCCTGCAGGGGCTGCAGGGGCAAACACGGGCTGGGCAGCTCGGGGCTTGTTGTGGCTGCAGGCACTGCTGCTCCAGCTCAGCGCTCACTGAAACTCCTGCTTTGCTCCCCGCTGATTCAGAACAGGACACGGGCTGGTTTGTGCTGCCTGGGCAATGGGACTGTGGCTCTCTCAAAACATTGAAGTGGCCACCATATTTCGTGTTCCTGTCAGCTTGCCTTCAGTTGTTTTTAAAAGGAATTCTTTTAAAGATCCACCTTTTCCTCTCACTGATTACCACTATATCCTGGTATCAGGATCTTCCAACTCCCAGTTGTTTCTCCGTGTCTCAGACTGAATGGTAAAATGAGCAGATGTGCTGCAAAAGAGATATCTGCCTTTTATAGTCTGTAAATTGCCTTCTGGGTACAAAGTTGGAGTGTATGGATTTAAGCTTATAAGAGCAACCAAACAGTCATTTGTAATGTGTATAACATGAGGTGAAGAGAAGCATTTAAAGTTTAGAGCGACCTTCAGTAGAGAAGAAAATTATCTGGTGACTGCTATTGTTGATCTTGGAATGTGTTTCAGATGTTAGGTGTGGACTTTATATCACCCTCGGGGCACTTAATAACAACTAAACGAGCATTAACTGCTGAAGTCAGTGAAGTTTTATCAGTGTGAATCCAGGGGCATTGTTGTCTTTGTCTTGTCACAAAATAAGTTCAAAATAATGGTGCAGAAAAAGGAGTGGAAGAGAAACAATCTGAGGTCCGATTCTCCAGTCATTCCATCCTGTTATACCAGCACATTTGTGACCAGGACAATTGTCAACTAAACTTGTCCTCTCTGACTAGGAAAAATGTAATGCAGAATATTTCAACTGAATAGAATTTCCTTTCTAGTGACAATACAATCAAAAGAGGAAAAGAATTTTTACAGGGTGGGTGCTAATCCTGAAATTTTTGTCTAACTAGGATTTCAGCAACCTGTGCGCTCTCTGTTCATGGAGAACATCATACCTGGCTTAGAACCATAAAAATAACAAAAGCCCAGGAACATGACACATTTGGTTCATAGGCAGACTTAGTTGTCCTGATCTGATTCTCCTAGAAGATGTTTCAGTACAACCTGGACTCTTAGAGTATGGGTATCTGGGGGCATCCCACACCAGGTTTCCTACTGATTCCCAATGTGAATAGATATGCCCCACACAGCTGTCCCAGTGTTGATGCTGGTGCATTTGAGAAGAGCTGTACCCTTCTGGCTGGGGCCAGTGCCTTGCTGTTCTGAGTTTCAGAGCAAGCTCTTTGCCAAATGCAAAACCCAAACACGATGACTAAATAAAGTAAACTGTGTTGCACGGATCCAGGATGCTACAGACCCTGCAGGAGCAGAACAACTGGAAGTTTCATGTGCCCCTCCCAGTCTGTTGGTGAACATTTGGCCAGGCTTTCAGAGCCATCAGCACATGTTTGTCTGCTCTCTGGGAATGTTCTTAGCAGCCCAACAGGCCTGCACACAGGGACAGGTCATCTGTGCTGGGTGTAGTCCTGTGAGCAGAGCATCAGCTCTGACACTGCCCAGAGAGCAGGTGGGAGCTCCCTGTGGGGCTGCCCGTGATGGCAGCAGGCTGTGCTTTTCAAATCTAGCCCAAAACAATAGGAAAGGAAGTCTCATGCAATGAAAAATACTAAGCCTTTGGTAATATACAGCGGTATGATGATGGTTATTATGGACTCTGCATCAGACCCATGTGAAATGAAGTTGTTGATGTTAAACACAAAAATATCTGAGATAATTTTACATCCATTTGAAACCAAAGGAGAGGGGGGAACAAAAAAAAAAAAAGGGAAAAGTAAGAGATCAATGTTTGTTTAATAGAAAAAGCATCTGTAGGGAGAAAATTATAATTCTAGGGTTTTTTTAGGACTATTAAACAGAATAAAGAATAAAAATACTGAGAGGTGGAAAAAGCAATAAAAATCTATAAACATTAATTCATGGCCAGTTTTTTTGAAGTATATGACATTTTTTTCCACAAATCCACTAACAGGGTTCTAAATATGAGTGAGAATAGCAAATTGCTTTTTCCATCTCTTGGATCTATAGCTTCACCTCTACACTTGAATAAAAACATTCAGGCAGATGCTTATTTCTTTTGTTTATGCTCAGCCTCAGGAATTTTTCAACTGAAATCAATAATTAAAATGTTTATTAGCCATGGTAAGTGTTATAAATGCAACTTTGTTAAAAATGGATTATAGATGCATACACATATATGTGTGTGTGTATATATATGTCTTGGAAACTGAGATATTTATGGCCAAATTTTTAAGTCAAAAGGAGAGAGGAGAGTCAATATATAACTTCATATTTGCTCAGTATATGCTGTATTCACTGAGGAGATTCAAGCAATTTGGTATCTTTTTATTTTCTTTCCATAATAGAAAGCATTCATTTGTTCTCAAGAAAAACAGATTTGCACAGGGTTTATTTCAAGTGCTACAGAAAGCATGGACTTTAGTGTACAAATTTGTAAAAGATCATAGAAGAAATGATTGCAGGAAGTAGAACTCTTGATGCAATGAGAATTTTGAATATCCATCTCTGATTAGTAAAATACAATACAATAACTGCCTGAGGTTATCTGTGTAGTTTTAGATATACATATGGAGCAAGATTTGGGTGTATGTTTGAAAAGAGAGAATGAGAATTTGATTCTCATGTTTTTGGATAGAAGAGGGTTCTCAGGCCCCTACACAGTCCTCTGCCATAGAGGGGCAAAGGTTCCAGAGACTCCCACTTGTGCTCCTGCTCTTCCCATGACTCTGGCCAGGAGCAGTTCTATTGGTGAGGAGTGAAAAGATGTTCTTGATTGTCAGGCTCCTGGCATTGCAATACTGAATAGAGTAAAGAAGGCCTAAAGCTTTTGGGAGCTGGAACAGCTGCATTTTTAGACATCCACAGAAATATTGATCTCATGGGATTTGATTTTTTTTCAACTTTCCCATAACAATTCCATGATATCAATTACTTTTTCCTGGTGAAATAAAAAACAGTTTCCTCTTTTTGCTTTCTCTGAGTGTGTCCATCTCTGAAGTGGTGAAGGAGCTGGCTGGGGTCCCACTGCTCCAGCTGCCTGCTGCTCTCCTTTGTGTCCAGAGCAGCCTCTCAGTGAGAGTCAGTCAAGCTCTGCTGGGTTCTCCCTCCCAGCCACAGGACCTTATCCACAAAGCAGAATAGTTCAACATGCTGTGTTGCCCCTGTGCTCTTCTCCTTACACCAGCTGTTCTAGCTCAGGGTACTTCATCCTCACATGATCACTATTTTCATTCTATAGCTCTTCAGGTAAAGTGCCTTACTTTAATGAACATATGAAAAGCTCTTCTTCTCTGAATATCTCCTTAAAGAAATGTCTGCTGTGATACCATGGGAAGTCACACACAGGGACAGCAGGGGTTCTCTTATAACTGAAATCAAAGGTGGATATTTTTGTTAAAACCTTTCAGATTATTTTAGAATCATTAAACTGTGAAATAACTATTTTGTTAGCTTACAATTTTTCTATATATAACATTTATTCCTCTTCATCATTCCTTGTATTTGCTCCTCATAGCTATTTGTTGTATCTTGCTTCTGATGAAAGTGCAAGCTCTGCATAAGCTTCAAATCTTCTTGCTCACTGACCTAGCACAGTGAAGCCAACACAACATCCCCATCACTGCAAACAGTAATCAGCTCTCCCAAAGAAGCCATGGGTGAGCAATGCCCTCCTCAGTGTGAGCAGTCACCAGGCACAGGTGTGGTCTGTCCTGTCATCCAACATATTGCTTAGGAATCATATTTTGTGAACTAGACTTTATTATGGCTTTCTTAGAATAATACAATTATCCTGTGAACCAAATTAATGTACATGCATTTTAAGAGGGATCTATTTATTTGAGTTTAAACACTCTATTTTCTCCAAGAGTGGAGAAAATCGAGTCTAATAGGAAAGCCAGTATTGTATATCTGATATAATAAACACCAGCAACAAATTTCTAAAGGCCATCCAGAACTGGAAGCTGTGGGCCCTCCATTTTATTCTCCTTTATGGCACTGATAGTGCCAACAAAATCCTTACAGTTCTTTTGAGTCTGCTTCCTCCAAGCTGTGATCAGAGCTGGATTTTTTGTTAATATTGTTATTAACCGGGCCTTTCTAACCAAAGTAACCAAACTTTTCTGACTGACAAGGGGCTGTTCCAAGTTTTGCAAAGTACTGAAGGACTGGAAGTCCACTGTTCTTCTGCAGTACAAGGCACTCTGCAGTTGTGGAGCAGCAAGCTTAGAATTTTTCACTTAATTGCTAAAACATTTATCCAGAATGGAGGAAAACTATTCGTAGTGTATGGAAACTGTGAGATGAATGTCATTAAAAATACTTATCCTCTCTTTTCTTTTATGTCAGCTATGTCAGGGTTAGTATTTCCCTAGTATGTCCCTATGTCAGGCTGTATTTCCAGAATACTGGATACACTCTATGCAGCCTGGAATAGAAGCAAAAACATTGCAAAAAAAAGCAAAATTATAACAATAATTAATAAGTCTATGCTAAAGGACAAAGGCTGGTGTCTGGTGAAACTACAAGACATGAAGGATACTGAGCTCCTGCTCTGCCAGATGGAAGGAAGATGGGTTTTGAATATGCCATGGCTTTCCACACTTGGCTTGGAAAGTGCAATCCTGTGTGTGAAACAGCCAGCTTGCCTGTGCCTTCCCATGCCAGGGTCTCTTTTGACCCTGCTCAAAAAGGAAAACATTTGTTATAAATATATATAATGTTTTATTATTATTAAAAAATCATTATTTAAATGAGAAATAGAAAATAGGACCTCAGAAATATGGCCAAATATATGTTAAGTCTAAGTATATAATGAGTATGACAGAAACTCATCAGGATAAAAAAGATCTTTTTTTTCTGGACTCAGTACAAACCCTGGAAAAGGGAAGATTCATCCTTAACATGTATGGCTAGTTTTGAGATGTTATGGTAGGAAGTGACTTCTTCCAGGCTAACTTCATGTAGATTAGCCCATAGGGATCTCTGTGCCCCCAAAGCTGGACTATTTCTCATCCAGCAAAACTCAGTAAAGGGGGAGGTGTTCTGTTCAGGGCACTGGTCAGGGCTGGGACTTCTCATTTCTACAGTAATACAAATAATCCATTATATTAGGAGTCTTTGAAAGAAAAATGTTTGACTGTATGGAGTAAGGAATGGTGTTTGATGTACCTCCAAGGGGGCAGCCAGTGGGTGAGCCTTGCAAAACTCAGCTGCTTCTCTCAGCAAGTTTCTGCCTTGTAAACTGTGCCTTTGTTTTTTGTCTATGTGGGCTCTGATGCCTTCAATTTCCCTTTGATGTATGAATGAATCCAGTGCTTCAAACTCAAACTAGACCTGGAAAAGCACAGAGGAAGAGAAGACAGAAGGGAAAGGAAAAGGTAGTTTTAAATATCCACACCACTAAAGCTGGTGACATGATCTCTGAGCAGACAGGATGATTGTGTGTTTGCTCTTTGTGGCCATTTGGAGCAGTTGAGGCTCGTGGGTGTACTTAAGGTTGGATGTGTGGGTTTTTTGTTTACTAGCACCTATGTGAGTGAGCAGTGGCAACATAAAACAGTGAAAATGGTGACCAGTGACTCACCACCAGAAATTGTCTGATTTCTACTGTCTGAAGCTGAGCAGACACAGAACATGAATGACAACAGAGAACTGCCTGTAAGGCTTCAGAGGCAGAATTTGTTTATGTGCTTGCATCTGCCAAGTCACTCAATGCAGCAGCTAATTCAGGTGATTACAGTAACCTAATCTTGGACAAACTGCAAGAAGAGAAATGTGCTGAAGACCAGCCTGCTGTGACCTGTGTATGGCAGGAGCAATCTGTCCTCTCCTGATGGGGAAGAAGCACCTGTGCATCCTTGGCTCCTAATCTCTGAGGACTTTTAACTGTCTGGTTATCCCATAAGGAGATGGAAAAGAGTGTGAGGGAGGTGGGGCTGTTCTCTGGGGTCAGAATCTGGCATGGCCACACAGGACAGTGTGCAGGACAAGCTTCTCTTCTCCTTTAAGTTTCAGAATTGTGAAACAGAGCCCAGCTGTACCAGCCCTCAGCTTGTCTAATAAAGTTGTGTGCTATAAATGGATTGGCCAGTTGTGACTGGAACCAAAATCCTCAGAGAACCTTTCAACAAATCTGGTTTGAGTTTCAAGTTGCAGTGAAATATGAAACGAGGTGGATTTCTTGGGGTTTCAGGTTTTGCTGAAAATGTTTTCAACCAACTCTAGTCAGTAGCTGTTGCTTTTTCAGTTTCCTCCCTCTAACGTGTCTCTGGTATTTCTGGTTGAATATGCCTCAGATTAAGTGTTAACAGGAAAAGGGTTGGAAATACAGCCCCTAAATATGACTCAACTCACAGGGAACTCAGAAAGGGTGCAGAGGATGCCCTTTCCTTACTAAATTCCTCTTTTGGTCCCCCTTCTTGTGGAACCTCACCAAAATTTCATTTTTGTGAGGGGATTTTTGGCCAGTTTCTCTAGCTGTGATAATAGCACTATAGATCACCTCCTAACTGGCTGGGGCAAGTGGAAAAGGAGCCCTGCAGACTGCATTTGGCAGGTGGTCAGGAGACCTGGAGAAGCAGTGAGATTCCCAGCTGGCTGATGGCTGCAGAGAGGGAGCAGCCTGCTGCTGGGGGGCTGGAGCTGCTCTCCTGCCCAGCTGGCGAGGGGAGCCAGCTCTGCACAAGTGCCTGCTTTCCCTCTGGCTGCCCAGGCTGAGGGACAGGCCAAGAAATGAGGTTCAGTTCCCATTAGCCTGTCTGGTTCTTGATTTGCTTCCTTTGGTTAAAAGAGGCAGAGAATACTGATGATGTTTTGCCAGGCACAGGATTGAAGCTGAGTGGCATGGAAGAATAGAGACTTAAATAAGCACAGCTCGCTGTCTCCAATTGCTTTTGTCAGTTCATGTAACAACCTTGCTGCCAGCAACCTTCCTTGCAAAAGAGAGGAAAAATCCAGGGTCACTGGGAGGTGATTGTGCAGTTCTACATTTGGTACTTAAGGTTGTTTTAAATTATTACAGAACCGTTTAAATTGGTAGAAATGCATTGTTAGCCTAAGCAGTGATGTTTTAAATATTTAGGAAAAGATTACTAATTTAGTGATTCCTTCTCAGGTATATTGGAAAATATATTTAGTAGTTCATCTATTAAAAGGTTATTTTAATACATCACAGGTATTTTATGTACAGACAATTGAAGTTTCATCTCCTCTGAAGGCATATTTGTATTATATGAATTCTTTTTAATACACAGTAATTATGACAGGGACAACAGGAGATCTTCTGTTAATATGTGGCTAGTGCCATTGTAAAACCTGATTTTTAATTTTTTCCCCATATTGCCTTTAGTTTTTCCTTTGGAATTTGTGGTCTGTTTTTTAAAATCTTTCCTGATTTCTGTGCCAGCCTTCACTGAAGTTTGTAATAACATACTGTAATTTAGGCAGCTCTGAGAAAGTCCCATGAGTAAAGTTATCTGTGCAGTGCCTGCATGATCAGAATCCAAGACAGCCCCAGTTTCACTGAGTGCAAGACATTAACATTTTAAAATGACTTCAGATCACAATTCGGTAAAAGCCAGCGGAACCTGGACTTGAGGGCTCCCTGCACTGCAGGCAGTAGCACATCTGTTGCCTCACTTGTAACAGTGCTAATAGCCAAGACTCAGGCAGCACATACTTCAGCTGAGAAGCTTCCAAAGTCTTTGGAAGGTATGAGCAGCCTGGGCTGAAGTTTGTGCTGGTGCAGTTCCCTCTTGGTATCTGAATTGCCCACTGAGTTTCATCCAGGACAGTCACAGGTGCAGCTCTACATTTACATCTGGTCCCAGTGTAGAGACATCATGAGATGCTTTAGAGTTTTACTGTTGATTTTTTCCAGATAACACCCATCTGTGTACATAGCTGGTGCTTTTTTTTAATTTAATCCCCTTTATTGTCAGCATCCTTTGAAACCAGTCCCCCAGTCTCATCACACCACAGCCACATCCAGGGCTCACATGAGTGAGCTCACAGATGTAGTGGCTTAGTGGGGCACTCCTGCTCTGTCACCAGTCTGTCTGGGGAATTGTGTGTGTCTAAGGATGTCTCTAAGGTGCAACACAGAATTCCAGGAAGATGGAATTCAAGCTGATTCAAGTATTGCAAGCACTATGACCAGCTTTCTCTGGCAGTCCCTCTAGACTCATTGCTCCATATTATTCCAGACCTGTGGGTCCTGAGTTGGCTACTGGGCCCTCATTCTGGAGGATGAGTCACTGGTGAGAAGCTGAGACTGTTCATGAAACCCCAGTGTCTTGAAGCAGCTGATCAAGGAAAGCTGCTCAACCAAGTAGCACCTTCTGAGCCATGGAGGGGTATTGCAGAGAGCCTCAAAACTGTGCTGGATGTGACTAAGCAGAACCAACAGAGAGGTGATGTTCTCACTATAAGTTATGTGTAGAAGGGCAAGTAATGAGGGTAAACTATGGTCCAAAACACTCACTCTCAATCCTTCACTGACCCTCACCAGTATGGTGTTATTAAAACACACAACATCCATGAGGAGCATGAGCAACCTGCCCTTTGAAAGCACTTGAAAAAACTTTTTTCAGGAAGCCAGCTCCAATGACATTAAAGGAGAGAGGAATGCATTTCCCTGTGTTCTCTCACTGGGAACAAGTGTCCTTGCAACACAAACAGCACAAGAAATTCCAGGGGAATTCATTCCAGGTTCACACTTTGCATCCCAAGCTGGACTCCCTCAGTGCCTTGGGGAAAGTGGGTTGGTAAAACTCAGCACATTCTCAGTGTGTGCTCACTCACAGAAGAAAACATATATTTGCCTGCCTTTACTGTTGCAAAGTTCCACTTTTTCCATAATCATTTTTAATCATAGTACTTATAAGTTGTTTCATTTTACTTTTTTTTAATAACAGTTGATTGCCACATTATATAGGCAATAACCTATAAACTGGAATTGCTTTACATTCATAAAGGCTTAAAATAGCAAGTCTAATTTGTTTATTAAAAAGTGATAAAAAAAGACAATGCCCCATGCTGAGATTTTGTACACCACCTTTCAGTTCTATAATACATCTTTATAGCTGTGTTATAAACTCCTCGTAAATGGATTTTGTAGTAAAAGTGCTGACACAACTTTAACTATAGAATCTTGAGCAGCAGCAATGTAATAAAAGATCAAACTGCAATGCTAGATTATAAAGAAAGAAACGTGATATGCAAAACAGAGCAAAAGGTTTGCAGGAGTAATGGATCCTAATACAAAGATACTAAATATTGACTAAAGTAATAATCTGACAAGTTTTAAACCAGCCTTGGGAACATTTCTCATTTGACTTTGGGGCTGTTGGTGTGCCTTGGTTGGTCCAGAGAACTGCTGAAGCTGAGCTCACTCTGATGGGTTTGTGTTGCCCCATTTGGACATGAACAGCTGACTGTGCATGAAGGACACTCAGTTTGCACTGCAGAAGGAATCAGTAAACTGGTGACCTCAGAAAATGTGCTCATTTAGGGGTCTTTAGTGAGACAAACCAGGTGTAAGACATTCCTGCAGCAATACAAGATGGTTGCTGTCTATCCAGCAGCTGAAACAGCTGACAGCAGCTGAAACAGCATCCAAGTCAATAGCAGTTGTATGTGTTTCAAGAGAATCCTTCTTGATATGATAGGATATGCCAAACAAATTTTTACTATTGCCTCTTATTTTTCAAATTAAAGGTCTGTGAATTAGTGAGATTCATGAGGAAAATGATGACTTTAGCCAAAGGAAGATATCTGGAAATTGTGTACTGTAATGGAAATGGCTGGGGGGCACTCAAAGCATTCAAACTATGTCAAGTCACTTTGTTGTTGTTCAGCTTGGATATACCTGTAACACAGTTTACCTCATGCAACTGAAAATCAATTTCTTCTCTTCAATTCTAAGCTACCTCTCAAATTAAGCGCTATAAAACATTTCAAACAGAACAAAGCAAGCTGGCTGAAATAGTATTTCATCTTCTGAAATAAGGGTTTGTCAAAGCCAGTCACTTTACACGTGGCCAAGGAGAACACTGCTCATTTGAAAGGCTATTGAGAATCTGAGAGCTCATAAGTTCAAGTCCATCTGCTGCAGACTTCATGCACTACTAGCTATTACAGTAGCTTGACAATAATCTCAGCATCATCTTTTATTCCAGTCACAAAGGGCTGTCAAAAACCAAATAGTAAGAATTACTATAAACAGCAATGATTCAGTCTCAATGGCAATGGCTCTCTGTATTCCAGCAATGTAATCTACTGCTCTACCCTTAAATTGGATATAGCATATGAAGTCCGTCAGCCATGCAGAAAGTGAAAATGTATATTGTCAAGGCCTTTGCTGTCTGTGAAACTGCAGATGAAGAGTCACAAAAGGAGCTTTAAATGCCCTAGAAGAAATTTCAAGTAACATTAAAGTCACAAATAGCAAATTTGACAACTCCCTCTGGACTAAGAAACCGCCTTCAAAAGTTTTATATTAGCTTCATGCATCATTGTTATAATTTATTAATGTACAGTTTTTAGTTTTTCAGAGTGCATGGCTGGGGAATGGTAACTGTAACTTCTTTTTCATGATAAACAGCTGTTGAAAGATTTGCCAATATTCCCTTCTCTTATAATTCAAAAATGCATGCATTGCTTTTCATATTTCTGCTTCCCCAAAAGCATAATAAGATACTATATTTATGATTTAATCGATGATACCTGTTCTCTGTGGATATTACTACATTGTTTAGTTTGCTAATGTGCATATTTGCACCTAATCTATTAAAAATCAGATATGATGGCTGCATTAGGGCATACACTGTGTGAAAACCATCTTTAAGGCTTTGGCTTTTTCAGTATTCAGTAATTCTCTGGCAATTCCTATTCATCTTTGATTACAATCTCAGGAGCCTGAAAGAAAGAAACAAAATTGATAGGCAGTAAAAATACAGAATTTTGAAAAGGTCATCTGCTAGCAGGATTAAAACTTTGAATCCACCTGCTCATTATAAAGAATGTACCAAACATGAAATGGCATAACTTGAATCTGTTCTTGCAGCAGCAATTGGTTTATGTGACGAACAAATGTCATTTACCATTCTTATGACAGTTTGTGTGCAGAGAAATTTCAGTCCTAGCTGGGTATTGATTATGCCAACAGCTGATGCATGTTCTAAGGAAGGACATGTTAGATTGTCCAGCCCCTCCAGCTGCTGAAATTCTTAATTCAGGTCTATTCCTGCCCCCTTGCTGGTTTGCATCCAGAACTTCTCTATGACCCATAGGACTCAATTTCCAGAGCCCATAGTCTGTCCTTGATCTTCTGTTCATCTCTGTGTATCATGACAGCCAACAGGCCAGGGTGTTGTTTCTATGAAGTATGTTAGAATTATGGGCTCCTTAATTTAACCATACAACAAAAATCAGCCTTGGTGATATTTGCCATATGCCTTCAAAAGTGTTGTTCAGTTAGAGGCCTGACTGAAGGACTTCAGAAGTTAATTAAATGTAATGATCTTCTTAATATTTATTATAGACAAATTTTTCATTTGACCTTAAGCAACTCTCAGGGTAGATTCAAATAAATGGCACGGGAAAAATCTACATTTTTTTATTAAATTCCACCCAAAGTATTGCAAAGGCACATGTGCCAGATTATTCCTTCTATGCTCAATGACAAATTCTTGTTTTTATTTCATCTTTTGTGTCCCAGTTATTAAGAACAATCTGGTTTTTGGTCATAGTTATTTGAAATCCTTATCTCTGTTTCTGAAATAGAGTTCTGTAACTGGAGACAGTTGATCCATGGTACGGTGTGATTTAGCTACTGATACAGAAATGTAACACTTTTCTGCTTCCTTGCATCACTGCACATAACACTTTCTGCTTCCTCTTGTGCCTCCCTCAAGGATGGATTCTTGTACTCTTGCAACCCATTACTAGTGTAAGGAAGTTCAGGAGGTAGCCCTGAGGATTCTGCATTACAAACCTTGGTTTTTGTCTACAAGCTCACATTACCCCAAAGATGGAGTGAAATTTATCTGTTTCAGAGAAAGGTTGGAGAGGAAGGCTTCAAAAGATAACTGAAAGAGAAATGGAGTCACTGTGCAAGGAAAGATGACGTGGGAATGTGTGTGAAATATAAAGAGAGTGGCAAATAGTTTTCATTCTTTATGGTCTTGTTTTAAATAATGCTCATTTCATGATAACATTAAAAAAAAAAAAAAAAAAAAAAAAAAAAAGGAAGGTGAAACAACCCCCCCCCCTTTTGGGCTTTGACACTAAGTCATTGTTCTGTAAAAGCAGTTATCTAATATTCCTGGCCCCAGGCTGTTCCAGCACATAACATTACACTGATAGTGGACAACAAGGACAGAAGTTATTTTGGCTTCCCTTTTGCCATAAATGAAGCAATTCTAAATGTTTCAAAATGTTTGACCAGTACCTTAGATCAGCACAGTAACCACAGCTATCTTAATAATTACCAAGGGACAGATAAACTAAGGGCAGAAGCAAATGTTTGCTGTGTAGGCATTTAGGCAATGGTAAGTTATGATAAAATAAAGTAATATTGTATTTTGTTTTCATGGCACTGGCCTCAGGAATTGCTGTGCACTCTGCAAATTCATCCTCTACCTTTTCCCTCATCCTAGTGCATCAGTCTACTCATTTGGAATATACAGTCAAGACATGCTGCATTTCTAGCCAGAGTTCATGTTCTATTTACACTGGCCCAGTTTTGAGGTAATCCCATTGATTTCACTGGATCAACAGTGATTTAAACTGAGTGGACCTTCCAAGAGCTTTTCTTCAGATCAGGGCTTGGCAATGTGGCAAAAAATCCTTTAGATCTACCTGGATGTTGCATCCATTAACACTCTCTGATGGAGCAAGTTTCGACTGTACTGAGAGATTGAAGTAAGAAAGTGGGAGGAAGATAACACTTGAATTTTATCATGATTTCTCTGGGACTATGTCCTGGGTGGTGGCTACCCAATGTGAACATGGCATGAAGATCATAAAGGCTTTTAATTAAATCTCTGTAAAGCATCTTGGCCTGAAGTGGGTTTCTCCTGACACTCCAGCTATGTAAGAAATTAGAACTTTTTGTTTTCCTGTGGATATGGGCAGATCACAGAGAAGCCAGTAGAGATACACAGTATCTCTGAATTAGGACAGTTTAGTATTTTGCTTTCCACATGTTCTGTTTGTTTTCTTGGACCTCACCACTTTTTTTCTAGCATATGTCACTACTTTAGAGGAGCAGGAAGCACAGTCTGCTTTGATATGGGCTTCATTCTGCTTTTATTTTAGAAATTGCTCTATAGCAAGTGGATGCAGAAGAAATTAAGGCCATAATCTGTTCACAGTTGCAAATTAGGTAAAATGACTGAAATTTTGGCTTTGGTCCTATTGTGAAGTAGTAAAAAAAATACAGGAGGTGATGAAGAGGTTCACATATTTAGATGGCTACCTAGACCTTTTACCTTTAGGAGTTGAGAAAAAAAAGTTGCATAAATCTATTTTATTCCAAACAGAATGACAGCCTGAGCTCAATTGACATGAATTCTGTGATCTATAAACTGAATTATTCCTTTACTGCTGAAGGAGCACCTGATCCTGCCTCCTTATTTCACCTTCCACCCACTTGCCAAGGCAGACAATGCATAGCCCACCTCCATGTAACTGGAGATATAGAAGATGCCAGAAATACCCTTAATGAATTTCTGAAACCATTCTGTAAGTATCTATTACTTTTTAATCTGTGTATCCTTGTTGTATGATTGCAGAAAAAATAATTAAGTGAACTAATTGGTATTGTGGTAGTGCTTTTAAGTAGGCAGAGCTGGGCACCTTTTGATCCAAGTTTGCCTGGTGTCCAGACTCACAGGGCATTGGAAAGCAGAGTAAAGATTTACATAACTAGTTCCAGGGTGGATGAGCTTTCTCAGAGAATTCCTTCTTCCATTCAGCTTGTCATCCTGCCTGACTGAAGTTTATCCACTCATATGGTATGAAGATGTCTGGCTGGGGATAGTTGCACACAGCTGGAAATTGATTCATTTTTTTCTCACCTTCTCTCCAAAAGTTTCATGCTGATACAGAATAACCTGGGGAGAATCCTGGGCCAGGTGAGGGCTTTGAAGGTCAAGAAACAGATGCTCAGGAAGAACCTTCTTTAAATACAAATGGAGCAAAACTTCTCAGTGAATCAAATCAAAAGCCCATACAAACACCAGGGACAAATTAATGATGCAACATATACAATAACTGCCTCTTTGCACATGTGACACACAGTTCACAGAACAGCAAACCCTGTTCAATGAACCCAGTGTTCAGTAAGAAGCTTTAGAATAGCCCTGCTCTTAGATTTCCACATTAAGAATTTTGTTTGGAGTGGGCAGCTGAAATTATATGCATATTTAGGCCCTTTTTTTAGCTTTGGATCAACACTACAGACAAGATAGAGACTGACCATGCCACTTGAAGGAGGTTTGCTGAGTGACTCACTGTTTTATTTCTAATTTGGTAGTGTATCATTTTCCCCCCACCTGCACTGGGGTGCCATTGTAAGCAGCTGAAATGATTGCTTGAATAAGCAGGATAATGTGAGATTTCCCAGGCTAATTCATTGAAATCTGCAGTGCAGTCTTGATTCTGGAGCACGAATCATGCAAGAGAAAATAAGATCTCTCATAACTAAATTATTTTTCTGAGATCTAAAAAATTATTTTTCTAAGTGATCCAGAAGAGAGCATTACCCAGTTACTCAGCCATAGGCCTTCTGTGGTTACATCTCATGGTCCCACCATGATGGACACAAAAAGCTGAGCCAGTAAGTGTGGTTTCAAAAGCTGTGTGATTTTAGAGCTCATTGTTCCTTTCCTGTGGTTTCATTCTAGGTGAGTGCACATGAGCAATTACAACTCTTTCAGTAGATAATTGGCTTTAATGGTATTCTTAGTTGTAATTATGAAACAGCACTTTGACTGCTCCTACAATGGCTGGAGGTGCAGTAGTGTCAAGAATCCCCTAATCTGGCTGTAAAGCAATTCTTCCAAGATAAGCTTTATTGCTCACCATGCCTGTACATCATTTTCCTGTCCTCTACCATATGAAAGAAAATCAAAACTATTTGTTCATCTTAAACAAACGTAGCTCTCGTGTTGGTTTACAGTATACAGTACTGTGACTGTAACTGCTTTACTACATTTCAAATGTCTGTTTTGGTAGGTATGAATCACAGAAAACACTGACAGCTGGGCCTATAAACAATGCTTTGGGTTTACCAGGCCTTTGCAGGAGAAGATACAAATAATACAAAGTGAAAACACTTTATACTTTTTTCTCGTCTTGCCCTGAATAATGCCCAAACCAATATCCCTTCTTATTATTTCCAGTTGTTTTACACAAAGGCTGTTATATTTAAGGCCAGAGTATGTGCAGCATATGTTAAGCTATTTATAGATTTACAATTACCTCATCAGACAGAATCAGGCAGATGGTAAACATTACTACCAGGCATAAGTACATTTAGAATCAGACATTTAAATAAATTCAGATCTGTCTCAAGCTTATTTAAAGGGTTTTATCTCTTAAGCCATTTGAGGTGTCTGGTTTGTTGAGTATATTTGTATCACATTCAGATATCAGGCTGTATGACAAACAGCCTATAGATAGCCATAGCAATCAGATTACATTAATTCTTGTTTTTTGAACCTGACATGGCCAATTGAACTAGTAATACAAATTAATTTGAAAATAAAGAGAATAAAATTTTTAGATCGAAAATGATAATGGCTGACTTCTTTTATTGTGTTGAAAGAATATGCATGCTTCAGGGAACATCAATTGGTCTCTCTCTAAAGCTGAAAGACGGCATATAAAGATTAAAAAACTGACAAAGATACATGCCAGAAGGCCAAATTATAATCTTTCAACTTCAAAACCCCAGGCTATAGTTGCTTCTCACATGACTGTTGCAGAAGAACAAAAATAAGAATTCAAACTAGATCTGAGAATTGAGTGAGCATTTTAGTTGAATGTGATTAAAGTTCCCCCAGATTGCTTAAAAACATTTGCATTCTTAAAGGTTGTTATTTTTTAAAATGCATGTACACTTAAATGCTGTTGACAGATGAAACCAGGAAAAGTCAGAAAAGCAAATTTTGTCATTTGAATTGAGCTACCTGGGTTTGGGCATTCTTTTTTTTTTATCTGTCAGGGCTCATTTTCTGTGTTTCTTCAGAACTCCTCCTCTGATGCACTTGATGCAAATGTGTTAACCTGTTTTTTCTTTGGATGGCAGGGAAAGAATGCAATGCTCCAAATTCTGCCCTTTACTACTACAGTGCTAATCCAGAACACTGCAGTGAAAGTCAAAACAATTCCTTCAGAACAGCTGCATTGTAGCTGAAAACAGAATTTGGCCTGAGGTCTCTTCAAGACATAGTCTGGGCCAGGGGCCCAAAAATACAATACAAACCAGAGGAAATACAAAACTATGTATCCAGAAATCTGCTCTCTTTAAAGTAGATAGCATTCCCCCAGATGCTGGCTGCAGGAAGGGGATGTGTGACTTCCACATCAGCACTGTGGTCACATCCTTATCTGTGCAGCAGCTCCTAAAACAGTGGGAGTAAAATCCTGACCACTGGGAAATTGCTGGTGCCCTTGGCACACTGTCACAGGCTGCAGCAGAGACAAGCTCCCAAAATTTGTCCAAGGTATCTATACCAGCCAGAGCAGTGAGCTGCTGACAGCTTCTGCATTTTTCTAAAGCATCAGCTGGTTAATTTACAAAGTGCCTGAACCACTGCCCTGGGCACCCAGTGATGGAGCAGGGCCATGGGAGCCTGCACAGAGACCACAGTGCTCCTCCAGGGCTGGGACAGGGAAAAGGTGAGCACAACCTTCACCTCCATGAAAGAGTTCATGCAGATAGTCCTGCTGTGTCTGTGCTATCACACACAGCCCTCTCCATCAGCCTTAGGTAAGTATTTCTTGCTGGTTGCTGATCTGTAAAATGAATATCCACTAGGACATGCCCACAGGCTGGAGCTATACCTCACTGCTCCATCAAATCATCCAGCCTTTTGAGATACCCTCTGGATTTTTTCAGTTCTCAACTTCACTGTTAAGTTTAGGATGCACTCCACGCTCTACTTGAAGGGTAATTGTTTGTACATGTCTGTCTTCAAGTATTTTCTGAGGCTCTAGTTACTCTTTGAAAGGTCTCACTGGTATCCCAGAATTATAAGGCACAAAGTAGTTTTGCACACCTAGAAGAAAAGAAGCAGTGATGTATTTGCAAGCATTTCTAAGATTATTATGGCAATTTGCTGTGTCACTGCCGCATAACTGGTAGGGTGTTGGATTTTTTTTTTTCAATTTGCCCTGTAACTGTGTTCCAGAGCCTAAGTTTTTATGTAGTTCTAAACCTTCAGCTTTTACAATGTAAAAAAAAATCTTTGAAACACTAAATTTATCTAAATGTGTAAGGGGGTAGTGAGCACTCTTGTGATAGTTCAGAGATTCAGAAAGGTAATGAAGAAGACAAGCATGGGTGGGGACACTGCTCTGTGACAGCAGCCTCTGCACCACTGTGGACACCTGCAGAACATTTATCAATATCACCAAGAGCCACAGAACAGCTCACATTGGAGGGGACCTTGAGAGATCATCTGGTCCAACCTTTTGTGGCAAAGAAAACCTAAATAAGATTTTTCTGGCACCCTGTCCTTAAAATTCTCCAGTGACATGAACTCTACCAGTCCTTGGGAGGTTGATTCTATGAATGATTGCTCTCACTGTAAAAATTTTATTTCTTATATCAAGATTAAATAGCTTTGTATTATATATTGATACAGACTGTGCAGGACATGCAGCCATCCCAGACAGCCTGTGGACATTCAACAGCAGAGACACATTACCATCCCTCTTCCTGCATATTATGAGATAACTCACAAGATATCTTTATTTGGCCCGTGAGTGGGTTAAATCCTAGACAGAAAAGAGTCTAAATACAAATAATCTTCCTACTGCAGCAAGTGATAAATATGAGTTGTTTGTTCAGTACTGTCATATCTATCAAACTCTATTGTGGCAAATACAAAGTAGAGCTAGTATGGGGCTCACTAATGTGATTAAATGTTATACTTGATTTCACTAAATATACTTGCAGGGCTGTCTTTGGATATATAGAGAATTGTCTGGAGGCTTTAGACATTTTTATTCCATATAGCATTAACATGTTAACCCTAATCTCTCCTGCCAAAGATGAAGAATGATCATTCTTTTGGAGAAATTGGCTGCTTGTGGCCTGGATGGTGTACTGTTCACTGTGTACAAAAGACCTGTAGATGTGATACTTGGGGACATGGTTTAGTGGTGGATTTGGCAATGCTGGGTTAACAGTTGGATTCTATAATCTTAAAGGTATTTTCCAATCTGAATAATTCCATGATTCCTTAACTCTCTTATTATAGGTGTCTCAATCCTCATTTCTTGTTTTTTGAAATTCATTCTGGTCTTGTATTGCTGTACCTTGAAACTTTATCTTCCATTGCCTTTTTAATAACTGAAACCATATCAGGAGGGGAAAAATTAAACTTGCAGTTAAAAGAAGCTCACTTCTATAATCTCCCTGATAGTACAGATAAATTATGGTGAAATAGAAAGCTTAGTGTAGTCTTGCTAATTTTCAATGGATTAATACTGCATATGGTCAAACTCTAAACATTTGTGTTTGTGATCACAGTGAAGGTTGTTACTGTGGAATCAATACCATCACCATACTGATATGCAGAAAACATAATATGGAGAGTCATGTTTTGTCATGGTCAATTTATTTCTGATAAGAATGCTGCTTTTTCTTTGCTAGTAAGGAAGATCTTGCTAAATAACCAAACCATCATTTCTTCCTTCATGTAAATATAATAAGCTTTAATTTAGAAAATGCTGGTCAGTGTTATTCAGTCTTGCTTTAGTAAGTTGTCAAAATAATTGCAAAATATAAGTTAATTATTTTAGTCCTTGATATGTTTATCCTGTTTCTCATTAGTTGCTCTAATTTGTTTTTATGTAGTTAAGAGCAAGCTACTTTGATCTGAGATTGCTCTATTTCATTCAGTATCTTTAATTTCTAATGAGTGTGATTTTAGTGATAAAAATGGTTCCTAGCAGAAGTGTTATTTCAAAGTCTTTATAAGGGCATTAAGGAATTTACTGTTTGTGAAGAGAGCTAATCTTAGGGTGGTTATGAATCTGGAAGAGAAATAGTGGAAGTTACTCGAGTTATCAGTAAACCAGCAAGGGCCCTTTTATCTGAGCTTTTGAATAAGAACTCTGAAGAGAAAGGAAACTTTCTGCTTATAGATCCAGAAGTTTTCTGAGGAATGCAAAAAAAGCTGTGTATGGAGAAATTGAAGGAAACATTTGTGTTTTATCAAGTAATTATGAATATTTCAAGTAGTGTAGTCTCTGGACTGCATTCAATACAATATAGGTTTGAAATGTCCAAAAGCAATAACTGTTTTCAAAGGAACTCAGCTCATTTCTAGGTCCTTAAGTGAGTGGAAAGTTTGGAAATCTGGCCAGTAGTGTCACACTGAGGACTTCAAGTGGTCAAATGCTTTGAAAGTCTGTCCTTAATCTTGAGCCAAATGGGAGGTGAGCTCTTTTGATAATTTGGCCCCGAGTTTTGTAGTTGAAAGATTGCAAGTCCATTTGGAAAAATGACCTTTAATGAATTTCCTAAACTTAATTCTCAACTTTTCTGTGCTACCAAATGCAGTGGTAGGAATAGGAAGCCTCCTCTAATGCTAAGATTCATAACTAGGTCTATTGAAAAAAGTTCTGGGGGTTCTTTCAGGTTTTCAGATATACAGTGGAAAATAACTGTTCTAGTGAGGGTAGCAGTAAGAAACTGTGGATTCTTTTTCAAACAGTGTACATTACTTATTGAAATTCAAGGAAAACTACTTTTTGGTCTCCTTTATTTTTTTTTTCCACAATTATACAGGTTTCATGCAGAGCATAAAGCATAAATCAGGAGAAGAGTTTGCATATTTTGTATATCAGCTGCAGACATGTGCAAGAACAATTAACAGAAATTCTAGGACATGAAGTCAGAAAATTTACCTTTTGTCTCCTGTAAAAGTGTTTGATTTTAAATGAAAATTGTTGAGAAGAGACAAAAGAACAAAAGAGCTGTGAGCATTCTGTTTGCACTCTGTCTGCCACAGAATCTGGGGAAAGTCCCTGGAGATACAAAAATACATGAAATATCTTTTGCACTATGCACAGCCTTTTGGTTGTTGCTGCTGAAGTTCTTGGTGCTATCTTTTTGCCAAAAAAGGTCTTGTTTGATAAAGACTTATTTGCTGTATTCCTCAAAAGTAAGGTTGCTTGACACTGGCAGAAGAAAGCTGATGCTGTGCCACAGAGAAACCACACAGATGAATCATTTGTACCTATGTGATACAACATGGATGTCTCAGCTGTGTGCTGACAAATGTCACATGGCATACACATCAATCTGGAGTGAAAAAAGCCTGTTGCCATTTTGTTTTCAGATGAAAAACTCATTGTGCTGGTACAAACCAAATGTCTTCAGTGATAAGCCAACCTAGCCTAGTTTTCAAGGCTGAATGGTAACTTCAATATTAACAGCAGCATTATCTCCTGAATATATTCCTGTGTATCTAGATACCACTGATGATATTAGAGTCATGAAAAGAGGGAAATATTCAGCCTGCCACAAGGAAAAGTATGTGACAGGAACATATCTTGCAACAGGGAGATTTCACAGCTGAGAAAAGCTGAGTGCTGTTCCCAGTGGCAGGGCTGCTTGCAGAGGCCTGGAGAGTGCAAGGCTGGTGCTCTGTGTCCCAGTGAGCTGCACATGCAGCAGGAAACTGTGCCCTAGGATGGCTGATTCTGTTAATTGGGACTGGCAGGCACAATGGGGCTATGATCACAGTCACATTTAAATGATGCGTACTGACTGGGCTGGAAAAACACCCACATCAGGACATGCCCCTAGTGACATTCCTCATTTTAAGGATATCTGAGAGGACACCACTAAATGTTTCCTGTGTTTCCTTCATGATTGCTGAATAAACTAATTAGAAATATTAGATGTAGGCTATTTCATTGCTAGGGGTTTAACAGCACCTGCAAATAATTGTGTGCATAGAGGCATGTGTTGGCCTGCCATATGTATCCAGTAAACAGTAACCAGAACCTTTGCAATTGCCAAATTTTAACTGGATAAGGAATTAATGGCTATATTTAAAATGGTCATCAAGGAAAGCATAGATTGGTTTGGGGACCCAGTGTTTATGTACTTTATTCTGGGAGGAAAGCTGAAATGTCGTGATGATTAGAAGAGGTCTCCACATGAGAGGTTTTCCAGTGTGTTTTTTATTAAAACTTGAGCTAGTGGGTAACACCATAAGCAGATGTGTCTGTAGAATTTCTGAAGGTGTGGAAATTACAGCACCAAGGTCATGACTGCATAGTGGTTCAGGAGAGGGGGAGTTGGAAATTTCTGAAGCTAGCCTTGCCTGTGGAAACACTGTCACACAGGGCCCACTCTGAGGCTCAAGCAAAATGCAGTTTGACATTTGAAAAATGCACATTTCACTAAACAGAGATTCAAACTCTCTACTAATGCATCTTGCTCAGAAAAAAAAGAATTCACATTGATAAAAACACTAATATTACATATAATTTATTTGGACTGTATGTAAAAACAGCTGATATATCTTGATATTTGGGTAAGTATAACCCAACTATCATCTGTCAGCCAAGCTGTGTGGAATCTGGGATCCTTCAGCAGGTCCTCAGCTGAGCCCCAGCACCTCCAGTTCTTCCAGTTCACACTCAGAGTGTTCTGAGCTGGAGGGCATCCACAGGGGTCATCAAGCCAAATTTTTGAGTGAATGGCCCATGCAGGGATCAAGCTCACTGCCCTGGCACCTTTAGCACTGTCTAACTAGCTGAGCTAATCCTAGGGTTCAACATGGCCACAAGAAAGGGAGAATCCTGGCTCCTGTAACACAGCATGAACGTGCTAATGTTCTTTCCAGGATTGCAATTGCACCACAGGATAAATTAGACTACATTGTGAATTAATCTCATACCTAATTTCAAGCACACAAGTAATGCCAGTGAAGATACCAGTGTTTTGCAGAATGGGAGGTTTGAAAGAGTTTGGATTTCTGGGAAAGCTTCTGTTGTTTTTTTCTGTAAAGTTAGCTAGATTTGCTGAGGAAAGAACAATGGAGCAAGTGTAACTTATTCCAAGTAAGGGCAGCAGTGTATAGTGCACAGTCACAACGTGATCTTTAAACACCAGGGTGATTAAGTCGGGGCTAGAAATCAAGATGTTCCCATCTCTCCCCCTTCCAAAGTAGATAATTCAAAAGAAGGTAAATGGTTTTGCTTCTGCCTTTCTTCAGGCTGTGGCCAGACATAGAAAATTTCAGCATAAAAGGACTTTTGAAGGTCTTTTAGAATGTGTGAAGTGACAAGGTAGAATGAAAGTGTTGTCTCAGCCGTAACTTTCAAGTCTTTATTAAGTTACATCTTGAATTTCTTTTTAATTTCTGTTAACTGTAAAGTGTCAACGTTGGAGATTTAAATTATAAATAAAATGTTTGGTTTGACATATTTAATAAGATCTCATATCAACAGCCTGTCTAAATTGTTAATAGTTACCATAGCAACTTCACAATTTTTTTTCTCAGTCATTATTTTCAGCCTCTGGTCACATCATTTTAAAAGTTTGGTTTCTGTGATAGCGTAGCTTAGTTGCAAATTTATTCATACCATTCTTTTTTTTTAAAGGGCTACTCATTTCCTGCAGAACTGTCAAAGTTTCTAGCAGCTGAAAACAAACTTGCTGTAGCTTTTACAGCACTACACAGGCAGTGCTAAAATAATGGTTTGGGACTAGGCAAGAAATGAGCTGGGTCTGTGGTTGATAAACTGGCTTGTGGTTAACTCTGCTAACCTTGAAAGTGTTCCAAGTCTGAACTGGGATTATCAGGTTTAGCCTTTAATGTCTGGAGATTCCAATTTTCCATCTATAAATGCTTAAAGAAACATAAGTCTTTGTATGTATAACTGCTTTCTTTCCCCCCTCTGCTCACTGCTTTGTGTATTAAACTGAATATTTCAGAGAAGGTATCACACACCCAGCTCATGTGGTCCTCACTTCAACCACCCCTCTGAGTCCGTCTTTATGTTCCAATATATCATTCCAAGGTCCAGCTACCCAAGATACAATTTTTTCTCTCTCCATGACATTTCAAGGCAGTTAAATTAATTTTTGAAATTCAGGAGTAATTGTCACAGGTGATTGAACACAGGAGATTTTGCAGTAGTAAAACACCATATTTGAAATGGTTTTGCTAAACTCCATTTGTCTCAGAGTATTTGCTTTAAGCCATTTGAGATATATCCAATTAGTAAGTCTGTAAGGGATGTGTCATAGTCAAGATTTCTTTTTCTGAGCATTGGGGTATTTTTGAAGAGTTGAGTTTTTGTTTAGTTGTTTGATTTTTTTTTTAATGTAGTAGGTGAAGGTGGTGGTTCTTTTGATTTTTTTGTGGAATATTATGGGCAATTATGCTGCATTGATTGAATCAAGAAAGGTTTAATAATTAATCTGTGAGATTCACACATTTTTCTTTGGATGCATGCCAACTATGAATGGATGGCTGTAACTAGAAGTGAATATGTGAAGCAAATAAATGGCACAGTCAGTGAGCTTTACTTGCTGTTTCACCTCAGATGATCCTTTCTTTGGCTCTGTTCCACTCCTTGGGGTGACAGCACACTTCATCCCTTTCGTCCTGATATTTTTCAAATCCCACACACCCCCCATGTTTCAGTTCTTACATCTAACTAAGACATTCTTTGTGCATGCTGCTTCTGGCATGTCCCACAAGTTCCCTTTGTATTAATTTTACTTTTGTCTTTGATTTGGTGTCCTTGCCTCTGTGCCTGCCATCTTCCAATAATGACCAACATCCATTCCCCACTCATCTACCCCACCCACTTTCCCAAATAGGTTTTTGCTTCTAGAAAAAGTTATCACAATGTGGATATATAAAATCTTCAACTCAGCCACGTGGACAATCTTATTCTAATGATCCCAGGTTCTTTAAATTTTTGACCTAGCAACGTTTAACTATTTTTATGTCATAATGTATGGAGTCACCAAATGGTTAGAAATGCATAGCATTTTCTTGTATTTTTTCTCTATGTATTTGTCTATACAGTGATCTCTTTTGAGTCTTAAAGTAGGATTAAATCTCTTAATAAGCAGCAATTACCTGCACATTGTGTCTTCCCTAAGACATAGAAATGCTTTCAATGCACCTTCTCTGTTATACACAATAGCAAACATTTTCATTATTTTTGAAATGCTTCTAGAAGCATATGAAGGCAACTCAAATGTTGGGCATTGAGTGCTGTACCCGTTAGCACATGTTGCAGTAAACTTAGATTGGTTAGCTGGATTTTACTGGTATTCCAGGGACACATTAGATAAAACAAAAAGCAGAATGGGCCCCATTTCACCCAGATTATCAGACTGAAAGAACAGTCAGGTACTGCTTCTTAGAAGGGTTGGGCACTGAAGAGAAAAGCCCAGAATGACCTTGAACTGCTTTGCCTGTTGCTTGCTGATTCTGTTCCTTCCCTGGCGCAAACCCATCTCAGCATCATTGCAGCCTTCCAGAGGGTGCTGCTATGGACACAGGCAGAAAAGAGCCAAGTGTGAGATACAGAAAAGGCAAAGACAAAGAAAGGGAAACCCTTGACCAAAACAAAGAGCAAAAATGTGATGGGTGCTATGGGTACTACTGGAGCAGCTCTACAATTTCAGTTTAAGTCCTGCCGCAGACATCATTTTTTGCTGCTTTTCCAAAAGTGTTGGAAAAAAACCCTAGTCCTTAAATAGCTAAATGTTACATCTGCAAATCATCTGTGGAAATAATCTGTCTGTATTTTAAAATGTATTACCCATGTCTGTTTCAAGAGCTCAGGCTTTAAGCTGTTTTACTCTGCAGCTGTATTCTCCCAGACCCCAAAGAACAGCCAAGTGTGAAATGAGACTAATGAACAGAGTTTGGTTTGCATGTATTCTGCAAAGTGCTGCTTTGAGTATAGACATGGAAGGGTATCTGAGTATTTTAACAGATCTGATCTCCCTGAATATCTTCACTCTTAAAGCTGCTTTCTCTTTAAAATCCTCACATAAGAAATACTTTCCATGTCTGTTGAAGTCTGTTTCTTTCTGCACCCTCACAAGCCCTTTAAGGGCTTTGTTGGTTAAAAGACTATGCAGTAATTACTTTTGCTGCTACAATACTGTGATAGGTGAGACTGGGTGTAGCTTCCATACAGATTCAGCACAGAAAGGTGCTGTTCATATTCGAGGACATTTTGAGGATTGTTTTCCAAGCGTAAAATCCCACAGAGCTCCAAGTAATTTTGTGTCTTAAAATACCTTTGACCAAAAAAGTAATTGGCATAGATTAGCTGGCCTGCACCATATAGGAGAGGGCTATCAACAGGCTGCTCTCCCCTGCCCCCTTGTTAAAATAAAAGCACAGGGAAGGATAGCAAGAAAATCCTCAGCTGCAGAGGCAGCCATAGGAATGGCTGAGCGGGGGCAGAGTGCTGGGGAGCCCCCAGTTTGCCCTGTCCTGGCCCAGGAGGGTGTGACAGCTCTGGCCTGCTGCCCTTTCTTTCCCAAGAGCTTGTGTGCCACAGCAGCCCTGCTGCCCTGCACAGTGTCCCTGGGCAGACGTGACACTCTGCACGCGAGGCCACCACAAAGTGCTGTGGGATGGTTTGTGAGCCTGGGTGGGAGGGATGAGGGCAGCCTGAGGGCTGGCTCCTGTTCAGATCTGCCTGCATTGCAGGCATTTCTTTGAGTGATAAAGAGAAGTTCACATGTTGCAATTCCAGCTCATCCATAAATACTCTCAGGCCAGTGCCAGTCAGCACCCATGGCTTCCCAAAGGTGAGTTTGCACTCAGCAGTCATTCAAGCACTGACACATTGCCTGCATTGCTGGTGCTAGTGCTGCCTGCTCCTCCCCAGGGGACAAACCCAGTGCACAGCTGCTGCTGGGTGTCAGGAGCTCAGGCATGGGATGAAGCTGTGTGTGCAGGGATGCAAGGAGTGTCACAGCATGGCACAGCTCCAGGTGCCTCCTGCCTGGGTCCCGGACAGATCCCACAACTGTACACAGCTGTACACAGCTGTACACAACTGTACACAACTGTACACAACTGTACACAACTGTAAGGTTTCCAGTGTGCACAGTTCCCCCTGTGCATCAGTCTATTTTGATCTGAAATTGATTAGTGGGATTTACAATATGAAAAAAAAAAAAAAAAAGGTGTAGGAAATTGATTTGCAAATTAGGGTAAATCAACTTGGCTTGCTACATTATCCATCATTTTTGTGTATAAAGTAGACATATATTGATTTGCATTGTATCTTCTGGAAGCTCTTCAGCACTCAAAACTCTGTATATGACTGGATAGTCAGTGTCCTTTTCTTGAGGATGTAAGTTCTTCTTTAGACTTTTCATATCTTGTTGTGTTGTTGATTGCTTTCTGTCATATCCCTTCATGTTACATCAATTCCTGTGGCAGCATGGCTGAAGGTCAACAAAATAATATTACACAGTGGTAAAACTAGAAGGCAAATACGCCTGTCTTTGGATGAAATATTGTACCTTCTATCAGCTCAGATAGTGCACAGTCAATCCCAGTTTAAGGCAGATAGTTAGGATTCTGTTATCTGCTAAAAGTGGGTAATTTTCTCTAACCTTGAACCAGCCATGGGGACTGAATACCTGTCCTCTCTATCTCTAATTGGTGCACTGCAGATGTGGCCAGTAGTTTTGTACATTTTTCCCCCCACCACGAAAAATAAAGGAAAAATAGTTATTGTGTAACAATCACCATCTCCTCAGCTGCCCAGGAAGGGACTGAGCACTCATGCAGTACAGCCCAGGCAGCATGGAAAAACCTTAGTGTAAGGGAGGGGACCCAGTCCCTTTCTGCCAGCAAAAACACAGGAAATTGGGCAAAATGGTTATCACAAATGCATGCTAACAATGGGAAACAGTTTGCAATGATGCTTCCACCATTAGGCCTCATTCAAGAGCAGTCTATAGCACAAAAGTCATTTTGGATGATTGCTTACTTATTTTTCTCTCTGTGTACATTAGCCAGAATTTTTAATATGTATGTGGTGTGTTCTTTGGGGTTGGGTTGCTTTATGTTTTTGTTTAGTTTGAGGGGGGAGAGAAAGGGAGTTTTGTTGTTATTTTTTAACTGAGGATGATCTTTGTGGGTCCCTTCCAACTCAGCATATTCTGTGATTTTGTAAATCATTCAAATAAGTCTAATGGACTTGTTGAAGGTACTTGTAGGAATCTATAGTTAAGAGCCCCCAGCCCAAAAACATCAAACACCGCATCTTCAGGAGTCAGATTATTTTCAAACTTAGTAAAATATAATGTCTTTTCCCCTCAGCCAAAACATTTCAGAGAAACCTCCCACTCCACAGGCAGTCCCTCACCCTCTGTAGGAACCACCTGATGTCTTCCCACCTGGACCTGATAATTGAAAAGAGCTGGCTGGCCCCAAGCCCTGTGACTCTTTATGGGGGAGACCACCCCCAATTCTCATACTTTTTTTCAAAACAACTTACATTTTTTGGAAAAGGAAGAAACTCTTAAATGAAAGATGGCAAACACTGTAAAAATACCAAGTTCCAAAAACACGTCTGTATTTTTAGGAGCTGTAAGATATTCACAGATGGTTTTTTGGAAAGTAGACATGCACAGCACCTGTGCATGTTCATGCACATACAGTCACAACTGCTTGATGGTACTGGTGAGATTCCTGTGAGGACACATCAGGTGAAAACCACAGGAGTTGAATAATCCTGCTGCTATTCCAGACATAGAAATGTCGACCTGCTCACCTCTTTCCATTTCCTACTGCTCTAATACCATGTCATGAAAGGGTTCAGAGAGATGGAGTCCAAATGGTGAAAATTTGATGGCCTGTCCCAGTCTCTTTCTGACTCTTAACACCATTTCATGGCACCAAAATGAATTGGGAATGCTGGTTTTAGATACTAAGAGCTCAATATCACCTTCCTTTTTCTAACATAGTGATTTTCCCATTTCAACCTTGGCACTCTCCTCCTTTTATGGAAATTCATTCCCATGAAGGAAAAAAGCACCAAACTATTCTGCAAGTTATATACAGAAATTATAGAAACAAATATAGTTAGAAAACTCTCTGAGGGGTTCTGATCTTGGTAATACTCTGTTAAAACACCCAGGAATCCAAGAAAAGGACAGGTTTAACAAGGCCACTTGGTAAGTCTAAGAGAAAAAGAGAAGGCAACTAAAAGAGACCATCCGAAAGTCAGTTAAAATCACTTCCAAAGTTCAAAGAAGACAGGAGGTCAGTAGTCAACAAAATGACATTTTGGCTGTAAAAAGTCTTTACTGCACCTTGCTCCTGTATCACATGAGGAATGATAAAGGCTCTTTTCAATGGGAATGTCAGGTTTGCTTCTCTCTCTGTCCTTTTTTCACCTTGCTTTAAGTGTATCTCTGCTGACTCTTCCACAGAGGGGCCTTGAGTTGTCCCTGATTGCTAAGAGATATAACTTTGCCTCACATCATTTCTTTTCTGGACTGTGAATCCAGAATAACCTTGGGAAGATGAACTGTTTATCCCATCCTTGTTCCCCTTTTCCATAAGGCCCTAGGAAGGTGTCACAGAGAACACTTCATCAGGCTGGAATAGCAGCATTTGCTAAGAACAAACCAGTGAGAGAACACAGGAACTGTGACAGAGATCCCCAGATAACCCACACTGGAATGTCTTGGGTTTTTTTTACTGGCAAAGGCAACAGCAGCCGGTTATTCCTTTTCCTTTTTTTTTTTTTTTTTTTTTTTCTTTTTCCTAAAGGAAATTAAATGTAAAAGATAAGTTAGCACAGCCTTAAAGCTGAGATTTAGACATGGTTTCCAGTGTTATGATTCCCACAGCAATTGTAATTCAACTTCACTGCACATTTTACTGCAAGGCATAAAAATTAACATCACACTGTATACAGCAGAATATATTACCACAGCACTCAGAAATACTGTAGCAATTTGAGAACACCATTAGGTTCTGTCTACTCCAAGCTCTTAAATGAGTGTGTAACTTTCAGCATTTATATAGAAGTTACTTGGTTTTGGCTTGTGCTTACAGTCCACAGTCCCAGGTTAGCAAGATTTTGTACTTGCATGTAACTTGCAGCACATGATTTTTTTTTTAATTTTTTTGTTTGTTTGTTTCATAGGGATTACTCAAGTGCTTAAAATCACATGCCAGCTTAAGTACCAACCTTCTGAGACCAAGACCATTTCCACTCAGGGGTTATTTGAGCAGCTGTTTATATCTTTTGGATCTCTTGCTTTTCAAGCAAAAATTTCCCATCCTCAGTGACTCTTTTTTAGTTATATTTAAAAATTAATTACAATAAAGTTTCAGGAAAAAATGGTTTATTGTTTTTGAGAATGAGATGAAGCATATAGGACACTTTCCCCACTATAAAAATTGCATGGAACTGTTAATGAACAACACAAAAACCACAGCAGTTGGGCTAGGAAGCTTAAATTTGGCAGGTGTTTGGGGGAAGACTATTCAACTATTCTGGTAAAAGTTTATTTTGCTTTGCTGAGCTCTTAGAAACCATTGCACACTCACACTTGGAAGTCCTTTAGCAGCAGCCTTCTCTCTCTGCTGATGTTCTCAGAGCAAATGGGCTCCATGGCTAGTGAAAAACAACTCCATTAATGGCTTAGGGAAAATATGATAAATTTATGGACTGGAAGAAGTAGAGATGCATGTCATTGCACCCACTTTTACTGCTTCCTCAGCTCTCCCAACCTTAATCTACTCTGGCATCAGACCTTATGCTAAGTATGATTTTATACTACACAAGCACACCTGGCATGTTTCTCTCACTAAAGGGCACAAAATATTGTCAAGTCAAAGAGATTGGAGATTTCTTGAGATTTGAGCCACTGCTGTACTGCTCTAGCAGACAGAACTTAAAAGTACTTTTATTTTGTATCAATAAATTGTGTGGTAACTCAGAAGCACAGCTACAGTTGTAGGCAGTTTGTAGACCATTACTGATTTAGTATTTGACACATGGGATATGGAAGGCCAGGTTTTTAGAGCAGAGCTTATTATTGCAGCATGTGGAGACAGCTGGTGCTCTGCTGAGAGGACTGCTGGTTTCTGCATCTTTTATTAGCACAGAATACATGCTGTAGCCAGAAACACCTCTGCCTGGACTAACTTCATTTATTTTTCTGGCCTGCTCCTCCTTGAAGTGTGTGCATGTCCTGGGGAATGTGCACACATGGCAGCAAGGACAGCTGTACGTGTGAGGAACACTTGGTTGTCAGTCCTGCTGCCTGTTCCCAGCAGTGCTGGGGATGTGCAGGGACAGAGTCTCACTAACCCTCTGCAGGGTTTTCCTCTGCCTGGGACATGGATCAGCCTCCTGAGGCACTCAGAGCCTGCCTGGGACAGGGGCTGTGACAACAGAGAGCACATTCACCAAGAAACCTCCTCCAGAACAAACAGGAAGGAAGGAGCACAAGCAATTCCACAGAGAACCTTATTACAGTAAATTCAGGACCCTGGAAACAAGGGAATTGTTAGGTCTTAGTACAAGGTGAAATGAACCCTTTCCCATTTGGAATAGTGGCTTCCTCTCTCATAAGCATCTGCAAGAGAATAATTCAAATATTTCCTCATGCATTGTTAGTAATTAGAGCTTTTAAAAATAAAATAGTGAAGTGAAAAATAAACAGCTTTCCATGATATTTCTCTGCAAAAGTGAGGAGGAAAAGGTAAAGGATTTCAGCAGTATTTTAGTCACCCCTAGTGAACCTACAGACTGCAGAGTTCATGAACAAATGAACAAATAGTGCTTTTCCACAGTGGAATACAATGTTTTTGGAATTGCAATAGCATGTGAATTTAATATCTCTAAGAATAACACATTTTCATTACTGGGTGGATGCAGAGAATCAGAATTTTTCAGAAAGGGCTGAGAGCATGACAGTATGAGAAGAACAGGCTCACAAGGAGGTTTGTAGAGCTACAGGCAGTTTCCTCTGGAGACTCCTCAGAGCTTGCTCCTGACAATAGCAGATATGATATGATTAAATAGATGCCCTGTTGAGGCTAATAAAGGTAAATAATTATTGTGATGTGGGTTTTTCAGGATTATCTGCAGCAGGCAGCCCCCAGCCTCGTGTGCCAAAGATCTGTTTCAAGAGCCAGGTGCTCCAAGACCTCCCTGTGCTCATTGCTGGGGATGATGGAAGGAAAACCTTCCCAAGGAACCTCTCACTGAGGCATCCACACAGCAAAGACAGGGAGCTTCTGGGTTTATTCACTTTCCAGGGGGCAAAATCAGAATGGGTAATTGCAGTCAGGCGAAATATTTGTGTGTCCAGATGAGAATAGTTTACATCTTTAAACTAACTTTATCTAATTCTGCTATATCTCCTATCTGCCTTGCCTTGAAAGAAAATTGTTCAATCACTGCATCCCAGATTTGGTAAGAAATCCAGTTCTGGAGGTGTTTGAGCAAGGAGTTGCCAAATAATCTAAGAAAAAAAGAATTGTGACATTTATATTTTTTCATGGATTTTTTTCACATTTCCAATGTTCAAATTATTGTTTCCATTATTGTTCCCCTCTTCAAACTAGTATCAGGAAATAACATTGTCCAAAAAGTCACATGGAGTAAAAATTGTATCTCCACAGTGTCTCAAGGAAAGCTGATGAACCAGTCTTTAATGAGTTTTGGTTCTGTTACAAGCCAGGTACTCACAGGCATCTACTCATAATACACTGCTGTGGGCTGGGCATTAAATTCTACTTGTACCTCTGTATTGTGGATTTGAGTCTTTTACTTAGAAGCTTTTTTGGCATCATCTGCAGTTTGAAGGAATTCCATCTGAAAGATTTATTCTAGCAGCATTTATACTGTAAGTCAGTGTTTATTCTGTGGTGCTCTAAAATGCATTGGTATATACAGATTTTGCAAATTTGTATTTCTTATTACTGTTGAAAGTGAAGCAAGTGGGGCAGACTCAGAATCATTAGATTTAGGGAGTCTGCAATATTCAAACCCCTGAAAAAACAGCTGAATTCTTTAACAGATTATTATAATAATAAATACAGTTTTATGGAACATCTGTGCCCAAAGGCCTCTTCAAAAGCACATTTAAAATGTTAGCATATTGCAATCTCTTCTGCTTCTCATCACATTGCATTGAATTGGGAAAGACCTGCCCACAAAATACTCCTGCAAAAATGTCACAACAGTCAGAGTATACTGGAAAAAAACTAATAAAATAAGATACTAATGGATGAAATATATATGATTACAGAAGATTCTTGGTTTCCATATAAACAACAGACTATCAATGTAAACTGCCCAAAAAATATTGCTAATGTAGGCTCAAGGTTGTGATGTAATGCTCTTGCCCTGAGAGGGCAGGACATCTGGCTGGAGAGCAAGTAGGACAAGAGAACTGATCTTTCCCTTCTGTTTGGCATTTCTGAGCCAGCATCTGGAGCACTGCAGCTGGTTTGGGGTGCCTGAGGACAGCAGGAGTCCAGGGGGGAGCCAGGCTAGGACAGTCAGGGGCTGGAACAGGCAGAGCATGGGGGAGCTGGGTTTGCTTAGCCTGCAGAGGGCTGGGCAGGGGTGTAATCACTGTCCCACTGCCTAAAGAAAGGGCTACAGAGCAGATGGAGCCAGGCCCTGCCTGAAGTGCACAGTGAAAAGACAAGAAGCTGTAAACACAAGTTGTAGCAAGAGAAATTTTAGTTGGACATAAGGAAATAATTGTCACTGTGAGAGTAGGGAGCAGGCTGCCCAGAGAGGCTGTAGGATCTCTTGTTTGGAGGTTTTTAAAACACAGCTGGGCAAATCCTTGAGAAACATGATCCAACTTTGATGTTAGACTTGCTTTGAACAAGAGTTTGGACTTGATTATGATCTTCAGTGGCCCCTTCTAACCTCATTTTTTAATTTTCTGTGGTTCAATTCAGGTACAAAGTGACCCCCATAGCTATATGCCAAAAGATGTAAACCCAAAAGAGGCTCCAAACTCAGCCAGGAATTTGTTCCATTGCTAAATATCCACCTAAGCTGCCCCAGCACTACTGTTGGAGTGTGCCTGAAGTGATCTCATATGTGCTTTGTTACATTTTAGACAAGTTTATACAGTTTCTGTCAGGAAAAAAAAATCGAGATAAATATCCTATGATAATGCCTCTATATTGCCAACATTTCTAGTTGAGTGGGTGATGTTGGCTTTAATCAAAATATGGTTTGTGGAGTCTTTGGGATAAAAAAGGCAATTAAAGCTTCATGGGCCTCATAGATTGATTAGAGATCCCAACTCATCTCACCAGTGTACCTTGTCATCCTACAGAAATAAATATGTAGGGCTCTCATTCTGATCTGGTAGCATTTGACATGGTCTTGCAGGAGAGTAAATACCTGCAGGGGCTTTGGAGTTGGACTCCCAGTATTTTTGGATGATCTGGAATTATATAGAGCCATTAAATAAATTACCTCAAGAGATTTTAATTCACTGAAACATCATTTATTTTAGACTATAACAAGGTGAAACTATTGCTTCAAATTTTTTAGTGTTCACGTAGCTACTTCATCTAGCAAATGCTTAATAAAGTAATCACAATGTGATATGCACAAGGAGATAAAACACTGCCTTCATAAACACAACAAAGAACCAAGGTGTCTGAAACTATTACTCTAAAGCTATTATTCTGTGGATGGCAGGAGGGGAGTGGGGATTTGTGTTGTTGTGTTTTCTTAAGACACAGCACGTGTGGCAGCTTTTTATGAAGCAATATTTTACCTTCCACCACGGGACACAATGTTTTCAAACATCCAGATGAAAGCAAACAGGGCCCGAGGATCTGCTGCCTCGCTCATGAAATCAGTTATAGACATGTAGATAAGCTCCCTCTTGCAAGGAAAGGCACGCCTGCTGCCTCATTAAATATAGCTGGGATAAACTCTGCATTCACTGACTAATGCACAGCAGAATGCCAAATGGAGTCTAATCACAGTGGATTCCAATTTATGGAAGAGATGAGCCAGCGACTTGAGCTTGCCCTCATCAAAGAGTGCTGATATTGCTGTTAAATCATATTTACTCATCTCTGACCTTAAATTATGATCTGAACAATGTTTTTTTTTTTCTCTATTTTTCGTGAAGGGAATCAGATATGGTTTGAATGTCCTTACCAGTTTTAGTTGTGCTTCCTTGCTGAAAGCTGAGCCCATGAGCTGTGATGATAAACCCAAAGCAGTGGCTCTGGGAGCTAGGGAAGGTTTCAGCTTTAACAGCACAGTTATTCACTGTGCTTAGCTAACACCAGGCATGTGTGCACATGGTGTACATACATTGAAGAGCATGAATGAAAGGGAAATATCTATAAGCAAAGTGCTGGAAAGGACCAGAAATGTGACACCCATCTCTGATTTTATTTGTGTTGTGGTGTGGTATTACCAATCACCCAAATTTGTCAGTTCATGGATGGTCCCTGTAGCCACAAATATTGAGAGCAGAGAATACCTCCTGATAGGTCGTGACAGGCTGTCAGTTTTCCTGTAGGGAAACTTGATTAATCTCTTTTTACATGGCATATTATGTTTGCATTAGCATGAGCTGTTAGGCAGGCTATGTTGTTACTGCCCTCTTGAGCTATTACTCAATCATATATTTAGTGCCTCTTACATGCAAACTTTTACAACTTGAGCTTTACCTTTCGTTGAAAGGTCATGAGTTCATTTCCCAGTGAGAATGACTTTTCAACCCACTTACCTGAAACACAGTGTTGCAATTTTTAGCTGAACTGCAACGCTCATTCCACCCGAGAGAAAATCATCTTGGAAATGCACTTAGAAGTAAAACGAAGAGCTGACCTTACACATTCAGCTTTGTAGGGGCTCACCTGGTATCTGTGTAAATGGTCCCTATAGCCACAGCTATTGAGAGCACCGAATGCCTCCTAATGGGTCACGACAGGCTGTCAGCCTTCCAGTAGGATGCTAATTGATTACCCAGCTTTCAGGCTCACAATATGCTCATCCAAAGCCCAGCGTTCCACCTTTTTGCGTGGAACACTTTTCAGCCACACCGTGCTGGGTTTTATGGCTTCAGAGCCAGAAAACAGACCAAGGTGCATTTCAGGAGTTTTTAAAAGTATATATTATTTGAACCTAAATTAGGTGGTTTTGCAGTCAGCTGCTGTGAAACTAATTATGAGGAGTCTATATGCATTCAGTTCTGCTTCTTTAAACATGCAAATAGCTCTCTTGTCATTATTATGGTTCAGTGAATAGGAACAGGGGCAAGGAGGGAGTTTAGCTATTGATTTTTGTGGGGCAGGAACTTCACTACAGAGCTCTCACTTTTCTGACTTGGGTGGAAATTGTGTAAGACCATGATAGTAATTATTCTGATCTCTGCTATTTCAGCAATGTTTAAACCTGGGCTTCAGGTTTCCTAATTGCAATGTGGAGATGGTGATCTGTGCATTGTGCTGAAGAGGGTTTAGGACCAAGAGGTGATTTTTGCATTCTTGCCAGTGGTTACTACTCAGGTGAACAAGGTAAGCAGGGTCTTAATTACTCAGTGTAAAATGCCAGATTGTTGTATTCTCTGACTTGCTAATTCTTAGTGTCGTGCTAGTGCTATCCCTCACTGTATACAACCAAAGGATGCTGCAAATTAAATACAGTCATCATAGTAGCCACAATTAACTGAAATCAATTTGCATGTTTTTCTGAGAAATTCTTCTGGGGGTTTTTATTTTCAGCAGCACCCAGCTTTATCATCATTTTCACAAACCTGGCATGGACCAGAGTGCATACAGAATTATTACTGGTCTCTAAATAGGAAAGCAGCCAGTGGGAACTAAAACCTATCTCTGGCTGAGATCCTGCACCATGGGTCTGCTCCCCCAGCTGACCCCTTGCATTTTTCAAGTGTTGGGTTCCCCAGTGTGAATTTATTCAAACCAGAATGAGAATTACTGGCCCAGTAATACCCATTATTGGAAGTGAATTGAGAACCTTCACTCATGCTAGAGAGAGAACTGTCATAGCAAAACGTCCTTGTTTGCCTGCCTGGAGAAAGTATTTCATAAAAAAGACATTTATTTTAAAATATGTCTTGTAAACTATGTATTTGTAGTGTTGAGTGTCACTTTTCTTGTGGTACAAAAGGATGTAGCCCTCATTTCTCCATCAGGGGGTACAGAGCCTTCCCTGACCCTTTGTGCAGGGAGGCAGAGAGCAGTGCAGCCCTCCCTGTGCCTTAGGAGCAGGACTGGCTGCTGGAGCACAGGGAAGCTGCCTGGAGTATCTGCCTTCAGGCCAAGGGCACAGCAGGCCATGCTGGAAATTAAGGGTTTGTAACTGGCTTCTTGAAGCTGACCACCAAAGTGCACAAGCACAGCACAAGTGCTGATTGGAGCAGGGTAGAAATGTTATATTATACATACCCTTAAGGACTGGGTGTTCTGAGGGACCATTTTTTTCCTGTGCATGAGGCTAAAGGAAACTGGAAACCTTGTGGTAAATATACAACACAGAACAGTAGTTAAACCTGAATAATAAGGTCATGTGTTCATTCTTTGAATCCACATTGCTAAATGTTCTCATCTTAGTCTTTTGCATCTGTTTATGTCAGCTCTGAGCTGTTGCCTGAAGAAACCCTGATGTGACATGACACCTGTTCATGTCACCTGGTAATGTACTCTGAAAGGGACCCTGATTTTTTTAATGTGTTAAACTCAGAGATTATTAATTTCAAAGCTTTGCTGCTGTATTATTTTGCTGCTAGTTGCAGCTGGAACAAAAGCATCCAAGATTTTACCACTAGTACAGTTCAGCTTTGAATTTATGTATCCTATAAATGCCATAATATTGTTATTTTAATCTGTAAATCAGGTTTGTCATGGACAACATATTAAAAATGGCTCCTGTGTCCAATATAACTCCAAGCAGCCCCAATTTTGGTGGATAAGTGTTGATTTTAAAAGGACTCTTATGCCCTGAGCTCATCATACTCCTGACTGCCACAGAGCAGCCATGTTATGGAATATCAAGAGGGAAAAATATTTCTGTTAGTGAAGCATTTATTCTTGGCAGGCATTGAAAATGTGCTGGATTTTCAGTTCTATCATTCCCCAGAACCAAGACATCAGTCTTCTTTTTTAACACTGAAACAAATGAGAGTGATGGGACTAGCCCAGGCAGTTTTGAGCTGTTTGATGAAACTCCTCGAGCTCCTCCACAAGGAGCTGTGAGCCTGGGGGTGTGCCACAAGCACTGCCCATGCTGGCCAGTTGCAGCCCAGCTCCACTCTGAAAGGTCAAAGCAGAGCTTTAAACCCAAAGAAATCAGCTTTATTCTGAGGCTGGCACTGGTACCTCAGCATTGTGCTAACATTGGTGTCATCTTGTCTAAGAAAGGCAAATAGGAAACAGAGCAAGTGATGTCTGCTCAGCACTGCTGGAGCTGAGCAAGTGTGTTTCTTTTTGCCATCAGATCTAGGTAAATATATTGTTGTTAAGTGTCTTTTAGTTGTTTCCACGAGTATTCAAAGATTCCCCTGAATTAATTTTGCATAGTATCTGTTCAGAAGATAAGGTTACTTATAGAAACAGGCTGGTTCCTGGTGAGCTGGACTAAATCAAAAGAAATATTGCTGCTCACAGGTATGAGCTGATCATGTGCTTTCCAAACTTTCAGGGAGTCATGAATTTTGGAAAACTTTAGGGTGTCTTTTCATGTTATTGATGCTGCCCCTTTTCCAGTCTCATTACTAAACACCAATCCCACCTGGTCAGACAAGGAGCTTTACAGTTTTGAGGTTTTTTAAAGGAAAATAAAAAGTTACTTTCCAGCTGATATTTTTTGTAAGAGTTATGGAAATGGAAATGCTCTCATTCCCCTGGAAAAAGGGATACTGGAGAACAAAAAGTAGTGTAACTTTCCCTTGATTTCCCAAGTTGTGCATGGCCTTAGTTACCAGGGAAAAGTTCCACTTAGTCTGACCGTTTCCTTCCCTGGAAGGACAAAGAAGGTGTTTTGCAGTTGCTGATGAATGTTGCTGTGGTCACAGCTGAATAGAGCACGACACCATTCATTTGAGTAGCGAAGCTAATCCTGTTATTCAGGACAAGGGCCCTTCATCACTTGGGCTGAAGGAAGATTCCCCAGACCTTGGTTCCTCTCCCACACATACTCCCAGAACTGGGGCAGCAGCAGCAGCCCTGACACCTGACCTGAGCTGGGGGCTACTGCCTTTACCAATATGTTCAGTGAGAAGCAGTGGGCATGAGACCACCTTCCCTTCTGCAGGTCTTATTAGTTATTTTCCATCCAAACTCTAAAGAAAAAAAAAAAAAAAAAAAAGTCTTCCAATATCATTTCATTGATTTTCCAGTTCAGATACAATTTCAGCAGCATTGAATGCAAAATAGTAGCACCTTTGGACTAGCCTCTTTGTGGGAAAGAAACAAAACCCCTGTTCTTAATGTAAGGCAGGCTTTAGATATTTCAAACTAGAAATGAACTTGAGTTACCTCTTTATAACACATTGAAGAATAAAAACCTGTAGCCTGCTTTTGCAAAGGTCTAATCATACAGTGTGGTGGCAATAAAACAGATTGTTCCCTGCCTGTGCACCCAAATCTCAAATGTTTTATGATTGTTTTGCGTTCTGATGCCAGCATTCCGTAACACAGAAATTCTTCTCTTCCATCCAGATTTCAGGGCAGGATGCAAGACATGATAGATATGCTATTAACACAGTAATTTCCCCTTGAACATCTGAGTAAGAAACATGCAGATCTGTGTGGTAGTTATTGAAATATTTTGAATGGGCATGTGGAGCTTGGCCAGAGAAGAGAGGGGAGAGCGTGAGCACCAAACCCCAACGCGCGCCCGCTGCTCTCGGAGTGAGGAGCAGGAAACCTGCCTGCCCTGCAGCATCACCCTCACATCTGCCCCCTCTGACTTAAGTGTAATTAACAAGGGCAAGGTTTGCCCTCTGAACTGCAGAAACCCATGTGCAGTCTCTTTTTAAAAGCCTTCTCGTGTCTGTATTTGTGGGTAATTTTGGTACTTTAGCACTGTAAATTTCTGTGCTCCATTACTGCAAGATGTGCCTGACCTTAGCCCTCTAATTGTGCAGTAATTAGCATCTAAATACCATGCAGAACTCCCTGCAAATCAACCAATTGGAATATTAATTCTTTATCTAAATATATCCTTTTTTAAAAAAAGGAATTGGAGAAGTGCAAACTCAGTCAGTAGAAAACTGTTTTCTCTGCATCTGGTATTTCTGTGCAATGAGGGCGTTTGTATTTTGAGAGTATCCATAGACACAGGAAAGTGTCTCTGAAAGTGAGTGGATCTCATGACTCTCTCCAGTGTCATGGGTGTAGGCCTAGAACCCCAAATAACTTTTTTTCTGTATGTACTGACCCCAAGCAAGAAAATCAAAACGTGGATCAAATCAGATCTTAGATTCCATTATTATTGGCCATAACCACGGGGCACATCACAATCTCCTGGACGTAGTAGAACATGTGTAGTGGCAGCACACTGTGACAGGCTACAGTCACAAGTGCTAATCTGCCAGGATTATCCAGGTAATGAATAATGAAAACCAGGACCTCCTCATCTCACAGCTGATGAAAAGGTCACCATGTCCTTCCCACTGGCTACCCATGTGCGAGAGGAACTCTCACCTGGTGGGTGGCCTGGCTCTTCATGGTCCAGATTCAAAGAAACCACAGCTGTGCTGTTCAGTACTGAAAAGGTAAAATGTAATGAATTAACTTTATGAGCAGAGTATTTAAAATTTTGCCTTTTAGTTTTTTATTTTTAAAAAGAGAGAGTTTTCAACTGGTCACTGAAACTATCAAGACTGTTCAAAAGGCATGGGCATGGGGGAAAAAAATTAGCCACAAAGATGAGTCAGCCTCAGAGCAGATAGTGCCTAAGGGAATTTTTCTCACAGAGTGCAAGGTTAATTCTAAAAATCTAGACTTGGAAATTGAGAGAAAAACCCACAAAGGTCAATCAGTAAGTAAGAATATTCTTTCCTATTTTGGGCTATTTTATCAGGAGACAAGCCTAATATTCATCACTACTTATGTAACACACAAACACACACACCCCACTCCAAAGCTGTGCAAATACATTGATCTGTATGTACAGTATGATAATCAGCAAGGTTTGGGAACTGTGGTCACTTTTATAATGTGATTTTATTTAATATATGCAAAACTGAAAGCTTTATGTTGTCAGTAGCAAAACATGAAATACTATACGAATTAGGAAAAATCCAATAACAAACAGCAGGATGCTCCATGCATACATATCACTGTAGTGGTTATGAGCAAACACAAGACTGTACATGATTAACCACAATTTATTCTTACTATAAACTCAGCAGACAGATGTAGAAGACATACTATAATTGCATACACATTTCCTCCCAGAGCTTAAAACCAATAAAAATATGGTAATTTTGTATAACTTAAGACACATTCTTTACCACTTTTAAATAAATAATAGGGTTTTAGCATGCTTCCATTGTTTTCCTTTTGCAGTTTTTAAAATAAAGTATGTTTTGAATGCTGGTATGTTATGAATTAAAAACAATATTACCTACAGGAGACTGATATTGCTGTAGAGAAAGATTTTCTCAGTTAAACTTAGCAATATATAGGGGGATTATTCTACATAGTCTCATCTATTTTAACACTTTATAGTTTCTCTAGTATTCAGAGTTTTGACTGAGATGGTTTTTTTGCATCATATTTTGCCATCTCTGGGAAGGATATTTTCAATAGCACAAAATGTCTTCGAATAAAGACAAAACAAATATCCAAGCCAAAATCAGCCTCCAGATCACAGAAAGTGGATACAAATTTTGACAGCAATTAAAACTATGGATATATCAATTGTTTCAGTATTATTTTAAACTAAACATTTCTATACAGACTCCAGAAGTGTAGTACAAGTATATCTAAATATACTGTTAATTGCATCAAAATAGTACATCCATCTGTGAGTTTTGTTCTAAGCTTGCTGAGCGAGTTGAAAATACAGAATGTGATCTGCAAACCAAGCAAGTTACTAAGTAGCTGTGGAAAACTTATCTAAAGATGAAGTTGGCTTGCTGAAGTTTCCCATTGCAGCTCCGACTGTAGCCAAATGAAACTATTTCAGGACAGTCTCAACAAATTCACTGTTTACAAGACAAGTGATTATGTGAACTTGACCCTCTTGCCTCTCCCACTTCCAATTCCCCTGAAGATTTCTCTCTGCTGGGGAAGGTAAGCACCTCTTGAATATTCATTGCCTCTGGCCAGTGCAGATGAGAAACTTTCCCCAGCCACCCAGGTCCTTCTGCTGTGCCAAAAAGCATCTCTTCACAGGACATTAGTGGGAGCCTCCTGGAGTCCACAAAGTTACTCCATTTGTTTGTGTTTGTGAGCTGGGGAATCCAAACAAATGAAATGGAATGAACACTCAGGTCTTTAGCTGAGAGAGACAGTTTTTGTGTTTAGTTTTCCAGTCTGATTAACCCTTTTATAAAGCAGAAAGCTGCTAACCTTGTAGCTGGATCACTCTTCTGTCTGCCCCTCTAATGATGCAGGGGAGCCAGCTCTTGGGGAGGGTTGCAGCAGGTTGCCTCCACACATCACTGTAATGTATATTTTAATAATGGTTCTCCATGCACTTCAGACACTCCAGCAGGACTGCCTAATTAACAAGGTTGTTCAGCTTTCACATAGTATCAATCAACTAGTGGCTGAAAATGTCTTGATCTCATTTTCGGAGATTAAACGAAGGACACTTTGCTCCATTGTTACTAAACTAAGGCACTACCATCTGGTTTGCAAATGTGACACTAAAATCTCTGGAAATGTCTGAGGCCCCAACTCAACATGCTTACCTTTGAATGTGCAAGTAGAGCCATTTTTTTTCGTTGGAATCACATGCTTAAGGTTGATAATAAACAGGATCTCATAGACTCATTTTGAAATAACAAACTTTTCAAAATATCAGTAAATTAACCTGCTGGTATCATTCAGGAAATCATGGCTTAAATAAAATAAATATTTCCAATAGCTTGTATCATATAAGGCTCAGTAATGCTGCCTGATAAGATAATGTAAGTTTAATTCAAAAATCTTATACAATGTTCTGTAGTTTCAGTCAAACTGTTAAAAAGGTAATTGGAAGTCATACACAAAAAATGAGAGTGAAAAAAATGGTCATGATTAGAAATAACTTTTATTCAGAATATATGCTATCTAAATATTTACTTTTAATATCTATTTGGAACAGCAAAATGCTGCTGAGGATTTTTATACTAGCAATCAAGTGATGGTGTAAGTAAATTCAAACTAAGTTTGAGCTGAACTATACAACATAACTTTCCCTTTTCCCCTCCAATTTGCTACATTATTTGGAAAATTCTGAGTTGTGAAATAGTCCCAGACAATTTTCCCCAAAATCTGGGGACAGTTTGTGCAATAGCTGCTGGCCCCAAGAGGCAGCACACTGGATCCACACTGTGTGTGAGGATGCAGACTCAGTTCAGCTCTCAACACTCAGTGTGGGGCTCTGGTGTGCCCCTGCCTTCCCCTGCACAGGTCTCCCTCTGCAGGGGTCCCTGCTGGGCACATGGAGCCCTCCCTGTGATCCCAAGGCTGCTCAGCACAGCAGGAGCAGCAGCATCCTGCCAGGACCAGCCTCCCTTCCCACTGCAGGGCATCACTTGGAGAGTGGGGACAGAGGGTGCTCACCCTCCCTGCACTGCCATCACTTGGCACTTGCAGAGGACAGTGGGATGGAAAACTGGATTTCAGTGCTAGGAACTCTAGTTCACCCCTCTGCAAAGAGCAGGAGCAAGACCTCTCCTCCATGAAGGAGCCACTTCAGTTCTGTTGTGGTGGCCTATGTGCCAGCTTAAGTGGTGCTGAGGGACAGATTTTGCTCATAAAATCATAAATGGATTTCATTAAACTTACATGGTCTTTAATATATCAGACATAGTTGAGCCTCAGGAGTTTAAAAAAAAAAATAGAGGAAAGAAAATAAGAGAAAAATATATTCCCCTCAGTCACCTCTCCCCTAAATGTGAATCATAGATGCTTCTATGCACTGAAAAATAAACAAGATTAGAATAAGAGCTGCATAAAAACAAGGTAAAGTGGCCTTCCTGGAAAACAGAAGTTGTTAATATGTGTATGTAGATGTGGTTTGAAATCAGCGACAACATTTTTAAACCTAATTAAAGAAATATATAATCCTTCCTCAAGGAAAGCAAAAACAAGAGTCCACAACCAGAGAAGGCTGAATATTCAGTGAAGCAGAATAGAACATTATCTTTAATAGCTTCACTGGCTTTGAAAATAGGTGTTTCAGCATCCTCCTACCTTCAGACACTTTTTCCCTTAACTTACATTCATTGTTGATGTCTTCAAACCTAAATCAAAGGTCAAATGCATACAATTTCCTTATTCTTAGTCCTTGCTCTTTGAACAAGTTTTTACAGCACAGCATGTTTCCATATTACACTGGATTTTTAAAAAAGTAAAGAATTATTCCTACATTTAATGCATTGTTTTGTGAACATTTTTGTAGTAAACACTGATATGTTATTAATGTTCTGCACATGAATATTGGAGCAAGTACTGGCAGATGTAATGTGCTGTATAGTTAGTAACTATTTAGGTTAAAAAAAACCCTTCTGTGTTTCCATAGTGTGGTTATCTTGAAAACCCACGTAGCAGTAAAGCTTTGTGGATTAATGCCTTTGAATCAGCAAAATTGCTTCTGATAAACAACTTTTTTAGCTGGCGCCATTTTTTTAAATTCTGTATAATAAAAAACATGATTAGCACAGAAGTACCATGCTCTCCATAACCTGTTTGTAATTGGGAGAATCTGCAGTGTGTGTCCCACAGTCCATCTCACACTGAAGATTGAGGTGTAATTACAGTGCAGGCAATCTCATCTCTAGTAATTACAGCTGTCACCATTGATCCAGTTAACCAGGATAACGAACTGCTGAGCCAGAGTTGACAGAGCTTTCTGCCTAAACCCAGATTGCTGTTTAAGAGAGGGGTTTGTGGTTTTTGAGAATTTCTGATTATCGAAACACTGGTGGTTGAAAAAGTAGATAAAAAATATTGTGGATTATGGACTAGCAAACAGAAAGCACAGTCCGATTTCACTTCATTCTCACGACTTCATTCTCACCTTGCAAGGCAAACAATGGAAATGCAAGGCAGCCCCTCACATACATGAGCAGGTGTGGGAAGGGGCAGGAGCTGCTGTACAGCTCAGGGATGGTGTCCCCACAAGGGCAGTGAGTGCAGAGGGGGAGGCATTGCTGCCAGGGGCACAGACCTGCAGCCCGGGGTCCCTTGCAGCCAAGGTCCTTCCCAGTGCAGCTGCAGTGCAGAGATTACCTCTCCCTTTTCTCTGCAGACTGAATTCTTAAAGTTGATTTTAAATACTCATCAGTACACCACAGTCTAAATTGTTTAAAGAGGGAGACAAATCTCTCTGTAATCAGAGTCCTAAAGTTAGTTTTAAGCTTAGTGGAAAATAAAACCCAGAAGGCTTCTCAGTTCTGACCAGGAAAAAGAAGTACTCAGATGCCTCTTCAAAAAGAAGTTAATATTTTTCAGAAGTTTAATAACATGAGTACAACTTCCTCCATTATACTGCAGTAAAATTGCTTCATTTCTGTGCTATAACTCAAAGGCAGCTGAAAATTTCCCTATAGGCAGCTACTGCTACAGATTCCACTTTATTACAAACTGTTGCCTTGCCACCATTTTGGTTGTTGTGCTCCAGATTTAGGATGACAAGTTTTGTGTAACTGGGTAACAGCTCCATCACAGGGGCCCGTAGTGAGTTCACTGGGACCACTTGAGGAATAAAGCACTCTTCAGTGGGTTTACACTAAATTTTTCATAACAGAGAAGAATTTTGCATTCTTTATAGCAGGCATTTTTCCAATCCCAACTTGGACTGTTAGAATATAATGTACTTAGGCTGCCTGACTTTGTTTAAAAACAAGTCATGAAGATGCAAGTGAGCAAAAAGATTTGATACTTGCTTCTTTCAGAAGACTCCAAAGTATTGTTATGGTAGGCTAAAAGCTGCAGTGTTGTGTTTCTGTGTCGCTGGCTTTTTAGGAAAAACTACAAGATTTCAGGAGGTTTTCTCTTTTAAGATTTTTTCCTGGTTTCCAAAACTATGTCTTGAGAGAGGTTTTGAACAATTTGATCTTTTCCTCACACAGTTTTATCTAGATCTTACTGAACCTAGCACCACTCAGATATGCAGAATGGCTGTTGCAGTGTTAGCAATGAGAGTGACAACTGAAAACTCTGAAGCCAGAAGGTTACAAAATAGTTCACCATCAGGCTTAACACATCCCAGGAAACTTCCTTCCAAAATGTCACCAGAAGAAACTAGCAGATCCCAAATTTTTCTTGACTGCATCCCTGACCATAGTGATAGAAAGACAAAAAATACTGTAGGTAGGTGGTTGCCTTTGAGAATGTCTTCTGAAAAAAAAAAATTTTTGGAATACATTGGCCATGGAGAAATACACCTTTCTGTGAACAAAGATATCAATTTATTCAGTATGCTGTTAAGACAGAATGAATCCACACAACCAAAATCCCCAGCATCTTTCACTCCTCACTAAAGCAATATATAGGCACCTTATGTGCAGTACTTTGCCTTTACTTGTATTTATAGCCCCATTGAAGAAAAAAGTCTATTGGATGTACTCACTGTGGGACCATATATACTCCAGCATCTGAGCAGGATATAAAATTATCCACCAGATGCAGTGACTGGCTGTGCACTATGCAGTCATCTCTGTGTAATGTCAAAAAAAATAAAATATAAAAAAAAGAAGTGTGAAGCCATGTCCCATCAATAATACAAGGTATTGTAAAAGGGCTGTAAATTGAGAAAACAGCTTGTTGGTTTGGGCTTTGGTTTTGTTTTGTTTCTCCAGTGAATGTGTTTGTCCAAGAAAAACCTTGCAGTGAATCAGTGTTGTGGTGGTAGCTGTTTTTTAAGAAATATTTCCTAGCTTTTCAATGAGCAGCCAGGTTTAATAAAGAGGTGTTTTAACATCCTTTGAAGTCTTTGGCTTTCTACATTTGTATATAGAAGACTTGTAATAAGGACACCTTAGAGGTGTGATTGCTGTAAACTGTGCAGCCTTTCCTTGCCCCTTTGACCCTTTGCTGTACTGCTGCAGCATCAATCAGAGGTCCTGAAGCCTTTGGGAACACAGATTAATTTTTCCAGAGGAGAAGGATGGCAGCTGCTAAGAGCTAGTTCTGCTTCTATGGATATCAACAGTAGAACTCCCATTGACTTCAGCAGAAATGGAGGCATGTTTATCAGGAGAGAATATCCTCTTCCAAAGAGAAAAAAAACCAGATGCATGAACTTCCTCAAATATCTGTACACAGCACAGTGATAGATTGGGTCCAAAAAATCAGATGTGAAGGATGTGACAGCCCAGAGCTGAGCCTGTGCTAGTGTCATATTTTAACCACCATCCCTTGGAGGTCCTCAGCACAGGACAATTCGAGCTGGCTTTATTTCCTCTGCTTTAGATTCTCTTTCTTTTAACTGGGCTAACCCTGTTAGTGACACATTTGTCTTGTGCTTGAGTGTTTGCAAATGCACCTGTATCTTGGACTTTTTCAGGTACTCACTGCTCTACATAACTTTAGTGGAGCAAGCTACCACATCAAACTGCCTCTGCAATACCATGCTCCACTGTGCATGTTTTCTGGCTGGACAGCTTAGTGTGCATGTTTTATTGATATTCAGAATGAGATCTGTAAACATCTTAACAAATTCTGAAAGGGGGGGGGGTGGGGGGGTGGAATTTGTGTTTCAGTATCTCTTTGTTTAGGTTTTCATTTGAGAAAAATTCTACTACTTTCCTTTCTCCCAAAATGTAGATCCATATCCTCTTCAAAAAAATACTGTCTTTCCCTGTTCTGCACAGCTCATTAGCACTTCCCTCCATACACTTATTTCTAGTGCCATTTATTTCTTCTGATATCATATTATGCAAATGTAATACACAGCCTTGGTGTATAAATAAGAAGCCTTCCTTAGCAGTTATTTCTTTTTTCAAGCTCTACAAAGTGCATTTCACAAGCACAGTTGCTCTAAAACAATTGCACGAATTGGATAACAGATTAAAAATATGTGTGAGAAGAAAATCCCCTAACAGTTAATCCTAAAGGTCACAGACTAAAGTAGTTTAACTTCATAAAATGGGATCCTGAGTCCTGAAGGCTGGCCAGGAGAACCTTGGAATGTCTTCTGTGAGGAGAGGTGAAAATCTTTGCATGTCTAATGGCATATTTATGACTAGACAAGCTCTAAGGAAGTCTGTGGTTGGTTTTTTTGTAATCCTAAACACATCTGTTTTGTTAATTGGAAAGAGCTTTTAATGAAACTGAATGGTGGGTACTTTTTAAGCAACCCAATTCAATAACTTCATCCTTGCTTGAAAGCTGAAGCAACAACTGCTGCTTTTTCCAAGTGTACATATTTGGAAACAATTGTTCGGTTTTATACATTCACCAGGATGTGTCAAAATTAGAGCTGGATTTTTCTGCTTGTGTCTAGCCTGGAAAGAATATATTTAAATGTCAGTCTCAGCTGACACAAAACATTTTGCCTGACCTAAGAGAAAGAACTTGATTTTCTAAGAGAGTTGTTTATGGCTTTTTTATCCCGAAAAACCAAATGGGTCTGTCAGTTTCAAAATGCAATGTTATTTTGGAACAAAAAGTCAAAATATTTCACCTAGAAAATGTCAATGAATAACATTTATACTTCTCTGAATTTACTCTTTTGGCCAAAGTGTTTTACAACATGATCTGACTTTCTGAATAGTTTAATTCCCTCCGAGACTGTGTATCTGTAAATTTTATGTACCCTGAAAATATTTTCTCTACTTAACATGCAGGTACTGCTGAGATCTGTGTTAGCTTCAGTATCACTCTGCAAAGGCACATCTTTAGAGGGTGAGCTCTGCCCCAGGCTGCCCATGGGCTATGACCAAGGGCAATCCCTGGAGCAGTTTGTCTGCAGCAGGCAGGATCAGGCCAGGTTGGGATCTCTTGCTCTCAGAATGCATGTGCCAGCTTGCCTGCCACTCTGATCCTCTTATCTCCCTGCAAAGTTTCCCTTTCCCTCATATCTACACATATCTAGGGCCTTATCCTGGAAATTCTTGCTCGTGCCAGTAAATGCCATTGCCAGGAGATTCCTCTGAAGGCAAAGCAACTGTTCCCAGCAGGACCAGGAGCAGGTGTGGACAGGAGCAGGGCTGCCACCCATGCACAAGCACCTGAACACTGTATTTGAGTATATTCATCTTCTACAATGCTAAGGAAGTTGTGCTGGTAAAGCCCATTTTCCTTGAAGATTGTCAGTCTTAATAAGAACTAAGAAACCAGAACAAAGCCATCATGAATTCTAATGTATTTGAACATATGGCCCTAGGACCTGTTATTACCATATCAGTCAGATAAAGGAGTGGGAGAGTGGTTGCAACAGCACAGAAGGAAAAATGTTAACATAGCAAAAGGACTCTTTTAATTTTAAGGAAATATTCAGTCTGTGAATTTAGTTCCAACTTTAAAAAGTCTGTGGATAGTATCAATTTCTTTCAATTCGTATATTCAAATACTATTTTTTCATTATTGTTGAAGTACTTATTTGCTGTTTAAAATTGAGCTTTCTCTGTAAATCTGCCTTTAGAGGGAAGGGTGTTTGAAATACTGTATTTACTCATTGTTCATGGTAGGCTAGGGAGGGAGGGAGGTAAAATAATCTCAAGTAAAAAGTGAATTCAGGTCAGAGTCCATTTCCAAGGCACATCTATAAAGCTAATCAGTTCATTTAGTCTCTGTCCTCCAGCTCTGAAATGTATATCAGCAGCAAATGTACAGTTCCCAGGTCTCCAAACAGCAATCAGGTGATTCTGCCAGTTTCATATGTGAAAGAGAGAGAGGGAAATGCATTAAACCATTTATTTATATGTATCTGGAGCAGGACCTGGACCTGGGGTTGCCACGAGCTTAATGAGAGGTTTAATCAAGTTCAGTTGTAACTCAAGATCCTCTAGAATTCCCAACGATCTCAGACATGGATAGTGTGACTTCTTCCTGTTGTAAGCATAATAGTATTTGCAGAAGTTTTCAAGGAAGCAAAAAATGCATTTAATAGATTTATACAACTTGCTGTAGGCATGGATGCCTGGCAGCAGGTTAGGGAGTCAGGATAAGATGTCTGGTTGAGTTTCCTGAATGCAGATGGTGCAGAGCCAGGATGGATGGTAGTGTCTTGTGATGAGCTACTACCACCACGTTCCAAAGCATTGCACCATCTGGATTGTGATCATTTGAAAATTTCATGGTTTATATGTCATTAAAACATTTCTAAAGCTTTACTTGAGTTTTTATACCAATCTTTCTGCTAAGTTTACAGCTGAGCAAATACAGAAACATTTGGGTAATTGCTTTTAATCCTTCCATTAGCCTGCGTCAGCTTTCTTTAAAAGGATTTTTCTTTGAAAATGTTCCAGTGTCTTCTTTCTTTCTTTCCACAGATATCCACATAAATCAGCTTGCTCAAGATAGAGCAAATTATCTAAGATAGATTTAACCTCTGTAGAGGACCATCACAAAGTCTGTATCATTTAAGTGTTGTTTTTGTCTTTGAAATAGACCAAAGTGAAACATCTAAAAGCAGCTTAAGAGATGTGCAGGCTTTGAGATGAACATCCTCACAAGGGGAAGTGGAAGGGCAGGTACCAATCTCTTTCTGCTGACCAGTGATAGGACTCAAGGAAACAACATGAAGCTGAGTCAGGAGAGGTTCAGGTTAGATCAGAAGAAGGTTTTTCACCCAGAGGATGGTTGAGCACTGGAACAGTCTCCCCAGGGAAGCACCAAACTGAGAGAGTTTAAAAAGCATTTGGAAAACACTCTCAGGCACATGATGTGACTTTTGGGGCTGTCCTGCATAGGGGCAGGAGTTGGATTTAATGTTCTTGATGGTTCCCTTCAAACTCAGTACATTTTTTCATTCCACACTCAGCTGTATTTTATCCAGCTCATAGTTTAAGTAGAATTCAGGTAGAGCAGAACAGAAAGTAGTTATTCCCTGATTCACTGGTAAAATTGAGAAACTTGGGATACAGTAGCAATCCAGGAATATTTAAAGGTCTGAGTCTATTTGGAACAATGCATTTAAGGTATTAATATTAATAAAATCTAGTGATAAGAAAATTTCTGCATTGTACAACCAAGAGCAGACAGCAAGCTGTGTGGTTTTAGTTGTTTTTCTATTAGGAACTTTTTAAGTGTTCATGTTTTAGCTTCTAAAGGAGAGGATGAGAAAGGAGCCTGGGGAGAGCTGAAGTAGTTCTTGCATTAGATGAGTTTTCCCACATGAAGGAGAGTTGATGGTGGGCTCTGGTTCTGGGTTTGCCATGCTCACTGGGGACTGGCATCACCCTGCTGGTGCAGCATAACCACATCTGTCATTAGGGAATGTAACTTTTGCACTGAAATGTACTTGCTTACTCTGACCTTTTGTCAATAGGATTTTAGTCCTACTTAGGTTTACACAATAAGGAATATGAGTTCTGCTTGGGAAGGAAAAAAGAGGATTTTTTCTACTATACTCAGGGTAACACTAAATATCTAAGCATTTTCTTCTGTTAAGGTTTAGTCAAATAGGATACACAACAGGCTAAACCTTACTCTAGGAAAGACTTTAAGGCCACAGGCCTGATTTCTTGCTTCTGACTCAATTTTGCAGTTAAATCTTAGTGCAATGGCCATTGATTTTGTTGGGCTTTTTTTTTTCCTTTGACATCTCCTGCTGTAATGTATGTTTGTGTCATGATGTTTTAAGGAAACATTTCTCATTACCCACAAAAAAGGCAGTCAGAAACTACTGTGTAATGCTGAATATAAGCAAGCTTAATACTAACTGACACCTAGTCAAAAGAAAGAGATGAAAGCCTTCGTGAAAATTTGTCAACACCTTGAGACTGGAATATCCTAGACTTGCTAAAAACTCACCACATACTAGTACAGAATTACTTGCCAAAAGATTCTGAATGAAGCAAAACAAGCTGTAAAATATTCCCTGACAGATCACAGACAGAATGAGAAGCTAAATTTGGGCACTATAAATTCACTATAATTTGTTTACTCAGCTTCAGCCAGTTTATAGGTTGTGCTGGAAATCTGCCAGGTCCTGGTACAGCTGAGGCTCAGTAATTCAAGAAGAAACCTTGTTACTGTTTATGATAAGGGGTTCTCAGTGCTCCTCAGAGTGGAAAGTCAACTGAAATGAAAGTAGATCTTGATCTGCTCCTCACAGGATTTGAATACAACTCGTGGGGTGTTGGGTCAGAACCTGGTCCAGGAACCGCGGGGGTGCCGTGGGTCAAACATGGAAAGAGCAGTGAGACCACACAGAAAACACAGAAATAGGGAACGGCCTAGCATGTCTCCAAGAGGGTTATTACAGAGCCTCATGGCCCAAGAAAACTACTGCTACCAACTGTTGAGAAATTTCTCTTTATGCCCTTGAATCACGCCCAGCTCCGGCACATGCTGGAGAACAGATTGCTGGTAATGCAGCAGAGGGCAGCAATGGAAAACGACCCTGGGACATTCCATGCTCTGTGTGTTCTGCTAACAATAAACAGGCACAGGGTAAATAAAATATAAAAACACCAAAGCAGAACAAACCATAAATAAATCCTCTAGGAGTAATCCTCCAAAAGCAGAACATTCAGGCAATGGTACAACTTAGAAATTGTCAGTGTAAATATTCTTTTCTGCTTATCCTCAGCCTTAAGCAAATCTTCTGCTAAAAGAGTGGGGGCCACAAATCAAATTGCCTCTGGGGAACTTGGAAGCCCAGTGGTTCAGTGTCATGCTATTGCATGAAAAATACTGTGTGGAAAGGACTGCTCACTTTCCATTGTTTATGGAAGAGACATGAAGAGAGCATATTCATAGCAATGAGAAACAGAAATTCAGTGTTTAAATCTGTGCACAGTAATAATTAAAAAGGGTGTTAGCACAGATGACCAGCTGATGCAGCCTCTGTACTTCTAGTGGTTTTAGTGGCCACTTGCTGGGGAGCAACTTCAGCCCTAGAAAACCCAATATTTTCAATGAGACAATGTCCCTTGGTTATTTAAAATAAACTTATTCTATCAATCTGATACATTTTAATCTGATAAAATTTTAAAAACACTTATGTGACTAAACCCCGGGTTTTTAGAGTTAAACAATTTCCTGTGAGTCAGCTAGGAGTAATCTGCTACAATCAGAGCTCTGGATAATGGCTATATTTCAGACATACATTATGTGCACTTTAAGCAGATAAGTGTTAAAAAAACGAAGTTGAAATAGCCTTCTTGTGAACTGTGCTAATACAGAATGGGAAGCATAGCCTAACTGTGAAACTAGAAAAAAGGAGAAAAAGAGATCATTGAAAAAACTTTATTCTGAAATGGTGAGCGTGCGTGAGGAACACAGGAAGACAGAATTATTACTGTGTCCGAGCTCTTCGTGCCCTGCAGAAGCAAAGAGGGTAATTTGGATCCATTTTCATTTACCAATCATGCCTTTTGAAGTGATGGAGTTTGGCAAGGGTGTTTATGACTTGTTTAACAATTACTAAATGAGCCTTTCTGTTAAAAAATCAAGCTGACTGTGACTCAGTAACATCTCAGATGCTACTACTGGTTGATTGTATTACACTGAATGATGTCTTGGGACTTGGATGGCCCTCAGAGAACTGTCATTTACAGTATTTAGCATTTATTCAATGAACAAAGATTATGCTGAGCTCGAAAACAGTAAGCACAACAAAACAAACAAAACAAACACAAAAACCCTGGGTGACTATAAAGATAAGTCTGCTGGTATTTGGTTTGGAGAGTCTGATCTGTCTGCTCAGACATGCAGTGGAGATTTACACTTCCTTCCCAAATGTTCTTTTGAAGATATTTACTGTACCTACAGCAGACTTTGCTGAAATTGCATTCTGAGGATACATGTAATGTGATTTGAAATCAATAAGATAACTCCAATGCTTCATTTTAAAGATGAAACTTTGTGAATTTTATACAAATTTTAAGTAAAATGCACTCACACTGCAAATATTGCATAAATCATTCCCCAATTTTATCTTGATTGAATGGCAACTTGTTAGCACCAGTATGTATCACCATATTTGTTTCATAACCATATGAATGGCAGAGGCAAACGATGTTTGTTAAATATATACACTGATATTTTTTACCTTCTGTTGATACTTGAGGTAATCTTAAAATACATGTTTCACCTTCAGATGTGACAGCTGTTTCGTTTTGCTTTTCTTTGAGAGCTTCAGCCCATATTAGATTAGTCAGTCTTTGGTGTTCTGCAGAAGCTGTCTGTATTCCAGGCTGCTAAAACAAAGAGTACTTTGTATCTGGCATATTAAAGCCAGCATGTTATAAAATCAAGCACAGTATCATCTTTACAATATAAAACGTGTGAAACATTTATACATTTTTTGCTGTCAAACGTTGTTTGACAATCATCGTATGATAATGAAATGTATAATTAATAATAAAAATGCCAACATCTGTTAGATTGCTATTACAGAGTGATTCTAAGTGTACTGCTTGGAATATGTCATCATTAACTTAATTAATATTAAAATCCTTAAAATACAATTTGTTTTCATTAGTTGCTAATTTAGGAAGATACAAGGCATACCAAGTAGGTTCTGCTTTTTCACTTTGTCAATAACCAAACTTCACAAATGCTTTTCAAACTGTTTAATTAATGTAAGTGTCCTATTAGCAGATGAATCCAGTTAGATGAATGCTGTGCTCAGCTGTGATTGACTCAGCCAGGTTTGTCTTTTTATGGGGACCCTCTCTCTGGGGAATGTTGTTTTGCCTGTCCTGCCCACTAACCTCTTTAATTGTTCCTTCTGCTTTTTGCTGCCAAAAGCAGACACGTTTAGGTGCTTGTTCAATTCCTAGTGCAATATGCAGGCCCTTAAGCTAATATTATGCAGTATACAATGCATGTTTATAGCCCTGAGACATTCTCCTGCTCATTGAAGAGAAAAGGTTCTGAGGTCAGGCTCCCCTGGAGGTCTGATCAGCAACTGAATGAAAAAAAACTCCCCATGACTGTATTTGTGTGTGTATATATATATATATATACATACACAAATGTATGCACTTACCTGTGTATGTATGTGTCTATTTACTACATTAATACTTGCCAAGAGAATTACTGCACACTTGGAAGATTGTGTGGTGAGCAAACAGAGGCTATTGTATAGAAGAAATTCCCATTTCTCATATCATGCCATCTGCAGGGAAGGCCTTATCTCTGGGACAAACTGCAGAAAAACAACCTATAAAGCAAGCCTGCCTATCTTTTAACATGCAAATTAAAGTCATCCCCCAGTAGTCTGAGGGTGATCTAGGGATTTGCTGAGGCCATGTGAAAGCTGCAAAGCTGCTCAGTAATGGGGATGAAAACATCTGGCCAGGATGAAGATCTCTCAGAAACAACCCATTCTTCTGGTCACAGCTGATTTGGGACACATTTTGTAATTTTTGTGCTTGGAGTCTGAGGGTTCTGTGTGTCCCTGTAGTCTTTCTCTGAAAGCTTAGGCTTCCCTAATAACCTACTAAGACTGCTGAAAACAGAAGACCCAATAGACATATTTCATTTTAATTTATGAAACTGATATCTAAATATTTGTCATGATGGATAATTATGTTTAAACAAGCCCAACATTTTTTGCAACAGTGGATTTTGCAAATTTTCAGAGGAGCAATGCATACAGCAGAGACTGACCGTATTGTTCTTGACATGTAATTAAAGCTGTCTACAAAAAGTGCCCAGATCTCCATTTCCTGCCTGGGAAGAGATCAAGCTGAAGTAAGAGAGAAACTACTTTTTTTTTCCACATCCTTTTCCTCTTCATTAAATTCTCCATCCACCATTTTGTAGCAAATGCAACAGAAAGTAACTATTGCTGGTTTTGTGGAGTTACAATAAATAATTCATGAGTTGGAATTAACAGATTGTGAAAATACACTAATTAGAAAAACGAAAAAAAAAAAAAAAAAAAGGAAAGCCAGCATTTATGCTGACCACAAAGATAAGACAGCTTTCCTCAGTTCACAGTGATGTTAAGGAAATTAAAATCATCAGTGAGGCTTTGTATGTAATTTTACAAGGAGAGCGATGCCATATTTCAATATGAGCCCTAATAGTTCAGTCTCCTGTAGTGCTTTGCTTTTTCTGCAGGAGAAAGAGGCTGACACCTTCTCAAATGACACTTGTCAAGCTAAGCTGGTTCACTTTGATTGGCATAAATCTGGGGAGCTCCCAGGTGCAGCTGGGCTGGCTGACCTGAAGGAGCCTCCAGAAGTAAAGGAGCCACCTGTGTTGGATGTGCTGAGGGCATCCCTCTCTTCCACCAGGACTGGGCTTTGTGTTTCTGCAAAATCTCTTCAGCTCATGTACCAGTTCAATGCCTGTGGCTGAAGTTAGGTGGGATGAGTCACACCTTTTGCTTTCTTCACTCGTGGGAAGGGTGACTAATTTCTCCTAACCACACTCAGGAGCCAAGAGATGTTTAAGATGCAAGTAATCTGTTACAGCTTTAGTGAACATTAAAGCAAACAAAATAAGCCAACACTAAAAGCAAACATTAGAAAGGGAGGCAAGAAGCAGGTTGTTCCAAGGCTTTGTTTTCACGTGAACAGCTTCCCTGTTGTATCATCTGTGTGGGGCAGTAGGATGCAGTAATATTTTCAGGCAGGCTATTAGCAGTGGGTCAGGGATTCGGGGTTGGTTCCACTCCAGAAATTTTTAATAGTGGATTGTAATTCAGCTCTGGATATAAAGACTGCCTGAGTCAATGATTATTGAAGCTATTTACTTTAATGAACTTTGGAGTAGATTTTTATTTGAAGATCTGGAGAAGAAAAAACAATTTTTGCATTTACTTAACTTTTTCCATCCTGTTTCTTTAAAAGTCACAATTCTGGGCTCACGTTCTCTTATGGCCTTCAGCCTTCTGTTCCAACAACTCCAGTCTGCCAGTAGAGCTGCTGTGGCCATGCCTCCCTCCTTCCTCTCAGGCAAAGCAGATCCTTGCTGTACAAAATGTGCAGACTAGGGGGGTTAGAGGTGTGAGCTGGCTGTTGAGCTGGTTGCTCAGGCTAAGGTATTACCTCTGGAACCAGGAGTGGCTTATCCATGTCTGAGTGCCCAGACCAGAAGCGTGCTGAGGATGTGTGATTCCCCCTGTGCCTGACCCTGTTAGTCCCTTTTCCCTCAGTCTCCCCCTTCCATCAGTTTGTCCAGCAGCAGCAGCTTGGGATGCAGCAGTTGATGTTGGCATTGCTGCTGTTACAGTATATGTGTGCTTTCATCTTAAAAAATGAGAAACTAAGAAATTTGTAAAATCTCTGATGCTGCTAAATACATTTTTGACATATTTGAATACATTACCCTTTAAATAGTTCAGCCAATAAGAAGGCTTGTTTCTAAATAAAGATGAGCACCCTTTAGCTGGCCACATGTTTTATGCAGAGGAGATCAATAGTATTTACTAGTCTGCAAAAACTGGATAAATGCAGTAATCTGCAAGCAGGGTGTGCTGGGTCTGCACACTGACACCACTGAAACCAAAATTAAAATGTACTGATTTTAGTGGAAATAAGTTTCAGCTTTAATAAACAGAAATAAGGACAAAGCCAAATCAGTTAGTTATCCTTCAAAGAATAAGTGTTATAACACTTATTGTAAAGGAAAAAAATTAATAATATTCCTGCCACAACTGGTCTATAGTATGTGTCAAATAATCATGCAAATATAATATTTCCATTGGTTAATGTATCCACATTATTTCACACATACAAGAATTGCATGTGCCTAATATTCTGTGCTTTTAGCATGAGAGAAGCTGGGTGTGGTCTGGCTTCTTTCTTGCAGACGTGAATCTATCCCCTGCACTTCTGCCACTATCATTATTTGTCTATTTCCCATCATGAAAAATGCAAGCAAAGGAACTTCTGATTTCTGCATTCTGTATACAGAACTATGCACCCTCTACCCTTTCCCTAGTCCAGGCAAGATTGTTATCTTGGATAGTATTGTTTAATCAGTGATTGAAATGTAAACAAATCCCATTTTCCCTTTGTGCTGTTAATGGTCATAGTGCATCTTTGCAGCCTGCCTGGGCTTTAGAAGCCAAGGAATAGTTTCTGTGCAGAGGGTGAAGTGTTGCACTTTGTGCATGTACCATTAGCCATGAGAGGGTATTTTATAAAGCATCCATGAGGTCTGCAGGACAGACCCATTCATGAGGGACTGTAACCAATCAGGTTTTGTTCCTGGTTGTTTTGCAAACCACCTCAAATCCTCAGATTAGAGCGTTGTGGCACCTCCAGAGTATTTGCAGTACCATTTTATTAAAAATAAAATAAAACAGTAATACAAGCGCTCGTACTGTTCTATGATTTTATATTCCCTCCATACATTCTCAAATAACAGGAAAAGTTCAGTGTTCAGATGGAATTCAATGAAAGCATGCATTTAATAAGAGTTCTCCAGTTGTCAGAAGTTTTGCTAAGGAAACAAAAATTCAGGTGAGAAGACCAAAGTGGACAATCATGCTATTTACATATCTGAATTGCTTATTTAAATCAGATTTTATCAGTGCTGGTGGAATACAAGCCATTGTAGCTCTATAGCTTTTCCCTTATCATACAGTGATTCCCAACCAATGCTTTAGAATAAAACAATGGGCTGGCAACTAAAATAAGTGATTTTGAAAATTGCTTCACCCTGCAGATAATTTCTGTAAGATTTTCAGATCTGTCTCCCTTGGAGGCAGGTTTGTATCATGAGTGTGGTAAAAGCTGTACAATATTAAAATAAAGGGACCTTAAGTGACCCATTCCCACTCTTGGAATGCCCCATCACCCTATTCTATTCTTTCCCTCCCAAAGTAGATGTAGCTCATATATTTCTAATGCTGAATATATTCAAATTTATGATAGCAGTTTTCTAGGGCTTTTAGGATTACCTCTGCTCTGAAAGGAGTCAGATCACATGCTTAAGTGGCAAAGGTTCAGCTGTTTTGGGAGATGATACCAAGTCCTACACAGAGGTAGATATGAACACAGTCAAGCAAAGAATAGGTACTCAGTGAGATACACGAGTGCCAAAGTTTCTCTCTGGCATCAGCAACATGTTTTGCCCCTCAGTATCTGGACTCGATGAATGAATCTTAATTCATCTGGTAACTGAAAGCCTTCTGATCAAATTGTGAAAACCACAAGCCAGTAACAGCTGTGTGGGTAGATGAGAGGTCGGATGTGCATCAGAATAAGACTTTCTGGGTGTTTTGATGTTTCATAACAAAAGCAGCAAGTGTAGCAAACCACATCAAACTCATACTGTTGAACCAATTAAAAACATCAGCAAGTCATCTGTGCACTGAAGTCCATATAGGTTAGTGAGATGAATTATTTCCTCCTTGAGGACCACCACAAAGTAGTGGAAAATGGTCAATCTTCCTAAACAGGACACATAATATTTTCTGTACATCTGAGTTGGCAAGGCAGTATGGAGCTGAAAGCAGAGGCAGGAAAAAAGGAGTAAAGAGTGTCAGTATTCATCACTGTGGATTTATTTATTGCTTTGCTAGGCCAGTGCACACCTTTCACATGAAGGTGGTATTAACTGAGGGAAGTATTCATCATCTCCTTTGTATGACATAATATATAAATCTGGTCTAAAGACTGCTTAAAGGAAATTATTTTTGAGGATTGTGTAAAAAAACCATATTGGTTTGGTTTCCATCAAAGCTGCAGTTCTGGCCACACACAGCTGGGCAGAACACCATTTAACTGGGCTGTAACTGGCAGCATGTTACACTCCCCTTGCTCAGGCCACTCTCTCCTGATTCAGTCACACACATTTAGCTCCTGATGGCTGCTCAAAGAGCAGACAAAGCAGTTAGCATCACTGTATTTTTGAGCCTAAACTTTGTGCTTACAGTTTTCCTGAGAGAGTAATATTTTCAATGTAAAGTATACTTTACAATGTATTGGAATTTAAGTACAAAGATATACACCTTCATAAGTACAGGCTATTAAAACAATTTACTAGTATGTCAACAAGTACTGATATGTACATAAAACCAGAATAATTTGGTTTGTTTTAATGCACTGAGCCAATCCAGCAGTGTGCTGTCAAGTGCTATTGAGAATCACTTTGCACTAACAGGATGACATGACTGGAATCACATTCACTGCACATTTTAGTTCTATTGAATGATGCAGAGCTGAAATGAATGACTGACACTTTGTGAATAAAAGAATAAAGCAATTGTGCCATTCACACTGCATTAAGGGTGAAAATTTACTTTCATTGTATTGGGTGTTAAGATTCACTATGTTAGAGTTCATTAAAGTAGATGGGAGAATAGGACTTAGTGAATAATTAACAATAAGTGATTTATCAAGGAAACTTAGTTTTTCCTTCTGTTTGCAGAAAATCTATAAACAAATCACAGCAGCTTAAGAAGTGTTTGCTATGCAAACTTATTTTTTTAAAAAGGATTTTTTCCCCAATTCTTAGCAGTTTGGATTGATGGTGATTTCTCTGTGAGGCTATAAGGTACTTGCTGGTCATGTAGCATTGATAAGCTAGTTTGTCAGGAAGGTACATGATTAGCTTTCTCCCTCCTACTCGGATATCCTACTTCTCTAGAGCAAATAACAGCATGTACACATGCAAATGTAAATTTTTTCTTCATCAAAATCTCATCAATGACACTTTGAAGGCTATTAGCCATGAATGTAGGTGCCAAAAATGTGACATTTCTTGAAATTCTATGAAATGTAAACAAAGAATCTGATGTACAAGTAAATCAATTTGACATAATGTCAATATTTGCAAAGTACTTTTACAATATTTCACTTTCTTTACAAAGTTGTATCTCTTCATATTCAAATTTGAAAGAAATGAGACAGACAAAGAAGCCAAATAGTCAAAAATAATTAGTCTGACATACAAAATAAGCATCAAATAGCAAACATCTGCATTACAGTGCGTGGTGCTTTGTTACAAAAGGCATCTTCTGAATACAGAAACTGTGACAATATTTGTGCCAAAGCTTTTTTTGTGTTTATGGCTCCACTGAAATCATTTTGCCATTAAGTGCAGTGAGATCAGCATGTTACCCCAAACAATTGACCATTGTCCTTTTAACAGCCCAGTGCACATTGTTCTGCAGGCTTCCTCCTTCAAATGATAGGATCCCTCATGCCACAAATTTAACTTTCCTCTAGTAGTAAGTGCCAGTATCTGGTTGAGATCAGTGGATTAAAAGCTTTACGAGAGTGCTGAGAATTATTATTATCTTAGTTATCACTGTTTTTCAGAAGTATTTCCCAGGACTGCAGACACTCTGGGCCTCTAGATTGCAGGGTCAGACAATGCTGAGTGCCTGACACTATAATAACAAGAGAATTCATTCAAATAGAAATAGTGGTTGTCTCCTACCAGTTCTGATAGCTGTCAGGTGAAGAAAAGATGGATGTCAGGTAAAGTAAAGGGATGCCTTTAGGAAGAGATCTATCTACAACCCAAAGCCATCCATAAAGTCAATAAAATTAATTTCTCATTCACAGCTGATAGAGAAAAAAGTGCATTTACAGTAAAATATAGATACTGAATCCGGTTAGCAAAATAGCATTGCTCTTACACTTAGGTACATATAAAGGCCTCTTTGAGTGCCTTTTCAGAGCTCATGTTGCCAGCAGTTATGCCTGGAGCCTTTCATGTGACAAGCTTGCTGCACACCTGGCAGCAGGGCTGTGCCTGGTGGGGCAGATTGGGTTACGGGGGCACTGCCGGGAAACTCTCACCAGGGGTGGCTGAATTATTTTTTAAGAAGAAAAGCTTCAAATGGAAAGTGTAACCCAATGCTTTCTAAATGTGGAGACATGCTTAAAGAGCAGTGCTATTTAGTTTCTCTCTACTTTGGAGCAATTTAAATCCTTGGTAAATAAATCCTGCTCTTCAAGTACTGAATAAATGAAATCGCCCGATTAAAATTTAGAGAAGCTCCTGCTGAATGTTCCAAAAGCAGGAGGGATGACAAGAGAGTCAGACTTGCTAAAACAGAGCAAAAGCTCAGCCCACAGAGCTAAATTCTGTCCTTGGATCAACTCAGTGGAGCTGGGGGAGCCTGGGTGAAAGCTGAGAGCAGAGCCTCACCTTCCTGGAGGAAGATCACAGCCAAAGTGAAGGCACTCCTGCAGTAGAAACAGCTGCTTTCACAATAAAAGTCTTCCTCAGTTTGAAGCCTACAGGCATGAAAAGCACAGGCTTAGCAAAAATAGACAAGGGGAGAAAGACTGGAAAACAGAAGATTATAAGAATTTTTTTAAAGCAGCTAATGTACGTGGAAAAATCCTTTCATGTTGTTGTGCAGTTGTGATCTCCAGGCACAGGTGTGAGCACAAACACATCCCCCCTCAGTGGAGGCTGCCAGCATGGGAGAGGAGCTAGAACTGTTCATGCTGATGCAATGCTCTTCAAAAACACATGGCTGGGACATGCTCTCATAGCATTTTTGCATGAGTATGGTCAGGTCTGTGGCCTGACTGAGGAGCAGCAGGGATGTGGTAGGGCTCATTCAGAGCTCATGGGCCCTCTTGCAACAAACAGCTTGGTTTAGGGTTTCTTTTTTTCCTAGAAAAACAACAATCAAGCAAAAGCAATCCCCATCCAGCAATTCAGCTGTGCCTGTTCACTCTGGTGAGTCACTGGAGCACAGACTCAGACCTGGATCATCAACACCAAAGGCAAACGCTCAAACTTGCTGGATTGTGGAATCCATCTCTCATTAAATTGAATAATATTTAATTATTCCTACAAATTGGAACAGCTCAAGAGTGACAGAAAAATCTCCTTCCAAGTGACCAGCTCCTAGTAGTTAGAACAGGTATGTGGGATGCAAAAGTTCAGGTTTTGAGTCCTTACTTTGACCTATCCTGAACAGATTTGAGACCATGAGATGAAAGATCCTAACCATGAACTTACTGGGCAATTCATTGTCAGGTCTTCTCTCTACTCTTCTAGGAGAAAAAAAAAAAAAAAAAAAAAAGAAATGAAAAATTGAGAGAAGTTGTGGTTCCTTCTCATATAGTGAATAATAATTGGGGATCTCCCTCCCAAATACCTGATAGAAAATCTTTCATGGTCCCCTTGCTCTAGGAGCACAAGTACATATTTACATGAGGTACAAGCAGGTCCTTCAGGTGCAGGGTAGCTTGGACAAGCACAAGGTCCCATCGTGTGGAGACCACATTTAATATCTGTGAGGAGCTCAGCCTTTTGGGGAAAGCTCAGGGAATGGCTTCTATAGTATTTGTTTCATCTTTTAAGCCAAATGGAGTATTGCCTTTTCACAGTCAGACATTTTCACCCCATGTCCATTCTGCTTCCAGTAGCAATTTTCATTATTTTATCTGCTATCATTGTTCAAGATGAGAGTAGTTGGGCATTAAAGCCAGGGAGGAAGATGCAGATTTATGTAACAGTGGTACAAGACACGTGCAAACTAAACCTATTCTGCATCCTCTTATGGCCATTAAGGACTATTGAAAAGGGGCCAAGACAGGTCCCACAAGACTGAGGGGCCTTCAGTGTATTGTTCATGTTTTTCCCACAGATAATTTGGAAGAAATACAGTGCATTTTGCATGCCCCCATAGTAAAATTACAACCAGCTGATAGAACTATCTCAGCAGCACTGAGAGTCAACTCAGAAAGGCAGGTTTTGTTGCCAAATAACACAGATTGTTTATAATGAATATAAACAATTACACTGCTGACCAGATTCCCAGTACACTTCCATCTACAAAATATACAAAATACTGCTCTGGCACTGGTCTCTCAAATATTTGCCATATATTGAGCACTTTCAATGAGTGAAATTCAGTGGAAATGACAAAGATGGAATTCCACACCACACTGTTCACATTTTGTTCCACATATTTATTTTTTGCCTTTCATATTATAATCCTCCAAAACAAAATGCTTCTTGATGTACCATGATCTCCCCCTAATTATTTGATTCCATATTGATTTTCCTTTTCTTCACATGGAAGAGGCTTAATATTGGGCACACACTAGGAGACATGGGGAATTGTTGATTTTTGCAGGATTTTTTCTTACCTCTTTTTGTGTCACATCTTGGTGCACATATTTACAACATGACCTGTCTTTCCAAAGTTGAGACCAAATGTAACTTGGTGATGGTACAGAAAAAAGGCTTTCCCACTCTAGCATCCATACAAGTGGACTGAGCCTGGACACTGCCAAGCATTTATCTGAAAGCAAAAACTTCAGAGGTTTCTAGTGCACTGTAAAATTTAAATCTATGGGACAGTGCTGAGGGAACTAAAGTATTCCCAACAAACAAGAAGAATCTTGCAAAAGAAAACTCTTTCCAAAGGTCTAGTGATAGAAATACATTACATATGATGTTAACGCAGGTAATTTGCAAGAAAGTTCCATAAATCATCATTTCAATGGGTCGTGAACTTCAAACTGTGCATTCAGCTTAGGAATTTCATTAGAGCAGAATAACCTTATTTCCATAGACAGAGCAGTCATGGTGCTAATTCTAGAGTAACAAATTGTCCTTTTGTTTCAAAACTTATTAGAACTGTCACTGACAGATACAGGGAAGAAAAAGCAACCAAAACAACTGAGAAAAGCTGGCCTTTTCAATGTTGTCCACAAAGGGGAAGCTGGAGGATGATGCAGACCACAGCACACTCACTGCAGTTTTCTGTTGGAGAGAAATGTGTTTTTCTGGCAGAAGATAAGTTGTTTTAGTTATTACTGTAGTCAAAAGCAAACTCTGTGTATACAGTTTGGAAAACAACTTCTAGCAACTGCTTACAGAGTTGTGCACTTACTAAAGCTCATGACACTGGCATTGACTGTCAAAAACAGGGCTGGGCTCATGATACTGTGATTAAAGTTTCAGGTGAAAATACAAACTCTCTTGAAAACAATGAACTGCCTTACAATATTAAGTTCCAACCAAGCAGAGAAGTTATTTTCTTGGCTTTCTATAGAATTGCAAGGCCTTGAGTATAGCAAATATGAAAAAAAATAATGATAAAATATGATACATTTGAGTCTGGCCTTGAAAATCTGCAGTTACTGCAGCTGTGGGTGCCTCACACTAACTACATCCTGTTTATAAACAGACAGCACAAAAATGTCACTTTTCTGATTTGAAGCCATTTGCTGTAGAGCCAAATATGAATTTCATGATAACAGAAGTGTCTTAGCCAGTTAGAGCTCATTGCTGTGCCCTCAAATAAATAGTAATCAGCTCACCCATTGGTGGTGGTGGCTCAGTTTGTGTGTGCAGCTCCTGCTCTGAATATGCACATCTCCCACTCTCATTAGTTCCTGAAATGCCTCTGCTCACCCTGCTGTACCTGGTGTTTCTGAGCTGTTTGGATGACAATACCACAGCTAAAGACAAAGATAACTTTAAAGTGTATATAAAAGCACCAAAACATACTCTGCAACAAACCAAATTAAGCTGACTGTTGAATAATACTGAGAAACACTAAGAAAGAGTGGTAGGAAAAGAGCTCTTGCAGATGGAAGGAGCTTATCTGTGAGGATGGATCAGGCAGTGTCTTTGTCCCATGCCAGAAAACCTGGTGTGTTTTTGCAGGGCTAGGCAGATCTCAGAAATGAAGTTTATACAATGTATATGCTCTTGCTCTCAATATAATAGTCTGCTTCCCAGCACTGGCTGGTGCTATGCTTTCTGTGTTGTTATAGTTCATTTTTTTTAATAAAAGAGAGTTTAGTAGGCTGTATCGTGGTCCAAAACTTAAATTCCAAAAAATATGGTTTTGTTATTAAGAAAACCCTGAATCAGCAGCTCCATGCAGACTTATACACAAGCTGCTTGAGCAGGTTTGTGAAGGGTGTGTACATGCTGATCTTGCAGAGATTTACATCTGAGTATAACCCATCTCTCTCTTCCCCCCCCCTTGCCCAGTAGTCTCAGAGAAGTGGATGTGAACCCACAATATCAGTTAGCAAACCCTTACTGTGGTTAAGGCATCACTGCTTTACTTTTCCCAGCTATCAATTGAGTGTCAGAAATTTCCCCACACTTATTCAGCAGAATGGTTTCCCAGACTTCTCCCTATTTCTCTGCTAGGCTGTTATGGCTTCAAAATGACATTAGGTTTAAATAGTTTAGCAGGTGGTTAAGCTGCTGCCTGATTTTGCCCAGAGAGCACAGGGGAGAGGCACGTGCTGTGTTCTGCCAGCAGTGATGGGGAGCAATTGCCTGGCAGAGCAAAAAGCAGCTGGGCCTGGCAATGAGCAGCAGCACGTGGGAGGGATGTGTGTGCTCAGCCTGAGCACCTGGGGCTGCCCTGGTGCTGGCAGAATCCTCTGCCCCAGCAGAACCTCAGTGCTGCCCAGCACATCTGCCTGATCTCATCACAGGACTGGGAGCTCTGGCCTCAGTCAGGAGCACTGCTCAGTCTGTGTCAGTGGTCCTTGAGTGCATGCTCAAGGATGCAGATGGAAGGGAAATGCCCAGGGAATTTAGCTAAGCCACAGGACTCCCCACTGAAAGCAGCCACAAAGGCTCACACCCCCTGCTCCACACACTCCTCGGTGGGATGCAGTGCCTGACAAGCAGGTGGTAACAAACAGCTTGAGGAAATCACTGCATCTGCTTTGTTAAGTGAGCATGTGTCTGAGCCCTGAATCCATCCTTCAATCAAGTCTTTAATAGGCAAATGTAATCCTGAAAATTATATTTCTGAAGAGGACCCAGTAAGGAATAGATGGGCATTTAGGTATGGCTGAGGTGAAATCAAACCAAAAAAATTCAAACTGGTGATAAAAGGTCCCATGGTGATGAAAGCAAACACAATTACACCAATCAATTATGAAGTTTTAAACTGGCCAATCTCCTTGTCTAGTTTAACTTGCAAGGTTAAGTCTGAACAAAGAAATCAGCAGTTAACCAAATAAAAATCATGGGGAAACATGTATCCAGTGCTTACATTTCCATCCCTTTCACTGGGCTATGATAAGGGAGAGACTAAAAAGTACAGATTGTACAGTCTTATCTTGCTACTTCCCTTTTAAGATTGATGAGTTATAAAAGCAATTAGAAATGTTTTTAAAACTTGTCAAATACATTATTTGACAAATATATTAATAAATCGTGTATCTAGTAACAAGCTGCATGAACTCTGAAAACTGACTCATCATTTTAAAACAACTTGAAAATCTCATTTCATCCATTGATGAATCACCTGCCCACATTAGCAATAAACTGGCACAAGTAAGACTGAGACATTTTTATCTTTCAAATCACATGAAGTGCATTTCAGGATACTTGGCTAAATTTAAGCAAAGGCAAAAAAAGGCCACGTGTGTTATGAGATAGTGGAGGCACACACATAAATTTGGGGCAATTCTCCACATCTGTGCAAACTCCACTCTGGTTTCTCTGCAGGGACTCTCTTCTGCACAGGAAGTGGTGGAGGTCCACAGCTGAGTCTCTGAAATGATCCCCAGCCCACCTGCAGCTTCTGAACTGCAAAAAACCCACTTAGTCCTTTAGACACCCAGAAAAAGAAATTATTCTAGGTCAAACTTTAAATTCTTACCAGCCCTTCCTCCTCCCATCCAGGTGGCACACCTTGAAGTTGAGAAGCTCGTTGGCCTCTCATTCCCCTTCCTCCCTCTGGCTGAGGTCTTGTCAACAGCTGAATTTGATAAAAACAAGGAATTTAAAATCCATATTCATTTAACTGTTTGTGTAATTGCAAAAGTGCCTGTTCTGCACATACTGACAGTGGCTTTCAGACCTGGTGGTTGCTTCATCTGGCAACTCTTTTTTGCCTCATACACTGCTCATGATGCATTGTCCCTTAATTGGGTGGAAATAAAATAAACTGAGCCAATCCAATTCTCCAAGGTTATGGACTCCTGTCTGTGTACTGGACTGTAGAGACAGGTTGCTCTGCAGTGCCAGGGGATGTAAATTGTGTGCTTGGTTTGCTGCCTATGCAGCGTGTACTGAGCTCCTGCTGGCTTCTCAGGGACTGCCTAAGCTTGGCCAAATCCAGATTCTCCAGGTACTTCTCCAAAAGGAAAGTCCAATTCTCAGTTCCTAAAATACAGCCATTCATGATGTATCTCTGAATCATGGTCAGTTCATGCTGCTCTTGTTATCCACTATCAGTAAACTAATCATACTGTTGGGATTTTTTCTGCCACGTACTCACTGGCATTTGCAGATGAGATGGCTGCAAGTATGATGTCTTGGTGAGGGAGAAACAGTTCAGAGGGACACAGCTTTTATCACAAAAGCTTCATCTGGAAAAGATTTGGATCTAGTAAGAAGGGAAAGAGAAAAAGAAAAAAAAAAAAAAAAAAAAGTAGTTTATTCAAAATTTAATACCCAAAAGCATAGCTTTTGATGAAGAGATGAGTGAGAACCAACTACTTAGTTTCTCAAAAGTTTCTGCAGAATAGAGCTGGATCATTTTCTGCATTTCACAGACAGAATGTCAGATCTTAGCTGAAAAAGGAACACAAGTCTTCACATCTTGAAGTCAAGGTACACATTCTCTTGCTTTTTCCTGAGCATTGTTGCAGTTTATCTCTATTCATTCACAATAAGCCATACCATATATTAATAGGCAACTTGGCCTTGGAATTTATTTTGCAGGTTGTGTTATTGCCTCATAAACACAGAAATTCTTTAAAATGTCATCAAAATACATCACCATAAAATTACTGAAGCAATAGAAGAAAAAACCTACAGTACTGCTGTTCAAATTCTACTTCAAGTACTGTGCTGCTCTTCCATGAAATTCCTTGTTCTTGCAGGGATCTAACAGCTTTGCCATATTCTTTCACTGATGTGGGTAGTCCAAAAGAAGCAATCACACTTTTAGCAAAAGTTGATTTAATTTCCGTGGGACTGTGGGCTCCAATCTGGTAGGACCCTATTAACTCTTTTTATATGCAGCCAGAACTAACTGCTGTTCTTTGCTACTTTTCACCTTAGACAGGCATTTATGGCTGAGTAAAGTGGCTGTAATTTATATCTGAGCAAAGCAGGGCTCTTGATTTGGAGCACTTTCCACGGGTGTAAATGACAAGCCCAAGGCAGCAGCAAATCCAGCCCAGGAGATACAGTGAGTCCTTTTCAGGGAGCTGGGGAAATTAAACTTTGATTATTGTGATCTGTACTGGGTAGATGTGGCAGGCTGTCTGACACTTTGCAGGAGAGGAGGATTTTGGCTTTGCTGAGCCTTATTTCCCACACTTGGTGTGTGACTGGGAACACCAGGCAGGGATTCCTGATTTTCCTCCCCAGGTGGAAGACTTTCCCCCAGACCTCCTGCACCCCACTTTGAGAAGGGTTTTGGGAGCCTCCCAGATGTGCAGACACAAGTGATGTTATGCTATGAACACTGTGATTCTCGGTAAATAAACTCTTGGGAAATGGCAGTACCCAATTAAATTGCAATAAAGATTTTGTTGTTTCAGTTTTATGCGTGTTTTAAGACAAAATCTGTGATGAACTGCATTGTGTATGCTTGCACCAAAATAAAGAGGGTAGCATGGCATATAAATAAGTTTTGCATTAGGCTGGTATCTTTTTCAAATTATGACTCACTAACAGAATTTTACAGCAATTTGATTACAATTTTACTGCATGGAGGACTCTTTTGCATCTGTTTCACTGATATCCACCTTTTAAATTTTATTTAATTTGTATTGATTTTTCCTGCACTTTCATAAGCAGGCATCACACATCTGAGCACACACAAAAATGATTACTTAAGTGATGATTTTAAAAAATGGATGTACATTAGCACATGAATGATTAATTTCTTTTTGTGAGTACAAGCATCCAGGCTATGGCTGAGTAAAATATTGATGGTACAAAGGAAATGAGCTGTTTCTTAATTTAGTTTTTTCTGGTAATGTGTAACTAATGTTGTTCCCTTCTAGCAGTATGCATTTAGTGACCCTTTTAAATTTTAATACCTAGTGATAGCTAAACTAATAGTTTCATGGGACATATAAGATGAGATTTTGAAAAGATGCAGATACAGTTTACATGCAATAATTTGACACTCTGTAAGAACACAAATAGGTACTACAGAAGAACCTAAAGTCTCCACTCACAGACTGGCATTTCACTAGGAAGATGACTATGAGACACACTGAAAAGCAGACACTTCATTGTCATATTAGTCTCACAAGGCTGTGGAATGTGAATCCCATTGCATTGAGGCTTGTGAGGTATTTCAGAGTGTGGCACTTCTGACACTGGAACAGGATGGGACTGCAGGGCTGCTCTTACCTGGCACATGGTTTACTCCAAAGGTGGGGGGACTTGAGCTCTGAGATTAACCTCTGCTGGACTCCTGCAGCTCAGAGCTGCCTGCACTGTGGTTTCTCACTGTTCCACAGCTGTTGAGTAAGGGTTTTTTGGACTGCAGCACCTGGAGTGTTTTCCCATGTTTGCTACTAAATGCCACAGTGGGGAGAAAGGCACTGAAAGCCAAGCACAGCTCACATGGTCCTGCCTGTGCCTTCATTGCAGAGCATGGCAGGCCAGGCTCTCCCATCCCAAACCTAAACCTGGAGTCAGTGGAACAGGGCAGGATGGGCTGCAAATCAAACATAAAATATATAATAAAATTTCAAACACTGCTTAGATGTGTGTGGGCAGCAGCCTGTGCAAGGATGCAGGTTAAGGCAGAGCACAGCTCCAGGCTTTGACATCCTCAGAGGGGAATACAACCTTGTTACTCAAGGCTGATATACAGACTGGATTGCTGGCACTGCCTACCCCCTGCCCATCTGCTGGAATGGCACTTTGCCCAAACGTGGTGACATGCCAGGTTTCACTTGAAGTAGGTGTCTTCTAACAATGGGTTTAGAAAGCAGCCTGTTGAAGACAGCAACTGACACTTCTTTCTTCAATAGGCTATTTTTGGAGTGGGAACACTTGCTGGCAGCAAGTGCAAAGGGCCTAAATCAGTTTCTGCTAGTCAGCTGCAAAAAAAAAAAAAAAAAAAAAAAAGTCTCATTTGCTACAGTAACAGAAGGTTTGGGCTAAAAAGTAAAACAATTGCTTCCATTTGCTCTTGCTGGCCTCACAAGGAAGTGTTTATTGTGGATACTTAATCCCACTTCACCAAATTGCATGGCAATTTGCAGGTGAGAAGGGAAGAAAGGAAGAGGAACAGTGTATTGCTTTGAGACAAGAAAGGGTGATGCTTTGTTTAATTTTAAGCCATGATCCTTTGATATTTTCCACTGCTGCAATGGATATTATATGGTAATCCTGCCAGCACGTTTTATATGTAAGGAAGAGTTTGAGGGTTGGCTCCCCAGGATGACATTTGAAAAGTATAGTTCACATTTTTTCTTTTGGCAGTGGAAAGAAAGGAGGGATCTTCACTCAGTCCCCAAAAAAACTCAACAGGCTTTCTGTCATCAAGTCTGTTTGAAAGGGTTTTGAAGATCCTAGGGAAAACATAGACTTAGTCATTGTCAAAAGTTCATGAAGGGGTGTAGATCAGAGAGCAAGTTAACACATGAGTGCCATTCTGGATACAGGACGCCTGAAACGTGGGCAGGGTGTAAAACCACATGGCTTTAAGAGCAGCCCAGATGGCCAGCAACCCCAGGAACACATGCACACGTGCTGTCCTGATCCTTCTAGGAAGGATTTTGAATGTAATTGTCAGCCTGACATCAGTGCCATGACATTACTGATGGGCAGGACTGATAGAGGATCTGCCTTGCAGAGAGCTCCTCGCTTGGGTCTGTACTGGAAGTCAAATGGCTTCTTCTGACATGTCCAGAGCTCATCTGAGCTTGAGTCCTGGCAATGTGAAGGGATGGAAGTCCAAGGTCCTGCTCTGCTCTCAAATCCCAGTCAGCTGGCTGAGCAGGGGACAGTCTGCTTTCTCCCCACTCCCCGTTCAGTCCCCCTGACTCCTCTCCCTGCTCAGTGCAGGGCACTGGCCAGCTGGCAGGGAGCCTCTTGCAGCTGGTCTCCACATATGGAGAGGCTTTCTGCATGGTCTAGCTACATGACAGGTGGAGACCTTTCCATCCCTCTCTGGTTTGGTGCTGAGCTCTTGGCCTGGGGCACATACATGGGTAATAATGGCAAGGAGAGAAATTACCAACTAGGCATTCCCTGCCAGCATGCAAAATACATGTGCATAAAATAATCACTGATATTCTTCTGAATGTGGGAAGCTATTCAGGCAGCATCTGAAGTACTCAGATAAAATAGCCAAGTCTGAAACAGCTTTTGATAAGAAAGCTGAGAGTAACCTGTAGTTATATTTGGCTATTGGACAGTAGAGACTTTATTATAAAATGATTTATTTGCCATAACATGGCTGCTAAAATCCTGGCACCCTGTTACGCGACTAATTTAAAAAAAAAAAAAAAAAAAGTCAAATCTATAAAAGCAGCTGGGAAACTTTGACAGAAACTACAAATACTTTTTCTTCCATTGCTTCCCAAGTAGTGAATGACTTTTCATGCCCTCCTCTTCCCCACAAAGACACAGAAGAGAGAAGATCTGTAGCTAACAGCGACAGCAGCTAAGACTGCATCACTCCAAGCAGCAGAGGGAACAGAGTGCCTGCAGCAGTCTCTGTGATTTGCCAAGAATGGAGATGTCACAGCTTACTCTTTTCTCCAGCTATGTCAGATAATAGTGTTGGCATTCCTACCTGAACCGGTTTTTCCAAGTCAAGCACCATCAGAGTACTCAGTACTCATTATTACTGGTTGTTGCTTTGTTGTATGTTTTTGCAATATTAATTCTTCCAGTATGTGATGCAAATAGGAGATTTTGTAGGATAGAATAGGTGCCGTGGCTAATTTATATTGCCTTGGATCCAAAGTGCTTTCTACACTTTTGACCCCACACATCCCCCTCTCCTAGACCAAGCCTCCTCCCTTGACAGCTCCTTTGCATGACTGTTTCCTGCATGAGTTGTCACAGACAATGGTATTTCCCCAGACTCTGTGGAGCTTTGCATCACTCAAGATTAGTGGGCTGACATGCACAGTCATACAAGCAGCTGGCACACTGTGATCAGTGAGACAATGTGGGGCTGAAATGGGCCACCTATCTCATTGTCACCTACTGTCACCTCAAAGGTGAAAATGTGTCATCTTGGATTCTCCAAAGGAGAGCAGTAGGATGTGTCCCTGGATCAGTGCATATTTCAAATGTTGGTGGGGAAAAGGAACAGTAACTCCAAAGGATCAAACAATCTGCACTCACTTCTGCCTTTTACTATAGAGAATAGTAGAATAGGGAACATACAGAGAGAACATATAATACAGAGAGAATAGTAATTGTGTGTGCTTGCCTTCCATAAGTGGAAATTTTTCTTTTGCACTAACGTGCAAAGCACAGAACACAGGAAAGAAAACATTTCAAGGATGGCTCTGTTACAGCTACTACACAGAAAGGATTTTGCAGCCCACAGCCAGCACACAAGAAGGAACACTGAGGTACATCAAAGCTAGAGGTCATTTTTTTTCAAACACACAGTAATGTTAGATAAGGCTATAAGTGTCAAAAGACTAATTAAAGGTAATCACCTATGTCTCAAGAACAAAATATCCTAGGCTGAAGTCAGATACCAAGATGTCAAGGGGCAAACACTAAACAGAAACTCAAGGTAATATGCCAAAGGCAGCAGCTCCTGTCATTACTGATTGTGTGGGGGCAATGGAGTTTATTGTGTGAGCCACAGAGGTAAAAGTAAAGAGTTTGATCATCTTTCTTCTATCCTACAATAAGAGTTTACCCTCTTGCTGGATAGAAATGCCATGTGGTAAGGCTTTATTTCAGAATTCATTCAGATAGCAATTTGCAAGCAGTTTGTTTACCTTTCTATTCTTAGTAATTACTGGTATTAACTATTTTCTAAGCACCCTCTCTACATCATCTGCAGATAATGTCTGTCTGATCCCTTACAACTGTTTCACTGTCTCCTAAATGAGGCAGGTTTGGCTCCTGAGTCAGGGTTAGACTGGACAGCTGCTTAGCTGTGACAGCCCAAGGAACTACCTCAGGCTTGCCCAAGGGGGATTCAGACTGTACTAAATTACATTCTTAGAGACTTATTTAAGGCCTTAATCCGTGGAGTTATATTTGGTGGGACAGTGAAGGAGCAAGGTTTGTGTGTGTCTGTGTGTGTCTGTCTGCACAGGCACACAGGTCCAGTCACTTGTTTTCTGTAATTCTAAAACCTCCATGACTGTAAAATATCATCAGCTGCTACCTGTGGACTCACCTTTGTGTAGGATGGGACTGTTTGTGTACCAAGTCAAGCTGATTCATGTTGGATTTTATGGACTCTGGAATGAGTAACATGATACAGATCTATAGATAAACTAATCTGCTGGTATTTATAACTAGTGAGCAATTGCTTCATCCCTTTGCAAGTTTTCAGATGTTCAGTTACAGTAGAAAGAAGCTTTACTGTAGCTCTGAGCTGTTTGAGAACCTGTATGATTCGCTACATTTCTATGGGAATATTTGATTTACCTTAAAGAAAGCACCAGTCATATCTTTGGTCATTCTTACTGATAGGGATTAATTCTTCTTCTTGGTCAAGCCATAAAACACTTAAAATTCTTAGCCCAGTGAGGTAAATAGACAGATAAAATCATCTGCTCTCATCCTACATTATCTTGTAATTTACACATTAAAAAAACCCAGTGAAATAATGGAATGTTTTCAGGCCTGTTCCTGTTCTGAAGGTCAATGGGTCTCCACAGGACAACAGGGACTCATCACACAGAATCAATTACAGGATTAGGTAATCCCCTAAAATGGGACTGAAAAGTGACTTTGTGTAACAGAATTTGCAGTACATAATATATAAATAGATAACATTAAGTGTCTTGTCATCTTGTGATTATATGCCATGAACACAGATCTGTTACTAATACATCTTTTCATCTGTCTATGCCTGGAAAAGGCAGCACATTTTACTACTAGTGAGGAAAAGTGTAGGTAAACACTGATGGTGAATCTGTACTGAGTAGCAGTATGACAAATGAAATTTTGGAAATTAAAATTGTAGGCTGTGAGGAAGATCACCTATTAATCTTGGAAGTATGCCATTAAATCTAATTACAGTATTTTGATGATATTACCTTAGATGTTTTGAATTAATTCCCCATCAAAAGATAGGTGCTGTAATACACCAAACTGAAAAGCTAGTAATTGTACAGAAAATGGAGGATTTTTTGCTTTCAGTCATTCCTGCAGACATTTAAAGTGCTGAGGAGTGAGCAACTCCTACTGCTCTATACCCGGACCCAAGGGCACCATGGCAATGCCTTCACCTTGGCTGTGGTGCTGCCAGCTCTCTGCCCTGTGCAGCTGTCCCTCATTGGGATTATTTCACAAGATGATTCTGTTGGAAGGACCAGGAGTTAATCCTGTTTTACTATTGCAGTGATCTTTGCATAGAAGTGCCATGGCCAGAACCACTGGCCTGAAAGAGTTGGTTTCTCAAAGTTAAGCCTGATGGGGAGCTCACAGGCAGGAAAGACCAGTTTTACAGGACTGGGCCCAGTTATGTTTATTGCTTGAGTCCCTTTTATTAGCTTTGACATACAGTCATCCAGATTTCACTGCAAGCACATTTCATCCAGATTTCACTCTAGGTACTTTTCAAGTTGTAAAATGCTAAGGACAACCCATTGCAAATGCTGTGTCTGGGTCTCTTCTGTCTTTGCTGACATGGGCTTCTCTCTGCCAGCTCCACAGCCCCAGCAGAGGAGGAATTTCTGGCTTTCCACTGTCTCAGGTTCATCTGCACAGGATCCTGCAGAATCCCTTCTGGCTGACCCATGCAGTATACTGACAAAGCTTTTAAAAATGTATTTGTTTTCTAATTATTTTTGTTCATTACTGGCACATCTCTTCTGCCTCCTCAGAGTATAGATGAGGGAATTGGAGAGCCAACATACTAAGTTTCAGCCAGACCTTTGTCTGAGAGCAGCTATTAGATTTATCACTTAAATATTCAATATAGAGATAGTTCTGTGGACTTCTCAAGGCAAACTAATGTCAAATGATGGTGGGTGGTCATGAATAACATTGTGGACCCATTTCTTGCACCAGCCAGAAAGCTAAATCACAGGAATGAAGGCACATGCACACACTGATCCTTTACAGAGAAATCCAAAGCTGCCAAGTGGGGGTGCACAGCCCAGCGTCAGTGTTGGCAAAAAAATTATCACTATACCTTCAAGAGACAGGCATACAGCCTGAGATTTCTGCTCATCTCTCTAAATCAGGAGGCAGATTACAAAAATATAAAAAAGGGAACAATGATGTTGCTAATGGTTGGACTCAATGATCTTAAAGGTCTTTCCTAACCAAAATGATTCTATGTTAAAGTGAATTCTTGACAGTCAGAAATACTTTAAACACAACTCTCAATACAGCACCCAAGAAGATGCTATAAAAAAGTGTTGAAATTGTTTTCTCTCCTCCCTATATTTCACAAAATGGTAATTGCTTAAAAGCACCTCCTATGATTTTCTGACAGGTGTCAAGGGTGAAAAGAGGGGTGTCCCATAATTTGAAAATATGAGAAAATTATCTTCTCTCTTTTAAACATTATAAAGAACTATGCTTATGTGATACCTTGGATACTATTTACAGGGATAAATTTATAACATCTTTTCTGAAACTTACCCCTCTTTAAATAATACTTGACTTATAAATAATCATTTGCCTGTATCAACACAGCACAGGCTTGTTATATTAGCAATTTGCTATTTTTAGCCAATTGGTGTAAATCACGAGCAACAATGTTCTGAAATGTCTCACTTTTGACTTGCATTCATACTGCTGCAAGCTCAGGACTTGAAGAAGGAAAAAGGTTGGCTCAGTTTTATTGCTTTGCTAGCCAAACACTGGGATTTTCACCAATATTCCCCCTGGCAACAAGGTTTAGGGTGATTGAACAGGGATATGATTTACATGCACTCCAGGCAGAATAAAGCCCCATCTTGTTGGGATCTAAACCATGAGGAATGGGGAAGAATGAGTAGTTAAAGAAGGGCAATACCTACAGAAAGGGTTCATGGAGATGGGGTGCTCAAGCCAGGAATAGTCAGCATCCCTCTGGAAGAGGTGAGCATTAGGAAACATGGAATTCTGCATTGTGCAGGCTGACACTGTAATGAGCTATCAGTTTCTGCTTCTATGACTTTAACCCTGTTCTGGTCATGAGCTGTGAGGCATTACAGCTTCATCTTCCTATTTTCTACATTTATGTTCTTAAAAGTCCAAAGGAGACAATTCTTCACCAATCTATAGAGATAAAAAGCCTGTTTTTCTTGGAAATTGTTCTACATTTATTCATGTATTATACAAGCCTACCCTGCCCTGTGCAATGGCTCTCAGGATATTGAGAACACAAGAAGACACATAAAACCAGAGCTGTATGAAAATAACTTTTCTAGGTTGTTAATATGAACAACTATTATCAGGCAGACAAATGTTTACCCTTCTATGGGAGCATTACTCATTGAATAGCACCTTAAATTGTCCAACTAATTTTATGCACTCATAATAAATAAATTCTATTCTCTTTTACTATCAAACTTAATTACAGTCAAGGTAAGTCATAACATCGCACTTTGCAATTTAGATTTAAGGACAGTGAATATAAAAACTGCATGTCTACTTCATCAGGAATTATGTATTGATCCATATTAAATTACCTACAGTTCCTCTATGCAATGCCTTACAGTAGGCAGATGTCTGTATGCACTGGCAAAAAGAAGAAGGGAGGAAGAAAATATTTAGCTAAAACAAAATTAGGGTATAACATCATGACTTCTTGGCACTGCTGTGATTTGACCATGTCCCTGTAAATGACATTTGCTGTTTTTATTGGAAATAACACAGCTTAAATGAACATGTCCTCAAAATGTAAGTTTGATATTTCATTCATTGTCTGTGTGTTTGCATGCTGAGTCACTGATGGAGCTCTGGCCCATCCAGGGGCAAACAGTTCATTCCATTTCCCTCAGTACTTGTTATTTCCAAGGGATGTGCCATTTGAGCTAATGTTTCCTGAGCTACCATGATCTGAAGGTGGTTTCCCAAACTTGCAAACTGTCCTGCACTGTGTGCACTGGCTCTTCCTCACCAAATCACCACGTGGCTGAAGGGGTGATGTCCAACACACCTACTTGCTGGAATAGGTTCAGCTTTGGTTATAAACCCAGTGCAGGCCCTCAAGCAGAATGAAATGCCTGGTTTAAAAACAGTTTAGTGTTATTCATATTTTAATGAATAAAAAAATCAATGTGTTGTTCTAACAGAGAGTGGTTCTGTTACCAGTATGTAAATTTTTAATACTTTGCTTATATTTTCAGATTAATGAACAAGTGTTGCTTAAGTCTGTAAAGTACTTAGAGGGGGAAAAGTCCAGCAGGAACAGTAGGAAGAGCCAGTACCAGAACACTACCCATGAGACAGGGTGGGGAAGAGCTCCTGTTACCTCCTGGGACACAGGGATGGGCTCATTGAAGCCAAAGCTGGTCCTCAGGCATTCCTAGCCCTTGGACTGACACTCAGTCCATTTCATTCTGCCTCTGTACTTTCAGATTCTGCTGATGTGTTTCTTCTGCAAATCAATCATTCTGGGGGTAATTAACATTTAAAAGCCAGGTTTCTTTTAATTCCATTAGTATATTTGTGACAAGAAATGTGTTGGCAGAATCCAAAGGTTAAGAGTTACAATGAAGAACAAGTTTTAGGATAAATGAAAGTTAAGGCCTGAAATAGCCTGACAGCACCCCATTAATCTGCACACTATTGACACAATAGTGGTCTGTTGTGTCAATGAGGATTTAAGAAGCTTTGCAGCACATGTAACTGATAGTTTATCATATCAATAGGAGCCTGCATATATTTGTGTTCAAAAACCTGTGGCTGTGTAATTCCTTGACTGCACACATATTGTAAATGCACATACTTTAAATCCTTACATAAAGTGGTTTCTAGCCATGCAGCAAATTTTGAAATTATAATAAAGTACCATATTTAAGTGTAGACACAAGATATTAGTCTTGACTGTACCAAAATCCTCTAAAATACTTTGCTTCTAGCTGAAACCCTTTGCCCTACGGGAATGTGATCTGATCCTCAACATTGTGTCACCTGCCTAATTGAAGCAGAAGGAGATTTAAACCATATTCATCTTTCATCCTGGTGTATGGAAACCTTGAGTCAGATTGTGGCTGGGAGGTATAGCAGGGAAGAGAGCTCCCTTCCCACAGCTGCCCTTCTCAGAGCAGAGGGGAGCACACAGCACAGCCCAAGCAGTGCCAAGGGCTGGGCATCCAATGCCCCACAGTGGGGATAACCCAGCAACATCGAGGAGTAATTTCTACATGGCAGTCACAAAAGGTATGTATTAAATGAAAATATGAGTGACTCTTCCAGTACTGCAGTTTTCCTGGCTGGCTGTACCATCAGGAGTTTCAAAAGCCAAGGAGCAAATCCCACATTTTTCATGGCCTGGTGTGGGTAGCCTGTACCTAGGCAGTCACCCATACCCACCATAAATCCCCACCACTGTGGGTCTGCTCTGAGTGTCTCACTTGCAGTGCAAAGGCCACAGAGCTATTCTGTGAAACAAATCCTTCTTTTGGAAGCACTTTCAGCCTCTTTCTCCTGAGGCTGCAATCTGATTCCTAACCAAGCAAGTAGTCTCTCACAGCATTTTCCTGCACTGTGCAAATTCTGATGCTTTTGAGATTAGGGCTGTTCCTGAGAAAGACAAAACTATGTCCTTACACCTTTAACCAGGCATCAGCTCCTGGGGTGCCACATAGCCGTGCTGTGTTCACTGTGAGGAAGCCCACAATGATCTTGCCTTTAGCCTGTCACCACTAGGAAACATCAGAGACAGACTGAGCCAAGGGACCGAGTTGCCAAAAACGTCCTATTCCCATGGCTGGGAGATTTTCTTGGCACCATCTCTAAAGAGAATTTACTATGGGCCAAATCCTGGCGCCCTTACTTAGATGAATCAGTTCTCAAGAGGCAACGCTCCTGCTGTGAGTGGTGCGTGCATCAAAACCTGCCAGATCAGCCCGAAATACTGATGGGAGTACCCAGTTCTTGCCTTCCAGATGGGTAGGAGCTCTGTGGGAAGCAACCAGCCCAAGGCTTTGCTGTGGAGAGAGTGCTCAACTAAGGGGCAGGAGTTTGGGAACTGTGCATGGACGAAGGATATATTCCCCAGCAAAAATCTCTAAATTATTTCTACTTGGAATTTTTCTTATTTGCCAAAAAACAAACACAGATGAAACAGTTTGGCGAGTAATCCTTTTTTTTTCCCCTCTCTTGCAGGAGCATCCAAAATACTCCATGGTACTTTAAGCCTTAATTAATTTATCTTTCATGTGAAGAAAAATGAATTAGTGACAGCTATTTCCTGGGCTTCATTTCTGGGATTAAACCCTTTGTTTCTGGAATATCTGAGGGGATTTTGGACAGGCATTTAAAAAGATGTCATTTCAAGGACATCCCCCCCAGCACCACACGCGAAATACACGTCTGCAAAATCGAGTCTCATTAGCCTGCAAAATTGCATTGCTCGCAATGACTTTTTCTTCCCAAATAGAAATGAAAATCTCTGTCTGAAGAAGCGAAGGTGGCGTCGGCGATGAACAAAACAAATTCCCGATGGCTTCGCCCCAGCTGTTTACCTCCGCGGCCCCGGGGCGGAGGGGCGGGGGCAGGTTTGCCGGGCTGCGCTGGCAGGGGTGAAACTCCGGGCGAAGTTTGCCCGAGCCCCGCGCAGCCGGCGGGGCCGGGGCGGGTGCCGGTACCGGTACCGGTGCCGGTGTCGGTGCCGGGGCGGCGCCCGGCGCTGCCCGCGGCGGGGGAGGCTGCGGGGGGCAGCGGCCGGGGCGGTGCCGGTGCCGGTCCGCCCCCGCCATGGCGCGACTGGCCGAGCTGCGCCGCCGGCCGCGGGCCGCGCTCCCGGAGCGGTGAGACCGAAAAGTTGTCCGCGGTAGCGGCGGGGCGCGAAGCCAGGGACGGGCGAGAATAAATCCAGCGGCGAGAGGTGGAGGCAGGGGTGGGTGGGCTCTGCCGGGCGCGCCGCCCCCCGCGCTCGCAGCGCAGCCGGGATGGGGCGCCCGGCGGGGAGCGGCGGGCGGAGCGGGCCCCGCCGGCGGGCGGCGGCCGCGGGCAGCGGCGCGGCGGCTGCAGGTACCGGGCGGAGCGGCGGGAGCGCGGCGCTGCCGAGCGCGGCGGGCGGGAGCCGGCGCCGGCCGCGGACGGGGCAGCCGAAGCGGAGCTGTCGCGTTTGTCCCCGGCGGAGTCGCCCCGCGGCGCTTGGGGTGAGTTGGGGCTGGGGGCTGAGCCGGCGCGGGCCGGGGCTCGGCGCTGCCGGCAGCCCGGCGAGCCGTGATTTACGCGCTGCCCGGCAGTAGCCGGGCGCTGGGAGGCAGAGGCAGCCGCGTTTCCAGCTCCCCATCAATTATGGATGGAAACAAATACTGGAGTCAGTTCTGAATTATCCCCGCGCCGCGGCGGGGGCAGCTCCGCGCCCGCCCTCCTGCCGAAAACAATGCTCAGGTGCAGAGCGGGGAAACTTTCTTTTTTTTCTGGGGGGGTGGGAGCGTTTCATCACTGCAGAAACCGATACTGCTGCTTTCAAGGAGTAATTAGAAAGGGTTTGAAGCCTTTTTATTATTTATAAGCATGAATGGAAATGAAAGGTCACACAGATATATCTAGGTGGCTATTATGCTTATGTTTTAAAAGGCTGTGGGGTGGTTGTGGGGGATTTTTTTTACGGTTGTTGTGTTTTATCTTGTGAGTTGGAAAAATGCAATTAACTGCTTTAGGTTGATGTGTTGAAAAAAATTGTAGTTCCGGTGGATATCCCACTTGTTAGCATGAATATAGCTAGTCTTAAATTAGTGGGTTTCTGCCGATCTCTCAGTTATTTCTTACTTCTGGTCAAGATTATGGTCTGTATCACAGGCATTATTAGCCTCTGAGTAATTTGACCAAAATTCAGCCTTCAGTGTGTAAAGTCATTTTTATTTGCATGTGTGTGTGGTTTAGAATACATTTACTTTTGAGCATAGCAGCAGCAATGATGGTTCATAATGCTCACATATGTGGCACTTGCTGTACAGATGGTATTGTAGCTTATCCATGTACACACACACACACATGCTTCACACATAATGTGCAGGAATTATAGCAAACTTCCTCCAGAATACTGTTCAATGCTCTGTAAATGTGTGGCATTTTTTCCTCTGTTTTTTTTTTTTTTTTTCCTTTTGGGGGGGAAAAAAAAGCATGCATCTTTTTTTGGGATACCTTTGTGCTGCAAGTTGTTGGTCTTATACATATTCCCTAAATATTATTTGAAGAAACAGCTTCCTACTGTCTTAGAGGCATTTACTGCTGTTCTGTTGCTCTCACATACAAATACTTTCACAGAGAATGTTCTGAGGTCCTCTCCTTTTTCCAAGTCCAACAGGAAGCTCATTGTAAAGCTTTGCAATTACTTTTGTGGCAAAAGAGAATAGACGTTTTTCCTGCTTTATTCACGCTATGAAATTCTCTGCACCTCTAAAGTCTACTTCAGTTCCTTTCAGTAAATTAAGCTGTATGGAATCATGTTTAATGTAGTAAGTGACGGGCATATTTTGTTATGTTGGCAGATATTGTATAAACATTTACTCTGGCTTAGATAAAAACAAATTGCCAGCTTAGTGCTCTGATTTCTTCTCTATATAATTATGAACTTCAACAGTTTCTGTATTAACTAATATAAAGCTCAGAGTTTTTTAAATCGGGAAGAAAAAGTTTGTAGCAAGAATTTATTAGGATTCTGACTTATGTAGCTCAGATTTGTTTTCAGAAAGGCAGCCAAGAAAGTACAACCCAGAGGCTCTTCGTTGGTTTATTTAACCAGCTTCTCACTTTCATCTGCACCTTTAGTTACAGTGAGCCTTCCTCCCCCATATCCTGCAGTCTGTCACTACCTGCTCTCCTTTATGGTGAGGTGCAAGAGAGATAACATCATTTTGTAAATGTGCTTTGTGTGATGCAGGAGTGTGTGCCAGGAATACAGTGATGGCCCTGTCCAGGCTCTCCAAACCAGCTGTGTGGCTGCGGGTTCCCCCAGCCTCTCACACCCTCTGAGCTGGACCATCTGAACCTTTCTGGGAATGGCTGGGCTGAGCTGATAGAGCAGATACTTCAGCCCGTGGAGCTGCCATAACTTTGCTGTCTATTTATGAAGAGCACACATTTAGATGGAGTGAATTGCATCTATAATTAAGTCATATAAGTTGATCTTTGATCGTGCCTGTCATGAGAGGCGTGTGAAGGAAAACGCCACCGTGAAAGTTCAGTTCAAAGTGTATCATAGGCACTTGTAATAATGTATCTCGGGTATTGCTACAGTTGATCACCTTCAGTCTCTGTTCTGGGTTTTTATGGGTTTTAAATTCTTTGGAAAACATTAATGCGCTTAACACAAGGCTCAGTGTCCCTGAAGTCAGGAGTAGTCCAGTTAGGTGGACAGAGCCTGCATGAGTGTTGAAACACTATGTTTGTTTGTCCTGAAAAATAAAAAGCAATTTGAAGTCTGAAATCAAGTGGAGATCAGGGGTGAATGCGGTCAGTTTTCATTAGGTGTAGAAAAGTGATGTGACTGAGACTGTTACAGTTCTAATCTTTGTAAGACAAAGGAAACAGTTACTTCAACACTTTCTGTGCCTGTATAAGCTTATGTGGAGCTGACTTATGTTGCAGTCTCTGATATTTTTTAAGGTTTAGACTGTGTGTTTGCTTACTGAACAGAGGAGATGATGATTGATTACATACTCATATGTTAAACATACCTCTAATTCCAGATTGATAAAATCAGATACCTTTCCACTTGATAAAGTAACAATTTTGTTCCACAAGTAATTAAGAAAAGATGGAATAAGGCATATTACTGGCATTGGGTAGTACAAGCTATTTTCAGTCTTAGCAACTCTGTATGTAATTAAAACAGTTCAAATGCTGCTTTCGTCAAAACTGCTGCTCAAACAGATGATCCCTTCTTATGCATCTGATAAGCTACTGCAGTTACTGTTAAAATCCATCTAAGCCATTTTATTAAGCTGTTACTTGTTCTGTGAATAGCTCCCAGCCTAGAGTTCAAAAGAAAGTGGGTTCTGATTTGTTCCTGTGTCACATGGAAGAGGTGTGCAGTGACAATAGTATTGCTGCCCTTCCGACGCTGTTCTGTGTGCTGTCTGCCTCAGCCTGCTTTCCCTCATCGTGGCTTGACAGTAATTACAGTACAGCTAATATCAGAAGTTGATTCAGTTTATTCAGACAGGAAGACTGTTGAATTGTCCCACTTCCAAAGTCAAATGTTTGTGTTAACCACAGAGATCAAATCTGTAGTGCATATATACAACATATGAGTAGTATTTATTTCCCTAACTTTTCTTTTCCATTCGCTTTTGTTAACTAACCCAGATTAGCATTTTAACAACCCTGAAGTGAACTTCTGCCATTCTCCCTGCTTGGACAGTGTGTGTAGACCATCCATCATCCTGTCCTTGGCCACAACAGGCTACTGGCTCCATAACCATTTGGAGCTACACAGAAACCACCCAACTGTGAACAGCACAGCTGGCTACAGCAATTTTTTCTTCCACGCCACTGGCAGCATTGTCTGGCTATGGTAACTAAAGTTAACATCCAGAACGGGAAGTTTCATTCTGGCAGCCCTTCCCAGCCCTTCTGCAACTCGGTGTGCACACCTGCAAGGGGAGGGCTGCAGAATAACTGGGAGGAGTAAGACAACCACTGGATTTTTGCTTTCCAAGGCTCCAGTTCGGAGGCAGCAACCTGTTGTTTGGAGTGGGATGACATTAACTCTGTCCATACTCGAGAGGGAGCTGGCTGGCTGAATCCTGTGTGTGCTCAGTGTACAGATTGGGGTGTGCTTGGGAAGCACCAGCTAAAGAAACAGAACTTGCCACTTTAACTTAGCCACACAAACTGCCAAGGAGCACAGAAAGAAATGGAGAATTTCGGCTGTGTGTTTCACACATTCTTGTAGAAGCCTTTTTAGTTCCACAACGGAAACCATGTGATTTCACAGGATCTGTGCCCAGACTCTAATACTTGCTACAGATGCTTTCCTTGGTTTGTTTTGCAGATCTATGAATGCAATAGGAAAGAAGTTGTTGCAGGATTTGTTGTTTTAATTCTGACGTGTGCTTTGAATGGCAGGTAACCAGCAGGTGAATATCCTTGTGACTCTGCTAATTTTACTTGTTGAGATTTTTGCATAATTTAAATAAATTGGCTTTGCATGGCTGTCTGTCATGTGTGAGCCACTGCTTTTTTGCTAGAAGAGAACTTTTGCTTTCAAGAGCAAAGGAGGTCAAGAGGTATTAGTGGGAAGGGAGGGGTTTGGAGGGAGTGGGGGAGCAAAGAAGTGGTGGTAGAAGAGGAGGAGCAAGGAGCTCAGGCAAGCAACATTTGTTCTGTCCAGAATGGTTACAAACCTTGTAAACTAAATCAGTCCCTGGACAGCTTTGATTTATATTCTCACACAGCAGATTGGCCTTGGTCTGCCTGACCTTGGTAACATAACAGAGGTCGTATTTGCACACAGAGACTCTTACTGCAAAAAGGTTTGTTGTTGCTGTTACTTTTTTCTTTTTTTTTTTTTTTTTTTTTTTTTTTTTTTTTTTTTTTTTTGTTAGCCATTACATCTAAAAGTCAAATTGCAGCCCAGTTTTCTAATTGGATAGGCACTGGAAAAGCAGAATGGCAGGGATGTGTCCTGTTCACACAGTGGATGGTTTAAGAGTTGAGATGGCAGATGGGTACAGTGGGGCAGTGGCTGTGTTGACCTGCATAATCAGCAGCCACCTAAACCTAGCTGAGCTGTGTGTGCTGGGGACAGGGGCACTCCTGCTTTGGCATCAGAGGCAAAGGGGAGCTTTGAAGAGGGCCTGGATGAGAGTGAGGAGTTAATTGGCAGATGCCTGCTAGGGGGCTCTTCAAGTGTGTGAGGGACAGCAGGGAGGCAAACACAGAGCTGCTCATCTAGAAAGGTAACGAGTGAGCAGTGGGGACCAGCATCACAGGCTGGCTGCCCACCAGCAGTGGGAGTGAAACCTCAGAAGAGATGAGAGCTGATCAGCTGGTCACTCTGCTCAGCTATTGCTGCAATAATAGGCTTTTCTTAATGTGAGCTACATGGTTCATCCTTATTTTACCAAATGGTCATGGCAGCTGGGACTCTGCTTTCTCAAGCAGCAGTAAAGTACCAGCTCACACCTGTGTTGGGGAGGGCCTTCCTCAGAGCTTTATTGTGGTGTGTAACAAAAGGTATTTCCCTCAAGTGCTGCTGCCTGGCTTCCCAGGCGTGTGTATGGGCGCTGGTGGTGGGCAGGGACTGCAGCACCAGCACAAAGTGTTGTTGCTATTTCTGTGTCTGTCTGTCATGACAGATGCACTTTGGGGTCGAAAGAAAATCTTCAGGCTTGTACATAAAGCCCTTGTTTATGCTGTGCCTCCATTTAGGTAACCCCTTCCCATATTGTTTGAGCCTCTACATGTCCCATTGGGCTGTGTAACCATCGTGTTTTGGGAGACCACAGAGAAGAAAAATGCATATTTAGTTTACAAAAACCCCTATGTATAGCTAAGACTGCATATTGAAATTTTAGATGGTACTTGAATGTAGCCCAGCATGCAGGAGCGTGGCTCTGCCCTTGGTGTGGTGGCAGCAAGAAGGGCTCTGTGTGTGTGTCTGTGTGTGTGTGTCTGTCTGTGTGTGTGTCTGTCTGTGTGTGTGTGTCTGTCTGTGTGTGTGTCTGTCTGTGTGTGTCTGTCTGTGTGTGTGTGTCTGTGCCTGTCTGTGTGCGTGTGTCTGTGTCTGTCTGTGTGTCTCTGTGTCTGTGTGTGTGTCTGTGTCTGTCTGTCTGTGTGTCTGTCTGTGTGCCTGTCTGTGTTCCCTGAGCAGCTCTCAGGAGTGAAACACCAGAGCCCTGCCTGGTGGGTCAGTGCCCTGTGGAAACCCCTTGAACCAGCCCTACCTGGAAGGCAGAGGGGGCCCTCTGGCTCTCTGACAGGTGTCCAAGAGCCAGCTCTGGCACCCTGGTAAATATAGCTCTTTTGTGCATTGCCACCTGGGGATGAGTGCTGGAGAGAGGGGAACGGATAACAGAGGAAAGGCAGTAGTGGAAAAGCTGTCAACAGTGTGTGAACAATGTCCCCAGGTGTCTCATGAAAGGAGTAATAAGGGAGGGGGGAAATAATCTTGCAGAGTTGAATGGTTTCCTTCAATTTGCAAACTTCTCTCTGTGACAGTTTCTTTAACCCAGCACGTGTTTATCAAAGATTAACACCGAAAAGCCAGTAATTTGTTTTTGCTCAGTAAATCATATTTTCTTCATAAAAATAAATGCTGTGTGGATATTTTTAGCATTATGTAGGTTTTTTCCTTGATGATTAACTCAGACAAAAATAATCAAATCTCGTGCTTTGGGGATTAATCTGATTTCCTGCAAGGGTATGGATAATTATTATTTTTTTTTTTTTTTTTGTCTTGTGTACCACTATACAGGTTTTACTGTGAGAATGGATTATGGCTTTTCCTCCCCCTAAAGCATCAGGTTTTCATCCTCACCAAAAACATAACTAACACCACTCATGGCTAAACGGTGGTCTTCAGCACCAAGCTGTGCCAGCAGGATCCTAAATGTTTGGTGCAGATGGGAAAGAAAAACAGACCTGCAGATGTAAATAGAGTGGGGGATAGGTATGATTATCTTGTCATGTTGTTACACTGGCCAACATTACTAGTGGCAACACAAGGATTTAAGGAAACATTGTAATTGTGTTGGGGACCTGGGGAGACTGCTGTGGAAGGCAGAATGGGACGGGCTGTTTCAGAAAGCTTTAAAGCCCCAAGTCTCATTCCCTGATTTGGCACAGAGTTCCTTCTGACCTTGATTCAAGCACTTGCAGTCCATATGTTACTGATTTGAATATTTTTTTAAATTTTACTCTGAAAGGTCTGATCTGTGACTTCTCTGTGGCTCAATAGTCAAGATGCCAAAGTATTGTGATGCAAATATTTCCCTGTCTTGCAGAGTGAATGTTATCATGAGGTGCTGGAGCCCAGTAAAAGAGAGGAGGGAGAGCTGGTGCCCAGCATGGCTGCATCCAGTAGCAGACACTGCCATGGATGGACTCTGCAGGGTCTGTTTACTCTGTGGAAAGAGGCAGTTCTGTGGTGCAGAGTTCCCCAAATCAGCACAGGATGTGCCCAAGCTTGGGACCCAGAGAGGGAGAGCTGTGGCTGCACATTTCACCAGTGCTGTCTCCAGCCCTAAACTGGCAACAAACAGGTGTAGTTTACCTTTCTGCATTTATATCAGTTTGAGAACTTCAACAGACTGCAGGGCCAGGAGCCAGCCAGATCAAATGCTGCACTAATACATCTGATTTCTAAATAAATAAAAATAAAATTTTCACCACGTCTCTGCATTTCTGGTAAGCCAGGTCCCCCCAAAGACCCTCAGCACTCTCAAGGCACATCCCTGTCCCTCTGACCATCCCCAGGGTTTCACAGCATGAGCACCTGTGCTCCCCCCTCTCCCCTGTAAATATGTATATACATACTTTTACAAATACACAGGCTACAAAGGCAGCAAATGTGATAATGTGATCCAACTGTTCAGTGCTAGGCTAGAAAGAAGTATTTTTCTGCCATTATGTGAAAATTTAGCGTGACTAGAACAGAGTCTGCATTTGATTAGGCAATTTAAGAAATGGAAGAGACTTCATACTGTAGGGCAGTGCTGCAAAACAATTGCTCGGAACATGTTCTAAAATTGGTTTGCCTTCACTAGATTTCCATGTGTTTCTGCACGACATCTCAAATGAAAGTATGAGCAGTCACGTGGCAAGTGACAACATTTTGGCATTAATGGTAAAGAAAAGCAGCAGTTTAAACAATTACTCCAAATCCTGAGAAGACTCTGAGACACAAAAAAAAAAAAAAACAAACTAAAACCAAGAAAACAAAACTGCCTATTTACTGTCAGCCTGGGAAAGTCATTTCATAACACATCCTTTTACTGGCATAGTTAATCTTTAATAATACAAGATAATAGTAATTGTTAACTTTGAGCTCAAGGTTCCTCCAGGTTCTCATGCCTGCATTTTGTACATGTAATTGATGGTGTCCAGGAAAGGGGCAGAGCACATGCTTTGCATATACAAATAGGTAACTGGGTGGCCAGCTACCAGATTTGTCGTGCAGAAAAACCAAGACTAGTTAAGAATGTGTTGTTCCCCAGTCTCTGTAGGCAGTATTCCTGCAGGCACAGCTGGCTGACAGTCCCAGCCCTGGGAATGGCATACAGAGAGTTCCAGCACAGTGTTTAAGATCCCCCATGTGCTTCTTGCCAGTCGAGTCCTCTCCTGTCTCTCCCTTTGCATTTTCCGCAGCCATTTACTCTGTCTGAAGGCAGAGCAGTGACATGCAGCAGCCTTTTCCCCAGCAGCAGCCCAAGCCAGCAATGCTCCAGCAAGGCACAGTGATGAGATGCTGGAGGGGTGTTTGTAGCAGGGGAGAGCAGTGGGTGGAAAGAAGTGATGCTTTCTGGAGTGAGGTTGACAGCAACATTGTCTGAGGCACAGCCTGTTGAACAGCAGTTGTGCCCTTTCCACAGTGCAAATCCCTTTTTTCCCCATCTGCCCTGCCTGTTGGAGCATATTCCTTCCCCCAAACCTCCCTTCCATTTCAAAACATCCCATTCACTTCATGCAGTAGGCAAATCCTGACCTCCTGGGCTCCAGGCAGGACTCAAATGGGCAGCACTTATCTCAGGATCAGGGCTGCAGCCCTGCTCAGGGGAAGGCTGCTTAGGCTGCTTCCTGCAGGGCTGGCAGGAGCAGGCCCGGGGTGCTGCCAGCACCTCCCGTGGATGTGGCGTCAGCTGGACTTGTGCAAGTTGTGCCTGAGACCTTCATTATGTCCTCACCTGCAAGCACTGGCTTATACCTGTCTCAGTTGCCTTATCAGATGATGCCTAATCATGCTGAAATGAGTGGCAGTTTTGCTATGTAAATCATGTTCTGCAGGCTTCTAGGAAGAACACTGATTTCCTTCATTACAGCCCCATCCCACACTTACACCTCCTAGAGGGAGGAAAAGTGATAGGCTTTGGTCTAGGTTTTAGGCTTTCAGGTCAAGGGAGGCAATTTGGGTGTTACTGAACCTACATCCAAGGCTGTATGTACTTTGGGAGGTAATTAGGTCTTTGCCATTATGGTTTAAGGGTTCTCCCTAGTTTTCAGGATAAAAGTATTTGGGTCTAAAACACGTTAATCAAAAGTATCAGACACCTCTAACACAGCTGGGAGCTGGAAATGTTCAGGACTTCACCCTGGTGAGCCACAGCTGCTCTTCCCAGCAGGGTGGCTTTGCTTTCCTTGGGTTGGGGTCAGGGCAGGGTAGGAGCTGGTGCTGGCAGAGCTGCCCATGGCCAGGAGTGAATGGAGGATCAGTACCCAGAGTATGGGACAAATGTCACTCTACTGACAGTGTCTGCACCAGTCTGTGCACTGCCACAAATAAATTTAGTATATCCTGGGGCAGTCCCAGCTGGGCATGAGCAGTTTGAATTAATGAAATGCTAAAATGGTGAATATAGAGCACTGCTTAAGTTAAAGCACCTTGCACTCTGTCACTGATAGCCCAGCCCTGGCAAACTTGCAAGGAAAGCATGTCCTGCAGGAGCTTTGCAAAACTGAACAGGTTTGACCATAGATGTGAGCTGAAATCAAAGGCTGGTTTCAGGTGCAGGACTTTCATGTCACCCTTATAAGGGAAGGTAGTTAATATTCAGTCTCAAAAATTAACTTAAAATAACCATAATTGAGGCAATCACCTACAGTTTGCTCGGCATTTTATTTCCTTTCCTGCTGGAACTATCTGGTGTTCAAGTCAATTTCTGATCACAGGAGAATTTAGCCCTCAAAGTGCTTCTAATCAACCACTAAACACTTGCATCATTAAAAGTCACCCCATCCATTTTGCAAGTTCTGTCAGCTCGTTCTAGAGCAAGAGGGGTGCGCTTGCTGCAACGTTCAAAGCCTGCAAACAACTGAAGTGTAGCTGGCAGTGCCATAAGCCAATTAAGATGAAAGCTGTGATACTCACTGGTAGGGTTTCATCACTTTAATATTAAACTATCTTTTTTTACTTAGGCATAGATCAAGAGGTGTTAATGCAGAATCCTTAAAAGAAGTCAAGTATTATCTTAAAATAACAGACCTGTTATTTGCACTTTCATGCTCAATTAATATCTCAGCTCTAAATATCCTCAATTTTTTCTTCAGAACTGCAGACTTTAAAGTTGTTAGAAAAAGTAAGGATGGCTGCATACTGCAAGTTTACATTTGGGAGTATGTTTGTAGGACAGAAAGAGGTTTTATTACCTATTCATTCGTACTAAATCATGCCTCATGTTCCTGAAAGGGACTGCAAGAATTAAGTTCCTTTCTTTCTTTTTAGCCACAAATATTTTCCTGTGTTTTTTGATAATTAGCTGAAACAATCTGTCATCAAATTCCATAACATGGATTTATCACATCATAGAGAATCTCTTAAGATTTGAATGTACAGTAAACCTCTGTGTCAGACATTGCCTTCAGGAACTTTACTCAAGTCAGCCTTCATTAGAAGAAACACATACTGGAATGACACTAAAAAGAATTATAAGGAAAATCACACTTGCATTGATGCTGGCTGTTGTATCCCTGTTTTGGGAGGACTTACCACACTATAATGCAATTGCATCATTGGAAAAACCTATGTATAGATATGACCTAAAATGGGAATCTAATCCCCTGCCTTTTGTATCATAAATACTATTACAGATTTTTAAGGCAAATGTTGCATTCTATGTGGAATACTTTCTGGCTTGTAAGCAAATGACTCATCATACACATTTCACACAGTAAGACATAGGAAAAAAAAAGACCAAGACTAAAAAAATAGAGATAGGAAAATAATTCTTGGCTCCTCCTCTAGAGTTTGAAGCACCAGACCCTGGGCCATGCTGGTCTTGTATTTTGATGGTACAAAAAAAGCTCCATTTTCATATTTTGATTTCCAAAACACACTTTGGCCTGGTTCCCCCAGTGTGGGGCTCTGCTCTGGAGTTACTTTGTGCCAGTCACAGCAGGGATTAGGTGCTGTTCTGGGTGAATGTCCTGGTGCAGCTGTGGTTGCCAATGTGTACATTTCTACAAGTCTAGGGTTCCCTTGAAGACAGCCTCTACCACCTTCATATATTTCCCTCTGAAGATTGACCTGTCCACAAACCAGAATTGAGCAACACCCTCCCTTTTTGCACTCTGCACTCACTGGGAGCTGTGTTCTCTCTGCAGCTGGCCCAAGAAGTTGAACTTCTCCCACCTGGCAGCAGTTACCATCAGCAAGTAAACTCAGGTGCAAATCCTTAACCCCTACAGCAGAGTCATTGCCAGCAGGCTTTTAACTTCATGAAGCCTAGAATTTGAACCTTACCCTTTTCAGGTAGAGTTTTTTAAGTGCTGTTAGTAGACCATAAGTGATTTGTACATCAAAAGATAATCCCTGAGGCTGCAGTAAACAAGATTTTTAACCTTTCTACGCTAGCCCTTCACAACAGAAAAAAAAGAGAGAGGTGCTAAACACAAGTTTCCATTCAGCCTTTATTTGGGTGCAGGTGGAATCTGTGGCTTGCTCTAGGCTGGCCAGCAGATCTTTGTTGCTTGAGTGTTCTTCTGGTTGAAGAGCTTCAAGGCACTGCTTTGGCCAAGGGCTCAGTGCCCCAAAGCCACTGTCCAAGGTGCCCTGTGTCTCTCAGCAGGGCTGGTTCAGGCTCTGTGGAAGTTGCTGGGTTTTGCACAACATCAGCTTTGCTCTGCAAAAGTCTCAGCTGTAGGCCCTGAGAAACTCGTTGAACATCTGTGAACAAGCAGCAATAAAAGACTTTTTTTGTTTTGACTTAACTTTTATTATTATGCTCAAAATTTCAGAAGGTGCCATCTGAGAGAGACACTAATCAGTGCCCTTGCACTAATTAATGCCCTCAGGGAGCCATTTGCATGCAGGAAGAAACAGGACAGCAGGGATTTCCTGATTTGTCCAAGTCCAGTCAGCTGGGATTGTGGGAAGCCACATCAACATAAATTGTCTAGGCTCAGCATATTACTAATCAATTCTGCCTGTCCCCCCTCAACATTGTGGCCAACTTGTACTTGCAAGCACAGAGGGGATCCTTGGTCTCACCTAACAACCTGAGTCTGGTGGAGGAGAAGGGTGATGTAGTCATTTACTCAGCTTTTTTTTTATTGCAACCCTTTCCTCCATTCCTTGCCAAACTCTCCAAAAGTGAGCTAACTTTTAGGCTGTATCTTTTGTTCTGACCTGTCTTGAACTTGAGCCTGGATTTGCTGTGCTGCACTCCAGTCTGTGCTTAGCATTTTGAGAAGCGTTTATCGTGTTAAGGAGATTTTTAAGAATTTTTTTTTTTCAGTAAGTAGAAGATATTGCATCAGTCTGGTTTGAAGCCATTTTATATGTTGCTTCTCCCCAGCTGGCTGAATGCCCTTTCCCTTCCCCCTTCTCTTTTACGTGGCAATGCACGGAGAGATGATTGATGGAGCGTCACCAGCACGTTGTCAAAGGCTGGAATAGATTAATGGGCAAGAAACACCAGCCTGTTCCCCTTCATCTGTGATTGTTTGAAGGCAGGATCATATTTTAACAGAAATTATATCCTGCTTCTCTGGATTCCCCCAATCAGGAATTGAAGGATGGGATTTCTATCTGAGATTGAAAGGTGGCAGCCACAAAGAGCCAGTTTATTACTTGGGACAACTGCCTGCCTGCCATCTGACCAACAGCATCTCCCTGAGGCTGCTTGCCTCTGTAACAAGGCAGATTTTTGCCACCAGTTAACATTTTACACCTCTGGTTGCTCTCCTTGCAGACACAACTCATTATGGCAGGGGTGGCCAGAGGAGCTCTCATCTGTCAGCAGCTTTGCACCTGAGGGACACTGGGCAGTGCTGCAGGGAAGGAGCACATCTGACCCCAAGCAGCTCAGAACCTTTGAAAAGGCTTTTTTGGTGGTTGGCCTTGGTCACAAATTCAGCCTTGATCTGTGCCCCAGTTCCCCAGCTGCAAAACAAGGATAGCAATATGGTAATTTCCAAACATTGCACTTGCCATGGATTGTTTTCTAGCAGAAATGCTAGGAATGCAATTTATAAGTGAAATTAATCAAAGACTGGGCTGAATCCTGGCAGGAGAAAATAATCAAACCCAGAGTATGAATGTTTTCTGCATTTTCTTGAAGGTAGACATTGCCAGCATTTCGTAATCAGCTATTCCAGGCCTAACAGATATTTCAGCATTGTTATTTGCAGTCCCCAGTAGTGGCCTCCACTAAAAGGTTTGAATGTGGCAGGAATTACGTCTTTCACACCAGTCTATCTGTGTCTACCAGGAGGCTACACCTGGCTGTCATAAACCCCTGCTCCAAGGGCTAGATGGAGCCCATTTTTCTGATTATCCAGGAAACAGCTGTTCTTCCCAGTTTATTCTCTCTTCAATGATTCTGATCTCAAGCCTGTGTCCAACCAGATAAAAGCTGCATTTAAGAGCCTCTTGAAGCAGGTGCATTTTCTTTTCATATGCAGCTGTAAAGCAGAGCTACTGTTAATATTCCTTTAATATTTTTACAAGCAAAATAATAAAGAAATCTGTACTTGTTGCCTGGCTGGTAGGAAGTGATTACCTGTGGTTTGCTGAGCCAGTGGAGCTCTCTGTGTGCTTCTCTGTCTTGTGACCAAGGTCTGTGCATCACATTGGTATTTTCTGTGATAGAGATTTGTGATAGATGATGGTTAATCAGAAAAGATTGCTGAACATAACTATTCCTGACCTGTATGTTCTCAGGGCTCATCTCTAGAGTATCCTGAGATGTTGGAGGGTTTTTTGGGAAAGACATAAATGTGAGTTTGTTTCTACTCTGGATGCAGCCTCTGGGGGAAACACATCCTCTGAATTTACATTTACAAAACTTCACATTCTTTTAGGGAGTTTGATACCCTGTCTGAAATTTGAATCTGTTTGGCAGAACTGATACTTTGTTTACCTGGCATTTCAGTTGTTTCCTGTTTGCTTTTCTGACAGTTTGCTGCATGTTGGCCATGATAATCATGACCTAAAAACAAGTTGCCCTTTGACAATTGTGACCTAAAAACAAAAACAAATTGCCTTTTTTTTTTTCTGCAGCCATTTCCTGGAGTCCAGAAATCATTATCTGCCTCTGTAAGGCAGGTTACACGGAAATTTTGTAATTGTTGCCCCAGTCAGTTCTTCCCAGATGGAACACTGGAAGGAAAAAAAGACTTCCTATTACATGCCCCAGCTTGGTACAGGTGGAACTTGGACAGTTTGCAAGTTGTGTGCAATTTGAAGCCGGGCCAGGGTCTCTTTGAGTCATGCTGTGGGGCCACAAACAGCCTCATCTTCTATGCTGACTGCAGCCTGCATGTCTGGGAGAGCTTCTTGCTCTTTGGCAATTTGTATTCATTTGTTCTCCAAGAAAACAAGGCTTCAGGGAGGACTTTTACTAAGCACCTTATAGATGTTACTGTGCACCAACTCAACACGTAGTTTAGGAAAAGGAGTGGGCTGGATATTTGGAGCCTGCTTTTCCTTACAAAAAGCCAAAAAAAAAAAAGAGATTGTGTAAGCATTAATGATTTGTTATTGTGTCTGGGAGCCACAGTGCTGCAGGACTTTGTTCTAATGGTGCTTTCACAAGAAAGAACTAATTTGACTAACTTTATTAATTCCAGTTTGTTTTAAGTTTGCTCATTAGTAATTTAACGCAAGATGCTTCAGCTGAAGAGGCCATGTCAGGACAAGGAAGAGCAGAGGGAAAGTGCCAGGAATCATTAGTGTTTATTAACCACTGCACTCATCAATCTTGACTAAGAGCACAGCCCATTCGTTCTGGACTGGTGGACTGAGATACAGAAATATCATTAACAGTGGAAAATGCTTCTTTGCAGGTCAGGCTGTAATGGGCAGGCATCCAGACAACACCCCCATCCCCAAATGTTCCCAGCCTTTCAGCTGGTCAACTGACAGTTCAACAGCCTCTGCAAGGAGGAAGCCCTGCCCCTAGCCAGCCATAGTATCAATTAACAAATACAGCATTTTCATCCCCCATAAGCATTACTGAAAGGCTAAGCGTTGTTATGAAGGGGTTTTTTAATTGTTTTTCAAATTATTAAATGATTAATACTTTTGTGATTTGCTGGATCAGGTCTGGCACTTTGTGTTGGCAACATGTTTTTCTCACTAAAAATCTTGAAACATGAAAATTTTTTCTGTTTAGACAAAGAGTTTAATAACCAATTTCAGCAACTGCAAGGCACTGAGCTGATGACTCAGAGCTCTGACCTGTGAGCTGGGGCTGAATGAATGCCTCCAAAAGGTTGGAGGAGGGAATAATACTGCATTTGCCAGGTTTCTAATGAGAAATATGACCCCTGCCCAGTCCACTTGCAGTCATTAAGGATCACATTTCACTTTGAGATGTGTTTTCTTGCATCCTACCCAAATTGCAACTTGAGTAGTTACATTCTGCTCACTAAAATATCCCTGTGGTTTAATTGAAGAAGTTATATTTCCCTTCCCCTCTTAAAAGCTTTGTTGTATAATGCTGTGGTGTCGTGATCTGTGCTGTCTGATCTACAGAGCACACACACAGCCCCCAGGTGAAAGCTTCTGGAGCCTTCACCAGGGGGAAATACAATGAGAGGGAAGGTGGAATCTTGAGGAGGTGCTTCAGCATTGCATCCCCATTTGAGCCTCTTGCCACCCTTGTGAAGTGTGTGACAACACTGTCACGCAGCATTTAGCATTTACTTTGCACATGTGTAAATCACTGCACAAGGCAAAGCATCAGGTGCCTGCTCCTGGGCATCAGGTCTGTGACAATGACACGTGGGACTGAGTGCCATGATGGCACAGCCTGGGAACCAGCAGTGACATTAAAACACAGCAGGGATGTTCAGACACACTGTGTGTGTCATGATGTTTTGTGGATGAGATTTAGGTACTTTATGGGAAAAGGGTTTGTGTTGGATGACATTTAGTGATTGAGGGGATGGAAAAAGATTGCAGTTTAATTAAAATTCTAATCCCAAGTTTGACAATTTTTCTTGCCAGGTCAGCAGCCTGTATGTACTATTTCTGATTCTGTGAATTAAACGGGCTGACAGTCATCAGCTTGCTCAGAAATGCCCATAAATCCAGCCAGAAATCAGCAGCCATCAGTGTGTTTCGGAGCAGGGCCGTGGCACAGTTTCCGTGGCTGTCCCGTGGCTCGGACCCAAGCCCTGGGGGGTGTGGGGTGTCCCTGTGTGCAGCTGACGCCGTGCTGTCCCGCAGGTGGCTGAGCAGAGCTGTCCCCTGTCCCCAGCCATGAGGCTCCCCGCGCTCTGTGCCCTGCTGGCGCTGCTCAGCCTGTGCCGCTGCCGCGCCCTCAGCTTCCCCGAGGACCAGGACCCCATCAGCGTGGTGGACTACCACTGTGAGTAACCTGCCACTGATAAACACCAGGGAAAAAGTCCTAATCTTCATTTTCTTTTCCTTCCCCACCCCCCCTCCCTGCCCAGGAAATTTAATAATAAAAAAAAAAAAAAAAAATCTGATTTCTTTCAAATTGAAATGTGTTTACTGGCTTTGTATCTTTAATAGAACACTTAATCATTTTCTTAAAAAAGCAATCAGAAATACAGCAATAACTTCAGGAAAAAGAACATTTGCTGACATTAGCCATCTTTTCCTCATTTATATTCAAGACATTACTCAAGGAATTTAGTTTAAACCCTTCTACACCTAGTATATACAGCTAATCAATGCCATATATTGATTCTTTAGCTCTATAATCCTGAGTGATGGTGTAGCCCATTTTTACTTGCAGATTCAAGGCAATATCCAGTATTTAGAGGACGCCCTTCAGGCAATGAATCTCAGCACAGACTGGACTTCCAACTAATGTTGAAAATTCGAGACACACTTTATATTACTGGCAGGTAATTTTCCTTCACTCAGTTCATTAGATTAAAATTCTTTTCTCTTCTGATTTTGCGTTTATGTGTAAAATTCATTTAGAAAAATGTGCGGAATATGATAAAAATTAGAATTGGGGCAGAATTTCCCAGAGAAATATACCATATCTATGGCCAGTGCATGAAAATTGGATTTGAAGGCTGCAGTTACTGTAGTTAAGCTTAAACCAATGATCAAATGCTCTTTTCCCTCTTTTATATTACTGCCCTGCCTGATAAAAACCTCTCCTGATCATTTTAAACTTGGACTGACACATCAGGGCTGTAGGAAGTGAGGATAACACACTTGAATATTTACAGCCCAGGTTAGACCTCAGCAGAAGAGGCAGACAGGGGTGTGCAGCTGGAACTGCAGGGGATGTCTCAGGATCACACCAGTAAAAATCAAAGCTACCCCATGTCACCCATGAACAGCCTTCTTCCATTTGCATTCAACACCGAAAATCCATAAGCATTTCATAGGAGTTGCTGGTCTAAGATAACATGCTGAAAATAGATTTATCATACCAAATAAAGAGGCACAGAATTAATGAATTTACTGCTGTCTTTTTACCCTGCCAACAGGGACCAGGTTTACACTGTAAACTTAAATGAAGTTCCGAAATCAGAAGTTATCCCAAGCAAGGTGAGCAGATGCCTGGTGGAAAGGGAGAGGTGTTCTCTTTGGTTTTAATGGGGTTATTTTAAGAATTGGCTGAGACAAGGAATTCACATGTTCCTTTCTGGTGTGCTTTAACAGAAATTAACATGGAGATCAAAGCAACAGGACAGAGAGAACTGTGCTATGAAAGGCAAACACAAAGTAAGTTTAGGACATGATAGAAAAACAACACTAATATTTATTATATACATGGAGTTTGTGATTAATATATCTTGCTCTCTTTTCAGGACGAATGCCATAACTTCATTAAAGTCTTTGTTCCAAGAAATGATGAGATGGTGTTTGTCTGTGGAACAAATGCATTTAACCCTATGTGCAGATACTATCGGGTAAGAGAACTGTCATTAGTCTGTTACTGCTTTTGCTTGCACTGGTTATGCCATAGCAAATACATCCAGTGTGCCTGGAGAGTGCTTCAAGGTGAAATAAAAACAGACAGAAGCCAATGTGCTGAATTAAGTTTTGTGGAAAGACAATGTTTTGCTTTTGTGCCAGTGCACAAAATAGAAATGACACTATCACCCATTTATTTTTCTTCTCTAGTTGAATACATTAGAGTATGATGGGGAGGAAATTAGTGGTTTGGCAAGATGCCCATTTGATGCCAGACAAACCAATGTCGCCCTCTTTGCTGGTAAGAACTTTTACTTGTAATGAGTCTAAATGATTAATGACACCAAAGGAGACAGAGAGCTTTTAAAGCAAGCACAGGAAAGCTAAAGGTGTCATGGTGCCCCTGCTCTTAAATTTTTTAAAGGGGCTCCAAAGGATTAGAAGCTAACCTGTTAATAAATAGGTTACAGCAGTCTGGGGAAGTGTGACAGTAAAGAAATGGGGAAAAATACAGGCTAGTCAGGATTCTCTAGATTATTAAAGGCCTCTTAATACCATGTCTTCAACTTCCATTTTAGATGGAAAATTGTATTCAGCAACAGTAGCAGATTTCCTGGCGAGTGATGCTGTTATTTATCGCAGCATGGGGGATGGATCTGCCTTAAGAACAATAAAGTATGACTCCAAATGGATAAAAGGTAATTTGGGGTGTATTTTCCCATACACATGGCAAATGTCATTTCAGTGGCACAGAAGGTCAGGTTATTCACAGCCAGCCTGGTTTACACATATGTTACAATGTCAGCATGTATGAGGCTTTCAGAATATTAAAAATCTGCATAATGCAAAAAAAATGACAAAATTTTTGTTTAATGCTTCAATAAATAAATTTGCAGTAGCAAAATACCTTAGCTGAAATACAATTTCTGTGGGGCCATTTAGCCAATGCTAAAGACTTCATGTAAACTCCAGTGCACCTGTATTTGGGCATCCTAAAGTATCTGGAAGACTGGAGCTCTCATTGCTTGGTGGGGACCAGGAGAGGAGCCACCAAGTCTCACAGTGTCACTGTCTTGTGTCCATTGAGCAGTTCTTTGAAGTAACTGCTCCTTGCTCTTTTTCTTACAGAGCCACACTTCCTCCATGCCATAGAATATGGGAACTATGTTTATTTCTTCTTCCGAGAAATTGCTGTAGAGCACAACACTTTAGGCAAGGTCAGTATCACCACCCTGAGCATTGAGTCACAGCAGAGAGAGCTCATCCTAAAACAGCATCAGGAACTAGCACAGTTCATAATGTGAAGGAGGAACTAGGACAAGCTTGCACAGTTTTACCATGGTTATAATTTACAGGGAGGGGAGAAGAAGAGAACTGGAGCAGTGCATTCTTAACCAAAAAGCTGTTTCTGTCCTCTGGGTCTCACTGTTAGTGAGCTCCCTACAGGTGTCTTTCAATGTTGCCTTAGTGCTGCTGTTGCCTTAACTCTTGTGCCAAGTACTGGAAAAGCTGAGGGTGTTTTCATGCTTATTAAAGAAACAAAAGAAAACAACACAAAAGGAGGGTTTCAAAGAAGTTTCTCCAATGTCCCTGGATATTGAATAATTCAGTCATGCCAGTACAGAGTATAATACTCATGCCTCACCATGGAAGGATATTCTACAATAAATTATTAAATCCCTTACACATGGTTAATTGAAGTCTTTAAATCTCATTAACAATATGATTTTGAAGGCAAAAAGGGTGGGAGCAAACTGTGGACATGCATTTGCTCGGTGATACATTAAGATGCCTGTGTACTATGAGCTGAACACCATTTACTTTCATCTTTGTGCAGATAAATGGCAGCTTCCTATTAACAACATTATCTTGGTGTTTTATTAAGAGTTCAAAAACAAGCACTGTTTCCCTTGCATCTCTCAAGCCTCTCCCTTTTTCCTTTTTGCCTTTCACAGGCTGTGTATTCCCGTGTGGCACGCATCTGCAAAAATGACATGGGGGGCTCCCAAAGGGTCCTGGAGAAGCACTGGACATCCTTTCTGAAAGCTCGGCTCAACTGCTCAGTTCCTGGGGATTCATTCTTCTACTTTGATGTTCTGCAGTCTATCACAGACATAATAGAAATCAATGGAGTGCCCACTGTTGTGGGTGTATTCACCACACAGCTCAACAGGTAAGAGATGAGCAGCCTTTCATCAAAGGCAGATCTTTGGTTCTCTATTACACTGAGATTGGTGCCATTGTAATCTGAGTTCTTGAAACTAGTTTTCAAATTTTACAGCATCCCTGGTTCAGCAGTGTGTGCTTTCAGCATGGATGACATTGAGAAAGTCTTCAAAGGGAGATTTAAAGAACAAAAGACTCCCGACTCTGTTTGGACAGCTGTTCCTGAAGACAAAGTCCCAAAGCCAAGGTAAAAGGTTCTTACTCATGATGTCATAGCATTGTCCCTGTAAAGAGCTACCTTAAATCAGGTGCATTCCTGAGTGCCTTGTTGGGTAAAACACAAAGCAGAGCTTGATACTTCAGCCATAAGGATGCTCATTAACCAGCTGCCTTCTCTCATTAACTAAAATATCAAGAGGAAAAAATATTGTTCTCATTTCAGGCCTGGCTGCTGTGCAAAACACGGCCTAGCAGAGGCTTACAAAACCTCCATTGACTTCCCAGACGAAACGCTCTCCTTCATCAAATCTCATCCTTTGATGGACTCAGCTGTTCCCTCAGTCACTGAGGAGCCCTGGTTTACCAAAACACGTGTCAGGTATGACAGTTCAAAAGTAACACCTGTGAAATGGAAAACAGGAGAACTTGCTGTTAATGATGTGCCTTCTGGCCTTGCTAGATACAGATTGACAGCAATTGCTGTAGACCATGCTGCTGGACCCTACCAGAACTACACAGTCATATTTGTTGGCTCTGAAGCAGGAGTAGTACTTAAAATCTTGGCAAAGACCAGGCCTTTTTCTTTGAATGACAGCATATTACTGGAAGAGATTGAAGCATATAATCATGCAAAGTAAGTATTACCAGAACATCTAAGCTCTTCATCTATACCTAGCTAAAAAAGACTGTGGTAAACTAGCTCATTATCACCAACATCACCGCTTGTTTTTAATTTCATCGCGTTCCTCATGTTGAATAACCTGAAAGTATTTGGTCACTTGCCATTTTGCATGGGTCGCTTGAACACCCTAATTCCACTCCAGTGACGTCAGTGACATGGTCTAATTCTCCTGCAAATACTTCTGAAACGTCAGAAGTATTTGGTGATGTTAAAAAGAAATGATCTGTGCTTATCTTGAGGGTCGCTCAAGAGTGGCTGATAGTGTATAACCTATATCTGATCATTTTAAACTTGTTTATTTTTTGGCACAAAGAATTTGGGAGTGGAAGCATTCCAATTAGACTCTACAGCCATCCAATGCAGGATTCCTCTTCTGCTCTCTCATGATATTTATGCTGACTGAGAGAACAAATAAAATGGATTTGGATTTTTTTTCCTACAACATAGTTAACTTCTCACCCAACTGTTAGCAGGAGCCAGAAGCCAGCATTTGATAACTCAGAGATTTGTTTAGCAACATCTCAGCAAAGAGTAGTGGGTTACATTTATGCATGTGAAAAGTTTCTGTTCAGTAGCTACGCAGACAATAAATAAAATGTTTACTGCACAAAGTACTGCAGTCACTAAAGCAGTGGCCTGCCCTTGTTTTTGCTGACCAGGTGTAATGCAGAAAGCGAGGAGGACAGAAGAGTCATTTCCCTGCAGCTGGACAGAGACCACCATGCTCTGTTCGTGGCGTTCTCCAGCTGCGTCGTTAGAATTCCCCTGAGTCGCTGCGAGCGTCACGGCTCATGTAAAAAGTATGGCTCCTTCCTGAACCCCCCTAAAGCAAGGGCACCAACATTTCTTAGGAAGGAAGTAAAAAATGCATGATTTTTCTGGGGTTTTTCTCTTGCAAGGGCATGTATTGCTTCACGGGACCCGTACTGTGGCTGGTTAGACCATGAGGCGTGTGGAAGAGTGACACCAGGCATGCTGTAAGTACTGCTCAAGTTAGGCCAGCATCTCTAAATATGCTTTACAGACCCCACGAGCTCATGCCCTGTGCCTCTTCCCTTGTACACAGTTACTAAATCTCTGGTTTTATAAAGATTTTTTTTTTCAGTGCACTGTATATGTAAGAGAACAGAATGCTAAGTCTGTCCTAATTCTGGAACCTCTGGGTGAAGACTTGCTTTCAGTGGGAGTTTTACATGTGTAGGAGGACAGGCAGACCTGTAGGAAGAGCAGTTGTAAGCAGCAATTGCAGCATGCAAACCTGAGCAGCTCCAAGAGGACAGACACAGTGTCCCCCTCCCAGGCATGCTCATGCTCAGGGCACTGGCAATTGCAGATATGAAAGCACAGGATTCACAGTGGAAGAGCAAGGTTGTGCCTCTGCACTGGAGCTGGGGTGCTATATATGCATACCAAAGGCATTTTGCACAAATCAAGTCTGTAATATATGGTGCACTAGCAGCTGTATCTTAAAAAGAGGTCTTTGTAGCAGGCCAGTGCAAACTTTAACTGGTATAATTGGATGGTTGTGTCTAAACCCAAGAGCATGCCCAATGGAGAAGACATGATGTAGTTGCTAAAAAAAAGGGATTTTTTTTCTTCTATTTCCTGGCATAAGCACACAGAGATAGTTTTAAAGCCAGGCTATCCTGTACATTTTGTACAATCCTTTGGGCCATACACTGTCTGTTGTGTATGTTTCCATCTGCTGCTTCCAGAAAAAAAAAATACAAACTCCATTTATATCCTTACTAATACTGTTAATTGCAGGTTCTCTTTGTTTGTTTCATACAACCACAGCACTGGAGGATACCTACAAGATGTTGAATATGGCAACACAGCACAGCTTGGGGACTGCCATGGTAAGGCACAGTCACTGCTGCTCCTTTGGAATGTCTCACCATAGTCTGTGGCCACACCTCACTGTGGATGTTAAATTTCTGATGAGCTTTTCAGTAACATGATGAACACATCACCTGGTGTTACTGTGAATGTTCACAAAGCTGAGCTTTTTAGTCCTGGGTGGCAGAGTTTTTCTCTTTCCTTCACCAGTTTACAGCTATTTGGGGTCTACAGCAAAGTATTGCAGAATTTATTTTTTTGTAACCAGTGATATTTTAGTTTTTATTTTCCATTACTCAGGTTTGAGATCTTTTGCTTTCTTTTTGTTACTTTTTACTGATTACTTGTTCCTTTAATTCTTTTAGAAATTTTGCCTACTACAGCTACACCAGATTACAAAATATTTGGCGACCCAACATCTGGTTAGTTTTTTTTAATTTTTTTGAATTAATGACCTTTACTTTCCTTCAGTTCAGCATTTTCAGCCCTTTTTTCCTTCCTTTTGCACAGTTGGCAATCCTCCATTTTTGTGCTTTTACTCATGTTCCCACTGATGGTAAAGATAGTCAGACTCTTCTCACTCAGCACTTCACCCTGTGTAGCCGCATGTTAACAGCTCATTATTTATTGAGACATCTTTTATTAAAGAGCCTGATTAACATAGATGACATCTTCACTGCACGAAGTCCACTAAGCTTTACTCTTGGTCCCAGCCATGTGTTTGTGAATGCCCCTCTTGGTCATCTCTAGTAGATGAATGGCAGAACTTCATCATCTTCCTCCTTACCTCTCCTTTTCTCTTTTCCTTCTTTCCCAGCAAGCTCTTTGCACAAATACACATTTTCTAAAATGTGTATTTCTTTATTTTTTAAATGCTTTAAGTAGTTGATGCTAATGGAAAAAAAATTTAACATCACGAACTGTTTAGCTGAATGAGAAATTGTGTAGACAAAAGTGGCTTAGAAAAAATGTTGTGCATTGTTGTCAGATGGACTTTTGCATCCTTTTCTCCTCCAGTGATTTTTCTAATAATGTGTTCACCACCAGCCCCTGGTGTTCAGGGACACCCAGTGCTCCTCTGTTGAACTCAAGAGCAGAACATGTGTTGACTTCAACAGGAGCAAGACTCAGCCCTTATTTTCCAGTCTTTGCTTTTGGAACTTGGGTCTTTGCTTTCAAACCAAGGGCACATTTCTGACTGACAAATAGGACAATAATCTATTTGTATGTTAAATTTGTAAGAGTGCAACAAGAACATTATTTGTGCTTTGGTTTCTGACATTTTCACTTCTGTAACTTGACAAGAAGTAACGTTTGAGACAAATATTTTCTGGATCTATTTACCCACAATGCACGTTAGAGACTCACTTAAGGAAAAACAAAACAAAACTGTCACACAGAAATGCTGCCTGGCTTTATGAGTGTTTATCAACTGAATTTTCAAAGTGATATTTTATGACACAGATACAATTGAACCTTATTTTCCAGTCCTGAATGAGTGTGCTTTTGAAGCACATTTCTCAGGTCTGCTCTTGAGCCGCAGACCTTCCCGCCTAAACCTACTGGGACAGTGAACACAAAATACTCAAGGGTGCAAATGAGACAGAACTGTAAACCCAATCTGATGAGTTTCCTCCTCTGCATTTTCATGTAGGCTGTGGTGGGTCTGTTCAGCAAATATATTGCAGAGGAGCCAGAATCTCTGCAGCATTGTTCCTTAGAAACCATTACAAAATAGGGGTTAAAAACATTCCTTTTATCCCCACCTGCAGAAATGGCTCATTCAGCAGTTCCTGGTATACCATAATAGCAGTAATGGAGCTGATCTGGTTTCTCAGGCATAACCTGTCATGACTGTGTATTGTTCCAAGTAACTTCTTTTTTTTTTTTTTGAAGATGTTTAAAAGGCAGCCAAGTATGTTGTCTCCAGTGAAGAATATAGCAATTAAGTAGACTAAGTTGTGCTTTTCATCCCCACAGTTGCTTACTTTAACTTTTGCACTGCTTTCACGGTTGACTTCTCTGGCTTTTTGGCTAGCAGCTGTTGAAGTGTAAATGTACTATTTTCATACTTCCAGTTTTGAAGTAATTGATTTTAATCAGCCATCTGTACTTCTGCAGAGTGTAGGGGGGGGTCACAATTTTCTCTGACGTGTAACTCCCATAAAATACTGTGTCCAGCTATAGCTCAGATGTGCCATGAAACACATTAATAAAAAATTTGTTTGCCACCACAGACATGGAGTTCTCCTCAGCTTCCATTACCACAATGGCAAGTATCCCAGTTATATCACCTAAAGTGATTGGTTCCTGGAAACCTAAAGTGACTGGCTCTCGGAAATTTGTAGTTCAAGATGACCCAAACACTTCTGATTATTCTGATCCATTATCAGGTGTCCCAAAGGGTAAGGCCTTACCAGGGAATACATTGCAGCTGAATGGAAACCTGATAGTCTCAGCATTGTCTAAGGCTTAAGTTAAATGTAACAGCCATGATTGTTGGGCTCTATTTTACACCCATTTCCTGTGAATATGCAAACAGTGCAATCATGTTTTTCATACCTACTTATCCCATGGACAAAGTGCTGCTTAGAGCTTAGAATGGGAAACAGAGAAGCTCAGTCTTTTAATCCTGTGGTGGTCCAAAACTCCCATTGAAATCAATGGCAGTTATGGATACATTAAAAAAATTATCTTCAAGACCTATCTGCACCTCTCTTTATTGTTTTCAATCCAGTCTAGTTTGGCTTAGACTGTTAGTCCTCATGAATGGTTGCTTATGTTTTGGGGTTTTTTTATTTGGGTTGGGGGTGGTCACAAAACAGAACACAAAGCAGAGGTCCATGAGAGACCCATGAGTTCAATGGGGCATATCCCAACCTCTGCTTGCCTGGAACACGTTCTTGAAGAACAGGGGTCAGAGTGAGAAAGTGCTGAATTTTTATCCTCTGGATATGAGCATCAGTTTAGAGATGATCTCAGTACATACTGAGACATGCAGAAGTTTTAAGCTGAGCACAAGAAGAAACCCATTCTGCCTGTCATTCATCTTTCTCTAGCCATTCTTTCAGCTAAGTGAACCTTTGATTAGGCTCTTATGGCAATTGAGACTTGCATTCAATAGGACTATTGCAGTCAACCACAGAATCGAGGAGCTTCCAATCCCATAACTAAAATTTAACACAAGTCTCTCTCAGTGCATAGCACAGCAAGGTGACAGACATGTTTGCACAATTCTGTATTTACTGAAAAATCTCACCAGCCAAAAACCATTTCTGTTTTATTACCATTCACCAAAACATATCAGGTTTCCTATCAGCCATTATGGCCGTGCATTTGTCATTTTAATTTGTTGCAGTTATTTTCTGTTTTGCTTTAAGTTTTTATTATCATCTGCTCTTGGTTCTGAATCACATTTTGTGTCATACCTATTAGTGCACTTTACTCATGTTTTCCTTCTGCTTCTGCACAGTGCCATTAAAACCTGTAACCCTGAACATTAACAATATTCAAAGGCCTTGCCTCTAACAAAAAATGGCTCTGTTCCTTCCCTCTTGCTCTTTCATTTTAACATCTCCTGGGATAGCAACAGAATTACTTTCATTAAAAACTAACATTGTCTAAGCTGCAAGATGTCTGTGGTTGCTTTAAAAAATCTAAAAACAATCAAAGGGAGCTTGTTAATACCCAAATAAAAAATTAATCAAATATTCAGTTTCTTGGTCTAAGCTAAAAGTTTCTAAATTTTAACATTCTCTAATAACTTAACCTAAGTTGTTTTTATAATGTTATACAAATATTTATCGTTGTTATTGGTAAAAAAAATAAAAATGAGTGCTCTAACAGAATCACATTATCTTCAAACTTGAACATGTATAAGGAGTGCAGGTGTGCCCTTCCAGGACTAGCAGCCTGGGAGTGGAGTAGCTCACAAGTTTTCTACTGTATTACATTACCATGGCTGTAACAATGCAGTATATATGTTATACATTTTTACACGACATTTGCATAATCCTGTCTCTCCTTTGATACTGATTTATGAGTTGGGCAGGAAAGTGAGAGAGAAATCCATCCATGAGTTATTAATTGCTGTCTGGCCCAGCAGAACCTTCTAACCTCAATTTTCCAGCAGAAATCATTAATGTTAATAACATAAGGCCCCTATTTGTGAGCCTTAAAGGAAATTTGGGGACAGGCTAAACAAAACTTAATATAAGGAGAGAAGCTGAAACAAGCATTCCTCATTATCAGAGAAAATGGGCAGTCTTCATTTAGCCTTGTCAGTGCACACACACACACACAGTCATTTTATATTTTTTATAAAATTATTTGCATTCACCAGTGGAGTAAATTGCAAGATCCTACCGAGTTACACCAACACCACAGTCAGAGCACTTAAAAACACTTGATAGACACTTCCATGAGGAAGGATGCCTTCTTCTGAGATGTGTCAGTATGAAATACCTGTAGATTTATGATATCCTGCCTGTCTTTTGCAGGTGTGAGGTGGGAAGTGCAATCAGGAGAGTCCAACCAAATGGTTCATATGAATGTCCTAATCACTTGTGTCTTTGCCGCTTTTGTCCTGGGAGCCTTTATCGCGGGAGTGGCCGTTTACTGTTACCGGGATGTATTCGTGCGGAAATCCAGGAAAATCCACAAAGATGCAGAATCGGCTCAGTCCTGCACTGACTCCAGCGGGAGCTTTGCCAAACTCAATGGGCTGTTTGACAGTCCTGTCAAGGAGTATCAGCAGAACATTGATTCGCCCAAACTGTACACAAACCTGCTGACCAGCAGAAAGGAGTTGCCTCCCAACGGGGACACCAAGTCCATGATGATGGACCACAGGGGTCAGCCTCCAGAATTAGCTGCACTTCCAACTCCTGAATCGACACCAGTTCTTCAACAGAAGACCCTGCAGGCTATGAAAAGTCAGTCGGACAAAGCGCACGGTAACCTCAACGCATCACGAAAGGAAACTCCACTAAAAAGCCCTCAATTTTTTCCTTCTAGTCCTCCACCCCACTCTCCTCTAAGTCATGGACATATTCCCAGTGCTATTGTTCTTCCCAATGCTACCCATGACTACAACACATCTTTCTCAAATTCTAATGCGCACAAGGCAGACAAAAAGATGCAACACATGGATCATCCACTTACAAAATCATCCAGCAAAAGAGACCACAGGAGATCTGTCGATTCCAGGAACACCCTGAATGATTTTCTGAAACACTTAAATGAAACTACTAATAATCCCAAAGCAATTATGGGAGATATCCAAGTGGCCCACCAGACTTTAATGCTGGATCCAATGGGCAATATGTCTGAGATCCCACCTAAGGTTCCCAACAGGGAGGCGTCTTTATACTCTCCTCCATCGACCCTGCCGAGAAACAGTCCCACAAAACGAGTGGACGTTCCCACCACTCCTGCAGTACCAATGACCTCTTTGGAAAGGCAGAGGGGTTATCATAAAAATTCTTCACAGAGGCACTCAATATCTGCCCTTCCTAAAAACTTGAACTCACCAAATGGTGTTTTGTTATCCAGACAGCCAAGTATTAATCGTGGGGGGTACATGGCTCCCACGGCAGGCACAAAGATGGACTACATGCAAGGGACGCCTGTCAGCGTTCACCTCCAGCCTTCCTTGTCCAGGCAAAGCAGCTACACGAGCAATGGCACCCTGCCTCGTACAGGAGTAAAGAGGACACCCTCCCTAAAACCCGACGTGCCACCAAAACCCTCATTCGTCCCTCAGACGACGTCAGTCAGACCACTGAACAAATACAGCTACTAGAACATGTCTGTGCTAAAATGAGTGTGACATTGACCTGTACAGGTTGTGAAATGATGTTGTGGTAGACACATAAGGCAGAGACTTGCTTGTTATTAAGGAGAACAAAGTGGCCAAAGAAACTGTCTTTACTTGAGCAACATCTGTGTCTTGCCACAAGTAGCTGTAGCAAGACTTCTGTGTACTTGCTACAAGCAAACACAAAAAAGAAAAAAAAACAAAACAAAGGAAAGTGCTGGTCATTACATTTCTTTTGTTTGGAGCTAAGGAGACATGTAGCACAAGGGGGTGGGGGCTACGTTACTGTTCTAAATAGCTAAACAACAGTTGTTGGGAGAAAACCAGTAAGCAAATACTTGAAAAATGGGTTCCATTTTAGACTGCCATTAAGTGTGGTCATTCCCATTAAATGTGAACATTTTACTATGTATGCATTCACCTTGCCTCTTGCACAAATGTCAGAAAATGGTAATGTCTCAATGAATAGCTGGGTTAATAATCAATTTGCTGGAATTAAGTCTCTGGCCCAACTGTAGCATTATTTTTTTCTCTCCATGTGTGGCATTTTGTTTTTGCCACAGATAAAGCTGTGCGTGTGCGTGGATGTGTGTGTGTACTGTACACACTAGGATGTACTTAGATTCCCATTGCATCTTTTATGCTATGGAATTGTTTACATTGAGCATGACTGAACAAACAGATGACTCTGCCTTCTGCAGCCGCTGGGTTCAGCTGGGAGCCAGCTCCGGATGAGCTGCGCGTCTCTGACAGCCTCCAAGGGAATGCCTGGATCTCACTCACCCAGTCACAGAGTGCAGGCCTGGTTAACTCTTCAGCACTCTGCTATGCTGCTACTATTCAGAGCTGTGCATTTCAAATCGAGTGTTTTGGGCTGGAACGGGGGGGTTTTGCTGTGTTCCCACAGTGCCTCCATCCAACGCCTGGCCACTGTGAACCTGAGCCCCTGTACTGGCTGAGGGCAGCTGATGGTCAGTTCACTTGGCAAACGCCTGTGTAACTGGAGAAGGTCACGTTTCTGTTGCATTTAATAACGCCCTACACACTGATAGACTCTTGTCAATAAAAAAGGAGAAACATTAATTGGCCTGGCAGAAGCAGTCTGTGAAAACTCAACAGTAGTGCAATCAATTTGTTTTTGTTGTGTAAAGTAAGGTTTGTTTTTTTTTCCAAAGTCATGCAGGTAATGACAATATTCTGTAAATATTATGTGTGAGTTTACCTGAATCTGTGCATTTTGTGCCTTATTCATGCAAATGATAAAAGTACTAAAAAAAAATTAAATCTGTCAAGTGTTCTCACTATAGCACATATCTCCCGAGTGCCAGTTGTAAAACCTCTCAACAGCACCCAAAAAAATAAAAGATAAAACGCAAGAATAATTAATGGTAACTAAAGGCAGCCTACAATCCAAGAAGACAGCAGCATTAAATCACCTTACCATGATAAACATTCCACTCCAGCTCTCTGAAGGATCAAACAGTTATAATGTGAAATCAAATGAGGTTTCTAGGGTAATGGAACACCTGCTAAAGTTGTGTAAGCTATTTAGTAGGGTTTACAGTATCCACTTGCAGCTGATGTTCAACACAGATGGCTATTTTAGCTTGCAAACTACACACTACCACATTGTTTATTGAACATAACTATAGAAATAACCATGGCAGAGGAATATTCATGAATTAGTGGGACAAATAACTGCAATGGGTTTCAGAGACGGTGGAGATTTATGTTACATGTTTAAAAGGGAGAAAAGGTTAGTCACTAAAAACTGGATCTCTGTTACAGAACAAAGAATAAAGGATAGAAGTAGTCATTTTTTTCTTGTAAGGCTGTAAGGGACATTTATTTCCTGAGACCTCTGGATCCAAAAATCAATGATCTTTCTTCCTAAACACTTCTGTCTTGCAACTAAAACACTACAGATTAATAACTATTAAAATGTACTCAGTTGTCAGAAGACACAAACTGATCCGAATTCACTTTACAAATATTAATACAGACTTGTGTGACCCGGAAGATAAATGTATGTGAACCCTGATAACCTCCTGTAACATTGTGCTGCCTTGTAGATGGTAATGTGAGTTCTCTCAGTATTTATGTTGAAATTTCTAACATTCAACCTAGTCCTTATTCTGTTAATTTAATAATAAAAGATGCTTTATCCATTTGTGCAAAGGTAAACGCAGATTGTATCTTTTTTAATGGTACGGCATAAAAAAGTAACCCTTAAATGAAGCTGCTCTATTACTATAGAGTACTTTAACATGTATAGATATCTTGTAAACTTGTATTGTGGATGTGTAAATAATACGTTCTTTGGGTTTTTAACACCGCATGTAAAGTCAAAATAAAATATTCCCATGTACTGGGTGTGTCATTTGGTTCTTAGCACAGCTGTGCTGTGGGGTTACAGGGGAGCATCCCTGCCTGCCTCCAGCAGCTCAGCAGAGCTGGGGTGACACTCACCAGGGTCCTGGGTGTCCCTGGGGCACAGGCAGGGTGAGTTGGGACTTTTGGGCTCCTGAGGTAAATGGAGAATGTCAGAGGAACCAGGGTGTGGTGGCAGAGCTGGGTGCAGAGGCAGGGCTGCCCACACAACACCAGCACCACGCTCTGAAGCTGATCCCTGGAGCTCCATCTGGGTTTCAGCTGGGCTCTGGCTCCTGCAAACCTTTCTTATTAAGGCCAAAAAAATACCAAGGTCAAAATATTAAGGTTAAAAAAAAAAATTTGTGCAAATACAATATAGCTTTGAAAGAAGTGTGTTCCTTCCATAATGTAGATTACAAAAGACAGAACTAATTCCCAGGCAAATTAATTGCTGACTCACATAGCAGGACATTCCTTAATACTTATAATTAATAATTGAAATTCACATTTTAGGCAGACAGTTAAAGCTCAACAGAAAAATAGATGCTGTATATTTCATACATGCCAACATCCCACACAATTTTAAAATAATCAAGGTAATTTAGTATCAGAAAACAAATACAACATTCTTTTAATTAAAAGTTGATTTTAGATAGTGGATAAAAACGATTTTTTAAAATATTATGCTGTCAAGGTATTAATCATTTGAAATTGCTTTGCATGTTATAACACTACAATGGCACCTAGCTAAAAAAAAAAAAAAAATCTGAAGGAAAAAGAAATATGGTGCTTAAAAAGTTCCAAAGCTATAATGGCTCGATATATACTTTCCTAGTACTAAAGAAAATTTCATTTTTTTTTATTAATATGGGGTTTTCTTCATTGGATACCTTCACATATGAGAAGCATCACCAAACACATACAGCTCTCATAACATGCTGCTATCCCACTTTAAAATTAACTATGCCTTTGACACCAGTGTCAGGCAGTGTGGCCAAAGGCTTTCCCTCTGTGGAGGGGCTGTACCTACTTGAGTCATCATCAGCCAGGCATTAAAGGTCATCATGAGAAAATTACAAACAGCTGGTTTAGTGATGTGTGAATGTGCATCTGCAGCACAAACCCTGGGATATTTTTTGCTTAGAAAATGTCTCTGTTTTATCTGAAGTGTGTCAAGTGACCATTTTCTGGAGTTCCATGGTTTGGTCTGTATTGAACCAGTCTTCCCTTAACCAGGGATGTGGTGGCTGGATGGGTGCAGCCAGACCATCATCTCCCAGTGTGCTCTGATGGGCTTCATGATGCCTGCAAACACCACAGAAATCTGTGCAAATATTAGAATTTGTTAGAAAAATAAGTGCAAGAAAACTCTGCATTGCTAACAGAGATGGCTTGTATCCAATGGTGATGCCAAAGCAGCCACCTACAGAAGCCCCATTCTGAAAGGCAACTTCAGCAATAAGGAAAAGCTGAGCAAGAAAACAACAGTTTTTCTCCTCCAGTGCTTCCCTGGGTCAGCCAGTTGGTTTTAAGCATCCTGAGGTCTCTCTTGAAGAGCAGTCTGAAGCCACAGGTGATAAAGGAGCACATGAAGGGTGCTGGATGTGGCCAGGGTCACCCAGCAAGGAAAGGTCCCAGCACTGTGGCATGTGGGCCAGGGCAGCTGTGGACACAGGAGGGCAGAGGAGAGGCTCCTGCTCAGCTCTGGCTTGCTTAGGGTTTTGTAGAAAAAAATAGTTTTGAACAGAACACAGGCAAAACACCAAAGGGATGCAGGCCTGTGCTAGTGAGATGATTGCAAGAAAACCAATTTGTAAAGCTGTGAGTAGTTATCTCTATGACTGCACTGCCAGAACAAACCTATGGCCTTTTAAATTGGGGTCTTAAAGTAATCACAGTAGTTAGAGAAATCAGGATGCCTCTGTCTTAGTGCTGTCTTGCTAATGACTCACTCTGTGACCCTGGGAAGATTATGCAGGGTTTATGCAGTAAATGGCTCCTCAGAATGCAGTGGCTTTAGTGCAGTTGGTGTGCTCTGTAGCATTTTCTTCTTAATGCTTCCTTCACTCTGTGTGATTCTGAGCACTAGCAAGGACATCTTGCAGGTAAATAAAGGGAAAGAGAAATACCTTCCCATCTGGGAAAGGTTAGTATTTGCAGGAGTCAGGAAGAGTTGGCTGGTATTTCCCCAGGTGCCTATTAATTTCATGGCATTGAAAAATATTTTTTAAAAATTGATCACGACAAAATACCTCATAAATGCAGCATCTGGACTTCAGCTGGGATGTGCAAGCTTTTCATATAAAAAGCACTACCAGGAGACCAACGTACCAAGACTGCATTTGTTGTTCAAATGTCATCATATCACAGTATGAAAGAGCAAGAAAGCAAAGGATTTGAGAGGGAAAAAAAAAAACCACATTAAATATTTAATTAGATTCAGCTTTGCTCAGAGAAGTAGAGATTCTCACCTTTTTATTCAACCCTACTAAAGTTCAGCTGGTGTGAGAGCCTGACTCTGGTGCAGCCACTGCTGCCTGCTTGCAAATATTTTCATGGGCATACTGCACTGGCCTGACACACATCTGAAATTATAATCTGTCCCAAACTCTCAACTGAGAAACTGTTTCTACTCTGCCTGAAATGAAATTTATTGGAAGCTCTGATTTTATTAGTGCATTCTGAATTCATCTGAGGCCCTGATTTATGGTCTCCTCACTTGCCTTTCTCCTACAGTCACTAATAACTTTTCTGAGCTCTTCTCATTAAAATTGTGACTAGTTCCCAGTCTGTGTCCTAGTGAAAGCTGCTGCCCAGAGCAGAGATGCCAGAGGGTCCCCATGTTTAGGTAAGGGTTGGAAATTCTTTGGACTGCAATGGTGGCATTGCATCCTCCCTGCCAGACTGGTGCTCTGCCCTTCATGGCAGCCAGGAAAGGTGTTCCTCAAGCTCCTGTAAAGCTTTAGGGGTAAGGGGGGAGAAGAAAATCTACCACACAGATGTCAGCTGTCCTGACCATTCTCAGCAATGACCCCCATTTGTCAACACAGAAGGAATTTTATGACAGAAAAACTTAATGGTCAAAATAATGAATCCCAACCCCCAAATTGACTTGCACACACTTTGCTGTCCTTGTTTTGAGAATAAGAAGCTGTTTTTCAGGGCAGAGTCTCACTGCACTGCACAAAAATAAGCAAAGAACAGCAGTTCTTGATGCAGGCCTTCTGCAGGATCGTACCTGGCTGTAATAACTATTTTGTGACTTTTTCCAGTAGCTGACCTTATCCATTGGCAGAGGCAGTCCATGAGCCCACTGGTTTGTTTCTGCAGCAGTATTGACAGCCTCTAATATATGTGTGCTCCTGCACAGAAATGGATGGCTGCCTAGTAAGAGAGGAAAGGTGGCAACTGGCTTTTAATTTGGGTCACTTCAAGCACAAGGTTATTTCTCAAATCTTTGATTTACAGTACTGGCATCACATGAGGAAAAAATAATCAAAAGCAGATCAGAGCAGATGAATCATAAAAGCAATGCACAAGCTAGCTGTACCTTCTTTTCTGTGCACTGAATATCCATGTGATTACTCTGATTTCCTCAAGAATACATGTTGGTCAATTAACAGCCTGAGATTTATTTTTTTGTTAGAGAGTAATGGCAAATTTTTTATGATCAGGCCGTGCTGTATAACTATGAATGGCCATTAGTCACAGGTTATTGTGCCACGCCAACAATTAGGTGAGAGAGAAGCACTTCCAACATTAATGCTGTGTGTGAGAATTGATTTTTGTGAAAGCTTGTGCATGCAACTCTAACATTCAGTCTCTGTCACTGCTGGCACAGGTGAAATACTGACTCCACCGAGGGAGGTGGCAGAGCTGCATGGGGCCAGGCCTTGGCCCTCCATCACTCAAACCTCCCCAGAAAGCAAATGTGCAGGAGGAGTGAGCAAGGCCAAAGCAAAATGGATGCACATCTGCAGGAAAGCATTTGCTGTAACAGGACACAGCCCCCAACATCATCTCTGGTCACAAGTGTTTGATAAGGGGGCCCAAGGCTTCAGGGTAAGAAAAATGCCTCTGTGAGAATGACCTGCTTTTTCTGGTCATTGGAGAGTTTTCCAGCAGGTACTGCTGTGGGAACTGAGCAGGCTTGCTTGGGCCAGCTGATATTCTGTGTGTGGAGCCCTCTTGCCATTCCTTGGATCCCAGTGTGTGTGGCTGCAAGTCTGTTTTTAAATCCACTAGTAAATCCTATCATATATTGGACTCACTGGGACACAAAATGCCAAATGCTGAGCTCCCAGGCATAAGAGAAAAGCCAGGTGAATGTACCCAGAGAGCTGCTGGGAGGGTGGTCCTGCTGCTAACAGCAGCAGAAGGTGTCTTGAGTTTGTTTCACTTCTACTGGTAACCCTCAAGTCAGGCACATCTAAATATCAAAATCACAAAATCACAGAATGATTGAAGTTGGATGAGACCTCTGGAGATCATCTGTTTCAAGCCCCCCTGCTTAAGCAGGATCACCTGGAGCTACTCAGATATTTGGGAAATCACTGACCTGAGCTAAGAACCTGGACTGAATGTCAGTAAAAATGATTATTCATCCTTAAAACTATTTTTAGAAGAACTCTCAGATTAGGCATGTCTTCTTGCATACAGGTGAAGTCTTCCTTCTACCCAGGCTGAGTTGAGTTTAGATACCCAACTACTCTTTTTATTGCAGCACTTCCTTCTCTTTGACAAGCACAGAGTGCACATCTCAAACAGCCCTTCCATGCTCAGATCCCAGAGGATATCTGCCAATCCTAATGCACAGTGTTCTCCCTGCGAGTCTTTCATCTGACATGACATCACCATCAAAGGCAAGGTTACACAGAGTGCAACACACTGAGAAAGTCATGTGATATTTCAGAGCTGCTTCATTACTGGGATGAGAGTTCAGGAAGCACTTGAAAATGACATTTTACTATACATGATATGTTCCATATTACAAGCATTCCTTGCTAGCTCCTGCTGCTTCAGTTAAACTGCAGTACTTAGTAAAAGACTGGATTTGCTCTTCCACAAGAGCAAAACTCTGCTCCCCATACTCTGAGGGAGGGGGTTTGCCTCAAAAGGCTCTAACTACAAAAGGTATCCTAGACCAGGAGGGACAAAATATCACATAGGACACAGAGCAAGATCAATTGTCAAAAATATACTTTTTGTCACATTTCATATGAAAACCATTTAGAAACCTGTCATCTCAATTTGATGGCAGGAGGGAGGAGAAAATGTTTGCCCTGAAACTGGTTGACAGAATGGACAGCTTTATGATGTTGGCTTCTAATAAAATCTTGCACAAATGCCACCCAGCTAACAGTGTCAGCACACTATCCAAATCCAGTCCTGGGCCTTTCACACTCCTCATTGTGTTCTCTGAAACATAACTGGTTCTGCACAGAACAATAACTAACCTGGCATGAAGCTGCACTTTAGTATTTTAGTAGTTGTTTGTTTTTTCATAAAGTCCTTCCAATGAAGGCTTCTCTCCTGAACTGCTGCTTCATAGGATCTCCAGCCCTACTCCCCTCTGCTTCAGATGTAAAGAGAAGTTAGGATCAGAAGAGCTCAGCTTAAAAATGGCAGACTGCACCTTTGTTATGCCACCCAGTCTCACCTCCAAGCTTGTCACAGCATGAATGACAAGGCAGAACCTTCTCCAGGATCATTCCCTATTAAGTCCTGCCTACCAAGCATGGGCTCCTCCATCTCATCAGTGCAACTCAGGTATTGACATTTGTTTCTCTGAAAATTTCTCCAAATTTCCGCCAAACACTTGTAAGTAGCTTGTCCAAAACAAGGTCAGGGAGAGCAGTGAGGTGACAGATCCAAGCCAGGGGTCTGAAAGCAAGTTTGGAAAACCAACAGAAACCAGCAGAGGATAAAGTCTAAATGCCACTTGTGCCTTTGACAATCCCCTCAGCTGTCAGGCCTATTTAATCCTTGCTCTCTCTTCAGACATTAACAAAGACACCAGCTCTGATGTGTGACATTCACCCTGTAGACATGGGGAAGACCCATGGCATCACTGGACAACCCACCAAATCCCCTGACACTGACTAGCTAATGCCTCTTGATGACAAGAGAATTTCATCCAATAACCACAGAACTACAAAGTCCCTAATAACATTTTTAAGAATTTCTCTACTGTCCAAGGTTACAAAATCTGTTTCCATTTTGGGGGCTACTTTCCTCACTGGGTTGTTCTGCTGTTATGGCTGTTGTTTTAAAATAAAGCAATTCTGGAAGACTAATAAGTCTATGTGAATTCTTTTCCCCCTAAGATTATTACAAACATTGACATTAAATGTACTAGCTTGAACTCAGTTTCTGTCTGATTTAATAAATTTATGCCAGCCAAACAGCAATTTTTTTTTAATTAACCCTGGAGGTTAAATGGAAGTTTACTAAAATGAGAATATGTTAAATGAATAAGTTCTCTTGGCTTCTTTCAGGAAGCCTCTCTCTTACCCCAATAATCAGTTCAGCTGCAAAGAGATCAATAAGGTCTTTCAATTCAATGAGTAGAAGGCATACATTAAAAGGTTGGTAGCAAACCTGATATACTGGAGAAGATATTTCAGCTTTTATGGTTTTTTTGACATGAAATCTATCTGCTAAAAATTCTTGAGAAAAGGTTACTGTCCATACACTAATATTGCCAAATGGCATAATTTGTTAGCACTGCTTGGGAAGATTTCCTGGCATTTATCTGCAAACACAAGTCTTGTCTGTTAAATCCTCGTTACAGAAGAAAGCACACTTTTAATCCTAAAGCAAAAAATATCTTCAGAAGCCAACCACTGTAGACTCTTCCCATGCCATAAATGAGCACAGCAGGGTATCCTTTCCTAGACTGCAAAATCCCAGTGAAATTCTGCCCTTCCCATGGAGGAGTCTCCCACCCAAGAGCTCAGCAGGCACAGAGTGTGCAGGCAATGCCCTGCACACACCCCTTGACTCTTCTCTTAGGGATCTGTCTGCACAGGAACTGGGTTTTTCCCACCCCAGGAGTGGTCACTCAAGACAGCTCAGTGCAGCTTGTGAGTTAAGATTGAATTCACCATGATTTAGTGTCAGTGTCACTGAAGGACATGGAACAGTACAAAACCCTTCAGTTGTAACCTCTTTTGGGCTGTAATTATACCAATAGCTTAGGTCATTAAATGTACCCATCATCATACTCCTATTTCTCTGCAGCCAAACGTGCAGGCTCCCGGGGAAAAGGAGTGAGTTTTTAGGAGAGCTGATCTGGAACAGCATCCATGCAGAGCAGCAGAGCTGGGCTGTGCACTCCCAGCAGAGCAGCCAGCGTGTTTATATCCACTGCAGGAGATGCTGCAGAATCCCCTCTGTGGATTTAAATCCTCAGAGATACAGAAGTCTTGGTTTATTCCTGTGATATTTCAGTAAAACAGAAATCACCTGGCAGATACTTCTGATCATGTTTGGCAGGAATTTACTAACACTGGTTCAGTTCTCATCACAGTCTTGAGTTCTCCTCGGTGGCCCTATTTAGTTCTTGTTAAGTAAACACAACTAGCACTCAGGAAAGTGCTCAAAGTAAAGCGCTTTATATGAGGTGCCTGACTGAAATAAGCATTTCAATTAGATTCATTAAGTAAGTTATTACTTGTTAATTGAATAGCAACAGACTGCTAAGGATCACTTACTGAGGTCTAATAAGTATGTAAGAGTGAAATCTACTCTTCATGTAATTCCATCAGCAATAAACTAGTATAATTAGCTTCTTACTAACAAACTTAAATTGTGGGGAATGTTGAGGCAGATAATTGGCACTTAGGAAGATACCTATAGCAAGTTAGTGGGATATCAATTAACATACTTATGAAATGTCAGCTTAAACTCTGAACAAATAATTGATACCAATGGGCTTGGGTTACTTACTTAAAAGCTATTTAAATCCTTAAATTTTCATATTCAGAAAAAAAAATAAAACAAGTCCCCTCAGTGCTCTTTTTTTAAAAAAATGTATTATGTATGCTTCATTTCCAGGTGCATTACCTATGAATTACCTGCAATAACCATCAGTAAGGACTCTGGGGGGTCTGGCTATATATACTGACATGTGAGTGGTTCAAGGACCTGTTTTTGCCCAGGCTGCTGTCAGCTCAGGAGCTTGCTTGCCTTTCACCCGTCACTCTCTCGCACCATTTGAAGCTTATTTAGCAACTTATTTTCACAAAATTGTGCTTCCAAAGGAGTGGTAATAATCTGAGAAAGAGCTAATCCTTACTCTTTGCACCTTCAGACTCAGACCATCACAGGACCCCACCCTAGTTTGATCGAATTAGGGTTCATACCCCATGACTGTGAAGTCTCATTTCATTGTACAGAGAACCTGAGGCACCAAAGCAGTAACTTTTGTCCAGACAGAACATGGAAAGACCTCATAGGATCAATTACTTCTCCAGCAGCTAGTCTGTAAAATATTTTTCTAAGTCATTTGGACCAACCAACCTGAGTGAGGGAACAACAGACATATTAATTGTCTGGTCAGGAGAAGCAGCAACAGGACCAACATTCCTGCCTCTAGTCTTAGAACCTTACCACAACTCCATCTTTTCCTCCAGATATTCTCCAGATCTTCTGGCAATCCTTTGCCTTTATGTTAGAAATTGAAATCTCCCTGGTTTCTGATATGCAGTTTTTGGCTGAAGGAAATTAAGCATTTTGCAATGGCACAGTGTGTATGGAGCAATTCTATTTTGTATGCAAATCCTGAGCCCTCCAAGCCAGCAGAGGCCTGGGGAGGAATGCAGGGCAGTCCCAGCTCAGGGAACAAGGACAATCCCAGCTCAGGGAACAAGGACAGCCCCAGTTTAGGGAACAAGGGCAGGTGGTGCTGGAGCCCAGGGCAGGTGTTTGCTGCAGTGAACGAGGAGGCAGAGGCACAGAGGTGGGAGATGCTAGGACAGAATCCAGGCAGGAGAACCGAGGACAGCAGGCAAGAGTCCCAGCTGGGCACAGCAGGGTGTGGAGCAGACAAGGGACAAGGGAAAGGGGAAAGCAGGGCTGGAGTCTGAGCCTGGCTGAGGAGCACACGAGGGCCAGGAGGCAGGAAGTTATTGGCAAGGGTGGTAGCACTTGCCATTTAAAGGGTATCTGTGCAAACCAATTTTAGAAACTCCTATTTTAAATCGGGTTCATCCCTCCCCCTTCCCCACATACAGAAACACACTGATCCATCATCTATTTAAAAAATTGTCAGCATACCCCTGTCAGCTAGCAGTGCAATTTTTTTTTTCAGCTATGCCAGCAAAAGCCCTAATGTAGGCACAGATCTAATATGAGCAAAAGGAGAAAAAATACTTTATTTTTGCCAATACAGCTCCTTTTCTCAGGCAACTGACACAAGGTATATTTTTGCAGGGTTTTTTTTTTTTTCCTAGTGTAAGCTTCTGCACTCTGAGTGATTGCACTGGCACTAGGTTCACAAAAGGTGTCCACAAGACCTTAAATTGTGTTGGAGAAAGGGCAGCACCCAGCACTGTGAAATCCTGTCAGAGCTCATAGGTATGGATGCAATAAAAATACAAAATAATACAGAATTGCAAGCCCACCATTCCCAAGCTCCAGAGTAATGGCAGCCAGATTTTCCTCACTTCCCAACCTTTCCAAGAAGCAGCTTCAGCCCAGTGCAGCACTGCAGGTAATCAGTGCCTTCTTAGGGTAAATTATATCCTAAAACTTAGAGCTGCTTCGGTGTCCGGAAGCTGAGAAGTATGAGAAGGAATTTTCTGTTCTGTATGAATGGAACAAAACTTAAGCATCTAGGGGGAAAGGCAATCTCAAATTATAAATAATGCAGAAACTCCAACATACCTTTTAAAGCCTCAGTCCCCTTATAATTTAATGTTTGAAATGCTATGCTATTCCTTTGGAAGCTTTTTCTCTCTCCACTGCTGATGATGGTCCATCTTCTTAGACACTTGAATAATGTCTCTCTTCCTCTTGTAACACCTTTTTTGACTACTGCTCATGCATAGTAATGCTAATAATCTTGCAGCTTTCAGCAACATTTTTCTTCCTTTAAATGAAAGCCTGGTTTTATGCAGGGCTGTTTTGTTCAGTGCCTTGTCTCCTGCATGCCCCTTTCACTGCACAGGCTACCTGTGAATATACAAATGTCTATTTACTGCTGCCCATTATGAGCTGCTCATGTTCCATTTAGCAGCATGCAGGAGAATCAGACTAATTGATTATCCATATTGTATAAATTTTAGCAAAGCAGAAATGATACAGTCAAGATTAGCTTGCTATTATGTTGACTATTTTACAAATCTATATGTAAGCATAATCCCTCCCAAAAGAACTTATACCATCATTAACCAGAGACCTTGTGCATGTGAAATGGACTTGATACCCAGCAAATTATACAGCAGATAATACCATGTGCAGTCAAGTAGAAGGATATATTTTATACCACCTGACAACCACAGAGTTTTACAGTTCTTTCCTTAGAGAAGATGAATTCAGATCCTATCACCTCCTAAATGTAATAATGTAAATACAGACAATAGATAAGTATTAAGCTCATTTGTCAAGGGAAACTAGGCTGTTCACCTGAGGTCATGAAGCAAGAAAGAACAAGAAAAGCAAACAGAATCCAAAATTTAACTGCTAGCCTGGTCCTATAACTGGTGGGGGCCACACTAATGTGCTTTGTGCTTCTAAGTTATTTTTAAGCACTTTCTCAGTCATCTTTAAATGTTAAAAGGATCTTGTATCTTTTGGAAAGGGTGCAGTTGAAGATCCTGGCTATTTCCAAAGCTTCCTGAAATAGAAATCCTCACGTGTAAATGGCCAGTATAGAATTACAACTGCATTTTATATAAATAATTCTGGTAGGAAACCTGGACTAAAATCATTCTAATGACTTTGATATAAGTGCACAGTTGGTCTCTGAACTTGCAGCCACTGCAAAGAGTAATCACATTAATCTGAACACTATTCCAATGGCAGCTGACAACGAAATGAACACCCAACTAGTCAGCTAGGGCCTCTCCTGCTTATTTAACCAATGTTCCTGCTGCATTTAATATTATCACTCTAAAATCCAGAGAGAACCCTTCTCCTTAAATACAGTCTGGAAACAAAGTTGTACACTGCATTCTCAGAAACAGTCACACCCTATTAAAACAGAAGAAGCAAATTATAAACAAGAGCTTAGAATAAGGGTGAAAAACACAGACACCTTCAGAACACTGAACATGATTACAGCAAGTGCCATCATTCGCTTTCCCTTTGAATTTATGTTAACAAGTAAAGCATTTTACTTGTCTTTGTTTACCAGGAGAACATAAATACTGCATAAACTACATCTTCTTGCCAACTGAGCTTTGTCTGCATGATGGCAGCTTGTTCTAACTATGCTTACACTTGCAAAGAGTTGAAGGCTCAGTGACTGAGCAGGAACAACGTGGAATGCTATAAACATGTGAAATGCATTCTTCATTAAATAAATACTTGAGAAACCTTAAATGTCTCAGCTGGAAATCGCCCAAAGGTCTGCACTGCTCATCAAGATCTATTTCCAACAGCATTTCATTAAACACCTGAATTGGGAGCCTTGATCCCAGCCTAAAGAGAGGCTTCCTAATGGATTTAGAGCCACCTTGCCTAGGAAGAAGATCACAAAGGTTCTCAGGACTTTCTGAGGTGCCAAAGTGCTACTAGACAATCCAGCAGTGCCCTGCCTAGCCTTCTGTGTGTCCTGGGTACAGCATAGCCAGGCAGGGCTGTGCAAACACCCACAGTGCCCACGAGCCTCACAGAGTCACCCAGCTACTCTGGAATCATTTCATACACAGGAGCTTCAGGCTGGTTCTGAATGCCAGCTCAGCCCCAGTGCTAAGCAGGCTCCCTGTAGATGTTCTTGCAGAGTAAACTTCCAGTGATGTCAGGGGAAGGTTCCTGCATTATTGTGTGCTGTTTCCTGGGGATAGAAAAACACCTTATCTGTCCTTAGCTTCTCACCAGGCAGGCAGGGGGGTTTCAGCCAATTCAGCATGAGCTGATCTAAACTCAACTGTTCCAATCTGCTTATGACAGGCTGGTTCCGCCTCCAGAGCTGCAAGCTGGCTGGAGACCTGTTGTTAGGACCTATGGATTGAGAAGAAGGAGGAACAGTTTCTACTGGGTTTCTGCAAAATGGAGCTGGGCTTATGAAAGAAAATGTGTCAAAATGTGTCTTTCAATCAACCCAAGGATTAAATGCCCTGAGTGTGTTCGCCTTGCTTGAACAACCTAATTCTGATTTCCCATTTCCAATGGAAGCAAAACAAAAGAAATTATATGTCTAAGCATGGTTCCTCTATCTAATACAAACTAGGCTGTACTTCATAAGCTGCTGAATGAAAAATTAGAACCAAGTACCAGCATGCAGTGTGCAACATCTGGGAAAAAATTATAGAGCCATCTTCATTATATTTTAGAGGAGATGAGAAAACTGTAAATTGCAGAAGGTACAAGAGGAAATTCTAACAGATTGTACATTGTCGGGCACTCTATTTCCAGCTGTGGCAAACCTGATAATAAAGCACACTATCTCCTCAAAGTTCAGACATCAGCAGAAACAAGGCAGCCCCCACTGAGAGCTTCCATGCAATATGGGCTTTCAAAATGGCAGCTCCCCACAGGTAAGAAGCAGTCTGGATGCTTTGGAGAAAGTCTGAAAACATTTAAAGGATCAAGGTATAGCCTTGAGTAAGAATTTTTTTTTTTTTTTTGTATCTTTGGGGGACGTTTTCCTTGCTTGGTACATTATGTAAAAGAGAGTGAGGACACTTTACTTATAATACTATCCTCGATAAGCATATATTCTTAGGAGAGGATGATTAGAAAGCAAAAACAAAAGAGACAGGAGGAATTCTAGGGACAAAATGTTCTTGCTAGCTGTGGAGAGAAAAAAAAAAATCAAGAGCTGCAAAACAGCAGCCCCTGTTATTTGCAAACACGTACCAAGGAGGCTGAGAATAGATCCAATGACAGCTGCAGCCTAATTGATAGGAGACTCGCCTAACAGGTTGTCAGACTGCTGCGTGGCTTCAGTCCAGGCCACATTGCTGGAGGCACAATGTTAGAAATACTGACAAACGTTTACTAAAAATAAATAAAAAAATATTCCAGGGCAAAGGGAAGTATGGCTCCAAGTGACTACTTGCAAAATTGCGTTAGATCTCTAGGAAAGAGGAAAGTAAGCGGCAAAACGTGTGAGTCCCCCCAGGGCCTGCAGGACAGGCACAGGCAGCCTGCCAAGGCTCTCCAGGACTGTGCTGCCTGTCAGGAGCCCTGGCTCTGGCTGTGCTGAGGGCAGCTCTGCACAGACACAACCAAAATAACCACCAGATCAGCAAAGAGCACAATCAAGAGAGTTGACTAGCTGCAAAAGAAAATTGTATTAGATGTATAGAGATGGATCTGTTTAATGGTAGGAAGGAAACCACAGGACAAGCCTTTGAGCTCTTATTACCAGGAAAAGGATGCATGGTTTCCTTGGCCAGTAGGGATGGGAAAAACTATGAGAGTTGAAAGGGGCTTAGGTACAGCCCTCAGCCCATCTCCTGCAACACACTCACACCAGTCACATTTGGGAGTCTTTGAATGCATTCAGCTACATGCTAGGACAGAAAGCTTGAAAGAATCCTTGGTCTTGAGCTCCCAAGGCAGCAAGGCATCCAAGCAAGCTGCAGAGCAGAGAGGTGATCAAGAGGAAGCTATAGCAGAAGGAGGAGGGGAAAAACAAGAAGCCACATGGATGAAAGCCTGTTAGGAGTGTGAAGGCTGCTCTCTTTGAAGGAGATCCAACCTTGGTAAAGCTGAGACTATGTGGGAGGGAAACAATCTCTTGAAGGTAACACCTAACATTTTAAGAGGCACCTAGGGCAGGAACATTACCGTGCATGTGTGCACACAGGAACTGTGGGACAAGAGCACACAGTCCCTCTGGAATTACCAGCACTGCTGATCAGACCAGTGAAGTGATGCCTGAAGAGAGCCCTTCCACAAGGGGAACAGAGCTGAGAAAAACAGCACTGAGGCTGAGTTCTCCACCTCTCCTCATTGTCTTGGGAATTCTGCACTTGACACTTCTCTGTTAATCTCTGGTTATTAGTGAAGATGATCATCAAATTAACACATTCAGAATTCATTCCCAAAAAGTACTTCATTAATTTCTATAGAAAGGAACAAGCACTTTCTTTACTTGGTCATACCCTGCTATTCAGTTCTGTCTCTGAGAATGTCCAAGAACATTGTGAAATACCCATAAACAGTGTTATGCAAAACTAACCAAGTAATTTGAACTAACAAACTCATAAATCTCCACATCTTCATATACTGCAAAAGAAAGGCAAAATGCAGCCAGGAATCACTTGCTGCTCTCTCCTTTATGGAAATTGACATTAGGTCTTTATGATCCTTAAATTAAAACTCAGAGGGCGCTGAGTTTTTCCACAGCAACACAGAGAGATCTAACAGAGGGTCCCCATGAAAATTAGTGGAGAAACCATGTGGCTAACAGCTCCCTAGGGAACATTCAGAATGTGCTCCTCAGCATTGAACAAATCCCTAGGTAGGCAAGGAGAACAAGGAAATTACTCACAAGTCAGGGCAGTCTGTTTGAGTGGAGTTCACTACAGCCAAGGGTGTTGCTCTGTGGCAGTGAGGCACTGTCAGAAATGGGGTTCAGAGGAAGGTTTCTGCAGAAATCTGAAATCCCAGCCTCCTCATCACAATCTCCCCCTGAAGAGCAACAGCCAGGAGACACTTCTCCTTTACTCGGTGAGTTCAGCAACACAGTTTCCAGTGTGGAAAACAGGGAATAACAAGCAAGAAACTCAGAGAAAGAATCATGAAACAAAAAGTTACTAATAAATGGAGCCAAAATTCTCAAAAGTTTATGCTTGGTGGATGCCTGTGTACATACAAATACCCAGTTTATGCATGCTGACAGATCAGAAGACTTTCTGATAATTACAGGAGGAGGTGAGCCTATTTGCAAGCTTTACAACCAAATCACCTCTGAATTATGCACATTCTGAGAGTATCAAATTAAGAAAATTAAATCACACAAAACTTTGCTCCACATTCACAGCCCCAGATCTGGCTTAATCCATTAGTTACCCCCTCTGCTGTTAACTGTAATAAAAACCCAGTCACTCAGCCATGGGGTCCTGTGGAGGGTTCACCTTCTGCTTCATAAGGGCAGTACAGTCCAAGGTGTTGTGTGGGAGACAAGACTGTAGGCAGAGCCACTATTTCTGTATTGTTTATAAAATAGGCTCCCTGAAGAGTATCCTTGCATCACATTACTGCAAGAATGGTATTACAGCTTTTGCTGGAAAACAAGCATCTCAATTTTTCACATGAAGTGTTTTTCCCCCTTATAAAAGCCTCCAGCTTGGACTGGGTGAAATTCAGAAGCATGATCCCCTTATTGACTTTAATAGAAACAAGATTGAGCTTTATAATAAGCTTTTATTTAAGGCAGACAGGCTCTTTTGTCCTGTGTTTTTGTAACTTCACTAGACCTCAGAAAGTATTAACCTGTTTTGAATTCACAACACCACTCCTTAAATAGTGGACTCTCACCCCAGAGACTCAGGATGCTGGAACATTGACCTCCTGTATCCAGGGATTTTGATCATGAGTTTGCATCCCAGAACTGCAGGTCAGGTTTAGATCTCAGCTCAGTATATGAGCACATAGTGGGAGTGAGGAGTTATTTTCTAGGGCACATGAGTCAAATGCTCCATGCTGATAGAGAAAATGGTATAGTTACTGAATGTAAAGGAGCTGCTGCTTCTTTACAGCCAGCCCAGTTCAACAGAAACCTCTGTAGGAAATAATGTGGAATCGCTTTCTTACTGAGAAAACTACTGAAAAATCTTGTTTATTGACAGGGAGCAAGAGATGTGAGATAGCAGAGCACAGGAATATGCAAATACAGTTTGGGGTCTTATCATAAAAATATCTTTTTGCTTTTAAATGGAGCAAACTGTAGTTAGTCCATTTCCCTAGACAGCACAATCAGAATTTTTGAAATGCCATTAATTATTTATAAATTGCATCTGTGTCATCCCAAGAAGCCCATCTAGCCACAGTGCTCAAAATTCAAAAGAGGGCTGCACATGTCAGAAGGGGATGCAAAGCCCCATACACCAAACTGCCAGAGCACAAATATGCACATTTGGAGCTTCATCCCTTATTGGAGCATAAATCCTGGGCAAAGCTGCAGGAATCTTCAGCAGGGCTTCAACACTCAAAATGACACAGCCATCTTCTGTATAGTTTTTCTGAACTTTCAGGCACTCACCTGGGCTCCTGCTGTGCTGCAACCAACCAGAATTTAATTCCCTTTTCACATAAAGAAAAGTGCTTCCTACTCTGCCTTCAGTAGTTTATAATTAATTGAAACTCAAGTGATTTGAGTTTCAGTTACCATTATTCAAGGCTGACATACAGCAGGCATTGGCACCACAGGTCAAGGCCATTTGTTGACCATTCCTGATGCTCTCCAAAAGAGCAGCAGAATTGCTTAAGAACATCCTCCTTGCAATTTGAGAACTGCATTCACTGACTGTGTTCCTTTAGCAGGTTCACACTTTCCTTTGGCTATGACAGTGAAACTCATCTCTGTGGGATACCCAGGACAAAACTGTGCAAAGAACTCCCCAGAACCACAGTGCTTTACAGCCCAACTGTCTGTGCCAAACATATTTCTAGCATTAAATCCAAGTCCCAGCATAGATGACAAGAGCAGCAAAAAACCCAACTCCTGACTATAAACACCCTACACAGACCCCTGCAGCCCAAGTGACTGGTGTTGAGGTAATAGATGATACAATTAACTATTCACAACAGGCAATATTCACAATAGTTTCAGGTACTATTTGGAAATTCATGGAGGAAGGGCAAAAACTGCTGCCATATCCTACAGGATCATTAGCACAACATACTACCTTTGTCCTTTAGCACTTTTAGGATCAATTCCTCAGATTTTACTAAAGCAAACAGACCATAAAACTAAACCCACATCAAGTCCTTACTCACTATCATAAGCATCTCCAGGTACACACACCTTCTTTCACCAGAAAGGAAGAAGCCCTGTACTACCAAGGGCACCCCAACCAGCAAAGCACCCTCCCCACACACCACTGCAATGGCCTCAAAGGAGCCACTGGGGGATGATGGATCAGAGCCTTCCCTCTTTCTTCCACAGTCCTGTACGCAGTGACTAAAAGTTGTACATTGTCCATCAATGTTTTGGCACTAACTGCAGAGCTGGAGTCGAACAGCTTTTGTTTGGCTGCTGTTCACCACTCCCCAATTAGTGGTTTTCTTAATCATACGAATAACAGTTGTTTTGTCAAGGAGCATTTTTTAATCACTATCAATTCAAATAAGGACTTTGATAATCCTCCAAGTCATGCAAGGCTTGCATGAACTCTTACTGTTTAAAATGGTCAGCAAGGGCCTGTCTTGCTCACAGGTGCTGCAACATCAGAGATTACATGTTGGTTAATAAAGTTCAAGTGCCACATAGAAAGATTAAGCATATGTACTAAACATAATTTGTACAGCTTTGGTCTTATAAGGCACACCTAACAGCCCATAAATGATCAAGTTGTCACTATTATTATTTACTGAAAGAAAACACTGTGTCATGGTACAAAGGGAAATAAGATCTACTCCTTGCCCCAGTAAGTTAGAAAGATTCAATCACTTGGCTTCAATGAAGAACTCAAAGAGGCTAATGAACAAGTGAGTGACACTTGCTGTAGACCATGCATGAAAACATGCAGTAGCAGAGGTGCCTTGAAAAGCTGTAAGGCTGTAAAAACAGAGGTGTAACCTTCATTGCACATTAATCCTAACCAGTTAGATTTAACCCGACAGTAAGTACCAAGCACTAGCAATAAAGAAGCCTGAAACTGTGAGAGGAGACAGACAAGCCCTTACCAATCTGCCTAGTCCAGCTCCTTGGCTTTTAAACTTGTGATGGCCCAGCTTGACTGGCTTTGAGAGGAGCTCATGGCTTAGGCAGATATTAGATTGCAGGTGAAGAGTAGCAATGGCCACAACCACCTACACCAACAGGATCACCAGCTATTGCTATTGCTTGGCTCTGTTTCATCAGGGTTATAGTGCAAAGGAACAGCATAGAGGAAAGATAACCAAGAAATTCAGGTCCTTTCTGCTTGACCTCAGCAACATTCTTTGCCCTGCATGTGTTGTAGTCCCTCATGGGTAAACAAGGGCCAACCTGAAGGACAAAGTGCTTGTGATGACCCAGTGAGCAATCTGTCATTTTAAAGGTGTCTCACAGATGGAAACACCTCGTAACACACCCATTTTAACATACTAAGTTTGTCTCAAATGTCTATATTTTTTACTGTCTAGCATAACAACATGATTACAGGTCACCCCTTTACCAAATATATACATTCCATCATTCTATACTACAGTAGTAACTTACTATATGACAATTATGACTATTTCCCAGAAAAATTCCCAAAGAACAAAATTCTGTTAATTATTGAAATTATTTTCTCCTTGTGTGTCAATACACTTAATCCTGCGTACAACTCAGAAAGCTTTAATCCTTCTGCATTTTTCCAATTCAGTTATATCACCCTTTTAGCTACTGCATTTGCTCTTAATAGAAATTTTCCCTTGTGGTTCATTTATATTCAAGAGACTATTCAGGTCACCCAGTGCAAATATTTTTGGATCATTGGCGATGTCATTGTCCAGAATCATATTCACTCTATTTCCTCCATTCCCAGAATGAATTTACTAGGTATGGGATGCTGGAAAAAAAAGCTCTTTTTCTCATTTCATATTTAACTGAAGAAGCAAAAGAGAAAATAAGTGAAGTCTGATTTGCATGAAATCATGCATTCTGTACCTTAGTGTTGAATAAGAACACAGACATTCTTTGAGTTCTTTCATGTCTATTTTCTATATTTCATTCATCTCCTTGTCATCTTCTGTTGAATTAAGGGAATGATACAGTAAGTTATCAATAACTTAACGTCTTCCACTTCATCTGGCTAATAACCCCACCCTAACAACACCGCCTCCCTTCGAGCTGGAGGTGAAGCATTTGTCTCTCAGTACTCACAATCCTTAACAACCAAATGCAATTTAACCTGTTGAAAAATCCACAGAAAGAGGGAAACCAGGGAAGTTCATCCTCCCTGTTGGCTTCCCAGCGGAGAGCAACAGTGCATTAATATTCTGCAGCTCCTGCTTCAGAGGACATGGTGCTCCTTTGCTCCCTGCTGCACTTTGATCCCCCAGGCTGAGCAGAGCCTTCTCAGCCACCTCCAAACTGTGCTGCAGAGATAGCCCCAGACAAGGCTGTCTCCTGGAACTGCCAAGTGACAGATCAAAGCCAGAAAATTGCCCTTGTTTCCAGGGCTGCTTCTGCAGTTAACACTTTGTGCTCTCCCCTCCAGGAACTCGAGAGGCCTCTCTGCCTCTTCCAAGTAAAACCTGGAGCTTGAAATCCTGTGGGTGGGAGAGACAGCCTCAAACAGACCCCTAAAGGCCCAACAATCAGATGATGTGCCAAGTTACATGAAATTAGCTCCCTTGTTTCTCTTAAAAGAGACAAAGGAAATGAAAGCCGAGCTGGAAGCGAGGCTGTGTGTACCCCCTATTCCTTATCTGGCCCCTTCTAGACATTATTTACAGCAGCACTGGAACTGCTGGAGTCTGCCTTTTAGAGCTCACTGAAGAAGGCAGTGGGAATCTTTCCAACGACTCTGTGGCCTTGCTGAAAATTGCTGAGGTTTGGTCTGTGCTCCTTTAAGGCTGCAGTGAGAGTATGAGCAGTGGGACACAAGCTAAACTGAAACTTGATGGAAGGCTGGGGGAAGGGACACGACACCAAACTATTCTCAAAGTTGAGAAAATAATAATTTTTAAAAAACAAAACACAAACACCTTCCAAGCAGTTTTTATTCAACTTTAAAGAGCAGCTGCAGCTGGAGTGGTGCCCAAACTGTGCAGACTCACTCAGCAGACACAGGCTGAACATCACAATAACTTTGGGTATTGATGGTTTTAAGACCTGACGAGCTGGAAGATAGTCAGTGTTGCCTTTTCCAGCCCCTTAACCCTCAAGCTGCTGCAGAGGCCAAGGAACACTTACTGCCACAAGAGGCACATGTTTAATCCTAGCACAGCCAGTTCAGCCCTTCATCTTGCACAGACAGATAACTTGAAAATGCCACAATTCATTGAGCATAGGCTGTCGTGACACAGCATTAAAAATGGACTGGAAAGGCTTTGCAGCATTTTTCTAAGCATGTCAATTTGCTATAGCACTCCCTGTCTCTCCATTCTTTTGTAACATGCTGGATGAGATGGCTGCCATTACTGCCATGTGGCAAATTTCTGTGACCTAGCAGAATTAAAACAGCTGCATAAACATAAAATGGCAGATAATCACAAATGCCTGCAATCTTCAGATAAAGGCAACACACAGAATAAGAGAACTTGTTTAAATAATACATTTTTGATTTAAAAATGCAGCTTCTTTTCCTCTGACACTGCTACTCAGATGGACAAACTTTATTCAAAGGCAATGTGTTTACTGTGGGTACTTACCTGTCCATGCTCTTATTTAAAGAATACTTTGTTGTGCTTGAGTATCATGATTTCACATCTCCTGGGTGAAATCTTTTAAGAAGGGTTGCTGGTACCTCTCTTACTCTGGTGTGAGGGTCCTCAAAAATGGCCAGGCAGGAGCAGCACTGCAAGCCTCCAGCTGGCACAACCTTCAGCAGCAGACACGTTTGAGGGGCACATTAATTAAATCACTCCAAGCAAGGACAGAATGACATGATGCTGTGCTGTCACCCAAAGCTTCTTACACCCTGGTGAACCAGGTATCACCAGCACAAGTGTTGCTTGTATGAGCTTCAGAGAAGACTTTGATATGTTTTCCTACGGCAGTCAGACAAACACAAGTAGCATTTCCTGTATTACTTCCTCTGCTTCAAAGATGGTGTGGAAACTTCATCTTTTTCTGGATATGTAGGGAGAGAAAAAGGGAGGTGAATATCCAGAGAGTTGGAAGAAGTTCAGTAAGAGGGAGTAAAAGCAAGCCTAGAGAAATGAAAGCAGAAGCAGACTGAATGTCCCAAGCTTGCACAGACAGTGGTCAGTAGCTGAATCAGGTACTGTGCAAGAAGGGGAGTTAAAGCAGTTCTGTGTGGTAAACACTTGCAATGCAAGTCCCCAAAAGAAGAAAATCTTCTATGGGTGGCTTTATTTCCTGATTCCAAGGGAACCAGCAGAGCTCAGCAGGACAGGGCAGCAAGGAAGCAAAGAGATTAGCAGAAACTGAGCAAAGCAAAAGGGCAGGGGGTGAGGGGGTAGAAGAGAAGGATACAGATGAGAAAGGGAATATTATTTTGTAGAGCAATACAGTATTTTGCTGGGTCACAGCCAGTCTGAATGTACCTGAAACTCCTATTTCCCATTCTCTCCCAGCTGGAGAGATAATTGCCTGACTCTAGAAATATATTAATCATTTTTATGTCTGTGATCTCCAATGCCAGTACAAGGAGTGCTGTTAGACAAAGCCATGTCTCACCATAGGCTACAAGTACAGAACAGGACCCCCTTCCCCTCCTGTATCTGCAATCAGTGTCTAAGAAAAGCACAGGAAACATCAGGAATTCCCAAGGATCAATGGGGTAAGATCTTCCAATGGTTTCAGGCATATATATTGTATTCTTTCCCCAAGACTTTCATACACAGCCTGATTTATTAGCCTTAGTCAGCATTCTGTCTTGTACACCTGCCAGAAAAGCACAGTAGGATGAAACATCTGGTAAATTTGCTCAAATTCTATTATGAAATATCTTCAATTCAAGTTTCAGTGAAAAGTAAGCAAGTCATTGTCTTTAAAAAGTGCTTTGCTTTGCTGGCAATCAGCAGTAGGTGTTAGTCCTCTTTTCAGGGCTGTCAAGGGAGAATAGCTCCCACTGTGAACCACCCTGGACCAGGCAGATCGTGTGTACCATTGCTGGGTCAGTGACATTTTGCTCGTTCACCAGTGGCTGCTGTGGCACTGCCATGCTGTGACATTTGCTTGCACTTTGAGAGCACCTGGGGATGTCCTCCCTGCAAGGCAGGGGGCTGAGGAGCTCCCAGCTCAGCCAGCTCTGAACTGACTGCAGATCTGGTGCAGTTGGACAGTGTGCAGCTCCAAGCCTCCCCAGAGCCAGCCTGGGCTTTCTGGCAGTGCAGCACAGCACTTTGCAGATGTCACCAATTGCAGACTGTGCTGATAAACAGGTACAGCCTCTCAAGCTACAGGCAAGAAAAGGAGGTGCTTAACAAATGCTTCTGCATTCCTCCATCTGGCTCCCCATGTACGTGAATCTGTTGGTCCAAAACTCCCCCATTACCCTTCCATGTGGGCCAGAGGCCATTTCTCAGTCTCTAAATTGGATCAACACCTGCAGAGAAGCTGCTCTTCATTTCTGCAGGTGAGTTCCAGCCCTCCTCAATCACTCAGGCTGTTTGTGGAGAGAGGTGAATGTCCCCCACCAAAGGACTTTTCAGTGATAGTTTAATTTCTGTGGAGAATCATTCCTCTCTTATGGTCAGCAACTTTAGTAAGTGGCTGTGCTGCAGGAAATAAATGTATTGGTGGATCAAACTACAGCACTTGACTGTATTGATCCACAGGGGATATTTTTTAATTGGTGAGGAGCCCTTATAGAGCCATCTGACTTTCCTACATACCTATGGCACATGGAATATTTGAGACAGATTTAGCTACAAAAGACCAAATCAAAAAGACACTGAACACATTAGAGATCATTAGAGAAAACAGAAGTGCATTAAGAACTAGTCCATCTGCATGGGAGCAGATACACACATTCATGGCAGGTTGTGCACTGAATGATGGTATAGCAGAGAATATGCTTATCTGTGCAATCCACACAACACAGTCTGCAGTCAACACATTCCTACGTGTGCTGCTATGAGCCATTTGAAACTGATTTTCCATTTATGCCAATTCTCATGTTACACCATGCCAGGATACTGGAGCCTGGACACTGAATGAGGCAAATCCCTGCCACCCTCTTTGGCTCAGGGTAACTTCAGGACAACACAACGTACTTGGAGTAAAACAAGATAAGACATAGAGTGAAAAAACAAACCAATTAGAAGTGCCATCAGAGCTGGAATTTCTCTGAGAATGTGTGATACAACAGGAGAAGGTTTAAAAGTGCTGCAGACAGTAATGTGGTTGCCAAAAAGAAAGCAGCTGTCAGAGAAGGGAACTTTTTTGGGTCAGGGCTAGTCATAAAGAAAATGACATTTTTCACAGTTCTCATTTAATCTGGGCAAAGAAGGCTGAGTGGGGAGAGGTGACAGAGACAGGAGCAGAGCTGCAACTGTAGAAGATTAAAACATTTCAGAGTTGTGTTTAGAAACAGTCTGCAAAAGAGGCTTCTGGCAACAGAGAGAAATTTTGGACCAATCCAATAACAGGGCACCAGTAAGGGGTGCTTCTGAGAAATCCTCTTGAACCTGCCAAGATGAGGAAGTCAGTCAGTCCAGACCAGAACTGTTGGGGAGAGCACAGTCTCTTCTATTGCAGGCAGGAAAGAGAATGTAAACTACCATGAAAAACAAGACTGGAAGTGGAAAGGTGCAAGGAACCCATGGCTGGAGCTGAGTGAAAAAACAACACATGAAGCTACAGACAATGCCTATCATTTGGAGAAGGGGCACAAGAATGTGAAGGAGCTCATTTGAACAGGATCACAGCATGGATATCACAGAGTGCCAGAAACAGTGACTTCAGCAATGAAAGAACCACCACAGACACAAAGCAAATGGGTAAAAAACCCTCCCATTTACCAAGCAGGACCCTTCACTAATCCCCACTGTGGGAGGATGTGAATTGTATGCTTGAATAAATAACGAACTGGGAAAGAAAGAATATGTGATAAATAGTACCATGGAGAGAAATACAGACCCCAGGGTAAAAACACATGCCAAGGTCCTGGTCCAACAGAGGGAACCAAATGTGGGCAGAGGGGAGCAGAGCAGCTGGGGATGCAGTGTGGGGCAGGCTGACTGCTGGGCTGGCAGAGCTCTGCCGGAAACCAGGACAAAAGGAGGAGGAGGAGGAGGAATGAGGCAGATAGCAAAGCCATTGCAGACTGTCTCTATGGGGAAGGGACAGGACTGGAGGGACACTGGTCAGCCACCACTAAAAGTACTAAGGTACACTAAAGAGATGAAAAACTTTTATTTCTCCAGTGAAGTGTGTAACTGAAGTCACCACAATGATAATATAAGGTAGGATTAAAATACTGTCCATTTCACATTCTGGTGAATGTGTTTTCAGTGAAGTTTTTTCCCCTACCAACACAAAATTCTTTTTCTATAAGAAAGTAAAGTAGCATCTGCTGCCACTGCCATTACACTGCACTCAAATAATGTGTCCTGATCATCACATTTGGAGGAGGCAGACAGTAGCTCCCTGCAAATCTGCAACATAGATAGAGAACGCTTTCAAAATGTTAAAATTACACAAAGGATTATTGTCTTGTTCAAAATAGTAGAATTCCTCTCTGCCAAGCAGTACTAATAGAGCAGATTGGGCCTGTCACCTACTTGTCCATTCTGATATGGCAAGGGACAGCTGCAATCACACTGCCCTGGGCACTCTGCAGGAGCCTCCCTCTCTCTGTACCTCTTCCTCACCTTTCTGACCCACTAGGAAGAAAAGGCCATGAAGGAAACTAGAAGAAAGTACAAGCTGTAAGAATCCCCCCTGCCAGGACTGCCAGAATTCACCCTAAACCAATGGATCAGCAGAAATCCAACTTATTCCAGGTTCAGAGACTCTGGGAAAGAGCAGCAGGGATAAGGATATGGACACAGAGAGAAGTTTTGTGAACAGTGATGTGGGACAGCCTTTTATTCTCAGAGTCCCATCAATGTGAGCCACCTCCACACTCCAGTTGTCACACTAAGGTCTTGCATGCATCTTTTTTTTGTTGCTTTCTCTAGCTGCTATCTCAACAGAACATTGTTTTTATTACTTTCCCTATAATTACAGTTTATTCTAATCAATAAAGTTAATGATGAATGATAAAGAAAATACATCAGAGAAAAGAGGAGAAAGCAGGTTTGTGCTCTTAGTGGGCTCTGATCATCATGGGCAAATTAAACAATTTGAGGTTCCCAGTCCCAGCCACCAGAAAGAAATCTCTCAGTCACTCAGCCATCCCCCTCCACCCTCCAGTTCCCTTTGCCGTCCTCAGCTTGGCAAACCTCTGGTGTTGGGCTGCATGGGTAGTGACAAGGTAAGTGGGAGGCAGGATAGAAAATGGAAGGGATGGACAAGTTACATATTTAATCTTCTCTGTTCCTTGTAAATCGACCATTGCCGTGCTCTTCATAATTTTCCCCCTCTTCTCCACAGCTTAGAAACAGCAAGATCTGAACAACATAGAAAAAACAAATTATAATGCTTTAGGGATATAATCAATATAAATTAATGGATTTTTTTTTTTTAATGTCCCAGGGAAGCACAGGCTCCACACTTCCTTCTGTCTTTTCTTGCAGCCCCCAGGCCTTTTGTCCTCTGGCAAAAGCTCCCCATTGAAGTGCATGGCATTTTCTGGGCACTATATCTTCAGTATATTGTTTTCAGCAGTGTAATTTTTTTGATAGCCACTTGAATAATCAGCAGTCAGTGTTATAATACAGCATTGTACATTGACACCCCTAAGCCCCAGGAAACACCAGAAGATGAAGAGGGAAGCCTGCAGCTCTCACTGGCCTAATTTTCTTTCCTTGAGAACTAGCTCTTTCTTTCCTACATACAACTATCCCACACAGCTAAGGCCAGCCCTAGTTATCTACCTCCAGCCCTTGTTCCCACCCCTAATATCACACAACTGCACCATGGGGGCTGCTTAGGCCAGTAAGGGAATAACATGAGCATCTAAAATTGTCCCAAAATGAGTTGTTTGCATAACAGCATTCTGTATTCCAAACCTGAACATCTCTTTAGATGTGGCAGTACTTTAAAAGGCCTGAAGAAATTTTTCTTTTGTAGGTCTAAGTTGATTTGTTAAATGTTACCACAGGGCTAGTAAAGAATCTGGCTGCTTTAGGTCCTACCCTTTCAATACCAGGATGCATTCTGTAAATAATTTAACATGACAGAAGAAATTAAGGAAGGAAACGTAGAGGAAGTCTGAAGGAAGGAAAGACTGTTATTTTATCACAGTTGAAACCATTTACTTTTGTTACATGTGCTTATACTATTTCTTAAATACTCAGCTCTTTTAATGTTAATTCAAGCTTGCTGTTTCTTCTGACAGCCAGCCATATATGACCCCCTGTTCTTTATAAACATCACACACTGTGCAGGATGATTATGTGGATGTAGACAATGGGTTTTTCCTCTCCTGAAAGACTAAGTTCTAATTTGCAGCATCAGAGGCTGAGATGTAAAAGATTTTTCAGTGAGGAGTGCATCTTACTGGAGGCTTCTTCTGCTTCCCTGTATATCCAGGCTGTTGTTTCATCCTGTCCTCTTCCATGAGTACAGCTGTTTAACCAAAAGTTAAACTGAAAACCAGGAGTGGTGATGATGTCACCTGAGCACATGTAATGTCTTTCAGCAGTCTTGTGGAAGCACCATCATCCTCCTTTAATCTTCCCTATCAGGTAAGCAGGAAGGCTTTCAAAGTCCTCAAAACCTGCTCAGTTAGCTGCATTGTTGGAAAGTCTGCTTATGGTCCACAGTGGCAGTGTTGAAAAAAATACAGTGACAAAAAGAAGCCATACTGGCATTTTTAACTCAGGAATTTCTGGTTTTGAGATTGAGCTCTGCAAACACATACAGAGGCTTGATCAGGAGAGACACAAAAACTTCAGGCAAGACACTGCACACATGCCAAGCAGAACTGACCCAGAAATCACAGGTATGGGGTTAAGGCTGAAACAGAGTGAAACAAGGCCAAGTGGAAGCTCTGTCTTACCATAATCAATAGGTGCACTCAAGCAGAGCATCTCAGGAAAGAGAGGGAGAAGGAGAACTAGCAGGCTTTTTTAGGGAAAAAAAATCTACAAGCAAGCTGCGGGTTGGCCATGAAGGAATCTGGGGAGTAACCCCAATGATTACATTGCTCCTGTTTCATAGAGAAGCCAGCCTCTAGGAACAAAGGCTACCATTTCCCCTAAAAGCAAGTGCTGTAGTTAGCTTTAAACATGATCATGGTTTCACTGAGGACAAGGACCACCAAGGGTCTACTGCTTGCTGAAACCCTGCCAATCCTTCTGAAGTTTTTCCTTTTAGATACCCAATGCACACCAAGCCTTCACTATTTCCTTTCTCTTAGGTTTTTTTCCTGGCCTTGGAAAAGCCAAAAATGGACTGGAACATTGTGTGATTCAGCAGATTTAGAAAAATAAAGGCCATCCATTAAAGTAAAATGCAGGAAAAATAGACACAAAAAGAAAAAGAAATGTATGTGCAACTAGAAGATATGAAAGGTGTTTGAGACAAGGGACATGATATCAACAAGTGAGCAAGCCCTGGGATAAAACTAAAAGAATAAAATCTGGCTAGGAAAGGCTGAAATGAAGAGCAGAAAATATTTTCAAGGAATAAAGACAAATAAGAATTTTTCAAGTATATAAGAAGCAAAATGTCAGCAGGGCTCTAAGAGAGTGCTAGGGTTATTTAGTAAGAGATGAAAAAGATTGCAGAAAAACGAAATCTTTACCAAGTGTTCATAAGAAAGGATGTAGGACTGAAGTAGGAGAGAGAATTACTTTTTCCATGAGAGGGAGAAAATGCTCAAAGAACTCCAGGTCACAAATAGAAGGAATAAATAAATTACAGCTCTGCATAGTATAGACAGTCCCCCTGCCAATCATAGATGAGGCAAGAAGGTCTCCTAAGAGTGAATTTTAAATATCTTGTGTGAGAGCCATGAACAGAAGAAAAATGGATTCCTATTATATTCATCCATTGCACTCATTTGTCCAACACGAAACAGAAATCTATACAACCTTCCAATCTTAGGTATTTTGAGAGCAGAGATCATCCTCTAGAAATTACAGTTATTCTATTTTAGTCCCTCTGATGCAGCAAGGGTCAGACAAGGAACACTGGTTTTGTGTGGGCAAACAACAACTCACATCTGGCCCTGCTTCATACCCCAGAACTGCTGGGGGAACAACAACCCTCCAAGTTCCTAACTCAGGAAGGGATTTCTGGATGTTGCAAGGAGCACCAAGCTCACCTATGAGTCCAGTCAGTGGTTTGCACTGGAAGCATTCACCAGATGAATAATGAGTGGAGTTAAGCTGCAGACAGAAAACCACAATTACAAAAAGAAAACTAAAGTAGCATCTCTGAGATGGAAAGGCTTCAGGAGAAAATTTTCTGGGACTTCATAATCCAACTCTATCCACTGTTCTGATTTCTTAAAGAAAAAAAAACAACGTTGTTTGTTTGGGGGTTTAAAATATTTTTTATTTATTTAAGGACATGATATTGAAAAGGCACATAAGCACATGGCAAGAGAAGGACCTCCTCATGTGGCCTCTACTTGAGAGTTATAAAGTGCCATGGCTGATGTGCTTTGAACAAAGCTCATCTGGATGTGTGTCCCAAAGGACAAACACTATGAAATGGCTGTCACCAGTGTGCACTCTTTGACCTACCTGGCTCTTAACTTGTATTCAATTTCATACTTTATATTTAACTTTTGGACACTAAGTGTATAGGCATAGGGTTGCTGTATTATAGCATCTTAGGGAACAGTAAAGAAGTAATAAATATTTTCAGATGCTGATCCTTTCTTCTTAAAGTGTTTTTGCTCAAACTTGGCTTTTCTCTCTGCCATATCTCTATGCTTTCTGTTAGAACACAAGGTGACCTTTCTGTGCTTAATTACCTGAACAAAATACACAGAACAATAATGCCAAAAATGCCCCTTGTGCATTCTACTACATTTGCAGATCTTTGAAATAATCTAACCTAATCTTTTCTTTTTCAGGTTAGGGTGAATGTAGTGTGAAATAACCAAAGGAGTAAAGAAGAGAAGGGAGGATGGACAAACACATGTTGACAAATACAGGCCAAGTGACAGAGTCTGTGTGTATGCTCAGAAAACTGCTCCCCTGCAGAGTTTGGCTCTGTTCTGAAACAGACACTTGATAGTGCTTTGTCTTTATATAGAAATGTTCATGCAAGCGTCTCAAGGCATCTTTCAAACAGACATATGCAGCACAGTGTGGCAATCAGAAACTACCAAGAATAATCATTTTACAGAAGAGTGAATTGATTTATATGGTCTGGATGATTTATCGTCCTTGATCACAAAAAAAAAGAAAAAACAGTGAAGAAGCTGGGAGTACAACATGGAAATCACTACTCATGAGGCTCTAATTATCATCTTTGCTCTGTGTTCTTCAGCCTTGCAGGCTGATAACACTGCAGTGTGAATTCCCCACTGTGCACTTGGGGAGGATGTGCTTCCTTCACAGGAGCACAGCTCTACCTGAACACTGCTTGGAGCACACACTGATGTCCTTTTCCAGCAGGAACTGAAGCCCCACACACTCACCTCAACACCTGTAATTTGTGGCACATTCAGCTAACCTCTGGTACTTGAACTTCTCACCTGTTGTCCATGTGATGAGGATATTTCACATGACTGGCAGCACAGCTGTGCTGGCACAGGTGAAAATGGAGTTCCAAATCCACTTGCAGGAAGAAGTGAAATTGCAGGTACCTTGAAGTCTGGCTGGGCACACCCATGCCACACTGGAATAGGAGGAACAGGAGCTATTATCATGTCTTATCCAGGGACTACTTCCAGAGCTCCCCAAGATGAGGTTCTGAGGGAGGTGTGTGCCTTGGGGCTCTCTAGATGAGGTGTTGGGTAACAGCTCAAGGTATCATGCAGATCTCCAGGCAGAGGTGTCAGAAAACTCTTCAGTAGGCTGGAAGCACAGTAAAGCTCAGGCATGCTTTGGAGGAGCTAAAGTATGACACAAAATTGTTAAAACTCATGCAAAGAGGCACTTAAGTAGTTCAGCCAATTAGACTACTTGATTGGCTGACATTCCAAACACTATCATTATGCACACAGGGAGCCTCATGCACGAATGAACTGAACATGGCGTTTGAAGGCTTTGCTTTTGTCAGTGCTTGTATGTTCCTTTGTGGAATAAGTAAGTTCATATTAATTTTTATAACACTTTTCTATAAATGCTCAGGGCATCTAAGAAATTAAATTATTATTTCTTTAGTTACTGTTTAGTTATTTAAGAAATTAATACAAACATATGTAGTGACCTGAACTTGAATTGCAGAATTCCTCATTTGCAGTTCAGCTATCAAGATAGAATAGCTCAGCTTCTCTTCACAGTCCTCTAGCCTGGCACCCAAGTGGACACAGAAAAAATCGAGATCATTCCAATGGAGACACCCCCAGGGTGTCATATGCATTTAGAGAGAGCAATTGAGAAATAAGAGGAGCATTTAATACAGGCGAAAAATATCCCTTAGGCAAAAATTTCACTAGGCACTAGAGACTTGTGGGATAATGATGCAGTTTGGTCTTCAGCTCCTTATTGCACAAGCAGCCCTAGGAGCCCTTGTCAACCTGCCCTCTTTCCTGCATGTTAGAATTAAGATGCTGTTAATGATACACATAATTTCTCTTGTCTTTCACTAGAATACTAGTGAAAGAGTATTCTGCTAAGCATTTATACAAAATCCTTCACTAAACTCAGTCATGACATATTCAGAAGTTGGCACTCACCATCTCCCTTTCCTGGATGACGAGAGGCACAGAGAGGACAGATCCAGATTAGGAATTACTCTTTGACTTTTGATGCTGAATTCAAAATAAGTAAGGTTTTTCTTCTCAGTTTTCATGCAAGTAAAGGTGTCTGGATTTACATAAACCTTTGCCATCTCACAGAGGAAAGTAATTTAGCCTGAGGTACCCAAATCTCCAGGAGAGTCCTTGTGTACATTTCTGCACACACAGGTGTGCAGAGACCTCTATTTCTGCTCTGCAGTGTCTGGGTAGGAGCCTGACACAATCTGGACACCAGTTCACAGAAGTTTGATCTAGTGCACCTCACTCCATCACAGCACTGGTTCTCTAAACTTCTGAGTGATGACCCAGCTGAGGCTCAGCAACCCATATGAACTTTTGCTTTCCTCCCTGATTGGAATAACAGCCTAGAAATAATTAATTATTTCAGGAGAACATAATCATACCCATTGACATTTTCACTGGAGTGATGCAGGTCCTAAAGGTGATGATAAATCTCTTCGATCAACCAATTTCAGATTATCTACAGAGGTTTAAGAATAATTAGTCTGATTCATCTTTAAATTGCTTAATTTCTAAGCTGATAAAAAAATTGGCTTCACTACCACTACAATCTTAGAGCTGGAATAAGGTTGAACTCTACTCTGCAATAAATTTGGAATAATACAGCATTTTGGGAGGTCTGGTAAGGAAAAGCATCCAGTCAGTGGGGCCAGAATTTAAAGGATCCTTATTTGGTTCTCACGCTCTTTGAAGGGTTAGAATCCCACAGAATTCCCAAGGACCTCCAGAAAGCACCTCCTGCATGGCAGGAGCAGTGCACCTCTGACTCTCTCCACAGATGTTTGTCCAATCTATTCAACAGCACCCTAAGCGAGCCAAGGACTTGGTCCTTGACTTTATCTCAATCCCCAAGACAAGTGAGAAATCAGGCATGTTTTCTGTATGTGTCAGAGAAATTAAAAACGCAATGGATTTTCATATCACTGTTGAGGACTAATTACAGCAGTGTTTTCCAGCAAACCACTGATTGTAGGCTAATTTTCTGTTATGAAACAGAAACCAGGGTTAATGAGGCTAATTGTGTCTACCAGTGTTTCGAACAAAAAGGAAGCCAACTCAATTTTGAAGCGAGTTCTTTGTCAGGAACAAATTGAGGAAAATTGCTACAGTTGTACCAGCATTTCCTAAAATTGCTCAGTACCATGCTTGGGAAACCAGCACTAGAACACAAGCTAGTGGAACAGAAAATGAAGCTTATTAGACAGTAATATTGAGTTTCAAATGCATGGCTATGTTGATGCTGATGAAAGCATGCATGATGGTTGAGCTGTTGAAAGCAATGCAACAGGGAGTCAATAACAGAGTGAGTGATCCTCATTCCAGCTCTACTGGGGTACTACAAAGAGAAATCAAGGTATGTAGTAATACATGTCAGAAAAAACCCAAAATATTCAGGTTCTATGTCTCATCTGTGACCAATTAAATAATTACACAAGCTGGACTGGTAAAAAATAAATGCATTGCCCTTCAAAGCAGTTTTCACCAGCAGTCCTTTAAAATAATCAGTTCAGCCTCTCTTGCTATGAGCTGATAATTGTATTAACTACTCAGAAGAACTGACTGACTTCAGTGACAAAAGACATAAACAATATATACAGCACAGTACAAGCAGGAGCTGCTGGGGAAACCTCATCAAATGCACCTCATCATTAGTGCCCCTGTTATTCCCTCCCCAGGCACTGCTGAATCCCCAGCCAGGCCAACCAGCAATGCTTTGAGACTGTGATGTAACCAGCTGGAACTGAAATGCAGCCACATTCATTTGCACTCCAGACTCTGCCCAAATCAAACCAGTTTGTGCTAGAAAGGGTATGAAGGCTTTCAGCTACAAAACATGCAGGCACAATGTCTGCAATTTGACCTCACTGCAAAATTCAGGCTGTGTTGCTCCTCTGTGTGCTGAAGGCAGCAGCATCCTGGGATTTACAGGAGAGACTTATTCTGCAGCAGGGGAGCTTATGTGGGAGAGGTCTAAAGAAAATCCACATCTATACATATGGCTGTGCAAAGAGAAGCTCTTTAGGATGACAGTGCATAATAAAAAATTATAGCATGCCAGACAGCAAGGACAAAAAACAGGAAAACAGGCAAGTGGAAGAGTTCCTGTGGGGAAAAATGTGATGCTAAGGAAGGAAAAGAATTAATGTTACAATACATCAACACAAGAGAGAATAAAAAAACTTATGGAAGAAAGGGAGAATCTTAAAGATTAAGCACAAATAAGGAGACGTAGTAGTTAAAAAAGGAAACAAAACCAGGCATAACATTAAGGTCAGTAAAGGTCACCAGATCCTTGACCTACATTCCCTATCCAAAAACCAGTTCTGGGGCAAGGTGGCAAGAGGAAGTAAAGAGAGTCTTGAGACAGGAGTGGGGAGCACCTGGCTGAGATCTTGACTTTTATATTGCAAAGCCCATTTGATGTCTTTCATTTTAAAGTTACAGCCTGCAGCTACCCAGCTCTAGTGGTTCCTGATCTGGGGCCTTTTGCAGTCTGTAATGTGTTCCCTAGAATTGAAGCTTCCCTTTAGAAAAATGATGTTTGCAGCCCTCCTGGTTTGCCAGGACATAGCCTTCTCTATGTAAATCAGTGCTCTACTATCTTGAATCTGCAGCCTGAGGAATGAGCATCTCCCATTCATCTTAGTGGGATGTTAACCTCAAAGCTTCATTCTGACTCTCCAAATTTCAATACTGTATTAAACAAGTTATTTAATATACAAATGCTGGGTTTAAGTCACTCACATTTGTACAGCATTTATATAGGAAAATCGGATTTTACTTTGAATTTGCATCTGAAAAATAGAACAAAAAAAATACCTGAATTTCCAGTCATTGGTCATTCTGCAAATCAGTTTTTTTTGGTTTACAGATGCAGGGAGGGGCTTAGGCTGAATGACACTGGTTTTCCTATTTATCATCTCCAGGTCATGAGTGATCCTTCTGTTTGCTTCCAGAACTTCAATTCCCTTTCTTAAACTGGTGTTCACACCACTTGGGTTTCGATTCACTTTTCTACACCAGCTTCTACACTCTATTCATGCTTTTGGCTCTTCACAAGACCCACCATGGACATGGAAAGATGAGCTCAATGATGAGGCACCATGGGACCATCAGGAGGTACCAGGTGCCCTTTGCTGTCACTGTGCAGCTGCATGGGCAGACAGATCCAGCACTGGGCAAGGCAGACATCTCACAGTGCCCACAAGGGATGAGAACCAGGTTTCTAAAACTGTCTGGCAGCTACAAATGCTGTGTGTTCATGTCTCAAGAGGAGTCACTTCAAAGTTTGGAAATTGCCAATATCAACCTGAAAAACCTTTGAAAACCTTGCAGTTAAGCAGCCAATACCTCTGGTCTCCAAGTTCCCCCTTGGCTCTAGGAAACTGTAGGTAAGAGCCTTAACCAGAAGCCACAATCAAGCCCCCACACTTTGGCCTTGAATAAAGACTTCAGTACTGGGTTTACCACCAGGAGTAAATGCACATCCATCAAAAAATAGATCAAAAGACAAATGAAACTGCCTGCTCAGATAAAGCTCTTTTCAAAAAGTTACAAACAGGAGGGGAGGGCCATGCGAGAGGATGTAAAGAAATGTCTGTTGAAAGATAAAATAAGCAAGATACTGTGATGAAAAAAGTGAACAATGAAACAGAATCCAGTACAGAGAGACCAAGTGAAAAAAACCACATTACTATTTACAGTAAAGATCACTCCTCTAACATGTATAATTAGAAATTCACACACAAAGATAAAAGTGACCAGTGAATGCTGCTGCAATCAAAAATAATACAGCATTGTATATATTTTAAAAAAACCTAACACTCTCCAAAAATAGGAATAATGGGTCTCATTAATAGAGTCTTCATCTGAACTAAACAAGTTCCCTTTATTCACACTGCAATTTTTCCTAGCCTGCCAAAAGAAACCCTCCCAAGAAGTCGTCACAGTGCAGCCCCCCCGCCCCACACATCTGTGCCTCGATGAACTTCACTTGCAGACAGGACAATGACACCCAAAGAAACCCATTCACATGTCAAAGACTTTCATTTTCACATAAGTTTGCATTGCTTGGGCTATATCTGAAAGTAAAGCACAGCACTTGGATTTTTCTTTGTGCAAAACAATGGCTCACAACACTTCACTCAGTGCACGCAAGTATCTTTGGCTGAAACACAAATGCTCAGTGAATATGTGGAACAACACACTACAGTGGAAAACCCTGAAGGGCAAAGAGTACTGACAGAAGGTAATAATTTATCAGGACAATTTGTAAGGCTTAAAATATCTGCTTAGGAAAGTGTCTGTTTCTCTTTCAAAAAGAAAATGAAACAGAATAAAAATTAAAACAAATCAACCAAAACCACAGACAAAAACTCAAAAGAAAACAAAAACATACAGACAAAAAAAAAACCCCATAAAGACCCCAAAAGAAACAACAAAAAAAAACCCAATGGAAGCAAGTACTTTTCTTTTGGTTTATTGGAATTTTAATGGTAGTCAGTTATTACTGGCATGCCAGTATCCCAAGCAGACACAGGTCAGAGACAGTTGTCATTTGGAACTTGTAATTGAGTAGAGAATCAGACTGCCATGCAGGTGACAAGCAAGAGGGTTTGTAACTAGACAGAGTCCCATGAGACTCATCAAAAATTCGGCCTTGAAAATGAACAAATCTGCAAAAGGGGACATATAATCAGGATGCAGCTATATTATCATAACAGTAGAAAATTACAAGTGACTGTGTTATTTACTATTCCTTCCAAATCTGATAAAATGTTAACAGTACCTCATACTTAACAAGGTGCTCCCAAGGGCATCCATGACTGCTGACATTGCACCATTCAATCTCTGCCTAGTGAAATTATGCTGGAAAGGCCACAACCTACTGAGCTGGGCTGATTCTGGTCTCCCCAGGCTGTAGTCTACCAGAAACTGTGATCTGGAAAGCTGTCACTGAGCAACTGCCAACTCTTCCTGTTGTGTTACAAAGGACAATAAATATTGTTACACCGCCCTAGATTTGTCCTCATTATGTCTCTTAGGTGCCATTTTATGCCACATGGAAAAACACTTGTTGAGAAAAAGGATGGAAAAAGAAGATGAGATAAATTACCTTGTTTGTGGATTTTAATTTGACTTTACTCCCTATGCAGGGTTTGCGTGTTTGGGGATTTTTTTAACATAAGCAGCCAAGTGTTCTGCAGATTCATCCATGGGGCAAAGACAGATCTCACTGGTCAGCACCTCTGAAAAATTAAGTTAAGAAGCTAGGTCATGTCCTACAGGTTTAATATTTTAGGTTTCTTGGCAAAGAAAAGAAGTGTCAATAAATCTCTTCATTGTTGTCATCTACATCTTTATCTTCTTCTTAAGTCAGCAGTACTTTTAATCTAAACCTTTTTCCTATTCTCCCAAAGTGCTATATAGTAGTTACATAACTAGTGCAAATCAGAGGCAAACATAAGAGAGGAACAGAAGTCTAAAACTTTCAAAATATTATATATTTATTTGTCTAATTAAATATATATTATACTCCAGGCAGTCTCATTATTATTATTCACTAGCAGCCAGCCCAGCAAATATTCACTGAATTCACACCTTTAAAAAAAACAAGAGCAAGAGAGAGAGAGAGAGAGAGGAGACACAGACAGATGGAATACATCAGTAAGTCAGGAAAACAGCTATCTAATTTTGAGTCAAAATTTTTTACAGGAAACAAAAAAGGATTTCTTATTTCCAAAACAGTTTAAAACATACTAGCCATCATCAGAAACCTTCCTGCACAATAAGCCTTTATAAACATTTTCTTCACTTCTGAAAGTCTGCAAGAAACCCATGGTAGAGAAATGGAAAGGATGGAGAACGATAAACAACATGTGAAGAAGAGCATGGCAGCTTTATGTGCTCTCCTAATGAAAACATGCCAGAGAATTGAGTAGCAAACACGTGAAATTGCATTTATGCTCCAAGAAATATCACAAAATCCAGATAACAACATCTGAAGATAATGGAACTTTTTTACTGAAGTCAACAATACTTTTACCACTGATATCACCAGGAAGGCTGGGGCCAATAAATTACCATGGATGCTCCTGAGGGAAGCAGTCCTAGCACTTCTCTGCAATGGTCTGGATGAGCACTCTAAAAGAAGACCTTATTCTTCCTAATAACCTGCCCTAAAAAGTCCAAAAGAGTACTTCAGTAGGACAGAGAAAAAAATATCTAAGTCATTAAAATACCTATCTACAAAGGACAAAAATAAGATTCCCATTATGTTCTTCAGAATAAGAAAAAAAACATACATTTTAACAAAAGTATCTAAGTCACATTCACTGGTTAAAGTTTGATGCCATCCTGCTGAAACATCTCTCAACGTTGTTCTGAATTTACGTATACAATGTGACTTTAAATTAGCATATGATCACTCATCAAAGATGTCAAGTGCATTATCAAGATAAGCCAAGTATGAAATATTATGGAGGGAAAAATATTTCAAAGACACAAACTGACCTAGTTTCACAGCCCGTTGTTCCAAATTATCAGGATTTCACTAACGATTGCATTTGTTTCATCTTGTCAGAATGACTTGCAGCTTATGAAGTGCATTGATCTACTGGTGAGAATTAATTGTAGAACCCAGTGACTTCTGCCAAAGTAATACACTTAGTTAAAACCTTTCTGTTGTATATCTTTGTTGGTGTCTCCAAAATTAAAATTCAAAGTTAGCAAAAGCAGATTCCCTAGGAATCTCAAAGCACCATTTGAACGTAACAATTCTTTCTCATTTTGTATTCCACTCTAAACCCAAGGTCAGTTAACAAAATATTTTCTGTGAATAAAAGCATAATTATTGGTGTAATTTGCAGTGCAAATGAAAGAAAATCATTACTGCCTAATTAACAGTACATATGTCAAGAAATCAGCAAGAAAAATACTTAGAAATAAAATAATAATATTTTTTAATTCCAGAAGCTTTTTATCTTCTGCTGTGAACAGAAACCTCAAGCCCTGTTTGTTGCCTAATTCCTTTTACAAATCATTCACTCCAAACTGTGGACATTTTCCATAGCAGACATTTAAATCTTAAGAAGGATTAGTGCACTAAAGAAGAGGAGTTTCATTAATCATTCTCTATTCCTTGAAGCCAATTTCTAACTATGGCTTCTTGATAGAGAAAACTTTTTTTTTTTTTTACTTCCAAGTTTTGCAGGAGAGCTTTCAACAAAAACTCCTCCAGGATGTCTGAGACACTTCTAGAGATTTTTCTTATTTAAAAATTAGTACTTTTTAACAGAACACTTACAAATGGAGATATTCCATGAGCATGAAGCTCTGGATAAGGGCAGAGCTGCACCCAGCTCTCAACAAACCATACAGTCACTGAGGGGGGTCAACTTCCCAAATTAAGGCAATTCCAATCACTGGTTTAAAAAAAACCAACCAAAAAAAAAAAAAAACCAACCAAAAAAAAAACCAAAAAAACAATCCCCAAACAAACAAAGAAAAAACCCCAAACTAATAAACACATCTTTAAAATTATGACACAAAAGGGATTACAGGATGTGGCCCTGTAGGCTCTCAGGTAAAGAAATATGGTCTGCCAATAATCTTGTAGCAAAGATAGTGTACTCAGGATAAAATAAGTTTTCTCAAGGACTTAACCCAAAAGTGAGAAAATTCAAAAAACAGTTTTCAAGCAAAGAAGTATAGTTATGCAGCTTATTTGAGAACTTCTAAAAAATAATATTTTCAGCAATTAAGTATCAGAGAAGTTGCTTATATGTAGTGACATATGAATTTAAAATTAAAATTTCCCAAACATGAAGTTCTAGACTAAGCTGATCTAATAAAAGCTACAACTTAGAGAAAGATATCACAGTGATTAAATTACAATAGAATTGTGTCAGCAAACAGGTGTTATTGAAGATAATTTATCCTCATCAGTGTTCAGGTCAGGAAAGGCTTGCTGTTCAACACTGAGCACCATGGTGACCTCAAACACTATTTCCATTCCCCTCACAGGTAAATGTTTGGGTTTGGGTTTATTTTAGGTTCTCCAATCAACAATATCAAAAGCTTACAGGCAGAGTAAAGAGAACAGAGACAATAGAAAGCACACTATAACAGTTCTGTAAGAAAGCAAAGCCTGTTAAAAACCACCCACCCAACCTCACCATCAGAGACATGGCACAAAGCAAGGGGAGAGCACAGGCTGAGGAACAGCACATTGCAAACTGCTCTGAAGAGCAGACAATATTCCCTGGGTGAAACCACAGGGTGGCTGTGGATCATTAAAGCCTTGTCTAGAGATATTGAACTCTTCAGAGGACAGACACAGCATTAGGAATAATTAACTGCATTAACATTCGCTACACTGCCAAGCATTGTTCATCCCTTAGCAGAATGAACTTTGAGTTTTGCCTTGATTAGCCGCCACAATCAAGGAAAACATGTCTGAAATTTGCAGACAATTTTCATGCTTGAGGAGAGAGCCCTGTCTTATTCTGCAGCACAAGTGCTGTATTATCCTTCACTTCTACAGAAGAAGATGTCAGTATGAGACACACTATATGTGACAATTTAAATGCATGCCCTAGGGCTTAAATCAGCACAGTGCCAAAGTCTAGAGATACTCGCAATCACAGACAGACTGACCTCAACTGCAAGCTGCAGAAAATAGACTGCATTTCCCAAATTCTGAGCTGGACAAGGCCTCTTTATAAAAGGTCCTGGGAAGAAGCTCATTTCTCTTTTTAGATTGTGTTGTCTGTCAACAACTACCCTCAAGCCTGAAAGTAAACAGAAAATTTCCTTGCCTAATTCCATTGCTTTTCATTTAATAAAAATTACGTTAACAATTTTTTAATTCTCTCCATTCAAACAAGATATAATATGTGCTAATGTACATTATGGTTTTTGAGTCAAGCAAGCACGAGAAGGGAATTCAAGTTTCTCCAAGAGACTTGGAGGAGTGGAGATGGATAGAGATGTGTATTTTTCCACAAAAATTGGAGCAGAGTGGAATGGAGCTCCCTGAGAAGCAGCAGCCCACCCCAGCGACTGATGCTCACCCCTGCTGCAGTGCAGACCCACTTTTCATGCTGGCTGTTTGCTGGGACTGCAGACTGCTCTCTACCAGCGTTGCTATTGCAGTTAGGTATGCAGTCTGGAGCAGCAGCAGCATGTCTCCCAACACAGAAAGAGCATTATACTGATAGAAAAAATGGCCTTAAAGTGTCATCACAGCTTATTCTCCTCACATGAGCTCCTTAAGGATGGGATCACTACACAAACACACAGTGTTATTAAGGGGTTACAAGCCTCTTCACACACTTACAGCTATGTAGTTACTGCAATATGCTCCAGCTATTCTTGCTGAAGAACCAGGTGGTGTCTTTCCAAAGCAAAGCCTTCCTAACTCAGTCAGCCATCCATCTCACACTCTCAGATGACTGTAATCAAATACTGCTCATTTTGCTTTGCATTTAAAAGGAGCTCGGATAAACTGTTCACTGTGTTCTCCTCACGTTTGCACTTGCCTGGACCTCAAAGAGCAGATCCATACCCACCCGTGTTATTCTGTCAGAGGCGTCACATCACTTCCAACGTGCCAGCAAATGTGTTGATATCTGAATTCCCTGGCTATTCCCACTGTGGGCTCTCTCTTTGCTGCCATTTAACATTTAGTTCCAGTGCCTGTTAAGGAACATGGTCTGGGGCCAGCAGAAGAAAACTTCTCATCTTTAATCTGGTATTGTCAGCTCTTCATGTATGAAATATGTACAACACAGGGAACTGCTCTGGAGAAGAGCTCTTTGCCTTAGAAACAACAAGCAGGTCTGGATATAAAACATATAAACATGCATAAATCTGTGCACATTTTTCAACACAGATGAAATCCATTTAGAACTAACCAGGGACTAGGGGGGGTGTTTAGATCAGAACTCATGGAGCAGCATTCTTGGCAGCATTCTGCTTTCTCAAACCCTCAAAGCTGTTCCGCACACATGTGCCCATTCCACCAAGCACTGCAGAGACTGGCATGGAATTCTGCATTCTGCAGGTTCCTCCCAAAAAACTTCCACAATGGATCACATTGTCTGTGGTTGTACAGCTATGTGAACTGTTGGGGGCTGTTTCCTACACAGCACAGTGATGCTATGAAGCCAAAGTGCTCAGCACCTTCCAGAAGAGAGGCATTACTACTCCATCATTTTGTGACAGTGCTGGCAGACTTGGCCAGTTCCACGGGCAGGCACACCAGAGACAAACAGGCTGCCTGCACTGCATTCCTCCTGCTCTCACCAGCCTCTGTCTATCATCTGTTTTCCATTTCAGCCCTCTACCTCCCATTCTTTTAACGTATCTGGAGGGTTGAAAAGTATCTGCTGGCTTCCTGGTCTCTGCTGCTGGAAGCAGAGTCGTTTTTGTTACTTGTTCCAGAGAGCAGGCCAGAAGCTGACAGCCAGGGAGAGCATCAAGCCAAGAGGTGGAGTTTTAAGGGGTTCATGGGTTGTTTTTTAACTTCTTGCAATCTCTGCCTCCTGCCTTGAGATTTTCCAAGCATATCCAGAGCCACTAAGCCTGGCCATGACATGAGCTCATGCTTAGGCCACAAGGTCATGATCACAGGCTACTGTGAATCACTGAGCTGGGCATGACTCCCTCCTTCCTGCACTCACTGCTGCCCTGATTCTGTTAAAAAATTTAATTTCTTTTAATTAAAATAATGCCAATTCTTACATGATGTTCTCCATTTAGTCTAAGAACAGCTTACTTAGATTTACTCGACTTTTGCCTAACCAATTAAACCAAAATTGTGCTAAAATTATTACTTAGGTTTAACTAACCCAGAGCTGGTTTGTCCTTCCAAATGTGTGGAACAACAAAGAGTATATGGAGGCATTCAGTGAGTATTAGCTTGGACTGTGAAATACAACATTAATCTGTCACCCCCTGACCCTGTGCTGCATTGCCAATATGTCAAACATCTTCACTCTGCTTAGCCCAAGCACATTTTGTGCACTGTGCTCTTTGTCAATAACCATTCAAATAGTTCTCTGCCAGTAAAAGTCACAACATTTTCCTGCCCCCTCCAGCAGCGTTTCTTAGCTCTTCATGAAAATTTAAATGAAAAATATCGACAAGATTTCATTGTTTTTAAGCACGCACAAAAAGCAACTCCATCTGCTTTTTCCCTTCTGTGAAAGGGAATGTAGTGCCTGCAGATTTGTAATTCCAACTTTGTCTTCAAGTCAGACTTGAAAAACTGAAAACTTGTTTTTATCCAGGTTGTAAGAGAACAACCTCAGAGCATCTCAAGAACAGTTAACTGAATTTCAGCAGTCCCACATGTGAGCAATCTTGTGAAGAGTTTTGGGATCCTTCAGGAGAGGAAATGCTCTGCAAATGGAAAATATTTATCATTTGCACAATGCACACACAAACACAAACCTGACAGAAAATATCTCTTATCTCTAAGGCAGGGAAATCTCCTTTTCTGAAGCACAGCTTGTCACAGCTGCTCCTCAGCCCACTCTACTGCCTCCAAGCACAGCAGAAGAGGTGGCCTAGGTAGGAAAGCTGAGGTTAAGCTTCTTTTTTTGGCTGGAAAGTACTTCTTTTAATATTAGTGAGCACAAGAAGCACAAGAAAAAGGAACCTGCATTGTTTGATACCTTTGCAGTGTGAGGAAGAATGTCAGTAGTGGTCTGGAGCTTTTATTTAGCTCTCTTAACTACAACATCCCACTTCCCCCAGGAAGCTTTTTGTCTTTTTGTACATTTTTCCCCAAATGTAAAGCATCTCACAGCAGCTCAAGTGGCTCTGCCTTGCATGGTGCCCTAGAGCTTCTGGCCTTGGAATAACTTCCAACAAGCTGTGATTTATCTGGCTGGTCAGGGGTTACTGTACACAGAAATGCAATTCCTTCCTCAGACTTGCTCTAGCCTTCTTTGGAAACTCCAGGTGTCATCAACAATATGCTGTATGCCATTTTATGGCCTTTCCTCCAGCATTTTATTAAACTGATAGCCTTTTTGCTGAGCAACACTGCCTAGAAAGGACTAGAGCCCTTTTCTCTGTATATATTTAATTAGTTTAACTGCTGATTTATGTGCTAAAGAATTGAAAATTCATTTATAATAGTTCTGTCCTTGCAATGCTGCCAGTGCCTTGCTTCATCTTGACATTTGAATAAAATGTCTTTTTATTCCTGACTGCATTCAGGTCCGGGTTGATGCTCCTCTCCAGAAATCAGTGTTCAGAATTACCTGGCTACTCCATGGTTTCCCAATTTTGAGTTACATCAAATGCCATTAAGATTTTACATTGAGCTTTCTGTGTTGTGCCTTTTAATGACCCTCTTAAGCTTGGCCACAGACAAAGTCTCCTTAATTCCAGCAAAAATAAATGAATTTTTCCATGCTCCTGATAATGTTTTAAACAGAAGCAGGAAAACTGTATTTTAAAATCTTTACTTTCTTTGCAAATCTGTTGCTATGCTGCTTCCTCTCTTCTGTTTTTAGATCAGCCCCACAATGATCCACAGTGAAGGACCCAGATGAGATTGGTGCTGACATCCAATGCTTGCTAGTTAAACCTGGGGGAAAGTCTGCACCACAGCTGAGTACAGTCTAGCAACAGAGAAAATTTTATACAATATTGGCAGTGACCAGGGCAAACTATCATCCTTTACTTCATCTTAGTTGGTAATGGCAGTGCTACTCTTTCTGCTATAAATTTTTGCAAATACTTCCATCACCAGCCCAGTTTTAATTTAACAGCAGTAGAGAAAATCAAAAGGACATAAGAGACAAAGTAGGTTTCATGAAATACTTTTAATTACTAAAGTATTGAGGATTTGGAGATTATAGAGAGTAAAGTTTTACCCATAAGCACTGCTACTTGACTAACTATAGCCTAGACCTGTGCTCCTGGAGAGAGTGGGAATTTTTAGTTATTTTCAATGTAAGCACAATCAAACTCAGTAAAGCCAAGAATGCAGCACTGATCTATGATCAAAAGGGCAGTTCAGAGTAAGGAAAGGCACATCCTGCAAAGGAAGAAGATATAGCCTCCATTTTTGTTACTAGGTGCTCTAAGGTGCTCCAAAGGCTGATTTATGGCCCTCAAGATTTACAGCACTCGAAAATCCTGTGTACACAGATACTTTCTTCTTTTCTTAGTCTGAGTCCTTTTTGCCCCGATTTGAAATAAAACCCATGTTTGATTATCATCTGCAGCAAATCCACATGCCAACATTCATCACATTAGGCCACTAGGTATACTGCTAGCTCATTTTTAAAATGTTTCCAGCTTGGGCTGCCTGGGGTTTTCACCAAAGCAGATGCACAATTACAGCTTTATAAGGCTAATTTTTAAGCACCAAGGACTGAAAATATTGGCTTAACAAATAGTCAAGAATAATAACCCCTGTCAGTTAGAGCTGGCTGATTAAGAATGAAAGTGGCACTAAGAAGTCAGCCTGTGATCACATTAAAGAACATGATCCTGTTATAGGAGCATATGACAAGAGAAACAGAAGCAAGCTCTGAGCACTGCTAAACCATCAAAGGAACAAGACAATTCTAGCTTTAAATATTTTTTTTTTTTAGTATTTAAATTTAAGCAATTAATTTTCAGGCATGTTTGAATATGACATGTAATTTACAAAATATCTCCCAAGATGACAAGAAGAATTGTCTGTCTCCCTAGGAAAACAACAGAGATAACCCATATAGTTTTGGGCACAACTTTGCAGTAGATCAGAGGATCAAGCAAGAAGATGCACAAATGAAATATTATAAAATTTAGTGACTTCATAAGGTCAATTTACATTAACTACTTCATCAAGATTTATATCAATAAGTATATTGAGCAATACCTTCAGCAACAAATCTGCTCTGCAATGTGTATAATAGCTCTCTACACACCATGTCCCACAGGTGAATTCACTGATAGCCAGGGCTGGCATCGCATGGTCACACTTGTGTGGTTATGCTGGTGCCAAGGGGGCTGCAGTGCCTTTCACTAGGTTAGCTGCACATCCATCCTAAACTGGTTGGTACCTTCATTGCTGGCTCTCACAGAGACACTGGCCCAGTTTGTGCCCCTCTTGTTTCTCCATTGGCTTTGTTGTTAGCTTGAACACTCACAGCTCAGACCGCCTGGGGAAATCAAGGCAGTTCCACGCAACACACAATCCAAACCTTTTGCTGTGTTCACTGATAATAACTTGAGATTAACATGAAGCACATGATACATTGGCTCACATTGCATTACTTCAACTGCAGCCTGTCACGTTATGTCAGCCAAGGTCAGCATTCAGTGTGACATGATACGATCTAACACGGTGCAGGGTTATTGCCTCCCGAGTCAGGAATCTCAGGCTGGGAATCAGAAATAGAACAAGCAGATGCACATAACAGATCACTTTATAATACTCCTGGGCAAAAAGAATCATTTAATGCATAGCAAATTTTGCCAGTATCCTCTTTCCTGGATCCATCTGGACCTCCAAACCACCATGATATGTCTTTTTCTTTTCTCTTCTTTTTTCTTTCTTTTTCAAGTAAGACATGAGGCTTGTCGAATCAATCAGACACCCTTGGACTTCACCACAGGAAGAATTTCAAATAATTCAGCAAACCTCACAAGCTCTGATCACTCTGCTAATACTTTCTGCTCTCGTAGACTTCAGTGACCTCCATTTCATGAATAATGTGAGTGGTAGTGCTGAAAGTCCCAGAGGATTCTGATTCCACTGAGCAATGTGGGGTTTTGGCCTGCAGGGTGACAAGCTGTAGGAAGGAAATGTTTGGCTGTATCCAAAAAGGGGAAAATTTTAAAAGAACTGCTAAGTCTTCTGGAGTTTTAACTTGTTTTCACACACTGTGGAGCTTCCAAGTTACAAGCTCTGCTCCCTCCTCTGTTACACCCACAAAACTGCATCTGTACTTCAAAGACCAAGTGATACCAAAGTTAAACTCAGCCATATGAGTCAAAGGGCTGGTTAGATTCATGCAATTCTGCTACATGGCAATAACCTCTCTGATGTTATTCTTGCACCCATTATAAGCAGCCAATATGTGCAGTGTAAGGATGGTAATTTTCAGCTCTACATATGCAAAAGCCATCCAGATTGTAAGAGACTAAAGACAGGAAATTCTCATGTTAGGGTAAACCTTTAGTTTTCAATTAGACATAATAAACTTGCAAAATCTACAATAGAGTTATCAATGGCCACTGAGATCATTTCATATCTGGCAAGACAAAAAAGCAGAGCTTCAAGAGCCCATCCTGTCTCTGATATAGCACAAGGATGTATCATTTTTAGAACAAAGGCTAAGCTAATCACAGCTGACTTCACATTTCTCTACTCTTTTTTCACCTTTGTAAACATGAAGGTAATGTTTTGCTTTTTAGAATTCTGTGACAACAGAAAATACAAGCATTATTTTATTAACCTTTAAATGCAATTTGGTTGTTCTTTTTCCATTTCAGCTCTGGAGCTTTGATGTCTGAGTGACATTGGATGTACCTTAAGGGCTCAAAAAAAAAGTTCAATAGTCTTCATAGCCTCAGCATAAAATACGGAATAAGAGAAAATAAATAAATAAGTATACACACGTATTTCCCTCTTTTATGACTTTGAAAGGCTGCAGCTGTCATTTAGTTCCTTGCTCTTTCCTCAGGCTAGAGATCATCCAATCAGATAGGAATGAGCAGAGTAGAGGCCTTAGACTGGATACAGAGAAGCTGATATTTTTACCTAGTCAGCTATCTCAGTGAAAAGAAAAAAAAGAGAAATAGACAACTCCTCAGATACACCCAGGGAACTGCTCCCCAAACTTATCAGCACTTACCTGCACCAGCTGACTCCCATTTCCATGTAGTCTCAGAATCCAGAAAAAAAAAATCTCGAACCTTAATCTTCAAAAATTTTGTACCAAGGTTTAAAAGTCTTGAACCTTGAATCATCACCATGAAATCTTGAACCACAATTTTCCAAGACTGAGTCAATTTGGGTAAAAAACTGACCCAAAATCAATGCAAACATAAATTCAGGGCAGAAAAATAAATTCTTGGAATAAAACATAAGGCACTGTTGATTATTTTGAGATACCTTCAGCATCAGTTCCAACCCTTCAAAGCAACCTACTAGTACAGAAAATAGATAGTATGTTTAGAGCCCTGTTGACAACAGGCTCTTCTAGCACTGCAAGAAATAAGCTGGATTCTTGACCCTTGCAATATCTAAGTCCCTAATAGAAATGCTAAAAAAAAAAAAAAAAACCAACAAAACTTTCAATTCAGAAGTGGGATTGGCCATGCAATAGTCAAGGAGAGACATTGGTTTCTACAAACATCAGTTTTGGTGAATTCTGTGACCTGTGCCTTGACGGATAAAATTATCTCTGCCACCCTATCCCTAAGCCTCAGCATAATTCCTCACATGGGTAACAAACCCATTGCTTTCACAAAAGACAGCATCAGACATACCAACACTTTCTCTTCCAGCACATCACCTCCTTCTACAAAAGTTTTCTCTGGAGGGTTCTTCATACAGTCCAGTAAAGATAAAAATGTCTAAATTTTTTTCTCAACTAACAATCTTAAAAAGAGCTGCCCAATATCTCAAACGTAATATGGTTTGTTATTGTTGTGAATTAAGGCTTGATGGGGACTGTGAAGATGCCTCTTGGATCTTACCATGTCTTGGAGCTTTGTTTTATTGTCTGTATTTCTGATGTTCAAAACAGAGCTTAAGTTTAGAACATAATATTGCATCCAGCTCTACAGAAAATATGTAAATAAAAACCTGATCATGCCCTGACAATGGTGACTCATTGCATTTTCACAAATAGCACAAGCTCCTGAAATGAGAACAGCAGAGCAGCATAAGCCAGGATGGCAGGTGTCACTACTGAAGTGACAAATCATCTCTACTTGATCTTCCAAACAAGGTTGCATCACTAGTTGAAAACATGAAACTGAACTTAGGTTCAGAAACAAGCAGGTGAACTCGTACCAGATTACCTGATTGCACTGACCTTCCTTTTGTTTGTGTTGTACTGAAAATAAAAATAAAAATCACACCCTTATCAAAACAAATGGAGCCAAGTTACATATTGCTTGTACTACTCTGTCATTTGTCAGTGAGCAAAGGCAGAAAGCAAAGCAGCAGGGTGATGTAGTGACTATAACTAATGTTGCTAAATATCACAACATTTTTAGCAAGTCTGGCTTCTCTCCTTAGTAAACAAGAGACAGTCACTGAGCTTGGTGACAATGAAGAAAAATCTGCTTCTTTGTGGAGGTGGGTGTATTTCACTGCCAGAATTATGGAAGATCCAGTATCAGTGAGATATTCTGATTGAAGCTAAAGGCAATCCTGTCCTGATAGCTGATAAATTCCCAGGCATATACCCAGGCAAAAGTTAACATAAAGGACAGTTCAATTTCTTGTGAGGGATTATAGAGAAGAAATGGACATTTACATTTCAATCCCACAATAATATTCACAGCAAGTCTTTGCTCTCCTGAAAGTAAACCTGACAAACACTTTTTTTAACCCCAAGCCTTCCACCAGACCTAAGCAGGCTGTGATTTTTAAAGGTTCTGAACCTCTAGAATAATTTTGTAAAAATCTGGATTAAATATTACTATTCTAGAAAACCACAGATCTGCAAGAACTCAGATTAAAATAAAAATGGGAGAAGATCCAGTAAGGGAAAGTTGCAACAAAGAGGCAAAAGAACAAAAAACACTGACTGTCCAGCAGGGAGAAATCAATGTGGTCATATTACCTGCACTGTTAATTAGGTAGGGTAGTTGTCAATACAAGAACATTATTGTTAAGTTCCTGCCTGAACAACTTAGCATATTTAAAATATTCAAAATCCATTTCAGTTTGAATTAAGAGCATTTTTTAACCTACAGTAGGTTTCAAGATGGAATGAATGGTACACTTCACCTGTAAATATAATTTTTTGGCTCTTATACCACATACCCTAAATCCCTGTATTTTCTTATCTGTCAATCTTCATTATAAAAATTACCATTCAAGCTGAATAACTGTCTTCCAAGACCTCATCTGCTCATGGCATTGATTCCCCAGCTGAAGCCAGGCCTGTGCTGGAGATGTCATCTGCACATCCAGCTGTAATGTCATATGCAAGGGATTGCAGCTTCAGGTAGGGGACTGGAAGATGGTACAGATGCAGTTAAGGAACTGAAAATTTCTTTCCATGTAAATGCCCCAAGCACATGGACAGTGAGCATAGAGAAACACAGATCATATAAACCAGTATATGCAGAAGGATTTTAAAACAGATTTGAGGTTTCAAAACTGCCGTGGAAATGAGCAACCTCTAAATAAAATGCTTGGTATAACATACCCCACTGCTGGCAAAATTTAAATTTGAGGTTTTAGGCTACAAGGAGAGAAAATACAAGAAAAAACAGATAGTGCATTATTCAGATGGAACTACTCTTGATGTCAACTTGGATGAGGTTATTGACAAATACATAAAGACATTTTAGTCTTGGGGAAGTTGGGGTTCTGTGCTGTCTTTTCAGTCAAAAATTGTGCTAAGGAATTTTTATATTGGTTTGACTGATATTTGGTATAATGATCTTCAAAGCAGTAAAACCCATTCTTAATCAAGTCTGCTTAATAAAGGATGTGTTGTCAGAGGATGTGTTGTAAGGCAGCAACAACCTCTGGGCTATTTCACCTAACAAGGACCATCCCACAGCAGTGCTGAGCCTTGAGGGGCTCCAGCATTCTGCTCTGCCAGGAGAACCATCCTGCTGGCCTTGAACAAGCCTTAGCTTGGTGAAAGGGGGAGAGGTGGGGGATTCCAAGAACTGGATTAGCTTTCACTGGAATCCTTTCATATTGCCAGGATAGATGTATAAGCAGAAAAACAGAAATAGGGTAAACTCTGCCAAAAAGCATCCTGCCCCAGTAGCAATCTGCACAGTAAACTTGACACTCCTGCTTCATCATATGTTTTCCAATTCCAGGATCATTAAATAGGAATTGTTCTGCTCTACTTCCTGTTTTGAAAAATGCTGCTTTTTTCTCTGCCTGTGTAACATCTTAAGTCATTTAAGTTTTAATACTTTCACAATGAATGGCTGTGAGAAGGAACCTTGCTGAACTGTATAAATTTATTTCAGGGCTTGAAGATGCCATTACTTGTATTAGTTCATAATTATTGTAGCAGTCACTTCCAGCTGCTTCATAATATCCCCATGAAAAAGGGAAGTACTAAAAGGAAAATTTTCAAAGGATTTAAAGCTTCTATTGTGGTTGTTGGAAACAGAAAGTTACCACATTTAAGTAGCTAAAGAAAAAGCAGACAACTCATTCAAGAATGTGACCATGAATAACTTGCTCTCATGGATGTCTGTGTCAGAACTGAGAGCAGGCCATTCACCCACAGCAGTGAAAGTACCACTTTTAGAGCTCAGCTTACAACTCATGTAAGGTAGGGAACAGTAATAACAATTTGCAGAATCCCAGTGTTTAACCTATGCAGGATACAGGTTCCTTTTCCAAGTTCAAAAATGTCAAGCAAGGGCATGCATATTCAGGTGAGGGCAACACTTTAGGTTACAAAAAAAAAAAAAAGTATGTGAGGAAAATGAGAGATAGGAGATTGCAAGAAAATGACACAATAGAATTAAACCTGAGCAAGCAAGATAGAATTTTGATAAGACAGGGAGGCAAAAGAAATAATAAGTAAGTATCCTGAAGAGGAAAGCACCTTTCTCAACCACTTTAATATTCAAATATTCTCTATGCCACATATTTTATATGTTCTGGTGCTATAAAGCAGAGTCCCTATCTGTGGTGCTCTCTCCTACTGAACTCCACTGTAGAAATAAAGGTGTGTACTCCTGCTGCACTTGGCAAAACAAGGCTTTTGATAAATGCAATGCAGCAAAAAAACCAAGGAACCAGGCACAGAAACAGAGGGGAATGACTGCATTATGCCCTCAGTACCTCGTGGGTTGCTTGGCCAGTGTTTCAGAAACACCACCAGAGCAGAAACCAGCAAACTAAGACATTCTTCACTGTCATCACACGCAGGAAGTTTATAACCACCTTGCTGCTTTGTAGCTGTTTACTCCAAGCAATATTGGGCAATGAGCACACATCAGTGTGCCTCACCTGCAGCCAGGGAGTGACCATCAGTCCACCCAGAGCAAGCTCTGTGCTACTGACACGTTTATTACTGACTCTGGCAGGGTTGGAGCCTCCCCTTACAAGCCCAACAAAGTCAAGCTGGACTTGCTGCCAAGAGGGCTGTTTCACCAGTGCCAGCAGTGGCACCTGATTGCTGGACTAAGGCCCCACATTTGACTGAAAGCTGCCTGCTGACCTCTCTTCTGCTTTGACTGAAGATTTTACTGCATCCCAACCTCCAAGTTTTTAATAAAAAGGCAGAAATTCCCAAAGCCCTCCTTGGTGTGTTCCCTCAGAGCCTCTGGTTTCCCAGTGGTGGGTCTATGGCAAGAAGGGGCTCACAAGCTGCAGAGGAAAGTATAAGATCTGCTATTACTCTTGTGCTACCACATGCAAAAGAGCTGCCCTGCATTTAACAGTGGGGCACTTTTGCTTTTGAAACTGTAAAAGAGACCCCAGGAGTAGGACCTAAGGCTGAACAGTCTGGAATAAGATGTAGATATTTATTTGAAGGAACCTATACAGCAAAGGAAGCTGTATGTTCAGACCACTGCAGGTATTGCTACAAACCTCAAAGAAATTAACTGCAGTGCCTGTGCAGAGCCTCTCTGAACACCCATAAGTCCCTCAGGAGCTCCCAGAAAAGGGTAATTACCTCAAAATTGGGAAATCCTGTGTTTCAGCATGAAGGTCACTGACACTGTGCTACCTTATTTCCTGCAGAGTGTGTTTAAGAGCCTTTAGTAAGATGAAAAAGCTGGGTCATATATTCTCACATCAGTGTGTTCACACTCACAGAGACAAGGGAGACTTGCTAAAAGCCTGCAGGGTGAGAACCTCTCTGCCAAAAGGATATTCCCCCAGAGGCTGGGCATGTCACACCTGGAGCCTCTGCAGCTGCCCTACCACCCTTTGGTCATCCCATCTCTCCCTTAGCTACCAGTACTGCATCCAGCTGGCTGCTGTAGGTGTACTGGGAGGCAGTCACAAGGATCAGATGTGAGCAGGAATCCCCAGACCAAACCTAGTTAACAACCTTGTACCTCCTGAGTTTGGCATTCAGCAATTCCTGCCACATTTCTCCAGCATTCTCAGGTTTTGGGTGTCCATCTCCAGGCTCCAGCAGGAGGGGATTGCAGGGACACCCAGGAGGGAAGGGTGGGGCTGCCCTGGCTGGGCACAACCAGTGCCAGCCTGTTCCCACCATCCACAGCCAAGACCCCAGAGCAGCTGGTGCAGCCTCTGTGAAAGGTGTTTAAGGGCAGGCAGAGCCCCACAGGCAGTGGGTGTTGGAAACAGCCCTGCCTGCTCTGGGGCCAAGGGGAAACAGGTACTGGAGCAGGGATTCCCCTGCACCCCTGAGCAGCCCATAGAGGAGCAGGTGTACCCTGAGAGACTGCAGCCCATGGGGGTTCATTTCTCACCAGCCAACTCTGTTTTAATTGGCAAGGAATTAAATTACTTTTCACCAAGTAAAGCATGCTCTGCCTGTGAGGGTAACTGGAAGTGACTTCCCTGGCTTTATCTCACCCACAAGATTTACATCTTATTATTGAGGAGGGAAGTGGGGGTGTGGACAGCTGGACATGTTAACCCAGCACACCATGTTTAGTAAGTCCAGGGGAGATAGTTAATATATTGCCAAGAGCAAAATGTGAAGGTGCCATTATTCCCACTCAGAAATAAAATTAATTCTAAGCTTTTATTCCTAGAAAACCCAGTTCTGCCAGGGGCATTACAGCAAACGTGGTCTCCCTACCTCTGTTCACTTCTTGCTAAAAGTAAAATATCCTGATGAAAGAAAACAAAATTAACTATTTAAGCAGAGAATTCAATTTAAAATGGTGAGATGATACAGATGCAAGAAAATACCCTTGCTTTGGTATTAAGGCTCCTAAAATGAAGTCAATGCCTCTTAGACTAATTGCTAATGGTCAATAATGTGCTTTTTCACCAATATGTCTAGTTGTTTCAAATATAGTCTCACTCCTGCTTTAATGACAGAAGACTGTCCCAGTAAACAATATTGCCCAGAGTGACTTGGACACTGGATATTCATTTGCAATTACAAGTCAGAGTTAACTGCTAGAGACAAGCCAGCAAAAAACATCTTCTAAAGCAACAGCAAAACTGTGAAAAACACTTTTGTTCAGAAGACACTCTGTCTTGATAAGGGTTCTCAAGGGCAAAACTTCTATACCTCCCCCACCTTCTTTGGGTCACCCATCCCACTGGAGGGGAGAGGAGGCAGTGAGGCCCCTCACCTTCCAGGGCAGAAGTGGTGGAAGAGGAAGGACCAGAGGCTAGAGAACAGCTCTAAAGGGAAGCTGAGGTGGAAGGTGATGACAGCTGCTAGAGAAGAGCTGTTCTTGGTGCAGTAAAACTGTTCATCTCACTACTCCTTCCATCCCCTCCCCACACAGGCAGGAAGGGCTGCACAAGCCAAAACAGCCAACCATCATCTCCCCATCCCCAGGCAGACCTGACAGGCAGTTACAGGCTGATGAACTAGGCAGTGGTCTGCTCTTCCAAGGCCCAGAGCTTGGAATGGCCTCTTGGAAAGCAAGTACAGACACCTAAGTAGGAGCAATTAAAATGATGCAATACATGACACGTATCTGTCAGAAATAACCTAGTAATTGGGTTGCTGGCACACCGTGCTGCAGATAAGGCAGTGCTGATAATACTTGAACTTTTATGTCTCTCACTGAGATGTTTGCCACAATGCTATTTGTTCTCTGCTCTTAAATCTGTATGCTCACTTAGCTTTACCAGCTGATTGCAGGATAAGACTCTGATTTGCCAAATCCAGAAATAATGCAGCTTGTGTTTGAAAATGCATTTTGCTGGGGTTTTTTCTTACTGATCTTGGAATTATGCAATAATATTAAAAAGTGAGCCATCACAAAGAGCACAGCAAGGTACACCAGAGAAACAGGAATAACCTGGATAATCCCCTTCACAAGTTGTTTCAATAACTCATCTTGCACATAAAGAATATTCACATATTTAAACACCATTCTAGGTTCCCACAGAAGGCAAGAAGTTCAGTGGAGGGCTAGCTGTGGCAACCTGCAGTGAGGCTGTGATGGAGATGAGAGGCTGAGCCAGTGCAGCAGCTGGCTGAGCAGGACAGCCAGGGGCTGTTGTAGGTCCAGCCACTCTGTGTGACCAGGGGCAGGCAGCTCTTCCTCTGCCAGGAGTGTCTGCACAGCACAAGGTGGGGCCAAGCAGAGAAACATGACTCAGTCTCTACATAACTCAATCACAGCTATCTTAGATCCTAAAAACAACAGTCATGTTAACATGGTGCTCCTGCCTGGGCATGGCTAACCAGTTTCCCAAACATTGCACAATGTAGCTGTTCCTCTGCTCCACAAAACCCAGTGGTGTGGACAGATCTCACTCCCTTACTGTGCCTTGGCAGTTTAGGTCTGGAGCACCTTCAGAGGAGGTCCACTGGACTGGTTAATTGTGCCACATCCCAGCCTCAGGACTGTCAGCTGGAGGAGGCTGCATGAGGATCTCTCAGTCTGAGTATGGTTCAAGTAACATGACCCAGAAGTTGTAAAAAAGTTGAAAATCATGCAACTGTAAAAAGGAATAAAAAGCTCAGACCTACACGTGAATGGACAATTATGCATCAAAGAAGCAGGGAGCTGTAGATGCTTCTCTATGCCACATAACAAATGCTTCATTTCTGCTACAGTAATCCCTGTAAAAATAGATATCAGTTCCCTGAGGTCATATTTACTAGTGTTCCCTTCAACTGAAACACCCACAACAGTTATTTTTGGAAACAAGTTATCTGTATGTATTTGGTGTCTACTAGTACTCCACACTTTGAAATCTTGGCAATGCCTCCCAGTCAAACACAGCTACAGGTCTTACTCAGAAAAATTTTCCTTATGCACATAAGGTTTACTCATGTTCAGTAGTTACATGGATTGGAACAACATATGTACCTGAGTTAGGATTTACAAGAAAGGATCTTGAATGGTGATGAAGCAGTCACTATATTCATAGCTAATTAAATTAATTTGAAAAGGTGTATTTATGGTTAGTATTAGACTATTAATATAACAGATTGGCAATGGAAGCATGCATTTTAATTATCAAAGAGCTTTTGAATAGGATATAGTAATCATAGAAATTCAGTACATTGATATAACACGTGCTGTCAGGGTGGGTTTTTTTCCTTTTTCTTTGCCTAGGTCAACCAACTACATACCATGCCTTGAGCAAGAAGTAGCCATTGAACTGATCACTCCTTAAATTTCAGTTTCTAGTCACACTTAATAACTGTCTATCCACAAATCCCTGCAAGGGACAGGAGAGTATCACAATGATACAGAGCTCACATCAATTTCTATGACACTGACTTGGGTGCTGCTGGCATTAGAAACGCTCCATTTTCAGCTGGTGAGCCTACAAGCCCAGGGTAGAGTTTAAGGAATAGAAGAAATTAGGGAAAACTAGGGAACTGGGACTATGGTTCTTATTCAAGTTTTTTTTGATTTTTTTTTTTTAATCTGACTTCAAACACAAGAATCCAATATTTTTAAAGGTACAGATAATAAGGAACTGAGAAAGGAGCATCATTGCTAGATGCACTCAATATTTACACTTCAAGCGTTCCCTCAAATTCTGCAAGACAGATATTTTGGTTAATCTAGTCACATGCATACACAACTCAGCTTTGGCTCTTCCCTAAAGAAAGCAAATCTAACACTACACAGCTTGGAAGCAGTTTTTAAAGTGTCTTATCAAGACTGCTTATTGGAAAAACTGAGTGATCCTTCCATATTCCTGAGCAGTGGACTTTTTAGTCAGGAGAAAGTGGTGACTTTGACTAGAATTGTCTCCCTACTAGTTTATAAAGTACATGTTAATTATGAAAAAATCTATCAAAGTAGAAACTACTCTTCTAACAGTGACTTTGCTACAAAAAGGAACAGTGAGTCAAGTGTGTCCAGGGAGCACTGGACTATCTTCAAACAAGTTTGTTGGCAGCTTAAAGGCTGCTGAACATTATGATGTTAATGCAGCTGCATTATCTTGTTCACATTAATAAACACATGTGTGGGAAGGTTCAACTCTCTGCATGGCAAAGTGGTTCTACCTCTTTGGTTTCCAATGGGACATTGTTTTAGGCTTAGTCCTGAAAGGAGATCAAAGTTGGTGAAAGCCTCTGAGTGGGAGTACAGTGCTGCTGCTGGGCTGTGCCTCCAGATGCTGCTGCAGAGAAAAGGCATCTTGCAAAGAACTGACACCGTATTTCATCGATGTCATTCATAATCCTTTTTAACAGATTAAAATTATGGGCTGTCTGGTTCTCAAACACAACATCATCCAATTTGCATGGTCCAGGTCCTCTCCTGCAATGAATGATGGGCTCAGTAAGTGATATTTACCAGTCCGTCATGCCACTGCACTGCATCTAACACACACTGAATCTTCAGAAAGGCAGTGTGGAATTAATTCTCAGAAGCAATCAACATTCATTTGACTCTTTCCCTATATTTCCTCTGCATCTCCAACTTCAGTGATTTCACATCAAGAGAAACAAGCAAACCCTTGAGCACTCTCAGCAAACATCGAAATGTGAACTGCTAGAAATCCATAGGGAGACTGCCAAAGGCACCAAATGGCAGCTAGGAATTCAACTTTCACTGATGAACCATGATCCTGAAGTCAGCAAGCATGGGATAACTTTGCTGGCATTTTTATTTTTGGAAGTCTCCCCCTATGGCCACTTGCATGTGTCTACAATTGTGCATTGTAAAACCAAATGCCATTCTAAAGCATACACCCATACAGAGACACACACACAGACTCACAACACAGATCAAATGCTTGTTTTGCCCTCCAGGAGTCTCAAGGACCTTCAACTACTGAAATTAACCCCTGTCCTTCAGTGCACCAGAGCCTATGGCTTTACAGCATTCCACAGCATCTAAGACAACACAACTATTTATGTTCCTGCACATACTGAGGTTTTTAGAAGACCACATCAGAATCCACATCATAACCATTCCTCTTGACAACAGGAGTGTATCAGGAACACTTGCAATACATAACAAAGAAACCATCACAACTTGTTTGGTGTTGACATCTGCCTGAAGGATCTGCAGGCCCTGTATTGCTCCAAAAGTGACATTTATATAGATAAAGATGTGTCTAACTTTTGCTTGTTTGTACACACAGGTACATATACACAGGTAATATATGCACTCCACTCCCACATAAAGGCCTCCCTGTGAAACCAAAATATTATAATTGCCATTTCACTGTCAGAGGAGCAATATGTAATACACCAACTCTAGTCCAAGGCACTGCCTGCAGCTGCCCTGAGCAGCTTCTGCCCCAAGCACCTGCAGCAGAGCCCCAACACCATCTAAGCCCTGGGAGTCACAGGGGGTTGCCATCCTGCCCACAGGTAATTCCCCAAGCAGGTGGCAGGGAAGACAGGCAGTGCACTCCCCTGTGAAATACAGATACTGACATTTCCTGCAGAAGAGAATTTTTAAGCAATTTGTTAGAAATAATCAGTGCTTCATTTACATCATTTCAGAGCACAGTTAAGCCTTAAAGCCCAGCTTTCCAAAAGCCCAGCTCCTCAGCTCCAAGACTCCTGGCTCAGCAATGTCACCATGTGCCCCTGGGATCCCCCTGCCCCATCAGCCCAAATGAACCAACAAGGGGTTTCAAAGCCCTGCAAGCCATAAGAGCAGGAAATACAGTTTGGGAATCAGGGCTCCTACACTTCCAGTTGTGTGGCATGCTGCCCAGAAGCCCTCAAAGCACCCATGGTATATGCCAGGTCTCTGGGGATCTCCAGAGGCAGTCAAGGCTATCCCAGAGCCACAGACCTCACAGCTTGCCAGGAGCCATGAAATCAGGCATGAAGCCTGTCAGAACCCATCCCATGTCTTTGTAGAAAGTCACTAAAAAATGATGCTTCTGCAAAATACTTTGGTATCAATGAATCTGCTTTTTCTGATGGAAATATTTTTTGGCAGAAAGTTTCCAACTGGCTCCAGTCTGTCCCTTAGGCAGGTTAAAAATTAGAGGAACTGCTCCACTGAAGTCCAAAGTTCATGTCTAAAATTATTTAGAGAATTAACCTACACTTGTGCACAAATATCAGACTTCTACTGAAACACCCAAAAGAAACTATTTCCCTGTAAATGAGGTAGCAGACTGGACCTGCATTTACTTTTCCATTATGACATTTGTGTTTTATCTGCAACCCCTTGTGCTTAACCTTGTGTTTTCCTTTTCTTTGTCCCAACTAAAAGTTCTTTGAGGCAGGTCCCTTTTCCTGACAAGCAGCATGTGCAATCATGTAAGCAACAAGTTTGTATCAGTAACAACCCTGGCATTTTCTGTTTCAGAAGAATGACCTCAGCAATGAATTTCCAGAGTGACTCTGTCCTTCAAGCAGTTGCAAGAGCATAATATTACCCATAAATTTAAGAGCATTTTACATAGAAAATACTCTCTTTTAAGGTTCATACAGAAAATTCTCTTATATAAGGATGTGGGCTCTTTTAAAGTACTCTTGGAACAGAGTGAACTATATAAAACATATTAGTCTCACTGTTGTACTGCCACTGACTAGCTTTTGCATCTTTTCAATAAATAACACAGATGTTGGATTACCAGCAGGTGGGGAAACTCCCCCCTTAAATGTTTAAGAACAAAAAGGGAAGGACATTATTCTTTTGTTCAAAATAAAATCTTGTAAAATATTATAAGCCCTGATTTTTCCATATAAAAAACATCTAATGCATTAAGTAACATCACAGGATATTACTGCAAAACTTACATCACAAGCCCAAGCTACATAAACCAGCTGCAAAGCTTTTAATTTGTCTGAAGAGATAATTAAGCTGGATCAAGCAGACTCAGGTGTTGCAGCTCAACAAAGGAGTTGGGCAATTCTTCCTATGACAAAAGAGCTGCACTAACCAGTATCACTCCTCTCTCAAGTGATCCACATGCAATTCCTACTGCAGCAATAATTAACTTTGCACACATTTTTCAAATGCTTAGAATTCTATGATAGAATAACTACAATTTTAGAATTTTATTATCATTTTACTTTAGAATTTTAGAAAACCTTGTGATGCTTTACCAAAATTGCACACAACAAATACTTGCCATCAGTTCAAGTCCATGTATAGACAGAAGAACTTATTTCTTTTTATGCAACTTGTTTCTGCATATTACCTGAAATTTGACTTCTGCTTCCAGCTTTCTTCTAAAGTGAACTGGAAAACATAATTTATTATGCTAAAATATTCATAGTTCAAAAAGTTAGATTAGTTGGTATTTTATAGCCTCAGTAACCTCTTTCAAATACTTCATAAGCAGGAAGAACCTAAACTAATAAAATCAGATAGAATTTGAAACCTACTGCAGAGTCTGAGGCAAAATCCACTGAAATGAGTTACAAAATATTCACTTGACTCTCAGAATTTCAGGTGTGGATTCAGTAAATGACCTAGTAAAGACAGTGATCACAGCATCATAACTTCCTATGCTTTTTTAATTTCTTGTTAGCAGCTGCATAGTTTCACAAGACTTATTTTGATAAAAATCTTTTTCAATCCATTGGGACACAAAGTGAACAGGGAATCTGACTGGGTCTGGTGTAGCAGGATCCCAATAGTTTCAGATACTCCATAGCCTGAGTTTAGCTGAAGTCTCCAGCAAGACCTGAAAAGCCACATTCTTGCCACCATCTGACAGAAACTTCTGGCTTGCCATACACCTACAGGTGTTGTTCCTTGTTTTGCAGTTCAGAAGAGGCTCTCTATTGCATACTCTAAAGAGCTGACAGCACACTAACAGATGTTAGTTAAATTGCATTCACTGTGACTTTACCACATACAGCAAAAGCTGGTTCAGAGCTCATCCTAAATGACTGGCAATTGGCATCTGCAGAAACCTCCCCTCTCTATATTTTTTGTCTTCTAGTCTGGTAATGAACATTGTATCTACTTTATATTTCAATCAGTGATTTAGGTATATTTGAAAGATTAATAATACCCATATATTACATACAATGGTATATCACTACCTATATATTTAAGAACCAACCAGCTCCCATCCTTACCACCTTGGTATTGAAAGATGTGCAGTTCTAACCATGGTTAAACAGCTGGCAAGCTGCCATCACTGCTTGCTGCATAGCCTGACACAGTTTTCCCAAGTCCTTGCATTCCCCACGTGTAGTTTGTGTCTGCCTCTTGCCACATCCTCACTTGAGCTTGTACACCACCTGACACTGAGACCTGTAGTCAACAACCAGGGCTCTTTGATACTGCCAGCCTCCAAAATATTAAATGCATAACATCACATTGATGCACAAGCCTCTTTATAGGAAGATGAATATATGGCTTGTTTCTATTCTCATTTTTAACTGCTTGGTAAAATTTTTGTCAAATGCTAAATTTTCTTAGGAAGCAGCTCAAGGAAACATTGAGTTGGTTACTCATTACAAACCACAAAATCCCATGTGGTATGAAACTTGGAATACTTTTATTGCTACATATAAGGGGAACCTTCAAGCTTAGCCATAAAAAGAAACCCTGCCTTATTCTGAGTATATCAAAACAAAGTTTGCAAAGTACATAAGGATCATAGTCATAATGCAAGTAAACACTTCACTGCCTCATAGTTTTCAAATACTCAAACTGAAAAAGTATTCCAAGGAGTGAGAGAAAACATGCAGCGACAATGTTATAAGAACAATAAATAAAACTCCAGTCATTGTAGGTCAAGTCAAGAAAAATGCTGCTAGCTGTGATACTGCATAATGAAAACAAAGATACTGTGTTAGAAGAATTAGAGTTCTTAAAGATTCTAAAATCTATACAGCAGCACAGGCTGCTCAGAGCTTTTCACTGAATTTAGTGACTGAAGAATTTGATCCTCCATTTAATTTGATTTAAAGCTCTAGAACCAAAGCATTTGTATGTGCAACTAATTCCAACCTTTTGTTTTGATCAGTTTTCAGCACTTGTTACAACAGTATCTACTTCACAATTGCAATTTAGTCACTGGCTTGTAAAAAGAAGACATTTAATTAACAATGCCAATATTAAAAGAGTACAAGACCAGTCCATTGAAAGTTAGATTATATGGGTCATTGGTGCCATTACAGACACTTTCCTGTTGTTAAACAGGCTACATGGAGCAACTTAGTGCCTATACATGAAAAACACTAATCAGCCACTTTCACTGATCGATGAAACAGGAGCAGATGTTTTGAAAGCAGCAGAAAATACAAAGGTGCACATGGAAATTGAGTTATCTTAGTCTACTGAGATCTACTGCTGCACTGTGTGGGTTTGTTATCTGAGAATTTGACAGCTGTTATACTGGCCAATACATGCTCACTGCTGCAGTGTCCTGGATCTGTTTTCCTGGCTGAGAATTTGACAGCTGTACAATTATTTCTAGAGCAGAACAAGAAAACACACTGATTATTGCCATCATCTTGCTTTATGAAACTCAGTGTCAGTACAATGCAACATAGCTGCTATTCTTCCACATCAGCTGCTTTCTGGAACTGCAATTTGGCAATGAAAACACAGAAGAAGACAGGCCTTAGGTTAACACACAAGAAAAAGTCTTGATAATCATCTGAAAGGCTTATTTTTTCCATCCAGACAGAATGAACTCAAGATGAGCTGTTTTTTTAGAAATGAGGCTGATGTGATGACAGTCCAGCAGATTTCTCAGTGATCTTAATGTTCCAATCAATTTTCTGATTCCCAGCAGATTAGTGGTGATGACCCTTCAAAGACTATTTGACCAAAAATAGTCTTTGAAGCCTCTTTCCTATTTCTTATTAATTGTTCTACAACAGTTCTTGGAACAACTGCCACAAGTATCTCTCTCAGTCTCACATTCTTTCACCTCCTTCTATCCATTTTCCTCAATTTTTTAATTAAAAAATAAAAATTAAGATTCTTTTTGTATTGTTTTATTACTAGTTTTCTGTCCTCTGCAGTGACTACTCTCTCCCTCCCTGCCACATCCTTGGAGCCTCTCTCACTCCAACTCAAGAGGAGCTGCATGTTACAACTGGTGAAACTCTGATGTGGTTAAAAGCTGTGCCAAGGGCTCTGGAGAGAAGAATAGACACTAAGACTGGCAGGAAGAGGGAAGCTGGATAATATTCAAGAAGCTGACTACTGTTTTGTTCAGAACAGAGAAGAATTGATTTCAGAGTAATCACCAGCTATGTGGCTTTTCCCAGGTTCAAACACCCCCCACGTCCCCCCCTGCAAAAAAAAAAAAAAAAAAAAAAAAAAAAGAATTTGATATTTGCATAGTGTTTCTAATCCACAGATCTCATAATGAATGTCATTGCCCCTTCACCAAGGACAAAGCCCAAGTCACAGAAAGGTTGTGTGATTTTCCAGTGCAGTGAGGCAAGGGCAGAGTCCTGGCTAAGATCTGGTTCCCACTCTTGCAGTGACTCCACACGGTCCCACACAGCCCAGAACAAAGGTGTCTGCAGCACAAAGCTGCAGCACAGGCTGGTGTCTCGGGCACCATCCCAGCCCCAGAGGCTGGCAGCCCCTCCTGAGAGCAGCAGTGCTGGGCACAGCTCGGGCAGCACAAACCAGCAGGGACAGGCAAAGGCAGCCGGGCTGCCCTGCACAGCTCCAGCCCCAGCTGGGCTGCAGCTCCTCATCTGGAATCTCTGACACTGCTGCCCACACATCAACCCACCCCTGCAGGCCAATGCTGGGGGACACACTGCCTTTAATGGGGAAGTTTCCTGCATTTCCTGTAGGGAAAAGATAAGAAACTGCATCAAACAAACAGATTTCCCAACTCACCAGGGAGACTTTTTTCTAAAGGAATCTTCAGGAACTGCCACCAATTTACTGCCTGCCTGTATCAGTCTTAAATTGTGCATGATTACTTTGTTTAGTTTTGCTGACATTTGTGTTGTGTTTAAGGGTCTCTTTGTGCAATCTTTTGTGTCTGCTTTAAATAAACACTCTTCCTGTGCTTGTTGCAGCATGCTTGGGTTCAGCAAGATGTCTATCACTTAATAACCAAATGAAAAGTTTAATCACCCAAAAGCTAGCTTTCGACCTGCAGTTAAGAAAACAGAAAAGCTAAAGGTGTTTCATATGCATTTTCCTTTCTATTTCTTCCGTTATAACATTTGCTAGTTCAAGCAAGTTTGATGTTGTGTATTTAGGCCTGTAAATATCAGCTTAGCACGTGGAAACAATAATATTTATTCTTATTTTGCAGTAAGAATCAGTGCAATAAAAAGAAAAAAACCACACTCACAGTATTCCTTAAAAAATAGAGTTGTTGTTTTTCTTTACTAATCACTGAGAGCATAGAAAACAGAAATATACTCTAATACCTTGTTAAGCACATTGCCTGCAGAAAACTGGGCAACCATGACATGGAAACCAAACAGGAAAATACAAGTCATGCCAAAGTGTCATTTTTACAAAGTGACTTTTTAAAAAAAAACAAAACAGAGAGACAATTTAATGTCCCAATATGGGACAATAAAGCTATGTTAAAAACACTTGCCATTAACAGCCATCTGCTCTCTGCAATGTGGGGGCAATTTTTATGTACAGCTGACAGCTTTGCATCATCTTCCCTCAGTTGTGAAGGATTGTCTCTGCCTCTAGTGTACAAAACCTCTGAGAAGCTGGATCTGTCCACTACATTGTGGCTTTCAAAAAGCTTGTGCTGCTAAAAAAACACATAGCATTCTGCACTGAATTTCCAAACAGAAATCAAACATAAGGTTTGGGGGGGAAAAAAGTACATCTATATATGCTAATAATATTCCAGTTCTCTCTAATAATATTCTGCTCATGTCAGCACTGCCTGTAAAAATCAAGAGGCAAAATGTGCTCACTGCCCTTGACATATTGTGATGGTAAGAAAAATCAAGACTGCTTTCTCACTGCTCTCTGAGTACAAGGGCAAACCTCTGCTTAAGCCTATCTTTCTTGATCAGAATGTCTCTGGCATCCTTACACATTTTTCTCCTGTTTGAACTTGTCTCTTCAGAATATTTAGTAAATACAGTTCATGTTCACACCTAAAGTAAAGCTACCTTCTTTTGTTTTGTGTTAGACTCCTAAAATACACGTGCACAACAAATGGCAGGGTCACATTTTCCTCATCTGCAATCCTTGCAAAGAACAGTTATGCAAGAAACTAAAATTCTATTGACATTCAAATCATACTCTACCATTTCCATTCCTCAGATCTGATATAATTTTAATATACATAAGGAATAAGACCAGGAAAAAAAAGAAACTGGAGCAGCTAAAAAATGATTTGTCTATTGCCTTGTAGTGCTCTCTTTGGTACACAATAGATGGTGATAAGATTCTTCCACCAAACCCCAATCAATTCCATACCTACATCCCACCAACAAAACACCCTGTAAACAGTGGGTACATGTACAGGGTATCTAACAAATTAGTGAAAAACCCTGAAAAGTCAAGAGTTGTTGATGGGGCTACACTCAACATGATTTTATTCAAACATTCCAAAGTTAAGGAATTGGCTTTCATTCACTTGAGGAGAAAAAAAAAAAAAAAAAAAAAAAAAGAAGAAAGAAAAAAAAAACAATTTTCACTGGTTTCCTTCAGGGTTCAGGTACAAACATCTTTAGCTGAACTCAATTTTCTTCAGCTTGTGGCAACCTACAGAAGGGAGACAAATTATCATGGTGGTTTTGTTTCATGCCCTCATTTTCCTCACACTTGGTTCTGACCCAAACCCAGAAATATAACAATGGAAAGGTGCAATTTTTACTTGATTTGGTTCCAAATCAGTGTCAGGATCTAGTATTTTTATTCTGTGTCATACCTGAACCTTGGTACAGATTACCTAAGAGGAAGTTTCAAGAAATAATTCCCCATGAAAACTGGGAGCCTGATGCTCCTCAACAATAAGCAGACCTGGCATTGCTGCCTGGAGAGATACAGCTTAACTGCAGCACACACCTTAGAGCTGAACCTTTCTTCAGGCAGCTTTTTGCTTTGCTATAAAAACAGCCATTCCTGTTGTACAATCCACCACACACCTCACCTCTGGACTGCATTGCCAAGGTATTATAAATACTCCCAAGTTGTGAGAGCACCATTCCATGAGGTCCTTTTTTGGAATAGTTTACCCTCCTAACTCTACATTGTTTATAAGAATCAGCCTCACCAAGATTCAGTCATTTCAGGTAAGCCCTTATTCCCTTACCCCTTTTCTAGGTGTTCTGCAGCAGCTGCTTTCATAGGCTGAGATTATCATCAGATAATCATATTGCTGCCTCTCAGCATGACATTCTGCAGCTCCCAAGTGCTACTAAACCAAATCCATCATTTATTATCCATGCTGGATTTCCATAGCTCCTGCACTGTACATGATCACAGAATCTGCAGTACCACTGCAGTCACTCTGCAGTTTCTCAGTGTTTTCTTCATATGGTTGAGCCACATGTGGATGAATTCCAGTTACTGGGACTGAGCACCATCACAGTGACTGCTCTGTGCTCTCACATGCCATCTTTTGGTTTAGATTTACAGGTGATTCCACCGTGGGTGCTTTTCCCTACCTGACCAATATGGCACTGGCCCCTGGTGGGCTGATGCCAGTCAGTGCTCAATGTGCTGAATGCTCACTGCTGATCTCATCTCTCTACTGTTGTGCTTGGGGTATCTTCTACAGGAACTAAAGCAAAAATAGCATAATTGATGTTATATTTTGCTGTCTGCTCCCAACTCTATTTTTTCCAAACAGCTGCTCACTTTAGGACCACCTTTCTGCAGCTCATTTCCCTGTCTGTCCTGTCTTTCCTAAATGTTACAGCTCACTTCCTATAGCTTTGTTTCCTTTTAAATATTTTGATTCAGAACAAAAGGAAATTTGGGCTTTGCATGTCTGTAGGCACAGAATCATGCATGTGTTTCATATTATACTGCTATGAGTATTCATTTAGTCATCCATTCTAGAAATCCATATACCTTACTTCCCTAAGTCTCTTATTAACAATCCACTAGAACTGAACGACTCACTACTTTTCACTGATGAAAATTATGTATTGTGTTTTAGAGTATCATTCAATTCCTGTCTCCCACTCATATCAGAAACATTAGAAACTATTTTTTACCAGATTTGCAGCACATGGAAAATTTCAAATGTCTTTTGCAAAGCTCAAGATGAGGAGTACAGCTGGTACAGGCAAAGCATTTAGAATTTGCAAAAAGCTTATCAGCTAAGCTGTGATTCTGTAGACTAAAACAGATCTAAAGTCCATTGAACCCACACAGAATACCCTCTGCAGCTTCAGATAACCAAGTCCCATATTACTTTTTTCTATATAGAACTATAAGTCTATGAATGACTGAATTGGGTTAAAAAAACTAACCTCAACCCACGTCTTCCCCAGAATTCATCTCAGAGTTTACATGTCTATTTTTCCTGAGATTTTCCTACTGCTCCTTCCTGTGAGGCCTGTAAACACACTCCAGGAAAAAAGCTTGCCAGGATATAAGAGAAATCTCATGAGAAATTTTGTTGTTGGTTCATTTCCAGGAAAATTCTTTGGACTCAAGACATACAAGTAAAAGTCTCCAAACTGGGGGCACAATATCTGCAATATCTCTAAGAGCAACAGTGATCACTTTCTGAAGACTGCTCTTAATAGTCTCATTTCTCAGACCTCAGTTGGATGTGGAAACATTTCCAGACTGAGTAGCATAGTCATAATCAAAATCTAAAATAGTGAATTTGAGTTTTGCAGAGGGCTGCAGATAGCTTGCTTGGAATTTAAGAAAATTAGAGGATGAAAAAGCTGTACTGTTTCTCCTTCCCTTATTTTCCTGGGCTCAAGACCCAGGTGTTTGTGGGTGCAACAGAAACTGGTTGTTCTGCTTGGGCCCAAGTCTGTGATTCCACAAACATTTCTTTAGCAACACCATTAACCTAATTAGCTGCTGTTTTAGGAGGAAAGCAAATCTCCTGAGAATGTGTACAGGGACAAACAAGGGTCTCAGAGGAGCCACCACACTAAAGAGGAAGCACTTCAGCATAGTCAATGAGAAACTGTGTGGTACTAGCAAAATGAGAAAGGAAGATGACAGGAAGGCATCTGAAATCCAGGAAAAATTTCCTCAGAACTGAAACCAAAGTTAAATATCTCTGTTTGATTATGATCCACAGTTTAGAATGCTGTTGCAATGCCAGAATGACATCTTCCATCTCAACAAAACCTACCTAAAAAGAAAAATATGTCCTGGGCAATGGACTGCTCTGATTTGGAACTTTCTAGGTATTCACAGCACATTTCAAGCAGCTCAGGAATGTCATTACTAAAAACACATTCATGAAACTCAGGCAACTCTAGAGCCAGGTAGTAACTGAGCTAGATCAGAACTTCTTTCTTTAATTTAAATCCAAGTTTAGGCACTGTCATGTGTTATGAAGTTGAGTTCTAAATTGCACATCTTGTCTGCCTCATTTAAGTCAGTTAAAAGAAATGGTTCCTTGTTCAGTATTCTTAAGCTATTTGCATACAGTAGATACTAAATAATTCAGGAGATTGATTTGTAAAAGATAAAGGCTGTACAATAGGCTGGAAACAGAATTTCTAGAAAACACTTCAGAGTACCCTAGTTCTGCTGTTGAGCCTCAAGTGCTTTTAGCTATTACTACTCAAGGATTTCCATTTCTAAGACAGGTACTAATCTTTCAGAACACATCCCTTGGATACATACACACACCCATAGTACACCCATGTTTGATTAGGCTAACAAATGCACATTTTCCTACCTATGAACCATTTTCCTTGATTTTAGTATGCAATTTTTGCCCAGTTGCTAGCCATAAGTTTTAGCCATCATTTTACTTCCATCAGTTGTAACAGAGCATTCACACTCAGTCAAATTAACATCTGACCATCTAATGCCAACTGAACACACAAGAAAGAAATCCTCTGATTTCACTGGGAGGGGAAATGAGCAGACACAAAGTCATTTGTTGACTAAATCCTAGCAGCTTGAAATGCATACAGTTTACTTCAGGGGTTAATTTTATACTGAATTATAGAGGGTGACACAAAGAAAGAAAGGCAGCATATCTAGATCAACAAAATCACCCAAGTTCTGATTTATGAACTATAAACTAGTGTGGACAAAGAGTTTCCTGACTGAAAACAAAAATGCCACCATTTTACATTCTCTTTTAACTTTTTTCAAAATTACTTTTTGTTGGTTTACAGTGAGGTAACTATTGAGTTCAGCAGGTCAGAGAACCAAATGAAGTCACGGATTTAACCCCACATACTGCAGCCCACAGCCACAAAAATGTCATTTCTGCAACTGAAAGCTGGTACTGAGCAATTCAGCACAGCTTCACAGGACCCCTGCTCCTGGGTGTCTGTAACTTGCATCTTTGCAGTGTAGCCATCATATTTCCACAATAAAACTTGTAGGGGTAATTTGATTTTACGCTGCCAGCCAGCACTTCATTGCTAGTACTTATGATGCATTCCATATTTGTCTGAGAACATTAGCACTCAGATGATTAACTCTTCTGCCGGGTGTCCGGTTCATGCTCTGCACTGAAAACACTGCTTCCACAGAGACATGCCTTGCATGTAAGCAAATCTAATCCCTATATCTCTTATGTGGTCAGTAAATTAAAATCTAGGTTTGTAGCAGTTAAAAGAATTCCTTTTTGCCTTGTTTTTTTCTTCTTTTTTTTGGCACTTTCTAGCAAAACAGTTCACATACAATCACTCAGTGGCTGGAAAGTGAGCTTGGCAGGAGGAGCCAAGGCTCAGCATGGCTCCAGTCAAGACAAATGGCTGAATTATTGTGACGTTAGTAAACAGGTAATTAGCTTTGCATGTCATTGTTCACCACCTCAAGCTCATTACTGAAGTCTTACAACACTCTCTTTAAAAATTCAGACCTGTTTGACCTGCTACCAGCTATAGTGCATTTCAAGCACTCATGGATAAAGTGCAATCTTGTCAAACTGAAGACACCTGCTCCCAGCAGGAACACTACTTATGAACTGCCAAGTCTTTTGTTACAGTACCTTGAGAAGCAATGATCTTTCCATCTGGAATAACCAGCATCAACTTGGCTGCAACCACTGTAAAGCAATCTTTGAATATTTATTACCGCATGAAGTACACAGAGCTATAAAAGCAGTATGTACACAAATGCAAAAAGGGAGAAGACTACTTCTGATAAATTTTGCTGTTTGCCACACAAGTGTTTGAAATTAATTTTTTTTCAAAACCAGCTGCTGGTAACAACTTCCAGGGTCTTTTTCCTCTACCACAAGCTCTACCAGGTTGAAGGTCACCCCTGTATAAATGATTGGTTTTTAGTTTTTAGCTCAATCTCATTTCTTCAGTTATTCATCCTCCTGGATAGTGGACTGTGTTCCTCAGTTTACTTCTGATTAATTGCCATGATAATCCATTCTAATGCAAAAAGAACACAGGATAATTCTCCTCTTGTCATCTTTATTTTGTGAGGGTACAAGTGATAATTTAAGCTAATTATATTTTAGCACTGGATTAAAAATCCAGTAAAAGCAGTCTAGGGCTTGGGTAAAGGTATCATAGAATTTAGGTTTATTCCTTGCATTTTCTTTGCTCCAGTGCTTTCCACAAGGGCAATGAAAAGCCTGATCAGAAGCTTAGCACTCCTCAGACTTCCAAAGACAGTTTAATTCAACAACACATTCCTTGCTATCTTCTCTGTCCTTAAGAGACCTCAGTGAGCAAAGTCCATTCTGCAGCACTTAATCATATATATGCAAATGCTGTATTTAGAATTTGGAGCCCACTGTGAGCCTGCTTTTCTTGAGCCATTATTTTAAAACGCGCTTTAAATCAATTTTGTAGTAAACATGGGGTTTGTTTCAATAACAACCATTTTTCTCCTGATTAGTAAATTACTGTTGTTTCCAATGTTTCATTCTAACTACTACTTGTTCAGAGTCATAGGAAAACAGAGCACTTAGTCAAGACAAACTTCCCTTTATTTCCATCTCAGCAAAGCAAGGTCTAGATTACTTTCAGAAATACAGTTTTCAGCTGACAAAGTGAAAAATGTTGCATAACACCTAACTTACAATGTAGTAAGAAAGTTTTAATAGAAGGATTACCACTTGATGTTGTAACTAGTTTAAAAGTCCTTTAAGACTCTCTGCTAAGAACAGACGATTATATTTGCAGTATTTATGTAATTTCTATTGGCTGTCTGTGTAATAATTTATGAAAGTTGTGACAGAACAGTGCTTTAATACAGATTAAACTATATTGAGAGAGGAAAATACAGCAAAATGCCAGTGTGCTGCACAGAATACCAATCCCAGGATCATCGAGAATTTTAAAACAATTCCATTGGAAAATATAAATTGCCTTTTTCCAACCATTGAACAATGTTTCTCAAACACATATTTTTCTATGTGGATATGCATTACATGTGTCTCTGTATTGTCAGACCCCCATTTTACAGCCTTAGGAGAAGAAGCAAGTCATTCATGTCATCTTCATCCAGAGACAGCACTTACCCTAAATGTTATATCCTGGTGCATGGAGCATTGCCCAGTGTCTGGACAGTGTTATCAATGCTGCTTGTACACACTTCTATTTGTTAGGCTGGGCAATCACAACGCAAGTACTGGAGGAAGTTGAAGGTTTTAACTTTTTAAATCATGGCAAAACTGTACAAAACAGCTTCAAAGAGTCCATACAAAATTACTCTGATTGTAGCAGGGTACTGCAGTGTGAAAAAAAGTAAGGTCTGTGAAAAGATAGAGCAGATCTCTTTACACTGACACTGTGCCCATCCACAAGCCTGACAGTTACTGGAAACAGTTTTCTCATGAAGGATTTTTATTTAGGGTAGTAATTGGAGGATAAGTTAGATTTTTACTTTGGTTTGAGGTTGGTCAAAAACCTTGATGTCCAGGAAATCCATTAGCAGATCAATAAACTGGTAAGAAGTAAAACATAAAAGCAGCTAAGGAAAAAAATTCATAACTTTATACCTGTAGATGCACACAAAAATGTATCTGCAAGCCCTAGAACATGTAGATCTGCCTCTCATATTTGCAAAGTCCCCATTTTAATTAAACTAGGCATAATAACAGTAATTAAAACCTTGGCCTCTTAAAACACATCAGACACACACACAAGGGCAAAATCCAATTTGGAGAAATATATGGAGCATTCAAGGGTCGATATGGAGATTCTATCTAGGCTACCTAAATAAACAGGCAAATCACCCTATTTAACAATGAAAGTGTTTTTCTTGAGATCTCAAGAGGATTTCCAATTATTCACAAATGACTAACCGTGCACGCCTTTCCCAGAATTATAAACAAGTCACCAGAAAATAGCAAGTTTGACAAAATTGTCCAACAGCCCATTAACTGTACAACCATGCTAAATAGCCAGAGAGAAGTCTAAATCTGCCAGAACCAGTGTCTCTTGAGCCTGCCAAGGGGATAGATGTTTCAGCTGCAGAATATCCATTTGCATCTTGCCACCATCTGGACCCTGGAAATTGAGCACTCAAGTGATGGGCTGGCACGATCCAGCTCAGGAGTGACCCTCTGGTTCTTAGGAAAGTCCTTAAAGTTAAGGATGGTGTTACTGAAAGGAGGTCAGGCTTGCTTGCTTGAGACGAATATTAGAATTCACAAAAAAACAGTTGTACCTGTATTCCTTCAAAAGTCTGTTTAGCATGTAATTCTAAAGATTTACTGAACATATCAACAGCTTTAGTTGTTGTGAGGCCCAGCAACTGGAATTTTTCATATATTCAGATTTAAACATCACCTCAGCTGACTTTTAAGTTTATTCACCCAAATTTCACAACATGCAGATGCAAACAGATAATTGGGAGAGTCCTGTCAACACTTCTATGAAATTAGATTGGGCACATGGGGATAACCTGAATGCAATTAACAAGGATGTGGCACAGTGGTGCAACAAACATATATTTGAGTTTCAAACCTTTACAAACAAACATAACAAATTGGTCAAGTAGTCTCTGCCTTTTCAAGGTTTATTTTCTGCAAGTGTGGAAGGGGAAAAAACACCCCACAATCTTGTGGAGTTTTTGAAGAAAACATAGTATTGCATGCTTTGAGTTAAGCAGCATATGGAAGTGAAAGAAGGGGACACAATGACTAAAGCCTATGGTAAGAAATATTACTATAAAGGAATTTTTGCCAAAAAAATACACTATTTGGTTTTTTTAGCAAGTGTACTTGTTTGTACTACCTTTATACAAATAGGATTATGAGGCTGTGTTTACTCCTTTTTTGGATTGACTGAATACAAATACTTCTTTAGATCAAGGCTGCACTCTTCAAGCATAGAGCTGTGTGAAGCTTATCCCTTTTGTAATACCCCTAGAGAAGAGTAACATACAGAACATTGTTTTGAAGTTATGTTAGAGCACTCTAACTTGTGAGCCTGCAAATTGGTTTTTGTTCATCTACTGTTCATAATCAATTACACTTCCTATGTCAAAGGTTCCCAGTTGTCTTCAAACCATCAGACCCAGAGCCATCACCACCAGCAGCGGGCCTGCTTAGAGTTGTTCTTTATAAGTCATATGAAATCAACCTATCTTTATTTGTTACCTCCTGAAAAAGCACTTTTCAGTCTCCTTTGAGGCTCATACTTGACCTTGACACCAATGAAACAAGAATGGTTCCCTGGCACTGGAAGTTTCTTCCCAAACTATCAGATAAGTCATACAGAACATCCCTGAACTGTGCCCTGGAGGCAGCATACACAGAAATGTGGGTCAGGCATGCAGATTCAGGTTACTAGCTATAGGAATACCATCCCAGGTTCACTCCATTGAGCACTGCAGGTTTAAGAATTGCCTTTGGAGTTCTAGAGCTGTTTCTGTATTTGAATGGACTCATTTACAAAATTAGACTATTGAGCATTCTTTAACCACTTAATTTCACTTACCACTTCTCTGATGATGCCTTTCTACTCACTAACAAAATGTTGGATCAAAGTTTTTAGGAACCAGTAGCAACTCCAGACTTTTGGAACTTGATCGTGGCCTTAAGAAGGGCTAAGCACAAGATCCTGAGTCAGATGATAGCATTTGCACAATGGCACATCTAGATTAAACCTTTTCCTGACTTTAAGAAGCAGTTCTTTATTTATTGGTAAATGTTACACAGTGATTGAAAAGAAAAGAAACTCCCCTTTAGGGCCCTTTGGCCTTCCTCTAAAGACACAATATCAATTTCTTTAATTATCACCGTGGTAGGAAAACTTGGTGAAAGATTTAAAAGGAAGAGGGAGGAAAACATGTGTTACGCTAATTTAGGACCACTTGAAAACAGATTATTCTGAAGATGGAAAGAGAATCATTGGACATTTAAATAATTAATCTCAGCAAATAAATTAAACGTGAAACAGTGTAACATTTTGACTGATTCAGCACAATCAGCTTTCACTGCTTCCAAATTGCTATTGCTAAATTGCCATTTGCAGGAATTTCAGCATAGCACAGTGTAACTCACTAGTCAGTCATGTGCCCCGGGCACAGGCAGAACTGAGATACAAACAGCCTGGTGACAGCCTGGCTATGATAACTAGATAGAAATCATGCAAACAGACACAGAACTTCTATCATGTCCATCTCTCTGAGCAGCTCCCCTGATTATAAAATATTAAGCACTGGACATTTATTTTAGGTAAGATTTACAGCAAGTCATCTGCCATATTGTTGAGCACTAATAGGTCTCTAGGTTGAAAAGCAGAGAGCATAATTTCTCAAGCTTCATTGTTTGCTAGAAGACAAGAAAATATGAAGGAGTAGTCTGGTTAAGACTGCTCCTACCAGTGTCTTTATCAGAACAGGAAGGCAGGATGAGAAGTAGTTTTTGCTGGTTCAGATGAGCTGCACCAATTTCCTGATGCATAGAGCATAAAGAGCCAAAAGCAGGCAAATGCACAAGGTCAAAAGTAATAACAGTAGCCTTTTAAAAGCTAGTCATTTCTCTTTGCTTGATTTTTTTTTTTTTTTTATGAAGTGTCTTTGTAAAACATCTATTTCTGTTTCTTTACATGTAAGTGAAACCTGCCAATCTCAGCTCAGCCAAGCTGAGTAAGGTTAAAGAAGGGAGCCTCTTCCAAAGACATTGCTGCTGCAAGAGCTCCACACAGTCTGGTAAGCAGCACTTTTTTGTCAACAATATAACAGCTTAAAATGCATGGGTTTTGTGATGTTATGCTGACAAACAGGCAGTTGCAATTCTTCTATATGAAACATTATTTAACCTGCATCCCAGCAAATTGCCTTCCCTGGAGCTGCAATTTTTCACATGAGCCATAAAGGCATTTCTGAGCCTTTGAGTTCAGACCCCAATTCTCATGGTACATTGTATGGGAAAAGAAGCTACACCTCCCAGTCTCCTGCCAGAACCCAGCTGACAATTCCTCTCTCTGACTACATTCTTCCAGTATTTTGATTTTAACATTGTGTTTTCCCATTTAGACTTCTATAACATTTTGTTTTGTTTCACTGCTTTGCCAAACAGTGCTCTACCTTGACAGAGCTGCTGTAATCTATATATAGTTTGCATATTGATTCCTGTAGTACTTTGAGATCCTTCAGGCAGAAGGTTACCACAATATAAGGTTCTTTCATCTGTCCTTTAAGGTAACCTTTAAAAAAGACATAGCTCAGTTCAGTCCAGATGTTTATCAAAACTGTTCTAAATCTCTAATGTCTGAATAAATGGATGGAACAGGTTTTTTGAGAGACTTCCAGTACCACTTAATACTAATTCAGACAAACTACCATATCATCCTGTCACTGTAATCACATGGGATGCTAATAACATCTACCATTTCTGTAGAACTTTATAAAGATGAATCACCACAACAGTCCTTTGCAGTATTATCCCCATTTTACTATTGAGGAAAGAGTGTGTCTGTTTTTACATTATACCATTAAGTGATCTGCTCTTTCAATCTAAAAAGATTCACAATGAAAGATGTAGAAACTATTACTGTAACTTCCCCTGCTTTTGTTTGGTGAAATGCTGTTTAAATATTTAGATCCTGCAAATTCTTTTACCATCATAGAATGTTGTTAAAAAAGCAGGCCTCTGAATAATCAAAGTGACATTCTCTTTTGACTCTGCTCTGACTTAACAGCAATATTTCAATTTATTGCAATTTTGATCATGGTAGAAAAGTCAGCTGAATGAAAAAATAAAGACACCTGTCACTGCTCACTATTTTCTCATGAGCCTTGAATGTGCAATCCTATCATTTAGATAAGGCATCAACTTCTTGAAATCACAACAGCTCTCCATAGGAAAATAACAAGGTATGTATTCACTATGTACATATCATGGACTGCAATATAGTCCATTATCTACTGAAACACTTTGGAGTTCCTGCTTTCCATGAAAAGTCACTGGGGTCAAAAAATCTGGAAGTTGTTTTTATTTTGGGAAGTTGTTTCAGAGAGTTTTGTGTTTTTTGAAAAAACCTCTGCCTTCATGACTAACCTCACAGGTATGAGAGAGCCTTGGGGAAAGCATTGTATGAAAAATATTTGTGAATTGCTCTCAGAAATCTGAAGGACCTAAGCCCAAGAGATGCTGTGTTAACTTCACTAATCACAGAAGCCAGAAAAAAATAAAAATAATGTTTAGCATAATTTTTGACTCACTTCCAAATGAACATTTATGTGGCACATTACTGTACACAACCTGGAAAAAAGAATTCTACAGTCTAATAGTCTCTGCAGAATTAATTAAGTACCAGCTTGGCTCTGCTTCACATTTCAGCAGAGTCATCTAAGGAAAAGTCATTGACAAAAGTTCTGGCACAATCCCAACTTCCAATTCCCAGGGGTCACAACTTGGGAGTTATCCCAAAATGTTGCAGTATGGGTTTCATGGTAGCTACACTCCAAGTTATACAGGACATAAATCTTTTCATATCAACAAAATATAGCTTCCTGTCAAATACTGATGGAACCATCATGGGTCCCACTGAGTTGGGATTTTCCACTGAAAAGCCCTCCAGTCAAACCATTTTGAGATTGACCTTCTGGAAGAAAACAATTCACAGGAAATGGGTCACCACATCCAAATTCTGTCCTCTGCAGCAAACTGGTTTCAAAAGAGACTTTCATTATACCAATTCTGTAGCTGGATAGAGAAATTAGTGGTGGTATACACCTAGGTGTAGGTGTAAAAGAAATCACATCTTTACCTGTATTTTATCAAAAAGTCATACTTTAGAATTGATTCACATTACACTAATAATTAAATTACTAAATATTGCATCCCATCACATTAAAAAAATGAAGTATAACTAGCACTGAAGAAAATAATGTGAGATTTTCCCCTTGATGCTTCTATTTCATTCACCAATTTTGTAGTAGCAACTTTGAGACCAAAACACAGCAAAAGTGGGGTCATCTCAGCTTCACTTGAGGGTCTGGCTCATTCTCACATCTCAATAATCATAGCAGGAATAGCTCTTTCCCCCTTGACTTTGCAGAAAACAGACTTTATCAAAATTGAGCATTCTCACACTAAAACATGTGGTTTGTGTATTCTTTGTTTTTATGTGCAGAGATGTTTCTATGCCTAATTAGCAAAGTAAGCTCAGATGAATTCTAGACATGAAAAAAGGTGCAGAAAAGTCAAAGCTTGCAAGATGGGAAACAGAATTTGATAACTTCATTGGTAGGGTTACATGATAGAGTGGCACATGGCAGCAAAGGATTCCACCAAGGAGTCTGATCTTGTTCCTACTTTACATCCTTGTGATACAACACTGATGCTGAGTCAATAAAAAATTATGGGCAGGGACTGAAAATGGCTGGGAGAGGAAGAATGCAGGATACTGAAGTGTTATTTTCCCCAAACCTTTATTCTTTTGATCACCAAAGCATTGCATTTTCTGCTCTATTCTATGTGTGATATATAGGAACTAGACATGAACAGTGATGTTCAAATAATCACAGTTAGTAACTACATTCACCCTTCAAGAATTACCTCTGTGCATACATATAGGTGTATCTGGAGATACTGTGATCTTTGAAGAGTCAAAATAAAGAAATTGAAGATATGCCTAGCAGATTTGCTAATTTTAGTAGACAAATAATGATTCTTCCTGTTAAAGAGAGCTAGGGATTAATCAATGGTATTGTTTGTTACTGCTTTCTAGACCTATGTAGCTAACCCTATGGAGTTCCACTATTGGGCATCTTTGTGGTGAACAGAAGCACCAATGGCAAGGAGGAGACCTGTTTTCAATAGGGAGTCATTGAGGTGCCCAGAGGAATCAGCTTTTTACAACTGCACTAACACAACAGGAGAGTTTTGTCTTGTCAAGCACCTTTACACTCACCTCACCACCAAATAAGAAAATTAATACCTCTTAGTTTCTTTTCTGTTCTAGAAGAAACACCAGTAATCATTCTATGCAGAAAAAGAAAAATGCCTTGCAAACACAGAATTAAGTAAGCCCTCAAAAACTGCATATAGTATCACACTAACCTCCATGACAATTCTTTGTGGCAGGACACATCCTCATGTGTCATGTACTTTCTAGGCATAACACTAAAACTGGCCAGGGGTATTATTTCAATTTCTAGAAAGGGCAGTTGATATAGATGAGGTGCTGTTTAGCAGAGGAGACATCAGCACTGACCCACATATTTTAACAAGGATGCGTGCACATGCAGATAATTCCAGTAATTCACATCAAAGTTATATTCACAAGAGGTGTACAACAGGGCAGATGATGGTAATTGAACATGAAGACTACAGCAAAACATTTTTGTAGTGTGTTTGAAGATGTTAGAATAAGAGGCTTTAAACACATGGATGATGAGTGAGCTCCTATTTTAATCACCCTCCAAAGGATTCTACAGTCCATGTCTGAAGCCAAATTCCAAATCTGTTACAGCCTAGACTGAGTTGCATTAGACAAAAAAGCCTTCTATGCACAACCAGTGTTTTGTCACATTCCACTCAGCTTCCTAGAAGGCATGGCACTTGAATTTTGCTGGCTGAACTGTCAGTGTCACAAATGTACTGCTACTTCCTCATAGCATGAACAATGTATTTTGATCTCCCACGTTACTATGAAGGAAGATGAATCAGCACTCAAAATTCTGGCATTTCTTAGTTTCACCTTTCAGAAGAAAAGCTGCAGAGTATTATGGATCCTTTGCACAAAAGAGTATTGTTCACATTCCTTTAGAGAAAAGATTTAGTATGTAGGATACAATCCCTGATAGAAGTACAGAGAACACACATGGGCCTCATTTTCCAGTGCAATGGACAAACCTAAAGAAGCAGTCTGATATTGCTGCTGAGATAAGCAGCAGTTACTGGGCAGCAGCCAGCAGATAAAGCCACAGTATTATCCAAAGCAATATTGCCAGTGTCATTCTGGAACAGTAACTTTACCTACCACCAGTAGAGAAACACAGTAGATTGAATACCTCTCTAGGTGCTTCATGCACTGCAAGGCTGCTCTAATTGTGTAGCTGTAAATCCTCCATAAAAGAGAAAACCCTGGGCACAGAAAGCCAATACAAGAGGCACTGGACACTGGCCTCCATCTCTGTCTTGGTTGATTTGGCTTATTGTGGGTAGTCATGTAAGCATCTTTCCTCTGTGTCTGACCACTGCCTACACTCATTCCTCTTACAGATTTTAATTTAAATATCGAGGAATGGGGTACAGCAGCCATTGCCCTGTGTCTTTACTAGAGGATGATCCTTATGAGAGTGTGTCCCAATGGCACAAGTGTTATGTATTCTCCCTCAAGACAAGCTACATATTTGATATTTTAGCAAAAAAACAGTCAAATTTTATTAGTAGTTAATATGTAGTTAGATGTTAGTAGTTAATGTAGTCAGATTTTAAAAAATCCTCAGTCCTCTCTTTCTATTTTCTGGAACTAATTCTCTAACTATCCTGATTTATCCCACTGTTTTACTATTTTTCTGTTGGCTTTTTTATCTTGCTGGAACAAATTGAGGACTCTTTATTAATTGCTCTTATTAATATTCATATATTAATGCAACACGTTTTTTATTCAAGTTGATAACAATGTCTGTCTTCTAACAGCCTTAATTCAGAGAATGAAGATCCTAAAGAAACCAGGGCATTGTTAAAAGTGAAAACATTACTTGTTTTGTCTCCTATCTTGGAGCTTTTTCGGGTCCAACAATATTGCATGTATTTGAACATGAGTAGAAATGATGCACAGTTTTCTCAATACCCACTAATTGCTCTTTCTTGCCAAATTGCCAGTACGACATTTCAGTGAGCCCTTCTCCAACTCCCTGCTCATACCTTCAAACAGACCTTAGACTTTGGAAGTCTGACAACAGAGTGGATTAAAACACATGGAGAAAAACTGACCCAAACCAAAGAAAAAAGCCATGTTTAAAGCAAACAGACAAAGAACAAGTGAGCCTGACAGAGATGTCAAACAAGTCCTGCCTCGCATTTACTCGTAGCAAAGCAGAATGCTGACCTTAAAAAGGGGGTGGGAAGCTCTTGGTTTTAATTTTCAGTTTCCCCATGCCAGTGGGACGCCGGGCACAGGCACCACATCCCATAAAACAGGAAGATGCTGCCACCTGCAGGTGGGAGCCCCAGGAAGCCCCAAATCACAGCCCTGGGACCCCCCCACGGGCACGGACCCACAGCTCCGGGGTACCTGCTGAGAGGTGCCTCATCCTGTTCCTTACTTCGTGTTCAGAGAGCAACACAGGCACAGAAATCAGCATCTTCTGCACAGAGTAAGAGTTTTTGCTTTGTAGTCTTTAGAGTGCAAAGATCCACTGCAGGAAATGCAAGACCTCTTCAAATCCTCACCACATGATACTTACAGCCTCACGATGCCAAGACTAAAGTAAGTTGTTATTGTAAATAAGTCCATGAATCCTCATCTAAGGTCATATGTATATTCACAGATACCCAAATACCTCTCCTGGCTGTACTTTTATGTTGCAAGTTATGGAAATTTGCAGTTTTTAGCTTTATTGATGCTTATTCTTAGTTCTCAGGTTGTTTACAAGAGCTCAAGAAAGAGTAAACTGAGAAATTATTTAAATCATGGCTTAAAACAATAGAAAAAAATAGCACTATAGAGGAAGAAAGTAGTCTATAACTATGGTTCACTCAGAATTGGGTTTGGCATATAACTTGCATATTCAAAGAACATATTTAGAAGCCTCCATTTTACAGAGTGCTCAGTGAAATATGGAAAGTCTCATCTTTTGAGTCCAATAGTTTACAATTTTATATTCCTATTACCATGTGATACTAGCAGTAGTAAAGAAAAAAGCATAATAAAGCAAGTCTTAGGGAAAAAAACCCAACAAAACCAGTTTCTTTTATCAGAGCTTTTTTTTTCTCTGAACAGTGTATTTGACTTTTTTTTTTTAATCAGAGTGCAAATATTGTATTATGTTTATTCAATAATACTCCCATCAGCATGCCAAACAGCACAACTTTTTAACTAGGAACACAGTAAGCCTACAATCTGCCAAAGTTTACTCCCTTAAGGCATTAGGGAGTCTCATGAAAGTAGCTGTGCTTTGAACTGCCCTGACTCCTGTGGGTTGTGTCTGATTAAGTGACATTTTACATAACACTAGCAACCATCACCACAGCAAAAGAAAATCAAACAAGTCATCTACAAATGCAGGGGGCACCTTCTTCCACATTGCCTGTTGCAAACTAACACAGCAGACTATTCCATCCTGGGTAAATAGCAATGGAGCTAGGACAGCCACTGGAACCTGGTCTGAATCTGAATCTGGCATTCCAAGTCTTCATTTTAAGGAGAAACAACTTAGCCTAGTCCTAAATTTTACAGAGACAGAGAGACTCCTAAAGCTGAATGGGACCTAGCTGCAAAGGCGCCCTGAACTTTACAAGCACTACATAAACTGACAGCATTAACACACTCCTGCAGAGACATGGACATGTGGAGCAGCTTGTTTGCCTGCATGCTGAGCTGGGCAAGCAGCAGCCAACCCTACCTCATGTCCTGCAGACTTTTACAGCATCATTCAGATGCATTCCCAGACAGACTGCACAAATGCTGGGACATCAGTTGTGTGTCAGATTGAAACATGCTCCCTTTGTGTTCACCCTTCAATTCACAAATGCAAAAGCTGAAGTAACATTCAATAAAATATATTTTTTGTACTCTGCTTATGCAAATATCTAACACTAATAGACAACTGCCACCCACATGCAGCACACTAGGGATTTCCATAGCTAAAAGCGTGTCATGCACCAGCTTGAATAAAGCACTAATGCTTGTTCCTGGTGGCTATAATAATTCACACCTTCTGTGTCAGACACAGAAGACTACCTAAAACATACTCATGCCAGAGGGCTACATATGCAAATTACACCTTGTTGTGCAAAGAGATTAAGCCTAGAACAGTTGTGGGTGTTTTACACCCATAAACAAAACCTGTATCTCTCTGCATATATCAGGATTCAGAGAAATGCATCAGTGCTATTAGTACATTAGAAAGGTGAACATATGCACTGCAGCAGGGTAAAAAACAGACTCTTTGCTGATTCTCACCTAACATGACTGGCAGATAAACCCTGGATTGAGTAAAGCCAACAGTTTATATTGGCATGATTGAAAGAAGAATCAGCCTTGATGCACAGAAATGCAAAACAAATTTAGGATAACAAATTCTGCCTTAATAACTTCAGTGATAGCTTTCTTAATTTAAACTCACCTACACTGTGTTGGAACAAAACAGCAGCCTGCACAACAGGAATACTGAAAACAACTTACAGATTTGGGGAAGAAAACTTCTACTTGGATGCATTCTCTTGATCTTGTCCAGCTGAGCAGAGCTAGAAAGTGGCTGTGCAAATGCAATGTAAGAAAGTGAATTAATTCATCTCAGCAAATATAAAAATACAGCACTACTATATTGGTCAGACTTTCCCCCACATGCAACAAGTAATACATTATATTTCCAATTATTGGAAGACAAAATGAAAAAATACATGTCCTGATACAGTTTGCAGCTCTACGCAGACAGACTACTGCATCTGCATGAGTCTCCTGCCAAATACCACAGTTAAAAAGTCTGACAAATAGAGTAAAACCAGCTTTTACTTATTCTCAGTCTGAGCTTAGATGGCTGGGACAAGTTCATCTCAAAAGACATCCCTGTAAATTCACCTAGGTTTAGCTCTGCAGCAGAACTAAACCCCACTCCACAAAAAAGCACAACCCCTCCCCACTCCCTCAAAGAAAGGGGGGTGGGGAGTGAAAAGAAAGGTATTTTCTTTAGGTCCCATTTCAACACACACCACATATTCAGACAGACAGAAGCTCATCACTGTTCCAATTAATTGCTGTACATCACTGAGTGCTCTCATCCTTTATGAAAAATTGTAGAAAGAGAGCATCTTTGCTTGCCTCTTATGGCACTTGCTGTAGCCAGAAATCCACTCCTCTTGAACCACGAGCCAGTCATCTAAAGCTCACTCAAGCTTAGCCATTCCTTCTTTGTTAGATCAGTGAAAAACTAAAATATCAAAACTTCTTTATTCTGTCTATCACTTATTACCATTTAATAGCATGACTATCCAAGTGTTGTTATTGTACTAAAAGATGGCATCAGCATGACCCATCACTCTAAGCCTACCACTGATCCCCAACTAAGCAGCAAACAGGGTGTTTGATCATGACTGTTCAAGATTCAGTCTCTTCCTTACTGATTGGCATCTTCTGAAGTATAAAATCAGAACTCCTCCATTCATCCAAGTCCTGGCAGTTAGAAAGTCTCAGCAAAGAGCAAAGTCATGTTGAGAAGCAAAACCCATGTGACACTAAACTTCATGGCATGAGAGGCCTCTCAAATTGTGGAAGATCTACACAAAGAGACAGCCCTGGACTTCACGAGCTCTGCAACAGCTCAGAACACAAACCAAGGCACAGCACTAACCTCACATCTCTGGAGAGGTGCCCAGGTGCTCACTTGTCAAGCTGGATGAGCAGGAGTTAGTTCCTCTGATGTTTATCAAGATACATTCAGAGACCTGCACCCAAGCTAAGCAACAGCAGCTGAGAGCTACTGGTGCTTTCCTTGGACAATTTGCACAGGTGCCAATGGATATTCTACTGCTGCTGAAGAGTCAGGTCTTGAGAAACTAGAAAGCAAAGAAAGGAATGATATCCTGATTTAGACTGCTTTAATATTTAATCAGTACTGATTGTCCTTATAAGTCTGTCAGATAAATAGCCAGAAACTGAACACTTAGGATTTTAGGATCTGGATGTAGCTGGGGGTGGGTAAAGTATTCCTACATTCTTTTTCTCCATACCAGACTTTCAGCTGCTAAATTTGAGAATTCCTTGTCATTCACATGTAACAGATTTCTGCTCATCCCTCCCCACTGTATAATGGAATCAAAGATGACTTATCTGAATTATCCCATAATTGTAATTGAAAATCTCTCTGCTCTATATGTGCATTTTGCAATATGACTCCAAGTTTCAATAGATTTGTCCATAAGACCCATTTCAGCTGATAAATGATTCTGTGCTTGGGGAAGAGAAAGTGGCAAAAAACTAAGACTTACTGCTTTAATAGTAGGATCATGTCTTAAGGCCTAGTTTGTTTTATATTTGGCAATATGAACAAAGTGAAAACCTGATTTTGCCACATTTTTCAGTGGCCAGAATAACAGAGCAGATGAAATCAGAGCAATACAAAGCACCTCTGCAGTGGTGCAAGTGGAACTATTATTCACTTCATGGCAGCAAAATGGGGTAAAACAGCCTCTAATCTGCCCTTGGGTAAAAGGCAGGGAAGTGATATCAAGAAATCTCCTGCTGGATCTAATAGGTCCCAAGGGGAAATTATGAGTCTTATCTTTAACTCAGCTGAACCATAAAATAGGATAAAAGCAGACCTGAACAGAAGACAGATTCTGTAACTAAGCTGCTTGTTATAAAATTCTATTATAAAATTTCAATAGCAATTTCTGTGTCAATATTTTACAAAATAAAAGGAGCAAGAAAGAGGCAAAAAAAAAAAAATTAATAAAAAAGCAACTCAGTTGGGATCAGAGAAAAACAGCTACTAAAATGGGGTACTCTTCACTCATTCCTTTCTATAGGCCAATCTTTATTAAAGACTTCTTTATAAGTTTAGGATTTCAAAAATCAAGTTGAGGTATCTCATTATCTGTAGCTTTATACTGATTACAATCCTACTAATTCTGGGGAAAACGCTATTTTTACACAGTTTTCAGAATCTCCTGGCACAAATCTGTTCAAGGGTCTCACATACATGGGAATCCCCTTGGGTACAATGTCCTGTTGGGGATCCAGTGGCAGGTCACGTGGACTAATAATGTCCCACTTATTCTGCCATGCAAGCTAAATCTTGCAGGTTAGGTTTCAGCAGGTGGGATTTTTAGATCAAGGATATATTAGGTCACCTTCCAAGTAAAAAGTAGAGTTGGGGTTTTTTGATGAAAGCTTTATAGTGGCTTCCCTTCCTGCTGCCCTTATGCCATCTACCAAGCAATCTTATCTTCAAATGTGTTCAAGTGAAGACAACTTTGCATAAAGAGATTAAATTAAATGAAGCTGTCTACCCCAGAACATATATATATATATATATATATATATATATATGCATATATATGTACATACACACTGTATGACCCACATTTAATTGGGGTTTTTTTGGCTCATACTGTTGAAAAGAAAATCTCTTCTGATGCACCCAAATAAGAAGCAGAATAAACTAGTACAAGCTCTGTCAATAAATACACACTTTGAGGAATGGCATCCTAGTTCATAGCAGATTTACAGTTCTTATCTCAAGTTTCCAAAGTTCATCTGAATCTCCAATACAGGAATTTCAATGTATCACTAAATCTTTTAAGCCATGAAGAAAACTCACTCAAAGAAGCAATGTCCCTTATCAGTGGAAGAAGTGATAAATCTGAAATAATATATAATTCATGATGACACATATCAAGACATTACAGCAAACACTGACACAAGACCTATTTATGGCATTGCTTTGCTAAGCATATTCCCTACAGAACTATCTCTTTTCTTATTCTGAACCAAACAACTGCTTTGATAATGCACATCTTTTCAGAGCTGGGTAAAAAAAAGCAAATCTAATTCAGTACCCATTTCTCATGATAGAAAACTAGTGGCCCTTACCCAGCAACATATAGAAGTAAATGCAAATTTAAGTGCAGATCAAAAAGAAATGTGACATGGTATGGCTACTTTAAAAAATTCATGACCTAAGACATCAAACTATCCATTGCCTAAAACATGCTAATAGCAAATGTTAAACTGTCCTTGGCTGGGGAACAAAGGTTGAGTTTAGCTCCTTCACATCTTTCTCAGTCTGCAATGTTTAATACATTCGTGGATTCACAAGCTCTGTAGAAACACAGTCTTCTCAAATCTCTCTGATATGGTTCATTGCCACCTTGAAATTCAGAATCTGGAAATACTCTGCAAATTTTAGCTAGAACTTGCAACAACCTCGGGAACAAGGTCACCACCAGACAATTTTGGGAAGTGCATTAAATTTAGTGATTACAGATGACATGACTGGCATAAAATATCATATGAGTCAGTATCACAATCCTGCAAAACCTGCCATAATTAGGGGGTTCTGGACAGCAAAAGAATGAGTGCACTAAGAAATAGAATATTATTGGTAGCAATAATTTCAATACCAGGACAACATCTGATTTTGCTGATTCCTTTCTCAGAAGCATTGTTCTTTTCCTCAAAGATTAAACACAGTCCAGAGAATCACTTCATAAATTACTCCTGTTCTTCAGAGAAAAACAACAAATACTCCCTTGACAGCAATAGAGGACTGGTTTCTTACATACATGGGTGTGTCTAGTTTATTCAGTATGCATCTATGAACTGAAACTTTGGAGATCTTTATTTTATAAAGCAGTAAAATATCATTAAGAATGTTTACTTAACATCTTGCTTTAAAACAACACTCATAACTTTTAAGGTTATGATAACCTTTTCAGAAAGTCCATGGAAAACTGGGCAGCACTGGAAATTTCTGAGAGCTCATCACTGTTTATAACAAAAGATCATCCTTTCATGCAAAGCATCAGGTAGGATGGCTTGATGATAGAACATATGATGTGTTATCCAGTAGTGCTTTTATAAAATCCAGATAGGTTTCATATGACAATGGTTTTACTAAGTTTCAAACTGAATGTATTCCCCATGTCTTCTCTCTCAAAAAAAGAAAAAAAAAGAGCTGAACATATAAGAACTTCAGAAAAATTTGCTTAAAATAAAAGAACATTTCATTGAAATTGCTATGACAGACTTGAAATATAATCCTCTAAACCAGCTTAATTTTCAGCAAACCTTGTACAGATGCCACATAGATTACACATTACTTACACCATCATAAAAATGATAAAAGGCCCACAATGGAGACATGCAAAGTAACAATAACAGGAGATAACCTTCACTAAAGACTAGGAGAGACTTCATTTTTAGATAGTTATTTACATGTGAGGGAATGAACTAAGAACTAAATAAAAATGAAATAGTTATAAGTACCACACTAAAAATTGACAGAAATTCAAGCCATTTTCCTGTAGCTTCCACAACATGGGATGCTTCTCTTTGATTTACATGTCCCTCTGATATGATAGGACTGCACTAATTCCAAGTGCTAAGGACTGGGAAGCCAATTGCAAATCACCAGACCTTGCAAATTAGCAAGTAAGCAAACAAACCCTATTAAAAATCCCAGCCAAGGGTAATGCAGCACATCATTTACTTTGTTCATTTGTTTTTACAAAGTGCAATTCAGTCTCCTAACATTCCTCAGCACAGCAGTGAGAGTAGTGGCCAGAAAAACTATAAAAGCCCCTACCATCATGTTTGTTTATCAGGTTTTCCAATCCTGTCCTCCCAGTCTGTTTGAAGAGCTAAGATTTTGCTCCTAGACACAATTCAGAAGAACAAAAATCACTGTGGCACCACGACCGTGTGCTGGAATCTGCACAAGTGTTGCAGATACACTGAAGGTCTACAGATGATTAAAGTGCCTTCCAGTCCACAAGAAGATATCAAGTGCCCTGTTCAACCAACAGCAATCAGTATTTGTCACAAACAATTAATTATTTATAAAGCAGAAGTAACCACAGAGTTTAGACTTAACTATGCCAGTACAACATATCTGTTGCCTAATTCTGATGGTGAGTATGAAAAGACTGACTGCAGGCAGTCTGTAGCAGAGCAGACAGGGTAGAATCACAGCATTAATGGTTTGGCTGCACCTTTCCTGTTCTGATGGCACCATAAACATAAAGGTAACTAGAAACATTCTTCTCCATGCAGTCACTAAACTGCAGAGAACTGGGGCAATGCCACAATGGGGGTTGTGACAACTATCAAGTTTAAAGTTTTGGAAGGCTGGTGACATTTTCACACTGTGGATATTGCATCAAGGATTTAATCTGTACATTTTTCCTGCCAGTTGTCTGCTGATTTTTTTATAGTAAGCTGCTCTGACATAGGCTTCAATTTCCAGGTTGATGTGTGTGTCAGTGTACTGTTCAGCTCTGACTGCAGGCATGAATGTATCCACAGTGGCTGAAGTTTTAGCTGCATTAAGGCACAGTCATATCACCTCAAACCAAACACGACCTACCTCAGATCCAGCAGGAGATCCCCAGTGCTCATGACAGTTCATTTTCTGCAACTTCATTTAATTTTTTTGCATTTCTTAAACCCTTAAACCTGCAAGCTTCTAGGCTTTCTTATTCCTCAGAAGCCCACAACACTTCAATAGATGAATAGTGTTTTCTTCTCAGAAAGAACGAATTCTACCTGAGCTTTAGTAAAGAAACAGTATTGAGCTAGACTTCCCACCTTGCCACAGTCCTCTGAACTATGTTGTGTTTTCATAGAGCTGTAAGGGGAAACTGCAGCCTGTGGGAACTATGATAATATAAATTGATGTCACATCTTTTTACTGTTCACAACATTTAAAATGTATAAATACGTATTTAAGTAAATTCAAATAGGGATTCTACTTCATAAGGGGGGAACTAAATTATAACCAGCAGCTTATGAACTTTGTGATCAGTAATAAGCAATACGGGAGACATGCATTTCTGGAGAAAGTCTTAAAATTAACATGGTTTGTTATTCCAATTTAATTGGGTCAGATCCTTGGCTGGCATAACGTAATGCAGCTGTAATTACCTAAATTAGTCTATGGAAATGGGCATAGTTTCAGCTATTCCAGTGTCATAAGGGGTTCATTATATGGGTTAAGTCAGTTCTTTTTTATGACACCTGCCTGAGGAGGATATGTATAAATTCCTTCATTAAGCCCAAATCTCATCCTGGAGGCTGACTTGCACATAAGGAGCACTGAAGTCTGGTAAAACAAAAGACTTCTGCCACTTGCCCAGTTTGCAGAGTGCACTGCTCGCAGCATTGAACACTCATATCACAGAAGGCAAAAGAAGCCACAAGGAATCCCAGCCTAATCCTCTCTTTTGTCTCATAATGCTGCCTGTGTTATTCACACACCTCCTGCCAGTCAGTCCTGGAGAAGGATGGCAGTGTGTCCCAAAAGGAGCCTGGGCAGAACAAAGTGTGGGTTCCTGGCAGCTGTGGCTGCTCTGTCATTACCCAGATCCCTTCTCAGGGTCCCCTGTGACACACACTCCTGTTCAGCCACTGCTGAAAAGATTCCAGGCTTTGCTGCACACCTGGGCCTGCTTTGAGAGCTGGCCATCAATAGAGCCTTGGAAGAAGCTCTTCTGCAAGGGGACATTCAGGATGTGCAGCAGCTTTGAGCACCTCAGCACCACAGCCAAGGCAGGACAAGTGGGGTGCAGAGAGCTCAGTTCTGTTCAGACAGTAAATTGAGTCAGAATAGTCAGGTTTAAGGAGTGGGGTGGTTATTTTTGGAGCAGATGCCAAGATGATAGTCCAGGTCCTGTCTCTATGCTAAAGCCTGACCTATGGGTCTCTCTCTGCAGCAGTATATTCATCCAACATGATAACAATACTGAAGTCAACCAGGGAAAGTTTTTAAAATATATATTGAATTCCTGATATCCTTGAGGAAATTATTTTGACCTTATATTGCTGCAAGTTCTCCCACAGTCATACTGACAGAGCTCCATTGTGGCATATAAGTTTATTAGAAAAAAATGCCTGTTGCAGATTTTCTGATCAGAACCTAGTAATGCAAGTCAGAGGCTCTGTTCAGCTGATTCAGTGATAGCTCTCTTCAGTAGGGAGAAATTACTTTTGTGTAAGAAGCAATACCCAGCTTGTTTCAAACCTCAGCCTCTGGCAAATCTGTCATAGCAGGAGACATTCCCTGTTTCTTTGACAGATTGGCCTGCGGCTGAAAGTTAATCTAACATGTCAGAAAAAGTATACAGTAGGTAAAGAAAAAAGCCAAAGCTAAACCTCTCAGCATTTTACAGCAGGGCATATTTGAAACAAACACTCATTTATAGACAGTAAAATATTGCTCTAAGTCTTCAAATTAAAAGAAAATGAAGGCGTAAAAATATGCTAGCAATAAAATTTTAAGCTTACAGAATTAATGGAACAGAATCTGTGACCTACACTAGGGATAAAAAAATACTACCATCAGCTGACATCCAAGACTGGGTTTTTGCTATTACAGATCAATTTTCTTTCTCCTTATCACTCCAAGTGCCAAATTAATAACAGGTTTCAATTATCATGATGCATAAAACCATGAATTTTGACTACTACAACAATTAAAAATCCCACTTGCCAATACTATCAATGTGTAATTTTGTTCTTGTCACTGTTTTATATATCACTACAGTCAGCAGCCCAAGTTTGCTTCAGTTTCTCTATTCTTTCTTGCTGATAAGGTCCCTGAAGTTGCATAAAATAGCATTCTCAGACATGTACAAACATATAAACACACTGAAGTTTTTGCTTTAAACTCAACCCCAGATCTTAAGCAAAGTTAATAGGATTGCTGCTGGCTAGCACTAATCTTAGGAAGCCAAAGTAAGCCAGAACTACATTCTCTGTGGGAAATATACTTTTATCAGAAGTCTAAATATTTTGCAAGAATAGTTCAATGACTTGACTCCCTTGATGAATACTGAAGTAATACATTTTTATGGTTTTTTTTCCCAGTGACATGATTTTCAGTTGTACCAAACTGTCAGGATTGTATTTGTGGTTTTACATTCTTAAAATGAAAATCCTGAACATCTCAAAAATTACTTTCCATTCAGTGAAAAATCTTATAGATGAGGGGAGAGGGCTGGAGAGAAGAAGGGTCTGACACCAAATGAAAACACATTTAGCAGTTTGAAATTTTCCCAGGGGGTTGAATTTCCAGGCAGTCACATCCAAACCATTAAAACAGGATGAAATTCTGCTGCTTATTGCTATTCTAAAAATGTAAGGAAAATTTCATTAAAACTTCTCATGTTACCAGCTTTCTTAGGTAAGGTAACACTGGTTACTTTACTTAGGTGAAGTAATCCTGGTTCATCTGTGAAGTGTTTATATTAAATGGTGAACAGTGTGAGAAAAAAAGTGTGATGCAGTTTAATCTCTGTAGCACTTTTACAAGTCAAAAAGAATACAAAAAAAGAAGCAACCAGTCTAAAAGTTGTGCTAAGGCTCTGAATGCCCTTTGTCAGTGTCACCTGAAGCATTATTTTCCACTTTTCACATCTTTAAGGTCCTAGTCCAATACTGTGACAGTTCTTTTCCTAATCCAATAATGCCAAAATAAGGGCAGGTGTTGAAGCAAAGCCTGTTTGGCACCAGCCAAGATTTGACACTGTTGTGTTATTTTGCATTTCCCCAGGCTCTGTGGTGGAAGGTGCAGGGCAAGGGCACCCAGGTCTCCAGCCCTGCTCCCTGCTGGGCACTCCCCAGCTCAGCACAGTTGCACAGTTCAGGTGCTGGAGGAGCAGCAGCAGCAGCAGCCCAGGCTGTGTCTGGGAGGAGGCACAGCCAAGCTGAGAGAGGAAGTAGCCACAAGTGCAAACAGCAGAAGGAAATACAGGGAGCTTCTAGAGGGGAAAGCACCATCCCAAGCCCCTTTACTGCTTTGTCCACCCTTGTACCTCCTGGCTTGGTGACACTCCAGTTCCTTCTGAAATTGTGTGATGGAATGGATGCCTGCCCCACCAGCTGGCCCTGCTCCCTAATCCTAGGTTAAAGCAAAAATAGAAAATGAAAGAAGTCGTCAAGAGGCTCAGGCAAGACCACCCAGAAACAGAGAATCAGAAGTGTGTAACAATGTTCTGCTGCAAGGCACCTTCTCTCCCAGCCAGTCCTACTGACCACAGCAACCTCTGTCCTGCCACCCTCTCCAAGGGCTTCTGCAACAGTGGATCAATTGGGCACCTAACACTGTTTACAAGACTCAAATAAGGAAAACAGGGCAAGGAGAAAGGAAAGAAGTGAAAAATGTTTGGGAATCAGTCTTAATAATTTCTGCAATTACTGAAAAAATCCAGAATTAAAAAGTTAGAAATTCTGCTCCAGTACACCTTTTGTATCTTGAAGGATGACTGAATGAATGTTTTGAAAACAAACCACTAAGCATTGTTCTTTGATAATGTATGTTTTGAAAAACTGGCTCATATGAATCTAATGGCAGCTTTCCAGCCTGATAGCTTCATAATGGGCATCTTGGCCTTTCAAGAGGCTTTCTTTTAATCCCTCAGAGAGTATAAATGTGCAATTGCATGTGAACTACCAGCCTTGACAAGAAGGAGGTTCCATATCATGGTGTGCTGCTAGTAATCTGATTCTCCTAACAATTGCACCAATATTCATCTTTCCCATTATGATTTTTTAAGGGGGTATTTGTGACAGCAGGCATGAATAATTGCATTTGCTTTTGTATCTATTTTGTTCCCCCACAATTTTTGGAGAAAAAGTCATGGGATTTCTTTTTCAGATTTAAAAAAGAGAAATACAAGTACTAACAGTTGCCCATCAATGCAGTTTGCATAATAGTCATGAAAGGAGTTCCACTTGCATACAATGTGAAACAACTTTCAAAAGCTAAGTCCAAGCTTTGAAAGAAAATTTCAGACTTTAATAGTATGGAACATCAAGTTCAGTTCCTTTTTAGGTAAGTTCTCCTGTGGTACATTTGAAGACTGCTCTGATAGATGATTTGAATGAGCCTATACCATAATAGTTGGGGATTTCTTAAAATTCTTTTCATACAATTGTTTAAAATAATCACTGAATACTTCATATTCCAAGCACGACAGCCAGAAAATTTGACAGTCACCAACAAGCAACAGAATCATATTGCCAGCTAATCATCACTTCCAAAATCCAGCATCACATCAATGAAAATACAAGTGCTCATATGGAGAGGACCAGACACCATACCAGGCTGAAGCCTTTGCTGCTCTGAACATGTAATCTCACTGCAGTGTGCTGCAGTCATCTAGGTGGGAACCACTGCAGGGACAGGCATGAAAGAGCCTGAAGTACAGAGGTTTGGTTTCATGAAAGCTTCTGAGCTTTCAACTCTTCAGCTTTCTGCCAAGTCTGAATGGAAATTTATGAAACAACTTCCCGTAAAATTATTACGACTCCATCTAAATGCCTGGTTTTCACTTTGTTTATATGCTGTACAAGCACAAAAAGAGCTTTAAAAAGAAAAGCTGCTTTCAATTGCTCTCAATTTAAAAGTAAAAAAAAAAAAAAAAAGGGGGGGGGAAGAATATTTAAAAAGTAACTTTCTATCTATTCCCAAACAGTAAAATGGGAGTGATCTCACCAGAAGTTCTCAAGTTTTTCAAAACCAGTGTCCATAATCAATGTAATTTGGCAAGATATTCCAGCTCATATGGAGTACTTGCAACCCAAAAACCTTCTTCTATCAGAGTTGGGTCTAGCACTGGTAGGCTTGCTGCTCCCCAGAAAGAAGGGCTGATGCTCTACTCTCATGAACACTGAGAATATTGGTTTCTGAAGAGACTACCTGAGCTGCATAAACACAAATAATCAAAATGAAATTGAAACAAGGCCCTTCATCTAAAAGTTCAGTCCAGACACGGTTGTTGGCTATGCAGCCCTCCTGCCACCCAGGGAGATTCCAACCACTGCACCAGAGGAAAAGAAAAGTTGTTGGACAGGGAGCTACACGGTGTTCACAAATGCAGCAACACAAGGGTGTCTCTTGAAGAAATGACCATTGAATAGAACCTCAAAAACCTAGGATTTTAAATGCTAATCTTCTACTTAGAAAAGGACTAGAGCTTCTGGTACTTTATGAAACAGTTGCTATCATTTTACACATCAGACACACATACAATCTATTTACTGTCCAATTTCCCCATGTGAGCCAAAGGGACTAAAATAAACGTCACAAAAGTCCTTGTTCTTTCATTCAGAAATACCAGCTTCATAGACTCTGCTTCCAGCTGCCAAAGCAAGTCAGACTGGCATCAACAGAAGAAAAAAATATTTTCCCTTGGGATATTGTTCCCAAACACTCCCAGCAAAAATCTTTTTCTTGTAAAGGCTTCCTTTTGGGATGAAAAAAGTCCAAGGCTTTGTCCTCTGCAGGCTGGCATTTACAGCAAGAGCAGATGAGCTCATATGAGGAGTCCTTTGATTCCAGGAGAACAGTTGCAGTGCTGTCAGCACAGTACATGTGACTTCACATGTGTCTGGATAAGAAGGGAGCAACAGATGAGAAGGGGAAACCACTGCAACAAGGAAAGGATCCAATTTCTAGTCTGAATGCACAGAAGGTGTCACAGTGCAGCTTGCCCTCTGTCTCAGCACTTCTTGATTTTGGTTTCTAACATCACAGGCTAAATCAATTTCCCCCTTCTGGACCAGAGCTGGAAGAAAAGCTTAAGTAAAATGTCTTTGTCATAAAGGATATTACTCCCCTGCAGTGCCAGATGGGTCTACAGACGTGCAATTCATCCAATACTGGGAGGTGAATATGGGGTTAGCAAAACCATTTTCTCACTACTCTCTTAGGTTTTTTTTGCTTTTGCTATCCCTAGCTGTGGTTCATGGTTTCAGGCTTTTCCCATATTGCAAGATTTAAAATCCTGAGCAAGTATACAAGTCAGAAAGGAAGGAACAACACATGCTGAAGAATATTAATCTGAATTACCTTTCAAAATCAAATCATCAAACAGAGCCACTCTGCAAACACTCTCAATCAAAAGTAAAGTATTAACATACTCATGTAGGGAATTTGATCAAATTATAACTACTTTAATTCTGAGTAAGTAAGGAATTATTGCACTGCATGTTGCATGAGCTGAAGGGTCCCTAGCAGGCAGCTGACAAGCTGATGAGAGAGTGTCCACAGAAGTGGGGAAGATTTTGGGACACAGAGTGGGGAGAGTCTTTGTTCAGGACACAGCACAGATCCACATACAAGGAGACTGCTCCACACAGACCCTGCTCAGAGGAACCTGTCAGCTTTAGGGTCACAGCCTCCAGAGAGAGCAGAGCAGGTGCTGGCTGCAAACTGTCCCTAAGGCTCTGGTAGGGGCTGAAGCAGGAGCAGGAATAATTTCATCCAGGTATGGGGTGCAGGAGCAGGGTGGAATTGCATGGGTTAAACCAACCAATGTTACTGATTTGTGACAAGGTACATAGCTTTTAGCCTCCACTTCAGGAAATTTAGAGAGGGAGTTCGCAGAACTTCATGACAGTTAGGAACAGGTCATTTAGGACCACATCTCTGATTAATTGTGACCTTTTCTTTAGCTGCAAAATTCCCTCACTATTGAGGGACTAGACACAATTCCTTTGCCTGAGTTTGCTTTGTCCAATTTAATGGTTTATTGTCATTACTAACACCTGGGGAAGTCTCGGCATTATCAAAGAACCTGCACCCTCATCTGAACACATGAAGAAACTGCCCTGAATACTTGATTATAACAAGGAGTAGAGAGAAAAAGAGAGGAGACACTTTCCTTGGACTCTCACTGGTGCAACAAGAATACATAATCTACACTGCTTTTATTGCAGTTCTCTGTTTTAGCTTCTGAAAGCAGAGTAGCTTAGCACTCTACCAAAAGAACAGCCTTCATTATCTAAAAAGTCTAGAAACTTAGGAGGATAAATAAAGTAAAATTATTCTTCAAGAACTGGTGCACTTAGGGAAATGCCAACAGAGTTACTGTGGGAAGACAGCTCAGGGTTAGGCTTAGATTCTGCCTATACCTGGAAGGTGTTTCTGCATGCCTGAGCAGGTGTTGCTGTTAGAGAAAACACACATCTCTTACAGGTAGCTGCACCCATCTGCATAAATTTCCCACTCCTCATTGGGAGACAAAATACATGTATCTCAGTTATATTTTCGCTATTCTTTTGAAATTTTGGAGAACTGATGTACATCCTGTTTAAGCCCCATTGCTTGCAAGTGGTCAGAAAATCAGAAGGCTCCCAATTAACCCATCCAGTTTTGCATAGCTAAAACGTGGCACTCATGATATGCAGGGCCCCATCACAAACAAATATCCTGCTCACACACAATAGCCTGACAAGGGGAAGGACAGCAGAACAGAGGTTGTTAGCAGCAGCTACCCCAGCTAAAAGGGCTCCTTCTTTTGCCTACAGGCTGTTTCCAAGTTATCCCGGGAAGCTGGCCAGATTAATTACCCTGGTAGACCACACACAGCCCATGGGTAAGGAGCCTTAGCCTTGAAAAACTGAGGTGATTTATGAAACTCTCTCTCTCGTCAAAAGGTGCCAGGCTTGAAAAATAATGCTGCACAACCTTGCCTTCATTGAGCTGCTGTGCTTTCAGTTGTACTAGTTTAGGATGCAGCCTGTTCACCCTGTTAGCAGACTGCTGTTGGAGGGCAAATGCACAGCTGTAGGAGGGGAACTGCAAAACTCACCCAATCCCAGCCTTCTAGTTAGAGGACTTCCAAAATACGGATTCTGTTTTAATCACAGAAACATATATGCATTTGTCACTATCCTTCCAATTTCTCTGTCAGGTCCACTTGTTATGAATGATGGAAGTATAGAAATCAGCCAGAATCCTGCTTTCACAAGGTCCAATGCTGGAGGAATTCTTGTGAATCTCAAATCCTGCCAGGTAGGAGAATACAAAGGACCACACGATGCACACTGGATGGTGATTGAGGTTACTGTTAAATCAACAAGCCTCTGGGCAGGCAGAATATTGTCAGTGTCATATTTCAGCCTTCATTTCTGGAAGCATTCTTTGAGTATTGTCCAGAAAGGACTATAATTTGCCTCCAATGCAAAAGCTATGCTTTCTTTGGGTACTTGAAGTGCTAAATAACCTTGCAAATATCTGAAGCAGCACAGCACCTCCCAAGTGACTTACCATGACAGTGATTGTTTCTCTACAGCTACACAGCACATGCATCTGATGTGGCAGGGACTACAGATGCTTTAAGGTGGGCATCACTGTTCCAACCCTTTGTTCTAACACTAGAGTTCACAAAACACCACATCCACCCCTGTGTGCAACACATGGGTGTGGATTAGTGTGAACTAAAAGGGAATTATTCTAAGGTGCTGGACTGTGAAATGGAGTGGCTGCATTCCCCTACACCAATTCTGTTGCAGGAAGGCAACCTCTAGCAGAGGGACAGTAACAAATTACTGCAGGGCAAAGATATCTAAATTGCTGCAGCTGTTTGTTTGGGCACACAGAAGCCAAGGCAGGCAGCCTTGTTTCAGCTAACAGCAGCAGGTTTGAGACCTAGCACTGGGCACTTCACACCACAGAGGAAGATTGAATCCAACCACCCCAAGAAAGAGTATTAAACACAATCAGAGAAATTCAGGGTTCAAGAAACAGCCTAAATGAGAGGAGGAGATTTACTTGAAGGCAGTAATCTGCAAGTCTACTATTGGTAAAAGCACTAAACATCTTCCAAGGTTGTCTTCCTAGACATGGAAGAGGATTACTGCTGGGGACATACAGACTACTTCCCATGGTTATTTTCTGCATCTTTTAGGAATGTTTTCCTTTGTCTATCTGAAATAATTTTCACAAAGTACTTGACAGCCTGGCATAAGCTTGATATACTTAGTTTAGTTCTTGCTAATTACATAGCACCTCAGTAATTGATTGTACACTAGCCAAATAAATTCAGAAAACAGTTATCTCAGTAATACATTGTTTGCAGCAAACCAATACATAAAACTTTAAATCGATGCTTTAAAATAATAAAATAATACTTTTCTCATTGCTAGTGAAATTGCAGACAACTTAATTAAGACTATCTTGTTAAAGGCTGAGCAAAATCCTCTGCCAGAAAAGAGGCTTAAAGGTGGATGGAAGAATGAACACAATGTACAAGAAAGGCAGTACTCATCTTTAGGCTATCTACAATGAAAGGTGGCTCTGTGGACTAACACAAACTTCCTAGGAAAAGGAAGTTGTCTTCTTAGGACACAAAATTTTCCCATGCCAGAAACATCCTCCCAGGAAATCCTGCTTGATGAAGCTGCAAATGCAATAAAATCCCCTACTGTCTTCCTGGTAGGGCAATGGAAGTCTCAAGTCATCAGGGACAGTATCAAAAACCAGCCCTCACAGTGACTGTCAGTTACCTAGGCTTGAGTTAAAATAGCCCTCTTCTATCTCAAAACTTGAGTCAATGTTGACAAAAGTTTAGGAAAAGGCTCAAAAATACATATATTCTCTGGAATAATGGGAATGAAACAAAACAAAACCAGTGAAAAGTCACCAGGCCAAGCCACAAGGCAATCAGCACAAGAGAGGCCAAGCTAAGCACAACTTCAATGCTGACATCAGCCAGGCATGACCATTATCAGTTATTACACAGCTTCAACAAACTGAAGCATTTGGCACCAACCCACCACACAAGGAGCCCACTGATCTTGTGTGAAAGATCCAGTAGCAGTGAAAATATGAGACAAGATGAAGAAACTCAATAAATGCTCATCTAAGTACAACAGTTTAAAGCTAAAGTTATTGGATTACATGATTTGTTGTTTAAACACTTTATAAAGAACATTGTAAATGTTTCTGTTCTGCAGTCACCATCAAATTTACAATTCTATATATTACATCTATATTTAGGCAAATCGCTCTTTTATGTGGGATAATTTAGAAATAAGGAAGGCATATGCAACAAATTCTAACAGAAAATACACCTTAACATGACTAAGAAATACACAAAATGTTGACCTGGCTGTACAATACACAGATTCAGAATTCCTTAAAAAACCTGAATGAGCTCAACCTTAGCTCAACTATCTCTCCTGCATCATATTGCAGGATTGAGGCCCATTTTAAAATTATCTTGCCTGCAGCATAATCTCAACCAAAACCAAGATGAAGACCAATTTCATGTTTGAATAACACAAGCACTTTTTTAGGCAGAAAAAGGCAAGACTTAGTTACACATAACTACAAAATAATGGTGGAATGAAGTGAAATTATGATATCTATCACCCCTGAGCCATCTGAGCTGATTTCAGAAATGGGTACTAGCAGAACTAGTTCTCTGAACTGTTTAGCCACTGATAACTAGTCCATTGTTTCTTGTCTTTTCTCCCCCTCCTTCTCTCAAATCTGAACTTCATAGAATGCACATTAAATCATTTAACAGACTCCAGTGCTATTTTCTCCCACATCACTTTAATAGTAGTATATCAAGAATTTTAGAAGAAATGTTGTACAGTAAAAAAAATACATTTATGCTCTATTGCGACAAGAATTCCTGCCCAGCTCAGAATTACTTTCAAATATTAAAATATTTGATAGAGTATTAGAGGTTATTTGAGAAAATAACACATATTTATGAAATGTTGCAGATTCAGCTGGTGATTTGAAACAAAATACAATAAGTATTTCTAAGTAAATTATCATTGTCTATAGTACTCAGTATGTAAAATTTCAGAGGAATATTTGGAACATCCAAGAGAAAACAGACTGGCATTTACAGTTACTAAACTCAATACCAAACAGCTTGGATTTAAAACAAACAAACTATACCAGATATGACACAAAAGTTTTAGAACTGTTTTCCCCTGCTTGGATATCCAAGCCTCTCTGACCACAATGCAATTTAAGGTTTTTCAGGCTCAGGTGAAACCTTGTAACAGAGACTATTTCCTCAAACATCCACAACTACCATGTATGTAACCAAGTGTACTGGTACCACTTTGGCCTTTTGTCCAAACTTACAAAAGGAGAAACTTATCCTTACATCTACTGTAAATATTAATTCACATTCCATAGGCAACAGAAAATAAACAAGATAATTCTGTAAACATAACTCACCAAGGATGCACATATTTTCAAAGCAAGATTCAGAGAATATAATAGTTCTGATAGATTTAAGATATCAAGAGCAAATTACAGCTTTCATTACAGAGAATACAAATAAAGCAAAAGAGTTACTTACCAATACTAATGACTGCTCCAGCATTAAAAAATGAATTACCTTTAGGAGCAAGAAAGGGATTAAGCAAGTTCTGGCACATATCCACTGCTCTGGCCAAATGGGAATTACCAACACTTAGTCATCCATTCAAAGTAGATTTTTTTTTTTTTCCCAAGGATAAAACTCACCATTTAAACAAGCTATGGTCACATTTTAGGTAAGAGCACTGCTGTTGCTATTTCTTCCATGAGTTTTTAGTCAGTTCTTAGCCACTCGTATCAGTGAGGAATCAGTAAGCTCACAGCAAGCAATGCTTTCCTGGACATGTAATTAACAAAGCCCTGGTCCATCCAAGTCACAAATACAGATTGTACAGAACAGAATGTGTGTGAGAGAGGGGGAGGGAAAGAATTAATTATAAATGCATCTAATTTGGCTATAATACAAGCTGCACATGTGGACTGAGAAGAGTCCACGGCCCACAGTGTGTAAGCTGTCGCCAAATTGCATTTTGATAATATTTCATATCTGCAGCCAGCAAATTAAGCCAGCCAAAGTGCCTCCTGCCCAGGTAGCTATGCTGGCTGTGTTTAGATATCAGTTAGACAGCTACAGCTTGATTTGGCTTAATATGGTTTTTCTTAAAATTTCGACAGCTGGCTGAATGCTCTAGCAGCTTTTAGTCAAATTATTGCAAGGTTTCAATTTTCATCTTAAACCCTGCAGAAAGGAATGTAATCATATTATGCTAATAAATAACCAGTGCTTTCAAGGGCAACAGAGGAAAGTGATCATAAAATAGTAAAGATCAAAAATCTAAAGAAAAGTCTTAAGCAGGGATGTGTTCTAATTTATTTCACATTGATGCTTCACACTGGTGGTCAAATAAATGCTGTTTTGCTTTCATTTTTACCATTCATTTTGATATCCTGAGGTATTGTCACCAGCAGGAGAACATTAGTTGTGATGGAACATTTGCTGTCTGAGAGCTCTTAAATTCACCAAATGTCCTCACATTTGGTTATATAATGGTAGAGATACACCTGAAGCAGACAGAAACCTCAGAAAAACATAATTTGTTTCACATGCACAACCTTACAGTCTACTCAAACAAGCTAATTTCCTGAGAACAAAATATTTAAGAGGTATTTGGCCATGACTGTTTCCATCTCAAACAGAGTATTATGGTAGTAAGTATCATTTACACACATAGGTAAATTGCTAGATCCACAATGACCTAGCAACTTTGGTATTTTATTACCAGAGTAGATTATGTACCTTTGGAACTTGATACAAAATCAGCTGCAAACACAAAGGACCTATCATTTCAGTTAGAGGCAGAATAATTGCAAATGTTGATAAGCACAGCTGCTGATTAATAGTCATTCCTCTTGCACCTGAGATGTGTCTGCATTTGGATATGACTCTGAAGCACCTAGATTTTTCTTGACAGCTTTGAGATTAGGAACTAAAAGGTCACCAGGATTTGATTTTTAAATTTTTCTCTCATTCTGTATTTTAATTATATATCATATTCAGTGCAACAAGAAAAAATCCAAGCAAGGTACTCAAAACCATGAATGATCTGATTGTATTTTTTTGCCTGTAACTGTACAGATACATCTATCATAAACACTTGTATGGAACTAAGAACATAGGTTTTTTCCTTAAAATTATTAACAATAATTAAGTATCATTTGCACACCATATTTGCATGTACTCCAATAGAGAATGCAGAATGAGGCAACATGTGACAGAAGCAAGCTCTGGGGAGACAGGGTCACTCCATTACTAAATCCACATGGACTGCAACAGATGCCATCTCCTGTCTCAGCTATTAGAAAACACTTGATCATTTGTTCCTGTTTTGTTTGCTATGTACAGCATAATCAAGAAAATGACTTCTCAAGTAACATTAATCTTTAGAAGGTTATGATTTTTTTTACTCCTACACAGAACATTAACACTGTCCTTGTTTTAAAGGCTATAGATATGGGAGGAACTTGCTAAACTCATCCTGCCAGCCTTAGCAGAGAAAGCAATGTGCATTTGTTTATCACACTGCTCTCTGTGCTTTGCAAGGTCACTGTCTCCAGAGAGCTGTGAAGTATCCATCTGCAGACACAGACAGACACACAGCACGGATCTGTGCAGCACTTGTGGAATAAAGCACACCAGGAAAGGGTGAGGTGAGCTGCTGAAATGCAAGGGAGAAACCAATCTGCCCAGAGTAAACACAGTAATACACATGTGCCTGGAGCAAACACCAAGCAGCACTGCTTCTGAGACCCACTTCCCACCACTCAACTGCCAAGGGAAGGCCACTAATAACACAAACCCCAGAAATCACAGTGGATGTAGAACAGTCACAAAGAGCAGTAGGAATTATTTTTACCCCCCTCCAAGTCATCACGAATCTTCAATAAAGAAAACTATTCCCATCTTTTAAAAATCCAAGTACACTAATAACAGTTACAGAAACATTGGCCATACACTGTTGCTTTACCTGTTGGCAGTCTCTACTCCCACCCCTGGATTTTAAAGACATGCTTGGCATGACTGCTCAACCAGATCTGGCTGAAGATCTTAACAGGCTCATTCTGCGTGAGTACCAGCTGAACAGAAATTGCAGCCACAGCACTCAGCCAAGCATGTCGTGCCCATCACAGAGAGCTTGCTGTGTTCAACCAGACAAGATTGCAATAACCTTGGGCTTTTAAGACAACAAATACTAATCACCAGCTGACACCAGCAAGTCTTGCTTTCTAGTGAAGAGTTTTCATTTTTGCATGTGTCACCTCAAGAATCGTCACATTTTTAATTGCTTCAAACATTGCAGTGATGGGACTGCAAGGACTCTTATCTTAAACTTGTAAATCACTGGTCCTGCTATGAAATAGCGTCACAAGGAAATGTTGCTAACCCTAGCTAAACACTACCCACAGTACACCTGTCAGACAGAAAAATCATTTTATTTTTTATATGAAGTAAGAACCAATTTATTGAGGGGAAAAAAGTAAACTGTAGAGCTTTATTGCTTCCATAATCATTTTCTGTTATCTGATTCTTGCCTGACTGACTGCACACACAACTGCCTATAAACATCAATGGGAAGTACATAATGACAACTTGGGGAGGGGAGAAACAACCTTCACCAATCTTCCCAACAGCTTTTAGAATTACCCTCTTCTCCTTCACTTTTGGATAAAATATGTGGATATAAGTTATCTGAAAAATAGCTGTAGCCTCTAAACTCTCAAAGCGTAAGCTGGTATATATTTCCTTATAGTAAATGATACTACCTCATTTAACTGGTTTTTAAACTAACATATACTGAAGCCAACAAATATTATGAAGAGGGCAGGTGATATAGCTGGTGACATTAACAGGCATTAGAGAATTGCACAACATAAGGAATACAAAATTGCTTTATTTTCAACAGTTTCCAACCCAACCACAAACACCTGGATAGGAGATTCTCTTAACTCTGGCCAAAAAAACAAACAAACAAACACAAACAAAGAAATTCCAGTCTAAAAGAAGCAAATGAGATAGCATGAAAAAAATGCATAAAGATACAGAAATGAAAGGCAGTGTTTGGCCTCAGTTGCACAGATGCTCAGGGTGCCAGGCACTAGCTATGCAAGGTAAAAACATGTATGGGAACAGATTCTAACAGCTCGGAGATGATACACAAGGGCATCCACATCACTCAAAAATTATTCCCCAGTAGGTACCATTTCAGATTGATAACACAGCCACTATAGACCTCTTTCAGAATTAGATCTCTCTATTATTTCTCAATTCCAACACAAATAAAAGTTACACTGTTTTCTATCCCTATGGCTGATGTGGGTTTCACAAGGGTCCAATGCTTCACAAGATGCAACAAAGTGGGAAATGGCTCTATCATCTTATGGACATTTTGCATAGCTCAGCTTGACTGTTTAAGACAGGTTTCTGTAGGTAAGATCAAAGCAGGGTGTAGGAGGAATCTGACAGGGAAGAAAAACTATGAGCTAGATAAGGAGCAATCCAACAAACATTCAAACTACAAGAGAGAAGCTATTAGCTGTGAAGAGACAACCTGCCTGCAGTCAGCAGTTATGTGCTTTTTCCAGAGCTAAGGGAAGAGACACAAGATAAATAAGTAAACAAACACATTGGTCCATTGAAGAAAGGGATGAGCAGGGCCAATACATTGACACTTTCAGAGGATGCAGCTGTTAGCAACCAATCCAACCTGTCAGACTGGAGTCAGCTGGCATGTGAACACATGTCAACAAAGCAGTAAATGCAGAAAGACCCTTCTTTTTTACTATTGGGTGAAGAAATATATTAACATTTAGGCTTTGCATAGGTAAGTCCTACTGGGCAAAACTGCTCCAGCCACAAAGGCACCTAGGCAAGTGAGGGAGATGGTCTGATAGACACAAGAGCAAATGAGCACTACAGGCTGCATCAAACAGAGCATCAGCAACCAGGCTTGAGAGCCAGAGGCAGCCCAGCCATGCAGAGCAGAGCTCAGAAACAGCCAGCCCATGTGAAATACTGCCCTCATGCCAGCCCATGCCACAGCACTTCTCATGAGCAGGTCAGGAAACAAAGGGTCACAGCACACAGCTGTGGAACTCTTCCATATGGCCCATTAGAAACATTAATCTCACATCTCACTGATTTCCTAGGAGGTGCAAGAAGCATACAAGTGTAAACTACTCTCTTTCCTAACAATTAAAATCACTTAATGCAATGACCACTTCATGCCTCCCTTGCACAGAAGCAACATGATGATTTCTACCTGACCTACAGGATCAGCCAAACACATCCTAGAAACCCCTAGAGTTCTTCTCAATGCAGTGCAGGTTGATGATGCTCAGGTTAAATATTTAGCCAATTTTATTTGTATTCAAGCTTTCATAATACAAATTTTGTGAAATAAAGTGGGGGGGTTTCTCCACAAAAAAAGTATATATACATAAAGTTCTATTGGAATACAGTTCCTTGCCATGTGCCTTGCTTACCATGCTTTTTGCTGCTGGGCTGAGTGCCAGAACAGTTCTGTTTCCCAAATTCCAATCTTGGTTTTCTATGATGAATATGGGAATGAGCAGATTGACAAAAGACAATGCAGTCAAACTCTTTAGGAGAATCAAACGTCAAAACATGGCATGGCAGCAGGTTTCCTGCAGTAGTAGGAACTGGAATGCAGTAGGAATGCATCAGCAGTAGTAGGAACATTATAACATGTTCTGCACAGGTTGCAGTTGCAATTTATATCCACACACACATCTGCAAACCTTGTCCCAGTAATATTGTGAATAGGACATGCAGCTTCTCTCAGTGAACTGTGTTTTGAATGTTGTCTTCTCTGAACAGCTGGAGGAATGCTGCTCTCCCAGTCCTCAAACAGCAGACTTACTGACAGCCTGGAAAAAGCTCTATTGCAGTACTACACAACAGAGCTAGTTTCTTACAAGCCATTTCCAGTTCCATGCTGCAGAACATTTTTATACTGTCAACCTAATAATGCAATAAAAGGCAGAGGAGAGCTTTAGTTATAAGTATCAAAATACAAATTCTACCACAGATAGTGCTGGGAAGATAAAGTCTCTTCTCACAGACTAGAAGTGACAGCTTTGCATTAGAAAGCAGCAGTAGATATTCAAAAGCTCCAGGAAAACCTGTAGTAAAGGCACCAAAAATCAAAGTGCAGCTGCTCTTTTTACTGTTTAAATCATTATATATTAGCAACAAATCTTGTTGTTGGCCAACACTCAGAAATGGCATATGGCCAATAAAAGGTTCAGTGGAGTTTTCCATCTGTCACTGGAATCAGCTATGGCTCCAGCTCATACATAGTAAGTTTAGTGTCATAATTATTTGTGTACTAGATGTCAACCACTCAGTCTAACATAATCATTTGACTACACAATTTGCTAAATATACTGCCCAAGCAAAGCATAACATAACCAGGGAACTGCAGCTCAAGAGAGGCATTTACAGGTTGTAAGGCCAGCACTAACCAGAGATAAGCCTGCATGCAGAGGGGATTGGCTTGCCACAATGGGCTGTGCAAATCCAAACACACCAATGGATCCTCCTGCTGCACACCAGGGACAGTAAGAGGCACCATTCTCTTACTAAAATCAAAACTCAAAGACCAGAAAGATACCAAGTCAGTGAGTGGATGAGTGAAAGTGGACACAACATGATTTTTTTGTAGCTCTGCTTGCTCCTCATGGATTCTAAGCATATGGATTTACTTTGCTGCCTTCACAGTCCTGCCAGCACAAGAAGGCTGACAGACTAAGCTTTAAACTATTTTGTTTCAGTGCAGCTTCAGGAAATACCTTAGTAAGAGTATTGTCTGAGGTTTTAAGAATTCCTTCTACATTTTCCACTCGTTTTTAACAGTTACAGAATAACATTTTTTTCTCCCTCCTCCCGCAGCACTCCAATGCTATGGATCTTGCACTGATAGGTCTTTAGGGCTGTATTTAGATCTGGATTTTCCAGACACTGGGATTTGTATTTCCATCAGCCAAGAGTCACAGTCTGCTTGGTCCCAGATCTGGGCACAGCACAGGCAGATTTCTATTTTTTTAGTTCAGACAGAAAAATCTGTAATACTCCCAAATGCAGAGCTTTAACAAAATGGGAGATGTGGGAGCGGGGAGAGAGGGGGAAGTGTTCTAAGTGGTGCTGGAAGTCAAAAGCAAGAACAGTTTTGTTTGTGAAAGTTTGCAACTGTACTCTCTCTTCCCTAAGCTCTACATCTGCTCCAAGAGAACTGCCAAAGTACTTTAGAGCTACTGGATCTGACCTGTGGCTGGCTTTTAACATTTAGAACCTGGGAAGCTGGGAGCATGGTAACGAGGGATGTAGGAATTCACTGAAACCTTTCAGAATATTTAATAATCCCTCTGTGGTTTGGTCAGAATTGGCACAACTTCACAGCAGTAAGCTGATTTGCACAGAAATGGCCTCATGGCTCTAACAGATGCTAACAGCTCACAAGAACAATTTTTTTGCTGCAAACAAGGTCCTATTTGTAGTGTTGCTTTGTTCCAAACAGGGTGGAGAGTAGAAGCAGATTGTTAAAAAAAAAAAACCTCAAAACACTTCAAATAATGAGAATAACTTAAATGCTCAACTCAGTTGCTGAAACATTACTTATCTTCATCAAAAGTGAAATCTTAGAGTAACCAAGACACTCAGTGAGGCTAGCAGCCATAGCAGGACCTATTTCAGAGTAACATGGAGAAAGCTGAGGATACTCCTGAGCATACAAAGGTCAAATATGCACAATTATGGAAGACTAATGTTTATAACATTTTCAAATTCTTGGAAAGCAGAAAATCCCATTAAGCAGATTCAATATTCAATATCTCAGGGATGATTAAATGGAATATTTTTAAAGTCTGTTTATGTTTTCATAATTTTTTTTATTGCTTCAGCATTGACAGAATATTTAAATTAGAAATGGTGCTTGCTTTCTAAAATGTTTTAAAGAAGAGCTTTTAAAAGCCTTAAGTCCTCTATTGCCAATTGTTTGTCCTGTCTTAAAGTTTAGAGATTGTGCTAGGTATCTTATCAAGAGCATCAACTCATTAGACAAGACATAAATGTACCCTTCCCCCATAGAATCAAAATAAGCATCATACAGAATTTAAAAAATAGAATAAATTTTAAAAACAGATAAACAAACAAACTAAAAAAAAAAAAAAAAACGAACAAACAAACAACAACAAAACAAAACACATAAGAAAAATCAGTTTCCTGTACAAAATGACCAGTTCTGGTTCCAAGACAAATTCATAGGAAAATGGAAGAACCCATTTAAAGCCATTCCTTATTCCAAGTGATTTTGACTTGGCTTCAGTGGGCATAAACACTAGAAATACACAGTGAGAGGCTTCACATAGTCTTAATCCATCCCAAGTTCTTAAAACACTAAAAAAATTAAGATGCATTTCCAGCCAAAAGTGTGGAGACCATTCACAAAGATGAAGCTATCATAACTACTCCTCTTCAAAGAAATGGGAAAAAATGGAGAAAAACCGTCCATTTAAGTACAAATTTCTCAGCATGGCAGGTGAAATCCAGCAGCAAGAGACCTGAGAAAGCAAAATATTAGCTCAACATTTACAAAAACCTCTGAGCCAGCTGTTCCCATTCAAATTAAGAGTGAAGAGAGTCAAGGGTGGGCATAACAGATAAGAGCCAAAGTATCTAAAAGCAGATCCACTGTATTCATGCAGTTGTTACTAACAGGATACCTATTCAATTTCGAGCTGATTTGTTTATATCCCCACCATTTGTTAATCCCAGCTAGTGGCTTTCAGCTTGTCAAGATGAATCAGCTATTCATTCAGGCAAACTCTAGCTGAGAAATCTTTGGCAGTGGATGGGAACATCCAAAAACCATCCAGGAAAATGTAAGTCATAGTTGTTTGTAAAAACTTACTATGAGTAAATAGTCAGTGCTGAAACAGCTTTCTTGGATAGCAGAAAGAGAACACCAGCAGGAGACCTGGCTTCCATCTCCATCCCTGCTTACAAGGAAAATGGTCCACAAAAGAAATTATATAAGCTTGCATATACTGTGCACATTGTTTCCATGGTTGTTGATTATGTTTATCAGTGACAAATTACTACAATGAAATGATGTTTTAGTGGCCAGGGAACAGATGCATGAGCTAGAAGCTTTTAGATTCCATGATGTGTGTGAATATGAGATTTCCATTTTAGCAACAGAACGATATAATAATTGTTGTATCCTGAGGGAAAAAGTTTCAGCTCTATCACATCAGTTCTTCTGTCAGCAGAACATGATTCTTGTGAAAGATACAGTATTATCTATATATTCTGTGCTAGCAATTAAGGCATCAATATGTTCATCTTTTTAAGGTCTGATAGAAACTTAAAAGTTGCCTTAGAATATTGACAATACTATGCTCCAGCATATACAGCAATGACAGAATTACTATTAAATGCATGAGGTTCTAAATATTCTCCATTTCACAGTGGAGCTTTTTCAAGTTTGCACTGTGAAGGAATCAGTAGAAACTCAGCAGAAGGCACAGTCCTTTGACAAAACACAAACTGCATTTCTGGTGATATCTCATGAGGAAGCAGTGGGGGGCTGCACCAAAGCTCTCTAAAGAGACACTCTCAGAGATTGCAATAATTCCATCTTTTAGTTGTCTGCACTGCTCAGTTTGAGCAGCAATAGCTCCCTCATCTCCTCTGCAGAAACACAGAATTTATTTTGTTCCTTTGTCCTCATGTAAAGATTACAGCATTTCCAGACTAAAGGCAGGTACCTGCACATATGTAGAACTTGTATATTAGTCTGGATATAGTTTATCTGAACTCTACTCAAAATATAAACTGGGAGAACTGATTTACCAGGAAGTTCCAGTTGAATTTCTGCCCGTTTTTATAAACTCCAGATATCTATCTAGACCATCATTTTGGCATACAGCTGTTTATTTATGTTTTACCAGAAGGTTGTTCTCTTCAGTTTGATGCCCCCTTCATTGCAGAACTGGCTTATGCTTCCCTGTCCAGCCAGGTTGCAACAAAGGCCTGTGCCCCTGCTCCTGTGAAAACTGCTCTCCACTCTTATTTTCTTCTCCTCAGCAAAAGCACATCTAAAAAGCAACCAAGCTGATTTTTCCCCTGTCAGCATCACCCCTAAAGCTGCACAGGAATGAAGGGAGAAAGAAAGAATTTACAAAAACATCCCACAATATGCACAAAGCAACAAAGGTTTAGCACCACAGTTACTGCACCAAAAAATGAAGGTGCTTTAAAATGAGAGAAGTCTCCTCTAGACTGATGCACATGGAAGTAGAATTTTATAACACACTGCCTTGTAGCAATCCATTTCTGAAACACAGAAACATCCTCAAATCAACATCTATTACATTGTAAGTAATGTTAGTACATGCTGATGTTACCTGGTGAAACAACTTGGTAGCCTATAAGATAGAATTGAATGTGTCCCTATATGTGTCAATAATTATTTTTCTAATGCTTGTTCAGTTATAGGAATACATGAAAAGAAGAAATTGCATTGCATAAAACATGTTTTGATATTGTTTATACAGACACTTATGTACTGAGAGTTTGTTTTATCTCCAGAGATATCACTGAGATTACAGAACTTGCAGGCAATAACCATAAGAATAATATTTTAATCATAAGAACAATAATTTTCATTTTATTTATGTAGGATATAAATGCCCAAGTACTTTCAAATTCAAGGTCATCTGAAAGTTGCCAGAGCAGCTAGATTGTTTCATTAGCAATGCAATGAAAAGCAACAAAACTTCAACAAACCCAGCAGATGCACTGAGATCACAGAGGTTATGACACACAGCCTTCAACACACATCTTGCTCTCCAAAATGCTTCAAGAGAGGAACACTGAAAGGACAGCAGGCAGCAGATGAAGCCAAGTCTCAAGACAGCCAGAGCAAGAACTGAAGTAAAAAATTCCAGAGCAAACATAGGCTTCAAAGATTGGGGAAAAAACAAGCTTATACTCCAGTGTATGTACAAGCACTACAATTGGTTGAAGTGTTTGTGTCAACAGGAAGAGGGAAAAAAGCAAGTGGAAGCAAAAAATCACTGAGAGAGCAGAACTCCATGGTGCATAAAACTGACATAAAAGAGAAGCTTAGAAATTGCAGGCAAGGAAGGAGTTTTCTGCTCTGTTTCTCTTTTGTCCACAGATACAAGACTTTGAATAGTTGAGGGAGGGGAGGAAAACAAAACACCAATCAAGAAAAAAACCAAACCAAGGTGTTAGCAAAGAAATCCATGATTCACTCATTGCTAGTATCTACTCTCATTTATGTGTTGTGGTGTATTTACCTGACATAACAGTGCAGCAATAGAAGTGGATGTACATTTGGGCTATTCATAAACTCTTGAAGGGATGGAAATGAGCAATCTGAAGTGATCAGGGTGCAATATTACTATTATCCACAGGACACCCCTCACCAGCCTCATCATTTGGCTCCATTCTTTGGCCAACCTGCATTTAAACACCTGACTTAGGTGCTTAAAGCAGGCTGGCTCTATTTGAAATCTTTTTAGACTGTGCAACCTTTTGAGCTTCACAGCCTTAAGATGTTCTAAAGGCACTATTGAGACACAAAACCCAAACTACACAAAAGCTTCTCTATAGCATTATTACTGGCAATAGCCCTACTCTCTTGGTATATGTAGGTATTTATACATAAGAATAGCAAGCCTCTGTGGCAAGATTTTCTTTTATGATCAATCTAGTTAATCACCATCAGTTTAATGATGAAGCCAATCAGTTTCATGACACCACCAACACTGACATTCACAATACATTCCAGTTGTCTAAATGAGAACTTCTAACCAAAGGAAAGCAGTTAACATGGAGGAGCACTCAAATAATACTGGAGAAGTTCTTACTAAATTAAATCTCAAAAATACTTAATCTGAGACATGTTTCATTTTCAGTTTGAGAGATTCTTTCCATATCCTAAATAGATGAGCAAACCACCTGATGAGCAAGATAAGACCATGAGAACAGCTGTTGAACTTTACCACATAAGCAGCAGATGAAGTGATGGAGGTCTTTGGCCTCAAGATGGAAGGTGCAATTTTGTACACTTGATTTGCTGGGAAAATAGAAATCCCAAAATGAATAGACTCAATTTTCTTCAACTAAAATTAATACACCCTCCTTTAAGCAGGCATTCTCTTGAACTTGAATTCACTTGAGAACCACTGAGCAAAAACATTCTGCTAAGTAGTTTTCAGCTTTTTTGACATTGTGGGTACCCATTAGATGCACCTTTATCTGGCTATGAGCCACACTGCCACAGGTGATGACATGTACTCCACAGCATGCATGAAAAATATTCTACAACTGCAGTCCCCAGAGAACAGCAGTCTCAACAGCTCCCCACCCTCACCTACCTCCTCTTGTTTATGTCATCTGAATTCTTCTGTGGCCCACATGCCAAAAATTACCATGTTGCTCACTCCTGGTGACTGAAATTCTTCAGGAGGCAGACAGATGCCACTATTGAAAACTTGGAAGCTCCCTGCATTTAGCTTACATATAATTAACACTGAAGCTAATTATGGACCACCTAAACACATACAGTGCTCACAACTGCATAGCTAAGGGTCAACAAAACTATTTGTCACACATGCAAGGTCAGAACACAAAGGCCAAGAGACCTAGAATAAATGTGACTCACACCAGCCTGCACCAGCTACTACAAATCATTCCCCAGCTCAGCAGCTTTCCTGGTTGTCACCAGGGATTGCAGTTCAGTTGTATGTTCCAGTGGTCTTCAGAGATATTCCCAGCAAGAGCATTTGGATGTTGGAGCTAAGGCTCAGAAATTAAATCCTTCCCTTTGACATTTTAAAGCCATGAATGAACCTATGAGCCCTTTCTTAAGTCATCAGATTACCTTGAAAATAATATTGTCATGTGATTATTTGTGTCCAGCATTAGATGGTCAGATTCCCATTTTCAAGCTTTCTTTGAAACTATTTATTTGAAAAAAAAAAAAAGAGAAAGCAAGCTCTAATTCTTGTGTGGTTAATGTACATCAAGCTGATGCTTTAAGAACAGCAGCCATCATGAGAGTTGGGAACTCTCAAATTGGTGGTTATGAAGGGAAGAATATTAAACAGCTATCATCAATCTATCTAGACCCAGGAAGTGAGCCATGAAATGCTGACAAAGGGGAATATCTGATCTGACAATGATGGTATATTTATCTTTTAAATGAAGAATAATGGAGTTACACTGAAGAGACTAATTTTAACTTTGCAACAGTAAAGTATTTATCTCATCACCTTAGGTTGGTATCTGAGCACCTCAGAGTAAGAGAATTTATTCTATCAGCTCTTTTAAAGGCCACCATTTTACACTCCAGAGATGCCAAAAGAGCTGCACAAACAGAAGAAAAGGAGCATGGCAACTCACTTCATGAACAGCCTTAGTGTAGCCTCCCATCACAGCAGTGAGACAAGTAGTCAGTGCCCTGCTCATCCTCTTGCAAAAGAGATAATGCCAGATTATCACAACAATATTAAGGTTTGGGATACGTTCTGAGGCTGAAAATATCTTCACTTCTTTTGTTTCCCAGCACATTAAGCCTTGTGACTGGGAGCATAAGTGGTGTACACATAGAGGCTGCCACACAAGAAAAGCACAGCTGTGCACAGGCTCTACATCCTGGGGCAAGAGCCACAGCACTGAGGGACAGCTAACACCAAGCTGCCCTCATATCAGCCCTGGGGCTGCCTGAGCACCCTCATCCAAACCCAGACCAGAGTATTTTTATATAGATCTCAAAAAAAAAAAATATCCCTTAAACCAAAACCACAAGGCAAGGATGATGCAGACACTGATCTGTTTAATGTGTAATTAAAACAGTAGATTGGAGCTTGAGTTGTAAGAAAAATTGGAAGTGTGTTTATAATTAAGGAAGCCAGAGAAACTCAGGATTTCTACACAGGTATGATCACCTATACCTAAGTTAACCACAGATTCCTTACAAGGCTCTATATCATCCTTCCCTTCTCCCAAAAAAAACTGGACCCCACACCACACAGTAATATTTTTTATTGTTATTTTAAGCTAGTCATGAATTCATCATGCCATCCCCGTATCTCTTTTATCTAAGGACCTACCAACAAGGACTAATATTCCCCAGAAATTCTGATAAATTCACCTGCTTTTCTCCTTCTCTATCCATGGTCTGGATATAGTGAAAAAAGTAGAAGAAAAAAAACTTTCAAACAAGCTCTATACTGGAGTCCCACTCTCCTCACAAGAAAATCAGAACCTGTTTTGTGGAGATACAAAAGCTGATCCAAATTAACAGTTTCTCTCCCATCTGCCCCCTAAATTGCACAGTGGAGTCACACCTCTAGACAGCCCAAGCTCCTTTTGCTCTGTTGGGCAGCAAACCAACTGTCCTCAGCTGTGTGGGACACTCAGAGCACTGTAGCCAGCTCACACCAGATTATGGATTATGACCATGGAAAGGAGCTGCAGCTGCTGGAGTTTGATGCTTCTTTACCTTTTCTGAGGGCTGTGCTCAGGCAGCCATAGGAGCACATCCCTGGGGGAGCATTAGTGTTAGCAAACACTCACCTATCTCTCTCCTTCAGAAGCACTGAAAATTTCATTTATTCATTGCTTTTACTACCAGAGAGTAGAACTTTACCCTAACAGCAGCCAAAAAAATGCAGCAGCATTGAATCTGGACTAATATCTGACCAGCCTCAGCTCCATAGAATGCTCTCTCACACTGCCATAGCCCAGACCTGGCAGCCAGCAATGCTGAGCCAAAGGCTCCTCTGGCTGGCTGTGTTTCTGTGCTGGGTCAAGCATGCAGACAGGCAGCTCGTGCTTCCTCATGCTGGGACATTGGAGGCTTTTTTCCTGTTTGTTCCCTCTCTGCAGGGCTGTTCTTGGCAAGGAGGGTGAGAGTGCAGCACCTTCACTCAGTGACTTCTCAGCAAACTAACTCGACTTAAGCCTTCAGTAAAATCAAAGCTCTGGCTTTGTTTCAGCTATGCATGGAGAGGGGGTGCCTATAGAAAGGAATTAGAGCTTGAACACAGAGTAAGAGCAGAGCAAAACCTTCAAATCCTGAACTCACATGACTGAGCTTTCCTGACCATGCAGCGAACATGTTGCTGTACCAGAGAGTTTGCTCCCATCAGAACAGCAGGCTTGTAAGGACTCTAAAGCAATTTTAAAAAGAGCACACCAGCAAAAAATAACTACTTTGAAATTAAGCAGCTGATACTAGAAAACTGTGCTGGAGTTTTAAGAGTAAGACAATTATATGTTTCAAGGAAGAGAAGCAGTGGCAAGGAAGCCACTCACCTTGATAACAAAACCCTTTCTGTTGATCTGTGTAAACAAAGAGCCACCAGTAATTTAGACAGGGAATTTCGTACTGTTTTCTCTGGTGGGAATTGTGATTCAGAAGAAAATCCTTAAATCTTTCCAGACAAAAAATATCTATTTTTTTTCCTGTAAAGCAGGAGAAAAAGCATCTTCAGAGATTTTCAGAGAGCACACAGAACTCATTGGGGAACATTAGTTGATGGCCCTAAAAATCTTGACTATTAAAATCATTCTTGCTCTAGTAAATGCTCTAGGAAAAAGCATTTTGGACCACAGAGAGATCAGAAACAGGCAACAGCAATTGCTGCAGAATTTGTTGTTCCAGGCCATTTTTCTCGTTGTTCATACTAGAATAGTGGCTGTACGATTATGTTTGATTCAAAACAAAAGGAAAATACCTACTTTTTCAACTTATTTCCTGTATTCTAGAGCAGGGCTGATCACATATTAGTCAAACACCATGAATGCAAGGAATTTGAGGAGTTTAGAGGGATTAGATGCAATGAAGCAAAACAATCTGTTGGCGTTTGCACCTCTTGCTCACAAATACGAGCATCAGCCCTGTACCTCACAAACAATAATACAACAGACACCCCAAAACTCCATTTGTATCACGGGGTTGCAAATATTTCTGGAGACGTCTGCAAGTGATACAAGGGAAACCCAACTCTCTTCCTGAGAAACCAGTGACTGGGGAAGAGGTGGGGTGATGACTTGACAAAGCTTAAAGACTGCATTTTACTCTATGATCTTCGGTTATACTCATGACTTCACCGTGGAAAGGTCACCAGACAAAGGAGTTCAGTGAACTGGCTCTGAAGGGAGGAACTGTGCGTGGGTCTGGGCTTTGCTCTCGCCAGCCATTCCGGCCACCCGCCCCGGTGAAGGGCGAGCCCGGCGCCCACAGCCCGGCACAAACACCCTGGGAATCGATGGGAATAGGCAGAATCTCACGGCAGAAAAAAGGTACTGGCGAGTAAACTTAAATTCACCTTCGACATCGCGAGACACCACACAGCACCTGAGTATCGCGGTCAGCACCTTGCGCCAAGGGCGAACTCGCCACGGTCAAAACCTTCTCTCTCCCCGACACGGGGCAGGGCGGGGCGCGGATCCCTGTGGGCCCCTCGGGCTCGGAGGCGCTGCCCGCAGCCCCCCGGGCCCCTCGCTGCCGGCGGCGAGCGGCGGCAGAGTTTGGGGGGGATGGTGGGAGTCCTGCGGATCACTGAGGAGCGGTGGAATTTGAGGGCGCGGTGGAATTTGAGGGCGCGGTGGAATTTGGGGGGGGCGGTGGGAGCCCTGCGGGGCGGGGCCGGGCCCTGAGGGGCGGTGGAGGAGGGCGGGGAGGGCGCGGCTGCACGTGACTCGCGCGCCCCTCACCGCCCCCGCACTCGGGGGAGCCGCCCGCTCTCAGAGCATCGCCCCGCTCCCGGAGGATCCCCCCGCCCGCTCTCAGAGCATCGCCCCGCTCCCGGAGGATCCCCCCGCCCGCTCTCAGAGCATCGCCCCGCTCCCGGAGGATCCCCCCGCCCGCTCTGAGAGCATCGCCCCGCTCCCGGAGAATCCCCCCGCCCGCTCTCAGAGCATCGCCCCGCTCCCGGAGGATCCCCCCGCCCGCTCTCAGAGCATCGCCCCGCTCCCGGAGGATCCCCCCGCCCGTTCTCGGAGCATCGCCCCGCTCCCGGAGGATCCCCCCGCCCGCTCTCAGAGCATCGCCCCGCTCCGGAGGATCCCCCCGCCCGCGCTCGGAGGATCCCCCGCGCTCGGAGCCGCCCGCGCTCGGAGCGGGCCGGGCCATGCGGGCGGGCGCGCGGCGGCGCGCGGCGCTGGTGGCGCTGGCGGCGCTCGCGGCCTGGGGAGCGCGGGCGCAGCGGCCCCGGGACCCCGCGGGTACGGGGCACCGTGAGGGGACCGTGAGGGCACCGTGAGGGGACCGTGAGGGGACCGGGGACACCGGGAGGGCTCCGGGCTGCGCCCGAGCGCTGCACAGCCCGTCCCGCGGGCGCCTGTCCCCGCCGCAGGTGTGCGGCGCTCCGGTGGCACCGCTGCAGCGGAGCTTGCAGTGCCAGAGAGCGAAACCCTGCGGAGCTCGGTTCCGCAGACGTCCCGCGGCCTGAGGAATGGGAAGGTGTCAGGATGTGTAACACTTTCGCCCTCAATTTTCAGAAAACGGGACGCGTTGCATCCTCTCTTCTTCATCGGAGTTTCCCGAAGGATTTTTCACACCGCAAGAGAGGAAGGATGGAGGAATCGTTATCTACTTCATAATTATACTGTACATGTTTTTGGCCGTGTCCATTGTGTGTGATGATTACTTCCTACCTTCCCTAGAGATCATCAGTGAATGTAAGTGACATCCTGATCTTTTTCCTGTAAAACAGAGCAGCTTGGCATAAAACTTTCTCTTTCAGAAAGCTTCAAAGTTAGAGTGCTCTGAAAGAAAACGGAAAGTTTCATTTTCCATGCACAGATGTGTCCATACAATATTTAATTTGTTATAAGATCAATATTTTATTGAAAAACCTATGTTTACACTGCACAGATATTATTTGCTTTCTTTCTGCCTGGAGGAACTGACAATGTACCTTTCAGTTGCACAGTACTATGTTCAAGTAACTACTAGTAAAAGAAAAAGGAGGGTTGGCAACATGTGAAACCAAAACTCTTCCTAGGGTTTGTTTTCCTTTGAAAGTAGTGAACAAGTGTCAGGATGAGCAACTGCTAACATATTAAAGCTATGACACAGGAGGGAAAGGAATTCTGTGGTTACCACGGTTCTAAGAAATCTAATCAACCTACAACAATTCCCCTGGCTTCAGCAGACCACTGAAGTAAAGACTCCCTCCTTGGCAGGGAGTTCAGCTTTTCACTGCCAAGAATTAAGAAAATTCCCTAGGGAAACTCATCCCTGAACTGGAAAACCCTCTCCAAATCAGAATACTTACAGCAAATGTAGGCTTAAACACTGCTGTAAGAGCTGGTGTTTTGTTTATTGATGACAAATAAACATTTATTGGACTTTTGCCATGGTTAGCCATATGTCCCTGTACTTTGTGTGCAAGACTTGTTCCACAGAGTGAGTTACATTTCAGAAAGTCAATTTGCCAGAAAAAAAAAAAAAATCTCATTTCTCTCAAGACAGACTCTTATACTGCCTATACAAAATGAAAATGTAGGATCACAGCAGTGACTTGAACTTAACTAACGTTTCTGGTATGTGAAGACAAGTACAGATTTCCCTGGAAGATAGACAGACTTGATATGGATCATATAACAATATCACACTACAGTCCATGGAACTTCCCCACAATTATTACCAATAGGAAACAGTTAAATCCTGTATACAAATGCTGATTTTACAAGAGATTTAAGCTAATTTCTGTAATGAAGTTAGAAATAAACTAGCCCAATAGATCAGGCTAATTTTCAATATATTATTTTATTAATCTCATACAAATGCGTTGATTGTATGAATGAATGATTTATTCTATTAAACTGTAGTAGTAGTTAACATGATACACTAATGACAGTAAAGGGTGGAGGCTACTGAAGTATCAATATTTTTTAAGCAATTCTTTTTGTTCTATCCTCAGGCCTTGGCCTCTCACAGGATGTTGCTGGAGCAACTTTTATGGCTGCTGGAAGCTCTGCTCCAGAGCTTGTCACTGCTTTTCTAGGTAAAAGATGTCTTTTGACTCCTTAGAATTCTTTTCCTTGCATGCCAAACTGAAACATACCAGAGAGTCATTTTCCCGACAGGAGCTTTCGTGACAAAGGGAGATATCGGGGTCAGCACCATCCTTGGATCAGCAATATATAATCTTCTTGGTATTTCTGCAGCTTGTGGGCTGTTTTCTAGTGTGGTATGTATCAACTCTGATAGTTCTGCTCCTAAGCACCAAATGAGTATCCTTTCTCATTTGCCAACAAAAGCCAAGAGAGACTTACTATGACAACTGCCAAGTTTATTATTTAGTAGCAAAACCAGCATGTAATCAGTTTTAAGATAACTTGCTATGAAAGTTTTTAAAAACACTAACTTGTTAAATATCATACTTAAGTCATTCCTAAGAATCTTTAATTTTTACATAATATAGAAACAACATATTGATGCAGCATTTACAGCACTTAGTGAAAGTATTACAGAGAGAGGTTTCAGAAAAGTACATGACTGATCTGCAGGTTTCGAGGCTGTCCTGCTGGCCGCTGTTCAGAGACTGCCTGGCATACACCATCAGTGCAGCAGCGGTCCTTGCCATGATATCCGACAACAGAATCTACTGGTAAGAGCACAAGTAGTGTTGAATTCCTCTTGACTGGAGATTTGTGAGACAGCGTTTTGAAAAACAAATGAAAATCCCCAAGCCCCAAACTTCAAGTAGCCTGAACTGCCATTCACTAACAGAAATAAATATCTCATTGGCTTTAAAAAACTTTACAAGTCACAATGCTTGTAAAGATTATTACCTAAACATTCAAACTCTGCATATTTATCAAGTTTGATCTGCATAGGTTTCTCTGTACAGACTTCACAATTTCTATCACAACTGTTCTGACATAGCAATTAATGTTCAGCATTTACTCCTTTTGAGCCTTTCCATTCATAGCAGCATTGTTCAGAAAAACATCTGTCTGCCAGAAGGAGATCATGAGTTTCTGATGTTTTAACTCCTCCATCAACACTGAAACTCCTGTTACTTCAACAAGACAGTCAGGTCCAGCATTAAGTCTCTTGAAGTTTATAATTTAAGCATCACATGAAGACTTAATTTTGCAAACATCAGGAAAATGTTCAACCAGTAAGATCCCCTGAAAAAACATGCAGCTATACAATACACAAACAAGATTCTGCAGGGGAGGGGAGTTAATCAAACTGCTGAAAGACATGGGGACACTCAAAAACTTTCATGACAGTAGCCATACAATTGCAAATAGATGCTTTTGTGAGTTCTCCTTTTGCTATTCATGCAAATTGTCTCTCCCTCTCTCCTTATGCCAACAATTGGGTTCTTTTATACTACATGTTATATAAAACTTGTTTTTCATTTTAGGTATGAAAGTGCATCCCTATTATTGATATATGGGTGTTACATTCTGGTACTATGTTTTGACATTAAAATCAACCAATACCTCATGAAGAAGTTCAGTCCCTGCTGTACATGTTTTACAAAAGCTATGGAAGAGAATGCAGAGCAGCAGCCACTGGTTGGATGGAGGGATGAGAGTGGACCTCTAATTCGCCAACAGTCAAGAACAGACAGTGGAATTTTTCAAGATGAGCTGGACTACTCTCAACTTTCAACAAGCTTACACGGGCTTGATGAAATATCTGAAGGTATTGGTATTACAGCTATCACATGCCTGTCTGCATCAATTCTGATCAAGAGCAGATTCTCAGATAGTATTAAGATTTTGCTCACAAAAGAACTCCACCTAGTATTTAAGTAGATCATTATTCTAACCTGGAACAGAACATTGAGCAAAATCAGAGTGATGGTTTTCATACGAAGTTAGTTGCTAGAGGAATGCAAGGATAGTTGCTCATTTGTATCCTAGTAGAACTTCTGTCCTTGTTGTCTGTATTTGAAACTTTTCAGCAATGCTGCTTGTAAAATGCACTGTCACCTGAAAGCCACAGGGGTACTGTACTAATATACACTGTTTCCTTATGACAATGGCAGGTTCATAGCCCAAAATATGCATAATATCTAAGCAAAGGGAGAGCTGTGATGTGGCCACAGGTGGTGTTTCCTCTTAGGCAAGAAACAGTAGTTGGTACTTACTCTTGGTAAATGTTATGGGCAAACTCTTATAAAGAAATTCCATTTTCATCCACCTTAGTTCTCCCCTGGTGATGTAATAAAGAACATTTTAATCATAGAGTATCAGGCTGGAAAGGGATCTCAAGGATCATCTGGTCCAACCTTTCCTGGCAAAAGCTTGGTCCCAGATGGACCAGCACCTGTTCAGCTGAATCTTAGAAGTGTCCAGCACTGGGGAATCACCACTTCCTGGGGAGATTATTTTACTAGTGATTATTCTCATTGTGAATATGTATCTTTCTTGTGTGCAAGCAGAATCTTCCCAGAAGTAATTTAATTTCAGAATTTTGTCCAGAGAGATGTAGGTACTGGGTAATACTACAGCTGAAACTTGAGAAAGAAGTATTTTTCACCCTTTTTCAGTATCCTCACAAGTAGAAGACAGTCATATAGTGTATGCTATAGATTCGGATTTAATGTTGCAATTTAAAAGTTACTTTTTCTTCAACAGATCATCCAAATGTCTTCACCATGCCTGAAGCAGATATGAAGAGAATTTTGTGGGTGTTATCCCTTCCTATTATCACACTACTCTATTTAACTATACCAGATTGCAGAAGACCATTTTGGAGGAACTGGTTCATGATGACATTTTTAATTTCAGCAGCATGGATTTCTGCAATAACTTATGTTCTTGTATGGATGGTAACAATAGCAGGTAGGTACCAAAGTGGTGTTGCTATACCAGTCAAGAATCACTGAAAAAGTTGTGAGGTTTTCCTGTGAGGTCTCCCTTTAAAAGTCAGTTTAGCAACTCAGACTGTGATGTAAAAAAAACCACAATAAAAACAACAGAAACTTATGTTTGACTGCTTAGTTTGCCACCCTCTTCTATCCAATGATCCAACACTTTAGAGTTTAGCTGCTTCACACTGCTTGCTATCACATGAATGAGAACTTTATGTAGCTACAAAAAACTTGGTTTATTTTTAAAAACAGTTTCACTAAACTGCTTCATTAAGCAAAACACAACCATAAACTTGTCATGCTGAAGGCTGACAAACATGAAATCCACTAAGACTGGATTTAGAGGTCAGAGTTTTTGGAAAAAATCCATAATTTCTACACCTGTGTTTTTCACAAACATTATAGTAAGAGATTTGGCATTAACTGCCAAAAACCTTCTCAAATGTTTTTATTCTTGGAGTGTGTATATGTGGACCTCTTAAAAATCTGCATCATAAAGTGGGGCAGTAAAAGGATTGCATTTAAGTGAGAGAAGGGGTATGAACTTGTATGTAAAAAACCTTCTCCTAAAAGTACTTTGAGGTATTAAAGGTCCCCTCATTCCATTGTTTCTCCAGTCAGCTTGAAAGACATCCAGTTTTTAATTTTAAGAACAAAACTAAAACTCTACAGAAATTTTTCAAAGTTTGCCATTTTCAAATTATACTCAAGTATTCTACTAGTTCAGATACGAATAACTCCTTGTTCAGTGCAGAAACAGATCTACACATTCAGAAAACCCTTGAGAAATAACTAGTAGATTGCTGGATATTATACCCACCATGTAAACCTCCTGGTTAAATAATTTTCCACTTGTACCTAAAGAGCAAGGGTTCACCACCTGGATGCTAGAAGCCTTTGAAACAGGATTCAAGTCAACATTATTGCTGTTCTACAAAACAAAGCATTAATTCATATCAAAGTAGATACAGTGGGGATTCAGAGAATGTATTAGTTCACTTTCAAGAGTCATCACAGGTAGTACTGGGGTCTTTGGCCCACTACTTCTAGGTAAATTATATTCTATTTACATGTTAAAACACTACAAGTTAAACACACAATATATTCAAGTTTAGGCTCTCATGAAGGTTGACTCAAAGGTTCTATCATTGCATTATCAGCCTATCAGAATGTTACAAAGGTATCATAGCTGGGCACTAAACTGGGATGGTAAAGAACAAACCTAACTTAGAACATCTATCTGTTGCTGGCAAAGAAAATTTAACTACTTATAGCAACACATCACTACTGATACACAAAATTAGCAAAGGCCTAGAAAAATAAGACTATTTTGTTCTGATGGTCAGTTGTCAGAAAAAAAATAAACCACTACACATTAAATAGAAGATAAATCTATCTTAAAAAAAGGAAAAATTTGCTTCTCCTGAGTTTATATTCTGTCTTATAACCTTCAGAGGGCTAGAAACTAATGTTGGGTACATAAGGCTGGTTCATTCATATTTCACCTTGGTCTGAACCATTATTTTCCAGCCTGGATGGTTTATAAAAGCTGATTTGTTGGTCCCTCATCCTACAAATCTATTAGAAGTGATGGAAGGACAAAGAGAGTACAAATTCTGCAACAGGATCATGTTAGTCCCTCTGAAACCAACAAACAGTTTCAAACATAAATTTATGGGGCTGCTCTAGACTAAGCTGGTAAGTAATAGACAAGCATCACTGACCTAGCTTAGCATACTGCCTCTAATTGAAATGAAATTGCTCTTATTAAATGTGTCAGAATATTTCAAGTAAGAACTCCAATTTCAACAATAAAAAAAATTAAGATACATTTTAGTGAACAAAAGTTTAAGAAACATTAATTACTTCATAGCATGACTAGAGGTATCAAATACTTCAGCATAATGATGCTTCTGAATGGTTCAACTGCTAAAACAGTTTTGAAGAATCCCTGCATTTTAAGTTAGAAATTAATATGGTTACAGGACATTAGGAGCTAAGAAAAATAGAGATTAAGGAAAAAAACCCGACCTTCTAATAACAGTTTAAAACTTTTTTTTCTTTAAATTCAAACAAGTATTTCCCTAAAGGAACTCTCACTTCTATGGGGTTACTTACAAGTCATATAAAAATTCTGCATGTTGATTCTTCCAAATCACTTGCTAATTGGAGTGAAATGGTAAAGGCATGTAGTTGACAGTATTCTCATATCTTAATGACTGTCCTCCCCAAGAAAATTCATGTGCTTTTTCCCCTCCCTGAGGGGATTAAAAAGAATAATTATAAGAGTTATTGCTTCATGAGACTTTTGAACACTAACAAGGGGATGCCCAAAACTGTAAGAAACTATAGTATTTTCCAGAAGTTGAGGGGGAAGAGAAGTAATTTGTTAGATATTTAAACTTCTATTTATCTGCAAGAAAAAAAATCGTAATTGCTATTGTCTTGACCACTGCAAGAACAAGGAAAGAGTATTTGTTGTTCCTCTTTGTTTTAACTGCTTTGTGGTTCAGTCACCTCACATGTAGTTAAATTAGCTGACACATTCCATTTGAAATCTGTATGATTACTGATTCTTCCTCCAGCAAGCAAAGTCCAGAGCACTTTCTCTGGATGAACCCCAACTGAAACCATACTTGCATTTTCTACCGTTATTTCTCAACTGCAGGTGAAACGCTGGGAATCCCAGAGTCAGTAATGGGTCTCACATTACTGGCAGCAGGAACAAGTGTACCAGATACAGTTGCAAGTGTGCTGGTTGCTCGAAAAGGTAAAGATTTTAATATTTAGGCTCATGTCAATGGATGTGTGTAAAACATACTGCAAAAAGAAAGAATTCTAGTCAACATTTTGATAAATTGAAAGAGTAACCACAAAATCTGTGCTCCAGATTCTAGATCTTAAGTTTACTAAAAATAAATTAATAGCTTACTTGAAAAAGCTGTGGCTCAGACATTTAAAAACTTCTCAGAGTAACTCAGAGAAGAATTCTAGATTGGTTTATTTTCTGTTGATTAACAGTGTTACTGCAGAACACAACTGTAGGTCTGGGTATTTTAAACATAACTGGACTTTATAATAGCCTGTCTAGCTTAATTTTAAGTGCAACTGTGCAGATGCTGGTGATTTAGGGAGACTTCTTATGGTTGTGGTACCCATGTTCTGTAGAATCGTGACTATAGTTCTTCTGATGTAAAATCTGAAAAGGGTTCTCTGTGAGAAACTGAGGGCTGGCAGTCTGTTCCTCCAAAACAGTTTGGCAATTTCATGCAATACAATTAAGCCAACTTATTTGTATTTCTTCTTTTACAGGAAATGGAGATATGGCTATGTCTAACATTGTAGGATCCAATGTATTTGATATGCTCTGTTTGGGAATACCCTGGTTTATAAAAACTGCCTTCATAAATACATCAGGACCCATAGAAGTGAACAGCAGTGGTCTGACATATACAGCCATTTCTCTTATCTGTTCTGTTGGTTTTATTTTTCTGGCAGTTCACCTGAATGGCTGGAAAATTGATAAAAAATTGGGAACAATTTGTCTTGTCCTGTACTTAGTATTTACTGTATTATCAATTTTATATGAACTTGGCATCATAGGAAACAATCCTACAAGGGTCTGTGGTAACTAGTTTTAATCAGTGATTATGCTGATGAAAAAAATAAAAGCAGGAAAAAATGGTCAGTTTCTTCATTTAGTCAAAATAAAATTTAAAAAAACCAAACTCCAAACTCCCACTGGGCTCTAAATCTTATATACAGAACTAAGTCATGTCATTAAAGTAATATTAAGTAGAACAAAAACATCACAGCCTAATTGGAGCCCTTTCTTTTAGAGTCAAGAATTACAGTATAACTACAATGCACATATAAAACCAAAATTCTGAAAAAGACATCTACTTTTTACATTACAATGTTGATACACACTGGAAGGGAAAAAAAAAAAATCAGAAAACACTAAATAAATCCCACTATGCAATCTGGAGATTAACAGAGAAAATGGCTTATTTTATTAAAAACAGTATAACCATTCATTTAAACTGAATGACTAGAGACACTTGGCCTAATTTTCCAAAGGCACTGAGCATCCAAAGAATCCCCAGTCTGTAGGGACCTGCAGGTGCTCAGTGCCTCTAAAAAAACAACAAAAATCAGGCAAATTGTCTTTAAAAACCAAACATAGTAAGATTCAGTTAACAAGAATCACAGTATATTAAACACTATACTGTTAAAGGCTGGTGGGATTTAAAAGTTCCTTTTTACAGCTTTTGTAAGCATACAATGTTACTAAAAATGACTTACTAAGATAGAGAAGCTAAACAGACATAGGAATGTTCCTGAACACACAGTTTTAAATTATGCATTGCGATCCAAGCGGACATCAATTTCTCTGCCACTGATTTTTATGCCGTTCATTATCCTACAGGCCTTTTCAGCAGATTCTGGTGAGTCAAATCTGACTGTTCCACAGCCCTTTGATTTTCCATTCTCCATTTTTATTTCTGCAAACATTACATGACCTGAATAAATAAGTTAAACAGCAGTTATTTCAAGTCCTCAGTGTACTAACAACTTAAAGAACTCAGAAGAGATAAAAAAACATTTACAAGTATAATCTAGGGGAACATATTAAATTGGCACTTTCAGACTGATGGTACATTCACTTATTTAGGCATGGTAACACAGGACAAAACAGCAGGCAAGAATCCAAATCCAGATCCACTATCTTGAATCTTTCCTAAATTGTGCCTGTATTTGATCTCAAGTTTGAAACAAAGTGTCCTATAAAATTATTTACATAACTCAAGAAAGCTGGGTGAAATAAGAAAGATTAAGCTAGCCAGACTCTTCCTCAGAGTCAGACAACAGTCTTCCTGTTGTTAACTAAAAAGCACCATGTAACACATGAAGTCCATGAGGATGAGCAGGGATAAGGTTCATATACATACCACATTGACTGAATTTCTCCTTTAGCTTCTGCCAGGTCAAGTCAAAAGGAAGCTAGAATAAAAAAGTATTATTGATAACAAAATATTACAATGAGAATAAGAGCATGTAATCAAGCATACACACAAAATACACTTGTGGTTTCTATATATTTCACTGCTTACATTTCTCACAAATATCTGGTTGCCTTTAGAGCCTAATCTCTCTCTCATGCCACTTCCCATTGGGCCAGGCACAAATCCTCGATCCATGTCCATGTTCCTGTCCAGGCCTCCACCCATGGCTGGTCCCATTCGATCAAAACCGGAACCCATCCGATCCATCCCCATTCCTCCAGCCATATTGTTCATGCCACCCATTCCACCACCTACACAGAGAAACACATGGAGGATAAAATAAAATCTCCTTTTAGTAATTTACACACAAGTATCTGGTATAAAATAAAGTTCTTGTGTCAGGAGAAGAACAACTTTATTAAAACTGTTGTAATATAAACCGTAACATATACATGCGTGGTGATTTATCAAGGAGCATGGCTATTATTTTAAGACAAAGTATTACAAGATACAGGGTGTCAGTTCTAAAACAACAGTAAAATCAAACTGCATCAAGCTATTAGTCATACCATCTAATGTAGCAAAATGTTGAGCACAAGAATTCAGATTTAAAGTCTGTCTTGTTTAATTAATTTAAACAGGATCTTTACCAAAAAGATCAAATAAATAAATAACCATGATACAAGTAATTTGACCAGGTACACTATTTTTTTATTTGGCTTCCTGCATTTATATTCAGCTTTACTTAATGCAGCCATACCCACACCTAATTACAAAATCTTCTAGAGAAGGCTTTTTGTCGAGAAAGAGAATTTACTGCAAGTACTGAAAAGAGCATGAACTTTCCTATATGTCATGGTTTAAAACTCAATAAAAAGTACATACATGGAATAAAATATACTGATTTATTATATATAAGGAACTAAGAGCAATAGCATTCAAATACTATAATATTTCTGGATTTATAATTAAAAATTAATGTACAGTAAAACTACCAAGATCATTCATGAAGGACCCTCTCTTTAAGCCTTATGCCTTGTAAGATTGGTACTAGCAGGATTTTATTTTCTTGTCTGCTCTAGCCTGAGGAACTCAGAGTTGCTGCAATACAAACTCAGTATTGGAGCTTTGCACAAAATACGGGTGATAATCTGAAATTCAAGGCTGATTTTTTATTCCAATGACAGATTACTGAGGTTCAGCTTCATGAACTCAAATAACTCTGCCTGTCTTTTTTCTGAAACACAAATTTAGTTTAATCACTTCTCCCTCCAAACTAGAAGTTGAAACCATTCCAAATCCAAGATTAAGTAAGGGAAAGACTGTATTAACTAGTTTTCCTCTGAACTTTTACCTCAACAAAACAGCTTTGAAAACTGTTAGACTTGTCACATGCAACAGAATTCTACTTCCATCAACAGCAAAACACTACACTACAGGAAGTTCCTCTGATACAAGTAGCTGTACACGGTATTGTTACATTGCCTATGCATTTATGTTCTATTGAAACAAGTTAACCTACTCATTCCAGATCTTACTGGGCCCATGCTAGGTGCTCCCATTCCTCCTGCAAAAACACCAATCATTGCACCACCTAAACAGAGAAAAATAATGAAGTGACATACGCTGAAACCACCAGTTAGTGAAAAAAACAACACACACTAATGAAGTGCACTGATCTCAACGTTACCTGGCAATATTCTTCTATAAGGGCACTTTAATGTGTGCCTTTACTATACAAACTAAACAGGAAAATCTAGTAAGTCAAATTAGTTTCTCCTTTTCTACTACAGGATTTAAGCTACTCTGATTTCTTTCTAGCTTTTCTCCCCTCTGACAGCCTGCCAGCACCACAACATGATAAAACTAAATGGGCCATTTCCCACATTGGGAAGAACAACCTCAAAACTCAAAGCTTCATCTGATATGAACTTGATATATCAAAAGTCAACAGTTCTGCTGCAAATCAAACATCTTGAATTCCACTCTGATACTACAGCCCAATCAAAGATGCCTTCCCTGATTTCAAGGTTACTAAAACCAAATGCCTTCACAGTATTTCTTTTTAAGATACCATTAACCTAAATATTGTAACAGGAGTACATTAGAGCCTTCCCTGATCAAACATGATATCTATTTCAAGTCCCTACAGTTTCCTTCCATTATTTAAGGTTAGGCTGGAAATCTCTAATCTTGGTTCTCAGGACAGTACTCAAATGGCCAGATCACTGACAGATTGTAAACTGAAGCTTGCTGGAACTACTGAATGAAAGATGTCCACATCAGTTTCTGACAGTGGCCATGTTCACGAATTTCTAAAACAACGTGTTACCAGAAAACTCAGAAGCCTGCTGCTTGCAGAAACATTTATAACTGAAGTGGCATTTTAACTCAGGCAACAGATGTTTATGCAAGTAGCCAGACTGATAGCATACATTTGATTTCTAAAACATTCATTCCAAGGCATTAAGACTAGCTCAAAGGATGTGCTTATTATGTTTTTACCACTTCTACACAATTATCAGTATTGAAGAGAAACACACAACAGTTACCCTTTGCTATGACTTGCCTCAACAAATATTTTTTTTATTAAATAAATTAATTAATAAATCAACTTTTAGACCATATGAACCTTATGCTCTTAGAAGTTCTTCTCTTTCAAGGAGGTGAATTAAGGGAAAGGAAAAGTACAAGAAACAGGGAAGAGGATGAACAGCTGTCTCCTATTCTGTGTTCACTTTTGGGCCCCTTACAACAAGAAGGACAGAGAGGTGCTGGAGTGTGTCCAGAAAAGGGCAACAAAGCTGACCATGGCTCTAGAGCACAAGCCTTGTGAAGAATGGCTGAGGGAACTGCGGTGCTCAGCCTGGACAGAAAGAGCCTCAGGGAGGACCTTTGTGCTCTCTGTAACTACCTGAAAGGAGGTTGCAGAGATATGGGGGCCAATCTCTTCTACCAAGTAAGCAACAGAACAAGAAAAAATGTCCCCAAGTTAAACCAGGGAGGTTTGGATACTAGGAAAAAATGTTTCATAGGAAGAGTTGTCAATCATACAAACAGGCTGACCAACAAAGTGGTGGAGTCACCATCCCTAAAGGGATTTAAAAGACAAGTACATGTGGCTCTTGGTGACCTGGTTTAATGGTGGACTTAAGCAGGACTCAGTAATCTTTTCCAGCCTAAGTGATTCTGTGATTCATCCAGGTAACAGCATAGTAAAAAGTGCAAGAAGGCTCTACTGTTGAGCTCTTCCATGCCTCTGAAGATGGAAGAGTAACTCATTTGAGGCAACCCCACTGCCAAAAGACATCATCTATACACAAAATAATGCTAGCTCAGTTACAGAAGAGGCCAATAAATACCATTCTGAGCTGTATGAGCTCAGAAGGCAGGACAAAAACTGAAGGCACCAAAATCCAACACTCCTGTCCAATGCTACCTGATGTGAGGCAAAAACAGTATTATACCTTGCATTTGCAAAACAGGCTTATGGAAATTACAAAGGTTGTAAATGGACAGCATGTTCAGGATTATCCAAAGCATATACTTCAACACCCTAAAGATTTAATATACCACAAAATATACAGTATGAAGGTAAATGCTTTCCTCAGATATCTTATTCCATTTATATTTTAGAGAGGGGAAAAAACCCTCCACACCTGAACCTCTGTCTTAAGTGGTAACTGTAATGAACACTCAGATTACATCCTCACAGTAATGACTGGGGGAGAAGGCACAGAAGATGGCCAAATTAAACCAGGTCTCCTCTTCTAGCAAAATTCTTCCAGTACTATGTCACAGAAAATTTAACAGTTACCATACCCATCCTTCCAAAAGACTCTCCAAAACCACGGTTCAATGCCATGTCACCACGACCAAATTCTCTTTCCATGTTTGCTCCCATTCCACCACGAAACATTTCTGTAAAGAACAAAGAAAAAAAACAGGAATATTCTGTTATTTACATCTAAGTTGATGTTCCTACAATGCTTGTTTCACAGCTGCTTGTTTAAATAGAAGTGAGTCTAATGCACAAGTCAGAGGTACCTATTACACACTAAACTCTCCTGCCAGTTCCTAGGTCTCCACTCATGCAGCTACTTCATTTGAACTCAGCCATATTACCCACTCTAAACAGAGAGCTTTTAATAAATAAATATTGACAAAACAATAGGTGCACAGGAACAGTGTTCAACTACCTCCCATTCGGTTGACTCCAAATCCTCCCATGTTAGGCATTCCTTCCATTCCACGAAATCCAGGAAGTCCTGTAAAATAAGGAAAAGTGTTTTCTATACAGTATTAAAAAAAATATTTAATGCAAAAAACTTCATTGCACGTACCGCCTCCCATTCTACTCATTCCACCAAATCCTGGGCCGTCTATTCCCATACCTTTAAACCAAAAAGATAAACAATACTTAGTATACCTTAATGGATTTTTAAAAAGCCAGACAGAGTTAAAATCTCAAAAGCAAACTACACAAGGCTTGCTTTGTCAAAAGTCTGACATTTTTCCAAACGCAAAAATGACAATTTTAAACTTTTAAATTTTTAAACTAGCTCTGTATAACTTAAAAATGAAGAATATGTATTTACCTCCTGGACCCATGCTCCCCATTCCACCACCCATGCTCAGCTGTGTTGCACTGATGGGCTGTCCACCTGGGCCAAGTCCCATACCAATGCCACCAAGACCACCTCAAAAACAACAACAACAAAAAAGTAAGTATTATCAGAAGAGAGACTTTCCTCTGTATCATAGAGACCACAGTAAGCAAAAGTATTACTAAACTATACCAGAAAATGGAACACCATATACTAAGTGCAAGGAGTAGAAAAGAGAGCATGCACTCACGAGGTAATTGTGAGCTTTTGCTGTCCACAACACGGAAGTCTTCATGAGGAACTGATTTGTCATCCTGATAGAAAACAAAAATGTTACGCTATGATCTTTACAACGTCTTGGCAGAGACATATAAAGTAGAGAGAAATGAAAGCAACTTGCCATTTTTACATGCATGGGTCTATCAAACAGGAATTGCCCATTGAACATAGCTGAAGAAATGCAAGTCAAGGAATCTTAAGAAGGCCATTTTAACTGTTTCTGAAGAACCAATGGAATAACTTCCTGTATCTCTGTACAATTACTATAACTTATCTTTCCCTACCTTATCTTCAGAAACCCAATTCAAGGGCCAGAAGATGCAATACATGCTGTTAGGTACATTAGTTTCACAATTGCCACACTGCCGGCCATTTTAATTTTGTTCAACATCATGAGGAACTTCTGGAATTTAGTAGCAAATTCAGTCATTACTAATGTGATCTGCACAGTATTACACTCTAGTCCCTGTATCATAGCTAGAAGGCAAACAGGCACCATTTGCCAATCTACATATTACAGAACCATTAAAGACTAATCAATATATGACCAATTATATTTCAAAACCAAGGATACATATTGCTTGAACAGCTTCAATTGCTTGTTCAAAGGTAACTGTTCCCATTCCTCGACTCTTGCCATCTTTATCTTCTTTGATGTCTGCACGCTTCACAGTTCCAGCAATGCTGAATACCTCCTTCAGTTTCTTCCAGCCAACTTTGAAGTCAAGCTTAAACACAGATATACATCAGTGATTTCAGTGCATATCTCTGTTCTGCCATTACATTTAGAAAAGACTTTCTGCATTGCTGTTAACTCTTCATTGACAAAATGCTTGATATCTGTAAATACTTGAGATTTTGTAATATACGCACACTGCGTCAAAGTCCAAAAAGTCAACACTTTATTGCATGCATGTCTTTTACTATAATTAACACACTACCATTGGGTTGGTTCTTGAGAAGAGCAGCTGTAATTCCACAAGACATCAGACAAATACAGTTGTCTTTTGTGCTAATAAAGCACTTGAACCACTGTATTTGTTGGAACTTTATTGTGTTAGTCTAAAGTAACTAGCGAGATAAACTGAAGTACATATTTAATAAAAAAATGAAATGCAATTGTAAATAGTGAAAAGATGTATAAAATATTTTTGAATCAACAGATGACTGCAATACTTAGAAGTGCATGTCAGTCTCAAGATTTTAATGTTATCTTTCTATGTCCAAAATCTGAACACATAGCCAATATTTTCACTGAATATACTAACTATGAACTATTTCCAACCTCCTCTTTATATTAAAATTGAACTACACAGGTATAAGATGCCTGATCAAGATCAAACATTAAAGTTATAAAATACAGTTTTAAGCTTACATTAGCAACAAAAATAGTGGTTCCAAGCCTGCCTGCTTGCAAATTACTGATAACCTCAGGAGGAATGTTTGGATTATTGAGAATAGAAGGTGGTAAATTCATCATTCCAGGTGCTGTATCAGGTCCATGTCCTCCTGGAAACTGCCCTCCTCCCCGCTGCAGTGCCCTACGAGCATGTTCCCCTTCAGGATCCTGAAATGTGGGCACAAACAAAACCATTTAACCATCAACAACTGCACTGGCAACAAACAAAATGGTACTGTTTGAAATTCTGCATAAGCCCATCAAAATTATCAACTAAGAAATACGCTTGTCCACATCAGAGGGATCATGAACTGAATTAGCATGGAGACCTAATTCCCTCACCTCTAGAGGTGGGTCCTTTCAGATGAGGGTTGAGGCATATTGGCAAAGCACTTGTTGAGGAAGCGTGCACTGCCACTTCACATGCTGTACCTGGCCTATGGACAAGTAGAAAAGATTTCAAACTAAAGGACTGTCAGTCTCGAACTTTCTTCCAAGAACTGAATTAATTTAATTAGGTGGTGGTTTTGTATTGTTTATTAATACCATTATTAAAATTGTAACAGAACAGGAAGAACTGCATCAGATGCCATCACATACTACAGCAATACAATAGAAAAGTTGACATTAGTTCACTTTCCAGAGAGGTCAACTTCTCTATTTCCAGCCCCATTTTTGCACATATGTAGTGGTCTAATAATTAGCTCATTCTGTGCAACATTTTTAAGCAGGTAAGCAATGTAAACATAGAATGACTTAGGTTGGAAAAGATCTGATGACACTAAGGTAAGAGAGTATAAAGTAAAGTTGTTTTAACAAAAAACAGCATTAGATTATTTTGACTTTAGGACATAGTTTTTGTCAGTTTACTTGGCATAGTACCCAACCTCCTGCAAGCCAACAGGCAGTTCAGCCCATTAATAAAATTTCACAAAAAATGAAACTGGAAATTACATATGAAAGGTTCTCAAAACACTTTATGGTCATCTCAGGAGCTTTAATATCTTCCCTACTTCAAATTCCAAACAGCAGCAATAAACATACCTCTTTTATATTCAAGGGTCTTCCACTAAGATCGTATTTGTTCATAGTGTCTAATGCCTTCTTAACAAATTCTTCATCTTTGAATTCAACCACACTTAGAAAGAGATCAAAACATTTAGAGTATTAAAATAAAGTTTAACATGCCAAAACTAATACAACGTTTGAATAGCAATGTGCTTCTACACACATAAAAAAAGAAACTTACCCACAACCCTGTATCCACGAGATTTGTCATCATATGTAAAGAGAAAACAAGCAAAAAAACAAGAAGTCAGTCAGCACACATGACAGAGCAATGAAGATTCCAGTTAAAGATCCCAGCTCACTTTTAAGTAACTACACAAGTTATTTTCAGCTTCAAAACCCATAATATATGCTCTTTAGTGGTAGCCAATCTGAATTTCTCCTGCTTTCTCAGCATACATACCGTTCAAATGCAAGAGAATACATTGTCTCTTACACTCTTTGAGTCAAACCACAATTGGAAAAATGCCACACAGATCCATGTAAGGACAACTGGGAAAAGGAGGTGGGAGGGAAAGGGTGGAAAGAAAATAACCCCAAACATAACCAAAAACCAATCAAGACACTCATCATGTCATTAAAAGCTGTCCACTAACTACAAAATTCAAATCTACCCACATCAAGTACACCACTACAATGAAAAAGCAGTCTGCATACCTCTCCAGTACTACAGCATAATTGAGAAATTGCCTTATAAGAAAATAACCTTATTGACTGCACCAGCATCCTTCTAATAAAGCAAAGAGTTGAGGATTTCTTTAAATATAGCAAAGCTGACAGCATGTTTTAGTTTTAACAAGTTTTAAAGAAAGTAACTTACAACAATTGATATAACCTCAGTTAAGATTCAAACCTACATTTATAACATTCTCACTGCAGGTTTGGAGCTGCTATTGGCCAAACTTTTGACTATTATTGAGAATCAGAGGAGCTTTAACAATCTTCATTATTAGTGCCTCATTTCAGGCACTCTGTTGGCTACCAACCATCTCCATCCATTTAGTTTTAAGAAAGTAAATACATTAAGCCAGTGTTTAAAAGTACCAATCCTGCAAAGCTGTGAAATCAGGCACTTCACCCAGCAAATTCTTAGCTAACATTTTGTATTTATTGGCCCTAAGAAAGCATATTGCACTAAAATTTAAATAAAATGATTAATTGAACATCCTTTATATGAAACAGATTTGTACCAAGACAAAGGTGTTGGCTAAAAAGAAGAATTAAGTAAATGCCATTTGTTAACATTTACAGAAGTACTTTGTCCCTTACAACCAGCTAGTGAGAGTTACATGAAGGTGTCAGACTACTTCTAATAGAGAATCCTCAAGGCTACCTTAATGAACATCAGTGTAAAAATGAAACTTACTTTCCAATAACTGGTACAGGTATTATACAAAAATAAAACTGCTGAGGAACTTTTAAACCTCTAGCAGATTGTTGCCCACGGCACTTACCCTTGATTTTCCTTCAGCATCCTTAAACAGCTCCACGTATGTAACCTCACCAACTACATAAGACATACAAAGGGAAAATACCAAGAGACAATGCATTTAAACACCAGTATCTTTCTTTACTGTGCCCCTGTGCACAAGTCTACAGAGAATCACCTATTATTCACCAACAATCAAAACCAGACCAACATACCTCCTGTCAATGGCTATATAATTTAGCTAATTTTCAGAAATATGCAGCAGCCACATTCTCAAAAACTAAAAACAAACAACTATATTTAACCTAATTCATACTACAGATCATATTTTGGCCAGTATGATATAGTTGGTGAACAAATTCAGATATACACAGTCCCTTAACCTAACAAATGAAACGTCAACGTTCACTGAAAAGTGTTATATTTATCATCCTACTCACAACACCTGTTTTAAGGTGACTTTCTACCTGAGTATCTTCAATCAAAAGTTTGCCTTCAATAATAACCAAATTTACACATCAAATATTTCACAGCAAGCGACTCACTTTCTAAAGTAGGAAGTTTAAGTAAATCAACCAATCAAATATCACGTCACCTTACAACAGATAAACCAGCAGTTACAGAAGGGGGGGTCTGGCATTTTTCACAGCCTAAAAGCCAAGTGTGCTTTGCATTACTTTTGAAGAATCAATTTTTAAGGGAAACACAGAACTAACTTTTTACAAAATCCATATATTATTTTACCCCAAATTGAAATAACAGTTTTGGGGTAGTCAGATTTCTCCATCAGAACTGCAACAATAGTAACAAGCTTTTATTAAAAAGCTCCAGACAAACAGTCATGGCAGTAGTGACAATGCAGACAAAGTTAATGCCACAGCCAGATTCCACCAAAGAAATACAAAACAACTTTTGAAAGACATCCCTTATTACTCACATTAACACACTTCATGTGTTGCTTAAATACAATAGCCCTTAGAGGAAAAAAAAAAATCTACAAGAACTACAACTAGACAAAACACAATCTCTTTAAGAACTCATGAGGTCATGCATATACTCTCTACTGTCACACCAGAATGGCAGAAGATAGTGAGCACTTCATTTACCCAGCCTACCCTGCAATGCAATTGTCTCGGATGAAAGAGGGGGAAGGGAGATAGATGTACCAAGTAAAGGCCAAAACAAAAAAGTCAAATCAAATCTGTGTGGCTCAAAGGACACATCGGTTGCATTTCAGCCCTATCAGTTTCTGTGTGAAGTGTGTTACAAGGAATAAGTTACCTTTCTCTCTCATCAGGTCTTTAATAGCTTGCCATTTCATGTCATAGGGGATGTTGCTAATAAAAACTCTATTGCGATTGACAGCCTTCTTTTCTCCAGAGCCTGCGTTCTTCTCCTTTGCATAGGGGTGGAATCTGTTCTTGTTTCCAAGAGAAGGGATTGCCTTCGCTTTCGCAAGGAATTTCTCTTTCACAGGTGCTTTCCCTTCTTTTGCTGTCTCATCATTATCCCTACATTAAAAAACAAAAATCCAAACAAAAACACTATTAGTCTTGTGTTGGATCATTAGACTATCTCACTTCCTACCTATATAAATGCATATTTCCTATGCTATTGGAATTCCCAGGATGTCAAATGCTGCTTTTCACATTAGGAAAAATAAATTCATGTTACCAGAGTAATTCCAAAATACTGCTCTATCAAGAACAAAAAAAAATGTTACAATATTAAGCAAAGAATGTACATCTTACTAATTCACTTGCATTCCATTTCACAGAATCATAGAATCCTAGAATGGTTTGGGTTGGAAGGGACCTTAAAGATCACCTAATTCCAAGCCCCCTGCCATAGGCAGGGACATCTTTCACTAAATCAACTTACTCAGGGCTTCATTCAACTTTTAACACTTCCAGGGATGGGGCAACCTGTGCCAGCACATCCTGTCTGTCACGAGTCAGAAAGATGGAACTATGAAACTACTACAAAGCCCAAAACAGAGTGAAAAATCAGCTATAGTGTCCATGCCTTGGTGCTTTGGTCATATTCACAGCTCACTTGGACAAGCTACAGGATATTCACCACGGAAGTGAGAGTAGAAACAGTCTAAGCTTGAGAGCTGAAACAGCTCAGGATGCTTCACTCAATGGAAAAATGACATATCAAAATCAATTCCAATAGGTTCTAAATCAAATTATGTTTTACCTTCTCCATAAATATTTTTATTCACAATTTGTGCCAGACTACTGTTAGACAGAAATTAAAATTCAACTAAGAACAAATATTTTTTCAATTTCCCTGCTTAACACTACTAAAATCTGAAAACTTGTTAAATGCATAGAAAACAGCTGTATTAAGCCATGCTATGAATCTAAAACTAAGTAACTAAGAATTATCCACTAAAAGCAAGGGGGCTGGCCTTCAGTCTTTCAAAACTTCACCAATAGCACCAAAATTCTCCTTTTAATATATTTATTTTTTAGATGAAAATGCAAGAAAATTTGGACTGCCTTCTCTTTTAAGGTAGTCCAAATCTCAGCTTCAGTAAAACCATGCACTTTTAACAGAATTAGAAGAAATATCTCTAACTCTTCAGCACCCTGATATTGTTACTATCACAAGGTCACTTAGCATACTAAAAGAGGCTCAAGATGCCAGAATTGTTACTTTTAAAAAAGAGAACTGATGAATTGGAAGAATCCACACAAATGTGATCCACTCAACAGATGCTACTTAGCACCTTTAACTACACATCACTGTCTACGTAAAGAGAAACTTAAAAAGTACATTTACAGAAACAAGTATTTTTAAAAGCCAGAATTAGCATTTTGAGTTAGAACAATTAGAAGGTGATGTCCTACAGGACTGACAGAATGATTGTGAACCCCCCTTCTTAAATTACATCACTATCTTTACTATACTTCCCACACTTTAGAAGGCTTAGTTTTTATCTCATTTCGACACTTCGGAAGGTTTCAGCCATTTCAGTTTTACAACAACATATGGCAAAAACAGTGATTTTGATTAACAGACAAATTTTTAGCTCTCTGCACAGTCAACAAAACAGAAAGTGGCAGTCCTGTACTCAAAAGTAGATGCAAGGTAAATGTATTACCTATTCAAGCCTGGGCACTTTTCAGGGAGGAGTACATTCAAATACATCTATATTTCTCCCGTTACTTTTTCCCCAATTTTGAAATACTCATATAGTATTAACTTCACAGTCCCTGTGTTTACATGTGGATTAAGAGAGGATTTGCAACTGGGAAATGCACAGATACTCCCCTGGGGCAAGTATTTGTGAAATTTAAAACATCTCAAGTCAACAACATGTTATCTGGTTCAAGCATCCTCCAACGTCCCTCTGCATCATCCCTCCTCCACACCATCCTGTGACAACATAATTCTTGTGTGGCTGTTTAATGAAGTGAAATGAAGGGAACAATGCAGGAACTGGAGGGATTCAGGAAGGAGGCAAAGAGCAGAGTATCAGGTCTTCCAGTCAGATCAGTTCCTTCCAAACCAACCTCATTTGCAAATGCAAAACTCCTGCCCAACGAGACTCGGAGGAAAAATCTGAGTTCTTCCTTAAGTTTTAGGATTAGAGAAATGGATTCTCTTCAGCCTTTTAAGCTCTTTCCTGCTTAAAGGATTATGAAACAGCCCCTTGGTGCTCAATGTAGTGCACAGGATGAGACAGGTCTCCAAATATGGAATCCAGAGGCCCTGCAAGACCTGGCTGCACAAATCAGTAAAAAGCATAGAAGATACAAGCCTGGCATAAACTCCTGAATCTGGTAAATAAAGCAACACTGCACTTGGTCTGAGAATCACAGCTGCTGAAAATAGAGGATTAATTAAAGAAACAATCCTTCTTGCAAAACTCATCTGCCAAAACTAACACAGGCCAGTGAACAGGCCGAAGGCAGAGATTCTTTTACAACTCTTACCCTCCTCCTTGAATATAAAAATAATTTCAATCAAAAAATACATTCAAAGCAATGTCACATTAGTAACCTGCAGACTACAGAAAAGACAGACTCCGAAATTATGAACAGACATTTTCATAGGGAAAAACAACAGTAATTTCTAATCTTTACCTTTTGTATGAGCGACACATTACGTATATTAAATTAATATTTGCCTGTGAAATCACAAAAGTTCTTTTAAAAAACTACATATGCACATTGATTTGAAAGACCAATTACACATTTTGGAAAAGCAAAAGCTTTTGAACTTTCCATAAAGTTTTAAAGACAAAAGACAAGCTTTCCACATGAAAAATAGAAGCCTAAAAATAATAATCACAAGATGTATCAACATGAAAGCCCTAAAACTTGATATTTTTTTAAACAAACTTCTACTCCCCTCCTCTCAAGTGTCCAGAATAAGATAAGCAGACAAAAAAATGGAAGTTCACATGTGATTCCAAAGCACATGGATCACTTTAGATTTGTTGTGCTGAACAGTTCCACTGCCCAATACAAAAAACTGAGGAAAGTGTGCAAACTGAGCCAGTCTCCAGTTAAATGAATGCTCAACAAACCAGGTTAATGAAATACTTTTTTAAAAGTAATATATTTCATGTACAAACTAACAGCTTAATCCTTTGTACACCAATTTGGGGGAAGACTAGAAACTGTATGTGAAAGAATAAGATTTGTACCTCTGTTACCAAGAATCCTCATTACTTTCAAATTTCAAGTTGTGACTTCTACCATGTAGAACGACTGTGATTTTTCATTTGCTTGTGAAGTTTTGGAGGGAAGATATTGTGGACAGGAGGGATACAGAGAAAATATTTCATTTCAACAGTAGCAATCTCAAAAGGCAATAAAATCTATATGCCCAAAAGAGGCAAAAGGGTGACAATCATCCTGTGAAAATTCTGATCTGTGCAGTTTGGAACCTGAGAGCCAGACTAGGGGGAAAAATCAAATCCACAAATTCTTCTTCGCAGTAAAGCACAATTTATAGCTTGTAAACTAAACTAAATTTTACAGAGAGTCAAGTAAAGGGATGAAGTACATCTTTATTCCTCCAGCTTTATATTGAAGATGATCCCATGATGCGTTTTTTTAAACACAACAGTATCAGAGCAGGGCTTCTCAGAACATGCCAAAACTTCACAGACACCAAGAGCTTTGATGTACTGTAACAGTAAGTCTACTGTAAATGTATTTTCCCTCCAAGATCTGATTGAGATTGGAAGAGATATTGAAATTCCAACGATCTGCGGCCAAAACCTAGTTCATGTAGAGTGGCAACCCTCAAAGCCTGATACCAAGAACAACCACGCACACGAAGTTATTCATGGTATTGTTCTAGAGAGCTGGTGGTTCCAGCTCCCTGGAACTACTTGCTTTTAGACCTACTATACAAGGCACAATTTTACATACTCCTTGTATGAAAACGAGTTTCCAAGAAAACTTCGTGCGTGCATGTGCGGGGTTTGTTTTTAGAAAGTAAATTACTATAAGGCTGTCTCACCATTCTCACGTAAACAAAGACTAGTTCAAAGGCTTTACAAATAACACCGTTTCAGCAAGAGTGAATACGCAAACAGCACCAGGAGCGATGCGGAACGCTGCTGGAAGAGTGTCCCGTGGGAGCCGGGGCTCGGAGCGCAGCCCCGCAGCGCGCTGCCCTCAGGCCGGCCCGGCCCCGCGCCCGGCCCCGCGCCCCGCCGAGCTCCGGCCCGGCCGTGCCCCGGCCCCGCGCCCCGCCGAGCTCCGGCCCGGCCGTGCCCCGGCCCCGCGGAGGAGGAGCCACGGGGGCGGGGGGGTCCGGCCGCCTCCTCCCGCCGCACCCCGGCCGCGCAGCCCCCGCCACCCTCCCGGCCCTGCCCTCACACACATTTTGACGCCATTTGCGCTGCCCGCGCCGCTACCGGGTGCCGCGGCCGCCGCCTCCGCCTCCTCATCCTGCGGCGGCTGTTGCGGCGTCTGTTGCTGCGGTGCCGGCTGCTGCTGTTGCTGCGGCGGCGGCTGTGGCGCCTGGCCGGCCGCCTCCTCGGCTCGGCGCGGCGCGGCCGCCTCCGCCCTGTCGCTCTCCGCCATCTCGTGCCGGGCCGCGGCCCAGCGACCGCCGGTTTGAAACGGGCCCGAGCGCCTCGGCCTCGCCGCGCCGCGCCGCGCCAACTCTCGCGAGAGCGCCGCTCGCGGCCGGGGGAGGGCGCGCGCGCCGAGGCTTTGCGCGTTGCCGTGGCGACCGCCCGGCCGCCATGGGCGCGCTGCGCCTCACGGCGCCGAATCGCTCAGGCGCAGAACAGCCCGGGTGGGAAAGATCTCTGAGATCTTCAAGTCCACCCTTTGATATAGCACTGCTAAGTACACCGCCAAGTCAACTCCCCAAGTGCCACATCTTAATGTCTTTTAAATCCCTCCTGCAATGGTGACACCACTGCTTCCCCGAACAGCCTGTGCCAGTGACAACACGTTCCGTGAAGAAATTTTTCTTAATGTCCAACCTAAACCTCCTCTGGTGCAAGTTCAGGCCATTTCCTATCACTTTATCACTTGTTTCATGGGAGATGAGACCGACTCCCACCTGGCTTCATCCTGCTTTCAGGCAGTTGTAGAAACCAATAATGTCCCTCCTGAGCCTCCTTTTCTCCAGGCTGAACATTCCCCCAGATACTCTTTACAAGACTTATGCTCCAGATGCTTAATGAGCTCCAATGCCATTCTCTGGACACACTTCTGCACCTCAATGTCCTTCTTGTTGTGAAAGGCCCAAAACTAAACACAGGATTCACTGTGGAACCTCACAGTGTGAGTAGAGGGGGATGATCGCTGTTCTAGTCCTGCTGGCCACACCATTTCTGAATCAAAAAATCTTGTATGGTCTTTCTCCAAACATTTCAGTACGCCCCTTATCATTAAGAAGATCCCTACAATCATCGTGAACTGAAGGCTCCCAAATTCTGAAGGATCGGGACACAAACCAACCCTTAACTTGTGTTGAGACAGCTCAGATCAAATATGGAATCACAGAATATGCTGAGTGGAAAGGGACTTGTCAGGCAGGATCATCCAGTCCAACTCCTGGTCCTGCACAAAACAGCCCAAGAGTCACACCGTGTGCCCAAGAGCATTGTCCAAACACTCCTGGAACTTTCTCAGACTTGGTGCTGTAACCACTTCCCCGAGGAGGCTGTTCCAGTGCTCAACCATCCTCTGGGTGAAAAACCTTCTCCTGATCTAACCTGAACCTCTCCTGTTGTTTCCTTGAGTTCTGTCACTGGTCATCAGAGAGAAGAGATCAGTAGCTGTGCTTCTGCTTCCCCTTGTGCAATGCAGGAGATCCCAATGAGCTCTCCCCTCCATCTCCTCCAGGCTGACCAAGTGACCTCAGTTGCTCTTCATAAGCCCTCCAGACACTCCACCATCTTTGTTACCTCCTTTGGACACCCTCTAATAAGCAATATATTTAAAAGAAAAAATCATTTATCATTTGGACAAAGTTTAATAATTTTACTAGCCACAAGTACAAAAGCATTTCCAAAGCAGTAACCAAATATTACATAAATATCTATTATATAAGGAAAGCCATTCAGTCCTCTGCAATGAATTATATTGGTGGCTTCTGGTTGCTGAGCCACTGACCTGTACTAATGTGGTTTTTGGAAGTAAACTCCTTATGAGCTGCTGGGACTCTCTTTTGTCTGTCCTCATGACTGTCATAGCAGGTGTTAGTAATGTGAGATTTTGGAGAAAGCGCTCAAAGCTACTGCAAAACACCCCAGTAACCTCCATTCCAGATGAAGGTAGAAAGGCATGTCCAGAGGTCTGATAAGAGATGTAATTCTGTTCACACATTACCCATAATTAGATAACTATCTTGGTATTTGTGATAATGATCACTGCTGGAATAGTTAATGTTTACTTGATATTGCTGTCATTACATTTTACAGCTCTCACTTCTGCAGGATGAAGGGGAGTTGTTCCCACATTCAGGTTACATGACCCTCTGTTTGACTGTGCTTTGCACAGAGCATCTCAAGTGTTGGAATCCTATACTCCCTAAAGCAGTGTTATGGCACCAAGCAGCTGACACTGAATTCCTGTGCTGATGGCCTGTAGATACAACAAGAGTTGCTGACTTACACACACTTTGCCTGCTTGTTCTCAATAATCTACTGGCTGTTTCAGTTGCTACCTCCCCAAGTTTGCCTTTTGGGCCCTTGGGACTGCTGGAGGTGAAGTCAGTTTTCCCACAGCAGCTCTCAGTGCTGTGCTCTGAACTGGTAGCTGGAAAGGAGTTGGTAACACATTGGTGTTTGCTGGGACAGAATCACAGCTGTATCTCCAACATTCCCCTCTCACCAGTGGCTGAGGGTGGGCAAGATCTTGGGACAGGACACAGCCAGGACAGCTGACCCAAACTGTCCAAAGGGATATTGCATACCATATGACATCTGCACAGCAACAAAAGCCAAGAAAAAGGAGAGGCAAAGGCAGGGAGAAAGGACATTTGTCATAACATTTGTCTTCCAGAGCAACTGCTATGTGTACTGCTTCCCAGGAAATAGCTGGACATTGCCTGCTGCTGGGAAACTGAGAGTAAATCTGTTTTCCTTGGCTTCTATACACAGTCTTTGCTTTATTCAACTGCCTTTACATTGATCCATGAGTTTTTTCCATCTTATTTTCTCCCCATCCTGCTGAAGAGTGCTAGAGCAACTTGGTGGGCACCTGATGGCCAGCCAGGATCGACCCACCACAGCCCAGTGTGCATGGTTTTGTATCAGTAAACTCTGCTGTCACACAATGGGTTTTGCAGTAAATAGCTAGAACTGCACAATCCATACACATCCAAAGATGTGTGAAGAGGTGTTTTGTATTAAGGCTGCACTGGGGCATGGTCTGGCTAAAAGCCTGGAGGAGTTGTGGCAGCTTTGCCCTCACACCACAACTCCAATTTAAAGCATTCTGTTCAGCTCAGTTGCCTGTCAGGATTTTTATGGGAGTCTTGCCTCCTTTTCTACAAGTCCCACACACAATCACTCAGTATTTCTATCTTCAAAGAACAATAATTTCAAATGGGAGAGCAATGCCACAAAGAGCTGTAAGGGACCTGACAGGTGTGAACTGAAATTAAAAAGCAGAATTTCTTTGGTCAACAAAACTGTGTTGAAAAATGTTTTAGTTTTTCACTAGCAAGACTCTTGAGTATAAAATGATTGTTTTGGGTTTTTTTTTTTTTAAATCTACTTACCATAGTTAAGTGAAAAAAAAGGAAACCATTGTTTTTCCATGCCATTTCCTGTGCTGAGAAAGTCTCTTTTGTTACACACTACTGGTCCCTCCTGGGAATATTTAAAAATTACCTTTTGATATATGGGCTTCCAACATCTCTTCTGCCTCTCTTCATGTTCTTACAGGCAACAGACAAGATTTCTGAGGAATGTTCTTGTTAAAAGAGGATCCTTCATTTAGTACAAAAACACTGTTACAAGTGTTCTTGATTTGCTGTCCTAACAAATTCCTTGTCATCCCCTAACATAAATAGTGTTTCACATTCATAGGTGGGGTGTATGGCATAATGGTTATACATCCTTGGGAAGCACAGAGTTGAGGATAATGGAATATTATTAATGTTCTTGCATATATATATATGTAAATATGGTAAAGGAACTATTGAAAATGTCCTGTACAAGTATTTACTGAGGTGAAATAGTTGTGTATTTTAACTATCAGCATTCTGTTCAAAATAGTAACTCTCCAGTAAATTCAAGTCTCAAGTCCTCAGTGAGAAACAAGGCATAGCTCCCAATATGCTAATGAACAAATATGTATCATCATCCTTTTAGAAAGGACCACTTTAATTTGCCTTTTGTTTATCTCAATATTTTTAATTTTTTTTTTTCTGCTCAAATCATGACCAAAACCAGTTCATCAATACTTTTATCAGGTGAGACTTGTGAAAAAATTCTGTGTTCAGTTTGTATGGAACTACAGAAAATGGGAATTTTGAGCCTCATAGCTTTTAAATGCATTTGATTTTTTTTTTTTTTTGTAAATGACTGTTTTCAGTTCTCACCTATATGATGCCTACATGGTGGATATGTCACATGTAATTATTCTTCTTTTGTTTGTCATGGTACCTAAATGTGCTTAGCATTTTTTATAAACTCTCCATTCTCCAGGAACCCCCAAATACAGCTGGAGAAGGGTTCCTTTAGCAATATATTTGCTTTGTAAATATTTTTACATTCATATCTTATTTAAAGATTCCTTTTTGCACAGACACAAGTATTTCCAGACCAGTCTGCACTGCCTAAGGCTGCACCCAACCTACACTGCTTTACTTTGTGCTAAAAAAAAAATAAAAAATAAAAAAATTAACCCTACTCTGCAACTGGCACCCTCTTTTGCATACCTATAGTGGACCTATAGTAAAGCAAATACTATTTTCCCCAAAGGTTCTCTGCATTTAAACATTATCTTTCCAGGCTGAGAAACAGCCATGGTATCATAGTCACACAGGAGACCTGCTCTACTTGATCTGTCAGGACCTAACTTCTTTGTCCCCCATGGAAGGCTTACATCTCCCTAAGTCTCACTCATTTTTTTCAGTGTTGTGCAATCCTTGACCACAGCTTGAGTCTCAATCTTGAACACCTATTTTTTTCCCCTAAAAGGCTGCGTAAGACCAGACTTCTGGTAGAACTTTTACTGTTCCTGTATGGAAACAATTCCCATTATCTCTCCCCAGACATTACTCCAGCTGCTGAATTACAGAAGAAAAAACTGAGCAACCTGGTGGGGCCACTGCCAGGCTGAGTGTCCCTACCATACCCAGCAGCTGTGCCTTTCAGGTGAGGCAGGGACACCTCCCTCCTGCAGCCCAGGGGGAACTGATCCTTCCCTGTGCCTGCCCCAGCTCGGGGCTCGCCCCAGTGCCGAGTGGAGGAGCTGGGGCCATGTTCCTCTCATGGATGAACTCTCCTGTCCCACCCACACAAGGTGGCACTGTTGGTTCTCACTGTACTCATGCACTCTTCCACCTTCCCCAACATTGGCACTGATTGGACTTAAAGAGGGTGATTTTCAACCTTCTTCAGTTCCTGAATCCTTACACTTTTCCTATTTGAAGAGTGGGCCTAGTCAGACATTTAACATGGGTAGACTGCTTTGTGGGATTTGTTAGTCTGCCTCATTCCCAGCAGTCCCCAAAGCAGTGCCCTACAGACCCACAGAGCTGTACACTCTCTGTTGCTGGTGAAGTCAGTATCTAGTAAAAGCACAGCCTTTGAACATGCACAAATAGAAATTCAGATCTTTTAAGACCATGTTAAAAAAACATGGTATAATAGAGATGCTTATTCTTTTAAAAATGCTAAATACCTTGAATTAAATTACATGAAATAATTCTAAGTTGAAACTGTCATCAATACATAAGCTAATAAATAATCCACCCACTTTTGCTGTGCACCTCTATTACTGCTTTCATCTCCTCAGTATCCTATTGCTTTCTGATTAAGCATATTCTGAAAAAAATGGCATAAATTTGCTTAGGAAGGGAGTTTCAACTTGATCTGTTTCTTCTGTGCACAATATTCTTCGCTGACTCTGCCTACTTCAGCCCATTTAAAATTTCTAGCAATTAAAGGGAAAAGTTTGTTTGCTTGCAAAGAACACTCAAAGAAATGTTTAAGATAAACTGAAAAGCAAGTTACAAGGGATTTAGCTATCCCTCAAAACAGTTACATTTTTTTGACACCTACACCACTCAAGTGATCCTTAAACATCTGAAGAAGTTTTGACCAGCTAATAGCTCCAAGACTCCACATTGCCTTGCACTCACTGGCACCCACTTGGCTTTAAGTGTCTTGCCCAACCTTAAATTAGGCCAGTTGAACTTGCCAACTCAACATAACAAATTACTAGATGATTATAAAATATCTCTTTCTGATCAAGGGCTCTCCTTTGAGGAAAACACAGCACTCCCTACATAAGCATCAAATCAACAATAAATATTACTGAAGTCAGATGAAAGTGATAGTAACAGTCAGTTGAACACAAAAGATGGATCCTGATGAAGAAATTAAAAGCAAAGAGTAGTGAATGCTTCCTTTGTCCATATATCCAGAATGACTCACATACACTGCTCTCCCATTTGCCTTACCAAAAAATCACTTTTCCCATGCAAAGACAAAACTTGTGATTTCTAAGTGAAAAGGAGACGAAGTGTAGGAAAATATTGTTATTCTATCACTTTTTCATTTTAAAATATACCATCTTGCACAGAAAAACAGTACTACTTGTCTGCTTATAACTGGTAGATGAAGATTCAGCATCCCCTATTGCTGGCTGCCAGTTTCTTTTCCAGTTTCAATTCCAGAAAACTGGATCTTCAATACATAAAATCAGAAGTCTTCAGAATAGAACATGAGTGTCAGATTCCTGGAAATAAACACATGGTTTCAGCAACTTCTGCCATGCCAAAGCACAAGAGGGACAATTATTTTAGTGTTAAAAAAAAAAAAAAATCTTTAAGTTCAATCCTATAAGAATAACAAGACAAAAGGATAAAGTATCTTTAAAGTATCTTTAAGGAGTAATATCCCACAAGTAAACTTTTTCCAGGAAAATGGTAGTGAAAAGCCCAGCATCCATGCCTAAATTCTGGCAGAAGAGGCAAGACACAACCCCTCAGAATGTGTTTCTATTGTCAATGCTGTCTCTCACTCCCAGCCACAGCAGTCAGAGTGGTCTTGGCTACTCCCAAATCAGTTCTCCCAAAAGGTTCTCCAAGTACAGCAATGCTCAGCAATTACTAGGAATCTCTGGATTTCTGTCCCTCTCCTTTAACAATTATGCTAGGTTGAGGAAGCACTCTGAAATTCTGGGTCCTTGTATTTGCTCCTCCCAAAATTTCAAACTACACCTTTCCATCTTCATTCATATAAAGGTCTCTCATGATTTACCCCAAGTAAATCAGGGACAGGGCTAAAAAGAAAACTAGAGCTCCTTAGGAACAGTAGGGGCTCTATATACACGTTCTAAAAGCACCATCTTATACTATTTAAAACTTATCTATTTATAAAGTCTTCATGGATCTTTAAATATGAAAGGCACTTCGAAAATTAGCTTGACTTAGAGACATTATTTATCACATGACTACTGCTGCAACACTAGAAAATCAAACCAATAACCATTACCAAGGACATAGTTAACCATCAGTTCAACCATTAGTTCTAACAGCAGGAGAAAGCTGTGTTTTGACTACCCAGTGCTTAGAAGTTCACTGCAGTCACAGCAGAGGAATCAGGGATTAAAATGGCAGGCAAGGAAAAACCCTTTTTTCCTCAGATCATTTCAGCATAAGGTTTAACCTATCATAGTGTTATTGCATGTAGCAAGAAACATGAGGAGTTTTAAAATTATTTTCTACAGAACAAATTCTGTTAGTAGGTCTACAGCAGTCTCAGAAGTCTCATGATGCATGACAGTGTGATACAGTCCTGTTCCACTGACCCACGTGCATCCCTGCAGGGGTGTATTCACCCAGATGATTTACAAATATGAAATCACTATCATTTGAAACAGATTTGCTTTATATTAATGCAATATAAACAGATACAGCTTTGGGAAAATGAATCTTCTTTCCTAATCCAACTTAAACACCTGCTGTCATGCAAAGAGAAACCTCTCTAATATACAACCAGCATCAGCTACACGCAGCTAATGAAAGGATATAAAGCGAGGTCTGTGCTTTAATCGTTATTAAGATTAGAGCTGCTGGGAGGACCCGAGGCCACACTACGGGCACAGCCTCAGAGGCTTCGGGCTGAGCACGCCCCGCTCGGATGAGCGTGTGAAGCTGCCCGCTGTTTCAGGGCGAGCGGCGGCCCCGCCGCGCCCAGCGCGGCTCCACAGGTCCCGCTCGGCCGGTACCGGGCCCGGAGCGACTGCAGCCCTGCTGCGGGTACCGCACCGTGCCCCCCGTCACTGCAGAGACCCCCCGGCCTTCGCGGCGCCGGGCCCGGCCTGGGCGGCGGGAGCGGAGCGCAGGAGGGAGGGAGAGAGGGAGGGCGGGCTGCTCCCGCCCCGCTCCGCTCCGCTCCGCAGCGGCCCCGGCCCGGCCCTTACCGATGCACCGCACGTAGTGTTTTGTAGGAAGTTTCCACGCTCCTGGGTTTAATGCGAGCTAAGCGGGACTGGAGAGGAGCGCGGCTGAATAGCGATGGAAAGGGGCGGGCGAAGAGGTGGAGGAGGAGGCGGTAGCAGCAGCGGCCGTGTTTAATTTTTTAATTAGGGCGGTTTGAGCATCTCCCGGCGGAGCCGCATCACCGGGCGGCGAGGGGAGCCCGGGCGAGCTGCCCCCGCCGCCCGGGACCACCCCCAGCCGTCGGGTCTCCAGGCTGGGCTTTGGACAGCTGGCGAGGCGGGCCGAGCGCGGAGAGCTGCGCTCCGCCACCATGGGCAGCGCGGGCGCGGAGAACAAGGGTTCGTAGCGCGGAGCGGCGGGCGGGGCGCGGGGCTGACCTTGCGGCGCCGCCCGGCACGGCCCGGCGGGGACAGGGAGCGACGGAGGGAGGCACCCGGGGCGGCGGGGGGAGCGGGGCAGGGTAAGCGCCTCAGGCTGCCTTCCCTGGGGAAACGGGGCCGATGAACGCCAAGGCTGGGCGCGCCATCCTACAGCAACAATTGCTTTGCAGGTGCTCGGTCTCTCTCAGCCTCCGTCCCCCGGGAAGCAGGCAACACTTTTCCACATTGCCAAGTTAAGGATGATCCTAGTGAACGTTTTATTTTCCTGCATCTCTATATTATCCCAATCTAGACCACTTACATGAAATCTTACTTTTGCAATTCATTCCTCGTTGCAAAGCTGGAAGTGTCACTGCTCGGATGCTGCTTCTTTGCAGGGGAATGCTGTTTATGTGGAAAAGTGTTGCTTGCACCCTTGAGTTACCATGCTGCAAAAACAGTGTGGGGCTGTCTTGGCAGAGCTGTGAGTCATGCCTTCATTTGCTGAGCATCCATGCCCTGGCCTTCCTACCTTCACCTCCCTGAATGTCTTAGAAGCCATACCCCGAGGAGACAATATTCTCCCCAGCAATTTAGAGCATACGTGGGCATGCAGTGAGCATGTGAGTATGACAGGTGCACTGTATGGTCACAGGGCTCCTTTTGCAGCATGTTCTGCCATGTGTTGTTAACTCAGGTAGCTCAGACTCTTCAGAGAATTCCATACTCATGCTGATTTCTATTTCTAGTCTATTTTATAGGCCTTCTCCATTATTAATCTTTTCCTCTTACCACCTTCTATGACCAATTTCTGTAATAGCTTTTCTGGAATACAGTTTTGATTCCCTGAACAGATAGTTAAGGGCAAATGAGGTGCTTCCAAACCTCCCAGAGAATGCCTGTTTATATGTCACTTTCCAAGTTTGGTTTGCTCAAGCACAAGCTCAGGACTGAAGCTATTCAAAGTACTTTCAGAATTACCACATCCATAAACCAGCAGCTGAGCTGTAGGCACCCAAGAAAAGAACAGATGGCCACTGATGTGGTCAGTTTTGCTACAAACTGTCATGTAGGAAGTGAGTGTTTAGGCACCTGAAGCTTAGTCCTGCCAAGAGGATGAATGGTCCCAGTTTGAGATCGTGTAAGGATACAAATTTCCTGAAAACTGAGCCATTTGAAAAAAATCCTGTAGGGGGTTCTTGGAGAGAAAGACTGAAACCCGGAACACCAGGAAGATCATCATCCTGGTTACTTTCTTGATCTTCTTAAGTGTCTCTGTAAACCTGACAGTAAAGGCTAAGTCTGAAAAAAATGACACCCTGTCACCCCAAACCACCAAATAGCTGGGGCTGGAATCTTCAATCCACAGCAAATACTGGCAGAGCTGGGCTGGTGATTCTGCTAAAACAAGAATATCAACATCTTCCTTCCAGCTGCCTCACAATACCTAGTCCCTGTGATGTTTCCCTTCATCCCCCCATAGGTGCAGCCAGCACCTCCAGCTCATACCTCTGTTTTTCTTAGCTGTTTTCCTTATTCATACTTTCTTTAGGACTCTGATTGTTTCCTCTAGCCTCAGAAGGACTGCCAGTGGCCTTTTATTTCACAGCAGGATGTTAAGGAGCCTTAGTTTTTGCCAGTGTTTATACGGGTAATGAATCAAAGGAGTAGAAAAATCCTTACCTATAAAAAAAAGATCAAGTTCTGTCTGGGGCCAGCCTCCACAAAATGGTTCTGCAGATTATAAATGATACAATGCCTGTCTCCATGATGCTGTCCTAAAGGCTATCTTTGAGGATTTTGGGATCCAGGCCAGGTTAGTTAGCATTCACAGTCTTCTGACTCAGGACTTTGACAGATACACTGCAGCAAATGAAAAGGTATCTTGACTAACTGGGAGAGGACATCTAACCTGTGTGCAGCAGCAAAATGTGAAAGCAATAAAAGGTACTCAAGGTACCAAGGATTTGGGGATACATAATTAGAACAAAATTTCCTGTGAACTCTAAGGCTTCAATTACAATTTCTGAAATTCAGGACAAGGAACAGAAGAACACAAAGCTGCACATTAGGGTTTCCTAGAACCAATCCTCACCAGGCAAAATACACAGTTTCCTCATGCAGCTTTTTCATGCAAACTTTTGTTAAAAAAGACTAAGATAGCAATTTCTCCACGTTTCAGCATCAATCAGGCTTTGCACAGAGATTTGCCCTGTAATGTCTCCTGACAAGCACATAATGTACAAACAAATCCCATCTAATTCCAGTGTGTAAGCTGCAAAATTAGTAAGACTGGAAGTCATATTCTTGGAAAATTACTCTGTTGTGGTAAAGAAATGTTATGTCAAACTCAAACATATTTGTCTGGACTCAGCTCATGTTCAGGGTTCTCCATGGCCAGCCTACCCCTAACATTCTTCTCAATGTCTTTCAAGAGAGCAACTCTTGAAAGGTTTTTTGGATCTGGCTTTTCCAGGTAGTGACTATGTATAGTTTTCCTGTATAAGTCTTGTTTTTCATTTTTATAACCCAGTACCCTATGACTTTTGGAAAGTATTTTTATTTCCTTGACAGGCTTTTGCTCAAATCAACTGACTTCTAACATGAATTTGTGATATTGAACTTTGTGTAATGTTTTTTTCCTGCAGAAGGTCAAACTTAATAGAAAAATTGGAAGTATGCCCAGTGAAAATCCATATCACAGGTGGGCTTTACCTATGATGTATTTTCAGAAAATAAATATTGCTTGTTGTTGACATTTCTAATTCCTATAGGCTGTATCTGGATCTTTCTTCCAGCTTAACAGAAATTAAAACATCATGAGCCAAAGAGCAGAATATAATTCAAAACAAGGAAGGATCTCATACACAGGTCTATAGGATAAACAGAACATTGGTTGTTATGCTCTGGCAAATGTGTAAAGACTAATAGGAAACATTATTTAATATCTACTATATTAAGGTTTATTGCAAAAAAAAAAAAAAAGAAAACCATTTATGTTTTCCTCTTTTGATCTTTGTTCTAAAAATTTTGTTCTTTAATAATCAAAACTCCACAAGTTTTGAAGTGAGAAAGGAGACATCAAACAAGATAAAAGTTCTGTCCATTTCTGTCTGCTCGGGAATACCAAAGTTATTTTTAATATTTCTGTATTTTTTTTTACTTGTGGGCTGACTCAGAGTATGGCTCCTCTCAGCCATGGCTACAATACAGAGTAGAGATACTGGAACTCCCATTAACCTGGCTTGGCAGTGCAGGTACCTGAAGCAGTGTAGCCATGGCAGCATAGAGCTCTGAGTGGCCTAATTACTCTGCCAAGAAATAAATGGATACTGGCAATTCCCTGGGGAAAAAGAGGTTGAATTGTTAACAAAAAGAGTTTCCTCTGAGGCACGTTCATTAAATAGGAGTTAGCAAGAGCCAGAAAACCTCAAGTTCTAACCTCAGAATAAAAATTTTGTCCTTTGGCACTTGTGATGTCCCAGCCTTCCAATTCTCCCACTGTCTGTAGATACAAAAGAGAGAAAGATGTGATTCCAATATCTGGTGAAAAACCTAAAATAAAGCAAATGATCCTCACCCCCAACTAAAATCAATAGGTAAGATCTCCTTTAAAAGACAAATATAAGAAATTTTTCCTTTCTGGAAACATGCAGAGCTCTCCTGGTGGCAGCAGAGGGGTGGAGTTGCTTCCCTAGGACACATGTCAGGGTCAGTCCCCTGAGCAACACGAGGAGCATGGGCACATCTCCTTTACTGTGCCTCTAAAAATGGCAGGGTACCTATGAGCAACACCAAGGAGAAGAAACAAATGACAGCAAGATTTAGATGAAGGGAATTCTGTTCTCTTCTTCCACCTATCTTTACTCATACACAAGAGTGGACATGTATAGAGAAAGGTGAAGGGGTAATTTTAGCAATCTGCTCACTTTCTTACAAGCTCAGAATACACACAGCATTTTTTTTCTGAAACTGGAGCCCAAGACTTCACTAAAATTGCACACACAGTCTTTTATTTTACGTTGGATCTATTTATGTAGACTGGGCTAAATCAAATGAGTAAAATCCACATTATTTAGCTGAAATTGCCTTTGAGGTCAATGCAAGTTTAACTAGTTTAAGCACAGAGATATAAAGCTATTTCAGGAAACATACCAGGTTTCTGCATGTGAAGACCTTAGAGAGTATTGCCAAATCACAATCTGTAGACTTATGCCCAATCTGACAAATGTTGTTTGCAACAAATGAAATTTCTGTTTAGAGAAGACACAAAGCCAGAAAACTGAGTCTGCTGTCTCAAAACAGAGGCCAGTAAGTAAATATGTGTAGAGGCTAAGAGTTGTGATTTTATCACATTAACTTAAACATGAAAAAAAAAACCAAGGCACTTCTAAAATCCAAGCTGGTTTTCATTTTCAAATGTTCATATGCTACAGCTCAGATATATGCACCCATTTAGAGCTAACCACACTGATTTGACATTTCTATGCAGGCAAAGAAGCAATAGAAGTGAAAATCCCACAGAGCCACCAGGATGTGATGCCCAATGATGAGCAGTAATTACTGCAGCAACACTTCAGCCAGCATGAGTGTCAACGAAATGTCTGCCTTCCCTCTGACTTTAGAACAAAAAACTGGCTTTGCCTTTGTGGGGATTTTGTGTGTTTTCTTGGGACTTCTAATTATCAGATGCTTCAAAATCTTGCTAGACCCCTACAGCAGTATGCCTTCTTCCACATGGGAAGATGAAGTTGAGGGGTTGGATAAAGGGACATTTGAATATGCTCTTGCATGAAAACTCACAGAATATCCTGCCTTAAATTTGATGTTGATTTCATTCTGGAAACCAACTGTTGTTACATTTGTTATACATACCTGCATTTTGGAGATATGTTGGTGGCATCCATTTTGTTAAATAAATATTTGTTGGAAATTCAAAAGGTATTTCATGTTGCTTTTATTTGATAAACAGTGGAATGGTAGAGAAGAAATGGCTAACAGCAAACAAATACACAAAAAAATCACTAGAAAGTTACCATGGCCAGTATTTTAAAGATCAGATGAAACCTGGCTCTTCACAGGAGGATCTCATGTCTACTTTGTCTCATGACAGGCTGAAAAAACAACAGGCTCGTGACTGCTGAATGTTTAAGTGGTAGCCCCCTGCCCTCTTTATCCAACACAATTTTCTGAAAATCAGTGTATTGCACACTGAGGATACAAAAGTGGAGGACAACAAATGGTTGTGGGTCAGAGGAGATGCCTGCAGGAGGTGTGTGTCCATGTTTTTATTCCACTTGGTTACAGAAGATGATTCACTTTAAAGTGAACTTAAACTGTCTGGTTAGCAGCTGCCAGCAGTAATTACACCAGCCTGGCAAGGCCAAAGCAGACACAGTCATGCTGCTTACCCATTTTTACCCAGCTCCCAAGGAAGGATGGGGTCCAGAGCTCTGTACACTCCAGCACTCTCCAGAGCTGGTTCTTCTGTTTGTGCTGCTGCAGTTGTACACAGTGTATGATCTGGACTGTCGCTGACAAATTGGTCATAGGAGATCCTATCAAAGCAGAAGTGAAAGAGTGAAAGCAGAGATTCAAATCTGGGTGTTCAAGGTCACCCTCACACACACAGCTGTTTAGCAAGTGTGACAGTACTTGACAGAAATTCAATTCCATTTTTAAGAAGGCTGGCATTAGAATTTTAGGCACTGTCACTTTTGCTAAACAGATCTGTTTGCAATGAGGAGCTAAGACAAGGAGATCAGTTACAGCAGTTGTTTTCTTTTTCATGTATTCTGAAAAATACATGTTATTCCTTTTGCTCTATATACTAGGCAGAGGCAGACAGTGGAACAGCAGACCTCAAATGACATTTGGAACATAACATACTGGATTATACAGAGAAGGACATGAATCTCCTATCTGAAAAATACAAGAGAGGAACAGCCAATCTTAATCTACACTGGTCCATTTAAATTATAAAACATAAAGAATTTTGTGAATGTAAGAGCTTTCAACTGCTTCAGATTATACATAAGAAAAAATCCAGACCCTCAGAGATTCAGTATATTGCATTTATCCTAGTTAATTTAGCCATAAAATCCAAGGTAGACATCAGGACAATGATTCATATGATCTGTTATTGCTGGATAGGATCATCCACTGCAGAGATCTGACATTGCCATTCTTTTTATGTACATCTAATCAGCACAGCTGAGCTCTAGGCTGTCAGGTTAGAGTGCTGAAGGTACTTAAGTTATCTGTTTTAAATATAGTTCAGTTATCTCTAAACTACACAGAAAACACTGCAAACATATCCAAATAACCCCAACGTTGTCTTATTATTTTTGGTTTTGAGCCAATCTATTGCTGGAAGCAATTATCCAATTCCCTTCTAATTGCAAAATTTCATCATTTCCTGCTTGCTCTTTTCTTCTTCCCAAAAAGACTAGGAACTTAGCCTTCCCAGAAACAATATAGAGAACATAATTTTTCAAAGGCTTTTTAAATATACAGAGTAAAACTTTAAATAGGATCAGGAGTAAATGGTTTAAAACTGCATGTAGGACAAGAGGACCCCCCCAAAGAACAGTCCCACTTATTTCACTGAATCTTCTGCATAAAATGCACTGATCACATCCTGTCCTGAACTCTTGTTATCTACATGACTATTATGCAGAACTGAAAGATAGAGAGAATATGAACTGTGCAGAATCAGGCATAGCTGGGAGGGAAATGGAGATAACAAAAGTATTTTCAGGCCCCCCTAGAAATTTCGCAATGCCATAAACCCGGTAATTGTAATGGATAGGTACATTTGCTGGTTAAAAGTTAACAAGCTAGAATGCCTTTCTAAATCACCATCTAGAAATGTTTTGAAAGAGAGGGATTGGATGATCTATTCAGTATATTAAACAGGAGAAAAATCTGGCCAATAAGGCAGAGTCTGTAATGCCTCAAAGAGAGGGTCACACTATATGCATGAATAAAAGAGGCAGATTGTCCTTCCCTAAAAACACAGGATTGAATGGTAAGTAAAATTACCCTGAATAAGGTAAACTTGATTATTTATGCATAATGCTAGAAAACTAAACACAAAGTTAATAGCAAATAACAGTTAAGAGATCTCTGGAAATATATTGTGAAAACCAAAGTATTATTTTCAAGAACAGCAGAAAGGTAAGAGACTTTACTTTTCCTAGCAAATCACTGATATGGAAATAAGACAGTGAAATAACAGAATCATTTTAGTTGCTAGCAAAATTTCATTGTCATCAAAGAATCAGGATTTAATTCAGTCTTGGAGATAGAAACAAACATAGTTTTACTGACCTCAATGACAGAAGATTTGTTTTTGCTCTTTCATGCCTAAAGATGAAACACTTCCTTGCAACTTTAGAAGGCTGACTACTAGGATAATAAATGTGTAATAATAATAATAATAATAATAATAATAATAATAATGATAATAATACTACAAAGCCAGTAGAAGTAAAATAAACTAAATAAATATAATATATTGCAATGAGGCTTATACAACATTAAGCAGGAAAACTAACATAGATATGAGGAGTGACAAAGTGGTGTCTTAGCAGAGAGGTGACAGCAGAATATTACATATAGCTGGTGGAAGAAATAAGAAAATATGCTTTAGCTGCATCTCAAACTGAAGATGGAGGACATCTGATTATCAGCTCTTCAAATTATAATTTGGATATGTGATTTTAGAGAAAATTTACATTGCTGAGCTATAAATATTGATGCTGTATTTTATCTTTCAGTGCCAAAGGACCAAATGCATTTCACAAAATCATTGAGAAATTTAAATTGAAAAAATCTTAGGAGTTCATCTAGTCCAACCTCTTGTGAAAATATGGAACTTTAAAAAAATGTCTGTAATGGGCTTATTTGTCCAGATTTTCAAGCTATATATTTGTTTATCAGATATATTTTGTTTCTAAAACTTTCTGCTTTTACAAATGCTTGCAGAGTTTCAATGTCTTAGCATGCTCTGGTGTAGTGCTTTTGAACAAACTGTGCTCCTACTGAATTATATAGGTCTATATAACCACATTCCCTAATCTCCTTAGAAATATGTTTCAAGCCATATGATTGCCATCATTTCAATAGCTCATTTCAAGGCTTTCTAAGCCATAATTTAAATTTCTGCAAAGGTACTTAACCCACTAAAGGCCTTAAATATATGTACCCCTTCTTCTCTTGGAGTTTTTGTTTGCTCATTTGTTTTCTTTGAGGAGATCTGTGTGGGATAGAGGAGGTGAGAAGCAGATTACACAGCTGTGTGTTCATCTCTCTATGGCCTGCCACTCAGGGGGACCTAGACAGGCCAGAGGAATGGGCCAGCAGGAATCCCATGATATTCAACAAGGACAAATGCAAATCCTGTATCAATATCCTGTATATTTTTAAATATAAAAAGATTTAATATCTGCACCATACAGGGAGCAACTCTCCTGGAAGGGACTGGGGGAGCAGGCTACAGAGGAGCGAGCCCCATGCTATCCATGTGTTAATTGCATGATCATGTTCCAAGATTGTGTACATGGATGCTCACCATGTTCCCCTGCTCTTTTCTGGGTTTTCATAAAACAGATTGAGACTAGAGGAGTTCTTGGCCCATTTACAGCTCAGGCCTTTACCTTCTCTGGAGCTTGTACCAAAATACTGCTGGTTTGGTTAGAGGGTCAAGTGCATCCATCACAGATGGAACATCTCCACAAGCTCTGTCTTTGCTTCAACTGTGTTTTTACTCAGTGAGTCATAGGATGATAGTCTCATGGACACTTGATGAGGCAGGGGAGAGGGGAGAGCTTGTGGTGAAAAACTTATCTAGCCATACAAGGTAATAGAATAGTTTATTTATATCTTTTATAGCAGAAAACCAGCAGCCAACATCAGAAAGACTGCTTAGCGATTCAAGAGAAAATTCTCAGCCCTTCATTATTTGAGAAGCAAAGATCTGCTATGCAACAGCACTAAACCCTTTGCTGAATCTGCAACTGAGTGGCTGCAGCCACAGAAGAGTTACACGGATCAGTGACCTAAGTCTGTAGCATCCCTGAAGATGTCAATGAACAATGCACCAAATGTATTCTTGGATCCAAATGCAAATCGCTTTCAAGTTAACATAATTAATGAAGACCATGACAACAATGAAACAACCCAAGAGGACGTGGGCTCTGACCCACCACATTATGAAGAAACATCTTTTACTGATGAAACACACAACAGACTAAGAATCAGTTACAGACCAGGAAAAAGAGAATTATATGACAATTTCCGTCAAAATGGGGAGAAAACAGAAGCTAGCTTACATCCCTATGATACTCACAGTAAAATGTATTATCTACAGACTTTTGGCCATAACACAATGGACCCAGTTCCCAAAATTGATTATTATAGAAACACTGGCAGTGTCAGTGGGAATAAGCTCAACAGACCAAGCTTATTAGAAATACATGAACAACTGGCAAAGGTAAGTGAAAAGGAAGATAAAATTTTTCTCTATTCAATTTCCAGACTGTTAATTCTGTTTATTAATAAGAGAAAGACCTTAAATTCATGGACCTTGCCCAAGAGAAGTACAAGTAACTACTTACCATATTTTCTTTGGTAGTTGCAGTTTGTTCTCTGCTCTGTACTCTGCTCAAAAGAAAAAAATTATTAAGAGGTAATTGTAATATACTTGATAAGCAGAAAAACATAGTTTAATCTTGTCTAAAAGTATGGATCTACTAAATCTCTTCTGTTTCACATAAGAGTTAGGATGGCAGATGGTGAATGTCAATTCATAATTTAACCAAGCTACACCATTCACACTTACTCTAAACTTGAATTTTACATCAATGCATAACTAATTTTGACAGATTCCTCCATTGTACTCATTAACAAATATAAGTATTATAAAAAATATTATGTGAAAAAAATGCAATTTCAGTTAATCAGATATTCAGAGTACTAGCTGTTTGTTGCTGTAACAAACCCGAACAGCAAGAAAGAATCAAGAACAAGGGTGTTGAGGGATAGCAGAGAACGCTTTTCAAGTGCTGATTCAGTGAACAAATTTGGAGTTAATTGTGCACCACCTATCACGGAAGGGGTGGAAAAAGAAATATCATTGCTATAGTTAAACTGAGACTAAAAGTGTCAATATGCAGCAAAAATTCCTGTCCTTGGAGTTAGGCAATTGTAAAAGGAGAAAACTTGAGAGAAAACAAGCTCTTATCCCCATACTGCTCAGTTTTTCATACTTCTGAGGTCTGAATAATTTGGACAAGCTTCTGATTTTTGAATGCTAATCCAGATCTTTTTCAGACTTCTGTTCTCTGGAGATTTCTCTTTCCTATGGAGGGTTAATATAAAGTAATGAAATCAAGAAAAAATACAGCCATTATTAAATTAGGACCTGATTCTTTAGGGTCTTATTGGGGCAGCTTCCTAGTTTTGGCCTGACTTAGTCAAATTAAGCTCTCCATAGACCTGTGTAAAATAGCTTAAAAGGAGAAATATTTCCAAAGATGCGAAAAAAGCAGATAGGAAAAGGGAAACATACTAATCTAGTATCCCTACGCATTTGCAGATGTAAAAACTGCTACTCAAAGGACTAAATACATTTCCATGCCCAGAAGAAATTTCCTCTTATTGAAATAATTTCCTTCAGTAGTGGCCAGATAGGAGTACAACTGTATCTTGTCTTTGAACATAATGCTAAATGAACATGTACTGAACATCAGTATATTAAAGGGTTTTCAGTTTTATGGTAACCAGAAAATTCCATTTTTTTTTACTGTTGTATCTCTCAATGGTTTGTACATTTTAAACTAAATTGGATAATTTTTAAGGGTTTTTTTTTAAGGCTTTCACTTAAAGATGATTAAAAGAAGGCAAATTACATCACAAAATAAAATTAAGAGAAAATTGTTTGACCTGTTGGGACTGTTAGAAAAAAAGAGAAAACAGCATAATGTAACTTGAAGATTTCCAGACTTTTTCCAGTATCCAATATCCATCTCACAGAAAGATACTCTTTTGCCTTTCAGAACAGGAAGGTGAATGTCATAGGTAATGGGACTGTGTTACACAGGCAGCCTGCTGTGCCCTGCTGTGGGTTGTGGCCCTGGTCTGGGGGCACAGCCACAGCCCTGGAACAAACGATGCCCCATTAGCACGGCTGAGCCCATTCCTGCCTGTCCCATGATCTCACTTGGTGACCTTGGACAAATCACTTCGGTCTGCAGAGCTTTTGCTGAAGAATAAACAAAAATGAGGTCACCAAATAGGAGCTTAGTAGGAAGGGGAAGTGAGATGTCTGAGAAGGCAGAGCTCCCCTCAGGAGCACAGGCTGTACAGCAGCTCCAGCCCCCAGCAAGGAGTGGAGATGCCACACTCAGCGTGGCCAGGAGTTACACTAATAGCCCCAGGTGCACTGCTGAAGCAGATGCTTTATTCCTTTTTAACTTAACCACTAAAATCTGGGCTTACCACACCATACCTCAAGGCAATCCCACCCCCTTGCCCCCGATTTGAAACTTAAGTTTTTGAAGACAACTGTTCTGTCAGAGCCCATTGCAAGATTCTGATAAGAAGTGGCATATGTTTGACTTCAGATTGCTAAACATCACATCAGCATTCCCATTGTGCTTTGATGCTGGGCTTCACATCAGAAGATAAATATTAATATTTAATATTTTTTTAATATGTAATTTTTCAAATGTCAGAATGTAAGACAGACTGAAAGGAGCTTCAAATATCTAGTTTTCACACTGATGGAGTCAAATGTGTCTCATCTTTTAGAAAGATGTGTCAGTTTTTGCACATATTAAGCCAATTAAATCCCTAAAAAATAGTCTAAGTGCTATTTCACAGCTGATGGCTGGTGATAATTACTTGGGTTTAATATTTACCCTACATAAGAAATAATCTAACCTTTCTTCCTCTTGGCTATTCTCCACACTTGCTATGGAGATTTGATGAGCTCATCATCTTTAGCCTCAGGAGAGATGAAGAGTAAACCATTCTGAAACAAGGAAAGGAAAATGTTTGGATTAGGGTTTTTTGGATTTTTTTAAGCAGTTAACTTTTTATTTTAGTAGCTTTTCAAAATGTTCTGTCACTTTTATTTCACATCCTTAATGCATGAGTAGCACAGGTACAGCTGCTTGGTAAATAACCAATCATTCACTAAAGCACACCAATTTAAAATGCATTTATGGAAGGTTTAAAGCCATAATTTATGATAATGGCATAGAGAGCACAAATTAATTCAAACTACAGAGGAAACAACTTGTTTCAAGTACTAAGACCAAACCCTTTTAATTTTTTTGTCTTTGAAATTCTAACCACTGTAGCAAAAGCCCATTATATTATTCTGCTGATCTTCTTTCATTGACTTCAATAATTTACTGTATTTTCAGCAAATACAGACATTCTTATTTCATAGTAAGAATTGTCAAAATTATCTAAGTATCTCAAAGGAGCACAAAGTCACAGGTTTTTTAACAGATCTTGTACTCCCACTTTTCTTTGGGCCAGCAGGGCAATAGGCACCAAGTTTAGCCCATGTCAAAACATGTTATCCAGTTACTTAATTTTCATTGTGAGCACAGTCTGGGATTAACTGTGTCAAAGGCATTGTAAAACCTCACATCATTTTGGCTAGAGCTCCCATCCTTGGGGGCAAGTCCAAACATTAGTATGAGAGGCATATAACATTGGTCTTTATATCTGTTTTGGGTTTGTGTGTTGGCTATTTTTAAATTTATGGAGAAAATACAGAAACAATCTTAAAGTTAACCAAGATTTAAAATCTCATGTTTCACTGAATCACAGATGTCTTTCCTCCTTGACCTGCTTAGGTAGTCTGGAAATGTCTTCATCATTAAAAGCATCTTGATTCCTCTCCAGGAATGGCACCCACTCCTGACTCTCTGCCAGACTGGCAACATGCAGGGTCCTTCCTGAAGGCCTTTGAGGATGACCCAGAAAAATCAGGCAATTGCTAACCTAATAATGCAAATTCCTCACAGAAACAATGAGAGCTCTGGATAAAAATTAAAAAAAAAAAATTAAATTAAAAAACAATTACAATGAGCATAAATCTCAGCATGATGATAAATTCTTATCCAAGCTACAAGAACCATATCATGGAGCTAGATTGTCTCAAAGATTCTGGGGCAAGAGACCTGAAGAGAAAAAATGCACATTTATGTCTGTAACAGAAGTGACCAATCTAAAATTCTGGGCTATTTACTCTGGTTACCCCACAAATATGGCAATTCTGGTAACACCAGTGGTGGCTAAGCCACAGAAAGGATTATTCAATTTCTACATTTCACTGGCATTTCTCTAATTGTTTCAGGAATATGTTACCCATCTGCTGCTGCAGTTATGTTTGTGCTTCATTCAATAGGAAACACTAGATTTCATCACAGAACTTAGCCAAGCAGCACTCAGGTCTCTTTTCACTGTTTGCAATTATCCCTGTCTCTACACTTAGCATTATTCATAAATTGTTGCAAGAGCATGCAGAGGCCAACTACAAGACCCTCATTATGTTACATGCTCTGCTAACATGTCAACACAACATATATGTGAAATAGCTTACAATAAAAACAGGTCAGTATCAGATCAGGTAATAATGTATTTACTCTGCCTAAGTGGTTCCTTCATCTCCTCCCCTTGTTAGCAAGCCCACCTGCTGATGCCTGATATGAGCAGGATATTGCTCTCTACTCCACTGACTGTAAAACCTGATCTTTGGAATTCTTTTCTATTATGTCTCCCTTATGCAGCCAGGTGTCCTCTGCCTGGCACAAAAAATGTGTTTGTTTTCTGTGTGATCCTCCAGAACATTGCTGTGAGCACGGGCTCAGTCGAGAGAGTGGCAAATGGAGAAAGCACTGCTGGAGATGAGACAGCAGCCAGCAAGGAAGAGGAAAACAAAACAGGATTTGTCAAGTTTGGATGGGTGAAGGGTGTGCTGGTGAGAAACTTACCTGCATTTCTAAAAAAATAATCAAAAGAAAAACAAAATCAGTTCTATTACACTTAAGTCTTTGAAGAATTAAGAGGGGGAGGCAGACTTCAGGGATGTTTGGGGTGAAATGCACTTTATCACCCTTCTGTTTTTAAACATTACTTTCAACATTGAACTAATGAAGTAATTTTTCTTTAAAACCTAGGTAAGATGCATGCTTAATATTTGGGGTGTGATGCTCTTTATTCGACTTTCCTGGATTGTAGGTCAAGCAGGAATTGGTATGTATCTTATTTAATATCATTTTCAACAGTGAAAGGGATACAGAGAATAAACTATACATGATCATGATTAATATATAATCTGAGATGTGCATTTGCATGTTGAACTAAATAATAGTTTCAAATGCTTGCCAGGGTAAGAGACATTAATCCTCCAAACTATTGGAATTTTCCAGACTCACAGCCAAATTACTGCTTAGAGGCATAGATCTGTTAACTATGCATATGATCATCACATTTGAATATTTCTGAGCTTTAGTGAAATTTGTATTTAGATCCTGTAACAGATGTAAACTTTATGACTCGGGCCAATTTCTAATATGTGTGTACAGAGTTAACCTTTAAGAGTTCACACTTGGCTTATCTGTGAAACCCAAACCTTGTCATCTACACATTATAAACAACACTTCTTCACACTTCTCTGCCAAGATGAAAACAGAACTGGAAGGAGGTCTCATCTCATCAGGATTTTGTTATTTTTAACTACAGAACAGCACTTGATACTAGTGTACTATGAAAGACTAAGTTTTAAAAACTTTGCTACAGCTTTCAAAAGAATGAAATAAGTACATTTCATTGTGTGCTGTGTCTTTGCTGCCTTATTGTACAATTTAATTAATCCAAATTGCAGATCCCAGATCCCTGGGAGACTGGGCCCCAGGCCTCCATCCAGTATATTGCAGTGTTCAGTGAAACCAGCAAGAGAGGGAAATGCTCCCAACACTGCAAGTCTCCAGCATTGCAAGAGCAGCTCAGCAAGGTGCAGTGTCCCACAGCTGGCTGCTACAACTCTCCTTTTAGACCTACTGCTCTGGGGAAGCACAGAAACCTGATGTGCCATGGCACTGTCCCTCTGTGATCCATGATCATACAGTTAGAGCAATGGGACCCTGATCTTTGACTGGCACCCAGATGTTATAAAAAACAGCAGGCAGGATGGCAGGTAGTTCAGTTTGGATGATCACAGAATGGAAATATTCAGTTATATTAAGGGGTGTCAGCTCTGCTGGGCTTGGGTAAAAGTCAGATTGAATATATCTATCATTCATATCCTTGTCAATGGAAGTGAAATGAAACATCCCCAAAATTTGTATGGTATCTCTAATAAAAAGCAGTAACTTCACAGAAGTTTCACTTGAGAAAGACTGAGCTTTTAATAAAAAAATAACAAATTAAATGCTTATTAAGAAAAAAATCACAAACTTAGAGAGACACAAATAGGAGAAGGAAAACCAACCCAACAATAAAAGATCCAGAACTAAGCGGAAGAACTTTACAACTTGTGCAGTGCTCCATGCATGGCTCCAGCACTGTGCCTGACAAAAGGGTGCTTTCTGATTTTATGATGCATACCAAATGAGCACATAGAGCCCAGGGCACTCATAACTATATGCCTTGCCATGAAAATTCTGCATCTTAATATTGCCAAGACTTTGCTCTGGGGCTTCATGCAAAATTAGTTTTTAAGGGCAGTTTAGTAACTTATTGAGATCATCAAGAAGTATTACTTTGTTTTGAGGTGTGAGAATAGCCATGGGCAAGAGTAATTCATTTTGGAACAACTTACTTAGGAGCCATATGCCTGGTTTTCAATCTAAACTTTAATCAGATTTTAACATTAATTTTCACCAACATCAGTTACAACCTTTCTGCTTTCATTTTTAATTTTACCATTTTAATTCATTGATAAGCAGGCTCTTCTTTCTTATGGTTTATTGCTCTGCTGTTGCTTTTTTAAATTGCAAGTGTTATGCAAGGGGGTTACTTTTACTTTTGAAAATGAGATGTCAAATTCCATTTGAATAATTTCTCAATGCATTTTTGGAATGCCTTATAAGCAGTAAGCTTTAAGTCCCCAGTCAAGCTGCTTAAGGAGAACAGTGATGGAAGCTCATCATCACCAAGGCTCAGGGATTTCACAGGGTACTGCTACTAACATGGAAATTAAATGAGACAGTTAAACCACCATCTGGGCACCATTTACATCCCCATCATTAGAGGGCCAAAGAGACACAACCCAATTATTTCCATACCCTGATAGGCTGTCTTGGGCAAAAGAGGAGGAAAAATAGGATTCTACAAGGTTCTCTGGCTATCATCAGCTAGGAAAAAAGGGACAGTATGGTTCTGACAAGATTCCAGGTCCAAAACTGGTCTGTTATTCCCACCTAATATCTGAGGACTCTTTGAAATCTGTATTTGTATTTGTACATGGAATAGTTAGTCAAAGGCAGGGGAAAACTCCAAGTTAATGCTACCTGTAAATCTGGCCCCAAATATTAAAATTATGTTACATTACATTATTTTACAATGATATTTTGGTTGAATCACTTCATTTTATGTATTTTTCTTCTTAAATGCTAAAATATTTTTTTAAAACTTACCATTAAAGCGTTCCCATGAAGACATTACTATCAGATTAGCAAAATATCTGACCCTACATATCATATACATGTTAACAATATGAATTGTAAAATGCAATAGAACATCCTTGAAAAGTATCCTTAGGATGCACATACACTTAGCAAACTGCTATGTGTCTTACTCAATTAAAGAGTTAATAGCTCTTAAAATCATATCCAGCCACTTCTCAGACACAAAATTTGCATGATTGAACAATATCCTTCTATGTAAAGATAGCTGACCAAAAGGAATGACCATTTGGGGTTTTTTTATACAGACCTGCACATAAAACACTTGCATGACTAGTTATAGTAAGAGTTCAGAAATCAGTAAGATAAATATGATTTATCAGAGGCTCAAATCACTTTAAATATACTACACTATGTTATATATCATTTATGGCTCACACATTACATTGCTTTATCATAAAGAATTGTGATAACAGGCTACAATTTAAGCAGCAAAGAACATTAATTCAGAGACTGGATGTCTATAACCATCCAGTATGAACTGAACTCAGGAATCTGATCTGTAAGTCAGATGGTAGAAATAGAGCAGATAAATCAATAAGTTTGTAGTACTTCTAGCTCAATGTCAATTGTAGGATCTAAGTTTCAATTTAGATGAGCCCTGATCAATAAATACAGCTACAAGCAATGTATATTCTCCAGTTACACACTGAATGGCTATGTACCCTATGGAAACAAGACAGATATTGCATAAGCCTTAGCAAGTTCAGGTAAACTAAGTACTGATTCCAGGCTTGGCACCAAACTGTAATTCTTATTTTTTTCTCCTGGTGTTCTCCCTACCTTTTCATAGATAAAAATGAAGTTGAAAGAAAAACATTATATTATTTCTTCACCAGAATTGAAACAAAAAGGAGATTAGGAACTTCAGAGCCAAGCTCCTCTAGGTGGTGCCAGAAATGTAACAGCAGTGGCTGCAATTGAACCTTGGGAGGTGCAGTTTGTACACGAAAAAAAGCTTTTATTGGGCAGGTAGAACATGTAACCCAAAGGGGTTGTGGGATCTTTATCCACAGAGGTTTTCAAGAGCCAGCTAGCCAAAGTCATCCCTGATTTAATTCTGTGTTGGAGGTAGTTCAACTATGACTGGGAGGCTGAGCTACAGACTCAGATGTCACTTCAAACCAATGCTTCTATGATTCTAAATCATACAAAGCACATGCTGCTCATATAGTTTCTATCAGTTTCACAAAGTTAACAGAAACCCAGCCATATAGCCAAAGACTGGAAACATTCTAAGATTCCAGTTTTACACTGAAATCCAGTTTCCTATAACTAATCACCCATCATTGATATTCTGATACTTGATTATCATTGTAATATCAGCTAAAAAAAGTATATTCTAAGTTCTCTATGACTATACATTACAGGTCACCTGTTAAAGTAAATGGCATTTAAAAAGCAGTATTTCCATTTTCAAGTGTTTATTTTGTGTTAGAGTAAAACTACTTTTTAAAGAGGTAGATGAGCAGAGAGCAGGAAAGCCCAGAACTTAGCTTACCAAGTGAGGTTGTAGAAGGCTCCCACTGAGGTCTTGTCCCTCCGCCTGACAGACTCTTTGTCCTCATGCACTATGAATCTAAACAGTCCGTCTTCCTCTGATTCAGCATTTAATTAACTGATGAAAGACAAGAGCATCGTTACAAGAACTCTGTTAATGTGTTTATCTCTTTGTTTAAACAGCCAGGATGTGTGTTAAAGGCAGATATAAGCATCCATGTCAAGGGACACCTGTTTGTTTATTTCCTCCATCCTTTGGTAATCATAAGAATTCCTCGACAGGGCACTTGTATCTGAAAGAATCACTGCTTGAAGACTGATGGGAATAATTTACTATTGTGACACAGACTTCATGAAAATGTTCTGCAAGCTGCAAATGGTCAACAAACCATCTTTTCAGTTTATTGCTCTGATTCTGGCCTGAAAATTCAATTTAAAGAAAGAATGATTTGTAGGAAACATGGAACATGAGTAAAATATTTTATCTTCTTATTACTGACAGGTCTTGGAGTAATCATAATTCTTCTCGCCACGATGGTAACCTCAATTACTGGGTTGTCAACTTCTGCAATAGCAACTAATGGGTTTGTCCGTGGAGGTAAAAATCTTAGGGTTACTAATGCTTTCAAGCCCCAGAAGGTATTTATGTACTATTTTTGTATGAGACAAACCAGAGGGACCATAAACCAAAGGGCACATCTAATGGAACTGGAAGGTAACAATTCTGGTCACCTCTCATCACAATTTAAGGCATTTGAGCTGTCACTTCTAATAAACCACGGATTTCAGTTCAGTCTGAGAAGTACATTTCAGATGTTCCTGCCAACTGCTGAGCAAGGGATGATTCTGGCTTTTCATGGAGTTCTTTCACCTTTCAGCCTATTCAGAACATTCCAGGTTGGACATTCTTCAAGAAACTGAGCATGAGACATCCCTTCCTGTCATTTTGAAGACTGATGCAGATCAGTGGATATCTTCAGTTTAATGCCTTCTTTATAACACTCCTTACGTTTCAGCCTCTCCTTGGAAGATGGGTAAACAATTTGGCTGTAAAAATCCATGTCAGGTATTTTGTGAAACAAAGTTTTGGTGCATTTCAGAGCCTTTAAGTTATAACTGGTCTGGTCTAAGCCCTGTGGAAAATGGAAAGTTCTTACTACGTCACTAAAGCACAACAGGTACTGGAATACACTTGCATATACTTTCTTTTTCGGATCTTTCAGGTCTTGGAATCATAGTTATTGCTCTGAGTGTAGTAGTAACAACATTGACAGGTATCTCCATGTCTGCCATTTGCACTAATGGAGTAGTAAGAGGAGGTAAGTGAATATGATCTCATGAAAAATACAAAAATCTGCAGATTTTAATTTAAAAAATTAATGGAATTGAGATAACTGTGTTATAAGCAAAGAAATAGTATGTATATTTGCAGTGATTTCTCCCAGTGGATCAACAGCAAATTTAAATATATATAGATTTAATGCAAAAAACATTAAAGATTCACTGCATCACTATGATGCAGGACTTAAACAATGTACCACAGAATGTGACCTTACATGTTAACAATGGTTTTGGTCCATGTGAGTCAGAATGTTTTTGGAAGTGAAGTTCTCTCTCTCCTTTGTGCTACTATATCATGCATCATGAAAAATTATAACAAGGTCCACTTTTGCATGCTAATATGCACTATAAAGATTTCTGGAATAGAAAGGCATAATGAAAAGTCTGAAGGCAGAACCAGTATAAAGCACATTGCCTTTTTGCAATGTCCCCTATTAATGTAAGGCAAAGATTGATTATATTTGTGAGATTAAAAGCACAGATTTCTCCAGTAACAGTTACGTGGAGGGGAAAAAAAAGCAAAAGCTGAGTTTTTAGTTGTGTTGAAATAACAATAATTTCTGTCTGCAGGTGGAGCATACTATCTTATCTCAAGAAGTCTGGGCCCAGAGTTTGGTGGATCTATAGGACTTATCTTTGCCTTTGCAAATGCAGTGGCAGTTGCCATGTATGTAGTTGGATTTGCTGAAACAGTTGTAGAACTTCTTAAGGTAAATATAGATGTTTCATGTATATAATGAAATTGGTTCAGTTTTGTTTTGTGTAGTTTTTCTTTATTGGGGAGAGTGTGGTGATGGTGGTGTTTGTTTCACATCATGTACTTGCATAAGTAGTAATATGTTTTAGTTAAGTCCTGAGGGGCATCTTTAGCAGGGAAGAAGCTGGTCTGAAAAAGCATGCCATAGAGTGCTTCTTCATTATTTCTAACTTTTGAATATTGCATACATTTCTTGACAAGAATTGCAAAATCAGGATAGGAACAGGCATCCCATTAGACAGCCAAATAACCCCAACTGCAAAAACAGCTGGAACATGAAATACAAACACATGGTCTCACAAATCTCTGAAACTTTGACAGCTCACTGGTTTATATTTTACCTTGTTACTTGATCCCACCAGTTGTCAGAGAAAGACTGGTTCTCATACATTTCTAACCACTTTCAGGAGAGCGATACACTGATGGTAGATGAGTTCAACGACATCAGAATCATAGGGACCATCACTGTGGTGTGTCTTCTTGGCATCTCTGTTGCTGGCATGGAATGGGAAGCAAAGGTAAACTTTTAAGAGAATATAAAAGCAAGCAGTATATTAACCTGCTGTACAGCATTAGTGTGTGAGGAATGCTATTCAACAGATGGAATTTTCAAAAGCACTGTTTCAGTTTATGCATAATCTTTCTAAAAGCAATAGCAGTTTAATCATTACATTCAATGAAAGTACAACTACTCTTAACTCTTCCTTGAATATACATTTAAAAGCAAAGAGGAAGTTTGGGTTTTGCAAACAACTTGGTTATATTCATTTTTATAATTCATGGTGTCATTCAGAGCCTTGGCTACGTGTCCCCTTTGCCCTTATTTTTGATGCAGCTTGATAGAATAAACAGTAGCAAAAATAAGATATGGTTTTATCACTGTACTCTCTCAAGTCCTACTTAGCAGAAGAGCTCTATTTGTTACTCATTCCTTAATCCCTAACGATTTCTGCTATTCCTCACCTGTACAAAATGTCAGAATGCAAATTCAAATGCAAATACTTTAGAGAGTGGAATACAGATACCAAAATCAGGTCCAGAAATGAGGTTCAGCAGCATTCTTGCTTTTGCTGTGATGGAGACTAGAACAACTTGTACAAGAGATCAGAAAACAATTTGATATTATAACTTTGAAGTGACAACTGCCTGCAAGTAAAAAAGGTTATAACAACAGAAGAATGTCTTATACTTCATAGTAATGCATTAGCTTGTTCCATTTGCCTTTTTTCTTGTAAGGAAGCTAACCTAAAATTAAATTATAACTCTACATTTCATTACCCCCTTAGTAAAAAGCATCTGCTGTTGTTATTAGCTGATTCAGCTATCTTGAGTCCTGGTATTTTCAAAAACTATAGAAATTAATAACCTGTTATAGGGAACAGATACAGATAACTTACTTTACAGCCATCTCCACAGCAACAAAGTTAGAAACAACAGAAAAATCTTTTTGTTTCTACTAACAGGCTCAAGTTATTCTTCTAATCGTTCTCCTTGTTGCCATTGCAAACTTCTTCATTGGGACAGTCATTCCTACCAACACTGAAAAGAAGGCAAGAGGTTTTTTTAATTACCAAGGTAAGCATCTATCATAAAATTATGTTTGCATTCTTTTGACTTAATAGTAAGCTAAGGATTCCACTGAAAAAGGTCACAAGAACAGAATCTTATGCCAAATTTTAAGTGAGCTTACAAATAAAGGGAATGGATTTCATCTCTAATTTTTAGTCTGTCTCTGCTGCTGCAGCTAACACAGTAAGATGCAGTTTGAGTCATTTCTACAACAACAGAGCACAGACAAACTTTAACACAGAGCTAGGAGCAAGTGCTGCAGTGACACTTCTGTCACTTCAACATGGATCTGTAGCTCTGAGATGCAGACAAACACATCCTTCTGGGGAGCAGACTAAGGAAATCAAATTCACTTTGCTTATGATGTGAGACAGATTCAAACCCAGTTGTCCAGATGTGAAAGACTGGCTTATTCACCTCCTTTGTTAAGTAGCTTTGGAATCATATCCTGTTGTTATATTTCATTCTCACTTATATTTCCAGCATCAATATTTGCAGAAAACTTTGGACCAGATTTCAGAAGTGGAGAAGGATTTTTTTCGGTGTTTGCCATTTTTTTCCCAGCTGCCACTGGCATTCTTGCAGGAGCCAATATCTCAGGAGATCTGAAAGTAGGTATTTCATGAACTTCATAATAGTAGGCCTAGGCTGGAAAAATAACAAGAAAACCAATCATGAATCAACACTGTATTCAGTTTTAAATCATATCTTAATTTGGGAAGCAAAGCTCTCTCTTTCAAGTACCTGCTGTATTATTTAGAAACATCAATTCACAAATTCTCTCATAATGCATTATGGGTATTTATAGAAATTACTGTAGCTAGATTTGGGTTGCTATATAATTTAAAAACATATTTCAAAAATCTGCAACAATATATCATTAACAGCCCATTAGCAACACATGCTATAAGATAAATTACATGTGTATCTCTTGAAGCTCATCTTTTGTAAACATCAATCAAGCATCATCCCAAAAAGCATACCTAGAAAGCTCCTGTTTGTACTCACAAGAGTCAGTGGAGACCAGCTTTTTGTATTCAGGGTCATAGCAAGGGCAGAGCAAACAGAGCATTTAATGAAAGCAAGAATGTCCCCATCCCATGTCAGTATTGCTGCTCAAAGGAATAGCTGCAAGCTTGCAGCTGTGAAAAAAAAACAGTCTGAAGAGAAAGGGAAAGGAGATCCAAGGGTGCCCAGCTGTCTTGCTGTGGCAGGACAGTTTCCCATTCTCCTCTTGCAGTTTAGCAGCTATAGGAGATGGAATTTCCAGTATCTAAACATATAGGTAAATTAGGGACAGGAATTTAGTTTTGAGTGCCCTCTAGTTTGCATGACAAAAACACTCAAAAAACCACCAAAATAAACAAAGAAAAGAAAGTCACCAACAAGACATGGCTCACAGCTTGATAACCCCAGCAAGGTGAATGAAGTTATTTGGCCTTATCCTATAAATCCATTGCCTTGCAGACCTTAGAGGATTCAACCAAAGGTCTGCTATTTCTGCATTGGCACAGCAGTCACAAGTTCACCAGATCCCACCACCCCTGAGAGCCAATTCTCTTTCCTGCCTCACCCTGAGCTACTTGCCTCAGCTCCTTTGTTTTCAGAGGACTGCTTTTCAAGCCAAGCACAGAGAAAATACGTGGAAGCTGAGCCACTGATAGCGTCAATGAGATTCCATTTTTAATTAAAAAGCAAAACCCATTGTACTTCTGCCCAGTGAGACTTCACCAGCCTCACACAATCTCCATCCTTTTATCAAACAAAAATAATTCTTTTGCCATATATGGTGCTCTGTCTGCATGGCAGACTCCCAAAGCAGCAGCACTTCTTTCATCAGCTGTTTGAAACAATCCCAGCAGACCTAGGGAAGCAGCTCTCCCGTTGGATCTCTGCAGTCGTTTCAGTCTCACAATAAGTGGACTTCTGTACCCAAGTCCTCCAGGCAGTCAATTCCCCACTGAGCATGTTTAGATGCATTAGACAAGTCTAATTAAATTAGCCAGCCTCTCTAGAATCTAAAAGACAAGCTAAGGAGTGTTTAGAAAGTGTAAAATTTACCAGTTGAACTTCCTTTAGAGTTTGTTGCAAACACCTCCATGTACCTGCAGGCACTACACACTGAAGTTGTGTCCTACTCCAGAGCCTACTTACAGGGACAGCTTCCTAATGACTTCCTACTGACTTCAGTGGGATTTAGCCCCTAAAGTGCTAACAGCATAGTAAATGGATTTAAATTTTAAAAACATGAAATATAAAAGTTGTTAAGTTGTAAGAAGCTTTAACCTTGAGGTGTAAACAGAGTTTAAAATAATCACAAGATTTCACAAAAACAGTGACTTAAAATATGCACATGAGAACTGCAGAGTTACCATGGTCTGAGTGCAAAGGTTCTTATGCAGCAGAAGTGACTCCACAATTATTTTCCAGCTCAATAAATCCTTACCTCATTTAAAAATTGTATTAATTACTAATCCAGTTAAGCAATTCATGCATGCTTCACAATAAACTCCAAATTTGTATTTCCGTTTTTTTACCTTGCAACAAGCATAGTTATAAAAAGTCTGTGATTTAAAATGCATTCAACAAATCTTTGGTTTAAAAAACCATGCTAAACCAACTTAAGAAAAAAATTCATTAAAAATTCTTCCTAGCAGAAACAAACACATCCTAAATTGTAAGGTTATCTAGAATTAAAAATCCCTTTAAAATGTACAGTGCAGATCTTTGGACTCTTTCTCACAGCCACATTATCAAAGCTGATACTGTTGTGAGCCAGACTGCAAGCATTATAACCCAGCCTCATTAAATTATCTTAAATCAATACAGTGAAAGAAAGTAGTTGTTTTGAAGACCCAACTAACAATTACTGGTTGCAAAGCACAGAAGTACTGTATTCTGTAAAAGGTGACTACATCTATCATACCAATTAACCAAAAACAGTCCCATCTTGTCATCCACAAGAGTCTGATGGTTCAGTAACTATTTACCAACAACATCACTAAATATTAAAATAAAGCCAATTGCAATGCAAAGAGAGTTTGGAGTTCCAAAAATGCAGACCTCAGGACCCCTCTGTTGCTATAAATGTGAGCTCTGCTCCTGCAGAATATCCTTCACTATGTGCAGGGTAGGAGTGCTGCATCACAGGAGCACTGCTGTGTCTGTATGCTGGGACCAGAAATGCTGGCACAGGTCAGAGTGATAAAAATCTGCTCTCTAGGGTATCTTCATACCACAGTGTGGCAGAGCTGCCAACATGCAAACGCAATCAGGCTGCAGCACACAAACTCACAGTGTTTCTCGTGTCATTGCTTTGTTTAAGGACCCCCAAAGTGCCATACCCCAGGGAACAATGCTGGCCATTCTGATCACCACAATTGCTTACATTGCTGTTGCAATCTGTGCAGGTAAGTACAGAACCTCTGCTGCATGTCCTCACTTGTACAGTTAAGTCTGAAAGCTTGGCATGCAAATGAATGATTAGCCTCACTGCTTTTTCATGCCATGGATGTATTATGTAGAGAGTAAATAGTTTTGATTTTACTCTATGTCAAAACAGTGGTTTTAAAAAAGCAGCAATCAGTAGAAACAAAAGTCCCTGTTTGGCAGCTGGACCTTCAGGTAACTTGTATGGTTATTTTTGCCTAAGATTCAGTGACAAAGACAGCAGCATAGTATCCTTGAGCATAATACAGATCAAAGGAACCTCTGATCAATCTGCTGATCTTTTGTTCCTGGTTCACATTGAAATTTTGCATGGCTTCTGCTTGTTTTCTTACTGAACACTCATGAGAATCATAGGAACAGGGTAACACACATTTTATACATTACATGTCAAAGACAGAAATCAGTTGCCTGTCAATTGAGGATATGAGCACCCTGAAGTCAGTCTAGGACATAAGAAAAAAAAACCCCAAAAACAATAAACACAAAATACAGGTAATATCTCCTGTTCAAAATTTTTCTTATCATATGACAAATCTAAATAGCTGAGGATCTGGGTCTCTAAAGTAATGTTTTGCCCTTGTTATACAGAAAAAAAAAGGGCATGCCTGGACCTATAAGCCTCTCTGACCTGTTTGCTCTGAATACTGGCACTTTTAAAAGTGGTAACAAGAAGACAAGAGACTTCTAAGTTAGTCAATTTATTGTTTATTTCTCTCTAGGTCTCTTATTTCAGAAATATGTTAATCCTTATTAGTTAAGTGGCTGATTATTTTAAAAGTAACAGAAGCAAATATTTGCTTAGAGACACCATGAGAAACAGTCACAGTACAATGAAGTAATCCCTGCTCAACACAAAATGTTTTTGGGATGAGTCTAAGGCAGCAGCTGTACAAAAAGTGTGCAGTTTAGGAGTCCAAGTATGGCAAGAACATTCTTTCAATACCACAAGGAAGCAAAATAAAAATACATTATTGTTTCCACAGCCTCCTGTGTTGTACGAGATGCTACTGGGAACGTCAATGATACAATTGTACCTGGAATGAGCTGCAATGGATCATCTGCCTGTGGCCTAGGCTATGATTTTTCCAGATGTGCAAGTCAGCCATGTGATTATGGGCTGATGAATAATTTTCAGGTTTTAATGAGATAATTTGTATTAGCATATATTAACATAATAAGCAATACATGAATATATAAGTACAAACATGCAAAACTATTATTTGCAGACAACTACAACAGGACAACCAGTTTTATTTAAAAAAGGAAACTATAGGAGTGATGAAAGGCAAAAATTCCCTGCATTGCATGTTTACCCTCACTCTGCCCATCACTAGCCTTCCTAACACTCTGGTAAGGCCTTTATCTCCTCTTTTAACAAGTACCATGCAGCAGTGTATGTTGTAACATCTTCAAACTGAGAGCCCAGACTTAACAGAGACCTCAGGAACTCCTGTTAGATGAGGAAGTCACCTCACTGCTCTTGACACATGGATGTGATTTTACCTCAGGGGTGCTGTGGTCACAGTTAAAGGGTTGTGTCACAGTACAAAAAAGCAGAGTTCTAACTTCTTTTAAAAAGTATCCAAAAATAGTAGTGAAAAATCAAGTGAGAAGTAATGGAGTCTTTCTCCTAGGCCAGAGAGAGACTGACTGCCATTTTTATTCTTCAAAATAAAGCTTAGGCTGAGCATCAAAGTAAAGCAGTCCTGCAGCCTGACAACCACAGGTCCCAGAACTCTATTCAGCCCCTGTGCTTCATGGCCAGTTAGAGGAATTCACCACCTGCACATGCTTTTCAACGAGTCATTTGTAGCTTTTAAAGTCACTCACTTTTTTCCCAGCTGGCTCTGCTAAATGACAGGGCTGGGCAACCACCTTGAAAGGGATATGCTGTCCCTTTCACAGACTACTTTCCCTTCCTTCCTTGATTATTTACCATCCCTACTCCCACCTCAGTTCAGCTGCCCACACTCAAGGCACCCCTAAATATCAGTGACCTCCCTATAGCCAGTACTTTCACTTCTTGCATTTACCCCCCCTGCCAGAGTCAGAAAATCAGTATGACTGGATCTGACAAATCTTCAGTATTCACTGATTTCTTTCCTGAAGTACTGCCCACACACCACCAATCACATCCATCCATCTTTTAGTTTCCTTGTTGGTGCTCCTCAAGAGCCCTTTTACTTCAGTAGTCACAGAGGCCAGTCCAGTGCTCCTGGGAGGGCTGAGGAGGCCTGACAGTGACCATCATTACTGTTTGCAGCACTGCAGTAATGTCAGCACCATCAGGCAGTTTCTCTCATTTTCAGTCACATTAAATAATCAAGGGAAAAAAAAAAAGAAACCCAAACAAAATAAAGTGCCTCCAACCACATTTCATACATTGGTGCTTTTTCCTGCCATTTCCATTTTCTTGTCTGCTACAAACTGACTATTTACTCATCAAGTAGATGCTGTTACTTATAGCAATTTGTTAGTAAAAGCAGTGAGGAAATCTCACAGAGTACTCATCTGCCCCAACAGACAGCTGCATATTTGAATAAAAATTTGGCTTTGCCTTCACTGCTTTTAACTAAACCAGAAATAATAGTACAGTTTGTAGCAGATTAAATTTAGAACCATGAAAAGCAGAGATACATAGAGAACTTAAATGGGTTTGTCATTAAAAAGTGCATCCAAATGCAAGCCTATTCTTTTCACCTTCATTTTTTTCCTAAAGGTGATGAGCATGGTGTCTGGCTTTGGTCCTCTCATCACAGCTGGCATCTTCTCAGCTACTCTGTCATCAGCTCTGGCATCTCTTGTCAGCGCCCCCAAAGTTTTCCAGGTAAAATTAAACTATACTTTTCCTTATACTTGGTTTAACTTCAGAGACAAAGTTGAACTTTGCATGCCAAATGTAATGTATATTTAAGCAACACTGACACATGTGGCAGGAAGAGGGAGGGAAAACAATATGTAGAATGCTTTTCAGCAGAAAAAGACAGGTCTTATCATCATACAAGGGCAATAATGTTCCTTTGGTCAGAACTCAGCTTTGCTGCAGGAGCAGGGGATACTCGTGCCTGTCATAAATAGCTTCAAGGAAACTTTCAAGACCACTTCTTACAAAAAGCCACCCTGCAAGCACAGGAGCAGCAGGAGCCCTCAGGTCCATAGGATTCAGGTGCTGTCAGATGTGCTCTTAACAGGCTGTCCAGAAGCTGGACAGCAGCAATGTGGACAGACTGGGAGCAGAGAGCATGGGAGAGATAAACTGTGCAAATTACATCAAGTCACCGATTAATGCTTCAACTTCTCCCAATTTAGAGTCTATTTATCTATTTAATTACCTCTTCCTTTTAAAGCACTGAATAAGCACTAAAAGCCTATGATTCTATTTCCCACGATATAATAACACAGTAGTACATTGTCTTATCACTTTATTTAAATGTTCACATGCCACAGCAGTTGATGTACTTGAAGCACTAAGATTTAATTTTTGTATAGCAAAAGCCTAGCAAACTGGCACTCACAGACAGTGACTTCTGGTGCAAGAAAGTACTGCTTAATAGAATTATGTGCTAATTTTCTTACCAGGCTCTTTGCAAGGACAACGTCTACAAAGGGCTAGAATTCTTTGCCAAAGGATATGGAAAAAACAACGAGCCTATCAGAGGATATGTCCTCACTTTCGTGATTGCCATGGCATTCATTTTGATTGGTTTGTATAATGTTACAGTGCTGCTATAGTGTCATGTTCTGAAATTATACAAATTGACACTGTAATACAATTAGTAGCTGTGGTTTGAAAAAATTCCAGTCAGTTAAGCTCTGACATAAGCATATTCCAAGTCCTGGTAGCAAAAAGAAACCAGCTGGGATTTCAGTGACTTACCACCACCACCGCAGCCTCATTTTCCAGGATGCAGAGTAGCTGCAATTCCTGTTCACTCTGCTGGAAGAGGGCAGTGCTTAGAACTCTATCAGATAAGGCAAAGTCACAATCTTTGAAAATGGTTTTCCTGTATATATTGCATATAGCCCTAAGGTAATTTTGAGATAACTAGGAAGCTTATTCTGCCCAAGCCTTTCCCACAGTCAGCTCCAAAGCAAATCCCAGTTTACCAGCACTGCTGAAAGAAAATCCCAGCTACCACATTTAGGGGTGCAGAGACCATTAAATCAGTTTTTCCAAGATTTGAAATTCAAACTGTCTTATACAAAGTAAATAGGATATCTGGTAGAGAGTTACTAAATTGTAACCAAATAATTTTTTAAATGCACTTATCCTGTCAATTATGTATTTTAAATTCTAAACATTACATCAGATCTACATCATTAGGAGACACTATGCTGAATCACAGCATCAAGTATAACACTGCATAGCACATAATGTTATTAAAATGAGGATTAGCAGACATAATTTATATGAATGAACGTAGATCAAGACAGCCTTAAATTAGTAACACAGGAAAATACCCAAGCTCTCCCTGGATGATAAATGCAGACAATGTTCAGATTTAATGCATCATTAGGAAACAGCTAGCCACCAGTCCAGGACTAGTGCCTCTGTCTGACTTGTGTATGTGTCTTGCAGCTGAGCTGAATACCATTGCTCCCATCATCTCCAATTTCTTCCTGGCTTCATATGCTTTGATTAATTTCTCCTGCTTTCATGCCTCATATGCAAAATCTCCAGGTGAGTCTGCATTCAGCAGTGATTTAAATATAGGCCTTATAGTCTGATCTCTGGAAGCTTCAGACTGTATGTCAGAGATAACTGCAGTATGTGCAAAGTATCTAAGTTATGTAATCTGATGTCTTATTGAATATGATGGCATTTTATTTATCAAAAAGGATAAAAATAATGGCTCTAGTCCTTACACTGCCTACAGCTGTACAGGAAATGTACAGGATGAGAAAGGCTTTGGTGCATCCCACTGGAGAAAAAACAATTCTCCTCAGAATGGCATTTTCCCCCTAACTATGAGAAAGCATGTGTGGGTAAAAGCTTATGCCAAGTCTGGACAATGAAGCAAGCAAGGTAGAGTGGGGAGTCATCCCTCCCTTCTCCAAACCTACATCAAAACATACAGGGAGATTCCTAAGCACAGTAACAATGCTACAAGTGATGCTGCCTGGAAGGGAACATGCAGAGCAAGATCAGGTCCATCAAACAGTACAGCACAGCTCTGCAGTGCCTAGAAGCACAACTGTAAAGCACAATTGTGAAACACAACAAGGTCCCATTCAGGGGTAACTTGAGATCCTCCCTCTACATTTGCAGCAAAAGAACATTCTGGCTGTCAGTCTTGTGCATTGCCAGAGCAGAATGATTCCCACCATCTCATGAATGAAGGGGTGACATCTTTAGGAATAAAGTCAATCAGCTGAGCAACACGGGTTTGGCACACAGGAAAGACAATTTCCTGCTTCTATGAATTAATGATTCAACTCAAGGAGCGAGGAATACATTTTTGATTTCCAGTGTGAAGAAACTGCAGTAGTGACATAAATGCCTGCATCAACTTCCTTCCTATGGATCTGCAAAGTGCCATTTGTTTAGAGGGCAGAAAAGACGAGCACTTCTGCTAATTACCTGCACAGCTGAACAAATGCAGATCTGCCCCATACAGCCTTGGAGCTGAGTGACAATTACCTCTACAGATCTCATCTGTGTACATCTGACTCTACTCTGCCACTGCTTAACATTTCAGGCAGAACTGCAGCCATTTTTCTTTTCTCATTTCCTCCAGTTAATTTCTGCCAATTCACAATGATAGATTATAATAATTGCAAGGCTGCAGGACAGGAAATGTCTGCCCAGCAGGTCCTTCCCATTCCCTCATTATAAAGATAATCCAAGATAGGGTTGCTCAGCCTCTTGTATTTTCTGTGTTTTTCCCCTCTCCAAAGTCTGCTCTGCAGAACACCTGGCAGAGACCTGCAAACCATGAAGGCTCAGTGCTTGCCTCATCATTTTAATTGGTAGCAGGGGATGGAATCAGTAGTGCAGCTGAAGAGCAGCAGGAATAATATCTTTTTAAAGTCACTTGCAGATGATTTTATTTTTCTGCCACAAGAACCAGGCAATTTCCAAGTTTAAGACAGGTGCACATACAGTATTGGGATAAACACTCCTCTCAGCAAGTGTTTAGCTACCAACTGTAAGTTCTGTGTATATCCATCCAAAGAACACAGTCAGCAGTGTTTTCAGGTAATTTCAGGAAATTAATTAGGATGTTACCTGGAGTTACAGGTAATCTTCTGATGTTCTGAAATATTCTGATCCAGTAAACTTTAATTTTACAAAAAAACATATATGAACAGAATAGCTACTCAAAACCAGGCTGAACAAAGCAGTAAGAAAGAGAGTAGCAGAAAGCCTGTAAGGCCTAGTATTCTATAAATTAAAACTTTTCATCAGCCAACACCTGAAAATTTCTGTACATACAGTGCCTAAAAATTTACAGATATCTCTCCCATCCCTTCTGACAGAGCCTGAAACAAACTGTACATGGGATTTTATGCACAAAAACCATGGTTCCATTTATCAATATATTTTATCTCTTCCAATTTCCTCAATTCTCTTTAAACAGGTTGGAGACCTGCATTCAGATATTATAACATGTGGGTGTCACTTTTTGGAGCCCTGCTGTGCTGCGGGGTGATGTTTGTCATCAACTGGTGGGCAGCTCTCATCACTTATGCCATTGAGCTCTTCCTATATATTTATGTAACATATAAGAAGCCAGGTAAGGCTAAACTCCACTATTATTCCATGTATACGTTGTGCTGCTAGACTTGATTTTAAAATAATTGATTCTGCTAACAGAATTAGAAATTATTCTTCTGTGCTATCCTTATTTAAAGGGAAGTCTGAAGCATCCTGTTAAACTGCACTTTATATAATATAGATTAAGCTGGTAGTCTGGTGACTGCCTGTTTAACAAGCAGTTCAAGTGTGGTTCAGTTTTCTTTAAACATTCCAGCAGACTGGTTTATTCTCACCATCTTTATGACATTTGGGCTTTTATTGAGTATCACTCATAATTTTTTTCCACTCACACACCAGATCTTACCTGAATTTTGCAGCACTCTTAGCTGACTCATGCACAGTCCTCACTCAAAATGTAAACCTGCTGCCCATTATAAAGTTAAAATGCAAGCTGAATTACTTATGAACTGATCATCCTCCAGCACCTCCCTACAATTCCCCCATAAATTAAGACAGATGGGCCCACTTTACTGCTGGAAAAAAAAACTTAGTAACTCAGCACATCACAGGAGTTGTCCTCAAAAACCTGGTTTAAGACCAGACAGTCTGGCTATTCATAACCAGGACAAAACTAATCCAGGTCCAGATTTCTGTGCTAATCACCTGAATTACTTTGCAGCAGAAAACATAAAACAAAACTTACAAAGAAAAGAGGCACAGTTCCCAGCAATAGATGTACTTTTATTGGAGTTGGCTTGGGACAGCAACACCTGGTCTGAGGCTGTGTAATTGTTTCTGCAGCTGTTGTCTGTCCTCCCTATCTGTGCTCTCTCACACCCATTGGGATGTCTGTGCTTCTCTCCCTGTAAATGTATCATCAGCTGCAGGAAAGCACACCCACCTCAAGCCAGTTGTCAAAAACATTTCAGGATTTCTACCCTTACCTTGGATATTGCCAGTGTCCTTGATACTAAGTAGCACCTTAAAGCTTGGTTAAATTCACTGCAGCCACTGTACACAAAGCTCTCTGTCTCCTGCTAAGAGAGTGACTTTTGTTCAGCAGTAATTTACCAGCAAATGGAGGGTTCAGAAAAAACTAATATTCCTGAGAAAAGGCAACTTTACACAAACTTCCACTTAGTTTCACTTAATATTGGCTTTGTACCTTGGCATAACAGGACTTGATCTGCATTCATGTAGATCTCAAAGTGTAGAAAGACATTTCTTGTATGTCTCCACTGACCAAACAGCTCCACAATAATGAGAAAAGATGTATATGTCAAAACAGGGTTTGGAGAACAATTTTTGGCCTATACAGTGGAACAGAGTAAACTGGCACCAGCAATGTTCCTTCCTACTGGTTTCATTTGCACTTCCTGAAATTCCACACCACATACATGACTCAGGGCTGTCCATTTTCTAAATGGGAGAGGGACACAAAGTTAATGAAACAAATAAGAAAATAGTTTTTAAGCAGGAGAAGAACATTCCCTACAATGTTTAAATAAAGAATGAAACTATTTACTTGCATAGGGTTTTCTGCATCACACAAGAAAAACGAATTCATTTTGTTTTGAAGCACAAAGAACAACAGGTCTGTCTCTTAAAAAGTATGAGAGAATATAGTCTTCTTTTCATAGAGAACACCATTGCTGATTTTTGCAAGAGAACACAGGGCAAAGCCTGTGGTTTAATATGCATTATTTCTGTTCATTATTTGCAGAAGTAAACTGGGGCTCCTCTACACAGGCTCTTTACTTTGTTAATGCCTTAGACAGCGCTCTGGCATTAACGACAGTGGAAGACCACGTCAAAAACTTCAGGTGAGATTTCAATGAACAGTAAAATGGCTTGTCCTGAATCTGTACATCACCCAATTATATACAACCTCTTTTCTCTCCACCAGACCCCAGTGCCTAGCATTAACAGGAGCTCCCATGGTCAGGCCTGCTCTGCTAGACATCACCCACACCTTCACGAAGAACAACGGGCTGTGTATCTGCTGTGAAGTGTACACGGTAAGGGAACTCACCCAGATCCCCACACCCAGCACCACTGGGGGCTGCAGCTCCCTATCACACACTCCATTCCCACTCAGCACACCAGTTCCCACTGGTGTTCACTGACAGCTGTGCACAGCACCAAGGAGATTCGCACTGAGAATGAATTTTGTCATAATTCTTGACATGAAAGCTATCAGCTGATATAAAGCCTGCTGGTAAATGCCTCACTGAGATGCATTTCAAAGTTCATAGCAAGTGAAACAAAAAATGGTTTGGAGGGGAAAAAAAAAAACTTACAAGGAAATATTTTAGGCTTAGAAAACAGAACACCCCCAAACTACACAAAATGCGAAATTTGAAGGGTTATTTTGTGTGAGTCAAATTAACCAGGTTCTATTTTCAGCTTTGTCACTGATTTGCAGAATAGAGGTTTGGCAAGTAATTCAGCTCTCTTTGCAGTGATTCCTCCAAAACTGTTACAATGCTAATTTTGAGGATAAACATGCTCTTCTGAGATTTAAGGACAGGAACAAAGTGTATTTGTAGATATAAATATACAGCAAATGAGGTATCTTACAGGATGAAGATCTAGCCTCTCATTAGAACAGAAAAAAAAAATAAGATAGGCTTGTAGTGGAGGGAGAAAAAGTGTTTTAAATATTACAGTGCCCTTTTAATTTTAAGAGAGAAAAAAAACCCAACAAAACAGCTCATGGTACTAAATAGGGCTGCAGAATCTAGATAATAATGTACTCCTCTACAGCAGTGTAGGAATAATTCATTTGATGCAGAAACAGAGTATAGAAGATCCACTTGTGATTCTTCCCAAATCAAATTAATCTATAAAGAATGAATGGTCCTAATTCTTCCCTACTATAATTATTCTCAGATTTCCCACTGCATTCAGTAAGGATAGAACCAATCCCAACAAGATCCTGAGACTATGCAGCTCCCTAAAGTTGTGTTTCCACAAGTTTTCTGAATTCTTAGGCATGTTTCTCTAAAATTAGTACATTCTATGGAGAACTGATATTCCTGTCTATACAAAAAAACCCCAAAGACTATTTTGCTAGTATAAGCTTTGTAATTGTTTACGGGGGCTAATTATTTCTTCAGCAACTTAAGTGAAATTTAATTTCTTGATAATAAAGTGTGGCAAAATGAACCTCAATGAATTGCAAAATTGTGGTAAAAAGCAGATGATAAAACTCCTAGCAATCACTTGAAGAGCAGCCTGCAATATGTATCACAACAAATACAGGAAGACTATTCAGCCATAAATGTAACTCCCAGCACATTCTGCCTCAAAAGCTGACATGCTGTTAGCAATGCACAAAGTTTTAAACACCATACCAGAGAGAACATCTTCCATTCTTTTCTTCCAAAAAGCTGCAAGAAACTTTCCAGGAACATGGTGATACATAGCTCAGAAATAGACAAAATAAAGATCACAACAGAATATAAAGATGATTGCAAGTTTGCTTGTCTCTGAGGTTATGGGTGCATGTTGGCTTGAACAATCTGAGTTTCTAGTAAAAAGGACTGTTTCTGCTTTTACTCCCTGCCTTCATGAAAAATATTTTTTCAGGGTTAGTCCCCAGTCTGCAAATTCCCTGGACTCCTTGTACAATTGCACAGACATTCCACAGGTGCAAAAGAGGAGCAGGAGAGGACACAGACAGGCTGGCACCTGGGACAGGGGTGGGTCTGGCCCCTCAGTCAGCAGAAACTATTGTGCAAGCCACTTGCAAAAACACCTTCAGGAGTTTTCCTCTGATAGACAGGGAAGAAGGGTAAAACTTGTTTTTTTCCTCTCCTTACTCACAATGAAACTTGAAGCTTATTGTTCAAGTTATTATTCCCAGTTTTTCAAACATCCAGGATCAAATTCTTCTGAAGTTACATCAATGTCTTGAGACTTGGATATGCCCATGGATTTTTTCCCATTAAATTACCAGATGACCACTGAAAGAAACCTGACAACAGAGGCATTTGCATCTTTAATTGCATTGCATTAACTCTTTTCTCTTATGTCAGTAATCAGGAACTTAACCATTTATATTCAGATCTACTAAGAGTCTTTTACACAGTTAAGTCAGGGAGGGACTTTATTCACTCTGAGATGCTTTATCGTACCTTAGATGTTTTTTTAAGATGTTACAATCCATAGTAGTCCTTCTTTCTGTCAGAATCACTGCATTTAAGTAGCATTAACAGCCTCAGCCCTCTCAAACAGAATGTGAATTATGTTTGCAGCACAGTTCTTTTCAAAGGGCTGAATCTCTGTGGACCTTTTTTGGAAAGGTATTTTTCTGACTCTCTCCATTTGCTCCCACAGCAGACCAGGTAACTCCTTCAAAATAACTGTGTGATGTACAATACAAAGCCTTCATAATAATATTTTACTGTATCATGCAGGGACCACGCAAGCTGTGTGTTAAGGAGATGAACAGTGGCATGGAAAAAAAGCAGGCCTGGCTCACAAAGAACAAAAGAAAAGCCTTTTATGCAGCAGTGGCAGCTGACAGCTTCAGAGATGGAGTCAAAAGTCTACTTCAAGTAAGCTTTTTGTTTACAGAACACACAGGAGAGTGTACATCAAAGCATCCCTTTATGCAAGGCATTACTGTTAGCTTGTGAAGAAGCTCTACATATATGTGGATAATGTTATAGATGGAAAGGGCATTCTGGGGGTGCATGCATATTATAATACAGATTACTTCATAAAGATCTAGTTCTGGGCTATGGTATTATGAGACAAGGCAGATTGATTCTCTCCTAAATGAACAAGACACTATTATGAAAAAAGAGAAGCATCTACAGGGCAGCATATGAATGTCTATGCAGCTGACACTTGATACACTTCAAATCAATTCTATTGTTTGGTATTACACAGCATATTAAATATCTGAGAATGTTTTGCAATAAATGAAAACTGAAAATGTGTAATATACATTTTCTGCAAATAGCAAGAAGGTCATTTAAATAAAAGTCTGCAATATTTTTCTATTACTTTAAGAATGCAGGAGATCATTTCCAACGGTCCATTTAAAATTGCCATAATGAAGGCACAGAGACACTGTTTTCATTTTTCCCATCTCCTTTCCTTTCTCACATATATGAATATTTAAACATATAGGTACTGAAGCAAAATGTAGAGAAAATTAATATCCTTTGTACAAAATACACTGCTGCAAAGACATCAGTGCCAAATGAGACAGTAGGGAACCAACTAAAATACTCTGGGTAAGTCACCCACTGGTGTCCTACCAGGGCTCTTTGTACACTTGCTGAATGGACAGTACAATTGAGCAAGATGAAATGCTATTAATAAAGATCCCTTTGTTCTGTAAAAGCCTCACAAAGACACTTCATCTTGGGCTTTTACACTGTCTCAGTAGGAGATCTTTCTGATGTTTTTGAGAACTGCTACAGTCTGATGATCTCTTCCTTTCCATTACTACTTAAGAACTATTGCCAAAGTCAGCTACTGGACCCCAAATAATTCTCTTCCAGCAAACAGAAGGATAACCTTATCATCACTATTGCAACCTAAAGACATTGGCAACAATTACTGATTCAAAGTAAACAATGCTACTCAAAAAACCCAACAAGGTTCCAACAGTTTTTACCTATTTTCTGTTTGCTAGTAGAAAAAAGTTGAAAAGTGTAACAACTTTACAAGCTGGTGTTTTGAGTATCTCCTCCTAAAGGTTCCCAATATACAGAACATTTAGATTTCTATAAACAGTAAGTTAGATGAATCTTACTTCCCTTCTATGTCCAGGTTTTAGCATCCAGAAAGAGTTTTGAAGGCAAACTAATATCTTGACAAACCATTTCTTTTTCCTGTTTATAAACCATAATTTTATCTACAAAGCATGCTCAGCTGATTTTGGATAATCTTTAGAGAAGAACATAGTAAATTAAACAGCAACAGTTTCCAAATTCAAGGCAAAAAAACCCCAACAAAACAAACAAAACATTCTTAGGAGCCTTTGCCTTTCTCTGAGTATCTGAGATGTTTTAAGAGACTTCAGACCCACTTCATCTACTGAGTATTCTGAAGCTGATAAAAGCTTTATGCCATTATGTTAGAATGAGCATACAAACAGTTCTTGAACTCCCTCTTGATTCCAAGTTATTGAACCATTTTAATGAGAGCATGTCAGAAGAAATGCAAATGAATGCTAATTTAGCAAAACTACACTTCTGTCATCTAAAATCATTTATAGTTGGAATGATTTAAAGCTAATCTTTCTGCTTTCTGCATGGCTATGAGCATGAAGGACATTTATGAAATGCAATCTAGTTATAAGTGTCTCTAGAACATTGCTTCAGTTATCTTTTGCCATTAGTTTTCATTTACAGTAAAAGCATGTATGCATACCTCTCTCAAGCAGTGTTTTAATATTGGCAGGCCTCAGGATTGGGCAGAATGAAACCAAATACCCTGGTGGTTGGATTTAAGAAGGACTGGAGAAGTGCACCTGCCACTCAAGTTGAGAACTATGTGGGCATTATACAGTAAGTCAGCTCAGCACCTCCTTTTTCATTCCTCTTGGACTAGACTAATGTAGCATTTCCATACAGAATTTGAGTGTAGAAATACTGCAAGGACCTGTGTACAAACCTGGGCTCACATATCCTGGCTCTGTGGCTCAAGTTATTGCCCATCAAAAAAGGTTCATTGGCTTCCCACACCTTGTAGGATCTCCTTAGCAAACAGCTGGCACCATCACAGCTGATGTGGCTTGACAGTGCTAAAGAAGCTGCACTGCTGTCAGCAGTGCTTTTGCAGAACTGTATTTTCCCATTTTTAGTGGGCAGGAGCTCAGAGAAAAACAACCCTAATGTACGTACTAAGGGAATAAGAGAACATCATGGAATTCTTCTTTTAAGCCTAGGAGAATAAGGAAGAGCTTTGCTTCAAATCTCATGTGTGCCTAAGGCTCAGCAGCTCTGTGGGTTGGGATTTAGCTAGGGAACAGTCATTTTAGAACAGGCTTCTCACAGATGCTTGCTCAAAATTCACTTGTAAAGCTGAAGTGAGTTACAGAGCAACAAACCCCACCTCAGCTTTGTTATTTCCTCAGAGAAGGGAGAAAAAAATTACCCTATGGTAACCTAGTTCCTAAAAAAGTGCTGTCTGAAAGACCCGTTCCAGGAATAGCTGATCTGTCCCCATGCCCAATCAAAACTTTTTTTTAAATGTGGTAAGATAAGTACTACAAATTTATATGGGGCAATTCCTTCTGCAGTTTTACCTAGCCTGTCCTCCTTGTGAATACTTTCACTGATCTTTTCAAAATAGCTTTCCTCATCAACATGCACAATGTAAAATCATGTTTACTCTTCTTTTTTTTTTCTTTCCAGTGACGCCTTTGATTTTGAGCTCGGCGTAATTATTGTCAGAATTAGCCAAGGATTTGATATCTCTCAGGTTCTTCAGGTTCAAGGTATGTGGTGATCCACTGGTTAGATGCACAGCCTAAGAAGGACTCTGACACTCATAAGAGTCACCATTTGCTTTCTAGAATAGCTCCTACACTAACAATTTCCACAGTTCATCCTTGCTTGTGCAGTTTAAATCCTGCCTGAAGTCCTTGCTGATCCTGGCAGTCACAGCAGTCCAAGCCTTGCACATTAAGGGGCTCTGCACACCACAGAACTCAACTCCCAAAGCAGTTCTAGCACAGGCACGGACTAAAGCAATAAAATCATCTTTGTGCCACAGCAACAGTGACTCTGCTGCACGTTTCCCTCCTGGTCTTGGCACACCATCTCTATCTGCCTCGCTGATATCGGTGGGACAGACAGGAAACGGGACGCTGCAGTTTGGTGCATCGCTGTTCCCACCCTCACAAACACCTGAAAGCCACAGCAAATCCCAGTTCCCTCTCTTCCCTTTTTGTTCATTCTTCCTTAGGTTAGCAGTGCATATCTCAGGGGGAAAAAAAACCTTCCGCCATACCACAATCATTTCGGGAGACATGCCATCTGGGTGGCAGAGGGGAACAATTCCCTTCATTTCCAGCAGGTTGGCCCCGGGCCGGGCCATAGAGCAGCCGGGCCGGGCACTGAGCAGCCGGGCCGGGCCATAGAGCAGCCGGGCCGGGCCATAGAGCAGCCGGGCCGGGCCATAGAGCAGCCGGGCCGGGCCATAGAGCAGCCGGGCCGGGCCTTAGATCAGCCGGGCCGGGCCTTAGATCAGCCGGGCCGGGCCTTAGATCAGCCGGGCCGGGCACTAGAGCAGCCGAGCCTTAGATCAGCCGGGCCGGGCACTGAGCAGCCGGGCCGGGCCATAGAGCAGCCGGGCCGGGCACTGAGCAGCCGGGCCGGGCACTGCGCAGCCGGGCCGGGCCATAGAGCAGCCGGGCCGGGCACTGAGCAGCCGGGCCGGGCCATAGAGCAGCCGGGCCGGGCCCGCGGCTCTCTGCTGCCGCCTGCTGCCCGCCCGCCGGCACAGCCCCGCTGGCCGCAGGATCGGGTAACGCAGGTCACCCCGAGGAAAATCGCCCCGCAGAATTAAAAGGCGCCAGACACCGCTTACAGGAACAAGGGCAGATGAACTCTCACTCACCACTGGCAGTTTGATGTGCTTGGAGACCCGCAGGGCAAAACTACAGGGACTCAGAAAAGATTCCAAAATAATCAAGCTCTTCTCTCCCTGGTGATTTCTGAGAGGTATCTGCCTATCTCTGCTTGATGTGAGTCAGCAACTGAGTGCTCAAAATATACAGTCATTGGAACACCTGTACAACTACAGTGAAAAACAGCTCTGCAGTCTTACAAACGAGCAAATGCTCTCCAAGTGTTGACACAAGGAGTCAGAAAGAATTAGGGGGGGAGCCTCAAACACAAAGAAATATTTTGAAGCTGATACAGAGCCATTGTAGTGGAAAACAATGATCAATTGTGTTCTCTTATACTTGGTACAGCATTCTGTTCAATAGAAAAGCTGAGATTTTAGTTTTGAGTAACCATTAAGTTTGTGGCTATCACCATGTATAATAATCAGAAGTATGTGACTGTCACTGATTAAAAAGTAAAAGAAAGTGTAATCTTTCTGTTGGCAACTGAGTGCTAACAGCTAATAATGTCTAGCTAGTAAGGGTTTATTCTACTTTTTTAACACAAAGTCTTAAATGAACTTACCTCATATTCAGTTAATGTATTATTCAAACAGAAGATTTCCTTATGAAAAAAGTTTTCTGCAGGCAAATGCCTGGATCATATTAATTAGTACCTCACCATAATATATTCCAGAATAACATATGGTACTGTTTTCTCAGCAAAAGTCTAATATTGCTAAGATTAAATTGTTCTTCTATATTACTAAGTTTACAAAATTGATTAGCTAAATCTTACATCTTTGCAGCTAATGCTTAAAAAATTAAAGCATGAAAAATATTTCTGCATGAAGAATGATTGTATATTCAGGATCCTTACTATTTCTGAGAATCTCAAAGTACAAACCATGAGACTTTGTTCTAAGAAAAGAGACCCACAGGCTAGAACTAAATACCTCAGCTTCCTTACTGTAGGAAAACAGATTTCCTAATGTCTTTTCCAATTCTTGGCTAAAAAAACAACTAAACATCCAAAACATAACTCAATAAATAATATCTCATGTAACTATAAAATGTCATAATACTGAATTTGATTGGCAAGAGACAACCTGAGAGCAGCTGGCACACCACAGTGCTGTAAGCAAAGGCACCCCAAGCCAGGGCTTCCAGAGGTGAACTCAGCTTCTTCCTCCCTACTTTTGGAAAGAAAAAGCATTCCAAAAGAAATTTTCATACCAGGAGCTTTACATTGTCTACAAAGTACCACAACACCAATTACATCATAATCATTAGTTCAGTAAGGGATTTAATTTAAAAGACAGCAATGTGTTACCTTTTTTTTTTTTTACTTTTTCTAATATACAGAGGAATTAGAGAAGCTTGAGCAGGAGAGATTGGCACTAGAAGCCACCATTAAAGAAAACGATTTTGAAGAAGGAAAAAGGGGTATCTGTGGATTCTTCAAAAAAGCCAGCACATTGAATATCTCAAAACATGAAACAAAGAAGGGTAAGTTCCAAAATCACAACTTATCCTCAACCCTTCAATGCATCACACTTTCACCAATATGCAAACTGGACTTTACTCCATGCCAAAAACTCCTGAGCCACAGAGAAGCCCCTGGAACAGAACCTTGCTTCTGCAAACCATGGTGGCCACAACCCTGTGATGCAGCACAGTGAGGTCCTCTGCTCATAGGACACTCTGTCTACAACACATTTATCCCCTCATTTGTTAGATGAACTTCTCAGCTCAGCTTATGTTCACTTCTATTTGTCAAAAATAGAACATGGTTATTAAAGTTTGAGGAATACAAAACAAGTTGGTTTTGAGGGGGTTTGGGGTTGTTTTTTTCTTTTTAATAGGGTGTTTTAAGCTTTTAAACAGAGGCCTTTTATCCTCCTCTCTAAAGAAAATTGGAACTTAAGCACAACATGCAGGGAATAATCAATCTTACTTTACTTAACATACACACACAAACTCAGTACATAGCTGAAAAACAGGTAAAAAGAGCAAAACTGCTCTAGATTCTAGATTTTATAATTTCATAAAAATGCACAAGTGAAGGTGGTAAAAGTACTGAAAGTACATACACAGCATACTGTCACATAATCAATTAACACAACTTAGATGTGTAGGTGATGAAGTCAATATTACATTTCAGATACAGTAAAATGATACAGACCAAACTTAAGGTCTCATTTCACAACTGCTAGGCTGTAATGATAATGACCTGAAGCCATGCTTGTACACAGACATGTATTTTGAGAGTTTTCCCCTGCAGAGACTATTACACCTGGCTGTGCATGCAACTCCCACCAGGTGCCAGGAAGGTCTAGAGACTGGGAACATAAAATGCCACTATTCTTCAGCTGGCAGATTTCAGTTGATTTTGTTTCAGTATAACATATTTTTATGACAATTCCACCAAGAGTATGTAACCCTGTTTCAACTTCCCTTTCTGATTTAGTTGAAAAATGCATAAAGTAGATAAATGTTACACATTTTTGCTCTCTGTGTACAATAGATTATGTTAATAATTAGCCCCACCTCTCTGTTTTGTTTTCATGTTCATATTCCCCAGAGTTTTTCCATCTTCCAGCAGACACGCTAGAACTGTAGAGGAAAGCCAATAACTGCTTTGGAACCATCCTGTACACACTCCAAAACACAGGAAAACCACACAAAGCATTTTCAGAACCTAGCAGATCAGAGTAAAACCTCTAAAGAAGCCTGTTTGGTAACAGAATACTCCTCTGACTCCACCTCTTTGAAATCATTGAAAGAGAAGCAGTAATAAAGCCACAGGCCTCAAAAGGTAGAATGAGAGAAGGTATTATAAGTACAGTCAAGACTGTATCTTTTAAAGCCAGCTAAGCAAACAGCAAGAATCAAAATTTATTTCCAACTAGCAGTGACCATGTCAGCATAGGGAATCAGCCATATGTGCTTGTGTTTTCTAATTTCCAGCTTCACCTATGCTACCCCTGCACCCCATCAGCTCATTTCATCCTCTGTGACTGTGCCTTTCAGGGGAGCTGTCTATTTTACAAGACAGCTGAGCTTGTAAATGATGCAAAATGACACATTTACTTCTAAAGTATATCAGGTATTCCCCAGTTGCTTTTAAGGCCCCAGTGAATTTTACATTAACTAAAAAGAGAGAGAGATAGAGAACAAATAATCGGGTAACCTTTTTCAAAATGTTATAATCTAGTGACAGTGTGTTACACAAGCTTTAGTTTCTGTGTGTATGAGAAAATTAAAAGTCTAAAGCATCTACTCTGTAACCTTTTTTTCAGATTTAAAGGATAGAAATTATGTCAGAAACAGTTCATTATCCTGAAGCTTTCCCTCCATTTGGCTCCCTAAAGCTACTTATTGCCTCACTTATCAGACATCCTTCCACATTTTTTTCTTTCTCATTACAGAAAGCACCATTAACACCATGCAGTCAATGCATGTGGGTGAATTCAATCAGAGGCTGCTAGAAGCCAGCACTCAATTTAAAAAGAAGCAAGGAAAAGGTACAATTGACATTTGGTGGCTGTTCGATGATGGAGGTAAGGAATTCCAGTAAGAATCACAGAGAGATTTCTCTGTTACCAAATATAAAAACTGACCTGGGAAGTTGCATAAAACTGGGTTTTATTAAGCTTACATAATCAATTTTATGTCAGGCTTAAATGTTTTAAAATTAACTTACATCCAACACCGCTGAAGTGAAAGATGGAATTGTTACAATACAATGCACTAATGTGATATTCCTCCAATTTTCTATGTTTTTCCAGGTCTAACAATCCTGATTCCTTACATTCTAACTATTAGGAAGAAGTGGAAGAATTGTAAATTAAGGATCTTCACTGGAGGAAAAGTCAATAGGATTGAAGAAGAAAAACTAGTGTAAATATAACTTTATTTGTCTCACTTGTTTAAAGATGCTGAATATAAAGAATATACAACAGGAAGGTGGGAATTTTTCAGCACAACTGGTTTGTTGTACTGTGGGGAGTGGGAAAAAAAAAAAAAAGTACTTGATTGAAAGGTGTTAAGCTTATGGCATAGCCCTCAAGGCTCTGCAAATGGTGATTACCAAAGGAAACTCACATTCAGCACTTTTCCCCATTAATAGCTCATATTCCCTTCTCTGAGAAGAGCAGTTTGCACTCTGTAATGAGAATATAATTACTTTTATGGGATTTACATGAGACTGTCCAGGTAACAGGAAGTAGAATTGCACATGAAGCTCTCACATGCAAATAGCATAGACAGACAGTTCATATAATGTGATTAACTGTGACAAAATATAAAGAAGTTAAGGAGGAAGTTAATCAACCTTCAGGCCAAGTTGATTTTAGTCAGTGTTTTTAAGAAAGTCTAGACTTCATAATCATCATTGGCCTTTGAGCAAATTAAAGGTACTAACACAAAATTATTTTTATCACCACTGCATGTAGGACCTTTCCTTTCTCAGCACTTCACACATTACAGGCACAGCCATTTCACTACCAGTGGAAGCAGCACAATTTGGGATGAAAGTCAGTGACTGCTTACCAAAGAGCAGAAACACCATGTAGAGAGTTACAAACAACATCTCAAGCCAAAACTCTAGTGGCAAACAAGTAAGAGGGGTGCAAGGACAGGAATTAGAATCACCAGCTTCATTAGGATTGCAACACAGTGGCTTGGAAAGACAGCTGCCACAGGATGTTCCTGTAAAGCAAAAAGGAACACATAGAGCAAACTTTACTCCACTGTGGTTCCATCAGATACTGTTTAAGTACCCTAAAGTGAATGTACTTCTGCAGAAGAGATTCACAAGTGTGAATGTTCAAAACAGGGATTGCCACAAGGGACATCAAGCTTTATACAAACAGTATGTTCTTTTTATATAAAAACATTTAAAAAAGAGAAGAGTAAACTCTCAGGTCATAAACAAATATGTATTTCTACCATGGTTTGCTCCTAGGAACTCTCTGACCTTTTTAAAATACAAAGTTTACAAACCAAAGATAGAAACAAAAAAGGAGGTGGGAAAAGGAGGTTTGGGGAAGAACCACAAGATCCCAACCATGGTTAAAACAAAGGCAAACATGACCAAATTAAACCTCTCTACCCTCAGCACAAACACACAAACTATTCCTTCTGCAACTGGGGCAGAAAAGCAAAGTATTTTCTTTTATAAACATGTGAGTAGATCAATATAAATTCATAAATGAAAAAGATGAAGAAGGGTGGGCTCGAACCACCAACCTTTCAGTTAACAGCCAAACTGTTTGATTCTTTAAAGATTTTTAGATTTTAAGATTCTTTTAAGAATTGGACATCCATCTTCAGGACCAAATTGTCACATGCACTACCAGTATTGTAAAACCCTATTCAAAGCATTCTGACAGAAACAGAATAACAGAAGTCTTCTGTAAGGATTGGAGAATTCTGACCTATTGTATATTGAATATTCTTCCTTTATACCTCAAGCCTTTGGGAATACTAAAAGTACTATTGTTTTCCCAAAATGTAAACACCCTGCCCTCTGTCTGCTATTACTTTCTTTTTATTTTGTGATTTTCATCAATCATCAGTTAAATGAATTATGCTACAGCAATCACATTAATCCCGTTCTGTAACTGGAAATTGAAACACTAAAGCATTTAAAGTAATTTGTCATATAGTTAAAGATAAGATAAAAAATGCAGTTGTCTAATTCATTTACAAGTGTACTTTGATATAAGGCACTCAGAAGTACAGTGGTAAAACATTCTCTTTTGTTTTCAGGATGGCTTCACTCCTAAGCAAATTCAGAATAAAATTTGCTGATATTAATATAATTTGTGATATCAATATAAAGCCCAACAAAGAGAGGTAAGAAGTATTACCAAAATCCACTATTTAGTAGCCAGCCTTTATCTAGAGCTTATTTCTTTATGTTGAAAATTTAACAAAAAAGAAAAAAAAAAACCAACATAAGAAACCCCCCACAACACAGAAAATAACACTGTCACTTCATTGTAATAATTTTACTAAGAGTAGGAAAAAAGAAAAGAACCTTTTAACAATCACAGCTTAAAGGGTCAAACTCTGTCCAGTATTCATGAGGAGACCCATCTTCATTGTTAATATTAGTAACCAACATACTACTGTAAAACTCATTTCAGTATTTTTGCTAGAACCAGGACAATGCAGAATATTCTCTGCTAAATGCAGTGTTTAATTATCCTCAAATAACCTTTTAATCATCCTCAAATAACCCAAACACAGAGAAGTGGCACAGATATTACTGGGGGCACGATGTGGCAAAGAATAGTTAAAGATTTTGCATGTTTTTCGGTTATAATTATTATCAGTGAGGCCTGTCATACACAGTGACTGTGAAATAAGTTAGTGAGTTCATACCCTGCAGCAAGGCTTCCTTTGTAATTCCTGTTTCAGCTGGAAATTCTTTGAAGAGATGATTGAACCATATCGCCTCCATGAAAGCTGCAAAGATATAACAACTGCTGAGAAATTAAAGCGAGAGACTCCATGGAAAATTACAGATGCAGAGCTGGAAGCATTCAAGGAGAAGGTAAAGCCTCACCTACCTTTCTACATATGTACCTTTTCTTACCCTCCAGATGTTTGAGGTGATTAGTCAAAAAAAGTGAAATACCAGATATGGCATTAGAAACATGGCATGTACAAACCTGTATTTGATATTTACAGATTTGATTTATATTGTAAACACTGCAGAGGTGTGTTTTGATTGCATTATTGAGCTCTCTCAGACCTTGGCACGTTTACACAGTATTTTCCAGGTTGATGAGAAGCTCTGCCCACATCAAAGCCAGTCAGATGAAAACCACCTCTGAACCAGAAGCCACACAGTTACTGCACTGAGCCTGAGCTAATTAGGTCTGCTGAGGTTTATTAAATGGCTCCACTGTTTTGGAGCTTGAATCTCTTAAAGGGTGCAGTTCCAAACATTCACCACTTTGGGCAATTTAGAACTGAATCCAGACACTTCAAGTAAGGCTAGAAATTTCTCTAAGGGCAGGGTTGAGCATGAATTCTTACCTCAATGGCAGAGTGAAGACTGAACCAGTCTATCATGCAGAAGCTCTCCTACAGTTCCAAGGAACTTCAAGGCTGATGCTGGCTGATCCACTGGGTGAATTACAGCCCAGTCTGCTCTTTAAATTTGTTGGAAAAATATATTTTTACCAATCAACTACCAGGCTTCATTAGGCCAGTGATAAAAGGATGCAAACTCTTTCACCCTTAAGAGACAAGTTCTCCTGTAAGTCACAGAGAATTAATCTAGCAATTTCAGTTATAGTTCCTATGGAATTAACCCGAGTGCATTGGGAGTTTAGTTATCTCCACTTTAGGGTGCTGGTAACTTCCTCAGCAGAGCAAGGATTGTGACTTTGAACTCAGAGCTGCCAGAAGTCACAGCCTGACATATCAACATAAGCAGAAATCAATGATGATTTAAGATAACACACTATAATACTGACTGCAGCAGCTGGGAAGCAGACTGACTGCTCACTGCATTACCCTCCTCATGCAGCTGATAACCAGCATAAGGTTATAGCAGTCAGCTATGGGTAGAAAACCTTAGAATGATTCTCACCTTAAATTGTCAAAAATTGAGAGTCAGTATAAAACCTCAGTATAAAAGACAACAGGAATATAATCACAGACACTTGTGTGCAGAACCAGTGAGAATACAATATAAAAAACCCAAAAAACATTACTAAGCTTGGTCTTGTCTGGTCACTAATTAAGGAACCAGAAAAATTCCTCAAAAGTTTAAAAGAGTCAGCAATATAAAAATGCCAAATTACTCTGTAAAATAAGAACAGCAACAAAAAGTTTAGCTTACATATCTGGAACAACATGCCCCTTTATCTTCAGAAGTAGGGCAGTTCTGGGAATTTTACAGAGGACATTAGAACACATTTACAATTCAACAGAGAAAAACCTGGCAGCAGAGATAAAGGGTGATGTTATAGGATGATTCTCATGAGGTAACAGCTGGCCAAATTATGAGGCTTCTTACCTATTTAACATGTACAAGAACACTGAAATTTCTGTAGAGAAGGAAAATTTAAGGTCTGAATGGAGAAAAACCTGCTTTTTACTTTCTCCAGAGAAAGAGAAAATAATTGACAAAATCAGTTAAGATATTTCTGTGTTATACAAACCTTCCCCGGTTTCTAGTTCCCTGTGACTTGTGGTTAAGTTATAAAAATTTTGAGGCCTTGAGCTCAACCATAAAGTAAGTTCAGTATAAAAACAATCCCTATCTCCAGGAAACATAACACAAGCATTAGAAGTGGCCCTAATGTAACTACACTATTTAAAAAGTGTGGCTTAGCATCATGTTTTGCCATTGCTGAGACTCTGGACCCCAGAGCAGACCTGGCTTCCAGTGATGCCAAAGCAACAGCAGAAAGTCTTGCAGGCAAGGGGGAGTGTAAAGTCTGTAAGACACCAGAACTGAGGATCACTGACCTGATTTTTTCTTTTCCATGTTTTAATCAGAGTTATCGCCAAGTCCGTCTGAATGAACTCCTACAGGAGCATTCGAGAGCAGCCAACCTCATTGTCCTGTGAGTTGCAAGAGTTTTGATTCTAAGAATGATGTGTAATGGCATTCTGAACTCCAGCTACAGAAACCCTTGTGTTAATTCACTCAGCACAAAAGTAATCTTTCAAGTACCTTCTGGAGGACTTGCATCTGGACTGATGGTTCTCTGGGACTGTGCTGAATATGAATCTTTCCTGGTGGTGAAGCAATTGCATAAAAGAAAAAAGGCCACTAATAAAATTAGCCCAAAAAGGCCCTTTCCAGAATCGATTTTTATTTACAGATACATTTTTATACACAGCTTCAATAAATTAGCTTGCACTTGTGATGCACAGATAAACCTCTACAGCTCTATTAATTCAGTCTCAAAAAAGGGGTGGTCATTTAATGCTCACCATAAATTGACACATATTTTAGAAGTCCCATCTCACAGAAACTGCAGATCAGAAAATAAGCTGATGGACTGCAAAACTGTGTATGTGCTGCATTTCTATCCTTTTTAAAAATCATACTATGTGTGAGTTCTTTGACTCCAAAAATATTCTTTACCAGTTTAAGGCTATAATCACAAGCAGCTCATGTCCAGTACAATCAGCTGAGCAAGGGTATGCAAATTAAGGCCTTATGATACTAAAACAATCTTGTAGTCTAATTATATCAGTTGTGTATGAACAGTAATATTTTCTGCTTAGTATTTAATGAGAAGCCTGGGCTACTGCCCTCATAATGATGATTTTATTTTTCCCTCTGCCCAAACAGGAGCCTCCCTGTGGCAAGAAAAGGAGCAGTGTCAGATTACCTGTACATGGCTTGGCTAGAAATTCTCTCCAAGAACCTTCCTCCAATCTTAATGGTCAGAGGCAACCACAAAAATGTACTGACTTTCTATTCTTAAAAAAACACCAGTGCCTGGAATATGCCTTGCTTGATTCCAACAGCTACATTTTTAATGGCAACAGTTCACCAAAGACACATTCATTTAATACAAATCTAAAACCTTAATAATTGACAGAAATTTTTTCAGAAATCCAAAGAAACAAGCAAAAAATTAAGACAAAAAATGTAAATGGTCCCTGTTGGTGTTACACTCTGTAGCTTCTACAACACTCCAGTACAGGCAAGAGAAGGAAAATCTACTTGTATGTCATGAGACAGCAAATATTTTGAGCACACAAAGGATAAATTCTTCTGATTTTATAAGGTATTGAAAAAGTTTGTGTATTTATCCTAGAAAGTAAAAATTAACTGTGATAATACAGAAAGCATTAAATCTCTAAATAATTATTTCAATCTGCACTCTCATAGTTGCTAATGAGCACACAGTAGGATTAAAATGAAATGCACCAACTTGAGAGACAAAACCCTGAATGGCATCCATCAGGTGTAAGTCATGAACTGATAGAATGCAAGTAGAATACATGCAATGCTTTTTGATTGTAATATTGCCAGATTAAGACCTGTGCATACAGCAGATGCTTTTACCTAAAATGTTCTGCTAATTTAATTCAAACACTTCTAATTTAGTGACAAATAAAAAAATTAGATATATAAAAATATGGACTCTATTACAAGACTTGATAATGCATTGTCAAGCTCTGACATGCAATGGAATGTGTGATTGAAATAATGTGTTTAATAAATTTCATAAAAAAATTCACAAAACAATATTCTGACAATTTTTGCTATGAATGTTAGAGTTAATACAATCTGCCATTATACATTTGGATAATGTGTACAGTGATTTATGTGATTAGAAAACAACAAAAACTCATTAGCTGAGTTGAATGCCTTATTTTTGATTTATATAAAAGATTTCTCTCCTTTTTTGACTTTCTAAATAATATTAATTATACACTCACTTAAAATAAAGGCAATTCATTAAGTTGTGTAATTTTTCTATTTCCTACTCTGCAATGTTATGGTACTTTATAATTTCAGCTGTCAAGAAAAGCAGCTTCTCTTTCTAATGGGTAAAGCTATATCCTATGTGTAAGCACTATTTAAATTAAAGGCCATCAAGGAGCATGGCTAATTTATTTTCTGTAGTCCTGTAACTCCTTTGCAGAGATCAACCAAGGTCTAAGTCTCATGAAAGCCAGGGAACCCTGAATTTCACTAAATGTATATTTTAAAGCAGGCCTCAGTTTCCATCTTGCTTGAATTATTAGAATTTAACTTGTAGTGCGTTTAACACTCCATCTCCAAAAATGACAAATATTTAATATTCATATTTTTTCTGAGTTCAACAGCAGCAATTCAGCAGAACATGGTAATGAAGCCCAGTAATCCATGCTTTATTTTCTCCATCTATTAAAGGCAGGATATTAAATATTGATATTTTCTCATAATGTTCTTCCTTTGTTTCTTACACATTTACAATCAGGCTGAAGGATCATTTTACAATCTAACTGCATTACACAGAAGTTTCCTCCAGCAGACTTCCTGCACAGCTCTGAGCAAACCAAAGCTCACATTCTGCACCTGCAAAACAAGATTCTCATCCTTCACAGTGATGTCAGCAGTGATACTGGAGCTCTTTTCATGCTGCCAGGTCCTTGCAGCTTCTTGTAGAATTGTAATGGTCACCATCTTGTCCACCTCTCTCAAGCCATCTGATACCATCTCTGATACAATCTGAATGGCACCTAAAAGCCAAACTTTTAGGGAGGCTTCATTTAGGCTTTGTGTGTTTCTTATCACAATCTACACAAGGACCTGGAGGAATTACACACCTCTATTAAGCCCTTTAATTATGTACATGGCTGAGGATTGTTTCCTAAATATTTCCCAGTACTGCATTTTCCATCTATAGGGAGCATTGACCCAAACTGTTCTGGGGGACCTAAGCAGATCCAAAAGAGAATGAGCACAAAATGAACTAGCAATGGCACTTGCAATACTATTCATACTTTTCTCTCACAAACACATTGCTGTGGGCATTGCAAAAATAAGACCCATGAGATACTTTCTAAAGAAATAGTAATCAAAAACTAACATACACACTTCTATAAAATTTCTTGCTTGCACTACAGTGATTAATTAGAAGATGTACCCACACAACAGTGCAATGGGGAAAGCTCAGGATGCAATAGCACTTTACTACTTGAAAGTGCCATTTCCACAAATTCACAAGTGGTTTAAACAAAGTATTTTCCTAGCAGCCTCTACTTCCTGTTCCTTACCATGATTTCTGAATGTGTGTGGACCAATTTGGGAGAGTACACTAATTATGGACTATCTTAAATTGCAACTTAGATTGCAAAATTTTGTTAGTCCACCTACCTCATTTCCAACTCTGTAAGAGACATTTCTTTATGTAAGTTATGCATAAAACAAGTGCTGAATTTTCATCATCAAGTTAGTAACTAAACTCTAATTACATGTTTATATCTCTAGGAAAAAATACAGCTTTAATGCAGTCTAGCACATTTTTATCTTATATCACACTACCAATTCATCAAGTTTATATAATTTAGGCTGGATTTGGTCAGCCACTACAAAAGCAAGCACAGATAAAGTGACCAGGGACATTTAAGTGTGAAAATACCATTGCTGTGAAGTAAGGACAAAGAATATTTTGAATTTTGTTCAAAAGCCTAGGCATCCTGCACAGCTAAACTTGTGCCTAAGGGCCTGCTAAAATGATCCACTATGGTTCCTCTCATCAGTGAATCTTACCTTTCCCTCCTAAGGTTAGTGGAGCTCCAACAGATATCACAGAAGCCATTTCATCATAGCTCAGAGATTACATTTGCCTTAAATCTTTTTACAAACACTGTCAAGTTTTCATCACATACCCCTAAAGTACAGTCCAGATTATGCTGTCCAGAACAGCATTCTTCCAATGTGCCTTTCACTAGATTTTTTAGGTCCCAACAGAGAGATTCTTTTTGAGGGGATTATTTCTTTATTTTATTTTTAAATCAGCTACCCAACAGTGCAAGTAGAAAAGCTACCTAACCAAAAAGGCACTCCAATGTGAGGATAAACAACTACAATTACATTGCAAAAAGCATGTTATCCTACTTCACACTCAAAGGTGTTTCCACTCAATCTTCATCATCACAAAGTACGAAGCTCCAGCCACCAGCGTAGGAAATTTCATCAATCTTAAACCTCTGCAATTTTCCTTATATCTTTGAAAAGTCCTACCAAAAGCTTTGCTGACTAATCCTCAGAAAACCTAGACATTTCTCACTTTTTCTCTCTTTTTCTCTAATTCTATGTGGGCTTTCACCATCTCTTCACAAAAGCAGTTTCAGCAACTGATGAGTAGTTTACAAGCAAGAGACATCAGCAGGTACCAGGAATCAGCACTGCAGTTGTATGTCAGGGGCAAACAGCTACAAGCACTCTTGGCTACTACTGACTCATTTAACTTCCCTTAGCTGTTTGCCACCTCCCCTCAGGCAGAGGTCCCTGACCTGTCACCAAAGCTGGGGGAACACTGTGAGTAACCCTCAGTATTTTCACCTTGAATTTCAGGGGTCTCCCTCAAACTTCTGCTTCTGGTGGTTTGGCTGTCATTTGACTTCAATTAAGCGTGGATCACTCCAGATCCTGCTCTCTCCCCCTTGTTACCTCTCCAACTCTTGGCAGCAGAGCAAAAACCTTCAGTCCTACAGCTCTTTGCTAAATGAGCGACTCATCCCTCAAGTCACAGAAGAGGAAAGTCAAGGTTTTTCAAGAGTTGTACTTCAGCAGAAGTCAGGCCACTGTTTAAACATCTGATCATGCTGCTGCCTAGGGCACAGCCCCTCAGCAGCTGTGTAGGGCATCGAGAACATGTGGCCAGCACTGCTCAGGCAACACCTCACACTGGCCTCGGCTCTGCAAGGAAAAATGGAAACAAATACAGCGAGTTGCAGCTCACATTCTCCACAAACAAGTGCAATAACCCACAGTCAAGCTATTGCTGGAATTTCATCAGAGGAAATTAAGTTTCAAACAAAATCAAACACACTATGGTTGTCTGGAACAGAGTAAAAAGCAATGGCAAAATTCCACAACCCCCACACTGTACTGCAAACACGCAATCAAAAATAGAGCTTCATTATAAACAAACAACATCAGAACAGTCCTTCCAAACTACCAACCTTAATCATTGTGAAAGAGACAGCTGTGCTAAGTAAGAATAGGATGGAAAGTTACTCTTTTAAAGCCATGGTTTTCTTCTTATTAAAATCCTCATTTTAACACTAAAACTTTAGTGGGGAGAATGTTGTGGCTATTACCCCTGAAACAAGCTCTGCTTCTTTCTGTGTACAACAAAGCAGCCTCCACTCCTGCTCTTAGCCCAGGTAAAAAGGCAGATGATTTCTGTTTAATCTCAGTATTGTTTTGCAAATTGAGGAGGAAATGCGCGATGGAGAGCAGCGCTAATCAGCGATCAGGAATGCAGGAAGGTTTAGTGACTGTCTACAGAGCAACACATTCCCAGAACCAAGGTAAACTCAGGTTTAGCCTTTCAGCATAAGGCTGGGAGAGGCAGGGGATTTCCTCTTGTAAAGATCTGGGGAAAAAGCAAGTGTCACTCAGCTGAGTCCTTTCTGTTTAATAAGAATACTTTTGGATGAGTCCTCCTCTCTATCATTAATGGGCTTTAAAGGCTACCTCAGTTTAGAACCCAGCCTGTCTCACCAAGCCTGGTCATTCATAAAATTGGTCCTTTGCTACTATAAGTCAGGATGCAGTCATAAACTCTATGAAGTCCTGCTTTTATAAATACTTAAAATTAGATATTAGTTTGATACAACTTCAATTCCTATAAATTTCAATTTTTGGATAGCTTACATCAGAAGCCATAAAATATTTTAAGTAGCTTTTTCATGTGGGTCTGTGTTACATACACATTCTCTTTCAAACAGTGCATACTATTTAGACTGAAAATACTAAACCGGAATAAAAGAAATTCCAAATTGGGACATTCTTAAAAATACCTTTCACAACTGAACTGCAATGCACAGCAAAGGTTTCACTGCCATCTGGCTGCATTTAGGAAACGTAACACAGTAAGGAGACAATCACATACAATTAAAGAGTTTAAAACAAAAATCACAAAGACTAGTTGACAAAATCTAGACCAGCAAAAATAATCCAAAAGACTGCAGCAATTTTGCATAGTCAAATACTTCCATTTGCCTCCCCAGAGACAGTTTTGAAGCTATGAATCCAATGGACAGTCTTTTCAGTCCAGAGAAATGAGCCATGGGGAAAATTCAGCAAATTCCCTATTCCTAGAGATAAAGAGATGTCCTGTAGAATATACCTATACACCCTACATATAGATATATGTAGATAAACATATATAGGAAAAATGGGGGGGGGGGGGGGAGATTACATCATAATGGAATGGCAAGAGGGCAGAGTATTAAAGACAATGAAATAAGAAGTCTTCTGCTCCAAGACAGGAGAACAGGGCAGGCCGAGCATTGACAGGTTTTCCCATCTACATCATCAAGAATTGTTCTCCTTTCACATGGCATCACACCGCGGCCGCGCCATGCGGGACCAGAACGGGCCCGCGGCGCCTCTGAGGGCGCCATGCTCCCCCCCGGCCCGGCCCCGCCCGCCCGTGCAGCCGCAATCGCGTCCCCCGGCAACGCCGCGCGGCCCGCGGGGTCCGCCCGCCAGCCCGGGGCAGCGCTGCCGCCGCGTCCTGAGGAGCGCCGCAGGCCGGGCTGCTGCCCGAGGGGCTGTCCCGGCAGGTACAGCCCGCCCGGGGGTAGAACGGGGCAGCGGCGCCTCCGCCCGCGCCTCTTGAGCCCTGCGGACCGCGGCGGGGAGCGCCGGGCGAGCGGTCCGTGGCGCGCCTCCCACACGGCGGCGGCGGCACTATGCTGGCCCGGTGCCTCCGGCGGCTCCGGCATCCCTGCGGGCGCTGTAAGGGGGTTGGGGGAGTTGTGGGGAGCACACACTGCCCAGCCCGCAGCCCTCGGGAGCTTTGGGGGGAATAGACGCTCCCCACCCGCCCCACGGGCCCGCGCTGCACCCCTCGGGGGCCGCCCGGCTGCAACGCAGCCGCTGCGGTTTGGGGCGATGGGCGAGACCCGCCCGACACACGGGGCGGGACCCTCCGAGCGGGTGCGGGGCGCCCAGGAGGAGCTGGGCGACGCCATTCTCACCGAGGGGGGAATGGGGTTGTGCCGAGCGTGGAGAGGCCGCAGCCGGGCCGGTTTCCCCCCTGCTCCCTCCCCCATGGGTCGCGCCGGGTTTTGGCGGGCTGGCGGCCGTCCCTCACAGCGTCTCTTCCTGTCCCTCAGCCATGCCCGCCTCTGAGGCCGTGCTGCAGCCGTCCCCCAGCAAGAGGCAGAAGGGCTCGGGGTCTGGGGAGGCCTCCCAGCGGCTCCGCTTCACCAAGCTGTCCGACAACGCCTTCGCCCCCTCCAGGGGCTCCGCGCGGTCTGCGGGCTACGATCTCTACAGGTGAGGGTGTGACCCCCGCGGCGGGAGCCCGCGCTCGTGCCGCCCCGCCCGGCGGGCCCTCGGGGCGGGGCTCCCGCGGCTCTGGCGGCTCCTGTGGCCTCTTGCCCAGCTGAGCCCCCGACGGTCTCGCTGGCCATGCAGGACAGGAGGCCAGAGCTGACCCACTTGTAGCTCCCTTGCTTCTCCATCCCTGACATTTTTCGGGTATCTGTGGTCCAATCATGTCACAGCATTGATCTCACCAAGCACAGATGCAGACGTTGGCTAAAATTCAGGCTTGATTGAGCACCCAGAATTGTTGGTACTCACATTGTCCGGGTTGTGCTCCTATTGAAAAGTAAAAGCGGTAGTGCACGTGGGCCCTCCTTGGCAGCCCTTGTGCTTTTCTGCTTTCCTCTTGGCTCCGGGGTTGCTGCCCCCCAAAGGGCGCTGGAGCAGTTTGATAGTGCTGCTGGCCGGAAAACACCTGGGTTGAGAGACTTAGGTTTTGGTTTCTTTGAATTAATAATGGCCCTTATAAAATGGCTTTCACTATGCTCATTCTATGTACAGAATACCTGTAGATGAACGTGTGGTTGTTTGCTTAGTGCTTCTGTGATCAAGACACTAGTTTTGAAAGAGTGGGCTTTGCTGCCACTATTTCTCACTTACCGTTTGTATTATTATTTAGAATAGCCAGCCTTTTTCTTCCTTCATCTCTCTGACTTCTTTCCTGAAGATTTACTACACCACACTTTACCCCTTTTTCTTTTTATCCCTTTCACCTCACCAGTATTGTTTTTGTTCTTGTTCCAGTGTTGCACGATAGACCTGGAAAAAGTCTGTTTTATAGAAAACATTTCAGTGCTTCCCAGTATTTACAAAACAGTTCTTCATCAAGGTCAAGATATGACAAATACTGTCACCACTGCTTTTCAAAAGGCCTCCAGTTGGGTATCTTCAGCAAGTTGTTGAAATCTCTGTACTTCAGAGTTCCCAGTAGAATCATGTGAATCATGAACTTGCAGACTGCTGAGAAAAAAAACCCAGTGTTGCCTAAAAGTTAATAGATTATTAATTTTGATTACAACTAGTTCATCTGCTGCAGAAAGCTTAATCAGACTGTATTATCCATAAAGTTTCTGCTTTTGCATAAAAAAAAATGTGCAACCATGTTCACCTAATGGTTAAAGTTAAACTGGTATTTTTTGTCTATCTTATCAATTTAAAAAGCATTTCAAATTGGCAATTGGCAGGAGTATGATGTTCAAATGACACTTCTGGAATCTTAAACTAGCACCATCAGAATGGCAGCATCTTGTGTTTTAGGATCTGCATTAAATTTTGCAAATCTGTAAGTATTTGTTGTTTAAATTTCATGGTCTAAATTACCAGGCAGATTAATTCTGGGTAATTTTGTGCCTTATATTTTCTTTCTTTAATGTAGTGCCTATGACTGCGTGATACCACCCATGGAGAAAGCTGTGGTAAAAACAGACATTCAAATAGCACTTCCTTCTGGGTGCTATGGCCGAGTAGGTGAGTACACAGCTGTCAAAAAGCTGCAGAAAAACTGGTTTGACACCATTCTACAACAGGTTTGACACCATCTTCACATTTAGATTCCACCTCAGGCTTTCAGAATTAGTCTACACAAAAAAGGGTTGCCACGTGACTCTGTGATTTACTCAACCTTGTAATAGAGATTTTCCTGCCACCTGTTGTCAGATACATTTGAGGTTTGGTGTATGTCAAGTGACAGAAGGATGATCAGTGAGAATGCCTGTACCCTAAATACAACTTTATCAACTCCACAATAGTTTGTTATTTCTCTGCAGTTTCAGAATTCAAATCACAAATATTAATAGGTAATGGACATACAGAAAATGCATCCCTGGATGTTTAAAAAGTAACCCCAGAGTACCAGCGTAGTAAAACTTGATTACATATTGTGACACAATAGTTGAGAGAACCTGTACAAGATAATCTGTTTATTTTGTGCATTCTTTATCTGAATTATGTATAAATTCTTAGAGTAATAAAGCAGTAGCCACTCCAGTGGAAGAATATGATCAGAGTTAGCCATGTCCTTTAATGTAAAAGAACACATGCATTTCTCTTACCCCAAAGAAAATTTTGAAGATCATATCATTTTTAGCTCCTCATCACAATAGGCTAAGGTAAGTAAAAACCCAAATCCCCACACATAATTTATCTGTGTATAATAACTGCCTAGGAAATTGCTTGCCAAATGTTGTTTTCCTTCATAACTTAATGGACCTAATTCTTCTGAGATGATGCTGAAAATAAACCAAGATGAGACACTTTGTCAGCTCCAGTTGCCTTCCTTGGACAAACCTACTCTGCAATTGCAGGTCAAATAAAGATACATTTCATCACTTAAAGTTTTGCAATTTTATTGTATCCTGTTGTAGCTGTTACTCTGTTTAATATATATGTAAACTCTTGTAGTAATTCCTGTAATACATTTATTTTTTAAAAGACTGGAAACAATTGTCATTGCCCAGACTGTGCAAACACACTGTATAACCTATAAATACTGTCTTTTAAAAGAAATAAATTCTAATACTGAAAAAAGAATTCTTTTATAGCACCACGTTCTGGTTTAGCTGCAAAGCACTTCATAGATGTTGGAGGTAAGTTTTTTGTTCTTTTTATTAAGACTTGGTAAATACTGATCACAGAAGTGCCTTAGTTTCACACTGTAATGTGCAAATAAAGGATGGTTTCTTGGGTAGTCTAGCAAAAGGAGATACCTGGGTAATACCTGAGAGAGACAGGTCATGATAATTATGTTAAAACTTGCTTAATTATAAAAAGGGTTATTGATTTTTAGAATAACTGTATCATCTTTCTGTAGGCAGTGCCTGCTATAGAAGTTATTTTTTGGCTTAGGCATTAAAGATTACTTATGTGCTGGTTTCTCCATTTTTAAAACCAGCAAGTTAACTTGAGAATTGCATGTTTTTCTAAATTTACAAAACTCAGGGGATACTCCCACTGTTAACTAGCACCTTAATTAGGAAGCTGCTCAGAAATGCCATTGGATCAGCCCAAAACATTACATAAGAGAGCTGTGTAAATACCTTTTTCACACTGGAACTACTGCAGAGATTGCATGGTAGCTATAGATCATATGCTACAATGATTGTTTTAAAAGCTGAAGGAACAACTTTAAAAAAGGTTTTTATTCTTAAATGTGCATTTTGTGGTTCAACATTAAAACTTCAAGGTACACTCTTGAGTTTCCCCTGGTGTTAGTAATCTCTAATGGTAGTACTTTGTATAAGATGGGGAATGTTTTGGAATTGCATTTTTAATATTTAAATTATTTCTGCAAATAAAATTCAAAATACTAGGGACCACAGGGAGGCCCAAACTCCTGTTTTATACTGGAAATACATTTCCTCTGAGACAAAAACTCTGAAGAAGCAGAATATAATTATTTTAATGTGCATTGGTAGTTAATCTTCTGAACTATATAGTTAATACAGTAATACAAAATCCAAGAGTAAGTTAGTTTTATAGTCTTGGTACTGGAATATAGCTGTATGACAATAATTTCCTTGCAGCTCTGGTTCTGTTACCTTGCCAGAGGTACAGGATTTGGATCTGTGCAAATCCATAGCTCTCAAATGAAATGTTAGAGTTAAGAACAGATTTCTGCTTCTTGACACTGAAAGAGCTGAAGTTAACAGAACAAATGGACCTTCAATTTGGTCCAGCTGTCTTGATTTCAGATAGGGTATTACTACTAAAATTAGTAGTACAGTGGTAAAACACTTCTTGACATGTGATGGTGTTTTACGGTTCCTTTTGCAAGACTGGTTAACATTTTTAGATGTCTCAGTATTTGCATATTTATATACTTGTGCATCAGAAGTATAGGGGATGTCATTATGAGATACTGTAATCATTTATTAATCTAAACCTTATCTAGTTATCTCATACACTGACATTTACTAACTGGGTATGTCTTGAAATTCTCGTGGCAGCTGGTGTTATTGATGAGGATTACAGGGGAAATGTTGGTGTGGTACTGTTCAACTTTGGCAAGGAGACATTTGAAGGTAAGTGTTAAGCCTGGCAGAGCCTATTTTCAGCCATCTGACTGGGAATGAGAAACTAATTTTTTCTTTAAAAGTTTATGCAGAGGTAGAACTAGCTGGGAACATTTTTTTTTTCTCTCAGTTAACAAAAGCACAGATATTTAATAATGTCCTGTCAAGGGAACATGAAAAGATTCTACTCTTAGCAAATTAAGCATGCAAAAAAACTGCCCCCAAAACCACCACACCACCACAAAAGCAAACCAGAACATCCCTACTTAGCTAAGCTTTAGATTCACCAGCTGTACTGAAATGCAACTTTGTGTTAAGTTACTACCTTTCTCTGAAAAAAACATTAGCTGAGCAGTATTTGAGAAAAAACTTCTCCAGAATTCTGGGAAACGTAAATAACAAAGACAGGATTTTCTCTTTATTATACTGTCTTTCTGGAAAAAGTCAGTTTTAAGTTTCAGTGCCCAGTTACAAGATACATGCTTTTGTGGCCTCTTTTGCATCTTCACAATCTGCTTATGGAAGTTCTGTGAGACAGATTGGTTACTAGTGAGAAACTCTTTTCCTTTTATCAGTTTGCCTTTTTTCCCCCCCCAGATTCCTGGGTCTAGTTCAGAAGCTGCATTATCCATACAGCTGCCTCTCCATCTCTGCAGTACTTATGCATAAGGAACTTAAAATGCCAGAGTATGGCAGCAGGAATGAATAGAAAGGCCTTGAGCTGGTACAGCTGTTGACATTGACCTTAGAAGGACCAAACAAAAGTTTATCTTAACCTGGATTTTTCTGGGTGTGTTAACATCTGCTTTGCTTAGTTTCAAATAACTCTTTTCCCTTTTACTATATTCTGATATTCTTGGAAAGAGATAGTTTAAAGTCTGTAATCATTGTTCACTTTTTTGAAGAAACTAACAATATTTTAACTTCTCTGCAGTTAAAAAAGGGGATAGAATTGCCCAGCTCATCTGTGAACGTATTTATTATCCTGAGCTAGAAGAAGTTGAAGTAAGTTAACAAAAGAAAATATTTCTGCTTTTTTTTCAAAGATTATTAAAGATACTTGTATATAAGACAAAATTTATTATATAGATAAAAACGTGGCTAAAATTACTTCCAGTGGTAAAACTGCATAGCAGCAGTGCTACCTGAATGAAAGTCTTGATTCTTTAAACATACTCGCTTGGATTTTTTCTCTTTTTTGGTAAGTTTCCAGAGTTTTTGAGAAACAGTTCATTTCAGTATATACTAGAAACAGTTGTCTCACAAGCATTTGTTTAATCTTGTACAAGAGACATTCTGAAGTGTCTCATACTTTTTTTTGGTTTCTTAATTATAGCTCTTGTTACAAATAAATGATAAACAATATCTCTTGTATAGAAACAGAAGGCAAGTTCAAGGCACTAAATTAGCTTATCATAATTGATGTCTTTCAGGCTCTGGATGATACAGAACGTGGCAAAGGTGGCTTTGGCTCTACTGGAAAGAACTGAGAATCACTTGAATACACTTTCTGAGAGGTTTTTTTGTTATACCATTTCTAAATTTTCATCTGAATTAGAAGTAGGATTTTTCAAGTACATAAAAATATCTCAAGATTTATTGAGACTTCTCTGTATATGTCCTTCAGTGAATTTGTCTGCATAATGAGGAAATGTGCATGACTGGCTTGATTTACTAGTTGATGTATTATTTTTATTTTCCAGATGTTTGGTCCTTAGCAATAAGAATGCATTGTTTATATGGCAATTATACTGCAATAAATGAAAAAATAACTTAATGGTTTGTTATATTTTACTCACCTAAACTACAACAGCACATTGTTCCCTTGCCAGTGTTTGTTAGACTTCTGAAAGCTATCTTCCACATAGCTCAGGATTTCATACTGAGAGCCTATTTCATACAGCATCAGTGACAGTTTCCATCAGATCTTCCCACTCTAACCCCTAAATCAGAATAAGACAAAGATATTTAACATTGCATCCTCTACAACCTGTCCAAATACTTGTGTTTCTGTTCAAAGCTAAAGTTCTGACTTTCATCCTTAGCTGGTCAAGTGGCCAATTTTTCAGGTCTTTTAATATAAAAGAAAAAGCAATACAGTGTTTAAGTAACACAACTCATCTGGAAATAAATTCTATGTAATAAATAAGAGCTATGAAATATGCTGTTGAAATATTTATTACAAATTTATTAATATGTTACTGTACGGAAGAAAAACTATAAATTATTGAAGCAATGCACAATTTCATTTTCAAGTTCACTTTTGTCCAGTTAAGAAAGAATTCTTTTGGAATCTATCCTAAACCTCCATGAGGATTACAGGGGAAATCCATGTGCACCAAGCCATTAAACATGGCTAAGGAATTCTGGTAATTCCTGTTAGAGTGTTGGGGTTTGCTTTACTTAAACAGAAGTAGCAAATCTATGGAAGACAAATACTACTAGCCAGGCAACAAGAATTACCAATGTACTGAGAGTTCTTAAGGTGATGCTGCTGCTGCAGATCAAGGCCTGCATTTGAAACTTGTAGAAACTACTGGAGTGAGTAAAGACTTCTTAAAACAGCATTTGCTACTCCGTGGTTCAAGCCAAGCTATCTACGTGTTTTTTATTTACAGTCCCACAATTTTGTTAGCATGCAAAACAATACTCTCCCAATTATTTTCACATTCCCTTTTTCCTATAATATCTACGTTACAGAAGTATATTATCTTGGTACCTGGCAAGAGAGGGGGCTGGGAAACAGTCTTTTTCATTACTTTATCTGAGACCTGTCCTGCCTACGTTGTAAATTAGTTTTGTAATTCAATTATAAACTTCCTGGGTGTGCTGTAGAGTGCATGTGCTTCAGCTCAAGAAAAGAAAGAAAGAAGAAGAAAAAGAAAACTTCAGAAGTCACCCAACAGTGTGCACAGGCCTCACTTCTATGTAGACAGATTCATGTCTCCAGAGCTGCCACTGGGGTGTGATCCCCAAGGCTCACTACAGCTACAAAACTGAGATGTAAAGCTATTTCCAAAGCAACAAAATGAAAATCACTTTAAGTAAAATTACATTGTACTGTTCTCCCCTATCACTGACCAGATCCAGGCAAAGCTCTCTTTAATTCAACTACTCTCATCTACAAGAGAAATTACCTAGAACTTGAAGAAGAATATTGTGAAACATCCTCTGTGTAAAAGAAATATGAAGGTTTTATAAATGAAAAGTATTTTTTTGGGAATTCTTATATGCAGCAGAAAAGACCATTTTCCTGCAAGGAAAGGGAAAGGACATTACTGACTAACAATCTTCCCTTTTTTTTTCAGATTTGACTTGTTACAGGGATAGAGAAAATCTGGCCTTCCATCCCAGGTGAATTTGGAAGGAATTGGAGATGCTTGGCCCCAGAGTCACCTCCATGGTTTGAGTTCTGTTTTGAGATTTGAGAGGGTTCTAATTTTTAATTTCCTCTGCAATATTTATGATAATCTCTATGTCCTTAGAAAGGCAGAGGATCACAAGCTGATGAGGGTTTTGAAGAAGCATGGGATTCCTACACAATTCCTACCACTCAAACTCTCCACTTTTGGACAAAACTTTAAAAATTATGGCAGTAATACCACTGCTACCATTGGTCTTTAGTTCTTTCTTTCCCACAGAGTGTTAGCCTGGTGTTTAGTAGTTGAGAATTTAGGCACAGCTTCCTCAGCTCAGCTGTTATGCTACTCTATGGCATGTTAGGAATTTTTTTAATCTGTTTAATGTTTTCTCGTTCAGCCACTAGATGGCACTTAAAGTTTGCTTTCTTTTCCACTTCTTTTTCAGAGGTATTTTTCAAAGATCTGTTCATCTATAATTAAGAGTTGATGACTCCCACTGGGACTATGTTGGTGGAAAGCAAGATGCAGCAATATTTGAGTGAAAGCAGGCAAAAGTATAACCATTAAAGGAGGAACAATGACTATAATTTAAATAAGATTTGGGTGGTTGCAGTGTTTGCATAATCCCTCCTGGCATGCGAGAGCAGTAGAGAAGCCTGTGGCTTTTCTCTCCTGCTGCGTTTCAACAAAAATGGAAAATTGTAATGAACAGCAACATTTTTCCTATCTTTCGTATTCACTGTGTTCTTACTCCTTCTTCCTCCATTCCTTTAAGTGGAATGCAGGACTTAAGGATTGCATTGTAATGAAAGTAATGTATAGCCTGGTAAACTCTGCATTGGACTTTCCAAATCAGATGCCTCTGGCTGCAAGTTCAGGATATAAATTAACACTTAATGCATGTAAATTTACATGCATGTAAAAATGCATGTAAAGGATGGGTCATACATAGTAACCTGAATTATGTAAGTTAAGATTACCTAGTTTCTGTAATTACACAGTTTTGAGGTCTTGTATTTGTCTTCCTCTTCACCTTTTTTTGTTAAATAACTATCATTGTATTTTGGCTCAAAGATGGTTAAGTAAGTTTTGGTATTAAGTAAACTTCTATGACCCTGCCTATTTCCTGTCCTGTCAAACCTTTCCTTGTAAGAATAACAGTGTCCTTTTATTTGGTGGAGTGTAGCATGATGTTTTTGGCAGGCCCAACATTTTTGACTTGCATAAATTTGTGACCTCAAGTGCAAGAAAAGTGAATGCTTGCTTCAGTACCTCATGGTTTCTGCCTAAAAAGAAAAGTGTCCACATCGCTAACCATTACAATTTCTGAAGGAAAATTATCAGCACACTTATTCCACCTGATTGCACATGACTGCACTTCCAAAGAAAAGAACCAGAAATAAAATAAGTATTTTGCACCTAGTTATGTAAGTTACCGAAAGCCTGAAAATATAGGGCAGACTGTGCTGCCTTGCTGGTTTCTAGAATTGGCATACATGGCACTTCCCTCACTAACAGCTATTTGGCAGTCTCTACCTCAGTAAGGATGTGATTCTGCAAAGTGTAAATTTGGGTCTGCTGCTGGGCAAAGAATGTCACTGCATGGTTAAAGGTTGCAGATGAAGTGAATTTATGTAATTATTTTCCTAAACTTTCCCTCCATTAACTGTGTGGTTATTTAGCTCTTTACCACTGAAGTGATGCTTTTCCCCTACTCAGAACACACCAAGAAAGCCTTTTACCCTGCCAAGTCTGAAAAACTGACAGATTAATTTTATAATTTGAGAGCTCTCATCCAGAAAGCAACTTAAGTATTTTAACATGTAAAGTATGTTTAAACAAACACATGTGAGCTGTGTGAGCCTACTTACTTGTTTCCCCTTAGATTTTGATGTGTTTTTTTTCATTGTTGCAATAATTTTATATTAACCTTCAGCATTTTAGAGCCCATTTGTATTGTATAATTTGTAACAAATAAGAGTTTTGTATCAATCAATACTGCTCATGGCCTTGAACTGAAGTTATCTTTTGTCTACTATTGTTGTAGCAAAGGAATTCACTTGCTTTCATTTCGTAAAAGGAAAAAGGAAAAACAAACAGACATGAGTGTAGCATCTTTGGCCAGATTCTTTTAACATGAGTATTTTTGTGGTTTATGGATTCCTGCTCTGAAAGGTTGTCTCCAAGTGTCCAAGACAAAATAACTATGTGTCCTAGTTGGAAGGAAACATCTTTCCTTTGCAGCTGAATTAATTGTGCCATGTCTGGCAAGCACAGCAGTTTTCCAGTGCTGTTTTCACACCTCAGTCCTGATGACAACCGTCCCACCTGCTTAGCTTACACTCTGCTCACTGCCAAATTCCAGGGACCCTTCCTTAGGGTGCAGGACAGCATCAAGGAATCCCACTTGTCAGGTTTTCACAGCAGCAAACACAAAAACACCAGTCTCACTATCCTATGCTCCCATTTAGGAGTTACTGCTGGCAGCAAGCCAAGCTGATCAGCACTACAGGTGATTCAAACCATTTCAATTCTGCAAGAGGATTTTTCTTCATCCTATCTATCAAGCTGTATCTTAAACACATATAATAGGTAGAACAGTTAAAGAAAATGAGGTCTTTTGTTAGGGGAGAAAGTGTGATATTTCAGTCCTGTTCTTACCTTTCTTCTCAACTTGCATTTAAGTCATTAGTATTGCAAGAAAACTGAAAAAGGAGCTGTGACAATGACAGGAAATCATGGATTCAGCAACAGAGAACTCATTGCTGTCCCTGGACATGAAGAGGAGGTGACCAGAGAGCTCCACTCATCTTGGTGAGGGTTATTTTGTTTGGGATGGGATTTTTTGTCTGGTTAGTTGGGCTTTAGTACTAATCATGTCAATTAAGCTACTAAATGTTCTCCAGGAAAAACTGGATAAAACTAATTGCCTGGAAGGCTGCTACCAGATGTAAAGCCAAAGTGCTGCACCAGGAAAACAGCAAGATACTGGGCTTTTTTGTCAAAAATCATTCCTTATTGTACACTTTGTTATCAGTTTCTAGCCAAGAAAAGCTTTAAGAGTTACTTTAAAGAGGGCCTCATATTTCTGGAAGCATGGCAGATGTTGTGTCCCACCCTAGGTCACCTGCAAAGAGCCCCAAGACTGCTGTTCATAACTTTCCCAAATGGCAGCTAAGACTGACTAATAGTCAAAACAGGCAAGCTTTCACTATTGTATCTTGAGCAGGCTGGAGGTCTGCTGTGTGGGAGAAAGAAGCCTCTGTTTGCATTTACTTTTTACTTGGATGACCTTTGAGATACTTAGCATTTATGGGACAGCCTGGACTTAGCAGAAAAACACAGCTCAGGCACTTCCAGGTACTTTGGATCCTACAACAGGATTTTTAATTTTTCAGTTCTGTCTGTTCCTGGCCACCTGCTTGCCAACAGAACCTGCCTATTTTTACATCATTATTTTCTGCTAATAAAGTTGATTTTAAAACTATGAGAACCTAAACTAATAACAATAATAACAAATTGGAGTCTACTTCTGTCCCTCTCCTCCTAAAGTTTACTATTCAGATGTACAGAGCTAATGTCCAAGACATGGCTGGATATTTATTACAGCAGGCAAATGATCATTGATTCCAGGGCTGCATACAAGCTAAATGAAAAATTATTACTCATTTGCAATTATTCCAGGAAATTTTGAGTAGCTGCCAAAATAATAGAACAGCTGGATGAGAAGAGGGATAGGATCAGTTTAAGCTGGCACTCAGGCTAAAGAAACTCATGCAAAGTCACAGCCATGGGTGTCTGGAAGACTCAGCTTTATCCCACTGTTGAGCTGGTGAACAACAACGTGCATTGTTACGTGCTAACAACATCTGCCCAGAAAATGAGTTACTCCTCCATCTCCATTGGAGAACACCAAGTGCCTCTAGAGCCACAGATCAAAAACACCACCACATCAAAATCACAACCATGACAGGATAGTTAATGAAGACACTGTTGTTGACACTACCCCAGGTTAGAAATTATATAAGTAGAGTTTATTACAAATACTGTGACTGCACAAATGGAGTAGATATGGGGAAAGCTAAGGCTTAAGGAGTGATTAAATAGCAGGTTGAAAAGTTCATGTGAAACTTGCTCACTTCTGATGAACAATAGAGAAATACTTTGAGCTGCATTTAACTGGTACTAAAGAAAAGTGCTTATAAGTTAGGCATTAGAATCAAAATTACACCTTAGATCAAATCTCCTGGCTTAGCACTAAAAAGCACTTGCCAATAGTCCAGAGAAAACTCTTAAACTCCATCATAGGTCTATTAAGTTGCCTCTTCTGCTGATAAAAGTGCATTCCATGTCTCACTGGTCTGTGCATATTCCCAAAGTCTGGTGCTGTTGCTGGCAAAGCTTTATTATATAAAGCACTGTGCAAATGTTAAACAAAAGAAAACAACATTGAATTGCTAACAAAGACATGTTTGGTATTCAGATTTTCCCCCTTTCTCATAGCCAAAGTGGCAGTCAGACAAAGGCTTTTGCTGAATCCTTGCTCATTGTGTGAAGCACAATTCAAACAATCACCAAATGGTATTAATCATGGCCTTCCATAGCTCAATAACTAATATCTTTAAAGTTATCCTGCATGCTAAATAGGATTTTCAGCAGTTGAGAATTTTGAAATGATGCAGCCCTCATCAGAATGCTTAGGGTATTGGCATTGCTTTAAAACTATCTCCATCCTCAATTAAGTTAGAATGTCTAAACTCAATAAGTTTCTATGCATAGATATCTTCAAGAAAAGTGAGAGGACTGCATGTTTTAATAACTATGGAAGTATTTTATTCCCTCTGAAAATATTATTTAGGTTCATGTTCATTAATGCCCAATACTCAAGGTCAAAAAGAAAATTCATATATTTGGCCAGAACCATTGCTTTGCAAGAGATCAAGATGCCAGAAAGTTATACTTGATCAACAGTAGGTGCCCAAGGGATATGAATGAAAACATTTGGAACTATTAAAGATTCCTCTATCTATAAATGCAGTTGGTTTGAGTAAACATGTGTTGAGTGGTTTTAAGTCACCTAAGGAAAATATGTTGGAATTATGGGGTTTTTATGTGTTTCTGGGACATGAGCTCAAAAATTGCCAAAGAACTTTGGCACAATTAAAAGGAATGAGAGTCAGACAGACACTTCAAACACTAGTCAGGGTGAATTTTGAATGTTTGCCAAGTGAAATGCAATTGATTGAAAAGTCTCTGCACTATTTACTACTGAGAGATGACAAAAATCTGTCTAAGGAATAATTACTGAAAGAGACAGCTGTAGGGTGGGACACAGCCTCATATGATCTGCATACAAGAAGTCATTAATATAGAATTACATCTGGGATACAGTATAGTCATGAGACTGAGGGACCTTCTCTCAGAACTTTTGTTGATCAGAATGAAACATAGAATACTTCTGTTATTATGGAGGCTCAGAGTTATTCCTAAGGGCAATGACCTATATCATACTCACCCCAGGGATGCTGTGGAAACCCTCTGGCTTGATGCAGACAAAGAAAGGAAAAAGCACAGCACAGAGAACAGCCCAGCACTGGTTGGTAGGTTGAGTAGATAATCTGACAGGTCTTTTCCATCTATAATTTTCTTCTGTGGCTTTGATACTGAGGGCCCTGTGGACATCCACAGTGCTCTTACTTTCCTGGAAGACTTGATAAAGATCTGATGTAGAACTCTGAAACACAACTAATACCACTGAGCAAATTATTCTACTATGGGGTCAGAGGCAACAAGAATGCCAGTGGGAACATGCCCCATCATGCTAGTTTGGTTTATTTTGACCTTTAACACCACGATCCCCTGAAACACTTGCATCAATACATTATAATTGCAATGGTTGTCAGCTTACTTCAATGCAGAAAAGCCCTGTTATAACCCTGCATAGCCACTTATTGTACTGTTTACCCAAGATAGTGTTTGGATTTATAACTCACATCTGGCCTGGTCCCAAGACTTTGGTTCATTAGGAAATGCAGAAACTAATCTAGATATCCTCACTCAGCAACAAACATGTCAGTATTTCTTCTCTACTCTTCACCTAGTCTGTGCCTACCAGAAGCCTCTTCTCTATAGCACATCCACTTGTAAAGTTGGTACACCTCAGAAAAGCCTCTTTGTCAGGTTCATTTATTAGTCCAAAGACAAGACTTTCTGCATTACCCTGTTTCCACTGGACTTATTTAAGGAGCAAAAACAGTTCCAGTTCTACCTCAGAGTACAGCAGGAAGACTCAAAATCTCTCTTGTCACCCAAACCTTGGTCACTTGTTCTCCACAGCAGATACACCATAAGCCCCTAAGGCAGAACCAGTTTGTGAGCAGTTTCTGTTGGTCCCTGGAGCCGAGTTTGTCAGCCAGCAGTCAGATTTCCAACAGTTCACAAAGCCAAAAGATATTTTGCCAATACATTAACTAGATGAAATATGGGAGCATGTAGCCTACAGCAACTCAGATCTGAATCTAGAAATCTGGCCTTTGGAGGACTGGTGGTACCAGAGGAATATTCTGACTCAGCTGGAGCAACTTCTCAGATCAGAAGGAAACTTTGCCCAGTGGGAACTCACAGCAGGTCACAGCTCAGTTTCTCATGAGATTGGCCACATCTGTTCTCTTTTATGCAAGAGAAACACTTCATTAGGGCCCTATGTAACCTTCTGTTGGGCAATACTGGGCACTCTTGGTTTCATCAAAAGATGAATCAGTGGGTTCCATTATTGCTTCATACCTCAACAGTAAAGTTTTGGGTGGGTTCTTGGACAAGAATCTTGGCTCTGAAAGACATGTTTGATATGGTAGCCTTGGACACAGCCATACAATAATTCAAGCACTTCTTACAAAGCACATGTGTTTACTTACATCAATAAGCATAAAATGAAAGCCAACACTTTTGCTATTGTATAAAATAGAACACCTCAACACTATTGTATCTCTTGGAATTCACAGACAAACATACCCCTGCTATGTGACCTAGGAAAATATCTTAAAATCCAGACCTTCCCATGTGCTGCAGAATGGCCCTGTGGAAAAACCTCCAGAATTGAAAGCTGACTGTAAGGGTCCACCACAGGCCAGTATTCCTGATATTCAGTGAATCATACTGCACACATATGGAAGGCAGAACAGAATCTGACACTTAGTAACATTTAAGATGCTCTTTTTAAAGGCCATGTTGGTATCTTACTGAATGTTTCTCATGAATTTAGCAGTTGATTTCTTGGCTCTATCATAATTCAGTTTACTCTCCAGAGTAAATCTGAAGTCTGAAGGCAGCAGCATTCTGTTACCAAACAGTCTCTCACTACAGATAAATGTTCTTGGTGCTGAAATAGTTCTGTGTGTTCCCATTCTTACCTTAATGTAATATTGTTGCTGTGTTTTGTGCCCCAGAAAGCACCAGAGACTGTGGCTTTGCAGCTCTCTATTTCCACTAAAGATCTCACACAGATGACACACCCTAGCAGTGCTGAGCCTGAGCTTGGGAACATCTGCCTGTTCCAAAACCCAGAGTTCCCACATAACTACATAATTCACTGCTATCGAGTTACTGGGCTAGCCACAAATTGACTAATGCAACAGTCATCAAGGATCAGGAGGCTGCAGCCTGAGTGCTTAAATTTCAGAGGGGGTGATTTGTCCTTCAGTATCACAACACAAATGAGAAAAATTTCACATCTGCCAGCCACGAACAGTACAAAAAGAAAAGGGAATTTACCTTTAATTTGCAGTGATGTACCCTAGACAAGGCCTTCCAAAATCTCCAGTGATGTCTGTACCACGGGTGCTTCCCCAGCTGTGGGGAAAGGCCAAGGACAGGGGAGCAGCTGGGCCCTGGCTCTGCAGAGCTTTGCTTGCCTTACTGTGACTGAGGAGTATCTTTCTCACTTCCTCTCCCTTAGTGTTTTCAGCATACAAACTAAGCAGCAGCAGCAGTCAAAAGCAACTCCTGTCCCCCCACATACCTCACTGATAAAACTTTCCTGAGAAATCCTTTCAGTCTTAGAAAAACCAAATGAGTTTTTTTCTAAGCTAGAAGGATCTTCTGAGTTGCTCCTTAAACTTAAGTTTCACATGACTCTTGGGTTACTTCTCATAGTCTTTTAGCAACCAAACTGACCCATAACCCAAAAAGAGAGACTGGGTTAGAGACCATCTATAACAACAGGTTAGATTAGAGAAAACAGAACTTACCACTTCAGTACTTTAAAACCCTGAACACACTGATCATGTCCTTTTCACCAGCTCAGCAATGCTACAAACCCTGAGGAAGCAGGGGAATGAGAACAGGCTACAATTATTGGCTGCAGCTGTTTGCACCAGCCAGTCTCCTACCTTTAATTGCCAGTGTCACAGAATCATAGAATGCTTTGGGTTAGAAAGAACATAAAGATTACCTAGTTCAAACCCCCTGCCATGGGCAGACACTGTCCACTAGACCAGGTTGTTCAGTGCCCCACCCAAAACTCCTCTGTGCACCAGCATGAGTACCTGGTGATAATCTGCAAATGACTGCAGAATAAATGACTGACTGAGTTCATTGATGGGAAGCTAGTAGGGAGAGTTCATTGAAAGTCTGTCTGGGCTCTAGTAGAGCTGCTAATCCACTCTGCAGTAATCTGTTTTCTGAAAAGAGTTTTCTAAATGTTAAACCACAATATCTAAGCTAGAAAGTTATTTTACAACAGATCATACTTCTCTGGATATTGCAATACCAGCAATCGTTCATATCATTTGATTTGCATAGTAATCAGTGAGGAATGCAGTCCTAGAACTTTTTTTTCTCCAGCTAGCTGTTGCATTCATTACATTATTTTATCTTTTTCATATGAAAATGCTTATGATTTCATCTAAAATGAATTTATTGAGTCTGCAACCAAAATTCATCTTAGTGGCATATGTAAAAAAAAATTAATCTTGGAAGAGGTAATTATTTAACAACCAGCTGCTGAGCTCATAAATGCCTTCCAGGAAAGAAGGCAGACAAGGAGAGACTGGATTAGTTGTCACCTGAATGAAAACAAGCAGGATGAGATTCACCTGTATTCACCTGCAGCAAGGAGGAAGGAGCTACTACTGAATGTACTTGTGGGAACTAGACCTGACTGAACCTTGGCCCTTCCTAGACATAAAAGTCTTGTCTTTAGGGTGCCAGACTGCTCTTATTTCAGATTTGAACCCCCACTCCAATATTAAAAGAGCTCCATATATCAGAAATCCCCCAGCACAGTTTAGAGATGAGCTCCCCTGTGATCAGTAGAAGGGCAACTCTAAAGTAGCTATCAAAGAAAAGAAAATTGTTTCAATAAAATAATGGGGGAAACTTTTAAGTCAGCTTAGCAAATGGTAAGATACAGGATAGTTAGCAAAACAAGAAACCACTGGAAATAGTTCTTACATAACTGCAATTAACTTCTTTAGTTGATCTTACTTGTTAATTTACTCAGCTAGATGGCAAAATGTCACTAGAGGTCGGGTGCAGGGGTGATAGGAAAGTGTAATAGCAGGAGGCAGTTAAATGGTTGTAAAACAGGTGGACAAATTATGACACAGTGCCAGATCCAGCTAATGAAACTGTCTGAATTTATAGCTGGATAAAATATGTGAAGTTATGGGTCATTTGAGTTCTCAAGTGGCAGTTCAGATCTGTGGAGTGGCAAGAACAGCATCATTATTGAAATAAGCATTGGCAAACTTGTCTGCTCTTATTTTTAATAACATTTAATTTTATAAGCAGTTCTAGATGATAGCAAGTGGCTGTTCAGTCAATTAAATGCACACAAAGAAGTGACTCTGGGGGCTGAATTATTGGCACTGGGTTGAGGCATTACTGAGTGGGTGGGACATCTTTCCATGTCCATACATAAAAATTTTTATTTGTGTGTTACTTATGCTCTGACCCTCTAGGAGCTCAAAGCAAAACTCCAGTGACCTATGAAATTCTGCTTCTGAGCCAAAGTATCTGCAAGCACCTATCTCACACCCAGGCCTGTCAGTACTGCCAAAGCTGTATTCTCTTATCTACCTGAGCACATCCATCTGAGCAGGACACAGGCTCAGCTAAGGAAGCACCAGGGCTCTCCTCTGCTCTTTGTTTTCCTTTCTTCTGCTGGAGGTGTGGATGGTTGTGTTGAACATGGGTGAGATCCCAGGGGCACTTTGAGAATCTTGTTCCAGAGAAATCAGTGGGAGTTTTGCCAGTGACTTTGGTGGGGCCAGAATTCATTCATAAAGTGTTGACTGTTTTAATAGATTTACCAGCCCTGCAGGCAGCCCATGCAGAAGTGTAACAGATCTTGCACTTTTGCTTCTAAAATGAATCCCCTGGCTCAGGCCAAGGTCTGCAGAGAGCAGCTTCCCTGTGCCAAGCCCTTCATCTGGGAAACCTACCAAGCTAATATTGCACTGTAGTTTGCAGCTGAGTGGGACTGACTTGTGCCTCCACCACAGGAGCAAAACCAGAGCCCAGCTCTGGAAAAAGCCCAAAGTCCCATGGAGGTGTAGCCTAGGTGGTTCTGCCTTGCAGTGGGCTGGGTCCTGAAGCAATAGCAACAAGGCTGGACTTTGCCATCTTGCACCATGGCCAAGCTGGCCCTCAGCAGGCTCAGCACAAAGCTGGCTGAAGCCACCCTCCAAGGGTGCAGCTGCAAAGGGATGAGCCTGGCTTGTTACAGGGCCAGGCCCCTGCAGCAGCCAGCACTGACCCTGTGCTAGAGCTGCAGGGAGGACTGTGTCTGAGTGCTGCCTGCCATGTGTACTGCCCTGGCACGATGGTCACTTCATTTAAAAAGAAAAAAAGGAGAGAGGGAATCCTGCTCCATTGTCCTACTGCAAGTGGAAAAGGGATGAACTAATTCAAACCAAACTCTGAACAGAAACTCCTCCCAGGCAGAGACATTTTTCTGTCAAGTTTCAGCCCTGGGAGAATTTTTTAAGCTGAGCAATAAACTCTTGAAAGAGAGGTTAAGGCCCTCACTAGCTCCAGACTTTTAATACAAGGAGCAGCACAGAGCACTGGGCACTCTTCAATGTGTAGGAATGTGTCAGACTGATGGGAGGCTGGATGTACTGGGGAAAGGAGGGGGTTAATTACCATAATTGCCCAACAAACATTTCCTAATATTGTCACTCTTTACCCACAAGTTACAGTTTCTGTTACTATAGAAGCAAGATGTTGACACTGGATTCATTTTCTGGGTTTTATTCCTTTTTGTCATTTTTCCCATGAACTAATAAGCCACAGTGGATTTGAAAGTATGAGCAAATGTGAACACTATACAAAGCACTTTTATGTTCTATTGACATTTTCTTCCCACCCTAATAATTTAGAGCTGTTAACATAAAAAAAAAATGAAGATGATCATACTTCCCATCACTTTCATTTCCCATGTTTATGAAGGAAGAATTGTGAGTAATTTCCCATAGTTATTGTTTGCAGCACAACACATGGTCTCAATTACTGGGATAAGAAACAGAGAGAGGGTATTGGTGAGGATAAATGATTTATCTGTGCATTTCATTCAAAATTCATTTTCCATGCCATAGTTTATATTACTTTGATCAACATCATCTTTCTTATTTAACTTTTATAAATATAATTCAACTATTCTGAGCAGGACCCTGGGTCACAAGAGATCAGTTTGGTGACATATTTCTGGAGCAGTGAAGCATAAGCAGAGTGATCCTCCAACAAACCTACTTTCTGATAAAGGTATCTACCCAAGAAGGGCAGATCTAGACAATCTAGAGTAATGGAACACAAAATAACCCTTGGATTTGACTTTTGTTCTCATTTTTAAGTAAATAAAAAGGGACAACAGCTAGTGTCAGGATCTAACCCCACACAGAGCATAATTCCATGCATATGTATTTTCTTTCTGGCACTTGGAGGTCCTTCACTCACCTTTGTGCTGCTGCCTTGAAAATGCCATTTCTGCATTAATGACCTGAGTGGTTGCAGGCCCATGGCTGAAGTCTCTGCACAGGAGCTGTCTCCAGAGAGCTCTGTGACAGCCTTGGGACACTTTGGGCACTTTGCTTCTGCTGCTCAGAGACAGGTACCACTGACACGTGACTGTGCTGAACCAGCACACACCATAAAGAAGCAGCTTTAGCACAGATCACAGCAGCTCAAATGTGGCAGATTAAGTGGATTTATCATTCAGGGCTTGATTGTTGCAATAGATTTGAAGAGTGTGTCTGGCTGGGACAGGCTGGTGGCACTGCTGAGACTGGCAGCAAATGATGTTTGGTTAATTGCAGATTTTTCAGGGTGGGGGTTCAGCTGACACCAAAGACAGCATTACTTTCTTATTTTTTTACCCTCCTTCCCAGCTGGTGCTCAAAGACAGTGTTCAGCTGCTTCTCTTGTAGGACTGCTCTTTGTTCAAGATCATGCAGGACATGAGATATTTAATGCTGAGGGGGCTGATGGGGAGGTCCCCCTGCATAAATCCTTTACCAAGTCTCTATTTTTTAAATAAATTCCAGGCTGGTCTGTGGGGAACTCAAGACTGTGCTGTTGGTTAGCACAAATGAGCCCAACACAAATAGTTGATCTGTTTGACCAGAGGGTTGTGCAACTCTGCCAGACTTGGCCTTCAACCCAGGCCTGGCAGTCACATTGGGAGCCACAACTTCCTCCCATGGTTTTATCTGTGCTGCAGAAAACACTTTTGTTCTCAGCATATTTTGGGATATAGGAGTGTGGAGTTTGCCTATGTATGGGTCACAACATGATCTGTAGTAGACTCTGCCTCCTAAATGACATAATCATATTAGAGGGCAAATGTATAACAGACAAATTCACACAGAGCTGCCTTTGTTGAAGAGTGAACTTTTGAATTACAGTTCTGTTTCTTGGTTCCTTTCTGTTGCTCTGAGCACACGTGTAGTGGATTTTCTCAGCTTTTTTTCCTCCTTTCCATTGCTGGGTGCTGCTCTGTCTTAAACCATGGAACGTACAGATGATACTTGGTTTAAAGACCAGGTCTCTTCTTTTCCATCTTTAAGGTATCTGTGCTATGGCAGAGCTGGCACTACTGAGAAGCTGAGACCCATAATCATGTTGGGCACCTCTCAGCTGAGAGAACTGGCACCACATCACTGTGAATCTCAGCATTTCAGGTAGGAAGACCATTTCTACACTATATTCCTGGATGTGAGCCATGTTTAAAAGCAATATGGGCATAAGGACCACTGGTCTCATCTCCTGAACTTACTTGTTAATTCCCTTGTTAGCTGAATTTACTCCTCAAAATGCAAACATACCTTATGGAGTGGATCTTTGTTGCATAAGGCAAACTTGAAGTCAGTGGACTTCACATGCAACTTCAAATTAAAAACCTGAGGAAGGATTAATTGTTTGGATGGTCTAGTGGAGCAGCAGAACCCAAAACAGACCATGCACAGCATCACCTGCACTGGGGGAACAGATCTCAGTGCTGGTGCAGCATAACAGGCATGTAACCAGTGCAGTGCAGGGCTCCCACACTGCAAACCACTTTCTGTGTGATTTGTCTTGAGACTCACCTCTTTGCTCTGGTTGTTTTGTTTTTATGGCCTAAAACTCAAAACCAAAGTGAAACTCAGCCAAAATGCCAAGATTTCCTGGTTATAGGTTGAAACCAAGCAAAGAGTCCATGGTTGGTATAGTTTCAACCTAAAACCATAAATCATTTTTTATTCACCTAAAGTTTACTCTAAATTTACTCAAAACTTGGCCTAGATTTGCCTGAAACTTGGCCTATTAATGCTTGAAACTGAGCCCAGCTTCAGAGAGGTTCATGAACCTCCACGAACCTGGCCCATGTCTTGAGTTTGTAATGAAACCCAAAACCAAGGGAGTTTCACCTGATTTGGGTTGGGTTATAGACATTTCTCATGGCTCTAGTATATAATTATAATAACAACACATTTATACAGAGCTGCAAGCACACACAGACAAGTCCAGACAGCTTTCCTACCTTGCTGAGCCCACCAGCTCAATCATGTAATGGACTGTAACTACAGTCAAACTCAGCCCCAGATGGGCTGCTTAAAAAAAATAATTTCTCTTGGGTTGTCTAAAACTCAAAAAAAAAAAAAAAAAAAAAAAAAAAAAAAAATCACCCTGCTGAAGCACCTCACACAGAAATCACAGAGATAAAGAATCAACCTCCAAAGAAAACCAGGCAGTAGCCCTATTTTCTGGGCTGGTTCATCCAGCAGCTGGAGAGATAAGCCAGGCAGGCTGGCAGAGCCCAGGTCCTGCTCACCAGCAGTGTCACTTTTGATTATCTCCATGCAGCCTGCTGGTCTGGATACTTACCCTTTTTTTTTTTTTTTTTTTTTAAAGTAAATTACCAAGAACTGACACTGTTTGTGTTTTTTTAAACTGGTGTGGCTGCACCTGCAGTGGCAGCATCCTTGGGTAGGGAAGAGACTCCAGAGGCTCCGTGCTAGGGCATGGGGTCATGCTCCTTCCTGGCTTTCTGAGGAGTGTGGGAGTGGCAGGGCTTCAGCAAGCTCCATCTGAGATGCATTTTAGTGCAGAGGGGCAGTTCCCATGGCTGTGTGCCAGCTGGGGCTGTCATGGCTGACAAGCCCCTGTGGCTTCTTGTCCTCCTCTCCAAGGACACCTCAGTACTTTGGAGTTACTCCTGGCAGAATGGTCATTGCCTGTGAGCTGTCCCAAACCAAAACATCTGGTTCTCAGTTCCTGTCCTGTAAAACAAGGATGACAAACACATCTCAACCTCACAAGGGTGTAGCGAGGAACATCCTAGAGCCCTGGGAGCCATAGAGAATGTCATAAACAAACAAACCTGCAGATGTGAGAGCCAAGCCAGGGAGGGGCTGGGCCAGTGCTGCTGCCACGTGTAAGGGAAAGGTCCAGCCCAAGAAAGGGGAAAAGCCCTTCCTGGCTACTTAACAAAGACTCACAGTGTGACACTGGCCTGGAAGCACCAAGATACAGTATCTGACTGGACTGTCCAGACAAAACCATCTACATTTCTATGTGCACATTTCTAAACAGGTTGAGGACTTGGCTGTGCATGAACAAGCTGCAATGGCACATGCTGGACTGGCTGGCACCAGCACAGGCTGCAGCCCAGCTTTGCCAGAACTCTCCCACTGGTCAGGAAGCCTGGGTCTCCACAGACACTTCCTGCTGCAGGGCACAGTAGAAATAGGAAGGAGAGCCCAAAATACAAAAATAAACACTTTGTTGACCTCTCTGGCCCCAAGGTTCCTCTTCTGAACTCAATGGGAAGCTCATAATTGAGAAATTGGCTTGGGTGTGATATTCCTCAAAAGCATTTGTTATGAGGGTGTGAAATACTTGGCAAGTTTTAAGGACAACAGAAGCAGATTATTGGAATTTGTCAGAGCTGGAGTCATTGACATCTTCAACATTTTTGCTGCACAGAAAGAGGGTCTCATCTTCAGGCAAGCCAGAACACCCAGCCTGCTCCAGAGGGATCAAAGTCTCCAGGAGCAGCACCAGCCTTGGTGAAGTGCTCACTGAATGGGGCTGCAACCAGAACCCTGCTGCCCATCTCCTCCAGCCTGGCACCAGCAGTGCCTCTGCCTGCTCCCAGAGCAGCCTGGACATGTCCCACCTTGTGGGGACAGCTGCTGGCCCTGCAGCACGCACCTGGGGACCTGCAAGGGACAACACAGGAGCACAAAGCACCAGGGCTTGTGCAGGACCAGCAGACATGAGTGAAGCAGAACATGCACTGGGGCTCCTGGGGCCACTGAAGCACTGCAGCATTCTGTCCTCTCCCTATTGCTTTCTCTCTTGTTCCTACTGCAACCTCTACAGTCATTCACATCTCCAGTGGTGTAAGTGATGGTATATTTTGCCCCAAATCACACCTATCTCCTTGCCCTGTCTTAAGTTTTCACAGCATTCTGAACCAGCACCATCCTGCAGGTGCATGAGACATCCCAGACCTGCAGTGCCAATGGGGCTTGCACACAGAACCCTGCACACAGCTCTGTGTAACCACAGGAGCTCACACAGGGGCTGCACAGGTCTCTGCAGGCATCCAACATGCTCAGGCCACAGGCAACAATGAGAAGCTCTGGGATTTTCCAAACACAAGGGTTTTAGCCAAGTGCTATTCTGCCAAGATTGTGATAACATGAGGGCTTACTCTGGTAGGACATTGCCAACCCAGATTTACTGGATTAATCTGGTGTACATCATATCTTGGCCTTAGCTTCTGGCCACTCCTGCAAGCAGAAAAGCTGCAAGATTTGCTCTGGGGAAAGAGTGAAGTAGACAAGATTGTGGGTTCAGATGTCCCAGGTTTTTGAAGCTGGTGTGTCCCATTAGCTCCTGCCCTACCTGGCACTGGGCAGCTGGGGGCACTGAGAGGGGTGCACATCTCCTGCAGCTCCAGCCTCATTCAGGGTTGAACTCTGGCTTCCCTTATAACTGAAAAGACAAGATTTTTTCATCACAGTGAAGCAAGAGAAGCTCTCTCCTCTTCATCTGGTGCCTGTTCAGAAAACAGCAGCACAACATAAGCTGTTAACCCTGCTAATTTGGGCAGAGACCATCAGATCCACAAGAGTATTGTGAAGCTTTAATGCTTCAAGTAGCCATTCATTTTACATCAATTTTTAGAAGTGGTGAGAAAGCTTTTGCAATGCCAGTGCCACCACCCCCAACTTGGCCTAGAGCAGCAGGTTTGGTGCCTTGTGATGCTCTTACCTGTGGTGCTGCTGCTGGCAGAGACTGGCAGTGCCAAACTTGGCCCAGGGAGGTACAGGCAGCTGCTGCACACAAACTGTGGCATCTTGCTCTCCAAACAGCTCAGGCCTGTCTGTGCTGAGGAGTCTTGACCTGATTAGCTCTTCCAAAGCACAGAGCTGAACTTGAATCACAGCATAGAATATTTATCTTACAGAAAACCTGAGTATGACCCTTCAAGACCTGCCATAAGAAAGCAAATACTTGGGGTTCTTTGAAAGTCAGCTTAAAAGAGAGACTGTGGAAACAGTGGTGTTCTGCCAAAATACACGGGGGCTGTCAAGTTTACAAGATACTGTTACAACACACAATAAGAGAATGATTTGCTGTGTACAGTAACAAGCCATCTTTGTTAAACTGTATTAACCAAAAATTAGATTTATTATCCATGCAATCATCTATGCAGAGTCATATGCACAATCACAGTGGAGGAAAGCCACACTATTTCAAATAATTAAGCATTTTGCTATTTCCTAGAATTTGAAAAATATCCTTTAATTGAAAAAGGATACACATTTAGAAAGACCTCTACTTTAGTCTGTCTAGTGCTTAGAGTCATTCCCACTATCAAATGAAGTACAGCAGATTATTTCAAAATCACACTGCAAGTTACAAACCACTTTTTAATTGCAGGTTTCGTGCAATGTTATTGTGCAACCTTTGTGATTCACTGAGATGCCAAGGAAGCTGCAGAAATTCAAACAACTGGAAATGATCATGCACATAAAGCAACTAAAACCAAGAAGCAAAAATTATATATCAGTTAAAGGGTACTGCTGCAAAGAGAGAAGTTAATAATGTACAAAAAAAGTGGATTTTTATGTGCAGATTGGTACAGCAAGACTGAGTTTTCCATTTTAAAATGACTAAAAGAGCTACTGTCAAGATTTCTTGTTTCTGAAGCATAACAAAGGCAATTTGCAGAACTGTGTGGGCAACACTGGGGCTGCTGGAACACAGTCAAAGACCCTTTGGCAACATAAGGTGTTACACAGAGCTTAAATGTAAACCAACTCTACTGGATAGACTCCTGACAAGTCTTTCTGAAATCATCCTTCTCAGTTCCTCTCAGTGTTTAGGGGTTGAGAAAAAATACTTAAATTGTACACTTACCTATAAACTATACAATCATGCACACTGGCACTAAAAATCATTCCCAACTTATTGATATAAGAGTGCCATTTACAACTTTAAAGTTCTGATTATATCTCACCATAGTTATGCAACATGTGGAAAAAATACACTGTTCATCATTTTGGCACACTAATAAATAAAATCCAGACATGGTCTAATACAAATATCAAAGTAATCCTGTGGACAAGTTTCTTTTTATATAGTTATATTTGTTATGCAGAAAAAATCACAGAGAGCAATAATACAATTTGGGGTGAATTATAGGAGTACATTTCCCTTCCAAAGCTATTATAGCTCAATATATCTTCCCTCTATCAACTACAGTGCTGTCCCAGCAGCAGTTTCAGCACTTATTTCTTCCAGATTTTAAAGCATCACACCTCAGTACAAAGCTCTGCTGCTGCTGCTAAAGATACACCATGGCATTTGCATATACAAGAACACCCACATCACTGAGTAATTCACTTGATATTAAAACCCATCTGCAACTTGTGATGGCTTCTGGTATTGGATTATTCCTCTGTTATCAGTTATATGACAGTAACTGTTGAAGGATAAGAGGATAAGACAAAGGAATATCTTAAGGCAGTTTTAGCAAACAAGACTTTGATTGTGTTTTCTGTCTAATGATCTAACATCCACTTCTGCATGTTTTGACTATCAGATTACTTATTGACAGGACTACTCAGGTCATGTCATTGGAAATGTTCTCACTTCCTTTCTGGAACCAGACAGCAACTTGAGAGAGGTTCACTGCTGTTTATGAAGATTTATGAATGTTTCTAAAATTCTTCTCTTCTTTCTTTGCATGAAGAATGAACAGCAGCAGCTTCTTCAAGAAGGAATCACCTGGACACACAGACAGATACAAAGACAACCCTACTGATAATGTAAGAATGCAGTTTATCACACTTTTAGCAAGAACACAAGGCCACAGAATAAACTAAAAAAAAAAAACTGTTTTATTGTGACATTTATGACATTGAACCCTTGTTGATATGAATGACTATGGGTACTCTTGACATGTTACAATATGTCATCGTGTAGGATGGCACTGATTGTCATCTGACTTTTGAGAATGTTTAATGGTCCCCACTGACCTCAGTGCATTTTGGCAAGTCACAGAAACTTTATCATCAGGTTTGTGTATACAGTTAACAAGTAGTTGGTCTTATAAGCACCATTACAAACCCTCACATTAAGGGTATTATTAATCTAGTTTACAAATGCTTCATTGATAAAAATAGCATGATTACAGTATACACACACTTAATTTACATGTAATGTATTATAGGCATAACTGAGATAAACTACTGAGCTAACTTTGGTTGATTGAAGTATTTAGACTGAATAATGGCAATTTTGGCTTCTAAGTTGTGTAAATATTACAGTGCATTTATAAATCTAGGTTGAAAATTCACTAGCACCAAATGGATATCATAAATGGCTGACCTAGTAAGTTGTAGTTGGAGAAGCGCAATTTAAGAATTACAAAAATAGAGCTGTCCATCAGTTGAAAGCACATTCTTGTACCTCTGCTGAAATGATGACGTGTCTCAGCATCAGTGGCCAACTTCCAATGATAAAAGTCCCAGTTTTCAAGATTCAACATATCAAGGTAGTTCAGCTACATATAAAAGCCTGAGAACATGGTAGTTTTGAGCTCATGTATTCATCCTGTACCTTGTTTATATAATAATATGATAGTGCTTGTTCATACAAATGTACTCATGTATGTAAGATTGTACCTATGATATGGAGAATCTGATTGGGAGGAATATTCAGTCCTACCTATCTATCTTTGGTTTAATTATTTGGTCTTTGGTTGATGAATTAATGAAGCAATATCTGAATTTTCATTTTCAGGTTATCTCCCAGCTCACCACTGAGGTAGTCTTTGTCATGTTTTGCTTCAAGCTGATTAAGTTCCTTCTTTTTATAGAGTGGAATACTACTGATTTGTAATGAATAATTTCCAGGCACTGGCTTCTTCTTTGTGAAATGAAGGTAACTTATCCCGTCCTTCTTATTGATTCTAAAGAAACCGTCTTCATTTCCGGAGTCAATTAAATATCGGTTGTGGTTTGTCAGTGTGGTGAGGGCAGGGAGCAGCTCCAGGATGCGATCCTTGTTGCTGAGATCCGAGATGTTGATGGAGAACACTGCTGCTTTCTCAACGTCCCAGCTGGCCAGACTGATTGGTGGCTCCAGCTCCTGCTGATCCTGCACGAGAACAAGGGATGTCAGTTGGCTTTGTCAGAGAGTGTTTCACACGTGCCCATGTGTGTTTCTTGCCCAGGTCATTCATTACCAATTCAACAATTTTTAAAAGGAGGTTCTGTAACATCATCTGTCAAATCCACTCTTATGGGCTTAGGACTCCTCAGGATGAAGTACAGAGTTTTTCATCACCCCTATGTGGGTAAGAGGAGCCCAAGACACACTGGAAGTTTCTGTGCACAGGCCCTGCTGCCTGACAGATGAAGCCCCTCTGTGCTGGGAGCCTCTGAGCAGCTTCCACAAAGGGAGCAAACAAGGCACACTCCTCCTCTCTGCCAGGGAAGCCACAGGCTGAGAGAACAGCTGTGAAGGAGAGCAGGGTCTGTGAGGGAGCCACAGCAATTCAGTGGGGATTTTCTGCTTTGCAAGATCCATTTGGGTTAAGCGTGGAGCCAGGGCAGCCTGCAGGTGCAGCAGAGTTCTGGAAAAGCAGCCTCGCCCTTCACCTCTGACTGGGTGGTAACATTTCACACAGCAGCACAAGCTGGAACATTTTCATTTGGAAAGCAAGGGAAGCTCTACATTACTTCTGAGATAAAAACACTACATAACATCCAAAACTAGCTTTAGTCAACTTTAGGGTGCAGATCTTTCCTGAGGGATTTCTCTTGGCACACATCCTTCTGAGTCCAGCATTCACAAGACAGACACAAACCCTTTCCCCACAGAAAGGTCAATTACCTCTGCTTCACTTGCAGTTTCATTAGTGCTCCTGCGCTTCCTTCCTCTCTTGGGATAGCCATTGATTTTACATTCATAACAAGCTTCTGGAGAGAGGGAGTTGTCATCTACTTCTCCACTGAGTGAAAGCTCTTGTCCTTGACCTCTGCCTAGCCCCACTCCAGAAACGCAGTGTCTAAGGAAGAAATTCAAAATTAACTCCAGCGAGACACAGATCTTATCAAAAGCTGAAATTGGGGGACTGTAAGTATAAATAATTAAGCAATTATGTTGCATTCATTTCCCAGGAAAAATTTCTGCTAAAGTCAACAGACAAAATTCTCACAGAATCACAATGAGGCCACTCTTTATTTCAAGAAATCTGCCTTCATGGGTTTTTGCCCAAGAGAGACTTGCCAGTATTTAACAGTCTTAAAAACACAGGCTTAAGCTCTGAGTTGTTGTTAGCAATTTCTGTTATCCAGCCTGGAATACATTTAAAGAGACCAGTTTTCAACAACTGCTGAAAAATATGAAAAGTGAGATTTTTCATAATGCATCCCAAAGCTTTTAGTCGCTTACAAAATTTAAACCACAATCTTTCTGCTTTCTATTTGGGTTGCTTGGTCCTATACAATGTACAGCCCCACCATGCCCACTGGACCAAGGGAAAATTTGTTTTATTGATAAAGCAGACATTTATTAAAAAAAAAAATACTAATTTGAAACACAGAAGAATATAGAATATATAAGAACCTAAGAGCATGCAGAGTTGTTATTCCAACCAGCAGGTGAAACCACTTGTATAATGTAATTTCTTTTTGCAGCTGGTAGGGGGTGTTATTATTAATGTTTGTTTTGTTCTTCTTTAAGGAGACAAGTGAATCACAGCAAGGAGTGTGAGCTCCCAAGTGCCAAGCTCAGAGGACTTGGCAGGCTGCTGGGGTGTGCAGGAGAGGTGAAAACAGTAGCTTAAAATAGAGGATTGAACCTGGTAGCCCTGACCAAATTTCAGTTTCAAGCATTAAACCCCTCCCTTTCCACAGTTACCTTTCCCCACACCCTCCCCCACCCAAAATCTCCAAAATGAGTAGGTGTATCCAACTGTTGAGCACCTTCCCAATCCTATCCCACTTTAACTGCTGACAATCCCCCTCGTTCTGCTGCTCCACACTGCAAAGGAAGGAGTGGATGATGTTCCCTTGGTATCTGTTAGTTTAAAATGAGAATCCCTTACCCTTGTCCTATTCTGAAGTAACCAGGTGGACATCCACAGACGTAGCCACCTTCAGTGTTTGAGCAACCATAACTGCACGGGGCTTGTGCAGAACCGCATTCATTGATATCTTGGCAACCTCCACTAAACTGCTCATACTGAAATCCAGTAGGGCACATACATTTATAGCTTCCCAAAGTATTGTGGCAGGATGCTCCTCCACAAATGTGTGCACTGAGACATTCGTTTTCATCTGGAAAAGAAGCAGAATATACCACATTAACTTTTACCCAGGTACAGCCCAGCCCTTCCCTTGTGCAGGTCATGCTTGACTGAATGTGCTCCAGCTCAGATGGACAAAGACAACTGCACTGCTCCTCCCCCTTGGCTGGGGCAGTGATCCCTAGGAGATTGCTACAGCCACACAACAGCAACACTGGGGCTACTCTACAGAAGATGTTCCATGTCAGCTCATGCACCAAAACAAAGAAGGCAGCTTTTTTTTCCCCCCCCAGAAATAACTGAGAACAATAAAACTTCGCACAGCTAACTGGTCAAGTAATCCCTCATTCACAGGCTATTCAACATTAGAGGAAAAAGAGTAAGGAATCAAGCTCTGACACTTTTTCCAGACATTCAAAATTCCTCCCTATACATTCACATTTAAATATTACACATAGGTAAGATATGGGAAGTAGTAAAGGAAAATAAAAGCAGCTGTAGAAACAAAAGACTGCTATATTCTGAATCAGTCCTTTTCCAAACTTCCTAAGGGTGGCACTGTAGGAGTTTGAGGCCAGTTTAGGCTTATTTACTGAAAATGGCTACTTTTTGAAAAATAGCTGGTCTGATTTTTGATGTTTGATGTGGCAAATTGCTTCAAAGAGTTCTGAATATTATTTTTCCCCATTTTCTGTGATAAATGCATACGTACATTGTGGGTATGTACCCACATAAGAAACTCCATTTGGGAAGTACAGAGCAGCATCCCTGACCTCAACATGCAGGTGACAGGAGAATAAGTACTAATTCAGAGCATTATTATCTTTTTCCAAACAATGTGGCTCTTTGTTCCTTTTTAAAAGCAATGTCTTTGCAGCCTGATTCACGATGTGGTGTACTGTGGAAGTGCCTGGGCAGGGGATGCAGTCACAGACAGCACAAGACATGGGAGGAACCAAAGCATTCTTCAGTGATTATCTAAATGTGTTGCAGCAACATAAAAAATCCCTGAACGATTCATTAAATAGGCTAAAAAAGACACAAACTGTTTGCAGAGTTGGGACTGCCAAGGAATATGAAGGAATTGTCACGGAAAAACCTAGCACATGGATTCTTCCCCTGTGGTACACCCAGGAGGTCCAGATAAGTATCTTAAGAATATACAGCTACAAACAGTACAGCATGTACATGTAGAGACCACAAGGTATTCAAACCTGGGGCTGAATCCTGCATTCCCAGGGCCTGTAAGGGTTTGCCATTAACTCAGAGTGATGTTTCAGTGTTTATCACACCTGACAGCAACTTTACCAACATCATAAATGCTTGTTTGGGCCACAGGAAGTTACTGCACCAAGTGCAGATATGCTCACTTCACCATGCTCCACAGCAGCAAGAAAGGGAACACAAGTGAGATTAATTCCCATATTTTGGATGAGTGTCTGAAGAAAAAAGAAATATTAAGAAAAAAAAGTTTTGGGACCCTTAGACTGCACAAGCTGTACTGTCAGGCACCAGCCTTGCTCTCCTGTGCTCTGTAACACACACCTCTGCCATGCACAGCTTCAGCAGGAAGGAGAAATGCCATGAGGACACAGAGGCTCAAATCTCCTTTCCTGCAGCTTTGCATTTCTGCCTGGACTGCCCCATGTCCAAGAAGATGGAAGTACTGGCTGAGTCTTGCCCCAGCTGTGGCTCTCAGAAGAATTTTCCTGGGTGAATTATTGGGTGAACCAGTATTTTTGGTGCCAAGGCTGGCATCATTCTTTCAGTGGTGCAAGTACTCAGTGCTTATGCATTTTGAAATGCACATTGGTATGCATACTGGTATTCCCTATATAAAACCTAACAGTAGGCAATGGCCTCAAAAGTGGAATATCAGTGTACAACTGGTTTGGAAATACACTTAGTTAAATGTTTTCACCCACGAAGACCTGGGAACAGCCAAGATGTTTCACAAAACTCAGTGCTGCACTTTTTCAGATTCCACAGAAATTGAATTTTATGATTTAACAATCCAAAGTCGTAGTTCTGAGAGTGCCAGGCTCAATCTACCATCCACTCTTAGACCAGACCTTTGTCCAAGCAGAGACCATTGCAGAGCTGAGTAAGATTTCCTTTGTTCAGACCACAAAACACGTGAGTAACACAAGTTTCCTCAAAGTCTATACAACCTCTAGCAGCCTCAAGGAGAGTTTTGTGCTTAAACACTTCTTGAATCAGGACATGGGCTCCTGTGTGCTTCATACCCACTCTGCCTTAACAGGAGACCACACTTGTAATGAAACTCTGCTGAACTTAGCAAATTAGAATAAAAAAAAAAAGTATGGCAAATGGCACCATTGCCCTTCACTTCTTGCTGCTAATAAAAGTAACATGCATTTTAATGTATGAATTTACAAAAGTGACTTGCCAACACATTGGTTCCACTGGTAATGCTGGAGATATCCTTGTGGGCAGCTGCACCTGTATCCTCCAATTATATTTTGGCAGCCATGCTGACACCGGTGGTTGCCATCACATTCATCAACATCTAAAAGGGTGAAACACACTCTGAGTTCTGGGAGAGAAGCTCAAATTATGCTGTATTTGGAAAACATTTTACAAATAATCATATATATTCATTTACCATACATATATAGGAATATTTCAGGATCTTCCAAAAACCTGACCACTCTGGGCCTTTTGGGTTTGGATTTGTGGCTCCACAGCAAGTAATACATGGCTGAACACCAGGAAAAGCTCTCACATTCAGCAAAAAATTTCATTTTTGCATTCTGCTGTGAAGCAGACAGCAGAAAGCTATTGTATATGGGATCCCTAATGCCTTCCTAAGGGTCCCAGCTCCACAGCAGACCCTTGCTTTTACCCAGGCATCCAACCCAAAAATCCCAGGATACCTCTTTTCAAAACAACCTAAACTCTGTCCCAGGAGAAGGCTCTAAAGACCCAGAGGAATAAGTCTACAGTCCTTGAACTCTCTCTTGAGCAGGTCTCCTTGGAGATGTGTAAGACTTCCTGTCCTTGAATCCCTCAGAAATCTATGCATGATTCAAAAGAAGTTCACTGAACTTATGACACTTAAACTAAAACATTCCAGGCTACGTCTCCTCAGAAAATATCTTCCCAATCCTTAGAATCCCGTAATATATCAATTTTTTCTGGCCCACAGAGAGAAATATTGTCTTGTTGCTAAATTTCTGTACTCCCCCCTCACTTCAACCTACACATGATCCTTCTGTAGATTTTGGTGCTTAGTCCATAGGTCCCTCCTTGGGTGACAGAAGAAAGAAGACTGAGGAAGCAAGAGAAGGCCAAGTGAAATGCACTGTGTTGTACCCACCTTCACAGCTCTGCCCAGTCTGATCAAGTGAGAAGCCACGTTGACACTCACAAACAAAACTTCCTGGTGTATTCTGGCAAATGCCCTTTGCCCCACAAAGATTGATCTCAGTAGCACACTCGTTGTTGTCTGAGGGAAGCCAAAGCTCAGTGTTAGTTTGCAGCTGACATTTCAACATTGATGCTTTGGCCATGCTAATGATGGAAAGGCTGTGGCAGGAGGTAAAGGCACATCAGTAACACAAGTGTCCCACTGCCCTCCCAGGTTCTCCTTTGCATTACAGGACAGTTTACACTGCCTTGTTTTGAATTTGGAAACACAAAAGTAGTAAGATGGGAAGCTTTCTTTTCTTCACCAAGAATAAGGAGTTTGATGTTCTGGTCTCCAAAAACCTCCAAATTCACACCAATATCATGGGATCATCAAACTAACACAGAAACAGGGTACAGCTTGCAGAGCAGAAAGTGTGTTTTGTGGGAGGAAGCAGTTTAGTTTAACATTTCCATGTACCCAATGGGTATGTCTTCAGAGGACAGCTGCAGAAATGTTTATTTCATAGCTGTTTCAAGAAGCCTTGACATGAACTCAATGAGCTACAAAAAGAAAAATAGAACTATTTTTTTGCTCAATGCCCAAGAAAAAAATAAGGCAAGGATTATAGTGTTTTTACTGCCTGGTTCTTGCAAGTGCAAAATTCAAAGATAGATTATGAAAGCAAGGGAAGGTAGGAGGAAGGGGTCTCTGCATTTCTGGTGGGATTAGGATCAGAATCTGGCCTGTGTTTCCACTTGGCTCCTCAGGAAGATGATTTTACCTCTTTGCTACTTTTCTGCTGGAGTAAGGGTCAATAATAAATCCCAAATCTGTGTCTATCTTCCCACATCACCTACCAATGCAGGCTGTATGGTGCTGAGTGAATCCAGGAGGACATTTGCAAGTGAATCCCCCAATAGTGTTGACACAAAGGAACTGGCAGTTGTGCTGCTTTGTTGCACATTCATCAAGATCTAGAAAAAACAAGAAAACATCTTTCATTCATGTTCCCTGGACTCAGAAAGAAGTGATTGCAAACAAATAACAGCAAATAAAGCCTTTTGAATTTACATCTCATTTTCCATGCTGATATCCAGTTCCTCCTACATGAAGCACCACATTTAATGAATAGGACTTTGGAGCTACACAGTGCCCATGCTAACACTGAATTGCAGACAACACTCTCATCTGTCTGAAAGTTGCTGTGACATAATAAATGTCTGCTCAGCCAATAAATAGGAAGTCACCTTCTTCATGAGACCTGGCAGATTGGAAAATGGCCTAGCACTGAAGCACACTATTACTCCAAAAGAAATATTGAAATGCTAACAACAAAGTACACTGTCGTTCTCCATGCCAAATTTGGAATTGCTGCTCTAACTTGTGTGCTTTTAGTCAAATCTTAGTAAACCAGGTACATAAATATGTCTTGGAATTCTAACAAATATTCCAAAATCTCTCCTGCACTGCTGTGCCTTATCCAGCATGCTGCAAAAGCAGTAGGTAAAAATTCTGTGGGATGCTGGGCAATGTACTGCAAACCATGGTCATTTTTGCATCCAATAAGATTCATTTATCATTGAATTATATGGCTTAAACCAACATGCTTACCAAAATAAGAACAATCATATATATAATTAATTCCAAAATCTTTAAAGATCAGCTGCCATCAACCTGCAAAAAATCCTGTTGATCTGTTGTTCATCCAAATTAACAAGGAATTAACTGAAATACCAGCTCCATCCTGTGCAGGCCATTTCCACTGTCTTTAGTGGAAATACTCAACATGAATCAAGGAGATTCAGATTTGCATCATTTAAATGTCCTTGCAATTATTTTTGCCTGTGAAACACAGTTTCTGCAGTAAATTTTTTTCTTGATTTTCACCTTTGCAGCTTCTCCCATCTTCCTGCAGGATGTATCCTTTTGGACATGAACACTGATAGCTCCCCTCTGTGTTTTTGCAGATGAAATTGCAAGGTTTTGGAGACTCATTGCATTCATTCAGATCTACAAGAAGCAAAATCAGATACCTCAGTGTTCTTAATCAAGATTTGTGATAATGTTTTACAAAATGTTCAGGATAGATCAGAAGGAAATCCAAATCCCCGAAACATTAACAAGTGACATTTTACTTTCTCATTTTTCAAAATCTATTTCCTTCTTCAAGTCCTCTCTTAGTAATAACTTTATATACAAACACCACAACAAAAAACCTACCAATGCAAAGAGTGCCAGTGACATCTGTAGTATAGCCTGGATTGCACAGACAGTGGTAAGTTCCCCTCTCATTGATGCACTCCCCATTGCGGCAGACATCATGAATAACCTTGCACTCATCAATATCTGCAATTAAACGAGGGTTAGCTGTCAGTGGAACAAAACTGACTTTGTACAGCTTCAATAAATTCTTGTGTCCTGACACAGAGAAACCCACACCTTACATAAAATAATGATATAAAATAGTGAAATATTGTGCAGATTTAAGAGAAATGTTAAGTGGAAAAATACAGAATGGAGCATTAATCTAACTTCCTTATGCTAAGATCAAGCTGGATGTGGAAGGGAACAACTGGAGCTGATCATGTATCCACAGATCAAACACCACTTTGCCTTCATGTACACAAATAGCTCTCAATGTGTGTCTGCAACTCACTCAAATGTGTGAGTGCAAATCCCCATTTCAGTGCATGTCAGTCAAGGACACAGAGCAAGTATCTGCCAAGATGGGATGGATGCCTTATCATCAAGGCTGTGCACCTTCCTCCTAAAGGACTATACTCGGTCAAGCATGAAAAATCTCAGAAAATTTCAGCTGATATCCAAAACATTCAGGATCTTATAGTGTTCAAATACGCAAAAGAGAGTTCATAATTTGTCACTTAATTTGACACTGTCTAAGAAATCATTTAATGAAAAGTACCTGCTCCACTGGACGTGTATCCTCGGCCATGAGGGCAAAGCTTCTTGAAGGCCACAGTGCCTGGGAAGGGACAGACCTCACAGTTCTGCCCCCAGCCGCGGCCGCCGTCGCAGCAGCATTCGGACTTGGTGACGGCGTTCCTGTTGCTCGATCCGATCTGGCACATGCTTTGTAAGACTTCAGTGAAGCAGTAGCCCTCCCTGTTGTCTGGAAGACAAATTGTGCATCACAGGGAATCCTGATGGTGAATTCTAGAGGTCATGAGATACCAGGCATTTAGCCAGAAATATAACAGAAAGGGCACACTTCACACTGAGACTGTGGAACTGACAGTGAAAGACTAGCAGCAGTAAGAACAAGAGAAGGACATCTAAGGGAAACAAAGACAGGAACTTTAGCAAAAGGTGGAAGACAATAAGTTACAGTATGCTTATAAAAATGTATGTTTCTGCTTGAACCTAGAGAAAAAGAAGTGGCTGAAACTCAGGACCACAGAAATGTCAGAGCAGTTTCTGGCTGACTGAAACCATGGAACGGTCAGCTGTCATAGCAAGTCACCCCAGCTGGACTGACTGAGGCAGGGAAGAAGGAACTTGCAAGAGGACACCTACATATGAAGGCCCCTTCCCAAAAACATGCAAATTCTAGAGTGTGTTTACTCAGCACACATTTCTAAATTGAATTTCAGCCCTCAATGCTGCTATGCAAGTGCCAGCTCATGCAGGTGTAAATTGGGACTTACCAAGGCACTCATCCTGGGTGTCACTGACTGTGAACCCCTCGTTGCACTCACACTTGAAACTCCCCACTGTGTTCACACAGCGGCCGTTCTCACAGAGCCCAGGCTTGGTCTGACATTCATTCTCATCTGCATTTTTGAAATTTTATAACAAAAATTAAGTGCATTATTAGATTATGTAGGTAAGAGGTACAGAATTCTTATGCTGTGTATTCTGCGTGCTTAAACTTCAATTTTTTTCTTTTTCTTGTATTTTATATTCAATTTTCAGAGAAGAGATGGCCATCTAGCTCACAATGTTATATATATTATATCTGCAGTACATTCCTCACTGGTTTTCAAAATCTTTCATAGTTACAGCTGCATTTCTGAATGCCTTTGAAGGTTATTCAGATCTACTTTCATTCATGCTAGAAGAGATAAACAGGCCTACAGCAACAAACCCAAATCCTCACCTTCTTCCCTCAGAGCATTCAGCAGCAGCAGCAGTACAAACTGATTGTAAAGACACCCACACCCAGATTTTCCAGTTACTGCCCACAGATGTGTACATCTGAACAGCAAAACCAAGTGTGTGCAGCACCAATAGATCAATTACACAAACAGTTGTGAAATTCTGCCCCTGAGTTTCTTAACACTTCATTAAATCCAAAATTTTTAGTCCTGCTGAGGAACTGTGTATTTAAAGAGCTTCAACACTTCAGTGTCACTTACCTATACAGCCTTCCCCATCTGGTCTGCGCTGATAACCAGGCCCACAGATACACATATAGGTGCCAATTAGGTTTTTGCATTCCATCTGTTTTGAGTCACAGTCATGAATTCCTTCTTCACACTCATTCTGATCTAAAACACAAGGTTTAGACTTTATTATATAGAGACATGATCCTGGAAATTCACAATAGTAAATTCTGACTTTGGAATCTCGGTCGTAATCAAGCCCTACACATACATTTATTGTTCTAAACCAACCATAAAATATACTAGCCTTGAGCAAATTGATTTCTCCCAAATGCCCATTTTTAGGGCAAGATAAAACCACATCATCCGATATGAGCTCACTTTAGGCAGATGTATAAATTTACTGGCAGGACAGGCCCAGTACAATCAAGTGCATAATGCAAACCATAGGATTTCATCCCAAATTCTTTCTGACTCAGTTACTTCCTGGGATTAAAACTCTGGCCCAGTAGTGCAGTGAGTCAGAGCCCTGCCCCTGCAGGAACTGAAATCATTCTCTCCCAGCTGAGAGTGTGGCAGGAGCGTTACCTCTGCACATCCTGCGGTCCTCGCGCAGGACGTACCCCCCGGGGCACTTGCACTCGTAGGATCCAAAAGTGTTCACGCAGCGGAAGGCGCAGAGCAGAGGGTTCTGAATGCACTCATTGACATCTGCATGTGGGAACAAAGGCCGTGGGCAAGGGAAACACTTGGTAAAACCCAGCAGACTTGAGTGCACAGGTATTAGGTACAGGCAATACCACAGATCCCAGTGTACTGAGGACTTGATTTTAATAGCTGGGGACCCTTGGTGCTACTCTTCATGGATTTCTGTAGAGAAGCAGGCATCAGACATGCCAGGATGTTTGCACAGCTACCTGAAGTTTCAGTAAGTTCAACAGCAAGCAGCCAATGGAAATAATTTCCAGATCTGTGCTGCCAAAATACTTGCTCAGTTAAAACTATATATTTTCCCCACCTAGGTTTGGTTTTTTGAATTGTTATTTAAATTCTACATGAATTAATTAAACTTCCTCATAAACTGAATTCCATAAAACAATATCCTTACTAGAAACATTATTTTGAAGTGCATTTACATACAGCCTGGACTACTTGAGTAATTACTGCTATATAGTGTTTATGCACTCTGCTAGCTCCTCCTCTGCAATTTGAGCTTCTACCCAAATTCCACAGGGAAGTGAATGAAGCTCTAATTGTATGTAAAAATAATGCAATCTGATGCAAAAATAGAAGAATTCTTTTGCATGGACTTGCAAAAAAATAGATTGTGGCAGATAATTTAGGAACAGCTGTGTCAAGTCAGAGGACAGTGTCAGAACGTCCTAGGACATTCTCCTCTCCCCAGTTGTAACAGGAGATGAGTATTAAAAACCTCATAGCCTGTAAGCAGACATCTTTCCCCTGATGCAGCCTCTCAGTTTAAGGATTTCCACAGCCAAAAGCTTAACTGCCACTGATGGATTCCCACACAAATTTGTATTATCTCTTTCTGGGTCAATTTATGCTTGTGGCCTCACTAATATTCTTCAGCAAAGGTTTTCACTACTTAAATAAGTACCATGCATACAAAAATGTTTGCTTTGGTTTGTCTAACATGGTCTCTCTATTTTTGGTACCTTTACCACTTGTGGCTTTATAAAATCATCTGTCTCTTTAACTACATTTTCCACACTGAAAATTATAATTTATTTTTCTTCTATACCTCTGATCTTCCTTGCTTCTCTTCATCCATTTTCAAATTTTAATTTTTGAAATTAGACAACAAAGCATGAAAAATATTCAGCTAGGGGTACCATGGTAATTGTTGGTACTGTATTTGTATTTTCTCATTTGTTCCCTTTTTCTTCCCTAACTCACTCAAGCAGCCCATTTCCTATCTTCATCATCCACAGTGAGTCTCTTCACTCAAGGAGGTAAGCAAAAACCATACACACAGTAAATAGCACTTCTGGGAACTGTTCTGAAGAGACTGCACCCCAACATGCTCCTCTCTGGGCAGTCCCTTAGTAGACACCACCTGAAAGTCTGTCCACCCCAGCTCCAGTTGCAGAACTATCCTACAGTTCAAGGTGGACACAGGAAGGAGGAGCCTATTTTCCCATTTCAGATAAAGAGGTATTGTTCCAAGTGTCCATATTATATTTTTAAAGCTGTTTTACTCTCCTCAGCTGTTTTCAAAATCAGGGAACACAATTACAGCAGTCCTTAGCACACAGGAGTCTCACCTTCACAGGTCATCATTGGCCCAGGCTCAAATCCTTCTACACAGGTGCATTCAAAGCCTCCTATCACATTCCTGCAAGTTCCATTTCCACACGGGTTTCCAACAGCACATTCATCAGTGTCTGCAAGTAGTTAAACCAAGGCAAGAATACATGGTTATTCTCAGCCAAAATGATAAAAAATCTATATTGTTGATTACAACCAGAAAAAGAGAAAATGCAAGCTCTCATAAGTACTGAATTACACAGACTCCTAGAATAATTTGGGATTGCTAGAGGTTATCTGGGTCAAACACTCAGCCAGAGCAGGGCCAACTTGGAGCAGATTGCTCAGGCCCTGCCCTGGCAGGTTTTAAGCACTAGCAGGGAGAAAGACTCCACAGTGTTAGAATAAAACAAACCCACTGCTCCTTGATGGCATACTTAGTTACTCAGGAGAATCTTTAAAAAGGAAGCTTGAACAGCCATACTTACCCACACATTCTGCTCCTTGTAGGATGTATCCATATGGACATTCACAGCGGAAGGACCCATCTGTGTTGATACACTGCCCAAATTTACAGTTATCAGGATCAAGGCACTCATCCACATCTTAACCAGAAATACAAACAACACAGTAAGTGAAACTGGCTTCATGTGCTTTTAGACTTCTCTCAAAGAACAAAGTGTTCTGGCAAAAAATATTTCTGAGATCACAAAAAATACTAATATTTAAATAACGACGTATTAGGATTAGGGCACAGAATTTATTTTGCAGGCCAGCTTTCAGAATGCAGAAAAGAAACTGATTGTAAATGTCAGATATAAACCTCTCTGACTGGGGCTACAGGGAGAGCAGCAGATATGAAAAGCAGTAGTCATCCAGTGCTCCTTAAATGCAAACTTTTGCCAATAAGGCTGAAGTGCTGTTTGTCTTGGGAGAGAACAGAATGTACTGAAGGGATCTGGGAAACTGTGGTTTGCACTTCTGGAGGATTAAAACCATTTACTGTAAACAGGCTACACATATTGTAAAAGAAAAGACAAGTATGCTGCGTGACATTAGATCCATTCTCTAGATCCTACATAAATTTCCTAGCTCTAAAAGAAGTTTAATTTCTGATATTTGAGATATTCAACCTGAAATTTTAAATCAGTATGAAAAATTGGGCAAGATAAAAGGTATAGAAGTTTCCACAATTCATGGCTTTGGGAAATAGTTGCAGAGGTGTTATTCTCAACTGAAATGAAGAATGGCTTATGGGTGGAAAAGGGGCACTGATGCAGAAGTGGCACTGTGCATTTCAGGCACTTACCCAGCCTTGCATCACCAGGTCCAACAAGGATGCCAATTCCAAATGGACAAATCTGTCTGAATGCCTCTGAAAAAAACCCATAAAAATCAAACCATATGTTAAAGTCTATCTTGGCAAGCAGCATTCTGCACAAACTACACATAACCACTGCTACCAGTTCATCTTCCTCATGTTCAGGTCTAGAAAAAACGTATGTAAATGTATAAACTTATTATTTTATATTCATGCAAAAACTGTATGTTTGCTTTACATTTATTCTGATCTCCTGTATGCATTTGTATAAAATCCTGTGAATAATTAGCAGTATTTAACTTCCTTAAGAAACAAACAAATGCAGCATTTCTATTTTGGAAGTATCAAAAGTAGTGACTGCATTTTTTTCTGCATCTTTTCTGTTGTAAAAGTAAAATTTCTTACATTTTCTGAAAAAGGCATAATTTAATCCAGACTCGGCTATCTTAAAGCTATTTCTTTTTTAAAACATGAGAAAAAGGGCCTTGATATCCTTTGGGAGAGTTTGGACAGTGAAAAATACACGTGCTGACACTTCAAGGAAATGCTGCAACATAAGCTGTGCTTTTCAACTGACTTGGGTTCACATGGTCCATGTCAATGGAATGAAACATGCACAGGCAATTGGCCTAGGAGGAATATTGCAACTGGCACTTCTAATTCTCTTTTCTAACCTCAGCTTTTGTGAGGATTTTCTGCAAAGCATCTACATGACTAATGAATGGAATGAACTGCAATCCTGTATTGCTGAAACCAGTAATGTGTTAACCGCATTTGTCAGCACGAATTAAAGGCTGTTCAGCAAATTGCACCACGATGCTACAAAGGCCTGATGAGTTGCTTGATGTTGAGTTACTCAGTCTTACAAAGGATACTAACAAAGGAAAGTGTTTCTTTAGCAATGGTCCAGGCAGGCTTTCCTTCCTCAAGGCCTGCATTTTGTTACCCCCTGATATTTTTGCAAGTCAATCACATTGATAAAATTCCAAATTTACATTTTCTTAGTAATAAAATTCAGATGTAGTTAGGGTTGAACACCTTTAGAAAATTATTTTCAAAATTCCTTCTAATAAGAATCCAACCTCCTTTCAGTTCAGAGAGGCAGTATGGTAAGCTACTCAATAACCCACCATCTGCTTCCTCTGGGCAGAGCTCACAGGGATCTCCCCATCCCTGCCCCTTTAAGGCACAGCAACACTCTTGTTTGGAGTGGTTTCGGGACTTCGGCACAGAACACTTTCCATCTTCAAACTTGGTAAAGCAGTAGCTCACTCTCAGATCTGCATTGAGAAAAAACTTGTTATGAGCAGTTAGGGTAACCTTGGCACAATTTTCCCATAGAAGTGTTAACTGCAAAATTACAGGACACCCACCACCAAAACACTCAACTTCCATCTAGCCCTGTTAATAGGGACCGTCGTTGTCTGTGTGGAAGATTTGAATAAGGAGGGAAGCTCCCTACCTCAGTGAAGAAAAGCTATGGGACAGTTTCCTACTTCAGTCATGGAAAAGCAAGGGTTTTTCTCTTTGGTCCTGCAGAAATGCAAGGGCAGTACTGTCCTCTTGTCCTCACTCCTCTTTGAAAAAACTGAACATTGCCTCATGAAGTTATATTATGTTACTAGCAAGAATCACTCAAGTCAAGATATTTTCATCAACTTGCAATGACAATATTGTGTAGTGCTAAAATGAGAGGCAATTTTCAACAGCCCTTTCCTTCCTCCTTCCGGAGGTACACACAAACAAAGCAAACTCTCCCTGTGTGCTGCATTTTATTCCCTGGAGCTGGGTAACCAGGATGCTGGACAGAGCTGAGATCACAGACCACAAGCATCCAGCAGGCAGGGAGCTGGCAGCTCTCTGTGCTGGCAGGGGGACAGCAACAGGGCAGTTATGGAAGCAGCTGCTCATCCAGTTTTCCGGCTGCAGCATCAATGCTGGGCAAAATCCAGGTTTTAACAAAGCCCTAGGTAATGGGAAGTTTTGAACAAAACTTTGTTTGGCCTGAGATACTTGAAAAAAGAACAATCCTCTTTAGGGCATGGAGAGAAGCCCTTTTGAAGTTCATGCACAAGTGTGCATTTCCTTCTGACATTGTGTGGAACAGTCGCCTATGTTAAAAAAGCAGAAGATTGGGCTGGATTCTTTTTTAGAATTTTGTTTCTTGGTGGGTTTTTGTGATTTTTTTTCTACTTACCTGAAGAAAAGAAAACCCTCAGACTGAAGAAACTTCATTTATACAAGCTACATAAACACAGCTAAAACACACTTTCTTGATGTTGAGAGAAGTAACTGTGCCAAACTGCATGGTGGTTTGAAGACTTGGATGAATGTTTACTGCAGGTTGGATTCATTTTTACCAAAACCACAATTTCATTTAGCCCACTGTGAAGTGAAGAACTCGCTATGGTGTCAACAAGCATCACTGCTCTGTGCCAAGCAAAACTACAGAGGTCCTTATAAAGGTCTTAGTCATCAGTGGTTCCCACTGTGCACAGTGTATAGGACATTTAATGCTGTATCTATTTCATAATTTCCAAAGTCTTCAAAGTAACACACTCCCTAATTTGCTGTGCTTTTTCTTTATACACAAAATAAACTAACTTGTGGCTTTTAATTACTAGATTTCAGCTTTTAACATCTCATCTGTTAGTGCCCATGTTTAGGCTCTGAATGGTGTATGCCAGCATTTATTCCAGTAATCTGGAATCCAAAAGACACTTTAGATTTCCCTAAGCACTTGAGTGCTTATTGTCCACATGACATTGCTTGCAAATTTTTTCCAACAATCTTTTTTTCAACCCACATGTTTGCAGAGAGGATCAGCAAATAACAAGTGTTATGGTGAATATGGTAAGTGCTTAGGAGAGCCTTAAAACTGGAAATGCTTCCTTTAGTCTCCTGCCTGTATTCATGCTCCATCCCTGTGTCTTGTTGCTGTCTAGACAGAGTCCAGGTAGCCCCAATAGATCTTCCAGGGGTACAAAGAAAGGATTTCAGGACAACAATTTCATTGCTTAACCTGGTGCATTTAACATTAACTTCACCCCTCTTATTGTAGTGTTCTGTTTAATGAAAAACAGATGTTAGGGCGAGACAGAACCTGGCCCCAGCTACAGAATTATCATGTTTTCCCTATGAAAAACACTGTTTGATTCCAGAGCCTTCTTGCTGTATTAGAAACAGCTCGCTGAAAAGGCATTTATGAAACAAACAAATTTTGAAATGCCAGAAAATAGGAACGAACTTACCTTGGCATCGCCTTCCTGTGGAAGACAATACAAAGCCTTCAGGACACAGACATTTGAAACTGCCTGGAGTGTTGCTGCATGTGCCCAGGGCACAAATTTCTGGCTGTTCCACACACTCATCAATGTCTGTAAGAAAAGTAATTAAAGAGATGAGAAATAATAATATTTACACTGGCAGCTGTATTATATAAAGAACAATTTTACATCATCACTGATATCTATCATATTTGACAAACAAAAAGGCCCAAAAAAAGAACAGAAAGAGGAAGCAGTAGCCCAAGTGCAAAATCCACTAGTTAGTGTTCAAATCCTCAGGCACTGGGCAAACTTGAGAAACGTAGCACCAAGGAAATAGCCTGGGATTATGTTTTTCTAGGGTTCAGAGCAAGTGATTCTAGTTCAAATAAATGTTGGTAAGACCTTTTCTAGGAAGTGAGGGACTGTCACAAAAGACTAAACATTCCTTACATTTAAATGCAAAGGAAATAGGTAACAATTGCAAGCAGCTAAGAAAGAGACAGAAGAAGGATTGCTCTGTACACACCTTCACATTTGTCATTCTGCAGGATGTATCCAGGAGGACAGATACATCTGAATGAGCCATCCAGGTTCTGACACGTGCCTGGTGAGCATTTTCCAGGCTCCAGTGCACACTCATTGATATCTAGAAGAAAAGAAAGACAATTTATTTGAGGAATAAACTGCAGTTATCTCAATAAATCTCTGACTGAGGCCACTTTAATTTTGATTCCATCCAACTGAAGGTGAAACTTTACAAGAGCAGGAGGGGCCATATTCTTCTCCCCTTGTCATTGTTTCCTTCTGCTAGGTACAATGATGGCAGTGTGACAGTTCTCTCTGATCCTACTGTTTCACTAAGCATATCTGCTCAAGGTTTGCTGCACTTTTTTTCAACCTAAAAGAAAGCACTCACCAACACAAGTCCTTCCATCCAGAGCCACCTCATAGCCATCATTGCAGAGACACTGGAAAGACCCAATGGTGTTCACACACTGACCATTTCTGCAGAGCATTCCATTTCCACTTGCACACTCATCCACATCTAGGAAAAATAACATTAAAAGATGTCAGAAACATCAGCAACACTGGAAACTGGGTAGGTGAGATTTCTGTTTCCACCATATCAATAAAGTAACTGATAACACAATCCTGTTTCAAGAGCAAGCGAGAGGAAATTGCTATATTATAAAATTCTCAGAGCAGGAGTAAAACCCGAATGTTCCTGTATCTTGTGCCAGCATTCAAGTGGCTCTAGCAAAGTGAGCAGTGCATAATCAAAGAGACCTTTTGAGACTGACAAAATAGGGTTTTGTCTTTAATCACGCAGATCACACAAAGGAGAAGATGATGCTCATGGTACTTTTCTGAGAAGCAGAAGGTGTCAGGAGCAGTGGCTGGCTCAGCAGCCCTCACCTATGCAGTCGTTGTTGTGGGAGAGGATGAAGCCCAGGTTGCAGCGGCAGTTGAAGGAGCCGATGGTGTTCCTGCAGGTGCCGTTGCCGCACGCGTCTCTCTCACACTCGTTAATATCTACAAAGCAACAGAAGAGACATAATCCACTGCCACAGACAGAAGGAAAAAAGACTGTCCTGTCTCTCAATACAAGATTTACATACATTTATACACTTGATACTAACATCCACAAAAAAAATCAAGGGTCCAACAATCATTTATTTTACTGTGGCTCCTATATCACCCTTCCCAAAGTAAGCTATCTATAATTGTAAGCGTTCTGAAATCTCAATTTGTTCATAAAACACACAACTGACAGTTGTGAATGGGATAAATACAAAATTCACCTGTTAATGAAGATGACCGTTTCTGAAAAAGCTTTTTATCTGGCAAGAAATCTATCCTCCATACACTCTATTAACAAGTAAGCCATACACAAGTGCTGCATTGCAACACTAATCTATTAAATTTCTTGCCTAAAGGAACAAGCAAGACAAGATGCTCCAGAAAATTCTATGAAGTATGAAAGATTTTCTTCACAAATGAAGAAGGAATTAGACATCATCAAAGCATTCACAGACAGGATATGTAATTTTAAAGGTCCACTCTTCTTTAATGAGACAGTTTTCATTCAGCATCAGCTTTTCATCAACTCTAATGGCCAGTTTTGCACCTTTGGTGGCAAAAGGCTCAGATATTATAATGCAACTCCTTAGTACCGAGAGGACAGACTTAGTAACTATTTTAATGGGAGCCTAAGTTCAGTTTAATTTGATATACCTACCTATACACATTGTCCTGTCATCATTGGTTTTGAATCCATTGTGACAAATGCAGTAGAAACTTCCAACAGTGTCAATACACTGCCCATGACTGCAGATATTGGGAATTTCTTGACATTCATTCCGATCTGAAACCAAGAGAAAGTTAAGGCTTCTAAATTACAAGGCTGGAAAGATGCATTAGCAGCAACCAAGACAGTTTCCAGTGCATGGCCTAACTTAAAATAGTATTTTTAATTTATTAATGACAAAAACATTACCAAGTAAATTCCAGAAAAGAGGCTTATTTGCATGTAAATTACCTCTTCCACTATTTGTGGACCTGAAAAAAATTTAGCATAAAAATGATATTTAGCAAACTCAAATTCTTTCTGAAGGAAAAGCATATCATCATGGCTTTGAAAAGCAGAATTAATGACACAAGATTGGAAAGGATCTGAGTCTGAGGGCTCTATACTGACTGCAGGAGATATGAGAGAGGCATATGAATTACAGTTTGCATTCTTCTCATGAAAGCAGCTACTTGCATTCAGTCACATTTGATTGTACAAACTGCACGATCAACTCATGGAAATTAACAGAACAGAAAGGGGGATAAACACCACACTTTTCTCACTAGGCTCAGAAAGAGATAAAAAGTACTGGATTTATCAACTCATCATGCAGAGAGAAAACAGGCACACACACACACGTTGCAGCATCTATGAAATGTGGTGATCCTATGAACTAGACAGAGCTCAAACAGGAAGAAGAGTTACTGCAATATGGAGTCAGGGGAAATTTTGTAGAATTCTGCAGAGAAGGAGGAGAGTTCTCCTGCCAGCCTGTGATTGCTGCCTTACAACAGCAGGGCATCTCTTACACTTGTTCAACAGCCAACTGCTTCCTGCTACTCTAGTTAGAAATGCTTTCAGGCAGAACCCAGGATTCTATCAATGTTAAATGAAATAAAATGTTAACAAACAAAATGTTTGCTCTCTGGCATAGTTTTTTTCCATGATAAATCAGAAACATCAAATGAGGGTTTCTGTTGACCTCATCTGTTGACCTCATCATCTCTAAGAGCTGTTTTGATTCAACATGCTTCCTTCCTTCCTCCTTTGCATGCTGCAGCTCCAAAATATGGGAACTGAGGTGCTGCCATGAGCTTACATTAAAACTGATTAGGCTCTAGTGCTCAGTAATTTTCTTTTATATGCAATCTAAGCCAAGCAAATACAATTTCTCAGCAAACCATCCCCAGGTCATTGCAAAACTAAGAATCAAGTTGTTCCTAATTGCAAAGAACTTTATGTATTAAAATTCATGTTCCTGCCTCTCTTCTGCACTGCATTTGGCACAGGGACAACCAGCACATGGAGGATCCTGAGAGCCCCAGGATCTCTGTACATCCCATGGGGCTGTGAGTAACTCTCATGGGTGTGCACTGAGGACCAAGCTCTCCCAATGCTATTGATGATAGCACTGCTAATTACAGTCTGAAGGAGGCAGAAGGAAAGCCAATGCTGTCTTAAGAACTCCTAATCTTTACAGCTCAGGAGAGCAGAGACAAAAGAAAAACTATGACTCTGATGCTTTGTGGACAAATGAATAGTCATGCAAAAAAACTAATTTATAAGAAAAATTATTGATTTAACCACAATAGAGAGCACCAGAAGAATGCTATCTTGAAGGCAAGGTAAATGCAGTACTCCTGGTACTAGTGGCTGTGATACATCAGGTTTGACTCAATAGCACATGAACTTCCAGGGTGGGATAGTTTTCCATGCAGTAGCATGGCTGACCCAATAGTGCAAGGTGCACACCACTCTCTGCTCCCAGCAGAGGGGTTGGGAATTTCCTTCCTTTGCTGGATCACGTACTTTATCAACCACTTTTATTTTTATTCTAATTGTGTAACTTTCTTTTCACCAAATATAAAATAAGAGCAAAATACAGGGAAGTATTACTGTTTGTGCCAATTCATCTTTGGAATTGTAAGTCATATCAGAACCTTCCCTTGCTCTTCCTGTACTGCTGCAATGAACCCTTAACAACAACAATTACATTAGGAACATATTGAATATTTACATGTGCCACTGCATAGCTTAACAAAGCAAAGTTTTAGTTCTCATACTAGTGTTCTGATTTCCCCTACACCCTTTTCCCACAAGGGTCACATGAAACAATGAAAAAGTGTACTGCAGGGAAAAGTGCACTTCCTAAAACTCAAGTACTCAGAAGCAGAAACCCAAGGATAACGATACTGGCTTCCGTTGTAATTCTTATTTTGTTCAGAAATGTATATAGCATATAATATTTGCAGCAGCTTGGCTCACTGCAGTCTTTAAAATCTCAGCAATTCTTCAAGTAAGCAAGATAACATGAATGCCTCTCTGGACTAAGATATTGTAAGAAAAAGCAAATATATTAGAAAACTGCAGTCCCACTCACTGAGTATTTAAAAATAATATTATGGCCCCTGTTTAAATCTGTATCAAAGTTAGGAAATTCAGCAATAAGCTTTTCAAGTTAGTTACTTCATACAGGCAAGCAGACAAGTCTACCATATCAACAGAGGTTCCAGCAGCAAACAAAGAATTATTTGTAAAAATACAAGTGGAAAATACATATAGAAAATCATAATGGAAATCAGAAAATACAGAAAGGTAGTGCTTCAAATAGTTTTCCCTTCCTAGACGTGACAAAAGCTAAAGAAAAATGCTTGCATTTGGTGGGATAAAGTGAAAGACAAACACCCACTTAGGTTTTTAACTTCCACTTATACATCCATCGGATGGGCATGGGATGTTGATGGGATACCCTGAAAGACTTTAAGAGAAGAGCTCTTGAAGCTCAGATCATCTCCTGAAATACCAACTTTCTGGAGAGGAGAGGTGTTTTTTCAAGCCATTTAAATTCCCCAGGCACCCACCAGTGCAGCGCCCCGTGGATGTGAACCTGTAGCCAGGTTTGCAGTCACAGCGGTAGCTCCCAGCTGTGTTCACACACTCTGCATTTTGCTGGCAAACTGGTCCATTCTGGCATTCATCAATATCTGTCAAGGCAAAACAGGAATTTGATTTTTACAGTAAGCTGGCAGTGGAAAGATGTCAAAACCGTATTTTTTTAGCATACAGGTATTAATAGCTTTCAATGTAAACACTGTCATAAAGCTTTAGGCAAAAAAACTTTTGATCATTTGCCTTACTTCAGGTGCTGCAAAAGGAGAACTTTATCTCCCAGAAATGTAACTGGTTTTCACTTAAAAGCAGCACACAGAAGAAGAGTTTACTCAAAGCTCTCAATGCCTTGCCTGCAACATCCATGTTGTCAGCAGTCATAACACACACCAGAGAATAACAGCAATGACAGAAGGATATGTCCCTTCAGTTTCCTCATTAAACTGACTAATACAATGTTAGGGAATGTTTAAACTTGATAAAAAAAGCCCCACATCTGTTTATAATTTTTACAAAAATATTTGTTCCATTAGAAAAAAAAATCTTGGAATTTAAAAAAATTGTGTTCATGATCTGACTCAGGACTATTATTTTTTTTCTTGGCTTTACTGTTTAATGTGAAAAAAACCCATTTCTTCCCATGACTGCTGACTCATCTGCCTTCAAGGCCTTAGATGTCTGACAGAAAATGTGGTATTTTCTATGCAAAATAATTCAAAATGTCTGAATTAACACAGACTTATTACACTGATAGCATTATTTTCCCCTCATTAAGGATGCCTTCAAGGCTCTGATTTGGCAGTGTCTGAGTTCCCAGCTGGTAGAACACCATTCCTCTGAATGAGAGGAGCACTCTACCTTCACAGATCAGGAGCTTGTCATTGTAGAAGAAACCCACTGGACACTCGCATCGGAAGCTGCCAACCATGTTTATACAGATCCCATTTTCACACACTCCAGGAATCTCCCTGCATTCATCAATATCTGCAAGAATATTTTTTTTTAATAGCACTTCATGGAATCATCTGCTACAGAGTATGTCCTTATGCATTTACCCTTTAAGATAATTATCAAACATATAATACAAGCATCAGAATGGTCCCAACTGAACAATGAGCGAGTCATTCTAAACTGTGGAAATTTAGGTGTTTCCTGCTTTCTCAGGTTCTGACTCTTCTCTGTACTGATGGTATATTCTGCTACAGAGGAATACAGAGGAAGGCATGTCCTTCCTCATGTCTCCCACACACAGCCCTGATGAACCTCATCCCCTTCCCAAGCACCACAGTGGAGTCATTGGGAAGAGCCAAACAGAGAGACAACAGAACTGTCTTTGGTTTAAATTAGGAGAGCATGACTGAATGCAAACACTTATCAGAATTAGTTTTGCACTGCTTTACTCTAGTTAATCTGAAAAAACTTTCAGGTTCTTATGTAACAGTTTAAAAATGCCAATGACAGGTAGCCTCTGAAGTGCTGCCAACATGCTATTAATTAGATTGATTAAGCCAGGCAGCCAGGGCTTGCCAATGCTTTATATACCCCAGTTAAGTAACTGATTTTGGCATGAAAGAATCCAGCTGCTATTACAATTATATGTCTTGCCTATTGGGTCCTTACACATCTAAATATTCTGACATCAGAGACTCCTCCAAAGCCTCTGCCTTTAGTGAACATTGACATATGCACTGAGGTACACAGTCACAGAATATGGTGGTAAATTGTCAGCTAACAGGAGATTCCATCAGATAATGTGGTTTTGTTTCTTCTGTTTTTTGGGGTTTTGTTTTGCTGCTAGATCTAACCCTTAATTTTCTACATTAGATTCTGTAATTTTGAGTCCTCTGATACACAGGATGAGTAAAAACAGAACTATTTCTGTTTCTGAAACAAACACCTGGAGTAACTATACAGAGCTTTAATCCAAACAGAGAGTAACATCACTGGACTGTAAGCAAATACTAGAGGGTACACAGAGCACTGCCCCTGCAGAGGGCTCTCCCTTGATCCTGTGCCTGCAGGTGTAAGGGCTGTGAGTAACCCCTGTGCAGAGCAGCAGGCTGACTGCTACAGCCTCCATCCCAAAGCAGCAGGGAGAGCTGTGATTTGCACAGCTGTGAGAAGCTGTGTGCAGCAGTCTCAGCACAGCACTGGCTGTCCTGGTGGGCTCTGCAGGACAACCCTTCTGTTTCCATTGGCTCCTGAACTGCACAGCTCCCTGCTGGGGCAGAGCAGACAGAGCAGCCTGCAACACCCCTGCACACGTCAGGCACTGCAGCTGCAGCTTCACCTGTGCATGGTAGCAAGAGACAAGGGTTCCCTGCTGCTGATGATGAAGGGCCCAATTTGCTTGAGCAGACTTTGTAATAATCTGCACAAATGCAAATACCTAGAAGGGGAAACTTTGCATTCAAATAATAAATAATAAATATTGTGCATTTCTGGAACCTCTTTAAAAATTGCATTCCCCACTTTACCAGAAATATTTTCATCTAAATAGCTAAACACTGCATCACAGCAACAGCTTAATGCTAAAGCATTTGATTACTGCCTATATGCCATCTCTATTTGTTACAGGATACATTATCTGCTTTTCATTTGCATTTTAGTGTAAATGAAAACAAAAGGAAGTCCCATTAGGGATTTACTCAATTCCTTGTCCTAGAATTCCTCTTTCTCTCCCTCTTTTTGTTTTGCAATTTGTTACTCACGATTCAAATGTAACACACAATAACATATGTGAGAAATATTCCAGCTGAGCAGAAGAAAGGATTTTTGTGTCAAACCAATACCCAGGGGGACTGATGTGAAATGTCAAACTAAATCTTGCTTTAGTTTGAAGGAAAGACTCCCAGTTCCTCTCAGACCAAATGCTGGTTGGCCTTACTCCCAGACCTCTCATTGCTGGTGTCTGTGCCCTGCTCATGTAGCCCTGATTACAGTTTCTTTGGAACTCTGTGTTGCCTTGATTACAAGCAGCAACTGTCACTGCTGCCAGCTAGGAGCAGCCAGGCAGAAAGTTTGCACTTAAGTTGGACTTAAACAGAGAGCTGAACTCCATTACACTGTTTCATTGTTATTCCTCATATGAAAAATAAACAACTGGGAAAACAAACCTCCCCTCTTCCCTGGGCAGAGGTAGCATGGAATTTAGTTCAAAATATAAATTACAGCTCACCAACTGGTAATCCTGTATAAATGTCAATGAAGAAGCCAGGCCTTTGACTTCCACAGAGTGTGGAGAATTCATCTGCAGCAAGAAAGCAAAGCAGTGATTATAGCATTTTGAATTAATCAATAGTCAAAAATTCATCATGTGCTCAGACCAAGAAAGTTCTTCTACTCTTTCAGTACATGCAGGGCATGCAGAGATAGGCAGCCCCTTTCCCAAACTCACCATGTGAGTTCCCTTGGGTTCTCATCCAGTTGGGATCACATGCTTATTTTGCTCTGCTTATGCCTATCTCTGTGCATTACACTGCATACAATTTCAGCTCTTACTCTTAAGAACCTGAACTACAAGCTGGAAGCTAATCAAGTGTCTAGGAAGTTGCTCCTGAAGCAAACCACCTCAAACCAGAGCGAGATGTCCTGCAGTCCTACCCAGTGTGGAAGAGTCATGTATGCCCACACAATTAGCAGAGACACTCCTGCATCTTATATTTGGCTGCTCAGAGCACACCAGGGTATCTCTGCAAGCCCCTGGCTGCCACAAAGGACCTTCATGGCAAACAGCAATCAAGGCAGAGCAGACCAGACCCCATATTTGTCAGAGCAATGCCAATAAAATCCTGGTCAGCGTCTCAACCCTGGATCAGCAAGCCCTTGCAAAGAGATGGATTAACTGATACAGAGTGTGAAGTCTCTGAGACAGTGAAACTGGCACAAGGTAGGCACAACCCAGCAGCTTGGACACAAATCACTCCACAAATGCCTTCATTGTGACTAGGGCTGATCATCTCCAGGACAGAGGCAACTAATCCCTTCATTTTAGACACATAAGAGCAGAAAAAGGCATAGCACATCTGATGGTGTTACCCTCACTAATAGTAATTATGATGTTACCAAGACCTTCAGATAGTTTTGCAATGCAAAAATGTACCTGTGCTTGGGATAGGACACTGCTCACAAGGCTTATTCCATGCACGCCCAATGTTGTAGGAACAGCAGCACATTTTCTTGGTCATATTGAAGAGCAGCTCACCATCACAGGTTTGATTATCAGCATAGTAATTTCTGTAACACAGACTTCTTCTCATATCTGTGGAAATGAAGAAAACCTCAGGCCAGTGCAGTAGGCAGCTCTTAGGGAAGATAATCTCCCTGGCCCAAAGCAACAAGATAAAGCTTTAAAGAAAACCCAGCACATACCCATGCAGTTGTTTCCTCCATTGACTTGCATGTAATCAGGAGGGCAGATGCAGGTGTAGTTCCCAACAGTATTGTAACATGTGCCAGGCCCACAAATGCCAGGTGTTTCACATTCATTCACATCTAGAAGAGAGCAAACAGTGAGTGAGTGGCCACAGAAGCTTTCATGTTGTGCTTCTGAGAACAAAAATGTCTCAGTAATGCCTGAGGTAGGAAAGATGCCTGAGAGAAGAGCTGAAGGGGGTCTGAAGAAGGTCATCATGGAGGGAAACCACACACAGAAGGAAGTAGCAGCACAGGTGGCCATGGAAAGCCCAGCTGTGATGCAAAGATGAGAACTCTGATATGATGCAATTTGGCTTTTGCATCTGTGCACAAAAATAGTATTTGAGGATCTCTGGAAAAGAACCAAAGTGGTCCCTGTGGAGTTGTGATTGATATTGGCTAAGTGGGGAAACAAGCCACTTTACCAATACAAGATGTCATATTTACTTCATCATGAGACTAAGTTTTGTTTAAGAAAGTCTAACCAAAACCAAACACAACACCATCTCCAAAACACCTCAGTTCCCAAAAGTTACAAAAGATTTCCCTGGGCTTTGACACACCACTCAGAATCTGTCAGGCACATAAACATAATGTGGATGAAGCACTTTGGTTCAGCCTTTATTTAGGGCCTGAAAGTTTTGTATTTCTGCAGTGTTTTGCACTACATATTGTTAACAATCTGGAAGAAACTTCATGGGTTGCTTAAGGTATTACATCTTGAGAGAGGCACATAAAGTGACATGTACTTCTGACTGTGGTATGGAAAGCAAAATGTTTTGCAGTACAACCAATATTTTCAGTTGACCATTGGATCAGTAGGAGCAAAAAAAGCAGTGGAAAAATACATGGACACACCAGTCCACCAGACTAATGGGGAAAGTTTGTTCTTTTATCTGACTGCTTATTCATTGCCCATTACCAAACAGCTATTTTTTTATAGCCAGTTAGCAAATTATGTCTTACTTATAGAAAAATTTGTTGAGTTTTCTGGTTTTGGTCAAAATATTGTAATTTAAAAAAACCTTTGCATATATTTCAACATAGTAAAGAAGGAATTTTCACACTCTTAATGCAAGACTTCACCTTATTCCATTTTCCCACCCTAGGGCTTTACACTGCTTAGTCTAGTTATGTTCCTTTTCAAAGAAAAATTAATTCTCTGCATATTGACCTCTCATTATTTTCAAAGAATAAAGCAGAAGACTAGTAAAGTGAAAGCTCCATACCATCACACACTCGAGTCTCTTCATTCAGGTAGTACCCTGATGGACACTGACACTGGAAGCTACCAAATGTATTAATACATTTTCCTCCTTGGCAAAGTCCAGGCAGTTCTTGACATTCATCAATATCTGTCCAAACAAATGCATAAACATTTCATTAATGTTTTCGAAGAAAAAAAGAAGTCTTACAGTACAGTTTAACAATTTCACACATGTAAATATAGGAAATTGCAAACATTACCTTCTAATATGACTGTAATAGGGTTTGGTCTGAATCCTTCCCCTCCAGGGCAAAGAACCTTATATTCAGCTGAAAACAAAAAACAGATTTATGAGCATATGACAGTAGAAACATTTTCAGCACAATTGTTTTTGAAAACAGTTCAGATTGTTACAGATAATTTAAATGTAAATTTACAAACTAACCACCTAGAGACATTTGGTTTTACTCTGTAATATCATCTGTTATTCCATTTCATAATGTAGTTTTCAGTGTAATAGCAAACTTGCTCAGAAGAGATAACAGAAGAGATGACTAAATAATCTTTCTGAAATACTAGTAAAGTTTTGGTGAAGATCAGTGGAAGCCCATCCCTTGCACGTCCTCAATAAATGCACATCAGTATCTGAGCTACCTGGCTAAATTAAGAAAAAACCCACCAAACACTTTGCTGTGCTTAAGCCAGGAAAGACTTACTTGTCTTACTTAAGACTTACTTGTGTTGACCAGTGGGCAGTGCTCACAGGGAACTCCCCAGGCCTTGCCCAGGGAGCAGCAGCAGGAGGCCTTGGAAACACCCACTCCAATCTCATTGCTGCAGAAGGTGCCACCGTTATCTCCCCGAGTTTTGATGTCCAGGTAGCAGTTGCCAGACCGTGTATCTATTTACAATGCACATAATGACAAACACATCTTAGGAGACAGCAAAACACAGCACATCCTCTCTGGGTGAGGGATACCTACAGATGGCTCCCATTTCTTGCAGGACACCACAGCAAATGCTGCCCAGGGGGGCCCAGCATTTCCTACTCAGGTAGGTTGTTGGTGCCCCATTTCTTGGCTTTTCTGGACTTTTTGCAAAGTAGGAAATTTACTCATCAATTCCAAGGGCATGTCAGCCAGGCTTTTTCTCATTTTCACTCACATTTTCCCCTCACATTTCTACGTTTCCAGTTCCAGATATCCACTTTCTCTTGTACTTGAGGTTTACAAGCAGGAAAGCATCTACTAAATGTTAGGAATTTCAAACACATTAAAATTTGAGAAGCATCCCTACACCCTCTTAAACAAACAAAACTAAAAAAATATTAGGATTACTAAGCAATTGGAGCCTAATACAAGAGCATTTCCATTGGTCATGAAACTGCACCTAGCCAAGTGCACTCAGTGCTCCAAGAGCATGGATGGCTTCATGCCACAACTTCATTTGCCTGCCATCTTGGGGCCAGTTGGATGTGGACTTCAGTTTGTTGAATTTTAAAATTGTCTCCTGCTTGATGTAAGTTGTGGACAGCTCCAACAAGCCCCAAGGGGCTGCTTCTGGCAGTGGGGCACTGCTGGCATGCTGCATCAACTCTGGACATGCTACTGCTGCCCTACTACAGCTTCTAAGCCAGGGGCAATGGGAGGGGAATTGAAGAGCCTGATCAAACCCTTTTCCATGACCTGGGACTTTATTCCTAAGCAGTCAGGCTTGCAGCCCCTCTGTGGAGCTTCACTTGTAAAAAGCAGGGAGTGGACCCTTACCAACACATCCAACTCGGGTGGGATTCAGCTCGAAATCTGGAGGGCACTCACAGGTGTAACTACCAGCAGTGTTGATACATGTACCACTAATGCAGGTTGTAGGATCTGCACATTCATTAACATCTGCAAGAAAAAGCCAGCACGTGGTAAGCAAACACTCAATGGCATTAAAAACAATTTATATGGTTGATACCATATCAAAGATAACCATTGATATGGTCAGATACTATATGATGACCATTAAATAACCATCAGTTACAATATATTGGTCTCCAGAAAGCTCTAAAAAATAAATAGGCATTTTAGAAGAAAAGTAGTCTGAGATGAATTCATCATTTCATAGGAAAAAGAAAGTATTTTTCCAGAAAAATCAATCTATGAACAAGATTCACATACAGTACTAAAAAAAAAAAACTTAATGGAAAAATACAAGACAAGGCCACAGCTTACCATGCAGTACTGTTCAAGCACAACACATCTCTGCCAGAGGGGTTCTCTCTGATCTGTTTTTCCCCTTCTAAAGGGGGTATCAGAGGTGGACAAAGAACAGTAAGGAGGAGCATATAAAAGGTATGAATAATCCTGTGTTATACAGTAGAGAAGTCTGTATTTTCCTATATACAGTTTGATTTGTACAGCTTCTCAAAAGAATTTCCTAAGGAGCTGACTATGGCACTGAGAGAAGGTTAAAAAGCATGTTGTTCAAGGTTTTACCTGTGCAGTTACCACCACTTCTGTCCAACTCGTAGCCCACTTCACACTCGCATCGGAAGAGTCCAGGGAGGTTATGACAAGTTCCATAGACACAGATGTTAGGAAGTGAGCACTCATCAATATCTGATTAAGGAAAAGGAAGGGAAAAATTAGAGGCTTCCTTATCCTCTTGAGACACAAAGAACTGAAAATATTTTCAGCAGCATGGATCTGGAAGACAACAGCTTCTGCACACAAGACAAGAAAAAATAACCTGGAAGATTTATGTCAGACCCTAAGGAATCTAATCCATAACAATTTTTTGGAGAAAAAGGCTCCTTCCAATATCTTTGGGAGCTATGCCAGAAACTATCCTAGCTTATCAGTGGGCTAATCTGATACATAGCAATATTAAACATAGCAGAAGATATGCCTTAATAAAATTAAGTTTATTGCAAATCAGAAGTCATCCAGCAGGAGGCTGGACATCATCAAGGGAAAAGCCTGTGCCCAAAGGTGCATTTCATGCTCATCTTCAGGTTTCTGCATTTGACAGATCTAAAGTTTGGCAAGCAGACACTTTGGTGCCTTTTCTACAAATCACTGAGTCTGAATCAGTATTTATGCCACATGCACTGGACAAAGAACAACTAATTTGATACAATAAAAAATGTGTGTTTACAAAGGACCTTAAAATACTGCACTTAATGCACACATCTGAGACATGAAGGTAAGTTTGTTTTAGCAACATGAACTAGCCTCTAAAAAAGCTATTTAAACTTAGCTAAAAGGTTTAAAAGTAAATTGTTTCATGAAACATTATGAAACCTAATATTGGTTTAGTTTAAAGAAAAACTTACTCTCCAATTATTTCACTAAGTAGATTTCTAAAAATACACAGAACACTTTTCAAAGGGAAATATCCTTTTTGAAGCAATGTACTTTTGAGCTCCATTAAATAGCAGTTGGTATGAGTTATTACTATGCCAGATGATAAGGGTGCATCTTCTTGACTGACATAACTAATTAGTGTTATATCAAATGAGGATTTAAAATATTAAAATCAAATATATTACCTTAATCAAGTTGGTAACATGTTTGTTATTTGATTGTTTTTGAATCTTTGCACATGCAAATTACCTTCACATGCTTTCCCATCTACACTTGGCAAAAATCCCATATCACATTCACAGCGATACCCTCCAGGGGCATTGAGGCACTGCCCATTTTCACAGAGATTCAAGTTTTCTGAGCATTCATCAAGGTCTGTAAAAGGAAGGAATATTGCAAGTTAGCAGTAAAAATGGTTTTCCCACCAACATTAGAGCTGAAGCATTCAATGTTCCAAGCCTTTTAATTATTCTATTATATCTGAACACGTGCAGAAGAAACTGCAATCTAGTTATGTGCAGAGGTTACTACATGTAACAGCTCTGTATATTCCTGACATGTTGCAAATACAGTTTCTAATCAAAAGGAATAATAAGAGGCACAGACTCTTAGAGTAGCTTCAGTTAGTAACAACTGGAGGCAGTCACAGGGTCAAATTTAGACTCAGAATGAGCACGTGAAATTTATTACAGTTATTGTTTCTATTACAGTGAAGCCTAGAGGCAGTAATTGGAAAAAAAAAGAAGAGGTTTACTAAGCAGTGAGCAAACATACAGTGATAGACAGTTCTCCATGCCAAACATCAAAACACTAACAAAAAGTGGCATGAAAAGAACTTGATCAAAACTAAACTGCAGGTTAACAGCTGATGAGAAAAACAGCTTTGCTACTGGACTCCACTCACCTTCATATGGATCATGGCCCTCACTCTCTAGCTAGATGTTACACATCACAAAAACACCTCCTTATTGCAACAGAGTCTGGCTGGCAGCATGAGTTTTGAAAAGTCCATGGCTGGTAAATCAAAAATCACCTACCAGGGGGAATACTGCACGCTTTGGCAGAGTGCTTACAGAATATTTGAGTGCTCTAGTTTGAGCTGAGACACTGCATGAATTCACAAACAATAAAGTATCCAAATTAAAAAAAGTTTTACTGAATGCAGAAACTCTGTAAGCACTCCATCTGAAGGGTGTAGCTTACAGAGTCCTGGAAATCATCATACAGGAAATTAACAAAGAGCACTGTGTTAGGAAGGCCACTGAGGAAGCTGAATCAGATTCAAAATGAAATTAAGAGAGAATTAAACAGAATTCCAAGGTCTGCTTAGAATTTGGAATTATTCAAATTCAGCCTTAAACCTGATAATCCAGATTGTCAGATGCTCTAAAAAATCTGCTGTAGGTGACAGAGTGCTGCTGATTTGCACCAGCTGCAGACCTGGCCCACCAGCTCTGTCACATGGCTGGGCTCCAAACAGCATCACCCTCCACTGAGCATCCCCAGCCACACTGCAATCCTCAGTGCAAGAGCAGGGCTCCTCATGACTAAGCACACATGAGCTAATCTGCTCTTCAAACCAGAAGACTGAAGTGTGGGTGGGAAACATCTCTCTAGCAAAGTTTTATAATCTCATTTACAGTTTATAAAATGAAGTTTCGGAAGCAGCTACTTCCTTCATTCAGAGCTGCATCCTGACACCAGCTCTCAGGATGATGGAGTAAAGAAGAGAGACATCACACACTCACCTGTGGAAAGGACAAACATTTTTAGGCAATTTTGTGAAGTAATTTTGATGCACATGAACTATTATTTAATTATTAAGATGAGTAGCCAATGGACTAATTTACTAACTAGCCAAATTACATGATCAAGCACTGTTTTAATAATTTTGCCACTCATTTCAGCTAACAAGAAAATTTCAATGAAAAATTACATTTTATCAAGGGAAAAAAGTGATTGATTCAGACTATGCATAATATATAATATTTCTTATAAGCTGTGGCAACCTACATGAAGGAGAAAACAATCAATGATGACATATTAATGAAATTTTCAAATGCTTAAAAGCTGGTTTTGTGTATTGGATCATAGACTAACTTAGGTTGCATGGTACCACTGGAGTTCACCCTTTGGTTTCTGCAGACAGCTCACCTGTGCAGGTGAAACCATCCCCAGTGTAACCTTCTTTACACAGGCAGCGGTAGGAGCCCATCGTATTCTTGCAGTCAGCATGTGGGCTGCACATGTGGGTTCCATTGGAGCACTCATCCAGATCTTTAAAATAATAAAAAAGGGGGGGGGAAAACAAACAAACAAAAAGAATTAGTTAAAATACCACACATGAATACAAATTTTAAATAGTGTATGGCACACAGAAGCTCTACTTTCAATAATCTTTCATAATAAAACCCACATGTTAGTGTGGCCATCTGACTGAAAAAGTGGGGAACAGCTTATTTGCAGCCCATCAAAGAAGCTTGACAAGGTAAAGCTCCAGGGAACTCAGTACTAAGGCCTGTACCCTGTTTTCATGGGGAGCACCAGGAGGCTCTCACTGCCTCCCATCAGCTGCCCTCAAGCCCAAGCGTATCTCTCCATGGTCCAGTCTGTTCTCATTGTTTCATGAGACAAATGTGAGATAATGCTGATTTCAGTTACCATAGTGGAGAATTTGTCCTCCAACAGATCATGTCAAACCAACCTAACAAGTTCAATTATCATTTGCCTTCTCATTTTAAATGTGTGGTATTGTTTTTTTTCAGAATTACTAGAACCCCCCTGTCTGACCTCACAAATAAATACAAATGCATAAGACCCTCACCTGTGCACTTGATACCATCTCCAATCCAGCCAGGGCTGCAGCTACATTTGAAGCTTCCTGCTGTGTTTGTACATATGGCGTGTCTGTCGCAGTTATGGGCTCCAATTTCACACTCGTTGATATCTGTAAGCAGAGATGTTTGAGGAGCTCATGGAACACACTTTCTCATATCCAGATAACTGACACTATAATTTCTCAAGAAAGGCAATGTGAACATGAAAGCAAGCCTGCAATTTCTTTACAACATGACATTTAAAAAGTAAGCTGAAGGGAAAATCACAACAAAGAAAAGCAAAGCAAAGCAAAGAAAAGAAGGATGTAGCACATTTCAAACATGCTGCCCCACCTGTTCTTCTGATAGGCATATAAAGCAGTGCTGGTGCAGTTCACTGCAAAGTCTATACCCAAGAAGGAAAAGAGTAACTCAGAAAACAGCCTTCCCAATGTGCCCACCCTGCAGAGATGGGCAGAGTCTGCAGAGAAGGACGACATTGGTGGCTCCACATTGCAGAGTTTGCTAAAAAGTCTCAGAGGAAACTCTGCTGCCCAGGGACTCCTGGAATACAGCACTTCCACAGCTCCCATGTATCTGCACAGATGCTGATGAACACCAGCCAGGTACCACCATCCTAGGATTGTCCCTAGGACTGTCCCCTGGCAGGGAATGAGGGAGGTTCTGCTTGGCCAGAGGCTGTGTGCAAGGTGGGGGACAGACTGTAGCACTGTATTTACCCAGACAGCTGAAGAGTTCATCAGGCAGGCAGTTTATTAGGAACTCAGGAAACCTAATACAGTGGGAAGAAGTCAGCATCCTTGGAGACACCAGCAGCAAGTCACCCAGTCTTCAACACACATGGCCATACCAGCACATTCTATTTCAATACTTGATCTTTTCACCTTATTTTCATTTTTGGGCATTCTCTGGCAATGTCAAAATATATGGACTGCAAAACTCAAATTGAACCCCATTCTTCCTTCTCAAAAAGCATTATTAATGCTTCATATAAGTAGCTGGAGACTGTATAAACTAAAAGGCAATTTTTTTTCAGGAATTACTACTGGTAACTGAAACAAATCTGACAGAAATTTTCTTGCCTATCTGAGCTTTGGATTTCACACTATTTTCCGTAACTGAGCTATCAACAGCACTTTACTTCCATGCAGGATGTACACATAAAACCACTTAAAACTGATACCAAATATTTTAGCCCTCCCAGGTGTCTTTGATGTTGCTGTAAGCCAAATCATCTCCCTCTGTAAAACAGCTGATGGAAATGGAAAACAAGCTCACAACTCTACAAGATTCCACAGACAAAAATCCAGCTCAGACCCTATTCAAGAAGACGATTAAGAAAAGGCATCAGTCATCACATATGTAACAACCTTTGGGATTTTCAGCCCTAAAATCACAGACTTGAATTTCCCTATGATTTTATCTAAAAACAATTAGCTCTTTAAAGAGGGTGAGGTTGTGGAGCTAATGTGGAAAGTGCCCAGGTATCAGCATTTCCTTTACAACACTTTCTTAGGTTTTTCTGTCCACACTTCTCTAGGCAAAAAGGCTGTGTCCTTTCACTATGCCTTGTACACATATTTTGCTTTTTCACAAAGGCAACACAAGAAGCAGACAACATCTGTCTATTATCCTAAAATTAAATACTCAAGTCCAGAAAACATCCAAACCAACTGCTGTTTGGGAGGGACAGGGTGTTTGTTTGGTGAGTTTTGTGCTTGCTTGGGGTCTTTTGTTGTTGAGATTATGGCAGATTTTTTGTGATTTGTTTTTTGGGTTTTTTGTTTGTTTGGGTTGTTTTTTGTTATTGGTTTTGGTTTTTGGGGTTTTTTTGTTGGTTGGTTGGTTGGTTGGCTGGTTTGGGGTTTGGGTTTTTTGGTGGGTTGGCTTTAATTTTTTTGGAGCTTTTTAGTCTGTTAAAGTGCAATTTAATCCAATCTTACTTTTCTGAGTTTCTTTCTAAGCAAGGCATTGCTTTGACTCAAAACTCCAGACGTGAGCATTCCCATAATCTGAATGCTGACATCTAGATATGAATCTAAATCTGGCAGCTGGAATCTACATTAATAAATGTTAACTCCACCAACAGGCCTGAAAACATCCGAATGGACACTTACTTTTTAAAACTTAAAAAAAGGGTCAGGAGTGAATAATCTCAGAGCAGTTTTGCCTTTAGCATGTGCAGAAACTCATGTGAAGATAACATCACCCTAAACAGGAAACTTGTGTCTGTCAAAAAATCTTAAGGGTGGCCTGAAAGAAAAGCAACTCATTTTGGCTTGGGGAAAGACTGGAAGGAATTTGGAGAGGTCAGCTACAGTATACACTGACATAAAAAAGCTGAGGCAAACACACTATATTTTAACCTTTACATGATTTTAAACCCCAAACTGTTAAACCACTGCTCACGTTAAGACTCCACTGTATTTGATTATTTGATGCTTTCAAACATACAGTCATAAGTTTCCCTATACCCTGCAGAGCACAACAAAACACCACAAAAAAACCCATCACCAGTAGAGAGGTTTCTGCCAAGAATTTTTTTAAACCACCAGCAAACACAAACAGAAACTTGCATGCAACAGCTACACCGCAATGAAGTCATGCTCAGGCTCAAATTTAAGAAAGCCCAAGCCAAATTTTCCACTCTCCATAAAGTGACTGTGGACTCCATCCCATCATGCAGTGACCCACTGACACATTGTACCTGAGAACCACCACTAACAGCTCCCAGGGGAACAGCAGCACCACAACACTGGGGCCCTTGCAGTGGACACTTGTTCCCCATCACACACTTGTTCCTGTTTGACACACACTCTAAAAAGCTGAGAATCTCCTTTGGGATGAAAGCTGCAAGCATAAATCTATAACCAAATACAGGTATTTGTAATGGGACCAACTTTCTCAGGTATCAGCCACTGAAATATCATTCCACTTGCCTTGAATGAAAAAAGCTTTTCTTCGGTAAAAAATTTCAATTGATTTCCATACTTTTTTGCCTGGGTAAAGATCAAATTGGGAATGCAAACTGTATTCTCTAATACCATCTACCTTTAAAGGGACATTGCAGGGCTCATTTCCATGATGCATGGAAAGGTTTTTCAGATCCTGAAATGAAAGCTGATTGAGGCGTATAAAATACCATCACTGGCTTCATCCCAGATTTTACTTCTTTTCCTCTGTGTTTAACTCAGATGTTGTTTTGCTATAATCCCTATTCTCTCCTTTCATTGCACAGCTGAGTTATAAGTCTACATTTATTGCACTGCAATTCTTTCCAAGGCAAAAGAGATCTCAGACCAAACATGGTCCTATGTAAATGGTGCACTGAAATCAGTGGAATTTATGCCTGCTTATACTGGAGCTTAATATGGATTTATGTTGCCATAAGTATTGAATTATGGCTTCACAGAATGAAACAGAAAGAAGTTGAGCTCTGTAGGGGAAAAATTAACTCAATATCTTTAATAAAAGCATGAGTCCAGCCTGTTCTGTCTGCATGGCAGTACAAACAGTACTATACTCTTCAAATACTCCAGTTATTTTCATTTAATTGTCTGAAGACAAAAGCATTACATGGTCTGAGTAAAGGTATCATGACCCAAGGAGCACCCACGAGGACACTACTGAAGTCAGGGTTTCACACAATGATGGCCTATTCCCACTGACTTCATGGGGATTTTCACTAAAGAGTAAAGGAGTGAGTCACTGATTTATATCAACCTTCTCCTTCTGCCTCCAGCATGAGTCCATGACAAGCCAAGGCAAACAAAGACATTCCAGCCGGAGACTGACACTGCATCCTCAGCCGGTCCCACTGTGCCCCAGTGCTGCTGCACACATGTTCTCAGCTTTGCAATTGCACAACTCCCATTTATACTAAGAGCTGTCTGCCTACAACAGATGAGAATACGCACGATAAATAATATGCAAGTCTAACATCATAACAATCCTAAGCACTCTGGGGAAAAAAACCTGTCAGTCACCCTATTTTGTTGGCTCCTTCAGTTCTCTTCTTTGGACAATTATTTTTTTCTCTCAAACCTTTGGCAATTAATAGTGTCTCTCCCATTAATCACAGTGGCACAATTTTTTAGGGCTCTTAATGTGTGTGCAGCAAAAATACACATCCTATATACCTGTTAGCCTTTGCACTATGCTTGCAAAATGTGGCAAAGAAAAGAAACTGCAAGCCAATGACTGCACAGCACATCCTTACCCAGTCTGGAAGTGGATCATTGAAGTTGGCCAGAGAGGAACATGGGAATAAGTCACTGTTTCCTCACCTATACTTTAGAAACATTCTTTTGCATTTGAACAGAATGAGAATTGTACATTCACTGAAGAAAATTCACATGTTCACTGCTGGGCATGAAATCCTCTAGGTACTTCGTATAGTGTTTTTTGTTAGGTTTCATTTGGCTTCAGTGGTCTATAAGAATCCTTAGCAAACTGCAAATTTAATTCAGACTCCACCTATAAATCAGTACTGTTTGTCAGGAATTATGCAAATCCCTTAAGCATTTTCTGACTTTTACAATTTTTTGGCAGTCTCTGCATATCTGTGCATTTTATCGCACTGACTTTTCACTGGTATTTTGAGCCTGGGTCCAATTCCCCAAGGGCCAGTCGTCTGGGGGAAGTCACAAGGCATTTCCTCCTCCTGGGCTGCTGCCCATGTAATCAGGTAGGAAAAACGAAGGCTTTTCAGAGGGAAAAGACTGTGAATTTCAACTTGGCACTCAGACAAGTAGAAAAATATATGGAAAAATTCCCCTATTATGATCTTCCTAGACGTAAAATTGTTTTCTCTTTTGCAATCACTCAGATTTTATTCACCATACTGTACTCTTGGAGTTTCACATGGGACAGTTCAACTCTTGCCTGCTATCCTTACATCATCAGCACACTGAGGCACAGTGTGTTATTGCTGGACAGATGCCTATTGCCAGTACACTCCTCCTGTAACACCCTTCTCTGGTGGACAGCATCTCATTATCATTATCTTCTGGTATTTGGTCTGACACAGCCAGCTCCCAGATTCATGATGGTAAACATATGCTTTACTGGTACCAGAACTTGTGCCATCCAGCCTGGAACACAATGTATTATAAATGGCCAGAAGCCATCAATGATGGAGAGGAGAGCACATCATACAAGTCACAAAATATAATGGCTCTATTTCTGAGAGCAAATGACAGGCTCACCTCTTCCTTTCCTTGTATCAGATGTCAGATCTCTCTAGAACCAAGTTCATGTCAGCCATGCAGGTGTGCAGTGTGTACTCACTCCTCCCATATCCATCAGTGGAAGATGTTCAACACCAAAGTGTTCAATCTCACAGCCCACACCTGGGCTGCAGCTGAATACCTTCCACTAGCCTTCCTCCACATGGCAACAGCATGGCCCTTGTGGAGTCAGATCCTGGTCTCAGCCTCCCAACTCCCTGAGCCTGCTGTGGAGAAATCCAGCTGAGTTGTAACGTATTTATTTTTGATCTGTTGGCCATGTTGGGCAATTACTGCAAAAGTTCATCTCTTTCAAGGTGAAGGTGCTATATGGAGAGCACCCTAAGCTTGTGCAAGCCCCCTTCCACAAGAAACCACCAGGGAGGCTGTGCACACAGCTATAACTAGAAGGATGGATGGGACAGAGTCAGAGAAGAATTTGTTTCTCTGTGAAAATATTAGAGCAAATTTAAGGCTCTACATCAGCAGTGAAATATTGCAGATTTACAGGCAGTAATTCAGACTGGTGATGAATCATAAAATACAAACACAAGTGCCAAAGCAGGATTTAATTTCTGCACAAGTACACGTATACTTTATTGACAGAAAAAATAGAGACAAGGTATTTGTCATAAAGCTGAATGATCTGAAACTGGAATAGGGGAAAACGCAGCAATCTTCTCTCTAGTGGCTGCACATCATTGCCTGCCTAGGAAAATCTAAAATGCACTGCTCTAAACCTGTATTATCACAGCTTGCTTTGTGAATGAAAATGAAACTATTTCACAGCACTTGATGTTGAAAAGCTGCATCTACAAACTGTATTTTTGATAGTATTTTAAAAAATATATTTTTGTTACTAAGCTCTGTCCACATTCTTACTGAGAACCAAGGAGAGGGGAGAACTAGGGGAACTGTGTGGGATGGGAATGTAAGTCAGTGGGTGGATTCTGAATACTGTTAAATGATTGGGGGGAAAAACAAGTTTATTTGTTAAAATGGAAACACTCAGTAATGACAAGGGAGCTGAAATATTTAGACAAAACTGGAATGGAACACAAAGAACATGATTTAGTTGTTCTCATGAAATAGAGGATCTCCCATTCAAAGTGCTGTATGTGTTTTTTTTCCATGGAATTCCTAAGAACTGTGGATACTCTTGATCTGTATAACTGAATTCTGGGGTCAAGGTTTGAAAGGTCCTTCCAGAAGTATTGAAGGATGCTCTCATGGTCTGTAGTACCTGAGCCTGGGAACTTCAACTCTGCTCTAATACTGTGCAAACAAGAAATGGGGAATTCAATGTTCTCCAGCAGTCAATCAGACATTTAAAAAGCTAGAATGTGAGAACCTATACAATGTAGTCACTATGGGATCTGTATCCACAGTTTTTTCATTATGAAACCAATCCAGAAATTTCCTGCTCTGCTTCCTGCTTTCCTTTTTAAAGCAAAATAAATTTCATCATTTGACTATGGTCCCATCTCAGCTGTGTCAGCTTAACTGATACTTCACCTTTTTGTCTTAGACCACTGGGCTCTTTCAAATTACTGAGCCCCTCTATAATATCTGTTGGAATTAAGGTGTTCTGCTGTTATTCCTGGTGAGTGCCATCCTGTCTGAAATACTGGCATGCAGACAAAAGCAGCAGGAAAGGTTAAAAATGTGTAAGGAGGTGGGAAGAGCCCTCATGACAGACAGTGTACATCCACAGGTCAGGACTTGGCTGGGACCAGGAGAGAGGGATTTCCTGGCCTCTCCTTTAACAAAAACATATTGCTTGGGACATTTGCCACTACCTTGAAGCACGTGATGCCAAAATGGTGGCTATTTCCAGGCACTTCTCCAGAAGTCATACTTCAGATCCTCCCTTGCCTCCATGACCTTTCTCCATCTTTTGCCTTCAACCCACTGCTTCATTTTCCCTGCCTGCTCCTTAGGCTGGGACTGAGCTGCACCATGTGTAACTGATCAGCGTGAGGGTTTTCAGGTCTACAGTTCTGAAGATCTTTGTATAATTAAGCACAGAAACAAAGAACACTGAAATGTTGGTCTATAGAGTACAATTAGGGATTTCTTGGATTTAGATCAGTTCATATGCAAGTCCAAGGCAGCTGTTACTAATGCACAATTATTCATCCATAGTCCAATATGCAAAACACAACTCCAGATCTCAGATTCTTCTGTGAGAGTTGTAAAAAACTAACTTCATATATTTGGGGCACTTAAAAAATATATTATTAAATCTGTACAATAAGGGCAGACTAAGAATATAAGTGTGTCGCAAAGACATTGCCAGAAATGTGTTTACTCTAAGTCTATATTAAAAATTATATTAAACATATGTTTGCATTCATATTTGGGCAAAGCCTAAGACTCTCAACACCTTGGGTTGAGACACCAGCACTTGGATTATTAATATCATGCCCTCAGAGCCTGTGTATTTGAATCTCATTTCTGTTTGCTGGCAATACATGAAATAAAGCAAATTCTGATTCAGCTGATAGAATGTAATTGTGTATTGTCGACAGTTAGCAAAAAATGAAAATATATTTTAGCACATATTTCACGCCATCTGTGTTTGCCAGATAATACTTTGAACAGATACCTGTTATCTGCTTGCACAGTATACAATTAACTAATTCAAATGCATTGAAGTGCCCAGGAGTTTGTTAAGTTACAGAGAATGGCATTTGCTGTTGTCTTAGATGAACAACTGTGCAGTAACACACCCAGTTTTGATGCCACTCTTTGCTGCACTCATTTCAGCTGAAGCAGCATCAGGTTGAATGTTGTTCCACTGAAGTTTAGCAGAACACAAGCTCAGCAAATTTGGATGAGAGGTAAAATAGGAGCACAAGTGAAAAGAAGCACAGCAAGAGGAGGTTCTGAACACCAGAAAAGCAGACGCACGAGTTTAAGTAAAAATCAATAATTAATCTTTAAAACTTACCTGTGCAACCAGTTGTGCCTTTCTTGCCTGAATATCCCATATCACAGTGACAGATAAATGAGCCTTTTGTATTCTCACAGGTTCCACTCAGACAGATGTTTGGATGCAGATCACATTCATTAACATCTATAAAATCCCATTAATTAAGATTTATTAAATACAATTCTTAGAAAGTAACTGGAAAAGTCTCTTTAGATATTAATTTTGATACAAAAACAGGTCTAGATATGCAAAGAAAAAGCTGCTTATAGTAAGTATTCCTTACCTAGCATACAACCATACATTTTGAGATCTGGGATAACAGTGATACTACACTAAAAATAGACACTAAGGTGCAGTACATTATCCAAAGAATTACTATGATGATTGATAATTTCTACATATATGTGTCTGTATACAACTATATATGCATGCATGCATTGTCTAGTTTTGTTAGACATTTCTCTCAAAATACACTTAAGGTTTTAAACTAAAATGTAAAAATGTGGTTTTGGAGACATGCTGTTTCACAACTCTGTTCTACCAAAGTATAACACCTCCACATAGTTTTGTCTCAGAGACAAGTTTAAATCAGCACTGGGGATTTATCTTGCTAGAAATTTTCCACAGCATCATCTTCTTCCTTTTTCAGGCACTCTTTTATCTAAGCTGCATTAAAACCTCATTGGAAGAGGACCCAAAGATGAAATGCTATTGATCATGTCTGCACCCCAATCTACAGGGATATACAGATTTGCATTTGTGCCACAGGGTTGGTTCTACAGCCAGGTGACCAAAATTAGGAGATGAGAGCAATACTCTTCAAATATCATTGTTTGTCTACTTGGAAAGAGTAGATTTTTTTGCTATGTTTAATGCAGATTGAAATATATGTACTTTCACTTACCTATGCAAGTCTTCATGTCTTCAGATGCCATGAATCCATCATAGCAAAGACACCTGTATTCTCCTGGGATGTTTGTACACTGGCCTCCATCACAGATGTTAGGATTGTCCTCACATTCATCAATATCTACAGGGGAAAATCATTTATCCAATGCAATGAACCATCATCATGGCAAGTAAACATTTTAATGCTCTGATAAACATGGTGAAGACTGAATTCTTGTAAATAACTGAGCAGTGCATTGCAAAATTGTCCTGATGAGTAAGCTCCTTGCCTCCAGCTAAAGTCAGTGGCAAAACATTCCCTTCTGACTCAAGTGGGAGGAACAGGAACCAACCTTTCCTTCAGAGAAAACAACCCCCACAGAACCTTTATCACACCACAAGGCCACATATGATTGGGAATTCTTGGATGCAATCCATCATTGTTGAAATCAATGGAAGCTCTGAAGTCAAATTCAGTGACAAAAATATAAAACTTTACAGATCTTAAAAAAGCCATCATGCATGCAAAATACCTTTACAGATCTCAAGAGTGGTGACAAACTGGAAACAGTTCAACTCATAATGGGAATAATTATAGTACATACATTTATTTCACTAAGAGAATTTTCTTATTTAGCATTTCAACTGACTGGCCAGGCCAGCCATATAGTTATATCCTCTAGGAAGAAAAGTTATTTTCTCAATTGATAAAATTGCCATCCCTGATTGGAGACAAGCAGCAGAAGCAGATACTTTATTATATTAAGGCAACCATGCCAAGTTCTGGAATCTTTCCAAGCCCCTGGGGTTATGCTAGTGTTCCTTGTAAAAATCCCTAGAATTTTCCTATGTCAGCACCAGCACAGACCAGCAAGAGCAAAAATCAGAATCTCTGCCTTGTGATACCATGGGAAAAAAATCAGCACAAAAAGGACAAGATTCAGGAATCTTCTCCAAGAGAAAGGGTGTAACTCATTATGAGAGCAGTCTATTGTGGATTGCAGTAATTATGCAGCTGCAGAAAATGAACTCATATTAATTTAAAATATTATGTTCATTATTCTGCTGTATTTCTAGCAGTTAGGCTTGTGTAGATACACAACTTCTGCAAGGAAGAAGGCTGACCAGTCCCTGTTCATCTTAACAAGCAAATAATGTTGGCATGGACCTTAGCCTGAAAATGTTAATTTGGAATGGAATTTGAATTAACATGCAAATTTAAGCTCTAGAAATGGGAATAATAATGACAGAAATAAAGAACTTTATTTACAAACCTGCCACTGTACCAATTTCACAGTTGGGGGAAAATCAGCTGACAAAGAATTAGTTGTTTCTCCTAATTGAGCTGATTATTTATGCATAACCTCACCAATTCAAATGTGACCTACTACTGAACTGCAGAGCATTCTTACCAGGTCAATTATCAGGAAATATATTCTGTGATGGCTTCCAGCTTTGTGTGATGTTAAAGATAAAAGACATGTTCACACACAGAGAAAACTGAAAATGTAAAATAGGTGTTTCACAATTGAAGGTCACAGTCCTATTTTATCTTGTGCCGTGCACAAACATCAACAATGTAAAACCAGATATTGAGTGACATGAAAACAAATGTCACATATTATTTTTATTCTTCTTAGTTTGGGGAGAGGTAAAACCTCAGTGTGTGGATTTTGAATATTCATGAGATGTTTACATACATAAGTAACATCTTTTCAACAGAAGGAAGAAGTGTTTTCATTCCTAATAGGGTAGTGAAAGTGACCCCTCACATCTCTGGATATTTTCTTAGATTTGACTTGACATCCAAAGATGTCTGGTGTTTCTGCTATTTAAATCTTTTTGTGTGTGGCTATTGCATTGAAGTCCTTATTAGAAGAGAGTATGAAAATGAATAGCTAATAGTTATTACAGCTGGCCTGTGAAGGAAATGTTTTTCAGAGTCAAGGCTGGATATGTAGAAATAGATATGTAGAAATTCACAACTAAAGTAAGATCTGACTACAAACTTCTATGGACATGTTTAGGGTCAGGTTAATGTGTGGACAAGCCACACAGAATCTATCACCTCCTCCAAGAGAGATGCTTGCATTTTGACTTTGAGAACAAAAAGATAGTATCTCCCTATTCTAAAGTTTTTAGTTTAATATGCAGGAAGATGCTGTAAATTATCTCTTCTGGTTTTGGGTTTAGAGATGTGTTTGGATGGCAAAGAGGGAGTAAGGACAGAACTGTTTCTAGCCAGCAGACTTGAGATCTCAAAGGCTGTCCAAGTGCACATTTGGGTCATTTGGTCAGAGTCAAATAAAGAAGATGAAAACAGAAAAGTGGCTCAGGGACTTTGCTCCCCCTCCTCCTCCCTTCCCTCTCATGTCACTCTAATCCTCTCACTGGGTTTAGATTCTGGCTGAGGCACAATTTTGATCAACCGGTTTTATTTTTGCACTGAAAAAGTGCCCTAAACACCAATGTTTGGACAAGGTTTTGTAAAAGATTGCCTTTTCTAGAAACTTGAGCTAAAGCAAACTGCTTCTAATCTAAATATTTTAGGTTTTCAGGGTCAATCAAGTCTGCACTTTTTCTAGTTGAATTCTTTCTTTGAATGAGGGTCTGATACTTGCTGAAGGGTGGCTACTTTACATCTTTCTGACAGAGCAATGTGGGGGAAAACCACATTTTGCTGTACTTTAGGGCTCTTTTATCTTCTGGAATGGCAGTGAGTGGTCTCAGGGTAACTGAGACCCTGGTTCAAGGTCTATAAATATTTACAAATTCTAAATGTGAGCATTCTAATAATCCAGCATAGAAAACTCCCCATTTGTTCAACCATAAAGGCAATTCTATTCCAAGGGATTAACCCTGTTATAATTCTCATGCTCTTCAAGGAACTCTTGGATGGAATTGGCAAACAGCTGGCAAATATTCACATGCCTCATCAGGCCAGTGGCTATGAAGCAAGAAGTACCAGAAAAGTAGGGTAGAATTGTCTTTCCAGTAACTTATGTGGAAATCACCACTTCCTGGGATTATGACTCCCAGCCTCCCAAAGGAGAACACCCGGCCATAAGAGAGCTCTGACAATTTTCTCACAAACCCTTTTAAGAGTGCAAAAGATCTGGTCCCTAAGAAAGATTCATACTATTCTGATTTCAATTTCTCTGCAAGTCATTCAGCTCTGAATTAATACAGCATACTTGCACTTGACTAAACAAACAATTAAAAATGGGAATTTTATTGCTTGCTTAAGAGCAGATACCACAAAACCACAGAACAGAGCAATCAGTTTCTTTTCTACCATCTCTGTCTATCCTCTCTCCAACATAACCATACAATACACATGCACAGCACTTTGGCTTCTGTTAGTGGTAATTTTTTTAATGGTCTTCAGCCTGTTTTGGATTTGGATCTACTATAATACTTTAAAGGGGAAAGTTTATTTCCTACTGAAAAAATCAGATATTTTTGTTATTAAAATCAGAATCAACTTGTATACTTTCTGAAATTACCAAGAACCAATTTCCTCCAAAACACTTTTCTGCAGTTGCCCAATTCTGATACTTTAGAAATATTTACTTCATAAAAAGAACTTAACTTTCCATTCCTTTTCTTTTTTTAAATAGTGTATTTGTTACAATAGCTTTAACCTTAGAAAGATTAATTTTTAAACTATTGAAATAAACCATTTAAGCAGAAAAGTTCCCAAAATCTCCCTTACCAGTGCATGTCCTGTGGTCTGGCATCAGTGCAAAGCCTTGTTTACAGCTACATTCATAGCTGCCCTCTGAGTTTGTACAGAAGTCCTCACAGCCACCATTCATTATTTTGCACTCATCAATATCTAAAAAGGAGAAAATTACAGTTAAAACCCACAAAACCTTTTACTTTAAAGCACATTTCAAGGACACACTTGGAGTCAGCTTTCCAGTACAACATCAATCCAGAATCTACACTTGGTGTTTGCACACTAACATTTAAGTGTTTGCAAGGTAGGCACTGGGATAGATTCAGGCAAACCAGGGATGGAAAGAGATGATACCTGACTGAATATACAAATACTTCTGTGGTTCTCCTTCTACATATACAAACAGCATTGAATTATCACAGGATCATGAGGGCAACAAAGTTTTTGTAAGGATCAAGGCAAAAAATTACTTGACAGAATTAAAGCCAGTGGATTTTTCCATGGCACTGTAGAAGGAATGTATGGAATTGAACCACATGATTCTATTTCATGGTCCAGCGGGAATGATGATTTTTAATTAAATATATAAGTAATCTAACAAGTTACTCCATCTTAATCATCAAAGTCTGAAGTCTTGGGGCATTTAAAATAGTATGTGATTTTATGCATCATGGTTGATTTAGTAAAGAAAATAATCTCTTACTCAGCTAAGTGTAGCACTGCCATAACTTCTTTATTTCTCTCAAAAATGGATATGCATGTTTTGAAGATTTTGCATACTGTTTTGATAAACTGTAATAGATTTTTTCATTCATGGTTAAAAACTAATTTTTATATAGCTACTAAACTGAAACAATTCTGTGTATTTTATCTTCCCTGTTTGCTAGAGCTCCCATGCAGATTTTGTCCTTACCAATACAGTACAGCTTGTCGGGTGTGGACTGATATCCAGGGTTGCAAGCACACTGATACTTTCCAATCAGGTTGACACAACGGCCATTTCGGCACAGGTTGGTGCTCAGCTCACATTCATTAATGTCTGTTGCAAAAGAAAAAGAGGAACACATTTTTGTCCTGAAAATGATACTAAAGCAAACACTGTAAATGCACAGCACAAGAGAGGTACAAATTGCTGTGCACAGTCTTGATTTTGCCTGCATGTCTCACCTACACATGCAGAGATATTTGGTGATATCTGATGGCCTGGAGGGCAATCACACCGAAAACTTCCCTCTGTGTTGATGCAGGTGCCACCTCGGCAGAGAAGGGGATTGCGCTGACACTCATCAATGTCTGTGGGGACAAAGGGAGGTACATCAGTGCAGGGCCAGCACATCCTCACCACAGCCCCTCACCCACCACAGCACCACCTGCTTTGATTGACCCTGCAGCCTGTCCTAGAGCAAATCATGCCTTGCACCATAACGCAGTTAGAAAATCACTCAAAAAGGCTTCTTCTAAATTTTAATTTACCTTAACTTCCAAGTTCAGGGTGGTGTCCCACTTAGCAAAATGGAGATTGTGGGGATAAATTTAACATCCCAAAATTCTGTCCCTGCTTATATATGCTTTGGCAACTTGCAGAAGCAGCAAATTCACATTTAAAGTTAGCTTTAGTAAGGCTCACAAAATGAGACCTAAACCCAAGCACAATCAAATCTTTAAAAAAAAAAACCCAAATAAACCATGCATAGCATTCTAGGGCATAGCATACTATTGCACATCTAAGGTCTAGAAAAACATACCCATGCAGTTTTTCATCATCATAAATCCACTTTCATAGCCTTCAAAACATTCACACTCAAAGTCTCCTGGAGTATTGACACAGATGCCTTGGCCACAAAGATCAGGAGAGATGCGGCATTCATCAATATCTGTAAGACAAAACAGTTTCACAGAATTATCAAAGGAGTTCAGTTTTCCCTCTTCAGTTCCAAGCTGTGAGGGAGATATCCATGCAGTTTACCTGTGCAGTTCCTCTCTTCAGAATCAAGGGCAAATCCACTGTCACATCTACACTTAAAACTGCCAATGGTATTTCTGCATTTTCCATGGGTACAAAGGCTTGGGAACATTTTGCATTCATTAATGTCTGAAAATGAGATAGTGTGGACATAAGATGTTACCATTGCATACAAAAACAGTGCACAAAAGAGCAATGCTGACATCAGATCACATCACTTTTCATGGCAGTGATCCCTCATTGTGGGAAAATTAGACCACACTGCATAAACTGATACTGACTTCCCCCTAGCCAACAGTGTAGACACTTTGTGCTGGAATTGCCAAGAACACTTTCTGCTAGAGAATGGTATTAGTCTGCCCTTGTCCTGCAGGATCTGATCTGCACCTCAGGAAGATTTCAGTGGACAGAGGATCAAGGCAAAGACAGCTTTCAAAAGAAGCACTGTCTTCTGATTTCTGAGAAAAAAATGTGACTTCCATGAGTCACAGAAAAAATAATGAGCATAAGTAAAAGCACATGTCACTTTTCTTTATGGATAATTAATGGCTTAGAAACTGTTTATAAAATGAGGCTGAAACTAACAACAGCAATTGTCATTCATATATATATAATCCCCTCATTTCAAACTTCAGTAAACACAACTTGGTTTACTGTAAATAAAATTCTCTGATTTGAGCTATCATCATGGAGAATATTTCCTCTACTTCTCCAAGTAATTCACAAGAAATTCACAAGAAATTTCCAAAATAATTCACCATTTCTTCATTGTTTCACATTAAAATTAAAGTTATTGCACCCTTCACAAGTAAGGATTGCTCTTTAAATACATCCAAACCTGACCGCCCAGTTTGTTCCAGTTCTTGTACTATGACATGCCAGGAAGCAAAGTCAGGCACAATTTAACCTCTCTAGTGAGAGACAAAAATTCTGTGTTTTGAGGCTGCAATGTTATGGTATTTAATAGTCTCTAACATAAACTAAATTATTTTCTATTTTATTTGGGCTTCAGTTGCCGTGAAATCTAACTGGATTTTCAAATGTGCCTTAGGGTGAGTGAAGTGCCTATCAAGGGAGTAGAAGCCATCAGGATTTGCCAGCAATCAACCACAAATAGATCTCCTACCTTTAGAGAAAGGCTTCCCGCTTATCTCTATCTTGGTAGAGAACCCAGGTCCCCTGGGGCAGAGAGCCTCAAACTCAGGAGTTCCCCGGAGAGGACACTCCTCGCACTCGTAGCCCCAGGCGGCGCCCACGGAGCAGCAGCAGGCGTCCATGCGGTGCCGGCCCGGGATCTGCGACGCGCACTGCTCGTCCTCGTGCTGCAGGTAGCAGCTCTCCAGGCGAATGTCTGTTGGGCAATTTAACAGCATGTTGAGAAAGAAGCAGAAAATTGAGTTCACTGCAGAGGAATTTTTTCCAAAATCCCTTCACAGTGCAGCTCGCTCCACGTTTTTGTGGACTCAGAGGAGCATACCAAGGCTACTGCATAATTCCTAACAGCAAAATACTAATGCTAAACGCAGAAATTAACATTTGAAGTAAGTTTAAAGCACCACTCTGAAAAATGATGCTCAACACTGGAAGTAAATTTTGGATCAGAAAAGGATTTTAAACATTCCAGCTTGTCATACATGGCCTTTTAATTATTACAAGCTATGCCTTTTTCAGAGGCAAATCTTGGGCATTATTGTCATAAATGGACAAAGGTGCTTTGGGTGGACAGCATACAAAACCTGGTTATTCTCTTGCACACTCCATCAAGGGGCACGGTGTGGCCAAGTCCCAGCCCACAATGGTGTGGCCTCCACTGTTCCAGCCTTTGTGGAAGGTGGTTTCAGTGTGGCTGCAGATGAAGAGTGCTAAGAGCATGGTTGATCTGTTGGGATTTGTCAGATGAACAGTCTGGAACTAAATCAGGGCTATTCACCAGCTGGCAGATGGTGATGGGCTTTAGCTACTACCATTGGAACCTGCTCCTATTTCAGGTGAAATAAGTTCATACCCCTGACTAATTCCATTTGAAAAATGGGCAAAAATAATTTCCTTTTCTTATTAGAAAGCACACATGTCACACATGGTCACTGCATGTATCTGCTCTTCCCCAGATTTACACATGGAATTAACACCTACCAAGACAAGTCCGTCCAGAAGCATCTAAAGTCATTCCACTGGGGCACTGGCAAACAAATGATCCCAAGGTATTGACACACTGCCCATTTGTACAGACTCCAGGAAACACCTCACATTCATTAACATCTATTAAAGAAAAAAAGAAGTGAGCAAGAGCAATCACTAACATGCTAAACATGAACAAATTAGCAAAAATATAAAAAATAATAACATTGTAATGTTTTTAGGATAACATTAAAAAACACAGCAGTCCTACATAGCCTGGAAAAAATCACAACATTTACAATTGCCAAAGCAAGTCAGCAATTAATTACAGAAAACTGCTGATGATCAGAAATAATACATGCTGCTATTAGCTATTCCTACACGTACTGAAATTAAATTCTAAAGTGACAGAAAAGGGAGGGGTGTTTAAAATTATATGCAGTTTCATACTCACTGTGGGCCAGATATTTGAAGCAAATGGGCAAAGAAAGACCAAAGTAAGTGCAAAATGACATTATGCATTATTCCAAATAGATTTAGCTTTTTTTTTAAGATTTTGGAAAATTTTCTCTGTCTGCATGTCTAGAAACTACAACATAATTTAAAATCTGGCTCTATGGCCTTGTCAGCAACTAGCAATTTTATATATATTAAAATAATCTCCTTACAACTACACACAGAGTTTAACTTTGTTAAGTAAAAATCGTATTTCTATATTCAAAAGGCAAATTTAGCACTTTTGGGTAAGGATAAATTGATTATATGCATTAGCTTGGCTTGGGCTTAAATAAACGTTTAGTAATCTAAGTGTGAGGTCCTCCCACCCATGTCCTTTGTGGAAAGCATATGCTTCACAACTGCCTTTGGGAAAAAGCTTCCAGCCTTAAACATGCTGAAAGATGAAGCGTGACAATTTTTAGGACAGGAGAGGATAAGAACAAGAAATGAAAAAAGAATGACAGGCAATCTGCAGATGAATATTCATATATAGAATAACCAAGAAGTGGAAAGGCTGGGCTGGTTAGGCCTCCAGACAAAGCCCCTGGTGCAAAGAGAACTGCATCTCTCAGACCTCATGGAGCACGATGGAGGATAAACGCTGGGGGGCAGATCAGTGGCCTCTGCCCTTGAACAGATATTGCAAATTGACTGGAAGGTATGAAGCAAAGCCAGTGGATTATTAGAAACCACTGAAACACTGTTCATGGCCTGTGAGCCGTATTGCAGCTGACAACTCCAGGGCTCACCCGTAAATGAGAGGAATGCTGCCAATTTAGTTTGCTTATTTCCTTGCACAAGATCTATTACTCACTTTACAGGGGCTGTGTATGGGAGAACTGACTACCACCTTTTGGGAACTAAACTTACTCCTGCCGGTAGATTTCCTAGAGACCTTGCCCTGCCTTGAAAAATGCTTACATTGGTTGAAAACCAAGTAAGGCTTCAGTAAGGTTACAAGGAAGGGAAACTACTCTGAAAAACCTAGGTCTATGCAGGTCTCATAGAAATGAGAAAGATTAAAGCATGTAATAGATGTAATCTAATGTGCTGGTAAAGCAAATGCTGAAAACAGTTATGTCTGTATCTTGGAAGGATAAACTTTCCATCCCAGCAGTGTTGAAAATGTTCTAAGACTTTCCCTGTGAAGAGAGATAGGTGGGCCCACTTTTCTTTTTTTCTTTTCTTTCACTTACACACTCCACAAAGTGTTGCTGAGGTCAGATAAGTTATGTACAGTGGGTCTGCAGCACAGGCATGCCAAGGTATTCAGTCATCATTTGGAAAGCAAAGAGTATGTGTGAGGGTGTTCCTAATTTTTTTTTTTTTTTTAAGGAAAAAAAACAATGTTTCTTTATGGAAGCTACATATGGGAGTAATTTTTAAAAAATATTTTAACTGCAGTGTCATGTCAGATGTTGTCAGTCAGGATGACCCACAGCAGTTTGAGACTCTCTGTGCTTCTGCATATTATGTAAATATGCAGTACTTTTCCAGGGGTTCAAATCAATTCAAATAGAGATGAAATAGGGTGGGACCTTCAATTCTCACAGAGAAGTATAGAGTCATCTCATACCAAGCAAAAAACTACACACGTAAAATATTAACCTTTTCTTTAACCAAAGTATAACTGTGTCCTGACGGGGTTTTTTTGTTTGTTTGTTTTTTAAAGGACAGTGAAAATATGTTTTGGAATGTGTAAGATTTCATATAATGTTATATGGAAGGAAGTCAAGGTTAGGGAAAAAAAGAATCAAACTAATGTGCACTACAGTCTTTGAACACTCTTTTTCTAAAGCATAGTAATGGCTTATCATATTGTATTAGTTATGCCATGTTTTGTAGCATATATAAGACACATAAATGTACAAACAGATTACTCAGTTAACAGTATTCAAAGAGAGAGAGCCACCTCCTTATACTGGTAGACATTGTATTTGCAAGTGTGTGCTTTGAGATAAACTGTGAGTATGCAGGAATGTTAAACAAACTGAAACCAAATTCATCCCTGACATAACTCTAATGGAACAACACAAGGTAAGAACTTAGTATAGTGTTCCTCTATACTAAATTAACCACTTAAACAAAACACAGGCATTTTTTAAATTCAAGCTCTGATTTATGTTAAGGCAACAATAAATACCTTCACACAATGTTCCTCTTATTCTTGAATATCCCTTTTGACATATTGGGTCTGTAAAACAAACAGAAGTGAAGTTTCAGAATACTACCATCCAAAACTCACTATTAATTTATTGTGCAAAACTGATCATGTGAAACATTATCTAGTTTATTGCTATGAGAAGTCTGAGTGCTTAGACAGTATCCCAGTATTTTCTGAAATAATAAAGAGATAAGATGGGCCAACTACATAAACCACATAGAGTGCCAGCCTTTATCCACTTTTGCTTCCCATGTGTCTCAGCTAGCTAGCCTAAAAGTGGTTATGATTTCTGTTTCATTTGAACCAATTAATTCATTTCACTTGATCACAGCACATTACAACCCTATTTACCATGGATGAATGAGGATGAATTCTGTTAAGATACACAGAATGAAATTAACCAAAGATTTGAGCAAACTAGCAGCTTTCAGGATATAAAAATAACAACACATTTCTGCATTCATCAGCTTATCCCCGGGTTCCCAGCTCATCCCACAGTTCAGTAAAATTATCAAGTGAATATGCAGAAACCTCAACCCATTTTTTGATCAACTGTATGGTTCTCCAGGTCATCAGTTAATCTACAGAGTATAATAACAAGGGCTACTCCCTCTCCTCCCTTCATTACCACACCAAAGATCCATTTGTTGCATTTCCTTGGGATCTCTGGGGAACATGCATTTATTGCTACATCATTAGGAACTCCAGACCACTAACTATGACAAACCATACTAAAGTAAGGCTGCCAGTTACAGACTATAGGTGTGGTCCTTTCCCCTCAATGCTTAAGCTTGTAAAATATTTACTGTAAAATCCAGTTAGAATCTTCTATAGTTACATGCTACCTCTCAAATATTAAGAATTCTCTCTTTTGGGACTGAATATGGAATGACTGCTTGATAACAGAACAAGTAATTTGTCTAGCCTGTGCCCAACTTCTATGACCTCAGCCTCAGAGGAGGAAAAGTCCCAGGTTCCTGAGGAAAATTAACAGCATTACCTCGTTCACATGGTGTACATGGGCTTCCCCAAGCAGCACCTAGTGAGGAACAACACTGGGACTTCAGAGTTGCTCCATTGATATTTATTTCACATCTTCCATTGACTATGTTCTGCCAACAGGTACCCTTGACTGTTTCTGTTTGGAAAAAAATAATACATTTTCATGCAGATTCTTTAGCATTATACATTACTGTATTTACAAACATGTGAATTTAACCATGAAAAAGAATCATCCTTTCATTAGAATTGACCACATCAGAGCTAAATTTATTTTAAATCTCTTAATTTAACCTTCTCTGTGCTAGAGTATAGCCTGAAAGCTACAAAAGCACAAAGCTCTTGTAAATCCTAGTTTATGCTTACTGTCCTTAACAGGGAATATGTCAACACCACTCAAGATTTGAGTCCCTGTATTGATTATGACTCAGATTAGGGGAACGTGCAGAAGAACAGAGTAGATGTGAACCCTTGCTACATCTTCCATTATTCTACTAGATCCCCCATATCCTTCCCATACAGAGAGTGGCAGGAAATAGCTAAGCTGTAGTCCTATAGCTTTCCTCACTAACTAGAAAAGAGCCATAAATTACTGTCCCAGCAGAACAGGTAAGAAAGGAAATGATGAGCCCACAGAGTATCTGAGTCATAGCATTGTCCATGGATGCTCTTGAGCTGGTCTGGACTGTGCATAACTTTTTCATGCTCCATCTCAAATACAGAGAGCAGATCTTAATTCACCTTATTGCAGAGAAATTCAGGAGGTGAGCACAGACCTGAAATACTAGTCTGTGTTGGTTAGAAAAAATGTTCACCTCTTTCAAATTTAACATGGAAGCACACCAAGTTGCCAAGTGCACTTTATGCCCCCATAGTGATGGCAAGAACAAGCACTTTTTAACACTGTTTTTGTTGTTTTCCACTAAATAATCTACAAAAGTTATTTTAAACTATTTTCTTAACCTAGTGTACAATGTTCACATGTCACTGGACATTTTTAACCAGCAAACATAAAATCTTCAGAGAAATAAATACCTATGCAGATGGTTCTGGTTGGATCCAAAGTACTTTCAGGTGAACATTCACAAACAAAAGAACCTGGTGTGTTTTTGCACACTCCATTAACACAGGGGTTAGATTCACATTCATCAATATCTAGAAAAGAAACACACTATTATTAGTGCCAGAAAACATCACCAAAAATACATATGGCTCTTTTTCGTTTAGGAAAAAGTGGAAGAAGCTTTCCTTACAACCAGTCTTGCTGATATTCCTCCTTTCTGTTATGAAACCCTTCACAACAGACTAACAGTGCATGTGTCCCAAAGACACATTAACACATTAGACTGTCAGTGGCTCAAAAAGGGCCCAAACTAGGAGCTCTTTGGCTCTGTTCTTCTTATAAAATGTTTGTAAAGCTTGGTTCTTCTCACCCTTGGCACAGTGTGGGCTCACTGGTAGTAGTAAATAGGGAGAGTACATACAGGTCATTCCATGAGGTTATCTAATAATTTCATTTTGGCCTTGTCCCTCCCTCCTCATTCTCCTACTTCCCCACAGAATTTGTTTGTGGTGATTTTTTTTTTTTTTTTTTTTTTTTTTTCTTAGTTTTACCTATTATATCCTCATGAAGGTTCAAAGTATTTCTGGCACAATCTGAGAACAATCCAAATGAATAAAACTAGAATGAAATGGTGTGTTACCAATTACCTTCACAGGTTTTTAGATCAGGAGTGTATACAAATCCTTTTGGACAGGTGCAGGTGAAACTTCCAGGGGTATTTCTGCATTGCCCATTGTCACAAAGCAGCATGTTCAGTGCACATTCATCAATATCTACAATGAAAATAAAGAACTTTTTAAGAAATAAAACATTTCTGGAATAGAAGTCAGGACAGAATTCCCCTCCCAAAAGCCACTTTTAAGAGACAAATAAGGCAGGGGAATGTGGTGTGCATGGAATATGAATAATGGATTCTTCTTGCAGAAAACACACAAAAGTTTGCACAAGAGCTTGTACTTTCTCACATATTCATAGTATGTTACAGCCACACCACAGTTCAAAATAAAGCTGGGATTCACACTTTCATCCTGCCTTTATTGAGGATTAGGTCTATGCTGTCTCTGAGTCGCTGCACAGCAGCACCCACAGTCATGAAAGAAACAAGGAGAGGATTGGTTTGAAAAGGTTTGCTGATCATCCTGGTCTTTAAATCATCATTTTTTCCAAGCTGGCTCTGAAATGTCTTAGATGTTGTAGTTAACAAGGCGAATGTAAGTCTACACTTGCTTCAGAGATGAAAAATTTAAATAGAATTGCTAGTGCTAATTTAAGAACCCTGAGGAAATCTTTGGAAGAATTGTGGTCATTAGGGAGAAGTTGCAAGAAGATGGCAATGGGCCATGAATAGCAGGTGAAGACCAGGAGAGACCCAAAGAGCAGACAGGAACAATTGGCTAAGTCAGAGAGGCCTCAGAAAGTGTTGAGAGAAGTTGGGAAGACTCAGAGGGTCAGCACAGCAGCTGGGAACAGCAAAAGTGCTAGGAAAAGAAGGGAGACTTGCAGAATAAAACAGACCATGTGGGAAGCTTCACAGGAGTTCAGAAAAATTGAGAGAGGGCCAGGTGGAACATTACGGGAGAATGGGAAACAGCTGTGATGGAGCATGGATGTGGGCTACAACAGGGTGGGCTGGGGAGCATCTGGAAAACTCACAGATGGATTGGGAGAAGAGATGCCATCAGCTACAAGCAAACACTGGAATAGAACATGGGTAGTTAAAGCCAAAGAAGCAAAAGGAAAAATGGGATGAATTAGAGTGTGACTTTTATCTACGAAAGATCAACTTTTTTTTTTTTTTTCTTTAAGATAATGGATAGTTTAGACTGGGATAACACCCATGACTTAAGCTATTTAGGTTTAAGTAGAGAATACAGAACCCAAATAAAATTATTATGTAAGCTCGAGATGATAGAAAGGAATTTAAGAATTTTAAGGTGGTTCCAGAGCTGAAAAAAGGAGAGATTACAGCAGGACATATAAAAAAAGAGAATAATCATGATGAAGTGAGGATATTAGAAATGCTTTCAAGAGTCAGATTTGGGACTGGTCCTATAAAATGCTCATTTTAATGCAGAACTAAAAAATTAATTGAATCAAAAACTGTGGACAACACTAAGCTGGAAGTTATTACCAATACTAAGAATCAGGCAAACCTAAATTAATCTTGACAACATGAACAAGAAAAATAAAATGAAATATAATCACCAACATTCAAAACTTTGCAATTAGGGACCAGCAATAACATGCTAGAAACCAGAACTCACCAGCTGAAGGCTAGTGAGCAAACTCTGGATGTAACTCCCAGTTAGAGGGTGACTTTGATTCCACAGTATAACACATATTCAAGGAAAGACTAATGTACTCTAAAATCAGTTTAGGCAGGATATTCTATAGGGAAATGGAGAATTTCTGGCATGACTACACAATGCACTGGTCAGACTTCATCAGAACACTGATCAGGTCAGTCATGTTCAAGAGAAGGCTGGAGCCCCTATTTTTATGAAAAGAATGGAAGTATAGACTTGCATAGTTTAGCCAACAGAGTTTGAGAAAGAATATGATGATTCATTATAAATACTTTGAGAATAAGACATTTCATACCAATGCAGTTTTTCCCAGTTGAGTCTACTTCATATCCAGGGTCACAATAACATTTGTATGTTCCATGCAGATTCTCGCACCTTCCATTCGGACAGAGATCAGGATCCAACAAGCACTCATTAATATCTACAGAAAGGTAAAAAACCCAAATGTCAGAGCAGTTGAAGGATTGTTGTTGAAGGATTTTAGGAGTTAATTCTTCAAACTAGAAAATGACAGTTTCAATATCATCAACATTAGCTGCTCTATATTTATAATTATGTAGTTCTGATTAGGAAATTCACACCTAAATATTCACACTCAAGAGAAAAAAGCATCTCTTTATCATTGATTTGTCTCTGGCCCATGGTCATTTAGGAAACTTTCAACTGTAGGTAAGAACTGGGATATTAAACTGGGGGGATAAGAGATCAGATTTAGAGAGGCCCATGTATTAATACTCCCCATATCTCCCAATTCATTGCATTTCCAGATGGCATCACTTGCCAAAGCATTTATATCTCTCCTTTCTGAGTCCTCTCCCCTATCTACTGCCAGCAAATCTACTAGTGAGCATTGGCTGATTTAACAGTTTGCTGTTTCACAGTTTTATGACTACAAAGCTTTTATTGTAATAATTTCCTTCTTTTCTATAGCTAAACAAATCCTGGCCTATTTTGACAGATGAAAACATGAGTAAGCTCAACGTTCAATATAGCTTTATTCTTCAGGATGATTTCACCTGAAATATGCAAATAAAATTTACATATAAAGTCATGTAAGTAATAACACTCCTCATATTTTTTTCATTATTTTATAATAGCTCTTACATATACTGCATGATGTAAAAGAGAAAGGCCCCTCTGGTGAAATGGCATGATCCTGAAACTCCATGCTCCATTCATTTCACCCTAAGCCTTTCTCCCATTCTCTTCTGTCACCATCCCCACCAGCATGGCTAACAAATTAAGGATATCAAGCTAACACTTTCAGACAAAAGTGCTATATATAAATTTGAATTACATTAAGTGATCTTACCATTTCCTCCAGCAGTCATGCCAGTTCCACTGCTACACAGAGCCTGATATTCAGCTGGAAAAGAATATTTAAAACTTATTGGAATATTCTTTCTTAGATCATTGCATTCAGCATCACCATTTACAGTATGGCAATTAATTATTTGAAAGAAATGCCTTCCAATTCTTTTCAAAACATTAATAACCTCACAGTATTCTGAACCTGTGAAGCATTTTAGCAGATTCAGGGTCTGAATCTGCTTATGAAGATGGATGAGTAAAAACTTCACATGATGAACCATGGCATTAAAGAACAGACATAAACTTCATGCTGGTCCTCCTACACAAATGAACCATAACATATCCACAGCAAGATTCTCCAGAACTTTATGTCCAAATCCTTGCCCAAGGTGCATGTTCAAGGAGACCAGAAACAGAACATTTTTTCCTATAAATCTGCCCCATATTTAACTCAATTTAGCAGGAGTGTCTTCATGAGTTCTCAGCAGATCAAGAATATCTTATTCTTACATAAAAGAAAATTAAAATATGTGTCTAGGCTTCTCAAATTTCCCACTTACTGCTGAGTTCAAGTTCTTTTGAATTCAGGACAATTAATAGTATGAACTGAGAGCCAGCTCAGCATTAATTATTGCCATATAGGTCAACATTTTTCAATATATTTGCATTATAATAACAGCCAAAATACTTACACTTAAAAATTAACAAATATTGAAAATATTTATTGAATTAGACAGAAGTAAATTATACAGAGTTCAGTATTTGTAGATTTCAACTCTGCTGTACAATAAGAAGGGCCCACTAACACCACCAGAGGCTCTTTCCTATTTCACTAACACATCCTTGATGTTTTGTTATTCTAAACAACACACCAGGTTATAAAATGGTCATCAGCAAGTTCCTGCTGAAGAGCTCACATCAGTTCTACCAGACTAATTTATTCCAACTGGGTTTGGCTCCCTAATGCTTTCTTAATGCTATCAGCTAAAACAGATTTTAAAAATAAATTTAGAATTGTTTTTGCCTCCAGAGCAAATACCATGGTAGTATGACATGCTTTTGAAATACATATCAAATGGTATACTTTGTGTGCAACAATAAATTTGTTGAGTGACAAGAAACACATAATTAATTGAGGTTTCAAACCAGCCACCTGCAGTCAGTCCATGAAACCAAGGTCTCTAATTTACTGGCTTCACAGCAAGGACTGTGTCAGCAGTCTTGTTGGAAGAAGAGTTTTCCTAAAACACTTCTGCTCATTGGAATGGTTAGGATTGCTTTCTTGCCAGAGAGAATTTATGTCCCAGACAACTTCACTTGGTGGGGATTTCAGTGACAGATTCAAGTATTCACAAGAAACTGAACTGGAAATTTGTCTGTGCATTGACTTCCCAAAGGCAATGTACTGAATAAGCTACTTCAGATCATTTGGAGGATATAGGAGTCATGCAGCAAAAACATCTGACTGGCAGGTGTACATAAGGATTTGAATCTATTAATTGATTACATTTTTTTCCATTAACAACCTGAGTTAAAATTTATATTTTTTGTTATCTACCTCTACCAAAATATGGTTTGTTGTCTGAAAATGCCCTGTTCATTTTTAATGTGCATAAAAAATCTAGGGCCAGACACTGCAATTCACTGTTGCTTTAAAAAATTATCTCCTGTAGTCTTAAAACATATAGAAGATAAAAGACTGCTCAAAATACGTAACATATTATACAACATATTATACATATTATACGTACATTTTATAAAACAATGTAATCTCCCGATTTAAGCTGCAATGTTAATATAAAACTTTCTTCTACCTTTCTAAAAATAGTTAATCAACAGAACTTGTAAATGAGAAGATTTACCAGTGAACATGGCATACCTGAGTTTTGTGCTGGGCAGGGCTGGCACGGCTCTCCAAAGGCGTAGTCAGTGCTGGCACAGCAGCACTCTGACTTTGTAACTGCACCCGTTAATGGTCTCACACATTGTCCTCTCTTGTAGCCACCATAGCATGTGCTTCGCATATGTGTATCTGAGGGAAGAAATCTCTCTTAATCCTGCCATAGCCAACTACCCTGCCATAAATTATAACAAGTATTAAATGTAGCTTGGGTGTCATAAACACCATAAAAGAGCTGTCAAAACAAAGTATCTTTCACTATTTCTCTCTGCTTCCCAGCCACCTATATACCTCCCTCTACTTGGGACAGGAAATTCTTCTTCCTCACGCTCCCAAGAATTAAGGCACGGAAATAGTTACTACACTTAATGACTTAACATGCATTGGTGAATTACTAGGCAAACAATCAGTTCTTAACCTTGAACTAGTGAGAACCTGTGAGGAAAATAGACAAAGTCTTTGCTCTTTCTTTGCTTCTAAAAAACCCAAGGAAAAGTCATTAATGCTATTTCAGTACATAAGACTTCATATGTTTATGTTTTCAGGTCCAGGAGTGATTTTTCTCTTTCTTTAAGAACTGGCCTATAAATGGCTTCCACACATATTAGGATTTTAAACACGGAGCTTGTACAGAAATGGGCAAAAAATTGGGTAAATCCCATGTTAAAAAGAGTGATAGAGTAATTACATCTTTAAGCTTAGTGACAAATGAAGTATTTTACATCACAGAAACAGGGCAAATTCTCACCTACTCAGAACTGATACAGCACTAGTCACCTCTACTCTGTATAGTTTACCTGACCTTGTGATTTGACTCATGCTTTTTTTCCTCTTCAAATAAAAAGCAAATGAAAACAGAGCAAAATGGGCTATTTACAGCAAACATTCCAGAGCTATCAGTATCCACTATCAATACTACCCACCACTGTATGAAAAAATGGTAAATTCTACATTCAAAACATGATCTGACCATCAGTCTAGCACTAATATCTTAACCTTGGTGACTCCATTAAGTTTGTCTTACCAACACAGACACGTCCATCCAGTCCTACTGCAAGGCCAGGGAAGCATTCACATCTGAAAGAGCCATCAGTGTTCACACAGCGCCCGTTCATGCATATTCCATCTGTCTCACACTCATTTATGTCTGTTGGAGAACAGAATGAGCTTTATTAGAAGTTAAACTACATAGTGTCTGATGCCTGGCTGAAACTTGCATTTGTGCAGCTTATTTTCAATATATCCTATAGAAAAATATCAAGGGTAAATGGAAAGTAGTTCAAGTAAAGATTTTGTTAGGAATAATGATTAATTTGTTCTTTGAAATAGAATAAGAAAATACCAAATTCAGGAGAAATAAACAGAACAAAATGATTTTGCTCTCCTTGGAGAATAAAAGGGACTACATTTTCCCAACTTGCTCCCAAGAGGTACATGTTGTGATTTAAGGGTCATTCCAGCAAAATCATAAATGAAGAAAGGAGGAAACTGGCTGATAAGACAAAAAGACTTGTGTAGAACACAACAGGACATGCCCTTTCTGTATTAACAGTTCATGCTGTAAGAAATCAATCCAAATAACAATTTAATTTTTCACCCCCCCACAAGGTGCCTTCACAGGACCACCAAAGAATTTCCTTTCCTCCTGCTGCACACATGAATGTCCCCAGTCAGCCCCTGCCTGCAGTCCCTGTTTCTCTGGTAATCTGCATGACAATTGGGTTTTCCTATTGGATGCTCATTACAGCCCATTTTACAAACTTTCAATTAACAGACTGCACTCCAGCCTTGGAAGGAATTCATTAATGATTTGAGCCCTGAGCAATTGCCCAGCACAAGTCACCATCTTTGCCAACAATGGCACATTAGGCAATAAGGCCCATAGAAATGAAATACAGGAATGAAACTTTAAAATATTAAAGTAGCACAAAGACATGTTAAAATACAAAAAAAAGCCTATATAGGCTGTGTATCCTGCTAATAAATAAGATCATTCTCTAGATGTAGAGAGCATACTATCATTGTAGAAATGATAAAGGAAAGGAGTGTTATAAATATTGTTTGGAAGTGCATATAACCTTCATAAAATAATCACTTCATAACAATTCTCCATACTATACACAAGAGACAGTGTGTGTGACAATTTCCTTTTTTCAGACCTTAAAAGGGCAAATTGAGAGTGAAACACCTCTGTGTTTTACATAGTTTGTGTTGTTTGGCATAAAAAATGGCTTGTATGATCCAAGATTCCTTTTTCAAACTGCATTTTAAAATAAAAGCTATATATAAGTACATGGGCTCAACAATTTTTACTTCATCCTGCAATCTTTTGTTCTGTTTCAGACAAACCTTAAATGTTTTTTCACACTTTTAATTTTGTCCTACTCAGTGCAGGTAAAAAACAGAGTTGGGATTCAAAATGAGTCCATGCTATTTAATAGTGTAGACAGTTATTTTGGTAAACAACATTGAACTCCTATGACAGATTATCCTCAAAGCAAAAAAAAAAAAAAGAAAAAAAGAAAAAAGCTTTCCTTTTTTAAGGTTATTTATAGAAACAGAAAGGCAAGATTTCTTCTTTCCCGTTTCCTGTAGTTCATTTTTTAAAAAAAGATTTTGTAAGCTAGTAAAGGGTAAAATGTTCCATGTATTTTCTTTTGTACTGATTTACGAATGTGTTGGAAATACTGTTATAGAATTTTTTGAATGTAAAGTGGGTCACTTAAAATGGTGCAAGTCAGCTGAAGAGCTGGTTCCTGTAAAGATGAGTAAAAAGCCTCTGCTTTTACCAGACCTGAAATTCCACAGAGTAAATCAACTTCACCCACAGGAACAAAGTCCAAATTTCTAACCTTGAGAATGCTCTGCTGTCTTGTGGGGTAAAAGTCACCATTTGGACAACTTAAAATATACTCAACCTGATTCTGGAAAATCAACTAATGGATTAATTCTCCATGTTCAGCGAGTTTTGCCTTTTCTGTTTAGCATGCTTAGTAGGGCTAGCTGGGTACACACAGTCCTCTAGTTTTAAGTGGGAAAAATTTACTCAGACTACTAAATTACTATTTTCAATTGCCTTGCAATGGATTTTAATTTAGGGAATTCCTGTTTGATCTAAAGATGAAACAATGCATGGAACAGAAATAATGCTTCAATGTCCCGCATGCCTGATACAAGTGTTTCTGAAAAACCAAGCAAATCATCATTGAAAGAAGCTAATTTAGCATGTCTTGTATTTCAGGGAATATACAAGACTGTGGTGTAACATTTTTTTTTTTTTGGCATGTTATTTCAGAAAGTCTAAGTGGAATTTTTTACCAGACAGCCAAGCATATGCCCTGTATGTATATGGAACCAAGTGTTAATTACATTATCCCCATCTTTGGGTTAAAAGCCCTTCCTAACAGCTGAAAACTCAGCTTAGAGTGCATCAAATGAGCCAGTTATAGAAGCAATGAGTTGCACTCTTCCATTCCTTTGTTCATCCCTTAGTTTGGCAATAACACATCTTCAACTCCCTATCAAAACTGCTCAGGCAGGAAACTAATTTGCTGCAAAAATGTCAATTTGTGCGTACACTCCCTGCACATCCAAGAGTTTTGTAACTATGGGGAACAAAGATACACAGACCTCCTTCTTGCTTGCTCCAAAGAAGATCACTTATTGCAACAAACCAAGCCTTTTTATGCTCTAAACTTCACCAAAACAGGCAGGCACTGGCTGCCTGCTGCTGCAGTGTAGCTGCTCATGTGTCCTTTTACCCAAGCAATCACTGCCTCGCACAAGGCGGCCACTGCCACCCATGCAACCATTCTCTGGTTATCAGAAGACCAACAATTATCAAAGACAACTATGCTACTGACAAGGAGACCCACAGGATAGGAAAACAAAAAGACAACGTCCAATGTCTCCAGGAAGAGAGGTGCTTTTTCAGCATTTGGAAATAAATGGTGACTGCTCCTGTTCCAAAGGCCAGGGGCCATGCTGTTTAGGCAGGAGGGAGTCCACTGCCTGGAAATGTTTTGAAATTACTGAATGTCTTTCTGGAAGCATGGAGCAGGGAACAACTGAAAAAAGTCAGTAGAAACACACCAATGTGATGGTGAGTGCAGTGAGACACAAGGCCTCTATTGGCAGGCTGCCTCTGCAAGCTTTCAGTCACAGCCATGTTCCTGGCAGCCCTACCCTGCTCCTGCTTTGGCCATGAGGGCTGGATGGGATTGGGTCATTCCTCCTCTCTCTGGGCTTTGGCTCAGAGGCAGTTGATGTTTGTCCAGATGAGCAGGTGACCACTTTGGACCTGCTGGTGATAGAACATGTGTACCTTCTCCCCAGGTTAGTAAATAAACTGGGCCTTGCCATTTCACACACAGTTGTGGATCTCTAAAAAAACTTTTGGAAATTGGTTCCGCAGCACAAATCTTCAAAGCAGTATCACTCTGCTAGGGATCAAAATCTATCAACTACATTCAAAAAATTTATTGTAAATATTGCACTATCTAAATGTTCTTGAGGAGCCACATTCCCCTTTTTATTTTGGATGCCACTGGCCTTCTTGGCCACCAGGGCACACTGCTGGCTCACGTTCAATCACCTGATCTTCCTGTCACCTATTTGATTTACTGCATATTTCCATCCACAATCCTCTTGCCATGCAACAACTGCCCTCACCACATAGCCCAATCTGTCAACAAAAAACATCATGTGCACTAAAAATAAGGCTACAGCACACAAGAGCTTGTTGGTGCTAACCCAAGCAAACAACACCTCAGCAACAGCTTGTCTGAAGGCAAAGAGAAAAAAAAAAATCTGTCTCACAAAATCTGCCAACACTGCACAAAAAGCATCTAAATTCTGCCAAGAGACAGTGGCCTGGCACACAGACAAACACAAACTACAACTCCTGTCCATGATACCCAAAAGAGACATTATCAACTAGAAGCTAAATTATTTTATCTGGACAACAAATGCACTGAACAAGCTCTCTGACCACGTGGTGTCCACGGGTCTCGCCAACCAATCACTGTCTCACACACGAGGCAACCACAGGCCAGCCATACAATGTGTTCTCTCATTATATGACCTGATTTTTACCTTGCTATTAGCTGGACATTTCCCAGAGTGCTTTCTGTTGCTCACCAGAAGTGAACAGGATTTCTTATCTCACACAGAGTTTTAGCTTGTGTAAGATTCTAATGCATGCACTTGACAAAAAAAATTGGGATATGCAGTGTCAACAAGGAGTGTTTGAGTTGCAGTTCTGTAGGACACATTTACTTTACACATTTGGCATGTACAGACAGGACTCAATAAGGACAAACATCAAAATATACAGGAGAAGACATTATTAAAGATCAAACTCTTAAAAATTCAGTAACACAACTAGAGAGAGCTGTGCTCCTCTAACTACTGAAGACCTGAGAATTGTTTCATGACACTTTGGGCAAATGGAAGAAAGAAGAAAAACATGAAGAGGTTAAAAACTGTAATTTGGGTGTCCAGGTTTCAAAATGTGGCTTGATTTTGACCCAATAGCAACTCTACCATGTAATAAATGCTTGTGTGCTCATTCATAAAGAGCAAGGCTTACTTTAAGGGCCGAAAAGCAGTGGGAGAAATCCTTCTTTTTACTATAAGTTTTGTTCCAACTTTCAGTAGGAATCAGTTGCGTTCTCTGCAATTTTGGATAATTTTCAAATATCCCTCCTTTAATGCAGAGAAGTAACATTTCTCTAGGGCCAGAAACATCTTTTTGACTGTATCCATACTCCTAGCCAGGAGGCACATAACAGAGGCTGAACATCGTTGCGTTTTAAGGAGTCAGGTAGAGAGTTACCATCTTCTTGGATGGTATTTCAGGGCACAGACTGATGTAATTAAAAAAAACAAAAACAGAAGATACTCAAGGCAAAAATAAAGAAAAGCATTTGGGCTCAGGTGAGCTTGCATCCATAAGTCACATCCCTGTTAATGATAGGGAGCAGCCAGTGGTCTCTGGGAACACAACTGGCTGATGTGCCATGACCTGATGGGCATTGAAGTCTCACTGACATCCCACACACAGAACAGCTGGAAAACAAACTTTGGCAAAGCACACATATCCCACATGGAAAACAGGTAAGAATTTAAATAAATGCCATTGCTCTAAGTGTGTGAAGGTTGCAGCCAACATGGCCAGCAGCTGTTAGGCTAAGGAGACGTGGTAATGCACAATAGCTAATTTGAGAAATTAAAGAACATCTCAACCAAAGCAACACTTTCACAAAGCCAGAATTGGATCATCTCTTTAGAGGTACCTGATTCCCTCACTTGAAGGCTGGGTAGCACTGTCCTGCATACCTAGTGCAAGAGGTATCAAATTCAAGAGAAGTTTTAGATGTTCTACATGATTTATTGTCCCAATTTTGATCTAAAGTCTGTTTTAGACTGGTACAGTGCTCAATAAGCAAAAGGATCCAAATTAATTCACCTTTCATGCCACTAACTCTCACAATCAAATTATTCAAACATTTAATTTTGCTATTGGACCACAAGATGAGACATTTTTAAAATTTTGCTGAAGTCTAATGAAGTGCTTCATCTGACTTGATTCAAAGAGTTAAAAGATTTTGAATTTTTCAAAAGAAAAGCTGTAATAACTCGGCCCACCACTTGTTTATTCTTTATTTTGACTTCTGCTTTGTGCCTGTAAAACCTGTTAAACCATGAAGATTTATATAGACAAATTTTCCATTTCCTGATGGGACAGAAGAAAACTCCAATGACATAACTAGCAACCAGGAAGCTGCAGTGTCTCCCACAGGGGCTATTGCTGAGCTAGTACAGCAAATGGAAAAGACAACCTTGCTGTGGTGCTCATGTCTGCATCTTGGTCACACCAAGTGCTGGGCACTCCTCAGAGATGCTGTATTGACTAGGAGCACCAGAGAGAAATGGGAGAAAAGCCAAAAAAAGGCAACAAACCAGGATGTTTGGGGGCCAAAGACAGAATACTTTCAAAGGCCAAACACAAAATGCGAGATATACTGGAACCAATCTGCAGAAAACCCAATAGGCAAAAAAACCCCAGAGTTTAACTAGGTCAGATCATGCAGTCCTTGTTCAAAGAATATTTCCCAGTGGCTGTTTGGAGTGGTTGCTCAACAATGTGGAGAAGACTGTCTTGCACAATGACAAATAATTCTAGCTGATTAAAAAAGGGTATCTGCTGAGAACTCTGCCCAGCACCTCTTGTTCCCAAGAATCACTGTAAGAAAATAAGGTTATTCTTCAAGCTGCCCAGAGAGACAGGACTCACACGTTTGGGAACCCATAATTTATTGTGCCTACCTGTGCAGTAACGTCCATCAGATGCTAACTGGAACCCTGGTTTACAAATGCATTTAAAACTGCCATCTTCATTGATGCACATCCCATTGAGGCAAATGTTCCTGATGCTGCATTCATCCATATCTGAAAATATACATGACAGACATAATGCTCATAATGTTTAATGTAAGAACTCTTACTGGTTATATCCAAAAGACAAACCTTAATTTTTTTCTTAGTTGTCAGAGCTATAATGATAATCAGAAACATATGATGAGACATACTGCACTGTCCTAGAGGATGTGTCAAAGCAGTGACTCCATTTTTCATAATGAATCATTAGCATAAAAAGGAATAAATCCAAAAAAGCAAAGAGAACAAAAAACAGACAAGAAATTGGACAGCTTAAGAACTTCCAGTTGGTAAAAGCCATCAAAAAGTGAGAAATGATGTCATTAAAGAGGGTTTGCAATCTTAATCTAAATAGGACTAGGTTAGAAGCAGCCTCCTGTTTGGAATGTAAATACAATTTTGTTACTAAGAAGACCTGAAGGGAGAGGAGTGAACATTCGGGTTTGGAGTGAAAACTTTTGTAACCTCCACTGGACAAGTCTAAAATTTACAGTATGGAAGAATTCCCAGCACTGTGCTCAAGCATGAATTCTGTGGACACTGCCATCCTCAACTTGCACTTAAAATAAAACCTGCCCCTTTCCTGCATTCAGCATGACAGGCCATACAGAAGGGCACTTACTAATTATAGCTTCATAAATGCATTATTCATCCTCTGACCTAATGGGATAGCATGGAGGATTCAAATAGGAAAAGGTGGAGGTCTCAGACACTTTTATTCTGAACCCTGCACAGTTACTTACAGAACAGGAAAGGAAAAAAAAAGGCAAGTACATAGAATTCTGTGCTTGATTTGAGTAAGCTTTTATATCCTCTAAGTCTTTACTTCGACCTGGCGCAGATGGAATCATTTTCAGATGTTACATCCAAAAAAAATCAGGAGTATTTACCAGTTTCATCTAAAGAACTACACACAGTTACATTAAGGTATGGCACAATGCCATGGTCTTTACTGATTAGTGTGTATGCATACAACTCAATGTATTACAATGCCAGAGATGAAACTGTTTCATAAGTGGATGCAACAGACATTCTGGCAGCACATGCAATGGAATTAAAAATGTTTTACCAGACTGCCGATGTCCTGGTTTTTATTACTATTAGCACATGGTATTTGGTGGGAAAGGAAGAAATCAGAATAGAGAGGTTTTTTCCTGAATAGTCTAATTTCCAAATATATTTAGTCAATGTACTTCCATAATAAGATATTTTAAAAGCAGCTTATGGTGCTAAACTGTATATAAAAAAGAGTCAGGAAAAATAGAGTCTTAAAATGTCTGTCTCTACCGAGGATTAACAGAATCACTACTAGCACATAAAATCACTGGATCATAATGACATTACAGTATATTCAGAATCATGCTATTTTCCTTAATATTGCAGCTGTCTTGGACAGAAATTACACTTCTAGACATAGTGTGTTTTCTTTTTACTTACAGGCTAAGTCAGACAAAAATAATTTATGACTTAAAAAAAAAAATCATGTATCTATCCCAACCAGGAATTTTGGCACTAAGTCTTTGAGCTGAATCACTGAGATAATATTCTGCCAAAAATGTTTCTAAGAACAGTGCTTGAAATTCTTTTAACGTATGAATAGATCATTGGGAACCCTCCCAAGGACCTTGGGAAGCATGATAAAGAACATTCTTCTTTTTTCCCCTTTACTAAAGGTCTGGGAGGTAGGAACACATCAATTATGTTTACAAATTTTTGTTAAAACAATTTTTATAGGTCAGACCAGCCTGCATCTACATAAACCACATTGCTAGTCACCCAGTAAGATCCCATAAAGCATGCTGTTAAACACACAGGAAGATCAGGCAGCATGTGACTTGTGCTATGTTTTAAAATGTACCACTCCCATCAAAGAAACTGCACTTTGTGATAGTGGTATGTGCTTTTTCTCCTGCTGGACAGACACCCCGTTGAGGATTGCCAAGCCAAGGCTCCACAACTGGCTGCAAAAGACATTTTACTTGCCCTCCCAGATGCAGCAAAAGTTATTTGGATATTTGACTCCTTGTTCTTTCCCCCCACCAGGGGTCCTTTTCTTTTTCATTGATGTGAATAACCTCTTGAAACTGTAATTACTGATATGGAATAACATCAGAAAAGTCTTACCTTCACAGTTTTTCCCATCAACTGCCACTTGAAAGCCAGCATTACACACACAGTGAAAACTGCCATCTGTATTTATGCATCGTCCATTATTACAGATACGACCATTCTGTAAGCATTCATCGATGTCTGAAAGGCAACCAGAAAGAAAAATAACATTTTGGGGGGTTCTTTTTTATACTCAAGAGGAATTTTTCCCATTTACTGTTCCCTTCGATTTTTAAACCTACATGGAAACTATATTCACCTGAAAAACTATTTGTTTTTATTTCCATAACTGAATGTCATGGGGGTGGAAAATGTTTGCCAGCTTGAAATTTCAAGTTGCTGTGAAAGAATTTCAGTGAACATAGCCTGCAGCTTTCTCAAACAAGAATCACAATTTTAGGGATTTCTTTTCATTTTTGTTCATCATTAAATTATTTTTACAGAACTTTATTTTAACAGTGCCTAACTGCTTAAGGAAAGCATGTCTTTTGCTGCTACTTTGTAATATCATAGGAAAGTTAAAAGACTTTCCCACCTCAGAAGAATTTCTCCTGGTTACTTTGTATTTGAAACATCAGATCCTCATTCCCCTCTCTCTGCAGGAGGTGCTTGGCAAGTGCTTTGGAGGACCTGAAGAGTGATATCACACGAGGCTGGCAGCTCTCCCTCTCCTCCAAAGGAGGGGAGAGGAGATGCTGAGACAGACTGTCTAGACATTTTTTAGATTGCTCAGTGCTCTCCATCAAGGCCTGGACCATCTCCCAGAGATTCCTGCACACAGGGGACTCTGCTCACAGAGATCACAACCAGCCTATACAGATCTGTCATGCACCCATGCTTCCCAAATACCCTGGGGATGTCCTTCCTTAAGCCCTCTCAGTGGAAATGCATTGCTGCACCTCAGGAAGAAGTAGAGCACAGGTTATCCTCTCAAATGACACTCTGGGGGAGCTATCATGAACCATGCCTTATTAGCAGCATGATAGTTCTGTGAAGAGTCTAAGATATCCCTGAAAATCACTGTTTTGCAACCAAGCAACCAGGCCAGCAGGGGCACAAGCTGCTCAGTGACCACTCCCAGCAGCACAGCTTGCAGTCCTCCACCAGAAGTGTACAGGCTTGATAAACCTCATTTGATAAACAAGCATCACCAAGCAACAATACATAAATCTGAGTTTCCTCTCTGCTCAGTCCCTTTTCACCCCACTCTTCTGGCCCTTGATAGCACCCATGTCTGGCTTCAGCTACTCCACCAGCTTTCTTCCTTAGGACAAGCAGAAATGGCACAGCATCTCAAGGGCTTTTAATTTTTAGAACTCATTAGATTTTGCATTTTTATGCCCCTGATGCCATTTAAATATGTCAAAATTTAATACTGAATCTCATTGTTCTTTACATATACACAGCTAATCAGTTCCACCACTGACATATTTTGAATTTTCAAATGAAGTAACATCACCATTTTTTTATCCTCAGAGAAACTTGCAAAAAATTAAAGCCCCCTCTCTCAATGAAATACCCAAAATTGCTGTCATCTCCATGAAAGACCTGACCTCCTCTCATCAGAAACGTTGAGCAAATTGTAGTAAGCACGTAGCTATTAAAGCCCATAATCATAGCTAATAATCATAAAACTTCACCTTTCATATCCTCACTTCCATTTCATATCCTCTCTTCTGCAATTGAGAAGCATTTTTTGTTCAGATCATTAATCACAATGTGACTTTACTCATCTATGTCTCTAAGATATTAATTTTTAGCCAAGCTCCTACTAGAATTATAAGGGATCCTAAGAACAGATGAAACAGTAGCTTGCAACTCAAACTGCAATGTTTAGTCACCAATCAGAGTCATCATGCAGAAAAAACCCTCCACTGGAACCTCAGAGCAAGGAATAAACATCTGGTCATTATGGAGACTTTGTTTTTCAAGAGCAGACGTAAGGAATACATTTCCAAAAGCCCATCACCACAGACACATTTGTGCATGCAAAAAAATTAAATCTAAACATCCAAAGTAGTCATGTGAAATAATTCTACAGCAAATGCTGATTTTGGCAGGTACCAGTGCTATATGTACCTTTTGCCAAAAGCACCCCACTAGCCTTTTTTTTTTCCTTACACTGGTCCTAAAAATTCCTTTAGAAAACCAAGATTCTGCACATCGCAGCATTTTCTGCTCTGGCTGTCAGGCAAGCCCAGCTCCCATAGACTGCAAAGGAACTGCTAAGTGACCACACTTAAATGCCATTAAGCTACTGGGTTTCTGACAACCATGTGTTTGTGTAATGAATCAGTCAAATTAAAAGCGTGTGACAAAAATGACTCATGAGTAAATTCATCACGGCTGAGACTCCCCTTCAGCATTGCCTCACCACCAGTCAGCTGAACTAGGAAGATGCTTCTGCAACACGGCTGCTTGGCAGCAATTAGGTCAAATACTCCCCAGCAACATGCAGCAGGGGAGCTGGCTCTGCATGTCCTCCTGGACTGGAGAGCAAGCTGCTGTACCACAAATACCTTTCTGATTCACAAAAGGAAGGAAAGAAATGCGCACTAATACAGGTAAATTTCTTCTGGCTTTTTAGACATTTTCTGCTTCAGACTGAGCACAGGCTCTGCACCCTGTACTCAGTGCAGGAAGCAAAATATGAAGACAAGCTGTGACTGAGTATTCAAACATCCTGTTTCATTTCAATGCTTCAATTCTTATAGAATATCAAAGCATTTATTCTTCTGTCAGAATTCTCTCATTATGCTTTAATTATAAAGGACTGCATCCATCCACCTTTACAGTTGAATCTCTACCCCAATTTGGGAGTGACAAAAGCCTGACAGAGGGTTGGTTGAGGAGTTATGTGGTCCCACTCTCATAGGAAGACAGGATGAAGACCAGCAGGACTACAGTTGAGTCAGATCTTCAAAATAACTATAATGAGGACTCTGAGGCTTCCCCAACTAGATTTTCCCAGTGCTCCACTCACTATTTTTTCATATCTAAGTTTTCACTGTTGTAATTTATGTTTAGTTCTTTCTCTGGCAGTGAGCAGAGACAACACATGGATGGGTAACTTATGTTAACCCACTGGAAGTTTTATCTTTCCCCCCAACTTCCTCAGTCGTCTATACATAATGGATTTCTCCAAAGAAGGGATGTTAATTGTCCTTGAGACCTTCTCGCAGCAAAAGAAAACAATGTCTTAATATTTAAAAAAAAACAAAACAGAAAAAACCCCAAGAAAATATGCCTCTTCTATTTCAAAGCCATAAATAGTGCCAAGTTCCATTTAGCACAAGACAAAATGTCTTTTCTCATAACCTAGTCTGTGAACAGACACCTCCAGCAGGTCAGTCATTTTTACTGGCATATCCAATTTTTTTTTTAACTCTCATATTTGACCCATCTGCTAAATTTTGCTTCAAAACTATTTTCCCTCCTGATATGTAGACAGCAGCAGATGTGGCTGCTTGTCCATTACCTCGGCACTCGGTTCTGGTCGCTGTGCTCTGATACCCAACACGACACTGGCAGATGTAGGATCCTTGGGTGTTCACACAGTCTCCTCCAACACATGGATTCCTTTCACATTCATCAATATCTGTGAAACACAGACAATACAATTTTATTGCCACACTGGCTGAAAGTCATTTTTGCCTGCAGGGGTATTTTATAATTTTGTACTTGGAGAAATAGTGCCCTTCAATCTGTAAGAAAAGGAGACATCACTGAGCTCGTCCCCAAAAAAAAGAAGCCACATTTTAAGGTAAACAGGAGCTGGGAAAAATTAATTTTCAGTAAGATATTGCATGTCTGAGAGGCAGAGGCCTTATATCTCCACATTCCCAGCTCCACTGAAGATTTTGACAGAACCAAAATCTTGCCTGTAAGAGGCAGTTTATTTTGCTTCTATCATTGAGCTCTTGCTGAGTTCCAAACTTAAAGGTCTCAAGGGCCCAACAAGACACTACTCATGAGCTTAAAGAGGACTTGCAAATCTTACAAAGCCTAAGTTTATGGGCTTTTTAACAATAAGTCATTACATACTGAAAAAGCTGGTAGCCTTTTAAAGAGATCATTTACAATAACTAATAAACACATTATAGTCACGGGTCAGTAAAATAAGAAATCCTGCTTCTGTATAACTTTTGTTAAAAGATTTGTTAAATACTGTTTTAAAGGCAAAATTGTTGTAGAAATAAGTTTACCATTGAAATCAATCAGTTATTCAAAATGTCTTTACTGGGGTTTTTTTTTTGGAGGCGGGGCTCTTCCATTTAAGAACTCAGTTATTACATTGTGTGGAGAAGAATGTTTTTTTCTCTAAAATGAAATTTCCCTCTGTGATTTATAGCAGAAGACCACATACCAAGGCATTCCTCTCTACCATGCAGCTGGAATCCTTTGTTGCACTCGCAGCGGTAGCTCCCAGGGGTGGGAATACAACGGCCATTGCGGCAGAGATGGGGGAATGTTCGGCAATAGTCAGTTAAGTTCACCGGCAAGATCGCTGAAATAACAACAGTTGGGAAATTATTTTAATAGTTCATCATAACAGCTTCTGATAATCTACAACTTAACAGGATTTTCCATTAAAAATCAACATTTACTTTCCATTGTACTGTGAATTATATAGTGAAATGGAAAAGAGAAAAGGGCACTTTGACTCTTAGAGATTTGTTTGAAAACAGCTAACAACCAAAGAAATTTTCATTGAGGCAAGTCTGGTTGTGTTTTTTTTCTTTTGTCCTGCCAAATAGGACCTTGTCTGCTCATACCTGGAGGTAAAGTGGGTCTGTGGCACTACAAAGACTACTAAAAGCCTGAAGTAGTAAAGAGCAGGCAGACTGGGTGATTATTTTCACTTTCCCAGATAGCAGTGAGGAAGGCAGGGATAACCCTGGGAATATGCCTATACTGTCTCTGGCAGGCAGGCATGAGCTGGCTCTGTCCCTGCTACCAGCTGACCAGAAGCTGTGCAGCTACGTCAGTGCAATGTCAGCCTGAGTTAAAATACTTTACCTCTTAGGCTTATTAGCTCAGCTTGGTGCTGAACCAAGACTAAATAGTTTCAGCTGGTGCCAGTGCAAGCAGAGACTGCTTGCATCTGCACAGAGCATGGGCAAAATCAGTTCATGTTTACCTGCAAAAGAGTATGTGGCTATCCCAAATGATTTCAGGTGAGACATGCCTACTCCAGACTACACGGGCTTCTCTGAGCAAAAAGACAGAAAAAGGACTATACTATACTGGTTTGTTGCTCTATATTGGTAGTCTGCTCTGGCTTCCTTCTTTCTTTAAGGAAAAGTAACTCATCCATGTGTATCACTAAAATAGTTCTTTCTGTGCACTGGATCAGTCTCAGTGTTGAACAGAGTAGTATTTGGATCAGTACATTTCCTACCTGGCCAAGTGCAAGTGAGGAAAACAACCTGAAAGAAGTTGATTTCTCACAGACAAGCTCTTTAATGTAAATATCTTTCACAACCAAGTCAAAGAGCTATTCATACTCAGCAATGCTGACATGCAGCAAAGCTCACAACAGCCTTAAAATAACAGTAATGTAACTACTACAACACATGAGCCATAGTACAGACAATGAGAATGCAATTTTTGAAACCTATCCTAACAGGGAAAACACTAATAATGAGCTAGGTATCTTGCCATAAGGTACATGGTAGGCAGGCTCTGATTAAAAGGATATCCAGAGCCTCCATGGCCACATAAATTAAGACACCAACAGGTGAAGGGAGCATGCTGATCTGAGAAATGGCTTTTTAAAGAAGCTAAATGCACATGGTGCAAGGAGATATGATTCCTTTCTCTCTTACGATGAATTGGTGGAGCCCGAGATGGATAGATGATTTCTGGATGTGGAGGAGGGTAAACATCAGGAATGCGTGGTGGAGGGATGACGTCAGGCCGGGCCGGAGGAAGGTCAGGTCTTGCTGGCAGCATAGCAGCTACTGTGCACAATTTACGATACTCGTCTGAAACATGAAAACATCAGTGCTGGTTTAGACTCTTGCAGCATGTTCCATTTAATCCAACTCCCCCTCTTTTTGCAGTTTTACAGATTAGCAATAACAAACCTTAAATAATCTTGAAAATGTGAGCCTATACGTTTTCTTCATAGCAACAAGCTTTGCTCCCTGAATTGAGTCATTAATTCACAGAATCTCAACACTTCTTGTCAGAAGACTGCCAGTAAAAAGGTAACAGAACTGACATTCTGGACATGAAATTGAGCAGTGAGGCAGGGACCTGATCCTAATCTACTTAGTCTCTTTCAAGCAAAAATCTTTGGTGAACTCAGTGTGAAGTTTACCTAAAGAAGGACTTTTGGATTTGATCCCAAGTTAATTTAATAGAAAGTTTGCCACAGAGTTAGAAAAATACTGAACAGGGAAAAAAGCCCAGTTTCAACTGGGTTTCTTAGAAGTTAACCTCCTAAAACAAAGAAATACAAATATAAGCAATGAGGCAAAACCAATTAGAGAATGAATACACTAACACTATTTCCCTGTGAAAATTAAGTTTGCCAATAAAATCAGAAACAAAGGTGCAGTCTAAGCAGTGTAGCCAAAGAGAAACCAAGTCAGATCCACACAAATTCATCCTTTTCCAGATGATGGGACAACAATTTATTTTGCTGTAAGCACAGTCTATGCTGAGTGTGTTGCATTCTCCTATTGTTTATCTCTGTTAGTGGCATCTGCCCTACTGCCCCACTTTTCCTCTCGTCCTCAACTCTTTTGTCTTCGGGAAGTGCGGGTTTGGAACTTCCGATCCAAAAAATGCACACAGAGTATCACAATTAAAGACCAAATTCCAGCTGACCTAATTCATGTGCACAATTTGTGTGCACACAAGAATTATTTGTGTAGCCAATACCTTTGAACTTCAAAATTTAAAGTCTGTGGGACAACAGGGAAGAGGAATTAAATAACAGGGAAAAAAATCTAGAGATTAATGAATTCCTGAAACAATATGAAAAATGAGAACAGAAAAACAAAGTGAATGTTGGGAGAACTAAGCTGGATATTTCAGCCTTCAACACTTTCATCATATCTGCTTCCACCTGTAAAACACACTAGAAACTGTTCCTGAATCACAGAGGATTTGTTAAACAAACATCATAGCCTAAAGTTCTCCCTTTTCCTGATTATGATGTTTACATTTATTTGCTGCTGTTGGGTGATCAGTTTGTTTCATGTGCCACTGTATTTTCCTCTGTTGTTCCTTTCAGTCTTTAAACAGTGTCAATGGTAAACACTGTCATTCCACATAAACAATTCCTGTCATGTTATAAAGAAATACAGTGCAAGCCTTTTTTATTGCAGCTTTAATTTCCATGTGTAATTTCTAGGAATTCTGTAGCTACTACCTTGCAGTCCACTGTAGGTGGGTCCACTGCCCACATTTAAAATACAACTAATACTATACAGCTAGTTCTCCCCTTTATATTGCAGTAAATTTCCATTTCAGAGTTAAAGATGCTTTGGGCCACTCTCAGCTCTAAATTCCTTTTCTTGCTTTCTCAGGATACACTAAGTAAGGAATATCTGAACTTGATTTAATAATGACAGCAATACCTTAAATGCATGTAAAGCTTTTCAAAGAATTTTAAAGCACTTTTTTAAAGGGTAATTTATAGTCTCAATTTATATCTCAGGTCAGAAGCAAAACCAAAAAAGAAATGGCATGTAACCATGATCTGGAAGACCTTGCATAGATTTATGAGTCAGGAAGTCCTGGGTTCTAGCTCCTTCTCCATGACGTCTCAGTCTGCAGCTTTGGCCAAATTACTTTACTTTTCCACCCAGTTTATTCACCAGTTAGATATAAATAATTAGGAAGTATTTGAAGAAAGCAAGAACTGTGTTAAGACTGAGAAATTTCTCCTTGTCTTCCTATTTCAGATGGTTATCAATAGAGTGCACTATGTTTTTAGCATTATTCTAGCCATTTTTTGAACTTTTTACATGTTTAAATATTATTAATAAGACTAGAAAGAAACAGAAAGTCTTCCAACAGTTCTGGTTGTAGATTTCTGCTCCAGTATTGTGCAGTTTCACTCAAAGGATTAAAACCAAGAATAATAAAACCTCCCATATATGATCTCTGACAATTTCTTCAGTTACACTGCTATACTGTTACAATCCCATTCCTCCATAAACTCTGCATCTCCCTTAAACTCCTCCCATAAATTCTTAAATTTCTTGTATTCTTCTTTTCTAAAGTATTTTATTAGGTCTCCAGTCCTAAATAATCTCAAAATCATCTTCCCTCCACTCCCTCATACTTAGGTTAACATCTTCTCCCAATTCAAGTGATACATTATCTGAGGAACTCAATACAAAGAGGAAATAAAGAAGAGCACATTTTGGTAGCAGAGAGAAATCATCTTCTGTATCAAATTTCAGGAATATATAGCACCTCAGAAAGCTTATCATGTGGAAGGAAATCTCAGTTTCCCAATGAGAATGAAAATGCAGAGGGAATAGGGATGTATTAGAAGGGTCTAGAGGAAGTAATTCGATGTTGAAGAGGATGTTGAATACAAATCTGAAGCAGGTAAGGTCAGAATAACTTGGCCACAAAACATTAATTAGCAACAAATAATTCTTTCTGTCTGCCTGCCCTCCTGGGGGTCCTGAGGATGAGGTCACTTGCACAGGAGGCTTTGCTTGAACAGGGAAGATGAACTAAACAATCTGTCAAGGTTCCATTTAGTCTCAACCATTCTGTGCAGCTCTTTCATGAAAACATTACAGCTAAAACCACACACACAAAACAGCACAGTAATTGACTGTTGCAGCACGCTGATGAGAGCTCAGGCGGGCCCTTACCGGTGGATCTGATGGGACACATCTCTGGAGCAGTGGCGGGGGCAGGAGCCCAGCAGCGGCCGCTGTCGCAGCAGCACTGCATCTTGGAGAGCGGCTGCGGCAGCTGATTGCCACAGCGCCCGGCGCTCAGCGTGGAGAAGCAGAATCCGGGCCGCACGTCTGCCAAGAGAAGGAAATGGATGGCTGACCATCAGTTCGATGAGGAATGAGGCTCTCACAAAAGGAAAAGGCCCCACTTTTCTGGAGTGATTTGCATTATCAATGACATAGCCCTTGGAACATTACAAGAATCAGAAAAACAAAAAATCTAGACGATATCTGAGCTGCTTTGGACTCCAGTGTAACCTGTGAGAAAGCTGCAGTAAAATATGGAGCAGCAATGCATTAACAGAGGCAAAAATGCAGTAAAAACATATATTCAGTATATAACAACATATGCTTCCATGGCTCTAAAGAAAAATAACAACGTCATCTCTATCAGAGATAGTACCAGATTAATTAAGTCTTGATTTGACAATTCACAGCAATGAATTCACAGCAGTGCAGCTCACAAAGCATTAGTTCATTTTTCATGAGTCATGGCTTCCCCAGCTGAAGCATGCAGTGATTTGACAAGATATAAGCTTGCAGGCAAGAAAGAGTGACACAGTTTTAACCAATGCAATCACATTGTTTACGGAGATCTGTTGGCTTCCTGTCTGAAAAGGGTAAGCATGTGTTGTACAAAGAATGTCCTGTACCCAGATTTTGTATACTCAGCTCTGTGCAATGTTGTTAGAGATAGCTCAGCTTAGAGAAGCACAAGAAAATCTGGATGGGATTTAAAAAAACTCATAAAAAATAATCTTGTGATACCATCTGAATCTTTGAGGAATTGTTTCACAATATGTCACATTATGTCAAACTCAATATAAGCTATAATGTGATTTGATGCTGCATGATAAACCAGAACATGTTTGTTTCTAAAATATACAAATACTTGCTGTCAAAATGTAGTAGAAAAAGTTGCAGATCTAGCCTTACAACAGCAGACATCATTCTCTAAAGAAAAAGTACATCACTTATCCAGGGAATAGTGGATTCGTCAGTCTAGCACCAGTGCTTTCCAGAATTTACTAGCTACACAACTGGATATAAAAAAAAAGCAGAGGAGTTTCTTAATATTTTGAGAAAATTGATATATAGTGAATGTTGTGAGAGTCAGTTGGCCTTTATTTCCAAACTTTATTTAGATCACTAATACTATCATATGAAGGAAGTCTGAAATGGAGAACAAAATATCAGTTTCCAGTTCTACTACTGGTTCTCCATTTTCTCCTGGTGCCCAGCTAAACTCCTACACATATTGACTCCTTCATCTACCCTCTTAAAAATCAAATAGAACTTCTCAGAGTTGAAACTGTTCTCCAGTATACCCCTGGATATTCAGTTGCTTGGTGTGATGGTGGGGTGGACGGGAAGAAGGAAGTAATTTAATAGGTCTGATCCTCATCTTTTGTAATTCATCCTTCTCCATTTTGGTCAGTACCAAGTTTTGAATTATTTAAGAGCAGTAAGGGAAAGTGGAAAAGGAATCTACATGGGATCTGTGCAATTGCACAATGTGCCATAAAGAGATAAGCACACAGCAAACAGCTTTATCTACCTACAGATATAGAAGTGCATCCAAAAGCCACATAATTTTCAGAAAAAAACCCCTCTAAGTTTATGAGAAAAATACCAAATCTTTCCATATTCCTAATCAAAAGTTATTATTTTTACTTTTTTCCTCCCCTTTCCTTTTCTGTTCCAAATGGTAAAAACACACAAACCAGGACAAGAACAGAAGGAAATAACTTTTATCTGTTTCAGTTTTTAGTATTTATTGTTTTTACTAAAAATTATAGTCTTCTGAAAAGGCAAAAAATCACCATGAGAATAAATTTCAATAAAAACATGTCTCTCAAAAAGAAAAAATTTCAAAAGAGACCATCAAAAAGAAACACAGAGCAAACAAATTTATGTCAGTTGGAAGTACAGGCTAGCAACTTTCTCCACTGTACTTTTCATGCACTTGGGATGAAAGGCCCTGCTCTTGTTTCTGCTCTTCTGCTCTAGGAGATAATATCTTTGCTTTGTCTACTCTTATTTTTAAGGTTTGTAATAATGGAGCTCCTGGTGCATCCTTTGGATATTTAGCCCCAGTGCTGCTGAGTTTGAGTCCCCTGAGGGATACATTTCTCAGAAGCATTTCCTCCTCTCTAACAGAACAGACACGTCCCGCTAACACTTTTGACTTAAGACAGGCATGTTGTAATTAAATCAAGATTACATGTTTTGCCCAACTCTAACACAGATCTGGGCTCTGTCCCTGTCAATATGGCAAATATGAGTCTGCATATTAGACAAGAATCCAAAATATCTGCAGACATTGCAATTGATAGTGCTTCCCATTTAGCACATTTTGCCTTGAACACAAAGCCAAAATTTCAATGATGGCTCATAGTCTAGAATATTATGTATCATACCTTGTCATCATTTAAAACTCCAATTCTTTAGCTGAATTACTTCAGGTTACAAATACAGGGAGTCAAAATGCTGAGAAACTGCAGGAATGTGACATGGGTGTGAATGTTGGGCAGTTCTGACTGAATGGTGACTATAAAAAGTAAAAAGCAAATGCAAGTTGTGCATCTCCAGAACACTTTTGTTATGGAAAGGTAAATCTTGCTCACATAATAAATATTAAGCACAGGCAGCAGTCAATGATTTAATGATCCACAGCATTTTAGAAGCTATTAATCTGAAGCAATAAAAGCGATTCCTATAGGCATTTTAAGTGTACAATATGGATCAAATCTACAGAAAAGCTATTCTTGATGATGGAAGAAAAGCAGTTTAGTTCTTAAAACCTTCAGAAATTGAATGGCACCATTCAAAATTAATTATAACATCATAACCCAAACTATTTTCAAATCTCTTGGGAAAGTTATTATTTGGTACTGATCTCAGAAGTTTGAGATGTATTCCAATTTTTTTTGCAAAATTATTTCCTACCAAAGGTACTAAATGTTGTCCTGGTTCCTAGTGCTGACATCATGTGAGAGCCTTTAAATAAATATGCTAAAACTGAGGAAATAAACCTTTCATTTTATTTTTGCCCAAAATTCAGCACTGGCACTGAAAATATGAATTACTGCACAAAATGAGAAAAAAGAATTAATTAACTACCAGACCTGCCTCAGAGCAGGCTGTATGCTTCCCAGAAGCATTAATTGCTAACACTGTTCTTTCAGGGCTTTGGCACTGCAGTGGCAGTTGTTTCATTCACAAAGTTGTTTGGTTCCCAGTCCAGTCTTTTGAAGATGGGTTCTGCTCTACCACAGTGAAAGACTGAGAAAACAGCTCTGCCAAATCATCAACACCATAAAAGCACATAAAAATGTCCAATACTCAGTTTATCATATTACTTCCTTTAATTACAAAGACCTGCATTAAGGTAATAACAGTCAGAATGCAAATTTGCTTTTCTAAATGAGTGCTGAATATAAAATAGACTAAATTAAAGACAAACATGAAAGCAACAATACCAAGGAGATCTTTAAACAAGTTCTAAGGCAACAAATATGACATAACAGAAAAACTGCCATAGAAAAATAAAAGAGAAGGTCTCAAGAAAGAGGCAAAGAAGAAATAACCAGCAAATGGAAAACTCATTTCAGAATACATACACAGGCACGTGATGTACTTCCATATAAGACAAGGATTTCAAGTTCACAAATTGAAAGACTTTTCTGACACACTGTTACCCAGTTTAGATATTCCTTAATTTTTATAACACCTACAGTTCTATTGTTCACAGGATTCTACTCACCTATGCATTTTAAGCCATCAGGAGCTGTATAAAATCCTGGAGGACACTTGCAGAAGTAACTGCTAACTGTGTTTGAACACTCTCCTCCTTCACAAATTCCAGGAATGGTGCTACATTCATCGATATCTTTAAGACAAAAAGAGATGCAGGGACAGGTTAGCTAAATTAGTTTTGGCACAAGAAAAGGTATTTTATAACTAATAGTAATGATCAAATTCAGGGCATAATCAGTAGTTTTAGTCTTTCATTAGGCATCTTATAAACAGAAATGAAACAGAACCTAAAAAAAACATTGTACCTGCAAAGTGAAAATACAGTATATGTAAACTGCAAAAGTTATACTGCTTAATAATGATGGATGAAAATCTTAAAACTGCAGAGATTTACTAACTGTAAGAAAACTGCAATTCATCCAGTCTAAATTCTGCATCCTAGAATTAAGAAAACTGTGTTGGGACTGGAGCACAAACTGTGTAGTGACGACAGTGATCAGGAGCTTCACCATTTCCTCCAGCAGCACAGCTTCTCCTCTACCTCAATACAGGGACATGCACCACCCACTGAACTGCCTGCCCTTATTGCACTCGGGTTTGTCTTGGAAATCCCCCACACAAAAGCACTGAGCAGTTAGGTATTGTACAACTAATGCAATCTGACAGGATTGCAGCTCAGACCAGGATGACTGCAGGCAACAAAAATTACCTTCCCTGACTTTCTACACTAAATCAGTGTTCTGAAGTTTCAACAGGTTTCTAGAGTGTAATCAAAACATCTACTGGAGATTATTATGCCCATAATTCCCCCTACATTCTGTCAGTGATTTTCAAATAACGTTTTCAAATAATCATTGTCTTCACTAACAAATCTCAATCCATATGCTAAATCGTCATCATAAATACAATGTAGAAAAATTTTCAAAGTCTGCAGGGAAAAAACTTAACAAATTCTTACAACTCATCATAGATGCACAGAGGGAACTTGAAGGGTTTCTTCCACAGCTAGTTTATATAATCTACAGCTATGTGAATAACGACCTATGTCAGCCCCAAGTGTCCCTTAATTACCACCAGTAGTCTGCCTGTGATGTGTAGTTACTTTTCCCTTGGTTTCCAGTGACTGTCTGAACAATGCAGCTGTATCTAATTAGCATTGCCCTCATCTCCTAGGAATCTCTAATTCTGCTGAGTTTAAAAACAGCTCGCTCTTTTCCAAGGTACCTACAAGAGCAATCAGCCAAACAGAGAAGAAAGAGAAGTTATTCTCTGGACTGATCAATGACATCTGCTTGTCACAGCCATCCACAATCACCCAGTTGCTCACTCAGTGTCCCTTCTGACAGGGAGCATCCAGCTAGAAATAATGGCATCACAGGACTCTACCCAACCTCTTCTCCAGAGATCTAGGAGAAGACAGACACATGACTGCAATAATGATTTCACCAACCACAAAAATTTCTGAGATGAAATACTGCAACACCACCCAACACACCAAGGCAAGGAGTGAATAATACTGTAGTCATTAAAAAGGACTGGAAGAGTTTAAATGTAACGCCTAAATTGGAATTTGGCCCCAACAGATGGGGGAACACCCAAAGTCCCACAAGACCATTAATGAGCACTTTACCAAGTAGAAATTATATAAGTTCTACTTCTTCTGTAAAGACAGTAATATAAAAACTAACAACTCCTGGTCTCCTAGGTAAAGTGTGGGATGCTCTATTTTTGTGGGCCCTTGCTTTTGCAGGAAAATAGTAGAGGGACTGAGATGGCACACAGTTTGCAGGCTCAGCTATCCTAAGTGAAGTGGGGCCCAGGGTCCCCTGTGCACACATTCTTCCCCAGCATCTTGCTAGTTGTCCTGATGTGGGTCACATTCCTGAATTGGGTGTGTGAGAGGGGTGTGACTTCTTGTTCACTGCTACTTCAAGGATGTTGCCAAAGCCTCAAGCCCGAGTGCCCTGGGAGCACTGCTAAGAGACTTCTGGCTTCTACTCCAAGATTATACACCACAGGAGTCCCACAAGTCTCAGTGACAAAAAATGTGGAAATTGAATTTTGGTCTGAATAAAGCCCTTAATTAACAGAGAAAAATGCAATCGTAAATGGATCAGATTCAAGCATTTTCTGACTCAAATTCACCAATGTTTATTTTAAAGTCAGTGTTGCCACTGTTTATATAGAGTTCGACCTTTTTAAAAGCAAAATCATCACTCTTTATTTTAGGGTTGAGCCTAACCCAAACAGTATTTCACTATTTATATTAGTGTTGACATCCATATAAGCAACACTGTCGTTGTTAAGTATGCAAGTTTTACAAAGGTAGGTATACTTGATGTACTTGCAGACTTAAATGTCACTCCAGAAAAAATTACTCCCCTAGTCACCACAAAAAATAGAATTTACCTCAGCATTAGTGCAAATGGAAAAGAATATCAAGCAGTGAAATAATGTAGCAGTTAAAATACAGATTTCCAGCTAACAAAGAGAACCTCAGCCAAGCTCCCTCATTTTCCATGTCTACCTGTCCTTGACAATTGCTATTGTGATCTTACTTTAATCTTCCTTTAATAGAGACCCCCTGAAAAAACAGTACTGGTAATTCAGTGGTTGAATTAAATCAGGGACGAAAGATATGGTACAACTGCTAGAAGTCCTACGTGCTAAAAAGGAAGCAAAACCAAGCAAACAATCAGATGTTATTCATTATGTATCAAAATCAGCTAGTGCTAATTACTGTAAACCAAACAACTAGTCTTATATTGTCTTATAAAATTCAAAAGATAATTTAGAAAGAACAGGATGGATAGGCTGTTGTTGCATGATCATGCTCTTAAATGCTGTGTTTCTATCTTATTTCATGCCACTGTTATAAAGGTGGTACTTTTCATTCTTTGAATTGTATTAACACCTACACAGCTTTAACTAAAATTGCTTGGTACATACAATGTGAAGATGTACTGAAAGTAACTCTCTGTCTGCAGAGGTTCAAAAATCAATAGCTATGAATTTGAAGAAGGAAAAATTCATCTCATCTTTGTAGCAGGTGATGATCACTGCAAAGGGATTTCACAAATGGGGCAGGAAATTTGTGGCAGGATTTGGAAACACAGCAACCTATAGTAGGTTCTTGAGTCCAGTTCCTTAACTTATAGCAAGTGCAGGCTATGAGGGTGTTGGTTGTTTGTGTTTCTTTGTTCTTTGGTTGTTGGCTGGGATTTGTTTTTAAAATGATTCAGCAACTGAAAAATACCATCAAAATATTTATGAGATGTAGCCTACAGCTCTCAGCTTTTCATCTACTAATACTTAACAAGGCACATGTTCAGTCTCTCCTATTCACCACATTCTTGGTACTTCATCCACAGAAGGAAACACTTGCAATGTTGTTCTATTCTAAATGTAGGTTACATTCTGCCAAAATCATTGGCAGGCAATATGTAAACCATGCTGTGTACAAGCTCTTCTGAAATTGCTCTCCCTAACCTGCAAATAAATTATAAAGTTTTGCCGAAATAGCAATTTTTCTTTTGAAAGTGTAATTCATAATTCTTCTAAAATGACTCAAAAGTTTTGAGTGCTTCTTAAAGGGTGCTTGATGCAAGAAAGGATGGTGAATGCACACCTTTCTCTCAAATACTTTTATTTACTGACAGCTGGCATTCCAAAATCACTAGCCACTTATGAAACCTGTCCACTCAAGTTCATTTCAGTCTAATGACAGAAAGTAGAATCAGTTGCAGGAGTTTAAGCATTATCTGGACTTCAGAGTAAATACAAATCAATAATGTGCAATTAACACATTTCAGTACTATGTTTCTTATATACTCAAAATTCTCTTAAAGGAATGGAGACATCTATGCTCATTATATTAAAAATTAAAAAAATACTATCCAATCACAGTGAAAAAATAGCACAATTCCATAATCACACACTGCAAATCTCCACACTAATATCTAGCACCTTCTGTACCCCCAAGTTAGGATGACTAACTACTAGAGAAGATAAAATGTTTGTCCTTCTGTAACATATGCAACCATAGGGCTGAGTTCAGAGCACAATGCAGCAGTCTTCACACAACAGTGTCAAACTCCCACTTGTGTTAAATACAGTTCATCTGAGTAGGTAGAAATGTGTTGAACCTTCCAGTCATATACACTTTTTGGTCAAAAGATCCACAAAGAAACATGTGCCTCAAGCACTAATAAAGCAATATATCACTTAGAAAGTACTTTTAATGTTTTCATGTTTAATGTTAGATGTACCTTCAAATCTGAAATGTTAAAGATGAAAACATGAAAAAGACTATAAAAGTTGCAGGGCCAATATTTAAATTTCTCTGGTTGGGAGAAAGCACCCCTATTTGCATTTGTTGTGAATACTGCTACTTGCATGCTCAAGGCAAAAGAGACAGTAAATTCATTACAAACTTTTAAACCAAGCTGGTCCCCCAAAAGTAGACTCTCCCCTTTCTACTTTCAGAAGAAAGTTTTAGAAGTTCTTACCATCACATTTTTGTGTTACTTCATTAAACTTGTGTCCAGCTGGGCATTTGCACTCAAAAGATCCAACAGTATTAATGCAATTTCCCCCTTGACAGATCCCAGGGATGGCTTGGCATTCATCCACATCTATGATATAAAAAAGGAAAACACACCCACTTTTATTTCATTTCTCAAGAACAGCCATAATAATTTGTCTACACAGAAATTAAATATGCCTAAATCCATTCTTCACCCATCACAATATTATGATACTTGCTTGGGAAGACAGACAGTAATTTTGTAATTACTCTATGCAAAGAATGATTAAGTACAGTACTCTAAATATTTTCTGCAAGAAATCACATGGTTATTATTGTTACAGACATTAAATATCTAACTGCTATTGCTTTGTTTTTCCAAAACATCTGGGGAATGGTGTGCAGAAAACATAGCCTGCCAGAACTCAAGTTTCTTTGAAGTGTCTAAAGTTGGTCACCCAAAATCACTTGCCCCCTCAAAAATCTTGGCAACTCCAAACAGTGCTCAGGCCACCAGCATGGAGGAGCAGTTGCAGGGTGCATGGAGTGCCTCACAGAGAGGCCCAGCAACTGCAGAGTCATTGCTGATGGAAATTATTAACTTGACACTCCAGCAAGATCAGCACCAATGACAGAGTGTGGTTAGGATTAGACTCAAAAAGTTTCATACCCATAATTAACGTCTCAGGAGGAATTATTAATGACCTGCTTAGACATATATAAATTTGAGGGGGTTTTCTCTTTTATTTTTCTTTCTTTGCTTCTCATTTTTTCACTGAGGAAAATGAAATGACAAAGATGATATCACAGGCTAGGTAGTAAGCTCAAGACAAACATTTTCAAGAGGCCCCAGTTTCTGGCCTCACAATTATTCTAGCACAACAACATGTGTCGTCACTTAGCTGCAGAAGTGTTGCTATGGCTTAATAACAGCTACAGAGAAGAGGCTAAAGGAGGTGGAGGAGTGGCACTGCAATAGGACACTGGGGAAGTCTGGCTCACATTCCTAGAGGCTACCCTGTCTCTGCTGCTCAGGAATTCCTTCAGGAGCATTCCACTCCCCAATCCAATTGTTCATGCTTTCCTCATCTCCTAAGTTACTGCTGCTAAAAATTGGTTGCTTGAGTTTTTGGGCTTCACATTGACACAGGTTTCGATGCAGGGACACAAGCTGAAGGAGATGATGCCTTCAAAACTCTATAAATCCCAGAGAAACAGCTGTAGTGTGTCTTGAAGCTTGAAAAGTGAAGTATTATGTCTGTACAAAAGGCTAAGAGGCAATTTTCCTGGGAGCCCCAAGTAGGAATTCTCAGGAACACCAAGGAGCAGATCTGCAGCACATGGCAAAGGTTATGTTGAGATCCCCAGGTGAACAGATCCAGCTCAGGGGTGCAGCAGCAGTGGCAGAGCAGAGCTGTCCCTGAGGGAACTGCTGGGCTGGGAGGTGACAGAGCCAGCACAGCCTCAGCAGCCACACTGCAGCTGGAGCTCCAGCTACAGCAATGGGCTGTGCTTAGTAACAGCAATCAGACAGACTTCATGGCACTGTACTGACTTAAAAAAACCTCAAAAACTAAAGAAACAGAAGTCATGCCCCTGAGTCATGATGTCTGTTTCAAAATCCCATCTTTTCACTTTATTTCTCTTCTTTGTATCTTTAAAAATCTCAGCTGTGATATTAATTTAACTTTCAGCCAAAGTCAAACTTTGGGCAGTGATATTCTATTTACTTTTGAAAATAACTTTGCCCTCACTATTTCTTCACTTTTTTACTTCTCCATACAATAATAATGATTCCTTTTTCTCTCCAGAGAACCTGGATTTTATTTAACCTGTTTTCCTTTATTCAGATTGAATATGGATGTGAAATCCCTGAAATGTCTTCAGTCAGAATGGATGTTAACTGATTTCAAAAGGATTTAGTACAGTTACTTGAAAAATAAAGCTAATTCCATATGTAATTCCATGAAAGATCCATTGAAATTACAAACACAATACTTAAGAAGGGAAAACTGGAAAACACAAGTCAAACATACTCGGCCAAAACTCTGTTGGCACCAGATACAGATCAGCATCAATGTAGCTGCTTGCTAAGAAATGTGCAGTAAGCAGAAGTATCCTTATTCCAAACTGCACAAACCCACTGGAGAGTTCACTGCAGCTTTCCCATGACACAAATAAGAGGGATAAAACTAGGTGTGGCATAAATTCAGGGGTGTGGGCCACATATTTATGTACATAATGTTTCAAAAGTGTCCCGAACCTCAGTTCACAGATTCCTGCACAGTTGAGTCCTGACCTTTACAGTGAGAGGGGGAACAGAATCACTGAGGTCAAAATATGGGCACATTATGCAGTGCACACAAATGTGTTGTCCATCTTGAAGTTCATCATGTCTGTCTGCAGGCACCAGCCATGACTTGGTCTGTCACTGAGGATATCTACATTTTTAATGCAGTGGAATGCCTTGAAGTCCTTTCATAGGAATTTCATGATTATATAAAATTACTAATAGATTTATAATCTCTATCTTCCCTATTTTCAAAAATATTGTAACTTATTAGAAAATGTTAGACAGATTAGAATAAACTAGCCTCAAAGATATGGTGCTGGGAATGTATAATCCACATCAGTTTAATACATAGCTGCCCCTGTTAACTTTCTCCTGTTTCCTGTCAGACATCCAGACAATAAAAGAATTTATACAGCTGGAAGTATTAGAATAAAAGCCAAAAGCAGTGTAAGGACTTTCTATGGTAAGGCATGCTCTGAAAGAAGTAAGCAACATCTGGGTGGATTTTATGATTTGAAACAAATGCAGATACATTTCCAAAATTGAATAAAATATATAATAAGGCATTACAAATGGCACAACAGGCACTTTTCTCCAGGTCAAAGCAGTGTAGCTCAAGAGATAAGACATTCAAGATGAATCCAAACTACACAACTTTTAGCTAAAAAATCTCACGCCAGATAACTGGGGCATTATTGTTACAGATTGATATTTGCATTTTTTGAGTGCTCTCTGAAACAGAACAAATTTCTCCACAGAATGATCGAGTGGCACACTCAGAAAAACACCATTACAGCACCAAAGGAAAGCACTGCTGGCAGTGAGAAATTCATTAAGATGCTGGCTGCTCTCACATGACCTGAGTTACTACTGTACTCACTTGAAAATCAGGCACTCACTGAATCATGAAGTAATGCATCTGACAGTGTTTTTCCATTCTTCACACATATAGCTGAGAATGGCTTAGGACAGGTTATTCACAGCAGTGTAACTCAATTAAGATTAATCCAGTAACAATTTCAGCAGCTTTTGGGGAAGCTTTGCTGCTAACTTACCTTGACAGGCCCCGGTTCGGATGTTTGGAATGAAGCCCCGGCGGCAGGGATGCGGCTGGGCAGGACACATTTCACAGGGATGGCCCCACGCTCTCCCAACAGTTGCACAGCACAGGGTTTTTGTGCAGACAATCCCACTGAGCTGGCCCTGGCACATCTGGTTGGTCACCAAAGTGAAGCAAGGGCCGGTCCTGTAATCTGTGCCAAAAATAGGAAACCTGATTAGCATCACAATAAAAACACACCCCCAAATTCTTAATAAAGCAAAACAACAGCACATTTTGGCAATTCTTTTTACACAAATTGCCCACCAATTTATGTTCTGCAGAAGATTTTTTTTCTCTCTAATTCAAGTCCACTGAAAACAAACTGTGACTATTTTGCCAGCAATGTTATATCTGTATGTCCCCTTTGATGCTTCGTTTAATCCCTCATAATATTCTTCCCAGGGATTTTTCATCAGTTTCTTTTAAATATTCAGTGCATTATTTAAAAGAATACTGATGAAAGAGTTAGGACATGTTTATTTCCACAAGTTGGATGGTTGTTCTCAAATAAGGCTCAAGGGAAGCGAATAGAGACTACAGGAAGTTTTCTATCCAGGTATATGGTGTACCAGATATGTGGGCAAGCTTTGCCCACAGCTGAATGGAGGGCATGTGGAACACATCTGCTTTGATTTGTTGATGCTACAACAGGCTACAGCCAACAGAAAGAACCAAACTAAGATGTTAATAAAAAACTAGTAGGCTTCATTCTGTTCCATCCTCCAAGGGCAAAAACCAGTGGTACTGGTACTGCTGTCTCCTATACATCTGGGCTATGCATTCCAGTCAATTCTTCACAAGCAACTCTAAAATGCTTTTTTTTTTTGTTATGGTGCACCAGGGCGAAGTCCAGCATCCTATAAGCACAGCCAGCAAATGATGAACCTGTTGTTTGTTTGTACTGAAGTAGTCACCAGATACCTCAGCCAAAGTCAGTAAGTAATCCACACTGCCTTAGAGTCATGTCATTATAAATTCCTCCAATTTTCATGCCACATCCAAAATTTGTTAGCAATAATATGTTTTCACTAAACCATTGTTAAAAAGTGTTAAATAGGGCAGAAATGAGAATGGATGTATTTCCCATTTGCTCTATATCCCCACACCAGATGCACCCTGAAGCCTATCATTTAATTCATGTTCATGCTAACCAGAGATGCTGTGTATATATGCTGTAATTCCGATAATTAATCAAGGCCATTCTGATACAATTAATAAAATGGCTTACAGAAATCCTGTAAGGTAAACAATAATGTTATATTGCTACTGTTATCTTCATCAATTAACATCGATGGTATCAAAGGAATAATGAGTTAGAACAAAGGACGTTTCTCTGATGAACTCCTACTAAATTACACTAAATACCATTTAATCTTCATTAACTATGTATCACTCCAATAACTGCTATTCTATCTTTTGTCTGTTTAACACACCTATAATCATTCAGATAATCTCTCTTCCTTTTACAATACTGAATCAACCACAATTTTCTTTCAGCTTCTGGAAATTTATCTTGTATTTCTAGCTCTGTGAAGAATTAACCTGTGAGAACACATTAGCTATTTTCAGGTTCCCTAGTTAGCTGGACTAGCTGTATAAAAATATGTAAATCCAATTCCTGCTATTTAATTTCAGCTTTAAAGGCTACCAGTTTTCAGGTATAAAATTCCTGTCCTATACCCTCCAAAGAGTACAACTACATTTACCAAACACTTCTGGCATCCTTCTCTAGCAATTCCATCAGCTTCATCATTAAATGAGTCAGAATCTTTGACAGCATCTCTCTCGCCCTTGCTTATTTAATTCCTTATTATCATCTTAACTTTCTTTGGCTTGGTATTTCTTATTGTGTCCCTTCATTTCCCGTATGAATTTTCTACGCTGCAGCTTCCATTAAGTTTTTCCCTATTTTAAAGCTTTTTTGTAACTGCTTTAATTTTCTCTGGCTTGTTTTGTTTTTGTCAAAGCCAACATTGCCTTCTTTTTCATTTCTCATTCTAGAAATGTAGTTCTGGAAGCATACAGTATAAACCCAAATATTACCAGCTTTATCTTATTCCTTCAACATAGAAATTAATACAAATAAATCATGATCAATTATACCTATCAAATGAAAAAAATTATTTCCCAGATCAATCCTTCATCCTTGACCAAAATAAGAATATTTTTTACTCTATGCAAAACTCCCAATGTTGTAACTCCTTAAAACAAGAGACAACAATTTCGTTAGAAATGCCATAGTTTTGTGTTGGCAACAGGAAATCATCTGAGTACCTCCCCAGAATGAAATCCCCCATTGTAGATTGTCCCTCTGCTGTTTATATATAGATGGGTTAAAAGGAGTCATTTTGTTCTCCGTCGCAGCGGGAGCACGCGTCAGACAGTAGTGAATAACCCATCTTGTGTTTTATGGTAGGATATGAATGGATCAGCATTTACAATTGTTTGCTTTCAAGCTATAAATGACTTAGCAGTGCCTAATATGTCTTAGAAATATGGTGAACCCAATGAAGTTAACTCCACAATCATGCAAATCTTTCCACAACATCTCAGTAGCAAGACTTGGGTCAAATATGCACTCAAAACCAAGCAAGTCCAGCTCCTATTTGTTATTATTCAAGTACATGGCACTTTAGATGGCGAATTACAAACTCTATTTTCACCAAATATTTTGCCTTGATAAATTTTATTCTTAATACTCAGTTTTCTTCTAAATCCAGGTTTCCTTTTATATTCTCAAATACAGTCTTCCATATTTTCACAAGTAAGATTTCTTCTTCTCTGTTCTTAATGGAAAATTCTAAAAGCCACACAATCCCTATGAAAAAGATCATTTGAATGTACACACCAGCCTAAGGCCAAAGAGAAATCCACACATCAATCCATTTTTTTATACAGAGGCCAAATAAGAAGAACTCTTAAATTTAAATGTTTTAAATAGTGAGTTTAAGATTTATTTAATTATTACAAGATGAAGACCTATGAGTGGAAAATGAGATTCTACTAACACGGTCACAAAATGAAAAGAGGATGCGAACTTAAAACCCCAATTCTTATTTTGTCGCATGGAAGTTTCTACACATTCATGTCATTTGTGATTATTCAAATTACTTCAATAAGAAAAGCTCAAACACAAGATACCCGTACCAGTCAGGAGCTGGAAAGAGAGAAAGAAGGAAAATATACCCAGAAAAGCTATTGCACAATTTGTATAGGTTGTTGTTTTTTCTCAGGGATAACTTCAATTTACTGAAGAATGTTGAGACTTGAAATTATTTTAGCAAAATTATTTAGGATGTGCGACTGGTAATTCAAATATTTTGAGTATTTTCTAATGCAAATTTCAGCACATACAAGTGGCCTTCAGTAAGGCAGTAGCCACCATGATCTAAAAATGTTTTCTGCTTCTTCACATACTTCTTAGCTATTTTGATAAGGAATAATTACACAGGGATCTTCGGACAACTCAGAAGATGGTAGAAACTGTAAAACTACATTAAGTTTACATATTGTCAAAAAGAGCAAGAGGGCATCAGTTTACACCACACAATGATTCAGCTTATTGTTTCCACAGGAAAGAACCAAGTTGCATTTTGATCTAGAGCTCATTCCTGTTTCAGTCAGAATCATCAAATAATTTTAGCTATCTTCTGAAAAGATCCTTTATATTCCCAAAAGCAGCAGATAGGCTGCAGAAATATTCAGTCCTGGCAGGTTTTGATCAAAACCAAGAATGGTAATAAATAACAATAATTGTTCCAAGTAATTCTGGACAGCACCAAAGAGACTGCAAGCACCAGTGCAGGACTTCTGACACCAGACACACATCTTAAGCTCCTAGTTCACAATAACTTCTGCTTAGTTTCAAGCACAATACAGTTTTAAACATAAAAATAAAGTTTAAAAGCGTTGCAAACTAATGGAACCCGGATTAAACAATTATGCTTGTGCAAGGAGGCTGGATAAAATTTGGACCCTCTATCCTTTAGGACTCACTATAAATATCTTAAAAAGAATTCTTGATGTTTCAAATTAACAGCCTGATTTTTCAAACTGATAACCACCTGTTAAGGGAGGTTGACAGACTCCTTCATCTCTCTTAAAATAAATGAAAATTGAATGAGTGCAAAGGTCAAAGCATGAGACTGTAGCAAGCCAGCATTTATCTGATCATGATCAAGATCCCATTACGGAAAACAGGAAAATGTCATCTCTTGCCATCATAGAAAAATGGCAAATGATAAAATGAGCTGTGTTTTTCCAGCTCTCCACACAGAGCACACACAGAACCTTGGGCTGCAGCACTCCCTGAGCAGCAAACACAGCTCCTCCAAGCTGTTAGCACCTCACAGGGGGAAATTCAGCATGAATTCAGCATGCCCAAATACAGCCAAGACTGCTGTACAGCTGAAACCCCCCTCAGCAAGACAAACCAGCAACTTCCCCTTTCTTTAGTACGGGGGAAAGGGACAGGAAAGAAAGGAATATTCCATTATCACACAAATAATGAAAGAAAGGTCAGAAAGAGCTCTAAGGCAAGTACCTTAAAGCTGATCATTAGTACAACTTATTTTCCTGCCTAGCAGCACTTCTGTTTCTGCTGTTTGGAGGCTTGTTTGGGTTCTTTCACCAGATGGGGATAAAAGAGGGACATTGGAAGAGAGACTGCAATGGGCAGAAACACCATCTCATCTCTGCACAGCAGCTCAGCACTGCCCAGGTGTGAACCACTGCACTTGGCAGCCTGTGCCACTGGTCAGCCACTGCTCAGGAAAGGGAGTCACAGTCACTTGTACCTGAGAATGCTCCTTTGGAACCTGATCCCACACAGCCAAAGAGTACACAAACAACTATACTGTCAATGGAAAAACACAGCATCCATCACTACACATTTCATTGTACTTCAGTCATTTCACTCTCTTCAGAGAAGGTAGCAGTATGCTTGAAGATGATGGAGAAAACCACAATGTGCCTCATTTCAGAAGGCAGGATGTGCTGTGCCTGAAATGAGAATTTCTGCAGTGCAATTCAAAGAATTGCAGAGAATCATGGCACTGACAGAACAAAGCTGGCTGTAGCAGAGAGCATCACCACAGCACAGTTACAGAACACAAAGGTTTAACACTTCAGGCTTAATTTCAAAATCAAAGTGATTCTCGGTATTTTCAGGCATACTAAAATCTGATAAGGACAGAGAGAAGAAACAGAAGGCTCTACATACATAAAAACTTAAAGCAAACCTCTGTGTGTCACTGCACAAAGGAAATGGGGAAAAGCAACGAGCATGTAACTTCATCTTCACTTGCAAAATTTTCCTGTCAGTTGCTTGAAATTATACTTGAAATTATACTGATCATGAAATGATATTTTGCATGCAAGACCTTATGGCTTTTAACTGCTGGTCAAAAAACTGAATGACCATGCTCAGGGATGACCATGGGGTAACTATCTTTACTTCCATTTTTCTAATAGGGGACACGCCTCACATCTCAATTCTCAGACCAAATCAAGACCAGACCCCGACGCATTTCCAAGTTAGTTCAATAAACTGACTTCCAACTATTTAAAAACTCAGACACAATAATGCTCTGTCCACAGGTGACACTGAAAGGCCAGTTGATAAATGCATCCAATCACAACACACTTTTCTTTCCACACAGGCCATTTCCTTAAATAATTACTCACTGTTAAGCACTCCCTGTCCTCTCCTCCCCCCAGCCAGACACCATTACTCACCCCAGTCAGATCCCAATGTGTCATCATTGGAAAGTACATGGCAAAGATATCAGAGAGTGTTCAGAAGGAAAGAAAACAAAACTCTGTAAATATTTAAAAACTTATTTCCTATGATGTCTGACACTTCTCACCAATGAGGTTTGGTAGGTTTGGATGTGGTGTGTGAAGAAATTATCACCATGCCACTTCTGTCTGCTCCCTTCCAGTGCCAGAGATGGTTTCACATATAAGCAAGACCATTTCCCAGCTGCTTCAGTGCACAGTGCTGCACAGAGCTCAAATAGCTGAGATTTAACACTGGCTTGTGCTAAGATGTCACTGGAACCAGGGACTCAGAGTGCAACCATTCAGGCACAGTTTCTGGCAGGGATATAAACCTGGCTGAAGAAATGTCTCAAACTACTACAGCTGTGCTGCAAACAGATCACAGCTCCAAGTTGCTTCTCATTATTTTCACAATAGTAAAAAAATCCATGGAAGCATATCTAACACTGGTACCATAACTCTTCTGTATTAGGCAGCCAGAAGGTTAGTTACTGCCTCCTATAATGCAGTCCCAGGAATATTACCCTTTAATTCATAAATCTGATGAGCCCATTTCTTCATGTCTTCCTCACCTTTGCTTGTTGCAAATTGTTCTCATATATTGACTCGCTGGCACACTTCAGCCTAAATTTATTTTCCATTCTGTAAGCTGCTTCACAAATCTATTTCTGCACAGATGATCTGTTTAACATGTCTATCTAGCAAATATTATCTAGTCTTCCTAGGATACTGGTTAAAGAACAGGACTTTGAATGAATAGCTTACTAACAAGATGAGACTAACATTATCCCTTACATTTGATGCACAGAACAATTCAGGCTGACTATTTTATAAAGTATGTTGGCAATCTATTTTCCAGAACAAATATACAACTTTTTTCATGCCAATTTTGTTCTTGCAACTGACCCAGTTCTCAAAGTCTGTAGCTGAAAAGTAATAACATTACAGTAATAAAATAAAAAAATAGTGTTCAAAAATTATTATTACAGAATTGGAGTGATTTGTTGCTCACATTTTAATCCAACACGCAGACTAAGCATTTCACCAAAATCAAAGCCTTAGATCTGTTGTTCCCAATTATGTGCAGCAGCAATCCAAATACAGAAAATTGTTACCACATTTTATTCTTTTCCATGATGAAGAAAACAGTAAGCAATGCAGCTGAATGTAGAATAATTTCTCATTTCTGAATAGTCAGTTACCTTACAAACTCTAGCCTACCCTACTTTGCTGTATAAGCTGCAAAAGACCATGTCTTTGCAGACTTTAATTTTTCCAATTTCTTTCACAGGCTAGCAACAACTAAATAAAATTCTGACTTGATTTTCATCTCCCATTTTGGTAAAAAGTAACTAGCTTTGGTGACATTTATTGTCAAGGCCAGATGATTATTAAGGAGAATGGATCCTACTACAGAACTTTGCAAGTTTCACTTAAAAAGAACAAGTTGGCTGAAGTTTATCACTATTTTTTCAAAAGTGTTCTTAGGAGTGCCATGTTATAGAAACTCTCTTTACATACCACTAAGTATTAACTATGAGCTAGCAAGGTAAAGACAAAGTTAGTAGATGAGCTCTGGGTATTTTTTTTCCCTTTGGCTTCAGAAGACACTGACTAAAGTAACTAAGAAGAAGTTATGCAAACTGTATAAGAAAAATAGATCCTAATGACTTAGAGAATATTATATGGAGTGGCATCCAAAGAGAGGGAAAACACTTTCAGACAACGCAATGCATACACTTTAAAGAGATACTGCTCACATTTAAAAAGGAGATGCAGTGGTACAATACACTAGAAATAACCTTTTCTTTTCTAAAATATACATGCACCTCTGCAGTGCCATGAAACAGGAAGCAATTGCAGAGAACTGGAATGAAACTCAGTCCAGAACTGAAAACCAGTTATAAATAAAAAGGGGAGGTGGGAGAGAGAAAGGGAAACAATTTTCAGTGCTCAATCTTAGTGAAACACAGCAGGAGTAAACATACAGCAAGAACAGAGAGAAGTCAACCTGCTTTCAATGTGGGAAGGCAGAAAATGTAATAATGATGGTTTGGGTGTTGCAATGATATGTTAATGATACATACACAAATAGCTTTTGTGGTCCTAACAGAACTCTGAACTTCTGAAGTCCTGGCAGCTTTTTAACAAGGTTATCAGAACAATCAGTATCTTACTCCTTTATAACAGAAATCATCAAATTTGTCTGAAGCAAGCTCCCTTTTCCCCATAATCCAAAAAGAGCATCAACTCCTGAGAAATTCTAACAGTGGAAACCTTCCACTGAATGAAAGGAAAGGGCAAACAGATTTTATCCCTGTAAAAATTCTCCACATGGCACACAGCTCACTGGCTAAATTTCTTCAACCAGACACTCACACAGGTTTTTGTATTCTCATATACATGTACTTCTGTGATAAGATTTTAGTGATGACAGACTTTAGTGATTTGATGTGATTTTTTTTTTTTTACTAGCCTAAAGACTTTGGAATAACCAATACTGTTTTTCTTGCATAAGGCTGTAACACAGAGCTTCATATTTTATGAAAAATATTTGAAAAACAGTGACAACACAGAGTACTTGATTTTTACAGAAATATTTTAACAATTATTTCATTTCATGGTTGCACAATAACCCACCAAAAAATCTCAAGAAATGTTAGAAATGTAAATAATGTATAAAAATTGCTTCAGACACTAATACCTCACCTCTAACTCTATGGTGAAACACATCAACTACTTAATTGAAATACCATGCAACTCTCTGTGTTACAGGATCAGATTCCTTCCTCAACAAAACTGTGGCATCACTCTGTGTGTACACCAGTGTAATCATGACCAGAATCTGGATCATTTTGCATAACCACATATATGGGATTTGCATTAAGACTGTGGTCCAAAAATAAACACAGCAGTAACGTGCACTATTTAACTCTGAATGAGCCTGAGGTCTCTCTGTTGAAATGTTACAGAATACATGCCATAACTCTAGAATTATTATATGTATTCAATTTCTATTACTAGAAGTTAAAAACCAAGAAGGCAAATGATCCAATCTTGATTCACAAGATTGAACTAAGGAAGTGTAATTTAATTAAATATATATTATATCCACCAATATCAAATGCATGAGATGCTAATATGTGTGTTTCACTACTCATTATTGTTTAAGGCCTTCTGTCATTCCTGTCTTCATTGATCTCTTGGTTGAAGGAACCTTCTCTTTGCTAAGATGCTGGATGTCCCCCAGAGTCAGTAAATGACCAGCCTCAAGTGACTGAGGACCATCACATTTTTTATCTAAGATTACAGAAAATATTTATGACAATTGTCAATTAAACTCTTTGTAAAACCACATCAAAACTCTGATTTTCCCAAGCAGTGAGAGAGTACAGGATAATAAGTACCTTAAAACAGGAAGGATGGGGAAGGGAAGGAATAAGAATCCACAGACAATTCTTAAACTGAGGGTCAAGTTCTCTTCTTACTTGCATATGCAGCAGTAAAGAAGAGCAAAAGGTCTTTACTGACTCCAGTTAGTGATGTAATAAAGAGCACTCCTTGGTACTTTAACTTAAGGTATTAGTCAAGGACAACTGGAAGTCTTTCTAAAAGACTTGGAATTAACATTAATATTTTGATAAATATGGGAAAGGTTTCATGCATTTACTGAAAGTGTAAGCAACTCCACATTCCTAACATATTGTTTAACACTTTTAAAGTTTTTAATAGCATCTGTGCTGATGCCTTTGGCCTTTTCTCTCTCATCACACTTGATCTGTATACACTATTTTAGTCTAACAGGTATTGTAAATCTATTTTTACCTTGGCACTGGAAACTGGCATCTCTTCTACTTGTTGAAGGGAATGTCAGGTCCTAAGATTTCATTTGCCTCCACATGTGGGACAAATCATTAAACCTTGGAAACAGTCACCATCCTGAGTGTCTTCAACAGGAACATTCAAGATCCAAGACTACAATCCTAGCACATTTTATTTTCCCTCTCTGTTAGATAAAACTTCTAGGTTTTGTGGGTGCCTAGACATGACATCCAGCATGAAGCCACGTCTCAGTTAAAAGGGAAAGGTTTGACTCACTGACTCTGATGAGAGAATAATTGCTCAGTGGGAGAATCCCACTGCTTTTGACTGCATGAACACTCCCTCACATAGAAAACAGACAGTGTTTGGGGGGTGTTGGGGAGGAGAGACCCACCCAGCTTCAAAGGCCTCTTGTCAAAAGCTGGGCCATACTGGTTCTACCAAAGGTGACACATTCCAGTTGTATTTTACTGATTATGTGCTTACAAGGAATAGCATCACAATCCTGGAAACTGTCGTGTGTACTGAATGGTCCATTATGCTGATCACCACCTTGAATAATTTCTCATCATTTTCTGTAGAAAACAAGGTTTCTCTCACCTTTATGTCGCATAAAACCCATCAAGGCTGATTTTTTTCCCATGATAATCATTGAAATTTACCTGTGTAAGCATCTAGTATTAATGTTTTAGTATTAGTATTAGTTTCAAATAATTTAGTTTTTCAATTTTTAGTTTTTCAAATTATTTAGTTTTAGTATTAGTTTCAAATAATGGAGGTCATAAAGTGGTGCTCCAGAACATACATGAGAGCCAGTGAGAACTAGATAAGTAATTTTTATTTGGGGGATGTGGGAGAAAGAAATCAGGGGTTCAGCAAACAATCCAGGCATCTGTGAATAACTAACTAGTGTACTGAGGAGAACAAACAATCTCTGGCCTGTTCTTTGCAGACTACCACACACTAATGCTGATTTCATGCCCAAAATGGGAGATCCCAGTTGAAGAAGGGGGATGGTTATGTATGTACATATATTCACTCATACTTGCACTTCTTTTATCCTCTTCCATTCAGGGTACAGATTCAAGCTGAAGTTTTGTTACATTCTGGCTACACAGAGATGCTCCAAAAGATAAGCAAATACTCAACATAATAGGAATCACTCAGATTTAGGTCAGCAAACTGCAAGCCTCACTAACTCCCAACACAGGAATACTTAACCTTTGCATAACAGTGGAGCGTTAGCCTGTCATGCGAGCCCAGGCTCCCTCTCTGAGCTTGCCCTGCATGGGGCAGCACCCTGCACAGCCCGGCCAGCCACGCATCGCTGCTAATGCAGCACGATGGATGAGCAGCACTGGAATCTAAAACACATCCAAATCACACTGCCACACACAACAGAAGTCCTTTAAACACATTTCCCGTTCTTAGAAATCATTAAAATGCATTGAACTTAAGTACAGTCTTTATAAATTTAACTATTGATAAAATAATAATTTATGTAAATTTTACAAAGCCCTTGCAGGCTTTGCTTCTGTTTACAGATAAAACTACCCGCAGAAACTGCTGCTGATCCAGATGCCTGTCTAATACATAATACTTCACAGCCTTGCAAAATGCTGTGTATTAAAGGTTGGAAACTGCTTTTTGGCCTACTTTCTACACTGACATACTGAAAAGGAGGGAGAGTCTTGTGGTTGAGACACTTGGCTGGGACTGAGATGACCTGGGTTCAGTTTCAGACTGTGCTACAGACTCCCAGTACATCCTTACACAAGTGACTTAATCTCCCTGTATATTAGCTCCCCACATGGAACGTGGGGCTGCCAATACTTCTGGATGCTGGTGGGGCTTTTTCCTCTTTAGACTACACAGGCTTTGGGAGGCAGACTTGCATGTTTGCTGAATGATAAAGGGAGCCTCAAGCTGAGATCTCTTGGCATTACTCTAATAAAATGAGAAAAGAACTTTCATGTAAAGTTTTTTGTGTTATCATTCTTCAAGTTGTATGGTTGGTTTAATTTTTTTTCTTTGTTGGAGGGGGAACTGTTGTGGTGCTTTATGAGGGTTTTTAATGTTCAATTAATTGTCAGTTTCTAGTAAAGAGAGAGGAATTTGCTCATCGAGGAGATTTTCTGTGCTGGGTGAGTGCAACAGCAGCAGAACACATTCCACAGAGGAACTCATGCACAATCAATTAGGTCGTCTAATTAATTTTCCAACTCAATAGATGCTATGAACTTTTTTTTTTTTCCAAAAATATATCTATACACATGTGTAACAGCAACTCAAAAACTTTTAAAATCTTAGATGAGAAGGACTGATGATATTCACTTGAAGGGGATGGGCTGCTGCATGGGAGCAATGTCCTCTCACATGGGATTCACATTTCTGTCATAAAAGTCGAAAACACACATGGGGGGCATAATAGGGTATTTTCTTATTGGCAATGTTGTGTAGTTACCATTAGGAATTGACTTGTTGATCAGTATTTAGAGTAATTTATGATATTAGGTTATCCTATAATTAGGGAGAATAAAAATTAGGGAGAAAAAGACACATTGAAAAAATAGGTTTGAATCAAATATGGACAAAAAATGTACATATTTACAGGCTTAACTACATATTACATCAAGTATGCTACAGCATCTAACAACAGGTATCTGTTTCTCTAGTCCTAACTCAGATAAAACTTTAATCAGCATCATCCATAACTGTGCTGAATAAGGACTCTGGAATGAAGATTGAAACAAACAAGCAGGGGAGAATGACCAGAAAAAATTTTGCCTTCTCTCACAGGGTCTTCTTACAGCAGCAAATTTTCAACTGCCATGAATTTTCTCTGCACTTCCTTTCCCACCATTGTGATCACCCAGAAGTCCTTATTCCACACTAACATAATGAAGTGTTTGTGGGACCAGAGTTATAATTGTGATGTCTGGATTAAAACAGTGAGTTGTGACATTTCTAAGAGTCCTAAGGGAGATGACAGTGAATTATAGAGAATACACAGATACTTGATAATCCACAGTTATGGGGGGGAAAGGCACAGAAGCACAATAAAGTGCTTCAGTTGGGCTTTTACTGTGGGTGTTTCTGTGAAAGAACAGACTAGATTTATAAAGAACTTATAAAAATATCCATAATAAATAAAAAGTGATAAACATTATAGTTTCTCCAACCTGTAACACACATCAGTGTTCTCTTAGTAACTGTTTCAAACAATGTGGCTGCTAGATCAGCTGAACAGACAGAAGAGAGAGGGCAAGCTCTGGAAAAGATATATACTGCTTGTAGGTAGGGAGAAGCCAGAGCAAAAAGCCTTCAGGGAACAAGTGTGAAGGAAACAAGGATACAAAGAAGCAAAAGAGCAGAGGGACGAAAAACAGGAAGGCAGCAAAGACGGAATGGATCAAAGCAAATCTAAGAAATGAGTGGGAGGCACATAGACAAGGAGAGATAAACAGTGGGAGCCAGCAGACACCATGTGTGAGAAGGGGAGAAAAGGAAAGGGAAGGAAGGAAAAGGCTGGCCAGCCCAGGAGCTTCACCAGCCGACCAGGAGAGGGAAGTTTGCCAGGACAGGCTGGCTAGCTAACTAGGTAAAAATGAGGGCCTGGGAGCCAAGCAGCAGAGAGCAGCCAGGCAGCCAAAGCCATCCTGGAGAGGAATCCATGCATGGAGCAGGGGGGCACAATCCCAGCTGCAGCAGGAGCTGGGTGACCACAGCAAGCACCACGCACGGCAGGGGAATGGCAGGAGCAGCACTCAGCCCTGTGCTCCCACAACAGCCCCGAGCACGACACAGAAAGATGCCTGAGAACATCCCAGAGACAGAGCGAGCACCTCACTGACACATCTGGCTATGCACTCTGAAACAGTATCCACTAGAAACATTGGGTGGCCAAATATGAATAAACAATGACTACACAAATTGCAGTATTAACCATCCATTTTCCCAAAGGCATTTTCCTCACATTTGTAGAGCTGTTATCCATATTTGTTTTCTATTTTGATACTTTCAAGATGACAAAGTACAAATTATGTAACCCAATATCATTTATAAAGTTTAATGTCATAATTCTAATTTTTTTAAAAAACAGACACCAGGCCAGTGATGAATGGAAATACAAGATAAAAAAAGGTGTTACAAACGACAGGAAGAATGGCCTAATCTTGCAGTGACAACATGCTTCTTATCTGTTCAATTAGGCAGTCCCTATCTATCCATCTCAAATAAATAAAATTAACTGTATCGCATATGAAAAACATTGGAAGCTGTTACTAAAGGATTTCTACTAGATAGTAAAAAAAAAAACTTGTGCTATCTTCTGAAATATTTTTTACAGTAAAAGAACAATAATTGAACAATAGAGTGTATTAGAATAAACTCTGACAAGGTCTGTGTTGCTAACTTCAGAGCTAAAATTTATTTTTTAAAAAAAGAGCAACAAGGTGTGTGTGTGCATGTGTATATATATATATATGAAAATTATTTCTAAGAAGAACAAGATTCATTTCACAGTCAAAACAGACTGTTAAGTGCATCCTGTTCATTTCTTTTCTTCCCAACAAGCCTTCCCAGTGTAACCCAGCATCAAACCAGGTATTTAAATTATCAGGTGATCCTGTCAAGGAATCAGGACTCAGAGAAAGAACAGCAGTGAGGTAACCCAGGTGTAGGCACTGTCTCAATGTTTACCTTACCTTTCTAGATATAGGACCTGCTCCACACCACCAAAAATCCTGAGAATGTTTTTCCTTTTAACTTCACTGGGCTTTGAATAAAATCTCAAGCCATTAGGAAGACAGTGATTCAATAAATTCCCTTACCCTCAAGCCAAGTGATTCACAGCTGAGACAGATGATACTTTAGGTGTTAGAAGTCAAATTCTGCACAGGACTAAGCATAAGAGAGCAGTACATGCCAGGCAGCACCTTGGGGTTCCCACAGCTGAGAAGGTAAGAAGGTAAGAGGAGGGAGGGGAAGGGAAACAGGAGGGAAGAGGGAGCACTCTTCTACTGCTGGGGGGGAAGCACTCTTCTACTTGTGAGGAGGAAGCATGCAGAGTGCAGCATAATGTAATTTAAAGTTCCTCTGCAAGAGCTCTGCAATCTGCCTAAGCTGCCATGTTTAGCAATTGCAGTACCAATTTAATTTTGTGCCTAAAAATATAGGAAATATTTTCTTTTAATTTTTTGTAGAATGGGTACATTTAGCTATCTAGGTGGCCATCAATACATATGTGATTCAGTTCCAGCAATGTTAGTGGAACAACAGACTGTTCTGCGTGGTGTCTAAAGTTTCAGCTGCTTGTAAACCAGCACTGTGGGAAAACTTTTAGGTGGCTTTAAAAAAATTCTTAGGAAACAGTAGAAAGCTCATAATTTAAGACACTTCAGTGGAAGAGAAAACTTCCTTCTGATTATCAGAAATATTTTGCACTATATCCAAAAAGCAAGTGGGATTTCCTCCAGAAATAATGTTTTTCATCCACACCATTCTTGTCAGGAAAGGGTCTGCATATCTGTTTTAATAATTAAGTTACTGGTTTCAACTACACTTGTGATAAATAAAATTCACAGGAGAAAAATGTTTTTAGAGCATCAAATAGTTTAGTCTTATAAAATAAAATAAGCTTGTGGTGGTTACTCTACCCTCACATAAGAACATTTTATTAGTGTGTGAATATACTATAAGCTTAAGTTATATATAGCCCACACGTTTGAAATGAGATAACCACTGGATTGGAACTCTTGCTTGGCAACATGCTGATCTCTTTCTTCCTCCTATTTCATTTAATTAGAAACTTGAAATTCGATCAGCAACTTTTAAACAGCTGATTAAAAGCCTTGTTCACAAAAGCAATCTTGGTTATTTTTCATGTGAGCATCAGGCTGCCTCTCTGCAGGGTAGCTGTGATCTCTATCTGTGATCAGATCTAATTCTGCTGTGATCTCATTCTGCTTTGAAAGAGCTGTAGAGAATCACTGGTATCATGGGCACTGCATCTGCACCTCTGCATCAACATCCCTCCACTGCAAACCACACACAATACTGACTACTTGAATAAAAACAACAAACATTTAAAAAAAGACACAAGGATACCATCTCATCAAAAAAAGGAAGGTCCAAAACTCTTTCACATCTGCTCCAATTTGAGCATAACCTAAATCCTACTAAAATGCAAACATCTCCTTTAGATTAAAAGGACTACTTATGCTTCCTCAGAGGCTATTGGAGGACACATATACAAACTTGTCTAGGCATTAATCAATGTTCATTAACACATTTGTATTCTAAAAGCACTTTAGAAATGAAAATATCACATGAAAGACTGTGTATTTGGCATGTAAGCCCAAAAGGAAAAGAACAGTATATTATAAAACTGAAAGAGGCTGTAGCAATTCTCTTTGCTGTTTACTTGAATATTTCTCACTCATCATCCTGAAGCCCCTAGCTGCAGTTCAATAAACACCATTCCATATCATGATATTTTCTATCCACTATAGCCACAATCTTCATTAAATAATATTCCTATTTTTAGCTTCTGTATTTAAGCACTTTTAACTTTTATTCAGAATTACTGATCAATGGTATTGTGTGGTAGCATAGCACACATCTAACTGCTTTCTGACAAGATCTGACCAGGTCTCTCTGACTCTTGATTCAAAGCCCCCTTATGTCTTTGGACACCCATTTATTTTATGTGAGTAGGTTTTAGATCACTTCAAAAGTCACTGCAAAGTTTCATCCAGGCTTCACTCCTCTGAACAATGTCAAGACTTCTACCTTTGAGTTTAAAGTACTGCCCAAATGTCTGGATATAAAAGTGATCCAGGCACAAGTGTCTCTGTGTGTGTGTGTGTGTGTGTGTGTGTGAAATTCATGTATAATCTACCCTCTGACATAGCAAAATAGGCTGTAGAATAAACACAAGCCATTCCCTGCAGGACTTTGGCACTAGTTTACACCAAGTGGCAAATCATTACTGCTTTAGATGTTCATTGAAATGCCAGTCATCTTGAACTGTTTTGGTATTTCCTGGGATGCAATGGTCAGTTGCCTAGAAATTTTGTATGTTGTATTTGATGCCAAATCATTGTGTAGCATTTTATAAGATTGTCTAAATATTTATGAACAAAGGATAAAAGTTACATATGCACAAACCCTATATAATTTGTTTAAATAATTTCAGACACTAAAAAACTCAATTCTCATATCAAGAATTCCTTCAGCAGACAGCATGAAGCAGCCTCTCAGTAGTGGGAGATGTTGAAAGGAGCTCCTGTAAGCTGCACTCCAGACAACTCCCACTCAAAAAAGTCTTAAGTCTACTCAGTAAGTTTCTCTTCCATTATGCTGAATTCAAGGGAAGTGTATTTACTCATTCATTTCTTTCAAAGAGGACCAGGATACCAGTCCTAATATGTCTGAGGGATAGTCGAATCATGGATGCAAAGGCTTGCTGCTGCTGCAGAGTAACAAAGAGAAATTCCTCCCAGCTTGAAGCGAAACGCACATCAACAACGTAGGCTGCAGGAAGTTGTTATTTCTACTCAAAATTCTAAACAGCTGTTTTCAAGGCAGATTAAAAGATTTTTCAATGTTTGGATTCAACTCAAGAGCTTTATCTAATGCATACTTTGTATTTGAGTATTTGTTGAATTAGAAATTTAATAGAGCAGCTGAGTATTTTAAAATCTTTTGGAAGATGTGAAAAAGGGATGTGAACTCTAGCACACCCTGTAAAACATAAATTTCTTACCAAAAGAATATGTTATTCATGTGCTCTGTACATTAGGTCAATTATTACTCACTTTCTTTGGAGAACCACCAAGTGCCTCCACCCTTTATAACAGAGCACTGTAATCAACTGTAGTAAGAATAGTAGAATCATTTTAATACACACCGGTGGCTCAGGCCTGAGCTCAAGAAGGCTTGAACAGTAACAGACTAAGAGGGATTTGCCATCATCTTTCCTTTTTAAGAGGGAAAGAAATTAATGTTTCCTTGTACACCTTTGTAAATAATTTCAATTGCACATAAATAGGGAAAAAATTTATAAAAAGGAATGCTTAAAATTTGGCCTCCAATTTAAACACTTCTGTTATTTAATGAGAAATTCCATAAACAATCTGATACCAAAACTTCTTCCACAGCACGTCTTTCATTTCTGCTAACCCAATTTAACCTCTCCTCTTCCTTGCACTCAGCAGCAGTATAAAACACTTCTTTTGTACTGACATCAGCAAGTGACTGAAGTGCTAGTGCTAGATTTAAAATGCCTTCTAAAGCCATGACTTTTTGTATTGAATTTGGAACCAAGTTTGATACAACTTGTACTGTTAGTTTAATATAGTATCACCTTTCATGGAGCCATATCTTGTTGGGTTCCTGCTGGGACCTGAGAACTGAAATAGCACAAGGTTTAATGCATGGCACTTCATTTTGTCCAGCCTGGCTCAGGCCAAGAGAAGCATTTTGAATTATTTAGATAACCACACCGATTAAATACCCAGCAAGATAGCTTGCTAAGTCATTCATCATTTGCCATTCCTGGCTTGTGCTTGTGTCTAGCAATGTTTTTACTACAAGAACCATTCAGATGAATGGAATGCACATCTCCACTGGGTCTCCCCTGCCCAAGCAGCAGTCTAAACATCTCAACCTGCCTCCAGTGCTCTTTTCCCAAGATATGTGAAAACTGTCTGGCTAGGTTCTCTCTGTTATCATCTTCTTGCCTATCTTCCCTTCTCACCTGTTTCTCTTGCATGTTTCATGAGCCCCTATAACTCTACCAAATTTCAGTGTATTAAAACATTACCCTCTCCTTACTTCAATCCCTCATAAAGTTCACAAATCATCTTCTCACTACTCTTTAACTCCTCAAGAATCAAGTTGCTGGAATTAGTTCACACTTTGTGGTGTAATTCAATTCCAGACATAATATCTGCATCATTAAGCTATATCTTATTTTGAAGGTTATTGGAGCCAAAGCAACTTAATACCAACTCTCCTTTCACAGAGGTGGATCACTCACCTCTTTTTTTCACTGCAGATCTTTTGGCCTTTGAAGCTTGTGGCTTGGAAGTATTTTTTGATCCCTTGGCTTCTGAAGCCTGTATTAATCCAACTGTAAAGCCGCCCTACTTGCATTTTTATGAATCTCTCCAAGTTACCACCCATACTGTCCCACTAGGACATGGAGATTCTCATAAAGGCTTTCATCATATCCCAGCAGGACAATTATAATTCATTGCTTGCTGGTTTTATTATTACCTCTTATAAACATTTCAAGTCCAAGTAGTGTTTTGTCACTCTACTGCTCAACTGAGCTAAGACACCTGGACAGTCCAGCCAAGAGACCAGTCCTACAGCCCTAGAAGAAACAGTTCAAGGTGTGTCTCACTTTAAGAGCCACCTTAATTGCACTTAGAATAAAGTGAATGCTCTTTCCACTGTATGCTTACCACTTTTTTCTTTCTGTAGTTCTCAGAAACATAAGCAAACAAGAGCTACTGAGGTCCTAAAATGTCCCATCACTGAGGGACCCAGCTACTTCCTAAATCAGGTGAAATTATCAAGTACCTAGTAAGTCTCCCCATTTTTTTGTATTAAGTAACAAGCAGGTAACTACAATTAGTGTCACATGCAAACAGGAAAACTCCCCTGACAGTGTCTGTTATTAGCATTACTCAGATTTAAAATCATTCCCTAATCCTCATGAACCACTACAGTGTTGTCAGCTTATTCTTTATTCTAAAACTAACAGTTCCATTTTAAAATTTTTATTAGACAAGTACATTAGAAACCATGAACATAACATGTTCTTTCATTTCACAGCACTCAATCAATCACTGCCACAGGACAAACACTCAGGATAAAAAAACACACAATAAGAAAAAAACACAGAAGATCTGGAATTATGAACACTTTGAAAACGTTAGCACTGGATCTCTATTAAATAGCTAATAGGTCTGAAAGGTACAGCTGTTACAAATCACAGACTAACACATATTTTAGCACATTTTCCAGGAGTGACTGGACACAGTCCTGGGCAATCTGCTCCAACTGATCCTGCTTGAGCAGGGGAGTTGGACTAGATGATCTCAAGAGGTCCCTTCTACCCTAAGCAATTCTGTAAGCTGAAATACAGTTAAAAATTACCCTGTCTCCTTGTAATTCTTGCAGTTTTATTTTCAAAAGAGTGTAAATGCATTATTTGATAAGTAGGAGTTACCCCACTAACCAGCAGATATACATTTTGGTCTGCTGTCTGTTTATGCAGGAGATAAACTGATTTTCCAAACCTTGCTGAAAATTCAGCTATCAATAGATTCAATGGAGCAATTGTAAGTAATGGAACCAAGATAAAAGGACCTGGAGCAAAAACTGAGGGCTTAATCTTGAGACTAAAGAGCACTATGAAGTTCCTGTGTATACAGAAATAAGGAAAATGGTAAGTCTAGTAAAATACCACTGAACTTATGACCACTGCTGCAATGCCAGCAAGGATGCCTCCAGCTTTGTTCACATGCTGTGAGCAGTGGTGCAGGATTAAAGCATCAGCTACCACTTCCCCAAGGAAGCAACAACTATGAGCATACAGGTTTCTCCTCAGCTCCTGCTTCCCTGTGACTGTCAGCACCTCTGTGTCAGAAGAAAAAGCCCTAGAGGGTCATAGAAGACCATTCATTCCAAGGAGTAAGGAGCAAATGGGGACAGTACTGAACACCTGGCAATCGTTGGGTAAACTTTGTAAAAAAACATAAACATTGAGGACAGGATCATTATAAAACATGACCAAGATTACTTGGTAAGCCAGGCTTACATGAATTAAATGCTTTTTAAAAATTGAGTCACACATTAATTAAACATTCAGGAACAAGTAAAACAGTGCAGAGACCACTTTTTCAGAATGGGAGACCTATAATCTGAATTACAGCACCACAGAAAGAAATGAAGGCTATGGCACAGCAGACTCAGTTCCATTAACCTACCTGTGCTAATTTAGCTTGGGAAATACCTGCAACAGATACAAAGTAAACACATAAAATCACAATCAAAACTCAGGTGCTTAAAAGGGTTCACATTTCTTAAAATATAAACCCATGTGTATATGTATGTAAACACACATGCACTTTTAATAACTTTCATGATTTTTTAAAATTAGTTATCCCTAGCCTGCATGCCTTCCTACAGGGAAGGGAGATACTGAATCTTGGTTTCTTTATGTAGCAAAATTCCACCTTTTTCCAAAAGAGGTTTCTTCTGGATGAAGAGAGCAAAGCCAGGCTATGTTTTACAGCATAGCAGAATTTGGAGAGTGATATTTCTCTCAGGGCTCCTTTCTTTTCAGACCTTATTTAGGCCTCTTTGCTTTTCCTACAGTATTTCTCTAAAGTGCCAAACTGTACAAGCTACCATGAAAAAAATATATAAAAAACTACTCAGTCATTATTCATGAATCTCTTAAGGGTAGCTGGAAGTGAGAAAGTGCCTGTCCTTACAGCTGCTCTTAGGTAGCTGCTTCCCACAATTTTTTGCAGCTTTTATGCTGATATAGGGTAGATCTCTTTTTAAATCTAACAGTTTACTTTAGGAAAAGTTTTATTTTTACAGAGATTTCAACAGCTCTGTTACAAATACATAGCAAGAAAACTTACATGTGTCAAAACAGTTACACTGACCACTTTGAGCACCTCTGTTTAAGATGCATTTTCATTAGCATTTTGCAGCTGACCTACATAAAATAATTGTTTTACTTGGAAATGCCTTTGTCAGTTTATCCTTTCATTAGGTTAGATCTATGTTTTAAAAGAGGGTTTTTTCCTTTGTTAGAACTGACCATCAATAAAGTTTTAGATCGCTTGTAAAAACAAAGGAAAAAAAGTAAGTCCCAAACTCAACCAAGGCATCATGCATACTGATACTTGTTTTTGTGGCAAATCTAACAGAATTTCTCAGTTTACCAGCCCAATCAGAAAAACAGCTATGAATGGGTGATTCACAGGGAAAACATTTGTTTTCATTGTAATAAATGACAGGATTTCAGGTAACAGTGCTTTCTTGTATCAAGATGTATTGCAGCCCAGAGAAGGAGGAGTCACTTTCTCCACAAACAGCTAAATAGGCATAAGCTCTCAGCTGCATTTACTAATTCCCTATATCATGTCTAACTCCAGGAGTCACCATTTCAAAGGCACCTTTTATTTGGAACGTTCCATGAGAAATGAGTTGTGCTCAGCTATCTTATTTTTTGCAAGTTTTGGCTGAAATTAGAAAAATGGGCCTGGTACAATGGCACTAAGAGGGGAAGACTAGCCCAGCCCTAAGACATGAATTCTGAAGGCCTCAAATATAACACCATGCTGCAATGACAACCAATATCAATAAAAGCTGATTCAATCTTCCAGCACACACACCCAAAAAAATTAACTTTTGTGAGTTAATTCACACATGAGAAGGATTCTTTCCAATTCTCCCCAGAGCACAGATCTGGCAGTGCAGGCCATTCAGGGAAGCTGCAGCTTTCCATTGTCTGAACTGTGTATATAGAAGTTATATCCGTATGATCTGCATGTAACATCCTATAATCAAACAAACACAGGCATCTCTCCATATAGGTGAGTTCTACAAAGCCACTCCTTCACAGGCCTCAACTCTTCATTTTTCAAGACACTACAAGGCAGAGCACAAGGCAAGAATCACATGCAGCAAAGCCAGTGCAAGGTCCAGCCTGGCTGCAGTGAGAGCTGAACCCAATTTCTTGCACAGCAAACAGGAGCCAGAGGTGCCAGCAAAGCTGGAGGTAGGAGTCAGATTCTACAACAAGGCTGTTTGCAGTACCAGAAGAATGATCCTTTCCATGTCCTACACACAAGAACCAAATCTCACAGATTAGAACAGCACAGCTATTTCATTCAAATGTTTTAATAGTAATATACAGACTCCACAATCTGTGATTAAATTTGTATGCATCTCCACCACTACGACTAAAATCAAAACAAAGCTAAATCCAAACAATACTTTATTGCACATCTAAAGGTCAGTGTCCTTAGCAGCCAATCAAGAAGGCATGGAAATATAACAAGGTCTGCCAAATAGCTGAATGAAAACTTTAGATTTGTTTAACTGAAATCAAAACTCAATTTGGAACAAAAATGCAAATGTTCAGCTTCATGTACAAAAGCTGGAGCCCTCACATCTCTCAAGAGACCTAAGCCATATGTACTTAATCATTTATGGATCTTGATTAAGCATATATCATAAGAAACATTTTAAAACTTGCTATTTGATATTTTAAGACACAAAGCATGCAGCAAGCAACACAGGACCAGCCATGGGGTGTACATGCAAGGACCAGAACAATGGATAAAAGCCTTCCTATACACGAGACCCCTAAAAATACTTTTTTGCATCAAATAACAGATTGAGTTGAGTCCCAAGTTCTAATCCAGAGATCTATGATTAAATTGCTAAGTATTACAAACCACCTAAATCACACACGATCATTCTGTAGAGGCTGACTTCTCCACCATAAAACTGCAGCTTTAATTTCAAAAATTAAAAAACTCATCCACTTATCTCAAGTTCTTTTCTATAAAAGATAATCAAAATGAATTTTTATTCTAAAACTGAAAGGCATCAAGGGTGACAACATATACTGAATTTATATTAAAGTCAGTAAAACATCACTCTGTGACCAAATATATTGATCCTCAGTCTGAAGCCATTTTTTATAACTTTTCAGGGGAATAAAAATGTATGCAAGAGTCCTTATTTTAGGCCTTCAAGTTCAGCCATCCTTTAGTTTGCTGCTATAACATTGTACGTACATCCATGTTACAGGGCTGCAGAAATTACATGTCTATGTCAACAGATGTGTTTCTTGGAAGAAAGCAACAGAAATCAAGTTTATTCAAATGTTTGCCAGCTACCATATGCTGCAATACTACTTTAAATGCAACATAAGGCTTTGGGAACATACTTTTACTGCTATCTACACTTTGTTATTTACTTTCCATTTAGACTAAATACCAGAGACGGGGCACACTAAGGGGTGCAGTGTCCTCTTTGTAAAAACATTCTACCCGTTGTAGTATTTGGAAAGAAAAAAAAATATACAGATCCCTACATTACTCTTGACCACTTTCAGCGGCTGCACTTTCCTAGGGAGGCTCTGGGAAAGATATTTTTACATATGGCATTAATTCTGGGAACTTTTAATAATGGCCAAATATAATTAAAAATTATGCAAAAATTCCTGCCATGAAGAGAGCAGTACAGAAACTACTCTGTTTGAAGAAAAAGCAATCATTTGCTCATATTCTGAGTCCATAAAAAAACAAAATACACGTGGTACATTTTTAATATTTGAACTACACCAGGCCCAATTCTGCTCCTATGAGAAGCGAGTGGCAGAACTCCAGAATGGAGCAGAATTGAGCCCCTGATGTTGTCACAAGCATTCAAATAAACAAACAGGGCTGTAACACATTCTAAGCTTCCACTGTGTTCCTGTAAATGAATCCAGACAGAAAAAGAAAAGCACATTTCATTGCTTTTCTGCAATACAGGGTCAGCAACAATGTATACCCTTCTATTATATAGAACTCACCCTCTTAAAGTATTATCACCTAAATATCTAAAAAGAAACAGTTTCAAAGAGTCAATAAAGCCTTTGTGAACAAATTTGTAGACAGCTCTACTAAATTTGATAGGGTTCTTTGATCTTCCTGAGCTCCTAACATCAATTTTTCCTCTGGACTTTCATAAAGTGCAGGATACAGGGACATTTTCACATGACCCAAACGTGGGCATCTCCCACAGCCAGCTAAATCCCCTAGACTCTTTTACAGACAACAGAAAGAGCTGTCGATGCTCTGAATCATCCTGAGGAGAGCATAAGCTAAGTGTCTGCCCTCAGTCTCTGCAGAAACTGCAGAATCTGTAATTCACTGAAGTTATTCAGCTTTAACAATAAAATGGCATAAAGATGGTATCCAGTTTTTAACCAGTGGGAGAAATTTTGCTTTGCCCATATCTTCATTTTCTGCTGCCTGTGATTTCCTTAATAATATGACTACTGATAAACTAAAAGCTAAGTGCATCTCTCAGATCTTAACTAACTCTGAAAGCTTGGGGGCCAAAACCAGCAAGGCCCTCAAGCACTTGCTTAATTCTAGGCATACTGACACCTTGGGTTTGAATTTAAATGCATGTCAAAGCCCATCACTGGACCACTGCCAGAGAACTCAGCACCTTCCTCAAAGAAGTCCCTGAAGTTCAATTTTTAACTGAGACAATATCTGTGAAATATTTTCCTTCCTGGGCTATGTATTTTAAATGTGTCTTAAATGGCTGTACAAAGTACTGCCAACTCCACTACACTTCTACTGTTGAGTTTATGTGAAGCTCACCTTTTTGAATACTATTCCACAGAAAAGCCAGGTCTGTTTTATGACACAGCTGCACATACTTGACAGTATGTCCAGGCAGCTTCTCCTGCTCTGGAAAGGAGCCAAACACCACACACAACAGCTCAGGAGTTAATTACACATGTGCATCACTTGCAGCATGATAAAGTTATTGATCCAGCTCTGGTGAAGCCTTTCTCACCACTGACATTACATACAACCCCAGGACATGAAGAACTCCACTGATAAAAGTGATTATCAAAATTCCTTGTGCCCATGTTTATAGTGCTTTACACTACGATTAACACTTCTAAGACATACAAAAAATTTATTTGTGTGCTGAAATTGTCCAAGGCTAGCCTGCTACCCTCTCAAAGAATGAATACATCTACCATGTCACAAATTTGATGGAGTTTGCTGCATTGTCAGATAAAGCCCTTGACCTACACAGAAGTCTTGCAGATCTTCATTAACAATCACATGGTCGACATTTACTGTGGTAATGTATGGAAAAATGACTTAAAACAGTAGACACAGAGCTATACAACTTGTCTCTGTATCTAAGAAACTGGATCAAATTTTGTTCCAACCCCTGCAACATTTTAAGCATTCTCCCTTTGGATTATTAGAATAACCCCACGTGTTTGGTTGCCTCGACACTGTTTCATTCAGGTCAGTTCTAAGTTATGACATATGCAGAAAAGGTTGGAATATTCTTTGGTGTGTGACACATGTGCCACAAACACTCTTTGACTGTTACTGTTAGTTGATGCTTGTAGGGAAAAGCACTGGGTGATACACAGCAGTAAATTACTTCCATAACTGTTAGTTTGTGGGATGGCATAACCTAGAAGTCAAACCACAGCCAAACAGATGGAGAATGTGTATGCCACAAAACTGTATCACTTCACATTACGTTTATATCCAGAAATGGTGTTTTCAAAACAATCTGCTTCTCCTGCTTCTGCCAGAAATGGCATAGTTTAAGACACTATTTCTCTTGAGTATTTTCCTTCCCCACCCCCCCTCCATGCACAGAGATGCTTTGGTATTGTTGTTTTGTTTCTTCCCCTCTTTCTTTTCTTTCTAATAAACACACAATTTTACTCTACAAGGCATGAGTCTTGTCAATTTACTGGCTAACATCCATCCACATGTACATCAGAAGCCCACCAGGGAGTGTTGAATCCACAGAACTTTCCAAAGCTAGATTCAAAATATGGACCTCTTACTTAGCTGACAGCTGTGTAAAATCATACGCAGCCAGACAACTCCCCTGTGACCACACAGGTGCATGTGCTGAACAAGGCAAGTTATTCTAAGACCAAGATTAGTTTATACTTGAAAAGTTATCTTCAGAAAAAGTTTTTTCTCATGGCATAATGTGATTCTGAGACCAAAAACCACCACACCCTTTTTAGAGGAGGGGAACATATTAGCTCAGCTAGGTAGAGAGGCTGCAGGAAATCTGTGAAAGCAGCCAAATTTCAGAGGTTTTCTGGGAAGATATGATAATCATTTGGCCTCAACACAGCAAGAAACATTAACCAGGAATACTAAAGCTCATTAATGTCTATTTTCTCTTTTATTGATAACTATAAAATCCAACACATGTTTTAAGTAAAAAACTGCCTATGGACAAGGCATGTAAGTTACAGATTTCCACCTCAGTTGTGCTCAATAGCATGCATGTAACTTCAGGACAGCTTGACTTGGCTCAAATGGCTCCATGCCACCAGTTTCTCACTCCACCCACCATCAGGAAGGAGCCCTGAGGGACAAGGCTGAAGCTGTTACCAGGATTCAGCCTAGAAACTGGCCTTAATGATGTAAAATCAAACTGGTCCCAGACCAGGCAACACAGAACTAGCACCGAAAAATCTTCTTCTGAACTTACACTTTACACCTCCTAACCAGACTGAAGGATCAAAAACTGCACCCATGAAGAACAAGCAGTAATTGCTTGAAATTCCAAGTCTTTGCAGTAATATTCCATGCATTCTCACCTAAGCATTTATTCTCTTCAAACTTAGGAACTTTAACCTAATTGCCCATTCCTCTTACTCCTCTCCAGCAGAGATCCCATGATTCACAACTGAGCTACTTTTCTATCTTTGGAAAAAACTCACCATTGGTTTGAACTACTTTTATAACATCTGAGTGGACAACTGGCATGACTTCACACAGTGCCAACACAGCAATTTTATCTACTGCAGGGAGTGCAGGAAATACCTGCTTCATCCTATCATCTGTTTCAGCACAGAAAAAAAAAAGCTTTGGCCCCCTCAGAGTTGTTCTGCATTACCCACCTACGATGCCCACATAAAAAAAAGTCAGCTGTTACTGCTCCAGGTGCAACACTGACAGCAAAGATCATCTGACACACTCATTGACAGAAATTTCATATGCTAATCACATCCTCTACATGGAAGCCCAAAATCAGATTATTAATGTCTATACTGTCCCAGGTTCATAGATATGTAACACAACCTAATCTATGAATTTCCAATTACACAGATCAACTGTTCTGACAAATGAAAATACTTTATTTGTGTTTTTATAAAACTCAACAGCATTATACCTAAACATTGTCCACTATACAGCTCACAAATCAAACATTAAATTGGTTTAATAACCCTGAATAAATGCACACACCATATAAGGCAGTTGGTACCATTGTGTTTTCATTTGAAGATTATCACTATGGATATGCAACTAAAAAGCTAAATTGAAAACAATAAATCTGCACAAAATGGGAAAAATTATTTAATAAACTCTGCAAAAGTAAACATTAAAAAGACAGAGGCAAGATGCTACTTATCCCATATATCAGATTCAAAGACCTCTTCTGTTGACTTAAAAACTAAATTTTGAGCAAAAGCACGCAAAAGCATACAAAAACTTTCATTTGCCACCTCTTCCACTGGAGTGCTTTCATCACAAAGAAGGAAAACAGTTCCATCTGTGCTTCATCCTGGCCTCTATCCTTATGAAGTTCGCATCCTTCCGAAATGCTACTTAAAATTGATTTTCTGTCTTGATGCCAACAAAAACACACACAACCAATTCAGCTATAGAATACAATAGGAAATGGCCCAACAACCCTCCTGTTAGAGGTGTTAGAACACAATTATTCCCACTGCTTTAGGGCACGTACCTCTCTCACACTGGGGTCCAGTAAAGCCATACGTGCAAGCACATCGGTTCGGAGCAACGCATCTCCCTCCGTTTAGACATCCATTTTCACAGACAGCTGCAGCAAAGGGAAGGCAAGAGGAACCTTTATTGAGCTGCTTTCAGAAAGACAAAGGTATGTATTTGGCCAACTCAGGTAAACTGGTAAAAATGGTAAACATAACAGGATACTAAACTCTTTTCCTAGAATCTACTTAATGAACTTCTACTATTTCCTGGCCTCATTACTACCATGAGCTCATCTTTTCAAGGGAGCATAACACAAATACAGGAACAACCACAGCTTTTCTGACCTCTCAGAGCTTTTCTCTTTGGGATAGCTGGACAATCCCGTAACTTCAAAATAATATCTCTTCCAAACTTCTAACAAATATGAACTGTTAGAAATTGCAGAGCTAGAAGATGCACAGGAATATTTCATATGTAAATCCTCAAATGAATTTTTTCCTCCTGTAATAATCCAGTATTAAAAGGCTGTTTTGCTGGTGTTAAATAAATAATGCTATTAACTATGATACCAAAATTTAATCAATCTCTATTCCATGCTCTTCCTCTGTATTATGATGTCACTAGCTTCAGAACTCAATTTTTAATAATAAACTCCAAAAGCAATTCCTCTCAGAAATAATCAAAAATACAATATGCACATGAAAAAGGAGATTCTAAATACAATTTGATGTTCATTGAGTAATGTTATTCTTTGTTCCGTTTCACATTCACTTCAGTAGAAAGAAGATTTCCATTTATCCTCTTTTATCCACTTGATATTTCACAGTGAAGGCAGAAATACAATTCTTAATCCTTTCACCATGTGATCCTCCTCCAGATTATTAGGGTAAATTCCTGGTCCCACTGAAGTTCATGTAAAGTGTGCCATTGATTTTGACAGAGCACAAAAGGTTTTCATTAAATGAGCTAAACACATTTTCTGTGTCAGACCAATATTTCACTAGATAGCAACGTGACAGCCTTGGTTAAAAGCAGTGTCTACATCCTTATTTGAGTTACTTCACAGCATTCCAGCCAAGAAGAACAAGAGAGCACCAGAGTCAGCTTGGGAGAGATTTCAAGCAGCAGATCCAGGAATGTTTTTGGCTAAGGACTGATTGAGGAAATAAAAAAATCTGACTATCTACTCTAATAAGAGAACATCAAAATTTCTAAAGCATACTAGCTAAGTCTGATGCAAACATTGAAATGAAAACAAGATTTTGTATTAAAAATCCAATTTTATTTATAAAATGAAAACTGAATCCCATGTAAAATTTAGATGTATGGCCCACTTCTCTAATTGGTGAGAAGTCCTGGAGGTCAATGGGAATTATAGCAGTGTGAGAACTACAGGATCAAGTTATATCCAACTATTATAAACTCACATGGTGTTTATTTTAATAGTCTTGATCAGTAAGAATTCACTCAACATTCATTACAAAGTCACGCATTTTTCTGTGAAATTTCACTATACCTGATCAAAAACAAGCTCAACAACAGTTGAAATTTAGTGCTACAGAGTGTCCAATGCACAAATGACAGAATCACTTAACAGTATCCACATTCCTAGAAGTGTACTTACGCTGTCCACAGTGTGTTCCTGTGTATCCCTTCTGACAGAGGCAATGGTCATCACTGCAGCTACCTCCATTCATGCACCGGATGTTACAGTGCTGGACTAGAAAGGAAAAAGGATTTTCCTCAGTTAAATCAGTCAGAAACACTTTACTGTTTGCTAAATGACTTTCTTTAGGGATTGATTCTGAGAACTAGAGAGCATTAGAAGTCAAGAATGCACATTTTAGGACAGATACATAAAATGACACTACAGAACATTATATAGATTTACAGTTCCTAAGGAATATAAGACTTGGTGCAAGAATTTGATGCACCCTGTCATTCAAATGAAGTTGACGGCATTTCATATGAGCATAAATCCTCAACATTTCTTTCCTAGCTTGCAATTATGAGAAAAAGCCTTCAATAAGGGAAAAGTACTAAACTTCTGGCAGACAGCACCATTAAAAAGGGAGTCTTATCATCTGGGAAGTGGGGGAGGGAAGTATTAAAGGGAAGCATATAAGGAAGCTCGTGAAGACAGCCCTGTTCTGCCAACACATGCAACACCAGAAGCTGACCTGGCCAAGCAGGACTTCTTGCATAAAACGGAGAAATAACAGAGTGATTTATTTCTGTATGCCAACTGTGGGCTCAGCCCATCAGGATAGCTGCTGTGCTTGGGAGCTGCAGAGCTCACAGCCCTTCCCCAGAGCCAACAACCTCCCCCTCCCTAGGGCAGAGGCAGGGGAGCAGCAGCACACTCTCCTCAGCTGCAGCCCCACCACTTATAATGGTTAACAGGCAGCTTAAGCCTCATGCCAGTAAAACATAATGTCTCTGATGCATTCCTCTAGTAATAAGGGCAAATATATTTCTTAACTAGATGTTGGGAGCAACTAGAAGTATGTCAGGCTCTTCATCAGGCATGGAGAAGTGGGCAGGTCTCCCAGCAAAGCTAAGTCCTTACAGCGCCTGCTGTCCAACACAGCTGTGAAGTGGGGCCTGCACTCCAGTAAGCAGCTGGGAAATGGTTTTCCTCTTAACAGGAACCACATGAAAGGCTCCTCCCCAGATAGAATTACAGGCTGATCAGCATTTCAGGAGATTGTGATGGAGCATTGGACACCTACACCATTCTGTGTGAAATGCTCAGGACTGAAAATTGGAAATTGTATGTCCCATCAGCCTGAAGTTAACAGGTGCCATGCCAAACACTGAATTTTTCATCTCACACAAAACACTTAGACATCATTTGGCTTTTAACAGTTCAGAAGTATGTGAATAGATTTTTTTTAAATTTTCAAGTAGAAATAATAATTTTAACTGTATTGCCTTTTGTAACAATACGAATCCACACAGCAGAAGTAAACACACAACTGGAGAAAGAATTTAAACCAATCTAGCATTTAAAACACTAGTAATCTTAATTTTTCCATTGTAAAAGCAAAAACTGTGTATTACAGTTCTTATGTATCTAATAGTTATTATACATCTTTGTTCTGCTTTGGATGTACTTCAGTACTTCAAGCAACAAAAATGTACTAACATTCCTCAATAGAAAGTAAAATTGTCTGCAAATATAGAGTGAATATCTGGTGAAGATTTTTGGACAATGTCCTAAGTAGGTCAGAAAAAGGTGTATAGTTACTTTAAAATGTGTAGTTCAACTCAACTTTATACAATCTTAGAAAAACAGAGGGGATTACAAAAAGCATAGGAAATGATATCATCTGTCAAGCAGGGAAGGAACTTAAAAACCACAAACTGATTTCAATTAGAGCAAGCTATGCCAAGAGCTAATTTCCATTCCCACATGAAGACCAAAGCCATTTAAGTAGTTTGAACTACATTTGAGATAAAAAGGTTAACAGTAGCTTAAATTATGATTTTCATATTATCTGTTGATGCATAAATATATTTCCTCATTTTGGGATACACTCACCTGTGTTGCTGCTTCTCAAAATAAGTTTTCCAAGGTAAAATACTTCTTCCTCCTTTTAGAACTAAAATCATTATGGGGGACTGCTGGGACACCCAGTGATCCTCACTAAAATGAGCCATTTATATCTGTGAGTTTCCTCGCCTAGGCAAGAGGATCACTGACATACAGTCAGTAAACTATTTGCTTATTTTCTGCCCTCTTTTGTGGGAATGTTGAAAAGAGTACTTCCAAAATCATACAGACTATTCTGTAATATTATCCTTCCAAAAGTTTACAGAAACACATTCAAAGGCTGTCTGGAGCTCAGATGATGATTTTAAAAATGCATTTTTGAAAACTAGCATATTAATTCAGGTCCAGCCTCTCTTTTCTCAGCTATATCAACAATTCCATTAATGTCAGTGGAGATATTCCGGTAAATGAAACAACCTATTCCAAGACATCGCACTGTCAGAGATTCAAAGAAAAAGCACAGGAATTACTAAGGCTGGTAAATCAATGCATATAGCATTACCTTATCTTGGCATGCACAGGAAATGTTAGCATTAATAAATGGTTGCTTTTAATCAATTATTGTTCTTTTTCACATCCAATTTGTAAACAGTCTGCACTGGAAATGTCTGAAGTCAAAACAGGAATAACTGCAGAAACACAACTTTATAAACCTGACCATACATATCCACACAGGCTTTGCGTGTGGGCGGTAGTTGTGTTTTTTATCAAAGTGCTGCCTTCTTAAGCATAACAGCCCCTGACTTTTTAAATAAATACCCAGCAAAACTGAGTAAAGACCTCATCGCACCCAGAGCACAACCACAACCACTCATGAAACGCGCAGGAGCTCACCAGGCAGACGAAAGGTCGCACACGTGCTGTCTACTCTGCGATCCCAAAGCAAGGAAGGCGAGGGGCGAGGGTCCGCAGGCTCGGGGAGAGCAGCGGAGCCCCGGCACAGCCCGGCACAGCCTGGCACAGCCCGGCACAGCCCGGCACAGCCCGGCACAGCCCGGCACAGCCCGGCACAGCACAGCCCGGGCCGCTGAGGGCGCGGCGGGCACCGCGGCACGGCCCGGCTGCCTGTGCCACTGCCGAGGAAACAAGCGGCCCCGGCGAGCATGACGCAGGGCTGTGCCTGCCAGGAGCTGTAAACAAGGAATGACGGACTCATCGCATCCCAGATGCTCAGCGTGCTTTCCCTGTCGAGGGACTGACTCGGGAGAGAGATGGCAGCTAGCGCCAAGGCGGGACACGAGCCTGCTGCCCCACAGCCCTGCACAAGGCATGGACATTGTCCGCAGTACCCTCAAAAGCTCTGGGCACATTCGAAATTCAAGTCCTTACACCACCTCTGACAGCAGAAGAGTATAAGGCAAAGGGCTGAGGTCCAGGTTTTACTGCCATTGAGCAGAAACTTCCCATAGCACCCGAGGAGCGGGATCCCAGGGCACGGAGCCGAGGCCAGGCCCAGCCCCACAGCCCCACAGCCCCGGCGGTGCTGAGGGAGCCGAGGCCAGGCCCAGCCCCACAGCCCCGGTGGTGCTGAAGGAGCCGAGGCGATGTTCAGCCCCACAGCCCCGGCGGTGCCCGAGGGAAGTCTCTGAGGAGCTCAGTGCTCAGCTGTGCCTCTGATGCTGCTGGCAGGGCAGTGGAGCAAGCCCTGCTCTGGACACAAACACTTGTCTGTATCCGTCACCCCGAGCACCCACCACGGCTGCTGTGTGACAGTTCCTTCAGGGACAGCCCCATCAGAAAATGCCTTCTCTGGTTCAGCCAGCCAAAATCATTCTGACTACAAAACCAGGGGTTCAGCTCAGAGACAGACATCACCCACACCTGCAGTGTCAGAGCACACTCACATCATCCACACCTGCAGCGTTAGAACACCCCCACATCACCCACACCTGCAGCGTTAGAACACCCTCACATCACCCACACCTGCAGTGTCAGAACACCCTCACATCACCCACACCTGCAGCGTTAGAACACCCTCACATCACCCATACCTGCAGCAGCAGAACACCCTCACATCACCCACACCTGCAGCAGCAGAACACCCTCACATCATCCACACCTGCAGTGTCAGAACACCCTCACATCACCCACACCTGCAGTGTCAGAACACCCTCACATCACCCACACCTGCAGCGTTAGAACACCCTCACATCACCCACACCTGCAGTGTCAGAGCACACTCACATCATCCACACCTGCAGCAGCAGAACACCCTCACATCACCCACACCTGCAGTGTCAGAACACCCTCACATCACCCACACCTGCAGTGTCAGAACACACTCACATCATCCACACCTGCAGTGTCAGAACACCCTCACATCACCCATACCTGCAGCAGCAGAACACCCTCACATCACCCACACCTGCAGCGTCAGAGCACACTCACATCACCCACACCTGCAGCAGCAGAACACCCTCACATCACCCACACCTGCAGCGTCAGAGCACACTCACATCACCCACACCTGCAGCAGCAGAACACCCTCACATCACCCACACCTGCAGTGTCAGAACACCCTCACATCACCCACACCTGCAGTGTCAGAGCACACTCACATCACCCACACCTGCAGTGTCAGAACACCCTCACATCACCCACACCTGCAGTGTCAGAACACCCTCACATCACCCACACCTGCAGCAGCAGGGAGGTCTCTACACTTGGCAATCTAATCTCCAAGCCTGTCCTGTAAGCACACCCAAAAATTCACTAATTACACAGAAATAACCACCACTCAGCCAGAAGTTTACTGATGTCACTAAATTGCCTGCTGAGAAAACCACCGGTTGATCTTTTCAACCACAAATCAGATTCCTAAAGCTGACTCCTCACCAGAAAACTTCCAGTAACTGACCTGCATAAGAACCAAACTTGGAGGCTTTGTCTTGCTCTTGAATCCACATGTTTTCCAATCTGCATTAAATATTTTATTTTGACAGAGTATAAGAGTCACTGTCAATTGAGTTTCTGCCAATGGATGTGAAAATCCATGCTAAAAAATCCATGCCCACTGATTCTTAAAGTACTAAAGATACATATAGCTTAAAATAGCCAAAGAATATATCTCATATATCAGAAGCTATACATTTTATTCTGAGAAATCATGGCATTTTTTTCTATCATTTGCTATTTTTACTTTGCATGTGACACATACAATTTACATTTGATTAATTATTTTAATTCGATTTTTCCTATTTTTAAAACATATAATTAAAATAAGGTTTAATTAATACACATTCTGACAAAATATTAACTGTTGCCAAAGGTAGTTGACAGTAACCATTTGATGTCAAACAGTAATTTTTATGTTTACTTTGTTTTCTAATTGCAGATCTAAGTCATTGTGGTCTATTGAGTAAATACATATTCATGGGTTTTGTCTACAGTGCCAACAGCACAAATTATTTACATAAAGTATGTTTTGTAAGTAGTAATGATGTGCTAAATCATAAAAAATGCTACCCAAGAGTGCACAGAAGCAGTGAATTCTCTTCTCTCTACAACTTACTAGACACTTTTGCTTTTACAATTGGTTTTAATAAATAAAGGGGATGTAAAAACATACACAAAATGTATCTCACATTACTGCAGAAATTGAGTAAGATATCAACCATATATATTTTAGCCAACTGCTAAGTCTATATGTAAACTGTATACAGAGAATCATCTCTTAAAAGCAGGCCAGCCTATGCAGCAATGTAAGGAAAATAATGTCAGCACTGATTAAAGCTTATGATTAGTAGAAAATTCATACTTAGGAGAAATAATGGTCAACAAGTACATGAGCTACATCATAGAGGCATTAGAAACTGTTTGATTAAATCCTGTAGTAGTCCTGCACCCATTTATCTGTGCTACTCCAATGAAGGCTAAAACTATGGAGATCAATGGTAGAATATTTCAGAAAAAGAGCCATGAGGAGAACTGAAAACTTTACCCCATTTTTCTTTTGAGTCTGACTCATAAAAAAAACTTCAGTGGGGCCAAAGAAAAAAAATAGAGAAGGCTCAGTTGTTCCTGCCAAAGGTGCCAAAACGTGTAACAGATAGAGGGATGTACCCCTCCTTCAGTGCCCTGAAGAGTCCTTGGGAGATCACACCTTCCTTTACTGGCTTACAGGACTAAGGCATTTGCACCTGGTAAAACAGTAGCTGCAAACCCAGGCAGGGACCCACATCACACATATTTGTGCAGCTTTTTGCACCCTTCTCTCCCTCCAGTATCTCTGTGAACTCCATAGCTCCACATCTTTCTCATGCTGTCCTCTCCCTAACCTACATCACAGGAGCATGAGATGGCTTGATCTACAAAGAACAATATTTACCATTTTAGTACATGCCATTCCATTACATTCTGCAGTTGTTAATGTTTTTCCACTGTAATTGCATAAAAAGGATGCTAAAACCACAAACTGAAATGGTCAGCTACATGGGAAAACTCTTATCAACCAGGAAAGAAAAAAAAAAAAAAAAAGGCAAAGTAAAAAATACAGAAGCAAAGCAGACCACACACTGGGTCTCAAAGATATTTAGAACTAAAAGCATGACCATGTTGCATAGTATTGCAGACCTCAGCTGAGTGCATCCCCCACTGACTTCTGTTAATATGTTGTTCAGATAGTTGGAGGCATTTGTGGGAACCAGTCTCCCCCAAAATTCTTTCTAGAAACTTCACATGTCTTTAAAAAATCTAAACCTTCTTTCTACATTCTAAGAGACAAGAACCATGTTCAAATGAGAACTTTACAGTTGGCATCTCAAATATGAATCCTACTCTATATCAAACACTTGGCTCATTAAGTTCTTAGCCATTAAGTTCTCTGTTCATGGAATGAATTATTTTTACTTATTTTTCCCTGGCTCTGGGGAACCTTCCTTGAAAACTTGAAATACAAACATTTCTAGGAAAAGTCATCTCTCTGAAAAGTTTCATTTTCAATGCATCTTTGTTTTTCTGATGAAAAGCTGTTCCATTTTAAAATCTTAAGCAACTCTGTACCTCTAGTACCTACGGAAGTGTCACCTGAAGAAAGTCAGCAGTATTAGATTCAGAAGATATGTACTGGGCCTGGCAAGGAAATGCTCTAAAGCTTGTAGGCCTAGGTATTAACATACAGCATACATAGTGTCTGGCTTATAACCCTTGAAATCTCAAGGAAGTTCTAAAGCATGTCAAGTTCAGCCAATTGTGAAAAGTTGTCTATCATTACAACTTTTGTCATATACATGCTCATTTCTACCACTGAACAGAGAATGTTTTGTTTCCAGAAAACAAGGAAGACTGGAATTAGTGTTACAAAGCGGCAAATGAAAATAACTTCCAATAAGATTAATTTTGGTTTGATTTTTGGTTTGATTTGGCAAAAAAACCTGTCTCCAATAGCCAGTAACTGAGTCATTCTTCAGTTTCATCACAGAAAGCTACACTTCCCTTCCTGTGGTAAAAGTATGTCTGGTGACTCAAGGTTATTTGTCTTAAATACTGACCACTGAACTATTTTACATACCTTAGTAGCTTCACAGACTCAAAAAAGCAATATCAGAGACACAGAAGAAATACTTACTTGATTTTGAACCACAGGAGGGGGCTATCTGACCATTTGGGCATGTGCACATGTTTGGTCTAGAGCAAAATCCATCCCCACAGGAATGTCTGCAGATTGCTATTAAGAAAACATAAATGCCTTTAAAATATGTCTCAAAAACACAAAAAAACCACCTGATAGAAAATTCAGTACCATAACATAAATACCCACATACTCATTAAACCACATACAACAGATCCCAAAACAGTTCCTCCTCTTCATCTGCATCTTTATAGGGGGCAATTAAGACCTAGACCTTCACCATCTGCTATGAAAAGGTCTGGGAACATGCCAGAGGTCACACTAGATATGGGGAGATTTCCTTGGAAAAGTGAAACTTGTCCATTTTACCAGACTTTCTTGGAGGAAGGATGACACTGAGGCAGCAACATAATGCTTCCTTTATTTCTGCACCACACACATACAAGAGCAATAATTCCCATCTGACAGCACGCTGCTGCAGGATGTCTGGAGAGAGTCTTATCAGCCTTGGGCAAAGTGCCTTTAGGAGCTGTTTGTGGTACACTGCTCTACTACACATGAATATGCATATAGCACTATGATGTGTGCATGCATTTATATCCCTACATATATATTTCAGGGATGTGGTCCAAACAAGCAGAGAAAATGCACTTGCTGGCCTGATGCTGTTGCCTCCTTCCTTTAACTTAAATAGATTAACATGTTCCACTCATTCCTGAGAATTTACACACCCCTAAGAACCCTTTACCATAGACTTGAACAGAACATGTGGATGAGATTAATCTTTTGTTAAATACTGGTATCATATCACTGTGTTGTAGCCCATGAAACTTTGTATATTAGCTTAATATATTTTAAATGGCAAAGCAATCATGTACAGCTGCTATTGAAAACATACAGAAACACATTTCAGTTCTGGTATACAATTAAAACCACCCTGAGACATAGAAGGACAAAGATAAACATCAGTCATAACACATAACTAGATTAACTTACGGACTATGCATTGGTTTCCACCAGGTAATGTTTTCCATCCAGGGCAGCAGTAGGGATTGTAACGTGATCCACACACATTTGGTCTGGAAAAAAAAAAAAAAAAGGATAAGGATGAATTCTTATTTTTGCTCAGAAATATGTTTTAAAAGTAGAGGCATAAAATGGAACAGATAAATCACTGCAATATACATTTCAATCATTACATTTAGAAGTGTTGTATGTTTTTAACCTGTAGTTGTTGGGGTTTTTAGGTAGCATACACTTTTATAAATTAAAGATTACATTAACAACAAAAAATCAAATCAGTAACATCTGAACAACAGGAATCAAATGGGAAAACCTTGTCTTACAACACTCTTATCTCTGAAGAAGCAACCATCCAGGTTTTTTGAGCAAAACTCACACACAAATAAAAAAATAAGGGACCCCATCCAGCATCATTAATAAGTACAAATGTACTTATTAATGTATGTATATAATATGTACTTATTAATGTATGTATGTAATGTACTTATTAATTATGTATGTGTGAGTGAAACATAACAACAAGAACATCAGCCAAATAAATGAGTCAAAATATGTTAATTCTTCATTATGAAAAATTACTTACTATCAAAAATAATCAAGGATGTGGGTGTATGCAGTGATAGGGTCCTATGAAAGGAGTAAGAGAGGCCTACTGCCCTCCTTAAATGATGTATCCACAGGAATTTTTCATTCCATCCCATTCCTCTCATCCACATTTACCCTGTCAAATAACTTAATTACTGGAGTTTACAACGAAAGCTGACAGGACGTGACACTATTCCTATCATGATTTTATTGATAAAAATAGAAAAGTTGAAATTATTCTATGTCCTTGATACAAAATAGATAATTTTAATCTATCTTGTCCTATTTATTTAATGCATCTATCCATGTAAATAAAGCTAGTAAGAATACCTTCAAAAATGGGAGCATGTGCCTTCTTTTGTTTTATGCTTAATAATCTTAGCAGAGCAAAATTTTAGAAACCTCTATTAATATTGTGAACAATTATTCAAAAAATCAATTAATGCAGCTAGAACCAGCTAGAAACTTCCTAGGAATTGCTATATTCAAATATTATGTACAGATTAGAGACAGATTTAAATGTGTACTGCTTTAGGAAGGGTTCTCTATTATTATTTTATTCTTGGTCCTTCAGAAAGTTCTTCATTACTAATATTGCAATGTCCAAGTAAACAATAGTTACTTCATATGGTAATGCAACTTAAGACAATCTCAATATATACAAACATTTCTTTATGCACATTTTCTAACTAATGAAAGTTATATACTGTATTTATTTAGGGATATGCATTACTAATGCAATTTCATGCATTCTGATTACACCAATTTCAGTGACACCTATTCTTCCCAACTGTGGTCAGAAACTACTAAAGTCAAACCAAGCACTACCATTACCTTCTACTGGTTCTGGATAATTACAAAGCAGTAACTGAGGTGAATGTGAGCAACACAATTGGACTTGTTGCAGGGTCCTTTTCTCCTCCTGCAACTGGTGTTACAGACTCAAAGTCTTATTCATTTAATGCCAATGTATTCAGTTTTAGTAATGTCAGCTACTTCCCCACAGGGCTATAACCATGTAACTTTCCTAGAGTTCCCTGTTCATCAATGCCAAATGTTGCTCCACAATCATCTGCCAAGTAAGACTGGCAAGTAGACAAGTGAGATTGCTTTTCACCTTCTCCAGTCAGAAGAAATAATGGAACTTTCTAAGACAGAGAGAATGGGTTTGTTGCTACCTGTTACAACCTACAGGTGTAAACCATCCATTTCCCATTCCAGTTGGTGAGGATCTGTAGAAGGCTGACCATAAAGTGATGTTTATGTGCTCTGTCAAATCTCAGTCTCAGCAAGTATGTGGCTTTGGGGACCATCTGGTCCATGTTAAGAGTCAGGAGCAGATTTCTGTGTCACAGAGAAACCTGGTTTCAAAAATCTTTCCAAAATGGAACTCCAGAAAACCTAGATGTGCCAGCAGCCATGAAGTCAGAGACCCTGAGAACCTTGAAACTGACCACAGGGTAGGCTAAGCCATACACCCAGGAGAGTCCAACTCTGGTGCTGCATGATTAGCTTTGAAAAAAAAAAAAAAAAAAAAAAAGTCATCAAAACGTACTTCCACAGAACAGTTTGAGCCTGACAAGTGCATTTTCCAGTGGAACACATTTTCGTCAGAAAGCTGCTGTCTAGCTTATAAAAGAAACCTATATTAAAGTCTGAATGCTGTTTCTTTGGGACAGGGTGAGTGTTCTTAAATCATGCATATTTGTAAAATTACTTTGAAAATAATTAATTTTGAAGCTTAAATTCATTGATATTTATGAGGTGATCAGACACTATAGCAATAAATCCCCATAAATAAATAAAGTATTCAAGGCAATAATAAATAACTTACCTCATGTAAAATCATGGAAACCATCAATCAAATTCTAAAGGCTCTATCATGGCACTTACTTTAAACAGTTACCCACTTTGTATTAAATAGAACATATTTTCCTGCTGATATATAAGCTATGAATACTAATGAAGTGGTTTATATTCTTACAAAACTGTTTTCCTGAACAGCACTAGAAACAGAATTCCATTGTAAAATCTCATTTGTAATGATAAAATAAGCAAAAACATATCTATACACCCTCAAACCACCTACAGCACCTTCTTTTCACTGCAAAGCCCAGAGAAGGAATAGAGAACCTCAGAACAAAGCTGTGACCTTTGCAATTTAAAAAAACCCCAAACACCAAATAAGTCTCTCATTTTATTTTAGAGTCACTAAACAAACTTGTAAAGTACAAAAAGATTTCTGTAATGGTATGGTGCTGAGACAGAATGGCTAATGCCCAGTTTCATCAAAGATGTCCAAAGTAAACAAGATATTATGCCTTTGATTAGTGATATACAAGTAGAAATTCAGTAGCAAAGTGGGTTGAATTATCAAAAGACATTAGACATGAGTCATCAGCTGGGAAAACCTTTAAAGAGCAGAGAGAAAAAGGCTCATCTGGAAATTGTGATAACTAACACTTGAGAGCGATAGGTTTGCATAGATAGATAGAGATACAGTTTGCATAGCACCTGCAGGCACCAAACTAGAAGATATTCTTCCTCAGAAACAGCCCCGGGGCCCTGCAGCCCTTGACGGAGCGGAGCCGTGCCGGTCCTTTCCCAGCGTGGGGAACGAGCCGGGCGGAGCTGCAGCTCCTGGGATGGACGCGCCCGGTCCTGCCCCTGGCGGAGCGGGCACACAGGACAAATAATGAGAAACAAAGCATGCTAGGCTTGGCAGAGTCCTCTTGTCTGCTAAAACCAGGCAGCGAGGGTACAGAGTGACAGGCAGAGAAGCGAGGGAGACTTTGAGAAGCCCTGTGTGAGGCCGGCAGCAGCGAACGCCCAGCCCGGGAGCGGCAGGGACTCCCCCGGCACCGGGACTGTCCTGTCCTGGCCCGGCCGGAGCCGTGCTGCAGCCTGCCGGGGGGAGGCCAGTCCTCCTCACCCCCACTCCGCCCTGCCTGTGACCCTCGAGGCAATTACAGCCCTCTCCGGAAGCAAGCATTGCCCATCTGCAACTCCCATGGGAGGAAGAGTTTCTGGCACTGCTGTGAGCGAGGCTTCAGGCAGAAATTTTGTCAGCAGCACTGCCATGCACCGGCCAACGCTGGCGTAATCCGCGCTGAATCAAACCCAAAGCACGGGTCTCAAATAAATCAGACAGAGACCAGACAGAGTGGGCAGAGATCGCTGAGAGAGCAAGTGAAAGAGCTGACCAGCAGTTAGGGATGCAGGGATACTGGGAAGGGTTTCTCATCCCTCCCTCAACTCGTTTTTCCTCTCCCTAGGAAAAACACACGGGGATTCTTCCTGGCAAGAAAACATTTCATTAACAACTTCTGTTAACTATTTGGCTGCAATATAGCATATGACCCAGTTTTCTGGCACAAAAATACAATTTAAAGCAATATCATCAGCCAATGGTTGTTCTTAGAGAAAGCTTTGCCTATTTTTCTTCTTATGTGGGTAACTCTGGTAGCTGCTAAAAGTATACCCAGAACTATTTGCTGATCATTTCCACATAAAACTGGAGTGATGTTTTTATGTAGTTAAAAAGAATGACAAACTGCACCTGAAAAAATGGGAGGCTGGCCTTAAAAATGGATTTGTTAAGGCTCCAGAATGTGATGATGAACAGCTTTTACGAGTAGGTTTCAAAAGACAAAAAATCAGGTCTATACTTTTTGCTATAAACCAGCTTTATATACCTACCTAAACTTCTCAGTGTTTCAGAATAAATACTAAATGCACAGACTGGCACAGTTCTGCTGAATCCACTGGAGTTTTACTCAGCTTTCCCACAGAATCAAGAACTTCCATCACCATATAGTCCAAACTTGAGTGGACACGGCCATGAGCAACCTGAGTGGGGGTTGGACCACATGACCTTCCAAGATCCCTCCTCACTTAAATGCCAGAAGGCAAGTATGCATAAATTAGAGGTCGGTATCTAAAGCACCTCCTTTAGCTGTGCTGTCACCAGCCCCCTCCTCCAAGGAGCAGTGAGCAAAGCAGGACTGGGAAAGGAAGAACTGGTTCCTAGTGGGATGCAGCAGTAACAGCTACAGCACATGAGAGGCAGCAACCCTGACACACCACGGTGCATCAAGCCCCAAGGAAGAAGCTTGGTTGTGCTCTGAACTCACCACTTTCAGCAAGTACACCCACAAACTGAAAAAATTGTGCACCCGACAGAGCTGAAAACACAGGTCTGCATTTAGCATGCATAAAACTCTTTTCCAGGTACCTCAAATAGTTTAAATAGGGATTTCTTTTCTGTTGTTTAGCTAAATATTATAAAAATGGGATGATTATATCACTGTGCCCCTTTTAACCATTCAGTTAAGATCGCTAATAACTCCTGAAGCTATTTATTTCAATCATATAAAAGGAAAACCTATGAAACTTTGCTAGGCTCTGGAACAAACACAACATTTAGTTTCTATTATACTATAAAGTATAAGCAAGCACTTTTAAGCAAAATGTATATTTTTTCATACAAAGGATTACATCTGATGTACTCATTTTTACACTGCAATAAGTAAGTTTGTGCCATGCAGAGAGAGCCTAATATGATAACTACTTCTCACTCTGACAGTAAGGATACCGCTATCCCAGAATCCTGGCTCAGTTCAACTAAAAAAATAACCTGCTGAGCAGCTCTACAGGTATCTTTGGCTCTGTCCTATGTGTAAGTCAAGAGTTCAAAATGACATGCAAGTTTCCTACAGCAACACTGAACACTTTTCTAACCCTAACCTCCATCACACTGTGACAGCTAAATACAGCAATCCAACAACAGCACTGACATTAAGAGAATTCTTCTGCACTTGCTCTGAAAATCCAGCCCTGTCTTTTGCAGGGACACGCTCATCTAACCTGACAGCCAGGCATTGTTCTCATTCATAGCCAGGGACAGACGCGTTTCTGGCATGTATTCCTTCATTGTTCCACTTGAGAATGGCAACGGGTCCAGTTCAAAACCCATCTACATGGCTGAAGACAGATAAAGTACATCACCACAAGAAACTATATGCCAGGCCAGACAAGTGCAGCAGATAAACAAGAAGGATCCATCAGATACTTTCTTAAAACACAAACACAAAAAACCCCCAAACTAAAAAGATACATTCAAAGGACAAGAAGTCTTTTCTATCTTGTAGCACTAAAAACATCCCATGGGAAATGGATGCAACTGCAGGCTAAGACAACGTGTAGCTGTCCAGATGTCACTTCCAAAAGGGGAACAGGGAGAGATCATTTCACACCTCCAGGTCTACTCCTCACACTTGTACCCACTCATGGTTACTGAGGAGGCAAACCTCTAGCAGTTTCCCAAGGGAAAGCACCCAGGGAGCTCAGGATTTCCACCAGCCCCTGCCCAAGCTGAGCAGCAGCACAAGGGCTGGTATGGGGTATGCTGGCCACACAAACCCAAGGCCAGCCAGGCCCTTGCAGAGGCTTCCCTGGAGGCTGCAGGTTGTGCTGGTGCCACCCACCATCCCCTCCATGGAGGACACCCAATCCTTTAGGGAGTCTCCTATATCTGACACCTGCAGAGAATGCCCTTAGGTCTTAAGCAATGCTATTAATTTGTGTCTTAAGTGCTCTTCCTTAGGCTACTTAAGATTTATTCTAGGTAAGTTATCAGTATTTCCCTCCTCCCTTTGCTACACACTATTCTCCCCTTTATCTCTCTCCTTGCTGGAACAGTGACTCTACATTTTCAAAAGGCCAGTTACCTGCACATCTGCCATAAGGAAACAGGAAAACCCTGTTGATAGCGATTCCACTGTTTTAGTTCAGCTTGTCTCTAGCACACACTGGTAATTAATTCTGTACATGGGGAAGAGAAAAAGATGGAATATCAGTGGGAAAAACAAGGAAGAAAAGGGACAGGAAAATAATGTTCCTGAAAGGAAACAAATTTTAGTTTGAAACCTCAGCTGAACGTCACTGGATATTCTGATGTCCTCCAGCAAAATATGAGAGAGAGGGAAGCTCGAAAAAGAAGATGAAAATGATTAAGACTGTAGACAAAAGAACTGTGGCTTTCATTTGGTATTTCTGAGGCTATAATGGTCATGAATCATTTCATAAAATGAGAAGTAGAAAGGAAAACAACAGATTCTCCAGCAAGTCAACATTGAAAATATTTTTCCAGATAAAAGCTAGACCTCCTTCATAATTCAGTGAAAATTTATAAGCAAAACCAGAAGGCAGAGGTTTTAATTTAACTGACTATATTTTACTTCCCAGTGTACCTTCCAAAGAAGAGCCTGACTTTACTGAACTGTCACAAAAAAACTAATGATTGTCCTCATGCCTCTGTCTGCACACAGCCTTAGCATGAATGACGCTGTCAGTAGGTCTGAAATCCTTTTAAAAATACTAAATAAATAAAACTAAGTGGGAAAGTCAGAATGGATGAGAAAACAACCAAAGGAGACATGTAAGATTAAAAAGCTACAACTTATATTTCCCAGCACAGTGCAATGGTTAATCAGAAACACTCCAGGCCACAATTGCTCCATTCTACAAAATATTTACTGAGTCTGGGGAGCAAGACCAAAGTGACAGGCATGTCTCTATATCCTTTTCATCTTTAGGGTTCAGTAGGGAAATGAAGAAGAAGGAGATGGGAGTCACTCTCATTGCAAAACAAAAAAAGTTAATGATCCATTTCTTACTATTTTCATGTGTGCACATTCAAAGATCTCAAAGTTTTAAAATCTTATTTAAGTAGAGATGGCCTCCTATTACACAGTGTCTACCACATTTCTACCAAGAGGAAATCTTCCCAGTGATTCATACAGCTAAATATTTGGGGTCTTTCATTTTGGGTACTACTGTTCTAACAATCACAGATTGCTCAGTCCATGAACATATTTAAAGTGACCCTTGTCAAAAACTGTATTGAAGTTCATACACTAAACATTCAAGTTAGCAGGATGGAAGAGGAATGACAAAGACTGTCCTTAGTGAGCAGCAGTGCTGAGCAACACACCACAGGAAAGGAAAATAAACATACAGGGAAACAGAAGCTATAATCTTATTTGATAAGGACAACTCTAAGTGAAGCTGATAGATGGACTGTTCCTGTCAAGCTCTGACCCAGAGATCCTCCCTTTGCTCCCATATCAACTGAGAGCAGCCCTATCCTTACTTCAAGTCTGCATCCTCAAGCCCAGCACAGCTCCAAATGTTCTGGCACTGGTGTGAAGCTGCACAGAGAGCAGAACCTACCCAGGGACCAAGGCAAACAGAGCCAGGTGATACAGAATCTGATGGACAGCTTGTGGAGCCGCCACTGAACACAAAATGTATCCTGCACTGGCTAACAACAGGCGAGAAGTCTACTTTTACAAAACTTAAGTAGGCTCTTGATTGAGGAAAGTCTATGCCTATACAAAGTTTCTTCTGTCTCCTTGAAGCAATTCCTTCAGGAAACCTGCTCTGCAAACTGCACATTACTGCACCCTGCTCCAACAAGACACACTTTCTGCAGATGCTGTTCTTCTCCCAACCCTTCATGCCTCCAGTCTCTAAAGACAGTACCACCCTGTCAATAAAAGTTGTAAAGAGAGAAAGAGCACTGAGAGGCAGACTGACTAAGCTGTCAGTAACAGTCACATATGCCTCAGAGCCTCCCCCTGAAAGGGAGACTACAACAGTATTCACCAAGAGTTTTAACCAGAGATTGCACTGGCATGTCCAAAATTAATACAGTCCTAATTCTGCCCTACAAACTACACAGGCTTATAAGTCTATCCCCTAAACTGATAAACCAGAATTCAGATTAAGGCTGTGCCTTCTAAAGAGATGGTGTCCAAATGACACAATTTAAATATCTAAATGAAGACTACAAGGACTACAAAGCCCTGAAGATTATTTACTTTTTTTCTGGTTTTCTCCTTTTCCACAAAGTCACACCTACATCAAATCATATCATAGCAAAAGAAAGGAAACACACAGATAAGGCACTGTGCCAATATCTAGAAACTTATTTCACTCCAGAACTAGATTTCCAAGGATCATGTAATAACAAAATAATAACAAAAGAACCACAAGCACTGGCAAATAGATTCAGAGAGGTGCAGAATATTAACACTACGTGTAGTTGCCAAGGACTTCAGTTTCCACACTAGGATATACTGGAATAAAAGTTCTTCATCCTCCATGTAAACTTTACCCCACAGGCAGAGAGGACTGGAAGGAGGCCAGCCATGCCACCTGGAAGCCAGGTGAGTGCTCCAGCACATTGGGCATTACAGCAACCTGCATGTATTTTTAATTAAGTTTTTTTATTTCCAAGTATTCAGGCTGCCTCCCGCTTGCAGAGTGGCACTGACAAGGTGTGGCACCAGCAGCTGCCCAGAGGTGTGCAGACCACAAGTGGCAAGAAAAATCTTTGAGGTTTTTCAGTATAAACAAATATTTACCAGTACAGAAAGTCTGCTTTTCTTCAGCAGGCTTTTAGTGGTAAAGATTGGTTTAAAACGAAAACCAGAAGCCTTAATTATATAGCTGAACACTAGAATTAAGTTACAGATTTATAAGATTATTCTATTTCAGGGAGCACTGATGCATAAAAAGGGTCAAATCCAACCAAGTTTACTCAGGGAAGTGTATCAGTAAACCTGTGGTCTCCATTTGAGATAACCAAAAAAAACAGACCAAAAAGCTTAATTCCCTGTTGAATGCCTTTAATCCAAGACTTTTATGAATCCTTTTGGAGCCAACTATTCTGTTCTGCAATATTCACTATCATTTCAACTTAACAAAAACAAAGAAATTAAATCATTCTTGCACAAATACATTTAATTAGTCTCCTAATTAGAAACATGTCAGAATTCAGCTATCTTGAAAAAATTTCAGTTCTTTCAAATTTTGTGCTATTTGTTAAGCAAATCATTGCTTTCTTTGGCCACTATACTGAGAAGAGACTGATAAACATGACAAATATTGCTTAAAATGTTAAGAAATGACTGATACTCATTAGTGTTTGAAGTAATTCAGCATCATCAGAAAATGAGAAATAATAATTAATTCTAAGATCTTTCAGTACAATACTTCTTGTATTCAGACAAGTACTAATCAAATCATCAGTAAATTATTTTTTGCTTTATAGTCTAATGATTGAAACACATATGAATGGTTGTCTTAAAGTATGTATTGTTTAGAAAGAACTCCCCGTTCATGGCCAGTTTTGTAGGATTTATTTCTTAGAGAAGTTGACACATTATTAGGTATTTAAGGGGTAGTAGCTAATGCCTTGATGCCTTATAGCTTAATCCAGTAACATCTGTGATAAAGTTTTGGGTAAGTGGAGAAGTGTCTCACTAGCAGCTTGTTATTTTAACTGCTGAATCACAGTGGATTCCAGCAACATTTCCATGACCAGAGAGTCTAGTTATATTCTTTAATAATTACTGCCTTTATTCTGATTGCTTTCTGATCACTTAGAGGCATCAGGCACTAGCACATAAATATACACTGAATCAGGCCAAACACAGATGGCATTAAAAGGACTTCACCTCTAATGCCTCCAAAGCAGGATTGATTCAAACTACATGAGCAGCAAGTGTAACATATAAAATGAGAACCTAAGAGGCACTTCCAAGTAATTTATAATTCTTGAAATTAAAATATGCTTCTATAATCACATTATACATTCAAAGAACTTATTGTCATAAACAATGAGGCAAAGGTCACACAGATGAAAGCAAACATCTCCTGCAGTCAACAGCTTGCAGTAAAAAATGTTTGGTAGGAAAAATCTTGAGAACTGAAACAGATTTTAAGCTTCTTCATTTTAACATACAATACCAGTATTCACACACAGACTAACCTCAATGCTTTCAATTACTAAAAGCCTTCCAATAGTCATTATAATCAAACACACAAAATTACTGAAGTGTAAAAGGGTTTTCTCTAAAAATGTATCCCCATGTGCCTTACAATCAGAGCAAGAGTTCATTTCAAAATTAAAAGAAAGTCTTAGTCAACTGTAATAACATGGAAATAAAGTTTCCCAGCATCTGTTATGACTTGTATTACAATTAACAGATTCCCAAATGTATTTGTACTGATGAACAAGTTAAAAAAATACTATGTCTTCTTGTAAAATCATATTTTTAGTGCTTTAGTCTTCCAATTACAATGAATAATGTATATACAGTTCCTGTACATTCAAAATATGTTTTCCATCTGTCCTTCCAAATTCGTTCCAACCTTGTCTGTTAGCATGACAATTCTCTTTATTCACATTGTACAGTACAGTAACACACCTAAAAAAGTGCTCACAACTTCTAAACTGGAAATATCCAGCAGCATTCACCTAACTATGACCAAAATTACTGTCCTCCAAGCAATTTGGGAACTCTATACTCAGCCTCAACTCAGGGTTACAAAAGAAGGTCTAATAAGAAACCAAACTAATAATTTGTTTTGTCTTTTTCTCAGTTCATCTGGCAAATTATTATATCCTTGTGAAGAATCTGCTTCCCAGAAGCACTCATTCCTATTGGTAATATTCCAAAAAACTGACCAAGACACATAATAACTAAAATTTATGTTGACATTATCTCTAGATTTGCAGATTACTAAAAAGATATATAACCCACAGATAAGATAAAATAAAAGGAAGAATTATTGCAAAGGACATAAAATATGGCAGGCTTCTGTTAAGTATAAGAATCAACTCAAAAGATTAAATACCCTAACCCATTTAGATTCCAAAAATAGTTAGCACTTGAAATATCATTGCTGGATGCACTATTATTACATCTAAACAGCACAATTTAGAGTGACATTACACACACCAAAGAAATTTTATCCTCAACTAATGTGCCTCTAACTTCCACCAAGTCAGCACAGTGTGCTAGATGGCATATTCTGCCACTGAGCAAAAAATTATATTTATCAGTTTGATATTAACTCAGAATCCTATAACAATAAAAGTTATTAAAACACCCTAAAATATACAAGCACTTTCCAATAAATGGTTTTCCTTATCTTTTATTGCTTGCAATGAATCCCTCAAACTTTACTGTACATTCTTCTAACCTCTTAGATTTTGTCACATCTACTTTGGATCTGCTTTGTCCAACTATTTCTTCTGTGACAAGGTATAAGGAAATAAGAGAGTCTGATCCTACAAAATCAGATCCATGAAAAATAATGCTGACAGTTTGCATCCATTTTTTCAGCATGCAGATCTAAAAATATAAATCTTTTTCAATCAGGCAAGCATTAAAAAAGCCAAGATTGTAAATCCAAATATAGATTTAAAAGTTCTACAGAACTACAAGGAAGTTAGAAAGAAATTAAACTATATCCATCAAGGCCTCTAACAATAACGTTGTAATAGCTCCTTTTTGAGAAAATGGGGAGGCAAAAAAAGCAAATAGTTTGCATTTCCCACAGAAGCACTACTATTTTAACACAATTTTTGTTACAGTTCTCCTCTGTCTGACAACAGAAAATATCTGACTGTGGGCTGAAAAGGCACTTTAGATTACCTGAGAAAGGAAGCTTCTTTTTTATTACTTTATTACAAACTTTTCACCTTTAGTGAACTAGATTTTCAACTGCACATGCACGCAATGCCTTTCAGCTGACTTCACAACTATTTTTGCATTGGAAAGGTGTTCCATTAGAATGGGGAAAAGTATGCCTGATGCAGATTTAGCCTTTAAAAAAACCTCTCCCCTAAGCATGTACTACAATGTTTCTTAAGAAATTGATCTCTTGTATGCTTGGGCTCAGTCTTGCTAGTACTAGATACTTAGACAATCCATTTGAGAGGAAGATGGACATCACCGAAGACTCAAGGTGGAGATGAGAGAGCACAGCTGATGGAAAGGGCGTGCTGTGGGCTCCAGGCATCACCGTTATTCTGCTTTATGCAAAGCAGAGGCGCGGGATGCGGGAGGAATGTGCCTTTATCTAAGGCCTCCCTAGAAGATAAATTAGCAACCTCCGCGCTGCTGCGGCTCATCCTGACGAAGCATCGCCCGCCCAGGGGTGCAGCAGGGCTGCAGCTCGCAGAGAACCCAGGACCCTGTGGGCGGGGGGGCTGGCAGGGTGGCGGGGCTCCGCGCCCCGAGCCTGGCGCTGCCCCGCGCTGCTGCAGGCGGCGCCCCCAGCCCAAACCGCTGCTCGGGACGGGCACCCCCAGAGCTCCCACCGCCAAGGGGCTCTGGCTGTGACATACACACACACACACGCAGGCAGATATCCCGGCCCCGCCGCGGCGCCCCGGGAGGGGCCGGGGCCGCTCCGCACCGACCCTTCGAGCCGCACCTACCCTTTGAGCGCGTCGTGCCCGCCGCCGTGCCCTCGCCTCTTGGCCCGGCTGGAGCGGCTCTCCTTGGCGCTCACCCCCTCGGTGTGCCCGGCGGCGGCGGCACCAGCCTGGGACGCCCACAGCACTGCAACTCCCAGGGCGATCCCCAGCAGCCGCCCCCGCCACATCGCGTCCCCCGAGCCCCCGGGCTGCGAGCGGCCGCTGCCTCCTCTGCGCCGCCGAAGACTGCCGGTCCCCGCCGCCCTGCCTCTGACCAGCCTCTCCAATGCGAGCTGCGAGGGGAGAAACGAGGAGGAAGAGGAGTTAGGGACCGAGGAAAAGCGGCCGCGGCCACCCCGCGCCCCCCGCCGCCTGCCCCCGCCGGCCCCCGGCCAGCCCGGCGCTATCGCGGCCGCGAGAGGCGGCGGCCGCGGGGGATGGCGAGGGGGATGGCGAGGGGCTGCCCGGGCTCTGCCTCCCCTGCAGCAGCATCCGCGGGGGCTCCCGCACCCGCCGCGGACAGACCGCGGCCGCCGCCGCCGCTACCGAAGCCGCTCCGGGGCTGGAAGTGTCCCCTGGGCACGAACCCTGCCGGCTCCCGGAGCCGGGCAGCGCTGGAGCCGCAGCGGCCGGAGCGCCGCGGGCAGGAGCCCCGCGCCCAGCCCGCCCGCCCCGGGAGAAGCCGCTGCGAGGGGCGCGCACCCGCTGGAGCCGCCGCCGCCGGCTGCCGTTCCCGCTGCTGTTCCAGCTGCGGCCGCTGCACCCGCCGCTAATCCAGCTGCGGTTCCAGCTGCCCCCTCCCTCCTCCTCCTCCTTTTTCCCCTCCTCTCTCCCCCCCCCTCTCCTCTTCAAGTATCGCCCGCCCAACCCTTTCTCGCGAGAGAGAGGGGAATAAAAATGTTCCCCCCACCCCCGAGCCGCCAGCCGGGGGCTCCCGGCGGTGCCCGGGCGGCTCCTGGCCGGCAGCTCCGCGGGTCACCTGCGGCCGGCGCGGGGCTGCCGGGATGCTCGGCCCCGAGGGGCTCCCGGGGCCGCGGGAAGCGTGCGGGCTGCCCGGCAGGATCGGCGCTGCCGCTCCCTCCGCAGCTGCGGCCGAGAGCGCTGCCAGCTCGGGTTACCCCGCGGGTCCCCGGCTCGCAGAGGCACCAGCGCCTGGGGCAGCCTCAATGCTGAGCCAAGTGTGTCAGACAGGAGTGGGGGATCCAAAGGAAATGCGCGCCTCTGCCTCCGTCTAAATGCATATAGACATGTATATGTAGAGGTATCCACTTCCTAGAGGTGCAGCATTTCACATTTATAGCTTATGAAAAATAACATAAAGGTGTCTGTTTCCCTTATAAGGAAAAATAGCACGGATGGTGGCTTTACCGGAGAGGCTGCTGCAGAATGAATAATGCGCTTTCTAGTAACTAACATGGCACAGACACCAAGGCACCGAACTCTGCCGTACCTCCTCCTGAATCTCCACGGCCAGCACCAGAACAAACGCCTGCCTCATCCTTCTCCAGGAAAGAAAGCCCTTAGTTTTTAATTATGGTTTAAATCAAAAAGAGCAAACCACTACCAACACCTGAAAGGTATTGGTATTCAGTATTTTTATACTGAAATAATTGAGCAGGGAACACAACACAACACAGTTAACAGTTCAAGCCCAGATTCTATATACTCGTATCAAGTAACTCTCTGTACCAGGATTATCCCATTTCAACATACACAGGAAATATAAAAAGACCCAACCAAACAAAAAAACAAACTCATAATTAGACTGAAAGTAAATGATACTTATGCATTCTGCTCCTGCTTACTTACAAACTTTGGCAGAAATATTGGATTTCCTAATTTGCAGGTATTTTCTTTTTTTTTGTTATTTGTTAGTTTCGGGTAGGTACTGATGGTTAGTGGTTCTGTATTATTACACTAATGTTGCAAATGCTCAGCTGCACAATTTCATAAGCAAGCAGCTGACCAGGCACAGCAGCTGCCAAACCACCCTGCCCAAAGATAAATGCATGGTGTGTTCTGTCACTAAACCACTATCAGGAAAAAAGGAAGTGGTCTGTGAGATTTCCTAGTACCAATCTTTTTACAGCTGAACTGTAATGGTGACACAAGATATGACAGATGCTAGTTGAAATATACAGTTTGAATCAGTTTACAGTAGTTTATATATTACATATATAAATATGCATTGTCCTAAACATACATGGAAGTATTTAACTTATTAAGCTATGTACTAACCACAATAGCAGCTTTCTAATACTTTTGGCTGTTTTTTATCATCAAGAAAAGTGTAAGATTCTGCAAATTACAAAACAGTCATTTGATTTTGACCATTTCAATGTCACTGTTTAACAGTTTAGTATTAAGACTTTCAAATGGAGAGTATAAGGTAAAATGTAGATGAGAAATACTGTGAAATACTGGCCCAAGAAAGAAGTAATGGGGTACAGAGTACCCCATTCAGTGTGTCTGAAAAAGACTCAAGGCAGTAGCAGCCACACTTTGTACTATTTTGTGACTTATACAAAATGAACTAATTAACTTCAATTCTGCAAGCAAAGTATTACTGATTTGCAGTTTGCACCACAGAAGTAGGAGTTAGGGGTTATGATTAATGAGAAATGTTAATTTTTCTGTTATAATGTAGTTGGATAAATAGGATTTTGATTTTTAAAAATTTTTGTTTGTCTAACACCTCAGCATACAAAGATTAGGATTTTTTTTTATGGCTATGCTTGTTGAAGAGACAATATAGCATTGCCTAAATGATTTTGTACTTCTATTGCAGTGTCACATTAGCACTTTCTCAAAACCAAAAAGAGATGAGGATAAAGGTGGTAGCAATTATCCCTTCTATTAAGAAATTCAGGACATGCAGTACATTGATATACAGTTTTCTTCCTTCACTGTCATCTATGCATACAGCAAAATCTAAACATTTACTTAGTTAATATAGAAGTTAAACCGAACCTGCAAAAATGTCACCAGATGTTTACTAATTATGTTTATAATGTGAAGACAGAATTTACCAGTAAACAAAAGTGAGTTATGAAAGGAATTCTGGGTTGCTATTTACTCCAACATTCTTTTGGTTTCAACATTTTGTTTCAACCGCTTTAATTTTGTGGATGAGCTACCAGAAAAATATCTAGTCTGTGTCACAGGCTAATGGGGTGACTTTCTCATATCTTCTAGCACATTTTATGATGTATTTTTTGGTATCTTGCATGGTTGCAGAAATGTGGATTACAGTATATGAAGTAATGTTACATGATATGTGGGCTGGAAGTTCATTAATCTAGTGAAATATGTAGCACATCATCAACCTCTGGCGTGTCATTCTAAAGAATATGCTTATACATTAGAAGTACTTACATTGTTGACAACTTTGAAATGGTGCCCACCTGGGTTTTCAAACCACTAGAAAAATACAGTCACAAGGCAAAGACTTACAACAACTTCTGCTCCCTGCTGAAGAACAGAGCTACTAATAAGGGTCATCCCTTATTGGGGTCATCACTCTTTCCCACAGCCACTTGAGTCTCTGCAAACATTTGGACTCTGAAGAACATCTACAGACAAACAGATTTCTATATGGCCTCCAAAACACTTGTCAGCCACTTGAAGTTTCACTTCAGGGGAAAAAAACCAAGGCCACTAAGAAACAATTCTGATGACCCAGTTGATCACTATTTCCTGTGAAAAACAGGATGAACTCTCAAATTAACCAAAAATCCAGAGACTCAGTGATAATTGAGTTCCTTGATGAAACTATGGAGTCAAACCCAAAAATAAGACGCCAAGAACAAGACATATAACATCATTGCTACATGCACAGTGGAATTTTCTATAACATTTAAGCAACTCATTTTCCACAATGCTCATTCTTCCAGGTGACTTTGAGGATCTTATAGGTGTATTTTGGAGGATGTAGATGGCATGGATTGTGGTGGCAGGACCCAAAATCAGGGCAGGATAATGACAGATAGATTGATTATAGGTAGGAATGGTAGAAAAGGCAAAGACTATGCTTTATAGCTGGGTATCACCTGGGAAACAATGACCCTAAACATTTACATCACTTTACACACACTTTAAATCAAGCCCAGTACATTCCTCTAGTAAGACATCCTAATTTCTAGTCATGCCTTAGTGCACCTCCCTGTGCTTATCACCATCATGTACATAAATCATTTTACACAGTGCCCAAATTATTAATATCTAACTGATCCTCAGAGACATACTTACTTGTCCTGCTGTTTGGTTTACATAAAAACACTGAACTGAAGTTTTCTGTGCTGGTGATCTCCATGCCCAGCAGCAGAGATGCAAAGTACTGTTCTCCCTCCTTGCTGGCCTTTGGCTGCCCAGTCCTCTTCATCTTATTCAAACACTCCTTCCTCTCCTCCTGAATAGTCCTCTTTCAGGAAAACTGTTTTGAACAGTTGCAAATAAAAAAATCTTATCACTAGAAGTACTGTGATCAGTTGGGAGCTCATTTCATAGTTTTTCTCTATTTCAATTTGTATGAACTTTTGCAATAATTGCAATTTTTTAAATCTGTACATTTAGTCTAACCCAAGTGAGTAAAAATAAGTATGTCCATCTTACATATTTCTTTATTAAGAAGGCCTTTATTATGCCAATGAAAACAAATAGTGTGGGAAAGTTTTAGAGTGTGTATTTTTTTAAGTATATTAGAAGCACAAACAGTAATTACATCCAGACAACCAATTAACTGGTTTAAATCTAAAACAATAAAATAAAAAAGTTAGGTAACTCAAAATAAAACACATCTTTTTTTTTATGCTGTTTGGTCAGACAAGCTGTGATAAGTAGCTATGGAATCCATTATTAATAGATTAGGGGAACATATTTCACCCAAGACATTTACTTAATTTTTACAAATAGCTTAATTGCAGTTTTCATCTGTCAGCAGAGTTTACTGTGATGGAGAAGGAAATCCAATCTATATAATTCCACAATCTGTGATACTGTACAAAGTGTTGTTGTAATATTTCTGTAATATAAGAAATATGAGAGGAAATAAAGAAGTTCTTTCTTGTCTTAGATATTAGGGGCCAATGCACTTCTGCAGAAATTACAATATTTTATCTCAGTTGTATCCTAAGTGAACATAAACCTATTACATTTTATTACATTCAAAACACATCTCTCCTATTTATGCCTCTATGGAACAGTTTAACACAGATCTTATGTTCTTGTAAACAAAATAACACCTTTAATTCACAAGAAAAAGGCAATTTTTTATATCATACCACTAAAAACCATACATTTCTCTTTACTAAGATATTCTTTCTCCTCTAAAGCACCTGGATTCCCCAGTATCAGTGACAATGAAAGTGCAAGAAAACTCAAGGGAGGCCCTAATTCAGACATTTCCTTCTCAGTATTTTTTTAGGAATGTTATCTGCCCCATTCATAGTTGGTTTTGTTTCCAAAACTAGATCTCATTTTAAATCAATCCTTACCCAGTAAGGGTGAAACTTATTGTCTTGTTTGCTGAAAGCAGAACTATTATCAAAGTTATTCCTTAGGGGTTACTAAAGAAAAGAACTAAACCAGAAGAAATCTGATGAGTTTCATTCTATCTTTCAGGTAGGAGAAGCAAAACCTATTTTTGTAAGACTAGTGCTGAATAAAAATACAGCTAAAATACAGTGGAATTTTATTTTTAATCCCAATCTAATATGCACACAGTGATGTATTTAATTCTATGTGTACTGCTAGAAGACCTATCTTAACAATAGCAATTGTTTCTTTGATTTAAAAATAAGAATTTTAATCCACTCTTAGTGCAAGAAAAGGAAATATATCTACTCCTATTTTCTGCCAGCTAATAACTCTGTCAGATTTAATGGGAATTTTGCCACAGTAACAGTTGCAAGCCTCAGTCTTACATTTGTTCCCAACGACCTCTTAAATCCCACCTGTAAACTCAGAAGCAAAGTGAAACAGTTTTCATGGCTTAGCATAAAATGCCAACTGATGGGTGAATATTCAGGCTAAAACATTGAGCAAAATGGATATAGCTTTTTATCCAAATTAATACATTCCAAGTGGGTGGAAATCAGTAACCAAGAGCCTCTTTAAACTCTGATTTATGCAGAACTCCCTACTGACTCCAACAAAGACAGCTGAATCAGGCCCCACATTCCTTCAAACACTGTCAGCAAGGGATTGGGTGTCTCTGCCTCTGTTTTCCATCCTAGTGCTCCTCTGGCTATGTGATGTCTCGGTTGATAGGGAGTTGCCCCATGATGCAGTTGAAATAATAAAATAGGTAATAAGAGACCAGGGATTAAACTATGAACCCACCACATTCCATTTGCAAGGCCCTTCCTTTGAGAAATAACACTATGAGAGCATTGCATACAGCTCTCATAGAATCAGTGATGAGTTTAAATAGGGACTTAAGTCCTTCAGTCCAGCTCCCTGTTCAGAGCAGGACCAACTTGAGAATGGGATGCTCAGGCTCTATCCAGATGAGTCCAGAATATCTCCAAGGATGTACACTCCACTTTTCTGGAGTAACCTACTCCATTGTTTCACAACCTTTGCTGTGAGAATTTTTTTCTTAATATTTAGTAGGAAGTTCCCTTCCCTAGAATTTGTGCCTGCTTTTCATCCTACCACTGCTCACCACCCACAAGAGTCAGGCTCTATCTCCTCCATACCCTGAAGACAGCAGGAAGATGCTCTCTAACCTGTGCTGAAGTCTGGATGAGCCCTCTGCTGAGAGAGCATTGCTTTAGCCCCCCACCATGTGGCTATCAGTGGCTTTTGGGTTTAGGGTTGAGTGTGGTTTTTCTGTGCCAGGGTGCCCAGAGCTGGATGCAGTACTGCAGATGCAGTTTCTGAAGCACCAGGAGAGGTAAAGAGTCCCTCCCTGCAGTGCCCTAACACAGCCCGTGTGCCTTTGGCCGCCTCCGCTGCTGGAGCGCCGCTGACTCACGGAGCACAGGGATGAGTCTCTGCCCAGGAAAGAGCTCAGAGCAGCTCTGAGCTGCACTTTCCTTTATTCAGTAACTTTCAAAAGGCTGACTTCATTTCCTCAGGTTTTCTAGATACCAGTAAACTGAGACAACCTCATCTAGAGTCTGTGATTTCTTACCGGGCATAAAATCATCTGGGGATTTCCCTCCCACTTTGTCTGTTGAAAGTATTAAAATGTCCTTACTGAGGATCACTGGGGTGTTATTTTATCAGGTTCACAAGTTTCAGCAGCCAGTCTTCATTGCTTCAAAATGTCCATCAGGTGCAAGGTCTTTATACATCCCACTGGATAAAACATGATCCACTTATTAATACATACAACTTTAATATACTGCATTGTGCACTTCCAGTACAGTTACGTGGGTAAATTCAGCACAGAAATCAACAAGGAGCTTTCTATTAACTCACAGAGTATTCTGTTTCATTTTTATCTCCTTCTCATTCATGCATTGTCTCAACTCATGGCAAACCGATTGATTTGCAGTGTATAGATTCTTTACAGCTACTTTTTAGGATAAAACCAGGTTGCCTTTTCTTATAAGGAAACAGGAAATAGAAATTGCAGTTAATTTAAAAAATACCAGTAGCCAAATTAAGTAAAAGAAGCTAATTGAGGAGGAAGTTGCAATAGATTCAACATACTGTGGCTCAAAGTGGGAATGAGAAGGGACAGGAAGAAAGCTCTATATGTTTTCTGGAGGTTGAAAACTCTTTTTTTCCTCTTCTACAGAAGATTAAGATACAGGGATAGAGTTAAAATCTATTCCTTAGAACACTTGAAATGAGAGCAACTTTGACTAGTTTTGTTTAAATGGGGGAAGAAATTCCAACAATAAAAAAAAAAAAAATCTTTCAGCTTTTTTTAAAAAACAGAATTACTGCCTCTAGAACGTCCCCAAGGGTTTACAAATTATCAACACCCAGGTCCACCCAAAATTGCTTTTACTGTGATGAATGGGGTGGAGTTCAGAAGAGATTGAGCTGCTACATTTCTTATTTAAAGAGTCAGGTTTTGACACTTGACAAATTTGAAATAAAGATGTTGGACACTTTTTCTAGCTTCATGAACTCCTTTCAATACCAAGAAAAATACCACATAACTTCAGACAAATAAGAATGAAGGTCGAACAGGCACAGAGTCAGCAGAGGAAATGTCATTTGAAACCCATGAGGGAGAGCCAAGGAAAAATACTTGACAGGAGATGCTTGGGGAAAAGGACATCTGTATCTATCTATCTATAGATATATGGATATATACTAAGGCTAACTTTTCCCACTCCTGTTCATCAGTAAAAGGAAGGAAGTGCAATTTTATGGCTGAAAAGTGAATGATGTAAATAAGGAGATTCATGGTGCCTTTTCAAGATAAGGAAATCTTTCAGAGGCTCCAGTCTGGACACATTTTATGATAAACTATTGGGAAAACAGAGTTTCCCTGCACTACAATGATCTGGAGAAGCTTCCCTTGGCACTATAAGCCTAGTCCAAGCCCAAGATAATTTTTTTCCTCTCTGTTTATTTCAGTGGAGTTCAGAGCATGCCCTGACTTCAGTGTGGTGGACACTATTCCATTAGTTAAGCTATACTAGGGCAGTGAAATTTCTGAGAAGAGCCTATTACATAGACTTGAAAGCTTTATGGAGAACTGGAAACAATTCCTTCCATACAGTTGGCTACAAAGTCTTTCCTCCTGTTCAAAGTATGCAATCCTCTGCATTCATTGGTCTGTACATGAGGCTCTTTACCTACTTGGGGATTTGTCACAAACAGTGAACTAACAACAAAAAGCCTGTGCAGTCTCGCTGACTAAATACTCAGAATCCTGCACAGTAAAAATAGAAAGCGAAATTCCAGAAGTGTTCTCTAAACCAAGAAATAACTGCTTTTTGAATTTACTCAAACTTGTAAAAAGTAAATCTTCAGAATTCACATACGTATCATGCTCTAATACGCATGTTCAAAAGTGTCAAATTCAGAGCTAAATGTCTTATAAAAACAACTGCACCATTATATCAGTTCAGCAGATCACTGTTATTTATACATGTGCCAACTACAGTCATCCCCCAGAGAATCCTGAAAAAATTGTTTCTTCTAAGGCAGATCAGCATTTGAAATCTAACCAGTATTTTCTGTGTTATTTCTTTTTGTTTGGTTTCCACCTTTCCCCATCACAAACTAAATTTTAAGGGCAGTTGACTTAGTCAACCCTGGTAGCTACTTACCCTGCTTTGACAGGTTTGTTTCACAAGCTATCCATCCCTTTCCTGCAGTCAAAAACTGTATAATACCATTTGCAAATAAAAATACAGAAAAGGAAAGAATAAAGTTTAAACGTTTCTATTTGAGTATTAACAATTTTGCCACTGGCTACATCCATAATATGGGAAATGTTAGTCCTGTGCTTTACCAAATCCCATGCTGAATAAGAAAGCTCTTCTAACACATTTGGTAACTGTGCTTGAAGGACCAGAGCAAAAAGAAAACCTGAGAAATTTCTTCACTTCATGAAGAATGCAGGTGGGGTGCAGCCAAGGAAGATGCTGAAGAGTACAACAGAGTGTTAATCTGCAAATCCCAGCTATAAACCCATTGGAATCTGCACTGTTCAGCCCCATTCCTGAGCCATCAGCAGACAGCTTGTGTCAAGAACTCCCTGTCTGACTGCTGCCAGGTGTAGAAGTTGCTGTTCTTCAGATGATCAACAAAATATGTTCCACACTTACCAGCACTTCTGCAAGAAAGCATTCAGCAGTGTGGTGATTTAATTTATAAGGCTGGTCATACTCCAGAAGCTCTCAAAAAGCCCAAGTAAGACTGACCTACTGCAGTGTATGAACAGCACAGAAAGCAGGCTCCAAACAATTGGCCACTGCCTTTGACACCAGGTCTGGTGCAGCACCTTTGCAAAGACATTTTGTCAGCAAGGCAGAAACACGTGCAGCAAGTAGCCCATCTCTTGGGTTACTCCAGAACTTCATTTGCCATAACAGGATCTTACAGCTTTTGCACAGGGCCTCTTACACTGCCATTTCAAGACCTGTGTCCCTTGCCAACAGTCTCATTCTTCTCAAATTACAAAAAGGGAAGAGAATCATTATAAGCATGGCAGAATGTATCTCATTAGGGATTTAAGTATTTACCAGTTATATTCAGAGATTTGTGGAAGTGACTGAGCACTGGAACAGGTTGTGCCATAGAGGTTGTGGAGTGTCCATCCTTGGAGATATTCCAAATCCTGGGCACCTGGCTCTAGGTGACCCTGCTTATTCAGTGCATGTGGGACCAGATGACCTCCAGAGCTCCAGATTCCACTGGAATCTATTCAATCACTCCTCTCTGATACTTCTGTGGGGCACAGTGTTTCAATAGATTTTCTGTTTCAGAAACCTACTGAGTTTGAATTCATACTGGCCAATTTCCCTGCTCTCCAAAGCACAGGAACTCTGCAGTCCTACTTTAACTCATGTTAAGCTGTGTTAAACTCTTCAATAACTACATCTGCTCCTTGCAGGAGCATCCTGGAGCATATGCCTGGAATATGCAAGGTTATGGGACTACTACACAGACTGGATGCAGAGAGCTAACAAATGGAACCCACAAAGAATAACAGCAACACCACAAAGGAGGCAGGGTCAGCTCAGCCCCAGTGACTGCACTGCAGTTCTGGAGTAGCAGTGCTGGGCTGGGCTGACCTGCAGAACTGCCAGCCAGCAGCAGATCCTGCCCTGCTCAGCCCCACACACTCCCCAAGGCAGGGCCTGCCAGCTCATTGAGTAAAGCAACTTCTGCACCAGCTGCCTGCCTGTCTGCTTTTTACAGCTTTACAGATGATTTTATGTCAACATTGCATGTCTTACCTGATTCCTACTTGTGTACATGTGAATGATTTTCATTTAGTTGGACTGTTGACACTGCTGTTGAAGAGGAGAGTTAAGAACAAGTTAAACTCTCTGGCTGATGAATTGGTCACAGCTTCCCACAGGGACTGCTCAGACATCCGCAATGATAAATCAGAGTCAAAGCCTCTACTGGCTCAGCTCATGTTTATTAGAACTATCTGCTAATGACCTAAAGGGAACAATCTTGAGAAGTGTAGGAAATAGTTTCCCCAGCTATTGGTTATTGTAGCATGCATCGCTGACACAGGCAAATAATCTCTTGTAAGAGCACTGCAGGAAGACAGGAGTTACGTTTTATGAAGGACTTTACTTTTCACATTTGGTTTCCTTCCAGTTTGGAAGGAAACTGAGATACTTAAGTTTTCCACAAAAGAAAAATCACGTGGAAAAAAGGCTGGATTTGGATCTCATCCTAAACTGTTTCGTTTCAGTCTTGACTTTTTGGAGTTGCAAAAGTTTACAAAACAAGACTCATTTTAAAACAAAAGGTTCCAGTCAAAGAGTGTTAAAATGTTTTGATTCTTGGAATGTTTCCATTTTTCTCCCATAACTAAATATGAAGACAAACACAATTCTGTGAAGTATTTTAGGAGAACTGCATTTTTTCAAATGGAAAATTGTAAACACTTCCTTTATTGAGCCTCTACTCTTTTTATTTCCCATTATTTTCCTCAAGATATTAGTCCAAAGCATTCTAGAAGAAAATGGAAATGTTTCTACTGGGAAGTTTAAAAAGAGCAACTAACTTCTGAAAAGTGAATCCTCTATCTACGTTTTCCTTTATACCCTCTGCCTAAGCAGAAACAGATGATAAATCTCATAATAGTTACCCTATCTCCTCCAAAGACATTAGCAAGTCATTTCTGTTTAAAATACAGACTCCAGGAAGCAAAGAAAAAGTTAGACAAGAACTTACCCATCAACTATTGCTAAATGTAGCTTGTGCTGCACACCTGGATTACAACACCAGTAACTTGAGCAACAAACCAGGGATATAAAGGAAAAGAAGTTGTTTCCATTCTGATCCTGTAGGTTCTTGCCTGTTTTCCACCTCGTGAAAACTGTATAACAGACAAAATGGCCAACTGGCAAGTTTAAAGGAGGAACCCAGTCATCTGACAGGCTCCTTATGTCCCACAGCCTCCACAGGCCCAGACACTGTTATACACGCACCAAAGCCTGGCACGTGCCACAGAACACACACAGAGCAGCTCCAGTTAGGGCTGGGTTCTGCTGCTCTCTCTACAGCCCTGGCTGCAGTCTAATCACTATGACATTGACACCAACACTCCCTGTGAACACCTCTGAGGGCACAGAAAATAAATGTTTACTACATAGCTTTAAGATTTTTCTGCATGTACAGATTTTAAAGCTGGAGGTAAAGTTTGGTCTTTCATTAAAGTCAACATATAAAGAACAATTTTACTTAGAGAGCTTCATTGGCAAGAATTGCATTCCCTGAGGAGGTTTCTCTATAGAAAGAGAAGAGGAGCAGAAGGAAAGAGAAGTTACCAGAAGTCTTGGTTTTTACAGAATACTAACACTGTCCTTAAACGTATGATGATGAAGTGTTACATAAACGTACGTGTGGTATGAGACCACTAGAGGGGAGTAAAGTAACTTACAAGTGAATGTTTCCTCTACTCGGTTTTGCTGTACAAATTGCATTTGCACATGGTAATTAACAGCTATAGTAAAGCCAGAGTATTAAAGAATTGCATTTGCTTAACATTCTAAGCAAAGTTGATTAGATAATTACAGTATTTCTGTACCATTGTCCCCTCTCACTAGGCTGCAGGCTGACAGGGAACATTCGTCATCTGGATGAAGCCAGAATACCAGGGATGGCATTCAGCCAGAACATTTGGCAATAGACATGGATTTCTTTACTTGCATTCAGATTTACAAAGAAGCAATGCTACATGATGGAAACAGACTCATTTTATCAAGTGTGAAAAAGGCATTGGGCTCAAAAGCTTGCTTGGTAGGTAGGCATGTACAAGAAGGAAATGAAGAACCTTGGTTCTCACACAGATCACCATCAAAGTCTACACAAGAGTGAAATATTTACCCAAGCAACAAGAACAGAAGGAAGCATGATTAATTTGGAAGTGCAAAGTACTGTGCATCAGAATGCTGGGTGAAATCTCACTACAGCTGCAAGTAATGTGCTCCTGTATCACTGCCAGGTTGCCATCGTCTCCATTGTAAGCCATCCACACTGTGGGAGACAGGACAGCACAGTGAATCTGCACAAAAGAGAAAAATAAATTTCAATGGGAAATCTTAGCAACTCCCACAGAACAAAAGGAAACATGAGAACAGAGTTCCAACAGCAGAAGAATAGTTTGACAGCAAATTTTAAGGATGAATGACTGAAATATATATATACGTGACTGTGGATCTCAATACTTCTGGAAGTGTACCCAACTTGAGATTTCATGGGAAAAGGGATACAGTTAGTAGACCTTCAAACCTCAGAGCAAAGTTCCAACTATAAAATAAAGTAAGAGGTAGGGGACAAACAAGATATGAAATTGCAAAGGTGGTAAGTAAACCCTGGGAATGCAAGCAAGTCAGAGATCTTACCTGCATATCCACAGGTTATACTTAGGAAACTTGAATTTAATCATAGCAGTCTTGAAAGGCTTCCACAAGCTGATAGAGTATTTTGCAAAGATTACAGTAGTTCTGCAGAACAGACAAAGTGGCTGAACCAGACTGAAAACTATCAATCATAATAGGACCAAGACTGTTAGGTCTAATTTTTTTCTATTAATTTGCTGTCCTATATTATACCTGCAAGATAAATCAGCCAGAGAAAATATAAGGAACAAACACACAGCAAAGAAAAGAATACCACTGCATTCTGCTACTTGGGAGTGTTGTTAAAGAAAGTTTAAGTTAAATAGTGCCAAACTGCAATGCTACTAGAATAAAATTTGATTTGGCTGTTACAGCATAAACACAGTGTTGAAAAAGGAACCATCTGAATCAAAAATATATAAGAGTAGGTAATCAGTTCTCAAATAAAGCAGGTAAGTTCTTTCAGCCATATAAACAAGTAGGTGAAAATACATGACAGGCTTATTTTAAGAGATTCATTTAGTGACTCTACCACAATCTTGGCTCAACTATCCAAGTCCAAGCACACATATTGCAGTATTACCTCCCCCTTTCCAACTGGTGTCAGCTGTCCAATTTCAAGAGTTGCCACCCCCTATGCTACTCTGTTAATTGCTTCATTCTTTCCTACTGACATTGGAAGGAGGAGGGCTGAGAACACTTTTGACTAGGAGCTGTTGATTCTTGGGCTAAGGATCATCTTACACCTTAAACTTTACTCACCAGGGAATGGTTGCTGCTGGTTCGATGCAGATCTTTCCTCTTGGCCTCTACTGCTGATTCTCATTAAGCAAAACTTAAAATCTCCTTGGCAACTCTGGAGTTGTCACTGCAACAAGACACACAGTAATCATTATGTGAGCAAGGATTTCACTGAATCTTTACCTACCTTCACATTCTCACATGCATTTCAGTTTTGGTCCCTGAAGTTGCCCAGTATGACACAACTGTAACAGCAAGACAAGACAGTCAGTCAAGTGGAAGGTCCCTCATCAGTTTGGCCCAGCTTCTAAATTAAATATGTAAGATCAGTAAATACTTGACTCTGCATTGAAACCACTGAGCTTTTAAACACAGGAAACTTCTTAAAAGCTGGGGAAATTGACAGTAAGAGTTATGCACAGAACACTGAACAAGGCAACAGAAATAAAATGTGTTGCAAAAAGCTACATTTTAGAATTTCAAAAGCAGTTCACACATTGTCTCTAAGTGTGGCATTTTGAGCTCTTGAACCCACCTCAGGAATATTTGGAAAAGTTCCATTTGGTCCACAGCAATGAAATGATGGACCCTCAGCTGCTGTCTGAATGGTCAGGGATGTCCTACAGGATAGTTGGAGGTTTAATTTTACAGATCAAAAATCTGTAAGCTGGGTCAGCTTCTGAACTTGCCCAAGGATTGAATCATTTTGATGTATTGGCTTGAACACTTGTGTAAGTACCTCTTACACAGGACTAAATGGGCTTTTTTTTACTTTGTGGAATTTGGGGAAATGTTTAAGCTAACCAGAAACAGCCACTCATCACTGGGAAAAAAAAGGAAAAAAGCCTCCACTTGGGGCTTAGAGGACAACTAGTAAAAACTTTCCTTTGCAGACAAGGCCACAGCTATTTCCTCAGCTAAGAGCAAGGAATTTGGCCCTTGAACTTAACCACTGCCCATGTTTGTTTAGGCACCAGCGGTCTCCCATGGCCTCAGTTTGCTCCCACTGATGATGACAAACCCCACCTCACTCAAGAGGAAGTGGGCTTGGATTTATGGGCAACATGAAAGCCACCAAGAAACTCAGAAGTCTCTTGTTAGAGAGTCTGTGAGATTCTCAATTCACAACCCAGGCCTGTATGCCAAGAGCTGAAATGCATTCTGCCTGCCCAGTTGTCCTGGAATATAAACATGCAGGACATTTTTGTAAAGGAAGTTAAACACATTTGTCTTCACATTCTGTACTACTTCCTTCTTAAAACTCAGAAGATTCTCAAACTGAACTGTGATGTTCAAGTTCAAAAGACCAAATAAGCAACCTTAACAAATAAGCACTTAAATGTTACATATGAAAGCATACAGAACATCCTTGAGAGAACAGTCAGACTTTCTTCTTCTAATATCACAGAACAATAGCAAATAAAACCTTTTTGCTTAGAACTCCCATATTACTGTGGCTGTAATTGCTGGCTCATAACTATTAATTGCAACAAGTGTGATTTAATCACCCCTTGGGTAAACCAGCAGCAAAATCCTCTGCTCAGCACAGGAGCACTGGAAATGAAATGCCATCCCAAGGAAAGGAAAAAGTCCAGGAAAAAAGATACATTCTGCAATTCTCTGTAAAATGTGAGCAGGCCGTTAAAACAGGAGACTTCTAAGCATCAGGAGGGCAAATTACTACATCTTTAGTTTACCCTGATAACCCATACTAATTAAGAAACATCTACAGAATATGGCCATTCTAACTGATACCTCTCTTACACCCAATATGAGCTATTTTTTGCTGTATCAAAGGGAAGAATAATTGAAACGTGCTTTGTTATGATAATTTAATGAAAAAACACAAGCATACTTGCTTTTGTTGTGGGAATGCAAACAGAGGGTTACAGGAGGTCCTTCAAAATGGAAAAGTCAATTAAAATACAAACTTCAAACAAACCCCAAAACATCTCTCACTACACTCTAAAGGAATTTTGATAGCCATTTAAAAAAACTACCACAAGTTACAGTAGCTTGGTTTTAGATAAACACTGCACACTAAATTGAATATAAAAATAGATTCTATTTAATAAATTTGTATCTAGTGCACTATAAACATTTATGAAAGTGTTATTACAAAGGTAAACAAAAGTCTGCAGTAATATTTCAAGTAACTTGATAAAATTTGTTCATATAACATTGATCATGAAATGGACACAATACAAGAGATTTTCCTCAATTATCACACTTTTATTTAAACATCAAGTTAATTTTTCCTTCAAACAAGGACTGCTGGTATGAGTTAAAGAGTCGACTAATTAAAAACCACTATCTTGCCAAGACTGGGAATCTCACACCATTTTTTCTCCAAGCATATGTTCCTGCATTTGAATCTGATTTTGCACTGAGTTGTGAGACAGCTGAATTTGATTTGTCAAGAGTTGAGGAATGAAGTATGCTCTGGGTTTATCTGCTGGCCTCTACTGTAAACTTTTGTGCTGCTTTTTGTACTGAGAACCTTGCCACTGCCACCAGAAATGTCTCTCCAAGAAGTAACATTTTCATCTGCAGAGGAAAATGATCTGATGTGAGGAAACTCTTCACAGCACACAGTCTGTGCTTGAAAATTAGTATTGGATTTTTGTTGAGGATACAAGAGAGGCATTTCACCATAATCCAGATGCAAGCTTCCATTCCCAGAACTCCATTCACTGCTGCTTTCTTCATCTCTTTCTGGAGTGTCTTTAAAATCAAATTCCTGAGTTCTCTTAGACTTAGTTTTCCATTTTCCACATGATTGGATACATTTATCCTCTTTCAAGCCTGTTCTTCCATTCTTGCCCTTAAGCATATGAGTTGGCCCAGAGCTGGTGTGGCCATTTGTAGCACTGGGTACTTGCATATTTTGTAGTGCTCCCTGACCAGCAGAGGGAGGAGCATTGCCAATACTCACAGCACACAAAGGTCCTTCATCTACTGGGCCATATTTTTCCCTTCTTCCATCTTCATTTGGATAACATTCTGCTAGAACACCTCTAGAAGCACCATCCAGATTTTGAGAATTATTCCTGTTCTGAATATCTGAAGCCACTGTTTCACAAAGCACATGTTGAGTTTTGGTCTGTGTTGCATCAAACTGCTGCATCAAGTCACGTGGAACATGTTTCTGGACAACTTTATCAGCAGCTTTTTCAGTACTGCTTTCACTACACGATTTGCTTTCCATACGGTGTGACCTAGTCCGAAGCACACAATCTCCTTTGGAGCACTCACCTCCAGGATCAGAGTTTATAAGCAGAGCTAGGAGAAGAGGGAAAGAGATAATTGAAGATAATGTTGATACTGGAAGAAAAGCATTTTCATGAGCACATGCATTAAATCAATATGATCAAGAAGAGAAGGACCAGGGAATCCAGCACACCTGGGCGGGCAGATCTGCGCTGGGGAATGTGCCGCAGGGGTGTCTCCAGTCCTTTAGCCATCGTAGCAAGTTTACTGGCAGCATCCATTATTTTCTTTTCAGCTCTGTCAAGAATTGGAGAGCATGGGGAAAAAAAAAACAAAAACAAAAACAAGTTTAAGGGTAATAATTCAATACTACATTTTACTTCAAAGCAGTGTTACTGAGAGTCAGAGAATACTGAAAGGACAGTGTGTCAGGCAGCTTATCAGTGACCTGGCACCAACACACACACCCTGGACTTCAGGTTGGGCATGTTTGCTGCAAGGTGGACACACTCAGACTAACATCTACACACCTCCTGCACAGCCAGCAGTCACTTCCAAACATACTTGAACTCACCCTTCTTGTTTGCCATTGTCAGTGAGCAGCTGTTGCAGGCATGTCAAGTAGTATTTGCGCATTTTCCGTGCTGTCTCTTGGCGCTCTCTTAAAACCTCCACTTTAATCATTTCAGCAGCTCGTTCCTTACTTTCCCGGATATAACAAAGCATATCACCTACAAACACACTTCATTAGTAGCAGTTTTCCCTCAGAGTAAGGAAAAAGCCACACCACAAACTGGGATTGTCTAGCAGACCTGGAACAAGTCAGCAAGGACATGGATTTACCTGCTGACATCCCACCAAATCCTCCTGCAAGTTGTTGCCTACTGGATGAGTGGCAGGGCAAACCACAGAAGGATCAGAAGGAATTCAGTTGTCTGATTCTGCATCTTCAGCAGGCAGAGGGATTTGGGAGGAATGTTAGCTGGCAAAATATGGATCTAGAAACTTTTCAATGGCCATACAGCTGGAATTTGGGGACCTGCTGTACTCAGGTAAGACCTAGCACCAAACCTAATGCTTTCTCCTCAGCCAAAGGTTCTGACTAAGCCAGAAGGCAGGATATGGCACAAGAGAGAAGCAGATTTTCTCTCAGGACAAGCTACAGGCTAGGTAGATTTTTTTCTGGAGAAACACAATCGATTCTCAAAATACACTTTACCACTTTAAAAGACATACTACAGTACAACAAAGCAAGAATGGTAAAACAAGGCTTCAGCCATCACAATTACATGTTGCATTAAGGTGACAATTTCATTTCCCACAGTCACTCTAGCAAAATGCAAAAATTTACTTTGCCTGTGATTTGGTTGTCAGATTCCTGTCCAAGCTGGCTGAAGGAAGAAGCAACAAAGTATTTTATTTTCCTCCACTAAATTTTTAGCTAAGTCTTTAGTACTTACACTTAATCTTGCTCAAAGCTTTAATGTAGTGAGCACGCATTTCTTCCAGACCTTTCACAGAGTCAGAAGATGCACAAGGTTTTGAGATGCCTCCCCTTGACAATGACCTGAAATGCATACACATCACACTATACAAAAAAAGCAGTTTATATCCTCCAAAATAAGAAATCATCTTGTTTAGTTTTTTAAATACCTTTGTGGTGATCCCTGGTCATTCAGTTTAGTCTTCGTCTTGGAATTTTCTGCAATTAGAGCTCTTGGAACCATCTCATTTTCTATGAAAAAAATGAACCATAATTCACTGCATTTCTCTAAATTCAAGTTCAGAAGATGCTTATATAATAACTGCTGCCTCTGATACAAGAGCTCAACGTGCCAAAGTATCATCAGCTCCAGTACAACAGTTGCAGTAACAAGCAGACAGGAATCAATCCCAACACACTTCAATGAAGTCTGAATATAAAAATCATCTCATACAGTAATTAAATAAGCTTAAAGCCTTCATATGTCATTACCAAAACTGAACTGAGATATCAAGTGTACTTGGAAAGGACAGGATAAAAAAATAACAAGGGTGCTTTTGACAAACATTGAAAAAGAATTATTAATTTGTGGGTCAGCAGTTGTGCCTTTGAGACAGAATGATACAAGATAAAAAACTTGGTTGATTTTGTTGGGTTTATTGTGGTGAGGGGTTCTTTTTGTTTGTTATGAGGTTAATAACCAAAACTCCAGTATACACAGAAAATTAAAAGATCCAACAGATCAGAGAATCAAAGTTGTGTTTAGGTGACTAAGAATCCTAACCTTGGATTTGCTCTGACTTAGCTTCACATTCCTTCACAGCAAGCTGAAGATGTTTGTGGGCCATCTCCAGCTCTTTTTTCAAGTCCTGGCACACAGCCTCTCTTTTTTCAAGCTCCTGGCAGCAGCATTTGCAGCACAAATCTTCCTGAGACCCAAGGTTCCTTTTTGTACATTTCTGACTTGCAATAGTAATTGCTGACAGTTATACATCAACATGGGACCAAAAAAAAAAGAAACAAGCCCAACCTATTTTCAGTGTTCTACTTAGTCCTCTTCTCACTGAGAAGTGTGTAATACTTCAGTGCAATTAAACTACTTACAAGAGGCTGGTACCCTGTTCCAGAAGGTGCAGCAGCATCTATCAACTCACACAGCCCTCACAGCCTCAATGCATCAGTGATGATCTGGAGTTCCTCAGTCAGCAAAAAGACTTGAGGTTAAATGTTTTTAAATTTTTTTTAGTATTTAGAAAAAAAAACTAAAAAAAACCCAGCCAAGCAGGGTCTTTTGAAGTCAGCTGAAGGAAACTGTCCCAGCTGGGAAGCCTCAGATGTGTCTGAGCCTGGTTAAGGGATACACAAAGACTGGGCTCCTTCCAGGACAGCCAAGGCTGCTCCCCACAGCCAGGCCAGGGCGCTCTAGAGACAGGAGCACTGCAGTGCTGGTATTGTTCTGTGTTAACAGGAATTTCTTATGTTGGTGTTGAAGGAATTCAAGCCACACTACAGGCACAGAGCCAAAGCCTCTCTTGGGTTTTGCTGCTTTATGTTTTTCAGTTGCCTAAGAGCTCAAATAAACAGAAAGCCCCAGGGACATCTGTCCCTCCCATGAAGTTTTTCCCATCTACACTGTCTCCAGTTTTGCCATAGTACACGTGACAGCCTTGGGAAGAGCTACAGTGCTAAACTACATGCTAGGCACGGGAAGTGGAGGAAAAGGGAAGAAGGGGAACAACAAAAAAAGAGAAAAGCCACCCAGGGATTCACACTTTTTTCAACTACAGTCTTGACCAAAAGAACCAGAGAAAACTACCAAGCCAGGTCAAGCAAGTTCTTGACACAATAGTATCTTTTACATGAATACAGAATTCCTTGTCTTGTGCAATGCCAAGAGCAAGCAGTATAATTCAATCTTCACAGTTCCCATCTAGTATTACCCATTTACAAAACATAGTTTGGACCATGCCCTGCATACCATGGCCAACACTAGCATGTGAACTGTTATATACTCTGAAGATTTTATTGCTAACAACCCCTGAAGAATACACACACCTCTAGCAGATGAGACAACTATTTCTTTACTCCTGAAGAATGGCTTCAAAAAGCAGAAAGCTACAAGCATTTGATAAAATGAAACCTCAAAGCCTAGCACTAAATCAGTAAACTGGAGACCAGTAACATTTATTGCAGTTTGTGACTTTAACTTAGTTTATGCAATATTAATCAACCTTATAGTCAGAAGAACTGGATCTTCCTCTATCATCCAAATATTTACTAATTAACTTTGCATTGGGGTCATCCATAGGACATTGACTATTAAAGACTTCTACTAACAAGCTTAATTTGATGATATGCAATCTGCCAGATTAAGATCAATCTCAATACCTTTGTCTGTTCCAGCTTCCTGCAAGGGTGTCTCTCTCCTCAGTCTCCTTTGTGCTTCTGCTTGGTGTCCAGTATTGCACACATGCCTTGCCACATCCCCAGTGTTTCCTGCACCATGTTGTGGGTAAGGGTATGATTCTTTGTTTGCATTATTCACTAGCTCTTCATATTTCTGCAATAGAGAAACACTTCCTGAAAACCCAACACAGCAAGAAAAGTGTTCCACATCACAACCAGTCCTGGCAGCCAAGTAGCTTTAGTAATTTTAACACAGGTACTTTAAACCTGCAGTAGAATCACAGATTACAAAAGTCAAATAATGAAGAAAACATCTACTCTATGGTATAGAAGTTTTAGTTAGCATAAATCATTGCAACAGCAGTGCCTGAATATCTTGAGTATTATTTGGAAATGTCAGTAGCCCTTGACATTGCAGAACTATACCCTGTCTTTGACCAGCTAAAGATAACTTGGTTTTTAAAGAGAAAAGACATTACTAGGAAGTTAAAAACTTCACTAGATAAGGTGGTTCAATCCAACCAATGTTTTGAAATTCAAAGGCATATTAAACAGCTTACCAAGAGACATTTCATTTCCAGTGCAAAGGGTGAATAAGGCACAGGAAAAAGGCTCCTGATTCTCTTTACCATCATGGATATGATTTGCAACATGGAAACATTTAAGGCTCATTTGCTGAACAGAAATATATTGACACTAAAGAAATGGTAACATCCCACCTTCTCATGAAAAACAAGACATTTTCTCTGCCCTATTCTCAGATAATTCCCCAGCTACTAAGTGCTGGGTGGCAATGGCATTTCCAGTGGGATGCTCCCCACAACATAGAACTTATTACAAGCATAAGCACTGCAAGAAGAGGAATCTGCTAAAACAACAAAAACAAAGGCTTTGGAACACAATTTTACTTAGCCCTAAACTCCTCTAGTAAAGGGTAAGACATGTTTCCTCATTTGGGTAGGCACACTGAGAAATATTTCCTAGAGGCACAATAAAATAGGCAAGACTCTTATTCCCAAGAGAGAACTGACTAATTGACAAACTGACCTACTGCAGGCAATTTGCAAAAAAGATTTACTGTTTTCATCTTCATTTATATAAAGAGGAGGAAAAGAAAGCATGATTATCAACAATCACTGTCCAATCACCACTGCAAACTGGGTTTTGCAGCTATGGAAACATCTGAGGAGGGTTCTGTCATTACAGCCCATCTAAGAGATGACAAGGAGCCTTCAACAGGCCCCCAACTTTAAGCAAGGGGATTAATCTCCTTAATTTACAAGTCTTTGCATAAATGATGTTCCTAACCTGACTTTCTCTTTTTCAAAGACCGAAGATGTTAAAGCTAAATCCTTTCCCTTTTCACTTGCTAACGGTAGATTTAGTCTTCTTTTAGTTTTAGAGTACGCTCAACAATGAGCACTAATGTTGAATTTTGTATTTCTCACAATTTTTCTATTTTTCATCAATTTCTCACATGGATATTTCATGGGAGAAAGCAGGCCTGACTGACTTCTCAAATCTCTTTTCTGACTGGCAGATATAATTTACAGAAGTATTACCTCTTTCCACTCCCGCTCTTTCTTTCCCAGAATTGTGCAGACTGTGGTTCTAAAGGCTTTTTGTAAACAAGCCTTCAGTTTGTCTTTACCTAGACTGGTTAATTGAACATGAGAGTCAAAACACTTGTCCTTCCAATAATGTTTATTCTGTGTGCACTTGACCAGTTCTTCATGAATTTCATTCAACAAATACTCCAGCTCAAGCAGGGTCTTCTCCTCATATCGATTCATTTCATCCTGCAGTCGCTTGGCTTCCTCAGCCTCCCATTCTCGCTGCTTTTGGTCTAGTAACATCTTTATTTCTGCATCTTTCTGAATGGAGAGATCATTCTTCTGCTTTGCAAGGACCTCCTTAATTCTGTTTCTATGATCATCTAAGAAGGATTGGTAGTCTCTCTCATTTTGCTCTTGAATCTGCATAATTTCTTCTTGCTTTTCTTTGTTCCACTGCACACGGGCTTTTGCTAGTTCTGCTTTGACAGCTGCAGGGATTTCCTCTTTCTTTAGTTCCAATTCCCTCCTCAGAGAAATTACCTTTTCTTCAAGTTCTTTAACTCTTAGTCCAGATCTCTCTGTACCTTCATATTCCTTCTTCCATTTCTCCTCAGCAGCTGAGAGAACCAGGGCTAACTGCCAAATATACAACAGTCATTAGAAATATATACACACATTTATAGATACACAAAAGGTAACTCTGAGTCATTATAAATCTACTGGAGATCTTTTCAATGTATTTAATAAAAATTAAACCTATATAGGCAAAAAATAGGTGTGGAGCAGAGTACACTAGACATCTTTCCTTAGTGACTCCCTGTGCCTATGTCTGCATTCATTCCTCAGTAATATATGGGACTTGGAAGATTTAACTGTTCATCAACACACACACAGAGTAGTATTTTGGGCTACCTGCTTTGCTGTAGTCTTTTGGTGTTCTTTTTCCCATTTTTCTTGTTCTATCTTTAGATTTAGTTTGTACTCTTGCAGCCACTTGGCATGAGCTTGGGTTAAAGCTGCATCTACCTTTAAACAGATAAAACACCTGCTTCAGTAGGTAGGTAGGTACACTGAATACATTTTTATTATTACTTTCATGTAACAGTGCAAGAACAGACTTGTTTGGATTGCCTACATTTACAGAAATTATAAGAATCAGACTAGCAGCACTTCATGCATTTCTTGATGCAAAAATTATGCCGAAATTAAAAATATTAAATTTATTTTCAACAAAATGGTATAAAATCTAAGTCAGTGTTGCTCAGTTCTGTTCAAAACTCCTGCAGAACTTATTTAACAGTGTGGAAAACAAACTTTTTTAAGAACTCTATTTCTAATACAGCAAATATGAGTGCTAAACTTAAGAGGAAGTCAGTGGAAGAACCCACTTTCTTTTTTTTTGATGACTTAATTGGACACAGCAGTTTTGCAGACTCCAGGCAGATAGAACAATTGTTACCTGGCTGGCAAGATTTTCACAGTATTTATTTTCCAGTTCTAATTCAAATTCTTTTAAGACCTCTTTGGAGGCTGTATTTTCTTTCAGAGCCTTCTGGGTCTGCAGCCTCTGGTCTTCAACAGTCCCTTCTAACTCTTTAGTTGAAACTCCATCCACAATTGTAACTTGGTCAGTTTGGCAGCTGCAGTCATTACATTCAACTACAGTTCTTCTCACTTCTTCCAGCCTACTTTGCCATTCTCTTTCTAATTTGGCAATGACTTGTTCTTTATTCTAAGGAAAAAAATATATTTTTAAGAAAATCTCCTCAGTGTCTAAATAAACTGGTGTTTAGCAAATGAAACACAGTTCACACCAATGATCCTCCTTGACAGGAGAACAAATACATGCACAGAGAGGAGAGAGTTTGGTGACTCATCAGAGCTTTCCTCTATTGGACAGGAACAAAGGACTTCAATATCATACCTGAGTGAAACAACAGAAAGCACAACCTTCACTCAAGCATCAGGGTGGAAAATTCCAGCAAATTACCAGCTGTAACACTCAGGGTATTCTGTTTGTTACTTTACAAAATCTAGGTTTTGGGTTTCTTTAAAAATATGAAACATGTATAATAGACTTTTTCAGTCATAACAATTTTAAAATGACAGATCCTTAACAGCCAATGGCAGAATAACAGCACATAAAGTTCTGTTTCTGAAAATAAACAGCAAAATGACAACAACAAAAAAATTGAAATTCCATTATCTAAGTTTCCCACCTCTTTTCCTTCCTTTTCCCACTGAACTTTGGCTACTGCAACTTCTTCTTGAACCTGCTGGCTTTTTTCTTCCAGCCATTGCTTCTTTGCTGCTGTCATAGACCTGATGTGCTCCTCTTCAAGCTCAGTCCTCAGAAGTTTAAGGGAGATTTCTCTTTCTTCTAGTAGCTGTCTCTTGAGCTAGACCAAAAACAAATAAATGAAGTATTCTCCAAGGCACAACAACTGCTTTGGTACAAAGCAATAAGAATGAGACACATGATTAACTCTCTAGAGGCTGTGCACTGGTAACATCTAGAAAAGAGATTCAACTCTCAAAAAAAGGTGTTCTAAGATACTGTATCAGAGGTTATTATAGGCTATTGCTGTAAAGTACATTTTTGTATCAAGCATCTTTACTCCTCTCATACTTTGAGCTGAGCCTCTTTACTGTACTCACTAACGCAGACAGTTAATCTACTTTGGTCATTGCACACTGACATCTTCAAAAAAGCAAAGTTTTTAATCTAATCAGTGTGAATTCATTACTACTTAGAAAAAACACAGTATCTTTTAGATCAGTTTATCCAGGGAAAAGTAAACTTGTATCATCATTCAGGGTTTTTTTAAATGCCTTATGAATGTAAAAAGTTCATATTGCTGACTAAGCATCCTTGGAAGTTAGAATTATGGAAGTTCACTACATGAAAACAAACAGCTATTGGAAAGAGTTACTTCTACAATATTTTCAAGCCCAGGACATAACACCAGCTTAATTTAAAAACCTGTGAGTCATATGTATGGACTTTCTGATACAGTTGCATCTCTTCCAAGTAGATTCCACAAACATTTACAAAATTAAATACACTTATTAATATTACATCTTGAAAACAGTGTGAAAGTATATGGTTTACAGGCATTTCCATTTTTACCTTCTCTTCCTTCAGCTGCTGTTCTTGCTGAAATTTCTGTCTCAAAGTAGTTTCCAGGGTGTCCTTCTCCTGACAAACTCCAATGTAACATTCCTTCACCACAGTAATCTCTTTGTTCAGCTCCTCTATACTATCCCTTCAAAGAACAGATTGCTTTTAATCAACTGACCTCACAGGACAGCAAGCAAGCTTTAAAAGAAGTATAACTAGCAGTGAAGGTCAGACAGGAAACATGAAAGGTTCAGTAAAAATGGAAATAATGATAAGTCTTACTTTAACTGTGAGATTGTCTCCTCAGAAGTTTGAAGGAGCTGCTGCTTTTCCACAGCAAACCTCTCCATCAGCTCTTCCTCAAAATGTGCTTTGGTGTTCTCATGATGTTGCTGGTAAGTTCTTTCACACCTACAATTTCAAGAAAAGAAAAATAACTACCCAATTTCAACTACCTAGGTTCAACTTTTCTGTAAGAAAATACCTTTCTAACATTGACCTCTTGTACCTAGCAGCTGGAACAAGATTATATGTGCAGAGTGAAAATCCACAAATTAAACTAAAATAAGTTAACAGACTTACCTGTCAATGGCTTCTTGCTTATCATGATCAAAATCCTCAACCATTTTTCTCATCTGACAACAGAGGTCTTGATTTAAGCTTTTCAGTTTTTCCTCATTTTCCTTCAGTTCTTCAATAGTTGAAGTATGTGCCTGGACAAACAAGGGTCAAGTAACATGGGATTGTAAAAACCTTTAATCACAGGTTTTTAGCACAGGATGGGGGTTTGTTGTGATTTTTTTTTTTCCTGTAGTGGTAAGCAGCATCTCTGTCTTACCTCAACTTCCTGTTGCAAAGCTTCATTAGCCTTTTTGAGTCTCAGAACTTCTTCCTTTAGATTATCAGAAGCATCCTTCAAATTTGTGACAGGCTAAAAATAAATCAAATTAAGATGATATCTTTCAAGATATAAATTACTTAGCAATTAGCTTAAAAAAGTTAAGAGTTATCAAATAAAATTGTACTTAAATAAAAAGACCGGGAAATTATTGCAATGGAAGATCACAGTATCACTGCTATTGTAGATCAATTTTTAAAACTCAGTATCATGAAGCTTTGGAGAAACACACACTCAGTGCTGTGTTTGCAAGCTGAATGACAGCAGTCATCCAACAGAGAGCACACTTCTCACATACACTGTATTCCTATTCCACATCCAGGTCACCATGTACAGACTGCAAGTCTGATCAACCTCTAGAGGGAAGGCAATAATGGGGTGAAGAGGGATGCAATATCAAGATTCCTTGTTGATCAAATTACACCATGAAGGCCCTCTGAAGGAAATCTGTTAAATATTCAGTTTGTAAAATCTAATGGTACTATCAGCCCTCTTAAAGAAATTACAAGGTCCTTTTGGCTAAAGAAAACTATCCTTTTCCAATGAAATTTACTTCTAACAAAAGTAGGGCAGACACTAAGCACTCTCAAGCATGTAAGTCATCATTTCAGGACTCAATAATGCATATGCTGCCCAAATTCTGCTATTCAATTGCTTTCAACCAAAGATGCAAAAGCAGAGCTGCTATGCATAAATTTTTGATTTATTCTCATAAGAAGTTTAAATGTTGGTTTTGTTCACCAAAAATCAGGAATACTTGACTTTTAAAGAAGTGTAGAAGAACAAACCTCTGAATCTCTTGATGCTTTTTCAGCTTTCAACTGCTTGTATTCTTCTAATGTCTCCTGGCAATCTTTAAGACTATTTTGTAGTTGAGTAATCTGGTTTCTCTTCATTTTATTACTGCTCAATAAACGTTCCAGCTCAGCTTTTAATTCTACAATAATTTCATCTTTAGAGAGTTCTTTATCCATGTCTCTGTTCTGTATTGCACTATCAGGAAAGACATAACCAGTTCAGTATTTAAAAGACAAAACACATTTATCTGAAAGGCAGTGGTAGCAAAGAGAAGAGCAACTAATAACACCAGAAATAACAGGATGTCTAAGATGTAATAGTAAAAAGCATAAGAAGATATGAATGTCAAAGCTTTTTCATCAAACTGCAATTTATTTACAGAGAACTTGTTAATTCAACTCTTTCCTTCCTCAAAAGATTCATTCTCACACAATGTGAAGAGCTACGAAACAACTCAACTGGTTGATGTAAAAGACAGATTTAGCTTTAAGCAACTATGTGGAGTCTTTGAGCAAAAAAAAGTATCCATGAATATAAGTCCTACAATTAAAGGAACAGCAATATAGTCCCTATAAAATCTGAAGACTTATTAAATAGCAATTAGGCAACCAATTTATGGTACTAGTACAGTTTCTCTGTTTCTCAGATTACCTGGCAATACAAGCACTATTTCAAATATCTATCAAAACACCTATGTATTGATTGAATAGAACCCTCTTTTTACACATAACTTGCATAATTTCTTGAGGATTTAAATTTTTTCTTTCAACAAAAATCATTCAATACCTGCAGAATCTTGGCTTCTTCCCTGTGATTTTTTTAATTCCCAGTTCTACATAGGAATCACCCAGGCTGACATGTCGCTCTCCACCTGCATCATTCAAAAATACTCCAAGCTTGGCAGCAGATTCATATAAAGCTATTTCTTCTTTCAGTTCCATTAATTCTTCCTGAAAGGAAGAGACAGAAAAAAAATTACACTGAACAGAGAGACTCAAAGCCCAACATATCAGGCCCATGATAACTCTTCCAAAGAAAATAAATACATGGAGCTCTTCCTCCTGAATGTAGTTATGTTTAGTTGAATTGTCCAGCATTAATTTACTTATGCTATCATTTTTCATTTCTGATACCTCTAGCAAAGCATAGGTTAAAACTACAAATTCATTAAAATATACAAGAAATATTCCCTATTGTTCTTGTAATAGTCCATCTATGAAGAATTATTTCTTTTGCTTTTCTGCATTCCTACTGTCCTTGTATAGCAAAATGGATAACAACAGAAAACTAAATACCTGGATAAACAGCTATTACTCTAGTATTTAGTAGGATTCATAGTTTCCAAGATAACAGATTTAAATCAAATATAAGAACTGAACTGGAAACACAGACTTCCACTCATGCTTCACAGAGGACTTTCCAGTATTCCCTTCTGCTGATAAAAGATAAATTTCAGAACATGTGTCTCCTCATTAAGTTACGAGACTCCCAGCACACTGAATTTACATTTGTGGATTTTTTTTTTTTCCCCAAAAGCACTTTGGACAGAAGTATGAGCTCAGATTTGTGCCAGTACAATTGCCCAAATGTGTTTTAATTGGTGGGGAATGAGGAAGACCAACAAAGAACACTGGGAGAAGAAGTAGTCAAAGATGATGCACTTGTTTCCCCCAAAAATCTAAAGTGTTTAAACCATCAACCTCTTAGTTATAATGCCCTCCCCAATCAAATGAATATAAAACATTCAACAAAATTAACCTGCAAAGCCTTGTTCATGTTGCTGCTAATTATCTGTGCAGACTGAGCTTGTTGCAATTGAAATCTTAACTGATTTGTCTCCTGCATTGAGCCTATTGTAGGAAAAAAAGGGGAGAAAAAGAGGAAATCATAAATATGCAAGAAAGTCTATGCAATCTGAAGAAAAACAGCAATGTTGATTCTGGCAATAGACATTACTGTTTCTATTTCCTTGAGCTCACTAACAGCTACTACACACAATTCTATCAAAAAACTTCAATGTGTGAAGGTAGGCAAAAGTCAAACACACAAATTGCAAAACATTTCACAATCTATTTCTATGACACAGGTTTACAAGAATCAGCCTCCAGTTCCCAAAACAATTCAAGTCTTCTCACCAAGACCTGAACTTAGAACAACAATTCAAGTCCAGCACCTTAATACAAAATTAAGTAACTTGCATCCAAACCCTGTTTAGTACGAAACAAGGTTTACAGATATGCAGCACAAAATACATATGAAAACACTTCAATCATTTTTGTTTGGGGTTTGGAGATTGTGCTTGCTTTTATTTCTATTTGGTTTTTACATCTTAGTCTAGACTTAAAGCTAAGTCTGACTGGATAGGAAACAGTCTAGAACACAATTAGCTTGATGTTGATTCCCCTTCCATAGAAACATCAATATGCAATTTAACATTTAGAAAAACTGAAGACACTTCTGCAGGGAAAGGTAACAGTATGAGTAAAAGGCTGACCTGTTTGCAGTAAATTTGCACACTGCTTTTGGCTTTCTTCTAGGCTTCTTGTCAGTCGATTTATTATTTCGGTTTTTTCACATTTGGTTTCTTCCAGCAATTTTTCAAGTTGCTTAACATGCTCTCCTAGATTTTTGCAAAGCTCTTTCTAGGAAGAGAGTATTTTTATTCATTTTACAAACATTTAACCATTTAGAACAGTTTCAGATACAAAAAAAGTCAATATATACAAGATAAAGGAGAAAAATAATCAATCTGATACCTAAAGGGGTAGAGGACAGCTAAATCAATCACAGATCAAACACTATCCTTGGCTGACAAGTGATCTCTTACTGCACCAAAGTTCAGTTTTCCCTAGGAGGCAGTAAATGCACTCATATATAAACACACATGGATGAGAATAAGTTCATATTTCCTAGAACAGTCACTTTTCAGCACATCAGATTATCTCCTGTAATTAATCACATACATTTAGTCGATCAGAGAAAAAAAAAATTTAAAAAATCAAGTCTTCACATTATATCAAACCAGAGCTTAAGGCAGTTTATTTTAACTGAGCTAAAGCCAAGCTATCAAGTGCCAATACTCTGTAAAAGAGGAACTATAGTTTCTTTTCCACAGGGTATACAAAGTAGACATTTTCATGGCATTACTTAGTTACCTACACAGACCTGGGAGGCACAGTGCCTTGTACTTACACCTTTTGACTTTTCTAGCTTCTATCAAAAAACAGGAGATCTCCCTCTTTAAATACCCCAAACATGCTACCATATATTTCACAGTAGAGACAAAGTTATATAAGCCTTGTTGTGGTGCTAACAGACAAAAATTTAGCTGTGCATTTTGTTTAGAAGCAAGTACCAGCTACCTTTCCAAGTATACAACCCATCTATTTCTATATGTTGAGACAAGGATTACAGAAATTTAATTTTATTTTATGTAAAATTATAGGAAAATTTATTAGATGTGCCTGAAATACATTGCTTGAATATTTACAATAGTGGAATGGATTCTTATGACATATTAAGTAGAATAATTTCAGTAAGCTCTACAACCATGTGGCATAACCTACATCAAACTCCATTTTAAAGACAGCCTTTCAGCTCTCCTCTACTTTTAAATCCTTACTTCTAAAATAAAGTCACTGTTGGGTGGTTACTCATCCTTCAGCATTTTGAGACCAAATTGTGGCAACAGACTGTTCAATAAGAAGTTTTTCTTGTAAGAATATCACATTATTTCTTAATTAGTGCTTTGCTTTCCCAGAGTTATCCAGAGAACTCCTTCAAAAAAACAAAACTGTGCAAAGAAGGAAAGCTCAGGAGAGTAACTAAGACAAGAATTCCTTCCTCCTCTGCATCTGCTGTGTACAAACTCACAATCTGAACTTGCAACTGCCTGGAGATTTATGAAAACATACCACATAGGCCTCACAATGCTGAGACTTTCCATTTTCTTACTAACTTCCAGAAGGAGTTATTAGAATTATAGGTCTAGAAATGCAGTTTGGGAAACATGGGGAGCTCTACATTATGGTACTCAGCATCCTAAAAGAATTTCTCACCTGCTCTCGGAGTGCAGATTGTGTAGTGTCAAGTTTCTGCTCTAATGACAATACTTGCTGTTCATACTTCTGCTTGAGTGCAGAAATAATGGCCTCATGCTGCTCTCTGGCTCTCTGGAGGGCATCTGATCGCTGAAGTTCTAACAGCTGTTTTTGCATGCTTTCCATGGCCACCTCTGCCACTTTGGATTGCTTCAATATCTGTGGGATAGTCATATACATTTCACTGTTGCTCCAATATTCTGTACATCAGTTCAATTTTTATTGTGCAAGAGTTGCCACAAGTCCTCAGATAATGCCTGTGTTTTCATACATAGTATTTTCAACCAATGCATCCTATCCATCCATCATGTATTTATTTAGTTTTTGCAATGATCATGACCAGCATTTCAGGAAACTGGCACTTCTGTTTAATGCAAACACACCACACATTTAACTGTAGAGGTCTTCCACAATAAACAGTCTAAAAATATTCACAGTACCTGCTCCTCATTGGTAGTAAGAGTCTGAATTTGAGTTTCAAGGGCCTTGATTTGACCTTCAAGATGCATTTCCCGTTCCTTTCCATTCTGATAGAGTTTCTGAGACTCATGAAGACTAAGAGCCAAACCATCCTTTTCATCTGAAGAAAGAGACATAATTGTGTGAGAACCACAGCCAGACCAAGAACTTCCTGCAACACAACTGTTCAGTACCTGCTCTACAGAACCATTCACTCTGTCTCATACTGTGGACAACAGAAGCCTGAACTAAAACGTTCACTCTCCATGCAGCCACTGTCTCCTCCTGGCAGCAGGGAGCACTCCAACACACTGCTTCCAGTAGGGCCCTGAAGGTACAAGCCCCATCCTGGCAGCAGGAGAACCTCACACCCTCCTTTAAGGTGAGTGGAGGAACAGCCAAGACACAGCCAAATGGCTGACAGTTTAACTTTACCCTCTTCTTTGCTTCTTTTACATTCTAAAACTATAGTCTTAACTCTCTAAGTTTCCTACCTTTTTTTTTGTCTGTTCCTATAAGAAATGGGAAACTAAGACAATAATCAGTCTACACCACAGATTTAGTAATTTTTGAAAGAGATTTGTTTTTCACATCCAGTCTATGAAATGGCCTGTTAAACCAGACAGCACCAAAAAAAAAAAAAAAAAAAAAAAAAAAAAAAATCACAGATGTCCACTTTTTTGGGTGTGAGTGTTTTGGTGTTGACTTTAATTTTTTTTTTTCCCTGACTTTTAAAAGATTACTTTGGCAAACTTCTCACTTTTCTGTACATTTGTGATGCCTGACACATGGGGACTCTGGAAAACAACAGTGGTTTTGAAAACACAGAAAAGACAGTTACGCAGTCAGGCACCAATCCAGAGACTTTTACTTAAAACATAAAAATGTTTGGGCAAAGAGGGTTAGGCACACACAGTCCCAAATCAAGTTTATAAGTATTTATCATACTTATACCTTCAAAGATACTTTCTACATCAATCTCAGAATTAAAAAGCTGCTGGATATGAATAAATTCTAAGAATTACATTTTACCTTTGACCATTGAAAGCTGATGATTCAAATACCTAATCTGCTGTGCACTCTTTTCTAGCTTTTCATTAAGTTCTTCCAGTTGTCTTTCCCTTGCTTTATTTAGAACTTGAAGTTGAAGAATCTGCATATTTTCTGAAGAATCTGCCAAATTTCAAGCAGCATGCAGACAAGTCAGCACAGATATCAAGAAAGTCATTGCTGTAATTCCTGCTCCAAAATATTTTTTAATAGTGCTAAGTTCATTGCTGGTACACAAATTTTTTTTTAATCCACATTTGATTCACATCACACAAATTGCTCTGGCAGCAATGGCTGAAGAATTGAGCAAACTACAATTCCAACCTAACAAAAAGCCCAGATAAAAGTTTACATGCTGTGAACTCACAGACTTGTGGTCACTACAAATTTACAACATGTCTAATGAAGTTGTTCTGTTACTTGAAATGTACCTAACAGAAAAGCCCAATGTGGAATCACTCAGAATACACTACCTAAGGTACAGTGAATCATTATTTTCCAATATTATGGAAGGAGACAAAGTGTCAACAAGGTTTGACATCAAGCCATCAGAAATGGCTTGATTTTCAGTTTTATCAGTCATTTTTAATGCCCAAAACTCATACACCCTAAGCAAAAAGAGATGATTTCTAGACAAAAAAGATTATATACTTCAATGTACTTTTAGTTGTCCTCTAACTGAAAATCTATTGAAACCAACATGTTTTCTATTACTGATTTCCAGTGAACTTTTTACACAAGTTTATTTCAAGTCTAAGCACCAAACACTTACTTTCATTATTGACCAAGAATTCATGTTGCAGATCTTCAAACACTTCATTTCTTCTATTTCCTTCTTGGATTCCTGGAATATTTTGATGAATGCCATTTTGGTATGGTTTATAAGTCACTTTGTAAGATTCTGGTGATTGGCCATTGACAAGATCAGATGCAACAAATTGCTGTTGTGACAATATATACATAAGAGGAAATAAATTAAAACTACAACTGCAGTCTTGCTCAGTGAAAATATTTTTCATTTTACAGGTTGCCATTAAGAAGAGTTCTAGTAGCTCTTCATTTTCAGGCTCCAATCCAGCACACCATTTAAGCATTCATTTTTCATGAAAGATTCCACCTCAGAAAAGTAGTGAAGCGTTAACTTAAGTAGAGTAAGCACACATTTAAGTGAACCACATTCATTCTACCTCATGGAATCCTACCAAGGCAACAAGAAAAAAAAAACATAACATGAATATATAAAAATTCAGCTAGTAACATCTTGGCTTTTTAAATAGGCTACAGATGCCTCCCATCACTGTTTGAACTGATTGTAAGAGAATAAAGGCATTTGGAAACATTATTACCCATAGTTAACAACATGTGAAGATTTTCCAAGAGACAGAAAAATGTGTCAGCTTCTAAAATAGCTTAAGGTGTTCCTTTGGATCATCTGAAAAATTTATTACTTTATTTTGCTGATTGTTAAATTCTGGTTTATGGCCATTTGTATAAGGCCTGAAGTTTTCAGGAAGATGATACACATTGTTCTCTTGGTAGCAGCTTGGAGACTTAAACCCATCTCTACCAAGAAACACATCATCTGGATCATCTTGGCCATGCTGGCCACAGTAATCTTCTTTAACATCATATAAACGTTTCTTCTCTTCATCATTTTCTAGGCCATTGCAATTCTTCCCATGTTTTTCAATGTGATCAGTTTGCTTTTCACACAAGAATCGTTCAGGGTACAGATTTTGTCCTTGTTCATAGCCCTATGGATGGATATGAGGTTTAGAATTGCTCTCTCAAAACTCAGATTTCACCCCACTCTTCTTTTGCTGAGGTTACCAGCCTTCAAGTTAGAAATACTTCAAATGAATACCACAACACATCACCTACATGTATTTCTCTAATGAATTTAAACAATAATTAGCATGTTATTGTGAACAGGCAGTAATTACATCCCTGCTCATACAAGCTTACATTTGGAGGATCACTGATCAATGGATGATCATTCCACCTTCCATCAAGCTTCCCAGGCTCATGTAACCTAGAAAGATACAAACAGCTTAACTATGCACTAATAACTTCAGGGAAAAAAAAAAAAACAAACAAACCATCTTTTAAATTAAGGCACTTCTAGTTCACTGCAAATTGCACTACAGCTCCCTTTTTACTTGGATTGCTTTTACACACCTCATCAACTCAACTCTGATTATACTTGAAAGCACAACATAAATAATAAAAAGATGGTGCCATATGCCTTACTGCTCCTCAGTCTCCTGGATGCTACAGTCTGAGAAACTGGAGAGCTGGTCTCCACTGTCCTCCAGCATATCATGGGGAAGGTCTGTCAACAATTGTTGCAACTGAAATAGAACAAACAACATTCATTACATGCTCTTCAGGAAAATTAATGCAAGTTCAGGCCAAAAACACTGGCAAAGTAGGCCACTTGCACAAAATCCTGGTTTTCTTCCTCCAAGGAGGAATTCACAACACTGGAATGCACAAAGAGACTTATAGCACAGAATGCTTACTATAGAGTACCAACCAAAGCATTTTTCTGACAAACTCTTGTTAAGAAAAGAGCTGCACCAGGAGGAGGTAAGGGAAATGCCATCTAGTAGACATGTCCTAGGACAGACTAATTTCAAAGAATCATCTGCAAACTGATCATGCCAGGATTGCTCCTCTCTAAATTTCAGGCTAAAGAGGCAGTGGACATTCAAAATATGCTCTTTCTGAGAAGTCTAGATGGAAATCCAGATAAGAACTTGCCAGTCAGTATCACTACATTCAAGAACTCATCACTGCAATGATTAGTGCTCTACTCAGGACCAAGCAACTGGACATAAACAGAGAAAAACACCACAACTGAAACACACCTGAACTTTACTTATGCTTTTCAAGAGTGGCACAGCCTGCACACTCTTTTGCTGTTACCAGACTACATAAACCTTTTTCTATCTTTTTAGGCACTTATAAGATAGGAAGAAGCTAAATTCACAAGCCTTCAGATTAAATTACTTAATTCTTTTTCACCTCTTGCTCTCTTGCATAATCTTCTTGGTCATACTCTTCATCTTCATGTTGAGTTTGTAGAGCTCCACTATCAAAGTCAAGGGACATTGTTTTCTAATATTGATTTTGTGTATCCAGCAAAACCTACCACAGGATAAGAAAACATCACACATGAGTAAAATACCAGAGGAATCAAAAAGCACCACCCTCATCACCTAAATTACTTAGCACAAAAATATAATTCTTTAAACAGTCATTGCACATTGCTTGTTTCCCATATACCCAAGCCTACTCACTTCCAAGAATTTAGTCTCTAAAATAAGTATTTGGGTTTTTCATATACTGACATTATATAATTTTTGAAGTTCACTTACAGCCAGACATTATTTTCTGCAAGTTCTAATGCTGCATACCATACATATGATGTGATACATGATGATAGTTATGTCCACTTTTGCATCTTGCTTCCTAGAATAACTTTATAGAATAACTCCTAGAGAATAGCTACATTTTGTACTAAAAGCACGCTGTTCCTTGAGCATTTAGATAACAGCTGCAAAAGGAAAAATAGGAAAAGCATCACAGAAATCTGAAAAGTATCACATCAGTTGTAGATTTCACTGCGTAAGGAGGAGAGTCTTGACTCCCAAGCTCTTGCCTGCACTGAACAGTGTGTTCACAGAGAACAGTGTTCACAGTGTGTAAGTGCTGGTCCGCCTTTGGTTACAGGGTAAGTTACTCCCTGTTGAAGAGACACTTGCTTGGGCACACAGGTGTAGCAGGCAATGAAGGCTTCACTTGGTATAATGTAATATTACAAGAGCATTATTTTCAAGTTTAAAGTCACTTCACCGCGTTTAAAGGACCTTCTTGCCCACTGCTGTTCAAGGAAATTCTGCAACAGAGCTGGCAGGAGGCCTCACATCGCAGCTCCCGTAATCGCCGTGACCCTCTCACAGGAGGCTCTTCCCCCACACCATCAGCCTACGCGACCACCGGCCCTGTCCCCCTTCCTCAGGGCTCTCCCCAGCCCCGGGAGCGAAGGCTGCCGGTCGAGAGCCCGCAGCCGCCAGAGCCGCCACCAGTCCCGCAGAGCCAGAGCCAGAGCCGGACCCGGACCCGGACCCGGACGGGCCGCGGGCAGCTCCAGGGGTGTGAGGCGAGTTCGGCCGCCGCCACCGCAGCCCTCTCAGACGGCGCGGGGCCGGCGCTGCCGTTATTCAGTGCAGCTCCCGCGGGGCCTGCAAGGCCGGAGACGGCGGCAAAGCACGGCCCGAAGAGCGAAACCCACCTGAGGCGCCGGGGCCACCCGCCCTCCACAGCCACCGCCGAGGCGGGCTTGCCGCTCTTCCGCATCACACCCGGCCCGCGCCCGCCGCCGCTGATTGACAGCCCCGGGCACCAACCGGCGGCCAGAGCCGCCCTGAGCCGCGCTGATTGACAGCTCCGAAAACCAATCGACGGCCAGAGCCCGCCCAACCGCGCGGGAGGGCATGCCCGCCCGCTGATTGTTTGAAAGCAGGCGCGCATGGTCGCGGGAACGCGCCTGGCGAGCTGATTGGCCAAGCAGGTGACCAATGGCAGCGTGAGGTTTGTGTAGGGGCGGGGTTTCCGCGGGCGCGCAGCGGCGCCATCTCGCAGCCGGACGTGGCGGTCGCCTAGCAACGCGCGGCTGCGGGGTGACGTCACGGGCCCGCGAGCTGCGCCTCACGACAGTGTCACGATAGCGCCGAGGGGGGCGCGGTCACCTCTCCTGTCCGAGCACCTTGCCCAGTGCTCGGGAACCCGCTCTGCTTCGAGAGCTCATTCTCTTTAAAAGATTAAAACTCCTCAGAAGGACAGATTTATGATTTATTGCGCGGAGTCGCGGGCAGGAAGCAATTCTGACGCAGAGCTGGTTCCGTGTGTAACAGTCCCAGTGGGGGCCTCGCCCTCAGCTCGGACAGCGCCGCCCGCGCGGGAAAGGACCCCCGGGCACAGACACTTGGGTCATTGTTAGAGGACTTTTCTTGATGAGAGCAAACAATTCAGTGACATTTATAGAAGTTTGAAAAGGAACGAACATGCTATGTCTAGTAAATGTTGCATTATGGGCGAAATCAGCCATTTTCCCCGGAGGACTCTAGTAACCATTCGAACAGTAGTGGTTAACCAATTTTTTCATCGTTTTCACAGGCATTAAATGACTCAAACAAGAACGAAAAAGGGGTTTAAATGTGTCTGACAATTCATACTGAGTTTCTCAAGAACAATATTTTGGAAACTTTCCAGAATTCGGACAACCGTTTTTCTTTTTGGCATGATTGTTTCTAAGACTTCCACAGAGAAGCTGACAGTGTACTTTTCATAAGACAGCTGGGCCGCAAAGCAGCATTAATAGCTTAAGTGAAGGCACATAAATGCCAGAAACCAAAAACTGAGAATGAATGTAGTTTATTCTAGGAAAATGCATGGATGTGTTGCATTTGATTTTTATATGTAATTAGTTGGATTATCTGCTTTCTCTCACATCAAAAGATTTTTATATACTTCTTTATTTCACTAGCACACAATTATCTCTGTTTTCTTCCTTGTTACTTCTCAGTTCTGCTTCAGACACTGAAAAAATATGCAGGAGCATCAGAACAAAGTTTCAGGTCTTTTAAGCTTTTTTACATTAGTGATATTCAAAGAGAGAGAGAGACACTGCATTATACTGTGATCCAAACATCACACACCGGCTCTGGTTCTTCTTATGTGAAAGTGAAAACTGATGAAGTGAAAAAAATCCCTGAGTCAGCATCTTGACTGGCAAAGTCACAAAACTTTGATCTCATCCTATCACAGCTCCAAATGCTATTATTTCAATCCTGAGTAACTTTGATTTGTACTAAAAATAGAGGTGGAGTTCTGCACATTTTCCTTCTATGACCTGTCATAAAACTCAGCTTTGATGCAAAGATCAAAACAGCAGGTCTTTACTCCACTTGACATGCCACAGAAGTAGCTGGTTTGCTTCATTGCTTGCTCCATAGCCGTATCAAGCACATTCTGAAGTTTGACAAGATGTGAGAATAGAAAGGATATTATGCAGGGGGTTGAAATCCCAGTTACAGTTTCTTGCCAGCTGTCCTTGCCGTGGCACAAAGCTCCAGCAGGAACTTGCTGGAGGCCTTCACAGGATAGAATGGGCATGTTTGCTGCCAGCCCTGAGGGCTCAGGTATCAAAAATGCCAAACTGTTAGTAAGGAAATCAACTACTAATGTTTTAAAGTTTCTCACTGCTTCAGTATATGTAATTGCTTAGTTTTATCGTATTATTATCAAAGAATGAAATGTATTTTTATAGCTATTAGCTGAGGATAAAAATGTTTTCTAGTAGCTTCTAAGTGTGGCTCTTTACATTATATTTTCTCCTCCAAGGAAGCCTGTATTCCACAATTTTATAAAAACTCTCCTTTTCTAGAGGAAAGAGTTCCTACTATGGTGTCTCATTTACCATGAACACTGGCAAACAAACAGAATATAATTTTTTACGGTCGATATTTCCAGCAACTGCTGAACTCAACAATTGTCTGCCTTAGGAACCAAGCTGGTGGGCTGGGAGACGGAGAGAATTATGTCTGCTCATGCCAGAGGACACTGCTTGTCTTAAAGGCACAATTTCCCTCAGGCCATCACCTGGACTACCACTTCATTCCCCAAATCTCTCCTGCCTTTCTTCAGTCACTTATTAAATCACTGTTTCTTCAACAGGAAGCCAAATAAATCACTGTTCAGTCTGAATATAGGATTGTTCATATTTAGAGTATTTATTGTGGCAAAACAATTAATAGTTTTCTTTTAAAAGGTTTTTCCATGTGTAGGAACAAATGGATGTGAAGAGGGGAAAACTATCTTGTTTTGGAAAGAGCACTGAATAAGGACACATGCAAAGTTCAAACATCTTTTAAATTGTTTTCTCCCAAAATGTATCATTAGTTTTGTTCAGCTTTTCTAGTTTGTAAACAACTATTTAATCAATGAAAATATATTTAGCCTACCTTTAAAAAGTTGTTTCCAGTATTAATTGATAATAATAGTAAAATCATATGCAAGACAAAAATATTAAGATCTAGCATGCTTGTCCCTTAACAAGTTCTATTCCAAAATTATATTACATATATTAATATCAACTTTGTAAATGTTCATAATCTTAAATCTTTGAGTAGTCAGATAGTGACAAAAATTATTAAGAAACTGGACAACCTTTCTGTATTGTGAATGCCATTCATTTAAAATGTTACTTGCTAGTAAAGTGCTGTTACAAGCAAAATGAAATTGTTACTGTCTATCTAAAGAAGATGACATTTTAGTAATATTCAAATTGTACTTGTTTTTGGCAAGTAGTTAAAAGCTTAGACATGTTTGTTTAACCATCCCAAACTAATTCAGTATAAATAATATTGGTTTCAATAATCCTATGCTAAAAGGCACATACTAATGTTCCAGCAGTTCTTTCAAGTGAGCTTCTGTATGTAGAGTTTTAATTGTGCTTTTTAATAGTTACTGATTCAGTATGACCTTGAAAGTGACATTTGTGCATGTCTAAAATACCTTCTCACACATGAATCTCATACTCTGAAGGTGTAATTTTTTTAAGATCAAGATTATATGTATCTATATAACTATGCTTATTGATCTCTATAGATCTACATAGATATACACATATACATATATTCATACATACACACACAAAAGGGTTTCTTCTGGAACAGCAGCAGAAAGTGCAGTCTATACTTTTTTGAGTTGTCTTCATAATAGAAAGTTCAGGTATGAATTGTCTTGGGATTTGTGAGATCCAAGGGATTATTTGTGACACTGCATGTGTCCCATATTACTCTCTTTCCTTACAGGCTGCTTCAAGCTCACTTCACTTCCAGAAGAGATGATTGGCAAATTATTTTCCATGTGATACTGAATAAGATGACCCACACTATCAAATATATGGTCTTTGGTTCTCACCTAGTAGAAGAAGCAAAAGAATGTGTTTAAGGTTAGATTGTCCTTATAACTGGTTGGACATGAGCCTAACACATTAAAGTCAAAAGGCACTTAAGCCACTGAAGTCACTTGAGCAGGATCATTAGGCTGTAGAGAGCAATTCAGACCTATCCTTTGACCCACCTTAGCTCACATGAAAAGTAGAGGAAAAGTAGAGAGACTGTGTGTCAAACGGGGCTGATTCTGCACAGGGGAATGAAATAACCTTTGTTCTTTCTCCACAGAAGAGATACATATTTTTCCCTAAATCTCACTGAGGATTACTTTTCTGATTTACTGTCTCCTCAGAAATGTCACTCATGACTGCTCTTCTCACCCTGAGCAGAATAAAGTAGAATTGAAGTGACAACAAACGATTTCTGTATCCAGAAATTCATAATTAAGGATAGGGTTATTTTTTTCTAGCACTAATGGTTCAAAGGATGTGTTAAGTGTATACACTAATTATCAGCACCTGGACTTACAGTATTTAAGTTTCTCATTGCTACCTCTATGGTACTTCTGTGCTTATAAGTTTTTGAACTTTCAAACCTACTGCAACCACTGGCTATATTTCAATTAATCTGGATGGAATCAAATCAGTTCCACTTCATGGAATGCACCCATTCATTCTGATTTAAATATCTGAGCAGCACTGAAATTTCATTATATGAAATATTCATACCTTGCCCTCAGGATCCACCAAGAGCAGATGTTTTGCCTGCCCTCCCTGAAGTCCACTGAGGACATACTGACCAGGTGATGTTGTGCTCTCCCGTACCAGAAAATCCCCATCGTTGACTAAGAGGCTCTCTGCTGCTTTCCTGTTCAGTTTGCCATGGTAACAATCTTCATTCTTTAGCTGTTGCTTTATTTGTGGCAGAACACAGAGACCAGCTGTGTTGCTTGTGGCACTCTGCTGAACAGGTTCCGGTAACTCTAAAATTAAATGAAAGGGAATGTACTGAACACTTCACCTAAAACTTCATCCTAAAAGGATGCAAGCCAATATTTTTAATAGCTTTCTAAAAATTCAAACAATTCAGATTGAAGCTGTGATCAGACCAACCTTACAGACTGTAAGAATATGTACACATGGATGATCACGACCCTCCAGTGCATTAGGCAAAATTATCACACCACCTCTTCCCCTACCTTAGATGGGAAAGCCTTTGGTTGCTAAGCAACAGAGATTAGAAACAGGAGTTTTTCTAATGCTGTACTGGTTTGGGGTTATATTTCTTTGTATGAAAAAGTCAAATCTTCCTTGTAAAAACAAGATTTTTGTTGATTTTTTAGATTTTTTTTTTCCTTAAGATCCTGTTTTTCCTTCTTCCTTAAGAAGCTCTGAAGAGATTGTCACAGATCATTGGGAGAGTCATGTTGAGTGGCTCCAGCTATGTGCAGGAATGTAAAACAACATAGCCAATATAGCCAGAAGGGAAGGATTACAGCATGATGCATTTGCTGTTAAAAAACGAACAATTACCAAATGTACTAAAAAAACTGGGTGGTTTGGGACATAGCCAGTCAGACTGCAAATGATTCACAGGCAGAATTCTTCTAAGGAAAATAAGAGGATACCACTTCTTCAATGGAATTGTGCAACCTAAGGCTCCTCAGGATATAGCCAGTTCCTTTTAGAGCATGATGCAGTCCCAAGTTGGAAATGTCTCAATGGTCACAGATTTATTGTGTTTCCTTTATTGTCCAGTCCTTTTTCCACTTTCTTGTGTGGAGCCAACTCTGACAGAGAAAGCACTCAGTGGGAAACCATAAAAGGCAAAGCTAATAAAGTGTATTCAATAATGAGGACAGTCAGTAGCAACTATATAATCATTTACTGGATATCCACCACTTTGAGTCCATAAATCAAGTTTTGACATACTTTTAATTGATACTATAGATCAAACAGTTTGATGTAGAAATTATTGGATGAGATTCAATGGTCACTTATGGAAGAACTGAGAAAAGACAGTCGTAATAATCCCACTTTAATCTTGCATGCTACTGCCTGTGAAGCAAAGGCATCTGAGGTAATTTCCACCCTAGAGGGGTTAAGACCTTAAACATACAGGAGAACCCTCTTCCTTGAGGCAATGTGCAGTCCCAAGCTGGTATCATTCAAAAGACTTAGTTTTTAATGCCTGTGGCACTCTATTCATTGTCAATCAACTACAGAAGATGAAAGGTTACTCTGCTTGTTTACCATAACTACTTTTGCTCTTTAATCCCCTTTCTCTTTAATCTAACAAGGAAGAAGAACAACCAGGATAGATTCCTTCCCCCCACCTTTTCTATATTTCTTATGGGAAACCCAGATCTTTGTCCATGCAGAGAGATGAGAATCCCCCCTCCCTTCAGTGCTTGGACAGGAATGGCACCCAATGGGAACCTACTGGCCTGGCGCAGGGGGCTCCCAGGGATCTGTGCTGCTGCTGCAGGCTGCAGGGACTGGGTGTTGATGTAACAGGGATCATCAAAGAGATCTGCTTTGTAGGCAGGTTTCAATGAGGTTGCCTCTTTCATTGTCTTCTGTGATCTCTCATCACAATTACCTGCAATTAGTATATAAATGCACAGATTTTTTTTTAGCTCAGTTTTCAGTAACTGTAAAAGCTGAAATAGGAATGATGTTCTTCTTTATAGCTCACTAAAGCAATTCAGAAGGAAAAGAAAAATGCAAATAAACTTATTTTTCTATGTCTAGAAAGCACGTGGTCCAAAATTAATTAGAATGAAGTTTTCAGAGATGTTCTGCACTGGTTCAGTTCTACTTCAATCAATGTCAGCAGTGAACCCCCCACAGACTGGAAAGAAATTAATACATATGGCCCTACAGAAACGCAAACCATATATGTTATTTGTTACAAAACCCTTTCCTTCCCCTCTGCACCACAAAAAGAGCTTGTGGGCAGCTGAGCAATTCTCTCGCTATTCTGGTGGAGAAGGGAGAGATGGAGGAGATCGGTACTTTGAGGCTCGGCCTGGAGAGCCAAAGCCACATCTGTCAGGTTAGGAACCAAGCCTAGGAGCAGGCTAACAGAATATCCCCTGCAGGGTATGAAAATAATAGCACTTCAGCTAGCCAAATAGCAGGCATATTTTTGCTCTTCAACAAACGTTTTATTCATAGATCTATTCATTCATTCTTTTATTTGTTCATCCTCTCTTTGTAGAAACCATTTGATTCTCCTTTCCTTGAGTTGGAAATAACACAAGAAACTGAAGTATCCCACATAGACAGTGTAATGGATCACTTCAGAACCGTGCAGGTGGGAATTCAGAAAGGACCTCATTGTGCAGTGAAACAGAGGAGCTGAGGAAATGTGCTCAGGGCATCAGCTGTAGCAAAGGAAGTCCAGAAGGGGATGGAGGCTGATGATCTCTTGGGGTCCCTTAGAGCATGTTCTGCTAAAGGCAAATTGATCCTGGGCACAAAGCTACCTCAGGCAGGGGAAGGGCACAGTCACACTGAGAAGCCAGGGATGCTGGAACCAAGGGGCCAGGCTCTGTTGGAGCAACCCGATGCTGATACTTTGGATCTCATTGAGCATTTGTAGGAGAAGGGATATATTCAGAGATTGGTAAATAATGAAGTATCTTTTCCTTTTCAAATGGTATGAAGAAAGGAAATAAAACAACAAAGAGTTTGAAAGAGAATAAAAAAACACAAAGAGCTACTGTACAGTATCATGAGAAGTAAAATGAGTAAGTCTGCCAGCAGACATGAAGATAGATTAGTGGCCTTTAGAAAAGCTGTAAGGGTTTTTTGTCTGCCCTTCATCTAGGGAACTAAAAATGACCCACTAAGCAGAACACTTTTCACCATTGTATTGAAAGCCAAGGGACAGTTCTTCCAGGCAGCCTGCCCTGGCTAACTCTGCATAAGCATGAGAAGGAAAATAGAGTACATACCCACAGTTTTGTTTTCTTCTGGACAATTTTCATATATATTGATGAAGGTTGGGCTGCCTGTCTGTAGAAAAAATTTAAAATCGGTCACAACGTGTAGTCCCCTAGAAAAACTCAGGTAACTTCAAAACACCCACGCATTAGTTAATAGACATACAGATAATTAAACATATTCTTCATCAAAAAATTCCCATCTCCTCAAGTAATATTTCACACTGATACTCTTCTTTCTTTAGATGTCACATCTGGATTCCAACCTCATATAACTGCCCAGTTATGTATCTAATATTTAGTATATATATGCAGTATAACTCCTGGGTAAAAAAGCTCAGATTTTCTAATAAATGTCCCTCATCATAAAATCAGTTACAGGTATCATGGTTTGAAAGTAAAATGGTTACTAAATTGTCTGAGCAGCACTGAAAGAGAAAAGAAAATCAAAACATAAACCCCATGAAAAAAGCATTTGCATTTACATGCAGGAAAACTCCTTGCAACAACACTGGTGAGCATCAGGTGTAAACTCTGGATGTAGTAAAACATTTTTAGAATTAGATAACTGTTGGGGAGGTGGGGACCTGATATGCAGAGTATGGTTCATGTTAGCAAAAAATGGGTGGAGCAGTAGCACAGAACACACAGCAGCCTGGGAGCAGTTGACAGCAAACACAAGTAACACTTGGGAGCAGCAAGTTTTTAGACAGAACCAACTGGATCCTAGCAGGCATATCTGAGAGTGCTCCCCCTGAGCAAAGTGGTGGTGCCTTCTTTCCTGTGTGGGGAGAGGATGGTGCTCCCAAGTGCTCACCCAGCAGGCTCTGAAATCAGTGCAGCCAGTTTGAACTTGGCTTGTTTTACTCTCTGACTGGTTTTTATTTTTCATTCTCTCAGACAAGAGCCACAGATAGCTTTTCTGACTTAACAGAGCTTCTTGAAACAATCCAAGAGTAATGAATATTGTATACATATTGCCATCAGTCAATGTTGAATGTATAAGTTGTAGAGCATAATGGACAGGATGAAATATTTATTAGATCACAGAATCAGGAGGTCCCAGATTTTGCAGATGTTCTCTCCAATAAGCGATTTAAATTGGTATCTATTTTCTTCTCAGAGCTAATGAGTGAACAAGGGAATATTACTTGGTCTCCTGAAAGTACTCTGAGGACAAATCAGTTAATATTCAGAAAGTGCTTTGGGATTCAATTATGTACTAAGCATCATTAAATCTAGCCTAAAAAAGCCTTTTCCCAGGATAATCAGGACCTGGTTCTGATGTTAATGCCATGCTTTAACACCACAGAAGCATTTTATTATTCATTCCCACAACAGGCAGTGAATATTTATCCCAGCAGATGCATACTTACTGAGCAATACTGCTTTTTGCACTGGACAGGACACTTAGCCCTTTGGTCTGCCTGCCCTTTCACTCGCATGTCTAACACTCCACCGGTGGGAGGCTCCTTCCCTGGAATTTCGTTGTAATATTCATGATCCTCCCTCTCCTGTGAATTCCCAGCTGATCCATTAGCATTTGCTGCCTCGCTGAAAAAAAATACAGGAGGGGAAAAAAATGAATCTTCTGATGTAATCAATTGCTTTCTAGTGCAGGCAAACATCCCCAGTGTCTGCACAGCACACAATACACAGATCTGCCATATGGAGGCTGTAAAGGGCTTTGGGCCGGAACTTTCAGAGCTCTTTATTTTTCCAGTTACTTCTTCCTGAATTAAAAATAGTCATGACAGTTTGGGGTAAAGGGAGGTATGGTCATTTCATTAGCACCAGGCAGCCCAGATAGATTTTGAAGTCAAAGAAAAGGTAAGAGGCAACTACTGAAGCTTTAAGGAGTCCAATGCATTGTTCATTAAGGTATCCATAATGTTGACCATAAAACTAATTCTTGTGGCTTCTTGACTGAGCTCTATAAATATAGAGATTGCTGAGGGATGGCCAGACTTCAAGAGAAAAATTAAAACCTCGGGGCATTTAGTCAGACAAGCCTGCAACTGTTTTAGAAAATAAAATATTGCTACCAAAAAAAAAAAAAAACAACCAAAAAAAAAAAAAAAAAACCACCAAAACACCCAAACCAGAAAAAGTAGCTGTTTTCAGTGGCATTTACCCTGATTTTAATAACCACAATCAATATTCTGGTTCAGCTTGAAGGGAACACTGCATGACCTGAAGAAGAGCACACAATGATTTTCTTGAGCTAAACCAGAATGCTGATGGTTTAAATGTACAGCTGATACACTGCAAAACAACAAGGTGCTTCCTGTACTGTCTCCGGTCCCGAAATAAAAAAACTCATCCCAAATCTTACTTCTCTGATTAACAAGAGTATAATTGGATAAAAGGCCATGAGCAGGAAAGAGATAAAGTTCAAGTAGTTGATTATGTGATATGCAGTGCAAGTATTTGATTATGTGATTCATAGCAGTTTGGAGGGAGTGACTCATTCACACAGCAATATCCGACTCCTCTGCCCAAGGACCGTTCTCCGAGGCTGGCTGTGGGTTATGCTCAAGGAGGAAATCTAATTACCCTCTTCCATTTCTCCCTGCTCCTATGCTACTTGTGACATAACCTAGCAGGGTTTCCTAGGGAAAAAAAAGCTTTTCCTCTGTAAAAGCAGACCAGTTTTAGTAGTGGAATAGCAAGAACCACCATATACATTGAAATAAATATAAACTGGAGTTGCATTTATGTAATAAAACCAGCTCTGCTGTGATGCATTAGGGCCTGTTCCAGTGACACTGCCTGCTCAAGACTCCTGTGCTCAGGGTGCAGGTAACCAATGCCACAGCTTTACTTACTCATGGGAAGTAGCAGGCAATCAAATTTGGTGTTACAGTAAAAAGAAGCCTGAGAAAAATAGGCATGGCTAATCTGTGAGGAGAGTCATAAATTAGAGCAAGAATTGTGTCCCCAGTGAAATGGAAGAAGGGTAATTGAAATGGGGAATTGTGGTCCAGAAACTAATCTAGGCCTGTATTTTGGGCAATGTGCAGAGGACAGGGCTTCACACTTTAAAATGCCAGGTGGTGACTGTGTTTATTCCAGCTCATAAGGCTGATGTAAGTCATGCCAGGCCAAAACTGAGGCTGCTGCCAGGACATGAGCAGAATATCAGAAAGGTGAATTAAAATGGCTTTTTTCCCCCACCACACACTTTCCACAGCTGCAGCAAGCTTAAACTTGGCACAGGTCAGGACTGAGCTCAGTCTCTGTGTGTGTGTGTGTGTCTGCTATTTATAGAGCTGAACTTACTTGGGCAGAGTAATTTGAACATTTGTTCAACTCGCACGACTTAAAATAAGGCTGCTTTATCTAAGGAACAATACAGCTTAATTCTATGTTCTGCACCTGTACAAATGTCACAAAAATCAATGTAGTTCACTGGAATAAGCCAATTTTGATATTTTATACGTTGTGCATAGATGCATCTATTAGAACTATCCTATGTCCAGAAAGCATATTCAAAGCTCTTACTTATGGATCACTCTTTGTAGTGTATTTGTTTTCCTGAAAAGTACTAAAGAGAAGGAAACTGCCAGGAAGTGGCTGAGATTGTGCTGACCTTTCATTAGATGCAGCCAGGCTGGATGGGTTCTTCAGGTACTGTCTGAACCGGAGCTCAAAAGCCTGCCCTATGGTGTTGATCACCTCCTGTGCCATCCCATTGGGACATTCCAGGATGTGGCATGCTGAAAAGAGACACCTTACTTTAATGGAGTAAATGCAGTTTATACCAGAAAGTAGAGAGTCAAGCTATACTGCTTATAGGAGAACAGCGAGGCTCCTACCCATTCATGGAGCCACAGCTAGTACAGCTTTAGTCTGACCTGCAGATTCCCACTTCATTGCACAAAGAACATGGCATTTAAAGCCATAGCCTGCATACTATTACCCCTAAACATATAGCAAAGCCAGAAATTGTACAGAGTATTGAGCTGCTCAGTAACTTCCTCATTTTAAAACTCAAACAATTCCTTGTTATCTACAAATAAAGCAATCATATAAATACATGTAACAATTGGAAACTTGTTTCAATACCTCTCTGATTAACAGGGTCTTTTGCTACATATGCCACGTAGTCTGTTGTATCCTGCAGGAAAGAAGACAACAAATGCCTGAACATTGAAATTATAAACAGCCCTACCACCACAGCACCGCAATTGCACATAGGCAAATACATTTTTAACTTTAAAATACACGCTTCTTTCAGGAACAACAACTTGAGGTACTAGCAAAGTGAGCCAGGGAAAATATCAGTGACACACTGGTGGCTATCAAGACAGTAATTGTCCCATATTCCTCTTCTTCTAAAAAATGCACTAGACCATTTGGCATTCTTTGGGTCTTCAATAAACTGTGTATTCAATTCCAGGTCTGCAGCAGGAGTAGGAACATGACTGGTGCCTCACCAGCAGGGAATGCTGCTCCTTCCACTGCTCCCATGGAGCTCACAGCCTTTCCCATGTAACACATCAGGGCTGGGTGAATGCTGGTCACAGCTTTTGGCTGGGACAGTCCTTACCAGAAGCAGTGGAAGATAAAATTGTGATAGCATACTGCAAAGGACAAGTTTCCAATGTTCCCAATTTGTAGCAGTAAGATTGAGTTTTGAAGGCATCTTAGAGAAAAGTTAAACTTTAAAATTACACAGAATAAAATGGGTATCTGATCTCAATTGCTTCTGCCCAATTTTAGTCTGGCTACAATCAAGTTAAATTACCCTGGATCTCAAAGCTGCTGCTGAGATCAGACAACCCCAGTACAATCAGTTTTCTGTTTCTGATTCTCTTTCTAGCCAGCACTGAAATAATCCTCTTTTTCTAGTCAAACTGAAAAGGAGATAGAAAAATTAACATTTCTAATGATGCTGCAAAAGAAGAGAGTGGCTTGATAATTCAGTGTTATAGTCAAATTGGTAAGGTAATGAATAACATTATTTTAATTATTAAAGATACATTTTGTTATTTTGGATCTTTAAGGTGGGACAGGGAAAATGCAATTCACAGCTTAAAAGCATGGCTCTCTTGAGGGAAGATGTAATCAGCTGGCAGGAAACAAGGCCCCATTTGCAATATGCTCAAGAGCAATCATTTAATAATTCACAATGAATGACACAAGAGGCAGGTCTTAGGGCCAGCAGAACTTGTCCTAGATAATAATTTTTTTTTAAATCTCTAAAGTTAATATCATTAAAACAAAGCAAGCTAAATATTTCTTATGTGTCTAGTGAACTCAATTTCCTTCCTTTTCCTTTCAAGTTTTTCTTAAAGTTCATAAATATTTTAGGATAGATGTTTTAAAATAAATCAGATCTAGGGAATGACTAGAAACTAAAGTAACTGGAGCAGTCAGTACCTGCTATTTTTTATGTCTTTTTCATGTTTATGTAGGTGCCTGGATGATTTTGATTTAAAATAAAGCCAGAAAAGGCTTAATTATCAGGCAGAATAGTCCTTAGACCCTGAATGTGGGACAGGTGGAAAGACAGGTCCTGTGGAAACTGTCTCACATTTTAAATACAAACAGAATTTTGAAAAAAATACCTGATAGAGAGAACAAAATTGCCCCTTATGTGAAGGGCTACTAGATTTCTAGTTACCACTGATGAGCAAGATCTCTATTTTACATTTTCTCCCAGTAAGAAATGTCAGCAGCTGCTCCACCAGCCCCAGTTCCTGCAGCACATCTGTGTCATACACATCTCCTGGTGGCCCTGCCATTAAGCACTGACCAAACCCAGCCCTGTGTAGTCTCTGAAATCTGAAGTCACTGTGCAAGACCAGTGCAGGATAATAATATAAAAAACAATAAAAAAGGTAAACAAGCACCAAGGAAGTACTTATCCAGCCCAGATGGATAGCATTTCCTGCTTACAATCATTGCAGTAAAGAGTTTGGAATAGAATAAAAACAACTCTCCCTTGAAAACATCCATGACTGCATGGCTGTGACACTAAGTAGAACAGCCCTATTTGCAGGAACAGGGTGGCTGTGCCACATCTGTCTCATGGAGCTGTTTGCTTGAGTCAAAATTAATCTAAAAATGTAAAGGTGCCAGTGCTGACAGCTTTTATGACAGGTATTGGATCACAGGGCCCACTGAACTAATCAATTCCTATGTTCACATTCTTATTTTTAGATCCCCAAGTCAGAGGGCTTTTGAATGGGTTGAGGCTCACTAATGGGCAACAGGAAAGTTAACTGCATATACCTATCAGAGATACACTGAGTCACTATCCCACATTTCCTTTTCAATGTCAGTCCTCCAATTTTCTTGCATTACTGGTCATGATCCAGAAGTGCAGTGGACTCTGTTAGTGCTTGTGGAAGGAAGGGATGAAGCAAAGTATTTGCAGATAACAGTTATAACATGAGTTCATTATAATTGCAGAAGTATATTTTATAAATCAATACTTACTGGGTCACCTCCAGAAGCAAATGAGATGGACTGCATGTGATGGTTGGCAATAATCTGAAAAGCATAACAGACTAATTAAACATGCTCTTGGGCCACACAATAGAAGGCATCAGAACATGTCTTCATAGAACAAGCAATTAAATTCATAAAAATCCCATTAATTAATTTATGCATGCATCATTTAGGAAGGAAGGAAATAAAAATAGGACTATTTTTGAGACTACTCATTCATCCAATGTCTAGATCCCTGAGTAATCTTCAGAGGATCTTAAAGGGTCTTCAGAATGAATTCAAGCACCAACTTCTAATTGTACCCAAAGGGAAGGGGAACCTGGTGTCCTAATCCCCTCCTGGAATAGATGTGCAATGGACAGGAGACATCTGCACTACAGACAAACCCCTAAGAGCTCCTTGATGCTCAGCATGGCACCAGATCAGTGCAGCATTCCTTGGAGCCAGTGAGCCAAAATGACCTCCCTGATGTTCCCCTGCTCCAGTTTGGAGCAAAACCTGCTGCTGGCCCAGGGTGAGATCACTCAGGGAGCTGATACCAACAGCTGAGTGAGAAATTAGGTGGGCAGGACAGAGATCCTTATCATATCTGCCAAGAAGGAAGGGAGCACAGCCCAGTTCCAAGCAAACCCAGGCTCTCAGGAACACGCCTCAATGGAGCATAGAGACTTTACACAGTATAATTGATTGTACACATGTATTATCCAGCTGTAGAATAGCTTTGACTGACACTAAAGCCAAGCTCTGACTTAATATCTATATAATTTTTTTCCCTCCTAGGACTTGTCAGAAACTACAGTCGGGACTAGTGCCTTGTTTATTAGGCACTTTACAGGAAAACACATCCTGAGAAACAGTTTGCCAGGTGCTCAAGGATCCCTTCCCATGGAACACACCATCATGAACAAAAAGGACCTGTGCTGTATGTCAATGCCTCCAAAGTGCTTTCATTTTCAAATTCAGAAGCATCATGTAATTCAGCTTCACCAGGCATGCACAGGTCTGCTAAAGGGTGCTGCTTTCCCTTTGAAGGGCACAGCCTTCCATCAGAAGCCACAAAGGAGGAGAAAACTGTAGCATGGAGAAAAGGACAGTGATTACATGTATCCTACCTGCTGCGTGTCAGCATTAATCAAAGTGAGGCTGCTTGTTGAAATGGTCAGCTTTATATTCATGCCAGAAAACTGAAGGTTACTTTTGCCAAGTACAGAAGACAGAAACTTCACTGGGGGCTTTGAACAAAGAAACAAAAGAAAGAGGCTGTCAGCCCAGTCTGTGAGGGGCAGAAACATATCAAAGTCAAGGAGCTTTTATGGTATCTTATTGAGACTTTCAATGGAGCAAGGATAATGGCTTGATCAAACACAAATAGATCTTCTAACAAACATCAGCTCTGAATGCAATACTGGTAGGAATGGGTTTTATGTCAATAATGAGAAAAAAGTTTTAAAGCAAAATCCCAGTGAGCTAAATGTTATAGCTGGCTCAGTAATTCAGAATGTGCAATTTTCTTTCTGAACTCTTCTTTGTTTCCAGAGGATGAAGTGTTTCTGGGTAAAGCAAGAAATTCTCTTATGTGTTCCTTTTGTAGGAGCAAATTCATTCCTCTTGAGCTCCACAGTTACAGAAGGAAACCAATTTCTGCTGGACACAACCCACTAGTAACCACTGATGTCCCTCATTGCATCCCAGTTGCCTAATAAAATCCACTAAACACTGCCATTTTCGTCGTGTTTAATTTTTTGTATATATAAATAAGCAGCAGATAATCTTCCAGTGATTCAGCTCCCTCTTGCAAACCAAAAAACAAAACAAAACAAAACAAAAAACAATTCAAATAATTTAGGAGCCAAAGTCTAAAATTTGTAAAGCACCATGCATTGCAAGGGCTGGTAGAAGCAGGAACTTGAGCAAAGCATTAATCCTGAGAAGAATACAGTAGGGCATAGCCTCAGCCCCAAACCAAGCAGGCTAAACCCCCTGCTACCAGCACTTCCATGTTATCCAGGCTGAGTTCAGATGGATTAATATGTGCTAATTCCAGCATGGACTGAAGCTTGTTAGGGAATCATGTATCCAGCTTATCAAAAGCAGATACTGAAAAATAATTGCTGAGCTAAACCAGGATTTACCTTCCGCTTTTTTACAGCTCCATTTGTACCCGACACAGCTTCACACAGCCGGCTTATTGCTTCCCTGCAAGGAAAAAATACAGCACAAACTGTTGGATCATTTCACATGCACCATCTGTAACAGAGCCAGCAACTCTGCAATTCATTGTTATCGGCCCACTTATAAACTCTTAAATCTTTTGGAAGGTCTTTCACAGTTGTTTTTCTTTCTTCTTTCCTCCCACTGTTAAAAAGAAAACAAAAAACCAACCAAAGGAACTATTTAACAAAATACAGTGATTCAGCAGTCTGGTTTGCATTGATTCTTTTTCTTCATCAAACACATCAGTTTCACCTTAAGAAAATGTGTTTAATTAAAAAAACCTCAAGACAAACAACCTGATACCTTCAAAGCCTTTTTCTCAGAAAGGCTGATAGGGTCTATTGCTTGGCAGGAGGGGCTCCTCCCTGCACAATCCTATTTAGCACAGCAGGTGCATGCTGTGTGAGCCCAGCTGGGTGTTCTGATTGACTTTCTGGGGTTTGGGATTTCTTTTCCAAAAACAAACCCACCCCAACCCCCCAAAAAAAACAAAACACCACCCTGTCACCAAAAACCAACCCAAAAAGCCAGAACCAAACCCAAAACACACAATAACCCAAACAACAGTGTGGAGGGTTGGGGATGTATAACCAGCTTCTCCAGTTCCTTTTCAGAGCTATCAGTCCAATCTTCCCATCTCTGGTAGGAATTTCCCAAACTGGACCTTCTCTCAAGGCATCTATTCTCCTCTGCAGTTCAGGTAGCAGAAGAATAAGGCATAAAGCACACACAGGCTCATTTCTAGGTCAAAGATAAATCATACACACAGGAAAACAGAGTGCTGTGCTGTGCCTGTTTTCCATGCTTAAAGAAGGCAAATTCTGGCCTTTGCTCAGGCAAGTGACTGGTTTGGACACAGAGCGCAGCACTGATAGCTCTGGTCAAGGTGAGCACAGCAGCTGGGAAGAAACCTTTCTGCTGGCACTTACAGGCTTTTCCTCACTGATTGCTACTGCTTTGAAGTCAACAGGAAAACGGTGCCTTACTGGGCTGGGATGTGCTCAGCAAGTGTCCATAACCTTGCCTGGGCATCCCAGCTGGAGCCGCAGCCCCGGCGTCTTCTCAGGCTTAGGAGCCCATAGTGGGTATTCCAAGCCTCAGCCTTTCTCTTGTGGCTGAATTCAGGCTTATCTTCCAAGACTGGGATTTTGTTTGGTTCTAAAGAGGAAGGGAATTTATTTATTTGTTTGTTTTACTGAATTACCATCCAAAGAGCTAATTAGGAAACAAGCTGGTTGGGAAAGTTTGTCTGTTCCCAGATCCCGGTGTGTCTGAGAGAGGAAAACACCACTGGCCTTCACCTCCTGAGAAATTTCTAGTTAGTCAGGGCTGAAAAGTATCAGAAGAGCAAACAATGGCAAGAGGCTCCAGCCAGGTAAGTCCCATGCAGCAGAGATGACAGATGAGGAGTGTGGTCCCCCCAGCACCTGCAGATCAGGAGTAAAGGCAGCCCAGCACTGGTGAACCCAGCTCAGTGCCCCATGGGCTGCCCCAGCAGTGAGCTGTGTGCTTGAAGCAGTGAAGAGCAGTGATCTACACTGAGGCTTCCTGCCAGGGAACACCCTGAGAAATTCAGCCTGGATGCTGACAAATGAATGGACACCTCACCCACAGCAAAACACAATTAATATTTTCTGGGGGAAAACAGCAGGGAAGAAAAGGGGCCTCATTGTGGGTTACACAAGATGGGTCAGAAACCCAGCCTTTTAAACACTGTCCCTTCTTAGCATTTAAAAGCAAAGTATTTCCCCCTACACAACAACAAATATGTTTTTTAAGCAAATTCCTGATACCCTTCTTGGTTAGTACCTGTTTTATTTAGCTGTTACCAGGAGGAAGGCCAAACATAAAGAAAAAAAAAAAGGAAAGAGGAAGGCATCCTGCAGGATGATCTTGCAGATTCCAATAATCAGCTTGGAAAATGAGAACTCATCTTCTCATTCAATATTAAAGGAAATTAAAATCAGAGCCAAGACATTAAGGCTACTTGGAGCCTTCAAGTCTAGCCTTACCTAGAAAGAAAACCAGATACAGAACAAATTGGAAAAACAGGGAAGTTGTCTCTTTTGGTGACAAATGAGCTCTTGCACATGTCAGGCAGCCCCTGCTGCCACAACCAAACACTTCCTACATGCAGTCATTTCCACAAACTAGAAACTGCACCATACACTAGGAAGAAAAGAAACTCTGGGTGCACCCATGATAAACTGAAATGAGTGACCCATTTTTGGTATCCATAAGCCTTTAAACCAGCTGGGGTTTTTTTCAGGCCCAATCAGAAGTACAATCCACAGGTTTTTTTTCTGAGTCTGCAGCCCTGGAGTGAAACCTGTGGCAGACACAGCCCCTGCTGCTCCCAGAGAGTGCCTGAGAGTGCCTGCAGGCAGCAACACTGAGCCACTTTGTTTATTGTTCCCCCAAAATGAGAATAAAAGACGAAAGATGGGCTGATGTAAGCAAGCAAGCATGCTGCTGAGGATTTGCTTTTAAGCATCTAGGGCCCTGCCTACACCATGTAACAGAAAGGGATTATGTGGCTCAACAAAGTTGAAATTAATCTTCCAAACAAAGTCAGCCTTCTTCCAGCAGCCCTCCCTGGCTGCACATTTCAGACACCCTTCACCCCTCACTGCTTGACCATTTCCAAGTTTGCAAGTTAAAGCTTCAATCCAAGATACAGAATCCCTTTTCCCAGAAATGTCCAAATTTGATGACTAATAACCAGCTTGACTTAACAGAAGTGGGAAATGTATAAGAGGAAAAGAGCTGAAGGGCTGGACAAGAGAAGCAGAAGACGCCTCTTTGTTTAGTGAAATGCCACCAAAGTAAAAAAATGTTTTACCCCAATTCAAATAACAGGCATGGTTAAAATGAGATAATTTGCAGCAGTTCCTTAGTTGGTGCATTGTGCATGTGTCTATGAACTTACTCCCCTGAGAGAACAATAGGGGAATAATCAATGTTATCTTTGCTCCAGTCAGCTTGTCATCGATCGAACTTTAAAATCTGCATGTGTGAGCTCAGCACTTCAGCATTTGGTTTGCAAACAGTTTAAGTTTTGAATTTCTCATGCACAAAAGAGCCCGTTAAGGTCAGCAGTGGCATTTTTTTTAGGTGATGGAAATATTTCCATTGTTAAGTTTTGACACAGTTCAGCTTAACAAAACCTTACTATCTGGCCCAAATTTAAGTTGGCAAGCCCTTGTCACACAGTAATTCATATTCATTATTTTCCAAACAAACCATCCAAAGCTCTGTTCTGTCAGCACAGCAGCACACACACCTCTTGCAAACAGGAGATAACCTTGCCCTCTGGCTGAGCTGTGAAGAACAGAGTGGCCTGGCTGGGTGTATTACATGGCTCTTCCTGGTCTGTAGAGGACTTGCATAGGGAAGAACATTGGTATCTTGGGCACGTCTTCATACACACATGCAGAAACTGGGTGTGTGTGTGCTTATACCAATTGTAAATGTCAACAACTGCTGGTTTTGAATATAAAACAAAGGGGACAGCTTTCGAGTGAGGTCTACAGGCATTGGAAGACTCATGTTTTTCAGTTCCTTTCAACTGGTAAATCTGGGAGCCAGCAGGTATAAATGTAACATTAATCCCTTCCCATTGCTTTCCTTTCTCTATGACTTTTTGGATACAAACTTGAGGAAGCCAAACAGCATCTGAAAATCTCCCTCCAGCAGGAAGGAAGAGCTGGGCAGGTGCAGGAAGCCTCAACCACCCTCCTGGCATTCTCAGCATGAACAGTGCCAGAAAAGCAGCTGAGAGGACAAGGGAACATGTCTAAGGCCAGTCAAGACAACCTGCACCCACCCACCTCTCCAAAAAGCTGTTGGGTGGCTGCTGGGGCAGCCTGGCAGAGCACGAGTCCTGACTGCTGGACCATGAGCACATCACAGCACCATGCAGCACTCAGCTGGATAATCAGGTGATTCTTTTGAAAACTCAAACACTCCTGCACTGCCAGACTTACAAAAATAAATGTAAATAATAAAACTGTGCTTTTCTATTTCTGACAGGACATTTCAGCCACCCCACAGGCATGGGGGTACTAACAATCTACACCCAGAAACTGGCAGCAATCAATCTGCAACAGAAGTTACAAAGTTCTCAAAATCCCACAAAACATTTCATGTATTAACCACATCCCCAGTTGTATCTGAGAATGAAATATTAATCTTTTTCTGATTTGCAGCCTAAAAATGTAGGCTTGCAGTACAGATGGAAACAGCTGTATTTCAACATGTTTTCCTTGTGACTCCACTTCCAGCTGAGCTGAGTCTTGGTGCAGATGGGGTCAAGAGATGTCACACATCTGATAAAGATTCCTTAGATGAGCTTGCTGGATTGAGGGACTGATGGCACTTTGTGCAGCATGGCAGAGAGCTGTGGGGATGCTGGATCTCCCCAGTGCCTGGCAGGGTGTGCAGGCAGCACTGAGCCCGTGCACAGTGCCTGGGGTGTCTGCCCTGTGCTGCCACTGCAGGGAGAGGCTCTGAGCAACAACTGCCAGAGAAATTACATCTGTGCCTGAAACAATTCATTTCCCAATGCAAATAGCCTATTGTAATGATCAAATAATTCAAATCATCACTTAGGAAAAAAAACAAAACAAAACACGCAAAGTCCTATTCAAAATTGTCTCAGAGCTTGGCAAGCATCTTCAGCTTTATATAAAAATTAGCACTTGGGCTTTTCATTCTTGGTCTGAATTTCAGTTTTGTACCACCTACCTGGTGACTTGTGTTCGTGTGCCAAAGTCCAGGGATCTCATTGACTGCAGCACTTCAATACAGCCCATGTACTATGGAAAACAGACAGAGAAAAGGGAGGACTGTTAATATCTGCTACACAAGTAAGAGGAGGATCACAGGAGGAAGCAAATGTGATTACTGTCCACTAAGTTTATGCAGAACCACAGTCTAAATGGAAAATCAAATCAGCCATCCTAAAGCTGCTTCCTAAATAGATCTTCTTTTACTAAAAGTGTAGAGAAGAGCAATAAAGATACCAATGGCTTAAACACCCTAGCACCAAAAAAAAAGGCAAAGTACTCTGGGGACACAAAATCCAATTATTCCTTTTTTTTTCCATTTCTGCTTACTCTCACTTATTAGCCTGTGACACAGAGCTGGGAGGAATGCATGAGGAAATATGGAGAGAATAGAGTCCTCAGAGCAGAGGCTCTGAAAGCCCCTGGAGACCAATGCACTCAGAGCTCCCATGCAGAAGAGCTGAGGTCCCTTCAGAGAGCAGGAGGCATTACAGGCCATGAGGAAAACCACTGGCTCCACACTGCTACATGTCTGATGACAAATAACCTCTGCAGAGGATGAAGGATGTGAAGTTGCAATTCCAGCTCATAGCAACAGCTCTTAAGAGCCTACACTACAAACTGACCTGCTTTACATTAAAGGCTGACTGCCACATTTCTGTTGTTGGGACAGAGCTGGGGGTTTTTGTACACTCATTTGGGATTTCTGTAAGACTAATTCTAAGAAATATCAAGGATGTGATGGCATATCCCTAACCACATCTTACTAATCCTTCAGCATTTCTACAGATGTCCATCTCGCTGTTGTTGAAGCAGTCTGATCTCTTAATTTCAACAGGTCTGGGTCTCTCATTTTTCCTCTTGGGACCATCCTGCAGTGCTCACACAGTGCCCAAGGGCTGCAGTCACAGCCTGCCTGTGCAGGCCTCTCCTGCAGGAATTCAAACCCTCTGGGACACAGAGACAACTTGGAAAACCAAGGCAGGGACATGCATACTGTCCCCTTGTCTGAATGGATGGAGGAAGCACTCCATGGCAGAGAAAGGTACCATATTTAGCTCCTCTGCCTCACTTTGCCTGTAAATCAATTTTTCTGCTGGGCAACTCAGAGGGTTTGGTTTGGGTATCTATTTCAGCTTTGGAGACTTTCAGAAATGAGTGTGTGAAAAAGAGAATGTTATATGTGCAGTCAGGGATTCCACAACAATTGTATTATCCCTATTTTGCTTTCTTTCCAGATAGCAATGTAACCCTTGGGAGAACTCCAGAATTAGGTCAGAGACCTGGAAGGACATCAATAAGAATCTGAAAGGTTGGCAGAACTGCTTCCCTAATGAACATTTAATGACTTTGAGAGCTATCTGCCTTGTTAAAGATATTCCTGCTTAACAGGAACAAAGCAAATGTGGAAAATATGTCTAGAGCCTCAGCATGTAGCACAGCAACGACCTCTGATCCTACAGTGTAAGGTCAAGCATCCTGTGAGCTGGTTGGCTGCTCCTCTATCCTTGAAAAAAGAAAAATTTAGAGGGGTAGGTGAGTCATATGCTGACAAGTGAGTCCCCATTGCATCCTGAACAGATGCGTGGGAAGCTACTCTAAGCAAAGATGAAAAATCAATATTAGGTTTTTGCATAAGTGACCCTGAGTGAAGCTGAACTTATCAATGATTCACAAAAGACCTTTTTTTTTCCCTTTTAAAAGCCTGAGTAGGGAAGTGCATTAACATGGCACCTCACTGCAACTCTCATTTATTTTAGCTGTTGTTGGTTATCTGAACTGGCACAGTTAGTAATGGCTGAACCTTCACATTGCAGTATGAGGGTACAGAGAACCAGCAGAGCCTTGGACAGGGGGACAGTGTGGGGCTGGGGCAGAGCAAGTCAGGGTCACAGAGCCTGGGAGAAGCCCATGGAGCACACAAAAGGACAATGGAATACCACAAGCCTATTCAAGGAAACAAAAGATGCTCTGCAAGGAAGAGAAAAAAATTAACAATAAACAAAAATATTAACCCCTCCATAGCAAAATATGAGAAACAGCACAACCAGTGCATGACAGAAGGGGGAAGGCAGGGGAGAAGGACAATGTTTGTCTCAGAGACCTCTGCACCCAAATTCCAGTTCAGGTGGTGCCCCTACTTTCCCTCCTGTACACCCCAAACAGCACCTCCCAGGAAAACCTGATGTGTTCTCTGGCATGCAGGGTCAGGGCCAGCTCCATCCTTCCTGCTGCAGGGAAGGTTAAACTAAAGCATGAGCAGGGCAGCAATCCCAGGTGCCTGGGAGGGGAAGCCACAGCAGCCCACAGCTCTTGCTCCTGCACAAGCTGTTCACCAGGTGCTTCTGTGAAAACCAGGTCACAGGGGGTGTCCAAGCAGGGCCACTCATCTTCTGAAGCCCACAGAGAGGGGCAAAGCCCAGTTCATTGAGCTGCTGGGCAAGCTGAGGGAAGATGGACACAGCCCAAGGGTGGGCAACCAGCCTGGGGCAACAAGCACAGATGTAACTGCATAATTCAGCTACTGATAGAAAAATAAAACAACACTGAAACAAGCCAAGTGCTAAAGACCTGACATTGCTAATGAAAGTGGATGCTGAACCCACTGTTCTGTCAGCAGCAGGATGGACAGCTCTGGCCAAAACAAGCAGCAACTCTTAGGAAGGAAAGGAAAAGGCAGGAAAGACTAATTGGCCTCTACTGGAAGGGGAATGGTTCCACTAATAGCAGCATGTGCAGAGATATCCCATGTGCCTGCAAAGGGCTGTGGAGAGCACTGGCACCAGGAACTGCTTTGTCCCTTGTTTGGGTTCAGAGGGTTGCATTTCCCCACACCACCAGGATGGCAGGGAGATGGTGGAAGAAAACAGCAGTTACTGAAATTGCACACACCTTTTCACATCTATTTACATGAGATGACACAGTGACTGCAAACAGGATGAGGGACTGTGTGGGAGGAGATGTGAAGGCACCAGGCAGGGCCCATGTGAATAAGCAGCACATGGCAGGACAATGCAGAGTGCCAGGCTCAGGAACCTGTTGTGAGGTTTCTCTGCTTTCACCCTACAGGAAGGTAAAGTGTTGTCTTCCCTCCATGGACAACACCAGGAACCAGCCAGGGATGTGGGGAAGGAGCAAAGCCTGATTACTGTAGTGTTGTTAGGGAAGTTTTCTCAGCCCTTCCTTAGATGCTGCCTGTGGTAGCCTGGGGTGAGAAAGTCAGTGTGTGCACTGGAAAGCAAGGACCAGCAGAGCTCCCCTGGCAGCACACAGACTCCACTGTGCCAGTGAGCTCAGTGCTCATCCTGCCTCACACAGCAGGATTTACTGGGCTGGGGTAAGTGCTCTGTAACACTGTTAGCAGCCCCAGGCAGGCAGCTAAGGAAGAACTTTGGCCCAGGATTGTGCCCTGCAGGACATTCAATTGGCTCATTGCTCAGCCTGAACCACACTGGTTTCCTCCAGCAAACACCAACCCCATCCAGACCCAGGATCAAAGCCAGCAGGACCTCTCCCATCCCCAGCACAGGAAGCAGAGGCCAAGGCAGCTCACAGCAGCGTGCACAGCACTGCAGGCGTGGGTGGTACCCCCGGGGCACCTGTGAGACAGCACAAAATCCAGGCACAACCAGCTGGAAAACAGACTCGATACCTTCGAGGATGAAAAGAGCCCATTAGCGATCATTAAGCACAAAGCCACCCCCTCCCAGTGCTGTCAGTGCTAGCCTAGCTCTCCTCATGTGCTTGCCCTGCTCTCATCCTCCCCCTGCAGCAGCGGTGCAGACAGACAGACAGACAGACAGACCCTTGGTCTGTCCCGCTGCTCATGCCCACGCAGCACAGCCTCTTCCCTAAGGGCAGCAAACCAGGGTTTTTTGTGAAGAATAGCTTTTGATAAATGAACATTTTTCTGGGAGAGCCTGATCCTTTCATTCACAGGTTTTTAGTTTTTAAATATATCCTCAAAACAAAACAAAACAAAACAAAACAAAAAAGAAAAAAGAAAGAAAAAAGAAAAATTAAAAAAAAAAAAAAGAAAACAAAACAAACTAAAAAGCCCTTACATACAGACATACAGAAATATTTTCCTTTTCTTTTTAGTTTTGTTTTCTGAAAAAACACTTTCTACAGCACTGCAGTCAGGCCAGGTCTCTAACAGAGCTGTTCCAAATCCATCGTGTCCCCGTTCTCCGGCTGTGATGGAGCAAATGGCCTGAAAACATCGAACACGCGGGTTCCTGTGCGAATCCATTCCGGGCAGCGCGTGTGTCCCGCAGGCGCTCCCGTGGGACGAGGGAACAGCCCAAAGCCCAGAGCCCAGAGCCCAGAGCTCAGCCCCAGCCTCAGCCCGGCAGAGGCAGCTCCGCTGTGATTCAGGCTGCGGCTCCGGAGCCGTGAATCAGCCGAGCCCATCTCATCTCATCCCATCTCATCCCATCTCATCCCATCTCCTCTCGCCGCTGCCCAGCCCGGCCCTGCCGACGCTGTGGTTGTTTATCCAGAGCGGCGCTCCGGGTGCTGCGCGCCAGGGCAGCGGTGCACTCCAATACCACAGTATTCCCTGCCCTGCACGTGGGAAAGGTGCTGGTGGTGACCGAGGAGCAGGAAAGGGCCGCTCTGGACCCCCCTCCCCGCAGAGCAGGGAGCAGCTGCTCCACGCTGACCTGTCACACCCTGCGGACAGCAGCAGGCACTGGAGCCCACGTGTGCTTCCAGGGTGCAGTTCATGGAATTCTACCATGCCAGAAATGGTCAGGCTCCTTTTAATATAGAGACATGTAACTGATTTTAGATGTATATGATGGTATGCATCTATATGCATTCACTAGCAAACCACTAGCAAGCCACAACCTGTACAGAGGTAAAAGCCCTTTAAGACAAAGAATGCTGCAAACAACCTTTACCATATTATTTTAAAGTATAATAGTATTGTAATGAAATATCTGGCAATAGTATTTCCTTGTCATATTTTAGTTAAATAGCCCATTTTGAAAACCAATCACCTTTCCAAGACTCATGCTTTGACTTAAGCTCAGGTACAGAGCCTTACTCCATGTTAGGTCCAGCAAAAATCAACCTTGCTGTTCTCAGCAAAACCTCTGATGCAGGACAGTGCTGAGAGACAGATCTTATTCTCCCTGTGCCACATCCCTGGCCCTCCCCAACAAACAAGAGTGAGGATGAAAAGCGCATCTTGGAATATTCCTCAGGCTCATCCCAGCCATAACAAACACCAGCAGGAAAGATAAGTGCCATAGGCACCATTTGGAGACAAAATCAGCTCCAGGTGGGCAGCATTGTGGGAAGGTTTGTAACAGGTAGAATGTGAACAAGGACATGGTAAATATCCCCTTTGTAAAGCCTGCAGCAATCTGTGCACTAAGCATGTTTTGAAACACAACAGTGAGAGAACCAGAGCTGTCCAGGCTCCTCTTCAAATATTAATATTTGGGCTTTTTGTTATTTGCACAAGCATTTGGGGGGACCAGGTGCTGTTATGGGTCTCAGCTTCCTCACCAGGCTCGGGTGACACGGGGCTGTGTCACAGGTGCCCTGTCACCACCAGTCACAGCCACAGCTGCCTCCCCAGGGGACACAACGAGCCCAGCATTGCCTCTTTTTAAAATTTCTGCCTCACTCCAGTCTGCAGGGGACAGCTCCTGCCCTATGGCATTTCTTTAATTCTCCACATTACTGCCTTTCTAAAATAACTGTAGATCTTCTCCATGTAATTGCTGAATCCTCCTCAGACTCTGATTAAGCTGTAAGGCCAAAGATCTCTGGCAGCAGCAGACTCAATAACATAGACCTGACCTGTCTCCTTAAAGGGTTTCTAGGGAGATCCCAACAATTTCATACCCCACAGGGCACAAGAAGTTACAAGGGGAGAGTGAGTGCCTCCAAACAGAAAGCAAGGGCCAGGGTGAGAGGGTAAGGATTGGAAGCAGCTGCAGATGCCCAGCCCTTGGTCTCTTGGCCCCGCTTTGCCTACAGGTGAGACCATCCCTCTGCACCATAGTCCTGCCATACTGCAGCCATGGCACTTCCCAGCCCATCTGAGGCTTCATCACCACCTCCTGAAGAGGGCTGCAGGTCTCTGGGGAAATGAGTACCTTGCTCATCCTCTCATCTTGCACATCCTCTGATGTTGAAACACCCAAACCCTCATGCTACTTATTCACCAATTTGATTGTTATTATTGAAAGGGCTAGTTGAAAAAAAAAAACCCAGCAATTTGTCCAGGACATGTCAGCAATGTTCTTGCAGTTCTCCTTGGGCTGGTTCCTGCAGGCCCACAGCCATGGGAGCAATATAACCAGGAAGATGAAGGGAAAAAAACATCTCTCTGTTGCATTGTGAGGCTCCTGCCACCGAACCTCCTTCTGAGATATTGCCCACGAAAGGAAGACCAGCAGAAAACCATACTGGAAATACAACCTGGGCAGTGCCTGCCCCACAGCCTCCCTGACAAATACGTCAGCAGAGCAGGCCAGAATGCACCTAATGCCTGGAGTTGCTCTGTGAGGGATGGGAGGACCTTTCCTGGGCCCATTTGAGTTGCAGTTCAGAGAATCTACAGATAGTCCTTTGGAACGATGTTGTGTTACCTCTGGAAGCAGCTGAAGTGCTTTCAGTTCCCTCAGTTCAATGCCACAGCCCTTCATACACCAGAGGATGGGAAATACAGTGGTTGGAGCCTAGAGGTGGGAAAATGGAGGTCACCCAGCTGAGCTGTTGGCTCTGTCAGAGAATGAGCCCAGCACAAGTACTCACCCGCACACTGTAGGTGGCTCCTGGCTGCTGGCTGTAGGTGCTGTCACTGCCCTGTGCCAGGGCCCTGTCCTGCCTGCCCTCCTCCGCTCCCCGCACTGCGCACTCCCCCGCCGGCCTCGGCGCCAGCACCAGCTTGTCCAGGTCGGGCTGGGGGTACGAGGCTGACAGGCAGCTGATCTCGGGCGAGGTCGGGCTGCTGGGGATGGTGACACACTCGCTGAGTTTGATCCGTGGCACCTCTTTGGTTCCCAGGCAGAAGCTTTTCAGCCCCGGCAGACTGGAGGGGTTGGCGAGTTTGATGTTGGCCATCCGGGGGATCAGCGTGCACAGCGTGGTGCAGGCGTCCTGCGGCCCCAGGGAGACATCTTCTGTCAGTAAATTGGGTGTTGAAGAATGGGAAGAGGAGGAAGAACCTTTGATATTTAAAGACGTATTTTGTGTACCTTCATCTAGGGAGGTGATGGAATCATTCCTGAATCGGCTGTACTTAGCCCTGTGCAGCATTCCTGGATGTCTGAATAACCCTACATACAGGACGTGTCCACCGAGGCTCTGCTGGCTGCGTTCTCTCATAGCCTTGGCAGGTCTGTAACTGGATATTCTTGCATAAATTGGCTCTTGTAGATAAATTATATGGAAATCAAACAAGTCAAACAATTTTCAGAACGAAAACCTATTGGATATTTTTGCTGACTCCCTCTTGAATGGTTTATTTTCCTCAATGAACAAGGCTTAAAACTGCATGGACATCTGGCATTTTGTAAGCAGAAATAAAAGCAGCATACAGGAAAGCACATCGATGGTAGAGCAGCTTAAGCTAAAGAGCCACTATCCAAACCTGCCTTCATTCCTGCCTTAAGCCAGGCACTAAATCCCACCTAGCTCTGAAGACTCACAGCTGTGGCATCAATGATTGCGGAGTCCTGGCTGCAGCGAAAGCTGAAGCATATTCCACACAAAGCAGAGCAAGACAGCTACAAGCCCGAAGGTATTTTCAGAGCGGCATGAACCCCGTAAGGTGCCCGGCTCTCTGCACTTCCACCGCCGCTGCCCCAGAGGCGAAGAGCATCCCTGCGCCGCAGCTCCTGCCCCGCCGCCAGGCACAAACCAGGATTCTTCGAAAAACACTGAGCAGCGTCGTTCTGGCTAATTCCTGCTGGAAAGTCCTTCAGCACCATACTAATCCGAAACAGCCGAATATTCCCGCGGCTCCGGGGCCGTTTCCCGCAGCGCCGCGGGGCAGCAGCTCCGCAGCGCCCGGGCCGCCGCCGCCGCCGCCGCCGCCGGTTTTATGAATGAAGTTTTTGTGAATGGGCTCGGCGCGTGCGGGCGGACAGCGCCGTGAATGGCGCTCGGCGCGCGGCCGCGGCCCGGCGGCCCCCGGGGGGCATCGCAGCCAATCGCCGCCCGCCGCCGGCTCACGCGCCCTCGGCGCGCGGGGGGCGGGGGGGCGCGAGGGACCCGCGGGTGGCGCCCGAAATCCCCAAAATCCCCAAAATCCCCAAAATCCCCAAAATCCCCGTTCTGCGGCCATTCCTCCTGCGCGGCGGCACAGGCAGGGCCTGGCTGCCCGGCCGGCCCCAAGGGCAGGGCAGGCTGCTCCCGGCGCTCCCTGCCCGCAGCTCCGCTCAGCCCCGGGAAAACCCCTCGGGCATCGCGGGGACCTCGGGCAGCGAAAGGAGCGAGACGGGTTTATTGAAATCTGGGAATACCAGGGCGCTCAGCACGAGTCACCTCGGCTCCGTGAGGGGCTGCGACCCTGGGAGCAGGAATTCCAGGAATTCTGCACCAGGGGGTCGGACAGGAGAGGAGAACCGGCACCAGGTTCCCTCCGTCGGCTGAGGCGTTTTCTCTCGCTCGGTTTGCGATGTTTTCACCTTCCCATGCTGGCAGTGGTGCCGGCCTCATTCTCGGCTGGCGCTCAGGGCTGTGAATCAGCTGCTGGAGTGAGGAGAGGCCGTGCTGCACATCGCCCTGCTCCTCTGCCACAGAGGGAGAGCATCACAGCCAGCCCATGGTTCACCGCCTGAGTGAAAGCTGGTGTCAATCCTAAAGATGCAATACTTGCTACAGTAAGGTGAGGGGGGAAAAAAAAAAAAAACAATCCAGATTCTTTTAGTGAAATAGGGCTGAAAGAGGAGGTGGCTGGTTTGAATCAACCCATTTTGGTAAGCGTGGCTCAGACTGCTCACAAAATCAAACCCAAAGGCAAAACCTGGACCAGCCACAAGTTACAAAGAATGACTAATTTCTCATGAAGCTTTAATGATGGCTTTGAGCACAAATGAATAGAAAATTTCAGAAGTGATTAGCAGCACTATTTATTGTACATAGAGCACAGAAACTCTCCTTAGCGTGAACATTTTTCTCTCATTTCAATGCCACTCTGGAAGATGACATCAACATGGCTGGAAGGAAAACTGGGATGGAGAGGCCGTGGGGCCAGGCAGGTGAGGAGAGGGGCCTGGAGGGGTGTGCAAGCTGTGCTCCCCATGAAGGGGACAATGAGAACCAGCATTCAGGGAAGTGCTGATGCCCCAGGCTTCCTTACTGGGGAACCTCCTGTGCAGATTTGTCTTCTTTTTACTGCCGTGAAAAACATGCAGACAAGCCAAATTTCCTCTTTGTGCAAGCTCAACCTTACCATCCTTCCTACCTTTTATCTGAGCACACAGCAAGGGTCTTCTGGCCTTACAGCAGCCCCTTGGCAGAGATGACAGCACCAGGAAAATTGGCTTGGTGACCAGGACACTCCCCCATGCCTTAGGTAAGATTAGTTCATGGCTCAGGGCTGCCTCTGGCCCATGGTGGTCCTCATCTCCTGAGCCTGCCTGCCTGCTGATTCTTCCTCAGGAGGTTACTTGAGCCTCTTTATGTGTGTGAGTGAGGAAATGGGCAGGTGGGGTCCCTGCTGGCCTGCAAGAGATGCAGTGTCCTCCACATCCCACTGCAGCTAACAGGAACTGGCAGGTGAAAAGGGTAAATGGGGCAGGCTTTAAACCTGTGTGGTGAAAGGGGACATTTTCAAGAAAAATAAATAATGATGCAACAGCCTGTCCTTCACTAATCACCCATGAGCTGTGTCTCGAGCTCTGCATGGCACCAGCATCTGCTGCCCCATGGCCAAAGCACTGTTCCCCTCTCAAGGTGCCATGGGGGGCTCAGGGTGGCTTCTCCAGAGAGGCAAGGGAGGCCAGCACTTTAATCAGCATTTCTCTGCTGACAGGCATCAGCAAGTGTGATCACAGTGTGGGAGGTGAAGAATAGCTGGTGTTTTACTGCAGGTTCCAGAGAAAAGTGCAATTGTGACAAGCTCTGTTTTCAGCAGTGATCAAGAAATACAAGCCCAGGAGCAGAAACCCCTTGGACAATGCTGCAAAGAGCAGCATTGTCCAAGCAATACCAGCCATTGTGGGGAGGGAGAGGAGGCAAAAGAAAAATGCCATGCCTTTATAAATTAAATAGCTATTTTTTCTCAAGGCTAAAAACAAGATTTCTGTTTAAGATACTGGGAAATCAGCCTCTAACCAGCACAGAGAACAAAGCTCCTTTAAGCACTGGTGAAACTGAGCCTACAGCCTTGTCTAAAAGGAGCCTGTGTTTCTTGCTCACAGCTCGAGTTCCCTGTTGCTCACTGTGCTCAGGACTCCCCAGCTCCCTGCCCACCCCTGCTGCTGCCCAGGTAGGACACAGGGAAAAATCATTTTGCCCCTCACATGGCTGCTGACAAAGGGCTGTGCCACATGTGTTTTCCCAAGCCACATGGGAATGCCCTAATGGTCCACAGTCTTGAGCTGAAACCTCTCAATCCCTGTTACCCATCACAACCCAACCTTCCACCACACCCTGTAAACAGCCTCAAAAATCTCCCAGCCTCAAATTTGGTTCATGATGAACTGCTGTGAGCAGCCCACAGTCAAGTATTGTCAGAGGGGACAGGAGCTTTGGAAGGGGCAACCACAATGATGGGGCAGCACTATTACTGAGGAGCAGTTAACCAGCTACAGCCACTTCTAACACCCCTGTGAAAGAGCTGCAGAGAAGGAGGCAAGATGGCAGCAGCCACACCTCCAGCATCACCACAGGCAGCTGATCTGGCAGGAAGCAGCAGTGTCAGCCTGGAGCCTCAGGCACCCTTGGGAGTGGCCCCATTTCAGATTTGGGGCTGTGGGATCACAGCTGGAGCAGGCATTTAATGCCACCACCCCTGGCACCCTCTCCTTGCAGTGCCAGGACAGGACAGGTGCTCACAGGGACAGGAGAGGCCACGGTGAGCTGGGGACCAGTGGAGGGGAGAGGAGAGGAGGCAGCTCAGCAGTGTCACACCGAGAGTGTGGGGGCAGCACAGGAGAAAAGCTTCACCCACCTGCAGAGCACAGCTGAAAGCAGCTGCACCTTGTGAGTGCAGGGGAAGGTGTTCTGTGCTGCTTGCAACTGGTACAAGAGCTTGGCCTTTCTGTTACAATATAGAGTAAACAAGGGACTTTTTTCCCTTTATAAATAGCAACGGCAGAGTTAACTCATGCTGAGGTGCACCAAGCCTTACTTCCTCATTGACATGCCTGGCTGATCCTGGCAGAAAGCAGCAGATTGTTACAGAATGGCAGGAAAATCCCATGGCAGGTAACAACATGGTGGCAGCTACCTCTGGGAAGCCTGAAGCAGTTTATTTCCACTAGAGAAAGTCACACACTGAAACTGATGTATTTCAATTGAGAGAAATTTATTTTCCCACATGTTGAGTCCTTCTCACTGTGTTGTCTCCTATCCATAGTTCTGAATGAGATAAAACCAGGTGTGTTTGACAACTGCAGCCCCTCCTACTTTCCAGGAGAGTCAGAGAGAGTTTGCTTGGGCTGACAACACAGGGATCAGAGCTACTGGGTTTGAGGAGGACAAAGGCAGGGCCCTGGATACAAAAAATTATTAGTGCTTTCTCCTCTTCTAGCTAATCCCAGAAATAATAATAATCTCCCATGTTCTAGGGTAAAAAAGTCAAATTGCAATTTCCCTTCTTGGGCACCACAATGTGTTTAGCTCAGCCCAGTTTCACCACTCACAGCAACATTGCTCTCTCCAAAACTGCAGCTCTAAGACAGCAGAAGGCACAGCTGTCCCACCTGAGCAAAGCTCACATCCTTGCAGCTGAGCAGGATGGATGGAAGGACCCAGCCTGCTGTGCAACAGGGCTGAGCTGGATGTGCTCCATGCCCTCTGTTTTTATATCCTCTTTGCCTGGCAGGACCAGCACCTTCTCTTTCAAACACTGCTGTGCTTTGTTGTCTTTCCCCCCAGGACAGTCTCAGTCCAGGGACTGGATCCAGCTCTGAGCCCACAGCAGGGGGAATGAAAAGACAAATTTCAGCCTGAAGTAGCCTAAAGCTTCCTCTCAGCAGAATTACCCACCACATGAAACAAGTTTCAGCAATAGTATCACCAAACTACTCCAAAGGATGTTGGGAGCAGTCATGCTTTAGTGGCATCACAAGGCTTGGTATCCTTGGAGTATCAGGCAAGGAACCATCCTTTCCTGCAATTATCTTTAAAGCTGTATCTTTGTAGGGCAATTCACTAACCCATATTAGAAAATAATAAATCCCACAACAGGGTTGAACTTCTCCCAGTGTCTCCTTAGGTGTGCAGAGGAGACCCAAGGAAACTGAAGGAAGTCCTTGTTCAGCATCTGCCACTTCTATACTTGGATGATTGCCTTTAGCTTGAAAAAATCAGGAAGGAAACCATGACATGGAGACATTTCCAATCACTTCTGTTTGTTAATTTGCTCTCTTCCTCTGCAGTCAACAAGTCAACATTCCTCCATAAGCAAAGCTTTCCAAGAGCTGCCTTTTTTTTTTCTTCCCCCAAACATCCTCACCTCTCTGGTGCTTACCTGTTCCTCAAGACAATCAATGGCAGAAGGGACACTTCCTGCAGACAGGAAGTCCCCATGAGCTTGAAACAGGACTCTTGGGCAGAATCCATCTGAAAAAGCAGCCTTCCCTTGCAGGAACAGCATTGTAAGGAGTTTAATGTTCTAAAAATACATTTAGGGTTCTTTCCCCTGAGAGATGCCACATAACAGGAAGACATTCACCACAATTTTTTTGAAAACTGCACAGAACCCCCCCAAATGTTTTGAGTGACAACATTTATTGTTGCTTTATAACTCCGCAAGAAATTACTAATCTACTACAGCAGCACAAAGCCTTATGGAATTACAGAGTTGTTTTAAATTTGGTGTGGACACACATTATTTCCCTGTAAACACTGAATTGCTGTGGGTGTGAGTGGCTGCTGCAGCTTCCAGAGTCTCCAGGGAAAGCCAAGGACAAACACAGCTCCACACAGATAACTGGGACATGCAGTTTATCCCATGCCCCCTCTCCCATTTCCCTTTGCAGAAGAACAAGTCTGTTATCAATGTTACATGATGATTAAATTCCTCATTACTCACTAAGGTTGTATCCCTGAAAAACACCACAGGAGAAAGCTGGGCCAGACAGACTCCCCACATCTGCCTGGTGTAGGAGCTCCCCAGGCTCCCTGGAAAACTCAAAGCTTTAACAGCTGGGAGTGCACCAGGGCTGCAGCTGGGGCCAGGAAGTGCATTCCAGCTTAGCTTCCCCTGCATCTGCTAACTCATAAAAGAGGTAAAGAGCCTGCAGCTCACATCAGCTCCTCTGGGCTGGGTTGGTCTTGCCTAGCAGCACTTAAAAAAAAAAAAACCCACAACAATAAACAAACAATTAATAAAACCCTGTGTTTATTCACAATGATCCTAAAAATCTAAAAGCAAGTCCAAAGAGTTTCTGCTTAGTGCAGTTTGACTGAATGGGACCTCTTCACATACAGATTCAGAGAATTCCAGCCCTATCCCTATAAACCTGGTACTGGAGAGCCCAGACTGCTGTGGGAGTAGAGGCAGGGGCAGTGCTGCCTGAAGGAATTTAGCAGCAGCAATTCTTTTCTTGTGGTGCCTTTTTTGGTATGTGCAGAAATGCAAAGCACCATTTAAAAACTCAGAGGCTAGGAAATTTGCTCAACATTAGTGTTTCTTAAATGGTGAAGAAATGAAGAGGGAGTTAAATTCCATTTGTAAAGGGGTGATTTTTTGTCATTTCTATACAGGTCACACTGTACCACCCACGGTTTTTTGTACTTTCCAAAACTCATACCAGGTTGAGAAGAGAGGCTGAATCCAGATATGAGGAGTAATTCTGACTGCAAGTAATAGAACCACCAAAGTGAGGTTTGTAACAGAAGCACTTCCACCAGAAGACAACTGCAATAGCAGAACTGAAACATGAAATTAAGGTATATAAATAGGAACTTCAGAATTACAGGACAAAGCTTTATCATTTTTGAACTGCTACAAATACATGTTAAAGCCCAAAATTCAGTCTAAAGGTGCTCAAGAGCCAGCATAGAGCCAGTTCTTGCAGCTCTGAGGGAAAGCAGCCAAAGACAAACAGGTGAGAACAGAACATGGGAGAGCACGTGGGAGTTGCAAAACCAGTTAATGGCACTGTCACAGGTCACTGTTACTGACACCGAGGTGAAAGAGTTAAAGAGGGAACAATATGCAGAGATAACTTCCTGTTATTTTCCAAAGGTGACTTCAAATTCTCATCTAGTGGAGTATGAGAAGAATCCCAGCTTTTGGAGGCACCTGTGCTTATCCTTGCTCATTTCCTCTTAAATAGAAGATTTCCAACTCAGTATTCTAGACCTGCTTCAGTCCCAGGGTCTCTGAAGAAGGGTGGGCTTTTCCATCTAGTATTTTTCTGGTCAGTGACATAGTGGGAGGGCCGGGATCCATGTGAAAAGCCCTCTGCCAATCCTGCTTTTTGCTCCAGGCACTCCCCACCGTGGCTGAGGGGCTCAGCTCCCTGCAGGGGCTGTCACCGGGTGCCAGCACACAGCTCCTCCCTCCCTCCTGTGGCTGCACTGTGACACAGACCTGCCCCAGACCTGCGTGCAGGGCAGCCCCTGCCAATCTACTCAGCACCAAAGAGTCGTGAACAAACAGCACTGGAAGAAAACCATAAATTTCTACAATCATTTTTATTAGTTATGGAAGAATCCCCCACTAGTATTTACATAGTGCAAAAAAGCTGTTATTACTCCAAAAAGTACGGTAGACAGAACAGTTATCCTTCATACAGCAAAAAAGAAATGGAACAAACCCCTTCATATTGTGTTTTATAATGGTTTCTCTACTGCTTTAACCTAAATATTACAATAAATTTTAAGACATTAAAGATTAAACAGCTTTCCTTATTAGAATCTATTTAAAAAGTAAATTATATGAACTATTTATGAACATTTAGAACGCAGGCTGTGCCAACTGGGTTTCTACTTTCAGCATTACCACTCATTGGTGAGGAAGTTTTAGGCTGAACATTCTCATGTGTCCTTGCAGGGTGAGTAGAAACCCCCCAGTTCCAGGTTTCTATGGCTTGTTTCTGCTGGGTTTTGTTAACAAATTGCCATGTCTAAGTTTTAAATGGCTGATACTGAAATCAACTGAACAGTTTCATTAGTTGGCACAACTTCACAAGAAATACTTAATGACAGTTTTAGCAACAGCAGCTTTTCAAACAATACTTTTTTACATACATATTTAAAGTAACATTATTAAAATTTAAGCTTGTGTTAAAGAACTCGACAGAACCACATTGTAAGCTCCCACCCACCCATAAAGACACTTCTTAGCTTTACCAGAAGAACACCAACAAGTGCATTACTGAACATTTTCTATAATGAATTTTTAAAACACAGGTCAATACCCTCTGTCACTGAGCTCCAATCCTACAACAGCCTGCACACAACTTAAGGAGATAAACAGACCACCAATCTAAGCCAGTGGCACTAACACTCCAAAGTATGTGTGAGCAGGATCAGGGCCTTAGCCTTAATCAGACATTGCTACTTGGTCCAAGTAAGGACAGAAGTTCTTCAGAACATTTCCCTTTTGCAGATTTGTAATCCATTTTTTATTATTGACAGAGATACTTAAGAGTATTTATATAAATAGGTTGTATACATAGCCACCTCTATCAGTTTTAAAGATCCCTACCCCTACCACAGATACATTATTTTCGATTTTACCAGATGAAGTAAGTGGTGAAATCATTTCTATAAACAATGCCTTAAGAAAAGTAGATTTGTTTCCCAAATAATTATTTTCACAACAAAAATATCTATACACCTATAACTACAGAAACATCTTTTCATAGGGACAGTAACAACCTGTATAAACTGCACACTTTTACACTGAAATAGAAATTCAACTACTTTTAAAAAAAATCATGGTATTGTAGAACATTTGTATGCTTTCTTCTTAAATTCTGTTGATAATAGAACCAAAATTACCACAGTGAGATACTCTCCTTAAGTGCTTCAAGTGGCAAGGAACTTCCCTAATTTCTGATGCAAATGGATCACTCCCAAAGGAACTGCAATTTCATTCTTACAGTTATTGCTTATTCCCAGCTTATCAAAAAGGAAGCACTAAACCCAGTTTTCTTTACTCAGTTTCAGTTTGCTCCCCTAAGGGTGATCTGCCACATTTTAAAAAGAGACTAGTTCCTTATTTGCTGGCAAATTGAGAGATAATTGTAAGTGCTGTATCATTTTCAAGAACTCTATTAAACATGTAGCAAAATTGCAGTTAAATAGTGGGCTGAATATTACAAGACTTCTTTGATATAAATGTCAGAAAACTTTAAAATGACAGTCCAAGTTCAGAAAAGACATATAAAAAGATACGCCTTTGATGTTAATACTTCAAGATCAAAAGTTATTTGAATCACTGGCACTGAAAAAGCAAAAGGAGGAACTACAAACACCTTTGTTTTTTGATGTTCTGGCAAAGTTTTGCCCTCAGTGTATGCACTGATCTCACCTGTGCCAAGATGTGCTTACACATCCAAGGGCAAGTTTTGCTTGTCAGCAGTTCAAACACCTGTCATGTCCTAAAGCAAAAACTCTTGAAACACAGACAGTAGAAATCTGCCATAGGGACAGTAAAAGGTTTAACATTCAGGAGGCATCATTCCTTAGTCTTTGTTTTCCTATGAAATGCCTGTTCTAACCTAGGAAGATTACACTAAGGAGCTAAGAACGTGACACAACAGCCAGTTGTCATAGCAGCTCTCTACACTGCTTATCTACATAGCATTTGCTATGCCTACAGCTATCAAAGCATTATTTACATAATACACAGTTTCTATTATTCTTATTAGCATCCACAAACTCAGGGCTAGATGACTTCTAAACCTGGAGTCTTTATTTTCCCAGTGCAACTTAAAACACCAGCATCACTACTGCTATAAACATTGGTCCCATGTTCCTAAGTGTGGACTGAACACCCAACTTGGCTAACTTCAGTTTCCTGTGGTTTTCAGCCTACCCAGAGGCTTTTCATGCATTTTGATACAAGTGATCAAAAAAAAAAGGAAGTGAAATTAAAAGAAACATGTTTGCTATGAAAGTGTTATTCACGTGAGTTACTCTTTGGCTACTCTTGTAGTGAAGCTCCTGCTGCTGCAGTTTCAGTATATCCCTTGCCAATACCAAAGATGGAAAACAGACTCCTGATGTGCAAGGTTTAGACACACTCCACCCTTCAGTCTGAAACAAATTCATAATCAGTTAATGCATTTCACTTCAGTATTTGGAACAGAACACAGAATTCTCTAGCAACAGGTATATTTCACAGAGGGCATATTTTTGTTTCTTTTTACCTTTACATCACTGAAATACTTCCCCAAACTACAGGGCACTTCCTCATTTCCTGGAATAACTACTTTCTTCTCTATCTAGAGGTGAACTCCTAAAGCTGTTTCCACTGCAAGAAGAGACAAAGAGGTCACGTTTTCAGCAGGAGTTCTTAAGATACATCCTGGCCAGGATCACAGCATGCAGGTGAATGCAGAGACAGCCACATCATTTACACTTGCTGTCAAAGGATAATTCTTGCTTTCTGCAGTGTTATGCAGAATACAATATGCAAAACAGCATTCCTGAGGTAAGTGACAGGAGAGAGAGGAAGTCATCAGTTTACTAAAAGCCCTGAATAGAGATTATGGTTAATGAGTCACTTAGTGTGGTTTGGCAGACAGCAACTGCAGAGAGAATGGGGAAATTTTGTTTTCTTTCCTGTTATTTTTTAGGTTTTTTTTAAATGCAATATTTCTACCTTGTAAAGAAAACCTGCAAAACATTAACTACATCCCTCTGGTTTAAAGTTTTTCTGGAATCAAAGTTATTATAGCTTATTGTAACCATCTCAGCTATCAGCAGCTTTTTAACGACACATTCACCAACATCAACTCAAAAGCTGCATCTATCTTAGCATAAGAATCCCACACAATTTCCCTACTATTTAATTCTCATTAAGATTGCAAATGGCTTTTTCTAGCTTTCCATGAATGAGAATCAAAATCTTCCTTTTATTTCTAGATAGAACAAGAAAGTCACGGCCAAATACACTGACAGGCCTGGTATAACACTATACCACCAACATGAATTGCAGGTAATTTTTGTCAGTGTTAATGCAGGTTACCTGTTTGAAAAATATGCTTAAAAGTCACAACTTGAAAGAATTTTGCTTAGAACTGGTCAGTTACAAGATGTTTCCTTTTACAAAAGATGAAATTAATGCTTACTGACAACTTTCCCACACAGTTTCTAATCTGGGAAATCAATACTGATTAAGAGCTAAGATAGTTTTGAAATCAAAGAAGTAACAGACAGCTACAAATATATTGGTGTGAATTAAATACACGTATTAAATGTTTAACAGTGCAAAATGTTGAGATGAAGCATATGGAATAATGGCTGCAACCTTTACAACAGTTAGTTTTAATATAATTTCTAAAAAGTTCCTGAGTTCCTGCTTATTTTTACGGCATATAGATGGAATCTGTGTGTTCTTTATTCAAAGAACTGCAGATAGTGGGTTTATGTTGAGTGTTACTTGCATGCTTATCATTTGTCCATTCCTCCCCATCAGTGATGGGATCAGCCTGCTCTGAAGTCTCTAATTCTTCCTCTTCACTTTGTTCTGCATTGTCTTCTTCAGCACCACTGAGGGTCTTCCCGAGCTGCAGCGTCTCCATAGTTCTCTGGGTCTCTGAAACCCAAGACTCAATTCTGCTATTAAGCTGAACTTCTACAGAAATTGGTTCATGGGCATAATCCTCATCATCATCATCTTCCTCTTCCTCCTCCTCTTCCAGCATTCCTGGCACTAGAGTACTGGTGGTACTGGTCATGGAGGAATTCAGGAGATCTCGGCAGCTGCCATCCAGGGATCCTGTTTCTGTACTCTGCTGTGAGGCCCACTCCAGATTGTCATCTGGTTTCACCTCATCTTTGTCACCTGGTGTGGATTTTCCATGATTTGTTGCTGAGGTAGCGCCAGTTGTAGCCAGAGGTGGTTGTTTATTAAGAGTGATTTTTTCCATTTGGCCATTGCTAGCTTTTTCTGGTACTGCAGCCTTGCACATGGATTCTCTCTCATTTTCAGAGGTCTCTAACCCATCAGATGTTTCCACCATATTTCTCCAGTTTGTTTCTACAAATTTTGAAAGAAGTTTAAGTAGGAAACATTAACTTCTTGTATATAAAAGTATTTCTGCTGAGCATGCAATAACAGCTAAAATAGCAAAATGAACTAATAATAGTAATATTATCCTTTCTAAAAAAATTCTACTAGAAAAAAGAGAAAGAAGGGAAGAGGAGAGACAGCAGAAAGCTGTGAATAACTTTGGCTTTTTACAGTACCCTGAAGCCCATATTACAAGACTGAAAGTTTGTGTGACTTGTGTGTAAATATCAAGTGTAGCACGACGAGTAGTCAAAGAGGTTACTCTCAAGTATAAATTTAAAGAAAAAAATTACCACCATCTTAAGTCATTCATTTATGGATTTCTTATAAAATATTTAACTCCTGAAAAGAATTCAAGATACCACAAAAGAATTCACTAAAAGACAGCATTCTCTTTAATTCACTCTCAGACCAAAAAAAGGGCAGCTTTTGACTTCTAACAAGCAGTCTCCCTCTTAAATTCCTTTTCATCTGGGCTTAAGCAACTGGATAAATGAACTTACCTTTTGTTCACAGTGAAATCATTCACTGCCATTTCAAGTTTAAAAATTTAAACTACATGTCCTATCTTCAGAGACCTTATATTTTAGTTCCTGCTGTCATCAGCTCTTCCTCATATGATCAATTCTGTGCTGTCAGTTTTAAAACAGGTCAATAAAACTGGAAAAGCCACCTCCACTGATGTTAGGTACCTCTAACACTTCTGAGGACTAGAAATTATTATTTGCTATAGAAAAAAGTTACTTTTGAAATTAACTGAAGACTAACTGATCTTTTCTTACCTCTGGATATTGTAAAATACTGTAAATTTGGAAGAAGGATTGCATCTTTAGCCACATTTCACAACAAACAACATCTGGAAAGTCCCCTATTTACAAAGATAAGCTTTAACTACTTACCATATTCTTTCTCATTGACCTCAGATATGGGTTCAGAAATAACACTACAGAATGAGATAGCACTTGCTGCAGAAGGGTTCCGAGAATGACCCATGTGATGTGGGGCCTTCTTGACATTCTTCAAGGCTTCTTCTGCCTGCTCCTGTTCCATTGCAGCCACCATGTCCCTGTAGGCTTTCCTGGCCTCTTCAGTCAGGGATACCAGCTTATTAAACAGATCCTAAGTAAAAAGGAAGTTTTATCAGCAGTAATTCTTACTAACAGTTTTCACTTTAGATTACTCATTTCAGTCCAAGGTATACCACATAAGAACCTCAAGATTAACCCCAAATAACCTCAACTTTAAAGTAAGAATTACTTCTTCTCTGTATTAAATAATAAAAACACCACTCCAAGGTTTATGCAACTTTGAAGAGATGGACATACTTTAGTATTCTTCTTACATTCTTAAGCCTTCCAGAGAATTTCAGATTACGGTTTAAATCTATTTAAAAGCTACAATGAGATATTGTGACCAAAGTGTTTCAGCACAATCTCTTAGTACCATAACGACTGAATTTGAGAAAAGACACTGTAATATAGATGAGATCAGGGTTATTATCAAAAGTGTATTAGGTGTGCTCTTGATGCCAAATCAATTCTTCACTACAAGGAACAAAATTGTTTACTCCAGCCACTTATGTGACTGGAATTACTCACCTCAGCACCTGAGTAGTTGAAGATTCCCACAACACTGACAGGAACCAGCTTGTTGACACAGCGGCCAAGTGCCTTGCGGCCAAGAGCAAAGACAAATGGAATTTCTTGTTCCCGTGCCATGGCTATTACATTATATAGAGCCTCATCTAGTCCACCTTAAAAAAAGCAATTTTAAATAGATATCTAGTCACTTGAAGTCATCATATGGCATGATACAACCCTCTAACCCACTTTAACTGCACTTAGTAAAACTGCAATATACACTAGCAGCTCCTAAGTCCCAGAGGATAATATAAAATACATTTCAAGTGTAGCGAATGAGTACAAATGAAGGTGATACTCTGTATTCTCTATTAGTCCTGCACACAAACCAGAGATTCACAGGTCTTAAGCACAGCTATCCTCCTATCTCAGGATGCCTCTGTTTATACTTCTGGTTGTGGCAAAATGTTTTGGCAGGCTAACTAACCAGCCCAGATCCCTTTTAAGGAATCTTCCTCAAAAGCATCCAGAGCTCAGGACTCTGCAAGGTGTACTGAACACAGAACAAAGTAACACACAAAGTAAGCTTCAATTCTACAATAACTACTTTTTTTTATGCTTTTCACCCCTCATGAACGAGTTCCAGAATGGAGCAGAAAAGAATAAATATGGAATGGCAACTACCAATTTGGAGTCTAGAAGTGTTACATCATGCATAGTAACAAATGCTTCTAACCTTGCTAATTAACACATTTAATCAGCACAAGAAAACTGAAAAGAGCCAAGTGCACCACTTGTTTTTATCATTTATACCTTTTGACTGAATTTTTTCACAGTTGGGGGAGATGATTACACACTTGATCTTGTTTAGTTTCATGTGCTTCGTAACCTCACGTAACCCCATCACGAGTCTTCTCCTTGCTTTAGCTCTCGTGGGATCCTTCTGGTAAATCCGCTCCTGGAAGCTGACAAGCTCTTGCAGTAGGAGAGTCACACACTCATCTATTTCTTTACTTAGAACCTGGTTACAGTACCTGTCAATTCAAAACAACATTGACAAGTGTCAGCATTGCTACTTCACAAATATTAGCATAAGCAAGGCTTTACCCAGCCTTTATGCAAATGAAAATAATTTTACTTTCTCAGAAGAGTTATTTGACTTGCACTAAAGTAATTAAAAAGATTAAGAAATCAGACCACAAACTAAGTTAAAAATATACCCTTAAAATATTTGTATTTGTAGTAATATCCCTTACTTAAAGAAGCCAGTCAAAAAATATTAAATCAAAAATACAAGCAAATATTGCAAGAAGTGACTGAAGCAATTTTCTTCTACTTAATTCAGTACATTATAAAGATATATTAATAAAAATGCCCTAACACATTAAGAGGTACTATTACAGTATTTTAAACATCCCTAAGCATTCCTTCCTTTCCCATTCAAAGCATACATAGTCTTCCTTCAAAAAATACATTTCAGAGAATACTCCCACCTTGCTTATTTGCTGTGGCAACCAAAGTCTCAAGTGAATGTGTGTACATATATACACACAAATTTGTGTACAAACACAAGCAATGCATTTAGGGGAAAAAAAAAAGAAAATACTCACAGAACCTTCTATTTCTGAAAGGAAAGCTTAATGAACATAAGCTCTTTAGCCTACTAAATCTACCCACACTTAAAACACAAGGGTGACTGAAGTGCAAGCCTTGAATTTATATTAATAAAGCAGAAGTCTTACTCTCTGAATCTCTTGCTGTGAATTTTGGTTATTGCTGAAGATGCCATTGGACTGCCTATTCCAGAGCTAGCAGGTGAACCTTGTGACACTGGGGTCATGCAGTATGGAGAATTCTGACTTGCTGGAGAAAGTGAAGTATCACTAGGCATACTCAGACCAGTTTCTGAAAGGCAATTTTAAAACATTATAAAATACAAATAGAGTTTTTATGTATAAGAAACAGAACCATGCTTCTTGTGTTATTGCTCCCTTACTCTGTCCAAATTCAATTCTGAAAACACCAAGTGTTATTCTTCCCTCCCTTTCTGGAGGGGCAGGGGAAAGGGGAGAAAAAAACTGAACACACATCCATCACTCAGCATGGATTGGGATAAATAAGCAATATTTGAATATTCATTAAAAAAAAATCTTGAGCTTACTTTGGAAACATCAATAAAACAGACAAAAAAAACCAAACCTGTTTAAATGTTATTACTCCTTCCAACAATTCCTTACTATATATATAAAATACTCAACTTATTCCTAGAATGTCTAGGATTTTCCCACTCTAGTCAGACAGGTCATTCAGAAGAAAAAGTAATGAAGCAGTACATGCAGAATCCTGACAGACACATCCTTCCCCCACTCCCATTGCCCCAAATGTGTTGAAGATACTGAAAGTTCTCTGGATTTGCTCAGGACTGCTGCTGAAAATTGACAATCCAGACATTGCAGCTGATTGACATGTTCAACAAACTGGAAAACCCTATTTACAGTTTGCAACTTCTATACTTGGAAAACTTTCAGTATGTTCATCATTAAAAAGTACTGTGATCATGGCATGGTTGACAAGAGCTCACATTTTGCTTCCTTATCAAAAATACTATCAACTCAGATGTGTGCTGGGAACACCCATTTGAGATGATAAAATGCTGTATAGAAATCATTTACTGAGAATCCACAATGTACTGACCCTTCCACAACTGAGAGACAGGCAAGGCATTTCAGAAGAGGGTTTCAACTGCTAGTATTTCATAAAGTCAAAAAAAGCTAGAAGATAATATCAATAAATTGTGTGATATAATAAGACAAAATATGAAAATAAGCAGATTAGTGCAGCTGAGGGGGAGTGACTGGCATCTAGAGATATAGAGACCAACCTTCCTGAGAGGCCAGCTCCTGAGACTGGTCAGCAGTCAAGTTTAAATGAGCTTCTTTCTGTTCATCAGAACCCAGAAGGCCGTGGTCAGCTGATAAACGGCCTTTCTTCTCTTCTCTCTCTTTCAAAATAATCTAGAAACAAAACCAACAGCTGTCAACAACTGAAAATTAGAAATACCTGTAAAAAATAACATCCCTTTCACTGAACATAACATGAATGTGAGTTGTTTTGAACCTTCCTCCTCATGCCAGGATGGAAACCCTAGAAATCATTTAAGTTTCCTCTTTGATCTCAAAAGATTATTTCACTGCAGCATTTTACAAATGGTATCTCAATACACACTTCTACATAAATAGTACTTTCAGTAGTTTACTTTCACAGCTTCCTTTCTGATACATAATATTCACTTATTAACAATTCCTCATCCCCATGCCTGTAAAGGAATCCCTTATGCAGGCATCCTAATCATCTTTATGAAGTACCTGAACAAAGACAATCCTTTCTATAAAAGAATGGAAAGTGCAAAGGTAAGTAGCCATGGATATACTGCTATTACTATCGTGCTTAATAGCAACAACATAAAAGCCTTGACAACAGAGCTGATACAACATTTCTGAACAGGTGAATTCTTCTAACTCAGATCACAGGCAGGTCAGAAGGCGGCCTATATGTTTAGGGCTCACTTTTTTATATTTTATTCTGATCTCCAGATAGATATATATACTCTATTCCTTCTGCACATACCTAATTTATGACTGCATGAATATAGATTATATACAAGCAATTAATTATTTTTAAGTTTACTCAAAAATTGTGGGTTCGCTTCAAGTTCTTAACCCATCTCTATAAAAAGGAGTAGGAAAAACTAAGGTTAGCAAACTACATTGCACTACAGACTAGGAATCAGCCACATGAAAAAACTATGGAAGCTTTCCCATGTGTCCTAGTGCCTGTAGTTAAAAAAAAGAAAACACCCTTGCAATCTGCATTGAGATACATTTTTTTTAACTTCAACTTATATATTCATGTAATCAGTTATGTTACATGTCTAGATCCAAAGGATAGGGCACCAGTTTAGCAGGAACTGGAGGCAGAAGCTCGTAACTCCCTTGCCCTATGGTCATGGGAACTAGTACTCAACTAAGAAAACATGTTTTCTTTTTGATATTTTTGAAGCACGAGTGTGGGTCAAAACACTCCAAGGTTGGCATGTTTACCTTTTTAAGTGCTGTAGGGCGTTTCAGTTTTGCAATCTCTCTCTCTTTTCCTCTTTTCACTTTCGGGGCAGTCGAATCCAAAGGATTAAGGCAACCCATAGATGGCTGTCCCTTTGTTAAGGACTTTCTGCTGGCAGATTCTTTGGTATGAAAGGGAGCAGCACTGCCAACTAAATACAAGATAGATATTAATTTCACCAAAAGACATGTCAGCTTTATTTCAACACTGTTTTCAGAATTTCCACTGATGAATTTTCTAAGTAGATTTTCCTTCCTTGGAAAAAAAGCAGTTCATAATGACAGGAAAATTACATCATCAGATATTGTTGCTTCCAGATGGTTTTAAGCTTTCTTCAACTTAGCCTCATGTTTTAGGAAACTGTGGATTCCAGGAATTATTTTAATAAGTGGTAAGGGGTCCCTCTCAAATGACTACATGTAGCTTTTTTAGTTAGATAATGATGGCAATAAATTGCAAATATTAATCCAAACCTTGATTTTCAGTTGTTAAAGACTTGAATAGTTGACAGGACAAAACAGATGAGAGTGCAGCATGTAGCTAAGTGGATCTTTTGCCAGAAAGAATAAAACAAGTGCTGTCTCCAATGGAAATGCCAACAGCTCTTTGCTGAGCTTTGTTTGATATAACCTTGCCAACTTGAATGAATGTTTGAACACTGCTGAAACTCAAAGCAGGTAAAGGAATGAACACACCAGAAGGAAAATGGTAACTATGTGCATAATGATGGACTCCAGGCTTCATACAAGAGCTTAGGAATCAAATCAGTGGGTTTATAATAAATAATTACAAAAATGTCAATTCGGCATTTGGCAGCAAGTATTAAAAAAAGTTAATTTAATGTGTTGATACAATGGTATAGTTAGGCCATTGTATACATTCATAATGGAACTATAACCTAGTATTTGATGTATGTCTTATCTTATTTTTTAACTGATACAGTAAAACTATACAAAAGCTACAGAAAAAGCAATATGGATACTGAGAAAAGATACTTCCAGGATTAAATAACTAAATAGACTAGGACTCTTCAGAAACTTGACAGACACCTAAGAACAAGAAGAGGAAAGAAGGGAATGACTGCTCAGTCTTAGTAATACAAAAGCTGTGAAAGCTAGCAAAATTTTTAGTTAGACCACAAAAAAATTTCATTACTGACATCCATCCCAAAAAAAAACCCACCAGGAAGAAAAGTTTCTCCACACAGGATGTGGTAAGGTTACAATTCATTGCCATTGGACATTATGGATGGTAAAAGCATAAGGCAGAAACAATGAATAGTTTAACAAACAAATTTGATTTGAGAAAGCCTTGGGTTAGGAGACCTTGAACCATAAATAGCAGAAATGAGAAGAATATCATAAGGACATATCTCTCCATATCACAGTCATAGGCATCATCTATTTCAAAGATTATTTTGTAATATCTTTAGTAGATGCTCCTTTAACATATTAATTTCAAAACTGAATTCTCTCAGGGCACAAGTCCTGAGTTTTGAATAGCAGGTCATTCTAAGACATTTAGCCTCAGCTCTAAATGGATTTTCACCATTGAGTAACTGCAACTCAGAGGATGATAGCACAAGAAATATGTTGAGAAATGCATTAAAAATATTTTTTCCAGGTTTTTATCGTGCTTATATTCAAAGGCTAAAATTTGAAAGAAAGAAAAACATTTCAGATGATCAGATGAACCACATTCATTTTGGCACAAAATGTATTTAAGCACTGTCAGGCACATTAGAAATACCTGTATATGAGAGAGGCCTGGTGTTGGTGATCTGACGAGCTTTCATTGCTTGCTGCTGCTTTTCAAGAGCTGCTAACATGTCACCCAAATCTAACTGAACAGGGGTCTTGCTCTTCTTTCCAGCTGCTTTTGATAAAGCTTCCTGCAACAGGAACATCATATACAATAAATACAAAGAAATGGTGCCTGCAACATTCTTTACAAAGAGATTACTGCTATTAGAGAGTAAGAGGAGCAACAGGTTACTGATCCTCCTCTTGAGCAAGTGCAGGGGATGGGCAGGGTGCTACACACTTGAAGTTTTTTCTGTTCCATGCTTATCTCTGAATACTCTTGAGCTGTTGCAAGTGCTGCAGCCAAGGCCTTCTTCTTCTGACTTTTTGCACGCTTTGGTACAGAGGTTGTAATGGGAATTGGAGTTTGGACTATATTGATTGGAGAATTCTCTGGTAAGTCATCCAACTAGAATTTGAAACAAAATGCAAAAACCCCACAATTAAGACCTTTCTCTCCAGACCACCAAATGTGCACCATTTCAGAAATCAAAACACCTAAGGCTTTGATTACTAGTGTGACATGCTAAATAATTACAGATACATAATGCAAGTTAATAAACCAGTTAAAAAAACTGATTTACATTTGATTTTTGTATGGGAAAGCTACTCTACTTAGCTCCAATTATGGCTTCAGAAGGTTTTCCACTCTGATTACTAAATAAAGAATTTCCCCTTTCCAAGATTTCATATAGGACTTGGCGTTCCTGGAAAGCAGCCAAATATATTAAGCAATCTATAGGAACAGCTCTGCAACATAATATTTAAATAGATTACATACAAAAAAATGTGCCTTTCAAACAATGCTTCCATAGTCTTAAAGCAGATGCAGTTTGAAATTAAAGAAACGACACAAACTACAATTATTTTAAAAACTGACACCATTACTACATATTTGCAGATTTAATAATTTAAGAGATGTCTGCATGAAAAGCATCATGATAAAGTAGTCCCAGCCTGGGACAGACTGTGATACTGAGTGTCCATAACATGTATCTTACAACCTCATTTGCAGATTAAAATCCTGAAGGTTTTTTTTTTTTAGTTTGTTTTTTGAGTGGGTTCTCTGCACCACTTATTTCAATTGGCATTTCTTTAGCATCCAAGACTGGTAACAAACACACCTCAAATTGCTACAATTACTGCAATGTAAATCTTGTAGTAGAGATTCATAAAAAAATAACACTAACTGAATAGTCTTAAAAGACAATGCTTTAAAGAAAATAATTACTTACTACTTTGGGTGAAATCTTTTGCTGGATGCTACTACTTTTGCTGCTGCCATTGTCACTATTTAACTCTGGAAACTCATCTTCATCCTAAAAAGACAGAAATTAAGAATAAAAAGGATGGAACAAAAGTCATGGACTGAAACTGCTTCAGGTAGAAAAACAAGTTGAATCCCTAAGTCCCACATGAACTAGAACAGATTAAGTGACACCAAGAGGAAGCATTTCTGTATCCAAATAGTATTTTTTAAAAGAAAAATTCTTTTTTACGCAAAAAAAATCCTATTACAATTAGAGGGGATAAACCAGCAAACATACTAATTCCTATCCACAGGTGAACAGAAAAAGTTGCTTGAAAGCTGCTTATTTAATCTGTCAGCCACAGAGTGTTCTAAATTGCTGCACTTTTCACAACACAAGTCTCTTTCTGTACACAATGAAAGGATCATCTAATAAATTTGTGATTTTGACTGTACACCTTTTGGAACCAACTTCCCATTGAGCACATCACTTATTCCACACACAATTGGAACTGTTACTATGTGGAAAGAGTTTTCATACAACAGTACCTCAAAATACAGAGGTTCAGGACTCTGCTCCGCTCTGCTCGCCTGGCTTGTAGCTAAAGGTTTTTCGTGTCGTTTCTGCATACTCTGCATTCTTTCTGAAGATGTGCTGTGGTCTCTGCATCTGAAACCAGACTGAAAAACACAAACCTCATTGGCATTTTGCAATTCCAATTTTTCACACTATATAGGTGCATGCATATAAAGTTCTCATGCCTGCTAATCAGCAACTGCTTATGTTTTCAGAGGATAAATTGTGCTTTGGTGTTCTAAATTTTTTTGGTGGGGGCTTTCTGGTGGGTTTTTGGTTGTCTTTTTCTTTAAAGCCTGCACAAAAATTCTACAGACAGTACCAGATTATTGCTTCCTCTCAAGACAAAACATCTTTAAATTTGTAACTTAAACAAAAAGGATTATTTTGGCCAAACACAAATAAACTAAGGAGCTGCTGGTGACTCCAACCACCATGAACCCTGAAGAACTACCTGTAACCACAATCACTCCAAACAACTTTCTCTCACTACATAATTCTTCTGCATGCAGTTACTGCCTTTTCAACACATTTTTAATGACAATGCATATGCACACAGCTCTCTAAAGGCCAGAGACAACAGCATGTAACAGGTAGGTAGGAAATCATGTGCAAATGGATAAAAACCAGTGGATGACTTGAATTTCACATTTATACTTACCTATTTATCAAGAAAATTTCCTACAGACCTCATACTGATTTAGTTTCAACAGAAAATAGTTTCTAGGACAATTCTGTCTCGAGGTACAGTGAATTTGGCTGAGGCACCTTCATTTAAAACTTTTTGTGCCAGCTTTGCTTTTAAACATCTAAAATAACTGCCAGATTTAGATCTAAACTGACTGGATGAAAGAAAGTCTGGTTCTTCCTACTCTACCAATGCCATAAACTAACAATAGTTTGACAACAGGTTATAAAAAGATTCAGAACTGCTACACTGCCAGATACAAGCATTCACAAGCTTCTTTCTATAATAAACCCACAGTTACCAAACAGAAAGACTCAAAACAACTCAACAATTCCATCTAAAAATCTAAACAGGCCAAGCTAGCTCACATATGTTTGCACAAACAAGAATGTTTATACAAAGCTCCACTTGGAGCTCAGATTTCTTGTCTGCAATAACAGAATTCAAGCAAAACCTACATTTAAACCAAGGCAAATGTTTCAGCCTTCTTTTTACCCCTCTGGACCACCTGCCCAAATAAAATGTCTCAAGATTAGAAAGGCCACACCTTATCCTTTCTCCTCACTAATTACAGAAATCCTGTCCCACTTGAAGGAAGTCTCACAGATTCAAACTTCAGCATAATTTCAAGCCATTAAGAAATAATAAACATGTTTAAAAAATGGTATGCTAATGTAAATTTAAAAAACAAAAGTTTTGCAGACAACAGGAGTGAGAACACAGGATTCTAGTTCACCACCACATCAGAATTTTTTTTTTCTGAAGTGTGAATGGGTCAAAAACTGAACTTTCCAACACCCACACCCTGCCTATCGTCATTTCACAGGTTGCTTTATATATGCAATGTTCTTCCTAGGTAGATACATATAAAGCACAGGCTATAGGCAGAAGATTGTCAAGGACATTAAACCATATATATATATATATACACACACACACACACATATATATATATGTGATGCAGAGCTAGATCAAAAAACATACCAGTTAGAAATGTGCAAATGAGCAACTAGACTTTAAGGTTGCGTTTCCATACTGTTTTTCATTAAATATTTTTTGTATATTAATTTTATAATTCCCTCCAAATTCCTTATTTTTCCATATTATAAAAAGCCCCAAATACTTAAATTAAGAACCACTGACAGCATACCTGTGGATTATTCCTTTGCTCAGCTTGTCTTCCACCTCTAGAAAAGGTCAGAGTTTTTTCAATCCAAGGTTTTTTTTGAGTTGCTTGGGAATTTACATTAGTCCAACCTATACCAGCTGAAAGAGAAGTGCCATCTATGAAAAACTGAATTAGTATCCGGAACACATAATGATTCATATGCCACCAGAGCCAGGAACACAATCCTGATACAAGTAAAGTTCTTGGAGAAAGTCTAATTCTCCTGTGACAGCACTTGTTTCCGTAGCTATTCTCAGATGTTGGCAGAGTCACCTTTATGGAGCATTCAAGCTGCCAAGAATTGATCATCACAGAGCAGTAAGAAAGGAAATATCAGGTTCACATCCATATCAATTTCCATTCAGTCTTAAATAGCAGTCCCTGGCATTACCTACTACTACCAAACTAATCAAACTATTTGTTCACGGTATATGTAAAGATTATAAAAAAGTATCAGTGCTTCTGAAATAGAGAATGAAAACTCATTGGCTCTGTTACTATCCAGGAATGAACTGCAGCCCAAAAGGGTAAGGAAGTCTGAGGGCACACTAAACAGGAGCACAGCTTTGTCTGAATGCTTCCACTGGAGTCTCCAGATTTTTTTAAACCATTAAAGAAAGGCAGCTGTTAATAAATTATTAGTGATAGCTATACACTTGCTCACTCAGCAAGCAACAGGTGTTTCAGTGGAGGTGACTGGAAATCACAGTAAAGATAGATCCTCAGAAGTATCTGATCAGCTAGAGCAGTATGCTGAAGTAGATCAAGAGGTACATAAAGCAAAAATACAAATGCAACCCAACCAAATTTTACACAGCTCACCAGTCAAGACAATGCTTACTTGCATTTATCGATGGTTCCACAACCTGAAAAGGAAAAAAAAAAAAAAACAACAGTATTTTAGTAACTTTCATGAGTCTGTAGGCTACAAATATAGTTAGGTTACTCAGTTATGTTTACATACATTCATTGCACAAGAGTCTGTATTTCTTGAAGCCATAGCTGCAGCCTGGTTATTGCCATGCTTAGGACTACAATAGCCACTGTCACTGTCAATGTCTGCCTCACTGGCGCCCTGCTCACTGGAGGACTCTGCCGCAGGGTGAGAGGTTCTCCGGCGCCTCCCCTTCGACTTCCAGAGCATCGTGGAGGCACTCTCAGAAAGGGACTTGTTGGCTATATCTGAAGGAAAGTCTTCAGGAAACAATAAAAATAAAATTACTTGTGCAGGAATTGCTAAGAGACACAAAAAAAGCTACACATCATACAAATAAATTTTAAAAACCAGTCTTTGCATTAAACCAGCATTGAATTTAAATTATGTCTAGGTCCAGCTGCTACTGATAACCAACTCCTTCAAGAGCTAGCAAAGTCTCTGCAGGAGCACCATGTCACTGCAACATTATAAGGCAACATACTGAGTAGGTGTCTGCAACCATCAGCATATTTAATTCATTATCCTTTGGAGCTGCAAAGACCTCTCTTAAAAGCTGCATCTAAATCAGGTCCACCCTCTTTTAGAAAAGATGACAACTGACATCTCATTCTAGTCATTTCATACACCCAGAACTTAAACAAATTACCTGTTTGCTGTGATGCATCAACCAACAAAACAATCTTTGATCTGTTTTCAGGACCTGATGAACTGGTCTCCTTCTGAGTGGCAACATTTTTCACTGGAGGACGTTTATTTTTTATGTGCATCTGCAACTGCTGTTGCTGTTTTCAAACATTGCCATACACACAAAAAAAAAAAGTTGACAGAAAATGAGATATACGCTTCCTGTGCAAAGACATTTTCTTTACATAGTTGTATTTATCCTGTTCAAAGGCAGACTTACCTTTTGAATGACCGGTCCCCTGTTACTGCTTCTGCTCCGCTGAGTGGACAAGGGAAAGACCTGGCCTGATGGGCTGGGACGCTCAGTGCACTCTGCAGTAACTGTACTTACAGCATTTGCTGCTTGAAAGGGTGCAGGATAGGGCGTAGGGAAAGGATGATAGAAGCCCATGACCTGAGCACATGGTGCTGGCATCAGCTGATAATAAGTGTATTCTGTAGAAACAGGTGGCTGTGCAGATATTATAGGATAAGCAAGGTATGGTCCTGCAGGATTTGGGTTGGGTTGCTGCCATCTGATGTCACTGTTATATAACGGAAATTGTCTATTAAAAAAAAAAGGAAAGAAAACTGCTCAGTAAGTCTTCCCCCCCTCAAAAAAAATCCAGACCTTTATCACAACCCCTTTAAAAACAATAATTCTATTATAAGTTCCTAAACTCAACATATTTTAACTAGTTATGTGAAGAAATCTGGATACAGTTACACACAATACTGAATCAGCTACATGGCACCACGCCGTGTTGCATCACCTGCCATGTTTCACCATGGCAGGACCCAAGCTGGACACCCAAAGCTTTGCTTCATTCAGAGAAGCATCAGAGATTCCGACAAAAAAACCTTCTCATTGCCCTAGAAGATGCAAAAGCACAGCAAGTGACTTTGGGAGGGATTTATACCAGACCTTCATAGCCAGGAAAAAAAAGGCAACGAAGAATATGAATGGAGAAAAGCAAAGCGAAGGAAATAGGTAAAAGACTGAGGACAGAAAAACTTCCTCCTCATACATGAAGGGTTAAACATAGAGAACAAAAAGACTGAATATACAGCCCACAATGCCTAGAGGTTTCAATTCATTTAAAAACAGATCATCTTCCATGAAGATCACAACCACTTATTACCTGTTGGATTGATTTTCCTGTACAAACGGATAGCAAGTGATCAGGTAGCTAGGGATTGGAGTTGGTTCCATGCCATTAATTCCTCCACTGTCGTTAGCAAGTGCCATTGGGATCATTAGTGTTTCTGGACCCTTCTTCTGAGGAATAAATGGTTCTACTTCTGCTGACAGCTTGACATTCTTAAGAGAAAAGAAAATGTCTTCACTAATTACAATCATAAATTGCTTGGGAAAATTTAGATTCATAAAGTTGTATGCAAAGCACCACGAACAGCAGGCAAATGGATGACAAGGGTACAAGATTTCTGCAGTAAACCAAGAGAGTTGGAAAACAGTTGGCAAGTGGTTATTGCATCTTTCCAATCAATGCAGAGTGTAATCCAGACCACCAACATTTAGCATTTGTGTTAACCTTTAAAAGTGCAATGCAAACACTAATTAATTTAAAAGGGACTGAAGCTCAGATCTTGCAGAGGATATGAGTCGGAGCACAGAACAAAATCAAATTAGCACTGTATGTGGAGCACAGTTGTGTAGGCTTTCAGAAGTGAAACCAACATATGGAAGATGTAATAATGCCTGCCCTGCTCTACAAAACTGACCATGTTTCTAGGCAATTATAAAAAAGACTTTTCAGCACTAAACCATAGTTTAACTGCTAAGAGATGATGCACCACAGAAGAACCCACCTCACACATTTTATCTGCACAACTTGAACATGCTTTAAAGTGTTAAGATTACGATTAAAAGTTGTCAGGAAGAAGGCTTAGAAATAAGTTTTAAACTGTGCTTTCAAAGAAAAGTATCTCCCTCTCAATCCTGAGGGTATCCTTAGTTTAAGATGGTTTTGCTCACATTTTTAGGTTTTTAAGGCTGCATCTTACACTTAAATAACAAAAAATGCTGTATTCAGTGCAGCACCAAAGAACCCTCTATATTCCACTATAACTTTCATTCAGATGAATTTTTTTTTTTTTTTTTTTTACAAATTGCAGCTTAATTATAAGTGACTCACATTATTACCTCATGGAATACCAAACCCTAAGAAGATTCTTTCTAAAGCAGACAAGGATTTCAGACATTTTTTCCTTCCATATGCCCACAAAATAATCTCAAAGGTAACACATAACCTGTGTGAGTACATGCTCTTACAGCAGAAAAAATGAAAACCTAATGGTTTGCAGAAGACAGTCTTCTGTCCTTGCTACTACCTCCAGAACATCCAGATGAGCTGAAACAGTAAAATGGGAGCTCTGGAAGAATCATGGCAAGTAGACCCACACTTGCCACACACTTCTCACTCCATGCCTTTGCTTTGTGTCACATCCACAATCCATCCAGAGACAGCCTTCCCACCCAAAACCTGAATTTCCAAGTTGCCAAAACAAATTCTACTTAAATAAGATCCTATACTGGTTTAGCAGCATGAGTGGAAGAGGTGGAAAGGGCAAGTCCAAAAAGCTTTTGAAAATACAGTTGTCTCATTTAAAAAACGATGTCTTTCAAACTGACAAGACATTCTTCTTGGCAGGAAAGTATTTTTAATGAGTGTTTTGAAAATGCTTATGGCTATAATATGGGTATATAGATATATATGTAGACAAAGATGGAATATAACACATGGAAGGATGTTTCATCTCTAGAAGTGCTCAAGGCCAGCTTGGATGAGGCTTTGAGCAACCTGGTGTAGTGAAGGTGCCTATGGCAGGGGTTTGGAAACAAATGATTTTTAAATCTATTTCAGTGCAGGGCAGCCTGATTCTATAAGCACAGACAAAAATATCTCTCCTACTCAACAAGGTCTGCATTACAGCAAAGCAGTCACCTTCATATCAATTAAATGCATTTCTTTATCATTAGTAGAGGGTGAACATTCCTTTCTTCTATAGTAACTCTACTAATTCCTGTAGTTCCATTCAGAGGAAAAGCTGTGGGGCAGCAGTTTCAGCAGCACTGAACTTGTGCAACACAAATCAAACCCAGCACTACCCAGAGCTTCCTCTCTGGCCTCGGGCACATCCCTCGTGACTCGTCTACCCCTCTCCAAAGTTCCAAGGCATTCTCCTCAAAACAAGAGAAAGACTTCTCATAATTTTTTTTAAGTGTTTATGTACAGTGAACACATAATAAGTACCAGAAATATCAACACTGAAATGCCTCCCTGAAAGCTAAAGAGAGTTTTTTTTAAAGCTATTTCAAGACTGTGAGACAAAAATATTTGCTTAAGAATAGATTCACTTATGGGCTGGCCTACAAAACTAGATCAGAGATGATTCTGAATTGGAAGAGACCCACAAGGATCATCAAGACAGCTCTTTCATGAATGGCCTATATGGGGATTGAACCCACAGTATCATGAGCACCCTGCTCTAACCCACTGAGCAACAAAAAAAAACATTAAAGAAACACATCAAGGTTGCTTCATCCACAGAACACACAAGAGGAAAACTAGGATGAGTGCTTTGTAAGTGTGGTATTCCTAAGGAAACACTGAAAACTGTCCAACAACTATTCCTAACCTGCTGGTCACTACCCTACCACAACATGCCAAGTGAACTTTAGCCAAGATACTAAAAATAAACTCTGGCTCAGAAAACAGTCAAAACATTCTATTTGTCATTCATGCTGGGACCAGATTTCCCGTTTTAAGGATCTTGGCTGTATGGCTGTCTGCTCTTTCCTTTATTTGGGAAATACAAATTTGTGAAAATACAAAAACCATTTTTTATTGACAAACATCCTGCAGAATGGTCTCATGACAATGATTTTTGTGATATTATACTACCTCATCACTTATTAGGATATTACATATTAGGATTATGAGAGACTCTTTCACATCAGATACTAAAAACAGAGCTGTAACTGATCCAAGCAGGAAGTGAGTGATTCCCACCTGCAAGGCTGCCATAGCAAAATATTTCTTGTTAATTCTCAAAGATAACCTCTACCTTACTTTCACATCCAAGGTGAATTGGATAAAATCTGAATTATTTAAATCTGTCCAGCAAAAAGAGGGTATGTTGGGGTTTTTACTAATTTTAAAATTAATTTTAAAACCTCCACAAGACTTAACACTCTTATAATGTAATTTTATTACTTTAGGAAAATAATTCACATTATTCTGCTTGGTTTAATTAGGTTCAAACAATTCAGAGATACCCAAACTAGAAAGACAGCTTTAATTCTTCCTTTCCTGTTGCTCAGTCTCTTACACAGGTTATGATTACTATTGCTATGACAGAGCAATTGCCTGATATAATTATCATTTTCTGTACAGCTCAAAACAAGTTTAGCTCACCTGTAATGGTAAAATAAAGATCTTGTAATCATAAACACATATGAGTGCATTTGAAAGTTAAATCCTTTCTTTGCTTACAGAACTTGGGGAGTGTCTGTTATTTAAAGGAATCAAAACTGAATTTCACATACCTCTTACATGCATTATACCTTAAACACTTCTCTTGCGCAGTTTATTCTGCACTTACAGGTTTGGTTGGTTTATGGAGGTTGGGTTGTTTTAATCCTTTCAAGAAACTTGTTTTAGCAAAGGATTTAGGGCAAAATTGTGTTTTCAGATTTTGCATTTTGCTCTATAGTGCAAGACACATACATACACCAACTCATCAAAACAGCAACTGAAAACTTAGAAACCTCAGTTACAGGTGTTTCAAAATCACTCTGCAAGCATAATACACCCAATCCTCACATAACTTATACATTTCATTGGACAACAAGGCCCCATTTTCATTTTGGGGTAGGAAACAGAAAGGCAGCTCAAGTGTATTACCAACTAAACTAAATTAACTTCAACATACTGCTTCCTTAGAGCATTTTACCAGTCTTCCAAAAATACCTCAAGAGTTCTGTATTACACAGGTTGTGTCTTCAGATGAGGGCAGTAAATTTACCAAACTCAAAGCAAAAAGGGGAAACAAATGTACTAAGTTCAGTTCAGACTGCTAACCAAACCGAAACATGAACAGAATTAACTCTCCAGGGTGATTCTCCAGACATCTCAGCACATTTCACAAATGACCAGTGATTTCACTGGACAAGTGAGGGAAATAAAAGAGCAATGCTAAGCAATTGGTCCGAAGTTATCTTAACAGATCTTTTCAGGACTACAGATTTCTCATCTAGGAGGAAATGCTGGTGAAGATAGACAGCAAAGTACCTCCTCTTTTTTTGATAAATAGCCTTCTTCCTTGGTAGTGCAAGGAGAGAAACTGAAACAAGAAAACAAAGGAACCATCAATTTAATATCAAGTAAAAGTGCTGATAATTTCTCATTTTACTGGACAAGCAGAAGATATCGCCTACTGAAACTTGTTATTTCTTCTAACAGGAAAGGCTCCTTTGGTGAGCTACAGAAACAACAACGCCAAAGAAGCAGTTTGGTGGTGGGTTTGGTTTTTTAAATACTGACATGCTTAAGACTCTGTGGAAAAATGCAACCAACAGCAAATGAAGTAAACTCCAGAACACAAGACAAGCTCCGTTTTGTTTCAGAAGCAAACAAGAAAATGCATAAAACAACGTGCATGCAAATATATGTGAACACAATTCCTCAGAGATTTCACCCACACAGTACAAATGGAGTGCCAAGTGCACACGAACGGCACAAACAGGACTGATCATGCCACTGGTTTGTAACCACAGACAAGAAAGATTTGTCAAACACAAAAAGACTGGGAGAAGGCTGCTACACTTTCCCTTAATCCTTTCAACAGAGCACTTGGGATACAAGCTTATGCTTTAATTGCTCTCACAATATTGACATTTATTTTAGCCTGCATCCTCTAAAGCAAATTAGGGCTTTGCCACTGCCATCAGCAAATGCAGGGTCAGACCTTAATACAAAATAATATGTGGTTTGATCATGCCATTTAAAAACAAACACTGAAAATACTGCAAGAATGAACTCATTTTTGACTGCAAACTTTTTCATGTTTGTTCAACCTTCCATATCACAAAACCAAACAAAGCTTTATTGAAATTAACCTTTGATAACCAAACTCAATTCTAAATATAAATTTAAATCATGCTGAAACATCAGATTTTCAATCAGCTGCCTATTAATGGAAACACACCCCTTCAAAAGAAACCAAGATTTAGACAGAAGCCTCTTTTGTAGATACCCCTAGTTTCAATTTACAAAACGTTTTGCAGTAGCTCATTACATATTTCAGTCCAACAATTACAAGTCTTTCAAGACAGCATATATACTGAAGAGCTCCTTTGTTTCCCATATAAAAGCTACTGTAGTCATCAACAGCTGCAAAGACAGAAGATGGCACAAGCAGGAACAGACTGGTAAACTTTGTCCTATAGTTATAGCACTGTACATTTAATCTTAGAAAAGTTTTTGTTCATTGTAGCCTAATGTCATTCAGCATTTTCCATTAAATAGGATCTCTGTCATCCTGCTCTCAGAGGAGAAGGCTTAGATATCAATCTCACCATTTACAGGGTGAGAAAATAGACACAGATGCCACATCTCAGAGGGCTATAATAAAATCAGCTGTTTTACTGTCTCAAAGTCTGGAAACAAGAAGTCTCATCCCAAAGTAAAATAAAAACATAGCTCAAACTTTTTTTTTTTAAGAAAAACAGTCCTGTTTCTGAATTCTGGATTTCATCATTTAAATGCCATGTTAGTAGTAAGGCAAGTCACAGTTCATCTATTTTAAGATAAACTTTACAAATATGGAAGCCATTGTTTCTATAATTAGTTGCTTCTAAGTGGCAGATACCTCGGGAATGGTAAATATGCAGTCCAACTGGAAACACCAGCAGTAGGCCTGGCCTTCATTTAACGAAGCACAAAATTTAATCATCCCTATTTACATTTAACATAGTCATTTCAACACAGCACTTAAAGCAAATACACTATCAAGTGAGTCTTTCCTTTTTCCCTCAGCTCATAAAAAGGGAATCGTGCATAATTCTCTTCCCTTTCACAGGATTAAGTATCATGATCAGGACATAACAAAGCTAAATATTTAACATTTTTACCTATATATAGAAAAGAAGCAAGTGGCACAACATGACAAGCTGGCATGTTTGAACTCAAAGCCAGAATATTTTAAAAAAAGTGTGGTGGAAAAATAAAATTTAAGACTTACACAAAAGGTTGTCCAAAGGGAAAAAAAAAGCTACCAAAATGATCCTCTTCACTTACCTACTTTACAGTACTTTTACAGTACTTTTTTTGTACTTTAACAGTACAAACTTCTAAACTCATACTATCTAATGAAGTAGTAATATTTGAGTGCTTTGTGTGTACTAAAAGTGTATCTTTAAAGTGTACTAAAAGGATTAATCCAAACTATTTATGTAAATCATTTTCCTGATCTCTACACACTAGTCAATGATAAAGAATTTTGTGCTCAAAACAGATTCATGGAATCACATCAATACATTTAAATTCACCAGAGTGAATTCTAAAATGAGACAATACTAAACTCACAAAATCCAAAACTGTTCTGTACTTTCAGCATTCAGAAGAAAGCAATATGCAAACAATACAGGAAACCAGACATTTTCCACTTTGCCTCAGTTGAAAAATCTGCCATGGATAAGAAACACTGAAAGAAACTGGACAGGATAAAAGAGCACAAAACATTGATCTAGATCTATGGCAACCATATTGTCAAGCCACCTGTTGAGTGGTCAAGAATAGCAGAGGCAAGCAGAACAGGCTGTCTTTAAGCAATGCTAAAACAAAACACAGGTCACTGATTTTGCAACTTCACCTGATTTCTCAACTGTACTAAAGGAACCAACTGTCTTAATCACAGGGCAAGACAAAAGTATAAGACTGAGAAAAATCAAAGCACAGCAGTACCTTTGAAAGGGGAAGTTGTTTCTCTTGAGTTTTCTATCATATTCTGCTTAAACAGAAAGAGTATCATCTGAGTTTTCTCTCTTGTAGGAAAATAACCTACACTTAACTACTGAAACCCATACACTTTTTAATGGGAACAATTTTGTTCTGGTGTAGACAGAAGTAAACTTACACACCCACTACAAAAATTACAATTACTCCTATAATAAAATAATTGTTTTTAAGCAGCTTTATTCTGAAATATCATTGAGCATATTATAACAAGTCATAACAGAATTTAGGTAACAGAAACCTTAAAGGCAATCCAAAAGCAACATATTTTTTATCAATTAGGTGTCAAAAAATCATCTTGTGACAAGAAATCTCATACTGACTCACTAAGCCAACACCACAAAACTCTGTTTACCCACCAAAAGCATTTGTGATCTTCCTTTAATCTTGAAATACCACACTAACACAGTACAATAGTCCTATCTGCTCACAATCAATTCCAGGGTAGCTACATCTATAAGCAGAGAGTTAAAATAGTGTGCCTGGGAGAGCATTCTGAGGCAAAGGAAAGAGAGAATGAGTGCTGCTAACACACATTTGGCTTTAATATTCATTTATCAGATGGCAGCACAGGCACAGAAAAGAGCCCAAACACAGAAAAAATGAAATGGCTCCCAAAACTGATGCAACCTTACCAAACACTTGCACTGGTAACAGTGATTATTTAAATTCTTACAGCACAAAAGGGTCAAACCCAAAGCATCTAGCAGTCTCTTAATCAAGATGCTACTGTATAATGAACAGACAAAAGCAACAAGATTGTTGAATCATTTCAGAAACTCATCAGGTATTAATTATTTGTCTGCCTAGAAGCCTTACTAGGGGATAAGGAACCAACAGGACCAGATAAGCTGCAAACATAATAAACAGGATGATTCCTACTTCAGAGCTTAACTACACCTCCAAGTTGAAATACTGCACTAAGTTAAGACAATCAGAGTCAACACTTCATACTGTAAATAACACAACAACTCTCTGTTTTCATGAACTATTTTGAAAGATGAAAGGAAAATGGTTTGATAAGGACATGTGTGTGAACCTCCAGTACTGAAGAGCTCAAGCAACAAGGAATAAATATTTCACAAGTGTACTGCAGTACTAACTACAGATGGAACAAAGGAAAAAAACAACACCCCACCACACCTAAATCAAATATTTTAAAGCAGAAAGTACTACAGATTAGACTAACATAAATTCTACCGAATAAGATCAGCTTTTTTACATGAAGGCAAATAAAAAGCATTTAAAAAAATTAAGATCATTATCACACCAGATAGCCACAGCGGGAGGAGCCATACTGTAATAAGACACACTGTTCACAAACTTCCTTAGATATATGTACAGAAGGAAAAGCAGTGTATCTTTAGAGAGTGCATTATTAGTCATTATCTACTCTGCTACAGGAACCTGTGTTTATTCCTTAACTCTACTATTAGAACCCCTGAAAACTAGGAAACAAAGAGCTGTAAAGCACCAATTTTCCACACGTTCTGCTAAAACAGAAGCTTAAAAGTAATATCGGGCTCTAACAGATGGCATCACTCATTTCAGATACATCTTTTAGAACTACCTCCTGATGATGAAATGTTTTATTGCAAATTACACAAATTCGTAAGTCCCTGCTTCTGTTTCTTTATACCTACACTTTAAAAGCTCTTAAGAATAAAGCAAACTGATTACATCGCAAAGCCAAGTTTAATACGGAAGAAAAAAATATAGGGACCTGTAGAAATAGAGAGCTACACCCACTCAGCTATGAGGAGACCATCAGCTGTGTCCTATCACTGAAGGCTTCAACCCGCGACATTTACAGGATTTCAACAACAGTGACACCCTAATTGTGTTGCTAAGTTCTCAAAGAAACCTGTTCCTTTCTCAAGAAACCAAGTCTCTACTACTGACCAGGCAGGCTTAAACTAAATGTCACTAACTGCAATACCTCCCTGAGCTCGAAACAAAGCCTGAAGGAACAGGGAAGAGAAGAACAGAACCGAGTTTAGAATTCCCTTGGAATTCCCAGGGGAGCCGCTCCCGGGTTCCCAGCTCCCCCGGACGGCGGGGCCGGGCGCGGCCTGCCGCCTGCCGCCGGGGAGGGCACGGCGCCGGCGGACAGACACCGAGCTCCGGCTTCCAGCCCGAGAACGCCCTGGCGGCGCCTCCCGAGGCCGCCCTCCTTCGGGCCGGGCCGGCCGCCCCTCACGGCCGGTCCCGGCGCCCCCCGCCCCGCAGGCCGCGAGCCGCGCCCCGCCCTGCCGTGCGCTGCCGCCGCTCGGCCGCTGCCGCCGGCCCTGCCGGGGTGACACAGCCGGGCCCGCTCCGCTCCCCGCCCTCACCGCCGCCCCTCCCGCCGCGGCTGCTCGCGGTCCCTTCGCACCTTGTCCGCTTTGTCCATGGCTCCAGCTGCGCCGGGCGGCGGCTCTAATGAGGGCGGCGGAGGGCCCGGGCCGCCTCCCCCATGGCGCTGCTTCCCCCGCCGCGCTCCGCACACGCCCGGAGCAGCGCCGGCCCCGCTCGCGGTTATCACGGGAACCGGGACCGGCTACGCCACGGCCGGGGCGGGACGGGCGGCGGGGAGGGACCAGCTGGGACGGAAGCCGGGCGGGCTCAGGCTGGGAACGCCTTCGCTCCCCCCCACGGCGGGCGTTCCCCTCCCGCGTCCCGGCCGCCGAAAACAAGCGAGGCCGTGACACAAACGTTGCGGAAGCCGCGGGAAGGAGCGCGGGGAGCGTTGCTCGCCCCGCCCGGGGCCGTTCCGCCTGCGGCGAGCGAGGGCGGCAGGTGCGCTGCGGGCCCGTCTGCTCGCGGGCGGCGCCGGGGGAGGCTCAGGCCGACGGTGTCCTTGAAATTATCTGGAGCACCGAGGCAAAAAAAAAAAAAAACCAACCAAAAACCACCCTGCGATTTATTTAGAGGCAGAAATCTAAAAATGTCGCACCAGCGTCTGGAGCGCAGGGCTGGGCTGTGGAGCGGGTCCCGTGTGTGCAGGGCTGGCGCGGCGGCGAAGCAGCGAGATTGTGAGGGGCGAGGTTTGGCACAGCTCGCGTGACGTTCCTGTATTTTGCTGCCCTGCTTTTAACATGTGGGTAATTCTGAGTAACGCCAGCGAAATCTCTGTTAACCCCGAGCCTGGAGAATGGGAAACGCATGTAGGAACTGATGCTGCTTAAGAACACATGATCCCCTGCTTGTCTTCTGCAGGGGATGTCCCGAATTTCATTACGCTAATAGGTCTGCTGCCTTGGCTTTAATAGAAATGAGGCATGATTTATTTACAACTTGAATGATTCATGGCAAGGAAAAAAAAAAAAAAAAAGCAGAACTAGACTAAGTACCTTTGTGAAAGAAATACACAAAGGATATCCCAGATCACAACTTCCACGTGAAATATATTGTAAATGTATTACATGTTAATACATGAGTCAGGTTCCTGCTTGATAGAGGTTCTTTTGAGGAATAAATGACTTGCTTTTTAACGGAATGAGTAAGAAAGACTGAATCTGAGTTTGACAGGAGTAAAAACTACCAAGAACATCTTGACAGAGCAATCTTGCTATAGCTTCATTAATTGAGCCTTTATTTTATAATAATTTAATCTTTCCAGATTTAACGTTCATGATACCATGTAACATTTTTTCCTGTGCTATAAAAATTTTATTTCTTCGATGAACCCACATAATCCCTTTGTACTTTCTTAGGAGTTGTTTTTTGCCATTAAAACTTCATATGTAACATATGGGATTATGAAGAGGGCTATTGCATTGCACAGCAAGATCTCATCTTGCAAACAGATGACAGGAATAGAGAATTGTGCAGACTGTCACTGCCTTCTGTGCTGTTCCATCCACAGCAGCAGGATCACCATCTAAGTGTAACTTTTGCCTAGATATCTGCAATATTATGTATGTTGATTTAAGTTTTCTTGAGATCACAGTACACAAAATCATAGGTCCCATTGAGCATATGGGAAAGGGAGTGGGCCAGGTTGTAATCCCAGTTAAATTGAATTTTCAGATTTCCACTAACTTCAGTAAGAACAGTGTTTTACTACCAGTGAAGAGAATAGAAGAGCTGCTGCAGTGTTCTAATACAGAAATCTCATCTGAACTGGAGAAGCTGGAGCAATTGTATGTTTTATATGCACTTCTGCATCCCAGAAGTCTTTTTGACAAGATTAAGTGGTCAGCAGAACTCACATAAGTGTTTATAATACTGGGAAGCCATTTCAAGGTGGTAAGACAGACTAATTTGAGGTTATGAGGTTATATTCCCAGGGGCTTTTACACAATGAGATTTGTTATTTCAACACAAGAAGTCATGAAAGTAAAACTGGGTATTAAGCTGGTTGTACACAGAGCTTTCAGCTGATGCAATGGAACAGCATTTCATCAGGAATTTATGAACTTAAATATGAGATGGAAATCTACAGACAAATAATTATGAAACATAAGCTACCTCAACTTTATCTCACTTAAACGACAAATCTCTACTGAGAAAAATGTGTTTCATTCCCAGTAGTTGAATGTGTTTTGCTTATTTGTGTGAAATTAGGTTGATTTATTTCAAACTTAATCACTTTTCATCTCCAAGTAATGTGGGAGAGCTTGCCTGACTGGACAGAAAACAGTGAAAAAATCCCACTGAAACAACCAGAACAATCATCTTCTTGTATTAGCACACCAGTGTTTCAGTGTGGAATGCAGCTTAATTTGTTCAAATTGATGCTGACTATGGAATATATATTATGACATTTGCTTAAGATAGTTGCTGTGTTTTTAAAAGATAATGACTCATTATGGCAAGGCTATCTGTTATGAAATTCTTCTTTTGTTCCCAAGATACATACCAACAGAAAGGTCACACTTGAAAGGGCTGTTATGCACTCTCAAATAACAGGAATGTTTAAGATCTAAATTGGAGAGTGGTTAAATAGACATGAGATCTACATAAATCTATACAATATACATAATACAGAAAGTCATGTTAGGTGACCTGAGTGGCCACTCAGGTGAAAAAAACTCAAGTCTCCCATAAAATTTAACTGTGTTATCACCAAAAAGAAAAACAAACCAAAGCACTCAGAACCAGTTATGTTAGATCCTCTATCCACAGCTATCACAAATATGCCAGGGTATCTGGTTACAACATCATCTTGATCAAGTATTGTGTAAGAGAACTCAACAATGTCAAAATTCTTAAGGAAGCCATCAAAAAATTCTAAAAACCCTGCTGAATTTTAAAACACTTGGTAGCTGCACATGGTTGAATTTGAACATCCTTGGTAGCTGATTTTGAACATTCAATTGTAAGGGTCCAGTTCTCAAATCTGGCAGTTTTAAACAATTATTGCTGCTTTGCTGCAACACGGACTAAGTGAATAGTTCATAAACAAAACTGGTGGTTGAACTCAGCAGGTGCTGACTGCAATTTTGCTACTAAGTTTTTGGCTTTATTGCTGCATCTACTGGGTAGTGGAGATATCCTTCCTGAACACAAAGAGGAAACAGATCAAATGAAGAAAACCTAGGTCGACACAAAAATAAAAAATGGGACACTAAACCAAAAGCAGTATGGAAAAGCACTTGGTAATGACTATTCAGAACTCAAATCACAGGATTACAAGCAAATCTAACAACCCATGTGTGGCTACTCACAGCCTTATTACTTATGTGGGCTCTAGTGGGTACAAAGTCCTACAACACAGGGATATGATTACACAGGTCTCACTGAAATCAAGGCAGCTTCTTATATGGAAAGTTTAAACATATGTATAGGCCTAATGGCACTGGCTTGGAAACATGAAATAAGGGTTGCTCAGTTAGATTCTCTGCCTGACATCCAGGCAGGCTCACACTGAGCCCCACGGCAGCAGCACTAGTGGGGCTGGAGGCTGCCATGGTGAGCAAGAGGAAAATGCAGCAGGAATGAAACAGTCTCCAAATGACAGTTTTACTGGCTTGGGACTAAAATCTTCAGCATAAAAAGACAAGTACAGAAAGTGAAGTGTATCTTGGCAAATCAAACTGTATCTGGTGATGTGACATGTGGTGCCGTGGATGGGCAGCCACGGGCAGCAGGGAACAGAACTGGAACCAGAGTGGGCAGGTGAGCTGGGAAGTTCTCCAGGAAGCTGAGAATCACAATTCCAATAGCAATTACTACCTGGCAGCAGCCAGAGAGAGCCCAGCACTCCCACCAAGAGCAGCTGCAGAGGGAGGCAGCAGAGCCAGGCAGGACAGAGCTGCCATGCAGCTCCTCCTAACACAGCCAGGAAGGGATTAGCCCTAACTCTTGCTCTAATGCTTACACGTACTACATCTAAAACTTAGCACTACATATGCAATTATTCTATCACAGATTGTTTGCAATCTACCTTACCACACAGTTAGAGGCATTTAAGATGGTGATAATCCTTTCTTAATATCTTAATTGACTCTTAAATAGTTGACTAGCTTGTAATGTAGTTTACCTAGTTCACTAACCTAGTTCTAAAATACATTTTTAGCACTTTGAAAATAAGGTAAGCACTACGCTTTTATATTTAAAATCCACATTACCACCTACATATGGAAATTTAGTTCTGTATCTAGGCTGTGTTTTTGAGAAAGCAAGGGGTACTGTATCAAGTGATGTCATTTTACTCTACTCCATACATACACAATTCCTACTCAAATTAATTCACTACCTCTCAAAGAAAAAATTATGAAAATACAATCTTCGATTACAGATGTGTTTTACAGCTGTCAACTCCTGAGTAATTATGAAATCAAGAGTTTATTTACAGACTAAAATTCAAATAACCTTGTACTATTCTGTTGGGTGCATTTCAGCCATTTTTCTGGGGTTTGTTGTTGCTTAATGTGTTTTCAAGCCTATTTAAAGGAAAATGAAATTATATTTGTTTCAGTTCCAATCCATTAGAATAGGACTTTTGAGATGCACAAAGAATACAGCTTTTCAAAGTATGTTTGATTAAAAATAAAAAAAATTTAAAATGCAGACATAGTACCCACATCCTCCTAGATTTGCCTGTGGTTCAGTTTTAATGCATAAGCTGCCAGCAACTCAAAAGAAGGGTTTATATATACACAGCTTAATCACTGTTGTAATCTTACACAAGATTACAACAGCCATTAAAATGTTCTTTTGCAAACAGTGTTATGGTAACTTGCTAAAATGCCAGGTTGTCTTGTACCATCAGCAATAAGAGGTGCAAAAAAAAAAAAAAAACGCCCAAGAAGTTGTGACAAGTGTGGGTCTGACAATTAACAACAATTGCAGAAATTTAATTATTGTACCTGAGAGTTAGAATGCAGTGAGGTGCTTGCCATATCTCAAACAACCTGCGGTGCAGTGGTTTTTCTTGAAAAAAAAAAAAAAAGTCATTCACCCTCCTCCTTGAAGTGCTTTTCCTGAGGAGACAGAAATAACATCAGAACCAGATCTACCAGGGACTTTAGGTGGGCTGTAGCAACTATTGGTGATTTCTGCTGCAGTTGTATGACAACAGAGCTCCTCAGTATTTCCCCAGAGAAAATCATCTTCTAGGCTAAGAATTGTGAGAAAAGGAGTAGAATCCCTTAGGGACTATATAAATCTTCCTTATGTGCCTAGAGCACTGCTAAGGCACTGTACACGAGAGCTGAACTATGCCAAAACACACAACCATTCCTTAGAGGTAGATTGACCCTTTTTCTGTCTAGAAACATTGCTAGCCCTCACTGTTCACACTGACAGTTCTTCACTACTTGGACTAGTCCTACAACAATTAGTCCTTCAGAACCAAAAGATAAAAACAAGGGAACTATATGAACGTAACAAATTTACTGCAGTATTCCCATTTCCTTCTTGGAAAAAATCCAAAAATGCCAAAATGCCTCCCCAGCAGACAGAGCTGGGATGGAAGAGGTTATATCAGGTACAACAGACAAAGTCAAAAGGACTTTTATTTTCAGTGGTTGTAAGTTTATGGACAGTTCTTTTTTTCCCCCTCCTTTAGAAGAGAGGTGTTGTTCCTTCCCACAGCAAGGGAAATGGCAGAGAAAGGAAATCTACTCAAATAAATAGCTGTCATTGTCCCCTGTCTCCATGGCAAGGAGAACCTGCAAATAGCTGTGACAATCCCTTGTCCCCATGGGAGGAAGAACCTTGCAAGATTTGCTATCCAAAATAAAGTCCCTGGATCTGTAGGTAAGGGTCCCCAATGACTGTGCACTGTTCTTAAGTTCAACTTCACATCACCAGGTATTACTGGAATTTTCAAAGTAAAAACTACATTACACATTACAGAATTGTAAGGAAACAAAATACAAGGTGCTTTAGTCAAATGTTATATACAGATTTTACAAAGGAAAGAAAACTTTTCTTAAAAATTTAAATTTTACTGTTGTTTTAAGTAAGTGGATAAATTAAAAACACCTATTGGTAAAAAAATACATGAGTGAAGAAGAAATGCTCACCCAAGATTCAACATCATGCTACACATGGTACACATTAAGTTTTATGGTGTAAACACTAGGAAAAAAAAAAGTCATTTGCTTTGACAACTGCAGAGCAAAATTATTTTCTAAGGGACAAAACTATTCCTCAGATTGAAGTTAATTTTATCCTAATTAATTTTACTTTGTTACCAATTTAAATCCTGCCCTAGAACATTGAGTTTACCACACTGCCTTGCATATATGTGATGGACATTTGTAATTTATTAGGCTTTTTCATTATTTTTGAGGTGTTGTTAATTACTCTACATACAGATTTTTCCTTTTGCTATTACAATGTCTGTGTGTGGCACTGCTTGTGTACCATCCCACACTACTCTCAGCTTTAAACTGGAGTATTTGCATTTATGGAAATTTGACCCTTCTTACTACATTTCTGAGACCTGCAAGAGAATTTCTGTGTCAGCTCCAATCTGCTACAGGAATAAAATTTGCTGTGGCCAACACTGTATTTATTTGAAAATGATCTGATGATGCCAAAATCTTAGTACACAAAAGGCATGTGGCTATACTGTGGTAGGGAACAGAAGCTCTGAAGAGACTGCAATACATTCAAACATTTGGGACAGAACAGATTCCATTACCAGCAAGGCCACTGTACTTGGTCCCCACTCCACAGACAGTGTCATTTTGTACACAGTGAATCTCCACAGAAAGATCACAGATTAGGCAAAGACAGAGAACAATCAGGGTCTGCATCTCTATTCCCACAGAGCTGTGTGGAAAATCTCTATTCTTGAAGTAGCAAAATAAAAACCAAGCATATCCCTGAGTGATGCCAAATACCCACCAACATAACTAAACTGATAATAGTTTGGCATTTTGAAGTAAAAGTTAGTTAGCAAGACTGTTAAATGTCAGCTCTTTAGTATTTATATTTCACTATTTCATGGGGAGAAAAAAAAAAAAGAAAATCAACAGCACACATACCAAGGTGTTCAGATTTAGAATCTCCATATTGTCCTTCACAAATGTGGTGAGATAAGTAATACCTACTTTCTTTTAAAAATAACAGAAGTAAAATTCAAGTATAATGAAAGCACATCAAGAAACAAACTGTACAATTTCTGAACTGCACTGTTTATTTTGCTGCTTGAAACCTAAGTGACAGTATGCCACTATAATTATGGGGTTTCTTCTAAACCTTTACTACACTGCAGGTACAGAAATATATGGACACATTTTTGGAGAATTGACATTTTGCAAAATGCAGCAAACATTTCAATTTATACATGAGAAAAGGAAGTGTTCAAAAGGGTATGCATTTCAAGTTATTGCAGGTTATTTCGGTGAGAGAATTTCTGCAGGTAAAATATTTTTAAATTTAACCAACAGTAATGTGTCAGTGTATTTAAAATCATGACAAAAATATTCTCTCTGGTCATTAATTGCCCCTTGACAAATTACTAGGATGGTGTATGTTTAGGGCAAGATGTCAATACAGCATAAATCCCGTGGCATTTTGGTTTTCTTCTGGAGATTAAAGCTGTTTTTTTCTTGGGATAAATGCAGCAGCAAAACACAAACCAGCTGATCAAAAAAGCACTTCTGCCATAACTCCAATAATTTCAGGGCACACCAACCGACAGTAGTTTTGCCATTCCCAGTTCTTTTAAGGTTTACATCACTGCACTGTTGCCTTAAGTACGTTTGTAGAAGCTTGGTTTCTGTTAGGCCAGCTTGCTGACTACAGCCTGGTTGAGAGAATTTAGTTGGTTGGTCCATTTATCTAATGCAGTATAACGTGCACCACCTCTCTTCTGGTGATCCAGTTCTAGGAGCTGGTTGACTTGATCAATTCGGCCATGTATAGTGCTAGAAGTAAATAAACAAAAACTATCAATTGCTAATGGACATGGAAAGAGGAGCTAGCAATAAATCAGAGGTAAAATAAGAGGTCTTGTACAAGAGAGGCACAAAGTCCATTTCAGAATTCAGCACTTTTATAATTACTGTCATGGGTAGTACTGCCTATTAAGCTGTCATCGTGACTGGAAATCAAATGAACTAATTTGCTGGGCAATGCATATTTTATCTGCTTGGCTATGACCCCACACAAAGTCTGAAGCAATACGACATAAACAGTTCTTGAAAGTCAAAGAATCATGAAAAATGGAGATTTATGTGAAGTCAAACAATGCAAGGCCATGTATGGATTATATTTTTGTAGTAGTTAGAATGAAGTACCCTCCAGAAAAATTGGTTTTACAAATTGTAGTTAAATTTTTCTAGATAAGAGAGCAGACAAGTTGACTATCTGTCAACTTGAAAATGCACTCAAAAATATACATGGGTGTAAGCAGCAATTACTAAGAATAACAACTTCCATAATTTCATAATAATTCAGGGAATTTATTACTTCATTAAGAATTGAAGTAAAAAGATGCCACTCAATCTCCCTGTGTAATTTTCTTGGCTCCCATCTTTCAAACTTTATTGCTCAGAAACCAAGCAAATCCAAAGTCAGCACCACTACCTTTCACTTCTAGAATCAACCAGCATTATCACAATGCCCCAAAATATTGTTTTGTTGCTATTTCTATAGTTGGATTATTTTAAAGTAATCATAGATCAATAATCAAGGATCAGGTACATACTTATCCAATATGCACTGCACAAGCAAGCTTTCCACATCAGCTACATCTATGTTTAACTCCTGAAACAAAAAGAAAACTTATTATGCTGCTGTTACGTTCTGCAACATTAAAACCCTCCAATCTTTATTTTCATATACAGAATTTGGTTTGACCTTTCTTTCTTACTGTTCACAATTATCAATTCAATAATGATCTATTAAGCAAAAGACCTCCACCCAATGTGACTCACATGGCCAAGAATCAAGAGACCAGTAACCTCTCAGAAAAAGCTGAAGAGGCAAAAGCAAAATTTTAGAAGCTCCAGAAATAAGTTCTTTTACTGTCTTACTGAAAAAAAACCAGATAAAAAGTATCCCAAACCAAACAACAACAAAATAAACCACAACCACAAAACCCCAGGAAATAAAATAAGACAATAATTATCAGAAAAGAATGGATCTCACTGAAAGACCATTTAGAGACGTAATTGCATCTTCTTGCTCAAACAAGTTCTACAAGTGTTAAGTTTAGCTTTAAAAAAAGCATACTGAGTTCTAAAGAGAATTTAAGCATAAAAAATAGGTATCCCTAATATTTCATGACATATTTTGTAATGCTGTAAATTTTTGCAGGCAAAATCAGACCCACAAGAGATGGAAATAGTTATATATTACCAATGGGTTTTTATTTCATTCTTTGTAGATTAGGCAGTGAAATCAATGGTTAAATGGTAATACTTGGTTTGTTCTACCACAGTTCTGTAACTCGTACAACACAACATGTGAAGATACAACAAAAGGGATTAAAATTTTAATTTTCACGTCCATAAAATTTATACATTTTTTATTTCACAAATTTCAATTTTCATACTTTTCTTAAGAAATGTGATTTTCTACACCAAGTAGAATATGGTGGTTGAGTATTTTAGAAGTGTATCATAGTACATATTATAAAAAGCAGTTGAATGACACTTGAAATTTACATTTTTGCACTGAAAAGCTGCCAGCAGTGCATCATTAGAACTTTATGGTTTAGAGTGTATTTTAGATGTACTATTTCTGGAAGCACTGTATTTATTTAAAAGCTTTTATTCACAGTTAATCCTTTACTTAAGCAAATGCAAGGCTCTACTGACACATACCTTAGAAATAAAAGGAATATGTATTCTTGTGTAAGGCTTAATTAATTTTATAAGCACTTGTGTTCTGATGTTTCGCAAAAGCTCTGTAAGAGAAGAAAACATAAACACTGTGAAAACAACAGTATTGAAATAAAGCTGCAATACCACTCCATACAGAAAGACACACTAAACAGCCATGATTTTTGAAGGTGGTAATTCAATGGGTGGGGAAGCCCAGCAGAATAACAAGGGATCCTCTTCCAGGGATCCAAGCAATATGTAACTGGGGGGTATATCTGGCCCCCTAATTTATAGCTAGAATGCTTGCCTTGTACAGAAGTGAAAAGGGGTTATACAACTTATAATGTCTGTGCATTTAACTTCATGGAGTATATTCACATTTAAAGTTAAAAGTCAGGGCCTAAAATTGTAATTACAATTAGGAATTGAGGCTGATTTTGCTTCAATAAAATATTTTAAAACTTTATAGTTTTATAAAACACTCATTGTTTTATAAATTTTTACATTATTAAAGACAGCTGGGATAAAATGAAAGCATAAATTACAATTATAAATTAACAGAGAAAGAAAACCTAGATCCATTTTTACCTGTTTAAACAAGGACTGTTTATATAATAAAATACCACTGAACAGCAGATTACGTGTCTCAATAAACTATGGAGATTAAAACAACAAGGCAAGGTATGTAAACATAACCATGAACATGCTGTGCATCACTAGAGAGTGAAAATGGTGAGACATCAGTAGCATGTAAGGAGTGACAGTCAAATTCTCTTCAATGCTTTGATTCAGCTTCCTCCTCTTGCTCTCCAGTTCTGTCACACCTTCCTCCATGAGCATCCAGCTCTAATCTTACTGAGTCTCCCTCCAAGACTTTGCAGCTCACCAGCAGCCCACATGGAACAGCAGTAGTGGGTTATATTTAGTTTCCCCTGCTGTTTGCCCTGTTCTCTTTTACAAACAAGTACAAGAAAACCAGGTCTCTGGATTTAACTCTTTTCTTTCATGTAACTATATAGCTAAATGATCTTGCACTGCCACAGTGAGACCCACTCTTGAAAACTACTGAGCACTAGATTCAAGTGAAGAGACTCTTCAGTTCTCAGATACATGAAAAATGGACAAGTTAACTTTTTTTTCTCACATTAATGGAGCAGAAAGGCATGTGTTAATGTATTCCCATTCTATTAACTAGAAGTACTATAACTCCAACCATTGTTTACAAGACATAAATGAAAAGTATACATTTTTACATATTATATTACTACATATTTATCAGTGCAATCTTCATTATATTATCTATGTATTTTGTCTGTACCTGAAGCAGTAAATTAACTTCATGAACTAGCAAATATCAAACTGGATGAGACTGATACAAACCATCTTTACAGGTGAGGGTTGCTCTCATTTCACTATTCCAATGGGAAAAGAAGAAAGAACAAAAACACCACTCCAAACATTCAAGTGTCTTAACACCACCATAGGTATCTTACAATATCCTCTCTTCTAGAACTTTCTCCCTGCATATCTTTGCAGTCATGCCACATGCCTGGATGCACATTAGCCCTGACCAACTTCTAAAGAACTTGTAAAGGAATCATCCACAAGTAATTACAAGGAACTCTGAGTGCCAAAAAGAAAAATAAACCAAGGTGGGGGGAAAGAAAAAAAAAAGGAACTTACTAAATAGTGAAAACAAAAATGACTCTAAGAGCCTTCAAAATACCTTCAATGTGCTCCCTTATGAAGGGATCGTCCATGATGTTGCTGTGATTTGTTTTCAGAATCTTCTCAAATTCAGTGATGTCATTATTCTGATAGGCACTTCAGAAAAAAAAAAAATCAAGAGACTGAATTATTAATTTTAAAAGTTAAACAGACTCATAAGATTATGTTCCACAATTTCTAAAAAACATATATTAAGCACGGGTGGAAAATATTTATATTCAGAACCTTTATAAGCAAAAAGTCTTTCAAGATGAAATGCAACAGAAATTACCTTTCTCCTGTTTCAATTTTAGCAGCATTTACTGAAGTTTAGTATGAACATTTAGTTGTTCCACAAGTGCACTCTAGTTTCATAACTTTTGTACTTTAAAAAGCTATTCTTAAATACCCTGTTTTGAAAAGTATCATTACATTAATTTTGGCTTCATGAAGTCATACTTTATGGAACAAATAAGAGCTAAAAAGAGTCTGCAGGGCTGTTGCTCTCTCTACAATATCCAGCTTAAGCTGAATGCTAAAAATACTGGAAGATGAAAGAAATACAGACTTCCTAGATTATTCACCAGTAATTCGGGCATAATGTTGCTTTTTAGATTTTTTATTTATAGCTTTTTTGTGTATATATCTTTCACAAGTCAGTCCTGTCATCTGAGAAAGCATTGCAAAAAGAAGGTGCCACCACAGCATCATTTAAAGGTCAAGAGCTAAAACATTCTTTCAAAACAAAACTTTCAAATTCTAAATAGAAGTTTAATACTAACATTAAACATTTTAATAACAACATCTCTTTGTTCTTTTTATTCTGTACATTTTAAAATTGTTTTGAAACTGGTCAAAAAAGATTCATCCATTATTAAAATGGCCAAGAAAAAGACCAGTTAAATTTAAGGTAGAACTCGAGCAGTTTATAAATAGTTATGTGAGTGGCATAGAATGCATCACATGAAACCAGAAGATTTTACTTCATAATAAATTTCAGTTCAGTATATTTTATTGTTATTTCAGAAGTCCCTTTTTATCATATGTAAAGCATGCTTGTTCCCACTGTGGAGTATAGGAAGAATTAAAAACACAATTGTAATCTTTGAAATCAATTTTATCTTCTGCATATTTCTTATCAACACTGCTTTAATTGCATTATTAATTTTAAAGAAGGAATTATACTTGAATATCAAAATAAATGATATAAATTAGAAATATGAATAAAATCAAACTGCTAAGGCCATCTGGAGTTCCTTCTGCCTCAAATTCACATGAAACTATGACAGTGAATTAGAAAAAAACACATCTCAAGTGGAATGAATTACTGGAAACAGGCCCGTAATAAACTGCCAAAGAATTTATTCAATCATGATGTCAATAATGGATGGATATCCTCACTTTCAGAAACAATTTGTATGTATGCAATGATAAAACACAACAGCAATATCAGAGCACTTTGTTCCAACACAGGATCAGCTGTTTCAAAATGTGAGCAGACATAACTTATGTAGGGAAAAGGAGCAGAGGCAGGCCAGAGAGGATACAGGAGGTGAGATTCAAAACCCAGTGTACAAACCTGCCTCAGTTCATTGACCTAATGACCTTCACACAATAGAAGTTCTGACAGTTGCCTCTAAGAGGTAATGGGGCTTTCTTTTCATTTTCACATGTTTGAAGGATACAGAGATCACTGAGGGTTAACTTTTATATTCCTAACTTAGGGAATCATGATGTATCCATGCAGCAAATTATTCTACTGGCTTTGATATGGGATGTCACTCAACTCAATTTCTCTTATGTAATCAGCCAAAGCCTAAACAGACCAGTTACAGTACAAGATAAGAGAAGAGATGAGGTTTTGTCACACCATAAAGTGACAAAAGCACAGTTTCTGTATCCCTACATAATATGGCATCTATGCTATGGTCTCTCATAGTAAGTTTCTAAAGAAAAACAGTCCTCAAATATTTGCTCAATATTTATGAGTAACTGTGTTAACTGTGTAGAGAAAAGCCATTTCTAAAAATATTCCCTTACAGGTTTGGACAATGTATCTCTTTTCTTTTTATCTTTTTGTTCTCCATAAAAATGAAAATCTTACCTTACTAAATTTGTCATTGCTAGAATCTCTGGATCATTTTTGTAAGGTTTAGCCTACACAGAAAAGAAAGCATAATATTGAAGATTAATTTTTTTCCATTTCCATCCTTTGGGTAATTTCTCTTTATATTCAGAAAAGGTTGAGGAGATGTGGGGAGGTGGGTGTGAAGGAAAAAGAAAAAAATACCTCCTGAGAATCAAATGGATTTATTCCAGACTTCATGAGCATGTTTGCTAAGACCAAATATTTTAAGCATGTGGTTCTTCTGGGGCTCCCTGATTCATCATAATTCTTGAATGCTTCAAAAAAATCAGTATGTGCCTTTTCAAACTCTCCTTCTCTTAAGTGCATTTTGCCTCCACATTCTGAAAAGAAAACACAGATGAAAAGGAACACTGTGTGCTTGTTGCTGAACTACAATAATTGTACTCCAGTTCCATGCTATTTCTAAATAAATTACTGAAACATTTTCAGAAGTCATTTGGTTCTCTGAAATCACCAGGAAAAAAAAAAAGCATTAGGGCCTTAACATACAGCACTGCCATTTGAATAAACCCTTTCCAAAGAAGAAAAAACAAAACCCAACCCACACCATAAAACTTAAAGAACACTAATCCTCATAGCCAATAATTACATCACCATTATGTTATAATAATGCAAAAACTGAGATAGAATTTCTCTCCATTTCAGTGGCAACAGACTTGGTATATTTATGGAATCCTCCCTATCTGCTGAGCAAAACTACACAGAAAAAAAAAGAGAAATACTTTCTATATCCTTTTATTTCTGAAGTACCCACTGCTGCCTGTATCTACACCAGGGAAAGAAGGAAGGCATAACAACATTCTGAAGAAAGTTGGGGTTTTTCCAAGACATGTGGCTTGTTTCCACTACAATTCATTATTGCAGATTATAAATAATATTTTCAAGCACATCTTAAGGTCCTTTGGCTCCTGCTGAGTTTAGCAAGGTGAGACACAGATTTATAAAAGGGCTGCAGGAACAGCAGTCCCTTCTGCTAGCAGTCCTGTCAAGCCTTTGTTTTTATCCCCTGCAGATGCTTTTGCATTCATCTTTTGCTGCCTGCCATGGTGACAAACAGCAAGTCTTCCTCTTCTCTTTCTACTGCTTCTCTCCTAACAGTTATTTAGCCAGTTGTCCTGCCCTTCTGACCTGTGCCTCTGGTACTTGGGCATCAAAACTGCAGAGCTAAAGACCTGCAAGAAGAAAATGATGAAACTGAATCTACAGAAGCCTCTGTCTTTATAGCTGGAACTGGAAAAAAACACTGGTTATCAGATTTTCATGGAACAAAACTCTGCAACAGAAGACAAATGAAAAATTCAAGATGAACTTGCCTCTGATAACTCCCATGATCAGTGGATGAGGAATGGCTGACTTGATGTGCAATGACTGTTCATATAGTGCTTTAAGTTTTTTGTTATTTTTCTGTGCTGTATACATTTGAATTTCCAAAGCATAGATTTCCAATAGTTGAGTACCTTTTTTTAGATCATCTTCCCCATCATCAGTCTAGGACAGATTAAGTAATAAATACTGTGAAATTTTAAGAGAACAGCAATTTCAGTTTTATACTAGTAAAACACTGATAACCAAATTCAGTAACTTCCTGTCAAAAACAAGAATATTCCTGAAACTCTGAAATTCGGATGCAACTACTAACAGCAAGGACAGTACTCAAAGAACTTAGCACAGGCTACATTTTGAAGCTCTTTATTGAAAACATCACTATTTTTAATTAAATGTTTTTCTCGAAACTTTAACCTTAATTATTTTCCACTTTCCTTAAACCACACTCTTAGTATGTAAATACAATGACTGACACAAATGCATATATATAAAGGTAACACATATGACTCTTCTGCTGCCTTTAATAGAACCATTTCCCAGATATTTGTAACCCATTTCCATACTGAAGGAGGTAAAGTGTCACAAACAAGCACAGCAGGCTGCATGGCTAATTTATTTTTTCCCCTCCCAGATGAGAAAGTAACAACTGTACTTTCAGTTTTGAATAAAGCTCAATTGGAATCTTTGCTGTATTTTAAAATACATGTCTATGCATTATAGATTGTTGCTATGTGTTTCTCATCCTTGCATCTGACGAGAAACCCAATCAGCAGTTGTGAATAACTTTTTTAAAATAATCTTTAAGGAAGGAATAAAGCACTTAGCATTTTTTGTTCGTGTTATCAAGCAGATAAATAAAATCAGGCACAGTATTTCTTCCCTCTGTACTAAAGCTCAGCAAAATGCCTCAAAGGCCAACAACAGATGTATTAAAAAAAAAAAAATCAATGCATCAATGTTGTTTACTAAGCCACAGTGATTTAGAATATAAAGGTACCTGGCATGACTGATGCAGCTGACGCAAAATCTTTTGTAACTTTCCATATTCTTCTCGTTCTAAATATAATTTGCCAAGCTGTAATGAGAAGAAAATTAAAGTACTGAGGTCTATCAAAATTTCACAATTATAATTTATAAGAATTAGTTGAAGGTGTTGAAAAGCAAAAAACAGGAAGTTATGTATTTTACCTTTGTGTTTGTCTTAAACCACAATCTATCGTTCTTAGCATCTTTCAGAGCTTCAAGTGTTGTTTCATAGAATTCCTGAAGCAAATCCATCTGACATAAAAAATCAGAATTCTATAATTGTAAACAGCAAATTTGTACCTGTTAATAAAGTCAATCTGAACAAACTAAAAGTGCATGCTTGAACTTCAAAATAAGAAAGGTATCTGCATCTTACTTAATGCTTGCGTTTAAACTGCAAACAGCTTCTAAAGTAACCAAACTAACTACACTCCTTTCTTATATGAAACAGATATAATTTAAAAGTATTCATATTTTAAGATTTGTACTCATCTGTGAAAAATGAAAGCCACCTTATAAAACCCATCTTATATAACCAAGGAACAGAACTCTGATGTTGTGTAACAAACACAGATAATATTGTTCCCACTCAAAAGAATAAAAATAATTTACATATCAAAAAGAAAATATGCTTTACAAAGAGAGGAAAATGGTCAAACTGCAAAGATTCCCCTCTCCCCCCAGAATTAAAAAAAAAAATCATTGTTTAATTAAAAATTATATTTGAGAGGGTACTTAGACTGTGTAGCTATGCTAAAAACAATTTATTACTTATTATTATAGAAACTCCGTAAATATGGCCAAAAAAAGACAAGTTTATGAAGATTTATCTGTGTTAATAGAATCCACTACATGTGGGAAATATATTTTTACATATGACAGCAAATGAATACTCAAAAATTCTCTATTAAGATCAAAAAACCCAAACACAAAAACCATCCACAGGTAAGAATTCAAAACTGAAAACTATGAAGATGAAAGAATTGATGTTCCAACCTGCTTGGAAGTAGAGATATAATCAAGAATGGAATTGATGGATTTTTCAGAGTAATTCCTTGTAACTGCACTCCGTATGTAGGTCAATAGCTGTTTATACCTATTCATCATTTCAGGAAAGTTAGTCTAAAAGAAAAACAAAATCACATTATAATTTTTGTTTTAATTATTAAAACTGAGAGTACTCTTGCAAGAGTACATACAGGAAATAACAGCATAAAGGAAGCCAATGCAGTAGTGATTGCTATTAAAACTTTCATATCAACACTTTATTTATTGCAGAATCAGAAATAACTTCAGGACTGCACAGAACACACATTTAAAATATTTATCTCAATGAAGAAAACAGAGTTGTCCATACAACTCTTTGGAATGGTTGCTTACATAGCCTATCAAATTTTCACTGTTTTGTCCTAGTGCAGCACACATAGAGAAACAAGCACAGCAAGGACTGAGCCTTACACTTCCCTGGAGTACCAGCTGGCTACAAAAGTTCTTTTGCATCCATTTTACCTCTGACCTGCAAACACCACATCATTTCCCTGCCACATCTGTAGCAGCCAAAGGTTTCAAAAGACAAGTTCTGGTACATTTAGTTCTCATAGCCATAAATTAGAATAGTAACTTAAGATCTCTGGATCAAGTACATATTTATGCCATTTACTCCCAAGTGATAGCTGCAATTCCTACCAATTTAAAGTTTATTTTAATCATCTGCTTCAGAGCTTTGAATCCCCATTCTCCCTTTTCGCCTTCGAGCTCCAAAACCTGAAAAAGAAGAATTTTTAAAACAATAGTTATAAAAGCTTTGTTCAAACTTAAATTGTTTAAAATACACATATCCCATACATTCCCTTCTCCCCCACTTTGTTCCTTACAAAGTAATGTTTGACTCTGCCCTGCTCCAGTTTATTCTTTCCTGGTATTATTCAAAAAAACAATAGTGTATCTCATCAGTTTTCACAACTTAACTGATGTAGGGAGGGTGAACATGATTTTTGTTGTTCTTTTTGTCTAACAGCAAACACTTGAATGCCAAACACTAAATTTTAATGCCACTCCATAAACACATATGCAAAAATAGTTGTAACACCTTCTGCAAAACTGAGCCAACTAAATTAAGCTAAAAAGCTCTTCTGAACTACTACAGCTCCCTCACAAAGGAGAAACACTTCCAGGTTTTAATGTAACATAATTAAGGAAATGTTTTGTAAGCAAAAACTTTAGAAAGTTTTTTTTTTTTTAGAAGTCACATATATAATTATTTTATATTCTATAAATGCACCAAAAGATGCAAAAATCTGTATTTTCTTTAAAAAACTGCATCTAATATACTGCTTTCTCATAGCAGTGTGCAAATATCAAAATTTAAAACTGAGATGAAGAAAAGAAACTGTGTCTCTTAGTATTTATATTTTAAAGCTTTGGAATCAGATAGTAAAGCAAATACGTCACATAAGACACTGAAGAAAATACAATTTCATTAAAAAACCCCAATGGATCTGGTTTCTATTGTTGATGCATGAAAACACATTTAGAACTGTTTAATAAACTTAGTAAATCCTGAAGATTAAACAGTCAGATCTGTGATAAGATGATACCACGTTCTATTTATTATCCCTAAGAATGATCCTGAAAGGCAGTCAGCCAGGAGTCTAAGATAGTCAATAATAAATTTAGCACATTAGTAATTTAAAAGATAAATCCTGCTCTTAAAATTTCAGAAAAATAACTCAAATGATATCAAATATTTTAAGACATGAATTAATATAAAAAAAAGAGACAGAATATAAAGATAGAAAACCTTCTGAAAACTGCTTAATGCTGCTTTGGGGTCATCTTCCTTCAAAGCTTTGGAATTGTAGTATTGATTTTCCAGATCCACATTTGGTTCAGAATTGCTGTCCTCAGAATATTCCTACAGTTTAAAGAAAAAAAAAAAATCAGAGAGAAAAAAAAACCAGGTTGAGCTGAAAATAGTAAAGAGTAAGACATACTACTCCAACTGGCATGGAATGTTTCTGTATTAACAGGCAGGTTTGGTTTTAGAGCACATAACAGCTATGGACCTGTATAATGATTTTCTCTCTCTCCCATTACTAGGCCAGACTCATCATCCACCAACATTTGCCTGTCAGCAGATTTCTTTCTGGATTAATGAACTCATAGCTCCCTGAATTTCACCTTTATGACAAGTACAGATTGTATTACTGAAATTCTGCCCATGCTGGAGTTTTGAGCACAGAGGCCCAAGAGCACAAGTCATTTCTGGGAGGGGAGAGAACATGCTGCCCACTGGTCCTGCTAAAGGCACAAATACCCAGCCTTTGCTAGCCACAGAAAAGACTCTGGCTGTGCTGCCACACAAGGAATGATTCAGCTATGGAGGCTATCAAATGCTTCCATGAATCTCTCTATAATCTGCCTTTCTATGCCATAACGATTCATCCTTGTCTAAGGAAATTTTTAAAAAAGAATAATGACAGTGACACCAGCTGCTTCTGCACTGAGAAACAGATGATTAAGAAAATGCTAAAAAGGCTGCCAAAGATGTTGGGGTACAGCATAGGCAGAAAAATTTAATCAAACAATTTTATCCATCATGTACACTAATGCCAAGCAAATGGAAATATTTGCTTCTAACAATTACTACTAAATTTTTTTAAGAAGTACTCTGAGACTTCTTCTGATGAAAAACCCCTGCATATTTTATCTTCTTTTCCTAAATGACAATGTTGCATGTTCAAATTACAAAACACTAACAAAGCTCAAATAGTAATTTCATATGATGTTTACATGATTCCAAACCACTTCACACCTCTGCATTTTCAAGCTAACTTCTCTGAACAAGATTTTGACTATTAGGAGATTAACTGTTTTAACACAATCTCCTTAAATCTCAAAATTACTGCTGTCACAGTAACTTTCCCTTGCACCAACATAAAAAAGGACCCATCATTTAGGGTGGATTTTACTCTTGCAGTACTTTGTCAGGCACATTTATTCTTCTGTTCATTTGTATATTCCTACTATTAATGGACTCCTCCAAAACCATGTGAAGGAATGAAAAAAAGATGAGGCAAAAGGAAAGTTTTAAATTAGCTCTTTCCTCCCTGCACTAAAAGTAATCTCTCAAATTTTAAGGTTTCTGAAGTTCTGAAGCAAAAATCAATTATGGGAGCCCACAGTCAAACCAAGTTTTATTAAATGTGGTATTTGAGACATTTGTCTTTCTAGATTTTAACGATTCTATTTGTAAATGTAGGCAAATTACCCAGGTATGCATTTATTTTCACCCAACAAAGTACTATCATTAGTGAGAAAGAATGGACTGAAAAGTCTTGCGAATTCCACAAACCTGTTTTCTGAATTCCCACAGAACTATAAAAATGTGATACTGAGAACAGCAAAGAAAACAGGAAGCAAGTGCTTTATTTCATTGGGCAGGCTCTTGTTTTCCTGAGCTTGTTTTGTAAACTCCCTGTCCTATTGATCCAGCTCCAATGGAGCAGCCATGGGTACATACACACCATGTCAACAGCTGTATCAAGCACCTTATATATACAGGCTGCCAAAAATGAAACAACCTAACATTTAACATGTGCATAATCAGCTGATGTCTTGTTTATGTTTAACTTGGACAATGGGGAATATTTTTGGCAGAAGTGTCTATTTGCAAAGATAAAAGGAAAGCAAACTAAATTAATTCCTTTTAGGAGACAATGTGCTCTGTTAGCCTCAAGCCAGAAATATCTGAACTTTCATCTTAGCTCTGGCAATGATTCTGGATGTGGATTCATGCAAGAAGCCTTTTTTCAGGTATTTTTTTCTCAATGCTACTTAAATATCCTATAAAGATACTTCCATAACATTAATACATAATAAGGAAGTGTTAAGTCTATTGATATTTTTTCCCCAGTGGAAATGCATTGAAATACATCAAAGGCATTGGTTTATATTTTCACAGCTATATTTTTTCTTCACTTGATGTCTATTTGCCTCACATCAGACTTAGGATGATGATATGGACTCAAAGCTGTAATGGAGATAAGGCTTTCCTACTTCCAGAAAATGTAAGAGTTTACTTTAAGAAAGACACATTTAGACTTAATGGTTGTGAAGAAAACTTTAAAAGCACAAACTAAGTATGAGCTGAAGCCATTAATCTTTAGACAATATTAAAAATAAAAATCAGCCATGTAGATACTGAATCTTATTTCAAGTACTGATGCTAATTATGCCAGTACTGATAAATTCAGAAGGACGAGCACTCTGTCTTCTTTTGATGCAGAAATGGTTTAATGCAGTAGGATACAAATGTGAGAACATTAAGCTTCTGCCAAAAGCAGAAAAGAAGGAAAGTATAAAGCTGTGTCCTCAAAGTTCCAATTATGAAAAAGATGAATTTCCTTCTCAGTTCTGAAAACAGAAAAGTTCTATTAACAATAAATTCAAAACACAAAAGTCTAGCCTTTCCTCATCTTTATTTTTAACACCCCTGCTTCCTGTCTGAGCAATTTCCCTAGCTCAAACCTTCTAGGTAGGAAATTTGCTGCAAATTAGGTAGAAATATATGGTTTACAAATAGGATTTCTACATAACTTTAAAATTCTCCACTACAGCATCCAGACCTAACAATCTGCATAGTGACAAACATCCTTAATTAGAACTTTGAGATATAAGACCAGCTGGATGATATAATTTATCTCTAGCTGATGTAAAAAAAGTAAAAGGCCTAGGAATTTTTAAAACTAAGATCCTGGTGATATTTTTCAAATGGGCATCAACATTATAAGTACAAATGAAAAAAAGAGCAGTCTGAGTACACAGAACTGCTCTCTGAAACCCATTGAATTCTTCCTTCCTCAGAGGATCATCAAAACAAACAAATGGGGTTTTTATCATTACTCAAGAAGTTATAAAGCCCTGACAGAGTTTGAAAAAATGCAGTTAAATAAGTAGGATATTATTTAAGCATTGCTATTTTGAAAATCTGCATGTTCTAAATGTAGTCAGTCATATTCAATCCTAAGCCATCCTACTGCTTTTTGGAGGAAGAGAAATTACTACACTAGCTCAATTGTAACAGAGATAAAACCTCTGATGGAGTTTACTCTTTGCAGAACATCATTCTTAAACAGTTTTAATAAAAGTTAAATTAGTATCAAGAAACCAATTTAATTAAGAAGTCTTTATTATGTTACATACTAATTTTTCATAAAATTTTATGTAGTAAAAAGCTTTAAAACATTGAGTCTCAGCTTCTAAAATGAGCACACACAGAAGTCAATTCACCCAGGTCAGCCTTAGTCATTCTTTTTAGTGCAGGGATCCATCTGCAGTTTGTCCAGCAGCAAAGGCACATTGGGAGCATCCAGTGCTCCCAGCTCCTCCCTGTCCCTGGCTGCTCCCAGCCTGTCCTTTCCCATTTCCCATTTCCCATTTCCCATCCCTGCAGCAGGCCAGTGGTTTGTGCTGTTTGCCCCAGCTGCTTGCTGAGAGCAGTGGCAGGAGCCTTGTCAATGGGGCCTCCAGAGATGCCAGGTCCTGAAGCACAGCCCCTGCATCAGGGCCAGGAGGAGGGACAGGGACACTGAGACCAGAACAGTGTACCAGTGACATTTAGAGGTAGATGTGTGGCATTCTGTCTAGAATGTACCACTAGAGTGGTGCACTGACCTGGTAAAGTTCTACACCAACAGAAACAAAGATACAAGTATTTTGTAAAAACTACTGTTGTTACAAATTTTCTGGTCTTCTCTCTTGCCTGAAGCACTTCCCTAACTTCTACATCAAAACTGGAGTGACTACCTCAACTTGTGCTCCTCTGTTTAACATTCACCATCAGTACAGGAACTAAATTCCTACTTTGCAAATCTCTTTTAAAAAAAGGAGTAGGGGGAAGTACCTATATAGGAGAAACTTTCCAGAAAAAAAAGACAATACCAAGAATTTATCTTTCAAGGACATTGCTGAACTACTGTCAGTTGTCAATTGCTAGTGATTTTACCAAATTTCAACCATTTGGCCGACTCAAACTGGTTTTTTATGAAGTGCAATTATGACTATAAGAAGCCTGGTACAAATTTGATTTTACTTCAGCTAACTTTATTTCATAACCATGGCATTTAGGAGGTCTACTAAACACAACTTTCTTTGCATTTGCTGTTCCTGACCTGCAGGCACCAGGACAAGCAGTAACTACCAGGTTCTATGTACATTTGCCAGTTGGTATCCAGGCACATGAATATAAAGGAAGCAATCAGACTGGAATGCAAAAGAGCAAAGAGGACAAGAACAGAGGCAAAGTCAGAGTAAAAACAAGAGTGCAATTTGTGTAAGAAGACTGCAACTGCTCAGCCATGCACTGGGAGTCCTGGTTTCTTTTCCACATTCCAGGTCTCTCTCTTCTGCTGCTACACACTAACTCTGCAAGTCATCCAGTGCCTGCTGGCTCTCACCAGGGCTGACACCAGGAATAGAAGGCTGTGAAACCAGCGATTTGCAACGGCGTCAGAAGAGTTCCATGAAAGACAGTGCTTTGCCTTTGGTTTATTTATTTGTTTTTCAATTGGAAGATGCATAGAAATGAGACAGGAGACTGCAGAAAGAAAAACCTGGTATTACAACATGTCAAGAGTACAGCAAAAAGTGCCTGTTCTTTCTGCCTCTGTTGTGCAGCTCTCCTGTAGTTATGTGCACCCTTTTCTGAAAGTCTGATTTTCAGCATAACTTAGATCAAATTTACATCTGTTCAATACCCAACTGCATGTCACATCCTGGAGAGCACTGTTCTGAACACAGCCCTAAATAAGTGGCAAAAGAAGCCAGCAAAAACCAGAACCCACTGACATTTGTCAATGTTTAGATAGAAAGAATTTACTGACTAATTATTCCCACGCTTTTTGCCTCAGTGGTTCTTTCTGAGACATTATGGTAATGAACAAAATAAGCCTCAAATATATTAATTCTGTGTTTGAAGATGAGTCTGAAGAGAATGCATAAAAAAAATCACAACACATGCTGAATCCATATAAAATATGAAACAATAATTAATTCAGAGAACAGTACATCCTATGCCCTCTGTAAAGCACAGTTTTTTTAAAACCACATACTACTGTAATTAAACTTAACTAAGAAACAGAAGAGGGCTAAGAGGATCTTTTGATTTGGTACTTCCCTAGAACTAAATACTTGTTTTGCAGCATTACCACATTCTTGTTTGCAACATAAACACCTATTTTCATAAAATAATGATAATAGTGAAATATGAGCAATTGGGAACACAAAATTTCAACTTTATCTATTAAAATCCAGCAATAAAAGAATAATGTCTCTGTCTAGACAAAACTGCTTATCAAGCTTGGTAACATATAGAAATTCCTTTTGCAATGGACTGTATTTCACTAGTTAGAAAGAAAGAACAGTCCAACTCATGTAGTTTGAAATAAATAAGACTGCTCAAGATTATCACATCCTGAAATGGGAAATCCTCAGTAATCTGGAGGGATGCTCCCCATATTTGAGTCATGAACCTGCAGCCATCTCACCAGGGTGCAAACTGACAGCTGCTCAATTGTTACAGATCTTCTACAAGTCACTGAAACAATACAACACTGTAAGGTAAAAAGACCAGTTGCTTGGCAAATATATCTGTCCAACCTTTCCTCAGATTAATTTTAAAGTTGAATTTCAGAACACAGTAAGATGACTCATGAAGAGCACCACAGATTCCTTATTTATTTAAAACAAAACAAGAAAATCCAGTAGATGTACCACAACAACTGTCAATGTGTTGTCATTGTGCCTGGAAGAATCAATTGCTGAAGGAAGGCTGAGTTTAGCCTCCAAGTCAATTCTAAAAATAGTCTTTTGTTCCAGACAGAAAACAAAAATGGTATTTACAGTGGTCCTCCCCTCTTTGTCCTTCTCCACCATCAAGCTGGATCTAGTAAAAAGAACTTGTACTGAAATCATGTAAGGCACCTAGCAGTACCAAACTAGAAATTAAAATTGAGTGGCGTTCATAATGACCAGTAAACATTATTCTGTTCATTGAAGCATAAAGTGGAATAATTCATGTTATAATCAAAGCTGTCACAGCACATTACTAGCAAATTGTGAATCTAGGTTCATCTACCCACAAATATAAATGGAATTTCTTCCCGATATCAAGACTCCAGTGAATAAACTCAACTTCTGTAGGAGTGGCTCAGGTCATTTACATGCAAAACTTTGACTTTTTACTCACTGAAAAACTAAACAGAAACAATCCAGTACAACCTGGATAGTTTTCAATTGTTTAACAGTGTAGGAATTACTCTAATTATACAAAATTCCATGATGAAGCTGGGAAAGATCTGGGCCTTTGGAATATCTTTTCACATTTCAGTTCAAGTGTGAAACATTTGCATACTTAAGGAAATTTAACTGACTGGCTCTACATAATCAGCAGGTCAAGTGCACATTAAAGAGGAACAGCCATAATCACTTCTAATAAAAGCTGACAAAATTAATTTTTGGGGGAATCTTCACTGCTATTGTTATGATGGAGCTACCCTGGGAAACCTGAACCTAGTTTCACCATATTTTAACAAAATAGCTACTTTTTTCATTGACTGGTTCCATAACCACTGCCTCTCCTCCAGTTCTTTAAAGAAGTATTCATAGCACTCATATGTGCTCTTTTACTTTCAATTCTGCACTGATATGAGTATTATGTTGTGCACTCATTCTTTTGTTGCAAAGCCTCTTGCAGCAACCTTTATGCTCAACTTGAGAATCATGAATCCCCTTACTGTCTTCTCTTAATCTAACTAGATATCCAACATGAAAGAAAGAAATCAGGCCCTATCTTCAGAGCCCTTAACTTTTTTTCTTGAAGCAGTTCTATGGAACACTACAATTAATGTTTCAAGCATTTCTGAAAACAACAGTCAATCATGGTTTGTTAGTCTCAGAATGCTGAAACTAATTTAGTTGAAATATTTTACTCTTCAACTCTTGGGGTTTTTTCCCCCCATCAATTATGAACTGAAATTAAATTTTAAAAATCTGAAGCTTGGGTATTAGTTAATGTTTTACATGGGAGTTACATATTGGAAAGAAAAAAACCAAAGTGCTCCTGATTATTATAAGCAGTATTTGAAAATTTTTGAAAGGTCTGAGCTAAGGGTAATTAAGGAGAGTGAAAATGTCCAGTTAAAGTAATTACAGCCAAAAGCAGAAATCTGCCACAAGCAATGTATTTCAGGAAGGTTTTTCCAATGAGAAATAAAGTTCTTCAGAAGAATGAAACACAGGAAAAAGCACTAGACTCCAATTCTTGGAGAAAACTGGCATAAAGCAGTGTAAGTTTGAGCTGCACTTTTATTTATACCCGTATAGATTGAAAAATGCAATCCCAATGGTTTCTCTACATGCCCAGTTCTCATGTTAAAGAAGGATATGGAACATGAATTCTGCTGTGTTTAATATTCCTCTGATTGTATTGCATGGAAAAAAACCACCAATCAGGACACAAATTTCAGTGTTAATAAAAATGAATGAAAACTAATTTTGAAACAAAACGTTTTGTCATGGTCTCTGTATATTTCCTCCAGTAACCTTGTCTCTACAGTGTGTGAATTCATTCATAGACTGAAAGGGAAACACAAACAGGTTTTGGAACAGCGACACGAGCAGCTCACAGGGTTTTGATGACAATGCCTATCAAACAAGCACTCTTACAAGAATGGAAAAAACTCCAAAAACCAAAATCAGATGCTTTTATTCTATATCTAATGTCATCCAAACATTCTAAGCAGTTCCTAACAAAAACTGCACAGAAACTATTCAAAATAAAATCAGGTAAACATTTTAAGTGAATTCCTAAGTGGCAATGACTACCAAGTAACTTGTCAGGAAACAAGTCTTCCAGAAGCAAGTGTCTGGAGTTTTTCAGTGTAACTGCAATGCTGTTAGTACAGGTTTAGCTGAAATGAATGAAATAGACTCTCAAGCTTCTACCACACATAGCTTTTTTAATAAAATGTTTCTAGTTCTAAAAACCCTATCAAAGTTCAGGAAAAAAACAAAAAAAAAAAACCCAACAAGTAAAGCTCCATCTCCAATATAACATAAAGGCAATAAAATTATAATTAATCAGACAAGCAGCAATTTTATAACTTTGAAAGCTTAGGACGAAACCTGATGTTAACATTTAACTAAATGTAGCACGAAAAACACCAAACATTACAAATAAAACCAAAAAGGGAATGGTAGAAATGTTACAAAGACTTTAAAGATAAAAAGTTAGGAATGAGTGCACCCTTTGGCGCGTTGGATCAGGAGCGGCCCGTGAGGCCATTTCTCCTCACTCCCCTTTCTCTTCCCCCTACTTTTCCTCAGTTTGTTGCTCTCACAAGCACACGAGCAGTATCTGCCCCCAAGGGCCTCTCGCAGGCGCGGGTGGGCAGAAGGGCGGGCAACTTTATCAGTTCCCTTCGTGCCCGACACTTGGGCCGGGGCAGGCGGAGAGAGGGCAGCGGGCAGCGCCGGAGCCTCCCCTCAGCGCCAGCCCTGCGGGGACACCGGGGCCGGCCGGGGCCGGGACCAGCCCGGGCCTATGCACCTGCCCGGCCCGCAGCTGGCCTGCTCCTCCGCGGAGAGCGGCCGAGCGGCTGCTCCGACAGCAGCGCCCGCCCCTCGCAGCCCCTGCCCGCGTCCTCGTCCCCGGGAGGGAAACTCATCCTGGATGCCCGCGCTCCCTGCCGGGGCAGCACCCGGCGGGGCGGCTGCTGCGGCAGGCGCACCGCACCGGCAGCGGCCCGAAGCGGCGCCGCGCCAGCGGCACCCCCGGCCGTAGCGCTGAGCCCCCGCGCCGCCCCGCGCCTTACCAGATCGTAGTCCTCCTCATCATCGCACATGAAATCATCCTCCATGTCAGACATCTTGGCCGGAGGACGGGCGGGGGGCGGCGGCGGGGACGGCCCCTTCTCCCACAACCCCGCGCGGCGCTGCCCAATGTGGCTGCGCTCCGCCCGGAACGCGCTGCCGCCCGCGCCTCTCCCGCCCCCGGCCCGGGCCGCTCGGAGCCCAATCCGCGCCGCCCCGCCGCCGGCTCCCTCCCCCTGGTAGCGACCGGCCCGTGGCAACGGCGGCCGGGCGGGGCCTGGGCTCTGCACGCCGGAACCTCCGCGGGCCGGCGCTGCCGCCGCCCGGAGCGCGCCGTGCTGGCGCCGGGGCCGCCTGCGGTGCGGCCGGTGGGCGCTGCCAGCCCGGATCCCCCACGGAGGCTGCGAGCCTGGTCACTGGCGCGTCTCTGCAAGGTCGAGGGAAGCGATGCTGCCGCTCTATTCAGCCCTGATGAGGCCGCGCTTGGAGTACTGTGTGAAGTTATGAGATTTACAGTGCAAAAGAGAGACGGAATTCCTAGAGCAGGTCCAGCGGAGAGCTAATAAGTTGGCCAAGAGTGGAAATATCTCTCATGAGGAAGGGCTAAGGGAACTGGGCCTGTTCAGCCTCAAGAAGAGGCAGCTGAGAAGGGCTCCTGTGCAAAGTGTGGGTGTCAAGAGGATGGAATCAGGCTATTCTTTGTGGTGCCATCCAACAGAACGAGGAGTAATGGCAGAAACTGATGCACAGAAAGGTCAACCTGACCATGAGGAAGAACTTTACTGTGCAAGTGACCATGTCCTGGAACAGACTGCCCAGAGAGGTTGTGGAGGCTCCCTCACTGGCGATATTCCAGAACTGTCTGAACACAATCCTGGTCCATGTGCTCTGGGATGACCCTGTCTGAGCAGGGAGGCTGGACCAGATGACCCACGATGGTCCCTTCCGTGACCCGTTCTGTGAAAGCTCGGCCTGTTGCTGTGACTGGCATCACTGCTCAGCTCCATTTTGCTTTACTCAGTGCTGCTGCATTCACTATAACCAAATAATACCAGAGCAGCAGTTCTAAAGGCCTGAACTCTTTAAATCCTCAATGGCTTTACAAAGATTGTTACATGCTAATTTCTGCTGCTGCCTGAAACTGAGTGAGGCAAACCCCTCAACAGACCAGCTCTGCCTCCCTATCTCAAGGCCTGGGGTTCTCACAGACACTCAGATAAATCTGCAATATTTACTGGGTCTCCAGCTTTTCCTGTTGCTGGTCATTTTATACCGTTACAGTTTCTGACAGTGGGTTTTTATTTTTTTTCCCCTTACAGCTACTGCTGTAAGTCTTTTAAAAGCTGTGTTTGTATTCTGCAACTATACTAATGGGGGAATGTTTTACCTCAGAAAGCCCACAATGAAATTGGTTACTGTGCTTCCTTCAGTCTGAGTACTTAAAGCTCCCTGAATGGGATGAGGGACAGTAAGATAGATATCAAAATGGACGAAGATACACACCAAAACACTCAGTGAGTGAGCCTGTGAACACTTGAAATGCTCAGTTCCTTGCAAGTATCCGCAGCCATTCATCTGAGGGTAACAGGAGCCACGGGGCTGCCTGCTGGAGGGGAGCTGGGGGAACTACACACCAGGAAAAACATGGGGCCAGAGATACCCATCCCTCCACACCATGACGGACGCGACTGTCCAGTTATTATTTTCATTGCACGTGCATCTTGCAGGAGCACCGGCAGGAATACCGGACAGCCCCAAACATTTCTTTCGCACGTCACAGCAGATTCCCGGTCCCACCTGGGCTGTGGCGGGCGCGGGGCCAAGGGCCGCCCGTGGGGTGCCCGGGGCCCAGCACCGCCCGTGGGATGCCCAAAGCCCCGCACCGCCCGTGGGGTGCCCGGGGCCCGGCACCTCCCGCGGGGTGCCCGGGGCCCGGCGCCGCCCGCGGTATGCCCAAGGCTCAGCACCGCCCGCGGGGTGCCCGGGGCCCGGCGCCGCCGGCGGGGCGGGACGGGGCCGGGCCGCCGGCGCTGCCGCCCGGAAGGACGCGGCGTCCGCCTGTCCCGTGACCGCGGTCCCGCCGGAGCCGCCTGAGCCGGGCCCGCGGTGGAGCTGCCATGGCGGGGGACAGCCCCAGCGCCCTCCCGGTGCAGCTGGTGGAGCAGCCCAGGTGGGTGGGTCGTACCCCGGCTCCGCCGCCGCTCATGCCGCGCTGGGTGGGCGGTCTGCGGGCGGCCGGGGGGAGGAGGGATGGCTAAGCCCGTCCTCATGCCCCGGGCTGAGGTGCGAGGGGGTGACCCCTCGTAGCGTCGCGGATTTTCCCTGACACGACCAGAGATTTATCGGAAGCTCCCGCTGCCCGCGGCGCGCCGGGCTCCGGCCGCTTCTCCCACCCACGGCAGCCCGGCCCGCCCTGGCGCCCCTCGCAGGGTGGTGCTGGGGCAGCAGGAGGAATCGTTCATTCATTCATTCATTCATTCATTTCTTCATTCATCATTTCTACATGATTTCCCCCAGAGTTTTGCTGTAAAAGGCCCTGGAGCAGCACTGGCGTGGCCCGTCCTTGGAATGGCTGCGGCCCGTGGCAGCGCCCGCTCCTTGCCCGTGGAGTGGCGCCCGGTGTGCGGAATTAAAACGCACACAAACGAACCTTCTGAATTGCCTTAGCACCGCAGAAGGAGCACGTTTGAAAACGCTGGTTACTTGCATACGATTGCACCGTAAATCCCACAGAAACGATAAGTCCCCCATTTCCAGACTTGGAAGTGTGAACTTGAGAGGAGTGCCTTGGCCTTAAGGCTCCTGACAATTTTCTTCTTGATGTAGGTGCTTGTAATTCAATGTGCGTGTTGGAAAATCAAGGCCAAAGTCTGTAAATAGCCTTTCATCAGGCCTGCTTGTAAAAACCACATTAAAAAAAGAGATCAATCAGCACTTAGATAAACATGCCCTCATGACTGCTTTGTTTGTTGTCTCTTGGTACCAACACTACTATAAAAATATCTGTAAAACAAAGCAGCATTCTAAATACTGACACAAAAAGGAATAAAGTTAACACCTAGAATTCTGCCAACAGATTCCCCTGTGAACTTCAATATTATTAATGTGATCTAGAGAAGGGATTGAACAATGAAATGGCAGAAATTGCTTTTGCTAATTGGAAGAGTAATACAACAGTCAATACCAGGGGAGATTATAAGAAGGGGAAATCATAGACCTAATACAGCTTTGTAACTGGGCATAAAGATAGAAAAGTATTGAAAGATCTGTTTAAAAATATCACAACAAATCATATAAACATATGTTATATTAAACAGGCAGCTTAATGTCACTCCTGGAGCAAACTCCACATACTTCAGAAGCTGAATTGAATTTGCTTTAAGAAGCATTGAAACTTCCTGTGTTTTATGCAAATATAGTCCTTCTAAATGTTTCTAACCTGCCTTTCAGATTGCAGAAACTGAAGGAAATGTTTATATCAAAGTTTGGAACAGCTCCCAAGTTTTATGCTCGTGCACCAGGACGAGTCAACTTAATAGGTAAAAGAGAAAAATTAACCTTATGTAATTTTACTTCATCCATCATCCTGGAGGTCCAGTAGTTTAAAACACAGAATGAAAATGCTGGTCTTAATTTTATTTTTTCGGAGAAGTTTCTTGTGATAAATGGAAAATCATATATAATTTAGTAGATTTTACTGTATCTTATTATAAACAAGTCTACATGGATTTTAGTTTTGGAGAAAAACATTTATAGACAGTAATGATTGTTTTGAAAATCAGAGTAACTTGCCAGCTTATGGTTTCCTAAAATTAATTAGAGTTACCAAATATAACCAGCCCCACACCAATATGCACATGATAAAGCATGAAATGATTCTATCATCATCTCTTTTTTTACTCTTCCATAGAGATGTGTCCACAGAACTTAAAACAGTGGGTGTGATTCACTGGCAGACTGGAGAGTCACCATTATTTTGTGTTTAGGAATTACTTTTATTTCTGTAACAGCCTTATTTTTGAGATGTGTCTGTCCATGTTAGGATTGTGTTCTCCCTGGAGCTGAGTTTCTTGCATATGTACATAAAATAATCCTACACATTTGAAGATGGAGTAAAAGGATCCTGAAAAACAGAGCTGTAAACTCAGTTTGTTTATTGTGCAGTTAATTTTTATCTCAGTGTTGTGTGAACATTTCATATAGACTAAATAGACAGCATATGGTAACTGGGAATTATTCCCAAGGGAGAGGATGTTTACTACATACATTTTCTATTTGATTGTTAGTTTATGTGTTGTGTGCAACTGTATAAATGATTATTTAAATGTAGCATCTTCTTGGAAAAAGGTAAGAAATTGTATGTATATGACATTTCTCATTCTTGGACAATAAGTCTACACAGCAGGGGTTTTTTAAAATTTTTTAACCCAGCGTTAAATCATGAACATTTATGAACAAGTGCAATAGATAAAAATCACTAAAGAAAGAAAAATCTTTTTGTGAAGTAATACAAAATGGAGGAAATGTACCCCAAACTTTAAGTAATAAGAGTTGAAACTACAGTAAGAAATTGTCTCATCAAGTAAACAACACTGAAGTGCTGTAGAAGCCTGGTTACTGCTACTCTAGAAAGAATTACTGCAAAGTGTTTTCTTTGTTTCTTTGCTAGGAGAACACATAGACTACTGTGGTTATGCTGTGCTCCCGATGGCTATAGAACAAGATATCCTGATTGCAGTAGAACCTGTACAAACTCAAGTTGTGCAACTGGCAAATACAAATTCTTCATACTTGTACGTAATTACTGTGTTTATTCATTAATTTTTACAAACCTGTTCATGCGTTGCAATACAGTTTATCTTTTCAGAGATCTGACAGACTTCCATTGCAATGCAGAGTTTGATTGTGTAAAACAATTTATATCAGATGGATATATATCAGATTTTATCAGCAGATGGAATCCCACAGACTGACTGCATGCAGTGTGTATTAGTTCAGAGCAATAGCCTTGCAGCTGCTGTCTCCCACCTGTTTGTTCATATTACTCTGTAAAGCCTCTGATTTTTCAATCCTTCTAAAAGTGCAATTCTGTCTTCCCTTCTTTTATCTCATCTTTCTCAATATAATCCCCATAACTGGCAGCATCTTAGTTTCTCCTGGAAAAGGGAGTGAAATGTTTTGTAATCGATTACTGCAAAAGTAAGGTAACACTCCCCTGCTCTGGAGAACCTGGGGTTGTGTTTTCACAATACAACAGCTTTAGCAACAATCCTGGCTCAAAAAATCTGTATTCCCTCACTTCCACTTCCTTCACAGCTGTTGTTCACAGAATTATAGGCCAATTTAGGTTGGAAAGGACCTTTGAAGATCCCTTGTAAATAATCTTGTTGGCCTTCTGCTGAACTCCCTGCCAATGTCTTTCATGTATTGGGAAACCCCAAAACTGGATGCAATATTCCAGCTATGGTCTCACAAGTGCTGAACATAGGGAAATAATGCTGCCACTCTTTTCAACTTCAGGGATGTTTTTCTGCCTCTTTGTAACAGACTGATATTTGTGTAGTTGCATGGCAGTTCAGATCAGGTCACTCATCCACATGAGCTTTTTGTGGAAAATTTTTTTTTTGCAAAAATCAGAATCAGCAAAAGCTCAGTTTAAGCCATTTTTATTGAGCCATTGCTTTAATTGGTAAATTAGTTCCTGAAACCACAGTGTGTGGCAGCACAGGGACAGGAACATACTGTCAAAAGTGGGAAATACTTGAGCACATAGTCCTGCTTAAAGCTCAGTTTGTTATAAACACATTCTGGTGCCTGTGACTATGACAGTTGAAAGGAATTTGTACTTCCATGCTAAGTATAAATACTAAGAGATTTTTCACTTTGTGGGGAATGTTTTCACATTATAGCTGGGCTGAATTAACAGTTTGCCACTGCCAAAAGGCAATGGCTTGGCTTCTTTTACTCCTAGTCTCCCTGTACCTGCTTCTAAGGTCAACACAGCCTCTGCCTTTTAGCAGGTGTATAATACTTGTTTAATCTTAAGGTAAAGTTCACTATTTCCCCATTTTTTTCTTTCATTTTAGTGAATTGCCATGCACTCAGCACTAAAGCTGACTTGGGGTAAACAGTGGGAACAAGCAGTGGTGAACAGGGAAGGGAAATGGAAGGTGTGCATGGGACCTTTCCCTTTCTTCAACAGCAACCTCCCATCAGGGTTTAAGCTGTGCAGCAAAACTATTCTGCAAGAGACAATAGCTTCAGAATTACAATAGTTTTGATTAGGAAAAGTTGTTGTAATGAACACTAAATAAAGCAGTAATAAAAAGGTAAACATTTTCACTTGGTCTTCAAGCTTTGCTGCATTATATTGCAATTGAAATGGCCTCTCAGGATGGTTCCACAATGTAGAATTATAGCCTTTGAATTTAAATTGCACACACTGACACTGTGTTTTTACATCTGCCCTGGTTTCAGTTTGAAATCATAGCATTATGATTTGTAAGCCATAAACCAAGAAAAGGTCTCAGAACACAGCATTAAGCATCTTGGTTTTGTTGAGACACTGTTGCTTAAAAACAAAGCTAAAACATGCCCATAATTTCATAACAAAGAAATATTTTTCAACACTTTGAATGTTGCACCACATAACAAAACTGATGACAGTATGTCTTCTTTTCCCAGCCTGTTACACTGGCAGATTTATGCCTGTGGTGAATGCATATCTATAGGCCTTTGGTGGACAAGGATTAACCAGAATCCTCTGTAGAATCACTATTTCCTTTTTCATTCTTATTTTGTGAATTGGTAAGCTGTGGAACAGTTCTGTGCCACTCTTCCACCCTGATAGTTCATGTTAACTTTTTGTAGAAATAGGACAGAGAACAGGTTGCTAGAAAAAGCACCTATTTGTTTTTCATCATAAATTATCTCAATTGATCTGATGCCTTTTATGTTACTGGGACTAAAAGGTATTCAAAAGTTACATTCTTTTGAAGTTCCTGATACCTCCCCTTCAAAAAACATCTCTGTAATTCAGAAGTATGTGTAGAGAGAATATCTGACATTATACTTCTCAAAATGCCTTCAGAAGTACCAGAAGATGGTAATTACCAATCAGTTTCCATCTCATGACAAAACCTGAAGGTTTTGTTTGTTTGTTTGTTTTTAAATCAGGGTACTTGTACAGAAGCCTCAAACAGATAAACTTAAAGATTGACAAGGCAATAAGGTTCTGTGAGAAAGAGCCAAAGTGATCTCCCAAAAATAAGGATTATTTACTATTCAAGCAGTAAAAACCATGTCAGTCAAACTACTTAAAAATCCCATCTTGTCTAATTATCTAGAAAACCTGAAGTTTTTATGTCTAGTTATGGAGAAGTGGCATTCTTCCCCAAGCATCCTTTAAAACAGGCTGGAGCAGACAGTATCAGAGTACTTTTATTTCATGGGTATGTTTTTCCTAATCTTTTATTTTATTTTGTTATAAAGTTCTTATATTAAACTGTCTAATTTTCAGCAGGAGGTTCAAAGGCAAGGCTGAGGATTTACTGATTTAAGATAAAGCTTGGATATTTAGGAACTCTTTTTTATAAAAAAACTGAATGTGATAACAAAAAATAGACTTAAGGATTCTGGGGATTTTGACAGTCCCACATTCTTTGTTTGTGTGAATTATGTCCATATAAAACCTGCCAAAATCAAAGTCTTTTTTTTGTCTTTCATTTTCTATGTGAGAAGATTGCCAAAAAAAGCAAAATGCATATTAAGAAGTAATTATTTTAATTTTTCTTGAGATACAGCAAATATAGTCATAATATGTGTCTTGTTCATTGAAATTTTACTCTGAGAGGGTAAAAGGAATTATGAAAATAAAATATTTTAGGACTCTTCTTTGAGGCAAAGAGGACTTAAGATTTTATTTCTCTTAATCACTTTCACACCTTGCTTTCCACCAACCGTTTTTTTTTTTACAGCAATGACTTAAGATTATTGTAGGAAATAAGCATAAACAAACACAGAACTTTTAAATCTTCATTACATATGACAAGTATTTTCTATTTTACAAATACCTTGGGGAGGGTTTATTTTACTCAAGAACCATAACCAAGTTGATGTTTTATTCTCTTGGAGATCATTCTGCATACAAGTGAATCTCAAATTGGAAGAATCTACAGCCATTCTCAAACTTTCCTAGTACTCTAATCTCAGTACTCCCTTTCACATCTTTTGTGTTCCTCTACAAAACCTAGTAATTTCTGACACTAGCTGTGTGCAATTCTTTGCTGCTGCACTGTTGATAAAATCTTGTTGGTGGCACTAAGATAGCAAGATATAGTTGTTAAACTATACACCAATCTGATGGGTTTGCACTGTAATTAAGGTTGAAATTGAATGTACAACTGGCAAAATGGGAATTGCAAATTGATACTCAAAGTGCAAGGTCTGTCATGTGGAGCTGGGCATAGGTTGGGGGCTGGGAGTACAAGTGGAGATCCTCACTACAGTGGGGCAAGCAATAGACCAGGTGAACTGTGGGACCACTGCAGCACTGCTTGTTGATTTGGGGGTTGCATGACACAAAAATTGCAGCCTTTTAAGTGCACCAGAATGAAGTGAGCTTTTCAGACATTGCTTGAAGACAATTATATTGTAGTAAAGATGCGTTATATAACTTTTTCTCCATGGGTAACAATAATTAACTGATAAAAACATCTTTTCACTGGTATCCATGACAAATATTAATCAGTAATGTCCTTTTGGACAAAAATAAAAACAGGAAATCAATAATCTATGTAGTTTACTGGGACCAGAGTAAAAAGGAAAAACTCCCTCCTCTTAGGAGGTACAGACTGTCCCCTAAAGTATAATTTCTTGAAAGTGTTTTTATTTCTGTTAAATATTTCCAGGAATTCAGCTGCCTCTGTTCATATTATTTAGCAGAGCACACCTTGTAGAGCACATCTTGATCTGGAACTTTTGAACGTTTTTGATTTGATTTCTTGATGTTCTCAGTGCCTTTGTTGTTTCTGTGTTGGGCACCTGCTGTCATGACATCAAGCAGATAAAGTTCTGGCTGTTCAAGGGCACAGACTGCCAAACAACTTTCACATCCTGGGGACTGACACACGTCTCTGAGGCCTCTGCATGTCACCCATGTCATTCTGACAGAACCTAGCTGTTCTTTGGGAACATCCAAGCTCACTATTTTTATTATTTTGAAAGAAAGGTGGAGTAGGAATTATCCTGGAGGAAACAGATAAAATATTTAAACCAAATATTTTTTGTCTTGTAACATACATAATGTAATTTTGCAGCATTAGGCTTCTTTTAGTGAAGTGCCATTCAGAGCACAGGTAATGAAGATGAAATCCTGAGCAGGAATTACCAGAGACCCTGAAGTTTATCTGTCTCTAGTCAAGGTTTGACAGATATGATTATTTAAATTTTCACTTCTAAGAAATCATGATAGCATACACATACATGATGGAAGGTATCGTGCCTGAATTTAAGGATGTCAAAGGCAGCGCAATTTATGGATTTATTTAATATACTATTTATACTTAATCAATAATTCTTATGCTTTCATCTGAAAGAACATATAGAAATGATTAATAAAGAAGATATGTGAAAAGATCAAACAAAAAACCAAGCCAGAAAGCATTGCACTGAAAACTATCAAACCAGTTGTGTCCATCAGCAGGTGGCAGTAACAAGCCACGTTTTTTCAAACGAAATTTTATACACGTTAAAGCCTCAAGGTTTTTCTGTTTTTGCAGGGATTTCAGTACTAGTGTTAATAACATTCAGATTAACAAAACGAAACCTCAGTGGCATAACTACTTCCTGTGTGGACTGAAGGGTATTCAGGTAAGACAAATCCATTTAATTTATGAAATTAATGTAGAAGCAAAATACAAGAATACCTATTTACCCTCAAAGTGTTTCCCTGCATTCTTTAGCTTTTTTTTAAGCATACAATTAAGAATTTTTTTGTTCCAACTTGAAGAGGAGATATGAGTGGGTTTGCTTTTGCAGAGCACTATTTTCATCTCTATAAAACAAATTACTATAGCAAATAATTGCTTAGGAAAGTTGTGATCAAACATTATGAGGATGACGTTTCCGTATTTTGAAGTCAAAAGGAATCCTTTCCAATGGAATTATTCAATTAAAATCTGCTTTGAAAAAGGTTTGGAGGTATGTCTTTCAGGACACGAAGATCATATCTTAGCCCTTTTCTTTCTATGGAAGCATTTAAAAAACATGGACTTCCATAAAGCTTAAAACCTATAATTTGTGCACAACAGATGAGTGAAGCTGACTCATACAGTAGGCAAAAGAAAATGCAAAAACCAAGTAAACAGCATACAGAAGAAATAATCCATTAAGAACCATTACTCATCCTGGTTTTCAGGGTTTGGAATTTGAATGGGATTTTCAGAATGCCCTGAGTTAAAAGTGCAGCTATGCAGGAAGGGGCACACTTACAGTAAAGACAGGAGCACAGACACACCAACCAGACCTTTCCCTGTCTGCCCACTCGAGGTTATCTCCCTCTCCAGACTGACCTGATGACCCAGCTGTTGGGAAGGCAAGTGCTGGTTGTCAGTGCTGCTCTGGGAGGTGGCCTTAGCTCACCATCGAGGCTCCTGCAGATCTCACCTGCTGTTTGCAGGTGAGGCACAGAATGCACAGAATGCACTGCCCTTTGAGGGGAAAAAAAAAAAAGGTGACTTCTCTGCTTGATGTCAATCTAATATTTCTGGAAGGGCAGATGGGATGAGCAGTGATGGCAGGTCAGGAACAGCCAGCCCAAATGATGGGTAAATGTGCTTTTTAAAGCACATGAAGTCTGCCTCAGAATAGCTAAGGACTGCAGACTGCTGAATAGCCTACCTCAGAGCTGTCACTGGAGTCTTCAGAATACCATATGCAGAACAACCAGTGCCACAAATCACTTTATTACAATTCACAGGTCCTGAAAAGCCCCCTACTTCTATACATAGACCCAAATAAATGACTTATGTGTGCAGTAACATGAGTATTTTCAATTTTGTATTGCTCAGTAACACAGGCATTTAAATTGCACTGACTGTAGAGATATAGATTAGGTTTCTTTACAATATATCCTTTCTTATATTAAGGCTTGCATGACCAATTGACTTATTTATTTTTCAGTCTGCTACTGAGATTTGTTTCCTAAGGACAAGCTTTCATACTTGAAGGTTAATTTGCAAAGCAGGTTTGTAGACTCTAGTACTGGCAGAAAATAAGCATAAATGTTACAGACTTAAGAAACTCTGAAATACAAGTACTCAGAGGGTCCAGCGGGATAATCTGTTTATATTAAGTTGAACATGCTATCCTTTTGGGACAGAACTGTTGCAGAACTTGGCAAAGTCCATTTTCATTTTTGAAACTGAAGTACGTTTTCTATTTAAACATCGCGTGATAAGTCTGCAAGCCTGATTCACATTCAAGACAATCCAGAAACCGTGGATCAGTTTCTGGTTACTCAGGCATTTTCTGTTTATGAACAAGCCTGTCTAGTGTTCTTCATGAAGGGGCATGGGCAGCAATAGTATTCTAGATATGAATTTTCTTTATTTTTAAAACAGGAAATTCAAAATCTAATTTGAAGTGATGGTAGAAGACTTTAAAAGAGGCTCTTTGTGTTTGCTGATCTTTACCATTGATATTTATGGTTGAGGTTGTTTCAGGAAAAGTAGTAAAAACCTTTTGAAGGTTGACATTTCTTTATGAAAATACTGTCATTTTTTCTGATTATTAACACTGTAACATAGTTTATTGATGTATAAATTGCATCAGAAGTTTGCTATTCATGTACCCCCCCATACACAGTCAATGATTTTTTTAATAAGTACTGTATGTTTGTTTCAAAATAATAGCAGAGAGAAATTTATATAAAAGTGATTATAAATAAAAAGACAAAGCAACTAAAGAATAAATAAAAGAATATGTATATGAAGATTTATGACTTCTGGATTAAATGTATTATCTGTGATATTTATCGTGTATGCTAGAATATTTTAAACTTCATTCAAAAAAGAGCATGCCAGAGACCATCCCTGTTGGTAGGTATGTCTTTGTGACCCTAAAGCACAGAGTTCCTTAAGTACCATTGTGGTTTTCCCAGTGTCAGTCCTGTGGGTGCTTCAGGACATGAGTATGTGGCTTTGAAAGCAGCTGCATGGCTACTGGTTTCCCCTCAGCATCATGTGGCTCCCTAACACCATGTGCCAGCGTTGGAAGTGAAGCATAAAGTGGACCTAGAGCTCTTTGTGGTGCCTCAAATGAAGAGCTGTGGAGAAAAGGACAAAAGTAGGGTATGAAAGGATTGGTGACTTTGCACTGTCACCATGGCAGCTCAAAGCAGAACCAGTTGCTGCAAAACCCACCCACGAAGCTTGGTGAATTCTTGGGCGTGCAGCCCATCCTGAGTTCTGCTTGGGGTAGTTATATGTTTGTGTACAGCAATTGCAGACATACCTTTGGCTGAAGCTCCACCATTGGCTTTGTTCTTAAGGAACAGAATGAAAATTTTGGTTTTGCTTTATTTTGGAGATACCAGAAGCAGGTCCTCGCTTCCAGCAACTCAGCAGAAGGATTCTCTTTCTAAGTATCAGATAATTGCAAGCCTGAGCCTGTCTGTACTTGAAACTGAGATTGTTTATTTTTTCATTGTTAGGAACATTTTGGTCTTAATAACCCAACTGGAATGAATTGTCTGCTAGATGGAACCATCCCTCCAAGTTCTGGTCTCTCTAGCTCCAGTGCTTTGGTGTGCTGTGCTGGACTCGTGACACTCAGAGCTAATGGAAAAACCCTTTCTAAGGTAATTTACTGTAAAACACGAGAGTGTCAGCAGTAAAATTCTACTTAAAATTAAATATTGTTAATGCCTGTAAACATTAAAAACACGATACAATTGTTTTCGCAAAGAGTTGTTGGATATAAACTTAAGATATTGCACAATTGAGCAAACATCTTTGGCCAAATTTTGGCAGGATTTGAATTTGGCAAGAAAACAGGCTTACATTAAAGCTGAAAAAAGGAGCATTATTGTAAGCCTGTATTTTGGCCAACCATCAGGTCCATGCCTGGACCAGATGTGCTATCTGCAGGCCAGGGCTGAGGATATATGTGCTGAAGCATGTGGACCACACCCCCGAGGCCTTCACTCTCTCCCTGAATGACTTTTCATGGCTTTAACAGCAGAGCATCTGTTGGAGGCCTGTGGAACAACTTCTTGATAAATTATGTAATCAGCACAAAGTAGAGGTAAAATTCTTCCATCTGACTCTTCTTATTCTCTTCACAGTTTTTTTGGAATGAACATATTTACAATCCAAAATGTATTCCTCACTTTTAAACAAACATTAGTGTAAAAACAAACCCCAAGTATGTGACCTGTTAGCAGTACAACTGTTAGCACTGTTTGGCTTGTGTAATACAGATTTCTGGAGGAGTCATGGTCCTTGAAGGTGCCATATAGGAGTGAAGTTCTCTCCATTAAAAATGTCTGGTTAAGTGAAACCAGGATCTTAAATTAGAACATTGTCAGGAAGAGAAAAGAACAGATCTAAATGTGACTGTTACACATATTTGTGCCTATTGTCTAAGACAGACATTCCCAAATTGTGGTACAAAGCCAACTGAAAGTGGCACATGATGATGGCAGCTGTTAACTCTGCTTGTAACAAGCACTTCTCTGAGTCATGAGGTGAACAGAAGGATTTTGCTGATCTGTTGAGATGTACTTCCCTATGAGGCTGCAGTTGCAGGAATGCTTTCAGCAATGAATGCATGATCCCAAATTTCCCAGCTCCCAGGGCTGGCTTCAGGAGCATCAGGCAGGGCTCAGGCAGAAAGGAAGGAGCAGGGTTTGTAAAGCAGGGAAGCTTTTTATGTAGGAGCATGTGGCTACAGTTTCTGTCACCTTGACTTGTGCTGGTGTGTGATCAAAGGTCAGGAAGGGACTGGGCACCCTAAGAGAGGTTCTGGTTTGGGAGGTGAGGCACATAGAGCACTTGTAGATGAAAACAAGGAATTGAGAATCCTTCTTGGATGAATGAAACTGCAATTAGAGTTAGAGGTGACAGAATGTGTACCTGGTGTGACAAGAAGCTTCTGGTTTTGCATAGGTGGTCCCACCACAGGTCAGCACCATCTCTGGTGGTGGTCATCTCAAGAGCAAAGCTTGGGAACAACTGATCAAAATCACTGGAGTGCACATGTTCAGAAACTGGGTATCTGCACAATCATAAAACTGATAGAGGTCATAAAGCCCAAATTTTACTAGGTAGTAAAAATCTGTATCTGGAAAACCAGAAGCCAGGTTTTCATTATTCCAATTCTGCACAGTATTCTTCAGAGAATAAATGATACAGTGTATCATTGAGCTGAACTTCCACCTGGCTTGGGAATACCAGCCGGCATTATGCCAGACTTGTTGCAAAGAAAGATGCAAAACTCCTCATTTTCATAGAAAATTATGGAAGAACAGAAGGAAGAGACTCCACTGGATGTCTTTTCTTCTCATGTGTCCTATTCAATCCTCTTCCTGCTAGTTGAAAAATGTGCTGAAAGTTAAGCTTGTGTCTGAAATGCAGTTGGACAAACACAAGAGACACAATCGCACATTTTTGTCAGAAAACCCTGCTGTCTGCAGCCAGACATTTTATACTTGGGATGAAAAATGAGCAATTAATGTACAGATGAGACCTCTCAATATCACTGTAGGAGCAGTTAAGAACATATCCAAGGTATGCTTGCATAGACCAAGGCACCTGGTTGTCATGGTTATGAGAGAGGGTGACAGCTCTGAAGAATGATTGCTTTTCTCCAGGCTTTAAGTTTTTTCAAATCTTACAGGACAGTAAAAACTCATTCAGTGTTTTTGGCTAATTTATGATTTAGCATTAGAGACTTCTTATATGTAGCTAAATCCAGAGTCTCTGTTGCACTGGATTTATGCTTAGCCTTGCAGAACTGCCTGGTGTAAGGCAGGCCTAGTCTGAGTATAAATTAGAGCAATCTAGGCTTGTGAGTCCTCAGAAGTACAAAATGTGCTCTGGCCACTTCTTGCCAGCTCCTAATGCATCCTGTGCTGGTGTCAAATGGGATCTGTGCAGGATCCAGTCCTGCTGGCTCTGTGTCAGCAGGGAGCTCCCCCATGGCAGGGAAATTCTTAGCTGAGCACAAGCAGGGGCTTTCCAGATCCTTTCTACTAGAAAGCAAACCAGGACCGTGCATTTTTAAGCTCTGGATATTTATGTGTTGGTTTATTTTAATTAAGAAATAGCACTTTATGCCTCCCATCCATATTTTTTCCCCAAATGCTTTGTAGTTGTGAAAGTTGTAAATTGTAGTATTTATAAGTAACAATATTTGGTTATGATGGGAATTTTATGAGAAAAGATTGACTTTTTGCCCCTCACTAGTATGATGGACTTTGCAAAATCTTAGTATGATAGTTTGTAGCAGGAAGACAGGAAACTTTTGGCTTTGGAATCAAATTTGGCTGAATTGTAGGGCTTCTGTAGCCAAAGTTATGAAAAAGTGACCTTTTACTGAATGGAACATTTATCTGTTTTGTTTCTGTGAAACTATTTTTATGAGAATATTTTAGTTATATGCTCTTTTTTCCTGATAAATGGGAGTTTAAAATAGTTGCTATAGAGTAAAAGTCGTTGAAATTTAGAGCTTTTATGAGATAACACTTCCTAAGAGCCTATGAGATTAAGAGCCTATGAGATTAAGAGCCAAAACCCCACAAAATTAAAAGCATTGTAAAAGCATGACTAGAATTTCATGGTGGCTAACTTTAAAAATAGCACTTTTTTGACATTGAGAACAGAATCAGAAAAAACCATGCTCTCACTAATTGTGTGTAGCAGTCTGCAATAGGGCATTGTTTCAGTGTTCATACAATATTTTTTTTAAAAAACCCAGCATACACATACACAATAGTTAGGGAAAATACCAGTTCAAGACAATTCAGCCAGATGTGCAGTGCTAACCAGTTGCAGCAGTGCAATAGCATTCAAATAACAAGATGGAAAATGTAGAATGCAATCTTTAAAAAGAATCCATTTTTCTCCTCCAAACAGGATACCAGGCTAAGGCTGTGTTGGCATCACTCAAACAGCAGCAATGCTCAGTAGTAGTAGTTCTTGATTTTAAAGTGATTTTTATTTCACCGTTACAAAATCAATCTATTGTATAACTTTTCATCAGGAGATGATCTCTTTGTAAAGGAAACATAATAATGCTCTAAACTGTCCCAGCTTTGTGTTTCGTGGTAGGAATTAATGAGGACAGAAAATCACTTAGGACTGAGTAACTAGATTTTCTTGAAAGATGTGATGATAATGTTGTCCAAATGTTAGATCTTGTGAAAATAAGTTCTGTTCAGCCACCTTAACATTTTTTCTCTTATTCAAGGCTGGGTAGCTGTGGACATACTTGTTGGGAAGAAGAGATCAAACGTGAATAGGGTTTATCTAATTTAATGTGAAATGTTGAGCATAGGAAGAGGGATCATATTTGGCTTTATCTGGACTGAGAAGAAGATAAGTCACACAGAGTAAATAAAGGACCTAAATCTGATCTGTAATGGCACAGTGTCCATTGGTTTTACTTTCCCCAGACTATTACTCAGATGAATTTGAGTGTGAGTGTAAAATATTCCCAAACAGTATTTCAAGAGTTACTATACCTGCTACTGTCACTGGTTTCAGTAGGAGTCTGATGGGCCATCTGGAATCCTTTCTACTTTGTTTCTGAAGCCTCTGTATAATAAGGAAAGCACTTGAGTTGAACCCTTTACCACTCCTAATCCATAGCTGTCTGGCAAGAAAACCTGTGAGTATCCATACTGATAGTGTGACTTTGAAATTAGTAACTTGTGCTGATAATACGCCTTTGGATTGGATTATACTTTACTTTATTTTCTTTAAAAAAGTTTTCTTTTTTTGTAATTTGTTTTATTGATATATCGAAAATCTTTGATAGATGCATGCTCAGGTTAATTATATGAGAAACCAAATTGTTTACACAAAACATGGCACATAGATACTGTATTTTAAAGTAGTGTCAATACAGAGAAATGCTGACGTTCCTTTCTCCCTGTGTAATTGAAAAAAACAGGGTTCTTGTTAAGCTTGACTGTTTGTAATCAAGGGGAAACAGAGTACTTTAGAGCAGTGGTAATCAAAGGCCATAATCTCTCATCAACCAAATTGATAACCTTCTATTTGAGCATGTTAGGGGGCACACAAAGTCAAGCTAAGATTGCTGTGCTTATGAGGACATCCAGATACTATCTGACAAATATATTCCCATTCTGGAAAAAACTAAGCATAATTATCTTGCAAAACATATATGAAGTTCAGCTAATTGGGATTTTATGTGCAAACTGGAAGCAGATGGCAACTTTCAGCAACCTATTCCTAGTCAAGATGAGATATTAAAAATAAAGGCATTCCTGGTGGAAAAAATAACCTCAAAAATTTGGGCATCATTTTGTACCTTACTAAATGAAATATAGTACCTTATATTTCAGGAATTACTTTTATACCTATATACATATATATAAAATGTGCACAGATTGGAAAAAGATTGCAGTATAACTAGAGTTGAAATATCTTATATGATGGGGAATGTTTCCTTCTTACTGTGAAACACTCATCTTTATCTATAAATGTTTCTTCTGCATTTTCTTGTTTATTGTGAACCAAACTCTGTCGAATTTAACAGAAAATCTACATTACATTTGCCATTAAACTACCAATATTATTTGTTATAAAGAAAAGCAGTAAACTGAGTCTGACTTTTCAGATTAACTCACCAAAATGTTAAGGAATGTTCATTGGGGGACCATTACTCTATTTCCATAGAGAGAGTAAATATATGCACAGCACTTTCGACTGAATTGATATTTAAATACTCCACTTACTTAAATTTGCATGATGAAGAGAATTCTGGAGCACTGAAAATGACAGTGCTAAAAATAACTTACATTAATAAATTCATTTTCTTAATGGAGCTTCCATTCACAAAAAATAAAATTTAAACCAAGAAGAAAACTGTTTTTTCTTAATTTTAAAGATTAGTTATCGTTACTACTACACTGTAGTGTATAGAAAATCTAGCACACTTAACTTGGGCCAAAATGAACTACATTAAACCACTGAGGCAGATGTAATTTAATACTATCATTTTATGGAGAAGATTGCTTTATTTTGGCTGCTGTCATTCTGGATTTGTGTATATCAAGTTTCTGTGTAATGTTGAGTGAGCTGTTCCAAAAAAATACTAAGCAACACTAATTCTGTTTTACTAACAAATATTTGCCTGTCTCCTACTCACTAATTGTCTTACTTTTAAGGGGTTTACTCTTACACAAGTTTACTTCTTTGAAGGGCTGTGTGAGATTGAAAGGGATTGATCAGTGGTTTGGAACATATTAACAGTGACAGTTATATAGGGACAAATTCTGTCACAGTTTACACACTGTCCAGACCCATTATTGCATGAGTGAAAATCAGAGCAGCTGGCCCTTGGCCTCTTTGTGAGCAAGTGAGTTACTAAAGGTGAAACTCCCTTATCTGTCCTCACAGAGATAATTCTTTAGATTTCTATTTTTAGGATTTTTTTTTTTTAATAATTAAATGAACATCTGTTCACTTTCATTATTCCTAGGATATCTAAATGCTTTTCTACCTTTAGGTCTTCATGCTTATTATCACTAACATCAGACTGGTCGAAAGTAAAATAAATGATGGGGCAACAGAGAATCAAGTGAGCTGTATGGGGTGGGTTATAATTTATCAGTTCTTCGACTTGAAAGACCAAAAAGACTAAGCTGTAAATCTAAACCTGAATTTGAGGTGTTTCATATTGAAACATAAGTAGAGTAAAGCTCATATTAGTGAAGAGTATCATTTTACTGAAAACTCACTTTTTCCATTAAAAATCCAAAATAAGGTAACATGATACAGAGCTACTGATGAGTTCTTATTAGAAGAAATCTCTCCATCTAGAGTAACTACACATAAGGCAACTAATAATAAAAAATCACAACCTTTCTTTGTCAGATTAAATTATATCTTCACTGATATGATTTCACAGATTAGACTTTTTGCATGCTGGATAGGAAATCTTGTGACTCAAAGATAAAACAGATGTAAGTGGTAGTAATTTCTTTCTTTGTAACCCAAGATTGACTTGCTCCTTATCAGGGAGAATCTTAAATTGTTTCAAACAAAAAGCAGGGGTAGTTAGTAGAGTCTTAGATCAAAAGCTAGCCTAGGTCTGCACAGGAGGGGCAGTTGCCTCCTAGACTAATGGGTGTTACCTTCTGCAGTAGGATTCATTCTGGACAGACTTCAGAATTAAGGTTTGCAAACAAACAGCCCAAAAAATACATTTTAAGGATTGTTGGTTTTAGATATTTCCTAGTGCTCCAACTAACATTGTCTAAAACCTAAGAGCAGCTTCCTTAAGTAATTAATTTACATAAATTTCTTAATGCTTGTTTTTTACTGAGTTGTATGTACTGAGGTTCTTCTCCTAGTGATGTGGCTTTATATTGTTTTAATTATGGATATTCTAATTTATTGTGTTGTATCTTTCTTTGTTGGATAAACAGCAAAAACCCCAATGTTAATATATCATGAAACTCATGGATTCTAAACATCTCCCATGGAAGCACAGCCAACCTGGCATGTGTACTTGCCAACAGCTATAAAAGTAGTGTTTGTGTGGATGATATTTGGTCTGGCATTCAAAAGCTGCAATATTTAGTGTTTCGTGACAGATCACCAGGGAGATTTCAAGGTTTTACTCACCTGCCAGCTACTGCTGCTGTCACATTACACTCATTCCTCCCCCGTGTTCAGAGGCTGAACAGAGTCAGTGTGTGAAGCAGCTTGGGGTATTGCTTAATAATAAATTGCTTCATAACCTCAGGTATTTTCACTTTCCATCCCAGCTACCCCACTCACTACCCCACCTCCAGTCAGCAGAAAGGAACAGTTTGCTTCAGCTATGTCAGCAGAAAGGAACAGTTTGCTTCAGCTATGTCACTGCCAGGTTTGAACAAAGGGACTTTGCACAGGAGGGTCACATACGGTCACATAATTGCTCCTGATAACTCTGGTACACCAACCTCAGGGAAAGAGGTGGAACTGTAGTGCTGAGCTGCTTGAGATTGCATTACAATGTGCAGTGTTAACACTAATTAACTCACATTTTATGTGGCTCATTTGTCACATTGAAATTGCAAATGATACAGTGACATTTTCTCTAGGGTGTCTAAGAGAAGCTGTAAGTCTGCCTTTCTTCTTTCTTATCAACCAAGATAATTAAACTGAAAAAGATTTAGGAAAAAGCCACATGGAACAATTCAAGTTACAGGGTGACCACCATAAAACTGCATTAGGACTCTGGAAAAAATCACTTACAGGAGGAAGAGTCAGAGATCCATCAAATGATGAATGTAATTGATGGAGTGGATGGGAATCAATTGTTTGTTGCCCCCTCAAGTGTTTAGAGCCAGCAGGTATGAAATAAAGCTAGTCAGGTACACATTAATAATCAACAAAAGGAGCCAGTTCACCTGACAAGGTGTGGAAGTCCTTGTCCTGGATGATCTAGATGTTAAAATTATGCATGAGTTAAAAGGGAGTCTGGACAAATTCACATACAAGAAATCTGTTGTTGGTAACTAAAGATGCAGAACTGACATTCAGCCTGGGGAACTCCCTAACAAAATAAAAAGTCCTTATTGGCCTCTGGTCCATACTAAGAGCTCACTTTCAGTTACAAAATACAGGAATAGAAATAGTATTGGTTTGATTCACAGAGGCTGCTTTTATCTTCATATATTCTATACTTTTATTCTCACTCAAGTCTTTTAATGAATTTTATCTAGCTGAAACTCTCTTACTTATGGACACATGCTTGGGCACGTGATGGGATTCTGGGGCTTGTCCTGGGGTTCCTTCCATGTCAGGATATTCTGGGATTCTGTGATTATATGCACTTTCCTTCTTGACTAAGTTGTTGGGCTCTTTAGGGCTGTTTTGGGGGAACTGAGATCAAAGGAAACATTTCCTGATGTTTGAGCTTTTTAAATGACTATGTTAAGTATTTGCTTGTTTAATAGTGTAGATGGCAGCTTAGGACCTACTGTCTGCATCATAGGTATAGTTCACCTGGTCTAGTTAATGCTGTTGGAACAACTTCCTGAAACAATAATACAGAAATTCAGAGGGCAGCAACATATGCAGACCTCACAATAGTTGAGCTGTGGAAATTTTTTAATTTATCTAAGGAGGTTTTTTTTAGATTCATAATGAGGCTATTCCAACCTATTTTAACTATGATTTTAATACCTTCCTGTTTCACTTTTCATTACCATCATTTGAATAAAAATTTAAATCCATCCTGCAACCATTTCCCCGAGACTGTATTCTTTACAGAATAAGCTACAATGCTGGAAATAGGGAGGGGTTTTTGAATTCTCATTTCAGCTTTGTGACTGACTCACTTGACTTTGAACAAATCATGTAAGTGTCTGTGCTGTCTCTAAGTTGAAGATAACAGCAGCCTTACAGGAATGCTTTTAAAGTAAACTGTGTAAAATTCTATGAAGATTTAAATTGTGATTTACTAGTATTTTTGAAATATACTGCTTTAGGGATGGAAAAGCATGCTAATGAGCCCTGGGTGCATAGAACTAGCTATGTTTTGTGGCTGGCTCAAAGTGATCTCTCCTATGAATCAGAATGTGTGGGATGCAAGTGGAGTCTGTGTGCAGATGGGGTTTATTCATTCTCTGTATTTCTCATGGTGCTTCATGAGGAACAAATATCTGCTTTCACTGAGTTCAGTGAGCAAGCCTGTTCTAGGACTTCTGCAGAACACAGTAGGGCTAACATTGTTTATTTTATATGCATAACAATTGCATCTGGAAGTCTGCCAAGGCCTGTCAGGGCCCCTCTAACCTACCAGCCTGACAGTTGATGCTGTGGTGTAGCCTGGGGTGCATGTGACTGTGAGAATGCTCTGTGTCACTTCTCTGCAGGAAGTGCAGTGCATCCAAAAAGAAGGTGTTCTGTGCCCAGGTATTGTTCAGACAGACACTTGGGATGTTGCCACTTTGTGCACTGAAATCTGGGATCTGAGAAGCTCTGTATTTTTACAGGTCAGACATGCACTGAAAAGATATAAATAGCAGATGATCCAAACAGTCCCTGCCCTAAAGAGCTTCTGAGTGTTGCAAGTTGAATGGAAACAAGGCATTGCTCTGAGATAGGCAAAAGCTATTTCCTTTTATTACATGGTTCTCACAGACTTTTTTCCTTAGAGATATTTTCTGTGGAAGCCTAAATTCTAAGAACTTGTGTAGTAAAATGTGGTTTTTTTCACTTTCTAGTAATGAAGTCACACATATTTATAGCATTATCATGTAAGAATCCCAAGTAGCAATTACTAATTAGAAAGAGGGGGAAGATACTCCTCATTTGACTGAGGAAATAGAGCCATGATGAATTAAAGAGACTTCTCCTGACTCATGAGAAACTTAATGTGGAGCTAGAAATTGAGCCCAGACCTCCTGAAATTCAGTTCACTGTTTCAGTCATATGACCATCCTTTTCCAAGTATCAAATGTATACACAAGTCTTTTCAGTTTAGTCTTCACATTAGTTTCCAATGAAACTTTGCCCTTTCACTCATTTTAGCAAAAAGGCAAACATTTGCCCATTTGTCTCAATAGTAAGTAGAAACTGCTCTCTATACAGATGACAATTTCCTCTCCATTCACATGCTTCTCATCCTAGCACTAAAGGCCAGCCTGTGTCAGCAAGGGCCCGTTTAAATTAGAAACCAAATAATATTTCAGGGATGCCTTAGGCTGTATTGTGGAGAGGGTTCTTTGCAACCCTTGCCAGTTACTACTTGGTGGTCCTGCCAATCCTTGCTAAGTTTCAAAACAGAAGTTGCTCAAGCTGGAGCAGCGCTGCTCGCCCGGCATACGCAGCTGGACAGCTGGGACCGAGCAAGGCCCGGCGCTCAACCAGGCTCAGCTCACCAGACCTTGTAAAGGGACAGGGGAGTGGCACTGGCCTAATTGCTAACATTCCTCCTCTGCAAGACTTTTCCTGATATTTATTTAATAAGCCTAGGCTCATAAAGTCTAAACAATTTAGGCAATCAAGTGGTAGCTGATGTGTATGTGGAGATAGAGATGCAGCCAGACTATGTGAAGAGTGAAATGCCTAATTTCTGACTTGGCCAAGCTTTATCTGGCATTTGCAGCTGAAGTAATACCTCAGGCAGCTGTGCCCAGGAATGGAATTTATGTTGTGAGTACCTCAGGAGCTGCACTTCTGGCCAGGTTTGCACAGCCACTGCTCCTACTTGAATGCGTATGGCCCATCTGCCAGCGTGGTCTTCTCATTCAGTGAGTAATACTCATAAGCTCCAGTCTGAAGGCTCCTGCCAGTGGCAACAAAAATTAGGGATGTGGTATTGCTGTGTTCTCAGAGGGACAAAAGGCAGGTTCAGCAGAGCTGGCTGAAACATGCAGGCTTTCCCATGTCACAGCAAGAGGTGTTTGTAAATAGGCACACCTTCATATGTAGAAAGGAGTGAGCATCTAGAGACTGCTGTGTGGGGAGATTTCTTACTTTCTGTGGAGCTGTGGCTGAGTATTTTAGCATCAAATGGGAAAAAAAGCATCATTACAGTCATTAGCATTTCATTCAGATTTATTTTCAGCTCATAGTGGAGGCAGGGAGATACTAGATAACTAGACAGATACTAGGAACTAGATGCTAAACTTTCATTGATGGGGTGAAGAGAGTTGAGGTTCAAACTGGAAATGGGACTTGAGTGGACATGGGACAGGGAGGAAAAACGAATTTTCATGAACCTGGGAAATGGTTTTTGTTAAAAAAAAAGCACCAAAATCCATGAAGTTTCTATAGTTTCTCAAGAAAAATAAAATAAGCATTATTTCAGCTCTTCTTTAAAATACACAAAGGAAAGGCAATGCTGAAAGGAGAGTATTTTTACTGATTGTACTTTCAGTGTTCTCTCATTAATGGTCATTTTGTAAGAGGTCGTTTACCATATTTGATTAAAAGAGATCCACTCGGCATAGTTTTAGAGTAACTTTGTTAATGTGTTTTGATAACTTCTGCTTATCAGCCTAAGGCTTATTGGCCATAACTGCATTGTGAGCTCAGTAAATGGTTGTTAGTGCATTTGCAAACAGTTCAGCTTGATTACATTCATCTAAGCACCAATTTTACAGCCATGTCAGTGGGGCCATTACAGGACTTGAGCAAGCAAGCAGGCAGGCACCCTGCACATACCTCTCTCAGGACCATGATTTACTGCCTCTATCTGCTGCCTTTTACAGCTGTGTGCTGGCTAGTGTCCCTGTCTTCTGCTTGGCTTGTTTCAGCCCTGTAATGCTACATCCTTACTGCGGAATCCAAATCTGACTTTGCCACTGGACTGGAGAACAGCCTGTGGCTTTTCTAAAGTTCTGTTCCCATCTTTTCTGTGGGTCACCTTGTGCTTAGAAAAACAAACTGGTAGGGATCATACTAGGTGGACACAAATACTTTTCACCCATTTATTTTTGACTGGTCTGTGTTCTTTGTCCATTTTCCAAGCTTTCTCTTGTGTTTTGTTTTGACTTGGCCTGATAGCTGAAAGTTTTACTGTTAATTATTATTTTTGACAGTTACGACATTGATATTCTACCCTCCCATAGTATCCTCTGACCTGCAGGTATTAGAATGCACAAAGATATGCCTAAAATGTCACAAAGGAATGCACATCACATCTAGTTATGAATTAGTTCAGAAAAACAGAGTACAGTATCTCAAGGAGACATGACAAGCATCACTGACTTGAATATCTGCAGTGAGAAACAGTTTTGGAGTAATTTCTGATTATAGAATCAGCACATTAAAACAATATGGAGTAATAACTTGCATTTTTTTGCTGGGCTGAGATTCACATTTTGATGGATTAATCTAATTAAATCAACAAAACATTGGCTATTGGGATAGAAGGATTTTAAGTGCATAAGGAAGGTGGGAGGAGGACAGCTACAAGTGTTGAGTGTCTAGACAAGGATACTCTGAAACCATTTGGCTATGGTGAGTCCTCTGGAGGCTGAGTAATTGGTTCTTTTTTGCTATAGAGCAAAAGGGAAAAGGGGCCATGTGGTATCCTGGTTGATAGCAGCTTATGTTATTTGATGTGTAAGAGATAATAGTTCCAGAACTCTGACATTATTTCCTTTGTTTTCTCAATAATTAGTATGTAAACAAAATTAAAGTATCATCCTTAATTGTGGCTGAAGGTTCACATGTTCATATTTTTTCAGGTGGAACTTGCAGAAATTTGCACAAAGAGCGAACGTTATATTGGCACAGAAGGTGGAGGAATGGACCAGTCAATCTCTTTTCTGGCAGAAGAAGGAACTGTATGTGTACCTTTGTAATCTAAACTAACAGTGTAATACTAATTTATGTAAGCAAAAAAACCTTAATTGGTGTCTAGAAGAAAGACAAGACAAGAAACTGGAATACCTTAGTAAGCAGTATAAGCACCATTGGTGTACAAATGAACCAGGAATTAAACTTACAAACTTGGGTACAATCAAGTATGACAAGTTTGAATGAATATGGTGGGGAAAATCAAAAATGGCAAGGAGGAAGGAAAAGATGTGGGAAAAGATGTACTCCAGAAGAGCACCAGGTTCCACTATTTGTCTAATTCATGCTGAGCTTAGACTGTTTCCCATATAATGAAATCTGAATGGTCGGCATGCCTTGTATTCAGTGCAAATGGGATAATTATTACAAAAATGCTTTCTTGAAACTTCTTATAACCAAACAGTTCTAGGAAGTTTTGCCAGGTTCAGTTACAAAGACAATAGAGACTTCTTTTTTCACCAGTTTTGCTAATTCCAGACAATTCTGTGGCTGGATTTTGATGTAGAAGACATTTAGCAGTCTTAAACGTGGTGACAGAAGGTGAACTAGCAGTGATAAACAGGACCTGCCAAGTTATGCATGAGTGCTTGCAGTGAAATTTACAGTGAGGTTCATCTGCTGTCCCAGAAGGTGCACAGGACTGCAACTGTTCAAAGCTCAGACCTGTCAAAATACTTTTATTGGAATTAATGTAGCATTTCATAACCTTTACTTTCCTTATGATTGTGGCATTATATCTCTACAGCATTTGTTCCTTAACGACATGTCTTGGATCAGCTTACACAGAAAAAAACCTATTTCCTAGAATTTCACCAAACATTTAATGCCATCATAAAACACATGTACTTTCAATTTTTCAATTTCACATCACCTGTACCTTCATGTTTACTGTTAGTAGTAAATGCACAGCTACATGAATAATGAAAGAAGGAAGCAGCATAATTTCCTGTCATACACAGAGATGATTATGTAAGTGGGAGCTTTTCTGATCTATAGCAGTGGCAACCAAAAAGGCAAAGAAAATGTTGGATGAGAAAAGAAATTGTGAACAAACCAGAAAACATTCTTGCTTCAGTGTACTTGCAGCTGAATGCAGCTCTAGCCTCCCATCTTAAAAAAAAAAAGGACAGTAAGGACACTATGGTTTATCAAAGCTTTTTTTTTTTTTTTTTTTTTTAATATAAGCATTGACTCAGTAATTTCAAACTTTTCAGTTTGGAAAACAAAAAGTTTTGAGGGTAATACTTTGAAGCTTGTAAATTCCCTAAACAAGTAAAGAGAAGGTAAATGGAGGATTCAATGTTTTTCATAACCAAAGAGCTAATAGAAACACAATGACATTAGCAAGCAGCTTGTAAAAAAAAAACAAGGAAGTTTGGGTTTTTTTCCAAAACATTCATTGTTAAATTGAGAAATACCATACATTGTGGAAGGCAGAAGTTTTAAAAGGATTCAAAAAAGACCTTTGTGGATACACTAATAGAGTGTTAAACTATATGTAGCTATTTAACATAACAGTCAGATTTTTCTTACAGTATAAGTATAACCATTGTAATCTTTGCTTATGGGAATTTGGAAAAACATACCCCAAGAAAAGATTGCTTTGTATATGTTCTATTTTTATAGTCCCCCTAAATAGCCATTTATGGCTACTGTCAGAATCATGACACCAGACCAGCTTAGTGATATATTCTGGTCTAATGTAGCAGATCTTAAAGGGTATATTGAAATGTAAGCAAGTCTGTCTGTCTTGATAGTAATTCTGTGATGGGGTCCAGAATCTCAATGGCAGGGAGTGACACACATGCTGTACATAATGTACAAGCGGATTTGTCATTGTTTATTTAGCACTCTGGCTGCTCAAGGGACTCTCTGAGGGTGAACAATGCCAAAACCAGTGAGATGTCCCTGTTTGCACAGTTACAGTCTATTCTAAAAAGCCAAAGCAGGGCACATGATTTACAACTTATCCCAGTGAAAAACCAGATGTGAATTTAATCTCTTGATTACATTACATCCTGAATTATTTAATTAATGGATGCCTAACTTATTCCATGAAAAGGTCACAAATGTTGAGAACATCTTATGCAGCTTTTGTGAGCATCTTCTGTCAGAAAGGAAGAAACAGTAACTAGATTCTTACACATAGTTTCATTTAGTTTCTTGGTTTGATTGTCTGTGTGTACCATGATCACTGCCTCAAATCAGTCCTAAAATGTTGGTAAAATACTGTAGCTCAGTGAGCTAATGTTGCTGTAGTGCAAAATCAGAAGACTGAGGGGGAGATGGACATTGATGAAGGGGCAGGGAATGCAAGGCCCCCTGTTTCTAGTGGCATGCACATTAGCTTCAGCCAGGCCTGGTACTTCTCTGCAGATCAAAGTGAAACTGTTGTCTTAAACAGGCAAGAAAAATAGGTTGGGTGGGGTTCTGTAAAATGATGAAAAAACCCAAAGACTTAATGGAAACATTTTAAAATCCAACTACAGGGAAAGGTTTGAAATGTATGTGTAACTTGACCAATGAGGTTAAACCTCTTTTCTTGCTGTTTCATGTCAGTTTTCTTTCCTTAACTGTCCCTGGATTTTCAAGAGAAAAAACACGCAAATTTGCATTTGATTTATAGAACTAAGTGCACTGTTAGCTAGCAGTAAATTAAAACTAACCATTCATTTTTCTTTCAATAGGCCAAGTTGATAGAGTTCAGTCCACTGAGGGCAACTGATGTTAGACTTCCAAGTGGAGCAACGTTTGTTATTGCTAACAGTTGTGTTGAAATGAATAAAGCAGCAACTTCTCATTACAATATTAGGGTAATGGAGTGTCGGCTGGCTACAAAGGTAACGCATGGCTTATGTCAAACTCTAATGAAACCTTCATCTAAATATCTGCTTTTTTCCACTTCTGACCAGTTGTGTCTTTAACACCTGGCTAGGTGCTACTCTTAGTGTAATTTTTCTTTCCAGAGCCAGACACTTCCATCTGCAGGAACAGAACTCCTGCTGAGCTTAATGGAAGTGCAAGGACTGTGTCCTTATATAGAAGATTATTTGATTTTAGTTCTATTAAATTTATTTTTTATTATATTTCAGTGGAGGAAATAAGTTTATTTTTCAGAAAAAAATATTCCCAGTTAATAAGATAGACTGTTTCTAATTAAAGCTGAATAATGACAAATAATGGAAAGCAACCAGTATGGTCACATGTTTGTATGTGTGTATGGCAATAGATGTGCATTTTCTAGGATTTAGAGAACATCCAAGCAAGTAGTTGAAGGCCTGGAACTAATATTAGAAATGCTGAATAGAAGCATGTATTTCAGTGTAAAGTTTAAAAACAGGCTTGAATTCAACCCCAACATTTAGGGTATACTGCCCTAAGTTTACAGCTTGAAATTATCTCTAAAATGTATGGAAATTGAACAGGGGAAATCTAAGTTCAGCTTTAATTCTGGATTTTGTATGTTTAGGGGTAAGTAAATGTAGGGTTTGATTTGAGTTTTTTATGGGAAGACAGTACATTCTTCTTTGATAAGAGTAAATGAGGAGTAAGCATAAAGATTCATTGCAGTTGTACCCAACACAGGGTGCTGTGGGAAAGAACTGAATATGGGTCACAAAGTCTAGAAGAATGCTTTGAAAAATGCAGTGTGAAACTCCTTGCCACAGAACATTAGACCAATTTCTTACCAACATTCAAAAAGTACTTTGAACATCTTTGATTTTTTGACAAAAAATTATTTCTTCCAAGTTTTAGTTAGTGCTAAAAAATAGTTGAAGATCTGATCACTGACAAAATGTATTATAAAATAATGTGCTGAGTTACTTTTTGAGAAAGGAAGCTAAACTTCAAATGAATTTTTAAATGGGCTTTTAAACCCAAGTATGAAAGGAATAGTTGCATTTCAATTGTATCTAAGACATGGTAAAAAAAATAGCATCAATGACCACAGTTAAAGCTGTTGCTACTGAAATTAATAAGAAGATTTTTAAGCCATTGAGAAAATTAAGATAAGAACCTGTCTTATTTGTTAGTTCTAACTGATAAATCTCTAAAATACATGTTTTAAAGATGAGCTTCTTTTGTAAATTCTTTTTTTATTTGCATAAGGAATAAAAAGCCTTTACAGATAATTTATTCTAAAAGGCACTGTACAACTTGTGCATTAAACTGTGAGAGCTTTTGAAGCTATTGTTCCATATACCAGACTTTGTGAATTGAATCACAGTTTTGAAAATTGCTTTAAATTATTAGTCCTGTACAGTAAACTGAAGAGGTAGTAAGGAAATATCTTTTCTTTTACATTCCTGTTAGCTATGATGCAATCTCTAAAAATGTACTTTTAGCAGATGCTTGATTGTAAGGAGACTAACAACATACACCTGTCTGTTTTTAAGCATATGCTACCCAGATGGAAAGCTGCACACACTATAAAAATACATTGAGCCAGGAAAAGACTGTCTTTAGGAAAAGGTCACAGTGGGGTAAAGGAGGGCAGGTATGTAAGTGGAAACAGGGAAGACTTTTAAGCACCATTAAGCTAATGGAACTATGAACTAACATGCTGGGCCTTGCAATAATGCTTTAAACAAAATTCTCATTGTAAGTGCCTTTGGATAGGCTTTTTCCCCCTTTCCTGCTTTTGGTAATTCTAGAATTTCATAGTGCTTCACTATGTAGGTAAAGATGCCAACACAGCACATCTCTGTTAGCATTAGTGTGGAACATCTTGGTATCAGTCTGTCCCTACAGCGAGTTCTTGATCATCCGGGCAAATTATCATTCTTAGATTCTGTTTCTTTCCCTTCCTTCTAGAGAATCATTCTTTTGCCTTTTGCCTTTTTCTTTCCCTTTCTCTATTCTTGTAGATGCCTCTGAGTGCTCTCCTGCACTCTGCTCAGTGAGTTTGAAGTTTAAAGATGTTTCCATTTCACAGAGCACTCACAGTTCCACAGGGATCTGACCTGTCCCTCATCATTCTGAGCTCTGTCCCTCATTGCTCTGAGCTCCTAGTCAGACTTTCTTGTATTTATGTTTGTCCCATCATTTACCAAGCATGTTTTCCTCTCAGTTACTTACAGTTCTCCAGTGTGCTATATTGAACAATAAAGAACAATAAAGCCCAGAGATTCTGTATCCTGGCAGTTAAGAGCCAGCTGCTTGATGTTCCTATCTTTAATCCATCTAGTCAGAGATCATCCAGAAAATATCCAACTGTGGGAGAAGTATTAGGATTAGTTTTTGTACATTAAAGAGAAGGAATTTTTTTTTCATTTCTGTTCCATGTCCATTACAATTCCAGCTGCTGCAGCTAGACTGTTTTCAAAAACCATTTCTGTTTGCCCATAAGATTTTTCCCAGTGCTCTTAGAACAAAAAATTTTCTATAAGCAGGATAGACTTTTCCAGCAAAGCTGTGCCTGCTGGCCCAACAGGGTCAGTATCCATTTGGAACACTTGACCTGTAAAACCCCAATGTAGTCGACTTGCCTAAAATACAGCATCTCCCTTGAAGTACAGAAATGGGAACAGATGTGACAATGCATGTGGCATATTTCTGCAGGGGATTATTTATTAAAAAAGTAAGAAGAAAAAGTTTTGTTGCCTTATAGAATATTATTGTTTGCAAATTCTGTTTAACTTCTCATAATAAGGTCCAGGGGATGCTGAATATTTGGTTTAAAGCATGAGGAAAATAATTTCCACTCATTTAGCACCTTGAAGATCTATATGCACCAACATACAACATATTTAAGTAAAATGAAGCAGTAATTTTTATTCTAACTTATCAGTAAGTAAGCTAAAATACAAATTACATAATTTGTAGAGTTCTAGTTACTCAGAGCCTTTGAAAAGGAAGCCAGAATTCACTTAACCAGTTCTTTACAGAAAAAATTCTCTTATGCTGGTTTCTGTATTAGGCACTAAACAGTTCATGCTCCACCATGGAACATATATAATCATGTTTTAAATGGCAACAAAGTTATATGACTGGGATTTTGTTTGTTTTGCTCTGCTGAGCCTGAACATAAATCAAGTCACTAGATGGCACCAAAAGTAGTTAATTTTTAGATACTGCAATAAAGCAAAACTGGAAGAGCCCCTGCAAAAAAAACACTGTTGTGGGAAAGTGAGACTCTATACTTAGATAGCTGGGCACCAGATCTGCTTAAATTTAATGCTGTAACTTTGCACAAAACAAACCAAATACTTTTCAGACATGTATGTAAATCCCATTACTTTTTTAACCCAGAAAATTAAATGGCTTAGCTGAATCAAGACAAATTATTTCAAACCAATCTCAGTTCAAGCTGGTGCTTATTGAAAAGAGTAAAACACTGGGTGAAATCTTGGCCTTTCTGATAAAAGGTTTGAATGCTGATTTGTATAAAGATTTAATTCCCTGGTCTTTCTGTACTGGTTTAAACTCTTTCCAGACATACATCTTCATCTATAAGTTTTAAACTCAATTTCAATGGTGCAGCACTGGAGATTCACCACGTGCCTATGAACACAGTAAAATAACATCAGTGTGTACCTGCTAATCTTTGTTTTACTTTGTAATCTCTTGAAATTACAGTGGTATGTCAGTAACCACTGACTATTCTTCTAGAATTCATAACATCTAAATATTTTACCTTAAGAGGAGAGCTGCTTTCATTAGACACATGGGAGCATCAACACATATTTCAACCTTCTAGAGAAAATTCTGTTGGACATTCTGCCTTTCAGGATTCTGGTGTGTTGAAGTAATGACTGTCAACTGCCAAAACATCACAAAGATACACAAAGCATGGTATCATTGCCAGGAGTGGGGAAAGCAGATCCATCTATAACTAATGAATATCACAGCAACCGTGTGGGAATGGAACAGATTCAAAACAACATTGTACCATTCCTGGAAAGGCCCAGAAGTTCCTTTAAATTGGATATTAAAGAAGGTACTTAAATTTTACTCAAAACTCCAGAGATTGAGAAAGGTTATGGTTATTCTCCCCAGAAATCTTATGACCACTTTCATATTTTTAAGGCTAGTACGAGAAAAGGTGGTAATGACAGCCTCAAATATTAATCAGAAAATTCCAGGAGCATATTGGAAATGTCAAGCTAAAATGTTAGAGCAAATACTAATAGTATATGGAAATAGACTTTTTAAGGACTTCTGGTGTTCTAACATCATAGCACTTGTATAAACAATTGTCCAGATGGGATTGTAAAAGGTTAGTAAGTGCTTGAAGTAACACAGTACATGGAAGAGGATAAATCACTGATCTGATATCATACAAATAATGCCAGTAGGGCTTTTAAGGGCAGTATCTGATTTGAGGAAGAATATCTGACATTCACAGATCTTTAATAATAAGTGTAAGCATTGACTGCTCTGTACTGATAGAAAGCAGGTTCTGATGGTTCTCAATTAAGAAGTGAAAAGAGAAAGTGGGCCTTAAAGATACCTACAGACAACTAATAGTTTTAAACAGGAAAGTACAATATTTTCTGTTTTCTTCTTCTTTTGTTCTAATTTTAGCTTCTCTCGAAGTCAAAAGGCTTGGAGTGGAGAAAAATGTTGAGACTCCATGATGTGCAAACCAAGCTAGGAGTTAGCCTAGAGGAAATGCTGACCATTGTTGAGGAGGTATTACATCCTGAGCCTTACAGCACAGAGGAAATTTGTAAATGCCTGGGAATTAGCCTGGAGGAGCTCCACTCTCAGATCCTTAGTCAAAACATGCAAGATGGTGAGCATATATGAAATGGTGGGGTTTACTGTACAATGTTGGTACTATATAAAAATTTTATGCATTCATAAGTAGTGCAAGTAGAAGTCTTGCCAGAATACTTGGCTGGAATCTTGATTGGGAAGTGAAAGAATTGATACCATCATCAGTTGATATTTTCATTCTAACTTTTAACTTAAAATAGAGCAAACTTTGATTTTGATTGAACTGTTTCTAAAATGATGGAAACAGCAGATAACTGGTGTTCAAGATGGCATAGATGGGCTTGTGCTTCTGTTCTTAACTGATAAGTACATGATCACTTCCTAAAACAGGCACTGGACAGCAAGTTGTCTTGATCTCTCCTGAGGAAGTTTCTGTGACTGTTACTATTTCTTTCTTTTTTAGGAAGATGTTGGTGGAGATGAACAATTTACTATCTAATGTATTTCCCATGTATTGTTTAGGATTGTACCACGCAGTCACACATGAATTGTATCCTGGATGCATACAGTAGGGTTCCTAATACCAAATAATAGAGAATTTATGAAATAATTAATTTGTTTTCATAACAGGTTTACAACTGAGACCAGAATTGTTCTGTAAGAACTACACAGAATCCTTCTTCCTTGTTTCCTTTCTGTAGCATTAATACCTATTCTTTTGGAACCAAATTACATCCTTGTCAGTCCTTCCCAAGACTGCTTTCAGGAATGTTTATATTGGATGTATATAGATATGTAGCATAGCTATCTATACTGACACTTACTTAAATAATCCATTCATATGGACCAGGTCCTGAATCTTTAACCTGTTTTGCACCCCAGTGGTATCAGACAGTATAATTGCCAGAAGATACCAGGATGGAATAAGATACCTTAAGCCAGCTCTTTATCTCCACAGAAAGAGTTGTGATAACTCTGTACTGTCTATACATGAGGAATATATGAACCATGTACCTGCACTCTGCAGCATTTTCCTGGGAAATTGCAAGGTTGTAAATCTTACACTGTCCCTGCACTCTCCCCTTCATGAAGCAAGGCAAGACTATTAACTTACAGATGTTTATACTCCTTATACCTGGTTTATAAAAAAAATTTCTACAGTTCTGCAAAGTTGAGTTGTTTATACAGGTTATCTTGATTTTTTTCAAAAAAATAAAGTCTAGATGAAAAATTTAGTCATAAAAGCCATAGAAGAAACTCAAAGGAAATTTTATACTGTAGCTCTGAATACCATTTGCAGATGTTTGCTGAACAGAATCTCTTAAACTCGCATGACCGTGATTTCATTTGATAAGACCAATTAAAAAGGATTCTGCTGAAAGCCTTTTTGCATGTACAATATAAAAATAAATAATAGATTTCTGTAAAACTTACTCAGAAGAAAGAAGACAGACATAATGAATCTAAGTCTGCTGGTTTGTTACACACTATACAAATTACGCGTTATGTTGGCTTTGGAACGCCAAAGGCTTTTTGAAGAAAATTTTTTTTTCACTTCCCCTCTATTTTCTCACTCTGATTTAACGACAATGCCTGGCTTCTGCATGGGAGAGAGAAAACATACTGTTAAATAAGTAACCTCTGCAGAGAATTTCAGTGTCATTGAATTTCTTTGTGAAGAACAAACCATAACATTTAGGGGATCTTTGCATGCCCAGGGATCATTACAAATATTGTTTTGTGCTGGCACTGTGGCTCATGTTTAAGGATCTAAAAGTGTTCTGTACATACTAGTTTAGCCTTAAGTCCAGCTTCCCCTCCTCTACTCCTCCAGTGGCAGTACTGTATACTTACATAAAGTTTTATCAGTATGTAAGGATGACCAGGTAAAAAACTGCACATCTCAAAAGGAATATTCTATGGACTGGCTTTGGTCAAGTCCCCAATGTTGCTGGAAGCCCATAGCAACACTGCCTCCCCTTTACAACAAGTATTCAAGGGTTTCTGCAGTTCCACACTGTACAGCCCATTTGTTCCCCATGTTTGGAGAAGTAGAGATGGTGTATAAAGCCTCTCTCAACTTCTTTCAGTTGTTACTTGGTCAACTCACAATCCTGAGTTTAAAGCTCCCTTGCAAATGTTTACACATAGATTGCACTTGTGGCTTCTGAACATCTCTAGAAAAATAATATTTATTACTTTCTAAGGTGCACTGTGCCATAATTTTGGCTTGGACTTGAGTGCTTCACAGAACACATAGTGTGTGGTGATTGTGGGACATTAAGCATTTATAAACTTCACCACAAAAGGATATTCTCCTGTAAAACAGTATATTCCTTTAACCACTAAATGTTTTTGCTTCTTAAATGAGGTATTTTTTAAACCAATTTTTCCTTTTCATATAAAAAATGTTAATCTAATTCTGACATTCAACCTGAGAATGAAATCGCCATGGGAGGAGCAGGGATCCATTTGCTGTGTGGATTTGGCTGTTTAACTTCTATTTGTTCCCTGGAAAGAGAATTCTAAGTCTGTGCTGCAGGGTGCATGAGGGGTGCTTGAACAGTTGAATTGTTCATGCGTGTTGATGGTGATCTGAGTGCAGGAAATTTCCACACTGCTGCACTGACATGTGGTGGTGAGGGGGTCTCAAGTGTTCTGTCAGGTGCCTCTGGGGTACAAAAAGCTCTCTCTGTGCATCAGTAGATGCCCTGCATGGCCTGTGTGCCACAGGTTAGGCACAGGCAATGAGTAGTCTAGGTTAGTTGCAAAAGCCATCAGTTGTTGTAAAGCCATCATTCCTCTGGAGGAAAAATCACTTTAAACCAGTAGTTATCATAATCTCAAAACAGGTGTCTGCTAAATGTGTCACTGAATCCAGCAATGACTCGTCCCCTGGTTTATTTTCAGAATGCCAGATTGCAAACAGTTACTTGAGCAGTCCCAGTAGAGTAACTGTTCCCCACTTCAAGGAGGGGGTTCACAATCTGGCTCAAATTAAAGCCATCTGGCAGCATTTTCTTATACACATTATGAGCCAGAAACCTTCACCCTCATCATGTTCAATCAGCAGGATGCCTAACAGAGAAGGGTACTATTCCACGTGAGTAATGGTGCTGCAAACTGTCCCTACACAAGTGTGTGTCCCTGAGTTTTTCCGGTTGTAAATTTCTAACAGTCCCATCAGCCATGTGTAGCTCATTAATCTACAGTGAAATGTATCTTTAGAAGCTGCCAAAGCAACTAGAAAAAAATATATCGCCTGGAGAGGTTGGTCTTTAGCTAAAGGTCAGATAGTATTGTACAGGAAGCCTCTAAAGAAAGGAATCTGCTGAAGTTGAAGTTGTAACAAATAATATGAGTTGCTGAGAAGCCACAACATTTACTTATACAGGAAAAAATTCCTTTAAACAGGCTGGACAGGTTTGCACAATTTTTGTAAGGCTAAAATTAAAAAATATGACCATACAGTTGAAAATCCACAGTAAACATTTCTATTATATTTAGTTAGCCCACAATTATTTGGGACTAATAGCCCAGATTTTTGTCTGTTAAGGGATTTTATATGGATTTTGGACAAGCTTTCATTAACATTAGTCTGCTGGGTCTCAGTAACTTGGAAGGTTCTTGCTGCAGTGCTATCTATTAGTGCCCTGGAAAATAGCACCACTCTTTCAAGGGCATTTGGTGGTTTGTAAGAGAACTGAATTTACCTGTTCATGGGTGACCTGACAGAAATCCTCTGCCAGGAGCAAAGCTCAGAGAAGTTGAAGTGGGAGAAACCAGGCCTTTATTATAGTTTAGTAGATTAGGAAGGTATATTTACATTTTTGGCCTAATTAATTACCTAACTCCATACCTTACAGTAGATTTAAGGATCCATGTGCTTTTAAGAAGCTGGCATTAGTTCCCTAAACCCTGCTTTTTATGCTCTCCTTTGAGCACCACAGAGGGTGAGACCACATAGCACAATTCTGTGCAATCCTGCAAGGGTTTCTTTGAGGGCTTCAGCTTGTCCTCTTTCAGAGCACTGCAGCCTTGCCTCAGATATAAACTAATCAGGTGTGGGTCCTCTGGTTTTGTTTCTTGTAACTGTGACAGAGTATGGCTTAGGAAATCAGTGGAGCCAATACACAAGTTGTTATCTGTAGCAAACAGATTCCAATATAGATGTGACTTTCAGAAATATAATCTGTACTCTGTCTTCAGTTAGGTAGAGAGGATTTGTTTGTTCTACCCATCCAAACAGAAGAGATAGAAGAGGGTTTCTGTATTATCAGAGGCATTTCGTGTTGAAAGCTGAAAATACGTGAATAATTTCATTATTTTAGAATAAGGCTTGGAGAGTACTGAGCTGTTTACTGTCCTGAAGATAATTTTGCCTGAAAAGAAAACTGCCTGAGAAGAAAAGCAAGCTACAACAAAAATTTTTAAATGTAAACATAATTTTTGTGAAATAAAATGCTGCCTACAACAGACCAACAGCTAATTCCAGGATCCCAGCCTTTAACCAGCACTAATTTGGTAAAGGTCTACAAAGGAGCCTGCAAATAACACACAGCCACTCTCTGCTGCCTGGAAGGAGCGAGTTCCCAGGCACAGGAAGCTGTGTCAAGGTAGCAAATTCCCCCCTCCACCAGAGGCTCTCCTGGGAGCCAGCGCTGCCCAGGACACAGCTCAGGTCCCCTGGCTGGTAGCCAGAGCCCCACCGTGGTTGCCAGTTCCTGACATGACGAGCACAACACAACCCCAGAGATTTTAAGGTAATCTGGCCAGTGGAGCATTGCTCTACCAAAGGGTGGTCTCCGAATCAATCACAGCCTTTGGCAAGTCTGTGGCCCGACAATTGAAACCAGACATGTTTTCAGTTCATTCTTTGGGTTACTACTGTTCGATGGTGATTTACAAGAGAGTGTGAGCTATGGCAATCTCTCACGCAACTTTAGATATTCCCTAAACGAATGCACATTTAGAAATCTCCTTGCTCTAAAACAATGCCTCATAAGAAAAGAATATTTAAAGAGAAACTATCCTTAAAAATAGGCCAAGCTGCCTTTTTTCAATGTTCAAAAATACCGAGGCACCACTTTGCAAAACACAGCGCAGCTAACTCCAGCAGCAACAACAGCAGAAACCAAAATATGCTCTTCCTGTGTGATACTCTCGAGTCCATGTTTCTAAGGGGCACTCAATTTTCTCATTTCTGTTCTAGTTTGAAATGCTTTCAGAAGGCCTGTTCACAAGACAAACAGCACAGGGTTTCTCAGTAGCAGGCTGTATTGAATTACAAAATAAATAGGAGCAGAAGCAATATCAGCAGTAGCAGAACATTGCTATGTTAAATGTTTCTGTCTCATTTTAGACTACTTGTGTCTCAGCACTATTTTCACCATTTACAGTTGTGAAATACTCTGGAGAAATAAAAAGGCATTATAGAGGTGCTGATGAAGTTTTAGTCTGTAAGAGCTGCTGCCTGGAGTGTACAACACGAGAGACTTCATACTGGACCTAATTTTATTTCCACTCTTTCAAGGAAGATTTCTACATGTATTTGCAAATGTAGATTACTGAAAGTGTCAGAAGTGGTTCTAGAACTTGGCAGTCTCAACAGAACAGAAAAGTGGAGACTTGGTTGGTCTGGGTCAGACAGCAAGTTCTATTTTAAATACAGGGCTAGTGTTGCTTCTCCTTTTACCTCTATTTGAGTGTTTTATCAGCCATTTTAGAAAGCGAGAAGACCAGGAGCTGAACTGATTGAGAAACTTCACTCTAAAGGAGAACTTACATGTAGAAAGAAGATGAAGGATGTTCCGAAGTGCTCTAGCAAGATTTTGCTATGCTACAATAAGCAAAGAGCACAGTAGGTGCTCCATATAGAGGTTAAAGTCCATTAATATTTACCACCCAAACAGCTCACTCAAACCAATTTAGTCATAAATTAAATTATGTCATGCATGCTTCTGGTGAACAATACTTCTTAAATAGTAGCCATGGTATTAAAGCAAACAGAACTATATTGGGAGAGGAAAACAATGAACGACAGCACAAGCTTGGGAACAGCAGATCAATTCTCAGATATTAGTTGCAAACCAAACCTTCCTGTGGCTTGTGGAGTCTTTAACCACAGCCATCTCCTTCCTTTGTATGCCCCATTATTCAGGCTTGATGGAGGTCTCTACCATGATGGCCACACAGGTTTGGACACCCCACTGACCCTTCCCAGCAGAATTGCATTTTTATGGCACAATAGAAAAAGTTTATCCTTATGCTAGTCTTTGTTCTTAGTAGGTCAATACTAATCAGTACCTGTCTGGGCTTGGCATCTCTTCACATCCATAAAGGCAGCACTGATGTTTTGGCAAGTAACCTGTACCAAAGATAAACCCTGAAAACCAAAGTGAAAGCACCTGTTCTCTTCACTGTACCTTTAATATTCGGTATTATCTACTGGATTGTGAGCCTGCATTATTGAGAAAAGAAAAAAAAAAAAAAGGAAACAAGTGAGTGGTGTTTTTTGTGGTTTAGTGGTTGCTATTTTTTCAAGCAAAGGTCCATCTGCACAGTTCCACAATTGATGCAGATTTGGCCTGGAGCAGCCACACACAAGGACCTGGGCCAGCAGGTGCTGGCTGACAGCTGCCTGCAGGGCACTGGGGACCCTCCAGGTGTTCTCCTGCCTCTGTTCTGCTGCTAGTTGAAAACTTCAGATTAATGCCCTAATGCTGTCACTGCCAACCCTTGCACTTCTGCCTTGCCTCTGCAAAGTAAGAGAGACTGAGCCTGTCCAGTGGCACAGCAAATAACCAGAGCATGTGCATGAAGCTGTCAAAACAAAAAAAAAGATGATAACCTCTAAACATTATTTTTTATTAGGCCTTTTAAAGAAGATGTAGGTAAACTTCTGCAGAAGACTTTCACCCTAGAGAGCTCTCATATAAAGGATAAATTGCTAAAAAACACAACCCTATTATGTTTCTGTATGTTGCTTTTGTAGTGAACAATAATGCAGTTTTCTTTTTGTGCAGTTTCCACCTTTAAGCTATACCAGCGTGCAAAGCACGTGTACAGTGAGGCTGCCAGAGTGCTGGAATTTCAGAAGATTTGCAGCGAAGCACCTGCCAATGCACTCCAGCTGCTGGGAGAATTAATGAAGCAGAGCCATATCAGCTGCAGGGAGATGTATGAGTGCAGCTGTCCTGAACTGGATCGCCTGGTCGACATCTGCCTGTAAGTTCTGACCACAAGCAAGAGTAATCGCCTGTGGAGAATACGGTTCGAATTGAGGAGAAAATATGACATCCTTGGCTATTGCAGTCTTAAAATGAAAGTATTCTTGTCTCTTCTTACAAAATTAATCTCCTGCAGGGGCATTACATGGTCAATTGTTTCCCTGCTGACATCTGTGTAATACTTTCAGATGAAAGCTACGGTTTATGGCTTTATTACAGATTTTGCTTTTGGACTGACTCATCGTCATAAGTGTTACGTTAGACTGTTGGCTACTCTTTTTTAAGTTGCAGAAGAAGTCATAAGTGGTTTTCTTGAAACATCGTCTTACTCGTTCTATCTGAACTGTTAGTTTTGCTCTGTTTCTCAGAATTATAGCACCATAGAACATAGAACTTAAAGATCATCGTGTTCCACCCCCCTGCCATGGGCAGGGACACCTCACACCAGACCAGTTGCTCAGAGCCCCATCCAAACTGGCCTTGAACACTTCCAGGGATGGGGCATCCACAGTTTCTCTGGGTAATCTGTTCCACTGTGTGTGCCTCACATCTCTCATAGGAAAAAGTTTCTATCCAACATCTAATCTAAATCTATCTTTTTCATGTTTTCTAAGCATTTCAGTACTGCTGCCAAGGAGTTCCAGGGCATAAACAAGCTGTTCTACAATCTTAGGTTGTCTTGGAATTATAATGAAATGTAGTGAAATGCCATTTACATTTTTTCAATTAAAAATAAATTGTCCAGAGTATCAAATAGGTTGGACAGTATTTCACTGTTTAAGAAATGAGTGTGCTGTTACAGGGGCTGACACACTGCTTCTCTATGTGCTGTCTGAGCTTTCCACATATAATTAAGTCTCCATCTCTGCCCCAGCATTATTCTTTCAGCTGTGATCCCTTCCAAAGTCACTTTGGTCGTGAGGAAACAATCTCAACTCTAAAGCACTTTCCCTGAGTGCCATTTTGTCCCTTCTCTTCTCCCACACACAGGTTGTTGTGGTATCAGGCTGTTTCCATGACTCAGCTGCAGGGGATGATGAGATCTGGTACAATCGTGTGTTAATCCACAAATTAAAAACAAGCACTTAGTACTCACATCCTACATAACATTTCATCCCTCCCACAGGGTCAGCATCAAACAATGCACATATTTCAGTCCTCCTTTATTTCTCTTTTTCTAGTATATTTAATCACAGGACAGACACCTGGTGCTAACTGTGATCTAAATTCAGTGCCTGCAGAACGAATTTAGTGATTGGTGATTGTTTCAACAGTGACTGGGGGAAATAAATAGTTGCTCACCTGGGATGTCTTACTTCTACTCCATCCCTGCCCCAGTCATCCTGTCCCAGCTGCTTCCCACAGTCTCATAATTGTTCCCAGGTGATGCCACCCTCCCAACTTGTGCCCCTAATTGTTGCTTCTTCTCCTTGGAGAAGGGTCTGCTTAATTTGGGAAACTGCCCTAAGCCAGAGCAGCATTACTGCCTGCCAGAAGGGAAATGTGGGGTGACACAAGTGTTTGCAGGCCTGAGGTCAAGAAATTTTGTTTCCCTGTCTTTTAGAAGCAAATATCCCATCCTTTCTCTACATCTTTTCAGTCTTGAAGAAAACAAACAATTTGATGTTTTAAAAAATTAGCTAATTAATACCTTACCATCTTTACCATCTTTTTTTTTTTATTGACTGAGAAATTAGTCTGGCATAGAATGAAAATATGAATTTTACAAGCATGCAATTTACCATATGCTTTTTTTTCCTGTACTCATGGGCTTTTTAAGTTGAAGTACCCATTTATCAGGTTTGTAAGTCAATAGAGTACAGAACATGATTATTTAGGTGAGTCTGATTTCTTTTGCAGACAAGATGGAATGGCCTCTGAGGCAGTAAGCTACAAATCTAAAAACTGAACAGAGGACTTCTGGACGCTGACATTATTTTGCATGTGGAATACATGTGCTGTTTTGTGCTAAAACACTGTCACTCACATAGAATGATTTCAAATTTATACATTAAAATTATTTCACCTCTTTTTTATAATTGTACTTTTTGCACAGAAAAAAATTGTTCATTATTCTTTGAAGCCTTGTCCATCAAGAATATTTCCTTAGAAATGCATCTTTCTTCTCTAGAAGTTCAGTATTAAATCTTCTTCTGATTCAGTAATTAGATTTCTAAAAGTGTATAGCTATTCTGAATGAATGCAGCTTAATTCAGCATCTAACTTTTGAAAAAAAAGTATTAACTTTTCTTAAGTTGTACATTAAAAAACCTAAAGGACATAAAATAAGTAGTCACTCTAGGAAGACTTGGCTGATGTGATTATAGAAACGGCTGGGAACTACACAAATGACATTCTTTACTTACAATGATATATAGCCACCCTGTAACTTTCAAAAGCTTTTCCAAAAATACATTCCACAGAATTGCCTGAATCTACTGCTGCTCTCTCCTTACAAGGTTTAAACTGTGAAGAGTAATCTGCATATCCAGATGTTTTCTCTTTTGCCTAGATCTTTATGTGTTACAGCATAACTTCAGCCAAGAAAGAAAGGGATCCATACTTGCTGTGGTTTGTAGTGCTGAAAACTGTAACCACGAGTTGGTCAGTTGTTTTTTTTCATTTAGCAAAGATTGAAGACTTTTGCTTTCTCTAACCCACCTCATGTTGTTAGTAGTTGATTTACCTGTTAGTCTTCTAAAGCAGGTAACACAATAGATTTACTAAACAATTAAGGAAAAAAAATTCCATGTGAGCTCCTGAGTAAGTTAAGGTATTCTTGAAAATCTCTCCTTCCTTAGTGTTGTACATAACTTACATTCATTTTCTTATTCTCCATCTTTTAGTGCTGTAAATCCTGGTATTTTTTGTGTTCCCAGCCATGCCTCTTACATGACAGACAGCTGAATCCTCTCTGACCACTTCTAAAAGATACAGATTGTACATTACATCCAGGTGCAATATGGTAGCCAACACAATTCTGCATTTTATCATTTCCACTGATGATATTCTTAAAGCTGCAGAGCCTGCAATCATGGCACAATTTGAAATTTCAACAAAGCCAAAAATGCTTAAAGATGCTATTCAAATGCAAACTACAAAGCAGAATAAGTACAATCCTTCCCATTGATATATTTAAATCTTACTATGTTAACTCCATGCTTTCTGAAAAGCTACTTTATAATTTTAGGTATTTCAAATTAACAATATTGCTCTGTTTTTTTGTTTTTTTTAAAGCACAGTTATTTTTAAAATGGGCTACTGCCATATCTTGCCTACTGTTTCCATATACCAAACTAGGGGATTTCCATTTTTACTCTCTCCTTTTATTCTTATATTCTTCTTTCCTTTGCTGCAGTACTCATATTTTAACTCTCATTTACACCCCCATTAAGCTAATTTTCTTTGTGTCCAGTGAAGATTGGAACAAGATACATAAACACTTGCAGCAGCAAAGGCCAGAACCTGGGACTGGGTGTCCCCAGCACTGGGCTCCAGACACATTTTCCTTGTCCCTGCAGCACAGCCCAGCACACAGGGCCTTTCCCACACATGAATCCCACAGCTCCCACTGTGTGGGTGAGCTCCCCATCCACAAGACTGTCTGCTCAGACTCCTCTTCCAAAACCCTTCTAGATCTCAGTGCACAAGAGGAATGTCTGGCCAGGAATCCCACTTTACCAGAGGGGTCCTGCTTAGCATTGAACTGATTAAAACTTCAATGAGGCAGTTTGCAGACCTGTTCCAAAGATGACTTCCTTGTGTTTGATCTAGATACCTCCCAGGCACCACATCTCCTGCAGACACAGAATTAGGTGCTCCCTCCTGGACCCATGTAGTATCAGGTAGCCCCAAGTGGCTGCTACCACCACATTTGACACTGCTAAGCCACGGTATTTTGAAACACAGTGACTTCAGCTCTGCAACAGGCATATTTTCTGTCTACTTTATGCTTTATTTCAGCTAAGTATTCGAAAATGACTCAGTAAAAATGAGACATGAGCATGACCACAGAGAATTATGAAATCAATAAAAGGTTCAGAACAATTCTGAAGGGATTTCAGTTGCCTACCAAAATAAAAGCCAGACACCATCTGAAATATGAAGTTTTGTCTGAGGTAACAGACCAAATGAGTACAGACAGTTGATTTAACAGATTCTGAAAAGTGGATTGGGTCTTATAAAGTCAATGGGAATTTCCTTATTGATTGCAACTGAGACTGGATTGGATCCTGTTCATTTTAGGAGGTTGCTCCATGGACTAGAAACTACCAAAATTGCATCAGAGAATGAGTGGCTTACAGGAATAACAATAAGTAAAATAAAACACCAACAGGAAATGCAGAATGAATATAAAATCGAGTCAATATGAAGGGTGGCACCACACAGACACACTGAAGAAAGTGTTTCTGTTCAAGAAGAGATGTGTGTTTAGAATCAAACACATATGCAAGTAGTTGCTTGAAATATGACCTAAACCTATACTAACCCAGCACTACACCAGATTCATTTAACAAAAAGTGCACACATGAAAAATTACAACAGCTCACTCCAAATGAGCTGTCATTTTCCAATGCTATTCACATGATGTTGTTTCTCCCTCTAACATTCTGGGGCTGGTGAATCTCTCTGTGCATGGCTATTGGAAACACATCAGAAGGATTTGTTTGTAAGTCAGATTAGATCTCCCACAAGAATAAGATTTCAGATGAGTTTTCTAAATCTAACTCTTCTGTTCTCACTAAGTTAGAAAAGCCCCAAAATAACTTATTACATGGTATTTTCCTACTTTTTCTGAGTCTAAGATCAGGAACACAGGTAAGCAAACTACTGAAAACAATTCTAAATTCTAATGAATGGCATCTGAGTCTTGCAGTATAACAGCATGGGATTTGCTCTAGGACATTTCTAGTAGGCCAGTATCTTGAGGCTGGGAATGGTTTATATTTTGCATGTCATTTATTTGTCATTGTTCTTTCTGTTCACACTCCTCCTTGAGAGCATTTTTTTTCTTTTGGGACTACATTCATATTTTACCTCTACTGCTGTCAGCCTGAAGTTCATGAGGCTCCTCTAAAGAGAGATACCCAATCTGTTCATTCAGCAGAAACAGCAGTTTATGTGAGTTTATTTTATACAGAGTGCAGTGGGTCTATGACTTTTGGAGAGTCTCTGAACTCTTCTCTTGACTGGCACACTCAGCAATCCTGCAGAAGCCTGTGAATCTTAAGCATGGTTTAGATCTATCCTGGAAGAATAGAGCTATTTGTCTTTGCCACATTAGAAAATGGCTTGCATGCCTACATCCTGTGCAATTAGTTTATGAACCCTCTTTTGTTATTTTTGTCATGTATTTCTGTTTTCACTTCTGATGTCTTATGAATGTTGCTAACACAATTCCTTTCTTCTCCTGCTTTCTTCATCTCAGCTGCACTGTGATCCTAAAAACAGCTGATGCTGAAGCATTACAAAAGAGGGAGACTTTTGGAACTGATAGAAATGACTATAATGCAGTTTAAAGCATCAGCACTTTTCTTTGGCCCAAAAGGGTAACTGCAAATTGCTCTAGAGTTACATACAAGCAAGTGAAAATCAGAAAATCAAAATCAAAACACATCTGAGATTTCCATAAAAATTATATATATGACAGAGTACTTCTTTTTGATTTATTTTACATTATTTTTTTTCCATGTTATTTTCTTTTAGGCAATTTGGGGCCATTGGGTCACGTCTGACTGGAGCTGGATGGGGTGGCTGCACTGTGTCAATGGTGCCTACTGACAAGCTGAACACTTTCCTAAAAAATGTGAAAAAGGCTTATTACCAAACGGATGGCCAAAAGTTAGCAGTGGAAAATAATAGTCTGTTTGCTACCAAACCTGGAAGAGGAGCTTTGGTTTTTGTTGAAGCCTAAGGAACATAAAAAATTTAAAGAAACTATGTAGAGCATGTAGAACTGGCAGTACTTCCCATGCCACAGTACATGAATGTTTTTTCTTGTTTTTATTGTAATGAGCAGTTGCTATTATCAAAATGTATTTCTGAAAAAGCAATTAAAAGAAAACTCTTTGATTACAAATGTCTTTTCCCCCCCATATTAAATATATCTTTCAGTATAAATATTGATTTACTAAAACCTATTGGAAACCTAAAAGGGAAATTGAAATAAAGATGATGATTTTTAACAGTGTCTCACTCTTCTTTTCCCTTTACTGTAATAAAAGAGAGACCAGGTGTGCAATGAGCTGTCTCAGTAGAAGGAGGGAACCCTGCAGTAATTGCAGGGCTGTCCAGTGCTTTCTCTTCAGGTGCTGGACATGGTTTTGTTTGGAGTATTCTCTAAAAAGGAAGATTAAACTGAAGTATTCAGAAAATTGGAAGGACCTTGCTAAACATCCAAAGTTTTCTACTCTCCACAAGTAGGATAATTACTATTGTAATTAGTGATAATATTGGAGGAGCTATGTAAAGCATTATGTCAAGTAGGACAACTTTTCTCTTGGTGGTATTTCTTAGGAATCTTTGTGCAGGTATGAAAGTTTCAACAAAAATGAACACTCTTAATGAACTGTATGATATGACAACCTAAGTGAATGAGCAAATAATGAAGCAGAGTTGGATTTTGACTTATCCAAACACCATGATCTCATGCTTGAGTCCCAGCTGTGCATCTACATCATAAAACATTTGCATTTTATACAAAACTATTATAAAGGACTAAATATGATCCACTGACCATGTAAAAACACAATTACAATTTATAAGGAATAACTAATGAGAGAATTCACTCAGTTGTACTAAGCAAAAATATGTTCTAGGTAGGACCAAGGAAAAATGTCATTGAAATTACTGACAAATTCTGACCTTGCTACCACTGTCTGCTCCTGCCATCTCCTATGACTGCTCTGGCAGTACAGACCTACAATTCTCAGCAGGAAAAATGGTTGTGATTGCAGAAAGGGGACTGTACACCAAGATCCCCCAAAGATGTCCCAACCCTGCTCCCAAGGGGAAAGTCAGGCTCTGTGGCCTCTCTCTTGCACAAACTTCCACTTCTCTGCTCTCTCCAAAGAAAACTGAAGAGAAGATTTGGCCATGTCACAGCCCTTGCAGCCATAAAAGACCCAGCAAGAGCTGGCCCTGGGCATGTTTTTGTGATGCTAAGCACGAGTTAATGTCCAGAAGTCTGCATCAAATTAGAGATCTCTCAGATTTTCTGTACATTACCCATGCTAATTCAGGCCAAACCCAAATTCTCAGAGGCTCTTAACTCTCTGAGAAGACTCTGCCAAATCTGAGCACAGCAGATGAACGACAGCCAATGCAAACTACCAAATCTTTTCAGGAACCTCAGAGGGGAATATCATGGCAGTAGTACCAGTAGAGATGATCTCTTATTTCTGACAACCAGTAAAAGTGGAACAGAATGCTTGAGTCAAGTAAATCAAACACTCAAGAGGAAAAGGATGGGCTCTGGGCACAAGAGGATTCGGAGGGAGGACAGTTAAAATGTGACAAGGGGAAAGCAAAGGAGAGAGGAAATAGTTCTGAACAATTGCCAGAATTATAGAATGAGCTAATCTTAAACATTCCCTCCTGTCATCTTTGAAATTTAATATCTTGTAATCCATTTGTAATGTACAGTAGATATACTGTGCATTCAAATAAACCTGTAAACAGAGGACCCCAAAAAATGAAAATCAGGTATCTTCAACAATGGTTAAGATAGCCACAGACATTTTGAAGACAATATTGCCATTGCCTTATTACCAACTGCCTAATGAAATACAATCCTGAGCTTACTCCAGTGAGTTCCTATTTATCATCCTATCATAAAAATGGAGTAGAAAACAGTAATTCCCAGTCCTTTCATTAAGATATTTGCAGAGAATTTCAGCTGGATTCATGGAAGAAGTAATCAATGTATGAGCAGAATAAAAACATATTGTGGAGTTTTTTTTCTTCTTCTTCAAGTTGAGCATGACACACAAAGTTGCAGAATCTTCCCCAAAACACGCAGGCTGCAGTACATTTCAAAACTTTTCTGACAATGAATCTTATAAATTATATTCTCACAAACAAATAAAAGGAAACCAGATATTAAAACAAAAACAGTATAAAAGAAGAACCAAAAGTTTTCAACTTCCGATGAATCTCTTCCCCAGTAAAATTTAGACATAACTTTCATGTGAAAACCTACAGAATTCAAGCTATTTACATAAAAAGGGTACTCAGGCATTTTTATTTACTGACTATATGTAGCAAGTAAATGTTTCTTTTTAAATAAACAAACAAAAGTAGTTTGGGGGAGGGGTTTGCTTGCTTTTTAAAACCTTTAAAGACATGTTTCTACATAATGGTAAACTCCCCAATGATCAGAGCATGAGAATGATAATGGGCAAAGATATTTGTAGTATCTCTAAAAGTAAAACAAGAATATTTCGATTTTGATGAAAATTTCTAAGTCTAGAGCAGCAGTTCATGAGCATATTGCCTAAGCAAAACTTTGCAGGTCTGCATTTTTAATAACTTTTCCTGACTACCTATTAAAAATCTCTTTATAACTAGAGTAGCACTAATTGGTAAATCAGAGCTTAATCAGTTTAAGTTGGAAAAGACTTCTAAGATCATCAAGTCCAACCAATGAGCCAGCACTGACGAATGCACCACAAACCACATCTACACATCTTTTAAATCCCTCCAGGGATGGTGACTGCCCTGCTCCAGTGTTAGACAATCCTTGCCATAAAGAATTTTTTCCAAATACCCACTGTAAACCTCCTCAGGTGCAACTGCTGATGAGTGATGCAAAGTGGCCCAGTGAGCACTTCCACCAGGTCTCTCTGTTCCCTTGGGTGGATCCATCCAGCCCCAGAGACTGGTAAGTGTTGAAGCCAAGTGGCAGTGAAGCCACTGCCCATCTCCCCTTGGATTACAGGTGCTCCATTCAGATTCCTGTCCCTCTCCTCCTGCTCAAGGAGTTTGGTACCCAGAGAACAACTGCTTTTACTATTAATGCCTTCTCTGCCTCAGTCTTTAAGTGCCTCAGGCATTTCCTCATCCTTTGTAGCTGTTACCTCCTGCACCCAGTGAAGGTTAGCACAGGCTATGATTATCCAGGGAGTGTAATTTTATCTTAAGACCTGACTGTAATTCATTCAATCGCCAGTTTAATCTTAGTGTGCAGTAAATGGGCTCTAAACATTTCCAAAAGGATCTGGAATGGAGACACTGTTAGACATCCGGGTGCAGCATCACTGCCTGGTGCCATATTAATACTCTGCATTATGGTAATCCCACTGACATGTAAGTCTTCATCACTACATTTGCTGACTGTGTCTCTGTACACAGGAACATGCTCATCCTCTGAAATAGCATGAGAGCAATTTTACCATTCACTTACTGGGAGGGGATCACCCGTGCATGTCTTGGACACAGCACATACACAGACATATGGCAACCTAATATATAATAGTTACTTACATAACATTTTCGGGAATATTGGTTTCTAGTTAATATGATCTGAATGCCAACTTTTATTTTAGCAACTGCTGACTACTTAGTATAATCCTTCTGAAATTCCTCTCCAAGTCCATGTGTCCTATAATAATATCTTGATATGTTGGAGCAACTGCTGCACTACAGCTACAGTGAAGTGAAAGATCTGTATTTTCATCTCACTACGAAGCTTATTTGTGTGCTAAATCCCAACCAGATCTAGTTAAAGATACACAACATTCACGAGAGTATCCTGTTCTAAAAAAGATACCTTGCAAATCATAGCTGTTCTAGGCAGGAATGAAGCTCCCTGATTCTTGTCATTATAAGGTTCATCAAGAAAAAAGAAATTCTATAAAAGTACTTACACTAAAAAGTACCAGTAGCATGGAAACTGGATGGGTAAGACAATGTCATGAAACCTGTGAATCATGCAGCACATTAATTTAATTTTGAGATTGAAGGCTAGGTATTGATAAGAGAGACTAGTTCACAAAGCAGAAAGGACTACAGTGGGAATGTAAAACTAACTGCAAATTGCTCACTGTGATAAGTCCTGTTTGACAGATTTTCCCACTGCACAGAGAACTGGCAGAGGAAGAACTGCCAAGCAATGCTGCCGACACATCTGTCCTCCCTCAGCTCTGCAGTTCTTTCATCAAATGCTCTTCTGAGATTCAATCTCATAAAACAGAGGCAAGAGATTAATTCTGGTACTGATCTTATCTCTTGTACTCTGCCCTGTGCTTTTGGACTGATGTCACAAGTAATTGAGATTTTCTGAGACAGGACAGACCACAGCCTCCCCTGGCAGCCCCAGGTTTCCAGGCAGCTGTGCTGGCACTGACAGTCACTGTGCCGAGGGCAGGCAGTGCCCAGCCAGCCCTGCAGCCTCCCCATGCCCTGGGCTGCAGGCACAGCTGCAGCTGCCACACTGGCAACCTCTGCTGCTTCAGCACCTGCTTTTCCTCAGGTCTCCCACAATTGTTTGACCAGTTAAACCTGTGGGTGAGCATTTTCTGGAGCTCCTGAAGCCTCTGCAGGTTTGGACACTGGATTTCAGCATCATACGGATTTACCCAGCCCATACTCCCTGCAAACAGTTCAAGCAATACAATAACAAATACTGAGAGTTTACACATAGAGCTAACGTGCCCAAATCTCACAAATAATTTAAGGCACTCAGACCAAATCCATCACAGGTGTCAGACCTAGTAATGGAAAAACTGTAGATAAGTAAAAAATGTTTAAGCTCCAGATGAGAAGACATTAAGGAGCTTTCAGAATTAATTGATCATTAAAATGCTTGAGATTGTTTTCCAATAGCATTGTTCCTGCAGAAGCAGCAAACCGATGAGGATTCATACAAAAGCACTGGATATATTAATTGGATTTTAAGTCTAAAGCATTTTGAGAACTGCTATCATCTCCTAAACTTTTTTTTTTTGTGGGCCAAAATTACCCATTAAAAGGAAAAAAAATTATCTTCCCACTAAAGCATAACTTTCTGCACTTGGCTCACAGGGATCAAATAACTCAATAAAGATTAGATGTACTTCAGACTGAAACACAGCTAGTGCCCAAGCAGCTGTCTTCTTTCCAGCCAAGCTGTGTGTGATTTGGAGTGGGAATAAAAATATATTCTATCAGCCAATGATCAAGCCAGATGTGTGGGGTTCTTTTTTAAAATCCAAATTAATTTTTCAAGTAGATCTGTATGAAGCTCTTAAAGCAATTCCTTAGGAATATTATTAAATACCTTATTTTTTGCCAAATTCCATATGGGGGAGGATTTTATTCATGTTGTTCTACATTTTCTAGTTTCTTATCTGTCCCTCATGTGACAAATACATGTATTTATTTTTCTTGGCTGAGCTGTTCTGACACGGAAGAGGATTTTTAAATTGTATTCTACTGATCAATTATCAGAATTAAATTGTTCTGATTAAATGCTGAAGCATTTTCTGCTGACTTTCTCCCTGGGAACATTCTTTCCTGTCTACTTCCTTTACAGGCTTCCATCTAGAAAATAATTTGGACAAGACCCTGTACTTGAGGAAAAAGAATTAAAAAATCAGAGCACCACTTTTAAACATCTATAGCAGCTCCATGAATACAAAGTTTTTTTATGAAGGGCTGAACTTAATTTTATTTAGGAACATAAAGCTCTAACTTTCATAGTTGAATTAAAAATTCTAACCGAAAACAGGAGCTAAAATCAGAACCAAAAACGTCTAGCAAGGATTTACAGAACTTGTGTCAGATTAAGTGAAAGCTCCCCAGCTGAATCATAAACTTAGTCAGAGCCAAATACTAACTGTGAATGAAAAAATTTGGGGACAAAGGGTTAAAGGTCAAGGGAAAAATACCTATTGGGCTTTTTTCAAGCTGGTTATGGTCAGGCCTTGGCCCTACAAATATATCCAGTCAAATTCCTCTGCAATCTTTCCACAGCCAATCTAATTATGTCAGCTGCAAAATAGATGAGGAGCTTTGAATAGCCTTGATTTTAAAAATTATTTTATTTTTTTCATTTATTTCTAGAAGAGCATTTGAGAGAGCGAGTGAAGGCCTGGGCAGCTTTTGTTTCTGAAGATCTATAACCCGATGATGGCCAGCAGGGAGAGAGGGGTCACTGGCTGCAAATGATTTTCAATTCTTCCTCTAGAGGGAATAGGATGGTTTCTGGGAGCTGCTTCAGGAGATGGACCTACAGGCCTCTCACTATTGTTACTGAAAACCTTCAAAATTTATTGTCCTGCCTAAAAGTCGTAAAATGTTTCACTTCCTTGATTATAAGATTGCAGTGGTACATGCTTCCTAAAGCTGATTTTTCATAAAACAAATTAAATGGTTAAATAAATAAAATTCCGTGGACAGAACAAGGCTCACGATTTGTGGGATTTCTTAGTGGCACCCTCAGCTCTGGGTGCTCTCCTTTCTCCCTGGCTTAGCTCTGCAAGAACTGGGCTGTCTCTGACAGGGAGGGCACAGCTCTGCCAGGAAATGCACAGCAGCCACTAGAGCTGCAGTGAGGGGCACAGGGCTTTGCACAGCTCTCCCCCACCCCAAGGAAAATGGCAGTGAACTCATCAGCTCTTTCTGGTGAGCCTAAAGGTTTTGGTTAGCAGAGTTTGAATCCCAACTATCTGCTTTAACTCCACTAATAAGATTTATTTTATTTCTATGTAGGTGGTCTTTTATTTCTTAAATGCAATTAGCATACAGTTGTTGCCTGATGGTTTTATTTATTTTTGAAAGTGCCGACTACTGGACTTGCTTTCATAGTTCTCGCGTTTCCAGAATTTACTTTTGTGCTCCACAAGCCTATTTTCAGGAAATATTTTGTAAGAGGAATGATATTTTGAACTCTACTTTTAAGGCTGCAAAGGCTTCTGCTTTTTTCATTCCTTTGTCTGTTCATTAGGAGCCATCTTTAATTCCTAGATGTGTTTTTTGGAGTCAAGCTCGTTTCCTTTGAAACATACCATGAAAACAAAACACTAAAAATACTTTCAGACTTTGGGCAAAGTTTCATGCTTATTTTATGAGATTCTATGCTATATAAGGTTTCAGGTGGGGTACTGAAATTTACATATTTGTCCCTTTCTAGGTTTTCTCTAAACATTTCCCAACATGTTCATTAGCTGCCTTTTGCTCATTACATAAATACAAAAACTATCTGACCTGCTGGGCTTCAGCTGTACAATGAATTGAAGGTTTTAGGCTTTTATTCAAACTATAAAAAATTTCAACATTCCCACTTTTTGAGGATGACATAGATGAGTGGTATGTAGTGTTTCCAACTCCTGAGTTGTATTACAGTCTTGATTTTTGTGATTCATGAATTTATAATTCATACTCTCAAAAAAGAAAATGGAACATTTTTGAGAATCAGCATCATGCATATTGCAAGCTACAATAAACATGTCAGCAAAAGTGGATATACTAACAGTTTATGGTGGCCAATTTGCTACTTTATTCTTTTTTATAAATGGACAAATTATGACTGCCCATTGTGGTCACATTAAAGGGAGAATGGTGTGGAAATTTCTGTTCTCAATAAACCCATAAAGAAGTGGACAGAACTTATTTTTAGACAGAATTGTGCTCGTAATGTGAATAGTCACCTAAAATCTGCTGAGAAAAACATAATCAGTTTCACAAGAGGTCTAAAATTTTCTTTTTATCCCATTAGTCAGCCTAATAACAAGTTTTACAATTTGTCCTTGTGAAGTTCATAAAAACAATGACAAATATAAAAATGCCACACTGAAAGTTGAAAAAAAAAGTTTTCCACTCTTCTATATGAAGTTGCGAAATTTGTTGAAGTCAGTGAAGTTAAACTACCATAACACAAACTGACCTCTGGATTCACTGAATAAGGGCTGTCCTGTTGTAACAGGAGCTGCTGAGATTTTACAAGCAAGCTGAGGCGTCCCTATGCTGAATATGCTGAAAAGCAGTGGCAAACTGGTTTTCCTTTAATGTGTTGTGTGCAAACTCTTCAATATACAGAAAACCAAAATGCTAAGAATCCCTTGAGAAAAAGTTTCAGAGAAACTAAGTAAGTCTTTATTAAGTCCTCCAAAAACATTGTAATTAAAGAAGTTCTGTGTGTGTCAGAGAAAGAATTGAATTAATTAGCAAATCTTTGCTTGTGAAACCTCTTTGTTTTAAGATAAAAAGAACAAAGGGCTCTGAATATCTGTACCACACAACAGATAAGACCTTTCTACATTCAGAAGGACACATGCCAGATAGAAATATGTCCAAATTCAGAAAATATTCTAATCTTCCTCAAGATTTATAGATGCTTGGATCCAAAGAGTGTTCAGGGCCATAATAGAACAAAGTCCATATATAAAGCTAGAATTCAGATATGAGAGGAGTTTCATTACATTCTGGGAGGTTTCATTCAACCTTATTCCCCCAAAATCTAACAGAAATAAAGTAACCAAGCTGAAGTTCAGTCTCACTTCAGACATTTTAAATCACGTTAGGTTAAAGGATAACAAGATGAGGAACCAATCAAACCTTTTTTTTTTTTATTTTTAAGTTTCTGTCTTTTAGGCAAACCACTTGCTGAGATTGTCTGCATTACTGTGGTCTGTCTCAGTCTAGAAAAGAGAAAACTGTCCCAGCTATTGTGGATCATAGCAGAAAAAGGAAACAAAATAAATGGGTGAGACTTGAGTAATGCATTCTTCTCCTCCCTGCCCCAGCTGGTTTAAACCATCTTGGCAAAAACTTCTGAAGAAAGGTTTTTCAACATAATACAGGTTGGTCAGGGAGTCCAAAAGGATATCACTGTTTGTAAACTCGAGTACAATTACTCTTCAAGTCAAGGGATATGACACAGCATTATCAGTATTGTGGGCATGGAAAAAAGGAAGAGATAAAGGACTTGGCCACCAGATTCTGAGTAGCACAGAGGTGCATTCAACCCTGAGCTGATACAACAGGGCTGTAAAAATGGGAGAAATGTCAATAAAGGATATTGTCAACCTGAGAAGACAAGCAGAAGGGACTAAGAAATAACACATTCATATTACAAAATATTTATATTGAGATTTTTTTTTTACACTAAGATTTTTGGTTTCCATCAAAATGAAGTGCTGTACTAATTAATGGTGATACCAGTATAAGAAGGGATCAGAATTTCTGGCAAAGATTGGCAGCAATAATCCAATACATTACAGGAGACCATTCTCCATTTCTAGCAGAAAAACTGCAGATGACAATAAGGATGGAACATAGACAACTGCAAGCTTGAGTTATTTTAAAAATTAGTGCTGACTTTTGTGTATAGCTATTTAAGAAGAACCAAGGTGTGTGATAAAGTTTTATCAAGAATTAAACTAGTTTATCACATTTTAAGCTGCAGTTTGCTACAATCATGCCCTTACCTTAATCTAATTGATGCTTATCTCTAGCAAAAACATTGTCCTTTTGTGAACATCGAAAGCATTAAAATATGCTAGAAAGGAGAACTGAAAAAAAACATGTAAAACATGTAAAAAAACCCCAAGACAAATACTAGTTACAAAAGGAAAAGTCCAACACAAATGCAGCACTTTTCCAAACCTCTGATGGTATAACCTACAAAACAAACTTAAAGATTACATTCACCACTGGCTTTTGTGCTTGGTTTTTTAAATATATCATACCTAATATTACTGCAGCTTCCAGTAGAGAAAATAAACACTTTGCTGCTTTTTCTTCAGTTACATGCATTGTTTTCCCCACATGTTCCTCTGTATTCTGTCAAGCATTTTATAACATAGTTTATAAATATTGACAGAATCACAGCTTTTTTTAGAATGTTACCCATGGTATGATCCTTCTCATATCAGAGGTATGTAAAGCAAACCTCTGTTATTGCTTTGGATTCCTTTGGCAGAGTGTTTATATGTTCACACCATTCACTTATTTCTTCATCTGCCATATATTTCCTATCTTTAGGTAGATTTTTGCAAATTGAATCCTCTTCTAACAAAAATGTAAAAATAATACATAACATTTTCTTGGTACTTTAGGATACACATCACCCTTACAGTGAAATGTTAATAAACTAAATCTCCCCTTAGTACATTTTCCACACTTTTTTTCTTTCCAGACAAAATTATATGCAAAGACATTTCTCTACAGTTAATGAATTGGTTAATGAAAATGGTGCTAAGAAGGTTATTTGATCCACTAAAACACTAGCAATAAAACACAGATACTTAGATCTGTTTCAGATGTTTTTTAAAGACTGTGCCTGGACAGACTGGTATTAATAATCCTGGATATACATGGTAGTAAAGCGCAGTATTTATCCAGTCTCACAAGGTGGGTGTCTTTCTGTCTGTCTGTCCCCACCCCACCAGCCCATTAAGGGAAAAATAACTGTAAAGCAGAGGCATGTGCAAAACCTGCCAGTATCCAAAGTGGGTAAAGGAGAACTGGGGATGAAGCTTTTAGAAAGACACAAAGTGATGGGACAAGGGGTAATAGCTCAAAAAACAGAGAGAGCAGGTTTAGATCAGATAACAGGAAGAAACTCTTTCCTTTGAGGGTGGTGAGGCACTGGAACAGGCTGCCCAGAGTTTGTAGATGCCCCATCCCAGAAGTGTTCCAGGCCAGGCTGGATGGGGCTTTGAGCAGGTGGGAGGTGTCCCTGCCCAAGGCAGGGGCTTGGAACTGGATGAGCTTTCAGCCTGCTTCTAACCCAAACCATTCTGTGAATCTGTGATTTTTCTTGTGCTCCATAAACAAATGTGGCACTTTGTGCAGTGCACAGGCCCCCGTGCAAGTATTATGCTTTGAATCTTCCCCTTTTTTTCACAGTAACAAAGGAATACAATTATTACTGACATGGTATGCAAGCACAACATGCTAACTTTATGTATATCTTCAGTACCCTGGTGTTCATTCAGAAAAGCTGTTAAAGAAAAGAAAGAAAAGTTGTTCAATTCTTGAAGGTCTTGAAACAAACAAGCAGGAGTTCTAACTTGCAGTTTTACAGTAAGTTGTCAGACATCCACGAAGACAAAGCCAGATCTTAACTGGGCAAGTACATCTTAGCCACAGGTTATAAAGCAGACACAGATGTACAAAACTATCAAGACAGGAAAACAAAAGTTTGGAAGAACAGTGAGAAAAGCTTTACATTTTTGCATAACAGGAAATCCACTGAACAAAAAAGAATTACAAATAACCACTAACATGTCTCATTTGCCTTAAAGAAATACAAAAGCTCCTAAAATGAGAAATAACATCATTGAAAAAGAACCACAAAATGAAGAATTTTATTTCAAAAAATGTCTTTGAACACAGCAGTTCAGTGCACAGAGAAGATGATGGAGTTGAAGACAAAGAACTGCTAAAATAGAACTGAAATGAAAGCCAAGATGAAATAACCTCCTCAAGTTCTGATGCTGGCAGACAAACACCATTCAATAAAAGTTTTCCAGCAATGACAATTATCCCATAGGGCTTCAAAACAATTTATATACTCACAAGAAGAATACGTGTGAGAACAATGTTCCAGATTGCTGAAAATTAGCAAGGGGGGAAGGAGGTACCAAGCAACTCCAAATCAGTTAATTTGAATTCTTAGAAAGATCTTAGGAAAGGCCTGAGTTTCCAGATCTAGCCCAGGACTTTTGAAACCCATAAGCACAGAAATGCTTTAGCTCCAAAATGTGAGTTTAGGAAAGTAAAGGGATAATGTCCTGAGTGAAACTAAATTATAACCTAACCCTACTCACAATGTGGGGTTTGGAGACACACTATCTGCAATCTGTGTGCTCCACAAAAGTCTCCTACTGCATGCAGAAGTGACATGCACAAAAAAACCAATTCCATGGAAAAGGGCAGCAGCAAGCAGGCAGACAAGGACCTGAAAGGCTGAAGAACAAAGCACCCTCAGAGGCCACACTTAAATGCACCCCAACATTTTCCAGATTGCTGGCTCTTTATCTGATAACATCATTCCAGTTATGATTATTATGATTCCAACTGGATTTAAAGAAGGACCTACATGTCTGAAAGCTGACATTTTAAAACTTACATCATTTGACTGAATTAAAATACTGACTCTTCCCACAAATTTCTCATTTGTGTTTTATATGAGCACTAGATACTCAAATCCTCAAGAAATTTAAACTTAACAAGATGGCCAGCATGTCAATGGGATTTACTTTATAACTCCTATGACCTCACCCAACAATCCTTATGTGCAATACAAAAATAATAGCTCTGAGGTTTATTCCTCCATAGTAGACAAGTCTAGAAACCAATACAATAGACATGTATTTAAAAGGGTTAATAAGACTTAGTTAAGCAAGCCTTAATAAAGACTTATCAGGACAAGAAAAATTCTGATTTTGATAAGCTTCTTATCAACAGCATTAACATTCACTTACAGAACACTGAACAGTTTAACTAAAGACACAATATACCCTGAAGAACCTTTTTATTACTGACAGTAATACTTGGATTAAAATTAGCACAGCATGATTTTTAAATCTCAAATTGAGTCTGCAGAGAAGGCAGTTAAAAAAGGGTGATTTTTTTTTTTATATTCACAAACTGAGCAAACTTGATCTGGAAGTCATTAGCAGATAATAAACATAACCTTCCCCCACTCACTCCCAAGATGCCATCTCTACAGTCACTTTTCAGCATACAGTTGGATTTTTACAACTTGTCATCCTACAGAGAAAAGCCTCACAGGCTTTCATTTTATCCCATTTCTCCCTTACTGGTAAAGAATTAGTGCCTTCTTTTCAACAGGACTCAGTTCCTAACAAGGAAAAAGAAGTGGAATGAGAGGAGAAGAAAAATTTGATTTGCTTAGTGAAAAGGTTACAAAGTTCTTTTTAGGACAATAAAAGCCATTCTGAAAAGAAAGTAAAAAATTAAAGCATATCAGCTTTAATGTGAGCTGCAACAACTGCCTCACACAGACATCTCATTCACAGAGCCCAGTATGGAACAGACTCAACCAAAGGCAGCCTCTACTTCTCTCAAGATCTTTTCTTACAAAGGAAAAAAAAATCTGTAAAAGCAGCTTTGGAAATTTTAAACTACTCTTTCACAGGAAGTATCTGCACTCTCTTGGCATCCCAAACCAAATGGCTTCTTTTGCATGACAGCCTTGTAAATGAAATAGCAATCTGGTTTTCTGCATCACAACTAGCCATAGTCTAATGTCAGACTAGGCTTGGAGATGCACCTTTTTTAACTCCTTACTTTCCCAATAGAAAAATAAGTAATTTGAAAACAGTGGTATTGATGGGCTAATTAAATAACATACATAAATAGAATTAAACAAGAGTTAAGGGTTCTATAGATGAGAGTCTGTTTTACTACATTAAGATTTAAAATATTTTGTCATACTAAACAGCTGAGGAGCTTATCCTCACTATGTAAGAGTAATTTATATTTTCCCACTGTGTAAGGAACACAAAATTCAATATGATGCAAACATTGTATTACCTGTTTCTCCTATTTGAGCTTATTTACATTGTAGCTCCTATGAGTCTTGGAGAAATACTGATTTGTTAAAAGAAGTAAGAACTAGTGACCCAAGGAATATTAAAGGGAAAAATGTTCAGTACTGAAGGGAATAATGCAGGATAAGTAAATCACAAAGCATCAAACAGGGACTGGACATTCAAAATTCAATGTTCAAGAAGAGACCAATGATAGAAGGATATTTTGCAACGTAAGCAACACATCATTCTAACACAGTTCTAAAGCAAAAGAACAATTTGGCTAAGCATCAGATACCATTCAGTTCCTCTCTCAAATCCTTAAGAAAAAAAAAGAGAGAGAAAAAGGTGGTTTTCTAGACAAGCCTATAGAGCCAAATCATGCAGGCTCTGAGTAAGAGGGGAACTAGATAACTTAAAAGTCAATAAAGTTTGCTATCAGTTCCTTCTTACTAAAATGCAGAACGTATAGATTAGTAAATCTGCTCATGAGCAGATTAGAAGATATTAAAAATCAAAATTAACAAATTGAGAGTTTGTATGACTGTCACCAGACATCTTAACGCTGCATCTGCTTTACCCCACTTGAAAATCTGACCTCTCTCAGCAGAACAAAAACTAAAACAGATCTGGACTGTTTCCTGTTACAACAGAAGAATACAAGAATAGCTGTACTCGGTCAAACCAAAGGTACACAGAGCACAAGATTCAATTTCCAGCTCTGACCAACATCGGATGCTGAAGGAAGACTAAGAACATGGCAAGCACACAGTGATATTTCCACAGAAATCTCTCTTGGCCACAAGCATTTTGTGGCTCAGGAACCAGAGGTAGTGACTCTATTGGACAGCTCTGTACAAGTTTCTTCAAACTACTTCCGTAATTTTTGGAACTTTAAAAAATTTAATATCTACAGTGTCTTCCATGCTTAATAAGATTGCATGAAGTGCCATTTTTTTTCCTGTTTTGCTTTAATCTGACATTCTGGTAGTCTTGCTTGTTTGAAAATTAGGGAATAATCAGGGGACTTCTTGTAACATGAAATCTTGATATAGACAACTGAAGACTTTGTAATTAAGATGCCTTGCAAAGGAAAAGCTGTTCTCTCATTACAGGTCCTTTTTCCTGATTCTGCTCATTTAATAGTTCCAAACTAATAGAAAAGAATTTTCATTTTCTGAAGTCCACATATTTGAGTTCTTATACTAGAAACAAAATTTTTAATAGCACTTTTATCAAATATTTTTATGTTAGGCTATACTTTTCTGAGAGATGATTTTACACATTTTAACCAGACAAAAATCACCCATTCTACAGACAGGTCAATATGTTACCTGGCATTCAGGTACATTCAACCCACAAGTAACCCAATAACATTAGAATGTTTTGTGCAAGCCAGCTACTGCAGTGTAATATCTTCCTGCTGCTACCACTGCTGCCCAGACCCAATATTGTTGCTATCAACAGAAGGATTTATTTTCCCCTCAATTACTTTGTTTCTTAAAAGCCAAATTTTACTGTACAACACATAATAAGTAAAAAACACCTGGAGTTCAGTGATCACCTTGATCCTTGAAAAAAAAAACTTCTGCCACCCAGCAAGTATGGTAAATCTTTCAGACCAGGCTGCTTTAGGTATGCTTCATCTCAGTGGCACAGCTACTGCACTGCTCTCAATTCCAGAGTGGTTTCAGGAACAGGTCTTCAGAGAGCACTGCAAATTATCTGCTGCATATGAGCAAATCACATCCCTTACTTCATGATCAAATGTCTAAGCAGACACATATTATTGGCTGTTGGGATTTCCACATCAGAAATATCAGCAATAACTAGAGGTGCACCTCAAGTTTGTAGTTGGCATTCAGTACTTCCAATTGGCTGCTTTCCGTGAACAAGCAATTGAGACTTCTTGTGTTTTCAACACTGTTACTTATCTATCACCCTTAGGGTTATCTCCCACACACAATTAGAAAATAGCATGGAAACTTGACTTACAGCTATATTATGACCTAACAAAATACAGCAGTAAGAGTAAAAGCTTGAAACAAATCTGATGGTATTAACTCAGATAGTGTCTTTCTTGATGTTTTACCCACATCTTATCTCACCAATATCCTAATGTGAAGTGGGAAGGAACAAAATGTGTTCCTGTGTGAACAACCTGAAAGTGTCTTGAGTGATATTCGGACTAGATCAGCTGCAGGGAGACGTGCAGGCCACCCAGACAGAGCAGACCTTGTGAATGACCTCCAGAAGATTTTACCTCCTTTGCAGTGCAAGGTAATAATTGGATCAGAGTGTGGCTTTAACATCTGCTGCTGGTTGATGTCTCTGACTGGCCTTTCCAGCTTCAATCTGATTCACATTTGAGCATTATTAATTTCCATGACCTAGTGTCAAAGTCTGATAGAGAAAGTGATCTGGTTGTGTTATCTTCCAGTATTTAATATCAGTTCTGGATAGAAACAGCTGGAAACAATATCACTTTTGCTACAATAAATTTTCCAAGGAATTTGTTGAAAATATCTTATATGTACAAAAAGCCGATTTCAAAACCAGACTTATATACTGAAGATGTAGAGGAAAGCCACATGAGCAAACTGCTCGAGATAAGCACCTGATCTCCGTGTACAGGACACATTCAAAAGTAAACTCATACCTTAGAAACTCATGTGGTAATCTAGGTACAATTTCACCCTGAATTCTGAATTAAAATTTTCTACTTAAAACGAAGTTGAGTCAGATTATCTCATACTTACTATTTATTTATCGTTAAGCTGTGGATGGGTTCTGCAATATCTCTTCATGTGCAGCTGTCATTGATTTCAGTAGATGCTTAGCATGCAGAAACTTAGAATGAACTCTGAGTCTGCTCTAGTATCATGCACAAATTGTACTATATAAGCTTTTACTCTGCTGGGATTTTTCCAACTTAAATGAAAGCATTTAACTCTTAAAAATGTTTTTGATTTAAAAACAAGAGTACCTAGGCTGTCATTAGTTATTGCAGCAGGCCATGAAATAACCACAAATGAAAGTAAGAAATGAGGAATTATTAACAACTGAAAGTGAGGCTTTATTTATAATTGCCTAGTCAAAAAAGTATGACAATTTTGATGGGTCAAGTTTCCCTGCTCCTTTGATGAGATGAGGCAAATGAGTGTTGCATGCCTATCTAGGAAATTCCACCAGCAGTGTGTGCACTGTCAGAGAGATTACACGGTGGATGAATGCTTCCAGAACCTCTCCAAGCAGCACTTGCATGCTGGCAGGAAAAAAAAAAAAAAAAAAAGTCTCTCTTTGTTTTCAGCTTGGGAGGTAATAAGAAAATATTCCAACAATCTAGAGCAGCGATTTTAGGGTAGAAATGGACTAAGTCCAAATAAGAAATTCATAAAATAAATTTGCTCTCTCTTTTTTATTGGCCATGAAGTAATCTTTATAAAATGCATTGCATATTTTTCATGATAGAAGAATAAAAGAAATAGAAGATGTGTTTATTGTTTTTCTTTCTGATTAAATACTGCATGTAACTCTCTGACACTAACAGTAGGAACAGTAGTGGCAAGAGAAAGCTGACATATTTTTAACACGGTGGCAAAAAAAAATTATATGGGAGTCTTGGAATGTGGGTAGTGATATTTTGGTAATTATAACATGCATACATAAAAAAACACACCTCAAAAAACAGGTACAGAAATTCTGTTCCCCATTATTGCCACTCAGATTTCAAGAGACTTTTGAGTAAAAGAGCAACTTCCAAGAGACTTTAGGAATTCAGCTTGCTTCCATTTTTTCATTAAATTATGAAGTACTCCAAGGCCTTTCTATTCTCTGAGGCTATTTGAGGTTTAGAAAAAGGAAAGAGCTAAGATTCTGTTTCTAATTATTACAGTAATTTCAAATGAACAACTATCAGGTGATGAGAACCTGGTAACACTTTAATAAATTCCCCGATTTTTGAAGCTGGAAGCAGAAAAGAACTGGTGCAGTAACTGGATGTCAAATCTGTCTGAAATCTACTTTTCTCAGTGCAAACACCTAAAACTACTTAATGTTTCTTTCCTCAAAGTACCAACATATAATACCAGATTTTCCACACTTCTGTATTTCTAGCACATTAAAGGAAAGTCTGCTTTTTTTCTCCTTCTCTGCTTGAATGCCAGATGATAATTTATAGTTCTTAATCCTTCATTAATAATTATTGCCACTAATACAGCAATCTGAGTGCTTTTAGAAGATCAAACCAGAAAAAGAATTTATTACATATATGCCCTCTTAGGAAGTATCCAAGTTGAACATAAATTTAGTTATTTTTGATTCTATTATTTTGAGGGTCTGACACTTTAGTTCATAATTATTTTTTGGACACAAACTCAACATCTGAACAAAGATAGCATTACTGACTCCCATGTTTCAATCTAGTATGAAGTGTCAAATAAAATATGGATTGTACTTGTCTCAGTATCAAAGTAAATGGAAAGCATTGTAATAAAGTTAATCAGTGAAGATTTACATCCCTGTAAATTATAGCATCTCTGGCAGTGACAATTAACAACTTCATTAGTGCAGTCATGCAGCTATTGCTGCCTCTAATTGGAGGGGAAAGTTAGAACTGCAGTACTCCCTGGACATTTAAACACAGAGCCTCCTCTTTTTTATGTAAATTTGCATCTTGCTTTTGATCACCTGATATGCAGAAAGCTGGTTTTGGTTAAAAGAAATCCCTGTCTTGAGCAAGGGTTATGAATAGAATATAATTTTGGCTTTGCTCCTTATCTCTAGAACTGCTCACTAAACTGTATCACCATTTTATAGATTTTTCAGAATCTAAGTCTAAAATTGCTGTAACAAGGAAGGAAGGAAAGGAAGGGAAGGAAGGGAAGGAAGGGAAGGAAGGGAAGGAAGGAAAGGAAAGAAAGGAAGGAAAGGAAAGAAAGGAAGGAAAGGAAGGAAGGTTCATTAACTTTTTTCCTTTAAGATGAATCATGTTTGGGAAAGCATGATGCCATCCCAGTCTGAGAATACTCTGGTTACTATTGCCCAGAGGCACCAGAAATCCATCTCCATTTAAAAAGCATCCTCGTTGCCACACACACAAATGTATTCTCAGAATAGCAAAAAGCTGGAACAGGTGCAGTAGGCCAGGGAATTGCATGTGTACACTGGCATGTGGCAGAGGATCAGGCCAGAGTCCAGCTCTGTGACACCAGGCACTCTCCTACTGCTTGAAATCTTATCTCCAAATATTTAATTTATACATTTATCTGTTTGCAATCAAAAAGAAAAAAAAGTCCAAGTTAAACTCTTAAACTGACTCATTTCTTCATGAAGATGCCAGAAAAATTCAAGTTATCAAGGAATACAACTGACTGAATCCATACAAGCCCTAATTCCCGTCACTCTCGTGAATAGAGCAAAACAACCATAAAAATTAAATAGGAAAGCTGCATTACATAGCCTTTAAATGATGAGGAAATGCAAAAGTAACATTTCAACTTAGGCTACAAGAGATTTCCCTTATTATGAAATATGGGCTAAATATACAATTAATTCTGAATTAACATGAATTTCCTTGGACTGAGTATGAAATCAATAAATTGATTTTAGAAAGTCATTCTGTGATAGTGTTTAATTTTAAAACAAATCTGGTCTATTCCAAGAGTAGTTAATCAAAAGGGATTTATTTCTAACAGCTGTGATTGTTTGAAAAGTTAATATCTAGGAATTTTGTATTGGTTTAAAAAGGCATCTGTTTCTAGAACGTGTAAAGCTTTGATAAAGCAGAGATAATTTATCTGCTCTCATTTTGTACAATAAAGCTGCCCTTAATATTCTTATCTTAAAATATTGGATGTTAAATAGAGTGACTTTATCACACCATCAGTTTTTAAGGAAAAACATTGAAGTCAGGTGGGTTTTCTGTTTCAGAATAGACAAATTATGTGATCCACTATGCTCTTTCTTGAAGAAAGTGAAAGAAAACCAACGAAACAGAAAAGTCTGTACTATGCCACTAATTTATGAATAGACTGCCCATTAAGAAAAAAAATTTTGCTTTATAAATTTATATTTCACAGTATCTATTCAGAGAAAGTGAGTTCACACCAAATAGCTTCCTTTAGTATTTCTTCTACTTACCATACAACTCATTTACTCATTTATTCAGCAAAATTTCAAATTGGCACCATGGACACAGAAAGAACAGTTTTAGGAAACCAAAGACTTATTGAGCCAAAGGAAAAACTGAACTGGTTTCCATAAACAAGACAGTAGCATCTTTTAAAATAAAAGGTGGAGCTAATGATTTTCATGGTGTAGAAAAGGAGGGAAAAGTATTCTGAAAAAAATTGGCAAAAAGAACATCTGTTCTGACAATGAAGTCAAGAAAATTGTGAAAACCTACATGCTTGAAGTGCAACCAGCAATATATTGGGGGTGAGGCAGGATATGAAAGTAATTCTTAAAAGTTACAGAAGTTCCATGACTTCATAACCTTCTGAACTTTATCCCATTCTAAGAATATATTTTATTTAACAGTTTATATGCTGTTCCTAAGTATATGTACATAGAAAATTGAACAGATATGTTCTTCTGTAAATAGTACCAAAAAAAAGGAAAAATACAATGACAAGAGGGGAAAACCAGAAATCAAAATGCACACTTGAGATAAAGCCCAAGCGTTGATTTCATTCTGAAAGCTCCTGCAGTGAGACCACCTGTACTTAACTCCAAGATCTATGGCTACATCACCTCATAGCCATGGAAAAAGTACATCTCCTCTATACCTCACTTTCCCCAGCTATGAGATCAAGTTACAAGGACTTTGTCATTCCTTCAGAATGCCAACTGCTTGCATATGCCTCTTGGTATGCAGTCAGGAAACTCTTTTCTGAAGAAAACCACCCAATACCAGAAAGAAATCATATATCTGCATATAGGAAGCTTTATTTCTCTTTCATTATTTACACAATTATTCCCAAGTATCCTGAAAGCATTTATATAGAATTTAAATTGTGATACATATGAGAAATATACTAGAGGAGGCACCTAACATCAGACAACAAGAAATTAAACTAAGGATCTGGAAAGGCAAATTTGGTTTGCATGCATGATGCAATTTTAACATCAGAAACAATGCATACCATCTACAACTTGAAAAGCAACCCAGATTGGGAACTTGTTTCAGTATCCATAGCTTGAAACTGGCTACTAGGGAAACCCAAATGTGTCAAAGGGACAGGACAGTGATTATCCACCCCATCCCCCAGCTGTAAAAACAAAAAAATTTTTTGACTCATGAAAGTCCTTTCAAAATGAAACATTCTAAAGATGAGAGAAGTTTTAAAAATATATATTATATTCTGAAATTATGTATCATCAAAACAGGAAAAAGGTAAAACAAATAATAAAATACAGTTCACAAAAGCAACGAGCATCAGTTCAAATAAGAGCAAGGACTATCGCTTGATAATCTTCTAGAGACTCTCTCTTGTAAATGGGTAGCAGGAAATACAACATTTCACCGGTTAAACCAACACCATGTTTCAAGATGCTGAAATAAAATTATTCAAGAGATTTCCTCTGCCAGCATAAGGGTGTGATTCTATATATACCCTGCACTTGCTCCTGGTTTATTTAAAAATCCAAACCAAAAACTTCAGTGATGACAGATATTGCAGCTCCCTGCTTTAATGAGGAGTCATTGGATATCCCTGACCTGATATTCTGACCTTGAGCACAGATTATTTACAGAAGTTCAGACACAGAGTTTCAAAAGTGCAGCTCCTCTGAAATTTGCATTGCTTTGTTCTAATGTTTTATAATTTATTCTCTTAGAACTGTGAGGAAAATGGTTTGTTTTATTCTACAGAATAAAACCATGGAAGTGTTAAGACAGTAATCAGTTGTATTAAGATAGGAAAGTAAGTGGATAAATAAAGAGCAGAGTTTCTTATAGAGAACTAGAAAAACCTGCTGCCGAGGTTCACTTGTATACCTTCTCCATACTCTCTTAACAAGAACACAGACCTTTAGGAGGATTCCACTAACTGTGGCTGCAGTTACTGTGATCTAAAATATAACCCATCTAAAAACTAATTCTGCAAAATTTTAATGTTATTTTTCATTTTGGACTTTAGCTCTTCCCAACACCAGGTTAGAGGAGAAAGAAGGTCACAAACATCAACTATCACTTGTAAATTTAGTCTCTAAAATAATTAATGCATAACTCCATCATCTCGTCAAGAATTTGATCATACCAGTATTAAATTTGACTTCCCAATTTCAGATTTGCTACAGCCTGCTTCATTGAGAAACTTTGCTGAAAAGCCAAGGTAGAAGCAGAGGTATATCAAGAGATATTCCCATAAATATTTGGAAGGCTGAATGAAATTTTTAGATGGCTCTGATAACAGAGGATTATTTTTCAATAAATAGGAGTATGTTATCCCCAGCTCTCAAAGCTATTTTTAAGGGACAGTTTATTCTGCTATCATGTGGAATTCTAGTCTGGAGGTGGCATCAGAATGATAAAGTAGCAAAAAAGTTATGAACCTGACTGAGAGGTCCACACTTTAACAAACACCTTGTCAGCAAAAGTAATGGGGGTGGCTGCTTTGCTATGCCATTCATGTGGGAATTACAGAGATAGAAAGTTTCACTTTTACATTAATTGCTGAATATGCATTAGTTAGAGAAACAGTAGAAGTCTCTCCTTTTTGTTGCTGGCTTAAATCAAGACAGGAAATACAGAAAAATAGTCCTACCACTTGAAGGCTGTTTGGCAACCCATCTTGGTTTATGTGCTAGCACACAGCTTTGTAATAAAATAACCACTGTCACCTTCTGGCGCTCTTACCATATATGCTGAGTATTGCATCAACTAAAAAAGTGAAGAAAAACAAGAGCAACACCTCCAACTCTGTCACCTCCAGAGGCAGAACTATGTCAAATAAAAGACAGAAGTAGTTTACATCTAAACCAGCACCAGGGTTGTTTTACCCAACCACTTTGTCAAGTGATGGCTTCAGTTTGCACAACTGTCAGTTTTGCACTTTCCGTAAGTACTGAAATGCTCAGACACTTCAGGAATTGCTGACAGTTCCAACGGTTCGCCTAGGTGGATGTCAGATATTCTCTGTTATGAGGACCCAGGGTGAGTTTAATCTACCAAGAGATCAGTTGGCCAACATCATTAACACACTTCTACAAACAGTGGATAAAACAGTTTTAAATTACCAGAAGTTGCATCATTACAGATTATTATTTTAGCATTGTTAGCCTTCTATAATATGATGTTGCTCCCACTGGAATACTGATTAAAATAGGAACCAGATGTGCTTTTCATGACCAGATTGAAAAAGATAAACAACCAGAAAATCAATTCAAATAAAAAGGATGCCCTGGGGGTGTTTCTCGAAACTGAAGAGGGAGAGTGTATGTATCTTTTAGAAGGGTGGGGTAGGAACTGAAAAACACTCAAACCCAGAAATCTCTTCTTTCACCAAAAAAAAAAAAAAAAAAAAAAAAAAAAAAAAAAAAAAAAAAACCCCTAAGAAACATGAAGCAATCTAGTTTTTTAAACACCTATTTTGATTATACTCCAATGCACCATTATCTTAAAACTGGGAGTATCGGCCAACACTAAAACACAGAAAAATCTCTATTTTCAGTTTTGCTCATAAATCCACATGAAATAAAGCACACAGAAAAAATACTAATTTACATTTAGACCCCAGTGTTTTACAGGAATAGCACATTGGTTTACTGGACTGTAAGTAAGATAATTTTTTTGGAACCAACATATCAATCTTCATCTCCACAGAGGCATTAAATGGAAATCTTTGTGCCAAACCTGATGGGAGCTCTTTTTCTGCTAAATGCAGGCCAGTATCTGCAATCTTGAAGATGAAGTATGACTTAATGGCACTGCTTCGCAGAGTAGACTATCTGCTTCATTACACAGAATAGAAAAAAACAAAATTTCAAGTCACAAAGGAACAGGGATCACAAACCACAAAGGAAAATACAGGACCACTCCTCAACATCACAGATTCTACTTCAGATAGTGTGGCCCTAATGAAGCCCTATTTTTTCCCTTGCACCTTTATATCTATGCCAGGAACCAGTGAAGAGGCTGACAGTTTCCTTTGGCAAGCATGGAGAAGAAGGGATTCCTTCATTGAATAGATAAAATAATGATTTCAAAAATAGATTTAAAAAAAATCTCTCACATATTTACCCTATTTTCAAAAGAAATAGAAGGGAGGCTGGGTTAGCCCTATTCAGCACCAGCTGTAATGAGCACTGTCTCAGTTGTGCCAGGTCATTTTGCTGTCACAGTGGGAAAAGCACAAGCCACACAATCAGGCCTGCAAAATTTGAAATAGCACACCATATAAAGGAAGAAGAGATAACTTAGAAATAACTTATATCTTTTAGCTATCAGCATCTTATTTTTGGGTGAACAGAGCTTCGTCACCATGTGGTACAGTAATCATTCCATTCCTAAAGTCCTTCATTGAAGGTTACCAAAGCCAAAACACAAACTTTGAAATTAAAGATTTCATGCACTACAGCCTAACACATATCAGATTTGCCAAATGATGTTATTTCTTAGATACATTTTGAAAAAAAAAATCAGACAGAAGAAGAGAGGATTTGTATGAGAAATTCCTTGATCTCTTCCTGTATCTTCTTAAAGTGACTTCCAAGGTTCCCCATTTCCCAGCTCCCATTTCTTCTGACATACTCCATACATTAGGACCTCGTTATTGTCCTCTGTTCTGTCTTGTATCTTTCCCCCTCTTCCTAAGAGTTCACCAATTTTTGTCCATAATTTCTTCTCTTCAAAAATTTATAATACTCCTAATTTTCCTCTTGCCATAGCTGGTTCACCATTCTCTTCCACACACCAGCACCTGCCTGTACATCAACAACCCTTTGGGATAATTCAGAAGACTCATCAATGCCTTCATGCAGAAGTTTATGGAGTTTGTGTACTTACACAATAACCTTCCTCAGAAGCAGCACTAGTGGATGTTGAAAGACTGGTATTGGAACAAAGTTTTCTTCTTTGAGACATCCCCTGCTACATTTGAGATGCTGGTGCTAACTGTGTAAACCAGCAATTACAACTAGCACTTCAATATCAGAAGAAAATTAAGTCATAACGTCAAACACTGAATTTTGGAAACACCAGAATTAATATTTTTCATGAAGCCTTACTTCAACTCGTGTGTGTACACAGCTCATCCTTCTTTGCATTACCACATTTTTTTTTCCACATTTGTATGTGAGACTCCTATAAAAGATACCTTCTTTTTGCTTTTGAAGTAATGACTATCAAAATCATGTTGGTATTGAGGATTATTGATAAAACCTCATAATCCTCAGAAGAGAGTCAGAATTGCAACAAGCCCCTAAATTTCAGGAAACTTTGAGAGAGCTGTCTTTTCCTCCACAGGTTTCTCATCAAGAAAAGATATAAAAAGTGAAAGCCACCATTAGGAATAATGAAGAAGGGCACAGCAGACTTACTTGAGGAAAAAAACTAATCTGTAGTTCACGATTATAGAACATATGTTCAATTTGATAAACCATTCACCAGAGCCTTTAGAGACCAAGAATTCATACCAGGCACTGCCAACTTATTGTTCATGTCTAACAATGCTATGAAACAAAAAAACAAACAATGGCATGATCTTCAGAGAGGAATTTTATTGAAATGTGGTTAACTAGCAAAAAACTGCCTGTCAAAATTCTTTAAAAAATAGCTTTTCAGTAACTTCCCTTTAATATTTATATCTTCTTATTCTGGGGCTTTCAGTCAACTGGATTAAAAAACCCACAAAAACTTGTTCAGTTGCTTGCAGTGTCAAGGGACTACCACACTTTGTACCTCAGCATGGTGGAGCTTAGCACGGGGACTTCTGTACTGGAGCCAATACACATAGTCAGTGTGAAAAAGTTTTCACAAAGTCATGTCAATAAAGCTTTCTACTCCAGAAAAGATCTCTGTTGCAATAACCCACTGTCAAGCACAGCAGAGATAATAGAGATGCAAGAGGTACACAAACTAGACAGATGCTGCACTCAACCCAATATCATAAAAGGCTGATAAAGGGAATTTGCCATTACACTAGAGTAATTCCTACCAGAAAATCAAGTTTTCCCTTCTGTTTTATAAGGGAGGAAGGAACACAGGGATTCTTTAGTCCAAGCTCTTTACCCCGCTCTTTCTCACTATCACCTCCCAAAAGTTCCACACTCCAGCTTCACAGAGCAGTAATATTTAGATTTGTGGAGAATACTTTGGTTGCAACGGACAGCCTTTGTCAAAGGTGTGAAAAACTAGCAACTGGCTTTACTGTTAAAAGGGCACAAATTATTTTAGTAATGTGATAGTTCTGACAAGCAAAGCAAGGCAGGAGTAGGGAGGCAGATCAGAACAATGTCAGGTCTGATAACAATCTGTTTCAACGCCTGACCCTCAACAGTCACTGACAAAATTCAATCCTTGATGATGCCCCAAGCCAGGCAAGTAACCATCTAACAGAGCAACAGCTGCACTGGCAGGCATTTCAACTCTTGGAAGCACAGCTACTCCCAGAAAGAAGGGATCACTCCTGCAATCTACAGAATTGTACATACAGAGGAGCAGGATGGTTCATATTGCAAATAAACAGCACTATCTGGTAATCCCCAGTCTAGGCATCTTTAAATTACAGCCAGTTTGAAATCAATAGTATCCCTTCTTGCCTAACTCTCTTGAGGGAGCTCTGAAAGAAAATGCAGTTTTCACATAGCCTCAATTTGCCCTTTGAATGCAAAGGTATTTTGACACTTTCTTTTTCTTCTTTTAATAATTATAAAAACTGGCTCACCAGTCCATGACCACATCAGATGCCTCAGGAATGATGCTGACATGCTCGTTCTAACCCTGCACTTGATATGCTTAACTGCACTCAGATCCTAGCACTCCACAGCCTTCTTTCACACCCTTAACAGATTATGAAATGACTATTCTGGCTGGAATTTACATAGGATTTAGTAGGATATCATGGACTTCATTATCAGTAAGTGAGAGAATGGAAAAAGTGAGGAAATGTGGTGGAGTTCACTCTGTAAGCCAACTACTAACACAAATTCCCTAGGAACGACACCCTTTTATTAGATTCCCTCAGTTTAGCTTATCTACCATTCAAATGGCAAACAGCTGGAAAACCTTATATTTTTGGGACTAAGTGGTGTCCCTGTCTCTGACAGATGGGTAATAAATAAAGCAGTCATTACAGAGAATGGCTCTGAGTCAACTAGTGAGTTTTGAATTCTACAAGGACCACAGCTTTGCAGGGAAATAGGGCAGTTACCCCATAGGTTATTTTGCTTTTAGAACACATGTAACAATAGCCCACATAAGCAGCTGACAATTAGGAAAGGTCTTACTCCAGGGAAGGTCTTATTTTTGTTTCCCAAAATAAATAATAAATACACAGTAGTAATACAGTAGCATTCCTGCCATATACAATCCCACCTTTTGTTATTTTGCATTTGTTGCATGGATTGAACCAACCTGCTTTATTGCCTTAGTACAGAAAAAGCCACTGAAAAAATGTCTAGTTAAATCTTGAACCTTAAGATGCTCGTAAATAATAGAGAGCCATAAAAAAGGAATTTACATTAAACCTTGGTTGAAATCCTGGACTCACTGAATTACATAGAGATGCCAAGAGCTTACTTTGATAAACACGGGTTTGGTTGTGTGAGTATGTACTATGATACAGACTAAGTTTTATCATTATTGTTCTCTTCATGATTTTTTCCCCTGACTGAATGCATGAGATGGATAGCTAGAATTTGTGCCTTTTGAGTATTTTATTTCACATTAAGAATTAATTTACTTCACCTTAAGAATGTTTCAGTGTATGGTGTGTATATGTGGGAGCCCAGGTTTTTATAAATCAATCACATTTTGACACTTACAGTATGCAACAGGGCCAGTAGATATTGGATGTATCACACCTCTATTTAATTTGAGACAGCTGTAGAAGGTGACTCTAATCTACAGATTCCACAAATCCAGGTCTTAAAGCTGGTTCTTATCCAACCATCTGTGCATATAAAAAGATGCTACAAGGTTGTTTTTTTGGGGTTTTTTTGGTTTTTTTTAAAGAGTATATTTAAAGTCAGGCAGAAGAAATCACTGCATGGTTAAGTATTTTGGTAAAGTAAAAATTTTACTACAAATGTATGGATAGCTTTAGAAAAAGAAGAGAGACCTCTGGTAATAAGTGAGATGAACTAAATGGGTCTCCTCAGTATTTCCTCATACCAGTTCTCTATTTTTCATATCTCCACCAAAAATGTACTGTTATAATTCTGCATTAACATCTGAGGTTATGATAAACATAGCCTGAGTGTCCTGATGTCATCACAAGCAGAATCCCCTGAAGTTGAGGGTTATTAATCTATTAATAACAAGAAGATCTAGCATAACCATTTCATTCAGAAAGGAAGGATTCATCTGGCAGCCATTGCATTTTGTTTTTATTCTATCTCCTTCAAAAGTCAGTATCATGATACTCCATTGTTCAAGTGAAAAAAGCCTGGGTGGATTTACCTTTAAGTTTACTATTGACTGAGCTAAGGTATTCCCTGCCTTTGTTTTCCCTAAAATAAGCTACATAAAACACATCTGCTGTAACTAATTAAAAGAAAAGGAATTAGTTATGTAGTAGTCAAACTATTTGATAGTTTGAAGGGCTGGGGTTTTTTTCCAAGTATCTACTGCATCCCATTCAATTTTTCCTGTAGATTTAAATCAGCTCAATATGATCTGCATGAATAGGAGGAAACAGAAAAAGGAAGGATGTTGAAGAGATCTGTTTAGAAAACTGCTAGGAAAAAGAATGCTGTTGTCTTTTCAATATGATTTTAATAACCCATACCAGTTACCAAAACCAAAAAGACATTCTTATAGTCAGGGAGACAAAGGACATAGTTCTAGTTTTTAATTTGAGCCTTATAACCTGAAAAGATAAATCCAAACTGAAGTGCAATATTCCTTGAATCTCTTGTCTTTACTGCCTCATTATATGAATTTATTTTTCACGCAGTGTTTCTCAGATACTGCAATGTTGACCAAATATTCAGTCAAACTGTAGCACTTTTCTTGTATCTTTCACATGTAATAACAGTCAGCCTTGATCTGATCCTGATTTCTGAGATCTGGAAACTGTGGACAAGGATTTAACTGCAACAATATTTAGCACCTTCACATCTATGTTATTTTTTTCCCTGGGACCTTGCAATTCCATTTCAGCTATTGCTGCAGGGCACAATCCAAGATCTTGGGTTTATAGTCTGATACAGAGATTTTTATCTTCCTGCTATCTTAAACTCTGGAAGTTCTGGAAGATGTTCTAAAGAAAATTTGAAATGGATCAAGGAACAAGGAGGAAGAGAGTGATGTTTCTTAGCAGGGATGTATTGACCTAAGGGTAAAGTGGTAAAATTGAGGTTTTTTAAAAGTCACATTCATGACCCAATGCCACAGCTGGGCAGTAAATTTGCAGCAGGCCAGCCTGGAGATGAGGAAAGCATAGGTCCTTATGATCATGTTTTCATCTGAAAGGACAGAAAGTAATTTCCTATGTAAGGAAAAAGGGAATAAACTTAATTAAGCTCTCTTTTAACTGGAGACCTGTGCACAATCTTTACAATCAGAAGCAAAGTGCTTGCAATTCATTTCCACTTTCCTTTTCAGCATGTAGCAATGTAACAATGCTGTGAAAAACTCTTATCAACAAGGAGACACCAATGCATGCATTAAGTATTAAAGGATGGCTTTACAGCATGTGCATTTTGCACATTTCTATGTTTCCTGTGGTCCTTAAATCTGATCACCAAAGAAACAGAAAATCACAGGTGAAGAATTTCTATATATTATTAAAGTTTTACTTGGGATTGTAATGCAAAGACCTGGGCATGCACTTTGTTTACTAGAGTACCAAGTGTCACTCAAGTGAAATCTTCTCTAAACCTAATCCAGTTCAATTTGAGAAAGATATTCATTATGCTTGATTTATCAGCTGCATATTGGGACATTCAGAGGCTTGGAGATGCTTGCAAAGAAGCCTGAAGAAGATATACACATGCACAGCAAGATGGCATCCCACCCTCTTTATTAAAAAATACAGAGTTGGACTTGTTCTACAGCAGGACATTAAAATGTGTAATTAAGAAAAACTGCAGCTAAAGCATGGTGGGAAAATATTATTCTATAATTACAAAATATGAGGATATGAATGTTAGCAGCAATAATTAAGGAGTAACTGCATTGTTCACCAACTAAAATTAGAGCTAGTGCCTTACCTAAGCCACTTCTCATTTATTCTTAACTAAAAAAGTTTACAGAGATCTGAAGTGAGGCACCACTTAAGAAAACTTACAGCAAGTGATTTATTTTTCCAGAGCCAAGAGAAATACATGCCTATGCCTGGACCACGAATAGCTCCAGCTTTCTGAAACTGAAACCTCAGGTATGTATTTTTTCTCCTGGTACTAACTGTCAGAAACAATAAGTTAGCAAAGAAAAAGAAAAATTAAAACCAGTATGGATCTAAAAGTGCAAGTTATTGGACATAAAAGACCCAGAATATTTACAAAAACATTTATACTTGCATCTTATTTTGATGAGTAAAATACAGATTACCTTCTATCCTTGATTGCTTTCTTTATAATACACAAGAGATAAGCCTTTTGAATACCACAAATTTTTTTCATTGCTATCATTCTGAATTCAGGCTGTGGAATGGGTCAGAGAACATCCTGATATAAATCCAGCAAATGTACTGCAAAAGCCACAACTGGGATAAGTCACTTCAGTCCCCACTTCTTGTCAGAATGGTGGCCATGGGTTGACAAGACAAAAATCAAACTGGAGATAGCTGTGATCACAGTTTACAAGAGTTAACTAATGAAAGCAACTTTGTGTATCAGCTGCAGGTATGCAGCCTTTGAAAGCCCTCAGCAGCACATCTTTCATATCTGAAAGGTGCATATACTGACTCTTTTGCTAAAGTAGGAAAATTAGGCTGATCCACAGAACACAGAAAACAGCCCAATATGCTGAAAGAGAGATAACAACAAGAAAAATCTATCAACTTTGGAGATGTGAAAATGGTTCAAAAAGAATGTAAAGTAAATGACAAAGGTGATTGATCCATGTGAGTGCTGACAAGGAGGCTGTTGATGTTAATTAAGGAAATTTCTCATTCTCTTGTGGATAGGAAAGGCTGGGTGCTACAAGTTTGCGTGATGCACCTTTGTGTTAATTTTGGATCAGTCCAGTGAAACACCCTGTTTACTTATGCCCCCCTTACCACAAGGAGGCAAATACATACTCCCCAGGATTTTTAACTGCCTCTACACTTCATTATTAACAAGCAACTGCTGTCCCATTGAAGATAGAGGAAGGGAATGGGGATGTGATAAAAACATGGAATGATAAACTGCACTATATTATCAAGCACAAACTATTAAACATAAGTAAAATATTCTTAATAACTGGATTAATTCCAAACTTTCCTTATTGATATTACTTACTAAAGGGACTGAGGTGCACTCACATCAACAGTGGGGCAGTTAAATAGGATAAAGAGCTATTGAAAACTTTGCTTCAGTGTGTTTTGCAAATGCACTCACAAGAAACCCAAAAAAATTCAGCGGTGAAATGGAAGATGCCAGAGAGGAAAACAAGTACACAAAAGCAGAGAACCAGGTGTATTCACCCCTTGTTTTGATTCTCCAGATTTTAAGCCCACTGCTCGGTATGCAGTATTAGGGGTTTTCTTACATTGCTGCCAGCTTTCATCCTCCCTTTGTAAGTTTCCAGAAATAACTGAATATGCTAAGAAAGGCTGTTCCCTAGTAGCAATTTTTCCTTCAAGCTGATAAAGGTTGTGTTTGAATGTCAGACTTGGAATCATCCAAATATACGTTCTCCTTTTCACCTAGTGATTGATCAAATAAAACCTCAGTGCAGTGGTCCCTCTTTTAAAATCCACAATATAAAAATATACCTCATGACCTCTAATGGCTACAGCACACTCTTCTCCATGGTATGCAACAGACCCACGTTTCAAATATCCGTCAGAAAGGCACTAAGCAGACTACAAATCCACCAAACTGCAGAAGAGATCTGAAAGCACTGAGATAAGCATGTGAGTACAAAAGAGAGGAGGAATTTTTTAAGGACAGAAAAATACTGACCCAAACCAGAGCACAGAAACACTAACTAGCATGTGAAGCAATTCTATCCCCACAGCACAAAATATACGTTTTTAGAAAGAAGATTCTTGGAGATTTAAAGCATAAACCATGTACATAGCTCCCTCTGATGACCATTGGACACGATACAATGCAAGTCTCCTTTTACTTTTGTTCGTGCATTCAACTGACAGCTGACTGGTTAAATTCTAATTGCTTCCAAGTGAGGTCAGCAAAGGTATTTATCGAAAAGGACTGAACAGGCTCAACACACACATGCACGCGCACGCATAAGCACATACACACCATCTCTCCAGCCTGTTGATTTATGGAAACAATTATAATTCTGGTGGAGTCTTTCTGAGCTGAGAAAGTTTGTAGCTACAGTAGAGTGTCTCATGTTGCAAAAAGGAGACAACAGAAATGGAGTACTTGGGTATCCAGCTCTTATCAACAGGAACAAGTAAGTTATCTATTCTTTACATGGTCATTCAATAGTTTCTAACAGCTAATAACTTATCGTTATTTCTATATGCTAGATGCTAATAAAAAGAATTGAGAAAACTATTTCTACTAATGATCTGAAAAGGGTAGAAATAAAAGTAAAGGGGGTCTGTTTTGAAACCTGAACTAGAGAAAAGTTATATGATAGATTGTGGTACTAGTAAATATATAGGTATGAAGTAACCAGGAGAATTTTATCATGCATGAGAGTTGAAATGAATCAAAAGGAGATTTTTGAGAGGACTTAAAACTGAAAAGAGAACTATTTACAATCAGTGTAAATGTCTGGTTATGTAAAAAGTTGTATGAGATATATCTATCATATATGCATTAGTGTATTTTTAAAAATGAGCTCAGCATGTCATGTATTTCTGTGTAGTACTTTTCATTAGCATAATGTATCCTTGCACATTTGTAACAATTGAGTATAACGACTTACACATGCACCTTTTCTCACAGATCTTTTACTTTCAGTGCAAGCAGCAAATTCAAGTAGTAAAGAAGGTCACAACAACAAAGGTTTTTATAACTTGTGTCTTTAAAGGATATTCTGACTGAAGAGATATTTAAGAAGCTCTTCTATTTCGCCATTAACTATTAAGGAATAACGATCAGAATTCTAGAAGAGGGAGCAATCTCACTTAAATGAATCTGTAACTCGTAAAGACAGAAGGCAGGTCGGTGACCTAAGAGCAACAGTCTACTTGAGATTTAATTTTCATTATGTTGTTCATGAACACCCAGAACACTGCACTATAATGCACAAATGGATACTGACATGGATCCTGCCAATTTTGCTCTACAGATCATACTTTTACATTATCTTTCTAATGGGCACTATATCTTTAGCTTGCAATGACATGACTCCAGAGCAAATGGCTACAAATGTGAACTGTTCCAGCCCTGAGCGACACACCAGAAGCTATGATTATATGGAAGGGGGGGATGTAAGAGTGAGAAGACTTTTCTGTCGAACTCAGTGGTATATGAGGATTGATAAGCGAGGAAAAGTGAAAGGGACAAGAGAAGCAAACAACAACTACAGTAAGTAATATTTTTGCTTTTCCTAAGTTTTTAGAAATTTACATATCATTTTTTCCTATTCCTTGATTTACCATAATTCCAAAAGAGTTTTGTACCGTGTACTGACCATTGTGTAAAACAAGTTTTCCAATTAATCGTACAGCAGGACATTTGCTATTGATTTTGAAATGCGTCATTTTAAATAGTACATTGTAGATCTGCTAATGTATTAGTTACAGCTGGGAACTATTATCAAACAGAGAGCCTATTCTAACAAGTGAACTAAGCTTGTATGTACAAAAATGTATAACCACCAACTCTCCTCATAAAATATTCCTGAAATATTGAACCACATTTATATAGTGCACTAACTACCTAAAAGTTTAGTGTGTTTGAGTTAACAACTAAAACACAGCAATACTAGAAAGTTCAATGGAAAGAATTATGTAAACTCTCTTGCAAAATCTTTTAGATAGTTTGCCAAGCCAGGAACAAAATCTATTATAGTTTCTGCAGTTCATTATTACAATGATCATGATGCTGAAAAATTATTCTCCCCCCTTTCTTCCAAAACCATGACTCATCTAGAGAGAATGGACATACAATATTTTATGAAGTTCTGTATCAAATACAAATTCTGAACTGGAAAAAGAATTGTTGTACTAACATGTATTTTCCACACAAATGCCCATATATTCTTTGATTTATATTTGAAGACATCAATTTTTACGGTCACTATTTTTGCCATGTTGTCTTTTGTGTTGTTACAAATGTATTGTTTATTTAGAGAAACATGACATCTCCTTGAAAAGACATTACTTTACTAAGATGCAACAGGAAAATATACAGGATTATACTGCACATTTCAAAACAAAATTATAATGAAAAGGGGCCAGGGACATGCTGGTCTAGTGTTTAGAAACAAATAAAAGAACAAATACATTTCCAAGAATACTGTGTAAAAAAAGTTTTAATTTGTTGTATTATAATAGCGTGCTTTTTATAACAGCAGCAGCCAAAGAAATCCATAAATCAAACTTCAAGAACTGTTAGTGTGTTTGAGGCTTCAGCTGAAGCTGAGTGCTTGTTTTCTATCAGAGCAGCACTTTGGCATCGTGGGCTTCATCATTTATTTCTTTACTTCATGATTACATTAAGTGCTTGGCAACTTGTGTGGCTAAAACTGCATTGACTAATGTTACTGTTTCTTTTAAAATTTGTTTCCATATGTCTCCTTTCTTCCTACACTATTACATAGTGAATAACCATATTCCTCTGAAAGACAACACATGGCCAGCAGCCAACTAAATTATTTGGTCCATATTCGAGAAGACTCCCTTTGAGTTCCAGGAGGGCATTGCTACAATAGAGATCCACAGGACTAGTTTTGAAGTGAAAAAATGTTACTGACTGTTGAAACGAATTTTTCTGAATTAATGCACATAAGTGAATATTCACAGCACCCAATTTTTTTTGTTGTTATTACTTACAAACATATTATGACAGCATCTAAAGCTGAGTAATTAATTATATAGAGTTGCTTTTTTAGTTCCATGATGCTCAAGTAAAACTTTGTTAGCAATTTAGCATTCTTTCAAATTCAAGCAGAGGCTCCCAGTTCTCTGAAGGATCCCATTTGCTCAAGCACATTAATGACACCTTTAAACATTCTGTAGTGAGCCCATTAGAGAACACCACATCCTCTTATGCCAGTGATGCAGTCTCTTGCAGCTGTCTGGACACTTCATGATAATTTAGTGATGGTAACTATCACAAGTTACAGAAAGGCAAACTTGAGTCACCAAACCCTTACATTTATATTGAAGGGAAAAAAAAAATAAACAACCAAAAAACCCCACCCCAATCCTTTTTCTGGTAAATGCAATGAGTATGAGGAAAAAAAAAAAACAAAAAACATTTGTAATGGTTATCTGGTAACTGATGTGAACTGTGATGAACCATCTTTAAATTGGCAGAAGTATGTAGAAAGTTCCTACCATCTTAAGTCTAACACTCTAATTTATCTATTTATGTATCTTAAGGAATAACTCCCAAATACTTTTGTTGGACAAGCAGAATAGGCAAATATAGACAGAGGACTAGAAAAACACAAACACTGATAATCTAGATTTTCTGAGAAACTAAAGAAATTAGTACTGTAGCACTATTATAGGAACACTTCTTGTCACACCCTTTGTTCACCAAAAGATGTAAACAGCCTTCCTGAAGATGTCCTTATGGCTCTCTACTAAAATCAATAACCATAAAGAAAATAATACTACATGAGGGGGCAAAAAGCAAAACAAACAAAAACCCCAGAAAAAATAATGTCCACCTGGACTAATACACTTTCTCTAAGGAAAAAAACCCCAACAAAAAACCATTAGAAATTTAAAACAGGCTATTTTTATCCAGGTTCTCTGAAAAGCAAAATTTTAAAACCATACTGATGAAAAGGATGTATTTATGTGTGTGTTCAAACATTCTTGTTCCATCATTTCCAGTTCAGAAAGTTAGTAAAAGGAAAATCAAACCTGTTTCTTAGGATGGAATGCCAGAACTGCTGCAGTCAAACTAATCAATGGACATGAAAAGTGTGTCTCCAAGAGGTTTCTTCTCATTTTATCCTAATTTTCCACTAACATAATAAATAAAAGAAATTCTTTTCCCTCTTGAATTCGCTAACTCATGCTACTAAAATAAAATAAGAAAAATATACATATTTTTACCTATAGTAACTTAACTTCATAAAGGAAGCTGCCCTGACAGGTTTGTAGATGAAATTAATTACTTATTTTCAGCCCATGAAGTGTGAAGCATGAATATTGTGAAGAACAATCTTCACATTGAGAAATGTCTGTAGAAAGATAATTTCATCACAGCTTTGTCAAGTGCCAAAATTCACAGAGGTTCTCTTAACAATTGGGACTATAAGAATGCCAAGATGGTGAGGAATTAGGGTCTTTGTATCTCAAACTTCTCTAGTTACAAAATAAAAATATATATACACGCACATACTATGAAAGTAACAGTACAAACAGTGAAAGTTTCAAAATTTCTCAGGTTTTTAGTTAACAGTCGCTATATTAAATGTATGTGGATTCAAATTTCATGACATAACAAAATGCTGAACCAAATCCTCACTCACCAATTGTAAATAATCTGTATTTATCACTCAATTGCTTCAAAAAACATTAGAATTTAATTGCTTAGTTAAAGAAATATGTGTGTGCTGTCCTAGTGCAAGCAAATTGCCAAATCCTGTTTACAACAGTGCTGACCTTGTTAGGTACCCAAAGAATATGGTTCTGTGCACATTTCAGTAAGCAGTAGAGCCTTCTGGTGGACATAAAGGTGATAACTCAAGAGTGAACTAATCAAATCAGAGGACAGTGATCTCCTCTAAGCAGGGGAAATCACTTTGCACCTGACAGCTTTGCTTTCAATCTGAAAACTTAATGGCAGAGTGAGAACTGAGAGTCACCCACTGAAAAACTAAAGCAAGAATTAGGCAGCAGCCAAGAGGTTAGGTCACCCAGAAAAATCTGTCATTATTCATAAAAAAATTTCTCTTTGACAAAACCTTACCATAACTTGCCAAATCCTGAACCTTTTTAACAAAAAAAAAAAAAAAAAAAAAAAAAAAAAAAAAAAAAAAAAAAAAAAAAAAGAAAAATGTTCTGCATCTTGTTCAAGGAAAAGAATCTAAGTGGGCACACAAGACACACTTTTTGAATTCATGATGATAAAACGTGAGACTGAACAAATCTTGGAGATAACAAGGCAATTTGCTAGCTCTTAATCTTTGATATAAAAAGAAAAATGACTCTTTATCACTGTTTACTCCTTCCTTCATTTCAATTTGTGTTTTAGAATTTTGCCTGATTTACTTAATTTTGTTCAGAAAAAAGGCAGCAAAAAACAGGGGTTGTTTTGACTCTATCCAAGAGGATTTTTAACTATGACTGGATGATGCTTTAGGACTTTCCATGCTCTGTTGCCTTTGGAATCTCATTTTAAAGACTTCAAAGGGTCTCTTAGTTACTAGAAAAGCCTTCCCGGAACCTGAATCCTAAGATGTCTGATCCTATCATATTCCATGTGCGCTCTAAACCCAGAAAGTGCCTATTTCCTCTTTTTTTCAGTGAGTAAAGCCAACAACAACAACAAAAAAAAAAAAATAGAAAAAGTAGTTTAGTGAGATCTTGACATAAAATGGCTGAAATCTTGATTACCATTTTATCTTGGAAAACTACTTATATTTTGACCAAAATCCAACAAGTTTTAAGCAATATTAAATGAACTTCAACTCAGTTTTGCTCAAATATAAACCCTAACTGAAGACAAAATATACTTTATACACATCTTAGTGGTTAAATATTCCAACTTGTTTAGAAATCTGAATTACTTCCACTAGCATTTTATGTATGCTTCTTAGCATAAAACAAACATATATATGCTGTGTTACTGTATAATTTTACTTCTGTTGCTTAAATACATATTACATAGAGAGCCAAGAAGATTCAGCTTCTGAAAAATCAGGTATTTCAAGGCAGGTATTAATGGACTAGATTCAGTTAAGGATTATGTGTATTCTAGACAGACAAAGTCTGTCTCTGCAGCAGCATTCTTGGTTTTTCAAGAGGCTGCTGGTTCAACCAACACTTTGGTGCCAGAAGACGACAAACCCATACTAACATGAAAGTAGCTTTGCTTCTCATTAGTACTCTGCTAGTCTTTTCAATTAGAAGAGAAAGATCTAATTCAAATGGAAATGTATGCATATTCTCTTAAAACCTAGCCCACAGCAGCAAGGATGACATTCTCTCCCACAATTAATCAATTAATCTCTCCCAGTAATTAATCAAACCTAATATACCAGATTCTCCTGCTGCCTCTGGAGGCCTTGATGTGGCACTGGGGGTACCCTCAAGTGTCAGCTGGCAGAGAGATCTATTCCTATCCCTCAGCCTACACCTTACACAAATCTCAGGTTTTCACCCTCAACTGCTGATAAAGATGGGTTTTAGCAAAGCTGCAGATAACAGAAACAGCCGAGTTGAACCTGTCTTACAGCTTCTATTGACTTTTTCAGTGAGTGTAGCCTTTGGGAAGGTGAGAAGAAAGCAGGGTGTGAAGCCCTGAACAATTGCAGCAAGATTCTTCAGTCTCACATATCAACATCAACATGGTATAAGAGGGGTGCCACAAACACAATTAAAACTGTTTACAACTTCTCAATTCACCTCCTGAATCTTCATCACCTTGTCTATTCTAAGGCATTTGCCAGCTGAAAAATATGTGTGAAGCCAGACAGTAGCAGTTACACTCACTTTCTTCTCACTCTCATGAACAAAAATGATTGCTTAAGCTCTGTGGGGGAAAACTCAAACCTCTGGGCTCAGGCCCAGGCAGCAGCTCCACAAGTTAACATACATCAGCAGGGCTATGCCTGCATGGGGGAGCTTCAAAACTGAGCTAGCATCAGTCTGAGCAGTGAAAAAAATCTGAGTTTATACACATTGTACTTCCTGATTCTTTCAACCTTGATACACCCTCGTAGTTCAGCGGGGACTCGGCAGTTTTTCTTAATCTCTCAATACTGAAATGTATCAGAAATTAAAAATAATGCATTCTTATAGAATGATCAATCAAATTTAGCAGCCAATTGCAGAAGTAGTTACAGTATATATAAATTCCAGCTCCTTTTCCCCCACAGCTTTCTCCCCCACATTGTTTACAATTTCTGAATCTTCAAAAAATTCAGTGTTGTATCATTAAGTATATTATTGCTCCATCATGAAGAAAATGTGCTGAAGTGGCCCTGACCTGAGACTCAAGAGACCTGAGGCTAATCCAAACTTCTAAGCAATTTGCTTACAGACTTTGGGAAAATTCTTCAAACTCTTTGTGCCTCTATGAAAAAGAATTATTCACCTCTCTTTAAAGAGCTTTAAAAAGTATTAGTGAAAAAACTTCCAAACCACAAAAGAATTGTGTGTTAATATTACAAATATTAAATAATTTGATAATAGAACATTAATTGACTAATAGAAAATGAACTAGAAGTCCTGAAGTCAGCAGCTAGACAGAAAAACACAGAGCTCAAAAGAATCTTAAAGAAGCAATTTCCATACAGGCAAATAGAATTTGGTATCAAATTCAATTCCTTATACAGTCAGTCTTGTAAAACAAAGCCTAAACCCAGATATTCCCCTTCACAGCTTCCAACTTTCTGTACTGTTTGAAAGTGATTGTTTCAGATTTCTAGGATCCTGGAATACAGAACAGTTGGCTTTCCTCTCTATCTTCCTTAAAGCCTAGGAAGACCAAGACATCCTAAACCATACAATTACACTGTTCCACACTACAAGACCTATCAACTAGCAGGATATTTTGGAACACACTTCTCATCAAAAGAGATTAAGTCTATGCAAATCTAGGTTGTTACTCTTCATGGGTGGCACACTGCTTTCATTGCATAATTGACTGTCTATGACTATATTTGGCAACTGCACTTCAATTGTCTTGTTTGACCTTTGACATTATTTTTAATTCTGGATATGAAAGAAGGATCAAGTTAGCCTTCTGGTGCATGCAACTTAGAAACATTATTAAAAAAAAGTTAATAGTGAAAATTTTTATGGCAGTAACATAATAGAGGTCAACAATCATAGCACTGAATTGTCACACTTTAAAACTTTCATAACACATGACATCATTTACACAAATGGAAAAAAGTCTTTGTAACAATTGGCGTTGAAAAGTTAGAAGTGCATATTCAAGATGTGGCCCACAATTTCATGAAAATACACCAAAGAAGCAATAAAAATACCAATTAAATCAATAGGCTCTATTATTTTGCTTTTAAAACAAAGAACAAAACCAGGATGAAGTTATTAAAGATACGCTGTTCAAAACACTGAAATCTTCCTTCTGCATCCAGTTTTTCAAAATTAAGCCCAGTCAGAGTACAGACAGATCAACTCAAAAGTATAAATGAAAACAGCAAACATGACCATTCCATGGCATTAATAACCACAATGACTTCAACAGGAATCAACACACAACACTCATCTCCATTTCTTCAATAATGATACTTTTTGAATACCCCCATAACTTGGGGAATTTTATTTTTTTAGGGTGGTTCCTAGCATTCGTACTTCCATTTTTGGTAAGCTTGCTTCCTTTTAAATGTGTCAACAGACACTGGGAGGTGCTATAGACTATAAAAAGAAGGTGATCAGACTTTTCCTCGGATATTTTGATACTTTGGAATTTTAACATTTGTCTAACTAGAATATAACATATTCAAAAATTTTCATATCTTTTCAAAGAAAAAATAGCCCCAACAAAATAGCCCCAACTGCTAAAAAGAAGCAAATTTTCCTTAGTAACCTGTGCTAATTTTATATGTTTTATTATGACCTGTAAATGTTACATGGGATTTGATATTTCAATCAAAAGCAAATGTTTATAGAAAAAAAAAAATCAAAAAACTTTGTGACTATTAAACACAGAAATCTTTTGACATTAACATCCATATTATCTAGAGGTGAAAAATATTAGAGGGAAAAAATAGCCATAACCAACATCAGATTTGGAAGAGGTTGTATGTGAATCTGTGCTGCAGACCCTGAGCTGCTCAGGTGAACTGATGCTGTTCAGTGGCTGTTTGTGTGCACAACTGAAATGCAGTGGCAGATGTGGAGTTTTACATGCCAGGTGTATGGAAATGCTCACTCAAGAGCTGCTGGCTTCTTCTATAACACATTCACAGCATTATATGGTGATGATAGACTTGCCCTTTGAGTGGTCTACATGATCTCTAAGAGTGGTAATGCCCAGGAACTCTAGGTAGTCACTAAGGAGATGGATTTGGGAGAAAATGCTGATCTGGTCAAGGGAAGAAGGCAGCAAACAGTGTTTGTGTATCTCTTGTGAAAACAAGAGTTGTACTCCTTGACAGAAACTCTGAAGTAAACCAGAAAGGATAACTGGATCCTGGAGAGTGCAGCCAGTACTAACACAATAGGAAACTGCAACTTTCACCAGCTTTCAAAGCAACTTTAACTCCACCATGCTAATTTATATCCTTTGGAATAGCCCAGGCAGCTTGGGGACTGCACATAATGTGCAAGATGATACGCAGAAATCTAAGTAGTTTTTGAATGCTTATTGGTGACACTTTACAAGGATTTAGGGAACTAGCTATATAAATCCAGCACAGAGTGATTCAAATAATGAAACTTGCTTGAGAGAGCTGCTTTACAACAAGAGCTGTAGGAAAGGCCAGCACAAGGTCTCCCTCAGCAGCAGCCATTTAAGTTTGCTTTTGGGAAACTGCAACTGAGAAGTCCTGAAGTCAGCACAGCCATGTTTCTTCCCAATGCTACAGTAAAAACTGCCATACTATGTTTACATAAGGACAGGGACAAATATCTGGACTCAGAGTGAGATTCATCACAACTGAATTCCATACACAGCAGTAGTGCCTGCATCAGTTCAGCACCATCTTAGCAATACCATACTAGAACATTGTACAAAAAGAATTCTCTGCTATGTACTAAGCACATCTCTGACCACATCTGAACCACAAGTGTGACAGAACTCACACAGCACTCTGCCTACAAACATTGCTACTAATCAAAAGTGAAATTGTATACAAGTACTTTCAAACTAATGGTGACAAAAAGCCATTCTTCCTATTTACGTAAGTTCCACTCTTCTTCCAAGTTCCAAACTTCTTACATTATTTACTGAACATGGAGATACTGCTCAGTATTTTCAGCAAAGACTAAAACCCAAAACCAAAACAAAATAAAAAGGTATCTAATTTCCAGGGCAAGCAACTTCTTTATGCTCCTATTATGATCCAAAAAAGACAATTCATCCACTTAGGAAACAAAATACTACCTACCATACCAGGTAAGGGCCAACATAAGAACTGTGGAGAAAACCCCAGCAGAAAACAGATGGAGAGCCTCCTCCCAGTAAGGAATCCTCCTCTCCTAACTGCTGGCCAACTACAAGGGCCTAGCTCTGCCCTCCTTCCTCCCATGAGTATGTAATAACATACACAGGTGCTTTGAGCCTCTTGCTCTATTTTGCATCCTGCCACCCCATCAGTGCTGACACTGTTTCACAGAGCTGAGCCATTCTCTCTGAGCATCTCTTCAGCAACCAGGAAAGTTTTCTTGAGGCTGTGAGACACAGTCTGGCATGTTCTCCTACCTTACAACAGTGCAACACCACATATTTGGGTGAATTTGTGTTGGACTTGTAGTGAATATTTATTAGTTCAAAGGAAATAAAATGTTACATCAATTTTGAGAGTAGTCTTAGGAAAGTCTGCTCAAATTATAAAGTAAATAGCAAGAGTCCTGGGCCACTTATACTTATCCCTTTAAATACCTTTTAAGTTGAGCGATAAAAATAACACAATTGCTAATAAAACCAAGTTTTTAGATTATTATACACCAATTTAAATCAGAATGTTTTTATTAGCACACTGTCGCTCAGCCTCCTTTACCAAATATCAAACTAAAATTACTTAGCATGCCTTCATTTCTGATTGCACCCTTATGTGACTTGGGAAATTCAGCCTATGTTACTGAAGAGAATCATCATGCAACCAAACTAAAGAAGAAAAAATTACCACATCTTTCTAGGAAACTATTACCACATATTTCGCAGAAATCATCTTCTGCGGATTTTTTAGCTAAGTAATCCAATGTTTTGAATTTGAATTCCTCTAATTAAGTCACATTATTCTAGGACACATTCTAACGAAAACTTCTGAAATGGCACTTTCATCCAGAGGGAACACTAGCAGCAAAACCAGTCTATACCAAAACCATAAAACTATCATTATTCCAAAAGCAGAATTTTCAGATTATTCATAACATATAAGGCAAACCCTCCAATTCAGTTCAGTGATCAACACCCTAACTCTGATCCAGACAGTTTGTTTAAGATAAACTGATAAGTAACAATGGCTATATCATTTAATCAGGAAATTATCTAGTAATAAAACACATATTTATTATAATTATAGTGAGAAATTACTGGAGAATCATTCAGAACTGTTCAACATTTGAAATAGAATACACTTCTATGTTTGTCAAAAAGTCTTTTTCTTCTTAGATAACAAAATATTCCATAAACACAAGTAGATATCTGTACACTGTCCTTTTCACATAGGATCTGAAGATAACCCAGAGACAGCTCTCTAAAAAGGCTGACAGCTACTCAAAGGACACTCCAAGCTACCTTTAAAAAGGGCAATACTTAAGCCTAAACCCCACAGCATATATATGGTGCTTACATTTCTGTATCACTTTAAGTAGTATCCGCAAAAATGTGCAAGTTGCCACTGTTATGCAACTGTGTGAGACAAAAATTACAGAACCCATGTTTTTTGACTTTGTCCTAGTCACTTGTAAGTGATAATCTTGCATACATATGATAAAGACATTTTTGTCCTGCTAGGGCTCAATTAAAATCACAATTGCCATTTTTTCCCTTTCTTCCTCTTCACATCACTATTCACTGTTTTCTGAATGGGATATAACTTTTTTAGGGTAGCCCGATTAATCTATACGAAAATTGAATAAATATTATAAAAATAATAAATATAATAAAATACTAGCTTTGTACAAATTATTTCCCCAATAGACTACCCATATTCCACAATTAGAATATAGGTGAACACCACTTTTAAGGTGATGTAGCAAAACAAAAAATATTTCTGTCTGTATACAGTACTGGAAATATTGAAGAGTTTGGATTGCAATTTATTGTATTGTCTTATTCATACTTCAACAATGCAGTTCTGGGTGTTTTCAGCTGAATTAAGCTTAGCAGGGAGAATCGTTTGTTATAGTGCTTGTTTCCTGAGTTTACTCTCTGACACCAGAACCATCACAGCAAGACGGTTCCTTTCTGTGTTTGCCTCTTAAGAGCTATCTGGCAGCTGTACCCCAAACTAACCTGTCAATGGATTCCTAAGAATTCTATATCATCTCTTGTAATTATGTGTGCTGCAATCTACATCACAGGTGGTATTGTACAAAGAAGTAAGATTTGAGCCCTGTCAGACCATGCCATATTTGTTTCATTAACATTGATTTCTATGTGAAAAAAAAACAATTCCCTCTCTGTGTGCGTGGTATTTGATTGAAATAAATTCTCAACAACACAGAGATGTAATCAACATGAGAAAGTAATTGCCAAGAAGTACAGCATTAGCTCTTTTCCAACCAAAAGTCAAAATATGACTTTTCTACTTGTACTGACTTAGGGATGAACTATAGAAAACTATCACTGATGGTCTAAATAGCTGCTGTTGAAAGTAAAGAATATTGCACAGCTGTGGAGGAGTTAAGTTACTGACTAGTGGAAAAGCTATCTAACCCTGTGATTCATTAGGAAAAGTTTGCTCAAGAGTTGAAAGACCCATATTAGGAAAGAGACAAATACATGCCATTTGTAAAAGTCCGGCTCTACTGAAATCAGTAAAAGTTTTGTTACTGATGTCTATCCATGGCTGAGGAGTTTATTTTAAAATGCAGCAAATAATAACTATTGTTTCTGCAAATCCATGTGCTTTTACTTTAAGACACCATTTCATAACATTGGTAATAAATACTGGGCATAAAGAAAAATGAAATTCCTGTTCCACTATTAATCTCTTCCTGACTTTCAAGTCAGAATGACTTCTCTGTCTTACCAATATCTATGTAAGAGTAATGATACTATTGCTGTTTATTCTACTTAAGATATGGTCTGAACACCACAGTACATCAGAATGTACTCAATTTAGGATACTCAACATGAAAAATAGTTAGCTATCACTTTTCAAATATATGTGCATATTTATATTTATATATGAAAGATATTACTGGAAGTTCATTCTAGGTTTTTCTGACCTATATTTAAACCAAAGATTCACATTTCACTGACTAAAAACTGATAGCATTATTCATAGTGAATACATTTTCAATAGTAGAAGTATAATCTTTTTTTGTAAGATTTTTGTAAGATTTTTTCCTACCATAGAATATTTACATATGAATCAAGAACATGTTGATGCTCATGGGGGAATTAAAGTGGCACAAAAAGATGAAGTTAAGAGCGGCAGAATTACTTTTTTTCATTTTGTGTGGAAAAAACCAATCACCATCTCAGTAAAGTTGGGTAGTGTTTCCCCAGCTCTTTGCTGCAATACAGCTGAAATCACAGATATTTTATGCAAAGAAAGAAAAGGTTTCTTCACCACTTTAAGTGCTTGGAATAGCTGTAATTGTTTCAGTCAGAGCAAAAAGCATAGCAAATCCTTTACTAAGAACAGGTTTTCTTCATACATTTTAGAACATACCATTGCAGGCACAGTCAAGCCCTGTTCTCTTTTAACTGTACACTCTTCAAGGCAGTTCAAAAAATTCTTCCTATGTTTAATGTTATGGAGTCACTATTCTTTTATGTTGCAAACACTAGAAGAGAATGGTACCATAAGGAGTAGAAATTATCATAAATACAATGCAGAACTCAAAAAATATTGTCGAACTGAGTCTGCCAATCACAGAATTATGCAAGCTTAATGCAAATCCACCACAAAATAAAAATATAAGAACTGCAAATCCTTTATTTGCAAATGCAGCATCTGTTAATCAGTCCAGATTCTTACATTAAAACCCCACTAACCATTACTTGAGTCGTCTAACTTTATAAACCTATGGAGGAAATCTCATTTTACTCTGTTTCCTTAAAATGAACATTTTATTCTTCTCTGCTTGAACAAGGTCCTTGTTCAAATCCATTATTGAAATGCATGTTTTCAAATATCTACTACTCACAGACAGCTGTTTCCCAGATTTTAAAGAGGTCCATACATTCTGCTACAGGTTGCTTATGTAGTACTTCTATGGAGCTCATCAAAATTTCATGACAACACTACATATAAGAACAAACTGTAGCAGAAGAAATTGAAAAGTGGAACATTCTCAAAGGCCTCTGACTGAAGCTGTTCTCTAATGCTTGAGTGGTATGAAATCTGCCATTTGTTTCAAGGTCAAGAGAAAATATGTCTTTACACTTATGCCAATGCACTGCACTGTTGTCTATCAAACAGGTTGGTTGATTATTGTCAGAGATGGAAATTTGGAATTCTACCAATATAGCAATATGGATGTCAGAATGGATCTGAATTTAAGTTATTAAATCCTTTAACAGACTGGTCACAGATATCTTTATTACAAACAGTCACTGTATAGTGATACAGCTGTATCCATGGGCTTCAAGAGCCGAGAAAATGAAAATTAGGTACACAAGAGCTCAAAGCCTTCCTTAGACAGCTCAGGGCCACAAGAAACTTTCCATAGTTAAATGGAAAGGTAAAGGTAAGGTAAAGGTAAAGAAAGTGAAGTGGTTTCTACTATATTTCACATACTTTCCTTTGGTTAATTGAGAAAATACTTTTTGGGAGGTTCTTGGTAATAAAGCAAAGGAACAATGGGCAAGAAAACAAGGCAGCTTTCTAACTTCATAGTTGTCCTTTTTATGTTCCCTCTATATATCTTTAGCTAATGTAGACTGATAATTTAATCAAAATAAATATAACTGCTCTGATTCACACATATGGATATAAAAATTAGAAAAAAGCAATAGGAAACGGGATTACGCACAACCAACAATATATGAAAAATGTATTAAAGTTAATTAAAACATAAAGAAATATCACATAATTTGGCTAATCCTATGCTCATTGTTCAATACTTATAACTTATTCCATTCCTTTTTTACAGTAGCTATGACTGATAACTACTTTTCATAATACAACATCATACTATTTTATCACAACACACTGGAAAGCGAGTTTTAGAGCTCTGGTTTCTACTTTCAGGGTACAACTGCCAGTGAAAAGCGAGACCACTACTCCTATTTAATGCAAAAAAAAGCAAAGCACAGAAAGGCTTCTATTTCTAAAAAATAGAAAATGTTTACATTATTCTAGTTGAAATAATTTTCTCACTGACTTCCTGATATTATGCACATGGACAAAAGTAAGAGTGTGCATGGATACTTTATATCACCGGATTCAAGATGGTTAACACCTGATTTCTACATCCTGGCATTTGCAGTCAAAACTGAAAAGAAGTCCAGATTTTCCAACTGCTCAATTGAGCTGAATTTTAAAAGGCAGATTGAAAAACACACAAACAAATACAGAACAAAGGAGAAGTTTGCCTGCAGCTCCCACAGTTTATTTGCTCTGGTAATGGCAACTAGTCCTGTAGCAGAGGAACAATTTTCTCTGCTGATGCTGCTGTTGTTCTCAGTTTTGCTATAGAATTGTACACTGAGATAACAACTAAAGATAACAACTGTCTGACAGTGACACATTTACAAATACTGGTCATGTAAACAGAGAGGTTCCAAAGTGCTGCCTTTGTGTAATGGCAAACTTTCCACTGATTTCCCTAAAGTAAGGCTTCCAGTCAGGTTTAAATTTTAGATTGGTAAAAACAGTGTGTCATTAGAAGAAAATTAATTACTTTTGGAAAAATTAAGACAAGGAATGACCTAAGCTATTTGAAAAAACAATGGGAGGATACTGATACACATTTTGACCATACACTGAGCGAGACAGGAAAAACATCTGCTACAAAATCCTAATTTATTTATCAGAATTGAATTAGATTATTAGATTGCTTTTGATTTTGAGGGGGTTTTAATTTTCTCATTCTATTAGTTTATAATTTAGTCGCTGGTCTTATATAGATTTTGAAACTTCAACGAAATCTTAATTATTTGTCAGCAGCAAACCAGAACAATTTGAGAGGCCTCTCAAATATATGTCCAGTAGTGTTTTGAAGGCAGGAGTGAGCCAGCTGGTTTCTATCAATTCCCACTCTGAGAGGCAGCAAGGGGTTAGTAAGATTTTCTCATCAGCTTCTTGCATTTTGTACCTTGGAAGTAATTACGTAGTGCCTGCTCGTGTTCTTCTAGACACTGTAATTGATAAATTTAGATACTGAGTTTCAGCTGTTCCTGCACAAAATAACAGATATGAACTAGAAATTGAACTAAAATTTATTCAGTTGGGTAGTGCTTGCCCTACATTTTACATAACTGCTGAGAGTGGGAGATGTCTCTCTTCAATAGGGATTGCAGTGTTTATGACTGAAACCAAATTTTACTGTCTAAAATTTCAAACCATTTAAAACTATTTGCTTATATGCCATAGGCCCCTCAGGATATCCTCAAGCACTGGAATGCTGCAATCACATTCTTTCTTATGCAACCATTTTCTGAATTTTACTTGTTTTAAATAATTTTGGTTATTAGCTATTTCTGGACCATTTTCATAATTGAAACGTTTTGTACTATATATTTTAACTGATAACACATTGCAGAATGTCATTACCATCAATCTAAAGGCATTTAATATTTGCTTTTAGTGATTTGTTTCAAGGATGTATAATTTTAAGTTACCCTCAAAGAAGACAGGAAGGCAGTTCTTAGATTCATTTGTTCCCAGAACATGGCCCTGCTCTTCCTCTTGTCAAGCCTGTTTCAGGAACCAGAAAAGCTGCCACAGGAACAGCTGGAGAGAGGACAATACACAGAACAAAGCAGCAGGTCTTGAACTCAGGGAATATTTCATATAACAAGAGCAGATTCTATGCTGGATTTATTTTGTCCCATTGAGCTGAAAAAATCCAGCACCCCTTGCCATGTTATATTTAGGCTGATTCTGTGACTGCCTGCAGCCAGTTTCATCCAGGTGATATACAGGACATGCACCTGGATTTAATGTTCCTCAGAATACAATTCAGAGAATGAAATACTTGTATGTGGAAAAGGCACGTTAACATGCACTCCTTTTCTCCTCAGAAAAACAGAAGAAAAAAATCTTCCATAGAAATGACATGACTAATTCTGTGTCAACTGTGATCATAATTGAGGAAAGGAGAAAGGAGCAAACACAGCTCATTACCAGATGAAAACACAAACTAGCATAGTAACAAAACTTTTTTAAAAAGACAAAGTTATCTATTTAAAGTCTTTTGCATTATGGAAGAATTTGAAAAACAGAAGGCTGTGGTCTTACGGGGAATTTTCCAAGTTCAGGTAATCAAAATAGCTCTAGACACTAGGAAGTTTTGCACCTCTAGTTGGATATATCTTACTTTACTGCGAAAAGGTTAATAAGCAACATTTTACACTTACTTTTGGTATTTTTAGACTACATTCTGAAAGTCTGCAGAGTCTGAAAACATAATTTATTCTAGTAAAATTGGCACAAAATATTTAAATACTAGAAATAGCCTTCATCTGAGCTGTAAGGAAAGCATTTGTTGTACAAGTTCAGTTCTAAACTATTAAATCATTAATTTTATTACTGCTTGGAAACAATTACATTTTGTAAACAGTCATTCTACTCTTTTTTTTCCATTTTTCATATCAGTAAATTATTAATGCTGTAATAAGAGAGCACTTTTTCAGACTGAGGATTAAGACTTGGATTTTACATGACAGTATTAATTCTAAAAAATAATATTATTCTTCATTATAACCATATGTTTAGCTTCAGGGCAATTTTTATTGGAGGGAAATGTAGTTTCCTGCAAAAATGAGAAATGACTACATGCTGTCTAAGAGGCTGATCAAGAAAATATTTATATAAAGCAGTGGAGATCAGTGAAGCAAAGGCTTCTAATAAGTTTAATGAGACATTCCCAAGAGAAGGACTGCCTGGGGCAGCATGTTATTCAGTTCTTACTATGTAGTGCTATTCACAAGTCACACCTCTAGATTGAAAAGTTCCATAACTTTGCAATTTACTTGAATGAAAAATGTCACACCTTTTGGTTCTGAAGATGAAATCAAGAGAAATACTGGAAATAAGAGTTCTCTGAATAGCTAATGTTCAAAAGAGACATGCATAGAAGGCAGCAATTTAGAGTCAGAACATTCTACACCAATTCCTACTATGTTACCATTTTCAATGAAGATTGAAGCAGTTGATTTATAAAACTATCTCCTACTCACCAAAATTAACAGAGTTAATACAAACTGAGGCAAAACAGGTTGTACAATAAGGAAAAATACTTGAAAATTGTAAGGTATTTCTCTTTAGCAATTATTTGTTGCAATAGGGTCAGTGAAATTCTCACTACAGTAATTAGGGGAGGTAAACTTTACAGAGTATTGTAAACTGATGAGCACTGCATTACACCTATTCATTTTGAAAAATTACAAAAAGTAGGTATTATGGCTTTTAATATTTCCCACTGCAGAACAAATGGGTAAAGTTTAAAGTAAAAAGGAAGGTGTACTTCCGAACATCAGTCTGAAAATTCAAACAACACTCTTCACTTCACATTGTAGTACCAGCGGTACATGGTTGGAAGGGCAGATTTGATGATGCATAAGAAACTTTGTAAATACTTTGAACAATGCAGACTTAAGAGTGGAACTTGGCTTACCCCTTCCTTTTTTGTCACAAAGGTAAACACCCACAAGTGCAAGTACATATGCAAAGAACAGATCTTGTAAGTAAAATAACAGCATTTCTAAACAATCATTTTAGTTCCCTGTTGTATCTTCCCTCTTATGTTTGGTTCTTACCTTGCTTTTTTTATACTGTTTTCACAGAGTTATCAAGTTAGCAGTTTCTTTTATAAACCTTGACATGGCTCATATTCCTTAACCAACTTATCTGTCAGCTGTTGAGTATCACAACAATGATACAATGGACAATGGTTTATCATAAAGTTGTTACATCTAGCAATGCATGTATCAATTAGTGTGTATGACTGGAAAACCGTGGAGAAATTTATGGATAATGCAATATCAGATAAAGAAAATTTTATATTAAAATCTAATGGAGTACCAAAAATACTTTGATAGATTTCTTTCAGCAATTAGGTGATTTTAATACAGTGTGCCTCCTGTTTTTGTGCCCAATGAATTGCAAAAGGGTAATTAAACATCAGCTACTTATGCTTAATCAAATGTTCTATACACAGACTAAATCTTGTAAGCTAATTCTGCTGCTCAAGGATGCTGAGCAATGTGCTGCATCCAGTCCTCAAGGAATACCTCTCCATGGTTAATCACATTTCCTCAGACAACTACAATTTTTCCTGATTGGAAATTACACAGGACAAACCCAGGAGTTTTGAGTGCTTTGACTATTTCTCCATGATATCCAAATGTCTGGCACCTCACTGAAGCAGTAGCTTCAACTGCTCTCCTGAAAATCTTTGACAGATCCATTATTTCTTAGCAGATAATTTTTACAGCCATATTAATATTTAAAGTGCCTCAGAGAGTCTACACATGCTCAGCAAATGCACACACAGATATGGCAAAAAGCCCCTCCCCTGAAGAACTTTTTTTAGCATTCTATGCTGTAAATAACAATATATGTATGTTTATGACATAAATCAGAATTCTGAGTATCACAAGGAGAAGATAGAAGAATGTGATAGTAAATGTATGTACCAACCTGTTTTCTGTTAATTAATTGTTCATTAAAATCATATACACAGACAGAATATTCCTGGGGTGGAAAAACCTCCTGCTTTGAAAGGCATTATAACATACACCTGTACACTTATATCTACTTTAAAGCTTTTGAACAGGAGTTCCATGAGGTACCATCTAGGACATTCCTTCATTCTCTTACTAAGGAAAGTACTCAATACAAATGCATATTCTCTTTTCCATCCATTTTGATTTATTAATAGGGAAAGGTAAAAATTAAGTCATATTACAAAATATCTTAAATCAATACCTTTATTTGCAGCAATATTTTTGCACTGTTAGTTTTTATATTTGAGAGAGAATGAGCACACAAATTGTTTTACCTAAAAATGAAATTCAAGATGCATCCATTTAAAAAATTAAGACTCAAAATCATTTAAACTGCATAAATACTTTACAATATTTACTATATTAAAAAAATGGAAAAAAATAATTTTAAAACTATCCAATAAAAGTACTCATTTCACTGATAAGACTCTTCTGGAAAAACATTTAAGTGTAGTACACCAGCTAACAAAGGTATTTACTATACTGGTTTACCAAATGCACACACGTACCAATAAGCAATAACATCATGAAAGTTTTCCAAGATTGACCATCATGAATTGTATTTTCTGGCTTTAAGAGGCACAAACATTAACTTATTAAATGCCAGAACAAAAGAACAATTTACATTATATATCATTAAACAGTGTCTTTTAAGCAAAGAGATATTTTCCTTGGCCTTGAATCACTTGCAAAGGTCATTTGAATTCATAAATATGTGCTCCAAATTCAATTAATGAGAAACATAAGTTAGTGAAATTTAGAAGTTACTTTTTGTTTTGACTCATTTTCCATCCAAGTCTTTTCTGCCCCTCTGTCCCTATTTAAGATTTCACATACTTTATTTTTAAAGACAATTCTGCTGAGGAAAGAGTGTTTCACAAACACATTCCTCACAAGTGCTGAACTATCAGTGCCAGCCTCCCTACCCCTAAAAATTAGCAACAGACTGCTTTTTTAAAACTTCACTGCATAGAGAGCCACTTCTTGTGCTGTACATATCACAGTGCTCTCACAACACATGTACCTGGCAGAACAGAAAAGTACTGGGATCAAATTGCTATCAGATTTCTGAAAAATGTAACAGATGTCAAAATATCTCTTTAAATGAATGTCTACAGACACCGTGACTGGCAAACTGAGGAGCAGTGACCAGAAACCTCATGTGATACACAATGAGGAGATACCTGCACCATATGAAATGTCTGGAAACAGAGCCAGCTGATGAGGGACTGAACAATGTGTGCTTCACAGAATCTCCCTGAACAATCCTGCCATACTGGGGCAGTTCCCTAGAACGTGAAAAGAGATCTCCCTCTGTGGTTCTGCTGCCCCTCCTCTTCCAAAAGCCCCCTGCCAGGTCATCCCTGCCCGTGGGATCTTCAGGCATGAGCAGCAATTTCTGGATTCCTTACAGATTTCAAGAGCCAGAGTTGCATCTGCTCTTTCAGCTGACAAACGAGTAAAGAGAAATGCCCTGGCTAAATCACAAGGCTCTTGCTACTTTTTATAGACAAGATATTATTATCTAAGGATATTATGGGCAAACAAAAAGAAACTGCCTATTCAACTATGCCTGCATACTGATAGAAATTACTTTAATATAGATTGAAAACAGATTATGTAGCAATAAAAGCAAAGATTTGTTTTAACAAATACAACACCAATGTGTTTTAAAAGCAAAAAGAAATCTAACAAAAAAGAGGAGGATGAAAATGCTGATTTGAAGATAATAATTGAATCAGAAAAAAACACAAAATATCAGGTGATAAAATTATCAAATACTACTTGCCAGGAAAGAATCATCTCACGTGACAATGCTCAATTTTGTATCAGTGATAAAATTAAATGCCCATTTTTCTGCATAAATTTCCAGCCTGAGGTAATGTCCTGTCGTTCAGGCTACAGTTGTGGAATAAGTCTAGACATAAAAGTGTCTGCTTGTAAAGTACTGAGCAACTGTCATTCCAGACCAGAATGCCAGGAAACTCACCTCATTTATGACATAAATTTTCTCTAAAACCTGATATTTCACCCACTGAAACTGTTGTGCCGGCCTAAAGGCTTGTTTTGTTTCTTTTCTTTTTACTTTTTAATTTTTTTTATAATGGGATATCAACTGTGTGTTATTTAATTGGCACCAAGTGGCTCCAAAGAATGCTGCCACCATGCATAGGCACCTTTTCCAAAGACAGACTATAGCCCATCTCTGCTAAGTGCCTTTTACATACACCAGAGGAATTTCAGCTCTGTAGGAAACTTCATCCACTACAGGAATTTTAAGCTACATTTGATACACTGACCATACAACCATATAAAATTGTTTGGAATTTCATGATGATTTTATAGAAAGTACAGTTGTTTTCAATTTTGGATGCCCATCTCTAAGGTTTGTTGTTTTGGTTTTTTTCTGTTCCTGGCTATAATCTGATTTCTTTCCTGGTTACTTTGTGGTATATTCAAGTCTTCTCTTAAACCTCTTCCGAAATTTTCTGGGGATGCTTTAGATAAAACAACTGAAGAGCAGAGTTTGCATTTGAATTTTGAAATTGGGGATATTTAAGACCTTGTGGAAGCTTGTCCTTCTGAATTTTTCCTCATCAGTATCTTATTAATTTAAGAATGCCTTAAAAGTAATTTTGGTTATGAGTATGAAAACAGTATTTCAATGAAACAATTTATGTATAAGAATTTTCTCTTTCCCATCCTAGCTTGGTGACGTTTTTCTTTTCATGAATAGATATTGAAAGGATTAAAAACTTTTACTTAGGAAGTACATAAGAATAGAGTTTCTCATTTCAGACAAGGAAGGACATTGAAAGTAGAAAAACAAAGTACCCCAAACCAAAATAAAGTAACTCTAACAAGTCAGTCACAATCTACTTCAGGTAAAAAAATAAAAAATTAAAAGAATAATATAAAAATTGTAACAATAACAATATTGCTTTGGACAAAACCTTTTGGCATTTCCTTTTTTAAAGCAGTAGGATTTCTTACTACTGTAACTTCAGCCAACATCAGCTTACTCAAGGAAATCTCAATTCCTATTAGCATGACTTGTTTTAAAAAGAAATTTTAAATCTTTCATTTTTTAAAATTCTGTATAAATAGAAAACTTAAACATAGATTTTTTTCTTTTAAAACTCCCCTCTTAAGTTAATTGCCAGCAGAGGCAAAAGAACAAATGGATATAAGCTGTCACTGAAGAAATGCAGATTGCAAATTACTACGAAGTCTCTAGCCATTAAAATAAATCAAACTCTGGAACAGCCTTCGGCAGAAACACTGGGGGCAAAGAAATAACAACTCCAATTTAGTATTGGCAAAGTTTATGAAAAGAGAATTATCTGATGCAATTCCCAGGCGAGCAGAGCACTGGACTTGATGACCCAGAGATCCCTTCCACTGTTATGTTCTTTGTTAGGCTAAATGCAGATGTTCATCTGTTTTTTAGTCTCACTGTGGTTTTTCTAAAGTGAAATTTAAATTATAGTTAATATAATTTTTGTAAGTTTCGGTTACAAATTGCCCTTTGTTAGAACTATTGCTAGGCCTGCAGCAGAGTGGAACTTGTCAAAGAATTCTAAAAGCTTTACTGAAAAAAAGCTGGCTTAGCATTATAGGGAAGTAGACAAGTATAAATGCTCTGAGCTGAATGCCCAGCAGTGCACACACCATGAGAAGAGGGAACTGATCTGCTAAGGAAAATAGGAAGAAAAAAATACCCTTTTGTTCTAGGACTGTACATCAGTAATATAAAGGAGAAAAGCGAAACAGAACACAAAGGAAAGCAAAGGATAAGAGGATAGAAAAATGTATAGGGAAGGAGAAATACTGAAGATATTTAATGCCTTTCTTAAAAACTAATTAATGAAAAACTCTTATTCTGGGGCTGTGAAAACTCAGTGCCAACTTGAAAGGGAAAAAAAGGAAATATTTTATTAAAGAGGAAATTCAGGTGATAATCTAACACATGCCTCTCTCTCACCTCCCTCACTTGTCTCCCCCAAGCTTAGCTCTTGCAATATGCCTCGAGTTGGCTGCCTCTGAAAGATCCCATTTTGGAGAAGGAGTCACAGTGCAGTTTCTATGGCAGAGTTCTGTCAGTGACTCAATATTGAAAGAAATAGCTCAAACTCAGATGTATAACTCTAAACTATCGTTGAAGATGACATTAATAATATTTAAGCTTGAAAACAACCTGGTGTTCCTTAATAACTTGCATAATCCCCCTGCCGTCACTTTTTTTTTTTTTTAATATTAACAAAATAATATTTTCTATGTTGCAGACAACTTAAATTTATCACAGTGATTATAGAAAGTATTGCTGATAAGCATCAGTGAGATGAATATAAAGCAGTTTATAGAAAACAACACTAAATGTTTTCTGGTTTTGAATAAATAAGCTCTCAGGGCAGCCTTTAATGATTTTCAAATACATGTATCTTTACAGCTCCGATTAGTCATAAAAGCACACAAAGGTCAAGCAAATACTTTATCTTATTTAAGACACTGTGGTCTGTTTTCTATCACTCACAAGTTCTAAGGTTTACACTCTTTCAAGGGGATGATACTGCTACACAAGACTTCAAAACAAAGGCTTCACACAAATTCTGTGAACCTTGATGGCTGACTACATATTCTAAATGAAATCCTGATCCTGGTAAATTCTAATCTACACTGAATCTCTGGAAAATAGAGAAATTACTTAAGTAACATCACAATTTCAGTACATACTTTAAAATTACCACTATACAGTTTTAAAGTGCTTCTATGCAGACATGATCACGCAGAGGGAATTTTTATAGTCCAGCCCTTTCTTCACATGAATACATTTAATTTTTCTGTATTACAAGAATGATTGTGGCAGATTTTCAATAAACATGGAAATATTGCAGAGTATTAGTTCAACTAAACCTGCTACGTTAACCGGAGAACAACAAATCATTTTACAGCCCTTACCATGTACTTTTGCAGGTATCCTAGAAATCCGAACAGTGGCAGTCGGAATAGTGGCAATCAAAGGAGTGGAAAGTGAATATTTTCTGGCAATGAACAAGTCAGGACGGCTCTATGGAAAGGTATGGATGCAAACTTCTCTTATGTGTACATCCCTACAATCTCAAGAGGTATTATGATATGTAGAACTTTTTTTTTTTTTTTTTTTTTTTTTTTTAATAAAACAGATTCCTAACTAAGTAAAATGTATTCTGGACTTACCTCATGTGTCCCATATTAGACTTTTATGTCCATTTAATAAATTCAATTATTAGGTCTTATATACTTCTTCAAAATGTTGAATACTGAGGGGAAATATAGAAAGCTAAAATATTTAATACTCAGATTTCAGAGGTCAAATTTATTTCTCAAAATATTCCTAATATGAAGGGTCTATAACACCTATTCTTCTCACTTCTTCCCTAATCTAAGTAATTTAAAAGGCATTTGTACTTGCCTTACCATACTCTGTTATTTACTCTCAACAGAAAGTATGCAACGAGGACTGCAACTTCATTGAACTGATTGAAGAAAACCATTACAATACGTACGCTTCTGCAAAATGGACACACAAAGGAAAGGAGATGTTTGTTACACTAAACCACAAAGGGGTCCCAATGAAAGGTAAAAAAACAAAGAAAGAACACAAAGCATCCCACTTTCTTCCTCTGGCAATATCCTAATCACAAATAATCTATAAAGAACTAGTTCCAGCAGGAAGTTTAATTTTAAGAAGACTGTTTGACAAGATACCAAGAGAGGCTGGAATACTACTGAGAAACTGAACAAGCTGGACTTGCGCATTTATGTTTATTTTTAAGAGACTACATGAAAAAGATTTGAAAATATACACAAAACCAGATTTACTAACTAAAAGTTGTAAAAAATTCTAAAGAGTTGTACAATCATTATCTTAGTCATTGTAACTGGGTAGTTTCTTAAATTAATTTACCCTGAAGAATAAGTCATTACTTGATTATCTGATAATATTTTATTTAAAAAACTATCTGCTTCTTAAATATGGCTGCTATAATAATAATAAGCAGATGATAATGTTGTGTAAAATATGTCAGACTTTAAGGCTGCTGGAATGAGTTGTCAGATTATCAAGTCAATAGAAAATGTGGAGGCTGAGCAGTATTTTAAATACTTCCCCCAAGAAACTGATATCTTATACATAAACTATATGATCAAAAAAATATAATCTTGTAAATGTTTATTGTTGTATTCAGATAAGAGAGTTAGTTTGGAAAAATTAAGTTTACTCTAACACAAAATGTTCCTATCTATTAATGAAACAAATACCTAATGCTGCTCTAAAAGATGTTTCAAATAGTGTATGTAAAATAAAAATAGGAATAAATAATGTACTTCATCTCACTTTTCACAAATTAACATTTTATATAACAATGAAGCAAAAAATTCAGACATATTAAGGTTTTTTATGTAACATATCCTATCTTTTGTGTAATTCCTGTTAGGGCATACAGCTTTCAATATTGTTTTTCCATTCTTATACATGCTTTTTCTGTTGTTACAGCATTAAACTTTATTTTAAGTTGTATTTGAACTTTATTGTTTTAAGTTATTTAAATGTTATTTATAAAAAAAGATACTTATTAAGCTGCATCTGTTTCATATGCTTTTAATTCTAAAGGAAAAACAAAATGGTCTGGCTGAGATGCATGAATTTTTTTCTGTGACCAGACACAAAGCCTAGTACACAACCCTCCTGCCAACATACATTGGATGGCAGACAAAAATGACAGCCTGCAGCAAATCACACAATGGACAGCTCAAAAGAAACAATGCAAAAATTTTAAAAATCTATGCCACATACTCTTGATAATTGAATTACTGGCATGCTCAGTTACACCAGGTAAAAGAAGGTTACAGCTCCAGCAGGCACTGGAAATAATACTCAGATAGTAGAACCTTCACTCACAGATTCAGAAATACATGCAAGCCTGCATGACTAGTTCAAAACTACAGCTAAAATCACTGTGACCTGATGATGAAATTCTTAATTTTCTAGCCATGAAAATGCTCAACTAAGCCCTACCTGACTCATGCATTATATAATTTAATTCAGTTTGCCTACACTTTTTCTTGGGTTTGTGATAATTGCACTTATATAAAGATCACCAACAACTAGCTAAAGCAGCAGACATGACTGGGATGGAGTCAAGTTAATTAAATGGTCTTAAATCCTTCAATGTTACACATTGAATAACAAGTGTCCAGAATGAACCATTTTTTCCTACATGAAATACTTGCATTTTAAGAGCACTCACAGCAAACTGCAACAGTTTCCTTTGACAAATATTTTTTTTTTAAAAAAAACCTCTTACTCAACAAGTAGTGCCATTTGAAAATCAATTATGATATAAGCAAGTCAAAAATCAATGAAGACGTTAAGAGATCCATGCATAAAAATTTGTGAATACAGCTCTATCAGTAAACCTTCACTGTGCTTTTGCTAGTTTATTTATTACTTGTTCACTGAACATGACATTCTGTACTATAAAAGAAGCTTTTTTGCTGGTACCTCTCTGCACTACTTCCTGTGAATATTTAAACAGTGAAACAAAGCTCACACTTATGATCAACAGTAAAATACTAGCACAAGTTTCTATATCTAAACTAGGTTAGTGGAACCTTTGAAATAAAAATAAAAATAACAAAATCCCATAAGGATGGTTTGTGCTTAAAAGCTTTACTGAAGTTTTAACTAAAATGTATGTATGCATATGTTAATATATAAATATATATATGTAAAAAAAATCTTACAACCTGATGCAGACAGGCTCTTTTAAACAATCTTTTGATAATGTAATTCAAGAATACAGAAATACAGTCAAACAAATCCTGAATCCAAATTGTAATTAGCCCTTACTCCTAAATCCTTTATATAATGAATCACTATGTTACCATTTTCAGGTAATCCAAGGCTGCTATGTTTTACAGCTGTCAGAACTGAAATGTGTACTGTGAGGGATTTGTTCCCAGAAAGACACCTGACTGCAAATGCTGCAATTCATCAGTACCACACTCCTGTGTCCTTACAGCTGAGCAATTTTCAATGTGTCTTTACCTTAGAAAATCTAATGGCTCATTACTAACCTGTAGAATACTAAAAGTTCAAGAAAACTCAAGCAAAGAGGGTTATAAAAGCCAACCTCAAGTGTAATTTCTTTGCTTTTCCTTCAGAGGCATTTGCATTCCTGGAGTTTTTCATTGTATCCCACACTACACACTGTGTCCAGACTGGGGTTCAGAAGGGAAATACAACTCTGTGGTCAAAGCAGCCACCTACAACAGCCACACACATCTCACAGAAACTGCGCCATTACACAGGATCTGTAATTAGAAAGGTTTTACTTATTTACTTTGTATTACTGCTGATAAACACTCTGGGACACAAATAAGCAAATCTCATCTGAGGAATCTCAGAGAAGACTGCAGTCTCCATTCTTGGAGGATTTTAAGACCTGAGTGGACAAAGCCCAGTACAAGCAGTGTGGGCCCTAATTTGAGCAGGAGATAGGACAAGAGACCTGCAGTACTCTTCCTACTTTAAAGAGTCCAGGATTCCATAAGAAAGTTATTTTGTTGAAACAATACCTTCAAACAACTACACAAAACACACTTTCCTTTTTAGGGGGATACTTAGACATTTTTCTAATAACTTGTGGATCCTTAGAGGTATGCAAAATGGTGTAAATACATTTCATAACAATAAAAATGACAATTGGACAATATCCATGACCATTAAAATATATGATACAGCACAATAGAGTCTCACTTTTAGTTCTGTTGCAGGTACTTTAAAACATGGCTCTGCATAGCATCTGTAATAATCACATTACTAAATGGTTGATCAATTAACTATTAAAATACACTTGTCTGTGTTTTAAATTACTTTTTGAAGAAAATATGTATATTCTCTCATAATAAGCTGAAGCAAGATGTAAGTTGACATTAAATCAATAAAGTAATGAAAACATCAGTATTTCATTGCACTCAGTGACCAGTATTGGAGTAGTCTAAATATTTCATAAGCCTGTGAAATCTATCTCCTCACTACTAATATTTCAAATACCATGATGATTTCATAACATTTAACATGTAGAAAAGGGATGTGACAAGTTAGATGATTTTTCACAAATTACGAAAAGTAGTCATCAGACGTGAGATCCATACCTAGAAATTATATTTTTAAACAATATTTAATAACAAAAAAAAACAACTAAGTACAATTTTTCACATCACTGGATGAATTTTAAAAGGCAATATTTAAATCACACGTTTACTTATTACAGTGGAGAAGGGGACCTTACTAACAGAAAAAGATGCTAAATTCCCTGTGCTGATGATTTTGAATATTAGGACTGCATTCAAAACAGAAACTAGATGGGGAAAATATTCAAAGAGTTGCACAAGGTTTTTAACATGACATTTGTACTAACTTTATAAATATTGCCCCAGCAAGATTTCTAAAAAAAGGTTTTTAACACCATGCACTGAAATTCATAAAACGGGATAATTTAATTTTTAATAGTTGGGGGGCTGGGGAGCTTTATATAATATCAAAACTACCAAGTGTTAAGTCTTAATCTCTGTAAAGAACTTCACCATACCTGTCTGAAGAAAGCTAGCTTGTAAATCTAAAGCATTCCAGATACTGAAATTCCATAACTGCTTACATTCCAGGCCTAAAAAGGGAGATTTTCTTCAATTCTGCCTGGAAGGCCAATCCTAGCTTACCAAGTTTGGTTGTTTCATTAGGGAAACTCTTTTATTTAGAGGCCTGGCACTTGAAAAGATCGACCCAATACAGAAGGAAAAACAAAATTATTCACTTCAGATGAAATTACTTTTTCATGAAAATAATCCTTCAACTTCAGTGCCAACCAGAAAAGCAGAGGACTTAGAATGAAAATGTAGAAATTTTCACATAAGGGCTAGTGTCACAGAAGTTAGCCTGGCTCAGTTCTCTTTGCACCCCTCCATTCAGGACCTTATACACATTACTATGTTTCCCCCTATACCTTCTTGTCCCCAGACTAAACAGTCCCAGCTCCCCATCCTTCCTCATGGCAGAGATGCACCAGTGTCTAATCACCTTTGTGCCACTCCCCTGGGCTCTCTTCTGTCCAGGTCTCTCCTGTACCAAGAGCAAGAACTGAACACAGTACTGTGGGTGTAGTGTCACTAGCACTGAGTCTGAGTAGAATAGAAGATTCACTTCTATTTCTTCCAGCTAATCCAGTAATATCAGTACTACCCCAGAAACGTTTTTTTATAATGTTATATCATATAATGAGAATTCAGGACGAATTCCCTTTACAATTACAACTGGCTGTCCAAACACAAAGACAATTCACTATTACCTTGGACAGCACCAGTGTCTTGATGGACAAGAATCCAGTCTTCAGTTAGTGACTGCTGAGTTTTTAGGGTTCACCTACTGGCCTTCAAAACCTGGCTCTCTTACAGATTTCTTACACAACTTCCAGCAAGCCACTTTCAATGTCCTATTCGTAAGTAAAACAAACAAGTCTGGTATACACTGCTAAAACATCAAACATACATGAATTACCTGACTAATCACAGCAGGGCAGCAGAGCAGCTGCAGCTGTCTGTACCCACATTCCCAGTGACTTCTGCTACTACCAAGACATCCCTGTGCCACAGGGGCAGGCAGATCAGTGTCTTTGCTCACCCCAGCAAACACGGTGAGCCTGTTTATCTCTTCTTGAGTTGCTCTGATGTTACTGCACAGTACAGGAAAATGGGATGAGATTGTTAGTGGAAAGAGAACATTTGAAAACCATGGACACTCAATTGTTGTGTAAGATACATTAATAGATCAGCTAATTGCCTATGCACCCTATTCCTGTTGATTTCACCAAAAGCAAGGCACAAAAGTGGATCTGAACAAGTAACTAACTTCTCAGTGGCCATGAAAGAGAGCAAGTGATTATTAAAACTGAAACCCAGAAAGCCTAAAGCAATAAGTAGATCACTACTGGAAGTACTAAAATAGTAAGGTTTCTCCCTTTTATTTTATTGCCATAGGAAAAAAAGGTCTTTGTATCTTGGCAAAACACATCAAGATTACAGCTGCAGTGATTTCAAAATTACTGGCATTAAAACAGACTCCCTGAGGTCAGAAGTGTTAATGAACAGCCAAGGGGATTTATTGAACCTACTTCACAAAAAATCACTTTCTACTTGCTTTCATATTCTTGTTTCTATACACTAGTAAAGTACCAAGCTCTAAAAGGAAATACGATTATACTGGAATGAAACCACTGGATTTTATAAAAATCAGGCAAATATTTCCAGTGGGTTTAAAAAAATACCCAAATGTTCCTGTGTTCAAAAACACAGATACATTTCTATTTCTAAATACTGTACTGCAAACTGAGCAACACACAGAAAATTGATTCTGTAAACAAGAATTTCCTTTCAAGACTGTAACTTGATGAGAGTAACACAGACTTTCAATTTTAAAGAAACCACATTAATTATACTTATAAAGAAACACTAAAGTAAAAAAGGAAAATTATTCAGGAAAGCTTACAGGCAATAAACGACAGTAAGACAGTTCATTTTATTAAGTCACAACTGTGCATAGCCAATCTATACAAAGATTCTATAAAGCCATATCCATTTGCAGACACTAAATCCCTCAGCTAAGTCTCAAGAGGAACTCTCTTCTTTGCTTAGACAGCCTCACATAGCTCTTTTACATTCACATCACAAGAGAAAGCTTTCTGGAAATCATTGCACATGACAGAACACTTCCCTATCCTCTGGCATGTCTGCAGTCCCTCATTAATTCAGGATTTCTGAGAACAGCATGTTCCAAACCTCTTCTCCTTAACGTTAAAAGACACAACAGACAGCCCTCCACCTTTTCCTAAGCATCTCACCTAATTGTAGAGAAAACATATCAGAGTGGTGTCATTGAAAACAAAAGGGACTGGGGACTGGGAATGAAAACTTACAAGCTTTCTCTCAGATATTTTCCTCTGAATTATATCCCAACAAAAATAAGGATTTCTTACCTTGATGAATGGGAAATGATCTAAATTCAGAAAAAGCAAATGAGCCCATGAAAACAAAACAAATGAGGGAGAAAAAGACAAGGATAGAAAAAGTTATGGATATGGTTGGTGAAGACTGACAAAATGGATTAAGAGAACATTGGTTGTGTAATTTTGTGGCTGTAAATGCTTGAAGGAAAACATTAATTTCAGGAAGGGGAAGGGAGAAGAAACTGGCTACCCTGAAGAAATAAAGTGCTGGAGAACATTCAGAAAGGGAGCAAGTTAGAAGCAACATCAGCACAAGAAGGTTGAAAAAAAGAAGTAAAAATAGTGACCACGAGAAAGAACAAAGGCTAGACTGAAAGAATAAAAACCAATCTCTGAACCATTGGGTCAGTGAAAACAAGGGGGTAAAAGAGGCTACAATGCAAGACATACTGAAAATGGGATGCAGATATCAGTGAAAGGAGTAGAAAAATGAGTGGCTGTCATTAGTGTAAGAAAAGCGACAAATCAAACCAAGATGGATTATCAGCAATTCCTTTAAATGCTTTGTAATATTGTTCACAGCTTAATCAAATTGACTTAGCAATATATTGGCAGGATATATGCTTAGAGCTGATCAAAATTCACATTTAATTTTGAATTATTTTAACATTTTGGTTTTGTGCAAAATAAACAGAAAATATTAGTAACAATTTATGTTGACAATTAAGATTTTGCAGTGTATACGCATATAAGTGTAAAAGAAACTGTATAAGTTTCATTCTAAAGTCTATGGCCACATGCATTACATATTTAAAATATTTACAAGAATGCTGCAGAACTGCTGATGCACCAGCTTGCACTTTAGCAGCAGCATCTTTAGAAGTATGATTTACTGTGGCAGCCTTCAGGCTTTTGAGATTCCATTTCTTCCACACACATTTCCTTGGTTTTAGACCGAAAATTTAAAAAAATTTAATTTAGAAAAATGTTTATGTGAATTTTGAAAATCATGAATATCCCCAAATGAAATTAAAATTGCTTTATTTCCTGCCTCCAATCTGCAAACTTTTATGCCACTGTCAACTTTAGGCATGAGATCCAAGCCTGTTAGCTGAAAGAATTATATTCACATATATAAAGTCAACCAGAACACTTTTTGCTATCTCCCTTCTGCTTCTGCTTGGGTTTGCACATGGGTGAATATCCTTACTTTGTGGTTGCTCCAGTTCTGGTAATTTAATACATTTGCATATGTTTTGTTGAGGTTGTGAATTATTCTCGCAGCAATACTTAATTTACTTTATTCTGTGGTTTTCAGTCTTCATTCCACTAGAATTTTACACAGCTCCCACACCAGAAGTTTCATGCAGACACAGAATCTGTGCCATAGCAGTGGTCTCCTAGAGTTCTGGGATTTTTTCTGGTCTGACTAAATTTCACTTAAATCCACTCATTATCTGTTTATAGTGGTTACACATTACAGAGAATGCTGTGGGCTTATCCAGCTCTTCCAAGTTAAAGGCTCTTTAGGAGTTTGGAACATGGATAACTTTGATGTATATAAACCTCCTCTAAATTAAATTTTTCAGGGTGATCTTTTTCTACATACAATTTTCTCTGTCTGTAACTAAAAAGAAAATTCTGCCCAACAAACAGTGACTGACACAGGGAAAGGTTTTGAGAAAATATTTCTGTATTTTACATCTACTTCAAAAACATATTTCTATTGCATTTGTCAATTGGTTTCAACATACAAGATAATGAAATCCACATTGTAATGAAATCTAAATAAATGAGCACTAAAGATAGAAATCTGCTCTAAATCTAAGTTTTGGAATGGATATCAAATGACATATGCAATCTAAAAATCATAAACTTTTACTGTCAAAACATGCAGATATTTAATGGTAATATAATACTACTTCCTTCAATGCTAATATAATACTACTTCCAATAGAAATTTCTAGGACAGATATAGTCTGAATTCTGTAAAAATATTTGTAAATAGTGGCTCTTTTTTTATAGAGACATACCTTCAAGGCTACCTACAAACAGCTGCTTTTGCAAAAAAATATTTTGAGACGTTTGATTCAGTTTTGTTTTTCTTAAGGAGAAATAATGCTGTGGATATTTAGTTCAGATTCCTTTCCAGGGTACTGTTTTAAAATATTCATTTTTATATACCTAAAGCCAATATTAAGAATAATCACAACCATTATTACTGAGCAGAAAAAGCCAGCTTTGATACCAGTATTTCTAGTACTGCATTTTCTATGTATGTGTACATGTATGGCATTACACACATAAGGCAACAGGCAATAAAAGCAATAGACTCTCACTGAAATGCACAGCTGGTAGTCAGGGCAGAATATGCCCCAGGGAAAGAAAAAAACTACCAGTCCCTGATTCCCACTGAAAAACTAAGTTTACCAATCCCTCCTTAAAGTCATCATCAAAAATTTTTATAGATTTAGGAAATACTTCCCAGAAAGTGACATAATGACTTGTGACAACCAATCAGGAGACACCTGACAAAATAACACCATATCTAAAAAGTCTATGAATTGGACTTCTTTCAGCTTGCAGAAATACTGAAGGGAAAAGCTTGCATGGGGAATGTTTAGCTTTTACTGAGAGGAACAAAAGCAACTTCTTTGGGTATCTCAACATTAAGCTGTCAAAATACAGGGACTGATCTGCATTTGCCAGATACCTGCAACTCTTTTAGCCTGTTAATGATTTTTTTTTTCAATTTTCAGTAAACCTAAAACTAAAAGTCTAAACACCTGCAGTGCAAATGGCAAAAATGTTTTTGTTTGATACAAAATTAGTAAAGCATCCAGTCACACCTGTTGTATTAAATTGAAAACACAATTTAAAAATATGTAAGAACAGAAATATTTTCAATAAGCACAATTAAAAAGTAGATGAAGACACTGGACTAACAGGAAAGCATTGATGCTAAGCTGTGCCAAAACTGCATGAAGAAGTGCTAACAGGATTTCCATATTCCTTGCATCTTGCTTATCTGGGTATATTTGCACATCTTGAAGCACAAATAAACAAAATATTTTATCTGTCCACCAAAGGAGGCCTCTGTCAGTGTATTACAAATGTCTCTAACAAGAATAGCTGTAGATTATAAACTCATGTAAGATTTTTACCCAGTGCAAGCAGTAAGATCTATGGCCATTCTTTGGATGCCAAGATATGAGGTTTTATGAGGAGAAAAAAAAAAAGACATTTAATATTTTGTAAGACTAGTGATTGCTCCTGTATATAGTCAACTTTAACCAGCATACTTCTCTAGGTGTATTTTTAGCACTTTTTATCAAAAATGTTGCATTTGCCCACACGTTTTGTGGCAATTGCTATCAACATTTCAGTGTTCAGACACAGAGTTTATCAAGGCTGCTCAACCACCTGAATTTTAAATACACCCTTCGCTCTGCACAACTTGTTTTTATCAGCTTGACAGTATTTGGACTTGGACAAATTACAGGAATTAGGTTTCCTTCATTTATAAATGTGAAGCAGTCAAAATTTACTCAGAATATTTACAATGTTCTTATCAGTTTGTAACTACTTTAACACAGATTGTGAAATTCAATCACAGTAATACTACTTGATGTTAGGTTAATTTGCAAAAAAATAATAAAATTATTTAAATTAATAACAACAACTTAATATGGAAAAAAAAGGTCAAAAGTCAGAATTTCAGAGAGATTGCTGGTTATAACAATGAGCTGGTGAATATTAGGGATCTGCTCTTCTTTATATATATTCCTGTACCAATGTAATGCTGCTGATCCTACAGCACAAAGGAAGTGGTTTTGATAGCTAATTAGGAAACTTTAAAAATATTTTTATAGTGAGAATTCAAATTTGTTCATAAAATAAATTAATTATGATTTAATTTATATTCTAGGTAGGTATACTTACCAAGTCTGTATTTTATTACATCAAGCATCTACACGTTAAAGACAAATATTAAAGAAAGAATACACATTTCCAATTCAAGTTGAAATAATAAAACAATGTGGAACCTTGGCTTTCACAGAGCCTTGAATTCTGACTCTACCCCAAACTGACCTTCCCAAGATGAAAGCTGTCCTGACCTAGCAGTCACCACCTTGCTCAGGAACAGGGATCACTGCCTGAAGCAGATCACAAAGGCAGCAGAGACATGGTTCAAAATCAGCCCTGGTTCTCTCAACTGTTATTTAAAATCCTGAATTCACAGGAAAAGATTGTGACTTCTCACTTACCTTTTCTAAAGTATTTAAAGCCATAGCTAATTCCCACTGAAGTTGAGTTAGAAACCCCCAGAATTTACACTTTTTATGGTGAATCAGTAATCATATTTCCACAGCATTTGGAATTTCTATTACCCAATACATCAAAATTCATGCAATCTCAGAAAAATTGACTTAGTTTACTGTCAGAAGTATTTTTTGACTTACAAGTCAAACCATATCCATAGAACAGAACATTGTGTACTTTTTAAAATGCAAGCTAAAGAAACTCACCTCTACATCTCTACCATTTAATTACTCAACCATGAATTTGGGAACCTGAAAAATTTATTAAAACTTATTTAAGAATTAATTCTATTTCACTCAGTGAAATAAATAGTATATTCAGCTAAGACAATTCACAGTATGAACTGTGAAAATATTTCAGATAAGGAACAAACTAAAACTGATACTTTAGATGACTACAAGATACTCTTAGAAATATAAAGAAGCCAATGTAGTCTTGTAAGTTAGGTTTTTTTACCCCCTAACAACATGCAGAGATAGGTGTAATTACATTTCTGTATCCAAAGGAAAAAAATTTTATCTGTATTGTCTTATCCATAAAAAGAATTAAAAATATTTAATACTCCTTTGCTTTCCACATGCCACTTGTCTGAGTCAGCTTTGTCTGCAGCAATTTGATCAGTAACAATGTCTTTAAAAATCAGGTAGGTTTAGCCAAAAATAGGGGGCTGGATTGATGATTTTATTGATTAAAGCAGGCAAAGACCTTACATATATCTGGATCTACAACTAAATGTGTCTACACACAAAATTTAACACACTGTACAGGCCCCCTGCATCACTGGAAGGATTGGAAGGTTTAAAATTTACCATTTTAGGCTCATCTTTCCTTTATTAACACCACAATCTCTAGAGAACATGCTTGCATAGACTTTTGCCTGCACTTTGCTTAGGCCTACACAAAGTGCTCCTAAAACCCAGGCAAAACTGGGGCTTTGGTTTATGAAGCTTTTTTAAATTAAAAACTTGACACCTCACACTCACAGACTGAGGGAAAGCTGTAAACACTTATCTGGGTCAATGCCTGGTGTTCTGTTCAAGGGCAGGAAGATGTTCCTCCAGATACACCAGGCCACACTGGCATGAGAACACTTTTGAGCACGTTTCTGTGATTCACTGACATGTGTTTATTCTCTTCTCCAAGTCTGAGTGTAGTCTGATGTTCAAACAGATATTTACATAACACTAAAGGAATAATCTTTTTGTAACTTACCCACCAAAAAGTAAAGCCCATCAGGAGAGATACAACTCAGCCATTCTTCTGCAATCAGTACATTGCAAAAACAGATTTTTCTGAAAATTTTATAAATACAAAGATTAAATTAAGTAATCTGTGAACTTTATCTTGCATAAAGAATTGCAATACAAGTATAAATGCATTTTACATCTAAGAATCTCTCATTCTGGCAACACTGCAATGCAGACTGTGCCTTCCTCCTCTCTCATGTACTGCATTCAGAGAGGATTACATCATCTCAAAGAGCCAGAAAAACAGAAATAGACCAGGGAGGCCCATTACAGCGGACACAGAGTAATTAAAAAGACTATAACTTTTTAGTTAGAGAAGGAGATAACTCAAGAAAAGAGGGTCATTATGTTTCTAAAGAGACAAATAAAATCATGTGCAATTTAAGTTCTCGGAAAGGCCGGTAATGCCTTCCATCTGTTCAGAACAGCCTTGGAAGCACAGGAGGAAACTGTTCCTTGATCTAGCAAAGAATTTAAACTAGCAGCTTAAATGTTTGAGCAAATTGTTGGAACCAAAGGTGGTTTGAACTTGATCATCGAATTGATCACTTTCCTGAAATTACTTAGTAAGCATTAAAACAGAGTAATCAGTGTGTTTTTAAGCACTCTGGTATTGCTCAAGGACATTGACATGCCCTATTTTAATAGCAGAGTAGCAAGACAAATTATCTCTTTAAAAAGGTAAATCAGTGGAATATTATTGACTGCACTGAAACTATTAATACACACATGCTCATTCGGTGATTTCAGGGTAAAATGGTTACCAAAAATTTAAAAATTTAAAAATGTAAACAATTCAATACTTTGTTTTGATATTATCCTAAATTAAATTGTTTCATTTTTATGTCAGGTTTCTTCTCTTAGATATATATACTATTAAAAAAAATTACAATGAAATGTTCCACATATTTTCAAACCTTTTTTGTTTCTTTGTTCCAGTGGGGGAAAAAGTTCTGGTTCAAAGCTCAAAAGAGCTAATTTTCTGGTTTAAAAGATTTGAGTGAATCAATACCTGCTAATAATGTAGGCAGGTTAAAAGGAATGTCCTGCTTCTTCCAAAAAGAATGACATTCTGACAAATCATTGGTAACCACATTATATGAATTCTTAACAAACCAAAAAGGCATATATAGTCAAATATTTCCCCAGCAGTCTTACTAGTGTAAGAAAAGAGAAAAAGGTGAAATCAGAATCAACTATTCCCCCCTTCATTCTCATCAGAACCTTTCGCCTCATGGTTCAGGACTTTCTCTTTTGTTAGTAACAGCATGGCCTGATCAAATCTTTTAAACAAAGCTTGATTCAGTATCATCACTCAAGCACGGTTCCAACCACAGAAAATTGCTGTACAGCAGGCAGCAATTGCCCTCCAAGGTATAGCTTTAAGAACAAAGAAAGTTAACAGCAGAGAGGCTGCTCTCTTAAAGGTTTGCCATTTCTACAAAGCTCTTCTGCAGTGCCCAAGGGTCTTGGAAATACAACCTACACTCAAACTCAATTCCCATATTTACATTCATAGGGTTTTACTCAGGACCTGACTCCTACATGTTCACTTCTCCATGCACATGGGTAGTTAAAACAATAGCCAATTGGACTCACAACAGCTTAAGACTCTAATAATTCTTCAAAAAATGCTGGAATGTTGGGATTTTGGAAACATGGAAATTTGAAATTTTTTGTGCTGGTAGGTACAGACTTTTAAAAGATTACGCTTTTTGACTTGGGGTTTTGGAGAAAGTTTCCAAAATTAAATGACAGAACTAGAATCACTGGCGTATAGTTTGAATAGAAGTGTGTAATGTCACATGGTGAAGGGTTTGGAATTTGGGGTTTTAGAACATAGTAACAGGTAAAGGACAAGATGGAGGTTTTAGGGCGGTGGTTTCCTTTCTTCTTGTCCTTCTTCTTGGGTATAGGTAGTACTTGTTATTCGGATAAAAAATGCCACACTGCAGGTCATGGGTGTTCGGTCATTGGGTCAAAAATAAAAATAATGTAGGTATTAGTTTTTAATTGGACTTTTTGGCTTTAAAAGACCTTGTAACAAGCAACACATATATCGCCATTTCTTCATTTTTAGCTTATTAGCTACAAGTGCTGTAGCACTCACTGTAGTAGATAAGAACTAATAACCAACTAAGTCCGAACACGAAATTCTGTCTCTTATGCATCTAATCCCCCACTCTGACTAAAAAAAAGAAGATAAAAAGTGAAATAGTGGTGATCCCGTGTGAGGAGGACACCTGCTGGAGTCAGGGTCGGGACCTCACTGAAGAAAGAGATAATGAAACCAGCTGGAAGCTGCAGAAGTCACCGAAAAGAAGAAAAAGGAGCTCGGAAATCCCTAGAAGCTGGTGAAGGGTGAAGCAGAAACCTGTGGTGCTGATCATTCGCGGAAACGCGGGAGCTGAGGAGAAACTGACGGCAAAGGCCCAGGTACGCCTCAGGGTTAATCGATTACAATTATGGGAAATGTAATCTCCTGATTGCAGAGAGAATACCTTTAATCCCAACTCTAACTAAAATAATAATAATAATTAATATGGAAGTGGTTTTTGGCCAGGTTTTTGTAACACAAACCACGGAACAGCCCGTGTAGGGCACGAGGCGCCCACACAAACACAAACCCCTCAGTCAGGGGCGGCCCGGCGGGAGCCGCGCTCAGCCCCGGGGCCGCTTCCGTTCCCCGCCTCCCGCCGCGGCCGAGCCCGGCACTTTAGTTCCGGGGCCTGCGAGGGCCGCGCGGGAGCGGCGGGTGAGGAGCGGGCGGTGCGGGGGGGGCCGGAGCCGGGCGAGGAGCGGCCGAGGAGCTCCCGCCCCGCCGCGGCGGAGGCCGCAGGACAGAGGAGGCGGCGGGCTCGGAGCGCCCGGGGGCCGCGCTGTGCGCGGGGCGGGCTCGGCGGCCCGCGGTAGGAAGCGGCTCGGCGGCGCTGCGGCGGCGGGACGGGGCCGGGCGGACACGCCCGAGCCGCAGGAGCGCGCTGTTTGTGCGGTGGCCGCGGCCGGGGCTGCGCCCCCTCGCTCGGCTGCCCGCAGCGAGCAGCGGCACAGGGAGAGCTCAGGGCACCCCATGAGCCGCGCACACCCCGACATGCACCTACGCAGTCCTGGAATTGCAGTGCGGGGGGAACCCTCCACCGGCAGTGATTTACCAGGGCTGTGGAGATGAGGTGCAGATGGAGTTGTTATTTAGCCATAAAAATATATCTGAAATGAGATTTGGCTCCTAGATTCTAATCTGTCATTTTCTGAAGTGTACTGTATGTATCGCGCTGCAGCCTGGGCACAGCTATTATTCCGAGGCCTCAGCGAATCCTTTGTCATATCGCTCACAAAAGTGCTCCGGGTGTCACCGTGTAAGACATTACACTGAGAAGAATCAGTTTGCAGCCCGGGAATGCATGTCCAATTCCAGGGCCTCTCGCCCTCGGCTTCTTGGGAAACTCGATAGCAGCACAGGTTACTCTGAAATGTAAAGTATACTGGTTTTATCTCAGAGAAACTTGAAAGCAAATTGCACTAGAAAATTCATACACGTATTAGATTTTGTGTTTGAGTGAACAACTCTGACCTTTCAAAAGTTAGACTCTGACAGAGGGGGAGGGGAAGACATGCATGAGTATTTAATTTTACCAGAAAATAACTTTTTTTCTGGAATTGATTTTCATTTTGTGTTGGAAACTTAGCTGAGTTTTTTGGTTTTGTTACTTTACAATTTTATTACACTTGATTTTATTTAAAAGGGTAATTTTGGATTAGATTTCAGGACTTAGTGTTAATTTGTTTTTGTTAAATGTGACTTTGCTACATCATTTCATAAGTGTGATCCTTGCATGAAAAAAAAGTAAACCTAAATTAGCTGAAAGTAAATACTGAGAATAACTTCTTTCATTGCAAGTGATGCAGCACAAAGTGCCAAAGGCAGTTTATAACTAGTGCAGGCTCCTGGCTGCTGTGAGCAGCACCCAAGTGATCAGTCAGAAGCTACAGCAGCACTAATTCTGTCTGCCCTGGCGTGGGCACACGGTCATGTTTCTCATGCCTGGCTCACAGTGCATGCTGAAAATTCTGTGCCAGCTGCAGAAGTGACATAACAGCTGTCCTGAAGAAAGCCTGAAAAAAGTCCAGCGTGGGTACTAAATAAACACAAACTTGCAGAAGTCTAGACTGGGTCAGCACTTGCTATCTGGTACATGGGGCACCAAAACCCCCTTCTAGCTGTTACTTTTCAGCCTCAAGCTCTTCTGGAAAATTTATTCCATTTCACAAAGTTCTATTTAAGGGGGATTTCATTCAGATTATTTGGTTGGCCCACACTTAGGATGGAGATCTAAGTTTGCACAATTAGCTTTTGTCTTACAAATTTCTGTCCTGTAGGCATATAATTCCTTGCAATATTCATGCTGGAGACTAATGGGATTGCTCATCTAGGTAAACACTTCTTACCAGTGTTTTCATAAACTTTTAAGCACAGGTCTTAACAGCAGAGAAATAATAGACTTCTGCAGGAGTTAAGTGAGGGGGATAATGAATGTGCATCTGTGAATTAAGGATACAGATCTCAGGCTCTCCTGAAATCTCTTGAATGAGATGATTTTATTATTCTTTTGGTTGTAGGAAATACCTTCTATGATAAGATGCTTTTATTAAATGGGATAATTCAAGTGATAGTATTTTTATTTAACAACATTTTATCTGTTTCAGCTAAGCATGTCTTTAAATTCATCTACACTTTTAAATGAAGAAGACACTCAAGGAGCAAAAAGAAATAATGGGTGTTTGGAAAGCCTACTGCAGACTCCATCATCATTTCAAGATAATCCACTGCAACAATTACAGTTAGCATCCCAGGAAGTACTGGAGAAGGCAAAAAAGAGTGGGAGATCAAAATGCCCCCGATGCAATAGTTCAAGAATGTTTTATTGTTATACGTGCTTTGTTCCTGTTGAAACTGTCCCTACCACGGAAATTCCAACTGTGAAGGTTAATATTTTCTAATTAATTTTTATAACATCTTTTAGTTTTTCCTTACTGTGGACAGAGAATAATCTGTCTGCAGCCATTTCTTTTCTGACTCATTCTTAATAGACATTGAGCACAGCTATAAGTATGAATAAACTACAGTTAGATAAAATTACTGTTCTTACTTGAGGAATTACATGTACGAACACTGAAAATGTTCCAATCCTCACATAAACATTTATGTATCTCCTAGATGAGAATATAGGCTGAAGTCACTCAGCTTCTCATGCAACTGTGTTTTCCCAGTTGTTGAAAGTTTAGTTTCTAATAGCTCTGGCCAGAACACATTATATTGTGAACAAAATGTTTGTGCATAAAGGTCAATTTTACATAAAATGTGATCTAAAAGACATTCCTATATGTCATGGTTCTGTAATTCAGATAAGTACTCTTAAAATACAAATCCAGCTTACCTTATTGATTCTGTTTCTGGAGATTTTACCACCCTACTGCTGGCAGCATTCTATCATTGCTTACTTAGGTGTTTGCATAAAGTGGAAAAGTACTTCTTCTGATTTGTCTCTAGTTTAGTTCTAAACCTATCAAAAAAGATCAGATATGTTTTAATTACACACCCATAGGAATTTCTCCCAAATTTTGAGTAACCTTCTGTACAGATGTATGTAAATGTGATGATAAATACTGCTTTTTTCTTCTTTTACTCTAGTTACCTTTGAAGATTGACATTATTAAGCACCCAAATGAAACTGATGGCAAAAGCACTGCTGTGCATGCTAAGCTGCTGGCTCCTGATGATGTTACAATTTATAAATACCCGTGCATTCCAGAATATGAAGAGAAGAGACACGAAGTAAGAGATTCTCTGGAGACAGCCAGACTTTATGCTGGGGTTGTGCAGCTTTCTCCTGCACTGGTACTGCCCTGCTGGGAGGAAGCTGCTGGTCCATTACTGCAGTCCATCCTGTGCTCTGTCAAAGCTTAGCTCTGCAGACACAGAGTTCTGGACTGAACCCTTTTCTCCAAAGCTGAGAAAGACTGCAGCACTATTTAACCACCTTGAATTTTCTATGTTCATCGTCTTACATAGTGCAGAATTTGATTTACTGTGTACCTGAAGAAATATTTTGCTTATAAATTATTCAACTTGGAGCAAGTTAAACTGCAGTTGAATGTTGTGCTCATATTTAGCAGCTGCAGTGTTCAAACCTCCTTAAAATTTTTAACATTCACTATTACAGAGGAAAACTAAAATGCAACTCTTGTCTATCATAGCATAGAGCACAAAAAAAGTAAGCTATAAACTTGGATGTATGTGTTCATACATATGTAAGCTATTCTTTTTGGCCCTCCTGCCCCATATATGGCAGGGACAAGAGACATTTGAGCTTCCTTAGGGCTGACACTATTGTCTTGGCTGGAAAATCTTTTTATACAGAAGTGTTAGAGTTGGTAGTAGAGGCGTGGAAGTAACATTAATTAAAAATCTCTGTTAAGGATCTCAATTAATTAACGTGTTTTTAACATGCATTTAACACTATATTAAACAATAGAATATTTTTAAGAGGTACTATTTCATCTTGTCCCAACTTAAATGTTTATTACCAGGGTAGAAAACTCCTGTTCTTTAATATAACAATTCCTGTTTTATTGGATTTTGTTGACACTTGGATCTCTTTTGTTTTCTTCATTCAGATAGCACTTGTATTTCCTGGCCCCAATTCAGTTTCAGTAAAAGATATTGCTTTCCATCTCCAAAAGTACACCAAGAAAGGTGTCTGTGCTAGTGACGATGACTGTTCCAGAGAGCCACTTCTTAAGCAAGCAAAAATAGAACCTGAAGAAGAAAAAAATCCAAATGAATGCATCTCAAGCAGCAGGAGTGAAGGCACTAGACTGAAGAAAATAATATTTATTGACAGTACCTGGAATCAAACTAACAAGATAATAACTGATGAACGACTTCAAGGTAAAAAAATACAAGTTGATACTGAGATGTTATTGCTGCAGAAATAATTAAGGGACATATATCTGTAATAGACCAGAGCACATGTAAGCTTGTATGTACCTCCATATCTGAGTGTATATGAAGGATTCAGCAGCCTGTTCCAGGGCTGTGGAATACTTCCTGAGCCAAAAACTTCATTACATTTCATGTCATATAATTTATTTTGCAAAAGCATAATACTAGTACTAAGAAAGCCTTCACATTTATTTGTCTCACTTCTCCATTGGAGCAAATTTCCTCACTCTCAGAGGATGGGAGCTGTCATGTTAGACAGTAGAACAGTAGTTGGAATGGCCTCTGAAGGAAGCCAGAAAGATTTCCCTTGCAGGTGGCTGCCTGGGGCCCAGGGACCCACAGGACCAGTTGTGTACATGTTGGTGACAGACAGGCCCCAAGAAAGAAAATGAGGGATTTTAGGAGGTTCAGCACAGGTTTGTCATGGCTTGAGTTCTCTTTCTCCTAATGTTTATAATGAACATTTCCATGATCTCACTACTTCAGACACAAAGAGAATGGCTGCTTGCCCTCCACACCCTTCCAGCTCTGAAAGCAGAAACTGATGATTCTGCAAAAAGTTTTTGTCTTAGGTTCTTTACAAGAAGTTTACATTTAAGCATTCTAAATAAAACCACAAAAGACAAAACAATTTAGCAATAGCATTCCATTTCCTTTGAGATGCATAGGAGTTTGAAAATACTTTCATTAGTGCAAAAAGTGCACTTAGCTGGGAGGCATATATATACATACATACATATATATATATACACACATACATGTATACTGCTACTGCTTTGCACTATCCTACAAGGATTCTACAAGGAATTTCACAAATTTTCTTATATAGAAGATAAATGTTGCCTTGCTGTCTAGTCAGTTGATTAAAGAATCCCATATGTTAGTATGATGTATTGGCTAATTAAAATCCTGTTATAAGTACTTAGTTTAACACAAAACATACTGTATCAGCTACATTGAAGTATTACAGTATAGATTAGAGGAATTGCATATTCCAAGTTAGTGTAAAGCATTTGAAACTTACTTTAAGGGGATGAATTAAAGCAAAGTAACAGGCAGCCAGGAGAGCTGAAAATTTCCATGGAAGCCTATGCATATATTAGTCAAAAAGCCTTAATTTGCCTTGTTTTGGAGCTCTTGAATGTTTTCCAGTTTCCCCATGACGATGCTGGTTTGGTGAGCTACTCTCTTCTTTCTAGAACATCTCAGTTCCAGCTGTTTTGCAGCCCCCTGGGTTCCTGAGCAGGATTGCTGTGAGGTTTCATAGTGTCATGAATAGTGTCATGTCAGTTTCTAATATGGGAGAATTTCACCAATCCATACATTGGGTGTAACAGTGCACACAGCCCATGTGTGCATTGCTTTCCTTAGTACTTGTCATAAAGAACATAAATTGCATTAATACCCCTTGTAGAGATTGCAGTTTTCACTTCCAAGATGAATAGGGCAGTTTCCCTAGGCATAAACTGATGACATTTTTATGTTGTACATACATGAAAAATAGAGAACTGTTTTCATTTTTCAGTTCAATTGCAAATGAAGTCATCATCCAACAAAATATTCATCATATGCTAAAGTTCGAAAAGGAGTGTTCATAATTCCAAATAAAAAGTAATTGCCATACTTACTAAGATTAAGTTACAAGAAATACTGAATGAAAACATTAATGAAGCCAAGAAAATGTAAAGAAAAGCCTTGTGTGTTGTAAGCCTATATTTATATAGACAGTAAATGTAGTAAATTGAGCTACAAGAGAAGCAAATGAGTACATCAGTCTTAAAATAAGCTGAGAGAACTTGGACAAAAAAATACTTATGTATCTTGGAAAATATGCTTAATATATCTTTAGAAAACAAAACTAAATCAGTTAAAGACAAGGAATAGATGGTTGGTAATGTCTAGGATTGATTACTTCATTAAAAGTGATCCCTAGATGAGAAACAGTTGAATCTAATGTTCATGATGACTTTATCACATGAATGATGGAGCTTATTGGCAATATCACCATGATTGTTAAAGAAACTGATTGCTTTGGGTTTTCTTCCTGTAAATTTGAACTGCTTTGTATTACCCAAATATTTTATTAGCTTATACATTAATATTAAGGTTTAATATGAACGGTACATATTTGTAAGCAAACATTGCCTTTGGCTGTATGCATACAGTACAGATGAAACATGCTCAGTAAACTTTTATCCTTAACCCCCTCTGGTTCCATTTTTTTTTTAATGAAAGGTCCTAAAATATTTTGTTTGAAAGTGACTGATAACTGCATTTGTGGTAAGCTCAGTAATGTCTGTGGTCTTGCTTTCAGTGAATTTTGTTTGTATTCAAACCACAACTGCATGGAAGTTTATGTTGGAGGAACCATCCCTGAGATTTACTTTACTGCTTTTAGGGTGAAAGCATTGCTGGATTTGATGGAAGTTTTCACTTTGGTTGGGGCTGAGAATTCAAGTGTTGAAAACTCTTCAGGGCAACAAGCTTGCAGTTTCCTACTGCTATTTTGAGTTTCACATGTGAAGGATTATTAGAGATAATAATTAGACTATGCTGTTTTGAGATTTTGGTTCTGAAATACCAGTAATAATATTTAAATTCAGGGAGCATCTCTCCTGTTCAGTTTTTTTTTGAAAATGCTGTAATTGAGATTTCTACTACAATGCAGGATACCGTGCATTACCAACTGCAAAGCAAACAACTAAATTCCTGTTGAAATTACACTGAAAATAATTAAACACAGTTTGTAGATTAAAAGTGTAGTAATTCTACATGTAGTGCTGGGCTCTAGCATGAGTTTGGATCGTACTGAAACTTCCCTGTTCATAACTTCCAAGCAATTCTTAGATCATTCTGTTTTTTGTACTGTTACCTGTGTTAAATGTCCCATCAGACAGAGTATCATATTGTGATAGAAAAAAGTAACTTTACAGTCTGCTTCTGATATTGTTGACAAGTGTCATGATCAAACTGCCCATCCTGTTTACAAAGTGATAACATATTAAAGTGGTTTCAGTTTTGAATAGTTTGTGTATTCTAGAAACATAAAAACCAAAGATGCATGTTTAAAATTCATCTGAATAATAGAATACTTATAGAGACTATAAATAGATTAAAGACTTTCTTGTGCCATATGGGCACCAAATTCCCTCTTTCATCTTAAGTGGGAATGCTTTTAGTATCTAATAAAGTTAATAATGAGATGCTGTCATAGTTACTCCTGAGTAATTTCAGTGAGATTTCAGTTACTTAACAAGCATAAATGAAAAGTTCCTGGCTCTTGCAAAGAGTTCTCACTTCAGCCACACTTACAGCCTGAGGGATTCTGTTTTACACTTGAAAAGTATTAACTTTGGAAAAGATGAAATAATCATTTTATGATCATTGATGAGTCTTGGTAAGTGTGAGTTTCCCTCTTGCCTTGTGAAGTGACTCTGCAGTTCACTGAGGGCTGTGTGGAAGCATAACCTGTAATTAACTGCAGGTATGAAGATTGTAACCTAGGACTTAGAGCACTTCATCAAATTCCAAAGTGTTCCAAAAAGGAGGATAAAATTCTTGCCTCGGTTGTACAGATGAGAAATGGAGGTACAGGAAGATAAATTATTTTCATGCAGGCACTGAGCAGGCTAGCAGCAAAGTCAGATAACAAAACCAAAGTCTTCTTTGACATTCTGGCCACTAATCCACATTGACTAATCTAGCTCCATCTTTTTTCCTTTACAGGGTTACTGCAAATTGAGTTGAAGACAAGGAAAACTTGTTTTTGGCGGCATCAGAAGGGAAAACCAGATACATACCTTTCCACGATAGAAGCAATTTATTATTTCCTTGTAGACTACCATCAGGAGATTTTGAAAGAGAACTACAAAGGACAATATGATAATCTGCTTTATTTCTTTTCATTTATGTATTCATTGATTAAAGATTCCAAGTGTTGTGCAGGAAAAGAGTAAACTGCCTTGGTGCATGACACTACGTTTTTTTTTGTAATTATAAACTGCACAAACATAAGTGGGATTTATTTTTTAGAAATAGATTGTATTCTATATAACGTCCAAAAGGGAGCTGCAGACCTCATCCTGCTTGAGGTTTTAGAAATGCTCAGATAACCAGTCTGATGAGAGTTACTTTTTTGAGAACATTACATTTTGCTAAATATTGCTGTAGTTCAACTTGCAGACCTGATGTGCTCACTGTGATGAGCACATTTCCAGAGATGGGAGGAGAGGACTTGACCCCTCTTGCCATAAGGAGTGATCTCTTTTGACTGTAAGAAGGAAGTAGCATGCTGGCTTTTCATTGTTACTAATACTTAGGTCAGATGTTTTCTTTGTGGTTTGCACAGCAATACTGATTTCACCTTTATGGTGTAAAGGCTTACTGAAATGAGCAGATGGTGTTTAGTTGCCAGGGAGAGTGGCAGCAATACAGAATGAAAGAGGACATTAACTGAAGATGAATTATATACTTTCAAGATTGATTCTGGAAAATTCTTCTAGTAATAAAAAAGTGGTCTCTTTAAACACTGTTATACAGTGTATGATTTCTGTAGTACCATTCATGTACTGTTATGATTATTCTCCACTTCTTGGATAATTTTAGACTTCTTCAAAGAAATTTAGTTCAGTGTTTATTACTGTTATGTAATATCATTATTTGGGGGACCACTAACCTAACAAGTGTCACTATGGCATATTGTAGGCACCAAAAATAAAAGATGGTGGTTCTGACCCCAGCATTTCTGACAAGGCTTCCTTTAATTAGGCAGGCTGTGAATCTGCTGTTTTTCCTTTCCCAGTAATGGGACACATTAGAGCAGTATAAGTAAGCTTTGTGCTGATGGGAGTTTTGTCATAGGTGTAGTGCTGCTGTCAGAGTAATCATGTGTGAATGTAGTTTTACCAAGCTATACCAGCACAGCCAGTGCTGGCAGAGACAGATCTGAGCAGAGCAGAGTTATATGAATCTATTTTAGATCATACATTGATAAAAATTACATTCCTAAGGCAGAAAAAAAGTTTCCTTAGAGGTACAATATAAGATGTATAAATATTCCTGAATATTCTCAGAAATGTGTTACTTAAGACAAAATATATCTTGTCAAAGTGACAGTCTGAAAAATTACAATAGATTTTTTTTAAATAAATATCACTTGTAGCATACTCTCTAGGAGGGCACTCATACACCCTGGTGAACTACAGAAGTGTGTATAGAAATAGTGTCTTGGAAAATACTTTGAGAAAATGTTTTTATGCTTACACAGCAATCCATACAGGCTCCAACAGCTGGTTTGTACTGTGTTTTTAATTCTTCAAGTTACTGAAATCTTAGTGTTGCTTCAAACACAAGATACAAATACACTCTCATACATAATATTTCATATTTTTATGCTTCTCTGCAAAAGTGCATATAGAAATGCATTTCAGTGGACAACAAAAACATATCCCCATCTGCAGAGCAGAATGCTGGTTATGTTATGTGAGTGCACATGAAATGTGTGTGAACTATAACAGCACCACAGGAAACACAGGCCTGAAGTCAGAAGGAGAAAGATAATTTTTATATCTACCTATATATTGAGTTAATGTGCCAAGCAATGAGAAAAATCAACAGTCTTGTCTCAGTGCTATTGAAACAACACTGCCTACTCATTTGGTTCTTATTGCTATTGAAAGGTTATTTTGGCTTTTTAAAATGATTCATGTTATTTCTTTTGGTATGAATTTTGATATTCTTTTGACATTTCCATCTGTTCTTGTATTTCTTAAACAAAGATTGCTGTAATTTTTTTTTTAAATGACACAAGTATAATAGCTTGAGAAGGAAACTTTCACCCACTTTAAGCAAACAAAAATAAAATTAACCCACTGACCTCATGTTTTACAAGAGCCAGAGAGAAAAATCTGGGGGGAGAGGGGCAGTTACTTCCAAGACACATTTCCCTGAAAACATGTTTTTTATTTAAGAAGCAGAGGTCAGATAAAAGCTTGTATAAGCTGTTCTTTGTTACTTTTGGAAAATAGTTTCATAAGGTGAAAAATTGTTTCCAAATTTAAGTTTTGTGTACCTCACTTTATTTGAACAATGGGAATTAAGAACCTTTTCCAAAAGAAAATTAGTTTCAACTCTCAGATGAAATTAATGTACAGAAAGGATTTTAAATCTGGCACGCTGTGTCCAGGAATTGGGTTCAGATTCCTTTTCTTCCAGTGCAATCTCAGTGTAATGCAAGGGTGATTTGTTATACTGAGGGACAGAGGCACACCTAATATCTGTAATTATGGTCTGTTGCTGTTCCTCTGATAACCTTTTATGGGGGCAGGAAGGAGGTTTTTGTCACTTCTGCTGCAAATCTGTCCTGTCTGAGCAGCAGATGTAATTGCCCTTTCTCTCATATATATAAAAATATTTACATCCTCTATTTAGTTTTGGGTTGCTATAAGAAGCCAAATCGAGTCATCCATCTCACACTGAAAGCATCTCAGCATGACTGATACATTTCCCCAGCTTTGAGACTAATGAAAAATTTTGTTCCACTACATGAAAGCAATCAAGTGGTTAATCCTTTCAAGTGCAATTAGCAGCACTGACCTCCCTGTTCTTTAAATTGAGGGTCATGGGGAGGTAAAGGCCAGTTCTGAGCCTTTTCTTTCATATCAGAATACCCCTTCACTATCTCTTCTGTTTCCAAAAACATCAGAGACCAAGAGGGAAAAACAGGCTTCTGCTTCCATTAGCAGTAACTTAAACAGCCGTAAGTTAAAGGGGGAGGAAAAGGAAGAGCATCTCTATCTCCTCTCACAACAGAAGACATCTGGCCTCCTGTGGGGAGGCCCCAGATAACAAAGAACCTGTCAGTGCAAACCTCGGCGATGTGTTCAGAGAACCATTTTACCTGCAGTCTGGCTCATTCATTTCCTGCCACTGAAGCCATCTGCTTTTGCTTATTGTGGGTATTTTTTGTTCTTTGTTTGGCCAGGAGCATGAAGTGGCTTCAGTTTAGCATGCTTGTAAGCTTGGTCAGAGGGAGTATTTAATCCTTTTCTCAAAATGAATAAGAGAGGGAGCTGCTACAAAAAACAATTCCTTTCCTGGAAGGTAGCAGAAATGTCATCCAAGCGGAGGTTGAATAGAGGGTCATGTCAGTGCATGGGGTAAAGATACATTGAGATTGAAAAGAGATGCCAACTTGGAATCTACAGCATGACCTCCCAAAGCACTTGTAATCTTACCTGATTTAAATCCTTTGCTACTGCTTCTTGCAATTTTTGAGTCCATCTGGTTTTCCACATAGTCTTCTTCAGGCCCAACTGCAGAGTAATACAAGGATCTGTTCTGATCTTTCTCTCAGACTGTGTTTCAGTGCCTGAATGCTTTAGAAATCAATCAGAACAGAAATGATGGTTGTAGCATACTTGTATAAAATATAATGTGATATGAAAATCCATCCTACCTACTCATACTACCTTCAAAAATGCCAAAAGAAGGGAGGGAGGGAGACTTCCTATTAATTTCCCATAATTTACTATAATGCAGTTAATACACCCCCAAGTGCCATTAACTTGTCTCTCAGAGTATTATGGAACACAAAATTTAAATGTGATTGCAGCACAATTACAACAGGAATGCTTTCCCACTAAATCAGAATATGTGGCAGTTAAACTCCTGATCTACTGATACCAGAATATGAGGTCACCTGCTAAGGTACTGAAGGACTCAACATGGTTCCTAAACTTATTCCTTGTCTTGAGGGACACCACTTTAGTAAAATTCTGAAGCAGTGATTAGGAATGTTAATTGTAACTGGTCAAACTTAGTAATATCAACATTTAAAGGAAGTGTTTATATGAAAAATCTACCACATTCTTCCTGTTAGCTTGTTGGGAAAGATAACACATAGCTGCCTTTTACATAGAAGAGAAATGAGATGTTGTCAAATTTTGAAACTAGTACATCACATTAAAGAAAAACTACCCATGGTGGTGTGATTTCTTCATCCCTATCTGCCAGAAATAAATTCAAATAATTCTGAAGTTCCAGAGTAAGAGGTGGGAACTAGTTCTCTAATGCAAAACAGACAGCAGACTGTATTTTCACCTCATGGAAAGTGGAAATTTTTGTCTAACTTTAGCAATACTGGTGCGGTTGCCACATGATTTTACTGCTGACTTCTCAGACCACTGGTGTTGCAATAGGATGTTTAGAAACATACCACAGGAGAGGGAACAGAAGAGAATGTGCTCCACCAACATACCCCAGACTGAGTCCTGCTCCTTCTCTGATTGCCTGCACTGTGCTTCCCTTACCTGTAAAAGAAATTTCTGCTTCTAAATAAAAGTGTCTATCTATGAAGCTGGACCCATAAGTCAGTTTAAATGGCATGAAATCTAAAAACTTTAGTGCAATCTCTGAAATTATTTGCTTTGGAGATGGATACTAATGAATTGAAGAGAATCAAACTTCTTTAAATTTAAAAAAGCATCCTTTTGATTTTTCTACAGAATACTTCAGGTTCCAGCAAAAGAAGTTTGTTCAAGTTGAAACAGCCTTCATTTCATTTCCTACTTTTAAATAAAAATTCTGTACTTCAAGACTAAATTGTTTGTCAAATGCATGAATTTCAGCTGAACTGAAACTGCATTTTCTAGTGACTAGTCTATGCAGATGAAACATGCAGAAGTTTTTCTGTTTGCAGGTTTCCTTTGGGCAGAATCGATGCTACACTAGTTTTCTTTTTTCATGTTTACAGCAGACAAGGAAGCGACTTGATACAGCTTCAGTTGTCAGAACCATCATGTAATGCACCTCAGTCTACTTGAAGCAGCTGGATCACATTACTTCCTCTTTTAACCTGTTAACCACACATGTCTGAGTGTGGTTACAATGTTGGTTTTGATCTGCATACCTGTGCTGGTTAAGAGTACAAAAGTACTTGCATCCTATTCTATCATGACTGTGTTGGCAAAAAAATATAACACAGAAACTTTTACATCACCAAAATCTTCCTCTTTTCTTTGAATCTGGCTTACTTTTTCTGGGAAACTGGTTTAAAACCAATGCCTGAAGCAACTGCCAAGGAATTTGCCAACAAAATTATAGTGTCAAACTCTTGAATGCAGAGTGCTCTCTAAGGTAGGCATGGCTGAGCTGATTTTGCTCATTTTATAAGAATCATTGAAAAAACAATGGAGTAAGAATCAACAAAAACAAAATGCTTGAATTTTTTGAAGCCCATGAAAACTAGTGCAGTAGATTCAAGCAATCAAGGTAACATGCAATACTTAAGCTATTCCAACACATGGATGGTCTGATGGCAATGGCCAGGATTTGGTTTTCTTGGCCTCTGCAAAGTTCTCTCTCTGTATAGGCAGTGGTAATTTTCAGCAAAACATATGTCTTTGTATATTCATCTTTGAGGCATTGATTTAGAAAGACATTTCTTGTTTGTATTTCTATACGTTGGCACTTTTCTTGTAAGAAATTAATATAAAATAACTAACTGTACTAAACTCTGTCACTGTCTTTCAGTACCTTGCTTTGATTTCCAGAGTTCCAGTATTGGCATGCTGCTGATAACAGTTGGGATCTTCCTGTGCTGCTGAGTTTACTGTGTCATTTGCACCAGTGTTGAGAGCCAAGTCTGTATCTCAGACAAAAAGGAAATATATTAACAAATGTGTTATTATGAAAGGAAAAGCCACTGCTTCAAGTTATCAAGACAACACCAAAGCACATTAATCAAGCATACAATAAATGATGACAGTTTGTTGTTTCATCTGAATGAAAAAATTAAATCCATCTGTTGGTGTTTAAACCTAGAATCCAATCTTGGCAGTTCCATGTGCTAATGAAAACTATTAAAAAAATTTCATGCATTCTCTATGCAAGATATCATAAAAATAAATACTCCTAAGACTTATGAGGCAGTGTTACGCAAGGCTGCGGTGAGGTCACTGAATAGAGCACATCTGTGGGATCTGAGGATGACGTGCATTATTATGTTATACCACATAGAGTATTTCAGCACTGCTCACTTACAGGCCAAACTCCAGTATCTGTTCTGATCAGCTCCTCAGGTCCATTGCTCTGCATGCAAGAAGCACTCATTTCCACCCAATCCACTTTAGTAATCCACTGTAACATTTTAGTAATTCAAGAGATTCCACCATTTCAGATGTAATACACAGCTCTAAAAATTGCTTATAACTCCTGAAACCTCTAGCCATGCTGGTCATGAAAGGTATATTTCTAGAGCAACACTACTGATAAAAACAGAATTTGGTTTAGAGCTCTAGCACCAGCAGTATCAAATAGATTTCCCTTGTCCTCCTCATGCTCATTGAATCCTTCAAGGAACTCTTAATAGGCTTGTGAAATATCTGCACAAGTAGCACTAATCCCTCTGCCCAACATACCCACATGCCTACCAATTTTTTTTCTTTTTCAGAGTTGCTCAGTTTGCTCAGTAAAGTCAAGCTTAGTCTCCTAGAGTCTGTATTAAAATTAGCACCATGTTAGAGCTTCCATTTCTCTTGACCTTTCTAACTATAGGGCTGGCTATGCCTCCCAGGAACCTGGCAACCAGAGAAGAATGTTTGGCTGCACCATTTTTCTATCTTGTGCAACAGCTCTCCAAGTGACTGAGGGGCATGAGCCAAAGGAATTTAGTGTACTGTTACATGGAGAGCATCCAGGTCTAGGGCAACCATAAGTCTGCTGTGAGCATAGAAAGGAATAAAAACATTTGTAATACGTAAATTCTGATTTCCCTGCTCTTTCAAAGTTCCCAAAGTGGATGCAAATGTAGTATCAAAAAATGTACGTCATCGAATACATCATCACAAGCAGATTATCCTCATTGACAGCAATGAGGATACACCTATTTCAGATGTTTATGAGACACAGATACATAATCCTGTTTTTCCAATCTGAGTTTATAGGACAAACAGTGAGTCAAACATTTTAAGATTGTCAGCTGAAAATGTTTGCCATCAAGTCTTCTAGAAGCAGTAAATTCATGATCCCATGGTACTAAACTTAGCTTGTAGATCTTCCTTTATGAGCTATCTCCTGCATAGTTGCTTAGAACAAAAATCATCTAGTTTGACTCCTATCCATTAAAGCTGGGTCCAGCAATGCAAGCCAGATAAAGCAGTGAAGAATTCTTCTGTGAAGGAAATATGGCCAGTGCAAGGTGATACAAAGATCTGAAAAGGTGCTGTTGAAGTTACCAGATCCCCACCTATCAGTGGCCTACACAGCCTCTAGTTTATTAATTGACAGCCTCAGAAGGAAGTGAAAGCAGAGGTAGTACAGAGCCATCTTTGCCTTTCCTACTAATACTGCAGCTCATATGCATCTCCAGAGAAACTATCACAGCTCTTACAGCCTTCCTTACTTATGCAGTGTTGAATATATCAGAAAATATTTGCCATCCTTACAAACTTAGGACCTATACCAAAAAAGCATTCAAAAGAGACCATTAAGTGAGTGAAAATTAAGAACACAAATCATTAACACCCTAAATAATGAATTTTTATGTGTATGTTTTCAACAATGCAGCATTCTACTTGGAATTCACTATTTTATTACAAGTAAAGCCTCTCACCCTTTTAAAAATAATTTCTTTAATCTTCAGGGGAAGAGCATATCAACATCTTGACTAATAACAAATTTCTAGAACTTCAAGTGTTTTCTGTTGGATATTTTTTTTTAATGTGACTATACCAAATGAACTGCACTTGACATTACTTTCTACAGCAGCCTGCTTTGCTGGGGGAGGCACTTTGGCAATTCTCTTCCTTTTTTTCCATATCCCTCTCCTCTCAGAGGCCCCTCATCGTGATGACCCATTCATTTGGCCACGGGCTGCATGCAGCTGCCTCTGAAAGAAGCCAACTGTATTCTTGGGTCAGCTGGAGAAGTCAGCTTCATTCCAGCTGCAGGGATGTACAGCACCTCCAACGCCTGGGACTCAGGGCACACAAGACCCAGGCTTCCCCTCGGCTTTCAGCAGAGCTACAGAACATTTCAGCTGGCTACATAGCAAGTGCTCAATTGCTTCAGGCAATCCAGTGTACAAAAGCTATTATATTTAAGGATTTTCTGCTAGATGTTTGGAACCATTGTCTTTTGTTCACATGCCTTCATAGGCATTTGCAATTTTTTATAATGAAAGGGGAATGATTAGCTGGCACATTGCAACTTACTGGCTTATACTGTACTGTAGATGGGATGCATGAAAACTGAATGTTTCCTGATTTCCATTAATATTTTCCATGTATATTTATGCTACAGAAATTAAATTGTCCTGAAACATCATGACACAAAGTTTTTTTGTTATTGTTACAATTGAAAATGAATGTTGGCCAAAACTTGCCATTCTTAAGAGAAATCTCAGACTGACTAGCTGATTACCCTGCATAAATCTTGGCAGTGCTGGGTTACCCATTTTTAGGAAAAGCAAGTTTGGGAGGGTTTTTAATGGGAATTAACACAGAAGGAATCCCAGTAAAGTAACTTCAGTGACTTCATCTCACATTTCTTTGCTGAAAACCAGTACTATTCAAAGGGTAAAAAAACCAAAACCTCTTCAGTTTGTGGCCAATTCTTTGTACCTCCACTATCCCCAGTCCTGTACTCTAGGCCTTCATTACTTTTTAAGATGACAAAAACTCCCAGAAGAGTTCATTAATTATTCATTAAGGTCTAATCATAAAGAACAGGACTGACTTACATGGGTGGTAGAATATACATCAACTGCAAAACCTCAAGATTTCACAATATAACAAATTGTGTAAACCTGATGAAATTACTCTTAAGGCCTTGATTAAACCTTCTGTCTTATGCTGTATCATTACAGAACAATGAGCACTGTAGTACTATCAAGATGTATGCTCTAAAGCTGACTAATAATTGTAAAGGTCTGCATTTATGGGCAAAACCAAGTGAGGAATGACTGATAACATCAGATGAGATACAGGTGGCATGTAAGAAGAGAAGAGGTATTTAAAAATCTTAGTATTTGGATTAGAAGTGTGAATTGGATAGATCCAAAGGAAGCAGGAACAAGATTTTGACATGATTAATGTGAACAGTGAAATATTCAGTGTTACTTAAGACGTGAGGTAGCTTGGAAAGTCTGCTCTTGAGTGATTTGAACAGCAAATGTCTGAACTCCCACCCAGGGTAATGATAGAATCAGACTCCTTTATCTCTTCAATAACTTGGTCTAATTCCAGCTTCAGTGCAGGTTTCAACAATTTCCATGGGTTTCCTTCCTGCTGTAGATGCTGTGCCATATCTATCCAAAAGTGACATTTGGCAAAGACTAAGTCTAAATGTGAATATATTCAATGAGTACATTGGTCAAAACAACAGTTCCAAGTCCATTAAAAGAATCCTAAAATAAATAGTTCATTTTTTCATTTGTTGTAAGTTCCCATGTAGTTTGTTTGGGAAGTCAGACTGCATTATTTTTCAGCTCATTAAAGTTTACTTTAACAAGCTGTGAAGCTGATACAGAAATGGTTCAACAGTTCAATATTGCATTGCCTTTTTTTTTTTTAAAGCTTCAGGATCCCACTTGGCATAAAAATTACATTTCAAACAGATCTTCAGATATGCTTTGGAGAAAACTTTGTTTTTCAGACATTTTGAAATTATTTCTCTTCTCCTCCCTAAACTACCTTAACATTTTTTGCTAGTGAAACAAAGATGTTCTTTGTTTAAATAACATTTCCCATCTTGCATGTTATGAAACAGCATATTTCACACTTCCTTAAAGCCTGTTGCTGGGTGAGATCTTTCAGTGAAGGCTATTCAGTGCTTTATAAAATATTAACTTACATGGCTGTTATTGTTTTTTCTAGTTGTTTTTAAAGTTCAGTTGCCAGATTTAGTGTACTAGGAATTGTTTACATACAGCTGGGCTAGAACTCGTGTAAAACTGTGCAAGTTCTTTTATGGCATAAGATCATCATTTTGATCAGAGGAATCAGCTGTCTGAAGGCCACTGGTTGTACTTCACACCAGTGTGTGAGTGCCAGACATGACCCAGGGTGTGACCAGCCAGAACTCAGCTGATGGCACATTCTCACTGCTCAGTGAAGTGCCACATGGAAGTGCTTGAGCCCTGGATAAAGGAGCTCCTAAAAAGCAGAGTAAAAAATAAGGAAGAGCTCTCCTAGCACATATATTGCTTGCAGTCCTTCAGTTGGCTGGCTATCTCTGCCTGACATGTTACACATCATGCAACCCAGACATATTTTGATTTCTTTGCTGTCCTTGCATTTTAGGAGTTTTCTTGCCAAATTTTAATTCTGGAAAACCCATCAGACATCTATATCCAGTTGTCATAACTTCATTTTTTATACTACCAGTATGAACAAAATTCTGTCACAGAGCCAGTCCAGTGGCTGCAAGCTCTCCTGCAACATCTTATTTGTAAAAGTTTCCTAAGTAAATGCCTTTGTCTTTTTTCACACAGAAAAGAAGACAAACTAATGGAATTTCCTCACTGCACACACAATGCACAATAGGATAGCTCCATCCAGAGGAACCTATCAAGACACTCAGAATTGTCAAGAAAACCTTCTGCACACAAGGCTCAGCCAGAGTGACTGGTTAGTATTTGAGTAATGGGCATAGCTGCTCCACCTACAGCTGTCAGCCCCTGCAATCTAGTATGCACCACATAAGGGAAATAAAAATTGAATTAATATTTCAAGAAATGATATCATTCCTAAAATATTTACAAAGTGAAATAAAAGCAAATGAAAGTTCATTTAATCACCCAGTTAGCAGAAGATTGTTACCTATGACCTCTATTGGGTTTAGTCACGTAAGTAAAGCAAATATGCCTTTAGAATTTTTGCTCAAAGATCATACAAGCATAATAAGAGCTGAAATTATTTTTTTACTTTGCAGGACAAGACCCTTACTCATTTATTTCTTTGCAAAACCAGTCCACAGTTACAGCAATGGTTAGGATTACATATACATCTGACTAGATAAACATCCACTGCTTATTTTACAGCACTGCTGCTGGCTAGATAGTTTTGGATCTCTGCAGTGTGGTTTGTGGGATCCTACAAGGCCTTGCAGTCTTGTTAAGGAATTTCTATAGGGCTAGATAAACATTCTGCAGTGTGCTTTGTTGATTCCTCATAGTTTATGCCAATTTTTTCCATTGACATGCAAGACTCCCTTTTGGAGAGTATTCAGCAAGTGCTGGATTTGTGTGCAAAAAACTTAAATTTGCAATGAAACGGTTGGAGAATTACTCTCTGGAGACTTTTACCATAATTGAGGAGAATCCTGTAGCATCAGGAGTGCATACTAATCCAGGGGTGCAGCTTGGATCCAATGCAAAAATTGATCATACTAGCCATGGATGCTGTCAGCAAGCCAGCTAGTGGTGCCCAAGGAAGAAATGGTGCTGAGTTCTGCACAGCTGGGAGTGCAGCTGCTCTAATGCTGTATTGCCTTTAGCACTAAAATATATTTAATGCCCTAAAGCACTAGAAATTAAGACAGGGTATGGTACAGAATAAAAGTACCAAAGATACTGGTCTTCTTGGTGATTAGTTTAGCTAAAGGAAAGGTCTATCAATTTCATATAGAAGACAAAAAGGCAGGAATTTTTTGGAAGGAATTCTCAGAAATGGAAGTGCTCCAGTTCCTTTTCTTGTCACAGTCTGTGACTTCTATCAGCCTTGTTAATTATGAGAAAACAAAAACACTTTGATATGACTGCATTGTAATACCAAATAGGACAGTGATTATGCAGAGCATGAGGTTTGAATAGCTGTATGACTTCACAGTAAGAAACAATTGCTACTTAGAGACCTCTTACTACAATTCCTCTAGCCAACAGTTGTTCACACGAGTCTCTTAGGAATAAAGCTCTATGGAATCTAAGTCAAATTCTCAGTTAAACAAACACTGTTTAGCAAATCCAGAAAAAAAAAAAAAATCCTTGAGACCAACACCAGCATCTCTCCTAATGAACACAAAAGCCGAAGTATTAACCTCCTTTTCCTTGTGTTCCAGTCCTACCAAGTTTGTTAAACTAAATTGTGTAAGACTGCTTCCCTTGTAAAGGGCCTAAGATAATTATGCCCTGGCTCCTCCTAGGAGCCAACTGGATTTTGAGGAAAACAAGAAAGGGCCTCTAGTGAACTGCATTCTAAATTTCATATGACAGACTACAGTACAGTACCCAGCAATTTTACAAAAGTTACTAAGGAAGCACTGAAACTATACCTCAGTACAGTGCCCAGATATGCCACAATTTTGAGAAGGCTGGCAGAAGGGTGAACATCAAGGTGTGGATATTCAATTCCATACTTGGCAATTCATGTAAGAGTTGCTGCTGCCAAGCAACCAGACTGTGAAAATGCAGCTACAAGCTGAGGAAGGTCAGAGGTTTCAATTCATTTTGCAATGGTAAGATCTGCAAAATTAAATTATTTAGATCCAAAATGAAATATTACATTGTGTTTCATACTCAAAACATAAACAGACCATTGAGCAAGAAAGGACTGTTTACTTACGTTGTTTTCCTCTTCATACAATGAATTAGAAATATAATAGTTATAGGAAATTTTAACCTAATTTAAGTCTTTTCCAAAAATACATTGCTAGAACATTTTGGGATGACAACTTGTAAGAAACAGAGCCAGAACAGCTCCTTTGAAGCCACTGTTTCTCATGTATTGGAGAGAGTTGTGTGGATGTACCCGCCTGAGTTTCCAAACACATTTTGCCTACAGAGAATCAAGGCAGGCAAAACAGCTCTGGAGGCTTTAGAAAACTGCCACGATCTAAGTGACAAACTGGCAGGGTAGTGCCTTCCCCTCTTCTCTCTTACCAAGTTTCAGGCTCAACTTTTGAGAATTTCTATTGGCCTCCATATTATTGGATACAAAGTCCTCCTAAACAAATCATCATTAAAACTAACTTAAAATTCACTAACACTTCCTTTCCCATAAATTTATTGTAATTTAGATCAACTGAGGCAGTTAGTAAATTCATAACAAGAAAACTGTTTAATGTAAGAAACAAATGGGAAGTTCCAAAAACATCTAACTAGATCAGTGCTATTTTAAACACCAATTTTTCATTTCAGAACAAAATTTGAATTTGAACAAAAGAAACTTTTTATCAGCAATGAAGATCTTTCATCCCTTAGATAGAAGTTCCCCCTTTAGGAATTTATGTCTTCATACTACTTATTTTCCTATCCTCTCAAAATTAATCACTAAGAAGGATGCTGTGGATTGAGCACATTTACCTTACAAAAAGTGCACATTTCCATTGTGCCACCCAGAGTCATGCCCAGAATTTCTGCTGAAGATTTCAGTGCTTCTACTGCTGTTTGCTCCTGAAGCTTTGACACCTCAATCCTATCAGGGCTATTCCCAGATTCAGAAGTGTTCTTAGTAGAGTCCTACCATCCCTCCTGCACAGCACACAACTGAGCTGTAATACATTAGATGAAAAAAAAAAAAAAAAAAAAATCAACTATGTAGTATTGCTGTACTTCACATTATTTTAAAATTGCCAGGAGGCAATTAAAAAAAAAGAATTGTCTTTAAAGATGAAAGATTTCTTCTTTGTTTGTTATTGTGAGTGAGTATCCGTTTTTGATTATTAGACTTCTGCACATTCCTCTCTTAACATTTTCTGGTTTCTGTATTTTTTATGACACCAATTCAGTGAGCAACTATGAAACTAATTAGCATCCCAGCAATTCAGCTCCAGGATCTGTTGACATATATTTGAGTACATGTTTTCAATTATAATCAACACTGATGTATTGTTTTCTAATATTAGTTTAAAATGCCTCAATTACTGCCTTAGTCTTTATGGTTTTCAGGCTTATTTCTTAATGCTCTGCCCTTATAGAAAAATACTTAGCACATTAGTTCAAACTGAAAGATGAAAAAAAATACCTTTGCTAGATTAGTCCTGCCCTGCACTGTGCACATTTAAAAATATTTTGGCTATTATATTCTTCATGGGTAAGATTTTTATATTTTATAAAAGTAAATATGAAGTTCTGATTCCCTCACAGTTTGATTTTAGATATTTTGATGTTAAAAATACTCTAAAATTCCTGCATGACCTCATTTAGTAAATATGCAGTCATCCATCTGATATTTGAAGAGCACATGGTGACAATTTTAAATAATAAACTGTCTTTTAACCTACATGTCTGAAAGAGTTGAAAGTACGATCCAAAACAATATGGTCAGAAAAATCCATGATGCTCAAATCATAACCATTCAACAACATTCTTGGAACACTTGCAGAGGCCAAAGACCATGTGTTGGCTGGTATCTGCAAGAAATATTTATGGGCTTTTCAGGAGTCTAAGCCCAAATGCTTCAAGCTGAGAGAAGGGAAACTGTCACATAAGGATACGAACAATCCTGAGATGGAGTAAGTTTATAGATATTGTACCCTGAGGAAATGTGGGGTTAAACAGAGTATGACTGTATCACTGTGGCTTTTACTATGGCCTGTGGAAATGGTGCAACACAAGAAGCAACACAGATCTCCCAGAACACCTCTCAAGTACTCATTTGTAAGACAACTGAAAAAAGTTAGCTTTGGAGATTTTACACCTTGTGTAACCTTCTTAAAAGTTCCGGGACATCCATTAGATTTTTTTCCCCGGTGATGGTACCGTTCGAAAAACTTTAAAGAATTCATGAAATTCAACACCTCATTTCTTCCAGAGAAAGTGCTGAACAATTTTCTAGGATGTTGGAAGCTTTAAGGGCAGGTAAAAAACAGTTCAGGTCTAATTACTATCAGATTGTTGTCTTCCCAAAATACTTCCTTTCTCTGCCTTTACTAAAGATGAATGCCAATCATGTTCTGCCTCTAATAAGAAATATCTGTTTTAATGAGTTTTGAACAAGACATGCATCTGGATGTGGATTTAAAAATAGCAAAGAAATGCATCTGAGGGTGGATTTCAAAATAGCAAATAAAGGAAAATACGGTTTCCTGATAAACTTTAAACTACCTAGAGATTGGTACCTGAGCACATGAATTAAGTTCTAATGAATAATGCTGCTTTTGTAACTGACTGAACATTATAGAACTGGAAATGTCAAGCTGCTTTCTCTTGAATGAAACCCAGCACAATCAAAGGAATATGCTCAAATAAGGACAGTAGAAAACAAAAGGGCTATAAAATTGTTTCCCTGGCCCTAGGGATAACAGATCCCATGATCTAATGAAGAAGGATGACAAATATTTGCCCATATAAGTGAATGGCTTTCCTAGAAGGCTGTTTTTGAAGAGGGCCTGATTCTGCACATACTCCTTGTCCCTTACTGCTTGTAGCACTAATATTTCACACAAGATCCAGCTCTTCATACTCATTTTGCTAGCAAAGACCACCCTCCTAGCTTTGGGTTACTTAGCTATTGAACAAATTCTACCTTTGTTTTACTTTGAGAGCTAGAGAAATTTGTGCTAGATGATGTTATCTAATTTATCTGCTTTTCCCAGTCTTGTGTTTTGAAAACTTCCCCATAATCTCTTTAATGTGTCAATAGCCTTTCATATTCCAATAAGCAGGACTCCTCCTGCTGCTGTGAGCTCTATCTTTTCCATAGGTTTCCCAGATCTTTTATTTAGCTCTTTTGGTTGCAGACTTAGTGTCTACATGCAGTTTTGGGGAGTGCTTTAAAGAAATTTTAGAATTTAGAATTTTCTTATCTTTAATCTGTAAATATTAAATTATGATTCAGGATCTCTTTTTTCACGACAAATTATGACTCAGAAACCAGGTAGATAGCTTATAAAAATCTTCTGCATCTTCTCAAATAACAGATAGATGAATGTGGAGGGCTAATCAGCATGACAAACCCATCCCCAGATGTGAGACTTAACCTAGTAGCTTCATTAACTCCTTATTTGGGAGATGTATTCCTTTTTGGACTAATCAGGCAGAAAGGAGCTGGTCTCATACAGAGGAAAAAGCAAAGGATACAGACAGACATACCTGAGGCTGCATAAAAATTTATCATCACTTCTCACAACTACATTAACTCTGTTAAACTTTTCTTCTTTCATCATCTCACCACTCACAAAATTATGTACATTTCCTGTAGAGACAATGGGTATAAACATGAAGTTGATGTTTGTGTTGGCATTCCTATATAATGATTATACAATCCTTTGGTGACTAGAAGATCTTTGTGCATGAATATGCATCATGAATTTAAAGTAAGTATGAAAAAGTGCCAGGAGTAAAAGTTTTAAGACGGGAACTAAAATTGTAATTTCATTTGTAATTGATTTTGGAGAAGACATTAACCTTGTTTTGATTTCCTATTGGAAAATTCCCCTTTTAATGAAATTGAACTCTAAACCTATGAGAGAAGAAGGCAGCAGACATTACAGTTGGGAATAATAAATACAATTTCTGGTATGAGAGGCAAAGGAAGTCCAGGTGTGACTCCCTGGATAGTGTGATAACCACTCATCCAAGCAAGAATAAATCTGCTCACTATTTGATTAAAAAAGGGATTGGGAGAAACAAGCATCAGTCTTAAAATATCTGCCAAACCTATAAAGAAAAAACTATGCAGGCAGAAGAGTAAAAAAGCACTTTTCTTTATTAATCATAAAATAAAAACAGGCATAGAACCCAAACCCTTCTTCCACAGAAGTTGTCACAGACACCCATGATAGCAGAAGGCATTTCCTGCTCATGCTTTTGCATGCATAACTTGTGTACATTGTTTTTGCCAGAAAACTAATTTTGGAATAATAGAGTCTTGGCCAACGTGAGAACGAAGTGTGTACCCCAGGATTCAGCAGATGCACATGGGACTGCCAAACTAAATTTATGAAATAAAAAATATTCCACTTGGGCAAATATGGAGAAATTGTTCACCAAAAAACTCCAAAATCAAATATGTCATAAATTCCCCAGTGGCTTTTCACAACCTTTACTGTATTAGTAGAAATACAGACCACAGTGTAGCATCTGAACATTGTTAAAAGATGCAGACCACACAAAGAGCTCAACAATACTTCCTTGGGAGAAAATATTATTGCTTCCAGTACTAGTCTCTTTGACCATATGTGTTAGTGGTTTAAGGAAATGTTTTTCCCTCTTTAGGAAAAGACCAGATCATTTCATTAATCCAAGATAATATGATATTCTACTTGGAGACATATTTTGTCATCACTCGCACAAGATTTTGTTAAATATACCCAAGTAAGCTCTGAGCAAATCAATGTACAGAATTAATTTCTCTGATCAAGACAAAGCCTAAAATAGTAAGATATTCAAAACTCACTCTTAGAAATGACAGTTTAATTTTCAGTTGTACTGTCATTTAAGAAAGTCTTTAACAAAAACTTTTTAAAGTATATACAGAATTGCCCGCTGTTAATCAAGGAGAGTAGATCTTCAAATAAGGTTGGTACTTTGGACAAAACATGTTAAGTCCATGACCCTGGGAGAAGACAATAAGGAAGGACTTTCAGTTGCTGTACAAAGTCTGGTTAAGGAATGAGTGAAGCAGACTTCCTTCTCTGCTTTCCTCCTTTAAAATCAGCTTTTCATACTGCCAGAATTTGCTTTCCTTGAACTAAAAGTTATTTCTACTGTTACTCATTCAACTTGAACAGTCTTGAAGGTAGTGAACCCTCAAAAACTGTGTTATATGTATCCTTTACTGTTATCATTTGCATTATTCTTTCATTCCATCATTATTTTTAATGCAAAGTGCATAACAATCTTGTTTATGAGATGAATGTTCTTGAACATAATCAAAACCTTGCTATATGATTCATTTTTCCATTCCACACATATATTTCAACACAGATAATGACATCTGGAGTTATGCAGTATAGACAGGCCCTGATCCAAAAGCTTTTGAGAACAGCCTATGTGCATTTCAATTGGCCCTGGATTGGATTCCTAACATATACTATACTGGCTCTTTATTTCATACATAATTAACATCAGAGGAAATTTATTGGTAACAAAAGGCATATGGTGATTCACCAAAGACCCCGAAAAGTGAATTTTTAGCCTTTCATTTAATTGGAAAGCAACAGGACACATTAGCAAACCTGATTTACCATTGTCTGTGGCTTTTCAAGGTTAGCCCACACTAGCTTTCAGAAGCTCACTTTAATTTTATGTGTTATTCCTAGCATGGTTCATTATCAAAAATACCAACTGTAACAAGAAATATAGATAAATTCTCTTGTACCTCATATAAATTCCAATTGTGATAATAATTTTCCTAGATTATAAGGATGTGACTCTTCCTGATCTTATACTAATGTTGGGGGTTTTTTAATGAAAAAGGGTGCTGTCCCTAGCAAATGCTATTGAAATAATGCTTTACAGCTTCCAGTTCCAGAAAAAAAAAATCATTATCATGGATTCTTACTGTATCTTACCTTTCTTTTTATTGTGGACTGGCTGTTTCAGCAAAGTTCTGTCATGATGATTTACTTGTATTTCTGAAATTAGTAGAATTAATTAATACGAGTAAATAGAATGGGATTTGGCCTTTGCCTTATACTGATTACTATAACCCTTGATCTGCAAAATAGCACCAACCACTAAATGCAGTGACTTTGTGTTCCTACTAAACCAGTTTTGGCCTGATATATTTAAGGTGCAATACACTTACCACTGAAGAGGGAAGAATAAAAATCAAATAAAAATATCAAGAAAAATACAAAATAAACACAAAAGAAAGCACAGGGAAAAAAAAAACGTTTAAAAAGATAACATACCTCAATCCTAGACTGTGTTCCTTAAAAGCTTAACATTAATATGCTTCTCTTTCCACTTTCTTAGCTGAAAAGTAATTCCAGTCTGTCAATATATAAATGTTTTGCATGACTGTACTTTGGTTTAATGCTACCTGCAGGCAAATGTGGATTCCTGTCAATCTTCAGTTCACCATGACTACAGAAATTAATTTTTCTTCTTAACTACATCCAAAATAAACTTGACTGAAAAAGAATCAGTTTATCTCAAGAAACATCTTGTGTACAGAAAGTCACAGTCAGCACACAAGTAATATCAGTTTTCACAGATATTTGAGGCTGTCTCCTAATTTAACTGTATATTTAATTCCTTTTCTCCTCCAAAAGGAGGGGCTGAAGTATTTAGGGAGGCATGAGGGCTGCTGCTATTACAGTGGAGACTACACTAAAGGTACAGCTTAATGATATCACAGCAGGGTTGAAATATGTTTCATATTCTCAGGCTAAACTTCTGGGTGTTTCAACAGAAAACCACTGTGTCTTTAGCAGTGCTCCACCTCTCTGACCTTGGGGCAGAGATCACTAAGCGTCCCCAGGCCAATTGGCTTTGAAGTACTGGCACTACTTGGAGTCCTTTTGTGTATCATACAGAGCTCACCTATTCCTACTCTTTGACTCCTGTGTTCAATATGTGCTCATTTGAGTCCATCAACTCTAGTCCCTGAAGTTCTATTGCTAAGGCAGAGCTCAGTAGCTCAGGAGATGGGCTGATTCTCAGAACACATCCTTTAAAATCATGAGTTTAAAGGACAGCAGTAATTTTAGAGTATCGACATTTTTATAAGTCTTTTTGCCCCGTATTTTAGTGCTTGAAACAAGCAAGAAATTCTTCTCCCAGCATTATCATGTAGACATTGAATGATAACATTTCCTCAGAATGACTAAACTCCCTAACAAAATCGCTGCTTTCAGACAACACATTTCATGTTTTTTATCAAAAATATTTTAGTGTTGAAACTCACCTTTATTACCCAAATTCCTCTAATGACATGACCAATAGCCCTATAATCTAAATCATCCTTTTGTTCAAAGTGAAAATATTCTTTCTCAGGAGAAACAGCTTTAATAATTTCAAGATGTCGTTGGAAAAAAAGGCTACTGGCTTGAGTAGCCATTCTTCTTGGCAAGTCCTTGTAACCAGTGTTCACCACACCCTGATGAGAAAGCAAAATAAATAGTTGTCAAAATTTTCATGTGTTGGAAACTTTTCACATGTTCTCCACAGATCTGATGCCTGCTTCATACATGCTAGTAAATCAAATTTGCATATTACTACAGACATGAGTTACTAAAGCTTTCTTTTACAAGTTAAGGTTTCTGTGTAAAACTAATAGCTTACCCTGATGCATGACCAAAGAAATTCAGCAATTTTGTCAGGAAGCCAGAGATTAAATGAGCTGGGAGGCCAGTCAGGGAACTGGTTACAAAACCATATGGTGCTTATTTTTGAGAATAAGAAATCAAGTACTTCTTCAAATGAAAAAACACCTCATGATTGTCTGATAAGAATCACATTGCACAATGTGTTTCACAGATTAACTGCACTCCAGACAATCCCAAGGAAGAAGATAGTGATACCTTCAAAACTTAAATTCCTTGCAAGTACATCTGGATTAATAACACATCTCTAATGTTCCTCAGTATTATTATGAGAGCAGAACATAAAAAAAAAAGCCCAAACAAATCCTAGTGCCATGCTCTGAAAATAATTTACATTTAATTCTGACCTTGAACATTGTACCCTAAGTTTTTGTTCCTTTCTTTCATTACACCATTCCAGAATAGCCATCTGGACATTAAACTCGCCAGTTTATCTCATATGAGGTCACACATGTTGGCTTCCATTCACGTCCTGGAGTAAATCACAACATAATAACCAAGTATGGCAGCCCCAGCAGTCGTCAATGCAAGGTAAAATTGAAATACTGTAGCTGGACACTTCACCTGCCTCTCCAGAACAGGCCACTGCAGCAATCTGCTACCTGGGGGACCATGGCAGCAAGCATTCTGCTCCACAGCCCATTGCCCATGGTGGTTCCTGATGAGGTTTATCCTTCTTGGGAAAATTCACAAATACTGAAATAGCATTTTAAACTGCTCCAACCAGTTGCACCTTTATATCATCTTACCATTATACACTGCACAGCTTTGCTTTTCCACATCACACTGGAATTTAGTAATCTAAAAATTATAATAGTTTTAATGGTAATCCCATAAAATCTGCCATTCATATTAAAAATTGTTTTGTACCACTACTTTAAAATTGTGAAAATAGGATTTTTCTTTTCATGTATCTAGAATTGAACACTCAAAATTCTTGTTAATGAAGGGATTATTTTATAAGAATTTATGGATGTCATTGTTTAAAGGATGTTCCCATGCTTATAAAAGTCACAGTGCATAAAAAAGACAGAATTATCTCTGACTAATATTCGAGTTTGTGGTTTTATTACTAATGAAAGACTTTGCTTTATTACCCTATAATACTTTTGTAAGGGCTCCATGACAGACTTGCAGTGACTTCAAGGAAAGACAATCTTTATTAGTGTAATATTGACTAATTTTTCATTTGTTAGTGCGACACTGATGTTATTTGTATTCTCCCTGCACATCAATTATTTCTAAAGGCTGGTGTATAACCTACACCTGAAAAATGTCAAATTCTGCAGGATTATTTCTACTTTACTCCCAGCCTCAGGTCTGTATAATTACTGACCATTTTCTCATTGACTCCATCATACTCCTGGTGCTTAGAATTGAAGATTTCTTCCCCAGTTTCACATTTAAGAAAGCAAACCAAACAAGTTTAATAACTCTTAGTAGAAATGGTAACTCTTACTGAAGAGGGTAAATAGGGAAGTATATCATACACATGGATGCTTTCAGAAGTAAATATAACATATTAATTACTTTGAGTCTGAATTGAAAATTACTAGGAAATCATTAGCAAAGCAAACACTAAATCACTGATTAAAAACAGGTAAAAGGTAATCATAAAGCCATTACTCACTAATAGATTTTAGTAAATACCTAGATACATGCATATTTCACTAAGCATTTTATACTAATAGGGACATATGTTTGAGCTCTCCAATGCCATAATCAGAATCTTATCTGGAACAAGACCTGAACTAATACAAGTACTGTCCCAGACAAATCATACCTGGTGCATGGGTGCTAATCAGTTCATGTGTGAGCAGTACCAGTGCCATCCAGTTCCAGCTGGCTCCAAAATCCACATCAACAGGCTTTCACCCCACAAAAGCAAACTGCTTGCCAGCAGCAAAGCAGTTCATTTTCAGACACCCCAGATTCTTCAGATACACCCCAGTTTCTAGAATTACCTACACCCACCCCTCAAATGCAGGGAAAACGGAGGATAGTTGAGTCAAGGAAGGAAGAAGGAAGATGATGTTTTTCTTAAGTTGGACCTGAGAAGTAAGGAGGCAGCATACTTTAAATGATGTTCTCTTTTTCTGGATATTGAAATCAGTAATTCGATTTTTGTGTTAATTAGCAATGAATTAACTAAAATTTCTAGTAGTCCCATTGTTTTTTTAATGACAATGTTTTGCTTCAGTGCAAAGCAAAGCAGAACTTTAACCAGAGTGTTTTATAAAGTGTTAACAGATTCTAAGCCATATTTTCTTACTCCACCTGGTATCAAATCCCCTGACAGCAATTCCCATTGCTTTGGCAGCTACTGCTGCAGTCAGCCCAGCAACGCCACCACCAATTATCAGCATCTAGAGAGATCAAACAGAGAGTAAAGTGCATTCTATGTTCACTTATTCCATCACATGCTGTGTCTGCAATATGCCTTATCTTCAAAAGCACTTGAACTTTAAAGATCATCAGAGGCTAAAAATTGTTAAGTAATTCAGAGAAATAATTTAAAAAATAAGTTTTATCTCAACAATACAACATTGTTAAACAGCTGGTTTGGTCTATAAGAGCAGGTGGTCATCTATACAAAAGGTACCGGATGAAGAAAATAAAGAGAAAAAAATTAGAAAAATATAAGTTAAGCAAGACATGACTAGAGGCACTTTTTCTGTTCCACACAGACCTTAACTCAAACTTTGATAGCAAAGGATGCTGACATTATTTGCCCAGTTATGCAAAGACTTTCTTTCACTGTAGCTCTTCTCAGCTATGAATTCTGACAGGTATGCTGCAACAGAAATCACAGGGCAGGGCTCAGTCTTAAAATGAAGAAATAGACTGGCATAAGGTCTTTTTAAAAACAGTGAACATCCCTCTGAAGCAGGATGTGACAATGCATTTTTTTACACTGAAAATAATTGTTGAAGCATTTGCCAAAATAAATGAAAAACACAATGCTGAACTTAGATGTACATAATGCATTCACTGTAAATTTCAATTGCCCTTGGCTGCACAGGATTAAGGCAGGTGAGAGCAAATTTGATGTTGGTGTCCTGCCCAAGCAGAAGCAGGTCTAGTAAAACATCTTTTTTGGGACCATTCTAAGAAGACTTTAGTCCTGAGCCCTTGAAAAAGTCTTAAAAGTTTCTGATCAACTAAATTCTGTATTCAGAAATGCTCAAATGCAGTTAAATCAACTTTAAGAGGATGGCTTAAATATCTGAAGACAGTACACTACAGCAAAGCCAAAGAAAACCCCAAGGAATCAAATGCTATTGGGTATCTCTTGGAAAGGTCATGTTGGAGACCTGAACTGCCTTGTTACATTAGAAGCCTATCCTTACAGTACAAAATTTTATTTTTTAAATGCAGCTGTACTTTCACAGGATAAACGTGTTCTGCTGTCACTATCTGACCAGTAAAATCCCTGCCAAAGTGATTAGATGCCAGCCCTACTGATTTGTAGTAAAAGTAAGTAAAAGCAAACATATACCATGGTAGATAAGTTGTGACACCATCAGGTAAAGTAACACTGTGGATGATACTTCCTAGGGTTCAAATGCCAGGACACAACTCACAGAAGCAGAGCCAAGTCCATAAACCAAATGAATTGGATAATTATCAGAAGTCTCTTAACAATAGCAAACATCTTAAAGTAATAATTTTTCAAACAATACATTCAAAAGTAATTAAAACTTATACCAGTGGCTTGAATCTTAAATGTTTGCTGGAGGAAAAATGCTGGAAAAAAATGTATATCAAAAGTAGTGACTCATAGCATATGTTGCTGCTTGCAACTGCAGTATTTGAATTATTTATTTTTTACCTCTGTGGATCAGCTGACAAGCCTATAGCTGACTGCCAGCCCACTTGCATATAACATGGACAGTGCAGAGGGCTGCTCATAGTTATTCCAGGAATTTACAACACAGATCCCCTTGGTAACATAGGGCATTGAGGAGCATTTACTTTACATGAACTGTAATATAGGTCCAGCATTTCAGCTCTCTTTAAAAGGAAACATGTTTGAAACTGAGACTGCCTGCATTGTTAAATTGTACAAGAATGCTTAAGTAGTATGCATCTCTCCCACTAAGTTACTACTCAAAAATATTTTCAATTTATTGTTCCTCATTCAAAGAAATGGAGACAGTCTCAGAAGTATTCACTAAAATGATACCTTGTGTGAATATTGTGTAGCTATATGAACCCCACATAGGTATGTCACAGTCTTTTCTTTCCGACATCTAATACTTGTAGGATGATTTCTTTGCAGTTTTTGTTGGGTTTTTTTACTCATTGGGGAATTAAGAAAAGAATTACTGATTCCTTCTTAAGAGTTATGTAGGAATGTAGTAATTTGAACAAGAGCTGCAGTTGTTTTGTGCTCGTTTTGTCAACAAAAGATTTTCAAGCCAGATAACTATGGGTTTCTCAGTCCTGCATAGTATTTGGCCTAAAGGCCAAGCAACTTCAAGATTTCACTTAACAAAATGGAACAATTTGAAAATCTGGTTATCATCTTTATACTATTATTACTTTAAACCTTTTTCTCCTTTCAAAGCTTGAAAATAGAACTAAACTGGGCAAGGAAGTAAAATCCTCTTTATCCCAAAGAAGTAACAGATACAAAACCAATTTAATATCAATGATCTAAAAGCTGAAGCAAGGTGTATCCAGGGCAACTCTCCTGACTCCTTGGTTACACACAGCAGAAAACTTAGTCCTCTGTCAGTACTGCAGGAGAAGATAGGCAGTCATTCTGGGAACCCCTATACAACTCTAGGAAATTCATATTTTGTAGCTAAATGTGCATAATCATTTTCCCTTACTGAACTTAATAACAAAATTTTTACTAGCTTTACCGAAGTAACATTTCACACAGTGGAAGGAAATGAAAGACTGGAAAAAACAAGAGTTGCTAATATCCAAGTTGAGCCAGAGCAAGACAGCCATTGTATACACATGCTTTCTGTACTAGAGAAAAAAACTGTTTTTCTTTTGTGGGTTCCATCTGATTCAGTGTCATAGCCATATAACTGAGGTAATAATTTATTTTGGTACACAGGCAAATAAAAGGATAAATGTTAAAACCAAATATTTTAAGAAAAATTGGTATAAAAAAAAATCAACATTGTTTAAGGCCTTGTGTTAGAACATTGGAGGGAAATCAGAGAGTTTGACACAAGGTTAATTAGATTTAAATAGTTTCAGGGAGAGAGAGAGAATGTGCAACAGGAAAATACTATTCATCTTTGTAGCCAGATTGCTTAAATTTACCAGAGCTGTCATCGAGACCTTTTAGAGACTAGTTGCATGATTTTGTTTATGGTTCTGTAAAGAGAAACAATATTGACTGCTGACATTTATCATAGCTTGTAATTTTTCCTCCCCTTAACTTCACTGTGGTTGACTACATGAAAAGTGATTTGTTTTGCTTCATCTTCTTCATCAAGAAAAGAGAAGAATACCCCTTTTAATAAGGTAAGAAGATGCAACTGAAGGACCCAACCTAGATCATGAGGCTCTTTCAATTGCAAACACTTCACAATCTCTCTCTAAGATAGAAAAAACAACGGTAGATTGTTTCCTATGATTTACTAGAAGTGAGGAAGGCCAAACCAGGGAGGATATATAATAGAGACCTCCTTCCATCCACTTGCAAGCAGATGGGTCACAGAAAACTGCTTTGCACCATTGTGCAGATCTGGCCAGGATCAAAGTTGGGGGTGACAAAGGGGTCACAACCAACATTTGCATACAGCTGGCTCCATCTGAACCTGATCTTATCTTATCGGGATATGTGAGAAATCTTGTCACAAGAAAACCAAAAACATTAGACCAAACATAACTTATTCTTAAAGATCATCAAAATTTAAGGAAAGTTTTTCATAGATGTTGTACAATTTAACACTAAAATTTGAATTCATTGTTTATGGATTCTTAAGCCACTTTCCACAGAGTGGAGGAGAAAAGCATAAAATTACTTTGCTACAGCCTGTTATGCATGATGTGGAGCACAGAGGACTACATTCACTCTTACCTCCACAATGGAATGCTAGATCATACACAGTGATATGAAAAACTATTTTCAGAAGATTTATGGATACAACAATGGTAAGACACCAAGTGGCAAGGAAAATGCCTTGTTTAATGAAGCAGTTATGTGTTTGATACCTTTACCAAATTGATTCTGCTTCAGATGAACTGGTTCAAATTTAAAACCATTTCAATATGCAGCCAATGTACTTAAATAATTGATTCAGCATTCAAACTAGTTGTTTGTGTTTGGCAAGTTTTTTTAATGAATTCCTTATAGAAATCTAAGTGGCTTTGAAATCGGCTCCAAATCTGAATTGTTTCAAAATGTGTCTGATATTGAATGACAACTGCTCTTTACTGTAGTTTGGCCACTAATGCAATGTGATACTATGTAGGGAGCCAAAACTCAGAACCAGCAGGGAGAATTTTGCACCTTTAGTTGTCAGAGGCTGCAGTTTTGGGAAGGTAACAAATTCTTTCACCAAATTCATACTGTCCCCAGGGCAAGACCTCAAAATAAACACAGTAGCTTCAAAGACAGTATTATGGGTTACAATCCAGGCTGCAGACAGTCCTGTTTGCATGTTGTGATCAGTTCACACTTCCCCTTGCAAATCTTAGATTACAGCCCTACTTATGTGAGAGATTATTATGGAAAAATAATAAAAAGTGGTATGTTAAACCTATGCCAAATATAAGACACATTTATCATGCTGTCAATGGAATTTTTGACCATATGTCTCAATGGATTTAGTAAAATTAGTTTTGTTTTATACCTATAATAGCTATATGTCTTAGGCCATGTATAATGTATTTCACAAAAAGAAAGACTGTTGTTCAAGCAGCAGGAAAAAACCCAAACACATGACACGTGTACTAAAAAAAAAAAAAAAATAGTCAACTTTCTGGGAAAGAAGTCAAAACCACTTCTCCAGATCTGCTTGTGTAAAGGTGAAGCTAGAAAATGGGAGAGTATCCCTAAAGCTCAAATTGCTATTGTTTCAAACTGATAATCATATCCAGTTGACATAAATTAGTCTTAAGAATAAATATGATTACATTATTCACAAATTAAAAACTTACATTTAATTATAGTTTTCAAACATTAATTTACATTAATGTAGACTACTCTGGCTTGCCTACATTGTTCAGCAGAGAATTTTGTTTTTTGTCAACTTTATGTTCCACTTTCAACCTTAGTTGATGTTTTACCAAAAACTAGACAGCAGGAGGACAGTGTAACCCATTTCTCACCCTGACATTTCTTTGGTAAATCCCATACTATAGGTGTTCACTATTAAGTTTTTATAGTGAGCACCTCTGAAACAGAAGATGTTCTATTTAGTTTCCAAGGCACGAATTTCAACATCCAATGGATGTCAGACACTGTTTCTCTGAAATTTGAAAATTCCATCCATATATCCAACCCAGTAAAGTTTTATGCACATATATTATTCTTAGAGGTATAATCACTGGTTGACCTTAGTGGGATGGTTAGCGTGAGAGAAGGTGGCAGGATTGGGCCCCAAGTTTTCATAAATAATACAGAACATCTCCAGATGAACATTCCACTGTTAGTTTTTATAGTGCCTTCCACAGCCAGCCCACATGGTCTCTCACACACATTCCTACATGCCAGAACAATAACAAATTAGAGTTTGGTTTATAAAAGAGCCTTGGCTCAGATGCTGCTTATACAAGTTTGCATGCTGTTTACTCTGAAAAAGGTGTGGAACTGACCACAATGAGGTGACAACCTCAATTCCACTCACACACGAGGTGAGAAAACCAATAACAAAACGGCAGGATTAGGAAAGGACACTTTGTTTCTCCTGGCTTGAATGTGAATAAAGTGCATTTTATTAAAAAGAAGTGAAGCCTCTTTGTGAAGCAGACTAAAGAACGCCTCTCTCCTCCTCAGTACATATATGCATACAAACATTATAGATAGGTAGATATATGTGTCTGATTGTAAATACAGATACACACACTACACATGATGATCCACAGAAGGAGGAGTCCTAGATTATTATTGCCCTACCTTAACATCCCTTGCAGTCAGTAAAGATTTTCACTGACTTCAGGGAAACTGGATTTCTGAGCATTGCACTCCCCCTGTGCTGAGTACTGGTTCAAGGACATTACTACACCAAAACCCTGCCTGTGCTTTCAAAACAGATGTTGAGTGATTGAAGGGTTACCTTCTGCTCCCCTGTACTATTTCAATTTACCTTCATGGCTTGATACTCCAGAATGCCCTTAAAATCCAACATTGTCTGTTAACATATTAGGCAAAGAGAATAAGGGAAATACCTTGGAAGCTGACTCAGTTTCATCTCAGTACTGTTTCTGTCCAATTCAACATGAATGTCCTCACAAACATTAAGTGGACCTGACATTTAGCCCCAAATTAGAACAATTTTAAATAGGGAAACAAATGTTTCACCTCACCCACATAAGTTCAAAGATTTTTCTGTATTTTTAAAAATACTGTATACAACCAAATGCCTGATTGCAGACATTTCCATAAAACTTGGTTGTCCCCATAATTAACTGGGGACACCCTAAGCTACATTAATTACTAACAGAGATGCAAAAACTGAAGTATGTTTGCTTAAACATACACTCAGTTCAATGCCAGAAAACATTCTACAAGAGATTACACAGACCAAGCAGATACATGTGGCAGGGACATTTCTATTAGAAACACTCTAAACAAAGCCATTTAGAACAGAGTACATTTTGCTTAAAAGATATACACATGGCATTAGAGCAAAGCTGGGAACAACTATAAGAACTTTAATTGACTGAAAAAATAACTGCCAGTATTTATAATTCTACAAAGAAAAGTGTCATAACGAGTTCACTGGGGAAAAAAAATCCCATTTCTATCCTGCATGTGTGCACATAATATTTGGAGGACATCAAGGCAGCAAAAACTAGGAGAAAATACTCTGCTTTTTTTAAAGTAAAAATGAAAACCTTTATTTGTTAAGTACCCCAGAAAAATTGAAGGTTTTTGTTACAATTCTAAGATAAGACACAATAACTTTGTTAAAGAAATCAAAAGTGCTTCAGATACACTCTACAAATTAATTGCTATCCACTGTCTTTGGGGAGAGAGGCAGTAATTCCTCACTATCAGCAATTACTATGCATAAGGCACTTGCAGTATCTCAGCTGCTTGGTTAATGAGTAGCAGGTAAAGTAAAGCAAAATCTCCCCCTCTAAACCCTGCCTATTTGTTGTAGGAAGGAAAGAAAAACACAGAATACCTCCAATGTGAGTTCTAAGTAACCCAAAGGAGAAACAAAAATAGATTCTGGAAATGCTTAACCTATATCCTGTTCTACCCCATATAGCTAATGGAATTATACAAGTCTGAGAAGCAAGAGATTTAACCCACAGTAATTTTTGTATTCTAGATTCTTCTAAGGTCAGACAGAAAGGCACTGTTCTCATTTTATTTCTTAGTCCAAAAGAACATTCTAGTATTTTGCACACTGGTTGCACAATATAGGAAGATGTGGTTTTCAGCACTAGCCTTCAATCTGTAGTCACTCCTATACTTCATCTATATCAACTTCCATTCTTTGATCTTATGACAGTATTACAGCTCAGCATCTGGTCTTTGAATTTTACATTCCAGTTTTATATTGGAAATGGTATTTTCATTTATATACCAAATTTTAAAAGGCTTAATCCTCAGATCTCTTGCACAATCTCTCTCTGTTTCAATACCATGCAAGTCACAAACACTGTAACCCAAAAGTGAAATATTATTCTAGAAAGTTGTGCACAATAGACCACATTGATAAAAAAGCATTTTAAATCTATTATTTCTGTTAACACAATTCTTTCCATAGCCATTTTTTTTTGGGAAAGAAAAGGTCATTTTTTTATTATCTCTATATATGCAAAAGCAGTAAAAGTTCTGGCAGGCCTAGAATCAACAGGATCCAAATCCCCATAAGACTTTTTTAAAATTGGCAGACTTGAGCTTGAGAGCAAGCCTATTTTCAAACTCATACTTCTCTCCTCTAGTAAATTGTCATTGTAATGCCTATATTTTCAGCCTAAACCTGTGTACATTTCTAAGCTCACCAAGTAGCTGTCCCCAAAATAAAAAAGTAGAAAAAAAATTCTTCAGAACCATGAATCAACAACTTAAAACCCAAATAACCCATTCTAAGCCCAAAGACAGGCTGTAATCAAGCCAGAATGTGATCCCAAGCTGAACATTACTGCTTTCTCTTATGTTCTCTCTGTGTCCTTTACAAAACTGAAGATTATTTCAAGTTTTTGCTAATGAGAAACAGCGCTGTCTAAATCTGGAGCTTCATGAGCTCCCATGAATACTTTGCACTTACAAACTTACCTATTTTAGGCCTGACCCTCCTTTGAGCACATTTACCAGATGTCCAAGTTACACTGGGTATTATTACAATACAATGGACTACAGTCACTACATCAAGTAAGTGAGCTGATAAAAAAATAACACTTGAATTTGGCATGCTTCCCTAAAAAAATTAATATTAGCACAGGGTAAATTTAAGTCCTTCATTTGTAGAGCAGAAAGAATAATTACAGAAAAATTTGCTACAGCATTTGAAGAATTCAGACACATTTCTTCATTCTATGGTTTTAACTAGGAAGTGAAATAGGTTAATTAATTACATTTTTCAGGTGCCCTAAGCAAAACCACTGAATACTTCTGAATTTTATGGTCCTGGAATGTTCTAGTTATGTAAACAGTTTTGAATAATCATGCTATATGTCTTAAAAGACATTTAAGTCATTAAGAACACGATCCAGTAAACACTTAAGAGGTTAGTTACAATCATGCTCCTTCCTGCAGGTCAGGAAACTCATTAGTTACATATATTTTTCTGAACACAAGTGTTATATCCTTCAATTAAGAAAGGATAGATAACTGTAAATTATTGAAAATAATTTGTACAATTCTTTTGCTTCAAAATCTTCTTCAGCTGTCTCACATGTAGCATGCATGCCATATAATTCATTATCCTGCTGAACTTGGACATTTGGTTTTAGTAGATTTTGCTTTCCACACCTACATTCACTCTCCTAGTAATAACAGCACTAGTTTTATTGTTTCATTCCACACCAATTATAGACTGTGCATTCAATCTAATAATTTATAGTGCTTCCTTTCTGACACAGTATCTATTGGATACTTAAACATTTAAAATCCCCTTGCAACTAGCATTTGGTGCATCCAAGTCTAACCATCTCCAGAAAATTAAGATTTTCCACAGCTCTTCTCAGTCTCAATATAGCTGGCAGCAATTTAAACTATATCCTTATGTCTTCTTATATTCTACAGGAACTCCAACAGCTTAGTTTGGGACAAAAAATATTTATAAAATACACACGTAGCCCACTCCAGGTTGAAGTTCTCTGGATAAAGCAATACATTTTGCAATAAGACATAAGATCTTTTTAAAAATAGCAGCTAATCAGTTGTTAACACAACACTTGCTTTGTTATTTGTCAATAGCTGTCCACAGAATATACTGACAATTTTCCAGGAATTCAGGAGAAGATAGCCCTTCATTGAGGAGCTAATAGCAAAAACCAAGAAAGCACAAAAAGATCTGTGAGGGAATGTGGGGGCAAGGCATTTTTAAAGCATAGTTCCTTAATAGCTGAAGAGTGGCATTCAGCAATTTAACAAGATAATCTTCAGGGGTTTGCCATTTTTTCTCAAGGGAAAGGCAAATGCATTTGAGGAATATAATGAGGCACAGAACATTTGAAAATTGTTTCCATAGAGGTGGAGTATACAGCAAGAAAAGGCACCATCTTTTCAATCATGACAATCTATGAAGTCTATTCTAAACATGGAAGCATTACTAGTATGAAATGCTCTTGCTTTAGAGAAGGGTTGACATCTCTTCCTGTTTGTTGGGTTTTGGGTTTCTTTAAATTTGTTTGCACGGGTGTCACTATTTGCAAAGCAAGGGATTCAAAGGCCTCATTTAGGAGCAGAAATTAATGTGATAGACTTATGAAAAATGTTTAGACTTACAGGTACTCATGCAATTGGCTTCCTAGTGACTACCTCAAAATCAGTACTGTATATCTACAGCTGCAGCAAGCCTGGCTGCAGGTTGTTTGTGCATTTACTCTGCCTTTCAGAAGTCTACTATGGATTACAGTGAAGAATGCTGATAATCTAGTTTAATTATGCCTATTATAGTCTGAATTTGAAAATTGGTACACATACACAAAAGTATACAGACTTAACAGCACAGCTTTGTAGAAGTCTAACTCATTCAGTTCTAAGAACAGGAACTGCACTTGAACAATATTCCTCACATGATTCATTACACTTTTGCCTGAAAGGCATCCTGCCATAGGAAATTTTTAGTTTTTTCCTTTTATTTAATTCCTAAATATTCCCTAAGCACTTGAGATGAAATTAAGTGCTCCAATACGCCTTTGTGGCAACACAATTCCCATAGTCTATTGATTTCTCTAAGTTTTCATTGAAATCTTCAAAGAATGTCCCTAAGGAAGCAATAGCATATTAATTATTGTTTGGTTTATTCTTACAAGAACAGTAATTTAGATTATTTTATTATGTTCCAGACAACGATTGCCTAACCAGATAATGTAAGCAAAGTAAAGTAAACTGGAAACTGAGTTTAATTACAAAAACAATTGCTTGGATTACATTTGTGGTTGAGAAATGCCAATTAATTCAGTTCACAGTGCAGGGATGATTATTGCAATATCACAGTAATAAACAAGTAATGCAGAAAAAAAAGCTTTAATCAAGAAGCCAATTATGCAATTGAAACAAGTTTTAAATAGGTGCTTTAGCATCTCTGCAGAGACTCCTAATCTTGGTTTTATTTGCCACTACACTGTGTCCCAGATAAAAATCTTATGGTGGCCAAAAAAGCATTATTTCTAGCAGATACACTATTCATCAGGAAACAGTACATTTGGAAAAGACAGACATACATACACTTACCCTGTTCTTACTGGCATCACAGTGATGAAACTGTGTCAGAGTCTTTATTTCAGCCCAACATACCTGAAGATGATCTTCTGGACTCACATACACAAGTCTTAAAGGCAGCATGCATCACTCTTGGTACAGAAATGAGACACTTTAGAACTCATACCCTGTGTTCATACAACTAGATGCAGATAAATCAGTTTCATACCTTTTGGGAAAATGCATTCCAGTAGCTATAAATTATTTAGCATCATGAAGTGAATTTGATAGATTACAAGTAGATTTGAAAAGAGATTATGGGGGGGTTCCAGTACAGTTCCTTCAGGTAGCTTCCTCCACCATCACCAGTATATTAACAGAGTGGAAAAAACTGAGCACAAATTTCCTAAACTCTAAGTTTGCCTTTCATGTGAGTTTCATAATTTATTTCATGCATTTCATTGCACACCAAAACAACATCTGAATGAGCTTCAGGGCTGTCAGCCTACAGAAATCTTAAGAGTTGTCTCTGTCAAAAAGAGAATTAGTAGTTTCCTTTTACTTTGGACTAAGCTCCCTAACTCAAAAAGCCTTTAACTCATTCTCTGAATACACAGGTCTACTGTATTTTTAAATAAGCTTAGATAGTCTTTTTTTTTTTCAGAAAAAATTGTGTTACCAGTCAAGCTCCCATGTAACTGGTCTAGCGAATCAAGCAGCAGCTTTCATGTAAACCCTACCCACATTTTTCTCTCAAGACTTGCTCAAATAGCCTGTGTTCTTTCAGCACACTTGTGAATGTGCTTTGTGGCACAGCCACAAAAAGCCACTACTATATTTTTCTTCAAATAACTTCAATTTCCTTCAAATAAAGTTAAAAAGAAAAGACTTTTGTGGGCTAATTACAACACTGTAAGACTGACTTCTTCCTTCAGTGTAAAGCATCCTAATTTTAGACAACAGCTAAGAATGTAGGCAAAAAAGCCTTCAGCCAATATCATGAACAGCTTACCCCAGTACTTAGTTTGGTCCTTATATTTGTAGAATCATTTGTGCACCACTATTGTGAGTTGCATGAATGTTATAGACTAGCAAGGAAAATCAACTTTTCTTCATTGCTGGTACTACTGGCTTTTAACATCAGTACTATATTTGCTTCTTTTACACAACTCCATGTTTTCTACTGCTGGAGGGGAGGGTCCTGTCAAATTATCTACTGCCATGTTAGTGCTGCTGAAGGTCTTGAATCTGTTTGTGAATCTGCATCAATAGTAAGGAGGCAAATTATCTCCCAGTTTTATTAATATGAAATAATTTACTTATATTAAAGGGGGAAAAATAATTACTTTCCCATAATATACAGGTTTCTCATGTTCTAGGTGCCCAGCCTGAGCCACAGATGAGTAGGAGTCATTTTAACTAATTCTCAATATCTTTTAGATGCAGATCCTGAATTATGTTCAAGTACTCTCATCAGAAAGAAAGAAGCATTTTCACCATGTGTGTCAGCTGTCACATATCAGGCTTTCTTTAGGAGGAGAATTCTCTTCAGAGAGCCACACTCACAGTCAGCATTTTTCTGCAAAAAAAACCATAACCAAACAAACAAACAAAGTGCACACTCAGCAATTATAAAAGAAAAAATAGTATTCCATGAGCATTGTTCATTTGAAAGAACAGCAGTATGCAAATACAAGACTTACAATACAAATGGTCTGACAGTAAATATGTCATACCCAACTTGGAAATGCTAACATTTAATGCACTCTTGTGTCCCCACTCCAAAAAGGATGGCTAATCTCTGAGTACAGCAACAGTGTTGAGAAAGCAACATCTTTTGAGAATAATCTCTTCAGAAGGACTACCCAAAACACATGGACAGACTGATTCTAAGGGGAAATTCTTAAGCATGCAATTTTACACTAGATTACTCAGCCACTTTAAAATGAAGTCTGCTGCAATCATCTGCTTCACAGCAAATAATGGAACTCAAACTATGAAAAATACAGATAGGTTTGGGGCTTGGGGGCTTTTGGTTGTCTATAGTTTTTGAAAAATAATTCTTATATTGGGCAAGATTTGTTCTCAAATTTTCCCAAGACAAATGAATAATACCTTCTTACAACATCACCACATCCTGTATATTATTGTAAAACCTAACTTCTGAGTTGTCATTGATGTATTTAATAAAAAATAGTTATAGAAAGTTAATTTTTGTTTATTACACAAATAATTTAGCATTTTTAAATGGTCTAAGTCTAGAGATTTCATGTACAATGACTACAGATTTCATAGCTAGTGGTAAAGTTGCCATCACTTTTCTGTTGGTATTGGAATGAAATTATGTTAAAACAAAAAAATAACTCACCATCCTCCTCCTTAAAAATTCAATGGAAAGTTTTAACAGAAAGCAAAATAGGGGATGGGATTAGTTTTTTTCCAATGCACTATTTTATTCAGGGTGCACAGATTACATAGCTTTTAAAGTAATTTACCTTGTTGAAAACACCTTTTGGCTAAAGGAGTTGACACCCAGAAGCAGATATAGGAAGATTAAGAATTATGAACAATAAAACATCAAGAAGCTCCACTTCCTCCCCATGTTCCTATAAGTAATAATGTTTTTTTCCTCAATTTTCAGTTTGTACTACTTCCATCTTTTAGTGTAAATATTTTACTTTCTGGAAGTAATGATCAATGTGACAGTTCACCTTTATTTAATGTTAGCAGGGACCCCAGATCTTATCTGGGTTACACTGATGCATCACTCCAATTTAAATGTACTTTCACTGACCTGGTGAGCTAATTTGATTATAAATCATCATTAGTACAGGTGTTCCTTTCCCCAAGATATCTAAGAATCAAATGTCTCATATGAAATAGCCTTTCCAACAAAAATCACACAAGATTGAAACCAGCTGTTAACCAATAACATCAGAAAGTAAATAAAGTCCATGAAGTCTTAGGACTGCACTCAAAACAATCTAGACCATTTTCTGCCACAAGACACTATCCAGTCTATGCATGAAATTGCTGGAAATGTCAAGAACTACTGACACTACTGTATCTTAGGAAATGTGTTCCATTTCCCTCTATCCTAATCTACCAAGTATCTAGTTTAATTTATCTGCATTTATACATCATCTTCACAAGACATCCATCAATTTTGGGTTTGCAACAGCCTTTTACATACCAAATAAGTGGACACAAAAGTTTCAGTGAAGAAAGCCCAGTTCCTCTTGTCTTTCCTCACAATTTTTCCTAAGCACTCGGCGATCATTCTTATCCTTCACCTTGGTGAATAATTCTTTTCATCTGGTCCACACCTTCCCTTAGAAGTGACAAACAAGCCTTTCATACTAAAGTATGACACTGTAAGGTGACTCCCCTGTAACTTGGCAGCACTGTCAAGTCACATTGAATCTCAGTGTAACAAAGATCTTGTTCTGTAGAACTGCTGCTTACTGAGTTGTTGCTATCATGGTGTTTAGGCAGCAGATCTCTCCTAAATTGGATGTGTGGGAGTTGCCATGTTACTCATATTCTTTTTCCCTTCTCAGAGCACCTCACAACTTGCAAAAGTAATTTTCAATTTAAATATTATCCTAGTATAAAACCTCTGTGCTCTTCAGCTTCATCTCAGATGCAAAGTTCAGTGAGTCTTTACTCCATCACCCAGATCACTAATGAAAATACTAAGCAGCACCTAACCCAGGACTGATTCCTGCCTATCCTCATTCACTATTTAACTTTCCCATTAAAGAAGCATTGACCCTTACCTCCAAACACTCCTACAAAACACACCAGCACTCACCTGACAGAACATGCATCAAGACTAAGTTTTACCACCTGCTTATATGAACCTCAGAGTTGAGATATATGTCACACTGTTCCGCCTCTAGTCACAGAGGAAAAGAGCTAATGCTCTGGCAGACAAATTAAACCAGTGTGATATAATTTCCCCACAAAAAATTTGTTCTGTTAATCACCTTGATTTGGTTTGGGTTTGTTTGTTTTTTTAATATTTCTTTTTATGAGAACTGAGGTATAGTTCACTTATCTATAATATTGTACCTGCTTTCTCTCCCTTCCCAAAGACAGGAATTGACTTTTTCTCCATCTATTCTTTCATGTCATGACTGGCCTGCAAAAAAAATTCCAATTCCGTGAATATGAATATTCCAATTCAATGAATATTCCATTAACTAGCAAAAATAAAACTCCACTATAGACACATTAGGTATGTTAATGTCTCTTGTATATGGCAACATGGAGTCAGAAAATAGTGTCAATGAGCCAGATTAGATGTCAGAAAGTGCTTAGCATGTAAAGCAGATCATGATCAATCCTTGCTATTGCAAGCACTTCCTAATCAGTTAATACTAATGTGCCATTAAGAGAACACAGTTTTAGCAATTGGGTGTTCAAGCCATTATTGGTTTTCTTCTTCACCTAACCTGACAGCTGTTTTGATCACTTGCAAAAGTCTTCTGCTGTAAAAATAAAGAGCTCACTGACATTTGAGGTTTAGCTTTACTCATCCATGCTCTTCCTGCAGACTGAGACGTTGACGTGACATTAATCCTGAGCAGCTGCTTTATACAACAAAAGGAATTTGTTTGGAGTTATTTTAAAAGTGCAAGTAGCCAATTAATAACCAAATGTATAAATTCAGAAAAACTTTACCAAACACTTGAATTCTTTCCTTATATAGTCACATTAATTTTGATGAAAATTTTAACCTGCAGATAGGGCCAAATGAATTATCTGACTTTATTTCTTACATGTCAAGACACTTTACAAAATAAACAGCTGAAACATGGAAAAAATTGGTTTTTTTTTTTTCCTGTCAGACTCAATGTTTCAAGTTTCTGTCACTACTAGAACAACTCAGTATCTATTGTTCCCTTAAGTAAATCATCTATACACTAGTGGTGTTCTACATGGTCTTCAATAACCCTGAGGATAAATGTGACTTACTAACATATATGTTACTTCCAGATGTTGTGTTTCCCATAGTACTCTTGATTAAAAAAGCATAAGCAGATCTTACTCAGCTGGATTTTACTAGTCACTGTCTTTAAATATGAACAAAGCAAAGAAAAAAATCCTTAACTATGTTTTTTTACAGTTGTGTTTAACACTAGCAGATAGGATGTACACCCTCTATCTCATACACACCAAAAATGTCTCCAGTAATGTCTGTACTGTATCCATTCACCACAGAACAGGAGAAATCAGGGCAATAAAATTATACTGTCATCAAAAATTTTGATGACAATTGTCCATAACTGAATTAAGTCAAAGCAAGGAGATCCTAACACAAGCAGCAGTTTCTTCTCTTGCATAGACCTTCAGAAAAATGTGAAGCTACCATCACCACCTAGAAATACAGCTTACAAAATAATCAGAGTATTCAGTGACCCCATTTAGTCATTCATGGGGGCTCTCTCTCACTCCATTTGATATTGTAGAGTCTTGTCTACTACAATTATCTCTAAGTCTCTGCAAAGAGCCCTAGCCTAAGCTAGCTGTGTGATGTGAAACATTCTGAATCAAAGATACAAAACTAATCCCCCAAGTGCCCAAAGCTGATGTAGCAACATATCTGCTGGCCTCAAATACTCTCTCAAACATAAATTGTAGGTTTTCATAGATTCAAAGTCAAGAAAGGTTTTAATATCAACAGTTTCTCAAAGTTTGAATCTGCATTTCCTAGGAATTCTAGTAATTTATCCTAGTTTCCATTCACATAATCCATGAAAGCAGATATGGATCTGCTCATGAACTAAGCTGAAAAAGTTGTGAAAACTGCCATACTTTATAGGATGCTGCTTCTTTATAGAGGTTTCAATCAAGCTCATTTTTTGAAACAGGAATATCAGAACAGAGCAAGAATATTGCATTGCATTCTTCCTGAATGCAAGTCATACAAGGAGATTTCATGTTTACTATACAAGTTATTCTTAATATATCTAGTAAGGTATTTTATACTTATTATATAGGTGAATCCATATTATTCACTCCTAAAATAATCACAGTTTAAATTAGAATAGGTAAAAATAGCTTAAGGATTGTTCTATCACTGAATGCCAGGTAAATAAGGACACTGATGCACTATTAGCCTCAGCTGCCCTACTGTCAGTATTTAGTATCATACAGACAAGTTTTCAGATATACATCACCATCAGGAGATGACACTGCAGAAAGTGCTCAGAAAATGTCATCTGGTTTATACAGCACACCAACCCTGGGATGTTGTTTGGGGCAGAAAGAAGCACATAATCAGACACCAGTAATAATCAAGTAGTGTGAAACTGTAATTTCCTGAGGATGACATATGCACACCAGCCCCCTGAACACAAAAGCTTAAGTGCTAGACTTCTTTGTAACAACAATGAAACATCTTGAGTATGCTGGTACTTAATTATTTTATATGCTAATTAGGGTTTTTTATGCTGTGGACTTCATTTTCTGAATGAGCACATATAAAAATACCCACAGCACTTCTACAGTCCATCTAAACCTACACCTTAGCCTAAAATCAAAGCCCTTTCATTTCCAACAATCTTCTTTAATATTACACTGAGTGTGGCTCATTGATAAGAATATGAAAGATAAACAAGAAAAGAAATAATCAAAACATGTCCAAAATATCTCTTAATTTGGATCAAACCAAAACTCTGAATAGTGCTCTAGCAAAAAAATGGAATAATATAGGTAAAAAAACCCCAACCCACTCAAATGCTGTATTTAAGAGGAAAAACAAAAAACCCAAAGAATAAAAATGTGTACTACATTTGCTAAGGTGAGTCAATGCAGGAAAAAAACCAAAGCATATTGGTTGTTCTAATGTTCAGCAGAAGCTTTGCAGTACTGTAATTCTAGAAATTGTAATTGAATGTTCAATTGCTGCAGTTGTTGAAAAAAGACCCTCTACAGACATAGAAAGGCTGTTTCCCAAGGCTCAGAACACTAACATATTTTTACAATTATTTATGCTTACATGCAATCAGTAAGTCTCTCTTTTCTGAAACCATACCAGTAGCATTAGGGGTGGTTTCCTCTTCTAAATGTACCTCTGTATAACTTTTGAGACATTCATTGCAACAGTTCAGAATTTTTCCCCAATTCATCTGTGTGGTTTCAGGAATTAAACACAGACAGAAAAAACCCACCACAAACAATTCAAGGATGACTTACTTTTTCATTCTTTGACCCTACCAGATCAACCCATCTTAATAACCAAATTTACTTAAGTCTAATTAATCTATACTAATTGGTTATTGGTATGTCACAAAGGGTATTCCAATTACCATTTAAATAATTAGACACCAAATAAACAGACACAGATTTTTCAGCAGGAAGAGAGGTAAGCAAGTACAGCAGAAAGTTGCAAATCAAATCATTATTAATTTCGTGGCAAGAACTAAAGGGCATTAATTAAATTAGTAGACAGCAGGTACAACAAATTAATATTACACTGTAGAACTCACTGATATATGTAGCAAATGTTCAAAGAAAATATTCACATTCAGTAAACAAAGCACCACTTCTGGTTCAGTGAGTCTTTTAGATGCAGATTGTTGGAAGCAGGAAAATAACATGAGAAAGTATCATTACATATTTGTGTCAGTTTTATACTCTTTAGTCTTTGCTTTTAGACAGTTGAAAGGAGTATTTTGAAATACAAGGTTATTGGACTGGCTAGTATGACCATTAATGTCTACTGAAAGCTCCTAAACAGAGGTGAAAGATTTTGAACAGCAAATATTTATGAGGGACAGATCAAAACCCCTGTTTGTTTAGAGTATAGGCACATCTTGCCTCCAAATTTTAAAATTAGGGTGGTTTTCTTAAATATTGATTTTTTTTCTTTCTGATATTAAATATCACTAAGTGAAGAAATTTAAAAATGAGAAGGTTAGGTATCATTCCCATAAAATACCTTTTAAATGCTCAGTAGATAAAGTTTGGGACTCTGATTAAACATTTCCCATAGGTCTCCCATGAAAGTCTCCCAGTTCAACATACTATGAATTTTACTAATTTGAAATTATATTTACCTTGCAAGGATTTCACTCTTGGACTCCTTCAATATTTCTTAAATCACTACCTTAATGTTCCCTGAATAAAAAGTAAGTAAACCTAGGCGATCTCTAAAAAAGCATGAGATATCAAGACAGCTCTTTAGTTGAATTACAGAATTACTTACTGGATATCTTCTATGGTAGATGTAGTTTAGATAGGGGCAGTAATTTTGTCATGGCTTATCTACACACTCCTTACAACTGCACAGACAATCCCTGGGATTTACCATTAAAGCACAACATATGGTTCTCTTTTCTTTCTAAGTATGAGGCAGAAGTGTATAATACATGAAAACAGTATGTCTCAACAAACTGGGGAAATGAAGGAGATCATTAAGTGTAGCAACAGCAGTCACATACATTTATGTATTCAAAGCAGAAAAAGAAACAAGTATTTTATTTAACTTCCAAAACACTTGTACTCAAATATTTAGATTGCCTAACTCATTCTTCTGACTTCCAGTAACTTATAGGTATCTAAAGACTACAAGTCACTGTTTTACTCACTTAAAAACCAGAAACAAACCTGAGTAGAGAAGTCACAGATGACAGAGCAGAAACACAGCAGTGCAAAAGCAAAATTTTTCTGGAAGAAAACATAAGCACTTGCATATTTTCAAACAGGAATGCCTGCCAGGAATCTCCAAGAGCCTCTGGAGGTATTTGAACTGGTCTGTTAGTCACTGGCCAAGGCTGCTTCCATTCCTTTCTAGCCACTGATGCCAGCTCCTATGCGTGCACCTGCAAGCCAAGAGAGGAAACTTACTTCTACTGAACAGCTGAAAAACAGATGTCAGTTTATTAAGCTACTGCATAGACAGTGTCAGACAATAGATATAATTATTGTCAATGGAAAACATTATCTTAGATTACAGGAAATTCAAAATAAGCACCAGAAGTGTTCATCAAATTTCACATCAATGCTTGTTCTCATGGCTCATTTTGTACAGTCCTTCTCATCCCACAAGAGATAGTTAAGAAGCAACCTATGCAAAGTAATTTATTGCTATGATTATTTTTTATCTAAGTCAGTTTCTCTTCCTTTCCTTACACATCTTGTTCAAATCCCCTTTGCATTGTTTCTTCTTCCCACCAAAACAGATAAGAAAATGCAACCTAACTGGATAGTGATTATAACCATTTCCAGACCTAGGTGGGCATAGCAAAACAAAATACAAGTGTTACAGAACAATCAATTTCTTGACTGTTTTCTGGAGGCCTATTTTGCCATTTCTCTTACTTCAATAATATGCTGCTGGAATTTGAAGGGCAAAGCAAGACAAAATAATGTAAGCAAACAACTCAGACCATTTTTCATCATGAAGTCACCTTATGTCATTTTAAGAATGCCCATCAATTAATTAGAAAGTTACATATTACTGTATAGTCTCATGTACCTATTGTTCTATAAAAAGAACCTTCCACATATCTGACAGTAAAATAAACAGCAGTTACAAATAATAGCTAAACATAAATCATTTCTATGCTTACTGGTGTCTGATATTCTAATCCCACCAGACTCTGTTCTTAATACGAACATCAGTCAGCTGGGAAATTTTACAGGCTATCAAAACATGACTAATACAATAGTCCTCTGCTTTCTTGAAGAATTAATTCTGAGATGCTTACATGCAACTAAGTGAGCCCCAGTACAGATATGCAATCTGCATTCTGAGGCTTATGTTGCCCCTGAACAGTAGAAGTTCCATCAGGTCCAGCATTTGAATGTTCAGCTCACAGTGGGTAAAATAACTACATCTTTGTGCAACAAGCCTGGATTATCTTTTTATTCCTAAGACACAGGCATGAGTAAAATAAAGCCATTAAAGAAATTTCAGATAATAGCAAAAGATGCACCATTTTCAAGCAAAAAAAATCTCCTTAAAGAACAAGGAAAGCTAAGCTTTTAGGATGGCAGTTGAAAGGACTCAGTGCAGTATTCAGTAAATGCCTTGAATGAAAAGGATGTCCAGGACAGCAGGCAGAGAATAAGAACTCTGCTCATATCTCTGTTGTTACATGGGCTGTATCCTACACTTCAACAATGGGTGGTGAATAAAATGGACAATAGCAACAGCTGTCAGCGCTCCCATTTGAGAAACACAGCAACATGTTCAAGTCCTTCAGTCAATAGTCCATTATCTGTGTTTAATGCAAACAGTTGCAACAGTAACATTACACTTTAGGAAAAATAATAACCATTTGGAAGTTTTCCTGGGAGCTGTAGTTTATCATGTTTTTAAAACGTGACCAAAATTATAGGACAGAAACATCCCATCAAGAGCTGGTAAACAAAGAAAAAACACATCTTTGAGATGCAGAGAGCAGAGGAATATACACAAGGAACTTGGAATGGTTCTCCTCTTCCTTTGCTCTTTCCCAAGCATCTGCTCTTGGTCACTGCTAAAGATAGGACCTTGGATTAGACAGTGGTCTGACTCAGTTTAAGTTTACCCCACACAAACTAATCTTTTCCTTTGTCATAGCTCCTTTCAAGTGCCAAACATTAAGGTTGATCTGTGTAGGTCTTATTTTTTCCATAAAAGGAAAAGTAATAGGCCTGCTATAAATATGAATTCATTAATAAACCATAATTTGTATTGACATTTTAAATTCTAAATTTGCCCTTAATTTTGATCATGCTGATGTCATTAGCTCTATGTCCAAGTGCCAAAGTAACTGCCTTCCTGTTTCCTAATCATCTCTGAAACTCATACAGTTTTTAAAGGATGAACTCAACAGCCAGGCACACTTTTGCACAGACAGTCAAGTTCAAAGAATTTTTTCCAAATCAGCCTCAATAGCAAGAGCCTGCAAACTTTTGGTAAGTCAGTTGGTTTCGTAACTATTATAAAACAACATGATGTTGATCACTCCTGGAATTTAATGTGTAGGGTATCTTCTTTTGTAGCAAATTCAAATTTTAAGCAACAGAATCCTATTCAACATTATAAAATGTCCTCGTATGTACACAGACACATATATAGCATATATTATCTCAACACAAACAAGATTATAAAACACATTTTATTGCTAAACTGTTTTCACTTTTACCTACTAAATGCTAAAAAGAAAACAACTCCCTTAACTTGGCTACTAGAGAAAAACATTCCGTTTTCCAGCTGACACTGTGAGGATTAAAGAGTAAACAAAGACTTACTAAATTGAACTATCAACTCAATAGGCATTTAGTACAGGAATGTGTTTCTCTGACTCAGTACTTGGAAGAACGTCCCATTGTATCTTTTGAAGTTATCATTACATAACCTCCAGCAATTCTCCTCAGGATTTGTATCTAATGCTAAGGCTAAACACAGAGAACATGGCCAGGAACAAGAATTCTGTAGCCCTGCATAGATATCACATGATCTAGTTTATCCTAAAAAGGATTAAATTAAAATATAAAGAGTAAATTTTCTGAAAGGAAAAAAAATAGGAAGATCAAAAGTCTTGGAATGCTGTAAATGACAGGATATGGCAGTGAAACATGAAGAAAAATGCTCAGAAATGAGGAAGGCATGAATTGCAGAGCCAGGAAGAGTCAGAACAGGCCAAGAGTAGAACTTCTATCTGTATCTCCTAATGCAGCTATCCTCATGAATGAAGCCCAGACCCCTATCAAATTCTTTTTCATTTAAATTTAGGGGTTTTTGTTAGAGAGTTCAAACCCTAAGTACATAAAAGGAACACAGTTCTTACAAGAGGAACCAGATTTTCTAATCAAATCAAATTGCTTTGGCACTCTCATAAAATGCTGGTGTTTAGAAAATCCACTAAGGAGGTAACAATGACATTAATTTGAGCACAAGATCTGGCCCTAAGAAAAATGAGGAAAAAATTGTACCATATCTGCTTACTTAAACTTCAGTTAATTTGCATTGGTTACTTTTACATTGGTTAATTTGCATATGGCCACTCCCACACAAGCACTGAATAGCAACAATGGCAGATTTTAATAAGGAATGGAGAGGACTGTGTGAAATGGTTTTTTACTATTAGACACCTAAAATTTATTTTAAAAAGCAGCACAGAATATTACTTTAGATTCTTTTCATTAAAAAAATTATTATTTTTCTTTAAGATTGAAGCAGTTCTAAGGAAAAAACCCTGTCCTTCATGAAACAGAACACATACAATCACAGTGGGAATGGAAGTACAAGACCAGATATACCTCCTTACCAGACCATAATCATTAACTGCTAAGGGATTAATTAAATACCAATGACAGACTTGTAATAAAAGGAGACCTTATTTCCCTTTTGCACTGTTTCCACAGAGCAACTGAGAATTAAAGTTCTTAATTTTGTCCAAATGGGTTTTTCTTTTTTTCCTGAAAGGAAGCAAAAGGAGAAGGTAAGCATGGAATGTGGCCACTTGACAATAAGAATGAGGTGACACCAGAAAGCCTGTCAGAAAATTCTTTTTGCTTTTAACTTTTTTCTTTAAATTTTAGTATTAGATTTTTTTTTTTTGCCTGGAATGTCTTTGTTTTTGCTTTCTAAATGTTTTGCACAAGTTTAAATATGTGCCTGAGACACAGCTACTCAGAAGAAATGTATTAAAACTGTTAATTTCTTAGGTTTTGTGTTGTATGAATATCCTGTAATGCTCTCTAAGTAGGAAAGGAATAGGAAAGGAGAAAATGAAAAGTAAAAATAAGGTCTGTAAAACAAACACTGTGTTACATGAGTATTTAATAACCTTTACAGTATACTGGACTCATTTTTGCCCAGAAAGTTTTCTCTCTCAACACCAAAGAAATAGTGCTGAATTATTCTTGGGAGGGGGAACCAAAACCAAGCTAAATAAACCACCAAAACAAAAAAAGCCCTACCCACCAAAACCATACTGGCACCGCTGCAAATTAAAGTGCTGTTTAGAAGTTCTTCTTGGATGGAACACTATTACAGACAGGACATGCATAGAGGGGGATTTTAAATAAGTGTTTTCTAAATGTCTTAATTCCTATGGCGTAACAGTAGCTTACAAGTGTTTTGACACAGCACCTTAGCCAACCTGCTCTGTAGGCACTAATGTAGATTATGACTGTAGGGCACATCTGGGTGTGCTCATACATCTCACCCGAGGGAGATTAAATTAAATTGGTAGCTTTTTACTCCACTTTTGCACTTTTAGTAACAGTAATACTGAAATAATTAACAGGTTTTACCAATACCTATAACTTCATTTTAGCTTTTTTTTTCTAGAAATTATTCCATTTTACTTTCTTAAACCTTTATATAGACTTAAAGAAAACTTAACCCAGCATACCCAACTTCTAAAATGGTCACAACGCACGGCAGACACTATTTTCACGGATGATTTTTTGATGCTTTGTTCCAAGAATTGATACACGTTTCAGAAGGCAATAAGTTTGCAAGCAGCAGCAGCAGCAGCAGCGCCCGGAGCCCCGAGCAGGGTCCGCGCTCCCCGCAGAGCCCGAGCGGCGCTGCCGCTCCCGCGCGCCCCCTGCGGGCCGAGCCGGGCACCGCTCACACCCGCGCTGGCCACAGGGACAGCCCTGCGGGAGAACATCACACCTAGGAAGATGTACATTCACTATTAAAAGGTTTGAGATGGATATTTCAGCATGTAGAGCCAATCTTTGTGCTAACTCTTAACAGTGGAATATCTTTTCCTGAGAAAAAGAATGTTGAACGCATGTTCTCTCAAGTCCTGATCTTCCATGATTAGTACTCAGGCTAGGTTTTCCTCCTGTATTTTAAATCTGTTCACACAATTTCAAATAAGTTATGAAACAGTATAATTGATTCTGCAAAACTGATTTTCACAGGCTAAACGATGTATTTTGATATAACAGTGCTGTCAATACCACGTGTATATCATACACAGAAATGAAAAAGTAACTCTTGCAAGTACATGTTTTCCAGTTGTAGATTTATAGTATATTAACTATAAACCCCATAATCCTTAGTTCAGTACAAAATCTTTGTAAATTGTGTACAGTAAGGGATTGGTTATGCTCGGAGAGTTACAGGCTCTGGAGAGTATTCTGAGGATTCCTGAGCCTTACAGCTCTGACAACTAGCCATCCAAAGGCACACAGGAATCTATAATCAATAGATTATTTTCCTTACTTTAGAAGCACAGAGGTTTTTTGTGCATGCACAGGTGGGCTGTTAAAAGGCCACTGGACTGTTAGGCCTGACAAAGCTGAATATCACAATGTCTACAAATCTTTGTTGTTTGTGGTACTCATCACTTTTCAGATGTCATCTGAACACTCACAACCACCTCTAACAAACAAATGAGCATGCCATCATTTTCAAAGGTGTTAAAATAGTTCAAAAGCTCCTCAACAGCCAACAGCAAGTACTTAACATTCAGACAGAATCTCCTGTAGATTCTGCAGCACCAGTCTGCTCTCCTGCACCCACAGACTGGCTGGCACCAAGGCAGAACCTGGGCAGCACCCAGAGCATGAGGAGACAGCCACAGCAACCACACAGGGTGAGTGCTCCTGATTGATACAGCACCTCAGCACCACCTGGGTTAGGGAAGCTATATTCACACTAACCCCAAAATAAGACTTGATCACTCCTCACATTCAGATTTTCTTTTGCAGTAAATGAGGTATACTCCTAGAAATACAAGCTTATATGAAAAAAGCCACAATTCACTTTTGAAATTGTCCTATCCTTCAGAATTAATACTTCAGGCCTATTGCAAATAAAACTTATATACAAGTAATTAAGTATTGTATTTAGAAAGAGGAAGAATGCAAACTTCTTTTAAGCAATGACAAACGCTTGCAGAATAAATCTGCAATTACAGCATGTCCACATTGCTATTTCATGGCCAAGTCAATTATGCTTTCCTTGCCCTAAGCCCCCAAGATCATTTTGAGCTTTAGTTAACACCTAAAAAAATAAGGATATAATTAGATAAAAATTGGCCAGTACACATATACATATAATTTACTGCCAAATTGCAAGACTTCCAAACATATTAAGAAACAGATGTGATTGTAATTTTTATCCTTCGTGATATCCTAAAGACCGATACCCATTTCAGTTGCATTGGGAAAAGTCCTAAGAAAGACCATAGGACTCAAAAACTTCAAACTTTATTTATTGAATACCAATCAGTATATCTGTGGTGGCATTCAAATTCAGTGCTCTTACTGTACTCTTCTACATAAGGCATTATTAAGAAAAATATACTGCTGTATTTATAATTTGAAATTTTACGTTAGTAAAAGTCTTTGAAGTGCAAAGATCACGAGAAGTTCCATTGCTAAAAGGGAAGAAATGCTTTTGTAGAAATGTTTTTCATCCTAAGCACATATCAACAAAAGCGGTTCTTGTATGCTTTACCAGTGACAACAATGTATCTTAATTATTCCATAATTCTGGCATAAGTAAGATATTACAATGAAAATAAGAACATTAAAAATAAAAAATTAATTAACTACAAAAAGTTTTTAACTGTATAAATGAAGCATTAAGGAAAAACTCTACTTGTTCGTAAAAAGATGTGCAGAAGTGTGAGGAGGAAAAGCAGAAGGAAGGGAGAGGAGAAGAGAGAAAAAGGAAAGACACAGACTCTGAAGTCACAGGTGCAAGCTGACAGAAAGAGGCTAAAGGAACTCAACTTGCCAGCATCATCACCTAATTCAGTGTGTTTGTGCTGCACAGCACACTGGGGATTCAGCTACACCAATGCCTCGTTCCCTTAGCAGCTGGCCACACACAAAAACTTAACCTCGCAGAGGAAGAATGAAAAGTTAAGGTTTTATCATTTAAGGAGAAATTAAAAAAAAAAAAAAATCAGATGCTTATGATTCCAACTTTGTTTTCATATAAAACATGTTGGCCTTCTGGAAAAGATTAAAAGAAAGCAAAGAAAGCTCTATTATAGAGAGGAAAACAATAGTTATGTTTGTAACCCATATTAAATATGTGTTATGATGGTTTTGTTATGTGAGATGTATTTTTAAAATCATGGAATGGTTTGTATTAGGCATGGACACTTACAGAGAACATGAATTCTTAAAGCAAGAAAGGAAAACTAGGTAAAATTCTTATTTAAGTTCACATTAGGGTAGATCCCTGAAAACAAAAACAGCATACCTTTTAAAATAACATGAAACTAGATTATTTGTATCCCATTCATAGACTTTCACAGATTTCAAGCTAGGAATTCTGAGATACAGATTACTTGCACAATATAGATATTCTAAGCATTTTAAATACTAGCATAAAACCTCAGAACCCATATTATTTCATTAGATCTAGCTCCCTAATCAGAATGTGGATTTGCCTAACTTCACTGTAAAACATTATAGTTCTGATTCAAGAAGTCCTCCTATATTTATGAATACCTTTACATTAAGAAGAATATTCAAACCATGTGCTATTTTAAACTTCTACTTTAAGAATATATTGACTGGCTAATGAGTTTTTGAATGAGTATCCCCAGTAGAAGCACTTACACCAAAACAGCTGGATGCCAAAGACACTGGTACCCCACTGCTAGATGAAGCTGTTCAAGCACAGTGCTATCTGTCCCGTTACAACAATGTTTTATCATCAGGATTTCTAAACGAAAAAGACAACAAGAATTTAAAATAAAAACCTTTGTTTGTTAGCTGCTGTTGGTGGGGTTTTTTAAGGTTTTTTGATCTCCTAGGTCTAATTGCATTTCTTAATATACATAATCAATTTTAAAAACAGCTATTACACAGAAATAGCCCAAGCATATTTTTTTACTCCACTGACTTTGTGGATTCCTAGCTCCATTTTAAATGATTACATCAGGTACCAAATTTGGCTCTTGGGAGTACCTCTTAGACTCCTTGCAATGGTTGGCTCAGAGAGGGCAGTCCTAGGCACCACAAAAAGACTCTAATTAAATGCACAAAGATTAATAAATAGAAAATGCTAATGAAGATTACACACTAAGTCTCATTCTTTAAAGCTCAGTTTCCAGAATCACCTGATGATGCTTTAGCCCCTAAGAGAAACACCACCATTCATCAAACCTGGTGTTCAATAACTAAAAACCTGCTGCTTCAGCTGTTCTTGGTATCAAATGAACAGCACTGAGACTGAAATGATATTAGCAGTCCTTTGAGATATCCACCAATCAAGCATTTCCCTAAAACCTTTTCAGAGTGAAATATTTGTATTTTCAAGAAAATAGAAGGGAAGACATTTTTTAAAATTCATATTTCTAGTATTTTGCTTGTGATCAAGCTCTGAATTCTGTTGTGTTACAAAGTCAGGCTGCATTTTCAGTCTTTATAGTAGAACACTCCTTATTTCTCTAAACATTTTGGCAAAAATAGATAACATCCCCTAGATAAATGCTGTATACTGCAGACACAAAACTAAGGCTCAAAACAAGTAGAGTGCATGCAACAGCTTGTGTTTATTTAAAGAGTATTGGAATGCCAGTGATTCTTTTCAGCTGTCCCATTACTTTTTCCCTCCTCAACTTTTGTTTAATTTTTTCCATGGTCCTAATTAGTTAATGCTCAAATTTGGAAAAACCAGCAAATGTATAGTCCTGTGCAGCAGATGGCAAGATATTCTAAAGACATGCCACTAACAGTAACTTGGACATCTTTTGATGCAAGACAAAAGCAAACACTTGTAGCAGCCAACTGGAATCAATTCTTTACAGTGACAGAGATGGCTTCCTACAGCTTGCAGGAGAAACAGAGAACTGAGTGTGAAATCACTGCCCACCCACATATATAGAGGTGACAAATTAAGTACCTCAAGCTTGGCCACTGGTTCCAAATTTACAAAACATTTGTCCTTAATTCATATAAACTAAATTTTAAGTGGGTAAGGCAATATAAAGCATCAAAAACCAACTGTACACCAGTTAACGCATTACTAACATTCATAGGTCAATCTATTTGCCTGTTACACAATCTGAAGCACATTTGGTTTCACATACCCCTCAAAGTATGTGTTTAATTTTGATAAATATAAATTCTTTCATATTAAAAATGACTGGCAGATTTTGCTTTCACTTTTCACATTTTCCACACTCAAAAATCCTCTATCATGAACTAGGCATTTTGTGTTGTAAGTAAATCATTGCTTACTTATTTTCCTTTTTACTAATATCAGTGTTTTAAAGGTGATGCTTAGATTAATACATTGTTCACATAAACGCTTAACTAATAAGAACATTTAGCAGGATGATCTGATTGGTATTTTTAAGTTTAACTCTATATAGCCCATTTGAGTGACACAGTTTATGCATACCACACTTACCATACTCAAATCTGAATATAAAACACAAGCTTTAGAATTTTAGTTTCAGTCTCTATGCAACACCATTCAGTTTTAGATATGTGCACTGCCTGCCTAAAGCAAATTTTAAGGATAGGAGAGCTACAGGCTTTTTCTTCACAACCAGTGAAATTCTTCTGGAGAAGGACAGTCAGAGATGGTGTTTAAGCTGTGTGCACTGAACAGCTCTCTGGAAGAGTCTGGATTGTTTTTAACCAGAAAAACAACCTATGGAGACAAAGCGAAATCTGCAAAACATGACCATACAGCTTTGGCTATCATTTCCCTATTTGCCTGAGCTAAGTAAACCTGTTAATATATCATTGTTTCTCTCATCTATTTAAATTTACACTGCCTAATTATTGTAAAGATTTCACTGAGCTACTGCTGGACAAGACTGAGCAGCTGACTCCTCAGAAAGGCTAATTTCAGTAGTCACCCTAAAATTTCAGTTTTGCCTCACTAACAAAAAGAGCCTTAAGTAAATGCTATTTATTATTAAAAAGTCTCAGCTCTTCAGTGTTTCTTTTCACATCAGCATTATATGAAAACAAGTACTTTGAGGCGTCAACTCTAGAAGACTGTACAGTAGAGTAGAATAAATGTAATAGGGTCTGTTCACAGCTACATTGGCCTAACTGCAAGCTAGAATTCCTGGATTTCATCTTTGTTCCTCTGGAGTGTTGCAATAATTTACCTTACTTACCTTTTTTCACTCAATATTATTCACTTGTAAAAACAGGGCTTTTTATGTACAGACATTGCACATAAGCTAAGTGCTTTCACCATAGGAAAGCAAAGAATTAACTCTGAACTCTTTCAGGTTAGGGAACATGACATTAATAAAGTATAATTTATCCAATCTCATCCATGTCACTTAAAAGAGCACAAGGCACTCCAGTGACTGGTGATAATAGGCAGGGATGATGACATGATATAATGCTATTTACAAGTAATACCTTGCTAAAGTCCCACTTGAGTTTGTCTCCTCTATTTAAAAGCAAGGATTTGGGTCTGAAGTTTTTTTATGCAGTTCATTTTGTGAACTGTTTTAAATGAAGAAAAACATAAATACACTTGCAGCCATGTATGCTATCAGAAGAATTAAATACTAAAACATGGATATTTCACCAAGTAGATCAGAGACTCACAATGTGCTAAGTTGGAAGTGACGTACAAGGATCATCAAGTCCAGCTCCTGGCCCTGCACAGCACCATCCCCAAGAATCACACCATGTGCCCAGAAGTATTGTTCAAACACTTCTTGGACTCTGTCAGGCTTGATGCTGTTTATTTTTCTCCTTTTCCATTTCATAAATTGTCAAAATGAGCACATGGTATTAGGATGTTTCCTTGTAAAGGACTCCTGAACCTTTTGCTAGTATAGAATTTAGTATTAACAGTCATGAAAATATGTAAACTTGCCATAAGTTACATAAAACAGATCACAACAACAGTCCAAAATCAGACTGCTAGGCAAGACTGTATTAAATGCACAATGGCATATACTGTACTTTCACACAGAAATAATACCCAACTATGTGAAGCTTCTGATATTTTTAGATTTTCCTTACTTGGTAAATTGTAATGCCTATAAAATTCTAATAGAGCTAAAACCATTCCAAAATTGACTAATAAATACTACTTGTATTAAATATTATTATAGTAAAAGGTCACTAAGCATTCCAGAAAATTTCAAGACATATAACAAACATAACACTATCACTTAGACTTCTGAGACATTTCAAACGTTTAAACTTCAGTAAGAATTAAGTATTTCTTGTTTGCATTGTTTCTCTACAAAATATTAGGAGATAATATGAGCGAGAAAAGAAGACAAAGGATTAACAACAATATTGCTTTAACATTTGAAATTATAATAACAAAATCATATGTGTTGACAAAGCAGTAAGTCATATTTCAAAATCCACTTGTGCTGCTTTTTGGGGTCTCTTTAGAACAGTGAAAGCTGAACAGTTTGCTTCCTATTCCCTTCAGAGCCAGAGAGTTAAAGCTCAAGATTGTTTTGAGTCAGGGAAAGGTTGCTTTAGATCCTTAATGGAAAACAAATGGGAGGATTAAGTCAGAGGACAATAGAAGGAATAAAATGTGTAAAAACTCCTCATTTTTATTATCCTCCTGTGATAATGTTGAAAATAATCCTTTCTTTGGGTGAACCTAATTGAGACTATTGCCCAAAAGCTTATTGCATTTTAAAAAATTATTTTGTAAATATTTCATGTCAAACTATCACACTAAAACAGAACACAATACCCTAGGATGCAAGATTTTAAGAATTATTGTTTGAGAACTGTTTAAGCTTCATGTTAAGCAAAAATAAAAGGAGCTTTTAATCCTTCAAATAATTTATCCCTTCACTCAGAGCTATTAAAAAAAAAATAAGCATAGAAAAAAAAACAAGAGGAAAGCAAAGAAAAATAAGGTGAAAATGCTGTCAGTAAATAAATACTTGCCTAGCATAAAGATGTGGCAAAACCTGTCATCAATAATACCAAGTTATCAAGACACCCTGATTTTGTGACAAATTTGTTTTAGAGCAGACCTGCAGTCTTTCTAACCTGCTTGAGGTAGATCTGCACAAAATCACAAGTTCTGTATATTCATCTAAGACTTTCAAGATTTTTAATTACCTAGATCATATTGATGTTTCATCTTTTTTTGTGACAAGCGCTACTATATATACAGGTGTTTAATCACGACCTTACTTAATGATGTTCTTACTTTCCTCCTTTTTCGTTCTGTAATCTATGTAAAAAAAAGCAGTTCCAATCACTAATGTTTAAGTTACAGATAGTTATTTAAACTTAGAGTAATACAAAAATCTAGTGTGAAACCTGTGTACAAAACGGGTGCTTAAGATCCTTTACTGACATCAACACTGTGCTCATTTATTAACAGCCTTCTTTAAAAGAAGGTATGAAATTTCACGTTCTTTTATTGGTGACATAAGTGTTTAACATCTTCCTCAAGATTCCTCAGTGATTCATACAGACTAAACCAGTCTTTGACAAACCACTGCATGCATGAGCACAGAGCAAAAATAGCGGTTGACAGAGAAAGGAAATTAAAACAAGCAAAGCAATGTGAAAGATGTAGATAAATGAAATGAAAGCAGAAATGAGACAACAGTCTTTTTCACTTCCTTGCAAAATATTTCCTGTTGCCAGTATTTGCAATGATCATCTTATTGGCATTCATTATAATGGAGGAAAGACCCGTTCATTGCTAAATATTACTTTAAGAACTGAAATAAAGTGGAAGCCTATTGACATTTTTACCTAAAGGCACAGTGACTATAACAATGCAGCTTTGAGGGGCTCCTTAATGTCAAATAGAGGAGCATGTCACATATCTTGTTTCCTGGAATCATTAAGTTAGTAGCATGCTTCTCTCTAACAATATGGTAGCTACTGCAGTCAATTTTAGAACAAAAATACTTAAGGCAGACAGTTTCCCTTTACTTTTAGTCTAAATCCTAATTTACTTGTTTTATAGACTGAAAAAACAAAAAAACCCAAAAAACAGTTTAGGTATTTATATAACTGTGAAATATGCTCTGCACTATCAATGCACTAAGTCACTTGGCTTAGACATGCACAATACTTTCCTTTAATACTGATCCAAGTACATGTTGTTCTGGAAACAGTTCAATAGCAGCATTTTCATCAAGAGCCAGAATGCACTCATTTTCCATTTCTATTGTCTTTTGCACTTTATCTTAAGTGGGGAAGTGTGTATTAGCTGTAGCACATTTAACTTAATTTTATTTGGTTTTACAGGTGCACTAATGCATTTGGATAATCTTTAAAGAAATGACCGTAGGAAATGTAATTATCTTCAGTAGTATTTCTTCAGATAATTTGTAGAACAAAGTCCAGTCAAGATAGAAGTTTCAAGATGGAAGTTTTAATCTTTACTAGCAATCTAAATGGGATGTCAGATCTACAGTCTTCAGTTTTATATCCCAAACAAATGCTATATATCATAGCTCACTCTGATCTAGATGACACTGCCTCAACTATTAATCTATTAAGTATGAAATCAACAATTACTGCAAGCATTTGGCTACCAAATTGTGGTCAGTACAGAAATTAATCACAATCTTGTTGCAGTCCTGTATGGAACCACTGAATTGTGGACTGCCTTCCTTGGAAGAAATAAGTCACCATGAAACCTGACAGACAACACTCAAAAAGAACCAATGAGCACAATTAAAACCCCCAGCTTCTAGCAGCAGGTACCTATGAGCTCCTGTAAAACAGAACCTGATAACTCAAAGATCCCTATTTGGTACTGAAATTATTTTCTTAGAGATGGAAAAGCACTCTTAAGTGCTTTCACTCTTAAGCAGTGAAACAGTGCCTGGCTTCACGAGAATGACTTGCAAACAGTAACATCACTTTGGTTCACAAAGCCTTTCATTTATTTTCTAAAGAATCTAGCTTGAGGAAGATTTAAAAAGTAGTAGCAAACTAGACTCTTCTGTAAATACACACAGTGCTAAAACTTCTTACTCTGACTTGCTATCTGTGAAAGAGTTTTCTCCTTCAAAGCTTTTTACACTAACAAGAGTGGAAGGAATCAACATAAAGCCTTTACATGCATAGGTTCAGTTTAACAACTCTAAGAGACAAATGTTCATGCTCACTCAAAAAGCAAGAAAACTCCTCTCATGGAATGGAAATTATGCCCTTTGAATATATAAGTTTCAAAATTTGAAACTCACTTCCATGAAACAGCCATCTTAATACGAACAATTATTTTGTGTGGCTCCAACACAAGAAGTCCAAGTCTGCATTTTACTATGAAAAATATTTCATAATATCTTATTTGTCTTTTTTAACATAAAATTCCACAGGAGAGTCAGGCTGGAAATCACTGCACCACTGAAACATCCACATTCGCTGAGAACAGTTAGACACAGAAGCTTAAGTAAGCTGAAAATCAGTAAGCTTATATGTGAAATACCAAATATTTTGAGTTTTTCCACACAGGAAATTATTAGGCTCCTGAATAAGAAATTCATAGCTCAACACAATCCCTCCATTCCTTTTCATGAGAGGCAGAACAACACAGTGCCATGTAGAGAGATCTTAATGATCTGCTTCTGTACTGATCCATATTTAGAAGCAGTAAAGTTTAATTACTGGAATGGCCTGCTCAGGCTGCTTAGCCTATCCACAGTGCTGTATACAGATACCCCTCATCACAGCATCTGAAGTTTTATTTTCCTCATGATTTTCAAAGTTTCAAAAGCTGCATTACACCTCCCATCCCTGGAAACACTTTTTAAGCAAGTTGGTGTTCAGTAAACATTTTTTAGACCATGTTCCTTTAAATTATTACAAAATATGTTAGATATGCTGAACATCTACAAATAGAGAAATTATAAACAAATTTACCTTTAAAAATTCACCTAAACATTGAGACCTCTGACTATGAAAGCCTTTTACTTAAAGTAAAATTACCTTAGTTATTTTTCCCTTGGCTAGTTTGGCAAACCTATTGAGAACCTTTTGAAACACAATAATTTGACTGCTTTGCACCTGTGATCCTGTGGCACTAACTATATCCAAAAGACTTTTTGTCATTCTGCTCTGTTCCTAAATGGAATGGACTCACAACTAAAAGTACTTCCTCATCCACAGAACTTAGAGAATATGATCAAATAAGTTCTATAAAACCTAATTCATTCCAATAGTTTTATAGCTTTCCACTAGCTGTATACCTATTAAACATATGCAGCAGACCAGTTCTTAAATCTTTGATCTGTTTATAGCCCAAATGACACCACTGTTTATTTGAGCCAAACTTCTACCAGAAAGTAACAATAAGCAAAATAGAGCTTCATGAATGCTCATAAAATTATAATGTTCCAGCATGTAAAAGAAAATTAAAAGTATGCAGAAAGATCTTTCATTCCTTTTCTGGTAAAAATTAAAGTGCGTGAAGCCTTTTTATAAATCAGTCTATTTTAATTTATGTTACAAATGCAATTCCTCCTATAGCTCTGAGCAAGCCTGCTTTAGTACAGCAAGAGAGAAGGATTCAGATTTACAAGAGAAGGCATCCCTTTCATATAATAAAACAGCTTTCTCCTAAGTTTCCAAGACAGGCTATATTTTCTGTGTTTTATTATTAATTCCCCAAAGATATCTGGGGCCCATCAACCTCCTACAAACCATTGAAATAGGTCCTCCATTCCAAAAGAAACAGGAAAAGCAGTAGGAGACAGTACCAGTGATATTCTGTCCATGATAAAGCTGTTATTTTCATTCCTCCTATAGCATAACCAGACAGTCTAAAGCTGTCAAGGGGTTGGAGTGAAAACATAACAGTTGATGTGAAAATGAAAAATAAGTGTTGATGTCTCATGAGCTAAGAATTTGGATCAAAGAAAACCCAAAAGTATCAGCAAAGTTGTCTGTATATCATCAGGATTCCAATGAGCAAATCCTCAGCTGGAGATCTGCCCCCTACACTTCATCCTGTATGAACAAGGATTCTGTCTCTCCCCAAATCCCAGTCTTCCCCCTACAGTCACAGGGGAGAAAAAAGGCAATGAACTGACCCACACAAACCAAACTAAACTTTGGTCATGTTAGATGCCTCTCTAAGTTCATGCCAGGCAAAACAGCACTGGTGCTATCAGGCATCCCAGTCCTAACACAAAAGAGCAAGGAATTGAATGCTTTTGTAGAATGGGAATACTTCAAGGCAGCTGAACAACTTGGACTTTTAGTAAGAAATAGGACCAGAAAGATGTTTTTATCTGGTATGAGAGAGCTTATCCTGGGTACACAGAGTCCAGCACTCTACAGGTCTGCAACCAGTCATGTTTGAGATATTAAAAAAAAATCTACAGCAATTACAAATTAGCAGTGGAACAAAATACATCAGTTTTAAACACAATTAAAGTTTTACTAGTGCAGTATCCAATTGCAGAATGAATCCTGTCATCCTTCCTCATTTTCCTTTGATGCCAGGTACCCTTTAACAGGCACAGTACAAAGCTTCTGGCTTTGAAACATCAAGAGAACAGCACTTCAGCTTTCCTTTTTTGAGCATACTTTAGGAGTCAGAAAAATAAGGTATAAGTTTTGAACATTTGTGTTTACCAACAACTCCAAAATAAAATTATGAATAGTCTATCAGAAGAGCTATGGAAGATGATTACAGGAATATACTCAGAATGATCAATATTACCTTTTGGAGAAAAACTTTTAACCCATATACAAAGTCATCAAGGGTGGCAATTTTCAGTTATGCTGTGCTTGTAAAAGAACCTCTCTTCAAGAACAGAAAGATATTTAAATACTTTTTTAGTGGTTTAATTCCTTATTTTAAAAAAAAAGCCCAACAAATATTTGAGGAAATTAATATGAATAACCCTTCATTCAACATATGCCCTCAGTATGAGGATTTCAGGCAAGTCCAAAGGAAGTTTTGCCCAATTACTTGAGTGAATTTTTTCTCCATGTTGAGCATATTAGGGTGAAGTGAACCAGACACTATCTCAGGTCAGTCTCCAAAGAAAATTTTGAAAACAAAAAGATCTGAGGAAGATTCTGAAAAACTCTCAAGTGAATCACACACATGTAAAAGATCTTATAGTGAGACAATGGGGTTTAATTTTTAAACCAGTGAGTTTAGTTTTTAAGTGCCTGTATACCACTGATAAGAAATAAATACCACATAGTCAAAATTATTTCAGGTGGTATTGAGTCCTCCATGTGAACAGAAACTGCTGAACCACTTTTCCAAATACAAAACTGTTTCTGTGCATCTTACATTATTATGCCTTATAAAAATGTGCATGACCTCCATCATGCTCTTCTTCAGATGGAAAGAATGCATAATCATTGGTATTGCCAATTATGCAGTTTTATTTACTTGATTGTCTTCTGATTACATAAGAGCTCAGTCTTACAACAGATATTGATACAATCATTGAATGAAATAGCATTGTACATACAACACTGCAGCAGGAGGATAGTTTCATGTGAAACCTAATGCCCAAGTGAACTGAACAAAGGATCTCTGTTCTCCAAAAAAAGTATTTTGTTCTGGCACTGTTTCCAGGTAATTGTAAAATTAAAACTTGTAAGATATTTTGATTAAAAACTAAAGATGATCTAAAACCAGTAAGAATGAACCATCAGATATCAGTCTTAAATCAATTCCCACTCTACAAAAAAAAAGAATATATTATATTTTGAGCTTTAGTTGTGCAAATTGAAGTATTCTGTCTGCAAGTCCACCATAACTTGTTGGCATTACACAAAATATTGTAAGACATCAGCAATTCTGCTTTGGTTCTACCTTTCTGAATCCCAGAGACTCCTTCACCAGTAAGGCACTAAAAACACACTGCCATGTATAAAGTTGTTCAAGTCTCATGGAAGAACACAGAGGGCAACACAAAGAAATCTCTACTCATTGTAACAGCCAAACATGAGTCCAGCTTTCATACAGATCTCACAAGAGAAGGCTCACCAAAAAAGGGAGCCAGTCTCAGATTATCACACATCTGCCATAATACCGAGATGGATACCAAAGTGATGAGAAGAGTTAAAATGAATAAAGTGAGAAAATATCATTATCTTCATGCACTGAATAAGAGAAGAGTTAGAAAAACAAATCTCTCTTGACTGGGCAGATGCATTTACGCCACAAATGTGGACAGATGTTCAAATACATTAACATATAAAACTGCTTTTGAAGATTAACTACCCACATCATTTGCTATATGAGGACAGTGGATCTACGCTCTGTATTACTCAATTTTTAAGCTATTTAATAAGAGAATCTGTTGCTAATGAAAAAGTGAATATGTTGCTATTTCTGTCAAATCCGTTAGAAGAAATGTTTGAAGAACACTCAAAAAGAAAAGTACAGGAATAGAAACTGTCTATAATATTCATCCCAGTAAGGATCCTATTTATTCCAATTTTGCTTATATGATGCAAAGAATATAATTGCAATTATGACAGCATGCAAAATTCAAAATTGATAGGACTGCTTTTCATTACTGCTCAGCGTGTAACTTGCATGTGTCAATAATAACAGCAGCATGATTTTAATACAGTACGCTGGGCAAAATGTTTTAAGAGAAGATCTGAACAAGAACCACCAACATCTGTTTATAAGCAAAAGTTTTGCAAATAAAGTAGAGCTGAAGGCAGGAATTTTGATCTCACTTATCTGGTTATGACTAACTGGATTGATGGATGCTTTGTCTGCTGCATGTGGTGTACAAGTGGTGAAAGATTAAGGGCAAGACATCAGAGAGACAAGAAAAATTGCTGTGCATCAAGCAGTCCATCTGCTTTGGCCATACAACAGTTACTATCAAGTGACTAAGAGGCCAAATTTTAGTCTGCTTCTGAAACTGGGCCATCTAAAAAACTGCTTCAAATTCTACTCACTAATACACATTTAAGACTTCTGTGAATTCTCAGTGGATACACTGTTTCACATAAATCACTGCAAGACAAAAGCAGTAATTTTAGTTTATATTTAAACTCAGGCTTCTTAAATATCACTTGAGGTATGTTGTTTTATTTTTGTATCTGAGTTAAGGAATAAAAATAAAGACTTCAATGACTACAAATTTAATACCGTGGACTGTAATGCTCTGTTAAGCTCCTCTATTTAAAAAAGTTTACTTATAAAACCCACACAAATATTCTTCACTATTACACATATAAGCCACTAAAAATCAAGGACAACAAGTGATACCTTTTCTCAAGAAGTTTGCCGTGCAGCTTTTAGAAGTTCCCTGTTTAAGGCACACTGAAATACCCAGGTTTAGTTAAAAAAACTTTCCTAGATGTACATATAAAATGTTTGGTTAAATGTGGACTGTCACAAGAGCAGCAAGATGTGAATTATCTCCCAAACTGCAATCTCATTTCTTTTTTATCATTGCATTGCATTTGCTAAGGTGGGCATTGTACCACACACATCTGTGTTTGTGACTCATTTTTGTAGGAATTCATTAACTGCCTTATAAATCTATATAAAATGAAAATTAAACAAGAAAAGCCAAGCACTACCAGCTACACAGTATATATTAAAAAAAAAAACAAAAAAAACTGGATGGTTTTATCTTTTGGAAGTGAATAAGGTAGGGTTATACACAACACAGGAAAATACAGTAGCTCCACAGGACCAAATCTGTTCAAGAGTGCTAGTGTCACAGAGACAACTGACTAAGCTAAATGACCTTGGATTTTAACTGCCCAAAATTAATTATCAGCACAACTGTTTTCTAAATTTGTTCAAAATTAAAACTGCAAAAACACCACTTAATTTCAAGTGCATAACTCAACAGTATAAAATGCCAATAAACAGTTATCAGACCTGGTAAAATAAACACAGTTTAAAATTAAGTCATTAATAGCTGCAATATTGTCACCAATAAACACTTCAGATTGTTAGCTGTTCACCTGGTTATCAATTTATGGCAAAATTGCAACACAAATGAAGATAAGTAAGCCCTAGCATAAGAAAAATACTTCAGGAATATGTTGCACTTCCATCAAAGACAAAATCCCATCCTGTGAGATGAAGATAATTAATTCTGAATGTAAATCTAAGGACATTAAGTATTCTGTAAAATTACTTAGTATTTTCTGGATCATCCAAAAAGCACCTCTCGTTTAATTAACCTACAGCCAAGTGTTTGGAACACAACCTCAGTTTGCTATGAAAAACATACCAAATGCCACATATTTTCCAAACTAGTTTACCAAAAAAACTCTTGACATTTCTCAGAAACAGTTTTCCACTCATCATGCAGCCCAATTGCAGGTTAAAGGGCTAAAGCCTGTCATTATTCAGGCTATAAGCCTATTTTTGAATAAATATACTGCTCCATGTAAGTTTGAAGAACTTTGTCCAGCATTCTCTGAACTCTTTGGCTACAGTAGGCTTTTTCCATTTCTAACATTCATGTTGTCAATACTTTTATTTTTAAATGATAATTCTCAGCCCAACATCCAATAACCATTACATTTTTATTACTTTCTTTGAAGTTGGTACACACAAAGTAACTATTTTTGTGAGAAACCATTTGTTAAAAGAAGTCTTTGCTCCCAAACTAATCTATTACTGTCAATCCCTCTACATTACCCTTACACATTAACAAAATGGAAAGCAACCCATCTTTTCAAATCAGTTGTCTTCCTTTAAAAACAAAAAAAATAACAAAAAAAAACCAACAACAAAACAAAACAAAAAAAAACCCAAAGAAAATTGTTTCCTCTAATTTATTGGGTCTTTTCCAATTAAATATCTCTCTCAAAACCAATGGCTCAAATTCCTCATAAATACTTGAAATGTGATGTGTCAGAAAACTTGGTTTTGACATGATTGGTACCATAGTGTTACTTTTCAGTTCTCAGGTGGTAACATTTTACTGTGACTTTAAAAAAGGCCTGGACCTGGAAGCTTGCCAGCTGCAATATTTCTTTCAGGACACAGCATTCAGAAACATGCTCTGTGGTGGGATTGTCACTGGTGGTGCTTTGCAACATGTACACAGCATCTTCATAGACAGAGACAGAACCAATTTCAGTATTTCCATGTGTGTATTTACTGCCTCCTGCACAAGAAATAATGTTGCTGTTTTGCACCTATCCATTGAAAGATCCTAAGGGAAGGCTACATTATAAATTCAATGGTTAAGTTTTGCAGTGAAATAATCATGCTAGATATATTGAACTCTATGATGGTGAGCTACATAATCCAAGATAAGTACACTAATAACTGATCCCACAGCAACTACAGCTGTAACAAAGGGAGTTTGAGTTTCCTGGCAAATTAAGTGTTCTACCCAACATAATTTTATTTCATAGGCACTGTTAACTGTTTATTTCAAAGCCCTGTTAACGTAGCTATGGGAGCTGAATTCCTAAAATGAACAATAAACTTTCAAAAAAAAATCGTGGCTTTGGAGACTAGGAGGCTTCTCATGAAATTCATGTGCATCTACACTGCCTGTGTTTAGAAGCACAGAGAAGTGTTTCTGGCTTTCATTTCATGCACTCTACAGGGCTCTATCCTGTCACAGCAAACCTGATACTTCTATCTATTTTGTCTAAGATAAAACTCATTTGTCTTTCTTCACACTACACCTTTGAGATCCCAGCTCCTGTTTTGCTGCCAAAAGCCATTACTTTGTCTCTGACCATGGGTACAACAGATTTGCCCACACTGAGGAAAAACCACAAATTCTCTATAAACAGGGAAGAATGGACAGGAGACTTTTTTCTTCCCCCAATATCTCAAGTGTTTGGTTTTTCTTACATCTTGCTGGGTGTTGTTATGTATTTTATTGGTTTTCAGAGGCATTCAAGAGAAAACATGGGGAAAATCAATCTCAGTTGTTAAAAATCTCGAGCATTTTTAAAAATTGGAGCAAGTCAGAGCTATCTGTTTATATAAAGTCCAGAAAGCTCCATTACGATCACGTAATGTAGACATGGCCAATTTGTGGTTCTTGAGCCACATGTAACCTTCAGGCAGTTCAAGTGAAGCTCTAATGGGGCTAAATCACGCAACAAACACATGTCTGCCCTGAGCTGCTGAACAATCCAAACCTGCAGCTCTGGGCTATCACTCGTTATGCTAGTCATCTCTTTCATCAGACTAAAAAATAGCTGCAAAGTTCCAACATCAGCAGCTAAAAGCAGGCATGTTCAAAGTATTTGCATAATGTTACCTCACAGCATTCATTCATAAACATCATCTTCTGCAGCACTTCTCCCTTTAAAGGATCTATTTCCACTATTTAAAATACCACCATAATTTCACCAGGTTACTTGAGGACAGAGACCACTCAAATTCTTGTCTTCATCTCCACACACTGCCTGACTACCAAACATGGCATTTTTCACTTCTGAAATTCTCCTTAAAAATTCCTTGGAAAATAATTGAGATATTGTATAGCTTCTTTCTTTGAATTGCAGGCCAACAAGAATTTCCTAACTAAAGAATCCAGCTTACTGAAGAAAGATAGCAAAGATGGTTTAATTGATGCAGTGAGTTTCAGTAGTCCTGCTTGTCAAGCTACACCTTTATGAAAAAGAACTAAATTTTATCCAACTGCATTTTAGAAAGAAAAATATTCATACTCTGCTAATTATCAAATACAACAAGGACATTTGAAGTCATAATTCAATCTGCTGTGACTGGACGCAGCTCCACCAACCTCAACAGGTTAATTATTTCACTGATATTGCTTCACAGACCTACAGCTGTTTCCCATTAACAAGATTCAATTTGACAAACAGCTTTATTATTTTTTAGTTATTCACTTTAATCTTTTACAAATTTTAATCATAATTTTCAATTACAATAAAGTTATACTTGACAAGAACGTCCTTTGGGAAAAAGTTCTGGAAAAACAACATTTCCTTCAAGCTACTAATGTTCATGGTGCTTTTCAAGCTGCCCATCAGTTTGGGTGATATAACAAACTGTGCCTATGGTCATGTTGTTTGCTTAATAGGTTGAAATACAAAAATCAGTCTCTATTTTTGTTTGCACAAGTAGTACAAGTTTTCACTGTCAATGATCCTCATAACATGAATTTGGAAGAGCATTCTTAAGCTTCTGACTTGATATTTCAATGGGACTACTCATTGCACAGTTAAAAAGGTTAAAATCTTTCAGAATAAGGTATTGCTATTGCAAATACTTGTAGTCTTCCCCTTTTTCAGTTCTGCTAACTCCATGCCTACCTGAATACATAGTTAAGTTGAAATTTTAAAACAATTATGTAAGTATCTGAATCAAATAATCTTTTGCACATTTTTAGCCAGCCAGGTCCCTAAAGCACAAGGCAAGATCCCCAAACAGACATCATCAGTAGAACGTTGCTTAGTTACTTGAATGAAAAAAGCTACTTGAGTTAAGATCAAAGTCTAATTACGACATCTGCATCACAGCACTAAGCTGATCATATAATAAACAGGATAAGTTTGCAATTCTTCCACCAGGAAAAATTAAAAGAATACTCCCTTATGAAGAAAAAGAAATCCTACAATTTTTCAAAGTAATACATTCTACAGTTCTTACAAAAGAACAGGGGTGGCCCTTGGTAACACCAACTGATGTAAATTCAAAGTAATTGCAAACACCATGCCTTACAACCATCAATGCCTCCAAGTTATTCATGCAGGCAGTAGATCATTTGTTCTTGAGAACATCCTTCTCCAGGTTCAGCTTTGCCTTCTTGAAGAGCAGAAAAACAAACAGAACCCATGTTATTCCCAATGCCTTACATGTATTTTCTATATCCACTGACAATGCTGATTTACAAACCTAAACATTTGTTTCCATTTCTTTGGTAGCTAAGAAACTCAATTCAATTTCCACAACACTTGCTAAGGTAGCAGAATTAATTTTAAGCAACATAACCGAAGTAGTGAGGAACTAGCATTCTTGCTACCCTTAGAAAGAGAAGAAATGGGAAAAGACATAAAAAATGGAACAGCATAGCAATAACTGAACCCTTTTCCATTCAGATCCAGTCTAAGGAAGTCTAAGACCCACACCTAAGAATCTAGAAATATGACTTAGTCATTATTTCTGCATGACTCTGCAACCTTTATTTGTTAGATGAAAAAAAAAAAAAAAAAAAAGCACCTTCCAGCTTTCACAGTCAGAAGCCAAGGAAAATTCTTGCTATGGTTTTCTTCCATTTTTGTTCATGACAGCATTTGGATGACATTACTTAACTACCAGCATCTGAAAGCCAGTATGTTACAAGAAGATCTCATTCTGTGAAATATTTTGCATTGTAATGTTTTCTGAGGTATGGAACTCTTCTGACAATGTACAAATCATTCCTATTCTCTTTACTGGGTTGCAACAGTCTCATATCAATAAGATCAGTCAGAGATGTGAGAGGGAAGTACAAAGCACAACTCATTTCAGCAGCCTTAAATATCTTAAAACCTTAATAGACAAGGACAGCTTCAAAATGGAAATGCAAGAACACAGACACGGAAGTGAAAATTCATACAAGTTTCGAATAATTAATTAAGGGATGATGGCAAGGGAAGGCATGTCAGTATTTGGGCATGACTATGTTCTAAGATATTTGTTTTAGGAAAGAAGAATGCTGAAGGCATAAGACCCCTCCCAAAGGCAAAGACTAAAATTGTTCTCTTCCTCAAAGACAATTCCTCTCACCACCAATTGGATTTACTGTCCCTCCAAAAAACACCTATCCAGCTAAAGCATAAGAGATGTGCATAAATATGGATAAAACACAAATTTATTCTGATTTACAACAGCTCAAAAATATCAGTAGAATCATTTCATATGCCCACAAGGAATACATGCATCACTGTAAGGACAGAGAAATTGCAGGTTCTAAGAATATCTGTTTCTCCATTCATACTGACTTTACTACTTTATACTACCCTCATGGCACCTATTCCTTAGTCCCTGACCTTTTTTTTGCTTAGTCCCTTTCTACTTTGCTATTTGCTCCTCTCAAAGAGCACAAATCAAAGAGCACAAATTACTTCCCTAAATACTGAAGCTCATTTGATGCCTGAAAGACAATTTTTATAGCAGAAAAAACAAATTCATTGCACTTAGTTGAGAGCACAATAGTTTAACTAACAGAATTCAAGACTTACCATTGCATGGAGTACATCTGTATAAAATTACTGGTGCTAAAGTGAAGTAAGATTTTGCCAACTTAATCAGCATTTCTCAGATAACACCAAGACCTCGGATGTCACAGAAAACTGAAGGTACTCATATACCTCTCCATAGAAAGAAAATTGGCTAATAGGTAAAGAATAGCTCCATCCAGTTTAATCAAAATTATGATCTACATGCAACTGCTAACTACGACCCTTACATTAAAAAATGCCATCCCAGTCAAGAAATATTATATTAATGCCTGATTTCTTGTATTTTCCCTCACCCTTTGTATAAAAGCATAAGTCAAAGGCTGAAGAATTGGTAAGACAAGTATTAAGATGTTTTGTAAGGACACTACACTAGGGAAATGACACAAGATTCAGAGTATCTCCAAAAATAGTAATAATAACATTTAATCACAAGTACTTTTTAAAATGTATTTGCTTCCTTATTTTTAAAATGGAATAAAATCTGCATTCCATTAGATAATTAAACTGTGAATAAAGGTATGCAAACAGGATTCCACAATACTCCAATAAGTCACTGGAGATGACAGTATGTGGTAACTACTCAAAAACTCTAATGGTTTCAGAAACCCACACCAACTGACAGTGGTTTATTAAGAATTGGATAGAATACAAGTAAAACATAAAACCTTACAAGGAAAGAATTCCCAAACAAGGAAGGCCATATATGTAAAGAAAAGCTCAAAGGTAGACGTTACTACATACTATTGACACATCAGCAATGCTACAAAGCTGCTTTGGAAGAGCTCAGAAACCAGCAACCAAATTTGAGCAGAAGGATGGCAAGGCACAGCCTAAGCCCAAGCAATACAGGTTTAGGAACAATGCTCAAGAGTCCAGGCCATCAGACAAACCTGTACCAACAGGAGCAGGCCCACAAACAAATCAGGAACTGCAGCAGTGGCTGTAAAGGCACAAACCAACAGGTCAGACCATCCCAGAACAAAGATCCAGGCCTGAGATTAAATAGAGCTTGGGGCTCTGGGCAGAGGTGTGCGTGGGGAAACCAGGTAAATGTGGTCAGTGATTAAAGCCCATCAGTGCACTCCAGTCCTGAGAGGGCTTGGGAACAAAACCAGTGAAACAAAAGGAAGCAAAAACAAGTGCACCAAAGGCTTTCTAATATAATTAAGCACTGATCTTCCCTCTTAAGAGCTGATTGTTTCCCATGATAACACAAATGGATTAATTGCTAATTTATTTACCTAATTTTACAGTCTCCAAAGAGAAGGGATTTCAAATTTCACAAAAATACCTTAAATAAGGGCATTGAACTTAACCATAAGAAACAATCATTAGGAGCCAAAGCCAAGTGAGAAGAGCAAAACAAGTACCTGAAAAAAAATAATAACCTGAGTGCAGGTGATGCTGGCCAGGGTAATACACATTTCACATACATCTCAGTCTTCATTACTCCAATTATCTGCTGATTTAGTACTTAGTTTTTGTGCTACCTCTATATTAAAATAGTTGTTTGTAAATCAATGTCTTTTATTGATTCCTATCAATAAAAATTATAAATTACCTGATCTTGCTGGAGTTTTTAAGCTAAGATTCAATGACATATACATTCCTCCTCTAAAAATCAGTCTAAGTGATAGTCTAACATGAATATTCTGTGTGAGGAACTGATAATAATTGTTCTGAAGAAAGTAATATGGCCTATCACAAAACCTGAAAAACATAAAAATGATCTACCTATCTGAATTGGAGGAAAGGAGAGAAAAAAAGTACAACACATAGCAGTGGTGTGGAGGAAAGGAAGAGTAAAACAATTGTTAAACATTTTTCAAGCTAAGTTCTAGGTGGAAAAACATGTCTAGTGAGCAACCCACTTCAGACCTAAAGTCTTTAAGTTCTGCTCATGACCAAAAAGCAGGTACAGCAAGGATTCCTAGCGTGCCTGGGTAGGAGAGGAGGATCTCACTATTCCATATGCAAAAGATTTAATGAACCACTGGATTATATATTTTGCTGAAACCGATAACCAAGCATCCCTAAGCAGCAATCAAAAGGTGCTAAAGATAAATATTGATAAATTGAAAAAGGTATCCTGATAAATTATCTGCAGCTGTCCATTCTGCATTCTTTGAAAAGCTTTTACCCCTAAGTTTCTAGAGAAGGGAATGTGCAGTTGGGACTCCAGTCACTCCCAAAGAAATTTAGAGTCTTAGCATAAAATCCTTTCCTTGGCAGCTTAAGACAACTGAGTTTCCACTGGAAGGCTCCAGGTGCAGGCACACATTTTTCCTGATGCATCTGCCATGATGGCAGTGACTTCTGGTAGAGATGCAGCATCAATGGTCTCCACCTAAGCTGCAGCAATTTCACCAAAACTTCTGTCAGCAGGCATAGATTTCCCACATTGTAAGGCCTGGGCCTAACCCATCCCCTGGCCCCTGCCCATCCAAAATTCCTAACTGCAGTGGGAACTTTTTCCATGTAAAGATACAAGACTGGATGCTCACTAGAAAATTAAGTAAACACATTGAGGGTGGCCCTCCTAGAAAGACGTGCAGACATACAAAAGCTCTTTCCATTCCTTTTCTAAGTACGTCTTTATATTTATTTATGAGGCTTTGTTATAATAAAGCCTGGTGTTTGAAATGTGCAATATCTGGCCTAAGTGTAATACAGCATTTATACTTAGTCAAAGAACTTCCAAAAATACTAAAATCCTGCTCTAAAGCACACATATGCCAGCTACTCACTTTGAACTATCATTATTTGATTAATAAACAATCAGACCACATCTTCAAATCCATCTACCATGAGAAAAGACCATGTTAAAAACACACTTAACTTGTCAATTTTAAATGAAATGTCCATTCCAGTAATAGATAGGGTAAAACCTACTATAAAAAGAATCAGCTTAATATTTTATTTACTTTGTATGCAGGGAATTATTGTATAACTAATAATTGTATTATTGCATTGTGCATATTCATACATATATATAGAGAGAGAGAGATTTATATAGAGTATATTATTGTATATTTTATATATACATATATTATATATGTTATATTATTATATATATTATTGCATATATAATTATATATATTATATATATTATTTTATATACATATATATATACATTATATATTGTATATTACTATATTTATTTCCTGTGCTATAATAATTGGATTATAATTTGAACATTAGTCCATCAAAACATATATTAGGAATAAAAACGAACAATGAAATACTGTTCTTTCTTTTTAGAACCTTTAATAATTTTTATTTTCCTTTAAAAGAAGTTAGTCTGGTACACTAAATACGGGGGGAAAGGCAGGGGGAAAGGAACATTCTTCTCCAGAAATAGAGAGCAACGAGCCAACAAGAAAAAGAAATGAAGCTGAAAAATATCCAAACACTCACTGCGCTGGTTATTCAGTTTCATATTAGTCATGAAGACAATGCTGGACAATATTTGATTTCTCCAAGAACTGATGACTACTCCCTCCAAATTATCTCTGAATGGAGAAATCCAGCCATTCTTGAAGATCAGCTGCCATCTAGTGAATGGTGAGAGAACTGTTGAAAACATTAGTTCAAGTTTTTGTCAATTTAAACTAGATTCTTGGTGGAATATTTTTTGCCACTTTGTAAATTTTGGGGTCTGTAAATTATTTCAGGGTATGGCTACTAAAAGGTATGAGAGCAATGTTACACAGTTAAGTTCTCTAAGAAAATATACAAATAATCTATATGTGATTCCACAATTTATTAGAGATAAGCCAATCCTACACTCTTCCAATAGGTCATATGAGTTTTTTGGGGGATTCACTATGCTGTACTAAAAAGAACTGAACTATCAGTGTCTTAAAATAATCCGTATTACAGCCATTAAATACAGTAAAAACTTTAAAAAGTTTAAGTTAAAATTTACTGAAATGTGCTCATTAAGCAACAATAGCAGAGTTTTTATACTGGACACCAACTTTTGCTACTTTGTTACCTAAAATTAGATTTTCAGGTGTTTTCCTTCTCATAAGAAATCAGATTTTCCAGATGTTAGAGTGTCAGAATGAACCACTATATATGAATATAAACCACAGAGTTCATTGTAAATATTCAATTTTCCATATTTTTTTTCCTAAACATGACTTTCTAACACCAACCAGAGGGTCTACCCTTTACAGTTTGAAACTCTGAAACACAAATCTGCAATTTTAAACAGAGTATGTTTTTTGTTTAATCGAGTATGTACTTGAGGGCACTCATGTTTATGAAAACCTTTGATGGAAAGGAATAAAACAGAGAACATGTTTATAAGAAATTGGCTTGAAAATACATTTGCCTTTTTAGAATGAAAGCTCCTTATAATCTTTTGTCTGTACATTCTCTGGACAGACATTAGTATGTCCTACACCAAATACATGGTAAGTCTACATATTCCATTTAAGCATATTGCATATAAACATTTGCATATGTGTGCAGTACAGAACTGTGCCATAAAAAGAAAGATTAAGTAGATATCCAGGAGTAGAGGAATAGAAAATAAACACTGAAATGAGAAAATTTGGTCATGAATTGAAACAGGCCCTTTTGCACATAATTAGGCTTAAAGAGAAGGCTTGCTGGTTTTCACACTGTGCAGCTCTACAAAATTCTTGAGTTCCTATTCAGCATTTAGAATTATTATGAACTGATTCTTTTAACATTGCCTGCTTTTATTCATATGGTTTACTGAAATACTTTGTGTACAGCCCTGGTTCAGTAAGGAATGTGATTAACCAGGACACCATCACAGAGGTTTTCTTACACTGCCCCTCCTGAGGCCTTCAGAATACAATGCAGGACAGATTGCAGTTGTGCTGTAAACCTTCTCTGGGTTTTCTGTGAATTTACTGTGTCTGACTAGCAAAGAGCATTTGAGATCCCAGTTCTTGTATGTCTGCAGTCTCAAAGTCTATGTATTCAGCACGTGTGACTTTATCTAAAACTAAGCTACTTTCAAGAATAAAACTATGCACATACTAATTTTTTTCTGACAGACCTCCTGGAAAGTTCTTATAAAAGTACCATGCAATTAATGGTACAACATAAGAAGGTGGGGGTCCAAAACTTTTCTTAAATGCTGACTAAGGATTTGTCAGAGCAACATACTACAACCATTTTATCAAATGTTGAATGAATATCTGTGTCTTAATTACTTGTATCAGCAGCTTCTCAAGCCAATTGTGTGACTCCGTACATGTTTTTTAACCAGCACCCACAGCTGATTCAGCCCTGACTGCTGGTGACAAAGGAGCAGAGGGAAGCACTGGCAGGGGCACAGGAATAGGGGAACTATTTCCCTACATTTGGGAACATGTTTAAGAAGCACCAAACAAGCGGCGGTGCTGAGGGGACAAAAAGAGGGCAAAGAAATGAGGGTGGCAAACAAGGCCTGTCACGACTAACTCTGTGGAGAACAAGGTGAATGGCAATTAGAAGGGGCTCAGTGCATTTCCTCGGTGGGACGAGGGTAGAAGAAGTGAGACAGAGAAATTAAGAAGTCTCCAGGACATAGCACTAATTTCACAGGCATTGCCTTGACAGCCCTTCAAAAGGGAAGGCCCAGGGCAGTGGCTGAGGCAGGGCATGAGGGAGGTGGTGGACATTGAGTACTGTGGCCAGTTCTGGGCCCTCAGTTCAGGAAGGACATTGAGGGACCGGGGCAGGTCTAGAGAATGCCAGCAAAGACGGTGAAGGGCCTGGAGCACAAGTCCTATGAGGAATGGCTGAGGGAGCATGGAGGGCTCAGCCTGGAGAAAAAGAAGCTCAGGCAGGACCTTACCCCTCTCTACAACTCCCTGAAAGGAGGCTGTAGCCAGGCCAGGCTTGGCCTCTTCCCCCAGACAGGACAAGAAGCCACAGTCTCAAGCTGCACTAGGGAAGGTTTAGGTTGAACAACAGGACAAAATTTTTCACAGGAAGGGCAATTAGCTATTGAGTGAACTGCCCAGGAATCACCATCCCTTGCTTGAGGAGAGTCCGGACGTGGTGGTGTGGGACACAGGCTGTACCCGACCACCCCAGAGCCCCAGTGCCGCCGGATTCATTCTGCGGCGCTGTGAGGGCTGAGGCGGCGCGCAGTGCGCCTGCTCCGCCGTGGCGCATGCGCGGGGCCGCCTGTCAGCGCGCAATCGGCTCCGCTGCGCTGCGGCCCGTCCGGCCCCTGCCGGGGTCGGTAATGCCGGGCGGCCGCGGTGCGCCGGGCTGTGGCGGAGCGGGAGCCCCGCGGAGAGCGAGGTGCGGTGAGTAAGCAGCCAGCGGGCCCGCGTAGAGCAGGGGGGTTGCTGCCCTCCCTCACAGAGGCGGCGATGGAGGCGGCGGTCCTAAAGCTGCTCCCGCTGGACCCGCGAGATGAGGGCACCCAGCGGTGCCGGTTGGGACCTGCCGCGCTGTCCTTGCTGGGAGCCAGCATCGGCGCCCCGCTAAAGATATCCGTGCCCGACGGCTGCTGTGTGTGCACGGCGTGGCCCCGGCACGACCTGGCGGACGGGTACCTGCAGGCCGACCTCACCTGCAGCACGGCGGGGCTGGCGGCGCGGCAGCTGCGCGGCCTCTCGCTGAGCCTGGGCCGGCTGCAGCTGCTGCCCTGCGGACAGCTGCGAACAGCCACCGTGAGAGTGGTCCTCAAGAGCGCCGCGCTGAAAAAGTCGACTCCCAGAGCGCTGTTGCAGGAGACGATCACAGAACTGCTAAGAAATGTGTATGTTTTGCCTCGTTATGTTGTTACTGTTGCCCCAAGTCCCGAAAATCCCGTGGTGTATATTGAAATACTGTCTGCATCTCCTTTGAATGAAGGAGCTGGATTGGTAACTCCTCAAACAAGCATAAAAATTAAGGAGGTGATCCCTTTAGAATGGTACAGACATCTATCAGAAGACACTGCAAAAATTTCAGTTGCAGGACTGGATGATGTGGGGAAGTCTTTGAAAGAAATGATTGATCTTCCTTTCCGCTTTCCAAAAACTTTCAAGAGGCTGGGTCTTTCTGTCCCTAACGGAGTGCTATTAATTGGGCCCCCGGGCGTAGGGAAAACTCTGGTGGTCAAGGCAGTAGCCAGAGAGCTGGGTGCCTATCTGTTCGGCATCAGTGGCCCAGCCCTCCACGGTTCAAGACCAGGAGAAGGTGAAGAGAATTTGCGAAGAGTCTTTGAAAAGGGCAGAGAGATGGCAAACGAGGGCCCAACCATTCTCTTTTTTGATGAGATTGATTCTTTGTGCCCAAAGCGAGGCAGTTCAAACAATGCTCCTGAGGATCGTATTGTCGCTCAGCTGCTGACACTGCTGGATGGAGTGGGGAGTGAGGGGAAGATGGTCATTGTGGCAGCCACCAACAGGCCTGATGCCTTAGACCCTGCACTGAGAAGACCTGGCAGGTTTGACAGAGAGGTAAATAAACCCTGTTAGCCGTACACGCATATTTTTCTTTCTTCATTGAGGTGGAAGGGGGCTGTTAATAGCTTTTTTAATGTCTTCTAGTCCTGTTTGATAGTGGGATTCTACAGGTTTGGGACAGGTGTCTCGTTTCTCTCTTCAGTTTGCTGCAACTTGGGTACAGTTGTTTTGGGTTTTTTTTATTCAGAACACTGAGAGCTCCAGTGTTCCAGTTTCCAGTACTGGAAAATAGATGGGAGGAGTCTTTATCCATCTTTATTATAAAGACATTGACCTAATCTTGAGGGGGTTTGTTTGCTTACAGGTGCTTAGCTTTACAGGATTGGATTTTTTCCATTTAAATTCTCGTTTTGTGCATTTCTCTTTAAAAAAATACTGTGACAGAGAACTAGTAACCTTTTGTGTCAAAACTTCTATTCAGGTTTCAGTAACAGAAATTGGGTCTACTCTGGAAAACTTCCATTAGCCTAGTAGTCCAAAGAAGAAAAACACATGCAGTTATGCAAAACACAGTGCTTGTGCTTGTAGTGTTTATTTTCCTGGCTAAACCCACTCCTAGGTCACCAGTTTAATCAAGTTCTTTAATATTTTCATAATCATAATTTTCATTATTTTCTGGGATTTATAGATTGTTGAGATGTATTCTTATGATGATGTTTTACCAGGTTTTCAATAATGTATGAATGTGTAATTATCCTATCATATTATTCTAATTTAGTGTTTATGATGTAAGGAAATTACTATTTCAGTGTTATGGGACTTGATAAACACTATCTGAGGGTGTCTTATGAACAACTCTTTATACAAAGATTATTCACTTGGAAAGTAAATAGTATTTTAAATACTTGTCATTTGTATAGTGCTGTTAATAGGTTTCCTGTAAAACTGTTTAGTTGGGATATAAGTATATATGAATTTTCATTAGCCAGTATAAAGCAGAGACAAAATTTCTTGCCTAGGTCTATGAAATAAATGAGTATGGTAAATTATCTACTTAAAATTTTTGTTTATTCTGTTTGGTTTAGGTTATTATTGGGACCCCAACAGTTACACAGAGAAGATCCATCCTGCAGTTGCTTACATCTGATATGCCCATCTCTGCAGAGGTTGATTTGGCTAAGCTGGCAGAAATGACAACTGGGTATGTTGGAGCTGACCTTACAGCACTCTGCAGAGAAGCTGCTATGCAGGCTGTGTCCCACAGCTCTTTGGTATGATTGCAGATCAGTCAAGAAAATGTCACTAATATTTGTACTACCCTTTTTCTCATTAATACTTTACTTGAAAAGCTCAACAAGTTGAAGACTCACACCAAGCATATTTTAAGTATGTTATTTTTGCTTGTCCTTTCAGTTCTCACCTTAGTTCTGTTACTGCCTCTGTGGATTAGTAGTGGCATTTTATAGCCTGTTTGAGATAAATGTGTTAGATTCTTCAGTACATGGTCAAAATGAATTTTGCAACTTTTAAAATTTCTGTTCATAAGACTGTAGGATGCAATGTGTGTTAACCCTGAAAGCAACTATTAGATTTAGAAGGTCTCTGCCTAATGTAGGGAATAATTTAGGGAATAGTATTTTTCTCTGAAGCATTAGTTTCTGTTAAAATTGTTTTTATTCCTGTATAAAAACACGCTATTAAAGGTTATATTTTGCTTTTTGTTGATTTTTTTCTGCAGTGTTTAAGCTCATTAGGTCAGGAATTGACATCCTTATTAGTTGTATTTAACCTTATGTAAAGTGGTTTGCATATTAATGCTGCATTTAAGTATTGCATTAAAATATTAATATGCTCTATCTGGGTTTTTCCTTTTTTTTTTTTTTTTTTTTTTTTTTTTTTTAGGATTCAGCTGAAACTGAAACCATGATTAGCATGGGAGATTTCCAAGAAGCTTTTAAAAAAATTCAACCATCCTCTTTTCGAAGTGCAGTTGGACTAACAGAGTGTAAGCCTGTGACTTGGGAGCAAATTGGTGGGCTTGAAGATGTGAAATTGAAGTTAAAACAGGTAATGTATTAAACTAATTTAGATGTACTCCAGGGTATTCTGTACACTGCATTATGAAAATTATTTCTCTTACAAATTACCTGATTATAAGTTGTATTTTAAACATTATTACAGTGTTATTACAGTGCTTGAGTTAGAAATCTTGCAGTCACAAGATACCACCACCAAGCATAGTAAAATAGTGGGAAATAGGCATGTTTTAGTAGCTGAAAAATACTTAACTTGTAGCCAGATAATTTGTCTGTTCCTGAATATTTATCTTGGGATGGTTCTTGGCTGTTATCTCTTCAGGATTGCTTTTAGTTCTGTTTCAAATGGAAAATTTAAGCAGAGGGCACTGTATGTAGAGAGACTAAATCAGTATTCTCTGATTTCCAATTCATGTTTCTATCAAGGAGAAGAAATTACATACTTGGCAGTTTTATTGATTGCTTGTTACTTAGAATTTCATCCCTTTTTATGTATTGGCAGAGTATTGAGTGGCCTATGAAGTTTCCTGAGGCATTTGCCAGGATGGGCCTGTCTCATCCCAAGGGTATTCTTCTCTATGGGCCATCTGGCTGTGCCAAAACCACACTGGTGAAAGCTGTGGCCACAAGTTGTCACTGTTCCTTCCTCTCTGTAAGTGGTGCTGACCTGTTCTCACCTTATGTTGGAGATTCAGAGAAGATTTTGTCTCAGGTACAGTTTTTAATTTGTGTAAGGTTCTGTAGTCTATTTTTGCTTGATTTTTGTAAAGTATTAGTTAGACCTAAATTTTGTTGTTGAAAAGATGATAGAGCTCTCATCTATTTATAAAATAGAAATGGTGTACAGAATCACATATAGATAAAGTGAGAGTCTATCCCTAAAATTATACCAGTGTTAAACTTTGGAAGTATTTCTAGCCTTTTGTTTTCAGTTCATTTAGGAATATAAATAAGAAGCAGAATTTGCTGGTAGTAAATGTAACAGGTCTTAATAATCATTATAAATGTATCTTTAAAGTTAAGTAAAATACAGAGTATATATAAGTGGGATTCTTTTTTCATCTTACCTGATAGAATGCAGGCATTAATCTTTTATGTTATTGACATTGTTGAAAAGGTTTTTCGCCAAGCAAGAGCAAATACTCCAGCAATAATATTTCTAGATGAGATTGATTCTATCTTGGGATCTCGGGCACACTGCAGAACTGGCCATGGTGTCTCAGAGCGGGTTCTTTCTGTTCTTCTCAATGAATTGGATGGAGTTGGGCTGAAAGTTACAGAAAGAAGAGGAGGCAAGCTACAGCTTGAGGCTCAGTGCCAAGAACAAAGTGATGAGGAAAGGAAGGTATTTATGCTGCCTTTTCTGTATAGGAAGAATGTGAAGTGCTGTCCAGTTGTTTCAAAAATTTTAGTTGTTGGCATTCACATTTTAAACTTAAAACCTTCAAACTTAGAAAAACATAAGAAGCTCTTTTACTCTGTCAGAATTACTAGATTTTAGGTGATACTCTGTGTAGGCTGCTGATGGTTTTTGCATACACTGTTCCTCAATGAGTCTTTTAACAAAATACCCACACCTAATGAGCATTATTAGTTGGGTGTTCACCTTCTGTCACAAAAATCCTTTTCTTGACAGTAAAATAATATTTTAGATTGATTGTGTGATTTTTACTCTTAAACAAGTTCCTCCCTGAGCTTGTTTTTGTAAGTACTTCTCCTACTTCATTTGCAGTCACATAATGCATACAAAAGCAGCACAGTTGTGATCAGTTAGTTACTTAAACAAAAACTTATACCTTCACTTGTCAATGAATTGTTCACAACATTTAATATTTAGCTTTTTTGTATATAGATTTTCTCTCATGATGATACTCTCTGGGAGAACCATAAAGAAAACAGTTCCAGAATTTTAGGATACCTAGGTTTTTTTGCATATTAAAAGGATCTTTGTTACAATCTGGTAAAAAAAAAATCCTTATTTTTTGCCAGGGCAAATACTAACAATATTTCTTCTTTGTCATGTAATCTGCCCTGCACCAAGGCATTTTTTTAGCTCAAGAAAGATAAAAATACTAATATTGAAGGAAAAATAACTACATGTAAAATTACATTATGTTTTCACCCTTCCCCTCTTGTCATTAGTAATTAACTAATATCTTTTGATAATATCTCTCTCTCTCAGCCGTGTTGCACTAATTTGTTTACATGATCTCTTCCTCAGCTAGAGTTTCAGGAAACTGTGAACAAAGATTTCATGGTAGTTGCTGCAACAAATAGACCAGATATGTTGGATGATGCCTTACTCCGTCCTGGAAGGCTGGACAAGATGATCTATATTCCACCTCCAGATCTGAAGGTATTGCACATCCATATGTGGCTTTAAAGGGAGAGATATTAATTGCCAGAATACTTTAAGAGCAAAGGGGGCATATTCCTGTAACAGACTTAACAAGTGATGGGTGTTTCACTTGACTGAAGATCAGTTACCAGATGCAAGATACAATGAAAAAAAACTAAGAAATAATAAAGATATTTTTTATTTTAAACACCAATATGATTTTAACTAGTGTAGGTAGTTATAGAGAAAAATGTATATTTGCAAAATCAAGCTACAATTCAGGAAATACCAAAATATGTTGTCTGTCCTTGCTTCAAATAATTTTTGTGTACTGTTCCCAAGGTTAGTGTAGCTGTTTGTCCTGAGCTTCACAAAAATGAAGTTCACCCAAAGCATGCCAAATCAGTTCTGTTCAGCCTAAAATATTGTGTTTTCATGAAGCAAGGAGTGACTGTGAATAACAGATCTTAAATATATGAGTCAACCCAGAAGTGCATTATCTCCATTAATAGCATTTTATTCTTCCACCAAAAACTGTAGTTTTGGTCCTTTTCTGGATTTTCCTTGGCTCTAATTTCAACTTTGGAACTGCTTTGCAGAAATATTAATTTTTGGTTTGTTTGGTTTTGTTTTCTTGCATAATGTGCATCAATTTACAGGGAAGACTCTCCATTTTGAAAATCTGCACCAAAAAAATTCCATTAGATACTGATGTGTCATTACAAGATGTAGCAGCCCGAACAGATCTCTTCTCTGGAGCTGATATTGAAAATCTGTGCAAAGAGGTAAGAAATACTTCTGGTTCATCTGTGAAATAAATTCTAAGTAACAGCTTTTAATGAAAAAAGAGATCTAGTTCATAGGTGTTACCAAGCCATCTGTAGTATAGGTTCTTTCCCAATTTGCATTGAAAATCCAAAGAAAATTATTAAAACAGAAGAACTGAGCAAGGGTTTATTCTTTAAATAAAAGAGCCAAATAAGAATAAAGTCTGCCTGTGGTAATTCACCAGAAGTTAAGGAACTGTACTGCCCTTTATTTCATGTGGCTCTCTCTAATTCATGCTCACATCCAGGTGAATTGCATTCTTTGTACTGTAAGCTGAAATTACAGGTACTGTCAAGGCTAGACAGCAGGAAAAATGAGAAGAGAAATCCAAAATTTGAGTTGAGTTACATAAAAGACAGAAGACTAGTGAGAAAATCCAAATATGTCAGTTATAAAGGATGCATTGTCTAATCCAGACAGAAAAAGTGAATGAAAAATGGTAACTTTATGGTAACTTTACTTGGATCTTTATCTGTAGTTAAATCACCCTAAGTTATACAATGCTGTTTTCAGATGGTTTAACTAACGTTTTTTTTCTTGAATATTTTAAAATACTTAACAGTATATGCAATTTAAAACATGATAAAGACTAAGTTGTTTTTTTTCTTTTAAAGGCTGCTTTGTTGGCATTGCAAGAGAATGGACTTGAAGCAACTGCTGTAAAACAGGAACATTTTGTGAAATCGTTGAAGACTGTAAAACCATCTTTAAACATAAAAGACTTGGAGTTCTATGAAAAATTCTCTAATCAAGAATTAGCCTCTTGAATCTAAAAAGGAGTGGCATAAGCATTTTTAAATATATTACGAAGATTTTGAAAAGGTTTGCATCTTTCCTGCTTTTTAATACTGTACTTACTGTAGTTTTCAGGGAGTGTGAAATACAGTAAAGTGTCACTTGTGAAAAGCTTTGTAATTTCACTAATGAATAATAAATTAAAATCTCGTTTGCTTTTGGGTAGGTTTACGTCTGGTGAAACAAGTTAATTGAGATAATTAGCTAAAACACTGAAACAGCTTAGTGTTACCATAGATTTCCAACTTTCAAGTATAAAAATGGCATAATAAGAAAATTAAAAATGTCTTGTGAAGTCTCCAAAAGACAGCAAATATATAAGAAATAGAAAAGCTTTCAGCAAATTAAATAGGAGAAAGTCTCATTCTGTATAAAATGTGTTTTACATGTGCCTATCTATAGGCTTACTTTCTTACAAGCAGATTCCAAAACACACGGGCAGTGAAAGGGTTATCAGTGTTTAACTCCTTGGTGTTGGTTTGGAAGTCAGGGGTTTTGGGAGTAATTTTACATTAGTTACTGCTTAGTGTACAACTATTTGGATTGAGTAAGCTTATAACAAGTAGGCAATCAACTCAAACTATAATTTCTTCTTTAGAGAAGAGAGTTTTCTTAATGACAATTTCTGCAGAAAAATTCACCCAGCCATTCCTTGGCAATGCATTTTTGTAGTTTGCATTCTAAAATACACTTTAAAATACACTAAGAGACACTTCTAAGGAAGTTGATATTACATATATGTAAGTGTACATTTTAACTTAATAGAGGAGGAAGTTTTTTATTATTTTTTATTATCTTTTCCCAGTGAAAATGCTTGTGAATAAAATACACCACTGTCAAAGACAGTTCGTTATTTTAGCTGAGGTTCAGAAGTTATAATCTCATTAACAAATATTCCTTCCACTGAGTGTGGTTTATGGTGAGATGGATCACAAAAGGAAGTTCTAAAGCAGTTGGTGACTGAGGAGGGCAAAAGGCAGTAGTACAAGCTGTTGTAAGATAGGAAAGGGTTCAGATACAAACAGCTGCTCTAGTTTGGTGGCACCAGTTTATAGAAAGGACCATCCTGTAGCTTTATTGGTGGCAACAAATAGACAACACTCATAATCTTCCCAAATACACAAAGGTTTCTCAGCAATAGTGCTGAGAAAATATGTGAAAATTGTCTGTTTTGCTTTCCAGTGTTTGAGAATTTGCATTGGAATTGCTGGACCTGGAAGCTGTTAGAGTAAAATGCTGCCAGCTCTTTTTCCTCAAAGACACCACTGTTGATTTCCAGACGTGCTCCCTCCCAGGAGCAGCTGAGCTGGTAGTGCCCTGCCGTGTCTGTTCTTGCTGCAGGCAGCCAGCAGATCGTGCAGGAAGGGCAGCCTCTCCTTCCCTCCTCTCGCTGCTTTCCAGGAGCCAGGAGAAAAGGGGACAAACCAATGTACAGAGTCACCTGCGCTCACCTCCTGCCTGCCCCCGCTCGCTTTTATCAGAGGGACATGGGGAGAGATGGGAGCTGTGGAACACACCAGAGTGACAATGAGAACCTGGGCTCGGATTGAGCTGTTCCTGCAGCACCAGGGGACATGGTGACACTGGGTCCTCTTTCGGTCACTATAGGCACCTCTCTGAGCTCGGAAGACACTCGTTTGCCTAGATGCCCTGTTCTTTGGGCAGCTCCTGGAGGACAGACAGAAGCCAAAGAAATGGACAGGCCAGGTTTGAGGGTTGGCGCGGGCAGGGCGCAGGCCGCATCCCGCTCTGGCCGCTGGGGGGCGCGCTGTGCCTCCCCTCAGCGCCTCAAGCTCGGGGAGCGCGGGGCGGGCCCGGCCCGGCACCGGCACCGGCACCGGCACCGCCTCCCTCAGGGAGCGCCGGCTGTCAGTGCGCCCGTGCCCGTCCGCAGCCAACGCCAAGATGAGCAAAGGCTTCTGGAACACGCTCAAAAGGCAAAAAGAAGTAAGTTTGCCTCAGGGGTCGGGGCCGTGGTACCCGCCCGTGGGGGGGATGCTGAGGGCTCGGGCAGCTGCCCCGGCGTTGCCACTTGATTTCCCAGGGAAATGGGACCCGCGTTCAGTTCATGTATTAAAAAGTGAGGTGTGGAGAAAGGTAAAAGTGAAATTCACATATTAAAAATGAAGTGGTGTAATGAGTAATATAGAGGTAATGTACGTAAACAGGTAATATCTCCCTAATTCTATGTAACCCTTGCTCCCCCTACTCGTGGGTCTTTAGCTAGGACATAAATTCAGCTCTTTTCTCTATTTTATTTTTCAGCTCATTCCCCTGGTTGGAATATTGTCCATGGCAACAGCTGGGGCATTCTCTTTTTGTATCTATTCCCTACTCAGCAAATCTGATGTGATGTAAGCAAAAACTTATTGCTTGGAGCTTACCCTAACTTTTTTTATTCAACCAAGTATTTGACCATCTTGTTTTACACAAAAAAGTAAAGGCACAGGCATATGTTCCAGAGTATTGGGAGTACTGGGAATGACTAAAGTATCTGCAAATTGTAAATAGTGAGGAAATTAATTAATTTGGAGTGTAGTTCCAGGTTATTTCCTAACTTTTCATTTAAAAATTATGCCTTTTCTTTGCTTTAAGTATAAGAAGTTTAGGATGTTCTAGTCGAGAATTTCATATAATCACATAGATAGATGAGATGCACATATATCGCAACCAGGCTATTGACTTGTATATGAAGAACAGTGATAGTAGTAACTTAAAATAAGAGAGTATTCCAGTGGCTTGGCTGATAATTGGAGCCAAATCCTATACTCTTAAAGTTTTTAGGGTTTTATTTATTTATTTTTAAGTGATTGGAATAGGCATTTTAACTGTCAGGGTAAAAGTCCCCTTACTTTGTGTCTTTATTCAGTTTTGAATTCTCAGCTTGCTTCCCTCACAATGCTATGTGAACAGTGCTGGCTTGCTTGGTGCTTTGGAAGCTGCAAATAAAGTAAGCCATCATCAGTTCCTATCCAGATTTTAAAATATAATGCCCAAACCTGTAAACTTGTGTTTTAGGGACCTCCTTGCTTAAGTGAATAGCTCTACTGATAGTAGACTGCTCATATGAAAATGTGTGCAAGGGCACACCTTAAAATTTAATACCTGTTTTATCTTCTTCTAAAGCATTCGAAAGATTGGCAGTTCAGAGCCATGGGAAGAAGTTGATCCTACCAAGCCTCAGAAGGTAATTTGCATGTATAATATATGTATAAATAGTATAAATTTCCAACACAATAAATCACCTCTTTTAATGTGTAAGAACTAGTAAAATATGAATGAGAAAACAAGTGCAAAGTTGATGAATATCAAGTTAAAAGTGGAAACAAATCTAATTAATATCCAACTGATTTTGTTCAACAAATTATTATGTCATCTATTATGTATTTCTGAAAGTAAACTAGAAGTTTTTCATCAATAAGCTGATATTTGATATGGGGGTGTGTGTGAGTGGAGTACATATTCACTGGGATTTTACTAACTTTCATATTTTCCATTTCTTCCAGCTGGTAACAATCAATCAGAAGTGGGAACCTATAGAAGAGCTGGAAACAGTCAAAAAGCTCACCAAGTGAGAGGTTTCTGCTGCCTCAAAAAGGTACCCTATGAATCTAGTGGAATCACTTCTGCACAAACTTGACTACTGAAATCAGTGTGCGGAAATGCTTCTGCTACATTTTTAGGGACTCCCTACATTTTTTTTAGACTCTGGATGAGAAGTTTTATGTTGCTTTAGGAGCTGGCATACAGCATCCACATAGTCCAAAAATCTGACTCAAAATATTAATTTTCAATAAACATTTGATGTGAATTTTTGAGTATTTTGAGATGGTAGTTATGGATCGAAAAAGCCTTCATTGTTTTTGTAGAATTTCAGGATCTGCTTCAAAATACATTCATTTTGCCATTTTACAAATTTTTAATAAAATAAATTCTAAATTTATGCATTTCATGTATATTGCCCAAAAGCCTTTCCAAATTGGGATTCCTGGTTTCCTTCCTTTCTATTCTGTATTTCAGTGTTATACAGAGACCAAATTCATAACCAGAGGAAGTCTTTGTATGGCAGCATGTGTGGTCATAAAGTACCCATACATTCCTTGTCTTAGATGTGGAGACAGATTAAGTCAAAGCTAATGTGCTGCAAATTCTGAAACTTGCCCACTGAGGAGTCCAACAGATTATTTAAGGGTTTATTTGAGACTGCAGATTTAGAACCTCAAAACCTAAGAGTTAAGCATGGCTAGAAGGGAAATGAGAATCAGGTAATTTCTTTTGTATTTAAATATTGTTCATTATTAATTTTTTAAAGTAATAATTAAATTAATAATAAATTACTAGAATTAGAAAACTTGCATTATCCAAAACTACACAGTGTTAATTTCTTCTTTGTGTGCAAGATTGTTCAAGTACAAGCTCCAATGTAGTGCACAATTAACAATATTTTTAAAGATTTCTACATACTATTAGGAGTTTCTCTTCTATCAAATAGAAACTAACAGATTAAAATTTTGAATGATTCTATGAAGAGACAGTTCCTCTTTAAGCTTCTGTGTGATTGCTTATGGGTTGGCCAGAGAAAGAATGTAACGGGCAGGTTCCCAGTAAAATCATGGGACAATAAATGTATCCAGTGGCAGAACATCCTTTTGTAGATATTTTCTGTATGTGCCCCCTTCTAAGCAGTTTCTCAATCTATTCCACAGGTTCTTTTACAGTGGATGTTCAGAATTCATAATCCCTTCTGTGAGGAAGAAAACAGAAGTGAAACAACTGCTAATTGGGAAAAGTCTATTTAAATGAGTAATAGTCAAGTGCTTTAGGTTATTCAGCTGAAGCAAAGACAAACTTCAGTTAGAAAAGCTGTCTCCTGAATTCTAAGGTAGTTTAGTTTCAGAAGCTTTATGTTTTCTTCAGCTGAGAAAAAAAATGATTTAAATGTTACATAAATATTTGTTTATCTAGTAAGGATGACTCAGCAGAATTTCTGTTTTAGAGGTGAGAGGAACTACTAGTCTTCAGAATAAGTCCTGAGCTTGCATTTTAAGGAATGGCATTATAATAAGATTGGATAGCATAGAACCACAAAAATACAGTGCTCTGAAGAGTACAAGTTTTAAGTATTTTAAAACAGAAAATATTTTTAAATATTTCTCTATATTTTCATATTTCTACTTGACTGTAGCAAAAGCAAAGTCCCATGCTCTGGGTTGATGCATTATTTGAATTTGTTCTTCAGTAAGTCACTTTTTTTGGCTGCAAATACTATGACCTAAGTATCTGTCAACATTGGGAAAATAAGTACTTTTTAGTTAATTTTTGTATTTAGCATGTTTCAGTGATGTTTCCAGTAGCACATTAAGCAGTGTGACTGCTGTCAGTCACAGGTTGTTGCTTCTCTTAACATGTCTTGAAGCATAACAGTTCTGGTAATAAAACTGTTTTGCTTTTAAGCTGTTCTGTTTTTCTTTATTAATACAGATTTTTTGGGGAGGGTTTTCACACAATATAGGAAATGAAAATATATTTTAGTAGTTCAAAAATATCATGAATATCGTTAAAATTGTTAGGATTTTGTGTCTTCCCTGACTATTCCTAAAAATCTGTCTCCTGCATAGAGGAGGGTTTTTTTCTTATAAGTAGCATACACCAAGAACAATTCTCTATCTCCCTGCTTAGCTACTCAACATAAATCTGTAAAGCAATTAACAAATGGTTTCCTTGTCCCACAAACAGTAAAGATTCAACTGGCTGAATTTTATGAGCTGATGTTTATGAGAACAGTAAGACCCCTGATCTGTGTCATGCAAACCCATGAATTTTTATTCCATGGGCAATTTAGAAGCTATTGAAATAATTCAACAGCATTCTTATTTCTCTGCATTTCTGTCACTCTTAATAGTCTCCTATTCCATTCTGATCTTGGTTTGGGATTTTTGGTTGATTTTGGCTTTTTTTAACAATCACCATACTATCTTTGCTCGCCCTAGTTAGTACATTCCATGGAACTGTATCACTTCCAAATTCAATATTAATTACCAAGTTTAATAAAACTTGCATATGATAGAAAAATGCTGACACTGAGGCTTTCTGACCCCCCTGCATTTCTCTGCCACAAGGTGCTATTAGTGTAGTTCCACACTGTCTGGTTACTTTAGTGGTAGCTTTCTGCAGAAAATAGAAACTTACAGAGGAGCCTGATGGAACTGTTGAAGGAAATGGTTCATCCTGCAGTTGTCTACTTTAGTGCAGAGGGTGGCTGTCCCTAGGACTGGCTGTGGAAAACAAGCAAGAATAATGGGAATGATTCACCGAATCCAGCCAGTATTTGGTGTTGGACACTTCCCAAAAAAGCTTTCAGGTTAAACAAACGTGGCACGGTTTTCATTTGCTGTCTGAAGCCTTTGCTGTCCAGCATATCCCTGCCATATGGGAGCACGCGGACAATGAAATCCCATAGAAAGTGAAATGGAAATAAAAGCAATACTGCTGGCTTGGCCTCGGGCACTGGGGTGGGGCTTGGTGAGTGTTGCCCTTGAGGTGCTGCTGTGAACAGGAGCAGGCAGTGTGTTTGCCCAAAGCTCTCTCCATTGGGAAGCAGCTATTGCAGTAACGGCCCCTGCAAAGCCATGAGCCAACACCTCATCCAAGGCACTTCATGTGCACCGTGCCCTGACCAAAACCCTCACCTGTACCAACGCTTGCCCAGATGAACAAGGGCTGTAGTTTAATTGGCATTTACTTCTAGCTAATTTTGTTGTGCATACATTCTGGTCAGAGTCATTACTGGAGAGGCGCTACCCTTCAGGGCTCACCCAGGACGTGGGAGAGCCCCTCACAGCATGGGGAGCCCAGGGCCTGGGACAGGTTTCACCCTGAGGAGTGGCAGCTGTCCTGCAGCATCACCATGGTGCCTGTGTGTGGACTGAGGGCCATGTGAGCAAGGTGTGAGACTGGGGGTGGCAGAGCACTAGCTGGGAGCCCAAGAGACAGTTTGGGTATCAGGATATAGGCCAGTACTGGCCTTCACTGCCAGGTTACCAAACTAATTTAAATAAGCCCTGGTCTCTTAGCAACAGGGGCATGACAAAAGGTTTGGTTTGGTGTTGGTTTTCACATTTAAGACTTCCAGTGTTTGGCCTGGGGCGCCAGGCTGGCTCCGTGACCTCTGTTCAGGGGTTGTGACACTGCACAGGCTCTGTCCAGAGTCCCTGGAGGTGTCTGGGCTGTCTGGGCTGGTGCCTCTGTGTGTGGAGCCCTGTGAACAGGCCCAGCTGTGCAGCAGCAGTGACAGCCAGGGCTGGGGTGCTGCGCTGGCAGGTGTGCTCCTGTCCTGGCTGGCAGCACCATTCCAGCTGTTCATGGCCAGGATTTGAATGTATGTAACATTCCCTGAAAGGTCTGTAAAAATAACTTAGACTTGATCATGAAGTGTTTTTAAGATAAAGCAAGTCACTTCTGTGACCGTCTTTCCATAATGTTTAAAATATTCTTGTAAGCATCTGTTACAATTCAGATAGATGTGCTTCCAGTTTTACTGGCTGTTGAGCAGTAGAAAAATCACTCACTTCAACTTGAAATATTTGATATTTAATACTTCTAGACTCTGGTATTACTTGCTGCCTCTCACATCCTCCTCCCTATTTTCTATTGAGACTTATTTCTTTTATCACTTGTTGGCACATATGTGCTTCATGCCAAATCTCTTTCTGTCTCACCCATCAACACCAACACATCAGAAAAACTTGAATTTTTCTTGGCCTAATTTATTTCCCTATTACTACTGTTTATTGGCAGACCTGCACTGTGTTCTAGAAAGTTGTGCATTAAATGAGTAGATCAGAATTTAGTTAGGCTGATAGTTTAAACTAAGAAATTAAGCCCTGCTTTAGAAGAGGCCCTGCTTTAAATGTTTGCCTTCCTTGTCCCCTGCTTTAAAAGAGGCCCTACATTAAATGTTTGCCTTCCTTCTCCCTCTCTCCTCTTCCACTTTGCTTTATTTATGCTGATGGATTGTAATAAATGTATCATGGGTGGAAAAAAAGGCAGAGCCTTACTAATAATAAGGATACATAGACTGTAAACATTTGAAGAAATCATTATATGCATAAATAACAAAAGTACTTAAAAATGTTCTTTCCATTTTTTAAAAAATTAAGCACAAATTTGAGCTGTAAACATGAGCATGCATTATCTTTCAATAGACTCACATAAAAACATTCACTGTTTTTCTTTGAATTTGATAACAAATGGACATTATGTTGATAGGTATGGTCCACTCCACTGAAAGCACTCTCTAAATGATGCTGCTGCAGAAAAATAAAGGCCATATCTGCTAATAATATGGGAGGCTCTTGCTCACCTACTTTTATCTGGATATGTCTTGTTTTCAGAAAGGGCTGTTCTGTTACTGAAATTCTTTTCATCTGGTTGTTTCTTTGCAAGTAAATGGTAAAACAACTCCAAACTTGAAGTGGTCTGCCATTGGAAGTGGCATTTTTTAATCCTAAGCACTATAAATCATAGTGATTCCTGTGGCCTGGCAGACTGATAGTGCCAGTCCAGGCAGAAGCTGTGAAACAGATTTTTTTTCCCCTTTGTGGTTTTTTTGAGGAATTAGAAAACACAATTTCTGTAAATTCAAACTCTCTCAGCCAGATTTGTTGACTTCACTCACCTCAAGTGTTGCTGAAGCAGGGGGAGGAGATTATAGCTCTTGGACTTGGAAATTTTATCACAGACACTGATTTTATAATCAGTGCTGAAGGGCATGGGAATTCTGCACAGATGTTGCTGTTACCAGATGATGGCAAACTGAGGATTTAGAGACTCTGGAGTGTAAGTCATCAGGATACAGCACCAAAAACAGACTGTGGGGACCAGAGCTCTGTAAGAATCCTGTCAAAATCCTAAATCATTGAGTCATGCAGTCCCAAGGCAGAGCCACCTGCATCCCACTTTACTGTTGCAGTTCTGTAGAACTCTTTGGTTTTCCAGACACTTTCTATCATTTTACTAATTTTTACAGTATTTGGCATGAGACCAGTCTGGTCTGGTACTCCAGAGGCAGACTGTGGGATCAAGGCCTGCATCAGCCTTTTGCACAGAACTGTGTTTTATCTTCAGAAAGCACTAGTGCATGGTGTGAGATATAAATGAGGAACACTCACCTGCCCATTAGATCATAACAGAGATTGTCAGCAGCATAATGTTAGTGAAAAGCTGGAGTTCTTTCCCTTCCTGCTTCAGTATTGTATGCTACATGAATTTTTCATTGCAAAGTTCTGTATTAGCTGAGAGGTGAGAAAGCCATATAAAAACTTATTGCATGTAAATAAATGTGCTTAAGCTTTCAACTTCAGCAAAACTGTCACATTCTTCATCTCCTGTTGGGTGTCACTTTTTTAATTGAATTAAATATATTTCCAATAGGCAGGTAACCAATAAACACCATCCTTTATCTGATGCTGTTGCTGCACAAACAAGGAAGTAAATGCAGAAAGTCCTGATCCCTGGTAGTAACAGAAAAATCTTATCAGTTTGCCTAAGAAAAGCAAAGTCATCTGCTAATAAATTACCAATTCATTACATTAAACCAAAGGGAAATGTGTTTTTTTTAATTGAAGCTGTTAACACTCATTTAATGATGCATCTTTCCCTTCTCCTGTGGGTTCTTTTATAATTCAGTAAAGCCTAAATATTTTTTGAAGACTGTTAGCATGGTGCTGCCCATGCTGTTAGCATTATTAAATAGGTTAGCATTATGCTGCCATTACTGTGTTTAGTTTTCTTCTTGGCAAATGCTTTGAATGAAACAACAGGCTTTGGTCAGAAAATAATCTGTCTTACTCCCTAAAGCAGAAATCCACAGCACAATCCTAGTCACAATGACTTGCAGTTCTAGTCATTGCCTCATTGCCAAACCCTTGGCCATAATTTCTGTGTTACAATAGTATGTTTTACAAAGTAGATGAAAACACATTATTTGGAAGTTAGGTGAATATTTTATACTGATTTCAGGGAGGCATGGAATTAATACAGTAAAGATTGCAGTTGATGTGTATATGTACTAGTGTATGTTTTTTGAAAATTCTCTCTCTTCTTAAGAAAATTTAAAATGTTTAAGAACTGGGTATGTCTTTGCTCAAGTTAATGTATTTTTATTAGTTCACAGAGGAAGCATTTCCACTACACAAAACAGGGAAGTTTGTGTTTGAGGATATACTGTTGAGAGTGTCACTTCTCAGGTGTAAAGGGCACAGGTGTACACCCTCTGCAGTAATAAAATTACCACCAAAGTCATAGATGGATTCCTTCAATAAAGAACCAAAGCTCCTGTCTACTTCTAGAAATCCTCACAGTTGTCTGGCTGGCAGTGTCACAGGTATAACCTGTATTCCTTACAGAATAGTACAGCACAGGGTATTGCTGCAGCTACAGTACATTTGTTGAAACAAAGTCTAAGCAGTTTCAAAAAGCAAAAGCTAAGTGAAGTTCTTTATCCACTGGGCTTTTTTCTTCTTTACTAAACAGATAAAAGAAAGTATGGCAACCCAACAAAGGAGATAGGGCAACACTCGTTTGTTCTGGTTTTTATACAGTAATGGAAGTTTTTGGTGTGGGCTAGACAGGTAAAACATACCTTGTTTAGGGGCAAAGTGACTCTAAAACCATCAGCTGTCTCAGTTGAACTTCACAGCAGATCAATTAATGCTTCAGTCTGAAAAGGAAATTGGTATTGACTTCACTTCTGTTCACCACAATTTGCTGCAGTTACAGTAGTATGTTCCATAATTGGTTGCATGGTAGTGTAATGGAGTCTAATGTTTCCCAGTTGCTATCTGCACTACCCACATGACTAGGCTTTATGGTTATTTCCCTTCTTCCTTTTTTTGTAGACAAACACACCTTGTATCATAAACAAAACATGAACTCTTAAAATGAAATTTTAAAAAAAGCTAAGCAAACAAACTGCAGTATGAATACCCCTACTTGGCCATAGCAGGGGGTGGTCTGATTAGTAGGGTTTAATTTTGTTATTGCTCCAATTCTGTGACCAGCTTCCTTCAGCTAAAATTAGGAACCAGCTCTTCTCTTGATCCTCTCCTCAGAGCAATCTCAGATGTAGTAAGTCTGTGGAAGAAAAATATTCTGCTTTCATTGCTGCTTTACAAAGACAGTTAATAGAGCTAATGTAACAAGATGTCCTGCATAGCTATCCACAAGTGAGTATATCTAAAACATATCTTCATTTACAGCTACATGCCCATGAACTTTAAATGTCTAATAACAGAGAGTTACTTTCCTTTGAATTTTCTATTATATGACTTAAACTTTGCTCTGTGGCAAGTTGAGGAAACTAGATTACTTGAAAACCATCCTCATTTATTCCATCTAGGTCCCATTTCAAGCAAATAGAAAGAAACCAGAGTTTAACTGGTTGGGCAATTTCTATTTCCAGTTTAAGGTGTGTCTCTTCTGCAGTAGCTTAGAAAATACAGAATTGCTTAATAGCTTCAAGAAATGAAAGAAGACTTTACTGGAAGGATGTTTACTGGATGGTTCTGAGTTCATCAGCCTCCCTCATCTGTATTTTCTCTCTCTGAAGTTTGTTCCCTTAAATCCAAAAGCATCACTATACTAGCAATTGCAGCAAAATCACAGTATTTGCCATTTATAATTGTACCTGCCTAGTTTGAAACAATTTTTTTTTGCCTGGGTTTATGTTTTTGATTGAAAGTGTCCTCTGATTCTTCAGAAAAAAAGCACAGTCAGGAATGTTTCAGATGGAAGCATCTGTTGTCCTGGAAATGTGAATTCAGCACCTCAAAGAAGGAATATTTATTTTCATAGAAACAAAGGGTTTTCATGATAACTTACCTTATTTACATTAATGAATAGAATCTGTTCTAATTACATTTCAGATATCTGTAACCTCAACCAATTTCTATTAATATTACATTTTTTTCTTGGATGTTTGTAACTGGAGAATGTACTGGAGCATGAATTCCATGGCGTTTACCCATATATGCCTTCAAGAAGTGCCTAAACTCCTTCCCAGTAATTGACTAGTCTGTGCTAGGTGCTTTTCCTTATTGTATCCCTTAAAAAGTTAAATCTCCTGTGTTGTTTTGTTTTTTTTTTAAGAAAAAATGAAAGGGTTTGGTGTGGAATTATTTTAGTGTGGGGGTGTGTTTTGGAGTTGTGTTGTTGTTTCTTTTCTTACTAATAAGACACATCTAGCATGTGTAATAAAACATATTTTTCCTTGGCAGCGGGAAGTGTCCGTGGCTCTCTGCAGCATCAACAATTAACGCTGGGAGCGCGGCGCCATCGTCTGGGAAAGCCGGGAATGACTTTTTCTACCTGAGCTCTCAGGTGAGAACCTTTGTCTATCCAGGTGTGTCAGATTTGTTCTCACAGGGCTTGGAAACAGGAACACGAGATATTTGTAAAAATGGTGCAGAATATTTGTATGCTACATTGAGATATGGAGCATCATCTTAACTATGAAAATGTTTGTTTACAGTGTTTTTCTCAAAAATTCTTGTTTTACAATTAAAAGGCCAGATACTAGACTTAGGTAACTGGTTTTATAAGTTCATGTTTCATCAGTTTATTTAGGGATTTATTGCATAATTTCTTCGTGTGTGCTTTGGGAAAAAGAAATTGAAAGGTTGCATGGATTTGGGTGCTCTTAATGCACTGGTGATAAAAGCAAATTTTTAGTCTGCTTGCCATCTGGGTCCTTTTGTTTATTCATCAGCTGAACTAAAAATCCCTGTGTGTATCAGTACTTAGTTTACTATGTAAAACAATGCAAAACACACTCTGGACAGACAGCACTGACTGATTTCATGTACCCTGATTTCATGTATTGGCTGATAATTGTCCTGGAGAAACATCTTCTCTTTTCAGCATGTATAATAATAAGGCAATCATGAAGCAGTCACCTTAAGGATAAAATTATACTTTTGCTTATGAAATGGCAAGTTTTTTCCCTACACAAATTGATGCCATAAAAAATTTAAATGCTTCATAGCTGTAATAAAAGCAGTTATTTTATCCTGAATTTTTAGCACCAGTTGCTTTCAAACAGTGCAATACTGAGAGAATACATTTTAGAAAAGGAAAATAGAGATAAAAGAGCAAAAATACTCAAAAGAGCAAATACAACGATGAGGATCTCGTCATTTTACAGCTGTACACACAGAAGGCAGCTACATGTGCATTCTAAGAGCAGATTGCTGTGGTGGCTGCAAAACAGTAAATGGAAAAGATCCATATTTATTCTAGTAGCTTCCAAAGTTGTGTCAGGTATTACAGAGAATGAAAGAGCATGTAGAGTCCTTCCTAGGGAATTCAGCTGTGGAAAATAGAATAAAAGTAGAACAGTAGGGGATTTGCCAGCTCCAGAGCACAGAGACTTTCAGTATGCAGCACGATTGGATATGGAAGGGAGGAGAGGGTTAAACTGGAAAGGTAACTAAGGGTGGGGAATGTGGAGGACACTTTTTTTATTTTATGGTAGAAATAGAATCTAGAGGCTTTCAGATTAGGTCTTTCCTGTGAATTAGCAACTTGGTTAAAAGCTTTTTTTTTTCCAATCCATTGATCAAAGAGGAAATTACCTTCGGGCAAAGGCAAGCCTGTATTTGAACAGCACCGTTGTTGGGGTGTGTCCCACACCTGGTGCAGTGACAGAAGCTCCTGGTGACCCTGTAAGCAGCAGGTGCCCAGAGTGTGTGCTGGACATTATTAATGAAACTGTGGAGAGGGCAGAACATGGCAAGAAAACAGAGAAGGAAGCTGAGAGCATAATGCAAAGAGCTGGTGAAACATGGCATATTGAGCTCCTGGAAAAAACTGCATGTGTTTGGAGCAGCCAGCAAAAAAATACATTGGCAACGCCCTTTTGGAGAGAGGGAAATGAGCTGGGTATTTCCAGGGGACTGTCCCCTTCCCTTGAGGTCCCAAGGGAATGTCTTCTCAATGGATTAGTTTATCAGATTAGGAAGCTGCTGCAGTATGCACCATGTCTTTTACCCAACTACCCATCTTTGTTTATTACACTCTTACAGTTATTTGCAGACAGAAAGAATGCTTTAACAGCCCTGTCCAGCTTCAGTGCAGTTTCCTCATGAGATCCCACCAAAATACCTGAACAAAATCCTTGACACTCATTACTTGATGGGTCTCTTCTGGGGTTTTTGGTTCTATGACAGAAAATTACTTCTAAATGCCAGCCTTCTGCTTTTCTGAGTCATTCTGCCACTTGGGAGTGATTCTGCAAGAAATAGCAGATATGTACAGTAGTGAGATAATTGAAGACCAGATTCAAGTATGACATTTTAAATGGCAATTCTGCTGGTGAAAAAGAAATGCTACTGGTAATGAAAAGACAAAATGTCAACACAATTAAAAACAAAAACCAAACCACATAATTAAGCAAGGAAAACATTAAGAAACAAAATATGTTTCTGATATTTTTCTTCTTAGGATAAGAACACTTCAGAAGGGAAGAGTGGGACGTAAGGGTTTGCAGTCTACTCATATGAAAATGTTTTATTGACTCATATGAGTAGGTTGTCATCAAAACTGTATCTGTGCTTCAGAAAAGGATGGGTGACAATCACAGATTTAGAAAGGAAAAACCTTCTCCCAGTGTGGACTTTCAGAAGTGGCAGAAATTTCTCAGGATTTCATCTGTTCAGTCAGCAAGAGCATTCCTCTGGAAATGAGCACAGCTCTGGAAACCAAGGATACTGGTTGTGGAAACCTGCCCAGATCTTGGAAGTCTTTTGCTTAGAAAGAAGTCCTGTCAAGTATATACATTTTCATTTCAAGCAGAAGATTTGCTAGAAGGAATAGTGTAAAGAGTGTGTAAATAATTTTAGCCACATGAAATAATATGTCTTGGAAAAACAGAAGACTTAACTTATAATAATGCCCCTTTTCTCTAAGCTGATACTGAAAACTATCTTTAAGTACCTATAAAAACTGATTATTTTATTATTTATTCTCATTTTGTCTTCTGTTGCCTTTTCTCTGAACTTCCAGTCTACAGACCTTGGTAACAAGGGCCCCTCAAGGGTGAATGTAGAGTTTCAGGAATGTTTTACCAGTTGCTTTATGGTGATCCTTCACCATCTTTGTCAACTTATACTTTCAAAAGTGCAATTATTGCATATGAAATCACAAGTCTTAAATTGTTCTGACTAAAGACAGAGAATCAATTAATTCTATGTATAGTATCTGCAAACTGAGTTAAAGCTGAGTGTTCAGACATTTCAAAACAAAGCTGCCCTACGAATCAGATTGCTGTAAGAATTCAAAAATGATGAAATACCAATAAATAGTTCATAAGACAATGTGAAGTTTAATAATTCATTTAATAAAACCCACAATAAAACAACACACCTTTTTTCTTCAATTAAACAAATGTATAGTAAATTATTAAAAAACTGCAAATACAATACATGTCTACTATACTTCAACATCCAATTACATCAACTGTAAACCCCAATTTAATTAAAACCCATTTGAGCATTAGTATGTGCAAAATACCTGTTGGTTGTGGTTTTTGCCAGTAAGTCTGTAAGGATGGGATGCACATTTTTCATGAACTGTGATATGGCTTAATTAATGATAGTGTTTGTTTTGCAGCATTACCTTCCCAAGCACAGTGCTGCTTTTGAGCTGCACGTGCTCCCATGCTGTACAGGAGTGTTCCCATTTCTTGTCCAAACAGATACAAACACAATCCCATGTTATGTGCACTTTGTCCAAATCCACAATGTGCTGTCAGCTTTCAAGAAAAATTCATCATGTGATCCCTACCTCCAGAAAGGGAAGAAATGAAGCCAAAATTGTTACCATCAAATGCAGATACAGATCAGCCTGGTGAAAATGTGAAATCCTAGCGTATTTCAAAACAGACAATAGCTGAAGTATTCACAGCTGAATATCACAATAACCGTAACTGGGCAAAAGTTTTCCTTTCTGATCCACACTGAGAACTACTTTTCATGTCAGTGGAAGTTCTGCATAAGATGAAGTACAGAATAAACAAATATTTGAAGCCAAGTTCTTCCCATCTTCTGAAATTTGTAGGTCATGTTCTTGCTGCCCTTAGCTTCTTCAATGCCATGACATCAGAAGCAGGTTAAATCTGGGCTTGTAGATGTATGGTAGCTTAGTGTAAAGATTTATTATCTTGTGTACATTCAAAAAACAGGGGTTCCACGAGGCCACACAATTCCACTTTGTGGACTCTGAGCTGTCCAGATGAATACAGTCTTTTCAGGTGGCCTCCCCTCTGTAAATACAAGAGCCTTTCTGCCACTGTAGGTTGTTATGATATTGTTGTCCAACACCATTAGGTTACTGAGCTTGCTTGGATTTTGCTTTATGCATAAGCTAAGTAGTGGGAACTGCTATCACAGTGGCATTCCTGTCAGGATGCTGCCATGCTGTGCTCAAAGGAAAGATGAAAAGGTCAGAGATTGTGATGGATGGAATTGTACATCTCTAAAACTTCTGCTCCCCACTCTCCTGTTAGTTGCACATATCTGTAGATTGCATTTGAGACTATTTCCATGTCAAATATCACTTCTATAATTTCTTAAAAAAAAAAATCATGGAAAAATGATCAATTACAGGACATTTATTAATTACAATTAGAATGCATGCTAATCAACTGGCCTTTTAATGTGAATCAAATGATGGTTTAGACATTCAAGATTATTAATAATAAATTCATCTTACAAGTCAAAACTTTGTAAAATAAATAACCTGTTTCTAATGTATAAATCCTATTCTAAAATACATTAAAGACAACTGATCACTTAAAACACTTTGGATCCAGTGTTGGGTCTCTAGTTAAATACCAAAAGTCTGGGCAAGGATCTTCCTGTCTGGATCTCTGAATGCCCAGATTAAAGCTAAGTTTGTGGTCTGGGTACAGTAAATTCTGTATTTTGTAGTGTCTCTGAAGAGACAATTTCCACAAGAATTCAACTTAACATATGTGTTAATAGTTTGAGATACTGTATGAAAACTACTATTGCAAAAATACTGAATGATGAATTTGGGGATCATGATATATTGTGCAACCCTGGTATAATCAGCTTGAGAGACTTTTGACTGAAATACTGAATACTCGATGCTCTGTTTGGAGTGCAGGTACTTTGTCATACACAATGATTAAAGGACAATATTGGACTGTAATTTGTGAGGTATCTGCAGAGCCACGTTCCAGTTTGTAAACAATAATCCAAAAACGGCTTTGTCTCAAAATCATAATAAATTGAATAAACCAGTACAACAGAGAGAGTGAAATACATCTTCTGTAGGGCAACCACTGCACTTTTTGCAGCACCAGTTCTCCCTGCTGCATGTCCCATGGTCCAAATCCACATACTAACGGTTTCTATTGGATAATTTTCATTTTGCATTTATTGCTCTCAGTCTTTGACTACACAAAGTAAAGAATAAGGCAGCAGTTCCCAAAACATGAAATTAGGCACTGGAACTCTGACAACTCGCGCAGGTTTTGCTCATTTCCTGTTTGTAACTCTGAAGCTGCACAGAGCACTTGTACATTCCAAACGTGTTCAGCAGCAGCTGTCGGGCCTTGGACTGAACATCCTCCCATTTAGATGAACTACCAGGAACTGCAAAATTAAGAAAATAATTAATAAATTCACTCCTTAAGAAACCTGGACAATGCAAATGTTCTCAAACTTATCACAGTGCCAGCAATGAGAATAATTTTTACTCACAGTAATTTATTAATTTAATATTGTTCTTGTGGTCACTGTGTACTCTTATCTTTTTACACCTCTCTTGATAGAACTCTATGTGTGTCTGACACTTTCCCCCCAAAAACCTGAGCTTTCTTACTAAGAACTGATATTCATAGTATAGTAAGATATCTGAATCAGCACATGTTTTGGCAAAACATTTATTCTTCATATGTTAGATTGTTCCACATTAGAACTTCACTTTTTCTTTCCCTAAAGATGTAAGAAAATTTCTGAGGATAAATTTTGTGGGTTTTTCCCCCCTACCCAAAGAATCTGCAATGAACATTTTGGTATGAATATATTGCATTTTCACAATTTTAATTTACACCATGACTTTCTTGGACAAGGTGTTCTATTCCTTGCTGTAAAAAACCAGAGCTAGTAGATTTTCTTTCCCCAGAATATTTCTTGGTTCAATTTAAATAACAATATGAAGAGGAAGAAGAATCCTAAACTTGGATTTAATTTAGAATTATGCTATCCAGCAGCTTACCTAGTTGCAAGTGGACTATGGCAGTTGTTTTTCCTGCAGTGAGAGACCAAACATTTAAATCTTCTATAGAATAAACATCTTCAATTTTCATCAAGTCTTCCTTGATGCGATCCACATTTAAGTGCCTTGGAACTCCTGTGATACCAAATATGAGATAAAATTAATTCTGTCTTCTTCAAAGTCTCAATAGCCTTTAAAATGTCATGACAGATCTCAATGTCAAAAAAGTAGAATTTGTGCCATTGGAATTGATTAGTAACTTCCATGTTATCAACAGAAAATAATATGGAAATGGGCCTGTTAAGTCTGGTATGGATACAGAAGTTGTTCAGGAATTGCAGAACTGTCTCAACTGGAATCTGTCCTGTCCAGAATCCACACTCTGGCAACAGCCAACATTAGGTGCTCTGCAATGAGGAGCTTCTACTTGGTTGGATTTTTTTTAATCTTAAGTGACAGCAAAAGCACTTGACTGAAGATTCTGAGGTTCCTGATTTAACCTCATAACATAATAAAAGTCAATGATAATTCACATGAGACAGTTAGGAATGTGCAATTAAAACCTAGGATTTTTCTCCCAGCCCTAATATTTTCACTTTATAAAGTAATAGTACTAGATCAAGCAGTAATAGTTGGCATGTAAGCTGTGAAAAACCCAAGGATGTTGCTGACATGTTTCCCTCTGTGTCACTCAAGTTAAGATCCTTCAGGCCATGTTCAGCTTTTTCTTCCCCATTTTTTTCTGCATTTTACACCACTCTTAACTTACAGCTTCCCCTATGGAAACATAGTAGATACACACATGTAATACAAAGGCAATTGTGGGAAAGGGGAAGACAGGACAGGCACAAACTATGTGTCCAGCCATTTGCCAATGCTTGGTGCCTCCTTTAACCTGCATTCACATTCACTTGGACTGTACAAGTAATAGAAGTGAGGGTGTAGAATTGAATCTGGGCAAATGTTCACTTGATTTAGCTCAGAATCATTGCAGACACACCAGAAAGTTCTGTACATTTCACTTCTATATCCCCTGATGGTGAAGAGTGTGCAGACATAGGACTTGTGTTATTCTGGCCACAGTCAAAGGCACCTAAAAACTGATGCAATTTAGAGGAGTCACCAGACTAAAGCAGCACCAAGACAGATAGGTCTCTAGGTACAATCCACATAGAAATGGGGATCATGATATCAAGAAAACGTATTTTCCATGTAAAGTACTGCAGATTGGGCACAGATCTTACCTTCCAGAATAATAACTCCTGTGTCACACAGAATTCGAATTGTTGTAAAAACCACCAGTATGGAAAATACATATGTACATATAGGATCAGCAATCTTGTATTCTGGCTGCAAAGGGAAATTTCACAATGTCAAAGGATATATGAAAACAAAGATCACTTACAAAAATATGACTCAGAAAACATGGTTTCTTCTACTTCCAAGTTTCATTAATTTATTTTTTTTATTAGTTACAACATACGTAGCAGAGACAGTTTGCTTATTCTGCATGATGGATAAAGCTTATCATAAAATATCCTAAGAAAGGTATTTTTAATAACTTATCAAACCAGGCCCCTTTTGACTTCAATCACAGGAGCTGAAACGCCAAGAACTCCCCGTGCCATCCTTACCTTGAAGCGGATGATGTAGGCAGCCACGAGCACCCCGATGCTCTGCACCAGGTCCCCCAGGGCATGGACAAACGCTGCCCTCACAGCCAGGCTGCTGCCCTGGCCATGGCTGCTGCCCTGGCCATGGCTGCTGCCCTGGGCTGTGCTTGGAGAGCTTGCCTGAGGTACGTGGGAGTGAGGGTGCGAGTGGGAGTGGGAGTGAAGGTGGCCAGATTGATTCAGCAAAAATCCCATTCTGAAAGTGAAAGAAGAGAAATGCTTCAAGAAACAGGCTTTAGGGTTTGTTGGGTTTTTTATATTTTAAACCAAATAATTGAAAAAGTAATATTCCATGTAATTTCTTGTGTTATTTATGAAAATTAAGAGGTTCAGAAAAATTACACCCCGTGACAAAGTTATAGGCCATGAAAGAATTAGCAGCTTATTGAGAAATACATTTATGAATGTTAATGGAGAGAGAGATCTTACATTAAGTTAACTGCAACACCGACGGCTGCTGTAATGAGCATGATATCACCATTTATTTCATAGTCCATATGGATAGTCCTCTGAACAGCCTCATACAAGAGGAAAGCCATAAGGATATAGACCAGCAGTACACTAATGATGGCTGACAGGACTTCTGCAAACAGAAAGGAAAAATCGTTATAAAAATGTGTCTCAGATCCATTTCTATTTCCAAATTAGAACGTGGACAGGGCCTTGATCTAACTACTTTATCCATATATAACTAATATAAACTAACACACTGTGTGGCAAATAAAACTTATAGAATAGGATTCACCAACTGAGTTTGTTCCAATCCATTCCTTCCCATGTACCTGTTATCAGTATATACCTCAAGTTATGTTTTCTCTGAAAAGTTCTGCACAGGTCACAGGCAAAGACCCTGTTTAGGGGTGAGAAGGACAGGTGCTCTCAAACATTACTAGCCTAGCCACAAATAAGAGAAACCTTGATTTTAAGTGTACAGAGTATTAGGCTGGGTTTAGAAATTATTTTTATATATCCTTTTATATTTAAAATAGAGAAGAAATTATAAAAAGATAAAGAAATCAAACAGTACAAAACTCATCACACATGATACTCTTGAGCTCCCTGACATATATGTTCATAAATGCTATGTGAGGCAGACTTCAGCTACAAAGGCTTGCTTAATGCAAATTTCTGTATTGGTGTGATATGCTGTTCTAACATTATCTAATACTTACCAAATATTATTATTTCACAAAAGTAAGAGCATTATGACCATTATTTTGGCATAGGAATTTTATGTGATCAGCAGGGACTTTCAAAAGGAAGCATATATCTATATAAAGATAAAAATTAGGAAACTAATAAAAACTAGTATTTCATTATCTTGTACTTTCTGCTGCCATTTACATCTGTGGCAATTGATTACAGTTCTCTACGAAGTTTCTGCTGTTCAGATGGGATGTAAACAGGGCTGAGTATTTTATAGGTCAGGACTTTTGCGCTGCCTCAGTACGCAAGTCATGAAATTATGCTGGTAATAGCACACAAACCTGAGAAGGATGAGTCCACACCACAGTTTTAAGGTCCTACTATAAAGAAAATAGGTATTTCCAAATGGGCCATTAGATTGCTTTTATCATAAATGTACTTCTACCCTCTGGCTTCATATTCTGAAAACTATCACCCTGCAGCAGCTGAAACCTCAAAAACAAAAAAAGCAACACAGCTGGCAGAGAAAACATTAGCCCAGTTAAAGACTGTCTCAGTTATAAGCAAGTTAATACAGGGCTTTACAAAAAGCCCTGGGAAAACCTTAATGCTCACTCCATTGTATTGCATGTAAATCTGCAGCCATGCCTGAGTAATCTGTAATCATCATGCGTAATGCTCATTACTGTCACTTGCCAGATGGATCACTGGGATCTCAGCCTTCCTCTGTGAACTCAAAGATCAGAGGTGGAATTCATTTACTTGGAATTCTAATGGTTGTTCTCCCCTCTAGTTCCACACATGTTGCCCTGATTTATTCCCCAGTAAGGGCAAAATTCTCCCTTTGGCTATACCATAGCTCTAAGAACACTCATCTGAGAATTGCCCCTCTTCTTCCTCTGCTTTCAATCTGTCAGCCTGCAGTGCAACTTGGGTTACTGCAGATATCTTTTCTAACATAGAAGTATTTTCATTTTACTTATTGTGTGTTGCAGAAAAAAACTCATGTAGCCTATATCAGCATTTTAATGTCACCAAAATCAGTTGATCCATGTAGTGAATTATTAATGTCATTATGGCAGAAGGAACTCACACCAACACATTCAGCTGCTAGGTAGTGTGTCAATGCCTGGATGAGGAACAGGCAATAACAAGGCTCTGAAAGGCAACTGTCATAATCTGAGATGATTTCAGAGCAACTTCAAAATCCTGGAAATATCTACAGAAATTGAAGTGATCTTTACAAAGCTGGTAGATTATTCAGGGAAGCAGTCTTAAAAATACTCAATACATTGTTTAGAAGGCTTTTTCAAAAACTTGTGAAGCCATAGCATATTAGCATTTACCAGAGAAATAATAGTGTGCTTTTACAATCTAACCCCATGTTTTCTGCAATGGAAACCAGTGTTTTCCTTGCAGTTTCTTCCACAGTCACTGTCATGTCAGCACTGTAGATTTGTGCTGAGATCTTTCACTCCTTGTGAAATGAACTGTGCACGGTCTCAGTGGACTGTCTGACTCTGTCATTACTAACATTGTCTCTGCAGCAATGGATGAGTGCCAGGTTCCATATCTATGCTTAAATCTGCTCAGTGTCTTGCTGAAAAGGAGGTATCTGCACTTGATGGTAAAACTGAACTATTTTTGGCTTCAATAATTTAATTCTTTTTTGACATGACTGCAATTGCCATTATTTTGTCTTCACTTTTCTAATCCATTTCTGAATCTGTCAGCTTCTTTTTCACAACTGAAAATGGAATAAAAGTGAGGATGGAACTTACATATTATGTATTCAAAGAAAATTCAAATAAATGAAAATCAGTGCTAACTTCCTTCTGGAATTTGACTGGACAACAGATCTGTTGCTTTTACAAAGCAATGTTCATGGGAATAAGTTTGAAAATTCATCATTCTGCAAACAAAAATGATAGCAAGTACCAGAAAAGTCGTTCATTAGAACATTTTCACACCTACTGGATGTATGGATTATTTTAAAACTCAGTGCAGAACAGGTCAGTGATGAGACAGTTCTTGCACATATTCCCAGCTTTAAACAAATGCTCCACATCTTTTTCTGTGACAGATGCCAAATTTGTACTCTACATTCAACATCCTGACATGTTTTGTTTGCTGATATTATTTGCTGACAAGCTTCTTATATATAGGTTACTTGGAAAAATGTGTTACAATGAGGATATACCCTAGAAACTGCTTTGTTCCACTGCCAGCACTCACTGATGTGTGAAACTGAGCCTCAGGCCACAGCATTCAGACTGGGTGCCTAAAATCAGGCAAATAATTTTCACAAAGGTGATTTTTAGAAAGACTGTGTGCAGTAATTTTGGACCGTCTCATCTTCTGTACTTCAGAGGTCCATGGCAAGGCCTTGACTCACTTCCTGCAGCACAGCAACTCTTCTCCCCAGCCCCAGGATCTCCTCCTCCAGAGAGCTGCACTGCTGCTACTCATGCAGGATGGTTGAAATGAAAAGGAAACCCTGGAAACTTGTGTAGTCCTGCTCAAAGGAGGGTCAGCTACAGGGGGTTGCTCAGGGCTGCTTCCAGGTGGGTTCCATGCATTTCCAACTGAGGACACTCCACAACCTGTTCTAGTGTTTCACCACCTGCTAGCACAGGGAGCAGAAAAGGAGGAGCAATTGTTGCAGAACTGAGAGACTGCTCCTAGGGAAAAGGACAGAACAGACTAATTTTTGGGATGTATCTGGCCCATGGACCACCACTGGATCAGTCTGGCTAGTACTTGACCAATATTTTTCCTGGTAGTAAACTGGAAAGAAAAAAATATATAGAAAATAAGGTGGCAGGAATCCTCAGGGATTTCTTCTTTCACATTAATTGGAAAATCAGTGAAAATGTACAGAACTGAGTAAGATTTTAATGGTTAAGTAAGTTTCTTTAATTTTTCTTAAGATAAACCCCTGTTTTAAGCTAGGTCATGACATGCTCAAAGTATGTGCTATTTGGTTTTAGAAAAGTTACAAAGACATATAAACTACCCAAATTATTTTGAAATAGAGTTTAAGTATATATAAATGCTAACATGCTTCTGAAGAGTATGAGCAAATGCCAAGGGCATACCTGCAAGGTCAGGTTTCAGTATCAGAGGGGCTCCTGTCACAAAATTAAAACTTCATGAAAGAAAAGTTTGTAATGGGAAATGCTGGCATTGCTAATGCTTTCTTGCTAGAGCCCCAAAGAGCTTAGTTAGTGTACAGAGTTATGCATTCATGCACTAGTGACTAACTGATGACAAATGACAAGGAGTGATGAAGTTGTTGAATTCTACTGCTGTTCTAGCAGCCAAAATAAGAATTGCAAATAGTAACTACACAAGAATGAAATTCCCTGAAAAATGTATGCTATAGAGTGCTACAGAAAACAGGTAGAAAAGTGGGACACTAGAAATTATCTATTTCATGAAAAAGATACTTTGAAGTTTTTGCTAAAATATCTATAGACCTGCAGCTGTGTATTATACCCAGTTAGCAACCAAATGAAAACACCCTTTATCATCATTACATTTCCAAACATGAAGTAATAAATCCTGAAAATATTCTTCCAAGGGTTAGTCCATGATTCTATTTATACTTCTTTTTAGAGAGACCTAAACTGGGCAGAGATTAAATAACTTGCTGCATTTTGCAAACCATGGGGCATTTTGACCTCAGCTTTCTGTGGTTTGGGGAATGCAAGAGGAACACTGATTTAAAGGACTTTTGGCAGGGCAGAGCTCTCTAATAATATGTTCTACATAACTTCTTAGTTGTGGATTGAAATGTAGTTTTTCACATTGAATAGAACTTTTTTTCAGTATCACAATTCTGCTGAAGTCAATAAGATTTTGTAAATCCTGGGCACTGGCAATAATCTGTTGTGAACAACGGGCTCACATGCACAACTCCTGCACCCACAATGTCATCATGAAAACAACTGCCCAGCCTTCCTCCTCAAGGTGGAAGATGAATCAAGCATTCAGAATTTAACTCTGAATCTGCCAAGTGCCAGTTCCACAGAGATTGAGACTCACCCTGCTCCCAGTCAATGAAATTCTGCAGGCAAACTTTTGGCCAAGTTTGGTTTTTTTAGTCTATTCCCTCGTGGCAATACAACCTATGCAGTTTATCTCCAATGGCCAGTGAAAGGACATTGCCAGTCAGTTAAAGCAACTCTTAGGCTTCTTGCTACTTTCTTTCTAGCTACCTGTTCTTCTAGAATTAGATGCTCTGTACAGTTGTTGTTTAATTATTCTTTAATAGCAAAATCTGATACTCCATACCTAAGCGATGAAATCCAAAGGTGAACCTCTTTGTCGGAGATTTTGCAGACAGCCAGAGAGCAAGGAGGGTCAAAATAATTCCACTAAGGTCAGTTAGCATGTGAAGTGCATCTGTCATAATTGCTAGGCTGTTAGCAACATAGCCACCTGAAAACATAATAGGAAAAGTCAAGACACATGACACTTTTAATTATTTTACATAAAATCCTCTTGCATAGCTTACAGTTACTTCTTTTTAGAATAGGGCAATAAGAACATATACTCACTAAACGGGGAGGGGGGGTTTGCCACTACAAGCAAAATGTCATGCTATAATTTAAAGCTACCACAGTTAAAAGTACAGTCAAGTGTGCTTTCTATTAAGAGTAACATAGAAAGGATTCACTCCTGTTATTCTAACAGAGACTACTTGCATTATAATGTTTGCAAGATCAGGTCCAAAACATTTGGTACCTTTTCTCTACATATTACTAGACATGTGTTTGATCAACTGATTCTTTTATTAAACTACATCTGTTAAACACTCTGACATTACAGAATAGGAACAGAACTCCAACAATTCAATGACCAGGAAATCTTCCCTGTCCCCTTTTTATTTGTATTACATTATCTTTTAACCTTAATTATTCCTCATCCTGGCAGGAGCATGAAAGTTCTGGCAATATCTATTGCAGACAATGACTTTCACTTGTACAGCTTTTTTCTTTGTTATTTATTACCATAATTTTTTCTTATAATAATGAGCTGCATTGAGACAAATAACCTAAGATCAAAGGTTAATATCTTGTTCCACTTCAATTGCTAGTGCTACAAGTGGATGAGTGAGAGATTTAAACAATGTACCTCTCACTTAAGTATCCCTTACACAAAGGGGAATCAAGGACAGGCTGTGTTGTCTTCCATATGCTTGAAGGTAAGCCTATTATCTCAGGAAAGATCACATCTTCAGTGTCAGCTCAGCTATGATTTGGTTTCTCTTTTTACCTTGACATTGCCGTGCAGCCTGTAAATTGTACTGAGCAAAGCAGGCAGCTGGTGTGCCATTTGGCAGGCTTCAGGCTCCAACTAACATTTCAAATCAAGAAATCTTCCTATATAATTAAAATTGTCTTAGTGAAGAGGCTGAGAGGAAATAGCAAAGGGGAGTTCACAATTGGCTGATTGCTTTTAGGACTGGTCATAAAACCTGTGTGTATGTGGCTGTGGGTGCTCTTATGTACACACCTGCAACCAGAGCTGCTCTCTCCTCCCAGCCAAGCATGGAGCACAGCAGTGCTGCAGTACTGTTTGTGCTGTGGGCAACTACCAAATGCACTACACTTCAAACACCTCCTTTCCTCCTGCCCCTTTCTTCAATTGTTCAGAACTTTCTATGTCAAATTTTTCTGAGGCTGAAATGCTCCAAAAGGCCATCGCAGCTCAAAACCAATGAGTTTTTAAGATTTAGCAATTCAGGTGCTTTTTGAGTAAAATTAAATGAGTTACGCCTTTCCTTTCTGAACTAATTTGTGTTCTCCTGAAATTTAAAAAGAAATAATTTAAAAAGTGCAACTCAGCCTCTTTTACAGTCAACAGAGAAGAAGCAATAATTTATATGTAAGGACATTTAGTTCAGAAGTTTACATATATCATTATTTATAGTATATATGTTGATTCCTATGTATTGTTTTGAGAATCATTTCAGTCCAAGAAAAGTCAATTCCACTTCAGCTAGCCTCTCACTTTTAAAGACTTTCAAAATAAAATTATAAGGAAGGAATTCAGATATGGAAGCTAAACATAATGCAGCATGTGGATTAAGAAAACAAAGTTGCCATTTATGAAATCCTGAAATCAAAGGTTCTCTGTTATTAAAGGTATCAGTTCATCACTTGGTTAAAGGTACCGCCTAGAGGCGGTTTAAATACAATTGGCAGCTTGGAAAAAAGACATCTATAACCTTTACAAGCAGACAGCCTGATGGCTCACCACTGTTTTCAGTGACCCATGAAGGAGAGCAGCTCTCCTCATGGATGATCAATTAGAAATCTCTGAACATAGCTGAAAACATCAAAACCCTGTCAGAAAAGCTAACTAGCACTTGCAATATGTTTTTCATTTCTTGATCCTCAATGGTTTCCCCAAAGTGCAAATTGTTATCTGACTGTTCATCAAATTAAATAACAAACTCTGAGATAGGCTGGAGTAATGAGTTTGGAAAAAATATGCCAATCAAGATTTCACAAAAAAAGCTGCTGAAACAAGATTTCCTTCATCTTGACATTGGTAACAGACACCAGAAAGATTTTTACTGAAAAAAATAATTGTCTATAGAGTCTTCTGCCTATTTCTCAGTAACTCAAATCTGTCAGAGATCAAGAAGTCAGTAAAAATATCCTATATGATCAGAGTTTCCCAAATACCTGAGCTTCAGATCAATTAATAAAGTTTGGAAATCTGAAACCAAAGACAACACAGTATAGGGCTGGAGTGAAATAAATTAAACAGATGGGGCACTGACCCAGGACTTGGGGGCTGTATATCTCTAATTACTCTTCTGCTGATAACTACTTGGCCTGTGACAAGTCATTCAGGTCGAGATCCACAGAATTACAGATATCCAAACCCTCTATTTATTCTCTGTGGAAGATGAATGCCTCAATATTTGATGGGTCTGGCCTTCAGTGCTCTCTGATTCTGTGCCCAAAGTACAAAATACAGCTGGAAACAGCACACGCAGACCTGAGGAGGGTAAGTCCACAGTACAGCACTGTGACACTGTACAGACAAATCCAGCCTGCTCAAGTCCTGACTGTAGGGGAAGAACAGATTATGTGACAGTGATCAGAGTATTTTTACTCTCAATATCTATTATTTCTAGAGCTCTCCCTGCACTAGCTATGGAGAGGTCTCCAACAGCATGAATTGGATCAAGCATCAACATGTCAACAGCTCAGACATTATTCAGTAAGAGGCCCTACAGATGAACTAAATTCAGTGTACATCAGAACTCTGATACAATCTACTAACATCACTCTCATGTTAACGGATGTCTAAGCCTAAAATACAACACTGTTGCTTATCAAATTCACCTGAGTTCATGCAGAACCAAAATCTCAGCCAGAGAAAAACCATGAAGCCAGGGGCAAATGGTGGCATTCAGCCAAATCCCCACAACAGGTTTGACACGTAGCCTTAGCCATAATAAGCTGATGTATTGTGGCCGTGTTATTAATGACCAGCCACACACTGAGACATGCTGAAAGGCAAAACTACTTTTTTCCATTAACCCACATTCCTGAAGTAAGGCCCCAAATAAAAATGGTGCAGACACACTCAATATTCTGGTCTCTCTCTGAAAAATAGAACATTTCTTCTAGGGGTTGTTTCCCCCCTACATCTGTGGGACAAACTGCATTGGTTATCCTCTAGCAATTATTTTGTCCTCTATCCATCCTGCACAAGTTTGTCTTAAAAACACAATTCACAGCTGTCCTAGCAAAAACATCCAAGAGCATGAGCTCACTTCACACGAGTACTCAACTGACTCAATTTGCAGAAGTCAGGAGGAGGATGTAGGTCCCATGCTACTGTTCTTCACTTCCAGAAAGTTTTTATGATTTGATTTTTCTTATGCATGTGTGTGTATGTGTTTGTGCGCGTTTGAATAATGGCAAGTAATTAATCTGATTAGCTCTGATTCAGACTTGAATGTTGAAATTTAAGAAAATTAAAAGCAATTAATTGCTATGGAAAGACCTGGCTCAAAGTACATATCAATGTACTGGCAGTGTGCAGTGCTCCCCCCAACTCCAAACCAGGGGACAGTGGATAAGAGCATTAAAGCATTTTTCAGGAGGCTGAGTCACACCCAGGAGATACTTGCACTGCATGGCACGGATATATCCAAAATACAGAAAGCAACAAGGCACAGTAACTGAACAGAGATTAAAAGATAAATACTGAACTTTGTAAAGATGACTGAAAGATGGCAAAGGCATAACATTTAAGAGCTAATCCATGCATCTCAGAGACACGTTTTATTTCAAATTTATGCTGCCATAGCCTATTTGACAAAGCACAGTTGTTCAGTACTGACTGGTGTGCAATGCACAGGTTCTCCTCGTGCTGCACAGCACAGCCATTAGCAGGGAGCAATAAAAGCTAAACTTGAGCAATAGGTTCATTCTTCTGACCAACAATCAGGTGCTTACATAGGAACTCGTTTTCAGATAAAACCCCATTATACTTCTGCAAGGACTAACAAACAAAAACCACAAACAATTTAACGCAACTACATTGTTATATGTTACAGGAGGAAGTATTAAAGTAACTATCACTTTAAACGACTGTGCTCATATGATTTATGTCTGGATGGAGCACATGCTAGTCCAGAGCACAGAAGGATATCAAGAAGTTCTCAGGAGAGTCATGTCTTCACTGGATTGCCCTTGATAGCTCAGGACTTTTCACTTCTAAGTAATAATGTATACTGTTATATCTGGTGAATAAGGACAAATACACCCCAGTATTACTTTCATAATTATGGTAAATATCACATTTGAAACTATTTTCCAGTTCTCTCTTGTTGAAAACACAGAAAGATTTTATAGTCGTTAGTTAAAAAAACTGCGATTGAAATTGTTCATGACACTTCTCCTTTGCTAAAAACACCTTAAAACTTAAAAGGAGAAATAAAAATCCGTTAGACAAAGAAAAACTTGTGTATTTTATGCCATTTCAGGGAATTAATGAGAGATTCAGGTAAGGGAAATAAATTCTTTCATGGAAAATGCAAGTTCCTTCTCATTCTCTGCACATGCAGCTCATCTCTGTTGTCTCTGAAGGACTGATGGTTTCTGTCACTAAATACTCGAAGCCAAGGCCAGAGCAGCCCAACGAGCTGCGAGGCACCGTGCGGAGGGACGGCTCAGAAGGCCCCCGACTCACCTATGAGCTCCCCGGTCATGAAGAGGAGGTAGAGGAGGGCAGCGAGCGTCAGCCGCTTCTTCACCTTCCTCTGCCTGGAGCGCTCCCGCCGGCTGCTGCAGCCGCTGCAGGGGTCCGGCCGCCCGGCCCGGGCGCTGCGCAGGGCGATGTCCCGCTCCAGCAGCGACTCGTCGTCGGACGGCAGCGCCGGGGACGCCCCGTTCACCGGAGTCTCCGGGGCCGCCTCCGAGCCGTCGTCCGCCACCACCACGCGCAGCTTGTTAAACCTGGGGAAGTCCTCGTCCCCCACCTCGTCCGAGAAGTCAAAGGCACTGGAGTCGTTCAGGAACAGAGGGTCCTCGCTCCTCCCCAGCAGGGACTTGATGCTCGCCCACAGCCCGGCCCCAGCCATAGCGGCGCGCTCGGGGGCCTCGCCGGGCGCGGCCGGCCCGCCGCGGGCGGCTCCGCTGGCGCAGCTGTGCCCTCGCAGGCGGCGCCCCGACCGCTCGTCGTCCCGTCAGGGCATGTCCCCTACATCGCCCCGCCGGGCCCCGCGCAGGCCGGACGGAACGCGGCGCGGGACGCCGCCGCGGAGCGCCCCGGCACCGCCGGTCCACAGCGCCGCCTCCGCGCCGGGCACCGCGCCGCCAGGCGCCGCCACCGCCGGAGCCCCGTTCACCCCGCGCACCGCTCAGCCGGCGCAGCCCCGGTCACGCCGCGGCCGGGCAGGCGGCGCCCGGTGCGGGGCCGCCTCCCTGCCGGCGCAGGGGGAGCGCCGCCGCCGCCATGCGCGTCACATCCCTCCGCTCCGCGCACCGCCGCGGGCGGGCAGCGCGCCGCCCCCGCACCCCCTGCGCGATCCCGGGGCCGCCCCGCGCACGGCGGCGGCTGCAGGCGGCGAGAGTCGCGTCCCCTGCGCGCCCGCGGACTCCGCCGGCTCCGCGCCTGCGCCGCCCTCCCGGGACGGCCGCGGGTTCGAGTCCCGCTGCCGCCGCCTCTCCGCGCCCGCGCTGCCCGCGGGGCTTGGGGACGGACGGGCCCGTCCGGGCGGCGGCGGTCGCACCGCGGCCTGAGGGGCTGCTGCCGTCCCTCCGTGCCTTCGTGTTCCGTGGGTAAATGGCGTGAGAGGTAGAGGTTAAGAACTGCCAAAGCCATACAATGCAGGTATGGTGGTCCGTGATAGACAGAAAGATGTGTTCAGTACGCTGGAAGCCTGAACTGCATCGTTCCGTGCTTTGGCTTCAGATTTTGAAAGGCAGAAGTTTGCATTGTGTTGCTTTTCTCTTTCTCTTCTGTCACGGCACAGCTCTTTACATTGCTTCAGTAACTCTGTTAAGGCAGAGTTGTAGGCAGTTTCATATGCCTTTCTGAATATTCCTTAAAGGATGTAAGGAGAAACAAACCTCAAAGACCCTGCTGCTGTATAATTCCTTTCATAACTGTGCTCCAACGCAAGAGTAATTAGATTTTTTCCTTTATTTTTCTGAGAGGTTATTCTCGCTCCTCCTTGGTCTGACTGCTAGAAATTTTCTTCTGAGTTTCAGCCTACACGTGTTTGTACCTATGCCCAAATTCTATTACTGTACTCACAGCCAGTATGTTTAGTTTATGGCTTAGTTCACTAAGCCATAAACACTTCTGGGAAATCATGCCTGCCAGAGAGAAAGTGCATATCTTTTGTTTTTACTTAGTTGAAGGAAGTTACCAGGACTGGAGAGTTGTATAGAAGTGCAGGATTTTGGAGAAGGGCACTCCTTTTCTGGTCAAGGGCTGATAGCAGATTCTCGTAGTCATCAGAGCTGCAGACATGGAGTGAGCCCCTTTGAACTGGCCCCGCAGGAGGGGAGTCCTCTGGTAAACTGGCCTTGGGTGGAGGTTGCTTATTGTTGTTCTCTTAATGATGTCCAAAAATAGACAGCATGACGCCTTATCTGAGTTCCCTTGCCACTTTACAATGTTGCTGTTTTCCTGAGCTTGAAATCTCACGTTATTTTTCTTCAAGTGGCTGAAGTGGGGCCATCTCCTGCCCTTTCACCCACTTCATAATTCCCCCAGCATTATTACCAATACACTTGTGCAGGGGCCAGACAATGAACTTAGTCCCTGAAATGGGTCAGAAGTAGACAATGCATATTGAGAGGGTTTTGGATATATTTGTCTGTGTCACTGAGACTGCTTCCATGATCTCAACTCGCACAGACACCCATACGACAACAAGGGAGCAGTGAACAGTGTGGGAGTCAATGAGCAGCCAGGGATGGGAACCAGTTAAGCCAGCCTTGCTGCCTAGGAAAGTGCTCCCAGCTGTGTTCCAGTTCACCCATTTTTAATGTTTCTGTTCTCTCTGGGTGATTGAACTCACTCTGTGTACCAGTACAAGTGAATGAGGACACAGACATGAGCAGCCAGGTTCCGGGAGCCACCAGAACTGCTTGTAAAATTGTCTTAAAATGTTGGGCTTTACATTGGAGCTTTGCCACTTCTACAGGAACAGAAGCTTCCAGCACTGAGGAAGGATATTTAGCTGGGAGGACTAACACACTAAACCCGTACATCAAGGTTTGCCAGCTCACCTTTTACTGAATAACTAAGACCCAAAGTGTTGTCAAGTGAAGAACCAGCTCATAAATTGGTAAGATGAGCCTCTGCTGAATAGAACTGTTTGTACCAGCCTGCTGTGCTCAATTTCTTTATTGTTACAGCCAAGGCTCTACTCTTTCTATAGCCTCATTTACTTATCAAGGACAGAGAGTCTCCAAGAGGTTACCTATTAATGTGAAGTGTTCCCTTTCCGTGTTGTCATCCCTGAAGTCATGTGACACCTCCAAAGCTGATAGTTTAAAACATCCTATTTGCTATAAAATTCAAGCTAACTTAACTCCATTTTCACTCGCATTTCTAGGGTGGGGCACGGTTACCATATATGTAACTGCTTATATCCGTTTCAACAATAAAATCCTAAATGCCAATGTGACAGTGTTTCATTAAAGGCTTCTCAACACAGCTGCTGCAACATAAAATGAAAAACTCTATTATGTGGTGTTAACAGTATTACATGCATAGGCACTTTGGAAATAGTTACTGTGAAACAGATGACATTTTGTAGAAGAAAAGGAACAAGGAAAGTTTTCTATCATTCTCTTTTTCGGAACATTTGGGTTAACAAACAGTTAAATTTTAATTTGTCTAGAAAACCAGAGAGCAGTTTTCTATTCCAATCCTTAGCCTATTTCTGCAAGACGTGGGAAGGCCTGGAACAGGCAAAGCAGGAGCACAAATCTTAGACTCCTACATCTCAAGTGAGACTATTTCAGAGTCATTATCTCACTTGTTCTTACTAGAAATTCCATCTGGAAACTGAGAAGTCTTTCCCAGTGAAACTTTCAACAAAAGTTGTGGGTTTTCTCCCCTACCAAAAGAAACTTTAAAGTAAAATTGCTAGCCAGTTGGAATTAAGAATTTGAGTCTGTTCAAATTAACTAACAACTTCCTCTTGTTGCTTCTTTAAGAAAGCAGAAAAATGGGTAATTTTTTTATCTGATGATGGAATAGTGACATAATTGTGAGCAAAAATTAATTAGAATATGCATATGAAGAAGAATACAAATGAATTTGCAACCATCTTGCTGTTAGAAGTGCTAGTTTTAAGGTTTTCAGATCAACTCAAAAGTCTGTTTTTTCCTCGATCTGTTTCTGGAGAGCACTAGGGGGACTGCCTGAATTTAATTTAATCTTTAAGGTTTGGGGGTATATTAAAATACTGCATTTAAAAAACCTTTCTGAGCAGTCCTTCATTAGTTTCTTTCTGTAGTTGCACCTGCATTCCCTCCAAAGACCTTTATTGGTAAGAGGAAAAAAAATTATAAATCCTACCATGCCATAAAAAAGTGATTTTTCATTAAAGAAGATATATATACTTGCAAGCTGCTTAGAGCAGGGTGCTGATAACACCAAGGGGGCAGTTTAATCTTCCTGTGAGCCATTCATTTAAGAGCTGGACTTGATGGCCCCTCTGGGTCCTTTCCAACTCAGAATATTCTGTGAGAAGTTAGACAGCCGGGGGAGATGCAGGGACAGCAGCACACACAAAAGCTAGTCATTCATTTCCCAGGAAACAAAAGCTACAAGTAGTGTAAAATCTGCGCTGTTTCTGCACGAGAGCAAGGATGTCCCTAAGAAAGGGCACCTGCGGTGATTTCAGCTGTCGTGCGGCGCGCAGAGCTCCCGGTGCGCTGTGCCGCCCCCGCCGCCAGGCGCTGTCCCGCACGCTGGCTCGGTGCCACCGCACCTGCGCTCGGCCAGGCCCCCGCTCCGCAGCGGGGCACACACCGCACTCAGCGAGGCTCAGCCCCGGCCCCAGCGGGGCTCCCGACCGCTCCGGGCGAGTCAGGCAGGGCGGAGAGCGGCGGGAAGGAGCGCCCGACACCGCGACGGCCCCAGCGGGCGGCGCGGCCCCGTGCGCGGCTCGTCCCTCAGCGTCACCGCCGTCACCGCGCGTCACTTCCGCGCCCGGCGCCGCCCAGCCCGGAGCGCGGCGGCAGCGGGGGCTCTATGGTGCGGCGGCGGCGCGGCGCGGGCCGGGGGGCTCCGGGCCGGCCCGCTCGCTGAGGGCAGCGGACCCGCCTGCCGCGGGCTCGGGCGGCCCTGCCCTGCCCTGCCCTGCCGGAGGCGCCGGGAGCGGCAGCGATGAGCGGCGTGCAGCGGCCGGAGGGGAAGGAGGCGGCGGCCGCGGGCGACCCCGGGCGCTCGCTGGGTGCGTGAGGGGAGGGGAGGCCGGGCTGGGCCGGCCGCGGGTGCGGGAGCGCCGAGGAAAGGCTGGAGCCGCCGCCGGGCCCGCTCAGAGCTCCGCCGCCCCCGGAGTCACGGCCGGGCCCCTCGGAGGCCAAGGGCCGCCTCCCGCATCGCTCTCTCCGTGCGGGGCCTTGTAGGTTCACGGGTTTTATGTTCCACGAGCACTGCAGACAAGAAATAATCATAGCGTGCCCATAGCGTGCCTTACAGATTGTGAAGTTCAGTTCTTGGAGTTCAGCGTGAACTCGTGGTGGTTTGAGTGACAGGTGAAGACCTTTCATAGCCTAGCTTGTTGTCAGACTTTGAAAGCAAAGTTTGGGGGCTGTTAATGTTTAGGTGGTCTTGATAGATAGTCAGAAAGAACACTGTTGTCCATTTTTTTCTTCAGCAGACTGGAGTACTCAATTTTTTTTTTTTTTTTTTTTAAGATATCTGTGGAACAGTTATTTTTTCCCCTCTTTCTGTTCTGTTCACATTAAAGGGTTCACCAGAAAGCTTGTGACATAAGACTGAGAATAAGGGAGGAATAAAGAAGAGGAGGAAGACGAAAGTCCAGTTTAGTTGAAAAAGTGCGGAGATTTTGAATGTGTTTTAATGCTTTTAATTTTTGGGAAGGAAAATGTAGTTGCTGTAGGTGAAACTTAAAGTGTGTGCTGACCTGTCACACTCAGCCTTGCTGTTCTTTGGTGTAGGTCCCAGAGATGCATCTCCAGATGAAGGAGTTGTAGAAGATCTGCCTTTAATAGATGAGAAGGCTGTGGAGCAGCTAACTGAAGGATTGATTTCCCACTATCTGCCTGATCTTCAGCGATCAAAATCAGCTCTGCAGGAACTCACGTAAGCAGATTTCTGAAACCAGCTTCATACACGTGCATACGTGGTTTGCTGCTCTTTTCAATATTATGTGCCAGCTCCCTGTAACTGGGATATAGTTTAAACTGGGATATAGTTTATCAGCATTTCTGTATCCTGACTCGAGCAGCCTGAATAATTCAGTGACCTGTGGGAGTACCAGGGGGTTTATAACCTGCAGTGTAGCCTGTGAGCACTGTGGCTGAATAATATGTAACACTAGAAGGCTAAAATCCTCTAAGACAAGTAGAACAGAACCTAGACCTAGATTTCTTAAATGCTTATTCACTTCTGTAGTGGAAAAGTGTGCTAAAACCTTTTAGCTAACCTAAAGCTAAAACCTTTATTTTGCTTGGAGACATGCAGTTTGTGTACAGGGCAGTTTGTAGTGAGATATATTGTTTGTTGTTCAGTCTCTAAACTGTATTGCAAAACACTTGAAAAATACATGTAAGGAGCTAAGCAGATAAGAGTTCTTTGTACACTGATACCTCACTGATAATTGGGAGTAGTTGATTTCAAATGCAGATCACATCAGCCATGGATGCAGAGATACTGTTAAGAGCTTTACACAGATCCATCTCAGGTTTTGCAGGGTCCCTTAGTTTGGGTTTCACTACACAAGATGTGGTTATGCTTCTGCCAAGGACAGCTTTGTCTAGAAAGACTTGAGCTGATTTGTGTGGGATGGAGATCCTTAATAATCACCAGGAATCCACACGAATTCTGTACAGAAATAACTTAGTCCTGCATCATGACACACAGACACCCAAGTGGAAAGTCAGGAGCTAATTGTTCTTCCTTTCAGTCAACCACTGCAACCTGGAGAGTGCTTCTTCAGGGGTTTTGGGAAGTTTATCCTGGATATCTATGTGCTGTATGATGCCAGCTGAATTTGTGCAACAAATGGCATCTTGGATTTTTTGGAAATCATTTACTCTTTATTGAAATCACCTAGCAATGGTATACCAGAGGGATCTGATATTGGGAAGTGTGTATTGATACTGTTTAGATTAAAAGTTTATTTAAAGGGCTGGTTGAAAAGCTTATGTGGTGCTTTACTTTGGGTTTATGCTTTTTGTTTGTTTGTTTTAGACAGAACCAAGTGGTACTGCTAGAAACATTAGAGCAAGAAATTTCAAAATTCAAAGAGTGCAACTCCATTATTGGTATCAATGCTTTGGTAAGTACCAGTAATGCCTTTTAAATTCCAGATTAGCATGGATTTTCTTGCTGAATCATTTCTAGCAGCTTGTGTCTTTTCCTTGTTCTTAATGACCTACAGGAAGGAAACCAGTTCAGATACTAGGGACAAACTGCTGGAGAGAATGGGAACCAGCATATTTCCCTTAAATAGGAAGGGCAGTGGGAAGAGAGCTGAGGCTCAGTCAGGCAGCATTGGTGGGACTGGCTGTTCAAAGCCAGCAGCCAAAGCAAATGTTCACATTTTTTCAGTAGGATTGAGGCTCCAGCACAGGCTCTGTGCACCTCCCCAGACTATCAGAAAGGGTGCTTGAAGCACTCATGTATGGTGCATAAAGTTGTAGTATTTTTATTCTGTTTCATGAATCTTAACTCAGTAGATTACTGTAACTGTTGAGATGTAGTAGTTTTCTATAATATATGTGATAACTAGATTTTATATATAAACTTGAATATGTTAATTATCAAACTGTTCTGGTAATCACTGGTTTTGATTGCTATTTTGCTGTGTAGCTTTATAAAACAACTGACTTGACAGTCACTGCTTTAACAATTATGTTTTTTAAGTTTTCAGAAGCTAAACATTATCACAACAAATTAGTGAATATTAGAAATGAAATGATGATGCTGCACGAGAAGACATCAAAGTTAAAAGTAAGTGGGATAAATATTTTTACTTTCAAATACAGATATTTACTTATGTTTTACTGACTTCCAACTTTTATTTTAAAAAAAACAACAAACTCTTAAAAAATGTTTTATCTTTAAAGGATGTTTGCACTAGCTCCAAACCATGTACATTTTTAACCTTTTACTTGCTCCTAGTGGTGCTCAAGCAAGTTGCAGATCTGAACTACTGTTTCAGTACCATCTTCTGTTTAGGTGATGTAAGAATCATGCCTTGTTTTGTTGCTTAGTCCACTCCATTCCAAGAAGTTCTCTTTGCTGTTTCAGTTTCATTTCAGTGGAAACTAGATTGTCACAAATGTAAGAATGTCTCCTTCTGTACCATTAACAGTGGCATAAGTTCACTGGTTTCATGCTGTATAGACAGCCTGGTTACATCCTGGCAAGATTAGTCCTTCAGTGTGTTCAACAAGAGAATTTTTTCTTGGAGACGCTAAATTTCATGGTAAGAACCTTGCCAGGCATACCCAGAGGATGACTTTTAGTGAGACTGAAGGGGCTCCAGTTTGTGTTTTCCCAGTGTAGATCACAAACTTCCCATTTATGAACAGTAAGCTGAAAGTGGGAGGGAAAAAGTGAAAAATGAACAATTTATGCTATATTCAGTCATAAGGAGGGTGTGTTGGAGAGAGAGAGAATGGGAGGGATTTTGTTTGTTGCTCCAACTTAAAAATATCTATAAAAACTTAAAATTAATTTTTTTTCTGTTTAGAAAAGAGCACTTAAGCTACAACAAAAGAGGCAGAAGGAAGAATTGGAACGAGAGCAGCAACGTGAGAAGGAACTTGAACGAGAGAAACAGTTAACAGCAAAACCTGCAAAGAGAACCTGAAAGCAGAGCATGCAACAACTTGTCTGAATTAATGATTTCTACATTCACTGGAATTGAGGCAGACTTTGCTTAAATTGGGCTATAGCTCTTCCTAGCAACAGTCTACTCTATGGTATTATAAATTCCAGAATGGTAATAATAGAGTTGGTAACATTCACATTTTTTAATTTCAGCCATTCAAGTTGCCTTCTTTTGTAATGCTATGCAGTTTGATATTATTATAATGTAAGTTAATTTTTATATATATGTATATAGGAGAATGAGGCATTATAGTTTTAAGTACCTATTGATTTTTGTTTTCTTGTGTTATTTTTGGCATTTAGAATTCTAAGAGATTTGATGACTGGCCAATGTTTTTCAGACAAAATGCAGAATACTTCTTAAAGTTCAATTCTCATCACCAGACTTCAGAGGCTGCATTTTCACTAAAACTGCTTTGTTTAATACAGTTGGGATCTGTCTTTGATAATAAATACTGATTTCTTGTGCAGCCTTGGTTTGATCCATCTGTAATGAACTGAAGAAAATAACAGTGTATTTGCTTAAAAGTTCACTTCATTGCTGCAACATTTTTTTTTTTTGTCATCAAATAAATTTAAGAACTGCTTTAAAGTAACTTCTAAATAAGTTCCCAGCAGAAATGATTGGCAGAGGAAAAGCAGAACACAAAAGATTGTCAAAATTGGTGGGTGCACAAAACAAAGATTAATGAATGTGTGCTTCCACAAACATTTAAGTCAAACCAGGAAACTTTCTTCTGTAATGGTTTATTAGAAAGACTTGTGTGGTCTTAACATATTTTTGTGGGATTAGAAGTTGTAATTTTTTGATCTTCTGTGACAAAATAAAACATAACCAAAACGAAAACTTTCCTTTCATGCAAAATTCAGCCACCTGTAGGAAAACGACTGTGTTTAGTGTTTTTTCCTTAACAGATGAATCATTTGCACTTTGGGACTATATAAGAGATTTTTTGTTACACTGTCCTCACCCAGATTGATGATTATTAGTGTGTACTGATAAGAAATTTGGAATGGAGGTTGATATCCATTTCTCTGAATGTAATTCCTATCTTACAGCACTTGGTGTGAACTCCCATTCAAATGAATGTACAAGTGTCTAGACTGGTAAGAGCTTTAAATTATTTGTTCCTACAGTCTTGCAAACTAGTTATTTTATAACTATATTTCTTTTTAAGTAATAATGTAAATTCTGTGTGTTGAAGTAAGATAAAGGGTTAAGCTATGTGAAGTATGTACAGGAAGATATCACAGGGGCACAGTCAATTTTACTTTTCCTTCTGTTTTAGATGACTCACACAGTGTAGATCTGCCTGGACTTTCTGTATTGTAATTTTCTGAACTCCTAATTTTCTGTTCTTAATATTTGTCATATTTTTCTGTGAAAGACGTACTCTTACAAGTACCCAGGCATTATGCAAGGTAAACTGGGATAATGTTTTGGGGCAAGGAGAACTACTTAGAGCAGTCTGAAGAGACACTGAAATGCTTTCAGTGGTGCAGTATTAGATTAAAACTTTGCACAGGTGTTTTCCCCTGAAGCTGACTCATGGCTATTAATTGCCAGTGGATTATTGGCCTCTGGTGTGGTTTGTATGTATTTCTAAGAGAAATGTAAAGGATTTCCACAGTCCATTTTTTGGAGGAGAATGTACATATCTAAATGTTGTTTAAGTATTTTATTTTGTAATGTAATTTCACAATCAGGTTCTGGGAATTAAAACTGTTCTCATTAAACTATAACATGAAACTAGATGTCTTAGTATCCAAATCAGGATTGAATTCCTTTGATATTTCTTGATTTGTATGCAGTCATACAGAATCCAGTTTATTGTATCAGGTCATATTCTCTCTCTCTGTCAAGAACTGTGTGGTTTTTTCCAAGGAATGGTGATTTTGTGGAGTTTTGTTTTGTTTAAAAAAAAAAAATAATGGTCATTTTAGCTAAAACTAGAGAATTCTAGGAAAGTAACTGAAATTGATACTTTTGAAATTTGGCACATTTCAACATTTGGAATAATTTTCAATCAAAGAAATAAAAGCTCACAGTGCTTACCTGAGGAATCCATAAAAATGTAATTGATTAGTTTTTCCTATAAAAGCATGGTATGATCTGGGTTTTCTATGAATAAGGACCTAATTTTGCTAAATGACTTTTCTGTAATAAAGGGGGAAAATTAATAAAAATATATACGATGAAGTTTGTTCAGTTTACTTAACTTCTATTAATGTGTTCTTAAATTACTTCAGTGAAAACTGCAATTCATTACCTCCATTGGGTGTTCTACCAAATACTCTTGTAAGTCTTAATGCATAAAAGTAAATGCTGCATTGGATGAATTTAACAATACTGACATCTAAAAATGTGTGTTTGCATCAGCATGCACAGCTAGAGTGAGCAATTCTATTGTTGTACACTTAATCTTGTTTGATTTTATAAGAAGTTCCTTAGGGAGTAGGTAAATGTGGTGGTACAGGGTTAGGCAGTGTGTGCCCAGCCCTCACACAGCAGCCCCAGCCTTTCATCCTGCCTGGACTTTGGAAAGGTTAGGACAGCACTCCCTGCAGCTGCTGGAGGCCTCTGTGCTACAGGTGAGCAGTTTCTTCATGTTTGGTTTGTGAGATGTTGATGAGTTACAGAATTAATTTGAGTAATTTTTTTAAAATTAAAACTGCAGGCTATCTCTGTCAGCAGTCTGAGGGGAAATATGCATGGGAACTTAAAGAAAATATTGCAATGTCTAAAGACAATCCTAAAAATACATGTTTAAAAAACCAGCCCAACAATTTGCTCATTAACAGAGATGAGAATCAACCTCTTAGAACAAAAAAATGCAGAAAAAAAGGCTGCACTGTTATTATACAAAGGCAGCTGGAAATAGAAAATTGAGAAACTCATAAAAAAATATGAAAAGGGGGAGTTTGGATGTTTTGAAGGATGTGACTATAAACCCTGGGGCTATTTTCTGTTTTATTCTCTAGTATTAACAAAAATCTCTGATCTCCATGTGACAGTTCTAAAGATACTGATTTGTGTGTTCTTCCAGTACATTTTCTGTCCAGTAAAACCCAGGAACTGTTAGTGTTCTCTTTGAAAAGAGAGTCTTTGCATGGGAGATGCACTCCATGAGAGCTCATTTATTATTAATTATTGATCTAGTAAGTGTTTTGGCATTATTTCATTAAGCTTGATCATTTTGCTGTTTTTCTGTCTATAGAAAAGGGCTCCTCGATTCTAGTTTAGGGCTGGTGGCTACAGGTAACCTGGGAAAGTTCAGCTGTTGAGGTGCGGTGGTCTCTCTATGGCAGGTGCTGTAGTGCTCGTGGTTCTGTGCGGGTCAGGCCGGTGTGAGTGACCTGTGCTCTGGGATGGGACTGTACTGCTGCCCGGCATGGAGGCCGGTGCCGAGCGCGCAGCAGGGTTTCGATCCGGGAGTGGCAGGGAGCCAGGTTTAGGACTGACGTTTCAAAACTTTGGGAAGCACGGGGTTGGAGCTGTAGGTGCCAGCGGTACGTGCCCGGAGCGGGGCTGCGCTCTCCTGTCCACTCCTGTGCACCCCTGTCCTCCCCTGCCCTGCCCTGCCCTGCCCGGCCGGAGCGCGGCCTTTGCCCGCGGCCGGGCAGCACCCGGGGCCCGAGCCCCGCCCCGCCGCTCCCGGCGCCCGGCTCCGATCGCAGCCGGGCCGGCGGCGCGCTCCTTCCCTGCCCTGCTCGGCGCCACGAGCGGTGAGTGCGGAGGGAGCGGGGGGGAGCGGCGGGGGCTCCGTGCTGCCGTGGGAGCGGGGCTGTGGCGCCGGGCCGGGCGGGGAGCGGAGCGGAGCGCAGGGCCGTGCGGCGGGGCAGCCTGCGGGCCGCGGCGGCCTCCCGAGCGCGGACGGGGCCGTGCCCCAGCCCCGGGTCGCGGCCCTGCTGCCCCTGGCCCCGGGGGCCGCTCGCTCCCTTGCGGCTGCTGTGACCCGAGCCCGGGGGCTCGCAGGCTCCGGAGCTGCCCGCCCGGCTCGCACACGTGCAGGGGTGCAATGCTGGAACTGCTGCTCTGTCGCCAGCTGTTTAACGAATAGCTGCAATGATCCGTACTTCTTGCCAGTAGGACTTCTCCAACTTTAGTTATTCCAGCTTGCTTCAGTAAACTGAAGTAGGCAGTCTGAGGAGCTTAGCCCGTGGTAGGTTCCCTGCAGAGGAAGGAGCTGAGCTGTCCCGAGTGTCTGCAGGAACTGCGCTTCTTCCAGGACTGTTGAGGCACTGAGGTACTGAGCTCTCCTGCTCAACCTTAACTATGATTTGTTTAAAATGCATTTTCTAAAGTATTAAACAGACTTATTTTAAAAACATGTAAACAAATAGCCTTAGAGTGAAAGGGAAAAGAGATTTGTGAACGGGGTCCCTTTTTAAATAGCTGCCTGCACAGATGATAAACAGCCTTCTAAAGTGAAACTAACTTACTGTGGAATTGGGTGTTTTGTTCTGACTGGGGAGGGGATGATAGGAAAAGCTTTGCATCTTGGAAACCTGGAAAACAAAATTATTAACATTTGTTTTACAGTGGATGCCTCTTGAGATTTTTACCTCTCTGTCCCAAATTGTTACTGTGAGGATTAATAATGGAGCATTATAAAGAATTCAGGATAGACAGACATGAAGAATGTCAAGATAGCACAGAAAAGTGCAGAACAAGTTGCTCAACTACATCTAGTGTAGTGAAGAATTTTTGAAGCTGACGTTGGAAGATTTTCTTGAAATTATTTTAGGTTTCTGGTGTAATTTTTAAACTCTGGTCTGTAGGTAACATAAATGAGTAAGTAAATGAAAAAGCAGTAATTCTTGCCTGATGACTCGAGGAATTTATTATTAAAATTTTTGCCTTGAAAACTAACCCAGGTATTTAAATAAATATTAATTCTGCCTTCTATAATTGTTACTGGTTCCTTTCCTTATCTCCTAGCTTCCCACTTAATGAAAGATGTCACCATTTGGAGCAGTGTCCTCCTGCTCCCGTCTCTGTTCTGGTGTGTGGTTGCTGAAACCAGGAATGCAGAGCTCCTTGCACACAGCAGCCAGGTGTGCTGCCAGGGATTATTATGAAGTCCTTGTGTTGGGTGGAGGTGCTGGAGGAATCACCATGAGTGCTCGGATGAAGAGGAAAGTGGGGGCAGAAAATGTGGCTGTTGTTGAGCCAAGTGAGGTGAGTCTCCCTCTGCTGTAAAGCACTGTAAAGAATAAGTATTTTACATAAGTATTTACATGTTTTTAGCTGTGGAAAGTAAGGCAGCTAAGCATCTTTCAAAAGGTTTTCTACAACGCTTTCTTCTCAGTAAGATTTATACATCCCTGCAGCTTTGTCGTGGAAAAATCTTGGTTATTTATACACCTTCTTTTGTTAAGAATAATACAATGTTCAGAGTACATTGCTCCCATTTGGAGTGATTTGCTTTAAGTCCCTTTAAACAGTTTTGAAATATCCATTTAAACTTTTATTTCAGACTCATTACTATCAGCCACTGTGGACCCTGGTTGGTGGTGGTGCAAAGCAGCTGGCAGCTTCTGCACGTCCAATGGGAAGTGTAATTCCTAAAGGTGTTGAGTGGATCAAATCTCGAGTTACAGCATTGGATCCAGATAAGAACTGTGTTTGGCTGGAGAATAATATTAAGGTAATAATGTAAAAAAAAGAAAAAAAATTTTTTATTTTATGCCATGAGTTGTCTGTCCACTTCCTGCAGATCCCTTTAGAACTGCCTATTGAACAAGGCCTCCAGCATCTAGGAGGCTGGGGAATTCCAATTAGTCTTATATACTTGATCCTAAAATCTTTTTCTCTCAAAAATTGTGGTAGATAACTAGGTTAGAATAACATCAATTTAAAATACTATTATTGTAAGCCTTTGCCCCGTTTATGGTGAAGTGAACAGAAAAGAGAGAATATTTTGCACCAGATATCTGGTTCTGTGTATAACAAAGGCTGTGTGTAACTCATAATGCAGTGAGCATTTTAATTAGAATTCTTAGAGTTTAATTTATGTTACAAATGCTCCCTATATCTCCTTCCTTGTGATTCTGTTGCTGTCAGCTAACTGAAATTTACTTTGAGGTAATGCTTTGGTTTCTTTGTCTAAAGTACTTTCTGTTCCTTACACAACAGGTATCCTACAAGTATCTGATAATTGCTCTTGGAATTAGTCTGCATTATGATAAGGTAATTGTTTTACAGTGATCATATTTTTACTAATTTTAATAGCATCACGTAGATTTATTAAAGTAAATGGCTTTTCAGTACTGCTTTTACTGCAAGATATTGAACACTATGAATTAAAGAGCTAGAAGACAAACTAATGACTTTATTCCTTCCACAGATCCTTGAGTAATAATCCAAATTACCCTTGGGAAAGCCTTTTATGAGAACTTGTTGCATCTCTGTGGCAATATCAGCAGATAGGGCAGCAAGTTAAATCTAGAACTTTAAGGCAGCCTGTTATAATGAGATAATAAGGTGTGCTGACTGTAGTCTGAAGCATCTCATAATGTAAACAGAGTGAGGAACACAGAGCAGTCAGTAAAATCTCAGCTGCAGAATTTGTTTGACCTATCCTCACCTTTCTTAAAGGATGCACTTCAAAAGGAGCCAGCTGAGTTACCAGGCTTGTGTTTAAATAGGCCCTGGGGCCCTTCTTGTGTAGCATTTCCTGTGCACTTCACAGGGTGGCACTCAGAGGAAAATGCTGGTGCAAGAATGACTGCAGTGATGTGCAGGAGGAGGAAAACACAAAGAAAAGAGATGTCTGAGCAATTTGGCTCTTGTGGTTTTACCCTGACCTGAATAGGGTGTAGTACCTGACAATATACTTAAGTATCTCTGTGAAAAGCTTTCAAGATGTATGTCAGACAAGAGCTGGTCTCAGTTAGCTACAGTCACAAATAAACTCTGGTGAATAGGTCAGTGGAACAGGAGTTGCAGCATATTCAGTGACCCTCCTCTCAGTCCTCATATCTATTGCTTCAGTACAAGCTGATAAAAGTCAATTCAGTGCTCACTAGTAGAAGCCATGTAACACAGTTAATCACTCTGTAATGAAAACTCATGGTAACTTTAAAACAAAAGTGCACACTTGAAAAAGAGGGATAGTTTCTCTTCACCAGCAGTGTACTTCTGGTGCAGACTGGAATGTCCCAAACACATTGCAGTGCATGTAACATGTCTCCATATTCTCACAGAATTTCTGCAATTTATTATTTTGAAATGGGTGCAACTTCCTTTCTCACAAGCAGATGCTCAGGTCGTAGTAGGAATAAAAGGGAAATAATTACTGGATGCAGATTAGTTAAAATAAAATGACCCTAGGCATATACAGGTATCTGGAACTGACTACAGAAAAATTTCATTCATCTTATAAATTTTCATAATGCTTTTTTTTTTTTTTTTCTTACATGATTTTTACTTGTGATGATGTGGGAATGACTTTATAAGTTCTTATCCTAATTTCAGTCTACAAAAACTTGGGTTTGGGTCTGCACTGAAGACTTATGCTCAGATGTTGCAGACCAAAGTAATTTCATTAAATGTTACATCTACTAAATCATATACTCAGTTCTAAAGGAAATACCTTTTATTGCTTAGGCCTATTTTTAAAAATACCAACTAGCAAGTAAGTATGGATTTTCTTTTTGATAGAAGCTTCTCATATAGTTATTTCTCAGTCTGTATTCAATATTTGTCAATGATAACAAAATTTTTGCCATCTGTACTTGAAACCTTAATTTCTCTTTTCCTAGATCAAAGGCTTGCCTGAAGGTTTTAAATACCCAAAAATAGGTTCCAATTATTCAGTCCAGACAGTAGAGAAAACATGGAGAGCTTTACAAGATTTCAAGGAAGGAAATGCTATCTTCACTTTTCCAAATACTCCAGTGAAGTGTGCAGGGGCTCCTCAGAAGATCATGTATTTATCAGATGCATACTTGAGAAATGTAAGTCTTTCACCCTCTCTGCCAGTGCTTGTTCTCACATTGGAAGGGAGGCTTGTTCTAATGGGCTTCATATTATCTTTAAATCAAATATAAATCACATGGGAATACTGTAATTTAGGACTATTAAAGGTACTGAGTTGCTTTTTTTTATTTTTAATGTATAAGGAATGCAGGTAAATGGATTGTACATAAATATTTAGCATATATTTAATACCAGAGAAGCTTGTAGAATTCAGAAATTCAATTCAGAATTTCATTCTGAAAGAACTGCTTGGCCTGCTTCTGGTGAGCTGCAGATACAACTGTTCTCAGTCTAATTCATAACTTCACATGGTGCACCAAAATAAAACTGGTTGGAGTTGAGTCCTTCTTGTTACTTTAGGTACTTAATACCTGTTGCCATTTGTCTGCTAGTCTGAAAAGTGGCTGTGCTTGTTCCTTGGGGTGCATTGTCTCAGCATCAGAAGTCTTACCCAGGCTGTTAAAGCAAGCTTAGTGGAAGCAAAGACAACTTCAGGTGGAAGTGTCAGGCTTCATTTGTGTTTAAGTTTCATGAGCTACCTACTGGGTGAGTACCTGAATTGTGCATAGAAGTGAAGGTTTCAGAAAGCTTTATAACACTAAACTGCTTGAAGAATTTACCTTGCATACAGCAGTTCCTCAGTGCCTTGCAGCCACCTCTTCTCATAAGTCATTTGTGTGAGGTATCTTCAGTACCTCACACTGAAAGTACATACCTTCTAACATGCTGTGAAATATTGATTCGTTAATATTCGTTAATTAATATTCGTTAATAATTGAACTGCATGAATAGTTCTATCAGCCCTTTAGTAGTGCAGCACAGTTCTTTTGTCTCTCCTTGTCACAGTTTCTTAATAGAAAAGGCTAATTGGATCTCCTCCTGCAGACTGGAAAACGTTCCAAAGCAAACATCATGTTCAACACTGCACTTGGTGTGATATTTGGTGTTAAGAAATATGCTGATGCATTGCTGGAAGTAATAAAGGACAGGGATCTTGCTGTTAACTACAAGCGCAATCTCATAGAAGTTCGAGCAGACAAGCAAGAAGCTGTGTTTGAAAACTTGGACAAACCTGGAGTGACTGAAGTTCATCAGGTCAGGAGCTTTCAGACCCCTCATTTGGCTCTATTTATTTTCCTTGTGTACTGCAAAGTAACTTCTGCATTCTTATAACAGTCTGCTTAGTTGTGTATTGCTGTTCCCCCCAAGACCACTCTTCTCTAACTTTAGCAGAATATAAAAAATTTTGAAACCAAGGTGGAGAGATAAAAAAATGTCTCATAAATTATGCCTGGAGTCCTGTATGCTGTGGGAATGTCTCAGGTGTGTATGGAGGCAGGCAAATTGTCTCTAAATGGAGTTACTTACTTACATAATGTTTATGTTAATTAAAGTATGCACTTGAAATTTGAAAGCAGCTTTTCATTCTATAAACTGGTGTTTAAAAAACCAAAACAGACACAAACCCAAGAAACCCTCTCTCCACTCTGTGCTTATTGCCTTATACCAACAGATAGATTTTGCTCTGATGAACTGACCATTGAGTGCCTTTTCTTTCTGTTTAGTATGAAATGCTTCATGTCACACCCCCAATGGGGCCACCTGCTGTACTCATCAACAGTCCTGTCTCAGATGAAGGCGGCTGGGTGGATGTAGATAAGGAGACTCTACAACATAAAAAGTATCCCAATGTCTTTGGTATTGGAGACTGCACCAACCTTCCAACATCAAAAACTGCTGCAGCTGTAGGTAAAGTTGCATGTGTATGTTTGTGTGTGTCAATGACAAGACTGGAGTCACAGTAAGCTTTTTGTTTAGTTTGCTACTCCTAAGGTCATGTCTTCAATTTTGAGCTTTCAAAAAGACCAGAGTCTCCTGGGCTGACTACATAACTACAGACCATGTTGATGCCACTAACCCAGCAGTTCTGTTGTTCCAGATGCCTCACAGATTACCTAATTCTACTTTTTGTGTTCACAGAAATGTCATATTATGAATGAACTATTATCATATTACATTATCATTCAGTAATGAACCTTTCTGCTTTATCTTAGTTCCTCGTGCGTGTGTCTCCCTTTTGATAAGTCACTATCAAAAAATTACATATTCTGGCCTTGTAACCACAGGTTCCACAATTAAAACACTTCAAGTGTATAGTATCATAACTGATAAAAGGCAAATAAAAGAGTAGAAAAAACCCCAGGGTATACAGTATGTTACTGATGGAATGAAAGAGTGGGGTACTTAACTACTTCAGTAAATGGGTCTACAGTTACAGCACTCAAAATGAAACAGAACTTCAGTGTACCAGAACATCAGTGTTTGATAAGACTGAGCAGGTATAATTTATCATAGGAGAATGGGCATAGGCTAAAAATATCAGCTCAAGTTTCATTAAGCTTTAGCATGTTCAAAACACTGAGGCCAAAGGATTAGTCCTTTTTTTTTTTAATCTGGGACAGTAAATTCAATTGCAGCTGAATTGTCCAACAAAATGCCTGGCTGCTACTGTTTGCTTCAGTAATGACAATAGTTGCTGGCTGAAATGTCTTACATTTATCTTTCTTTCTTGTTTAGCTGCACAGTCTGGAGTCCTTGATAAAACTATTTCTCTGGTAATGAAGAATGAGATGCCAGTTAAAAAGGTACTTAGGACAATTCTTGTCTTAGGGAGAAATTCTCCTGAATGTTTTCTCCTCCCTTATGCAGGAAGTCTTGCAAGCAGTTGAGTGTGTGAACCAGAAGGCAGGAAAGGCTTTGCCTCTGCAGTTGTGGTGTTAGATGTTTACTTGCTGCATGTCTGAGTCATAATAGAATTGCACAGTTCATGATACTTCCAGTAAAAGTATTAACTCTTTGATTCCCTGACTTCTGAATTGAGAGAAGGTTAGAGGCTGATTGGTCAGGGTTTTTCATCAGTACAAGTGATTTACTTACACTGTAAAGGTAATACCTGCTCCAGAAACACTTCTGCAAACTTGCTTCCTTTGTGTTGGATGTGATCTTTTAAGGAATTAAACTGAAGCTTCTGTACTACAGCTGTTAAGCCTATAAATATGCTCAAATTTGTCCTTGAACCTTTATCTTACACACAGCTTCCTTGGGGCACTCACCTGAATATCCTGCAATTCTCTGGAAATTCTCATTAAAGATCCTGTTGGCTTGTTGAAGTAAACACAAGTAAACACCAGCTCTCAACCTGATCTGCTGGTCACCTGTTCCACTAGTTCCAATAACCAACCATTAATGGCATTATGTCCTATTGTTCTAGGTTAGGCCCAATTTAAGCAATGTTGTTTAGCAGATCTACATTTTAAAGAGTGGCTTAGTATTATGGTTAATAAACCAGAACTGGCTTAGCAGCCTTTCAACTTCACTGATATTTACACTGTAAATGCAGAAACCTAGGAAGTTATTTAAAAATGTGAATGTTAACCGTGGCTTGTAAGACATCAGTCTTTAGGCATTATCAGAATAATGAGAAGTATTTTTCATTGCAGTATGATGGATACACTTCCTGCCCCCTGGTAACAGGCTACAACAAGGTGATTCTGGCAGAATTTGACTATAATGCTCAACCTTTGGAGACTTTTCCCATTGACCAGAGTAAGGAGAGAACAACCATGTACCACATGAAAGCTGATATGATGCCTCTGCTCTACTGGAATGCACTACTTAAGTAAGTATCAAAGAAAAACTATCAGGTAGACACACCTGTTCTGGTTTAGTTCCTCATCCTCAGTTGTGATCAGAACAACCCCCTAATGCTCATTTCTTCACAGTACAGTATCGTGTAAAGAAAAAAAAACTGTCCCAGCCCTACTTCAATAGTAAGTGAAAGAACTTTCTCTGTTTCCAGGGGATACTGGGGAGGACCAGCTCCTGTCAGGAAGCTAATGCATCTGGGCTTGAAGTAATTGCTGGTTCTCAGCATTGGATAAAATCTTCCAAAGAAGTGGACTGGTCTCACACTGGATCAATACATATCTTCCCTCTTGGAATATCTGGCAGACTTTTTTTTTTTAATCAAGCTTGGTCACTAATTCACTTTTCCTCCTACTATGAATTAAAGTCTTCATAGTGTTCTTTCCCTGCTCTTTTGTTTAAACTGAGGCCTTAAACTACTTCTGCCTTTACAGAGGAATCTGACCTTGCCTTACCCTTCAGATTACTACAGGAATTGCTAGAACAATTAATACTTTCAAATCTATTATGTATGTAAAATTTTCTTCCTGACTCTAAACTGAATTGTCTGCATCCAAGATCAATGTGTGCACTGGATTTAACAGTGACTCAATGCTAGTAAAATGGCCTGAAAGTCTCCTGTTCTCTTATTTTTGAAGAACATCAATCCTAATTTCTAAGCATAACTGCTGCCTAATTCTTATAGGAATGCATGCAGAGTTTTGAAAGCAAAGAAGTCAAAGCAGTGTCTTTGTATATGGATACACACACACTCTCCTAGGATATTGAGCCACAATGTTTTAACCTGTGACACTAAGAACATCATGGAGAGAGTCACCTGAGAACATATACTAGACTGAAGCATAATTTAGGATCACAGACAAGGGGGAAGTGCTTTTTAATTATGACCATATAGAACTCAATTTTCAAAGGAAAGGTTGAACAAAGTTGGGTTTGAGAGTTGAGTCTTCACAGAAGCTGGAACTTTAGAGGCAGTCAGGTAGACAGCATGGAGCAAACAGGAATCATCTTCATTCACAAGAATCAGCAGCAGCAGCTTATTTCTAAACAGAAGGATAGATGTGAACATAAAAGTTACAGCTTCATGCTTTTCCAACACAGGTTTTAAAATATTTGCCTTTGAATTACAATTCAATTTTAAGCATGAACATATACCTGGGTGTTAAGCAGTTCTTCAATCTTATTCTGGATCTGCCCATACACTTCATTAAACAGCTCCTCTTTTGATTTCGTCCCATCCAAATGCACTGAAAGGAAGTAAAATAAGAGAGCTGTAATAGAATATCTCTGTAAGCTTGCCAGATCCTAATTTAAAAAGCATGCATCCAGCTGGTATCAGAGAAATATACTCCCTCCACCTGATTCATTTACATCCTCTCATGCATCTAACCAGTACCTATTGCACAGGTTTGAAAAGCAATCTCATAAAGTGCTTTTGTCATTAAAGACTTACCCACATCAACTCCAAGTTCTTCCATTATCTTCCTGTGCTTTACATACATAGGCCAAACGTGGCCATCAAACAATCCAGGTGGATCTGGTACAGTGTAATTCCTTGAACTGTAAATTAAGGCATTGTTACTCACAAGTAGTCTAATTCAGGGAAATGACAGATCCTTCATTGGGTTTCTCTACACATTAGCCTAAGCCCATTGACTCCAGTTTGGTTTCTGAGTTTGTCAAAAGTTAGTAGTTAACAAGAGCTGCAAGCATCAAATTATGTAAATAAATTCAAATTTGATGTGCAGGTCCAAAGTGTTTAAAATGCAAATGGAGTTGCCAAGACTGATCTAAATATTGATTAAAGATATAGCAGAACTTTGGGTAAAAAGCTGTCGACTTATTCCTCTTGAAATGTAGTTCAAGTTTTCATTTGCAATAAGAACAGTGTACAGGTGCAACAATACAGCCAAATGTAAAACTTCAGGTAGTTCCAGACCTGGGAACTGTGTAACTGGAAAACCAGCATGGGAGAAAGCCTAGTGTAAAGTGTGTGCAGAAACTGAGCATTACATACACGATACAATATCTTGGTGGGAAGTTTTAGGTCAGTTTGGTGAAGGAAGCTACATTTGCCTTTACCCCTTCTTACCCAGAAGCTTTAGAGAAACAAAGTCTTGAATAGAATAAGATGTTATTGGGCTAGCAAAGAACTCAGACAAACTTACCTTCTCCTCCTTTTACACTCTTCATATGGAATGGAAAGAAAGTACCGATGGTGGAACACATCAATCAATGGCCTGAAAGAGACAACTGTTTGGTTACACCTCAACTAATTAGTAGCAAAACCCAGAAAAGTAAAACTATATCCATTTCCTGTACTTAGAGTGACCTTTAGACTTGCAACACCTGACCTTGGCAGATGCCTGCTGCTAAATCTTGGTTTAGAACACACCTTTCTATTGCCTTGGAGGTTTCCCCATTACATAAAATAATGTAAAAATCAAAATGTATGAAAGCATAATTGATTACCTGTAGGTGTAAAGTAGGAAGCCTTCAACAATAAGAATGTGGATTGTTTCATCTCCTCCCTCCTTATCTTCCAAGATCTGGGCATCCAGTGTGTTGTTGATCCCATGAGAACGTTCAAACTTGACAGGGTTTTTTATCCAAGCATTTATGGTACTCATCATAGCTTCCATATCTAATGCACTTATCACTAAGGCAAAAAAGACAACTATCATCAAGCAGTAATTAAATATCATCTAGTGATACAGTCACTACAAAACAGTGCACATAAAGAATCAAAATATTCGAAGGTTTTGAGTTGTGTTTTGATAACACTAAGAAAGGCTTACCATCATACTGTTTAAACCCATCTTCAACTTCTATTTCATCTTGGGGCTGAAACAGTAACAAGAAAAAAAACAAACAAACAAACAAACATGTTTGGTCAGGACAAGTACTTAGAAGCTCAATACCCATTTTAAAGCAAGATTCAAGCTCCAAAGCCTGAAGCTACAAGAGGGATCTTAGCCCTCCAGCAGGTTCCTTTGCATGCAGATAAAACCAGCAGTACAAGGCTCAGATAAAGCCGCCCGCCCCTCTATCTTGCCGCGGACAGGAGCGCGGCGCGGAGAGCCGCGTGGAGCCGCTGCAGCGCAGGCTTATCCGGGGCGCAGGAGCCGCGGGCAGGGCGGCGCAGCGCGGGCAGCGCGCCAAGGCGCGGGCGGGCGGAAGCCCTGGGGGTCACCCCGCGCCTCCCGCGGCCTGCAGGGGCGGCGGGCCCGCTCACCTTGAAGAAGTCATCCTGGTGCACCACGCTGCAGTTGGGCAGGGCCCGCATCAGCCGGCGGGTCAGGGTGGTCTTGCCGCCGTTGGTGACCCTGCGGCGAGAGCGCGGCCGTCGGGAAGCGCCACGTGGGGGCCGCGTCCACCCCCCCCCCCCACTGCGGCACCGGGTGGGGCCGGGATGAGACACCCGCGCCCGTCCCGCACCCCGAGCCGCTCTCCCCGCCCGGTCCCGGCTCTCACCCGCCGATGCCGATGATGATGTTCATGGCGCGTCCGGCGGCCGCCCGGCCCGACTCCTACTGCCTGTTTCTGAGGGGCGGGGGGGGACCCGGTGTCGCCGGTACCGGCCGTCTACGTGCCTGAGCCGGGACCCGGGCAGGGGGAAGGAAGGGGCCGGAGAAAGAGGAGAAGGTGGAGAGGGGAGAAGCCAAACGTCAACTGCTGGGCAGCGCCATGGTCGCTCAGAGCAGCAGCAGGGCCGGTCCGCGCCGCGCCGCGCGCTCCGCAAAGGGGGGCGGTGCCCGCGCGCGCGCGCCTTCCCCTCGCGCTCCGCCGCGCCCATTGGGCGGCCGCCTCCGCCGCGCGGCCAATAGGAAGCGGCGTGACGCGAACGGCTCGCGGTGATTGGCTGAGGCGCGCTCACTCACGCCCGGCAGTGTTACCGCGCGGCCGCTAGGCGGCGCTCGACAGCCTTCGAGCCGGAGAAGGGCGGAGGCGGACCGGTGAGGACGTGGCGCCCCCTGCTGGCCATGGCGACGCAGCGCAGGGCCGCGCACTCCCCTCCCACGAGGGCGGAGCCGCAGCAGTGCCGGGCCCGGGCCTGCCGGCGGCTCGGCTGGACCCCGCTCCGGACACCGGCCCGGTTCTGCGGTGATGAGCTCCGCCGGGACCGGCCGTGGCTCCCCGTGAGGCCGGGCGAGGCTGCTGAGGGAGCGGCGGGGCGGGAAGGCCGCGGGGGTGCGCGGGCGCCCCCTGGCGCTGTCCCGGCGCAGCGCGGCAGCCCCGAGCATCGCCGCGGTCGGTCAAGGTCACGGCGCGTCCTCGGGCCGGGCCGCAGCCTCGGGGAACCGGGGAGATGACCGGGAAACAGACACCGAGGGATGCTCTTCTGTAGAGATTCTCTCCTAAATGAGGGCAATCCCTGCTTTTCCTGCTTCCTTTACGTGCTTTTCCTTGGCTGTCATGTTTGCTCCTCAGCCGTGCCTGAGGAACGTTACCTTTTCTAGTTAAAGTTTTTTCCCTTCTGAAAAAAGGGAAATTTATCATCATAACTTTTTTTAGTATAATTAAATTTCATAATTTACAAGCCACTTAATCCATTCAACATGTTTACATTATGGGGCGTGGTCCCAACCATTTGCTTGCTGGGCATGATTTTTACTGATTTTTGTGGTAAAACTGCAGTTGTTTGATAAAAAAACCTTTGTTGATTTCTTTCGCAGTTGTTTTTTGCTTCCAAGTAGAACACATAATTTGGTCTTTTGGCTTTTCTTCTTATTTAAAGGGAAATGGGCACTTAGTAGAAAATAATTTTTTGTTTTCAAGATTAAGGTCATTTAGCTCATTTTCACCTTAAAACAGAGGAGCTGCCTTTGTGGTTTGGGGACTTTTTTTTGTTTTATTTTTGTTGTTGGGTTTTGTTTTGTTTTGTTTTGTTTTGGGCTAGCTGGTTTGGTTTTGAGGAGTTATTTTTTAAATATATTTGTCCACTTAGCTTTGGAAAGAAGGATGTCCTCACAGAGTACACCCCAATTTCTTAGGTTAAAAATCCTACACCCCTAGATTATTGAAGGGCTCAGGTAAAACCTTATTCTCACTTCTCTGTGTGATGATGGTAGACCAATATATACAATATACCAATATATACATTTATGATACATACTAGCATTATTATATAGTTTGAGGAATGCATCCTCATAATCTGTACATACACTGGTAAAATCAGGATACTACTTGCCAGCAGCTAAACTCACTTTACAGCAGATTTTAGCTGTTCAACCCCAAAGTTCTTCCAAAGTCTTAATAATTGTTTTATACTCTTCACCATTTACAATAAGATGCACTCTCCAAGTTTCATGCTCAAAACTAATACAAGTTTTGCTGTCTTTTGCCATGCCTTGTCATTCAAATATTTAAAACTTCAACTGTTTGAGGATAATGAACAAATAAGAAGCATAGTGGTTTTTAGAAAGGCATTTAGGCTGAAATGCACTGCTCCTTGCATGAACTTGGTATTGACAGAGCTGGAATGAAAATGACAACAAGTGGGCCCAGCCCTAATCCCAGTTTAACACTGAACTGGGGCAGGGGGGTGGCAGCCTGTGGCACTAACTGTACCCTCATTGTCCTGTGCTAACAGCTTGAGTCAAGGATTTTGCATGATCTGACCTTGAATCTAAAGGCCAGTTGGGAAGAATAAATATGTTTAGTGATGTTATTTATCAACATTACCATGTGTCTCCCTTCTCTATGCAAACATTCAAGTTTTTGGTTCTTTTGATTTGATTCATGCCAATATTTTCCATTGATATTTCACAAGTCAAACACAAGATTTTTGAATACTTTTTAATACACAGCTGTGGTAGAAGAAATTGATGGTTACACTGATGGAAGTTTATCTCGCCATTCCCAGAGTTCTGGGGCACTTTAAGGCCCTGGGCTCCAGCAGGGCTGTGCATCCTGGCAGCACATCCAGCATCCGTGTCTGCGCGTGCTAGCCATTCCCAGGCCCTTTGTGTCCTCGCCCCGATGATACTGCTGCCATGGTGAAAAACAGAGAGAAAGAACAACAGGATATTGTCCCGTTCTGCTCTGCCTGCCAACTGTGACAAAATGTTGTTTTCTCCTCGGTTCGGGGATTCTTGTTGGCTTTTACTTGTCTTGGGTGAGCCTGAAAGAGTTGAGATATTTTTAAAATTCTTCTTGTCGGTGTGGAAACCTTGAGTCTCAGGGAGCAAGGTGGTGTCCCATGCCCTGGCACAAACATTCCTGTCCTGGGGGATGATTCTCTGAGTCATGCAGAGGAAAAGAAGCGTTCTGATGTAAAAGACAACAGGAAGGCGTTCAGCACGCTGTGTGCCAGCAGGACACCTGCAGAGCTGCCGCAGGGGTGGAAGTGAGCCACAGGCTGCACGGGGAGTGCTGAGAAAACCGCACGGCTGCACAAATCTGACGCCAAAGCAGGGCTCTATTTTTGGGCTCCGCTCTGCGTTTCTGACACCTGTAGGGAGGGACGCGTGAAGCGCACAAGAGACTTGAGCAGCACCTCCCGGAGCGGAGGAGCCGCCGCGGGGCATGGGAGCGCAGCGGAGCGTTCCTGCCTAGCCAACAGCACTAATTATAACCCAGGAATATGAACTGTAAATGTGCTGAAGCTGCCAAGACGGGAGCTGGGCGTGTGCCAGAGCTTGAATGAGGACACACCATCCTGAGAGGACTGTGGGAGCAGCAGAGCAGCGAGGTACGCGCCGAGCCCCGGGAGGGAGATGGACACACGGCAGGAGCACGGTAGGCGTTCAGATCTTGCTCCGGGATGGCCATGGCGTGTGACAGCCAGCCTGCTTTCCAAATCGGTGATCTCTGTGCCATGACACACTTGAGAAAATCTTAGCTTTGATGTGGTCTCATTAACATGCAACAAACCTAAAAAATCTGCGGCTAATGGGAAGTGCTGGCAAAAGCTTTTATTTCTGCATGTTTTTATGGTTGTATGGACCACTGTGCCTTCCGGTGGTGATAAAGACCATCGTGAGGGCATCAGGTGAAAAATTATAATTGAGGCAGATAACGAGTTCTATCAAAACCACCAGAACAAACTGAAATAATGTAAGACATTCTGCAGAAATGTATTACATAGACTACTTAAACAAAGGGGCAGACTTAACAAATGCTTTTAAAGATAAATCACAGAAATGTAAAAATCTGCTTGAAGTGAGGACTGATGAAATATTAGAAAGCCAAAAAGTTGAAAGAAATAGATGTGCTAATTACATAATTGTGGGACTACATAAGAAATGCCTATGAAGGAGGAAGCTTATGCTGGTTTGTTCTGAAAGCTTTAGTGGAGGTTCAGAAAGATTGACTTGATGAAACTATACTGTTTAACTTCTGTTAAGCTGTAAGCTTTAAAAAAATAACAAAACATTCTTTAAATGAAATGCTTTTATGATCTGGAGTAGAAAAAGTTGATAGCAAAGGCTGCTCTATAACCCAAGGTTTGCTTTGAAGGAAGATACATTGAAAAAAAGAAGTAACTGCTAAAAGTTGGGCTGTGTCCCAGTGTCAGGGTACTCAGAGTGAGTTCCTGGATGTGTCTAGTTCAGGATTGCTATGTTAGTATTTTTATATATTCGGGGAAGCTCTAGGCTCTGATGAATGGTTTCTCTTGCAGGTAGGCAAGGCTCTTCTTTTCTCTTTTAAGGGCTATTTGGAGTTGTAGAAGGTTTTTTGTTTTGAGCTTTTCCCTATCTGTAGGGAACTATAACTCTATCATATGTAAGGCCTCTGTTTGTAAATGTTAACAGGTCAATCAGTTTGAAGCTGGTTTCTTACAAAACAATAAATAATAAGTATTGACTATCTTTGCTTACAACCAGATTACAGACTGTTAAACAAGACTTGACTTAATTCTAGCATTATTTTTATTACACTTCTATAAAGAACTTTCAATACTCTCTCTGAGTAAATATGAAGAGTTCTTAATTCTGATTTCTGACGTGATCATAGTAATTTTAAATTGATGGTTCTCTCTTCTATAGGTATGTTTAAGAATGCAACAGTCTTGGTTGAGTCTTAGGAACTGCCTATTACTCGATAAGTGTTACAAAGCTTTGATGTATTTTAATATGAATCTAAATATTAATCTCTTTGCAGGTATACTTATCAGGTGCATTCTGTGATGTCTCCCAGTGAACCTGCACAAGCAATTCCTTTCTAAGCTCAGTCTAGGAACTGCGTCTTGGTCCTTGTACTGCTCAAACTCCCAGAGAATTAGACTTAACAAGACCTTATTGCCTGCTGAGAGATATAATGACTGAGTTCCTGGTTTGTTTTAATTGGTGCAATGGTGAACAGCCACCACCGGTAGGTAGATGCACAACTGCCACCTTTTATCAGATTTGAAATTTTATCTTCCAGTTATATGGGAAACACTTTCATTATCCTGTTGTTTTGATTAGTTTGGGCAAAGTAAAAGAAGCTAAAACCAGTCCTGCTAAGCTATGTTTGAACTGTTTGTTCTTTTCCAGAAACTTGCACAGTATGAGTATTTGCAATTTTCAGGCCCTGACTTTCTAACAATAAAGCTTTTTGCTAGAATTCAATTAACAGTAATAAAAGTGACTTTCATTGTATCTTATGGTGAACAGTCTGAAACTTCAGCCCTCTTGCCATGAGGTGTCGTTAGGGGTCAGTCGTGGCTATCTATTTTTAACTTGGCTACTTGTTGCTGGCTGAAAGCTGCAGATGTTTTCTAAATAGAGACCTAAGATATCTTTTTTTCTCACAGAAGAGGCGTCGCAGGCTGGACCGGAATATGATAGGAGAGCCCATGAACTTTGTACACACCGCGCACGTCGGGGCCAGGGAGATGAGTAGTGACTATTCCTCAGTAAGTGTGCACCCCTGGAAAAGCACAGATCTGCCCCCAGGAACCTGTGGAGCAAGTAGCTGATAAAACACTATTGTAAGAGAGAGAAAAATCGTAAGAGAGAGAAAAATCTTAAGGATTTTTTTTTTAATCAATAGAGTAGCATCAGAACAGAATTGTCTTTTGGTTTGTAAACAAGATACTGTGGGAGATGCACTGAGCAGGAGGTGCTCATTTCCTCAGTATCTTTGCACATGATGAGAACCTTTTGGATATAGATTCTATGGGTGCATTCAATACTAGAATCAAATCACCTTGAAGTCAAAGCTGTGCCAGGGTTTGGGATGTAAGAGTAAGTGGATTTCCTACAGCAAAATGCATCTCAAATAGAGACTTAAAGACAATATAACAGTCTGGGATTTAGTTATTATTTCTCCCTACTTCAGTTGGGACTCAGCACTGTAAACATATGGCTCACCTGCCCTTTCAAATTGATGCCTTTAATAATTGCTCTGGCAACCAGAATTCATACCATGCATGTTTTAATAAGCTCTTTTTTCCTAGGCTGTATCAATTCAGGACCACATGAAGTCTAAAGGTGGCTATACAAATGGCACTTCTGCAACTGTTGAAATATAGGAAACTGAGAGAAGGCTGAAATCTGCTCTGTCTTATGAGGACCCCCTGGACTTTGCTTTCATATTTTCTAAAACCTTGTTATCATGGAGTAGGGAGAATATCTGAATTTAAAATAGGTCAGTACAAGCTTTGGTGTTCTTTGCACAATATCTTCTGAAGAAGTTATTGTAAATTATCCTTAAAATGGTCTGTCATGGTAATGTTGTAGTAGCAACTGTAATTTGTCACTGTGGATGACTTCCTACCTCTGTCCCAAAAGCCTCTCAAAGCTGTCAGATAAGATGGGATTGGAAGTCAGCATGAATCGTCTGGGATTTTGGCATCTGTCTTTTTCTTCTCTCAGGAAATGCAGAGGATATTTATTTGGAAGGTATTACATGATTTCACTTCTTACATGGGCTAAACTGAGTTTTGCTAAGTACGACCTTGCAGCTGCCAGATAATTGTGGATCTGTTTTTTAGATGCTTTACAACCTAATGCATAAGTCTTTGATATTTTGTAATGCTTTTTGATAGTGAATGAACTCCAATGTAGGATAGTTAGCTAAGTCTGCAAAACACAGTGAAACTTCTGCCTTGCCAAGATAACAATTTTCTTTCTAAAAATGGAGCTTTTGCAAACATTCTGACTCTCAAATGAGACTCAGAACAAGAGATGTGTCCTTCAGTGACTAGGCTGCCTCCTATCCACACACACTGCTGTGACTGGCAGCTATTACTGCAACACTGATAATTGTACCTGCCAATTAACTTCAGTGGTGCTGCAATATGCTCACAACTGTGTGTTAGTTTTGCATGACTACAATTGAATTTTAAACTAAACATATTTAAGATCCCTCTCTTTGTTACCTCTCTGTAACAGTAACCACACAGGACTTCAAGGGATATCTTCCTTGTCTTTCTGGATCCTTAATTTCAAGACTGTCTGTTTTATATTAAATTAATCTTTTCTTGCATGTGGTGTAAGTGACATGGCCATGTGAAGGACACCCATTTAAAGAATATTCTGAAAATTTGCAGGAGAGTATTAAATGAAAACAGCATTTTGCAGAGTTCCAGCACTTCATAAATATTTAAATAAATATCCATAAATATTTATACATACTCAAACTACAGTTTATTACTTAGTTCTTATTCGTCTTTCTATTAAGTGACATGACAAAACTGCTGAAGCTGAACTCAGTTTTTGTCTTACCCAATCACTGGCAATTGTTTCCCCAGCTCAAAATTATGTATGACTACCACTGTAGAAACAGGAAATCTGCTTGCTCTCATGGGATTAACTAATTACAAGTGTTTAAATTGTTGCCATATCAGCACAAGTTATGATGGAGGTCAGCAAACTCTGTCCTTGCTCTAGGCACAAGATCAGTTCTTAATTTTTTTCCATTTAAATAAATTTATAGCTGGCAAAGCTTTTAACTTGTATAATTCTGTTTGTAGTTGTGATACTTCTTAAATCTAGGCTGCTGGGCATTGCTGAATTGTTGATCTGCCTTTTCTGAGTATACTAGGGGACTTAAAACATGAATGGTAGCTCTGTGCTTCTGTATATGGTCAAAAAACCAGCTTTTCCCCTCCCCTGTATTTTATCTTTTATGTCCAAAAAGGAACAGGGAGTATTGCTTTTTGTAACAGCCAACAGCTGATCATAACATTCTGCAACCACATAAGAGAAATATAATATCCATGTCTTGCTAGATCCTTACTCTTGGATTAGAATGTACACCAAATTTTAATATATTTTAAAATTAGTGTAGTTAACTGTACATTTAGCTTTTGCAAGTCTTTTACATTTCTGTCTTCTAACTTGAGATAGGCTCTAACAGCCTAATATTAACAGTATATTAAGACACAGTGTTTAAGGAAGCTAAATCCTGTATAGTGTTAAGGAAGCAGAAAGTGGCCAAGTTGTTTGAAAGAATAAATTCTAATTAATCTGCTATTACATGGAGTTAATGCATCAAATCATCTATACCTGCCCAGAAAAAATGGTGTTAAGGCAATTTTCATGAGAGACACACTAAGAAAACATGTTGAACAGAAGTTGGGGTTTCTTTAAATCTACCCATTCAGTAGATTTAAAATTAGTGGTGTAACTAGAAATAAAGGAGTTGGTAAATATTTCAGTTCTTCTCTCTAAAAATAAATGAACAGATTTTTTTTTATTAAACACTTATTTAGAGAAAAATCCTAGTTTTGATCATGTAAACCAAGTAGAACTATCTGGTGTGAAACTAAACTATTTTCATCAGACTATATAGTATTATATAGGACCATAAGAAAGTGCAACATCACTAAAAAGAAATGTTTTGCTATTACATTAAAAATGTAATTATTTTTAAAAATCTAACAAACATAAAGACATGTTTTAGGGATTAGGTATTTTTTGTTCTATATTTAGAAACCTCATGTATCTGTAATCAGGCATGTAACTAAGTATGAGCCTATCTTAGTCATAATAAATATGTTGAACTGGGCACTTGCACTCTTTTCATATTCTGGAAAATCTTGGTATTTTCTCTGCACTGAAAACCTGTTGATTAAGTGGATGGATTTGCATGGCTTGAACTTTTATTGCACAGAATGAAATTTCTCCACTAGAGAGCACATCAAGTCTTCTCTTTTCTATGCAAGCTCTTACTCCATGTGGGATTTGGTGTTTCCTTGAGCTTGACTGAAATAAAATACAGAAATAACACCATATGATTAAACTTTTTAATCTACATTTTAGGCTGTGAAGACCTTACATCAAGTCAATCAAGAAACAGTACGTCTCTGACAATGACATCTTATGGTTTTGTTTTTTTAAATCAGAAGTAAAATAACTTGCAAGCAGAACAGGATCAACTGTTTTTTATGTAGTCTGGCAGAGTCTTAGCACAGTTTGCTTCCTTGGGAAAAAAAAATCTGGGATGAGGGGGAGGTATTTTCAATTCTGGCTATCTTATTGCTTGACTGTTCCATAATACTGCATACACCTGTGGACAGAATATAGAAAAGGTCTTTTTCACAACCTAATATGTCTTTTTATCTCCTGAAGAGCAGCTTTATACCAATTATAGGGTGTCAATGCTATGCTCCAAGTTAGCCTGTGATATGACAACTTGCAACCCAGACACATGGTACTATTCCTTTGTATGCTCTTGCCATATTAGACTACCAAGTGCTATTGTAGCTCCCACTGTGTATAGACAAAAAATGTTGGAAGATTCATAAATACCCTTAATCTTACTATGCCAGGAAGAATAAGCACAATTCAATAATGCTAAATTCCATGTTCATGAAATTCATTGCATGTTACTAAATATGGTGTCACTGGAAAAAGAAACTTCAATCTGTCAGTGAAAGATGATTAAATGGCTGCTCCTGGCCAAAGCTGTTTTCAGAAAGTACAGAGCCACCCACAAAGGTAGCTCTGGTTTTAGCAGTTGAAGACTGATGTCACATTTATGTTTGAAAGACAAGAGGGCTTTTTCTCTTTTTTTTTCTGCTGTATGTGAGGTTGCAGATGTTCTAAATGCCAAGGTTTGCTGCACCCAATGGAACACAACCCAAATAAAAACTAATATAAAATAGCAGTAGTAAAAGGGTGTCTGCCTTTTGTCCAGTACACTGCCAAGACTTCAGGGAAACTAAGCAGCTGATATTCAGATTCCAGTTATTGGGAGGAAATGGATGGTTCACAGTGAAAGGTCATGAAGAATTCCTTGTGCTTGAGGTAGTTTGGGTGACAGTTCAGTGGACTCTGCAGACTGAGATGCCAGAAGGTCACCATGGCTGTACCAGATTTCCATTAATACTTTTTATCTTGCTGTTATGTGGAGAATGGAAAGATGAAACAAAATAGTGAAAGCACTTTGAGTAGACAGGGATGTTACTGGTATGTTTCCTTGTGCCAAAAAAGCTCCCAGCTTGAGGTGCTTGATAGTGAAGTACAGCTCCTGTCTTCACCTGGGAACTTAGAGATGAACAAGCCCATGACTAACACCCGTGTCCTTTCAGGGAGAATGAGGCGTGCAGGGCACCCACGGCACAGTCTGCACTGCCTCAGCCCAGCTTATCAAACACTGCAGTATGGCTACTGAGCACCTCGTGGCTGCCACTTGTTCCACACATCCTGTTTATCTGCATCCCATTAGCATAACCATTATCCCAAAATGGTGCCCAAAACCTTAGTTTAAATGGAAGTTCTCTTAAACTAATTTTAATGTAAGAGAGTAGTAATGGCTGGACAAGAACAACAACTTTGAGGTGTCTGTTGAAACCTCTACAATGAATTAATCATGAAATCAAGACCACAAAACTGTGTTGAAACTACTTTATTCAGTGAACCTTTTAATTATTTTGTTGTTATTAAAACAATGTAAATGAGAAGAATATTCTAACAAATTTTAATTTCCTCTGATATTTGCATATGAATCCAAACTGAACAAAACAAAGGTTATTATTACTAAGGGACCATCCTAATTCTGAGGCAGAAATAAGAGTTGAATTATGTCTTTTGCTGGTTTAATATATATGTTTTAATATATATGTATATATTTAGACCTTCATCTTAAGTAATGTGTAAGGAAATAAGCCATTCTTTTAAACTGAAATTAGTATGATTGCTCTGGATTACTGAAAATTTTAAAAATGGACTTAAAATCTACATTTGAATCACTGGGAGAGAATTTAATGTGCTTTTAAAGCTGACATTGGCCTGTACAAGTGGATGACTAATTAATTTCATATTTCTTCATCAAAGAGCTAGAAAAAGTGGTTACAGGATTCTTTTTATTTTATATATAATAGCATATTTACATGCATCTGATCTTGCTGGTGCTGAAGAAATAGGTGTACATTTTACATAACTTACCTGAGTAAATGAATACTGCCCTAATAACCAGTAATTAGTGAGCTGTGTGTTATTAAGGATTCATAGATCTCACAAAACAATGGCATTTATTCTAGTTAGAAATCTAGTTTTAAAAAATTGATCTAATATATGCAAGTTTGAAAATCTGGACTCAACATGAGCTGAAGCTGCACATTAATGGTGTAAGAAATACCCTTTTACATGCAGTTACCCATATTTACCCTTGCAGTCTCTACCACCAGGGAATATTAAAACCTGACTCAATGCTTTTGAGGGTGTGACCCAAACTTAACAATGTAATTCAAAAGTAAGGTTTACAGTGCTTCATTAATGCATGCTAATGAGGCCTTGCTAAATAATGGTATATGAGTAAGGCTTTCACTAGTTTCTTTCAATTAGCTTAAATATTACCTTGAAAATGCATTTAAATCAGTTATTCTCTCTGCTGCATAATATTCAGTGAACTAGGGTATCTCTTCCTTGCAGAAATTAGTGTTTACTGGTGTTCAGATACAGCTGTTGGTACATGAGGAAAAGTTGCTAAACATGTGCTTGTACTAATAAATAATTCTGAAATGCTGTTCTTTGTATGTTTTGGATCAGCCTCTTGCCAGGAGATAGAGATCCCAGCGGGCTGTTGCATTCCCTATCGCTGCCGTGTGTGCCTGTCCCACAGGGACAGCAGGTTTCAGCAACAGTGTTTCCTGTATCCGTTTCATCAAGAGGTTCCACTGTGTTATTTTGCTGTTTTGCTCCAGACTCCAGCCAAAAAGCTGTGAAAATATGAGGCACTGAAAAAATTTATAGGATGGAGAAAAATATTTTTTGGCTAACCTATTTCCTTTTCCTTATTGTCTCTTTTATTCTGTCCCATTGTTCTACTGCCTACTACATTTCTCAGAAATATGTGCAGCATTTGGGTCAGTGTTCTTTCTAAGTTCTTAGTAATTAATACAAGTTAAAAATTCCTTCATCCCTTTGAAGCTTATGTATTGATCAATGACCCCCAAATCCCCTCTGTCCTGATTCTTGTGTGACATAACTGTTTGATAAGCAGAGTCCAATTGCTTTTGCAATCTTAGTCCTCAGATAATTATGCAATGTTTCTCTAAAATACCTAATGCTGCCACCCTTCCACATCTGTCTGCCTGGGAAAGAACTATTTCTGTTTACGGTATTTTATGCAAAATTAACAGAATGAAACAATAATTCAAAGTTCAGCTGTTGGAAGAGTGAATTTAATTGCATAAGGAAATATAGGGAAAGGAATAGAAAAAACCAGATTGGTTGGGATAAGTTTACTGAAAAGCCAAGAGGCTGATCATTATGAAAAACCCCATAAATTAGCACTTAATGCAATATTAGAATTAGGAGAACATCCCTGGAACCATTGGTATTTTGAAATTCTTTCCTTCTGAGTTAAATCATTAATGCTTAGAAGTGTGTGTATGTGGTAGAAAACTGCAGAGGGAAGAAAAGGATAATTTCATTATTCCCATTAAGAGGATTTCTAAATATGCACAGTATTGTTCAAGCAGTTTATTTTCTGTGCTAATTGTTATTTAGATTCAGTCTCCTCTTTCTAAGTAATATCATCAATGCCTGCATTAAGCATCTCTATTCTTTAACACTGTTAGGAATGCTTGAGGTGAGTTACAGATTTTATTCCATGCTGATGTTTTGGTTGGGAAAGGGATTTTTCTGGGAGGGGCGTTGCTCTTTTCTCTGATGGGAAGAATTATGATGGTATAGAAAGACTACAATTCTTGGTACCGATCTTTATTGTCTTACACTGGTTATGCATAGGGTTATATTGTTCATTGTAAATAAGGAACATGAAGTTTAAAATGGGGAAAAAAAGACAGAAGGATCCTTTAGGCTTTGAAGTCATTCTTCAAGCTCTGAATGTCTTTGTAGCCTAGTTTCCTGCTGCCTGGCATTGGAAATCACATATATGAACAAAATCTAATTTTCTTGGTGCTGAAATTCGAGAATAGATTATGTTTTTAATTTTGCTTAAATATTACAGCTAATGGCAAAGTGTCAGGACTACTGAGGTTGCCAATAAAGATTACCTAAGAAGTTTTTCACCGATAATATCCTAATTTCCCTGAAATATCCTAAGCTGATACCCTAACTCTGCCCCCTTCACAGCTTTTCAGTGCAGGTATTTCTAACCCACAGTCCTACTGGACTGCAGAATAGTGTTTACTGTAAAAAATGTTTTCACAATATCTTTAAACAGTCATCAAGACAGGAGACATCAAACCAAGAATACACTTTGGAGAGAGCAATTTCCTTTAATTCAGAGGAAATTGTATTCCTTTCTCTTTGGCCCATTTTTATTTCCAGCTGAAGACAGAATAAAAACTGCCATGTTTTTTTGGGGAACACAAGGAGAAGGATTAGTATGTGGCAGGACAGGACATGCCGCCATGGAATCTGATCCTGGGATCAGCTACGCACTTGTAATTCAAATTAAACACTTCTTCCATGGCCAAAATGCAGTGTAATGTACATACCCAGAGCTCATTACAGATCACAGAACTGGCAGATTTATTGGAGTAAATCAGTATTCCTGTGTCATCCAGATCTTGTTAGACTCGGAAGAAGAGATAGTAGTTGGCATAAAATGTCATGGTTACTCTGACAACAGCACCAGAATAGAAACACACAGATGGACAATGTATTAGCCTGTGTTTTTAAAATACCAATTCTGCATAGAATATGAATTATTAGCTGTGTCATGGTATGCCATTATCTGTTTAACTGTTTAAGCACATGAAATTGTTAGACACACCTTTGCAGGCCAGCAATTCTACAAGATGCATAAGCCTGTCCTGTTGCTGATATAATGATGAATTGCAGATTGTCACTGCGTGAAATAAAAGCCATTTATTACCATCAAAGTACCGGTGTTGATCAAAACACTACTTATGCACAGGTATGCAAACGTTACTCAGATTTTTACAGCAACAGAACAGCTTCTTGACAATTTGCCATAATTCAGTGAGGAATGTTCTCCATGCCTTTGCCCTTAAATGCACAGAGGGAAAACCCATGCGTGCAGGATTCTCCTTCCTCAGTAGTAATAACTAATAAACACTTAGTTTGTGAGTTAAGGCTTTGATTTACTGATGCTGAAGTGGAGCTCAGCTCTCATCCTCTTGCATCTCCCTTTCCCTCATGCCCTCGCTACCTCAGCCATGGCCACATTCTCTTCTTTCTTCAACAACCTTTCTTACCGTCCTCCCTTCCTCTTCTCCCGGCACGCTGGCTCCTCGGCAGCCCCCGGGAAGGGGCAGGGGGCGGATCGTGGAACCAGCTCTCGAAAACCTCCACTGAAAAAAGGGATGTTGCACAACTTCCTTGGCTGGTAAATCACTGAGCTGTTTCAGCCCATGGAAATCCTTGCTGGTTCTTACATCTGATGCATCACAGCCCTTCTAATACTTTCGAAACCTGGAAGACATCTCTGAAATGCGCTTGTTGATTTGGGGTTTTTTTAGGAGCAAACAACGCAACTTCCTCAATTTTGTGTTATAGGTCACACTTTGCTGTTTCTTGTACTTGTTGCTCTCACGTTGTTGCTCTCCTGCTATCCTCAGCGCGCCTCCCTCCCACGGCTCTGCGAGAGCTGGAGCGAGGCGAAACCCTCGGCTTGCTTTGTGTCGGGAGACGCGCGGCAAACGCGGCCGCTTCCTCTCACTTGTAGGGGCTCCGAGCGAGCCCGTCGGTACCTAAAACACCGGGAGCTGCCGGGTGGATGCCCCGACACGCTGACAGCCTGCGAACGGCAGCGAGAGAGCGCAGGGACGCAGCGGCACAAAGACACCGGGGCGGGGACGCGCAGCCCGCCCGGCTCCCGCAGCGCCGCCCCGCCGGAGCGCCGCCCCGCCGCCGAGCCCGCGGCGTCCCGGGACCGGGCCGGCAGCGCACCGACAGGAACAGGAAGCGGGGCCGCGCCGGGAGCCGGTGAAAGGCTCCGCGGGGCCGCCGAACCCGAGCGCAGGGAGGCAGCAGCCGGCGGAGGACGATGGGGGCGGCCGCGCTGCTGTGGGCCGCGCTGTGGGCCCTGCTGCTCCCGCGGGTAAGGACGCGGGGCCGCGCCGCCGGCCCGGCCCTGGCGGATGGCGCTGCCTGTCGCTTCTGGTCGCTGCCGGAGCTCCTTCCTCATCCCCCAGAGCTCGGCGGCCGCGGCGGGCAGGGCCCGCGCAGCTCCCATTTCCCTGGGCTCGGCTGGGCTGGACTGAGCTGGGCTCGGCTGGGCTGAGCTGGGCTCGGCTGGGCTGAGCTGGGCTCGGCTGGGCTCAGCTGGACTGAGCTGGGCTCGGCTGGGCTGAGCTGGGCTCGGCTGGGCTGAGCTGGACTGAGCTGGGCTCAGCTGGGCTCGGCTGGGCTCGGCTCCCGGTGCCTCCGAGCGCCTCGGGGCGCTTGGGCTGGAGCGTGGCCGGGAGGTTTGGGCCTCCCTCGGACGAGGCCTCTCGGTTCCCCACACCGGGCCCGGGGAGTTCGGGCCGGGCCAGCTCCAGTCACGCCTTGCTGGTTGAGATAACAAATCTCCGGGTGCCTGCGTGGATAAACCTGGTTAAAACCTGGTGTTTAAAGTTGGATCCGGGGAAGGGGGAAGTTCCTAGTGTGGATTTGTGTCCTGACTTTTGTCTCGTTCATCTTCAGTTTTGGTTTCGGTATGGCACGTATTCGCAGCTTCTCCCTCAACACAGGTGTACACTGCCGTGGAAATCTGGCAGAGCACCTTCTGCCAAATGGGGTAGTGAAATGGGGAAGTCAGAAACCTCCATAATCTGCTTAGGCAATATAAAGGACAAGTATGCATTAAATGCTGTTCCTTGAAATTGTTTTGTTGTTGAGATGGTTTTTTTTGTTTAATTTTAACAGAGTCTATCTTGTTTTGGTAAGATGGGATGCAGAACACTTCTCTGCTGTGTTGGAAGTCACCATTGGATATACTCAGCAGCAGGTGCACAGCACAGTGTGTCAGTACCTGGAGAATGCCTTGGGGAAAGTCACTTGTCTCCCTTGCTTTTCCTGAGTCCCACAGAGCTGTCACTGTGTTGGGGTTTTTGAAGAGTGGCTTTGCTCTTTAACCCAATGGTCTGCTGCTGCTGACAAGGGAAAGGTGATTCTGCCCTCTTAGAAGACTCCAGGCCCTGTGTTCTGCCTCCTTTGCTCTACAGATGCAGTTGCAGCAGTGCTGAACATTGGACCAGGTCACTGTGCCTCAGGAGCAGCCTCTGGCCATGAACAGAGGAGTTGGGTTTGGGGGAGGATCACTGCTGCTCTCTGAGCATGGGCTCCTGATCTCCTGGGTCACAGTGCCTGCAGGGAGGGAGAAAGGCCAATTTGTGTGTGTCACAAGACAGAGCAACAAAATGATGGTTGTTCTGCCTTTTTATGTTTCTATTGGTTTTATGTTGTCATTTGGTACATACAGGCTACCCTCTCTCCAGTCTTTGAGATTCTGTATGTCTTGTCTAGGTACTAATTGTATGGATGTTGTAAATATAGGCTTGGTTTGGTCTCTGGTGCATCTGATTTCTTGTATTCTGCATGATGGGGTTACTGATACACTCCAAAACTCAGCAGTCAGCCCAAGCTTATATCCCTGCAGTGACATGTTTGTAAAATTAGGGATTAAGAGACAGAATGAGACCTCTCTATCAAACATAAGAAATTATACAACAAAAATTTAGAGGTGATAAGGGAAGGAAATATGATGAGAGAACTACCTGTCAGAAACAGGAAGGAATTTGTTGAGAGGTGAGGGGCTGTTGGGTAGTGTCTGAAGTGAAAGGAGATTTTGATGCCCCTTTAGGTAAGGACAGTTGTCATGCCTCTTCTCCATGTGGGAATGCTTTTATGCCAGGGCAAATCAGCCTAGGGAAGCAGGTTAATCTTTTCAAGAGATGTTCTTGTGATCACACCTTTAGTCTTGTTCTTGTGTAACAATATTGAAAATGTGCTTGGTGGGAAATGTTAGCTTTGTATGTAGGATTTGTTCAGTGGCACAGGTGACTGCAAAACCAATAGCCCTTGTCTGTTGAAAGGATATTGAAATGATTAGAAAGTAACAGGACTTTAGCTGGATGCAAGAGGATTTCCCTGGGGATGTTCCAAGTGAGGCGCATCCTGGAATGTTTCTTCTAATTTTTAACTTGTAAATGCTGTCTCTGGAGCTCAGCAATGAATAGGTGTGAGTACACATCATGCTCAGGTCCTGCCTCCCTCCACCTCATGAGGATGAATTGTGTGCCCTGATTAATCCCCAGAGAAGGGAAGCTTGCTAAACAAAACATGCATATCAAATAAGCAAGTAATCACTCCTTCTAGGTTGATTTATGCTTGTGTAGCGTTAACACTTGATTTCCTGGAATCCAGAAAACACTTATTATTCTATTTGGTGAAGCAGAAAGAGCTTTTAATGGATGTAAACCTCTGGGGTTTGCACCTGTTGGAAGCCTTTACTGCTTTTAATTCACCATTAGTTTGTACTTCTGGGTGAATGCATTTACGAGGGAAGCTTGATCATTTTTGTGCTGATCATAAATCATGGAACAATTTATTTCAGCTGGCAGCTGAAGAACTGTTCTGTATTAAACAGTTAATGTGCTCAGGCCCTTTGACACAGTTCCCCCAGCAGATGTTCATGCGCTGGGGCCGATATAATGGATTCCTCTGAAGAAGGTTTTTTGCTATTCAAACCAGGCAGACATAAACCTCTGAAACAATATCGTCACATGCTTTTATTTTCTCTCCAGTTCTCCCTTGCTGCAGAATACAGATCTTCTAGCTTGAGGAGAAAAGTCTGTTTGGGCTTCTCCCCCATAGACATGCCTACTAGCTTAATATGTCAGTGGTTTTTAATACAAATATGAAATTTACAGCAGTATTTTTTTAATTTTTTTTTTTTTAAATTCTGATGATACTTATTGCTGTTGAGGTCAGTTCAAGGCAAACAGTTGAAATAAGAGCATCTTCCAATGTTTTTTACAGTGACATTTCTTTGAGATGCAAAGAATGTAGCTGCATCTGATCTTTAGTCTGTTCATTTATCCACTTTTTAGAGGAATATTTGCATAACTGATATTCTAAACTTGGTGTAACTCAGAACACTGTGATCTATTGCAGGTAGCTGCTGATGAGGGGATCCTGCATGCCTCTGGAAGTGGAGTGCCTCCAGTAACTAAGGATTACTGCATCATTTACAATTCTAATTGGGTATCCCTTCCAAAAACCTTGGACAATGCTGTAAGTAGTTTGTAATCATACTCTCTAAGAAAACTAGAATGCAGCATGAATTTGAGTCAACTATAACTTATCTTCAAAATGTTGAGTTAAATACATGCTACACTGAATATTTGCCATTTTGGTTCATGTTGTCCCCTTCCCCCCAAATCACTACCAGTAGTGACATTTCTGTGTAATCAGTTTCTTATGTTTAAATTACAATATCAACTACTGTGAAATTGCACTTAGAAATAGCCAGATTATTTCAGCTCTATGCTGCTCTAAATGTCCCTTGGTATTGCATGCTGCTGAAACTGCTGCTGTGATTTTCTATTCCTGAATTAATCATTCTTTTTTGTTACACCCCTTCCTGGCAAATCTCCTGTTAAAGAGCATAGTAATGTGGTTGTCAGGATTAATTTGTTTGTAATATCAAATTTCCAACTTTAATCACATTCGTTTTCTGTCTCTGTAGACTTACTGGACTCTGGAAAACCTGACATCTACAGACCTCTGCAGTTCACCTGAAATTCCTTCTGGCTTAGTGAAAGACAAAGCAGTTGTAGTGATGAGAGGAAACTGCACTTTCTTGGAGAAAGCAAGAATTGCACAAAGTTTGGGTGCCAAAATACTGTTGATTGCCAGTAAATCTAGGCTGGTAAGTTCCAACAGTTTTCCTCTGTACTGCAGTAGTGTCTTGTCTGTTTGGTCCCATGCAATGTTGTGCAGGGTTAGCTGAGAGAAGCCCCAAAAGCAGAGGACCCTGAACCACGTGTGGGATTCCAGCATGAGCCATTTACCTTCCTCACAGAGCTGTGCTGACTTACATCAGCTCAGAGGAGCTATAGCTGAGCTGGATTTTTAAATGTTCCTTGTATCTTCAAACATGTTTCTAAATGCAAATACTTGTTTTTATCATTCCCCAATTTTAGTGCATTCTGAAAAATTAGTAAACTTGGGTGTTACTGTTTTAGACGTGTGATAAGAAGCTAGGGAAATGTAATCCAAAACTGGAAATAAAAAATGGTCTTGTGAGATCTCATTGCATTTTTGTTCTCCATTGCAGCTGCCAAGTGTATGTACAAATATGTACAATTTATGAATTGGGGTGATTATCACAGAAAGTTCATCTTGTTTTAGAAGTGTAGAAATTAAAAACAGTTTTAATTATCTCTGGTAGTACTATAAAATCACAAGAGCTGTATAAATCCAGATGTGTTGGTAGTAACATCTGGTTTAAGTACATCTCTCTTTATTAACCTTTTGCCAAGGGTGATGAATAAGCTTTTTGGTTTTTACCTTCCTACAAATACACTGAAATTGAAAGGATAATCTGCTTTAAGGGATCTAACCTACTTTTTAAATAGGCTCAACATACTTACCACTTACACTTTCTCTTTTAGCCTGGTATTTCAGATAACAAGACTGATTTTGAAGATGTGACTCTTCCAATTGCTCTTATAAGATATAATGACATAGTAGATATGCAGCAGGTAAGTAACAGAACTTCAGCATGTTATGTTTGTAATAACTTATGTATTTGAACAAATAGATTAATTTCAGGTCAGGTCTGGATGTCTGCCTGATTTGAATGTGCTTAGATACTGCTTTCAGTGCTAAGTGAGGATGGACATTTAGTTGTGGAAGTACTGATCTTCCTAATCAGGTGAACAAGAGGGAATGAATGATTGATTGGAACACTGAGAATGGGAAACACAATATCTAACTGGAGATGGGGAACCATGGAAGTTTCCTGCAGAACAAGATAAACTGTCTTCAGTAGATTTGGATATTGCTGCAGGTGCCTGGCACATGTGAGGAGCTGTAGCCTGAGAGGGCTGTTCCTTTAGTGCAGAAGCTACAACAGCTGAGCTTGCAGCTGCTGGCACCAGAGCTTTCAGGCAAGCAACACCTGAGCAAGTTAGATCTTGAGGAAAGACTGAAAGCTTTTTTGCCTTTGCCAGATGATGATCTCCCTCTGTGTAATGTGACAGCATCAGCTAAACACTGGTTGGGCAGTGTAGTTTGAGTTTCTGCTGGTGAGTTGATGGTGAGAAGCTGCATGTTATTAAACTGCAGCAGTTGTAGTGCTCCTACATTTTATAAGCAGGGGGAGTTTGTTTTGGGAGTATTTGGAGTTTCTTTTCCTTGGCATGTAGTATTAGAATAACAAAATACTGCACAGGGTTTTAAGGAAAACAATATATTTTCTTCAGTGTGGCTTTTTTGTTGTTATATTGTTTGGGGTTTTTTATTTAGCATTGAATAGTTTTGCTAAGCAGGAGTTGCATTGCACATATTTTTGGGGATAGCAGAGGTTAGCACTGTGTGGTGTTAGCTTCTTGAGTTGAATTTGCAAGCTCACTTCACCATTTCTGCTCTTAATCTTCAGAGCTGCCATGGGAGGTTGCCTTAGGTAAGTATGCAAACTGAAATTGCCTAGATTGGTAGGACTTTGGTTGCTTGCTGTTGTTATTAAAGATAGGTACTTGCTGAGCACTGACAGGACTGAAGGTTTGTGCTGTCCTCAGACTGCCACAGCCTTGATAAGTACTGTAGCTGGGTTCAGGTTGTCTTCTGTCTTCAGGTTTATTTCTTCAAGTCAGACAAGTGTTGTTTGCTTGCTTGAGTGATCTGAGGATGCCCTACTAACATGAAAGGGAACTAGGGCAAGTTAGGTCTGGATCTTCTCTGTACTTCTTTATTGCCCAGTTATACTTAGAGTGATGTGATGAAGAATCACTTCTGTACAGCTGGAGTAACTCACCAAAGCACCTCTGCTGTATGTTGGTATGCCAGATGGTGTCTCATATTGCTGCTGAATCAAAGAATTCTTTTTTGTCTTATGATGAGACTGCCTTCATAAAAGTGAGGAGCACAGCCTAGACTACAAGTGACCTTTCCTGGTTCTGCTGTAGTTTTTTGCCAAAGCCTTCTGTCATGTCCCTGGGAGCTGTTATTTTGAATGATATGCACTGCTTGGAATCCAGCAGCCATTGTACACTTCCTACTACAGTTGCATTTCTTGTTTAACTCCAGTTTCCTCCTTTTATTTAGAAGAGAGAGACAGCACCAGTTTGAGGGCAAGTAATTTGTATAAGCATTCTTTTTACTTGACAAGTCAATCATCCCTGTTAGCCTTCACCATTAGAGGCAGGGTTAAGAGTCTTGATAGCAATAGCAGAGTGTTACAAAGCTTTTAGACAGTGGACAGCTCTCTTGCAGATTTGTTACCTGATGCAGTCTGTTCTAGTCCAGAACAGATGTTGAAATTATTCAGCTTTCTTATATGTGGCTACTGTATTCCACTCTACTACTGGACTTCCCATTCAGTCTTTCTAGTGCCAGCTTGATCTTTCTGAAGCCAAACCTGTCTGGCATGTTCTTTTCTCTCTTGCTTTTATCTCACATGCAGACTGTAAACAAATCTGGGGTTTTTTTTCTGCATCTCTGAAGTCTGTTCTCACTGCACAATTATTTTAGATGTCTGGGCTTACTTTGACTGCAACAGCAAACTTGTCTTCCCTACTACTTTCCATTTCCTGTCAAATTATCATCCTTTTTTTGTTTTTTAAATCTCACCTTTCAATCAAATGGAAGTGCCTTGGTTTTGCTTTCAAAATTTTTGTACAATTCAGTATCAGTTGCATCTCAATGTTCTCTCCCATTTTCTTCTGTGCACTTGAGCTTGTTTTGGTTTTTATTCTTAGGTCTTACATTTTTAAAATGGCATGAAATTGCTTTCTTTTCATTTGAATTAAACTCAAATCATGTTTTGTGAATCTGCTGGTTAATAACTTTCTGCCACCTTGAACTGTCACTGTGCTCTGTCTGAAGCCTGATGTTGGAGTTTTGTGGGTTCAGGAGCTAGAGGTAGATCTGCTGATACCTCAGTGGACCTGTGAGTTTATATTTCAAGGTGACTGAGTTAGATGTGCTTTCCTGCAGAGCAGATGTCTTTGATAGCACTTGGTGTATTTTGGGGAGGCATTTGGGCTAGAGGCACAACTCAGAAATGTGTCAAGAATGCAAAGAGCACCATTTTCTCTTGTGGTATCTCTGCCTTTACACAGGAGTAAATAGATTTGTTTCCAAACCTGACCATCATTAAAGGTAGCATGGAAAGCATTGCTTCTTGGTAAACATTTGACATGTCTTGTGCAGCAAGTTGAAAACTTCCTCTCAGCATTATGTAGATTAAGAGTAGGAAATCTCGATGTACATCTTGTTGGAAAAGAAGCAATATGATTTCTTTGTTCTCCTTATGAACCAACTTGTGTGTTATATTTCAGGTGCTTGGAAATGAAGTTAATGTGACTCTGTATTCACCACCTTTGCCAGAGTTTGACTACAGTATGGTTGTCATCTTCCTAATTGCTGTGTTTACAGTGGCACTGGGAGGCTACTGGAGTGGAGTAGCAGAACTGTAAGTTTGTTAAATAGAACTGCTTAAATTACCTGGACTGCAAAGTTTGTGAAAATTATCACTATAATCAGTGAGAAATTATTTTCTTTTAGGTTGGTAATTAAAAAATTAGAAGATATAAGTGCAATTAGCTGCTTTGTCATGAAATGTTTGAGCACTGTGACCTCTGAAAAATCACCACAGGTCTTTGAGGAATCTCAGGCATAGATTATAAAAGTTCCTGAGGGATAATGCAGCTCTTTGGAGGAGGCATGAGTTAACATTTTGACAAATTACCAAATACTCTGTAACCAGCATCATATTTTCCCAATATCCACAATAGAAATGAGGTATTTTAGTTACACCTTTTGAATGCAGTGATTCAGGAGGTAAATACATATTGTATGTAGTGTCTGCATTGGCAGGGATCTGTACAGCTGCACCATCCCAGCTGGCTTTGCTGTCACTAGGAGCAATGGGAAGCACAGCTTGGTTGTCTGGCTGACTCCAGATAAAGTCCATCCTGGCTTTTCTGCTTCAGCTTTTGTGTTTTATCTGGTGGAGCAACAGAGCTGGGGCAGCAGCAGCTCTGGGACTGGGCAAGGACAAGGAGGCAGCAGCAGTCCCTGTGGAGGGAACAGGGAGTGCCAGTGCAGAATGTGGCAAAGGCAGGGGAAACAAGAGGTACTGGGAGTTTCTGCACGGTCCTTGAGGGGTGTGCAGCCTTCAGTGATGCACAGAATTGTTATTAGTCTGGGGTTAAACTGGCTGTAGGTGCCTTTGAGATCATGGCATTATTCTGCAGGACTTCTTGGGTGGCTGTGTATGCTAAATGGGTCAGTGTGTGTTGCTACCTTCAGGGTCTCAGTGGTGTTCTCATTCTCTGCTCACCAGAGCAACAAGGAGAGGATTGTATGTGATAACAACAGCTTCCTTTTTCCCACAGTTATGCAAATTAGCTATTTTAAAGAGATTAAAGAAGTAGAAGGAGGGGAGGTGTGTATGTTTCTTTTTTTAAAGGTTGGGTCTGATTATGCTTCTTTTTCAACCTGCAGTGCTGCAGGGTGTGGCTGCAGTGAATGCTAAAATAACAAAATGTGGTGCTGTTTCCCATATTAAAAATACCTAGATGTAATTTATTAAACTGGTTAAAGTGCTCTTTCAGAAATCTAGGGCGAGCTTATTTTTTTAAAAAAGCTGCTTATTCAAAGCATGTCTTCTGAGAAGGTGATTCATCTAACAAGGTGCCTTGCTCCTGTGGGCTATTCTCTTTTGATGGTAGCTGTTTCAGTTCTGAATTCAGCATTTGGTAGGTAGGTCCTGGGATTCCTCAGCAGCATGCTATCTGATGGGCAATTTGCACTAGGTCTGTACTAAAGAGTAGAAGGGCTCTCTGCTCAAAGAACAAACACAGCAATTTAAATCTCCTTATATTACATGGTGAGGTATAAATATGGAGTGTATGTATGCATAGAAATCTTACTTCCAGTGAAAATTCCCAATTGTACATCCTCTCTTTCACTTGCTCTGTAATTATGGGGTGTAAGAGTAGAAGAACTAGTACTTAGCTAGCTTCATTCTGTGAATGGGTTTTGCAGACACTTAATGTCTAGATGAGGTTCTGAGAGTGTGCAATACCTATGATTTTGATTTATTGTAGATATATTGATCAGATATTGTAGACATATTTATCAAATGGTTATCTACATTTTGCCCAATGAATTTTGCAGTCAGAGATGATGCACTCATTGAGCTCAATGTGTGCATCCTGAAAAGTTTGAGTGTAGCACTACTTTTCTTCACATGGATCAGGGTTTTGTTTAGAGATGCTCCCTTAAAGTTGGCAATTACCACACCATTGGAAAGAAGTGCAGTTAAGAATCTTTTCCTTGTGCTAGGTTGGAAGTGCATCTCTTAATTAAAAAAATTAAGAGAAATTCAGACAATAACCAGAAATATTTTCTGTGGGTTTAAGTCTAATAATAGTATGGAAGACCAAACTGAAACCTTACCAGTCTAAATATTCTATAAGCATCAATTCTGATCACAGTGAAACTTCTTCATAATCTGTCACCTGAAGTAAGTGTGTTTGTTGTTTTCATAAAACAGTGAGAATCTGAAAGCAGTAGCAAGTCCTGGGGAGAGAGAAACTCGCTGGAAGAAGGAAGAAAATGTTACTTTCACCCCTGTAACAGTTATTTTGTTTGTTGTCATCTGTTGTGTCATGCTGGTCTTACTTTATTTCTTCTACAAATGGTTAGGTAAGAAACAATGAATAATCTCCTTTGACTTATTTTTCTATATGATCTTAGGAGTGTTTGAGTCTAAAAAGCTGGATTTCTAAACTAAAATGTATGTAACTGTTAAAATTATTCTCTTCATGAGTGAGTTGAGGGTTGAAAGGATGCAGTTGCTACTTAAAGGAGAGATTTCTACAGCTGTCTTACCATGAGTGCCTTGACAGTGCTTGTTCTGAATGAAATCATATGGAAGAGAGGTGACTAATGGTGAGAAAAAGAAAATATATCATGTATGTCAGTGCTCTTGGGTGGATGGCAGTGACAACCTAGTAGTGTTTAGAGTTTGCTTAATGAGAACATATTTTGCTAATTGGGATTTGGTGTTTGGTTTTAGTTTTTTTGATGAGGATCTGTCTAGAAGGCAATTCTGATACCTCTGAGTCAAGTTTTTCCTTGATGAGAACTTTGTGATGGCAGAGACACTGAGAATTCAGCATTTTCTGTACTCAGCTGACTGTGGTCTCCAGTGACTGTTGAGCACTGCTGTAACTGTTAACAGTTGATATCATGGAATCCTTAAGATTGAAAGAGGCATTCAAAACCATCCAGTCCAACTGTCTGCTCAGTACTGTCACTGTAACCCTTAAACCACATCACCCAGTGCCAGTCCAGGCACCCCTTGAACACAAAATACCAAATGTATATTACTGTGTTTATTTGCTGTTTTCTATTTTGTTGTCACTGATTCCTGTCTTCATTGTTTTTATTTAGTTTATGTTATAATATCAGTCTTCTGCCTGGCATCTGCAATGAGTTTGTACAACTGTCTTGCAGCATTAATAGGACAAATCCCATTTGGGCAGTGCAGGTATTGTGCACCTTTCACTTATTAAAAATGACAGGTTTCCTCTGGGTGTTTTCTGCTTGCTGCTCAAGGCAGCATGAAAATATGAGAACAGCTTGACAAATTGTTTCCTGTATGGTTTTAGTGTGTGGGATAGTTATGAAAGAAAATTACAAGCTACTTTAATAAATATTAAAGGTATCTGTAGCATGATCAACAGTTAAAGTAGTTATAAATTTGCTGCATTACCTTTATTTGAAAGCATTCTGTAATAAAATTTGAAAGGCTCTGCTTGGCTGCTTGGTTATACAAAATTTTGGTTGTCTGTTGTATATTCTTATTTTGTTCATCAAGGACCTCTGTAAGGGGAGGATCCTTCACATTTGATCCTGTTTGGAGCAAGTATTGTGCTATAGGCAGGAGAGGAGATTTCCCCTCTTCTTAACCTATACTGTACCTGCCAATTTTTAACTTTCAGCATAGACAACACATTGCTCATGTTAGAAGGCTGTGGTTCCATTCCTCACTGGGTGGTTTGTTACCAGTGCACACATAGGTGCTTCTTACCACTCTTAGTTAAATATCCTGCACATATTAGGGTGTATGGGAGTGTCTCTGTTTTCCTTCCCTGCATTTTCACTTTTTCACTGAATGTTTAATGCAACAAATTGTTCTTTTTTTCCCCGAAAAGAACAATGCTTATGAACTTGGAACCATGTGAATCATGTGGTTTGCATGTTGCTTAGTGTAGGATGTTCATATCAGTATATATGTTTATATGTGATCCAGTAGCCCATCAAAGGTAGTAATCAAGTAGAAAAGAGCAGGTTTTATGTCAGCTGCAGGAGAGGCATTACTTCTGTCAGCTATCAGTTCAAAACCTGTCACAGAAAATTGAGTATGTGGTAGAAATGGATTTTGACTCACAATTTTGCAATTCATAGTTAACTTCATTTTTAATCTTGTATTATGTTTCCTAAAATCGATTTTTCTCACCACTACCATTTTGTGCAATTTTGACATGGCTGTCCCTCACTGACATAGCTCAATTGGTGTAATTGTTACATGAGAAATGGATGAAACAAACTCCTCTGCTTGCTGCCTTCCCTGGAAGTGCTTGCTAGAATGAGGACAGGCCATCCAAGTCCTTCTTGGTGTGTTTTTAGTGCAGCCCAGAAAAGGATTGGTGCTGCAGTTGTAAGAACAGTGCCACCTGAATCTGTGCAGAACAGATGGGCAAAAGAGAAACCCTTGGGTTGAGAACACCTTGTCAGCTTAAGGTTGTGTGATAGCACTGGCATGTGTCTTGGCTGTTGCAGGTTTTCTCTTTTAATTTAATTATTTTCTTTTAGGATTTCATGTTCCAACAAAACCATTGAAGTGAGGCTTATTTTTCTTGCTATATTCTGCATAGCAGCAGCTGTTGTCTGGGCAGTATTTCGAAATGAAGATAGGTAAGTGGTGCATTCTCACTTAAGAGTAAGGTGAATAATTGGTGTTAATGAACTTCCCAACATACAACTAATCCTGGAGCACAGCATCCTTCTAAACTCCAGTGCCAATTTCAGAAAAGTCATGAAAGTATTTTGAAGCTTAATGAGCATGGGAGTAATGGAGAACAAAGCAATGTAAATAAGCTGTGTGGTAATTCAAAGTTATAAAAAACTATGAAGATGAGGAAGAACTAGCTTGATTGCTAATGACTGCCACAGAAGAAAAGAGGTGCAGAATAGCATGGAGGATAATTCTGCTTAGCATTAACTACAACATCCTTGTGTTATCAACACTGTTTTCAGCACAAATCCAAAACATAGCCTTTACCATCTGCTGTGAAGAAAATGAACTCTATCCCAGCCATTACCAGCTCACTCACCTATTTATGCACAAAGGCTGGTATAAATTGACCATCTTGAAACTAGGACTCTTGTGGTTTTGGTAGTAGTCATTCTGAAAAACTAATTTCTTGTTTTCTGAGAAATTTTCCTTGCTATTTCCAGAAAAATCTAGATTCCAGCAGCATTTTGAACAACCTGTAAAAATGTTTTGGGTTTTTTTTGGGTTTTTTTTTAGGTGGGCTTGGATTTTGCAAGATATTTTGGGAGTTGCTTTCTGCCTAAACTTCATTAAAACATTGAAAATGCCCAACTTTAAGGTACTGTAAATTGCTTATCTTAAGATAATATTCTACTGCCATGAATCTGCAAGTTTACTGTCAGGAAGTAGGTTTTCCATACACAAGAAATATATATTAAAAAACATAAAAAACATAATCTTTACCTTTTTTAATGATTATTAAAATAAACTAATCCTGTTCTAAATGTTATGCCTAATTAAAACACATGGTACAGTAATGGTTCCAGAATCTAGCTGTTTGATACTTGAAAACCCATGGTGATTTTTTTTTTTTTTTTTTTGCCAGTCCTGTGTAATACTGCTAGGCCTCCTCCTTCTATATGATGTGTTTTTTGTCTTCATAACACCATTTATCACAAAGGTATGTTGGTTAATTTATTGTAAGAACAAAAATGTCTGGTCATTGGGAGAGTATTTTTGTTTAACCAGTCAGTGTTTGCAGCGTTCTCAAGGTGGAAAAGCTAATTTCCATTATTCCCCATGTTAGACAACAGTGGCATAAATTTTTATGGCAATCACATGGTCAAAAGTAAACCATGCCCAGTTAGTGTGAGGGATAGTGTGATCATGAGAAATTACTGCCCTCCAGATTTTTTTCCTTCTTTTGCCTTAAACACCTGGTTATTGGAATATGCTCTAATACTTTGTGATCATTTGCAGTGTGGTATGAACTGTGCAAGTGTTAACCTGCTTTATTTTGAAGCAGAAAGCTCATGGCAGAAAAGCTGACAGGTTTTTATCTAAAATTCCAGCTACATCTAGTGGACTTGTTGTTTGGGGATTTTTAACATTATTTTAGGCTGGACTACATCTTTTTATTGCCAAACAATGCAGTGTCATACTGTACAATACTGGGGCATTCCCTTTGATATTCAGGATTTTTCCAATCCTCAATTGTAATTGGAGGTACAAGCAGTTTTTGTAAATGTAGTGTGAAAGTTTTGGTTCATTAAAACACTAACTTCTGAAAAATAACTTCAATTTCAGAATGGGGCAAGTATAATGGTTGAAGTTGCAGCTGGTCCCTTTGGAAACAGTGAAAAGGTATGAACAATCACTGTGATATATGCATTATCAAAGTACTGACTCTGTGTAGCTAATTCATAGTGTGCTTTTCAGCATAACTTTCTCACAAAATATAGCCAGCTTCTGCTATTTTCTTACAAGTATTAAATGCCTTTTGACTTGGGTTTGATCCTAGAGTGATGGAAACTTGGTGGAAGTCCCTACTGAACGCTCAGCTCCCCATGAGAAAGTAAGGATTGTATTTCAGATACTGGATTTTTAAATTATTTCCTCTAAAAAGGCTGTTCTTTTGGGGAAAACCTTACTGTCCAAATTTCTCTTTAGGGCCTGGATATCATTGATCAATATTCTGTAGTTAGGTTAATAATCCAGATTTGTTACTCCCGTTATATGGTTAAATATTGTTTTAACTTTTTTTTTGTGTGTGTGCATATTATTTGTAAATCTGAAATTCCAGCTTACCAGTTGCCTTAAGCTTTATCTACTTTCTGTGTTGGTTTCTGGTTTTTACTTCAGGTTCTACCTATTTTGAAGTCTTCATTAACGATAAATTAATTATCTTTAAACTGTTTATTAATTCAAGCAACCAAAAAAATCCAGAACACTGGAATGCTTTAGATGAGATTTATGTGGCTTCTGAAATAATGTTTTCCAGTTACCCGTGGTTATTAGAGTGCCTAGACTTGAACACTCTGCATCAACATTCTGTGACTTGCCCTTTTCATTGTTGGGTTTTGGAGACATTATTGTCCCAGGTGAGCAAATATTTTTTGGTAACTTTAAGTTTTATTTTTCAGCTGTCTTGCAGAGTAATCTAAATCAAATGCAGCAGTTTGCCTTGATTAGTCAGTGCAGAATGCAACAAAAGCCAGAGCAGAAGAAAGCTCAGTATGTTATAGAATACTTAAATAGTGAGAGGTTTTTTATTTTCTGTTGTACTGGATTGAGTCAAAGCAAGTCCCATAGGTAAATCGGTTGCCAGTATTAACTAAATTTCTAATTGTATTAACTAATTTTTAACTTTTTAATTAAAATCTCACAGAAAGCAAATATTCTGTGACTTCGTAGTATTTTCATATCCTAGACTGTGTAATTAGAGGTGAGGTAATGTAAAATGTTTTGCCAAGTTTTTCCATCTTTCTCAGAAGAGCTGAATTTGGCCATAATTGGAGTCTTGAGCAAATTACTTTAATTGAGCATTTTCAGGCAAAATTGCTGAATGTTAAGGGTGAGCATTAGAATCCTGTTGAAGAAAAGTATTAAAATAGGTTGTTACACTTCTGTATTAGAAAGCTGAAAATAGCACAATGTAATTAGGTTGCTTGAAAACCCCAAACCTCAAATCCTAAACTTGCTTGGCTCATATTTTCATTATGGTTTTGATTTTCTAGACTTACTGTAAGATTTCTTAGACTGGTTCTTGCCTTTACAGAAAAAATATTGGAAGATGATAAAATACCATAGTAGGAAGTCTTACTATAAAGTAAGACTTTATGCTGCTTTCATTTGGAAAATTGGGGAGGAAAAAAATCATGACTAAACATTTAATTAATCCTTTTCCTTTTTTTTTTTTTTTCCCCTTTAAGGGCTTCTGGTTGCATATTGTCGAAGATTTGATGTTCAAACAAGATCATCTTCTGTATACTACATTTCCTGCACAATAGGTAAATTGTGATATTGCAGCATAGTTGATCTTCACAGCAGCTTTTTTAAAATGGTAGATCTAGATGGTTTTCTTCAGGTAAGGTTAAGGGTTGTCAAGAATCTCTCTAGAAACTCTTTTTAGTGTGCCTACTTGTACTTAAGGTGACTATTCTTTATGGTAGTGAGTTGCTTTGAGAAATCTTGCAAATATGGAGCAGCCTATTGTGTCCCTTCTTCAGTTATATTAACAAGGAAAATACTGCTTAAAAAGAAATTCTGTCTTACTAAATGATTAATCTAAAAATTCTCCTGTTCTTGATTGTGTATGTCTGAATGTCTTTTTATAGCTTATGCTGTTGGCATGGTGCTGACTTTCATTGTTTTGGCATTGATGAAGATGGGGCAGCCTGCCCTTCTCTACCTTGTACCATGTACACTCATCACAAGCTCCCTCGTTGCCTGGAGGCGCAAAGAGATGAAGAAGTTTTGGAAAGGAAGCAGTTACCAGGTAGGCTGGAGGCCTTGAGTATTGTTGTTAATTCCATTGAGTGTATGTTTCTCTGATAATTTGGTGAAAGATCACCTGCAATCCAGTTTTTGCAAGTTTTCATGTGATCTTCTGGAGCTAATAAGGAAATGTAGTCTTTACTCATAGAAAATCTTAGTCTAGTAGTTGACGTGGCAGAACAAAGCTCAAGTGAGCTGAAATAGCTGGTTCAGTACTCAGGGAGGAAAATTAATTTGTTCTACTTTGAAGTGTTTTCTTGTATTTTAACATTCCTCATCTATCATCTTGATGTGGTATAACATGAGTCACTGAACTAAGCTCCAAACTGCACTAGTTCTGTATTAGAGACTGTTCCAGAAAACTGGTAATCAGCTAGAACTTTAGAGATGCTCCATGCATCATCACTGGTGGCCTACATCATCAGGATTGTATGGAGCATTCAGGAGTAAAATAGCTGGGTTATGTAACTGTTTATTATCACAGCACACTGCCTTGGATATTCTGTATTTTCCTCTTGGTTATGTCTAACACTACCCAGGAATTGCAGTTCTTAAATCTTCCCTATTGACTCCTGCACATTTTCCCTGATGTGATTTGCTGTAGTAACTGGGTGTTCCAGTAGCCCTTCTGAGCTGGCATTTATCATAAGACAACAGTCTCAAGATTATTCTGTGTTTTGCTTGAGACCTAAGTTCAGTCTTGTTTGAATTGAGGCACCATCACCTATACCTAGGGCATGTTGAACTTGGAGCTTGGATAGTCTCTTCTGGGGAAAGGTGAGTATCAAGTTCATGGTGGATAGCAGCAGCTCCCTCTTCTTCAGCTTCTGGATTGAAAAGTTTGAGTGGGTCAGTTGAAGTCAAGAGTAATTCTTGTGAAAGTAAAACTACAGGCACCAGCTCCTATAGTATTACCAGCAAAATGCTACCTTTTGTTGTTCTGATACACTACACCTGTTTCACCTGGAGGCTGGCTTAGGTGTGAAATTACTCAGGAGATTTTCAGCTTTAACTAAATACCCTGCCTTTTTGTTTACAAAATCAACTCCTCCTTGCATAGGTCCAATGAATAGAAATGTTCCTCTGTAGGTCAGAATGAATTTGGTTTACTATGCATTTATATATAAATTGGTGCCTGTTTGCCCTTCTAAAATAAACAAGGCCACATTTATGAAGACCATTAACTCTGGGTTTGTTGTAGGGAAAGCACTTTGCAATTTGTTTTCCTCACTTGAGTTCTGAGTAAGATTGGCCTAAGTAAATTTGGCAGGTCTCCCTTAGCGACAAAAAATTTCTTGCACTTCTTGTAGCAAAACTCATACTTGAAAGAATTATGTTGCCATAGTAGTTATTTCATGTCCTTTCAGCTGGTTTCTTGAAGGATTAAAACTACTCTGAACTTCAGCTTGTTTTGAGTCAGATGACTTCATTCCTAGCACAATTTAAAATGTTGATTTCAACCCCCATTCCAGCATCCCTGAGTTAGACTTGCCTGTAATTTAGCCTAAAATTGACCTCTGTGTAACTTTACTAGCTTGTATTTTTCTGTAACTTTCTGAAGAACATTTCTGTATTAATTTTTTGTTCCCAGAGGGCATTATTCAAGTTTCACTCTTGAAATGCTGCATATGTTGTCCTCCTTATCTATAACTGTATTTTGAACTGTCCTTAATGAACTTACAAACATGCAAAAAAGTCCAAGCAAACAAACAAAACCCCAAATAGCCCCACACAACTCTAGGGTTGAAATCTCCAGCTTTCAGTGTTCACTCTAAGGAGGAAAGATATGGAAAGGTATCAAAAAACAGTATCTTGCTCAATCTGCTGTGATTGAGGCTCAGGCAGAGCTGCTCCATTGACAAGGGTGGCCAGACTTGTGTAGAAGTTTGCTTTGCCCTCACGCGAACAGAAAAACCTTGCAGAGTTGTTAAAGCAGGATGTCCTAAAAATTGGGGTAGAAGAGCATGACAGTGCATCAGGTGACTAAACTTCTTGAAAATAGTCCATTAGTTACCTTTTTGGAGTTTGGGGATTTTTTTTTTTTTTTTTTTTTGTTGGTTTTGTTGTATATGATTTTAATAATGGAATAAATTTTATTTAGGTATCGGACTCCTCCAGGACGCCTTTGCTACAAGGTGTGATTATGGCCTTCTTTTAATGTAGCTTTATTAATCATATTACAGTTTGTTTTTTCTTCTTTTTCCTCCTCTGCTTCCTTTTTCAGTCTGTTTTGCATCTACCTCAATTTTGTGTGAATTACTCAATAGAAGAGGGTAGAACTGAAGACAAGATACAAATTTGTATTCACACTTAGGTCTTCTGGGCTTTTTATTTTTTTTTAAAGGAGTGCTGGAAAACATAAGTAGCAACGAATCTGTGATTCCTAAGCCTGAAGACAGGCTTTGTATGTTTCTCTACTCTCTAACTTCCCAAACCCTAGGACTGCTTTCAAATATTTGCAGTTGGTGTTAGTTTTTCTTCTGTTACCTTTATTGCATTCCTTCACCTGATTTTTCTGTGTCAGCTGCATAGATGTGAAAACCTGTTTAGTGCTAAACAACAATTTTGTTGTCTTCTGTTGCAACACTGAGCATTGTAAATTTGCCTTTAGTAATCATGTGTGCAGCCCTTCTGTCATCATCCTGCTCCACAGTGCCCTTCATCCTGTCCTGCCTGCCCTTGCACGGGGCTGGGGAGCAGGGAGTGGGACTGGCTCCTGTGGCCTCACTGCCGCACCACGTCTGGACTGCAGAGAAGTTTGACCTTTCTTGGCAGCAGCTCATGACTGCTAACACTGATGGCATTTATTTTTGCTGTCCACACAGCTTGCAGAGAGCAGTGCAAGCTTTCAAATTTCAGCTTCTTGTGGAATTTAAGCATTTAAATATAATCTTGAATTATAGTTGCTGGAGTTATGCATCTGTTTATAAAGTGTAGGATGTTTGCTCTCAAGACAATTTGAGATGGTGAATTTTGCCTGACTGTCTTAAACTCTCAAATAAAAAGTATTTTTCTCATTAGATCCTTTCCTCTAAGGAAGAGTAATCTAACAATTTAAGTCTCATTAAAAAGCCTTCATAATAAAGAAATTAGATATAAACCAAAGATGATATTAGGAAGTGGGAGGAGTTGAGTGCAAATTAAAAACAGATGGTCAGACTATTTTTGTAACTTAGAATTCTTCTGTCCTGCTGTGTGCACTTGAGTTCTTGGATAGGTTTGGTAAAATCTCTTTTTTAGTTTCTACTGAATACATATGACAAATGCTTGACTCCCCAAGATAGCTTTGAGGTCCCATAATTCATAGCTGAGGTAATTTCTGTTTCTGCATAATGATGCAGTCCTAAATTCTAGTTATGCTCTGTGTGGCTTTTTTTATGGTGTAGTCCTGAGCTGGAATGAGTTGCTGCACAGAAAACATTTTAACTATTCACTGAAGTTCAGAGATTTCTTGGAAGAGTAATGTACTTGCTTCCCTGCCACCTAACTTTGAGTATTGCTGTTGTGAAGTGTAAAATAAAGATTTATCTAGGTTTCTGGATTGCTTATACTCCTTGTGGATGCCTTCATGATAAACTAATTTCATACTTATTTTTCAGTTATTGATTTAAATTTAGAGTACTGGTTTTTGTATCAGTGTAATCTATGGAATAATTTTAGCAAAATTGTGGAAAATCTAGTGGCCTAATGCATCTTTGAAGTCTTCTACATGGAGTAGTCTTGCAACTTGGAGTTTGTCAGTTTGAAGTGTTTAGCATTTCTTATCTCTCATGGAAGTAATAAATCAACAGATTTGTCACTGGCATGTTACACAGCATGCACCTGCTCTTCAGTAAGTTTTATAATCACAGTTTTAGGTACTTGCAGCTTATCATAACTGGACTTGTTAAGAATTCCATGAATACAATATTATTGCCATGAATATTGCAAGCAACTGTGTGCATAGGTACTGTGTGCTCCTACAGGGAGAGATTTGTACAGCCATTTCTAGTTTGGCTCTGTGGAAGTGTTTTTTTTTGGAAGTGAGTTTGATGGTTTTTAATAGTTACCATGTTAGTAGATAGGTTAAACAGAAATGTTTTAGTTACAAAGCTGCCTTAACACCTCCCCCTTAAAAACTGTCAGAAATTCAGATGTGAGAACAAAGCTTCTAAGTCTCTTCCACTTCCAGAAATGTTCATGAGCTTCCACAATGTACAGATTGCTTTGCCTTGTTCTTATCTTAAAACAACTTTGTCCAGGAAGGTGCCTTCATCCTGCAGCTGGTTATCACAAAGATTCCTGCAGCTTCTTCTTTGAGGAAGGGGTTGTCCTGAGAGAATCCACAGTGGAGATACATGGACAGGACTGTTTAAATGCCATCTCAAACTTTTAGAGAGGCACCTGTTGTCCCCAGCTTTATGTTGTGGCCTGTCCTTCTGTGTGGAGGAAAGATTAAAAATGGGGTAATGTAACTTTTTTTGCCTTGAAACATTTATATAAACACCCACCTGTCCCCCCAACACCCTTAGAGTTTTACAAGGCATTTCGTTTTAAAGTTAACTTCAAAATCTGATTATTAAGTGGAGACTTTAAAATTTAAAAACAGGTGCTATCTCCAATATATACCAAAAAAAAGTACATTTTTTGCTGCTTTAGGATAACTTTGGTATACACTGAATTATTGCAAATACTTTGAATTCTTATTTCTAGAAGCATCTTTTCCATTTAATAGGAAAAGACTGTTGAAAAGTACTTTACAAAATTACTTTCTCTGTGCAAGGTATTAGATGATCTTCCCTAGGCTGAAGGAAGATAATATGGCATGACTTGATGTAATATGGTACTGTGGAGGAGGTTGTTCTTGTTTTATCCTGGAAATGAATACTTTAATCCTCATTCAAAGGGATGGTTTGAGTTCTGTAATTGTAGGGAGTGTTTTGCTTTGGGTGACTTTTGATGTGGATTTTTGGTCACAGTATAGAGGAAAATTCTGGATATACTGAAATAAATGCGAGATGGTCATTAGCACAAGACTGGGTGTTCACTGCTGGACTGAGTGTGTGCTGCTGCTCTCAGTCCTTAAGTCTATTGGCAAGATTGGTGCCTGCCTTGGTTCTTATTGTCATGATTCTGGCACATGAAGGGAGGGTTGTGAAAGACCTTTTCTGGTCTTTGATTTTGTGGCCACTGAACTCTCCTAAACCTTACCCAATCCACTGGCTTGTTTTTTGGAGCTGTCATCTCAGTTACTGCACAGCATGCTGGTGTGGCTGGACTGTGAAATAGCTTGTTTAAGCAAAAGTGCTTTTGATAAGGTATTGTTTGTTTACTTTCAATGAAACAATTCTGGTGGCATAAAAGAAGGAATGGCACAGAGCTGTGTCATAACTAGAGAAAAAAAAGCTAAAGGAACAGAACAAGTTTTTTTTTTTACCCTTTACATAGAATCATACCACATTAAAGTGTGTACAACACAACAGTGTCAGAGCCTGGCTTTGTCCTGGCAAGGATTCTGAGCAGGTGCTAGAAACAGGAAAATAATTGTGTGGAAATTTGCCCAACTTAGATCAGAACCCACGCAGTGAGCAGCTGTTGCACAGAAAGACAGGCAGGATATGCCACTATGGAAGAATATAAGTAGGGTTTTTTGCCTTTTGCTGCTTGAAACATTATCTCTTGTCCTAATTAATCCTGCCACTCTGGGCATATAAGCTCCTTGGCACATTAGGTTTTTTCAGCATTAGTTGTACAACTCCTGTGCCTTCTGTCTCTGGCTGTCAGCTACCTAAACTGTCCAGTTCTTGGCCTTTTGTTAATGATGCTCAATTCTGAAGCCCTCAAACTGATGGTCTCAGTTTGTCATACTAACAAACGTGTGTATTACCTCTGGAATCGTTCAGTGCCTTGTCCCAGAGGGACAGAGCCTTCATTGCCTCCAGCAATGCAACAGTGGATAAGGAAACAGGCTGCTTTGTAGTCAGGACAACTACAAATTTGTTTTGAGTTATTCAGGCAATCTAATCAGTCTGTTTAATAATCTGGTTTGGATTCTCTTCTGATGCAGGACTTTACAATTCTATTTCCTTTACCTTTTCTGAGATAAAAGGAAAATTTACAAAGAAATGTGACCACTACAGTTAGTTTTGACTAATTGTAATACAGGTAGCCTTTACTGCCATGAAAAGAGAGTGTTTTCTATTCAAGCTATTGCTTGCTACCTGTAAATGTTAGATAAGATCCTAGAATCCATTTCCAGTTTTGCAAGCCATATCTTTGAAAAATTTGCTTAACTCCAATTTTTTTTTGTTCTCGGTATTTAATAATTGGGATACTTCTGACTCACAAGTTTGTTTTCCTTTAGAGGACTTGGGTTCCTTGGTTGGAGAATCATTTTGTACTGGAAAGCATTAGCTAATAGAGCTTTGATTATTTGGCTTAAATACTTTTCTGTTCTGTAGAGGACCTCCTAAATGTATGCTGCTAGAAGGCAGTCTAACGTGTTTAATTATATTCCTCTTAGCTAACAAATACTTTAGATAAATGGGGTAAAGCAGTATTTCTTTATAAAGAGCCATCTCTTATCTTTTTTTTTTTTTTTTCATTTTTTAGATGATGGAACACCTGGATTACACAGGAAATGAAGAAAGCACAGCATCAGCCTCTGAACAGCCTGGAGGACAATAATATGTGGGATCTTGATTTAAAATAGCATTTGAATTTTTCACAGATGAATTGTAGTAAATTTGGTGAAATTTTACAATGGAGTGTTTCCCACTCTGTGTAAAAGGGTTTTTTATTCCTTCACCTGTATTTTTATGGAAAATACTGTTAATAACATAAAAGTAATCAAAATGGAGTCACATTTTTACAGCCAAACCATAGCTGGTAAAATCGTGCCTTAATTTAAATCAAAGGATATTTTCTATGCAATTTTCCAACTGTGTTTCTATACAGTATATTTTTATAAAAGTTGCTTGCCCGTATCAGCTTAAGTGAAATATTCTTTTAAAGTTTTGATTAAGACTAGTCAGACTTCTTTGAAAAAAAATAAAGTACCCTTCCTAGGATTTCTTTCCAGATTTTGATAGCAAAGTTGGATAGAAATGTAACTATAGCAACTGAAGAATGAAACTATAGTTTCATTACTACAAGTAATTCAATAAACAGTGTGTATATTGAGGTACATTGTGAGCCATAAAATAAATAATAGGGCAAATTGAAACTGGGGTCGTGAACTCTTCCTCCCCATTTCTCTCATTGTATCACTGGCTAATGCCTTAATTGTGAAAATTGTTAAGCTTTGATGCAAGTCTTTGGATTATATACATTTCCAAACGTTTAAAAATAATAAAAGAGGGGAGGTACTTACACATGGTCCTGAAAACCTCTGTGAAGCTTCTGGAGTAGTTGACAGACAAGATGGTGTGAAAGGCAGGAGGATTTTTGCTCAGTCAGTGCTATCTGAAGGGATGGGATGAAATGTTAACACTGGCTTTGTTCTCTCATCTGTTGAGAGTAGGTGCATATTCGTGGTCTTCATTTGGCTCTGAATCAGTTCAGAAGGATAGAGGAAGACAGGACAGATTTTTTTTTTTACCTTTTGCATCTGCATCATACTTTTTTTTGAAGTATTTTTGAAAATTCTTTGCAATTGATAGACAAAACAGGTTTGAATAGTACTAGTAGTACTTGTGTTAGCTAAGGCAAATGCATGTGTTTAACTTGTTTAATCTTAATTTGGTTTTGCTTTTAAAGACTTGGAAAAAGGATAAGTACTTTAAATCATTAGTTTGCATTTAGAAGAGTTTGAGTTTGACACCTGTTTGTTTTTCAGGAAACTGCTAATTGAGGGGAATTAGGCATAGAAAATTTGTATAGCTGTAATGCTAATACTTGACACCAAAGAAAACTGGAGAAGGCAACAAGGGGAGACCACTGAGTTCACTTAGTGTGAATGTCAGGTAGTTGTTAAAACATTTTTCCTATTCTTTAAATGAATGTCATTCCTATAGCAAGTACAAGTTCAAGAACCCTGGAGAAAACAACTGAGTAAGCACATGCTGGGCAGTGGCAATGGAGGCTTTCCTGCAGTGCCTCGTGCAAGTGCCTGCTTTGTTTGAAGGTCACCTCTAGACATTAGTAGTCAGTTTGGGGCATGTCAGCTCAGGAAAATTTACCCTGATTAAATCTAGTTTAGCTAGATTTACTTTGGAAGTGTGTTAATTAAGACAATTGAAAATCTGTTTTGGCAGTTAACAAAGGCTTACTGCAAATTTACCTAATTTATATTAAGTTGAAATGTTTGTTTGCAAGAGTCAGGAGCAGACAAACTGACAACCTGGATATCAGTTGTTGCCATTCACAGAGATTGAGCCAGTTGATACGGGTAAGGTAACTCACCTTGTTTGCAGCTTCCCTAAGAAAACAGAAATTACAAGCAGTTTTTGTATGTTAGTAGTTCCCCCCTTGACTCGAGCTTCAACTGACAGCCTCAAAATAGAGTGGTCATCTTCTGGTTTATTTAACTGGTATTTCATAATAAATTACAGCATACCTCAATATTAATAGCAGACTGAAAATGTGTCTTCTGATGTGTTATGTTCTTTGACAAGTCCAGTATCTGCCAAAGTTCAGTGATTTTGAAGAAGTTTCTGAAAATTCCTGAAGCAGATAAAGAAGTCATAACTCAAAGCTATTTACAATTGAAAGCCCTCAGAAGCTTCACAAACCTATGTAAGATGATTTCTTTGTCTTTTTGAAATCTTCCACATGGAGGATTAATTAAATTTTCAGCTATAAGTGATAATGGAGTTAATAAAAATAAAAAAGACCTTTGGCAACATAAATGTATTCAGCAGCTGGCTGTGGAAGCTCTGTCTTGTTCTGTGCCTAATAATGCTCCATGCCTGATCATGCCTGAGGTTTCACACATGTGCTGCCGTTTAGTGGGATGTAAACTAACTTTTTTTTCTTTCAAATGCTTAGGTGCTTTGTTTACAAAAATTATGAATGGAGTTTAAAATTTTATATAAATAGTAGGTTAGTATTGACTACTGAAATGAGGTTTTCTAAGTTCAATAGAACTGATTACAACACTTCTAGTAATTTTGAATGTTTTTAATGTTAAACTTGGTTGAGCTTAAACACTGTTAAAAGCCTTGTTAGTCATACTTTAATAGAAAAATCTTACTACCTTTTCATTGTATGTTTACTGACAACAGCCCCCTTCCTTTTGACTCTTAAGTTATCACCTTAAAAATGTTATTAATAAATGTTACTTGGAAAAAAATAGCTGAGTAATTGCTTTGTTCTAACTCATCCCTTTCCTACTGTAAATGTTCATGGCAAAACAATTAACACTTCATAATACCAAGTAAATTAAAAATCCATAATGCATCCCCATGAATATGTAGTTGCAGTTTTTCTCCATGTATTAAAGTTATGATTCTGCTTGTAAGTAAGTACCTGTGTGATGGGTTTGGTACTTTGCTTTTTCTCTGTTCTTTTTTCCCTGGGATGAAGAGGCAGGAACTGAAGTGATTTGAGCTTTTCCTGGTGTTTTCAGTTTTCCAGTAAATGCTTGTTGTACAGCCCTTAGTGCTGAGGCTGGGTGAAAGTACATCTGAAAAACAGTGAGCTGGACTTCACAGCTGCAAACTTATGATGGAAACAAGCTCCCTGCAGCCAGCCAGGAAACAATGCTGCAGAGGCATGGTTCAGCTGAAGGTGCTTAGCCATGAAGGGCAAGAAACAGCCAAGCCTCAGACTTGAAACCCAGGCTGGGTTGGAAGTGTTGGCAAGGAAAAAGAGAAAATCACTGAACTTGAGCACACTTGATACGTGATCCTTGAGACATCCCTGCAGCCCTGTGATAGTGTGCTTTGTATGAAACGTGTTCTTAGGTATTTTAAGTCTCTCTTGCTTGTACACTGGAGTTACAGTAAGTTTGAGTTACAGTAATGGAGTGCTTAACAGGGAGAAAACCCTCCAAAATACTCTTTGAATTTACTTATTTAAAAAAATAGAAGTTGAGAAGAACAGACACAGCTGCAATGAGCAAACATATTTTTCACTTTTCCCCATGTATTCCATTATTAAGGCTGCTCCAATTGACAACTGGCTAAACTGGAAATCTCAAAATTGCAAGTAGAAGAGGCAGTTTCTTCTAAGGAAGAAAGTTAAGATCAGTCCAGACTTTGCAATACAATTCCATTTAGACACAAAGCTTTTCCCTTTGAGTGTGGTCAAGCACTGGCACAGGTTGCACACGGTGGTAGAATCTCCATCCTTGGAGACAGACTAAATACAAGTGGCCACACACCTGGCAGTCTGCTCTGAGCAGGAGGGGTGGTACTAGGCACCCTACAGAGGAGCATTCCACTTTTATTGGTCTGGTTATGAAGGTGGGTGTTGTTTGGGTTTTTTTTTTCTGCTTGTTTTCCAGCTTCAATGATCTGCAATTTTTTTTTTTTTTTTTCTTGGTGGAAAAACTCAAATTTTATCACCACATGGGTTTGGTTGTTTTTTTGGTTTTTTTTTTTCCACTTGGAATAATTTACTTATACTAAACTGTTAGATTGAAATATATTTAAAGGTTGTCTTTGGATTTCTAATGTTTTCAAAGGCAAAAGCACTGTTTTGTTTTCAAGTAGCCCATACAGCACATTTTCTGCGTGAATGCTTTATCTCTACAATTTTTGAGGAAAGAAGGACAACTCAGACTTGTTATCCTTTTTGTCAGTGGTGAGCAATCAAAGTTCAAGGTTTTGTTCTAGAGAGAGGTTGATGGTGGAAGCTCAGGTATCTCTGGAATTCCTCTTATTGATAAAGAATGTGCAAGATCCTGTTTCTCTGAATACTTAAGTACATCAAATAGCTGAGAATAGGCTTTTGCTTGCAGCTCAAAGACCTTTTAACCAAGATGTTTAGATCAAAGAGCTTTCAGCTGTTTGTTAGGGGTATGCTCCTGGGTATTCTGCTGTCTGGTTTCTGATCTCTCTCCTTGCTCATAAACATAGGACCTCCTTTCTTTCTTCCTCTTTTCTATTTGGAGCAGTACCAGCATGATTTGAAATGACTTTGTACATTATCTTGGACAATAATATGTTCTCTGTTCCAGTATGGAACCATGAATGAGGAGGTTTAATCTTCTGGATTCCATGAAAACAAACAGTGCCATCATGCCCACCAGCTCAAGCCACCGGTAACAGGAACTTAAAACAAGCTGATCTTCTGCATGTTCTTGTCTGTGTTACGGTCCCACCGACTTTCTCAGGTAACATTAATGGTGGTGTAACTGCCAGGCTTAGATTTGGAAACAAAAAATAAGGGTTTTTGCAGTTTCATCAGAGGCTGAAGAGTGCTCATGCTGGCTCTCCCCGCATTTTGTAGAAAGGCTGCTGGAATATCTTAAGTTGAGTATTGTAAACACTTGGAATACAAGGAAATTCCACAGGATTGGTACATTTAAAAGTTCAACAATAGTCCAATTAATTTAATTTCCACCTTTGTTGAGATGTGTCCCCATCAAAGCTACAAGAAAAGTGGTATCCTTTTAATTATTTATTTCTTTAAGAAGGTAGTGGAAACTTATGCTGGAGAATTGATCCATCCTTGTGGATTTAAAGCAACTGACTACAGAAAGTTATCAAACATATTTATCTAGTGTGTATATATATATATATATATATATATATATATATATGACTATTCCTGTGGTAGCTGCTTCCAAAAGTAAATTTAGGTAAATTTACATTATAGTAACAATGGAACCAAGAGCAAATGCATTCCCACTGGAACCTCCTTCTCCAAGAAATGGAAAAGCAAGCTTCTGCAGGACAAAGTGACATTTTTGTCATGGTCACTATCGCATAAGAATTTCAATTTGTACAATTAAGACCTATCCCATATAGAGTCGCCTAAAATTTTAATTTTTTATTATCTTTTAAAAATTTCCAAAACATCAAGAAGCAGAGCTGTGCTGGTTGGTAAAATTTAGGTACCTTCAGCTGTTGTCGATTTCCCTGCTGGTTCCAGCAGCACAGTCCTGGAAGGAGATGCTGCACCTCTGTTTCTTGCACCTAGATCATCTCTTTGGTGAAAAGGCCTGACCATCTGCTCAGCTGCCAACACATGAAAGCACAAGAATTTGTGGGCTCAAAGATTTCAGCAGAAACAATTTTCACAGGGAAGCTTTAGGAATTCTAAAAAGTTAATGGGAGGAGAAAGTTCAGAAAGAACGAAACTGAGATAAAGCCATTTTTGTTACATTTTTAAAGACAGGCACTGATAAAATCTTGCAAAGGGTCACTATTATGTTGTAAATGCACCCATGCAGTTCCTGGCAGCTACTGATTTTACACATCTAAATAGAGATGTTTGGAGGCACACCCTTGGCAGTTTTGTGCAAGACTGCGGCCTATGTTGGTTAAGCTCTCAAACTGTTTTCCAAGCAGGAAGTAACACAGCATTCCCAAACACAGGATATGCTTACATTCTACTTTAGATGATGGTAGGGTAATGTATCTCTTTTTGTGCACTCATGGAACATGTAAAAGAACATTCTGAATTACATGTGTTCAATTGCCTCATTAACTTGATATCCCTTCCTATTACTATGGAATATCTTTAATGCAGATTTTAAAACTGGAAAACCCACACTCTCTGTTGCCTAATTTGGATGTGACAAGTCCTAGCACAAAGCTGAACTGGAGTTACTGGTTTTGCACTCTGAGCTTGGTGTGTTTGGTCATTGGGCCTTTGTGCTGCAATCAGAAAGGTGCCCTCCAGCCCTTTCCTACTGTCAGTGGGGGTTTGCCATTCCCAGCAAAGCACTGAAAAACTGAGAAGCCTCACATGCCATTCCCTGCATCCCTGTTGTAAAGTCAGTGGCTGACTTTGTCTTATGCTCTGGCCCTTAGTTAACAGCTAAATGCAGTTAGAGAGGAGCTGAACTGCACTGGTGGCCTTCAGATGACCCCAGATCAGCTCTCTTATCTCCAAAGCCATCTTCCCTCTTTGGGGCTGTGGCACACTGAGATGCCAATCTTATTTCATTGATTTTAATACCTGAGCACTTCTGTAACTTGAATTTAAAAACATCAATTGTCTGTGAGATTCAAGTCTAAATCAGACACAGGAGATTTGTTTAATGGTCATTAAAGACTCAAAATTAATCTTTTGTACATTATCTTCTCCTGGTGTATCTTGACTTTATCTTGGATTTTATGACCTATTTCTGTGTGCTTGCTTCTTTTGTGGGAATACATCTCAGCTGTTAAGGCTAACACATTGCTCAGCCAAATTACTTTTTGCCTTTAAGGAAACTTGATATAATGCAGAAAGATTACTAAAACATTGGGACCTCTTCAGAGGATGTCTGACTCTGGGGTGTATCACAAACCAACGAAGTAACCAGAATTACTAAACAATTTAAAAACTGTCAAGTTATTCAATTTCTAAGTTTTATTTTCCCTGGCAAGACACCTTCTTCTAGCTGTTTCCACTTCATCCCATTCCAAAACAGTATATTTTGAATTGTTGCCAAATTATGTGTTTGTAACATTTGGTATTTTCTAGGAAAGTTATTGGACAAATTTTGTCACAAAAAAAATCAGTAACATCAGCACTAGAAAATTTTCCACAAATAATGGAGGAGACTTACAGATCCCATTAACCTGTATCATTGTATGTTTTTTGCCTTACTTGACAAATTTTAAACTTCTCTGAGGAAAAAAAAAGTTATCTTCAGTTTTTAGGAGTAGCAGTCCGAATGTAAACTGCTGACTTGCCACTAGAGCTGTAGCTGGAGAAATGATTTACCTGGGTAACAGAAAAGGACAAATCTGTGGCCAAAGAAAAAAATAAGACATTTGGGAGAATTCACCCGTTTCAAAAATTTGAAAAGTGAACAAGTAATAACTCTTTTCTGCCACAGATTACTTAATTGTGGGACAAAAAAATGTTTTCTGCAGAAAATCTGTTTGGCCTCGAGTGGGACATTAACTAGATCTCCTTATCAGTTAGCATTTGCAACTTGTTTAAATACTTGAACTCTAGCACTTATTTAGTACAACTGCAGAATAACAGCACATATCTGGTAAAACTTTTTATAGTGTCAAAGCCAAAACCGGGTCACTTTCATTTAATGGTAACTCATTTAGTTTCTCATCAAGAGGAATGCTGTGGGTTTTTTTGTATGCATGAGTCAGTATTTCATCCATGTGAGGGTGAGCAATCAAACAGCAGCATCCTGGCTGCATGATATTGCAGAATTGAGATAAGACTTCCTAAGAGGGATTTCTTATCCTTTACTGCTTACACTGAGGTCGAGTTACAGTTGGTTTAATGGGATTTCAACCTATTAGGGTTGACATCACAAACTTTACTAGTTCTAGTGATGATTACATAACAAACTCAACGTGTCAAGGACAGATGGATAGTTTGACTTGAGATATAAAAATGAGATATGGAATCACATAACAAAAGGAGTTTTGTTTAAGCCAGTTATATTCAATCTGAGATAGTTTAAGCCAGTTGTATTCAATCTGAGATAGCAGAAGCTTGCTTCAGGTTAAAGGTCCTTAAATGCCATAAGGTATAAAATAATGATTCATTATTTCCTTGTGATTCACCGCTGTTGATTTGGAAGGAGAAGAATTTTGAGTTGACTTTTGGTGTGAATGCAAGGTAGCACTTAGCATGACAAGTAGCAAATATTTATCCTACAATGCAGTAATTGACAAGATTTAAGATCTGAATGTACAAGAATTAGCTTTTTGGATGACTAAATGCTAAATCATGCCATGTTCTGTGGGACTGATTGGCTGATGAAGGTTGGAAGAGGATATAAAGTGACTTCCTTAGGCCATGTGCCATCACTGCCAGGTCACAGGGAAGTGTTTCACTGTGGTGCTGTGTCCCTGCTCCCAAACACTGAGGGCTCATGCTCCCCCAGACAGCACGAGGCAGAGAGGATGTTGATGACTCATCTTCCTTTCATTTTCATCCTAAACTGCTCCTGAAACAATGTGCTCTTTCCAACTAAGCTTATCACAGCTGAACTCTCAAACAGTTTGATGTTAATCTCTACAATTTTGCACGATCAGCAGGAAAAAAAGGCATGGGAATTCCTCACCTTACTCATGTTCTCCTAAACTAATAGCTTGCATCAGAGAAGACTCATGCCCAGGCTGGCCTTCAGCTACTTTTTCCTATTTTCCTTGCTTCTTCTAGCTCTTGGATTTACAAATATGAAACATAGAGGCCAACAAGATAATAATGAGAATCAAGTCAGGATAGCCCAAATATTGCTGTGAGATTAAGTGAAGGATCTATCATAGAAGAACTGAGTCATTAATCTAGTGTAGTATGTGAGCTTTAGATCAATTAATTAGAAAGAGAAGAAAAGGGAGTAAGGAAGAAGGAATGAGGTAATTTCTCAGAAATGCTGTATGGTGTCAATGGAAGAGCTCAAAAATCCCCCGTTTTCTCTACTTTGAAAGATTTTTGAACCATTTCCCAAAGGTTCTGCTGGGCTTCCACTGTTCTTTCTGTTCCTGCTCCCTAAACCAAGAACTAGCCCATGGGAATCTGGGCAGGAACAAGTAGTGGCAGATCAGCACGTTTAGGACTTCTACACAGGAAGAGAGTGAACAGAGCTCCTTTGTCCTGTGATCTTGTACTCAGAACTCATTTAAGTTTTTCCTGGAAAAGCCTAATTTTCCATTTCTATGGAAATTGAGAGTCACAAAAGCCTAATTTTCATATCTACGTAAAATTGCAGGAATTCTTCTGAAGGTAACTTAAAACAAGCATTAGGATCTCCCCTGCAGCTGAGGAACTCCCTGCAACACCCTAATGAGATCTGGATACCTTGGTTGCTGAGTCTTCCCAAATTTGCACCTATTGTCTGCAGCAAAGGTGTTCTGACACCAGAATTGACAACTGGATTTGCCCTGCTGCTAAACGGCTGTTAACGCAAGAACGTTTTGTTTGTTATCTACAATTCTGTTTAAAAATGGGGGAAAAAGGCAGCAAAAGCGGCTGCTGCAAGTTGAGGCTTGGTTTGATTTCTGATGGTGCCCGTGATGACTGGAGTGGACTCTGTTACCCTGTGATGCACAAGCCCAGGGTTCAGATGAGAGCACACGTCAGCTCAGCCCAACATTGATGATGGCATTTTGCACGGAGAGGAGACAGATGATAAACAGCTCACAACAGCTGATAAATTATCAGGCTTGATAATGAAAAATCAAAGGTTTTAAGTTACTTTGAATCTTTGGATTGAGTTTATATATAATTAGCAGGGCTATGGTATTTTAAAAAGAGATGCGAAGTTTTCCTAGGATCTCTTTACTTTTTTTTTTTTAATTTAAGACCACAAATAATTTAAGCCAAACCCAATCTCTCTTCTTTTCCTTAGAAATGCTGTTTACCCTAGCACAGAGGTTGTCGCAAAAGCTACATAATGACATATATATATATATTAGAAATTATTGTATACGGCTTTTCATTTGTGGTACTGATTCTCCAATCTTGTAGATTGCATAGAGACAAAAGACGACAAGGCTCCTCCCCTAAGCAGTTTCTAATCTAAACTGGAAACTGAGCTGGCTGAATGGAAGAAATGCATCCTCCTCCTTCCCTCCAGAGGGAAATTTTCTCCAGGTTGGCTCAGGCTGTTGAAGATGCCCCGACGCGGTGCTAATGGCGGCACCATGTGCGAGCAGGGCTGGCAAGGACAGCGTGAAGCCATCGGAGCTGCCGCCGCTCCTGCCCCGTGGCTCTACCGGCGACTGAGGCCGGGTCCCTCTCCCGGAGCTCTGAAGTGACGGCCTGAGGCGACCCCCGTTTCCCGGGGCCCCGTCAGAACCGCGCCTTCCCAGCCAGGCGGCTTTCTCTGCCGGGAAGCTCCATTTTTAATATCTCCGCCTTCACTCCACCAGAACGCAGGGCGGCACAGCCGCTGACAAACACCGACACCTTCCCCGGCTCTCGGGACCCGGCTCGGGGCGCCGCTCGTGTGGAGAAGCCGAGGGCCCCGCTCGCCCTCCCGTCCCGCCCTGAGGGGAGCCGGGCGGGCAGCGCCGCCCCGCAGCCCCCTCCTCCTCCGGGGGCGGTGCGCGCTGACGCGGCAGCGCCGCGGCTCCTCCGCCGGCCGAGTCGCACAATTATGAGAAAGAGGCGCCGGGCCGAGACCGCCGCTAGCCCTGGGTCCCGGTGCGGAGCCGAACCAGCGCCGTTCTCCGCGTCCCGCGCCTCCCTTCATCCCCGGAGCGTCGTCCTCGCCCGGCCGCTCCCCACCCAGCCCTCCGCTGCCGCCGAGCCCAGCCCCGATAGATGGAGACAGGCCCCGCCACCGCCGACGCCGAACCACGAGCAGGAGCTGCCCGGCGAGAGGAGAACCAGAGTCGGCGCCGAGACCCAGCCCGGCCCTGAGGAGAATGGTGAGAGCCGCGGCGGCGGGGCCGGGCGCGCCCGGCAGGGAGGGGACAGGGACGGGGCCGCCGGATCAGACCTGTCCCAGCCGGCTGCCGCGGGTCCCGGCCGCCCCGAGCCGCCGGATCAGACCTGTCCCAGCCGGCTGCCGCGGGTCCCGGCCGCCCCGAGCCGCCGGGGCCGCCTCCCGCTGCCCGCCCGCCGGCGGCACGGACGGGCCCCGCGGGCCCGGCGCTCCCGGAGCTGCCCCGGGATTGCCCCGCGCCGCCGGGCGAGGCTCCCGCCGCCCTCCTCGCGCCGTGCCCGGGCAGCCCGAGCAGCGCCGGTCCCGCGGCGGAGGCGCCGCTGAGGAACGCGAGCTCCCCGTCCGCGCTGCCGTCATGGTGCTTTGGTCCACAAGCACGCTGTACTTCCCTGGGCTGCGGCAGCCCTTCCCTTCCCTCCCGATCTTTACACCTATTTGGTTGCTGCAGTTTCAGCATGGTATGCATAAGGAGTATGCATACACTTAGGGATTTATGAGGGTCTGCTGGCTGTTAAACGGTTCTTCATCCCTATAAGTTTATTCCTTAATATTTAAATAATTTAGAGTGACTTATCGCATCAAGTGCTTTCAAGCAATTTTGAAAATATAAGTGGGTGGTCTAAATATATGGATTTCTACAGACTGCTTGAACTTCTAGTAAGATGCTTTGTTTCATTTTAAATAAAGGTGTTTTATTTCACGGTGTTTTCTTAAAAACCACAGGGATTCGTGCCCATGAATCATCCATTCCTGAGTATATCTGTTGAACTGTGTGGAAATGTGGGCTGTGTTTTTCTAGAAACTGCAAATCCAGCACTCCTCTAGGAAGAAGCTGAAAATGCAACCTTCCATTCCGACTTAAAACACTGCTTGGCATCTGCCACTTGCACGGTGCTTGCTCTTGTCAACTGGAGTGGTTTGATGTTGGGTTTAGTTTTGAGGAGTGGGGGATTTGGGTTTTTTAAATTGATTTCATTTTTTTAGTTTAGCTCTGGGGGGGTTTTTTGGTGCTGTCATAGCTAGAAATGTATGGATTGGTTTTAACCATCATAGTTCTGTGAATTCGAGACTCAGTAGCCTTTTTGGCAATGTAGTGTCTTTGCAGTGTTTTATATTTGGTGTGTGTTTACCAAATATTTTGAAACCTCTGTTAAACAGGTGTTTTGGTTGAGTTGAATGTAGGACATTTTATGCAAGCTCATTTTGCTAAAAATTTCCCTACTGCTCCATGACTATTTAGCAGCTTTGAATAATTGCTGGACGATGTCCAACATTAAATCAGGAATTATTCTAAGGAGTGAGTTGTTCAATGTGGCAATTCCGGCTGTTCAGTCTTTTTTTTTTTTTTTAAATGTGTCTGTGTGGGTGAGATAAGTGTCTGCTAGATCATCCTTCATACCTTCTGGTATGAGGCCATTCTTGACTTTGCTATTTCAAGGCAGGAGGGGGGAAACCTTTGTGCATGTGAAGCTGTTTTGGCTGAGTTTGGACTGTTTGTACCTTAGTTTCCTGATGTTGTACTTTGATACTTTTTTTGCTTGCCTGAGCTCAGCAGTGGAAGGGTAATGTTCACTTGTCATACAAAGGCACCTTGAAACATCACCTTGCATTTGACAGTTATCTCACACTATCAGTATCAGATCATCTCTCTCCCCACGTGGATTATCTTGGAGAGAGTTACTCCATTGTGTTTTAAACTTTCATTTATTTTCTTGTCCCTTGAGGCTCTGCCTAACTAGTCTTGCTGCATTACCATTTTGTCTTACCACATCGGCCCAGCTTTCTCTGCTCTGCCGGTGATAGACTGCAGCATCCAAAGTCCTCTCTTTCTCATCGTTATCTTTGCCACTTGCTGTGCTTCCCTTTCCTGGAAACTTTGGAACAACACCCAAATTTTTCATGCTTCCCTTTCATGGCTCATCCACGAGGTGCATTTCTGTTAACCGTACAGTCCTCGTGGACAGTCATGACAGATGAGTGTTTTCTAAAAAGAACAATATTGTTTTGAACTGAAATAACACTCTGACACAATTGAGTTTGGCTATATTGGTTTGTGCTTTGACACCAGTAATGTTGCAAATAAATCTCTAAGAGAACTTGTCAAAAATCCTTGTGAAGAGAGATGCTTAATAGAATTTTGCAGTCTTGACTTGAGAATGGATTTCTATATTGTAAAGATTTGAAATACCAAGACAATATGAAATTATACTTCTCATTCCAAAATATTTAACCTGAAAAAACATGTCTTTGTCCTTTTTTTTAAGCTGATGTTTATTTCTTTTAGAATTCCAAATTTCTTTCAGCAGTGTCTGCGTTGACTATGATATTTACATGCCCTGTTTATTTCCTGAAACAAGCAACATTAGTTCTGTTTCTTTTTCCCACTTTTTAAAATGGCAGACTGATAGTAAAATCAATGAAAGAATTGAAGTTTTGGTTTCGAGGTGATGTTTCTTGAGTCTGTGAGTAATTCTGTCGAGGTGCGTTTTGCCTTCAGTGGTTGAAATTTCAGCAACTGACTTTTCATCAGATAAATTACTGAATAATCTTGTTCTCTGTGTGTATTTGAATAAGATACTTATATAATTATTAAAGCTGTGTCACTTTTTACCTCTGATACTGACAAATAGCTGTTGCCCCTGACAAATGAGTCTGTGTGCTTCATTGGTTCTACAAAGAATAGTCCACTTGACCTGTGGTAGAACTTGAACTTTTGTTGCACACTTTCTTTGTATTCTCTGGCCTGAAGCCCTCTTTCTCCTCTACTGTAGTCTCTGCAGTCTTATTATTGTCCTTTTTTTTATTTATTTAATCCTTTTGCTTTTGCTCACATAATGAGAACGTAGAGGTGAAGGTGTCATATATCGTGATACAGCCAATACTGAAAGTGATCTACCTAATCCTTGGTTATTTTTATTATGGGAAGCTTGGCTTTTCTTAAGCTAAAATTATAGGTGTTTTTGTGTTTTAAGTAACAAAAGACTGGTTTAACAAAAGAACAGAAAAAGTAAACCCCAAAACCTTAGTGTTGGCCAGCTTTACTCTCTGTCCTGGCTCAGCAAAGGATTAGCTGGGCATCCCTGCTGCTGTGCAGGAGGGGAGAGAGGAAGGATGTGCAGGAGGTGATTTGTCTTTTTGGTGGCAGCCAGTCATTAAGCAGCTGACCAGCTGCATCTTTACTGGGTGGGATCACAGCCCTGAGCAGCAGTGGGGATTGCAAGAGCAATCTCCATCACAGCTGTTCCACTGATGGAAGGAACGCTAGTTTTCTTGAGGAGTGGTGAGTTTTTCAGCCTTTACCTACATTTTGCTAAGCATGTAGAATGTGAGCCACTTTCTTGAACTGCCAGGTGTGCTAGACCTACAAAACAACCTGAGTTTGTTTTTCTCCCCAGCCATCATAATTTTTGCACAGAAGGGACCACATAGATTGTCTAGTTGCTGTTAGGTGAGCAGAGGACAACTCTTACTCCTGTAAGAGGAAAGACCAGTGAACTTCTAATGGGATAATGAAATATAAAAAAACAAAAGAGAAACTGTATATTACTTTTTTTCCTTCACAAAAATCGGGTGAAAAGTGTCCTGAACATATGGGGAATACAGATAGTAAAATAACTGTATTGCTAATAGTGATGCTGGTAGTTCTGAAAAGCAGCTTTATGAAAAGACAGAATATTTAACTGTGGCAGGTGGTTTGACAGCATATGGTATAAGGATGTTGCAGGTTTAGTCTGTAAGATAAATGTGGTTGATTGCTAAGGAGAACTTAAAATATGGTACCAAACTGACAGCACATTAAAGCTTGCAAGTTATGCATTTTTTGCCCCTTAACTAAAGCAGAGTTCGGGTGTTACTGAAATGGTAGGCTTGTATTGAACCTTAATTATGGGAATTTCTGTATTTCTTTAAAAAAAATCCTAAGAGTTGCATCACAGTTACAGTTTATTTAATCTTTATATAATTAAGGGATTTGTATGAACTCATTCTAATGTGAGCTGGTTCATGCATTTTGTTGTCACATTTTCTGAAATGTTTGAGCACTCTGTGTGTATTGCAAATGTGCAATTGCTGAGTTAATGTATGTCAGCCCATCTTTGTTTCATTTGTTCTCAGCCCAAAGAGGATGGAATGAGATTTGTGTGACAGCATATCTGTTGATTTTTCTACAGCTGCAAAATCAGAATTTTATAGGCTGCTTCAGTAATTAAGTTAGTTCTTTGCTGTATGTAGTTGGGCAACTGATGTTTTTAGATCATCCAGCTTCAGAAACAGCTAATGTAAACCCTCTGAAGCTTTAATGGGACTTCAGCCTGTCTGTGGAGAGCCCTAATTTACATCACATACAGTCCAACACCAAGTGCTTATTTTGTTTAAATGCACATCATATGTTTTGCACAGCAGAAACAGAGTGTGCACCAGGCCAATACACAGTTTCAGTGAGTGTAATTGTGTGCTTATAGTTTGTGAAAATTATGCACATGTGAGTCTTACAATGTCTAGACTTACTGATAGTAATTTAATAGCAAGAATTTGAGGCCTTTCTTTGATTTGGGGAGCATTAGACCTTTTTTTTTTTTCAAGATTTCTAAGAGCCTGGTCAAGCTTTTTGTTTCTTTGTTGTGGTTCTGGATGACTCCCAGTGCTCTTGGATTCTGCCTGTAATTGTTTACTGCTAAACTGAGCAGATGTGAAAAAAAAAAAAAGGAAAAAAGCTATAGTTTTGAGAATTGTCATATTGCAATTAAGTTCTGGTTTGCTGATATTAATTTTTTTGCTTAGATTTTTTTACTGGCAACCTTTTGGATGATTAATGAAGTATATTTTTACTGTGTTACACTAAATCATTCTTGCTTGAGAATGCTTTCTCAGTTACAACTCTAAATGAGTTTAATCTAGGTGTTCTGCCTTTCACCACAGCTCTGTAATCCTCAAAGCCTGGGAAAGTGTCTGTTACAGCTCAGTCAGTGGTAGCACAATGGTTTTTGTAATCAAATCCCAGCTTTTGTTCCATGCTTTGTTCACACTTACCTCTACCTGAAGTGGTACTTACTTTCTTTACCTTATCTACTTGATTCTTGTCACCTCTGCTAAGAATTTTCACTTTGTAGTCCCCTGACTTATGCTGGGTCGAATTTTACAAGATGTCCCTGGTGATGGTTCTTATCCAAATGTCTGCTCATTTTTTTCTTGAATGTTGCAGTTTCTGTGAGATGTGGACTTGCAAATCTTGACTCTAAAGGTTTAAGTTTAATAAATAAATCTACATTATGCCTCCTGCAAATACATTTCCAGATGCTTTGTTAGGAAAACTTAATTTCCCAAGCTTAAAAATTTCTGGAGTTGGGGCTGTCCTAGGGCTGGTATTATTTAGCAGCCTAGTCCTTCCCACTCTTACTCATTTTATTGACAATATATTTTCTGAATGACTGGAATGCTTGAATTGTGTTGCAGGGTAATAACCTCAGGTTAAGGGTTGTTGTTCAAGCTAGCTGTTCCCACATGTGTCAAAGCTCTTCCTAAAGGTGTGTTGTAATCCAGTCAACACTCCTCTAAACCCTGTCTCTCCCCTTTCACCTGTCCATTTGTGCTTCCTTGTGTGTTCAGTCACTGGGGATCTGAATTGAATAAACTTCTCATCACCTCCTCTCTTTTTTTTTTTTTTTTTTTTTTTTTTTTTGTGGATTATTTTGTTAGTCATTTCCCTGAACCAGCTTCCATGTGACTGCATAAATGCTGGTGCTGGTATGAAATAGGTTGGGATCATGTGCACAGGCTTAGGAAAATGGGATTGTGGCACCCCAGACTTGACAGGAGCTGTGAAGCTGGATTGGAAACTTTTACTCTAAGGTGCCTGAGATTTGGTTTGTGCTGTTGCATTAGGAAGTGTTCAGCCCATGGCACATGAATGTTTTCTGGTCTCACAGCCTTGTGCACAGGCATGGATGAGCTGTGACAACACAAGTCAGGTTCCATGGCCTCTTCAAAGTATAAACCAAATTGCTTTGTAGCCTTGTCTAATTGTACTGCAAGCAAGTGGTGACTATTCTTGAATACTCCTGTATCTAAATTCTTGTTCACAGAGGATGTTTTTCTTGACCTGCTTTTCTGAATGTGTGCTAACAGATTCAAGATCACTTGTTTTTACCAGATGTGCTGTGCTGTGTCTGTCTCTGAACTGAACTGCACCAAGATGAGTTTGATCCCTCCCATCAGGTTATTTCTGTTGGCAGATTATTCACTGCTGGTAACTTGTCTCGTCTAACAGAATATTGCTGGATTTTTTCCTCAGTGTTCTTAGCATGCAGCATATTTGCTTTTTAGTGCTGTTCCCATTCTTGTTTTACTTTCTCAGGAAGCTGAAACTGTTCCTTGGAGTTAGGAGAAACCAAAACTGCATTGAACTCATGTATCTGCCAGAGCTCAGCACAGCAGCCAGGTGGACAGGTTCAAAGACAGTCATGCTGCTGTATAACACTGTTAAAATTGCATGTAGATTGGCTTTGTGTTGTGAGTGTAATGCAGTATTCTAGTTTGTGGCTACAGCCAGTCTGAAAAAGCTGTTTCCTTTCAAAGCCTGTCCCTGGAGCTGCTGCAGGTCATGAAAGTCTTTAGGCATAACTTCAGTCACCTGGATAGGTTAAATTATGCATGTGCTTAAGTGACACATGATTAGAACCTAAAAATACCAGTTGTGTAATTACAGAACTGTTAATCAACTTTCTCTTCAATTATAAAAATCAGTTAATCTACACAAGTAAGTGTAGTTAATGATGTTTTAAATGTCAAAGTCTTACCAGTTTCTTCTGTGTTCCCTGGCTGCATTATTGTCTGTAGTTTGCAGAATCCTGTTAAACAGCAAGTTTTATTAAACTTAGAAGAGTACATGGCTGAAGGTGATTTTCTGGACAAAGAGTTTGAGAGAGATTAATTTTGAAGGAGCTCCTGTTTCTGGTAGTAACCTTGCACTAGGAAAAGAATAATACATCACTGATACCTTAGCTGACAAATATCCTAGAGAACTGTCTAGGAACATTGCCTGGTGTGGCAATGCCTCTGGCTGCAGAACTGGTTGGAAGAGGCTCAGTCCTCCTGATTTCACAGGCTCTTCTTTGCTGACCCCGTTCTGCTGCTGGAGATGTTCATGGTTCATGTCCCTGGGGACAGCCCTGTGACTGCTCACCTGCCTCAGCCAGGGGCACTAAACACAGATGTGGAGGTTGGGATGGACTTTTACCTCTTAAACTGGCATCAACTGGCTTTGCAGCCAGAGGCATTGAAAAACAGAAGTATCCACTTAAGTAACCTTTGCCCTTCTAATTTGTACAACTTCAGAAATGTTCTTGATGGAGATTTATGCCTTTGCCTCATTAAGCAATTGTTCTGTCTTGGTTTCTTTTATAAAAGCCTTATGCAGAAAAATAATTTTAAAATTTTCAGCTGTAGAAAACCCACAGGTTGTGTGCATGCGATTTTCAATATAAATCTTAACTGCTGGATGTGCAGCTCGGGACTCTGTTACATTCTCTGTAATTGTTTCAAATGCTGTAGTGAAACAATGTGGCCTTTTAATGTAGCTTATGTAGGGAAAGAGGGCGGAAAGCATTCATCACCCTTGTCCTGGTGTGGGCTGCCAGCTTGTGTTACAGGTGAACATTCTGCGGTGCTGGAGGCTGCGAACAAACGAGTCATTGTGTGAGTGTATCCTCTGCTTGTGCTCCACAGGAGAAATATTTGGTACTGCTATGATCACAGTCCTCTGCTGGACAGAACAATGCAGTAAACTTTGGGCAGGGCTAGAAAATGTGCAAGACCAAAGCTTTTCTGCCTTTTAGAAAAGTCCTGTTTTCAGATTCTAGAAGGATGTTTTCTGGTCACAGGCAGTCTGCAGAGTACAGGTAGAGTTTGCAGGGAGGGGAGGATTATTCACAGGAGCTAATTAGGCAGTGAGTCCCCAGGCTTTCTCAGTAGACACCAAGGGGGATTCTGAGCAGCTCTTCTCTCTCTGCAAAGAGGATGTAGAAAAATTAGCACAACTGAGATAAGGTTAGTCATTTTGACTATCCTCTTGGGTGTCATTACTAGGTTTTTTGGGGTTTTCTGACAAATATAAAGATCTTGCATGTAGGACAAGAAAAATCTTTAGTAATTAATGTATTAGGACTTGAATGTTAATTATACCATGAATTAGAACAAATCTTCCATGCCAGATGAGAAAGGTATTTTTAAACACCGGGTATCTGCCCCTCCAAAATGTGACCTTAGGCAATATGTTCTTGCTTCATTGGCAGCTCTCTAAGAAATAACGAAATATAGTCTTAACTTCCTTTCCTTCCTGAATATCAGGATGCATGTGCATAAAAAAATAAAATCATTTTGTATGATAGATCTGTAGTCTTTCCCTGGGTGCCTAGAGCCTGTGTGCTTTTGGGGATAATTTTGATGTACCTTGGCAATATGCTTAGATCAGCTCACCTCTTCTGCCAACCCAGTATCTGTCTGCTGCAAAAGGGAATATCCTACTTCCCTTCTTCCCACCCTGATCATGGCCGTGTGATTCTTTTTTGTGCCTTAGTTTTCTGTCCAGTTTGCATCTGTATCTGTTAATTCTGACATTAAAGTACCTGCTTTTTTTTTTTTTTTTTTTTTTTTTCTTTCTCTCTCTGAGTGTAATGTGCTGGTATGGGGAGCTCAATCAATTCCCTAAAAGGCGAGTGCACAACTGCAGGTGAAGAAGTAGCAGGAGAATGGGTGGGAGGGCAGAATAGGAACTTCCTCAGCTTGTCTTCTAAGACTGCACCCTTCATAATTTGAAGAATTGCATCTCTAAAAGCAAATATTTCTCCTGTGTTTCTTGGCTTTGCCAGGACCTCCACCTCCCTACTGGTGTCTTTTGTTTCTCTGGAATGATTGTCTTCACTCTTCTCCCAGCAGGCCAGGGAGGAGCCTGTCCCAGGTATTAGTCCAGTGTATCTTAGACAGGCCTTTGTGCCACATAGTACTCAGCATTGGTGAGTTTTACTGGAATTTAGTATGCTGGAAGAAATTACCGTAAATAGAAAACATTTTCCATGTGAAATCATGTTGTGGTCTCTCAATATCGTTTAATTAGTTGTTTCCCCTACCCTGGGAAAAAAAAACCAAAATAAAAAAAACCCAACAAACCAAACAAAAAGAAAGAGGGTACTTTATTTCTAAAAATAATATATTTAGTTTCTGAGTAATTATTTAGACTTGTGGTATTTAACATAGAAGGACTTCTGAAAGCATCAGAAACTCAAACAACCCTCAAAAACAGAGGGTGGAAATTTTCAAATGTGCCTAAATAAACATAATATATTATTTCAGACAGTAATTAGCTGCTTTCTCATTTCCTTAACAAACTCAGTAAAGTTTCTTCTTTGCACTTTTCTAGCATGGAAAACAAAAACGGCTTGAGTAGTTTTAGTGGGGAACTTTGTCTTCTGATGGGAGTTGAGGTACATGGATGTCTCTTGAATGCTGTCAGGGTTCTTGTGGCCTGAGGTGGGGCTGTAGCAGCTGCAGGCTGGGCTGGCAGTGAGAGGGGAGCTGCTGCTTTGTCTTGACAGGCAGGGGAAGGGTAACTGAATCAGTAGCTCTTTGTTATGAGCTGTAGTTAAAAATGCTTAGGTCTTTGTAATTTGACAGTAGGTGAACTATAGCAAATTCTTGTTTTGCCCTGCTTTTATGCCAGCTCATCCCACTTTCTCCAGCCTTTTCTAATCTCCCAAGAAGTCTGATCACACAGAAGAGTTGACCAAAATATTTGCTTCCCTACGTGTGCCTAACGAACTCTGGTTCATTGGTGTGCAAATGTGTACAGGTAGGGAGAGCCCAGAATTCCAGATCTGTTTCAGGTGAATCTTTGGTTGTGTGTTTGCAGATAAACCTCTTTCCTAGTTTCACTGCTTTTGATTATAACAATAAAGCTGTTTTCCCAGATACTGTCTAAACATACCTTCTGTGAAATTTCATCATCCTTACCCGCGGTCTGGTGCTGTCTGTTATTTCAGGTGCCCACTAGTACTTTCTGTTGCTCTTCCTTCTTACTCATGCTATTCAGAGAAATATTATTGATCTACCATAATTAACGTGGGCACAGGCTTCCTTCTTTTAAATATATATTTGAAGAGTTGTCTGAGGCCAACTATGTCAAAAATCCCTCAGCGATAACAAGTTTCCATTGTCTAGTGAGTTAATAATAGCCTGCTTAAGTCAGGAAGCATCAGAATCTTTGCTGTGATGATAGAGAAGTGTCTTTCTTTGTATGACATGAAAATTAAGTCAGATTGAAGAAATTGAAGAAAGTGGTAGAGCAGGACAAACAGCATCCACCCTTCCAGTTTGCTTTTGTAGTTGTAATGTGCTTCAGCACATACTGAATTAATCAGATGTTCATGCACTTCGTGAACTAGAAAGGGAGGACTTTCCTTAAATCTGCAGCTCAAATATCGCTGAAGTACATCCTTTGCACGAGGTGAGGGGGTTTGCAGCCTGTAAAGCTGTCTAGGAACAGCGGCTGCCAGAGCTGAGGTTTCTCATCAGGGAACAAAGCGGAAGCAAATTGAGGGCAGGATTAATTATTTGGCTGGTCACACGAGCCCTTTCTCACTGCTTTATTTCCAGAGGTGGCCACCACTGCCTCCTTTCTTGCATCTGTGACTTGTATTCCCTGTGTGAATGGGGAAGGGACTGGAGGTTGCTTGAGGAGGACAGCAACCGGATCCAGACTGTGTGAGTTGCTTTCCTGCTGAAACCATGCCCCAAGCCTCATTCCTTCCAAAAATAAATCCAGAGTTTATGGGATTGTCTGTTCATACACCCTCTGTGGCACGTGCAAGGTAAGCCCAGCACTTGCCAGAGATGTGAGGTATGAACCAAACGAATTCTTTGATGTAGAGCAGATCTGCTGAGCTGGGAAGTGCAGGGGTTTCAGCAGCCAGCACAGCGTGCCCCATCCGTCCCTGTGGAAAGGACCAGGACAGGCACCAGCCTTCATAGCCACAGAAATGTTTTGACAGACTTAAAAAGACTTGGCATCATTCTGTGTGTGTTGGTGAGTAGGAAAGCTGACTCTACCTTCCTGCTGGTCCTATTTGAGAGAGTGTGTGGGCTTGCAATCTGCCTCTGGTGAGGTCAGAATGATCACACACTGCAGCTCAATGTCGAGTGCTGTGAGAAGTGAGGAGGATGCAGACTGTACAGTTGTGTCACTGTGGAGAAAGAAGGGGAAGGAGGCTGGATGTTTGAAAATATAAGAGATTCAAGGTTGGTTTATATGGGTCATTCAACAAAATTAAAACTGGTTTTTAAGTGAGGAACCCTATCAGAAAGAAGCAGGCACTGTGTGACAGGCTTGCAGGCATTCCCATGTACTTTGCCATGATTTTTTTTTTTGGCTTTTGTTTTGTTTTAATCTCATTTGAAGAAAGTGAATATTAAGAGTGAAAATGTTGGCTGAAAAGCTATACTTCTTGTAATTACAACCACACACTCTTTCTCTATCCTTTTCTTTCATCCATGGTGTTAAGTATTAGGGAGTAAGGAATTTTTTCCATCTCTTTTGAAAACTCAGTGATCTGTTGCTTCTAGGTCATAACTTCAGTATATGCTTTGAAATACTTTATGAAATGCATCAAATGCAATTGGTTGGTGAACTCAGAGGAAGTAATTTATAGATTGTTTAGCAGGGCTAAATTTTTTTAGCTTGGTATTTCATTAGTTGGAAAGACTGCAAATGTAAACTATTTAGAAATTAATTTACTTCAGCTTGCAGCAATGAAACTGGTTTACCTTCTGCTGTATTTTCTTTTTCCAACCGAAAGTCCAAATTCTGTCATTGAAAGTTGTTGGGAAATAAAACTTGAAATGCAGTTCTCTCCTTGCTTCCCCTTGGCTTTTCTGAAGGCGTGTTCAGAAACAGTTTGCCATCTGCTGTGCTGCCACAGTCTCAGGGAGTTTCTGGTTTTGGCAAGTTTAATTACTGTGCTGGTAGAATTGGGCACTTAACTCTGAAGGTTCATTGTTATATCAGGTGAGAAAAAGACAGTTTGATATTATACCAGTGGTTAATTGTCTTCTGAAATCAACTAATGATCCATTCCGTAGTGACCTGACCTCTCTCATACTGTAGAATCAGTTGTGAAATATTTTTCTAGATGTATATTAGTATTTATTTTATGCCTGGTGTAGATGGTGTATGCATTTTCAAATCTAGTACTTTCTGAAAAAGAGTAATTTTATGGCTGGTCTAAGTGCAGAATGGCACAGACTTTGACCTATTAAGTAAATAAATTTATTATTTATTTTTAAAATATGCTGCATTTACTCTGAATTTTCTACTGCTGTATTGCAGCCAGAAGATAACTTTCCCAACAATATGGGTGTAGTGGATTGAGTTTGAATGTAATAAAAATATACCAAAAATACTAATATTAATCTGTGGATTTTATTGTGGTACATCAGGGTTAAAAGTCACCATTTCATAATGCTAAATTCTGTTCATGAATTTAGAGTATTCTTAATTAAATGAATCTGCAGGAAATAAAAATCCCTAAACAACTAAATTATGTACTTTGTAATACTACAGTGAAATAATTCTCTCAAAACCAGCCTATTCTCCAAATAGCAGATTGGAATAATTTTCATCAAGTTTGAGAGAGCTGTAAAAATCCCTTTTGACAAATCCTGATTACCTTTTGCATCCAAAACTGCACGTGGGTTCTGGGAGTTCTGTGGTGGCTTCATTACGTCAGAGAAGAACTTGATGAAACAATAGCTACTCTGTTAGAGACCTGGATTGCTGTGAAATCTGTTCAGAGCAAATCTCCTGAACTGTTTAATAAAAAATAGGATTGGTGAAGGTTTGTTTTCAGCACTAAGGGAGCCATTGAGGTGAAGATTCTTATCTTTGCTCTCTGGCTCACTTGAGATCTGCTTCCCATGTGCAGAATTTACAGAAGGCTTTCTCTGACTGCCCTCTTTCCTTGCTTGCTTCACCATTTTTATTTAACATAAACTCAGTATTTTTTTTACTGTCTAACAATCAATTTTCATGACTGTAGCAATATTTTCACTAGAGAAATTTTTCAATCCAGAAAACTGGAGCAGTTTGCTTTCTTAGGAGTCCAGTGAAACCTGGTGAGCTATTCTGTTCAGAACAGGATCTTCAGCATAGCAGAGACACTTTGGTGTGTGATGGGTCTGTCTGTCTGAGCTGGTCACATTTCTGTGACAAGAGATGCCTTAAAGAGATTTCCTTAATGTATTTAAGGAAAAAAAAAACCAAACCAAAACCTGTCTCGTATATGAAGCTGGTAGTTGTTTTAGACTCATAAAGTAATCCTGATGCAGCAGGTAAAATATACTTGCAAAAATTTTCATTTGCAGTGGATTAAACAATTAAGTTAGTGCTATTCTTCACAGGGATTCATTACAGCACTGCAAAAATATCTTCTGGCAGTGGGATAATGTCTGAGCCTCTGTCTTTCAGGTATTTCACATATCCATACTTTCTGTGGATGTTAGTACAAAAAATTGAGGTTGACTGATACTGTAGATATTGATTCAGGAACAAGTTTTGTCAGTGCTCTGTGCATATTGTGCTTTCTTTGGACAGACACCACTGTTCTGTGTCAAAGAGTCTTTTAAATATAGTTCATGATACTAGATGGCTAAATGCTTTGTTTTATCCCTTCTCTTTTATAAAAGAAAACAAAAACCCCTGAACTAAAATTATAGAAGTATGCAATTTTAAATTGAAGGGAAAGCTAGTAAATTAAATGCTTGGGATTTGACAGAGCCAAAAGTTTAAAACAAATGGTAGCCAATATATGGGATTAAACTACCTAACTTTTTTTTTTTCCCTTCCATCTGCTTATTTGCTTAGTTAGCTGAAGTTTTGAAAAGTTTCCTCAAATGATAAGTGTTTTCTTGAGGAACTGAGATGTGCTCTGCTAGTATTTTTAATACAAAATTGGAGGTATTTTCTTTGGTTGATAGGCATAGATATCTTTCAGCTAACTCTCCACCCCATACACAATGGCTTAGTTACTTAGCTCATCCTGGGGTGCACATTTCCAGTATCATTCCATTGTTTTGTCCTAAAAACAAGTCCAGGTGCTTTACCTGCAGTGTGGTTCTTACTGCCTTAAGGATTTGGAGCGCCTACTAGAAATCTTTTCAGTGAGCTATTGAGGTAGAGGAGGCTCTATAATGTTATGAAAACATACTTGAAACTTTTCATTTGGTGCATTTTATTTATGGCTCCTCTTCCCATAAGAAGCTTTGTGAATTCTAAACTACTTGATATGCATTAACCTAATTGGATATTGTATTTATCACGGTTGTTTGGCTTTGTTGCCTTTATTCAATATGTCTAACATAAAAGCAATAAGATAGAGGTTTGTCTGGAATTTCTACCTTTCAGCTATAGCTGCAGGAGCCCAGTGCATGGCTAGGGTTGGTTGTGTGGGCAAGGATCACAGGTCAGTCCCATGGTGTAGCACGTGTTTGGATAATGGAGTGGGTTTCTCAGATGAGACATCCTCTGGTAAGTCACGAAGAGCGTGTGTGGTGTGTATAGTTATATAAGAAGCAGTAACTTCAAGTTGGGACATTGTCAGTGGACAATTCCTTGAATAGACAAGCTAAAGGGCATTTTTAGTACAGTTTGTCTCTTAGAAATGTTTTGAAATTTATCTTGTTGGCTGTAAGTGACCTAGACAGACAGGACTCGACTGCGGCAGTGCTAGCACGGCTGTTCCTGCTGCACACAGTTTCCATTGAGCCTCCCTGTTTTCAGCCTTGCTGAAACTTTCCTGTATTTTCTTCTGTCCAGATGGAAAATAAACATCTTGGAAAATTTGAGTCAGTAGAGAAAGAATATGGAGTCTATATTAATTTTTAAATAGAGACAAATAAAATTGATGGGTGTTTTCCTTGAGAAAGAATTGTATGTGTTGAACTGCCATATGGTGTAAGCAGAGATTTGAAAGATGAAATATGAGACAGTGTAGAAAGTGATATGATTTCTAAATTTGAAGCTCAGTCTATGCAATCAGTAACTGAAATCCCCATTACCAGCCCTCCACAAAGGTCACAGTTTGGCAAAATGTTTATTAATTCAGGTCAATTTCCTGATTCAGTGGGAAGTTTGATTGGAATGTGGTCAGGAGAACTGCTGGGTTCCTATGCACTGTTGCAGGCTCCAGGGCAATATAGTTGTGAAAAGTTAAATTTTAGTTTTCTAACAAATATTGTTACAGTATTGTAACTTATGGTCTTACAACAGTATACAGTATCACAAAAGAGTAGGAAAAAAAAAAGGGATCCCTTTGTGCATGAAATTCAGGATTGCCAGCTACAAATATTATTTATACCTTCCATATTTGTGTTACATGAAAAACATGCAGGTCATTTGGACATCTTGCTAAGCAGGCAGGCATGCTTTCTATAGAGAAAATAATTCAGGCCAAGCTTGTTGAATAAACTTTGAGCATTTTACAATAGCTTGGTTAGGCTTTGCCATATTGCCATGCATCAACTTTCTTGTTTTAATGTTTTGAATGAGTGGCTCTTAAAAACCAGTGAGCTGAAGGGAAGAGACTGGTAGGGGGTTGGCTTTTATTTCCAAGACCTGATCTCATACTGTACTTTGGTGATGGTTTCTTTTTTAGAAAAAAAATTTCTTTTTTTGCCTGCTGTATGCAAAAACCTGAAATTATAGTTGGTGGTAAAATTTTCATTCTACAAAGAGACTTGCTGAAGTTATCCAGTGTGAATTTCAGTAAAAATAACATATAAATCTTGAGCAGGTACATTTAAATTATCCCTGTTATTGGAGCTTTGGAGTGCTAGTGCTATTGCTGAGTCCAACATAATTAATATTAAAATGGCTATGGTAAAACTTCCACCTTATAAAAGGTCATGGGATTATCTTGGCATTTAGATACTTCCAGAAGTTGGAAATAATTGAGCATGTTCTTTTGAGTTTGTAGTTCAGCAAGTACTTATGCAATTTTTATTTCAAATAGCAATTAGAATTGTTTCAGCATTGGTGAAACTGTTGGGTGAGGACATATGTTTTTTGAATAGTGTGAAGAATTTATTTCAATCATGATCTCAGAGTAAATATGTCTCTTCTACATGATTGAATCAAATCTATATGCTTTCTGCTTCTTGACATTCTTTCAGAAGTACTGAAAGACACAGGGAACTTTGCTCAGAGAATAAGGTGTCTTGTGAAACATACAGCTTAAAGTCTGGGTAAAAGCCTTGCTGGCCTCTTTGGGATAAGGAGTTAGTAGTTACTGTAGTACCTCTTCCAAAAAGGTAAAGGTTAAGAATTTTTATGTGTGTAGACAAGATTCTCCCAGCATTGTCTGCTGAGAGGTCTTAACGTGGTGAAATTTTCATAGTCTTACCTGAAAAGTGAAGATAGTTCTGGAATAATACAAATAGTATTAAATTTTTTCTTCTAAGTCTTAAATTTTATTTAACTTGAGAGATTGCAAATGGACAAGAAAGAATATGGGAAGCTAAGTTTTTTTTCCCCACAAGATGCAATTTTGGAAGGAAAGAAAATAAATAGTTAAAAAGTAGATTTTTGTATGTTGATGCTGCTTGTGCTTTTTGCTAAAAGGCTCCTGACCCATGTTACCCATAGCCATGGTGTAAAGTGCATCTTCTAAAAATACACTGGGAAAACAGAGCACTTGGAGCAGCAGGAGCTGCCTGTTACTGGAAACAGAGTTTGGGGGGTGGAGTTCTGTATCCTGTTCAGATGATAAAAAGCTTCAATAAGAGTAGGCAATTTTTTTAAACTGTCTGATAACTTGTATATTGATTTTTGATGTCTGACTTGATCTCCTATTTTAACTTAATCTTTAGCTGATGAGGAAGTATTTCTTAGCAGTAACTGCTGCAACTAACTTAGACTTAACAGTGTCCTCATATCATCTTCCTTTTTCTGGTCATCACAGGAACATTATGTAATAGTTCTTATTTACATGGAAGGCAATACTTCCTACACTTTCAATGTGATTTTTGCCCATTTATGGGAAGTCTTTCACTCAGCTCTTGTCTCTTCTTGGTTTGTATGTTCTTTTTTCTTTTTTTCTTTTCCTACTCTCAAAAGAATACAAGACTTTGGAATTAGCAAATTCTGTATAAAATCTGCTGTAATAAAGATTAATTAGCATAAAGGCATGCTTCTACAGAGAGTCTAATTTTACCAAAAAGTTTCTAGTGTGTTTTGCTAGCATTACAGAGCTTCTTCTGACTTGAGGTGACTTTGGGGTGACTTGGTGTGACATATAGATGTAGTGATGCTGTGCTGAAAATATTCACATTACTGAAGAACTGAGAGAAATCCTTGATGAGTGGTTAAAATTACATTCTTTGAGAAAAATTGATAAATGGTTAGTTGTTTTGTTTTGGGGGCCTTTATTTATTTATTTTTTTCCTTTTTTGGGGTAAGTGTTTATTATGAAAAGTGGTGTTGCACATTGTGAGCCAGTGTTCCCTGTCCCCAGCTTTGATCACCACTTAATAATAAAACAATATTGCGTGGAGCAATTGACGCAATTGCTTGTGGTTTATATTCTTTGGATTTTGACATCCAGTGTGTTATGCCTGTGATCTCTTGCTTCAAGGTGTGGTTTTAGCCAGCTGGCTGAAACATCTAAGTATTAAATTTCTGTATCTTTTTATATTCTGGAGGATCTGCAGACTCAAGCTTAAACTACTGCAGTGTTAAGGTAATGCTCAGTTTTAAAAAATTAAATACAAAAATTCCCATGTAAACACTGGGGACTCAGGCAAGTGAAAGCAGCTTCCAGAACTGGGATTCATCTCACAAAGGCTAAAGCTTAATAGTGCTTAAAAAAAACTAACAAACCCTAATCAAGGAGCTAAAAATTTGGTCTGCTTACTATATGTAAAAACACACATTTAGTATGATATATGTATAAATGTACATATACACATATAAGTCTATTTTTGTGGCAGTGCTAATCATCTGATAAAGGTAGAGAAGAGGGAGAACTGTTTTATGCCCAACTCTTGTAAGGCAAAGGTGTCCTAGGAAATACTCAGCTCCTTTGTGGTGGATGGTACATTTTCCTTGCTAAAGTAATGAGGAGATGCTACTAAAGGATTAGAGATTAATTCTGAGGACAGCAGAGGAAGAGATCTCTTTCACAAGCCTATTAATGGTCAGTCACTTTGTTCTGCTTCAAAGGAAAATGAGAGGAAAATGGCAAAAAACAAAAAAGAGGGAAAAGGACCATAAAGGGTGTAATGGAATCCTCCATAGTACCATGTTTCCATATATCCTGCATTTCTCCTTTGCTACAGCATCCATCCCTGTCTGTAGGGAAAGGAGCAAGGACAGTAGCAGATTATGACCTTGGCTATTAATTTATTCCAGGTGTCTAAAGGATCAGTATAAATGTGAAATGCACTGAATGCTCATTCTGTTGTCTTAATTTTTCTTCCATGATTCTTTGCTGTGGATTGTGCATTTTTTCTCCTTTCTGTCTCAAGAAATACCTTTACTCTGAAACTTTTCCTACTCCTTGGAAGAGGCTGTTGGTATTCTTAATGTGAAGACAGAATCTGGAGCTGCAGTTTGTTGCTGTCTTGATAAATTCATCATCAAAATTCACTAAAGCAAAACACTGAAAGGTGATCATGATGAATAATGTAGGAAAGACCTCCTGAGTCTGGGAAATGTTTTGAAAGAGGATGGGCAGTTCAGTAGCAGTTTTCTGGGGGTCTTTATTAAAATTAGCTGGTACATTCTTTCTTGTAATAACGTCTCTGTATTGTTGAAGTTGCAGTGAGTAAAAAATGCATCCATCTTTGCTTAAACTTCTTATAATCAAAAAAAAAAAAAAAAAAAGTCTTAATGTCTTCATTGCTTCTGCAGACCTCTGATTGGATATCTGTGAATAATACCCATCAGTCTTTTTTCCCCTTCTTGCAAAATAAAACAGTGTGAAATTTGATAAAATTTTTCTAAAGGTAAAATGTAAATGTAGTACATTGCTGTTAGAAATGAAATAATTTTAGTGTAATCTCAGTGAGGATTTAAAATAATATTGCATAAGATGCAAATTAGCATTCCAAGATGTTTTCATGTTTTAATTTCTAAAAGTCCTGTTTGAATTTCTTTCCCAATGTATTACTGAAATGTGGACATTATGCATATTATGATGTTGTTTAGCAACTAACTTAAGATTATTATGTAAGATAATGTGAATGTGGTTGTTTAAAGCAACTGAAATGAAATTATGTCCAGTGATTAGAATAGTAAGCATTTGAATTAGTGAACATCCTTAATTTCATGTTTCAGAACATGTTTCAAATTTAACCTTAGAACGCAGTTCAGAGATCCCAGTTAATTTTATTTACTGACATGAAAAGTTTCTTGAAGAACAAAGGGTTATGACCTATTTTTTGCTAGTTGAAAAGATTGCCAGTATTGTTAGAAAGCTTCCATGCTCACAATTTCAAGATGAAAATTTTACTTAATTAAAGAGAGAAATAAATGATAGTATTATTTCAGTTTAGTGCAGGTAATTTTTAAAAATTTTACCTGTTTTTTTTTTTTCTTAGCAAGATAGGGTAACAGTATATCTTAAAATTGTTTATGAGGTGTTTTTTGGGTACATATTGATTTACACATTAAAATTTTTACTATTTGAATTTTAATTTTGAAAAATACTACTTCTAATTTTAAGTGATTTGTATATAAATTACATAATGATTCTGGTTATCTCAACTTTTGGAGAGATATATGAGATGCTTTTATAAGGTCATGCATAGTTTTGTTAGTTTTTTACAGAGCAGACCCCTCATATTCTAACTCTTGTTTCCTTAAAAAGCATTTTTCATTGCAAAGGTATATGATTTGTATTTTATAATGCTATTAATTTTTTTGTTTTTCAGTCCCAGAAATCCTGGATAGAAAATACTTTCACGAAGAGGGAGTGTGTGTATATTATACCAAGTTCAAAAGACCCCCACAGGTAAATGAAAAATGATGCAAGAACTCATTGCTGCTCTTTAGTATTGAAAAAAAAAAATCAGTGTTGTCATGAGTGTTGGACTGTTTTTTTTTGTATGAAATATTCTTGGGTTTGTGCTTTTGTGACTGGACATTGTCTCTGTGAATTGGATTTTCTTTTACTGAAAGAACTTTGGCATTGCAGAAATCTCAAAAAATGTTCCCCTGTTCCCTTTGCTGCTTCTTACCACTCCTCCTACTGATTTCTATGTTCTGTTTACAGTGAGGAGGATGTGAAAAAGAAATTTCTGAAGTCAGAAAGTCTCATAGTGATCACCCTACATTTAAAAAGCTGGCTTTTAAATTCCAGTAGGGGATAAGTGTGAAAATCAACCTGACAGTGTAGGAAAAAGGGGTGAAGAATGCATAGAAGAATAAAGAAAACCAAGAATTGGGGTGGGGAAAAATGTTAAAAGAAAAAAAAAGGGCTAAAGAAATACTTGCTTCTAGGGAAAACAGATAAATCAGAGCTGTTCATATTTCATGTGATACGTAATAGGTTTTCATCCTTAAGTTCTTAAAGGGAAAAAAACTAGGCTGAAAAATGAGGAAATTATTTCTAGAGGGAAGGCTGAGGCTAAGAATATTTTGCATATCTCACTTGCTGTTTTTACCTTCTCTTAAATTAGAGGTGTGAAATCAAGCAAGTTAGTGATAGTGTATATCTAGCTGATTTTAACCAAGTGTTACAGGTATAATTTAAGAGTTCCTGGAATGATTGAGTTTGACGTGTATAGTCATGACATTTGTGTCACAGGTGAAATAAAGTCAAATTGAAAGTAGATTTAAAATTAGTGTTTTTAAGGCAGCTTTGTCTCCCCATAATGTTTAGTAATGTAATGATGGATTTCAGATCACTCTTTTTTTTCTTAAGCTTCATATATATGAGAGCAGCTGAGAAACCTTTTTTCCTGAGGTTGAGAAAATTTCCATTTCACTCTTTTCCTTAAAAAACACTTATAAATCTTTTGTTATACTGGGGTTACTATTTTTCATTTAAGTACTTTGTTTTTAAACAGAAAAAGAACTAAACAGTGTAGAATTTTCAAATTATTGTAAATAATTCACCACATTACTTGAAATCATGTGACATGAGAAGCTTTTAGAATTTATAGCCACGATTGCAGCACATGGAAAATTTGCAAATGCAGACAAAGTAATTAGGAAGCTGTTAAAATTTCCAGAGCATTTAACAAGGAACAGAATGGTCTTCAACAATTGCCCTTTCAGTTTAACATATTTGTAGCTCACAATGGATTTTTCAACTTTCCCACCATGTTTGTCCTTCAGTTTCTAAGAATGGCCTGTGGTTGGTGGTGAATTGCTCACTGTGTGTGTGAATTATGTGAGAAGTTTAGTCATATCTTTAAATATTTCTTACAGATGCCTTCCAGGATGTCAGATTTGTCAGCAACTTGTCAGGTAAAAGGTCTTTATAATTACAGTATTTATCAATGTATTCTCATTAAATAAGTGCTTTCATAATAGGGTTTTCAAAAGTTTTGATCAACATTATGAGTGACAACTTGGTGAAAGGTTAGCTATAAAATAAATATAACTAATGTTTAAAGAACTGTCTGCAATAAGTAGGTCATGGATTTATAAATGTTATATAAATTACTTGGCTTCAAAGAGCAATTTCTCCTGGCCTCCAGCTTGCTACCTTAGTGAGCTTCAGTATTTTGCATAATAATATATATTGTAATTGACTATTACTGTAAATATTTATGACAACAAGGCTCACCCTGGAAAAGAGGTTTATCTAATGTCTAGAATGTTTGCTGTCTAAATCTGTTCTATTCCTGTTATGGGTGAAGGAAGTTCTTTTATCTTGGAAGTTTTAGCAAAGCTTTCTCTCTGCCCTGGCTGGTGCAGGTGCTGCTGTGGCCGCTTGGTCAGACAACACGCTTGTTTCACTGCCAGTCTGGCCATGAAATACTCCGATGTGAAGCTGGGTGAAAACTACAACCAGGAAATAGAAGAATGGTCAGTGGAAAAACACACAGAGCAGACCTCTACTGATGCTTATGGTGTCATCAACTTTCAAGGTGGCTCTCATTCTTACAGGGCTAAGGCATGTATGACGTTTTGTTGTTTCCTTTTTTTCCTTACTCTAGCCATGTTGGTGCTGAATGCTTCATTTAACTTCTGAAATTGAAGGCTGAAAGTATTAACACCTCCATTGTGACAAACGTGTCCTCGTCCTCTTCTATTTTAGCATTTTTGTTGTGATTTGAATTCTTTCTAATTTCTGTTTGTAAAAGATTTTTAGTTGTGGTAGAAATTATTTAAAGCTTATGCAGTTAGAGGCTACAGGGAGTTCTTTTACAGTGTGACTTCTGTGGTCAAACTGAAGTGCTTCAGTGAGGGAGCTGTGTTCTTTAGCTGGCAGAAGCCCCAAGGACAGTCCAGTGCTCCAGCTCAAACCATCTCTCTGAGGGAAGGGCCCTTGGCACAGTTCTTTCATGTTCTCAAAAACACTGTATGGGTTATGGGTTCCTTTGTACTTGGCGTGGCCTAAAATTGCTGTGAACCCTTTTCTAGGAGCACAGAAACACCAACCTGCCCACACTCATTTCTGCTTCCTTCTGCAGAGTGCAAGTGGGATTGTTCAACTGGGGAGTAATGTTTTGTTATTTAGAACTTTATTCAGGAAGAGTTCCATTTCCTACTCTCCCCTCCTCTATTCATTCAACAGCTCATACTGAAGATGTGGCAGCATTGTAGCTGATCAACCATCTACTTAATCTTAATGCTGTTAAACATAGAGTGTTGGAAAGCTGGCAGTTTTGAAGTTTTCTGTTGAAAAATACAGGTTTCATTTCCACTAGGAACAGGGAAGGAAAACCAAGCAATTTTAAAACTCTTTACAGGAGACACAAAAGCCTCTCCCAGCAGATGGCAGAGCTTTTATGTATACTTATGAACTTCATCTAGTTTAAAGATCATCCAGTGCTTTCATAGTCATTTTCTAGGTCAATGTGCCAGTAGGTTGGAATACCATGATCTTTCTGTAGTTGTTTTCTTTCCAAACTGTCTCATCTGGACTGTAGAGGATAGCTTGTTCATTTATTGCATCTGCTGTATTTTGAGGAAGTAAATTACAGTTTCCATAGCCAGGAGTAGGATAATATATCCTGAAATACATCCTGGTTCTTTTTACAATTTGAACCTTTTAATTCTGTTCTTATGCCTGCAGTATGTGCGATTGTCATATGACACTAAGCCTGAAGCTATTCTGCAACTTATGCTAAAAGAATGGCAGATGGAGTTGCCAAAACTTGTTATATCTGTCCATGGGGGCATGCAGAAATTTGAACTTCACCCACGCATCAAACAGTTGCTTGGCAAAGGTCTTATCAAAGCTGCAGTAACCACAGGAGCCTGGATTATAACTGGAGGAGTGAACACAGGTAAGGAACTAGCAAAGAATGTGCTCAATTAACTGGATTGCAGAGAGCCAAAAGATTTAATGTATGGATGCATTGCTACATCCTAAAACAAAGTAAATTTATATTAGTTTGGTCAAGTGAATTTAAAATAATGCATTTGGAAAATGTGTATTTGAAAGTGGGCTACTGTTTGTTGTGAAAATAAAAACATATAGAGGGGTTGGGTTTTGGGCTTTGTTTTGTTCGATTGATTGTTTTTTGGGTTTTGTTTTTGAAACAAGGAAGAGCTTAATGTGATTAAAAAGAAGTACAGTAATGTGCTGTAAACCCTTTAGTTCTTGCTAGGCTAATATTTCTTTTGTAGAATGATTTTCTTTCCTCCTAATAGATGTAGCATGGTGCCTTTTCTTTGCTAGTGTGTCAGCAAGTTTCCAAATCCTTAAAGGCCTGGTTATCTAACTAGAACAGTTAAAGGTCCAGTCACCTAAATAAATATTTGTATTCTTAGTAAGATGTGGCATTCAATGCACTGGAATCTTTTTATGCACGAACAGGTGTTGCAAAACATGTTGGTGATGCTCTAAGAGAACACGCTTCCAGATCATCTCGAAAGATTTGCACTATTGGGATTGCTCCGTGGGGAGTGATTGAAAACAGAAACGACCTTGTTGGAAGAGATGTAAGGATGAATTACCTAACTGAAATAATGATTTACCTCATTTACTTTTGGCACATCTGCTCAAGCATGTTTTTCCCTTGCTTTGCATCATTGGAATATTTGCTTTACTATGGAGATACACTGACATCTGTGACTTATGCAAGATTATTACTGTAAACAAGTTGCAAAATGCAAATGTGCTACAGGAGGAGCTTGTTCTTAAGTATGATCCTTTTCTCCTCCCCACTCTCAATTATATCAATTAGATATTATAAAATCAAATAACAAAAATTCTATTACAGAGAATTCACATTTAGTGAGGATAATAAGTTGAAGAAAATTTGATGTAGAGTCTTCAATACTAACTACTGTTTGCTAGAGAAGTCATAAATTTTCCACAGACACCTTTTCAAAGGATCTTTTCTCTTTTACCCTTCAGAACAGCATCCTTTAGTGATGCAATTATCTGATTCCCTGCACAAAGTTCAGAGCTGCAGCTGTTGGTGTATCCTAATCTAAGGCATGTTTGTATGTGTCAGTGCTTCCTTATATGTGTCATTGCTTCTTGTTGAGCCACCAGTTTTTTCTAGTTAAGTTTCACAGAGACTGTGTGAACCTCTGCAAGTAAAAGCCATTTTTGTGTGCTTACACTTAGGTGGTTGCTCCATATCAGACCTTGTTAAATCCATTAAGTAAACTAAACGTCCTAAATAACCTCCATTCCCATTTCATTCTGGTGGATGATGGAACAGTTGGAAAGTATGGAGCAGAAGTTAAACTGCGAAGAGAACTGGAAAAAACTATTAATTTGCAACGGATCCATGCAAGTAAGTAATTCTGGTGCCTGTGGGATGTTGCTCCAGCTTAATGAAAAAGGTATTTGCAATAAACAACTGAATGACAAAATAAAATTAGAACTGTAGTTTATTTGTCAAATCTAAAATTGCAAATTTCAGCTGCTTCTCTGGACCCTAGTTATTGCTGTAGATTTATGATTTCTTTGGGACCACAGAGGAATCCTTTTTGAATAAAGTTGTCTGTTTACTTTGTAAAAACAAATGCAAATCGCTTCAGGACTTGGTGTGTTGTCAGATCTAATTGGTCTGATTAATTAATGGTTTTGACACTGATCACTTGTAGTTTCACAGTTTGCAGTTTGGTGTTTTCCCAGTTATGGAGCAACACATGTATTCTGACCCTTACAGGAATGCTTTTGCAATACTTCCCATCAGTGGGTGGTTCCTATGGACCTATGTTCAAACTGACTATGTGTAGTCAACTTTGAAAATTATTGGGGGAAGTTAAGAGGAATTCCAGAAAGAAAAAATTCTTCAGTTTTCTGCATTAGTTCATGAATGTTTCTATAAGGAATCTCTTCTGTTTTGTAGACTCTATCCTGTTGTATTGACCAACTTGGCAGTGCTTGTGTCCCAGCCCAGAACATAAAATGCTTGAAACTCTGCATTACCAACAGTTAATGTCTGGCAGACTGCATTTTAATGTTGATTAAATAGAAAGGACAAACCTGATTTATTGAATGTGTAAAACTGGCTTTATCATTCACTGTACTTTTACAGCATTGTCTGAGTTTCATTATTTGTTTGCCATTTTCCAGGAATTGGCCAAGGTGTGCCTGTGGTGGCACTTGTGTTTGAAGGTGGCCCCAATGTCATCCTGACAGTTCTAGACTTCCTTCAGGAGAGCCCTCCAGTGCCTGTGGTGGTGTGTGAAGGAACTGGCAGAGCTGCAGACATCCTGGCCTATGTTCACAAGCAGACAGAGGAGGGGGGGTGAGTGCCAGCAGTGCCAGACTGGCACAGAACCTCTGACTGGGTCAGGCTGGAAGGGACCACAGTGGGTCATCCCAGAGCACACGGCACAGGATTGTGTCCAGGCACTTCTTGTCATGCACAGATAAATGACTAGATGTACAGATGGATGGCATCTGTGTGTGTCTGTCATCCAGAGATGAGTTTTGAGACCATTTCTTCATGAATCTGTAGAAAAGCTTTTTTTGTCTCTTTTGAGTGCAGCTTCAAAATAATAAAAAGGATGTGCTTGAGCTTCACAATACTTGATGATTTCTAGTTGGTTGTCAGACTTGCATAAATCCTTAAGCACACTGGGTCCTTGCAGGGGCTGCCTCAGAACCTTGGGAGGCAGGGATCTAATGTAGCTGTAAACCAAACAGCTTTGTGCAGGATAAGATCACAAATGGTCTTACTCAGAGGAGTGACTGCTTATTATTTTGTGTAAAAATCTTTTGGTTGAGAGTAGCTGAGAACTCAATATGTGAAGGAAAGGGAGAGTGAGTTGAATTGCTTTTAGGAGGCAGTAGTATAGAATTGTAGATTAAATTACTTATAGTTCTTTCTAAAGGTTACCTAAGGTTTTGCCACAGCAACAGTAATGAGCTTATAGATAGCAGGACTCTGAATGGACACGTTGAAACTAATTAAATGCATTGTTGTTCTTGCTGCTCATCTAAAACAATTGCTTTCCTGTTTGTTTGTTTCAATCTCAGGAATGTTCCTGAGGGTGCTGAGCCTGAAATCATTTCAACCATCAAAAAGACATTTAACTTTGGTCAAAGTGAAGCAGTTCATTTGTTTCAGACACTGCTGGAATGCATGAAAAAAAAAGAACTTGTAAGTAGATCTTGCCATAAAATTTTCTATGCATGCATTTGTGAATTCATGATATGATTTTTTTTTTCTTTGTTTTTTGGATCTTTTAGTTGTGACTACTTACAAAGGTATACTGTCATTGCATGCTTGAAGCAAAACCACTTTATAGAGGTTACATGTAGCCTGAGTTCAGGGACTGGTGTATCATTTGGGCATCACATTGTGCTGTTCTGAGATACAAAATTACCTTATTCAGCTAACCACGTTTGCTGGCAGTTTTATCTCTTAATCTGTAATGGACTGTAGAGTTAAACAGGATACTGTGTTACAGATAACAGTGAATTGTAATCATAGGAGGAAAAGCAGTTCAACTTAACTGAAGATTCCCACTAAGGAAAACAAACCAAAATGCACGTTAAAAGTTTAAATTGGGATAGACAAGCTACAAGTTGCATTGAAGACAAGGTGTCTTTTATACCAGGAATTGAAAAAGATTTAAAAGACTGAAGCCAATCACCTTTGCCTGAACATAACTTTCAAATATGTTTTCCCCATTTTGCTATTTTGGACAGATTACAGTTTTTCATATTGGGTCTGATGAGCATCAGGACATTGATGTTGCAATACTTACAGCATTGTTAAAAGGTAAGACACAATTTTCTCAGATCATTTGGAACCTCAAGCTGTTATTGATTAGTGTTTATGTGATGGATTATTTATAAAATACTAATGGGAATCATAAGTTTTTAAACAAAAAAGTATCTGTGTTCTCATTGTATAATACTATAATGTGACATAAATGATGACATGTACAGCATAATTTTGTGGTGGATTGCTTGATTTGGCTTTTTTAGGAAGCAAGAATGTTTATTATCTTGTATTATAATGAATTTTAAATTTTCTTCACTGTGTTTGCTTCTTAAGGCACGAATGCATCTGCATTTGACCAGCTTGTTCTTACACTTGCATGGGACAGAGTTGACATAGCCAAAAATCACGTTTTTGTTTATGGGCAACAATGGCTGGTATGTAATGGTGTGGATTAAGCAGAATGATAATTCCTAATAGAGAGAAACACAATTTACTGTAAAGGATGAATCATGACTTTAGTAGAGAGAGACTTTGGAATACTGACATGTTTAATTTGAGGCAGTAATTTGGGTGTACTGCATAGCCTTAAAGCTGTTTTGCTATTATGTATTTGAAAATGGTCCAAAAATTTTAGAAATGTGCTAACTATTCTGAATAACTAGCAAAGAAAATACATTACAAAAGGTGAAAACTGAATTCATGTTAGTCAGATGCTCTTTCTTCACTACAGTTGTATGGCCTTAAAGTTCTTAAGAAACATCTAGTAAAATGCACTATTGGCAGCACTGCACTGTCTTTTGAGGGAAGGACAAAATGTCTGTTTTTTGTAGTTTGAAAATGGGTTTAAGAACTACCTGGTGGCTCTTGCTTTTTCTCCCTATTACTGTAAAAAAACCCATGAGCTTATTGAATGTGCAGTTATAAGCACATACTGTGTGTCAGGCTTATTGATTGCCATGATGGCTCTGACATCTTTGAAACAAATTGTGCTTTAGGTATTTTATGTCTTTTTTGTTGTTGTTGTTGTTGTATCCAGTATCAGCCTATGAGAACACCTCAGTTATGTTAAACCAAATGTTTCCTTAGTCCCACTGTCTCAGTTGGCAGTACCTATGGAGCAGTTCAAGTCTTCAGGGTATTGTCCCATCCTGTAATTGTGTGGAGTTCAGGGGATATTCTGAACCAAGAGTGACGTCTTTATAGACATGTAAAGTTTTTCCAGCCCTGTAAATGAAGGAAATTGACACAGTACCCAAGTTGACTTTTTTACTGGCTCTCTCTAGGCTCTCCCTTTTTGCTTATTTGTTGTAGGTTGGCTCCCTGGAACAGGCTATGCTGGATGCCCTTGTGATGGACAGAGTTGCATTTGTGAAACTTCTGATTGAAAATGGAGTAAGCATGCACAAATTTCTTACAATCCCCAGGCTGGAAGAACTTTATAACACAGTAAGTAAATTGCTTTTTAAGCTGCTTTTAGAGTAGTTTTTTAGTTGCTCAGCCTGTCGTGTCCTGGCTTATGTGCAGCAGTCTGGAACTTGTGGAGTGTTGGTAGGGAAGGCTCCTGTGTACAAGGTTGGAGTTGAGAAGTGGATGCTGTTGGCTGCTGTGCACAGCCCCAGCAGCACCAGAATTGTCTGTCAGCAGGGTGTTCATCTGTGTTTGAAGGTGGGGATAGGCACTAAAGGGAAATTGCAGCTCTGTTGTGGACACATGGAGTGTGCAAAGCACAGTGGGGAAGAGAATCAGACAAAGTAATGGGGGAAAACTTGTGCCCAAAATCTGAGATCTATAGGGCTTCATAGGATGGATTCTCTCTGTAGCAGTTAACATCATAATAGATCTAGAAAGAGTTTAATTTTACAACCTGCATAGTTATAATTATTACTTGGAAAAATTTTGTTGCTGTAGGTGTTGATCTAAGAATTCCAAGGTAATTTTGGTAACAGTATCCAAAGACAGAATAAAGAACCTTCCACCAAAAATTAGCTGATGTGAGTAGTACACAAATATGGCTTAGGTTTGTGTTAACAGTCTTGTTATCTGCTTTTGACAAAAAGAGAAAAAATAATTAATTTTTTAGCTAATAAAATTTTGTAGAAAAACCTCCTTGAGAAGTTTATTTATTTATAATATTTATTTATATTTTAAAATAATTTTTAAAATTAACCTCTTATAGTGTTGCTGTTGCAAGCTAATTTCTCATTCCTAATTTTCCCTCTCTTTTGTTATAAAGAAACAAGGCCCCACTAACCCAACACTCTTCCATCTTGTCCGGGACGTCAAACAGGTATGCTGTCCATGTAAAAATCTGTCAAACTAGTAGTTATTTTTTGTTAATTTCTTGTGTTTGACTCTCAGTTTGATCTGCAGTTTATTAATTGCATTTTTTTTAAGTATTAAGTTACCTCTGCAGACATTTTGGTAGTTTACAATTCTTCTGTTGTATGCTTGGTGCCTTGTTGCCTAAAAGATGTTCAAACCAAAGAGTGTTGTCTTTCATCTTTATTTTGATTGTTTTCCTTCTTGGGGGGATTGAAAGCTGATGCTCCCAGCCTGGAGAAATTTTGGCTGTTAAAACAATAGACAAAAAACCTCCAGTGCCTCCCCCACCAATGAAATGATTATCTATTTTGTTATTCTTCTTTTCTTCTTTCATGTAGAAAAGAAAGTGTAACCTGGTCTTTCTTTAAAAATAATAACTGTTGAGCCATGTAGATGCTTTTTTGGGTTTTGTGTTGGAGGGTTTTTTTATCATCAAAGGCTTATTTTTTTATAAAATACCTTTTATATTCCTAGGGAAATCTTCCTCCAGGTTATAAAATCAACCTGATTGATGTGGGGCTGGTTATTGAATATCTGATGGGAGGAACCTACAGATGCACCTATACAAGGAAACGCTTCAGAGCCATATACAACAGTCTGAGCGGGAACAACCGGGTACGTTCACTGGGGAACAGCAGCCCCATGTTCTCAGCTGGAAACACCCAAACCTTTGTCATGTGGAGAATGATGGAATCCATGTTGGTTTGTTCTCCTTGTCAATGGACTGGTTCTTTTCAATAGTAGTAAGGGCTATAAAGCAGGTGAGAACTGTCTTAAACTAAGGGCAAACATCAGGTTTTGTTCTCCTCAACCTTATTCTAGCATATTCTGATTCCTTCTCTGTGATTCCCTCTTTTCCTACTCATAGGGGAGGAATGGACACTACACATGCAGGTTCACCAGGGCTTGGAATTGCAGCTATTTTTGCTTCTTGTGCAAGCTGCACTAACCAACAAGTGTAACTGCCCATTTAGTGACTTCTTAAAACTAATGAAAACAAATAAGAAACCATATTAAACATCCAGTGAGAATTCTGGTTGTGCTGTTGTAAAAGTTCATCCGTGTTTCAGTAACCAAACCCTTTGTCCTTGTTGCAGAGATCTGGGCGAAATCCTTCAAGTACTACTCCTCAGATGTGTAAAAGCCATGAGTCCTTTGGTAACAGGGCAGACAAGAAAGAGAAAATGCGCCATAATCATTTCATCAAAACAGCACAGCCGTACAAACCAAAGGTGAGGGTTGTGAGGGGAACAAGGGGCCTGAATTCAAGTAGCTAAGAGTGGGAGCCTGCTAGAAATCCAAGTGCCACTGGAGTGTGAGTAGCAGCAATTGCATTGACTTCAGTAAAACTGGAATTTCAGCCTTGCTTTTGTACTTGTTTCTAAACTGCACCTTTTTTACAGGATTCTGTAAAGGGTGTTTCTGTATAGTTATCTTGTGGATAAACTTTGATATGTTAGGGACCAAAAAGCTTATCTTTGACAGAGCTCTATTAATGAGGGTGGGATTCACATGGCTTGATAGATGGAACAAAATTTGGCCATATGTTTCTACTACAGGCAGTTTCCATGAGTTTTTTTAATTGTATGTAGGCATATTAGTTATAACTTTGATCTATAACTCAAATTAATTCAGTCTCACAGTTATTAAAATTAATTGTGCTCAACTGAAGTTTTTGAACAAAAGTTCCAGCTGCATTTCAAGTCTTCAAAAATTTTCTTTTTTCTTTTTATAATTGTTTATTATTTGGTATTGGATCGCTCAGGATTTTATTTCAAGTTTACATAATGACCAAGTGTAACGACTTAAAATGTGACTTTGTGGTTTTATTTTCAAGATTGACACTGGTGCAGAAGAGGGAAAAAAGAAAAGAACCAAAGATGAAATAGTTGACATAGATGATCCTGAAACGAGACGTTTTGCTTATCCTCTGAACGAGCTGTTGCTGTGGGCAGTGCTGATGAAGAGGCAGAAGATGGCTCTTTTCTTCTGGCAGCACGGCGAGGAGTCCATGGCCAAAGCTTTGGTGGCTTGCAAAGTCTATCGCTCCATGGCATACGAGGCGAAACAAAGTGACCTTGTCGATGATACTTCAGAAGAACTGAAACAGTATTCCAAGTAAATTACATTCTTATTGCTCAAGATATTTTCTTGACATCTGCAATAAAAGTAGTGGGCTACTTAAGAACAAAATGCAATTTGTTCTGTTAGCACACTTGAAGACAATTATGTTTTGCAGAAAGGTTTAAGTGGAACTCTAGTAGAAGCTTTATATTAGATACTGCTCTTTCTTGAGGGCTGTTACAAGTCTTGATTTATAGTCAAATTGAAAGGAGACTCAGTGTGCCATTTTCTTCTGTGTAATTTCTGTGTGTATTTTAATAGCTGTATTAGCATGCATATGTTTTTAACAGAAGTCAAAGATTGATGTATTGTGGTTACAAATTACAGTGTACCTGTACAGAAGGCACAAATAATATTCCCTTCAAGTTGTGCAAGTTGAGAATTTGTGGAAGAAAATTCATGCTAAACTCATGGTCATTTCTATAGATAGTATATTTTGTTTTGTTGTTTTTTTCTTCATTCTAGTGAGTTTGGTCAGCTGGCAGTTGAGCTGTTAGAGCAGTCCTTCCGACAGGATGAAACTATGGCAATGAAATTACTGACTTATGAACTGAAAAACTGGAGCAATTCCACTTGTCTGAAGCTGGCAGTGTCCTCAAGGCTCCGTCCATTTGTAGCACACACTTGCACACAGATGTTGTTATCAGATATGTGGATGGGAAGGCTGAACATGAGGAAGAATTCATGGTACAAAGTAAGCACTGTTGCAGTATTCATGTAAAAAAGGGTTAATGGAATTTATGTTTAAAGGGAAGGAAAGTGTGTTTAAAATGCTGTTAGTGTAAAGCTTTCACAACTATAGCTTTTATTAATAAATCCTGTAAACCAATCTCCTATAACATAATCAAAACTGGAATATTTGTTGTAAATGCTTCTTTTGACACTCTATTATCTTTTCAAATAAGGTACAGAAATATAGAAGGCAAAAACCAGGCAAGTAGCCTTTAATCAGAGGCTTAAAGAGATCATGTGAATACTAATCCACTACTAAAAACATAGTAGTAACAACCCTTAACAGATGGAAAACCTGTTGTAAGGTTGGAGTTTCATGCATTTTGACTTTTTACAGGGAGCACATACGACTTGATGTAAAAAAGCTTTGTGAATATCCTATTTTGGAGGAACTGAGCAAAAGCAGGGCACAGAACAAAACAAGGGTAGGCAAATTGGGGACAGGTTTTTCAGTGGTGCCCTTTGTGTGATATAGATCAATATGATCTAGACAGAGATAATTGATATAGATCAATTGAACCAAAATGGGAGTTGCCTATTTCTTTGAGACATTAGGTACCAATACCTAATTGTTGCTAGAAATATAATGAAATAAAACTTTCCTACAAAATACCTACAAGCATCATTTAACTTGTGACCTACTAAAATCCTCTTTGATAACTGATTAACTGTTTTCTTGCTTGCTTTGTAACAGGCTAATGACAGTAAATAGCTTTCACTTACTCTCTTCATCTATACCTTAGCTCATTTTTTTACCATGAATTGAAAAAAAAAACAAAACAAAACCCCAGAGAAAACATACATCACTCCCCTCTCCCCTCAAAACCCATAACCTTGTATATGCTTTTAAAATACACTCTTACAAAGTTTCTGGGAGTGGATTAAAGAACAGAGTGTGTACAGAACATCTCTATCTTTAGGCTTGGAGTACATTCTTTCTAGTAGCTTTGAATTTTGGAATTTCTTGGTTTTTCCCATTTTCCATGTCTTCAAGTCAAGGAACACTCTATATGTGATCCTAAACTCTTAAGTGTATATACAAGTAATAACAACTAATTATTTTCTACATTTTTCCCCTCAATAGCAAGCAAGTGAAATTTAGAGAATATATTTTCAGAGGCTATTCTGTATTGGTGTATTCTGATGCTTTAATGTAGTTGTGAACTATTTACACTTAGTCTTCATCTTTTCCAGGTGATACTGAGTATTTTACTCCCTCCTGCTATATTGCTGTTGGAATACAAGACCAAGGCTGAAATGTCACATATTCCTCAGTCTCAAGATGCACATCAAATGGCAATGGATGACAGTGAGAACAACTTCCAGACTGCAGCAGATGAAATACCTATGGTAATGTGGTGCAGAGGAAGATATTAAAACAATATTCCTCACTAAAATAATGACATTTTTAAGTCCAAGTAGTGAAATTTAGTGCCAGAAAGCATGTATAGTGTGGGAAGTTAACAGTTCTTTTATTTTAGGAGGTTTTTAAAGAAGTGAGGATCTTGGACAGCACTTTTGAAAAGCATGACATGGAGACTCCAGCTAAACCTAAAAGACTCCCAATTACTCAGAAGTTTTATGCATTTTATCATGCTCCAATTGTGAAGTTTTGGTTTAACACGGTGAGTTTTTTTCTGTGTAGTGTGTATTTTATTTGGAAGTGTAGCTTAGATTTTTGGGTTATTTTCCCAACACATAGCTCTGATTGATTCAATATTAAGCACCATCCAAAAAGCAGACAGAAAACCCCTTACCTTGCTGAGCTGGAAATGAGAAATATTTGATTATAAAACTGCATAAGCACATGCTGTGCCCTGTGGTTTGGGGTTTTTTAATTCTGTTCTGAGTAATTATTGTCATCAGTTGCTTGCAGTTCTGTGACCATTTATTAGTCTCATGTGCATGCACAGCTTCATTTCCATCACTGTAATAGAAATATTAGAATTTCTACTAAAGGAAACTAGCTGTAATAAGAGCAAAGCTTTGCTAACAATAAATAGCTTATTACAGCTATTTTTACTTTTCTAAGACAAAAATGTTTGTATTCACTTATTAAATAATAACTTGTCTAAAAGGGTAAATATTATCCTGTAATCCTACTTGAAGCTTTTATTGCATACCACATGAAAGATTCTATATACCTCTGTAAAGGATCCTTCAGTAATTATATGTGTATGTTTTATTTGGTTTTTTAGTTGGCATACTTAGGATTCCTCATGCTCTACACATTTGTGGTTCTTGTAAAAATGGAAGAATTGCCATCTGTTCAGGAGTGGATTGTTATTGCTTATATTTTCACATCAGCAATCGAGAAAATTCGTGAGGTATGCCTGTAACAATCTGGGATTTTACCTTTTTTGTCAGTTGAAACAGTATGCTTAAAACTATTATTATGTAAATAAGAAAACTGAAGAAACCTCAAGCATCAGAGTATAAAATGTAATACCTTTATCTTGGTATAGGCTACTAGATGGAAGCATTGTAAAACAAGGTGGGTAAAATGTGTATTTATTTGTCAGGCAGGCTCTACCACTTTGCTGTGACAAATATATCAAAACATAAAAAGCTTTAGTGACACAGGGAAGCCATCATAACTACAAAGTTCCTGGTTAGCAAGAGCCTTTACAAAAGTTCTGTAATATTTTTTAAATGGGGCATCTCATGTTAGTCCCTTAACCTGGTACCTCAGGCTCAAGTGAAGGCAGATAGAGTTCATTGTTTTCATGGTAACTGCCTCAAAAGAAATAAAAACATCACCAAAACCCACTAAATCCAAAATTCCTTAATAAATTGTTTAGACATGGACCCTTCTTGCCTTGTTGTGAAGCTGACACAGTTAAACACTGGTTTTGATTGCTCAGCATTTAAGAGTTATCCATTTGAATAACATTTTTGCAAGTGTAGAAATGCTAGTGATTCACATATTTTTACTCTTGGTCCCTGTGAATAAATATGAGCTGTCCTGACCTTCATTTCTTTTACAGATTTTTATGTCAGAGGCTGGGAAGATTAATCAGAAGATCAAAGTGTGGTTCAGTGATTACTTCAATATCAGTGATACAGTTGCCATTGTTACTTTCTTCATCGGGTTTGCATTAAGATTTGGAGCCAAGGGGAATTTTGGAGAAAACACTTACAGAGAAAATTACGTCTTTGTTGCTGGAAGAATAACATACTGTCTCAATATAATTTTTTGGTATGTGCGATTACTGGATTTTCTAGCTGTAAATCAACAGGCTGGCCCTTATGTTATGATGATTGGGAAAATGGTAAGTACAATGTTTGTTACTGACTTTTTTCCCCCCCAACTGCATCCATTTACAACTTCTCTCAATAGTTTTATTTAATTAGAAGTTTCTTATCCTGCTGTAATAGGATAAGAACTTGGTGTGCAGAATTAGCTAGCTGGAATATAACTTGAAGGGTTTCAAAAGAAGCACTGATGAGAAGGCTTCCTTTATGGAGCTGTCCTTGTTACCTAAATGTAAAAAAAAGATAAATCTTCCTTCTCTGGTCTGTTTTGATCTCAAATGTCAGAGACTTAAATGAATATGATGAAGCCTTTATCTTGATTCAGCTTCCCATTTAGGTCTGAATTTTATAGCCTTTGTGTTCTTTAGGTCAAAACTTTTAACTTCTTTAGTGTCCTAAAGCACCTTCATGGTTTTATACTATGGCAAACTGGGAATAGATTGTGCTTCTTGTCATCTCGCACCAAAAATATTAAAATTGTTTAAACTTAAATTTAAATAACCTAGCTCTACTGTCAGTACCTATTATAAATGTTACATACCATTTTAAGGCTTGAGAACTGTATATATGAATGTGGAAGGGGATTTTGTGTTTCATCTCTCTATAAAATGGTTCTTACAAAATGGAACCTTGTCATTCCTTAAAAACAAGGGCATCAAGTTGCTCATTTCTCACTTTGATTTCTTGCAAGAGGCATAGGTTCTGTGTTCCTGCCCTTGGAAAACTACCTCTGGTTTTTGTGCACCTATTGAGTACATTTAGGAAGGAATGTTTATCTTTGTCACCTGTTCTTTGTGTACCTAATAGTATTCAAGTTGAAAGGGAAATATACTCTGTTGCCTTTGACCAAGGGTACTAAATACATTATAAGAAAGGATGGGGAAAAAACTCAATAGTTTTGGGGGTTTTTAACAGGGCTGGCTATTTAACAAAATTTTCTGAGTGAAATATTTGTGTCCTGGACTCTTTTCCTTTTATAATACATAGAATTTCTCAAGTGTACATTGTCACTGTGAAAGTTTTTAGAGATGTGAGAGCATATTTATGACCTTGTGGATTAACTGGCTTTTTTGTGTTAATAGGTGGCCAACATGTTTTACATTGTGGTGATTATGGCGCTTGTACTACTTAGTTTTGGTGTTCCCAGGAAGGCAATTCTATATCCTGATGAAGCACCCTCTTGGACTCTAGCTAGAGATATTGTGTTTCATCCATACTGGATGATTTTTGGTGAAGTCTATGCCTATGAAATTGATGGTAAGATACTGCCATTATGAAGCAAGTAAAGAGAAAGCTTACTCTGATAAGGTCTTCTCAAAATCTTAGGGAAGTCCCAGTACTGTTGGCATTGATTCCATTCATTGGAATATCTCCCTTTAGTGGGTTGCAGCTGTATAACTATGTGACCTGATTTTTCATTTTTTTTTCTAAAACGTGATTGGCTTAGAATGAAAACTGCATAATTACAATTTCTCTCAAGGCTATTCCTAGCAACATTTTGGAATTCTGCCCCACAGCTATCATGACAAAATTTTAGCTGTGATGGTGTACTATGCTTTTTTTAAAAAGATAATAATATGATTACAGGATAGTATCAGCCAGAGACGTTGTCTCTGGTATTTTTCTACAATGTTTCTAAATGCACAGAGACATTTAGAATTGCAGAACCAGTGTATCATAGACGGTTGTTGCAAAATGTGACTTTTTTTTTTTTTGGTGTTTTTTTTTTTTTTGTCAATACCTGCTGAGAGTTCTAAAAGATGTACATGTCTTCTCTGTATCTTTTTTTCTCCAACACAGTCTGTGCAAATAATTCTGATGAAAAAGTTGCTCATCTCTGTGGCCCAGGAACATGGTTGACCCCATTTCTTCAAGCTGTCTACCTCTTTGTACAGTACATAATCATGGTTAATCTCCTGATTGCATTTTTCAAGTAAGTATAGATACTAGTTAATTTTTGCTAATAATTGGACATGTCTCATCTCATTGCAATAAGATGACAAGATAAGAACTGATGCCAGCTCAAAGCAATCCCATTTTGTGGAAGTTTTTTCAGGTTGTAAGGCTGGTCTCTGTCTCTTCCTCACTGCAAGCCCATGGCTCAGTTAGTGAAGTGTGTGATGTGACTGGTTCACATCACATCTATGAGGTCAGGGGAATCAGAAGTTCAAGGAAATTTGAAGGCATTTTGTAACTTCTTTTTGTCAGAAAACAAAATTATTTCTTTGTCTTTACTGTTGTTCCTAAATTCATTTGACGTTTTCGAGTTGGTTGGGTTCAATTGTAGTAAGTTGTCTTTTATAGTTCTCTGCAAGTCTTAGATTTCTGGGCATAGGCAGCTCATGAACACTGAAGAAGGCAGACTGCAGAATTAACGTGGTGTGATATAAAACTCTGGGTTCAGTTAGAAATAATTAATTTGTTTGTTCAGCGAAGTTGAAATTTAATTGCAGTGTAATTTATTTCTGAGATACTGGTAACCGAGATACAGAGATGTTACCTGATAGAATTTCTTTAGCCTTTTCATTGCTCGTGGATCTGGAGGTCTCTTGAATATTTTTCCAACTTCAAAAAAAAAATTTTGCAGCAAAAACCAAGTTTATGCTTTTGTCAATTACTTAATTGGCTTAAGGATTCAAGAATTTTGATTGTTACCAGTGTATTAATAAAAAAAGCAATCCAACAACCACTAAACAAACACCAACCACTCCCCACCACCCCAAAAACCACCTTAATGTGTTCATTGTTCTGTTCCCTTTCAGCAACGTGTATTTACAAGTAAAGGCAATTTCAAACATTGTGTGGAAGTATCAGCGCTATCATTTCATTATGGCCTATCATGAAAAACCTGTTCTGCCTCCACCACTGATCATTCTTAGCCACATGGCTTCCCTGTTCTGCTGTATATGTAAAAGAAGAAAGACAGACAAGACTTCAGATGGGCCAAGTATGAACAATTATCCAAAAACCTGCAGTAATTTTTTTGATATGGTTAAAGCAAATTGTCAGAAAAGCTTGGTTATAATGTGTATTGTGAAGAAAGTTAAAGTGGGTCTTAATTTTATGTGTTTTCAATATTGATAATTCTTTTGAAAATCACCATGCTGTTCTCAAGAGTTTAATGCCAGCCCCTAGAAATTTCTAGTAAAACTAACTTATCACACAAACAAACCAATTAGATTTCTTGTTATTGCTAATGGAGAAGATTTTTTTTATTTCTGTAAAACTTCTCTGAAACTTAAAAAAAAATCCAGCTAAGGATTCTAGCTTCTGCCTCAAAGAGATTAGAAGGTAGGACCATAAGGAATGATAATACTGTGCACAGATCCTCTTAGAATTACTATTTTAATTTTATTTTGTTATCAATCTTAGACCTTGATCTTTTTTTTGTATTGAGAGAGGAAGGGTCTTAGGTGACTCTCTGGTAGGGTTTTTTGGTTTATTGGGTGTCTTTAATGTCCTTTGTAGAGTTGTGACTATTGGTTTGCAGCACCTGTACAACTTCACTACATATGTCTCATCTTAACTGTTGATCTCTCTTTAGAGCTCTTCCTGACAGAAGAAGATCAGAAGAAACTTCATGATTTTGAAGAGCTGTGTGTTGAGATGTATTTCAATGAAAAGGATGATAAATTTCATTCTGGAAGTGAGGAGAGGATTCGAGTCACATTCGAACGGTAGAATATTTGCAAGTAAAATTTTTGAATAGAGAATTAGAACTTTTACAGGTTTTTTAAAATGTACTTTAAAGGGGGAGAAATGCAGCTCAGGAACATAAAGTGTTTATGCAAATTTTATATGGTATCTTTCCATTGCTATGCAGAAACTGATAATGTAATTGATGCTTCGTGATCTATAGAAGCACTCAGTAAACTGAGACAATTGTATTATTTAGTTTCCCATGATGTTTTAAGAAAGATTTCAGAAAGTGCTGTAGGCCCTCTATTGATACCTGTTTTAATTCTGTGATTCAGAAGTATGTACAAATGTTGTATTACAGAACAGCCCAATGCTATCGTATTATTGTGACATTTCAAAGTTTTTTTTCCCCCTGATTAAATGAACAGAAAGGGCTATAACCATGTTTCTTTTGCCTATTGAGAAAAATGCCTTTTATATCTACTTCATAATTTTATTTTTCTTAGGGTGGAACAAATGTGCATTCAGATAAAGGAAGTTGGTGATCGTGTCAACTACATTAAAAGGTCATTACAGTCTTTAGATTCACAGATTGGCCACCTCCAGGATCTGTCTGCTCTAACTGTGGATACTCTGAAAACACTGACTGCACAGAAAGCCTCAGAAGCCAGCAAGGTTCATAATGAAATCACCCGGGAACTGAGCATTTCTAAACATTTGGCACAAAATCTCATTGAGGACGGCTCTCTCAGATCATCTGTGTGGAAAAAGCACAGCATTGGAAATGTCTTTGGTTCTTTTCCACAAGGAGGCCTTGAGAGTAATAACCCTTTACTCTGTAACATTTCTATCCGTGATGACAAAGAAGTCCAACATAGGACAATTGGTCAGGAGTTGGCTCTGGTTCCCCGAAGAGAAGATAAAAACTTCCAAGAGGCAGGTTCCTCAGGCAGTGCCTTATTTTCAAATGCTGTTTCCCCTCCAGAACTTCGCCAACGAATACAGGCTGCAGAGATCTCAAAATCCACTAGTAAAAGTAAAAAATTAGGCAACTCATCCAACAGCATGCCACATGTAACATCCCCAGCAACCAAGTTTTTTGTTAGCACTCCATCTCGACCCAGTTGTAAAAGTCAGCTGGATTCTTCAGCAAAGCATGAAGAGACTGTTTTCTCTAAGGCTACAGAAGGAGATAATAATGTAGAATTTGGTGCGTTTGTGGGTAAGTATAACAAAGTAGATTCTGAATGTCCTGAAGTCATTAATAGCTGCTCTTATCCTCTTGCTTCTGGCTCTGCTTGCCTTGCTTTCACCCAACCTTGTGTTGAAAATGGAGGCTACATTAATTGTGGTTTTATTCATGATGAGAGTGACACTAATGATAACTACAGCTGCAGAGTTGACAAATGTGCTCACCAGTCCCCTGTCAAGTTAGCGAAGAACAAGCCCCAAACGAAGTTCTCTTTGTCAACGGGCGACTTGACCTCAACAGTCAACTGTGGCGGCTCACATGGAAAATTGAATATTAAAGATGAACTTTCCAAAAGTCAGCATGTCCATGCAATGGAACTGCAAACCCGAGATTTATGTTCTAACATCCTTATGGGACTACTTCATAAACTGTGGACCAAATCTAAGCCACAAGGTTTGACTTATCAAGAATTGTATGGTATTTTGGGTGTATTCCGGTTGCAGGTGACTTTATTCTACCATTTTGCTCTGCTATTTTTGCATTTAACATCTCTAATTTCCCTGTGTTGCTTGAATGTTTTTTTTAACTGAAATGATAATTTCTCCATAATTCTGTCACATAGACAATATTTTTCTGAAAAGCATTATCCAGTTGAGTATAGCAGTTTTGGGTAATGGGCAGCTGTACAACTTGGTACGTGCACTGTAGACAAACCTTTTGTGACTCATTATAAAGCTCCTACTTCTGATTGCATAAATCAAAAATATTGTCTATTTCTTGACGTAATTCCAGAACACTACTCAGGCTGATGGAGTCCTGGACAAATATCTTTGTGGTATCTGTGTCAAGCTGAGGGTTCCTCCTATACTATGTTTCTAAACACTGTTACAGCTGGGATCTTCCACTGTTGCCTAGGCTAACCTATGTTGGGGCTGTCCTTTTGGAAGCTTCCAAAGTCCTTTGATTCAATACGTTTTGCCTCCCCTCAAGTTCTGCTTAACAGTAAAAAGGTGGATGGTTTTGGTTAGTTGCCTGCATATTTGAATGGTAAAACAGTGGCAGATTCATTGCAAAACACAGGTGTGGGTTTACTAACTGATCCGTGTAAAGTAGATAATGCTTGAAGTATGCTTAGTGTTTAGTAGAAGATTGTAATCTGGAATTGTCAGATTGCCTGCAGAGGTGTTGTCTTGCTATAGTTGTTTAGGGATGTCTCAGTGTTTTCCAGAGATCTGCTGAGGTTGTATAAATCTAAATCTCTAGGCAAGAGTTTATTCTACTGCTGTGAAACCTGGATTTCTAAGAAGTTACCTACATTAGCCATTTGTGTACAAGTGCCTCATGGTTGAAAAGAGAAAGCAAGGCTAAACAGAAATTATGGACAGTGATTGTACAACTCTTATCTAATCTTTAAATGTACTTCACCACTAATAACTTTGAATACTAACTATACTTATTTACTGGAGCCAGATTTTTTGTATATGGTCCTAGCATTTAGAACATACCCTTCATTCTTACTATCCACAATTTACAACAACTATGATACCATGCAGGTTTCAATTGTGAAGCCAAGTAGATTTTCATTCATTATAAAGCCACATGCTTGGGAAAATTCCAGAAAGTATTTCTTGCAGCTGGGAGGATGAAGGGTATATTGTAAAAGCTACTTCTAGGAAACTGTCTACTTTCCCCTCATTTGTCAAGCATACATAAAAGTACTGTAATCCAGGTTTTGTTCCTTTCCTGTGAGGAGCATACCTTTGAGTAAAAATTTAAAATATTAGCTTTACTTTTTGAACAGTGGTGCTCCACAGCTCAGTGCTGGAAAGGCAATAGTTTGATATTGTTCCACTGATCTTTACTTTAGCATGTTTGTGATGTCTTTCCTAGTGCAAACAGGCACACAGACCTAGGTGGTTTGTAACCCTTTGCTGTGGTGATGCAGACTATTGGCATGGTCAGAACATTGGAGGTTGCCTGTGATTTTGAATACTCTTTTTGAATTCACTGTGTCAAAGGTCACAGAGACAGCATGGACCTGCAGCGGTTCAAGGAGGCAGCCAGCAGAATGAAGGAGAGAAGTGCTGATATTGAGGTGAGCATGAAAGGCTTTGTCAAGTATGTTAATGGGATAATTTGCTTTTAAACTGTAACATCACAGTATGTTTGGAAAAAGTCTAAGACCAGATATAATCAAAAAACTTACATATTCCTTGCAGACTGCACTTTGCATCTGTTTCATGTTTAAAAAAAAAATCCAGTGGAAACTCATGTAACCTTAACTGCCATCAAGTACTGTTGCTTCATAATAGGAAATAATAAATATAGTGAAATAATAAACAAGCTCTGAGGTTATGAAAGCTATGTTGACTATAACTGTGAATTGAGATAAAATTAAGTATCCCATAATTAGTGTTTAACTAAATGTTTTACGCTCATAAATTTCAAGATCAGCCTTTAGGAAGACTAGAGTGTTTTACTTCATACTTTACACAGCAAGATGTCAGTGTATATAATTTTCAAAAGTGACAAAAATTGTTCATTATGCTTCCAAGAAGAAAAAGTTTTTAATAAAATTGTTGTAAACTAAAATTAATAATTTCCATTTCCTTCAAGAAAAGTAAAAATTACTGAAATGGAAAAGTGATTAATCATAAACTAATTTTCGCCATGTAGTGTTGAATTAGTACATACAAATTACTCTTTTCACTTCTCATGCATTCAGGGGAGAATACACATGGCAATTGCATTATGACCATTTGCAATGCCTCTGTTCTGCTGAGTTGCTTCTTCTGAACCTTTCAATGAATATAATGTGTGACTAATAAGCTTTTTGTGTGTATTTCTGGCACAGATTTTTTGGTGTTATTGTTAACAATTTATTTTGTTTCTTTTATAGGAGCAGCAGGAAGACTTCAAAAAAGCTATATTGGAGGGTATAGAGACAGCCAGACTTCAAGTAAGTAAAGAAAGTTTCTATTTATTAGGGACATTATTTTCAACAGATACTAAAAATATTCTTTCCAGTAAAGACATGGGTTTCTGTTATCTCATCTGTAAAGTGGATGTCTCCTTGACATAGGTTTAAATAGTTCTAGTGCTTAGGGATGTAAAGAAATAGTTTTTATGCACACAACCACACATCAGATACACATTTTGGGCACACACCCACAGAGGCCTGTATATGTGTTTGTGTGTGGGGTGTATTCTGTAAGAGGGAAGGGTGAAAAAGGGTGGTAACAACTTCCTAACAGTTTTAATTTTAGGAATCAAAAGCAGGGCACAACGAATTTTTACATTTTATTCAGGTAACCACTGGAGTTGATAGATGAGTATGCCCTATGCCACTCTACACACAGTCCTAGTTTGTGATAAAACCACCTTTCTCTTTTTTTGCAAAATAATTATTTGTCAAAAGTTGACCACCTCAGTATATATTCCAAGAATGTGTGATTGCTATGAAGGAGTATATCCATGAGGAAATTGCATTCATAACTCATAGGTTTCTAGATGGCAGGAGTTTATTTCATTTTCTTGCTATTTTAAGTGGGTGCAAATTGAAATTTAGTTTTTGCAAGAACCACATTCTTAGCTAAGAATTGATTGCCAACAAAGGCATGAAACATGAGCTGAACGTGGTGCTTGTAGTGATCCAGTGCAATTGATGTTTCTGTACTTGTATCCTATTGTAATGTTCCCTTGCAAAGAACTCTTTTGGTGTGGGCCTGGAGTCTTAATGTGTGCCTGAAAGCGTTACAGCTGGTGGCCACTGTGAGAAGAGCACTTGAACTGAATTAATGCACTCAATTTGTGCATTTCTGTGCAGTGAGGTATTTGAAGTACATCCTACATCCAGAAATTTTGAAGAATCTGAGTCAGTCATAAAAAGAAAAATTGGGCATATTGTGTTCCAAGAGTACTAGTTGAAAGCAATAATGGTAATGATGACTGTTGGTAAATGCAATTTTTTTTTTAGGGTCATCAAACTGACAGTGGTCTACGACAATCCAGTTCTTGTGGTGGGTTCACTGACCCTCTGACAGCCCACTCAGAGCAGTGTAAGTCTGGTCTCTGCTCAGGTCCCCTAATGTTGTCTCTAATTTGACTTGCTAATGGGTATCTTAAGCAAAGGAAACACAGATGTTAATTCATATTGAAATATTTTCGTGTTTAGTAATACTTGAATCTTCTGCTTCTTGTCATTTTTTAGCCATGCCAGGTCAGTTCTGTTACCTTGTATTTTCCACAACCAAAGTTGTGAAAAGCAAAGTGACCTAGTTAGGATTGCAGACTTGTTTCATGAGAGCTATGTTAAGCTATTTGTTCACTGTTAGGAAACAGGTGACAGTGGCAGCTGCCATTCTTTGTCCAGTTACAAATCTCCTTTGTTTGTAGTGTACAGCAAGAGCAGGAGAGCATCGAGTGAAGAGACTCAGCAAGTTGACTCTAAAGCAGCTTTACTGACGGTTTGTATCAAGCTTATGTGACATTCTTGAGCAGAACTAGAAGCTGAACAAGTAAAGGAGAAGAAACAGATAAAGAATAATACTGATTTGTGGACTTGCTTGTTCTAGGAGGCAACAGGAGACCTGTTTTCACTAAGGGAAGAAATTGTGTATGTTCTCACCATGAAAATCTGTGCTGTTTTCTGTTTGTAGAAAAAAATCAAAATTCTTTTCTTTTGAGGAAAAGAATTACTTATATAATCCATAAACAGTAGTGAATATAGAGCCTTTTTTATTCTTTTAATTGTAGTTACCATTTCTCAGTTGTATTTTGGTATCTCCATTCAACTGCAGTTCAGTACAGCCTGGTTTATTTCCAATAAACAGGCTGTACTCCAAGAGCTTAAAACACATTACCACCCCACCTCCAACTGAATATACTGTGTTTTCCTTACAAAACTGAAGCCCTCTTTGTTTTTCCTCTCCTTTGTTTTAAAGGATTGGCTACAAGGCAGACCTTCAAATAGTGGTCAAATGTAAGTAAGCTTTCTACTAATTGAGCAATTTTATCACTCTGTATTTTGATCTGTTTTTCTTTTTGGTTGTCTTTGGTTATAGAGGTGTTAATTGCATTTACCGAGAAGAAAACCATTAAGTTTGAATTTTTTTCTTCTAATAAATAACCGAGTGTATTCAGTGGAATCATAGGATCATCATAGAATGGTTTGGGTTGAAAGGCTCTCCCAGGCTGTCTCTGGAGCAGAGGGGCTCCAGCCCTCAGAGTATCTTTGTGGCCTCCTCTGGGCTCTGTCCAACAGGTCCTTCTTGCCTTGGGGGCCCCAGAGATGGACACAGTTCTCCAGCTGGAGCTCTCACAGCAGAGCAGAGGGGCAGAATCACCCCCCCCTCAACCTGCTGGTCACTCTTCTTGGGATGCAGCCCAGGATTGGGTTTGCTTCCTGGGCTGCAGGTGCTCATGGGTGGGTCAGGTTGAGCTTTCATTGTGCTTTAACAGGTTCTGTTTAGATTAATGGTGTCACATGTTGGAGGGCAAAACATGAAAATGATTGTGTTGACACATAGTGAGCAACTTGCTTCCAGGTAAAGGTCTTTACCCAACCTTTCAAAGTGTAACCACCTCTGAAATTATGCAGACATTGTTAACAAGAGCAATTACCCCCTGAGTTAACTGTTAAAGCCATTACCTTATTTATCTGATAACAGAAGGATAAGCTGTTGTGAACAAGTTTTAATGGAAGTGCCTCTGTGGGAATGAGCTCTTGTGATGCAAACTTTACATAATGGTGTGCATGACTTGGAGGTATTTAAAGTGTAGCTCTAAAAACATGAGATTACTTAACAGCTTTCCATTACTATTTTGTAATTTAACTTGTAACTTGTACTGCCCTTGAAAAATAGGATAACAGGATAAAAGTGGTACTGTGAGGTTAACAAGGTGACCTAGAATGAGGTGTTGAAATCAGGGAATACAGTAAGTTTTGAAGATGACTTGTTCTTGTGGCATTTCACAGGCCATCAGAAGAAGATGCATTGAATGGTAAGTTTTCTTTCTGCTCTAAAGGTGAGAGATTTTTGTATATAAACAACTGCTTGGGTCTTGTATGGGAATGTATTTAATTGATGGTAATTTGGAATTTAATGGACACACACTGCAATTTGATTTTTTTTTTTTTTTAATAAATATCCTAGCATTAAGCACTGCAATTTTTTTGTCCCCTTAGTACATAAATTAGTAGCAAGAGTATCTCTTTTTTTCTTCTTTTTTTTCTCCTTAATCTCTTTTCAGGCATCGCTTCTCCTTTCAAGCCTATCATGGATATCAATTACTATTACTCAGGTCAGTCCCTCTTAGGAACTAATGTTTTTATTTTTATTGACATTTGTAAGATCCTTAAACTTCAACAAGTTGTATAATTTTCCTCTAGCTGTAGAAAGAAATAACCTGATGAGATTATCACAGAGCATTCCATTCACTCCTGTGCCTCCAAGAGGTAAGAATTGTATTTCTTGTTGCTGGTTCTCTGTGGGTTTTTTGGGGAAGAAAAGCAAACCTTATGAAGATTCTAATTTGGTTTGATCCTTCTAATATAGAAGGATCAAGGCAAAGTTCACAGTTTCTCACAGCAAGTGTGAAGCTGAAGTCTTAATGAAATAAAAGAAGTTTAGTTTCTGTCTTAGAATGCTCAGAAATATATGTGAGTATGGCACCTTTTCCAGGGCAACTCACTTGGTTATGAAATGTGGATTTAATTATAGTTGTCCTCAGAAATGGTGTTACAGTGATGGTAGTATTGTACTAACAGTTTTATAACAAACTGGAAGGATTCCTTTAAGTTGTCTTCACTTGTTTAAACTGTAAACAAACATTTATTCAGTGTTGTTAGTGCTGTATGAACAGTGTCATTAATAGGTCTAAATAGGAGGACAAATTTTGCAGCTCTGTGAAAAATGCTGTAGAGGGGTCCTCCCACTGGCCAGTTTAAATATTTTGTTAATTCAAGATGTTTGTAATGACTTAATACTGCAGCTTGTTGTAAGAAATGGTGGGTTTTCAGTGCTTTTAATTTTAAGCTTTGGAAATTAAATGCAGTGATTGCTTTTTGTGCTGCACCGCAGGTGAACCAGTCACTGTGTATCGCCTTGAGGAAAGTTCTCCCAGTATCCTGAACAACAGCATGTCCTCCTGGTCACAGCTGGGGCTCTGTGCTAAAATTGAGTTTTTAAGTAAAGAGGAGATGGGAGGAGGTTTACGTCGAGCTCTCAAAGTTGTATGCACGTGGTCAGAATACGATATCCTGAAATCAGGGCATCTTTATATCATCAAGTCTTTCCTTCCTGAAGTTGTGAATACTTGGTCAAGCATTTATAAGGAGGACACTGTGTTGCACTTGTGCTTGAGAGTAAGTTCTATCTTTGTCAGTTATTAAACATGGGACAGGCATTATATGTTAAACACGAACAATTTCCCCACCTGTGAACTAGTAGACTTACTAGAATAAGAAAAATGTTAATTGGGGGTTTTCTGTGAGCAAAAGGGTTAAAAACTCTGCTCCAGGATGGCTTATTTAATCAAAAGAGCTCAAATTCTCAAAATACAGATATAATTTAAAAAGCAAGTAAGCTGTTACCCTGTCTTGGAGGAAATAGGCACTGTTCCCACTGCCTGCTTGGCTCTGCTGTTCCCTGTTCTGTAATGTACCTAATGAGCTGTGGGTTTGACTCACAGGAAATTCAGCAGCAGAGAGCAGCACAGAAGCTCACCTTTGCATTCAACCAGATGAAGCCCAAATCCATCCCATACTCTCCAAGGTGGGTGTATTTAAACTGCCATTATATTTCTTGCTTTTGGCTCAGGGGAATGCCTAGAGGGTTGTTAACAGATGCATCAAATATATCAAGATACTCATAATTGGATATGTCTTGGAATATTGCTGTGAATGTGGCAAGCAGAATTGTCCATGGCAGTATTTTCCACTGATACTTTCTGCACTGATTCTAATCTAGTGTGATCATCTAAATGGTATTGTATAATAATTTTAAAACATTTGAATTGTTAGTAAATCAAATAAAAATCTAATAGTAACGATAGATCTCTATTTTGGAACTATATTAACTGTACTTTCTACTAGGTTCTTGGAAGTTTTCCTGTTATATTGCCACTCTGCTGGTCAGTGGTTTGCAGTTGAAGAGTGCATGACTGGAGAGTTTAGAAAATATAATAACAATAATGGTGATGAAATAATCCCCACTAACATGCTGGAGGAGGTGATGCTGGCTTTCAGCCACTGGACATATGAGTATACACGGGGAGAACTCTTGGTATTGGATCTGCAAGGTAATGCCCTGACTTTGAAACTTGGACTGGGGCCAAGGTATATGTGGGTTTTTCTTTTGATAGCATTTTGTAAAGCATTTGTATGTTTGTAATAAACAACAAGCATTATTTGGTGCTTCTTCTTCTAGTTAGTTTAGATCTTTGATTTTCTTATTTAAAATCATATAATGATAAAAATTAGAAAGTACCTCCAGGATTGTTGAGTCCAGCTTTTCCCAACACTGCCAAGTCCAGCACACACCACATGCCCAGGGGCCACCCCTAATCAGCTTTTAAATCCCTGCAGGGATGGTGACTGCACCACTTCCCTGGGCAGCTGTTCCAGTGCTTGGCAACCTTTTCAGTGAATATATTTTACCTCATATCCAACCTCAACCTCCCCTACTGCAACTTCAGGCCATTTTCTTGTCCTATTGCTGGGGACTGTCCCCCACCTAGCTACAGTGTCCTTTCAGGTAGTTCTAGACAGTGATGAGATCTCCCCTGAGCCTCTTCTTCTCCAGGATAAACACCCCCAGCTGCTCCTGACAGGGCCTGTGCTTCAGACCCTTCACCAGCTTTGTTGTTCTAGTGTGGTATTAAATCTTACAGCAACACAGAGAATAAAAATGTATATATATTAATTTTTCTTAATTACATGTGCCATAAGAAATTCTGGTTTTTGGTACATTTGTGTAGTGCCAATGTGGTGAGCTAGTTTTATCCTCAACTCTGTGCCAGATATTCTGGCAGTGAGAACTGTATAGGAGATTTTTCTCATGGGTGAGAGCTTAAGCTAGGCAATGCAAAAAATAGATGGAAGGAATCTGACAAGTACAAAGTGCTTGTTTAGGAGCAATTTTCTAAGGGTAGAGAATCATGTATTGTTTCAGTTGGATTTATTGTGGGGTTTTTTCTGTTTTTATTCTTGGAGAAGCCAAGAAGTCATAGATAAGGATTCCAAGGCTTTTTAATATTATTTATGTAATGGGAAATGTATCAGATTTAACTTTTTCTTCATGTGCTGTCTGAAGGTGTTGGTGAAAATTTGACAGATCCCTCTGTGATAAAAGCTGGGGAAAAAAGGTAAGGGTAAAGAAAGACTTAAAGTATTCTAAAATTTTCACTGGAAAGAGAACAGGTGCAAGTGATGTTTCTGTGCCCTTTGTTCCTGAGGTCATACGACATGGTGTTCGGTCCGGCCAATCTGGGAGAGGATGCAATAAAAAACTTCAGAGCAAAGCACCACTGCAATTCCTGCTGCAGGAAACTGAAACTTCCTGGTAAGAGCTGCAGTACCCTCCTTATGAGACATTTATGCCGTGAGATATTGTATGATACATAATGAAATAGTCAAGGCATGCTATGAAAGTGGAGAAAGAAATAAACAGCAGTTTTGTAATTTGACTTTAGGCTTCTGATTGTACCTATGATAAAAATCTCTTTTCTGACAGTGCAGATCCTGGAATTCCTCTTTATAAGTGCATTTATCTGACCAATTCTTAGCTAGATGTTTATGCCCCATTGATACTACTAGCTCCAGAAATAGTAATCATTCTGCCTTTGTTCTGTTTGTCCAGATCTGAAGAGGAATGATTACACACCTGACAAGATCATCTTTCCTCAGGACGATGCCCCTGAATTGACCATTCAGCCTGGAAGCTGCACCAAAGATTCCGACCCGGCCAATTCTATTCGCCTGATGCTCTGATGATGTGACCAACTCAGTGGCTTCATTCACATTTCGTGGAACCTCACAAAGTTATCACTTACCTTTCCCTCATTATAATGAAAAGAAAGACTTGTCAAAACAAGGATTACTGTCTTATAAGTGGAATTTTGGCTGGTCCATAATTTAGGATTTTATGACTTGTGATAACCATCTACAGAGCAGCTGATCATGCTAAAGGTGGAATAATGACAAGTATTTAAGATATGTTTTTAAAGGGGCTTTTTAAGCAGAAAGTTTTATTTTTTATTTTATTTTGGTTTAGTGGAGAATTTTCTTCCTGTAGTCCTGTGGTGGGAAATATGCCTTCCACCAAAAGGACTTTGGTAGTTGATGTTTTAAGGTAAAGCATTTGTCTTTTGGCATTTGTCTTACTGTCAATGAGCAAAACCAGGAGAAAGCACCTACCTCTGTAATGCCAGAGTATTCTTAGAGTGTTTTCGGAAGTGTTCCACTAATATTTCTCACCAGGTGTCTTTTAATCTGGCCTTTTGAAGAGGACAGAGCCAAATGAGGTGTATATAGGATGCCAATAGACTGAAGTTGAAGGTAGGAACTTGATCTGTTCCAAAAGAGAGAGAGTCTCCTGAATCAGGATTCTTTCAGCTTCGTGACTGTAAAACCAGGCTTGGTTGTTTTTGTTTTGTGAAATAGAGCCTGAATTGTGCATAATGAAATTTCTTGTTTTACACATTTCAATTTTATCAAGTCACTGTCAAATAGCAACAAAGCCATGATAGACTGGTATAATCATATTTAATAGAAGAATTAGTTTGTGCTGGTCCAAATAAGTTGCCTTGTAAGAACACAAGTTGGAAGTGCTTTCCCTTGTACGTACGTAGTGACTGCTTCAGAAGTTCTGCCTTCCAAAGATCTCCTAAAACCAGTATATCCAAACCGAATGTACACATAACTTGTAAATGTATTTAAAATTGTGTAGAAAACATCTTTAATGTTATGTTATTTGTGGTACTTACTTAAGAGAGACTAGGGTTGGATTAGCATTGTGTAAAGTACGGGAGATTGCAATGCACCTTCATGCCAATAAAATGTAATTTAACTGTCCCAAATATTGTTGAGCATTCAGCAAAAGAACCTGTTGTCCAACTGAAGTTTCATGCTGCGATTTTTTTTTTTTGTTACATAGGTACTAATTTGTAATTTTTAATTAAAAGGGCAGTATATAGCTCTATAAATTTTTTTATTCAGTAGTGTATCTTATAGATACAGACCTAAGGCACGAACACAATAGTTGTTTAAATGGTGTTTTATGTTTGATGGGGAAAGGTAAAATGTTATAAGGATATAATACTGTATACATTTTGTATATCATTAAATCTTTAAAGAATCTAAAATAAATTTATTCTTGTTTACAGACTTCTGCTCTCCGTCTCAGTCCAAAAGGTTATTTTGGTGAATTTAAGTAACTCTTTATGCAGAAAAGCAGAATTTGCTGTGCTGGATCAAAGCAGTTGTTTGCCTTTGAGATATCACAACTTTGGCCAACACCAGAAACTAGGGAGGTAAAAAAGTGAAAACTGTCATAGTTGTCAAACACATATGAGGGGATTAACGAGTAAATGAGTCAAAAATAGCTCTTCACAATGTTTAATTAGGAGTTGCTTCTTAGAGATGCCTGAGTGCCTCACCTCCTGTTGCTGGGAGGGAATGGGCAGATATTAGAGATGTACTTGCACATTTTTAATGCCAAGTAACAGCAGCACTGAGTCTGTAAGCATGACTGGCTCTGTAAATTGAGAGGGATTCCAGAGGAATCTCTGGTGTTTTGAACATGTGGCCAAATTTCAGTGTATGAAAGAAGAAAAACATTTTGAGAAAATTGCAAGTAAAAGCTGGGAAACTTTCTGTTTCCTGACAAATACTTAACTACACAAAGTTATTTTTTAGCCATGTTACTGGTCTTCAGTAGTTCTGCTTGTGACTCATTTCTTAGCAAAACAAACAGATGTGATGACCTTGTGATGGGTGTGAGTGGTCATGGGGAGTGCTCCTTCTGCTCAGTCTTGCAGTGACTCAGGCATGAAGCTTTTCCAAGACCAAAAGGGAAAAAAGTGGTTGGGAAATGCCTTGGAGAAATGCCTTGGAAAGACTTGGAGTGGTTCCCACTGTTCACATTTCTGTACATCTTCCTGGCATGAGCAGTAGCTTACTCTACTCTGTGTGACTTACAGCTCAAATTACATGAAGAGTCTATGTTTAAACTGAGTGGGGAGAAATGTGTAACGTTCAGGAGTGATCTGCCTCATACTTGCAGAAAAAAAAAATCATAAATGTCAAGTACCCTATAGGGAAGGAATTGGAAAAGTGTGGTGGCAAAGGAAAAACAAGTTAGTTTGAAGAAGCAGCCTGACTCTGGACAGTGCCACATCCTAATGTTGGGCAGAAAGAACATGAAAACTATTCCATGAAATTCAATTTGTTTGAGAACATCAAGTGTCACTCCTCTGCTGAAACCTCATTAGTCTTGAAATGCCCTATAAATAGGGAGGAGTTGTAATCCTTTAGCTTTTAAATTTCCTTTAGATTAACAAAAAGAAGGAAAGTGATGGAACTGGAACTTCTGATAACTATCCAAGAACTAAAGTATTGGCATATCTTCTTAGAAGCTGTTTTTAAAATACAGGAATATAATTCAAATCCTCTCTTCTAATCCCTTTTTTTAAGTGAAAATCTGAAATGCTTCAGTGAATTTCTTACTAGGAGAGTATTTAAAAGAGTATTTATCATCTAGGGAAATCAGTAAGCTGCATAATTTAAATTTTTAATTAATCCACCAATGTGTTAACTGCTTTCTTGCAGTATTTAGGTGGTGAAACATATCAGAGAAAACCAATGCCAAATGCATTGGGGTAATATTGGGAGCTGTTTTTTTTAGCTGTTGCTCAGCAGCCTTATGATTTGGAAAAGGAGGGGGGTTTGGTATTTTTAAGCCTGTGACAGTGATTTCCTACACTTTAATTCTTTGTGGTTGCATCTCATTTAATGCCAGAACTCTTGACACTGCAGGAATTTGGAGAGGGAAAGACTACAGCTGGAGACTTGGTAGTTACCAACAGTTCATATTAGGTGTTCCTAAAAGACCAGTTGGGGAAAAAAAATAGGATCTTCTAACGTGTAGCAAAACCCCTGAAAAACGTTCTGATGGTTTAATCTTTCTTTTCACAGTAATGGAAAGTTAATTCTCAACCCCAGAGCATGCAGTAGGTATCACTCACATGGATTTGTGTAACATGTTACATTAAAATAGTAAGTAAAATCATTTCATGGGCTTCTGTGGATACTTGTTACTTCCAGAGCTGTGTTAAATAGGGAAAAACTGCTGCTCTTCAGTGGCATATGGAATTTAGAGATGAACTGCATTAATGTAACTAATTAAAAGCCATCTGCCATACCTTTTCCCTCAGGAAAATCTTCAGAACGCCAAGAAACTAATTCAGTATGATATTTTGAAGTAGCTCCATCCTTTTATGGTCAACACCCTTGGTCATTACTGCCCTTCCAGCAGAGCATGGCAATCATAAATCCAAATACAAGTATGAGCAAAGATGGGTAAAGCTGTGTTGGGCCAAAGCTCCCTGCTCAGTGGTATGGATGGGTGCCCCTCTCTTCCCAGGGTTTTCTGGCACATGGAAGGAGATGGAGGCAGGTCTGGCCAGGTGTGTTCCTGCCCAATGTAACCAAGTGACCTCACAAGGGGCTGGGGCAGGAGTAGCTGGGGTGACAGGATGGAACACGGGCCGGGCGGAACGCGCGGGCGCCGCTCGTCTTTGCTCTACGGAGATTGCTGCGGTTCTAGAGTTCTCTGTCCTGCCCCAGAGTACAACATCAGCTCTGAAAAACAGCAGCAACAGTGGTGAGCACATGTGGGTGGTGTAGGGCCTGTGTTCAGCCTCTCGACTGCCTCATTGGGGATGGGGACAGCTTGGTCCAGGACAGACTTATGCAGCCAGACAACAAACCTACTAAAATTTTCCTAACATGAATTAAGAAACATTTTAGAGCAAAGATCTGAAGAACAACCTGTTTATAGTAGCATCTAGACTGCAACCTATGGCTTTAGAAAACAGGTGAGTACTTATACCCCTGAGGAAATGAAATATAATGTAATATGCACTGTTAAGGATTTTACCCTAAAGATGGCTATTCACAAGCGGTTGTAGTTTTTGAGCAACTCTATATAAAGACTAAATGGAATTTTAATAATAACTCTTAAAATCTTAAGTGTTTAACTAATACCTCATAATGATTTATCTTACCATATTGGAAAGAGTTTAGTGGGGAAGATGATGAGTCTTCACCACTATAAACCTGGTGAAAATAACTGTGAATGTAAAAAATAAATGTGAATGTAATTTTTAAAGGAAGAAACCACAGTATTGTAGATTTCCACTGTTGTGGATTTTTCTCGTAGTAGGTGGAAGGATGGCATGGAAATGGAAGTACTCCCCCAAGGAACAGCTGGAGGATATGGGCAGCCTGCACCCAGGGCTCACAGGGCTGCAGAACCTGGAGAACACGTGCTACATGAATGCAGTGCTGCAGTGCCTCTGCAGCCTGACCCCACTCGTGCAGTATTTCCTCTCAGGAAAGTGGAACACAGCCCTGCACGAGTGAGTTGGTTTGTTCACAGTACTGAGAGCTTTCTGCTCAGCACTGTATTCCTTCCAAAAAAGGATACGTGTTACCATGGGAATGTCCAAGGCACCTGCCAGCTCCCCCCAGGCACTTCTAGTCAGTGGCCACCAGCTGGTTTCCTTCTCCTTTGAGAGCACAGCTTGTTTCCTTGCTGGGTCCTTCAGTATGATACTTTTCTTGCCATATTGATGGTAATACCCATTACTGCTGGTATCTCAATGCTTCCTACCATGTTCTGGGATCTGCAGAGCCCCTCAAGCCAAGTGACAGCTGCCAGAGCTGCACTGTACCTGCATCTGTTCTCTGAGTTTCTGTACCGTTCCCCATTTGAAGGCAAACACTATTTTTTCACACATCACCTGCAACTCTCCCCTTTTTCCCAAGGGAGATTGGCGAGTCTGCGACTGCCTTTGGCTGTTTGGTGTCCGACATGTGGCTAGGAGAGTTTGACTATGTTTCCCCTGAGGCTTTTCATTCCGTCTTTGGGAAACGGCACCCAACTTTTAGCAAGAGGACTCAGCATGATGCACAGGAGTTCCTCATCTGTGTGCTGGATGACCTCCATGAGGCTTTCAAACAGGTGAGAGCCCAGCTGTGGTGTTTTGGGAACTACAGCTGTTTTCTCTGCATTTCATGACTTAGCATTCCATCTAGTAATTGCTTATAGTCCTCTTCTGAACTCCATGATGTGGCCACTAATAACTTTTCTTTTCTACCTTTATTTCATACCCATGTACACACAATTATTAATTTGCTTCTTTTCTAATGCTTCACCAAATTGCAGCCCCAACCTAAATGATAATGTCTCTGCAGCTTCAACTCTCCCTCTCCTTGCTCCTTCCACATTTAATGTTCTTCCACTTTCTCATCTGCCTGAAAACTTCATGTCTGCCATGCACTCACGTCTTCCTCCCTTCCATAGCCACTGACAGGCAATTAATGCTATCAGATGTCCGAGTTGTTGTATTTTTGTTACTTTTCTCTCAGAAAAGAAATCAATCTTACTCTGGATGTATGAACCATCAAGTAACGCAGCAGCATTTTAGAGCCAAGTTCTGTGGCAAGACTAACAACTAACAACCCAGGCAGTGGGCAGCACTGATTAAAACCCACTGAAGGCACTTCTCAAACAAGTGCTTATCTGCATTTTGTTAATTTTTTTCCTTCTGTACAGCCCAGCCAAGAAAGACAGAGCCCTAGTGCAGGAGCAAGCACAAGGAGTAGCAGTGGCACATCAATTATAACACAGTTATTTGAGGGACAGCTCAGTCATGGTATCAGGTGTCTGACATGCAAAGCCCACAGCGACAGACCTGAGAGCTTCACCGTCCTCTCCCTGCCCATTCCTTCCACCAGAGCCTGCTCCCTGCAGGTACAACACATTCCTGCTGCTTTCTGCTTCACCTGGAGCAGGGGCTTAGACTAAGAGGTGTTACTGGGAAGATGCAGGGGTTTAGTTACTTTGGTCTCCTGGGCACTACGGGATAGTCTTGGTTCTGGTCCCTAGACAAGTGGGGTCTCTTTACTGGTGTCAGAACCATGGAGGCTGGAAAGCTTACAGGAGCAATGCTCGGGAGCTGCCAGGGGATGGAGGGATATTAAGATCATTCAATAGCAGCTGTGAAGGTTTCTTCCAGGCATCCAAGTATTTCCCACCTTGGTGGGGAGAAAGGAAGCCAATGTTGGCTGCTTTGTCTTGCAAATTTGTAATGTCAGCCTTGCTGCATCACACTTAGGAGAAGCAAATTCACATCTTGCTTTGCTCAGCACTTTCAGGGGTGGAGGGAGAACTATTCAATCAAGTGATGTTTATTTTTTTCCCTGTTGACAGGACTGCTTGGAATGCTTTTTTCAGCCAGACACACTGACTCTGAACAACCAAATCAACTGCTTCTGGTGTGGAAGCAACCAAGATGCAACAGTAAAAGCTTCCATAACCAAGGCACCACCAATCATTATTTTTCATCTAAAGAGGTATGGTCTAAGTGGGGTAGGACACAGGCAGTTCCTGGGTAATGTGAGAGAATGATGCAAAGATATGACTTCAGACTTTGATTGAAGGATCAAGAAGCAAGAGCTTTGGTTTTCTTGCTGGGTATCTCATGTGGGTTTAGTGCATTTTCTGTCAGTTTACTGCAATATGAAACATTAATAGGGATCTTTCTCTCAAATGCTGGGTAGTCAGTTGTTGGTTTTCCCTCCTCCCAGGAAAGACCACAATGCAAACAGAAGCTGAAGGTCATTAAAAATAATTCAAAGTTTAATTTCAGGTTTGCCTGGCAGGACAAGAACAGAAGGAAACTCTCAACCACTGTGTGCTACCCGTTCAGTGATCTGGATCTCTCTCCCTACATCTCCACATCGTGTCGCGACACCAGAGAGTACAGCCTGTGTGCTGTGGTGGTAAGCTGTGCACTTCCTGCCTTTACTGGGAATGCCCTGCCTCATGGAGCAGATGAAGCCTGTGTTTGTTTGGACTTCACATATAATGATTTATGATTTAATGTAGGTTTTGTTGTATGCTTTTTTCTACCTGCCACGAACATAATCCAGGAACAGTAGGTAACCAAAGAACAGAGACGTCATTTCTCCTTCCCCAACATCCCAAATTTAAAAGAATGCACTCCTGGCACATAATGCCTCCTCAGAATAAACTCACAGGCTGATCCTGCATGAATTCTGTTTTTAAATAAGGACATGGCTCACAACAAGTGGGGCCCTCTTATAGTGACGTGTATAAAGGCTAATAGTTGGGTGGCAAATATAATTGCAAAATAAATAAGCATGATCATCATCCATTTAATCTGTTTGAAAGAATTTATTTGAATTAACATTCCCTACCCTAGGCCAAAAGGGTCTAGAACCCTCTGTCCCACCTTTTCCAAGTGCACACATAAAACAGTTGCCAGTTCCCAGCTTTGCCTGTAAGGAGACAGAGCAGGACTCTGGTTTTAACAGACTGTGTTGTTTGTTACAGAATCATGCTGGAGATATGGATTATGGCCACTACACGGCCTTCTGCAAGCACTCAGTCACCAAACACTGGTACAGCTTTGATGATGCCCAGGTCACCAAGATCCCAGACTCTGAAGTGCAGGCTGACACAGCTTACCTCCTCTTCTACACCTCCCAAGGCTACTAAGACCCTGTTAGTCCTTGAAAAATCAACAGTGAGTAGGGCAGCACCTAGAACTCACCAGCAGCATTAGTCAACTCCTGTTTCATCAATAAACTAGAGCATGTACACTACTGATCAGCTGTTGTGGTTGTTCAGGAAGTGATTCCTAGAAAGGACAGTTACAGCCTCTAAGCCAGGAAGGAACGTGCATCCTCTCCATGTGCACAAGGGCCAGGGGTTGTTTTCCATGACAACCTTCTTGTACCCCTCAAAAGAACACAGATGTTGAGCACACAGATGCACTTACCTGGAAATTCTTGTTTTTCTGCTGGTTAAGTATAGCAGGTTGTTCTAAGCTGCCTTTCAGGAGGATACCAAAAGTAATGCATACAACTAGACCACACTATGTGCTACAGAAGAGAGGATGGAGTGACCATTAATATATAAGAAAGAAAAAGGCATTGTTCTACTGCTGTCATTTTTGTTCCTCCAGCACTTCAAATTTGTTTGCAGCTCGTAAGCTTATGGAAAACAATGAATATTGGTCTTAATTGCATCAGCAAGACAGACACAGACAGGTAAAACCTCAGAATGTAAGACATAAATGCCAACCTAACCAGAAAAGGAAAACTCCAATCCAGAGCAGGGAAATACATAAGATACAACTAAAGTAAGTTTTTAAACTAATCAGCTCTATGCAAAACAGCATTTTTTTTTTAATCTGGAGAAACTTTAAACTCTGTGACTATTATTCAGACTGTTATGATGTACAATCTTGATCATTACAGAACAAGCTGAGAACGAAAAACCAAACCCAAACATACTTTTAACAGCATATATTTTTAAATAATTTCTTCATTAAGGTTTTTAATGCATGTGTACATGAAAATTTATATTAAAAAATTAAAAAGGGAAATCTTGTTTGTTTAGAATAACTCTGAAGTGCACAAATATTGACAAAAGCTAACAAAAAACAATACAGCTCTGCTTTTTTATTACGTAGTGTTGCAATTACTTAGAGCTGGCAAATAAATGCAATCCTCTGAGTTTTAGAGATTCTCACAAAAAGGACAACATTTTATTATATACATAATTCTGATGTGCAAGTATGCAATCAATATGTACACTTACATTCCTAACTGTTTATATCGTTCTAGAGTATTCACAGTAGAATCAAGCTTAAGGTTAGAAATGTGAAAAGGCCATTAACAGTGAAAGAAAAAAAATAAACCAAGATATGCCTTGGGATTTTAAGACATTTTAAACTACTTGTTAATAGATTTCAGATGACTAAGCTAGAATTTAATTTTGGAGCAGACTAAAAATATAGTTCTTTTTTAAATAAACAGTAATGCAAGTATGCTTGTAAATGGTTTCAGAGATGGCAGCATGACCACAAGCGTTACCCACCAGTCTCTGATTGTTGAGCACTGCGGCGGGCCCGAGCGAGCCCTGCTGGCAGACCCCCTGCTGCAGCCCTCCCCTCCTCCAGCTCTATGTCTGCTCTAGCTCTGCATGTCTACATGCATTCCCAGGCTACTTTGCTCTTGAAGAAAGAGAACCAGTTTCCTTAACCCACATTGCTCTACGTGGCCATATCTACTGCTCGCTGTTCATAGGAAGTATAAAAGAGGATGTAAGCAGCTGAGGATTTCACCGAGGACGCCGAGATCTCAGACACTTCATGGTCATCAAACTTAAACCAGCGCTGCTTTGAAGCATTTTTGCAGTAGGCTGTGTAGTGCCCCCCGTCCAGCCCACCGTAATGATTCTGTGAATGTAAGGCAAGGATTAGTGGCCTTCAAAGCTGCCATTCCTTCCCTGGTTAGGGAAATAATTGACAAAATAAAATTTTTACTAAATCTCAATTGTTCTTTTTAGAATGCAACTTAGTCTTAACTACAATGCAGCCTGGGAGCCTGGCTGACTCACACAGGCTACCCTGAGTCCTCACAAAGTGCAGCTGGATTTTGAAATGTGACATGGTTACTCACCGATACTGAAAACAGATTGTATCTCTTCAAGGAAGTCTTTGGACCAATAACATACTGTGAGAGGTCAAGAGTTTCCAGTGGAAAATCTACTGAAGTTTGAAGCTTTTGTTTCCATCTTCCATCATAGGAAAATCTAGAGAATTAAAATGCATTGTGAAAAGTTACAGGCTGTTCACAAGCTATTCAAGTGTATTAATCATGTTTGTTTGCCCTGTTTTTACCAGAATGTGATCTCAGCTAAAGGCCCCAGCTCTGTTAATGCTTTCCCATGTGTATCTTAGCACAAATAACAAGAGGTCACTTGTGAAAGTGCCTTGGGAATTACAGCTTTTAAAAAGAAGCATCAGATGAAAATAAAATTCTTGCAACATTACAACTGTTAATATATCTATGACCTTCTCTAAGAAAAAATTCTCAGCTGGAAAAATCCAGTTCCATCAAAACCTAGTGATTTCGTCCCAATTAATATTCACCAATCACCATTTCCTTACCGTTTCAAGTGCACAAGAAGAACAGGTGGCAATTTCCAAATTTCTATTTTTTTTGAAGAATCCCTTCGAGTTTTGCAATGGCTACAGTAAAATCTATTGTTATCAGTCAGCTTTTCTTCTTTGGAGAATAATCTAAGGCATTCCTAAAACAAAATACAAACAGAGATTGTGAATGGCAGGTGTTTATGGAAGCGTAACAAAAACGTTTGCTTCCCATTTGGTTGTTAACCTGCATTAGTTATCTGCATCCTACATTAAAATGGGACTGAGGAAAAGTGACTTAAATCTATGTGAGGAAGCAAATTTTGCTGCAGATATTAATTAGCATCCTTAAAATATACAGACAGTGTTTTGTTTAAAACCACAGAATACTTAAATTGTGACCTACTAAAGCAAGTAATAAACATGCTTCTCTTGCAGCTTCAGTATTTCCATCCTGCTTCTAATTTAAAACTGTTAAGGCATTACCTATTTCTTTAAGATTAAAAATAATGCAGATTCAGATCTGTTCATGTTTCAGGTCAGTGCAAATGAAGCAGAATGCTGACCAACCCCTTCAGCAGAGGGTGAGCAGAAGCAGCACCATGATGAAGTCTGCACTCCAGGAGCTGCTCCTCTCCTGTCCCCATACCTGCAGCGTGCACTTGCTGGAGGATGCCAGGGGCAACGACAGGTACATGAAAGCCTCGAAGGTTCGGGACCTCTTGTGACACGTCAGACACTGCACGGTGGATTTGAACTGGCCTTGGAACAGTGCCACAATAATGGACTCGTTGAGCTGTTTGTGTTTGTGCCAGGCTATTTCTGCTGCACTTGAGTCATCAAGGTGATCGTTATTTTCTTCCTTGTATCTTTTCCTGTTGTCAGCCTAGATAGCAGAAGTTTAAATACCACAGCAATATATTAACATATATATAAGTAAGAAGTTTCATCTATTGGCAAGCATATGATTGAATATTTACAAGAATATTTAAACATGTCAGTGTAGCCATCCAGTTCTTGTCTAGTGAGGCTTCTGGCTCCCTCTGCTACCTTAGACCATTTCATACTCAATTCCTACTTTAATTCTGAATACTCATTTCTTTCTGTACAAGGTTGCAGTAACACAATTTTCTTATGGAGTAAGAAGGTATTTTAAAAATTTATTTCTCTTGATAATTTACAAATACATAATTTAAATGTATTGCTTACTTTATTTAAGTCTTCATGCAAGCCATCCATTAAAAAGAGAAGCAATTCTTGGGAGTCCTGTTGGCTATATCCAGCAAATTGGTCATTAATCTTCCCAATTGTAATTTTGAAGTCTTTTGGACTGATATATTTATACTGTCCTGCCCATAAAGCTTTCATTATTACACCAAATTCTTCAGCCACTTCACCTTTATGGCCCAGGAAATTTGATCTAAAAAATGAGACAAAAAAACCCCAACCTGAGCCATTCAAATAACTGGGTTTTAATATTAATGTTTTTAATTCAAGACATGATCCCAATTTAAAATAATTTCTTTAGACAAAGGAAAACTGGCTGTTAGACTGAGTTAAATTTTCATCTATGTCAGCACTGCAATTTGGTTCCATATTCCAGATGGAAGGTACAGCTGTTTTCAGCATGTTTTGTGAACTATTTAAATACTCAGTTTGTTTTAGGAGACTCTAGTACACATGTATTTTATGAATGTGGTGACCATAATTTAATTATCACTGTCCAGTAAAACCTATTTAGTGACACACATGAATTTTAAAAATGCCAAGGTGCCCGAAAGTTACCATTTGTCTCCTGCTTAAAAAAACAAAAAGCCCCACTAAGTGATCTTGAACTGGCTAGGATAAAGATGAGAGATTGTTACCTGTTAATATCAGCTTGATACAAGTTTCTGTTGAAATACTCAGCCAGGTGAGGTGCATTGCACAGACACTGCAATATGGAATTCATGTAGCAAGTGTTCCCTAGATTACGAAGTCCTGTCAGAGCTGGTCCCGATCCCCCAAACACGGGATTAAGATTCCGAATCTGCGATGCAGAGAGCCTGGAAATTTCTGCTTTAGTGTAACAGGCAGGTCTGTAAGCAAGAAATTTTTCAGGAGTCTCAGACTTGACAAAGTTGTGCATATAAACTAACAGACACCACACCTCACCCCACCACCCACAGGGACTGGACCATCCTGCACCAAATATCATTTAAGATATTCAAAACCAGCCAATGCAACAGTGAGAAATCCACATATACTGGCCTATAATGAGGCTGAGTTTTAGGCACCATCAGTTGTGAGATTTAAGGATTTTTTTTTCCCTAATTTCTTTAACTTACAGATGAAGAATTAGCTGTTTAATACACTTTAAAGTCTGAAAACTTGCATTTCACATACTGTCAGAAGACAGTTTTTTAGTACGTTAATATAAATAATAAAACTTAAAAAGCAAATGTCATCCAATTAACAGAAAATTCCTGCTAATACATAACTATTCTATTGATTTCTCAAAGGTAACTGCTCTATACATTGAACTTTTAGCAATGAAATCTCAGTCTATTACTCTTGCATCCTTTCAAACCCACTTGGAAAATAGTAATGAATTTCAGTTGGTTAAACACAAAGAAAGTCCTTTGTGCTGTCACACTGCTTGAGTTGTGATCTAACTTATCAAACATACTTATTGTCACGATTGACAGCGGGAGTTACAGGAATTCTTTTCTTGTCTTCCTCCTGGATGGCTTGTGTTATATCTGGGGATGAGTAGGAGCGCTTGAGTTTGGAGTGTTCTCTCTCCCGTTCAACAGTCACCTTTGGCTTGGCTTTCCGAGTTGGAGGGGTTGATGGAGGAGTGGCTGGAGGAGCCATTTCTGGTGGGTACATCTGAACAGTGTTTGTTGGCGAGTGATAGTAACGATAGGTTCCAGTGATGTCATCCAGGAACTTGGGGAAAAAAACCCAAATAGTTTCAAACCCAAGTGAAAATCCATCATTAACTTACCTATTAATAAGTTCCTATAAGAACAGTAAGAGTTTTTCAGACATTGGGATATTAAGTCGTGGCTGGTCTCAACATTCAATAGATTAAATTTAGTAGAAGGGAGCACTTTCACCAAAATGCCTATTAAACAACAAATACCAGGAACAGCAGATGAACTGTCCTAGTTTCATTAGAAATAACACTAAAATTCAGAAAGTAATGTGTGGAAGTTAAAGGGAAGTAAAAAATAATGAAATAAGATCTAACTTAGAAATAAGACACAACTGACATACAGGACAAAACTACACAAGACAGATTGATTTTCATATCAGAAGAAGAGTTACCTTTACCCAACCTGCAGGCAGCCCTGGGACTATCCTCCCCATTTCCTCACTTCGTGCTCTCATCAATGGCTCCCGCTGGGACTAAGAAACAAAGAGAGAAGTAAGGTATGTACAGGCACCTAGGCAAGGCAACCAGCTGCCTGGGACTCCTCTATGGAGTTACATGATTCAGTGCAAACAGTACAATAAATCCTTGGTTATAGAGAGAAATACAATGTATTGTAATGATAATTTACTATTTTCTACTGCTCAATCTAAACAAAACCCATTTGTTGACACATTCCAAAAAAATCAAAAAACAAACCAACCATTCAGTCTCATTAATGTCTCAAAACTCAATTTTTTCCTGAAGAATCAGGAAACAGTAGGAGCACGTGCTTCTGTTAAACACATAAGGCTGAGCTTTTTTCCCCTCTTAAAGTAGCACTTGAAGGTGTATGTATGAGATGACAAATGTATGGAGAATGCTTGGCAATGCCACCAGAAATACATCAAGACTTCTAATGAAAGTTTCAAGTATTTTTTCATATGAACATGACAAATGAAAAAAAAGCAAGCCAACACTGTGAACATGGCATAGTCTTAAGATGATGACTTTAAAAATTGGAATGAGGTGGAATTTAATATAATAAACATAAAGCATCTATGCCTGATTATTTTGGCTACATACAATACATTTGTATTTACTTTAAGTCTTTCAGTATCTTGTTCAGAATCCTCTCTAAGGGGTCCTGGCTTTTGAGCTCCACTGTCTGGTTGTCCTTTAACCCCCGTTTGCTGCAAAAAATTTTGAGAGAAGGCTTCAATTTTCAGGTCAGTAAAGAATGCTGATAAAGCAGAGTTATACTTTCTTTTTTGGTTGTTAAATACATGTACCACAACAAAGTGGTTAAAGGTAATTTTTATTCTTTCTATATACTATAGGCAATTCACTGGAACAGTTTTTGAAATTGAATGTTGCATTATAGTTTGTTCTCTAGTTTCAACAGCTCAGAAATAAAGTGCAGAAGTTCCACCTATGCTACTTTCCAATCTAAAAGTTGTGGGGGTTTATAATTTGTTGTTAAATTTCTGGCTTTTCTCCCTTTCACTCCTCACTGGTCAAAGCTCTCCATGGAAAAGGCAAACTGTGTAGCAAACATGAATTTGGCTGATCATAGGCCATCATTTTGGGATTATGTGAACTTGCTCTGTCAGTCAAAAGCTCATGAATGACTGTACTAAATTTGCACAGGAAGATTTATTTTTGCTTTCTTGTGCATTTGGATTAAATAAATATCAGAATTTGATCAAATCACAACTGCAATTGCAAAAGCAGAGAAAAACATCCTAATGCATGTTTTTTAGAAGTGGTTTTAAAGACATCTGTTCCACTGTTAGCTTCACAAGTAGCTCCTATTTTATGATCAGATGATTTGTACATTGATAAATTCTGCAATTTTTTCCAAGAATGAAGAAAGAAAGAACTGTAACACTGCTCCCTTCCCTCCAAGGCTTGGAACTGGACCATTTTCAGCAAAAATCCCAGATCAGAGTGCCAGGTAACAAAATCCTGTTCTGTCAGTGTTTCTACAGCTGGGGGCACTAAAGGGTTCCTTATACTCCATTATGTCCCTAACATCACATAAAGTACCAAGCTGGTACAAGAGATAAAATACCACCAGGCTTCTATTTTTGATACAGAGGGTTGTAGTCTATGAACCATCATCCCTTCTAGCTGCATGTGAGTGGGAAGTTATATTATCCTGTGGGGATTTCATGCTGCCCACCTACAGGAAAGAAACAAGCTTGTCTTAGGAAAAAAATATCTATTTGTGTCTTGGTTTCAACTCTCTCCTCTACTTTTATGTAAAAAGTAACTTTTATGTAAGAAGGTCTAAATAAACATCCAATTACATACATCAAATTGCTAGGTTAAAACTAGACTATTCAAACAGATTTAACTAAGTACTTCACATTTGATGATTTTTTTTTTCACTAACCTTGCCTGGAACAGTCACAAAGGTCTGAGATGCATCACCCAGTGCCCGTTTCTGTGTTTCTGGTGTCCGAGTTCCCTTTTCTCTTTCATCCATGGATATTTTGTCTATCTCGATCCTTTTTGCACCAGTGTTTTCTGGTTCATTTTTATTTTGCTTTTTTGCTTCTACTGCTTCTCTGTGTGCTCTTTCTTGTTCCTTTTCCTCCTGTTCTCTTTTTATTTGTTCCTCCCTCTCCTTCTGCTCTCTGTCCTCCTTTGATTGCTGTAGCTTTTCTCTGTGTTCCTTTTCCTTCTGTTCTTTTGCATTTTGTTCTTGTTCTTTTTCTTTTCGTTCTTGTTCTTCTTTTTCTCTCCTGAGCCTCTCTTTCTGTTCCTGTTGTTGCCTCTCCCGCAGTTCCTTCTCCCTCCTGTTTTTCTCTAACAAAGCAGCAGTTTCTGCATGGACCTGACTTTTTTCCTCTTCTGTCAGAGTGCCCCTTCCATCACGCACAGGCTTTGTGGAGCGGTCTGGAACTATTCTTCCATTCTCACCAGCCTGGCTGTCACTGACTGCACTTGGAGATTTTGCTCTGTTATCACCAAGGATTTTTAGTGAAGGCTTTTTAGAACGATCCACCTGTAACACAGGTGCAGAACACAGACTGTAGAACAATTCACTACAGCTATTACTACTCTCTTAGCTAAGCTTTTCCTATGTGAGATTTGTAAGAGAATAAAGATGATATCAAATTAAGCTCTGTCAGAGAGAGTGATCTTTCATTACATCTGCTCATTCAAACTGCTTGTCAGTAAAATTAGGCATTCATTCCAGGTGTGAACTAATAAACACGCCCTAAAGAACAATAAGGACAGCATTATTCACTGATTACCACAACCCTCTATTGCTGAGCTTTCAAAGGTGAACATTTTAGGGCAATCAGGCAGCTTAATTTGGACTTGGCTCTCTCAATCATGTGACAAAGCACATGTTTAAGGCAGATCTGCTTGATGGGAAGGGGGATTTAAGAATAGCTTATGGTCAGATGCTGCTAGTAGGTTGTTTTTGATGCTGGAGTGAATGTTCTGAAGAAATAAAGAACTCATCTGGTTCAGGGACAAACCAAAATAAGGTATTTAAATTTTGCAGTATAGGGTCTCCTGAATGAAATCTATGTTAAAGGCTGTATCTAGAAGGTTGAAAGTAAAGCCCTTTTAACCATGTCTCCTTATTTTAGTATAAGAACTCTGCAAAAGTGTTTTTATTAAGTTTTATTCACATGGAAGGAAGAAACAAATTCCTATACTTTCATTATTGGGCCCAGAGTGACAAAACACCTAAATGTTTTATTATCTGAAGGAAGATACAGTAGCTGGAAATCAGACCAGTGGAATAGCCAAGGTAAGCCATGGCTTAACTATCCTTTCTGTACTTCATACTATGTGCTTCTTGTAGAAAGTTTTGTTTATAACCTTTCTGAATTAGTGATCAATTGCTGACCTTGAATTTCTCACATGCTCACATAAAAACATTTATGAAAGGTTTTGCTATTCTGTTAAGTGTATCTAGTTTTACAGAATTCTGTGATCAGTTACCACAGCTTCACAGACCACCAAGAGTCTCTGTACCAATATACTCTTGTAAAAGGCTTCAACAAATGTATTGAGTATGTTTGCTTGTGGATTTAGTTTTGGGTGTGGTGGGTCTCTTAACAGATTAACCATATACTGACTGAAAAAAAGAGACAGCTCAAAAAGCTTACCTCAGGGATACTTCTTGTAACTGACACTGGATTAACTACAAAGGGACTGTCAGATTTTGGAACAGCAGCATCCTGTATGTTTGGTCTGCTAAGTGATTTTAGTCGCTCTTCCAAATTATCTCCCATTTCTTCATTTTCAGCAACAACAGGAGGCACAGGAGCTGGCTCTTCCAGAGATGGATATGTAAAATCCACTGCAGGGAGGGGAGGACAGGAGGGAACCATAAGAGAACTCTCAAAATAAAACCACAAAAGTAAAATAAAACCCCCATTCCAACCCAAAATTTAGTTTTTAGTCAGAACAAGACTTTAAAAAAAAAAAAGCCCTGAATGAATGAAACTCCAGTAACTACAAATGTTTGGTGGGTATGATCCTTTATACTTACAAGAAACAGTCACTGCTTCAGTCCTGCCATGCTGGGGTGGAGTCACTCTAGCATTAGTTGTATACTGGGGAAAACAAAGGAGCCAGTTTTCATAACCTCCCTCTAGAATTAAAGGTTCATTCTGCAGGATGGTTTTGCTTTCCCACTGTATGGAAAAAAAGTTTAAAGTTAATTGATTTAAAAAATAGAATGGAAACTTTTAGAAACTAATAGTGTTGTTGAAATTTATGTGCCTAGTCATTAAATTGAGAGATTGTTTTTGAGATTTTTAAACAAGCATTAAAGAGGTTGCAAAAATATGAATCCTCTCTGTATTTGGAGAATGCCCAGCACTGTTGGGTTCCTGGCTCTGCCTACAACAGGGTGTGAATATTTCCAGTACAGAAAGAACCACTTACTGCTACTTCACATAACAATCCTCCATGCAGAAAAGTATTTTTATTACAGTATTTGCTTCAGTTTCTTATCTGGTATGTTTGCTGAGGGATTAGTGATTTAGAAAGCATAACATTGACTTTCTGAAACCCCTTGAGAGTTCAAGCTTCAGCCTGCCCTCTTCCTGATGTCCTCAGTACATGAACAAGACATAGACAGTTTAGAGAATAGTCTGTAAAGCAATAAAGAGGGAGAACTGCCTGACTACCTCTGAACCTCAATCCTGAATGTCAAGGTAACAGAAAGATTTGCAGTCTTTCACAAGAGCCACTGCTATACAGAGAAGGGACAATACAGCCCATAGAGAGTTTGACTCAAAAATGTTTGGCATCTACTCACTGTGGAGTCTATGAGCTTCCTGCACTGATGAAACTCAAACTTAAATTAATGTTTACCTAAAAGTTATATTCAATAATGCAGAAAAGTTAACTGTGCTGGAAATATTTCTGGAGCCTCCTTCATTACAGCCCTTCCATTGTAGGAAGTACCTGGCTGACAGGACTGCAAAGTAGGTGGCCAGTCTGTTCCCAGGGATAAGGAATTACTTTTGCTAGTACAGGAGAGAGGGTGACTGTTCCTGGTAAACAGGACTAAAAGTACTTTCCCAAATAACTCTGTCAGCCAAGAAATCTAAGTTGATGAGCTGCTTGTTGAGGAGGTGAGTTGAGTCACTCTGCTGTTTACCTGTTTAATAAATGATACTGTCATCTACCAGAGCACAGTGTGAAACTTCAAACTTCACTTCTGCTGTCAAAACAAGCATCCTTGAAAACTCAGCCAACTGAAATGTCATTAAGGCCTCCATAAACTTTGTAAATCTAAGTGCTTCAAGACCTTATTTACTAAGATGAATTAATTAATGCATTAAAATATGGAATTTGCCAACCTTAAAAAGTGCATCTTTCAGGCTCTGAAGAGTTGTTCCCAGCTTTAAGTCTTCAGCACAACTAAACCAGTCTAGCAGTATAACATAATGGAACTGTCCTCTCCTCTTCCATGCATCTCTAGAATCCTCTGGGAGTCTAGCTTCAATGAGATTAGCAGTATCTCTGAAATGTATTAACATGCTCTTAAAGATTCATGTACAAGTAACATTGTGTCCAACAATACATAATTCACACATGTTTATGGGCTTGGATAAAATAAATAGGCATTGTCTTTGTTGGAGTCAGTGAGTTAGGGCAGTACATGCAAGAACAGAGCTGTGCAGATACATCTCACCCACTGGTACACAGCAGGGATTCTGACACTAGGTGTGCAAGCTTTAAAAGCATGTAATTTTTTAGAAAATGAAATATTTCACTCTCATTTAACATCACGTCTTACCCAGGATGGATAGCTTCTTCTGGGACACTAATGGATTTTGGAATACAGGATTCCTGATAATCCTTCAATTTTCGAGCATCCATTATAAGCAATTCAATATTTTTGTCTGACATCATTGCAAACAGTTTCTCAGGTGTGACTGCTCCTTGAAAGAGAGAAGGAATTACATGTAAGAAGCTACATTATAAATGAAGATAGCTATGAATGGCTATGGTATCTGACTGGTGCAATCAAAACTGCAAACAGATAAAATAAAACTAATAAGTCTTACAAAGTCATAGAGGTCCACACTGTAATGTGGACCTTCTGCTCCCACTGCTGCAGTGAACAGCACCTGATCTGTTACTGTGGTCTCATCATTTAAATCAAGCTATATAGGCAAACAGTTTTGAACTATATGTTGCAGATGTTCCTCTTAAAAACTCTAGAGAACATTTTATCATACTCATTACAAGAACAAAAAGCAGAAGGTTGAGAGGAAAGGAAAAATTTCATATTTAACTGAGTAATCTGTCATATTTCAGCCTTGCCTATCAACTGCAGAGCTGTTTTTCTTTCTAACCTGACCACTTCAGGACTAGTTCAGCTTTAATTACTGAACAGTTGAAAAACTAGCTACAGCTTTCTATGTTTATGAGAAGGCTTTAATGTAGAGCTTAAATAATTACTGATTTGTTATAACAGAAATTCAGGATGCTAGAATTTCATCAAAATATTTTAATTGTGAAATAACTCCTGAGAGAAGAACTGCAGCTGTGAGGTGATTAGTGCACAGTTATACAGAAACCTTTTCCACATTTGTGTGAGCACTGTATCTCTTACCACTCAGGCTATCAGACTGATCCTTTCTTTCCAGTGAATGCTTTGTCTCACCATTAATCTGTATGATAAGGGGGAAAAAAAAGTTTAGCATGTAATACTCAGAACTAAGGTAGCCAACAGACAATGACTCTCACAGAGCTTCAAGGAAACTGGCAGACAGTTAAGCCACAGGAAGAAACACAACACAAGGAAGCTGCTTCTGAAGATGTGCTGACAAATGTATTCAACAGACACTAAGGCTGCTGCCCTGCCTAGACAGAAAACAGTTTAAAAGGTAATACAGCCTAGGAAACCATCATTTACCAGAAGAAATTCTTGAAGTATTTGTTGAGAATTAACTGTTTTCATACTACTGCTAAAAAATCAACCTTCCCCACAAAAGGGAGATGTTATCCTTAAAATCAGTTTGTCATCTTGGATTTCTTGCATGTAATTCTTGCTCTAATTCTAGCTTAAAACAGAATCTGACTTTACCATAAAGCTCAGTCTATCTTATACAAGGCTTGGAGGCTGCTAGGACTTCATGTATTCCAAAGAAATGTCAAAGAAAGGTTATGGAGAGTGTAAGTTAATTCAAAAAACCCCCAACTTTGTTCTGAACTGGAAATAGCTACTAGTAGAGACCAAATTCTAGATTGAAACTATACATTCAGACTGAATTAGAGTTTGTAAACATCTTCACTTACCCTTTGGCTTTTTCCTTTGGAATCCACAGCACTTTCTGAGGAGTTTTTGGCTGAGCTCTTTCCATCATCTTTTGGTTCTTGCTTTTTCTGCAGCTCTTGTCTGTCCCTCTCTTCAAGTTTTTTCCGAACTTCAGCTTCCTCATATCTATTGGGGGGAAAAAAATGCCTTTTTTCAATATAGTTGTTTTGGCTAACCATGGATTATTAATATCAAAATCACTAAGTCTTCACTCAAAAATCTTAAAAGAAGTATTTAGAGTTTTAAAAAGTTAAAGTATTATCAGCTTTTGTATTCCAACAAACTCCATCTTGCTTCCAAACTCCATCTTACTTCCTAACTGTGTGGTCTTATTTCTCCCACTTTTGGCTTGGTTTTCTTATTGTTAAATCTTGGTTTGAGTCCTATTACAGAACCACTGATTGCAAAGCTAACTTTTTCTTTAAACCTGAGGTCATGGTTAGCTATGGTATCTCTGAATGTTTTTCACTTTCCACAGTAAAGGGTAGGTACTGGTGAATTACAAGTAAACTCCAATATATTACAACAGTCATCCCAGGTATTTTATTTCATTTTGCAATGGAGCCAGTGAGGAGTTGACTCAGTTATCTAAATTGGCTTTTTCTGACAAGTTGGATCAGAACTAATTATACAGTAATCACCTTCAGAATGTAAGTTGCTTCCATGATGTGCTCACCTGTGTGCCTGGTACTTGTCTCAAACACTGGGCCTACAGGGAAGCCAATGCAAGAACTGTGTTCACTCAGGAGTTTTGGGGGATGAGGCCTTGCATACAGCTGTCCTTTCCATAAAGCCTCAGACTTGAAAATTACCCTCCCAGCCTTTCACCACTGGAAGGGCAATCATGGTATTGTAAGCCAGTGATCTCCAAACTGCAGTTTTCAGGTCACCCACTGGAGATTTGTACAGTCCTATCATTGTTCAATAGTATTCACTTACATTTAATACAGCTGAGAAGTTTAAGTATTACTAATATCATAAAACAACAACAAAAAAAAGAATGCTTGACCTAACAATTTGGATGACTGAACCAAGAAGTAAAACATGAACACAGAACTGTGTTAGTAAGTGCTCATTTTAACTAGATGTTGCATAATGAGGGTTAAAATAACAATGACAATACAGCTGGGTTTCAGTTCAGAAGTACTGGCTTCATAACCTAGATCATTCAATCAAATTCCACTTCCAAGCCTACTGCACTAATTGCCCAGTAAGAGAAGGAGGCAGCAAGTCCTTAATTCTTATTTTTTAAATAGGCTTCTTGATTTGGTACAGGCATTGTAACTTAGAACTGAGCATTTTGTTCCCACAATGAGTTAATGACACTGAAGCATATTTCAGAATTTAGTTTAATTTGGTCAGTATGAAATATTTACCCATCAATTTGCCATTTATAATTCTGAAGCACATAGTAGGTCATTCATGTAAGCATTCCTGCCCCTATACAAGTTTCAGCAGCTCCACTTTTAGTTAACAATTAACATTTAAACTATTTGCTGGCCTACTGCCTGGGGAAGAAATTATACAAATAATTTCCTTGAAACTACTTCTGTAGTTACACAGGACTCATGTTTCATTTCTGTTACCTTTAAATATTTACACATTTTGAGTAGTTAAAAGTCACCACATCAACTTAAAAACTTCGGTCCTTTCATAAAAAGATGTAAGTTGTTTAAACAAGTCTCTACATTTTGGGTTTCTCTGATTCTATCAATGTTTACTCTTAGAGTGAATTTGTAGCTCACTTAAACAAAGAAAATTTAAAGATTGTTTCATACAGATGGCATGAGACATCTTTGCAAAATCCCTCTTCACATACATGTAACTACACTCACGATTCACCTAAACTAACTTTATAGATTTAGCACTTTGGAGGGCATAAAATACACTTTCTCAAGAATACTTGGGAAGAGGAGACTGGGACATGACACTTGTGAAGGGAAATGTGCCCAGCTACAGAGAGAGAGTTAAATGAGTGAGAAAGAATTGCTAAGGATGCAAAAAGCAGAGAAGGCTGGACGCAAGAACTACTGTGCTAAATATCACCTAAAGATAGACCCCACCTTACAACTTCTTACTAACACAATCTCATGGCTTGTGGCACTAGGATGTAACTTGACAGCTGTCAATCAGGTACTCAAAAGTGCATTCCATTTATATGGCTGCAAATGGCAGAGGAAAAGTGTGGCTAAAGAATCAAAGCTTGGTGTTTCTTAGTGTAAACTACATCCAGACTAAGGGGACTTTGTAACATATCTGATTATTAGGAACATTCATTAATATATTTGGGTTCAGATGACCTTAAAAGGTTGAGGAGGAAATTGCTCTTAATCATTGATCTCTATGTATATGTACTTCACACCTTATGGTTTCTTTTTATTAGTCAATATCAAAACTAGGAGACAGTGTAAACAAACCAGTTACCAGGAATTGGCAGTGTATAAAATGAAAAGTTATTGGAGTGTGTGGCAGTGAAAATTGGCAGTGAAAATTATCACTAGTAAAAGATTTCTGGGAATAAATTTAAGCACTAAAGAGTTTCAGGTACCTATGGTTTACTAAAGTGCAATTGCTTACTACTAAATAGCATGAAAACCTGCACTAGGCACAGGTACAGGCTTGAGGTATAAGGAACAATGTCTTAGCCATCAACAGTATTACATACCTGAGTTTAAGGCTGTCTGACAGTATTTCAGCTTCATCAAGAGCTTTTTTTAAGTTTGTAGGTCCCAGAATTGAATGAAAATAATCCTAAAATGACAAGCATCATATCACATAAATACACACCTTAACTATGCCTACTTCTAAGCATGTCAAGAGTCACTAATGTATGGAGAATTTATAATGATATTAGTGCCAACAAAAGGAATTGGATATTGAATCAAAATATTTTCCATTCAAATATGAGTTTGTAAGTAAAATTGTTTTAATAGCACTAATAAATAAAGGCTTGACAATGCAATTTCATTTAAAAAGTCTGACTGGTAAAAACTACAAGAATACCTTTCCATGAAAAAATATTCACAGATCTGACAATTTATATAGTTCATACACTAAAAGAAAACGGTAAAAAAATTAACATCACATTTGTCAAAAAAAAACAGGAAAGAAAAAACAGCACCATAAGTGAGACAGTTTACTTAATATCAATGTGATCCTTTGAATGTGCATTAGTGTAATTCTCTGTACTTCTCATACTTTGGCCAGTGCAGAAGAGATCAGTCAGAAAGCTTTTATACCTGTTGCTGCTTAAAATCAGGTCTCTTTCTAATAAGGTTATAAACAGCCACATATTTCATATATAGGATGTAAGCTTTTTCTTCATCTCCATCCAGTCTGCTTTCCTCTGCTGCCTTGAAAATCTTAAGGGCACTCTGCACATAACTGAAACCAAAAAAGATAAAGCACATAATTGTTGACTTGTCCTCAAGCACCTTTTCGTTATAAGATGCCATCTTAAATGCTTACAGACTTCACCCATATATGAAGCATTTGATTTTACCACCTTAATATAAAGCTTTCATTAAATATGAATTGCAATCACATTCCTTCAAATAAAGCTTGTCTTTGCTAGTTTGTTTACCAGCCTTATTTAAAGTCTTCCATAATTAAATACCATAGTGAGATATGGAAAAAAGTACTCTTCCCTTTTAAGAACAACTTTTTTCCTAGGAAAAACTAAGTCAGAGTTAGACAAAATTAAACATTTTATTGTCTAAAAATGCTAGAGGCAAAGCATTCAAACACTTGCTAAAGGTTTTATCTTTTACAGATTTGCATTTATGTAGCCTTTCCTCTAAGTATGCAGATTTTCATGGGCACTGTCCAAGTCATGTTTTGCCAGGTGACCTTCTGAAGGCAGTAAGCACATCCAATGTGACAGTTTAGAGTCATACCTAAGACTACTGAAGATTTTATATGTAGCAGAAATAATGAAGGAAATTTAGATCCACAACATATTTGTTCTGATACCACTAATATTTTAAGTATTAATTAAAAATCAATTATATATACCTTTTTGTACTGGTCTTTTCAGGTTTTACTTCTGTCTTCTTGTTGAGATCTTTCAATGAAGTAGAGAGGTACAGCTCCTTAGGTACAGATGCCACAGCAGGCATGTTAATATTGTTACTTATGTCCCTTCTAGGATGTTACTGCTTCTTAGAAGTCTTTATCAATATTTTTCTGTAGGAGGAAAAAAAGGTAGGAAGAGCCATATTATATTCCAATTACTTTTAGTACAGTAGTTATAGTTACCTGTGTAAGCTTATTATCTATTTTATCTCACCTTATGTGAGCTAGCAAACAGAGTATCAAAACAATAAATGGTATAAATTAAACCTCCCAAAGTGACAGTATTATTTGAAATCACTTCAGGTAATTGATAAGAATGTCCAACAATATGGTGCTAACAGGAAAATAAAAAAAAAAGAAATGCTGACTCATGAATGTTCGAAATCATCATATACAGCAAATTTATTCTACTGAAATGCCAGCAAGAATATTATCAAAGATTAGCTGAGTCCTCTGTACTCTGCAAATACACACTACCCCCCTTTGAAAAATGACTTCTAATGTCTTGCTAAGAGATAAGCTGGGAACAGGAAGGATGCTACCATTAAAGTCAATTGCAAGGTCTTGGACATTCTATAGGTCTTTAATTCCTTGGTGCCATTGACTTTGTGCTTTCATTGGGAAGTGCTCTCCAGGCAGCCATGAAACAGTTAAGCAGTTTGGTCACAAGGGACTGTTACATCATGTTATCTGAGACAGGAAGTCCATGGAGTCTCCTACAGACAGTCTAACCAGAACTTTGCATCTAGTACAGTGAGCTGTTTTAGCCTTGGGGTGGCAGAGAAGGAATTGAGATATTAAGATGTGTGTGATACTGAAGGAATTAAGGGGGACTCAGAAGAAAGACACCCAAATTATATTAGCAAGTAAGTTATTTCCTAGTAGAGAAAAGCCACATGGCTTTTGAGAAGATGAAAATAGAGCACTTCCCTTTCACTCTCCATGTGATGAACAGCATGACAAGTGAGACCAAAAGAAACAGCCAGTGACCTCAGAGGGAAGCTTCCCCTGACCAAATTGATCAGTAGCTGACTGCCATGGAATGAGGCAGTCCCAATTTCCCTCCCTCCTTCTCATGCTGGTCTGGTATTTCTCCAACCCCTTATTGAGCAAATTCAGCCTGCTGAAGAAGCAGAAAGGCTACACAGCTTGTGCAAGGGCAGCAGTTGGCATGTGCAGTCAAGAATGAAAAGCTAAGGTGGGAATGGGATCCCTTCCCAAGGCTCATAGCTGTTGTACTCCTTGGAGTATTACTGCACAGAGTACTGCTAGGTTGACTATTGTTGGCCTAGGAACTGCTAGTCAGACAAAGACACTAAGTTAACACTAACTTTTGGTTTAAGGTCTGATATGCCAAGGTCAGACTAAACAATACTTAGTAAATTATCTTACTGCTTGAACATGGATGCTGTAGCTGCTAACTTCCAAGTAGGTATCAGCTTTTTAAAACTGAAAAATTTGTTTAAAATCTCCTCTTAGGAGATTAATTTCCAGATAATTCTATAAAGTAAGTAACAAAGTCCTCAGATTCTACCTTTAATACATAAAATTAAATATCCCATCTCCTATCTTGTTCATCTTAAAACATTCTCTTTTCTATATGATGCGTCATACATTCAACTGTAACTTTCAGGGAGATAATTTGTCAGAACTGCATGCAGTAGAAACAAAACAGGCACCCCCTGCTCCAAAGAAGACCTTTCCAGTATAAAAGCCTTTTAGCCTTAAACCAAGATACTTTTTGCAACCTCACAGAGGCTTCACTCTCATTAAGATTTTAGTATTACTCGTCTCATTCTACCTTCAGAGCATGTCTTTACCTGGCTTTTTTTTCTCCATGGAACTGTAAATAGACTTTCCTTTGAAGCTTTAAGTCCTTTCCAAATATATCTTCAATGTTTGCTCTATTATGTAACCAGTATTTTCTTAATCTTAAGTGGCAGCATTTGCTTGTGCCCTGTCAGAATATTGTAACTAAACACGCAGTCTGAATAAGATATGCACACAGCATTAGTGCTGTGTTCATGTGAGGAAAAAAAAGCTCAAGATTATGTGGAAGATGAACCATTTAATGATGTCAGTAAATTCTCAAGTGTTGCTGACACACCTTGAAAAGGGCAGATCTTCTGGAACATCATCTATACAAATGCAGAACCAGTAAATAAAAGCCAGCTCTGAGCTTTGGCAAGAAAGAAAAATTGTCTTTTCACATTTTCCTATGGTGACTAAGTTATAATTGCAGATCTTTAAACTGCTATGCAAGTTCACTGCTGAACTTTTATTTTCCGATTAATTTTTTTTTTAAATATGAGCTTCTAGCTACAGTATCTGATGAATGAGATACTCTTTGACCTCCCACAGCACCACAATTCATATAATATCCTGCAGTGGAATGAGTAAGAATGGATAAGGAAAAACATTTTCTTAACTTTTAAAAAAATCAAATTCTCAACCACACAATCGAAATACACACAGCATATGTCATAAGTTGATATGAGATCTCAGTTGCAGTTTCTAAGTCATTCTTTTATACAGAATCTTAATTTTGGATCTGTAACTAACATTTGCAGGTTTATGCATCACAAATCCCCTAACTGGATTTTAGTTACTACAGAGTGACCATTGTTGAACTGCTCAGTCTTAGCTCATAAGGACTCTTGAAATTTCTTAAGCTTCTACTAAATTTTAAGATGTACTTTACCTTGATTTTTTCCTTATACTCAAATGAATATGGTTTATTTCCTTCATTTTTGAGCAAGCTTTGAGAAGACTATGATATCAGAGGCCAAATCAGCTCCTTCATTGATAAATACTGCCATCTGATTTTGAACGCAATTTTTTGCAGATATCTCACTCCTAACTGGCCTAGTCTCATGGGAGCAATCCAGAAAAACCCAGTTGCACAAAGGCAGTTTGGAACCAGTCAACATAAAAGAAAACTAGATCATAAAACTGTGAATAATACAAGGGACTGAAAAAGTTGTAATAGCTAAATCTACTATTAGTCAACCCTGTGAGAAAGAATAAGCAACCTATTTCAGGTTTGTCAACTTTTTTTCCTTAAAAATTAAGATCAAACTCAAAACCTGTGACCTTTTCTACTTCCAGCTGAAGTATTATCTCTGGCTCCTTTTTCATACCTATGACTGCTGAAAACCAGGCTAATATCCCAAAAATGTAAGTGAAGTCATGCTCCTATGTTTATGTGCATTTGACATACTTTGAATGGATAGTTTTACCCTGACAGGGAAACATACCTGTTGGTAACAGGTTTTTCAACATCTAATTATCATGCCAGTTGTACTAAGGATATGAGTAAGCTTTAAGTGGAATGACTACAGAAAGAACCACGCACAGAAGCAGGTACACTGCAAGCAGTGCACACACCAACACATTGTGAAATACTGACACAAGTGCTGTGCATCACCAATTCATGTACGTAATAAAGTATTCACTTATTTTTGTCTCTAGCACTTGAGAAAATGAGAAATGGATTTGTCATGAACATTGTTACTTGGTTTTCTCAGAATTAAGTTTTAATGTCTGCACTTAGTACACAAGAGTTGGTTATGTTATCAGTGTGAATCTAGAGGTTGAGAATTTTACGATGATTGATTACACAATCAATCAGCATATTTAGTTCTGTAAGTCCTCTAGCTCTCTTCCAGGCTCTGGTATTTTTAATACTACAGGCCTTGGTCCTGTAACCTAATGTGCACAGGATGATTATAACCATCGGGGCTTCTATGGCAAGCTCATTCTGCTCAGAGAGAGTACCCAAACTTTCACCCTTCTGGTGCCACCGTCACCAGGGCAGTAACACATCAGGGTCTCTCCAGCCACGAACCCCGCTGCAGCTGCACCAGCCTCGCAGCGACCCTCCACGCAGTGAGAAAACCCATCCAACAGCTTCACTGATGCCGAGGGGAAAGAAACACACTCTAAAGTTTCTGCAAAAGAAACACACTGGATTTTCTGCAGGAAGTTTAAAAGTTATTCTATCTAAGTAAAACCACAAATAGTTCCACTTCTTATGTAGATAAAACAACATTTGCAATGCGTAGGCAAACAGCAGAGGTGATAAGAAGCCGGGGAGGTGACAGAGAAGCAGAAAACTCCTCCAAGTTTGGAAGCGGGCGGTCAATAGCGCTGCGGCGGCCCGGCCGGGCTGTGGCAATCTCCATGACACCGCAGCTCGCCGGCCGCAGGAGTGCGGCACTCTGGGAAGCGCCGCTTCCCTGCCATCTTCCTCCGGCCGCTCTCGGGCTCGGCAGCGGCTCCCCCGGCCCCGCTCGCTGCGCACCCCGGCCGGGCTAAGGCTGGGGACTGCGGGCCGCCCAAGGTCACAGCGCCGGCTCCCCGCCGGGCCAGGCCCGATTCTCGCCGCGCCGCCCAGACCGGCTCCCCCGTCCCGCAGAGCCCCTCGAGAGCCGCTCCCCCCGCACGGCGGGGCTGGGCCCGGGGATCCCTCCAAGGGCGCCCGTCACTGCCGAGTCCCCCTGCCCCGCAGCCTCGCTCCGCACCGGCCCAGAGCCGCCCCGGTCGCGCACTCACCGCCGCGGGGACTCGCTGCCTCCGCCCGCCGGCCCGGGGCAGGCCCATGTCCGAGCGCGGCTGCCGAGGAAACGCTACGCGGCCATGGCTGCTAGGGCGGAACTCGGCGGCGTCCCTCCTTCCCCGCTTCCCTCCCTCCTGCCGGGCCTCCGCTCCCCGCGGGGGCGGGGACTGGCTCGGCCCTATCCGTGCCGCGGGGCCGGCTCGGGCCGCGGCGGGCGGCCCCGGCTCTGCCGCTGGCCTGCGGGCCCTTGGGGCGGGCAGGGGATCCAGACCCACACCCGCCTGGAGCTGCCGCGGGGCGAGGGGGGGGGGTTCTGGGGCGGTGTGAGGGCAGGGAGACGCGGGTGCCCCGGCCCAGCAGCACCGCCCGCCCCGGGGGCGCTCCGAGGGAGCGCTCGGTCCCCCCGTGCCCCGCCGGGCCTGCCTCTGCCTCGGGACATTTGTTACCGTGGACAAGCCACTAAGAGCGGGCTCTGGGGTCTGTCACATTCTGTAGGGCATCGCAGTGTTTGTGTGAGCTGTTAAAGTGGCTCACTACACTGTGCAATCCGGTGTGGGAACGTGAGACATCTCTCTTTATAAAAATACCTATTTTTAGGCCAGAGAAAACTGGATTGAAAGGGGACGCTCCAAGTTTCCCGCTGCTGACAGTGTTTTCTGTGTACCCTGTGTTACTACGAGCACCGTACCTCGGGGATGGCAGGTATGTGTGGATGTGCTGGTACAGTCGTGCTGGGAGAAGGGGAGAGGCTGGTCGTGCCACGGAGATCTCACACAAACGGAGGAGGCTCCGTGCTGCCAAAGTCTTGGCCTGTGCCCCAGCTGTGCTGCAGAGTGAAGGGATTCAACAACTACATTTCAACCTGGTACTCAGTTTTGCCAATGGAAATGTCTTGTGAGCTGAAGCAGTTTCTATCAGTGACTTGAAACAGGGAGGTCTTGGAGTCTAAACAGGGAAGTTTAGAAAATGTGGAGATGCCTGCCTCCACAAAGCCTTCCATACTTCTGATTTCTTGCCCAGGAACCTGGACTGTATCACAGCACCTAGTGGTACAATAATGTTGGTTGGTACGGGGCATATGAAAGGCTCAAACAATTTCTCCTTTGCAGTGTGTGTGGGTGATCAGGCATGTGAAAGGTACTGGGAGAAATGAGAACAGTGCTATGTCTTCTGTATTGTGTAAAAGGTTAATACCAAAGTAAGTCAATAGATTCCAACAACTCTAAGCTGAACTTAATAACACCATGTTCTTGTGTGTGCCTTTTCCACATCTGCTATATGTGTCTAGCCAAGGTGGGTGATGCCAGAAAGTGACTACAAGATGTAAGGGGTAAGTCCACTGATGTCAGAGCTTGGGATGTGTACAAATTAATGATGACTCTCATACTCACTGCTGTCCAAACTGGACTCAGAGAATCCCTTTGATTGTTTCTCTTATATTAAAAAATTGTGTGATACAATCTGTGATCTTGCTTGCATGGGCAAACCCCAGCCATATGTAGAAAAGTGCTGGGGAGGAGTTGCCTGTGCAATTAGCTTTTCCCCACTCCAGAGCTTGTTAAAACATGCTAATAATGTTGATTACGTTATAACATGCTGTGATTGCCTCGGGTTAGAACACATTTTCCTATCAGCACGTATGTTCTTGTGTAGCAGTATTAAATAAATAAAGAAAATAATTTTAAAGAGTAGAAATTGGTGTGCTTTTTAGTAGAATTAGATTATTATTTAGTAGTATTAGACTATTTAGCTAAAAAAATTTACATCTTCTAAAGTGGGGTAAAATAGAAACCAGGTACTTTACAGATGTATTTGCCTGTATCAGACATGCAGTGTTTCTCTCTTACATTTAGTTTTGCTGAATCCTGTAAAAAACCAGGCACGATTATTTTGTGATCATAATAATGAAAAGTGATATACAGTGCTAATAGACTAAATGCAGACTGCATTCTTCACCTCTATGAAACATTTTCATTAATATGGAAAGTTTGTTTTTTCTGTAGCACTGCTGCTAACACCAAACTCTTCCTGTTAATTGGCACACGCCTGTGAAGACATTGTAACATTTTGTGTGTCTACTGCTACTGCGTAAATGAAAACCCTAACATGACATGCTAAACCCTTGTTGAGAGACATAGACACTTGTCAAGAATGAAAGAGAAACGTGCTGAAGGTTGGATTTAAGGTTTCTATGCCCTGGGTAACAGTGGTGACCCCGAGGTGTTTGGATTTGTTCTCTAGTGCCGCCTTCTGGCTGAGGACGCCCAGAAAAACCAGTTTACAGGTGACAACACGGGAAGAAACAGTTACTCCAATACTGTTATTTGTATTTTGTATAAAGCTGCATTAGGTAGGTCAAAGGCAAATAATAATGGTTCTGTAAACAATGTTATTACAGGTATTCCTCTGATTATCTAGTGGGCACTATAATCTCCAAAATAACAGACCGGAATTTTGTGGTTGGTATGTTTTCCTGAAGCACGGCCATTATGAGAGCCATGCTTCACAGTAGCAGATGTATGACTTGGAACAGCTTTGGGGAGAATGTGAACACAACCATTTTGCACTGTTGAAACAAAACTGGGAGAGAAATGTTTCAGGGCCTGGGCTGTCAGGTTCAGTACCAGCCTGGAACTGATGGCAGAGCCCTTTGAAAGAGCAACAACTGAAGACTATTTTGGAGCTGTCATCCTATCAAGTCTTATCTCTATGATCCCAAAGTGTAGCTTCCCCTGTATTTGTAACTGGTGAAGCGACGTCTTAGGTACAGAATCAGTTCTCAGACCCTTAACTCAAGAAGGACATCTTGGGGCAGGAGCAGGTCCAGAGAAGGGCAATGAAGCTGGTGAGGGACCTGGAACTAAGTCCTGTGAGGAGCGGCTGAGGGAACTGGGGGTCAGCCTGGACACCCAGGGGTGACTTTACTGCTCTTTACAATCCCAGATACGAGGATGTGGCCACATGGGAGGGAGTTGGTCTCTCTCAGGTAACCATTGCAAGAATAAGAGGAGATTTGAGTTGCGCCAGGGAAGGTTTAGGTTGGACATCAAGAATTTCTTCACAGAAAGGGTGATTAGACTTTGGAACGGGCTGCCCAGGGGGGTGGTGGAGTCACCGTCCCTGGGGGTGTTGAAGGCTCCACCTGGCACTCAGTGCCATGGTCTAAGCTGACACGGTGGCGTTGGGTCAGACGTTTGACTCTTGCGATCTCTGAGGCCTTCTCCAATCGAACTGATTCCGTGATTATCTCTAAAGCCCTGCCTCAGACAGGCAAGGCAGCTAAATCCACGCTCAGACAGTGCACCCTCACCTGGGAGCACAAGCGGAGCCCCAGCAGCCAAGAGGCGTGAGACGCAAACCCCGCCACCCTGTGGCACACAGTAACCCGGGACAGCGACCCCTGTTCTTATTCCCTAAGCCGCCTCTAGGGAGGCCACCCGGGCCGCCGAGAGCGCGGGGCCGGCCCTGCCCCCGCCGGGCGGGCAGCGGGACGGAACATGGCGGGGCCCCTCCAGCCCGCGCTTCCCCGCCTTTCCCCGCGGCGGCGCGCATGCGCGCTGTGCGGCGGCGAGGCCGTATCCCTCCGCGCGCCCCTTTTCCCTCGATGTCTGTGTTAATAAGGTAATTCCCGCGCCCATGGTAAGTGCCGGGCGCCCCTCCGGGCCCGCCCGGGGCGCCCCGCGCCGTCTCGCGCCCGCCCGCGCGCCCGCGGCGGGGCAGAGCCGCGCGGAGCCGCGCCACTCCCCTCCGCCCGCCGTGTCCCTCCGCCGGGCGCGGCGCGGACTCTCGTGTGGGGCTCTCGGCCTGCGGAGCCCCGGGTCGGTGCGGCGGCGGCGGCCGGGCCGGCAGCACGGTAAGGGCCCGTCCCCGCGCCTCGTCTCTCCCTCACCCCCCCCGGGCCGGCCAAGCTTTTCCAGGTCAGTCTGCGCCTTTGTATAGGGCCCTGTTACCGGATGTGGAAGTTGATCTCTTCGCTGGTAAAAAATAATTCCACTTCCCCCGGAACCCGGCGCCGCGGCTCCCTCCGCAGCGCCCAGCCCAGCCAGGATTTCCTGTCGGGGAGAGCGGGCGGCCGGCCGGCCTTCCGGGGACCCCGCCGCGCGGGGGGCGCGGGCGGCGCGCTGGGCCGCGGCGGCGGCCTGGGCGGCGCGCGGGGCGCGGGCGAGCGCGACGCGCCCGGCGAGGGAGCCGGGAGCGGAGGGACAGAGCGGGGCTCGGCTCGTCCCGCGCGTGTCTCCGCCGGGCAGCGCGGTGCGGGCCGCGTGGGCACGGCCCGAGCCCCGCGTGGGGCGGGGGGCGGGGGGGCCGCGCTCCTGAGGCGGCGGGGCTCGTGCGCGAGCTTGGCGCCAAAGGTGCCCTGGGGAGAGGCGGCTCGGGCGGGAAGGGAGCGGCTTCCCCTCCGCAGTGCCCCTCACCCGCAGTCTGTAACTCTTGCTTTGGACCCTTAATAAAGCGTATGATGAGAGCATAAAAGTGAGATACTATATGTTAGTGCGGATTGTCGTTTTTTTGTGCTGTCCCTAAATAGTCAAAGTAGTTTCCGTTGGTGGGACAGTGGTGGCACGTCGGTGAAATCCCCTGTAGGAAGTCGTCTGTCGTAGTTCTTAAAGTATTTGTGTATTTTCCTGTAACCTGCTTACTAAGGTGGCTTTGATTTAACGGTGAATGCTTCAGAATTGTGAGTGCACATCCTGTAGTTCTTCAGCCTATTTTAAGTTATTAGTTACTTCTGATCTATTGGTAAGACTGTGCAGTTAGCTGAGTTTTTTGTGTGCACAAATATTTGTAAGAGAACATAAGTTTGCCATGTGAGTAAGGTTAAGAGTATATGTGGCAGATCAGCGTATACAAAATAGAGACACTTGTTTGTGACCCACTTTCTTTTCTGAAAACAGTTTGTTTTCTAGTTGGATTTTTTTTTAGACCTATGTGCCAGATAGAAGCTGTCGAGGAAGATTCCTCAAGATAAAACAGATGTTGTAGGTAGGAGGTGGATGATTTTTATTTGATGGTATTTTCAAGCTTGATCAACCTGAGAGCCTCCTAAGGCTATGGTACAGTTCAAAGGCTACATCAAAAGCCATTGGATTGTTCTGTTACAGATAATGGCCAAATCTGTGCTTTCCTCTGTGAGAAGAGACTTTTTTACAGTCTCTGTTATTTAATTGAGTTTATTGTGGATTGGTGCTTGTTTAAGTTAATGTGTGAGCCTAATAGGAGGACAGACCTTCATTAATAACAGGCTTGGCTGTCTTTGCCACTAAGCTATTCAACAATGTTTGCTTTTCTCAGATCAGGTATTTTTCATTTGATTCATGTCTGACATGAAGGTCGTGTTGCTGTTCAATCAAACTAGAGAGAGTTTAATTACAAATACAGCAGTCGGAGGAAAGCTGAAAGCACTGGAATGAAATCTGACTGCAATTAACATTAGTGTAGTTTTTACTATCACGATAGAAACATTGATAGTCTAAGCCTGTGATATTTATATTAAGATATGAAGCATTGCTTGTGAAATCATTGAAGATGTTTGATTCACGTAGGAGACCGGATTGGAACTTTTTGAGTTTATCCCATGTACTGCTAATTGATATGTACATTAAAATGATGCCAAAGTGTTCAAGAGATGCTAACTGCTGCATGCTGTACTTCAAAATATTATTGACCTTGGTATGGACAGGCTATTAGAAATAGCTATTCTGAATTTTTAGCAATACTGTGAGATGTTGAAATCAGTAGGGTGATAGCATTTATGGGGGTCAGGTCTGGTAAAGCAGGTTGCATTGTTTTTTATTTTTTTTTTTAAGTAGTGGAAAGAAAAAGACATTCTGAAAGGGCATTGTTTTTCCACATGTAGTGGATGTAAGGGGTGATAGGTCTCCAGCCATCTTCTAGGTACAATTCTGCCATCTGTCACTTGAGCAGGGGAAAGTGTTAAATGAGTCTAATGAAACTTTGTGATTGCAAATCCTTATCAGAGGTATGGTGTGTATTGATTTGGGTACCTTTGGTAGGTGGCACTTCTGCAGTCCATGGTCCTCTAGAGTAAGGGTCTCCCTTTCAGGAGTGCACCTTGGGACAAAGGCTGGGCTGGGAGATCTCCCTGCTGGCAGATGTTCTCCAATAGCTTGTTTTGTGTCTTGACCAGTGCAGCTCAGTACTGAGAGGAACAGTCTGGGTGTTGGGGCAGAACACCAGTCTGAGAGATGCTGCAACATTTTAAGCCAAACTTATTTTTAATTTGGACTGCAGACTCTGCTACTCTGTTGTCTGTAGACTGTGGTGTGGTAGCCCAGGCATCCCAAGTTGCCAGGTTTTTAGCTCCACTTGCTTCCCATGGAGTCTGTTTCACAGACAGTTCAACCTAACTCCTGTTGACTGCTATTCTATGCCCTTCTGGTAAGAGTGTGATATTTAGAGTTTCATAGAGTGTATGGAAACATAAATCTCAGATGCAAAAAATAGTGTAATTTTCTTTTGAACATAAGTAAAATAGAAATAATAATTTGATGTTATTTTAAATTGCCAGTTAATTGTGGCATCTGGCTAATGATACTGTGCAGAATACGTTGCAGTAATGTGGAAGTTCAGGATGTGATTAATCCAGAGAAGTCTAAAAAGTCTAAACCAAGCAGAAGCTCTTCCCTATTTACTCAGTTGCAGACAAAACCCTCTCTTCACACAATTGTGTAGGAGCTCTTAGAAGTCTGAAAACATTATCACATTGCCATAAGAATTACTGCAACAGTCTCAAGCCTTTATTTCAGAGCCAGTGATGCTTTTATTCTCAGAAAAAGTCCTCATGCAAAGTGTTACACAGCTGTCATACTAGCAAAGCTTGATGGAAATGACACAGTTAGTGAAGAGAACCCTCTTACTCTGTTCAGCAGAGTTGATTTTAACACTGTGGAGTAGCAGCAGAGTGCTCTTTGAAATAGCAATCTCATTTCAATTTGAAATGTAGTATTGTATCTTGCTTGTGATAGTATCACTGCACTGTTGTAGTGTTACTGAGTGATGTGGAGAGAGCAGCAGGAAGGGTTTTCTGGGATGGGAGGTTGTGACTCTCACACCCTTCTGGCTGTGTCTGTGCATCAGTATAGGGGAAGTTTGGTGTGTTTTTATTTGGGGCTTTCTTACAGTACCAGTCCTTGGAATGGGCTGCCTAGTGGAAATCAGCTTTGAGTTGATTACTCTTCAGAAATTTTGTGAGTGCTAGTATTCATTGGTTTAAAATGACTAAACATGCATGAGTTTTGTTGGAAATGCCTCTTAATTTTTTGCTGTTAGTGCATTAGTGATGTATAGTGTGTTTTTTGTTATTTTAGTTGAACAGTGGACTTTTGCTGGGTTTTTTCTTTTTTCCACTAGGTGGCCCAAGCATGCTTCCAAGTACTCCATTAAACTGAAACTTAATTCATTTCTCCTTTAATTGTAGTTAAAATTCTACATTATGAGCTATATACCAACCTGTATGATACTTTGTGCTTGTTTAAAATACAAACACTTTATATCAAACAAGAGATTGTTGGTTAATGTAAGGAATGTGTGGTAATGGTTATTTTTTTTTCCTTGATTAGAACATTTTTATCAAGTGTAGTATAAAGCTGTTTAGTTTTGCATTGAGAAGAGAACTGGTGTGTTTTCATTGACTGTGCTCCACAGTAATTCATGGAGTTCAGGGAGGCTCTGAAAAGGTGTTGATCTAAAGTTTGTCCCTAACATCTCCTGGGAGTGAGACTGGTAATTTGCAGGCCACTATAATTGATTTTTTTTTGGGGGGTGGCTTGACTTTGGCTGCATAGGGTTTTCATAACAACTTTGCAGTTCATTGCAGTAGTGTTTAGATGTGGGTAGAGAGTTCTGAATAGGCTGTTAAATGGACAGACTAATTTAATTCACCTATTTCAGTTTTACAGACATCAAGTGTAAGCTTGTTATCATGAGTGTGTTTTTGGTTAGTGGAGGAAGATGGGTGTACACTGAAGGCAGTGCTTCCATGAGGGTGGTTGGACACTGGAATGAGGCTGAAAAAGTGGTAGGATGTTCATCCATAGAGAGGCATTCAAAACTCAACAGGACTGGGCCAGCTTGGACTGGGATATTGAACTAGTTAACCTTGAGAGGTCCCCTTCAGCCTTAATTGCCAAGGGCCATCTCTTGCCTTATGTTTGGCATTGTTACTTCTAGTATTTCTCTTCAATGGGTGTGGCAGATTTTCTCTTATTCCATTCCTTAGGATCTTTTATAAATTTTCTCTTTTGCTCATTTTCTTTATGGAAGAGAGACAGCAGTTGTCCCTTCTCTGCCTCTGACTGTGTTCCTTTTTTCCTTCCTTTTCCCATTGTCAGTGTTTGTCCTGTCCTGCCACCTTCCTGCTTCTCTTCCCTTTTCTAGCTGGAGACAAATCAGTGTGTTCACATGTACCAGAGGGATGGACATAAATAGGGTATTTTGGTGACAGGGGTATTGCTGCCTGCAGTCAGTTCTGTAGACAGAGGCAATCAATCTGCTCTAGTTCACAGCCCTACTGATTGGTGTTCAGTACTGGAGTATTTGGGTCTCCTTTCTAGTTTCTTCCAAAGTCAACAGCTCCCAGTTTATTGAGCAATGTGCCAGTTGAGACAGGTACAGAGAAATTTCTAAAGATACAGTTTTTGTGATAATTTGTATGTTTAAAGGGATTTCTTTCCTGGACTAATATACTCTATACAATGTGTAGGACATTGGCTGCATGGCCTCACAAGTGCTCTTATTAGTAATACAGGCTTAACTTTGTTAAACTGATGAAAGCAATTCCAATTTTAGCATCCTGGTAGTGGAAAACATAGCTATAGGTATACTGAAATGTTAGTAGTAGCACATTTTGGTTAGTAGCATAAGTTATGGTTCAGTTCTGATTTTTTTTTTTTTTTCTGAACAAATTTAATAGCAAGTATGATGGGATGAGTTTAAAAAGTTGTGTTTCTAGCAAATCTTTGATGCAACAGAAACAGGTGTAATTTGTCTACATATATTATTCCAAGTATTATATGGAATCTTGGTGTAAAAGGGACGTTATCCAAGCATGATGTGAAAGTTTTTCAGCTAGTATCTCAGTCATGTCTCAGAACTTCACATTTGTACTTCACATGTTTTTAGTAACTGTAGACAGTTAAAGCAGTAGGTAGTAATATTTGTTTTCAGGCAAAGATTTTACCTCATGAATCTGTTGTATGTAGTACAATAATATGCTTATTGTGTCATTTTGCATCTGAGGGTACAGAAATTGCATTTTAGGGTGAACAAAAATAGTGATGGATGGGATGTCAGAAAGGTGTTGTGTTTCATATCTATTTCCGTGCATTTACGTAGTGATACCTCCTAAGTTCATGTAGGCATTTTGGGTGAGTGGGTGTAGTGCCTTTGGGTGCAAGACATAGCAGCCACAATGTAGTACCACTTGAAAGCTGGAGAAAGCTGCAAATGTTGCAGTATCAGGTGAGAGTTTTGAAATCACCTTCTGCTATAAGAAATGTGCATCCAGTTCAGTTTAAATTTTGTTTAACTTTATGGCTACAGTGGTTACAGCATTGTAATACTGAAATCTTCACACCAGTATCAGTTCTGTTTGGCTGGCAAAAGCAATTCTAAAATCAGACTGCTTATTGCAATCAATAAAGTTTTTTATTATGGTTAAAATACCAACTCCAGTTTCTGAACTCTTCAGAGCAGTTCAGAACTGATAATTAAAAAAAAAAAAGGAAAGGCAACCTGTCTGTATTTAAAGTAGTGTTACTGTTATTATTTTGTCTTTATATTCCTTTATCTTCTTCACTAGATGTCACTAGTAGATTTGGGAAAGAAACTTTTAGAAGCTGCACGAGCAGGTCAAGATGATGAAGTTCGCATTTTGATGGCAAATGGAGCACCTTTTACCACAGACTGGGTAATGAAAACTTTTGCAGTGGAGAATGTAAATCATCTTAATTTTCTCACCTGAAGATAGAAATACTTTTCTTACAATTCAGCATTTATATTACATTATATTATATACATTATATTTTTGGAATTCTGCATCCACATTATCTAATGTCTAATTCAAAATCAAAATTGTTTATTCATATGACCTCCTACTGATTTTAGTAACAGACTGTGAATGGACTCATTCTGGTGATTTGGATGAACTTTGGAATGGTTAATGGGAAAAAGTAGCAATTATTCTCCTAGTTATTGTGTTTATGCATTTAGTATAGTAAGAGGTCTGAATTATGAAAACAGTCCTAACTACCTAATACGTGCAGCTGAAGTTCCCTGATATAAGGGTACTGAGTTTTCTTTTGGAGGTGCTGACTTTTGAATAGGTTGTAGAGAGAGGTCAGGTACCCAAAATTCCTAGGGCATTTACAAGCTCTTAAGAGCCTTAATCTACTTAGTGACCTAGCCTTCAAATTAACTCTGTTTTGAGCAGGAGATTGCACTTGACTTCAAAGGTCTCTTTTGACCAACACTAAAAATGGGGTTAGACCCCTTGAAATGACACATCAAAAAGACAGAAAAAACAGAGCAAAAGGAAAGCAGCAGCAAACTTCACTCCCCTGTTCATATTCTGTAAAAGCCCCAACAGCTTCTCTCCTTGAGACTGCAAGGGAAAATGGTTTTGAAGTGGTGGCTTGACACCTGGGTTTGGTAGCTTCAGAATAAGAAGAAATGCTTTGTACTGACATCTGTTAGATGTGCATGTTTTGTGTTCCATTACAGTTGGGAACATCTCCACTTCATCTAGCAGCACAGTATGGACACTACTCCACCACAGAAGTGTTGCTGCGAGCCGGTGTGAGTCGGGATGCCAGAACCAAAGTGGACAGAACTCCATTACATATGGCAGCATCAGAAGGCCATGCCAGCATAGTAGAAGTCTTACTTAAGGTAGAAACTGCTGAAACAAGTCTGAAGTGGGGTTATTGTGATGGTTTATGATGAGATATTTGCAATTTGCTTTTAGTCGTGAAACCAACATTGACATTATATGAATAGTTAAACTTTATGCATCGGGAGCTTCATTTTCCAATTGAACTGTAATTTATTTTACATTAAAATCACCATGATTTCAAGTGAATTATTTACTGCTGTTTCAAAATAAGAATACTCCCTAATTGGATGTTGTGTTTGGTAACAGATTTTAGAAGTAAGATGTGCTTTAGGGAATCTGTAATCCTTTTGAGGTAAATGATGTATGTGGTAGATAGATTGGATCATTTCTAATAAACATGTAAATGTAAGGTAACAGGAAGCTTTTATTGAGAAAGACAATTTTGGGCCTTACTTTGTGACCAGCATTATTTAATGAAGGTATTTCTAATGACATAATTTAAGCAATGATCTTGTTTGTAGCATGGTGCTGATGTCAACGCGAAGGACATGCTCAAAATGACTGCACTTCACTGGGCTACTGAACATCACCACCAAGAAGTTGTAGAACTCTTGATAAAGTATGGAGCAGATGTTCATGCTCAGAGTAAATTTTGCAAAACAGCATTAGATATTGCAGTAGACAATGGAAATGAAGACATTGCAGAAATATTACAGGTAACTTTTAATTTCTCATGTTAAGGAATTTACAGCAAAGTACTTGATTACACGTCATAAACTAAGTTTTTACTGTACCAGCTGTGACACCATTATATTGATAATGCCACACTCCAATCTAGTTCATTAAATGAAATGAGGTTAATGTTAGTAAACATTACTCGGTCAAAGAATGTTTTCATCACCTACAATGTCAAGTATAAATATTCTTTATTTTCTTTAGTTTGAGTGATGTAATACACAGAGATAGGTGGACTCTTTCCAATTGAGGTGTAAAGAAATAACTCCCTTCTCTGACAGTGTATTTTGAGTATCCTCTAGTATTCAGTTAGCTTCATCTTTGGATATTAATTTCCTAACAGTTGGAGTTCAGACAGGAGAGAAGAGATGCCAATTTTTCCAGAATTAGAAAAGCTAAGATTGAGTTGTTGGAGAACTGATTATAATAGATAATTCCATGGAAATGTGTGCTCACTGTTCAATAGTGCTGTTAAAGGCAAATTAAATGACAAATATTATTGAGAAAAGAATGCAAAGCAAATGAAAAATGTCATTATGCCACTGTATAAATCTGTAGCTTCCCTATGTTTTTAAATGTCTGAACTTCTGGTGTGTTCCTTTAGCCTCCTCCTGATTGCAAAGAGAGTGTAGCAAAGAGAAGTTAATAATTATTCATAGAAAGACTGACATGTACATTTCATGGCAACTGCAAAGCTGTCAGAGTAGATTTCATGATGTGTATCTGCCCCAGCAGTCTTAGTTCTTCAGACTTCTCTTTAGATAAGTGAACTTGCATATCTACAAAAGAGCCTTGTCCTCTTATAATAACTGTTAGGTAGAAGTAGTAGTGTGTTGTTAAACTCTTTCACTCCAACAGACTTTCTTTAGATTTCAACAAAAAGCAAGTTTCCAATATACTTAGAGATAGGACACGATGTATGTGTATTGCATGAGTATAACAAGGGAGATCCTCCTTGTATATGTGAAGTGTGTAAGAATTCTAGCTCTTCCACAAGGTCAACAACTCCTTTATAGCTGCAGTGGGAATGATGTTCTTCCCTTTGTGTCCCAGATTGCAATGCAGAACCAAATCAATACGAATCCCGAGAGTCCAGACACTGTGACGATACACGCAGCCACACCGCAGTTCATCATTGGACCTGGAGGGGTGGTGAACCTAACAGGTCTGGTATCTTCTGCAAATACATCCAATAGAACAGGTATTTAGATGCTTAAGGGATGCTACTGGGATTTTATACTTTCACTGGTTTTCGCTATTTAGTGAAAAGGTTGGAGGAGGAACAGTGGTAAGAATAGTTACCATGTTCCTCATTGGTGTTTTTTGTGTGTTGTAAATACGTGCATACCTAAACCAACAATCTTCACAGACATAAACTATCAGAAGTTCTGTTTGCTTAATGAACTTCACTTCAGAATAGCTCTTTGATTCAGCAGAATGCTGCTGAAAATGGAGTATGTACTAGAAGTTTCAGTGCAATTAAAATAGAAAAAGGGACTTTTTGATGGTTTTAAATTTATCAGCTTTTTTTTTTTTTTTTTCCATCCTTCTAGATGAAACAGGAGTGTCTGCTGTACAGTTTGGAAATTCATCAACATCAGTATTAGCTACCTTGGCAGCTTTAGCAGAAGCGTCAGCTCCACTGTCTAATTCTTCAGAAACACCAGGTTAGAAAGCTAAATCATTTAAACTAATTTATTAAATTTAAAGTACATAACTTCAAGTTTCCTTCAACACATGTAGTGGTGTGGTAAATGATGAGTCTATGGGTGTAGATACAGAAGGAGAGCAAGGAAAGAATAATGATAATATTTATGGGGTTATTTTTTCTTTTTGTATAGAATAGTTTCTCTTTAGACAAAATCTTCCCTTTTCTTTCATCGTTTGAAGAAGTTCTAGCAATGTTTGCTTCCAGAGTTGAAACCCAGCACTTGAGTTTGACACTGAAAGATCAGAAGTGTTTGCCACAGCACCTAGTATTGGCACTTATAATTTGGACTTTTTTGTGACAGTGGTCTTCCTTACTGCTGGGTCTGAACTTGGAAGCCAAAACAAGTTCAATACAACACCACTTAGTCATGGGAGTTGCTGTTTTGGTTTCCTGAATAAAACTCTGAATATTTAAGCAGTGTTATAGGACAGTAATCTCTAAACATAAAGATCTTCAGGAGACAATGTCTGTAGTCATTATTTCAACTACAGAGTGATTTTTCTGTGTATATTATATTGTAATTAACTTAAAAGATGAAAGCTTCAGAGTTTTATTTACCTTCTGTCATCTTGAACATCACAACACAGTCTATAGGGTTTTAATTTCATCTCTGTAGATAGAGAACAGTCTAATATCTGTTATTTAAATCAAAGGCTTTGCTTTTATCCTGGCAAATTGAAAATAAAATAGAGAGCTAGTGTTCTTGAATTTCCTTTATTGTGCTACCAGTGATCTTGCTCTTTGTCTCAGCATCTTGTTGTTTTATAAAAGGAAGGATGGTAGCACAATATCCCATTTGCAGCATACAGTGCAAGCTGGGGTGTGTGCTGTAATTCTGAATGCAGGTTTTCCTTGTCCTACCTTCATTTGTAGAAGTGATACAGAACTGTGAGAGTTCACTGCTTTATACTCTTTATGAATCATGAATTTGAAATGGATAGTTGAGCTAAAATTTTTTGCTTTTACCTATAAAATTATTTGCATACAGGATTTGTTTTACTTCTTAAGATTTATGTTTCTTCTTCAAATGTGTAAAAATACCAGCTCTGCAGAACTTTTCCTTTAGTCTTGTTTCATACTTTGTGTAAGAAATAAAGTTGTGTGCTTGAAGTACTCATGCAGTACAGACAAAACTTTTAAGATTCTCTAGGGGTCCTTTAGTCTGGTACCATCTTGAAGACCATTATATTAAATAGAGAAATCTGGGTTTGGTCCTGAGGCAAACCATTGGTTGAAAAGTAGCTTCAAGGTAGTATTTCAAGTCTAATTTTTTTTATTCTGCTATTAGTGTAACTTAGTCCAGCTCGTGTGCAATGCAGCTGCTGTTTTTGCTGACCTGTTAACAATGAACCCAAAGCATCAATTTTGAGTGGGGTATATCAATATTATTATATTGAGCAAGGATCGTATTGCATGTGTATGTCAAAATGTGAGTGCTTTATGTTGGCCTCATGAAATACTCTCTTTAAAGTATAATACTTTAAATACATAGTAAGGTATTCATCAGAGGGGTCAAGATTTGAAAACCATGGAAGAAGTTTTTTCTCAGCTTTATCAAAATGCATTTGAAATCATAAAAGCTTAATTTGTAAATTGACTTATTTGCTTTACTAATTTGTTGCTAGTTGTGGCCACAGAAGAAGTTGTGACTGCAGAATCCGTGGATGGGGCCATTCAGCAGGTGGTCAGTTCTGGAGGTCAGCAGGTCATTACCATAGTTACAGATGGCATCCAGCTGGGCAACCTGCATTCCATTCCAACCAGTGGGATAGGGCAACCCATCATTGTGACCATGCCAGATGGGCAGCAAGGTGAGTGCACACTTAGGTTTCCAGCTTGAGGAACTGTTTTAGCTACAGCAATAATAATAGCTTTGTAAGTGCAAATAGCTTGGACCATTTTGTGTACAACTATGAATTCTTAGATTGGAGAAGGCTCAGACAAGCCTCTGCAGTTCAGTGGGTTAACACGTCAGCTGAGCCTCTGCTTTAGCAGAGAGAATAGAAGAGTTACTAAACTATGGAGGAGACATGGGATGTTTAAGTGAAAAGTGGTAACTTGCTTTGCCTTCAGCAAGTTTGATTTTTACAAACTCATTACAAAAAACAGAAGATGGAGTAAAACAAAAGCCTCCTTCTAATTCTTACACTGTTGCCTCACTGGAAATACTGTGTGGAGGTGAGGCTTGAGTTTGGAAATTCAATGCATTAAGCAATCTGTGCAAGTCCAATGCAATGTCAATACACTGATCTGACAAATGTCAGGTCTTACATGCCTTTGGGCCATATGTACTTTGTAGAAGTTGCTAGTGTGATAAATCCTATTTTGTGATGAAAGCATATGCTTTGGGTGGTTTTTGTAAAAGATGCTCTGCCACTATTTAGATAAAAAGGATCCCTTCTCTGATTTCCTTATGAGGACTCGCAGTGTGAAGCTTGAAGAGTTATACACAGGAGGCAAATTATTAGGTTCACAGTCTGCCTGAACTAGTACACCTTGTTATCATTATGAGTGAGTGGGTGTAGATAGTACTGAGGTGATAGTCACCTTTATTTGTCAGATGGCTGCATGAGGATTTAGAGTATTTACTGAGAACCCTGCTTTTCTTATTCATGGCTAATAACTACTGGATTCTTAAGATTGCTTAAGGTGTATTAATAAAAAAGAAAGCAGGATTTGTATTTGATATTTATTTAAGAAACATTATATAAGTGGTCTGCTACAGAAATTGGAGTTGACAGACAGGTGACTGCAGTTCTCTGCCATGTCTATTTACTCTGTGAAAAATTGCAGTGATATTCCATAGCTAATTACTGTAGATCTCAATAATGAGTCATTTTAAATTTCTTTAGTAACATACAAAAAAACCCTGAAGTTTTTAGTATGTTTTCACAGAGCTTATCATGGACATTATTATATAGATGTGTTTTCACAAGTAAAAGTATCTGCATTTTTTGCTGTTAATAAAATTACTTAAATAATATGAGTTTTATATGGTGCAAATATTGTTCAAAGTAAATGTGTTTACATGTACAAATATGTTTTCAGTGTTAACAGTTCCAGCAACAGACATTGCTGAAGAAACTGTAATAAGTGAAGAACCGCCAGTGAAGAGACAGTGCATTGAGATTGTTGAAAATCGTGTGGAGTCTGCAGAAATAGAAGTAAGGAGTATATTACATGATCTGTGTTGAACAGTATTCAGGACTGAGTATCTGCTTATGGTTTTTGTATTGTTCAGAAAGTTAATTGCTGTGTTACCACAGCATGAAGTGTGTGAAACTTTTAACTTGTTCAGTCTCTCTCCTGTAATGGAAATTCATCTTTTACAAAGTCGTTGTAAAAAGAAAATAGGAGGGCAGTTTGCTTGATCCTGTGGTCATGCATGTAAAAGTGTTTAAGTATATGAAAACATATTTTTTGTTTTTGTTGAAGATCATTAGCTGCTTTTTAAAACTGGGTGCTGATACGTTATCAAGTGACATAACTCTTTCCGCTAGGAGTGAATGAGAGCCCTGTACCCTCATCCTTCTGTTACAGCCACATGCTTCTGATTGTCAGATCATTTTTAGCAATGTTTCCTTTCCATTCAGGGTATCTAGATAACTGCTAATGGAAGTGTGAAACAGTAAGATTCTGTGTTTGTTAATTTTTATCTGTGTGATGTCCCCCACCTTTTTTTTTTTTAATTCTGAAGCAGTTTATTATTACACAACTTTGCACCATCCATTTTTTTTTTAAACTATACTGCAAAATCCCTAAAAATGTTGGGAGAGCCTTCCTTTTTATATGACAAATGGATGTAGCTGTTCAGTTTAAAATTGTAGCTTTTTTTATACTAGCCTCTAAAGGTCAACCATCTCATTCCTTCCCGTGTTACTTCTAACTGTGCTGACCAGTTATGGTCAAAAGTTTATGAAAATTACTGTCTGCTTTGACTAGACTGTAAGTTCTCATTTTGTCAACTCCATGATTATTTCATTTATGAAAGGTTGTATTCTTCAACTTCTGTTCATATTATCAATTTGTGCCTCATTGAATACTTTTTGTTGTACAGTATGTGCTGTATGTTATCCATGTCTAATAACAATAATTACCACCTCTCATCATTTGCTTTCCATGTCCCTAAGTTGTTACATCAAATACTTTTGGCCTTTGCAGCTTTGTAGTCATTACAGATTATCCTGACAGTTGAAATTTTCTTGCTGCATTTTTTAAGATGTATGAACTGTTACAATAAAAGTATTTCTTTTATTCACACTTTTAAAAATCTGCCTGAATTATTCATAAAGGAAATTAAATTTCCTTAAGTATTTTAGTAATTTTGTTAAATGAATTTTTTAAAAATCCAGATTGGTTAAGGGATAAATTGACCTGTGCCTAATTACAGATAATTGGTGTAACAATACCAATAAATCTTCTAAGGGGATTATGAGTTTTATTTATGTTTGTAAATCATATTTCTTGAATATTGAAGGAAGTTGGTTTTGATTAATTACTTGGTCCATTACTTTTAGTTGGAAGTTGTGATGGCTTTCTTGTCCCTGCCTGTACAAGTAGAAATGCACATGCAGACCTCTGCCTCTGTGTAAAGGCTGGTTGACTTTAGGGGCCTTGTGGTGCACAGGGGTATGGTGTTACTTTAGTAACAGTGGCATTAAAGAAGTGCACACCAAGTTGGTTCACCTCAAATTTCTTAATCACAAACAGTGGTAGATATTAAAATTTGGAGAGAGTGGGACCCCTCCCCTCATTAAAGTATTAAAAAATTACTTTATAATGTGTAAATACAGGAAACATATTCTTTTTCTTTGCCTTGCACTAATTCATTTATTTATTTTATTATAAAGAGTTGATTCAAGGCTGAATATTTTTTTCAGCTGTTTTAAGTTCATAGTGTGTGTGAACAGTTTAGTTTGAAAGGTTTTGTAATTGAAAATCCTCCCATCCATTTGAGGGGCAAACTTTCCTGTGAAAGTACTGTGGAACAGCTAAAGCTGTAGTGGTGTTTTTAAATTTTCTATTCTGGGTCTGTTAATTTAAAACATTTCAGCTCATTTTGAAGAGTGACAGCAGTTTTCCTAAGCAGTTTGATATTTTAAACATGGGATGGCAGCAAAAAAACCCTGTCACACAGATACTCTGTTTTTCATTTTCATGCATAATTCATTAACATACAGTGATCTTTATTTTCATTCTTTAATTTGACTGTTTCTCCTGTGTTGCATGTTTGAAAGGTGACACACATTAGAACCAAGACAATCATTTGATTAGACTAAAAAATAATCATAATTGTAAACTAGTTCTATTAATGGATTCATATCCTGTGTTGTTGTGTTGTTTAAGAGTAGTTGGTTATTTTAGTTTTAGGTGTTCCTATTGTCAATGGAAAGTTACATGTAATGAAAAAAATTTCCTGGTAAAATGGAAGATTTCTTTACAGCCCTGAGCATCCTCTAATTTGATTTTTATCTGGGTAGGTGACACAAAAGGACTCCAGATCTCTTGAACACTTCTGGTTGTATTCTAAAGAATGTCCCAAGAAGACTTTCTCTGGGTTTGATTAAATTGGTAGATGAGATACCGTCCTCCCTATTCTAGATGTCAAAGTTAGAGAGCCAGTTTTGACCACTGAGTCCACAGTAGATGTGTGCTGCTCCTCCAGAAGCATAGGGTTCTTTCCACTGCCTAGTCACACAGAATAGTTGGCTTCATCTCCTTAACTCACTCTGTTTGTTGGGACTGTGACAGTCTAAAAACTACACCTGTTAGCTGTTAGACTAATCTACATGCTTTGAAGTCTAGGCTGTGTAGTAGATACTGGTTTTATCTTCTGGCCATAACTTGAAGACTTGGGTTTTTGCCTTTATTTCTTACCCTTCCCTTAATGTGCTGTACCGTTTTTGGGTACGCAGCTCTTAAAATGTTCAAGAACCTCCCCACTTCTGAATGTTTGCAGTGTGCACACACTCCATGGCAGTGATTCTGTCCCCAAATGTTTGCAGTGTGTGCAGACTCCACAGCAGTGATTCCATCCCTAAGTGTTTGCAGTGTGCCCCCTCTCCACAGCAGGGATTCCATCCCCAAATGTTTGCAGTGTGCCCCCACTCCACAGCAGGGATTCAATCCCCAAATATTTGCTCTGTGTGCACACTCCACAGCAGTGATTCCATCCCCAAATGTTTGCACACAGTCCATAGCAGGGATAGCCCCTTGCTGTTTGTAGTGCTCCAAAGGACTTTCTGCCAGTGAACTACCAGTGGTTCTTATTTCAATGCAGGCCAGTAGATAGAGCAGTTTTGCTTCTTGACAGTATCAGGTTTTTGATGGTTTTTATGAGACCAATTCATGGGATAGATAATGCCCAGCTCATACATCCCAGTCTCAAAAAGGAAAGGCTACTTTCCACATGTGGAAGGATCAACTGTTTTGACTAATTCCCTGGGAATTGTCTTGTAGCTCTGTTCACCAAGGCACTAAGCTGTGAGGCTGTTTTACACAGCATGTTGGTCCCCTCATAAAAACAGAATCCAAATTTTCAGAGGAGGTGAACTTTCTTTTCAAATAAGTAAACAAAATCAGATGAGCTCTCATTTTATTAGCATATGGAGCAAACCCTAGCCTGCTGGCTTCAGCTCTTAAAGCCCCTTGGAAAATCAAGTTGCATTTATTGGAGTTTGTTCTGTGTTCTAGCTAGTCTCTTTATAACCTGTTAATAGCATCTTCTTCACTCAGGTGCTGCTGTTAGCAATGATCTGACCACCTCTGTCATTGTATTTCAGCACATTCAGCTGACATGTGACTGCTAAATGTGACTGTGACAAGTACTGAGAACAGTAGCAAGTAGAAGGGGGAGGGAGAGCAGTTTTATATTTTTCTGACCATGAAAATGTGTGAATGCAGCAGAGGTGAAGAATAGGGATGCTCTTATGGGAGTGTGGGGGGCTGAAACTTCTAACAACTGTTAGAGGTATTTAATGGGAATGTGATATTGAACTGCTGGGATGGGAATATGGTGAAAAGACAACTTGCTTTCACTGGACCTGAGTTTTTTGATTAATTTCTTTTCTGGGAGATAGCTTGCTTCTCTGGCAGCCTTCCTTACTGTTCCTACTTAACAACTGCAGTGGAAAGAGTGATTTCAAATGCAATACTACCTTACTCATAAAAGTATGATGCACTTCAATGAAATGGTATTTAATTGAATATTTGATCAAAACAAAACTATTTCCCAAGCAAATTGCTTTTTCAATTGGGCTCGGGGCAACATCAGACAAAATGACAGTACCTACATCACTGGAGATTGAAATGTGTTCTCTTTAGTTCCTAAGGCAGCTTCAGAGGAAGTGGCATTTCCCGTGTCATTTTGCTTTGGAAACCATTTTATATCCACCCCCAACAAACTTGTATGCAGGATTTCTACAGTTACTTAAGGATTTCTTTACTAGCTGCTTTTAAAAGGAAAAAAAGGTTATCTGGCTAATTGCCTGTTAATTCATAAAGATACATTGTCCTTGGGGATGTAATTAGACCTCTGGATTGCAGAATATCAATCCCTGTTTAGAAACAGTTAGGTTTGTGCTTTGGTCAGTGGGCAGCTGACACTCTCCAGTGCAGATGGGGATAAGTAACAGTTTGTCATTTTTACTGTCAGATTAGAAATACAACAGCAAGGAACAAGCCTGTTAGATTGAGTGACTGGAGAAATGTAAATATATGCCATTAATGTTTAATCACCACAGTTAACACTTTCTTCATTTAGCTCTTTTTTGGTGAAGGCTTGTGTGGTACCTTTGCAGCTGAGTAGACCTGGGTTTGCTGTCTCCACACTTCCAGCCCTGTGTGGGGAGTTGGCTGGTTGATAATTGGGGTCTGATTTACACAGCTGCATTCATACAGGTTTGCCTGAGTAAGAACTGAACAGCTTCTCCATGATACCCTAACACTTGAACTGCATGTAAAGGAAAAGTATTTGCCATTTTAGCTTGTATTTGATACTTATTTGACAAAATATTGCTGGTTCTGTTTCTAATAGGAAAGAGAAACTCTTCAGAAACAGCTGGATGAGGCAAACAGAGAAGCACAAAAATACCGTCAGCAGCTTCTAAAGAAGGAACAAGAAGCAGAGGCCTATCGGCAGAAGTTAGAGGCAATGAACCGCCTCCAGACTAATAAAGAAGCTGTTTAATAAAAAATGAACACACTGCAAAGCCTGTTACTTTCAAAAACCTGCAGTACAATCTTGAACTGTACACTGTATAGGTACAGCCATGGGATTTCATGATAGAGAAGATGCTACAAGTTGATAACTGGACTTAAGCCGTGAGCTCTGATTAATTTCTTGTAACATAAAAACTCTGAATTTAGAAATTGTGAAAAGTATTTAAAATAAAATACTGTAAATAGTTGGTTTTTTTACAGTTTCAAAATGAGTTGATAAATCTTTTTGAAGGGATCCAGAAACATGAAAAGCCAATGTTTTTGTGAAATTTTTGATTTTAGTATGAATCTAACTTCTGAAAAACAGAACAGTTTTAAGGGTGATATTGATTTAAGCTGACAATTTGAAATTTGATTATGTGACAAAATTAATTAACAGTTATTTCTACATGATAACAACTCAACTTCTCTGAATAAGACATTTCCAGGTGGAAATCTTTGTACAGCTTTAAGTAGTTGTCTCAGATTCTCTGAAAACCATTTTTGGTTTTTTTTTTTTTATTTTAGGTGGTGAAATTTTTATATTTAATTTCAGATATATCCAAGTAGATTTACATGTATATGAAGCTAATATTTTTTAAACTTTTCAGTTTGTACATATGCTGCATGTTTTTATAATTTCTACACAAACATCTTGCATAGGTATTTTTCAGCAAAGATGAGAAAAATTATGAGAAAAATGTTTAGCCTATAGGTCATTTGAAGTAAGCTAGCAGCCAGTTTTATTGTGGATGGTATATTTCTTGGAAGAATGTAATTTGTAATTAAGAAGAACAAAAAAGTATCTTAATTTACATATTAAGAGGCAAAATTTGATAGTGGAGGCGTTGAAACTTCACTTTGTGTGTCTTACAATTTTCCTGTACAAACATTTTAAAGTTCAGTAATGAATAGAAAAGAATGTCTCCACTGGAACACAAATAGTAGCCATTTTAGAATATCCCTATTGGTCTCTTCCCAATAACCTTGAAATTACTTCAGTGATGCATTTTTTTAACGGACTTTTGCATTTTAATTATGCAATTGGACAAGTAATTTTTTTTATGTTGTAGTGATGCTCTTCCTACCCAGCATCATCGTTCCTCACTGTGATACTGTGTTTGTGTGTGTCTGTGCAGTGATCTATTATGCTTAAAATTTATATGGCACGTTACATCTTCAGAGCATTGTAAAATCTTTTAGAGAGCCCTTACTGCACTGCCTGTGGCAGGTAAGTGAGTGTTACTGTCTCAGTTTTAGAGCTGGTTTAAGTGCAACACGAGGGAGTGTGAAATGACTGGCTTAACACCATGTCAACCTGTGGTCACCTGGGAATGGATCTCAGGAGTTCCTGGCTTCTAGTCCTGTGCTTAGACTGAGCTGCCTTAAGATTGTTCAGTGCTGTGTTATATTCAATTTTGAACTACTGTGCAGATTCGTTTTTTTTGTAAGATAAAACTCTTTGTGCTTTGCTTTGTTGTTCCATGTTCACTGCTTTTATGGAATTGTTTATATAAAGTTAAGCAAAAGGTCTGGTTTATCTATACTGTACACGGAAGAATTACCCTTAAAACTGTACTCTGGCCTACTTTTTCTATTTTACAATTAAATATCTTTTCCACATATATATAGTGTAGAATCAATTCAATTGGTTTGTGTGTGAATGTTCTGTGTTAAGCATCTGGAAAAACATTAAAAAAACAGTTTTGGGTGTAGAATGGCCTTAAATGGGAGGAGGGAGAAATGGGGAAAGAATTGAGTTGTACTGTACAAAACCTTGTCAAACTGGTCAAAATTTGGCTTGGGTTTATAGATCTGGCAGTTAGGAAAAATTGTGAATATCTTCATATTGTTATATGTTTGGTAAATTTGATTTTGATTGGCAAATTCGATCTAAAAATAATCAGAAGATAAAAATTGGAAATCTGTGGTGGTGGGTTTTAGAAGAACTATTTTCAAGGACATCATTGTGCTTGTACTAGGGCTTGAAGCAAACCTTGTGCAGTGGTTAACTGGAAATGGCTATTTTAGGGATTGTTTCAGGAGCTATCCATTGCATCACTGGCAGATTGAGGAACCAGTTAACCAAGGGAAATGTGCTGCTCAGGCATTGCTCCAATGAATTATTTTGTGATCAAAATAATGTTTGTGTCCTCAGATCAAATTTAACAACAGTGTAATCTCTGTGATTTCTTAATAATGATAAGAGTGGCAATGTTTGAGTGGTGATAGTGGCAACGTTCACATCCAAGTGGAGAGTTTCCCACGCTTGTGACAGCAGATGTTGGCAGCAAACAGTGAAATGAACCTTTTCTATTCATTCTGTTTCCTCTGAGCAAATATTCCTCATTGTCCATAACAAAACACTTCTGGTGCAGCGTCTCTATAACAAAACCTTATTTATCACCAGCAATATTTACCCTTCCTGTAATCTATTATCAGCTATTTTATTTTAGTTCCAAACAGGACCTGCTGTTTGTTCTCTTCTGCACAGAACAAGAGATCAACCCAATGAAACCATCACCTCTGAGCTAAAGTGTAGGGTATATGTTACATGAAATATTTATTATATAGTTCAGCTCTGAAAATATTGTTAAAGATATTTTTCCTTATTTGCTGTTCCAAATTAAAAATGTTACATTAGTTAGCTACCATCTGTTTCTTTGAACAGATGTCCATATATATTAGCATATTAACCGCTTGTAATGAGCTAAAATCAGTTTTTGAGAACTTTGGGCTCATTTTGAGTTGGTCCTATGCTTGATGCCTGTCCCTTAACTTATTCCCCTTTATGGGATCATTTGCACTACAGCCAAGAAATGTTCATAAATTTGTATTAAACATGTGAGCAGCTTGTTACTTTTTTCCTAATGTTTCCAGAGCAATATCAGATGAAACAGATGAATATGCTTATAGTAGGTTTTTGCACTTCTCTCAATGCCTTTTTATCAATTTGGGTTTTTTTATTTTAGTACATTTATCTGATGTGTGTGTCACAGCATCTTTCTCATATCTATAAAACAGTTCCTTCTCAAGTATCTAATTGCAGCAGAAAGTAGGAAAGGTTTCACACTGTTCTGTAGTCAGTGTGCTGTGAGAACAATGTAAAAACTTTTTAGAACTATGTGAGTAGTTGTGCTGCATTAGAGTACCTGAGGCAGAAAATCAAAGTACTCTGGCAGCCAGTACTCACCTGTGAGAGAGCAACAAAACACAGGGTCTGCCTAGCCTGGCATCCTGTCTCCAGCAAGCAGGAGCTTAGGGTATGGCAAAAATAGGTAAGAATATAGTGTATGGAAAATAATTTCTCTTCTGGTGCTTAGTCCTCAAGTCCTACCTCTCTCTTTTCCCAGGGCTGCCTGGTACAGTGTAGAGCAAGTCAAGATGGATAAGAATTCAGCATTGAGTAGTGTCAAAGACTGTGCTGCCAGAGAGAGGTCAGGATGTGTTTTCAGGTCCTAAAACAGAAATGAGGCAATGTATTAGGCTGTTCTTTCAAACTGGGAACAATCCAGGGGGAGGGCTTGGAGGAATTCTGAAGGGACAAAGCTAAATCCCAGTGCTTGTGCATATAATACAGAAGACAAGAAAGCACAGTGAGGGGAAAGGTGCATTTTCCCAGTTCAGTCGTCAAGGGTGATATCCATGGAGGAACATCACCCTGCTCTGATCTGAAAGGCAGGAAATCCACAAAGAGGATCATTGCTGCTGCACATTGTAGTCCTGGAACTAGCAATAACTGTGAAGCCTTTTCTTTTAGCAGCATGAGACTGACAGCATAAGGACTGAAGACTTGTGGGGATATAGGTATACCCTTTTTGGGGGGGAAAAAAAGGGTTCTCAAAACAATTCTTAGGAAAAGTCCCTGTCTCCCATGTCAAATTTATTCTTTGTTGGTACCTTGGTTTAGTGGCTACTGTTAGCATAGTAGCTGGGAGTGCTGGCATAACATCAGCTAGTTTTTATTTGGTTTTGAAAGCTCTCTCTCTTCTGCAAGTCTCATGTTAATGTGCCTTATATTCATGGCATGGATTACTGTGAGACTTCTGAAAGATTGAAAATGGGAAAGTGCAGAGGCAGCTCCTCTTAGTGATACACTATCTTACACATCAAAAGAGCACAGATGAGAACATGAGAGATTGTAAAAACCCTCAGCTGGGAGGAGTTAGATAAACACTCCCCAATAACCTGCCTGTTAAACCTTTTCCAGAATGTGTGAGTCTGAGAGATAAAGGGAACTATAAAGGGGGAAGCAGCTGGGAGGGCACCAGACCAAACTGACCACAGCTCCCAAAACGTTGTGGCACAGGTTTGAAGAGGTTCATTCCTGTTTCAAAGTTTCCACAATTCCTAAGGAATCAGTATGGAGCCTGAGGAGTACAGACAGAGAGGTAAGTGATCTGTGGCTCTTGCAAATAGGTAACATTTGCTCATGGAGATTGACTGTTGTAGGACTGCAAGTGATAGTCAAAATTAGGATGAGCTGTATACTATTTATTTGTGCAGTTGTCCTTGGGACTTGGATCTGCTGAGGCAAAAATGTATCTCATGATTGAGTTTAATTAATTTAGAGACTGTTGGTAACTTAGCCTTTTTGGTCTTGCATCTAAGATGCAGTGGGAAAGCTGCAAAACTGTAATTCTGAATAAACTTGTGATAAGGGGTTATGCACAGTATGATGTCAGCGTATATATGTCAGGCTGACACCCTGACACTGCAGTGGTACTTGGACAGTTCTGAAGATGGAGAGCTAACTTTGGTTCCAGGGCTGCAGGAGATTTTTTTTTTACATTGGAGAAAAGGTGTGGAGCTATGCAGTTGATTTCAGAGGATGCAAAAGGGCGTTTGCTATAATGGTGTGGAAGTGTAGGACATGATGAAAATTTGATTCCTGTGAAATACAGTTTCAGCTAATTTGTAGGCAAGAAAATCTAACCTTTCAGCAACCAAACTGTAGTTGCACCATTATTGTGTTTTAAAGGTACCTTTGAACTATTCAATGACATTGAAAAATCCCTGTGAACCTGTTGTAGAACATTATTAGATGGGACCAGTAGGAGGGAGGAGCTGGAAGCAGTTTTCCAATGCTATTGGAATCTCTGTCCAATGCTAAGGAAAGACTGTGTGGAATGCTGGTACTGCTAGTTAGTGTTTCCATAACTGAAACTAAAACCACTGGTTTGCCTCTTCCAGGGAAGGAGATGGTGGATTACATTTGCCAGTACCTGAGCAATGTGAGAGAGAGACGGGTGACTCCTGATGTACAGCCAGGTTACATGAGAGCCCAGTTGCCAGACTCTGCCCCAATGGACCCAGACAGCTGGGACAACATCTTTGGAGATATAGAGAAGATTATTATGCCAGGGGTAAGAAATAAAGTATAATCATGACAGGAAAAAAACATTACTACCTGGGGTGAACACCAAATGCACAGGTTCTGCAGAACATTGTTCTAAATAAGTAAAATACCCAATAATGTTGCATAAATCTTGTAGCTGTTATGTCCACAGTTGTGTTCCTAACTATAATTTTAGAGGTTAGATTGTGACTGCATTTTTAAACTACTTTGTATACAACTCATATTTGCTTATAGGGAAACATTCACCAGTATGAGAAAATCATTAGCTTCACAATGTCTCTACCTGCTGAACCATATAATCTTAATTTCAGAGAGGTGGAAACTTGGCACAGCAAGGTGAAACAACTCTTACCCAATTTCATGTGCATACAAGGCTTGTCTCCTGCACTTGGAATGTGAAAGTCTACTTCCTCTTGTACATAAATACTGCAGAGGGAATTCATATTATCAAACTGCATGTTTTATCTAAGAAGCTTTTTCAAAGTCTGTTCTTAGATTTTTTTAATAGATGTTTGCAGAAACTTGATCTGGTGTAGGAGAGGCAATCAGATTACATGTACTTATGCTGGTGTCCCACACACAAGCTCCTTCAGGTGTATGGAAGGCTTTATATAGTTGTAAATTGCTGTGTGCAGCTAAAGGCAAGTTGTTGTTTGACAAAATGAGCAACTTTGTTGCAAGGATTCCCTTTATAAAGATAAATACTTTGATACATCTTTCTCATTCTGATCTTTCAAACACAGCACAACATTCTTTCCTGTTCAGAATGCCTGTTTAATTCAGATAAATGCTTTTGCTGTATTTTGCAATTAATCTGTTAATAATGCAGTGTTATCATCTGCTGGTGCTGCTCCTCTGTTGATATTATCTCTGCAGCTCTCTGCTAGCACATGTATAGTTGTACATATTATGCTGCTGTAATCTTTTTCTCTCACTTTAAACTGATACTAACTAATACATCTCATGCAAAGATTTGTGACATTCTCAGACTTAATTTCTACATAATTCTGTTCTAGGTAGTCCATTGGCAAAGTCCACACATGCATGCCTACTTTCCAGCTCTAACGTCCTGGCCTTCACTCCTTGGAGATATGTTGGCTGATGCAATTAACTGCTTGGGATTCACATGGGTAAATTTTTGCGGCTATTTTAGACATTTCTCTTGTGTGTGTAATGTGCAAGAGCAGGTCATAGTCATTCTTTCTTGTTCTCTGAGTCAATATAATTATTTGTTTTAACCAACTATATATTGTTGCATAAATGAAAATTGACACTTAAAAAATACCAATCCAAAAGAACGTATAAGAACAAGCATTACATAGTAGTAAAAGGTGAATGAAGAAAATATATTAGAAATGTCTGTTTTCAAATTATTTGCATATCCCACTGTGAGCATTGTTCCTTGTCATCTAGTCTTAGTGCCAAGACTGTTACACAAGCAAAGTAAGCAATAGAGCAGCCACCATCCATGACTGCAGGCTAGATTGGGCTCCATTCCAGTTCTCCTGCTCCTTTGAGAGAACACACTTCCTATTTTTCCTCTTCTGAAAATAATTGTTTGGTGGCCTGGGCCAGAATATCTGCGTATTTTGTATCCTCCTGCTGCAGCTACAGAGCACTACTTGATTATGGCTCTGCACACTGCAGCAGTTTCTGAAGCCAGTGTTTTTCCCAGTGCCAAAGTTGCCCAGATTTTCAGATGTGTGTCTCTGGGTAAGAAAGTAGAAACTCATAACCCTATAATAAATTGGTGGGTGTGGTCTCCATGTAGCTGTATCAGATTAGCTCGTTGCTTCTTTCAACTCTCAGTTGGACAAGGGATCACTGCCCAGAGTGAATTACAGCATGATTCTCCTTTAATTTTTTTTTTCTAGGCCTCCAGCCCAGCCTGTACAGAGCTGGAAATGAATGTGATGGATTGGTTAGCTAAAATGCTGGGCCTTCCAGATAAATTCCTGCACCACCATCCTGACAGTGTGGGTGGAGGAGTATTACAGGTAGGGGAGACAAGAGATGGCCTCCTCAACATTTTGTTTTCAATTGAATTTCTCTCTGGGTGGTAGTTTTCCTAGAGACAGAACCAACAAAATTTTCTATATGGGTTTGAATCCCAATTTGGTATTTTCCCAAATTTTAGTATTAAATATGGAAGATAATAGAATAGAAACTGCTATTGCTTTTAGTGCTGTGTTATGGGCAAACAGCACGTATTCTTGTGGTGTTTTTAAGGATAAATGAGTTAGATTTCATTTCTTCAATCTGTTTCACATCCTCAAATTTTGCACTGAAGTAATTCTTACATAATTACAGAATGAATACTTGTCACTATCCTTCTTCCACAGCCTTTAGCCACACAAGAAGTTATTCTTTCTTTTTCTCATGTCTACTTTTTGTCTCTGAGAAGTACAGGATCAAGGCCTGAACTTTTATCTCATTCCAGAAGGCATAAGCCTTTGTGTGTTCATCCTGGAATCAGTGCTGTGTCCTTGTTATTATAAGGGCCTTTGATCATGCTTGTAATTTTATGGGAAATACTACATTTTATCTGTAGAACAAAAGAAAAATGTGGTTTATTTACCCCAGAACTCAGTGCTGCATGTTAAAATATACTGCAGTTAAAAGGCTTTGTTTTGTATTGCTGGACCAGAGAGCTGCTCATCAGTTAATGACTGTCCACTGCATCAGAGAAAAGCAGGAGTAGGAACAAAAGAGGGAGTGGGCAGCTGGGCTTCACTGACTTCAGCACATCCCTGGCGAAATAGCAATAAAGTAGCAGAGGCAGTAAATGAGCAATGTCTTTGCAGAGCACTGTGAGTGAGTCAACCTTGGTTGCACTGCTGGCAGCAAGGAAGAACAAAATTCTGGAGATGAAGGTTTCTGAGCCAGAGGCTGACGAGTCCTCGCTCAATTCTCGCCTCATCGCTTATGCATCTGATCAAGTAAGTTCTTATGACTCCAAGGAAAACAAATTGCTTCTGTTGTCTCACTCAGCCTTTGCCACGTGCAGTTGCATTTCTGTACAACACAGGAATGCTTCACAAGCATGGACGAGTTCCCCTACTGCTGCTTTCTGCAGATGGGGAAACTAAATCATGTGAGGTGAGGTTTTTAGGGTCCTGGCAGTCCTCAGGAGATTGTTTCACATGACTGATTTCTGCACTTCCTTCCTGTTTTTCACAAAGCCTTACTCCATGAGCTAGGTGCTGATCTCATGCTGTTTCATCTCGTGTTTCTTCCCAGCCTTCTTCCCCTCAGGCATGCTCAAGGCACTGTTACCTAAATGCTGTTCCTGGTTTTAAGCTCCACTGTTGGCTTTTGCCAGCAAACTTGTGCTGTCCTTGCCTTCCTGAGCTGAACAATTATATTCCCCTGGGAAAACTGCCACAGAAGAGGCACTCATGCTCATTGTCTCTTAGTATAACTAAAAGGACTTTATCTTGAAAGGTGTTTTGCTCTGTCCAAGAGTGAACACACTTCGGGGAATTTATCTTCTTATGTCAAGGAGGAGGGAGTAAACTGAGGTTGATTCATTTCTAGAGACTCCTTTAAGAGCTGAGTTTTGATAAATGGCCTCCCAAACACAAGATGAGGATGCCTATTATTATATTTTGAAACCAATGCCCAAGTAATTGAATCATTCTTTGGAATTACAGTGTACTATTTCTTATTGTTATGTACAAAGAAGATGCTTTCAGACTTGTATAAAAATGGATTACAATAAGGTCATTATCTCTATATTTCTTGCCATCAATGTCTTTCATAAAGCCATGACAACTGTTCAGACTCAAATCTTGAGTTCTCACTGTTTTTCTTATTTTAAAGGCACATTCCTCTGTAGAAAAGGCTGGCTTGATTTCTCTTGTGAAGATAAAATTTCTGCCTGTGGATGAGAATTTTTCCCTCAGAGGTGAAACTTTGAAGAAAGCCATTGCAGAAGACAGAAAGAAAGGCCTAGTGCCAGTCTTTGTATGTTCAACTTTCTGGTTGGGGGAATTGACATAGTGTTATATTCTTAATGTCAACATGAAATTAAGGATGAAAAAGGTCTTGTTGTGTTAAAATACATCAACCGAAGGTTCAAATGTATATAAGAATTTCTATTTTACTAAATAAAAAATTTTAATGTTTTGTCTGCAATAAACTGCCCATTTCTAAAGTGCTGCATCCATGTATTAAAAGGAACCAAATCTGTTATAGCAGGTTTGTTTTTTCCTAGGTGTGTGCAACCTTGGGTACAACTGGTGTCTGTGCTTTTGACAATCTCTCAGAACTGGGTCCAGTTTGTAAGTGTCTTTTTTTTTTCCCCCTGCTTTTGATCTATGAAAGCATCTAGAAGATTCTCTTAGACTTTTTCATGCCAAACCAAGGAGAGCTGAGTTTTTCAGACGTGTCTCAGGGGTGGCTGAAGTCAGTACAAGGCTGCAGTGATTTCTGTAAGATTTAGATGAGGATTCTAAAATACATTCTATTTGAGATGGATGAAATTTGCCAACTGATAAATCTTTAATGGGGTTATTCAGGAAACACAGACTGTGTGGTAGTGTTGTAGGATGGATACATTAATATTTAATCTAGCAAAGCAGTTTTGAAGGTAGATTCTGGTAGGACATCCTCTGGATCAACCAATTTCATAGGTAAATTTGACATGGTTGCAAATTCTATTCTAGCATAAATTCTGACCAGTAGCTGCTGAAGACCTGAGGAGCTTTCTGCTATGGCTCAGGTTGTGGTTGCTATTTCTGGGTCCTTTTTTGCTTACTACTGTGTCTTTATTTTGGCTTTGTGCAACTGAAGGATACTGCAGAATTTCACTTAGTGAAAGGGGAGGTGAGAACAATCAAATGTTTAAAAGACTCACATGAAATACAGAACAGTGAATTTTGTTACAGAGTCCACCTGGTTTCAGCATTATCCTATATTTTGGCATTATGGATCTATATCTTTAGAACAAAACTGGGTTGTCAATTGCTTGTCTGCCTCCTCCAGAGCAGTGCACCTGGTTTGCAGAGAGGAGAGATTAGCATGCACTTTGATTCCCTATATCCCTTACATAACTACAGTCTCAATTCCAACAGGTGCTGCTGAGGGACTCTGGCTTCACATTGATGCTGCATATGCAGGAACAGCATTTGTATGTCCTGAATTTCGATTGTTTTTGGAAGGAATTGAATATGCAGATTCCTTTACTTTCAATCCTTCAAAGTGGATGATGGTCCATTTTGACTGCACTGGATTTTGGTGAGTACAGTCAAAGCACAAACAACACCAAAAGGATGACATACAAATTGCAAAGTTTTTCTCTGCACTTATTTTGCTAAATCTAGTTCCTTGTACAATCAATAGGGTTAAAGATAAATTCAAGCTACATCAAACCTTCAGTGTTAACCCTGTCTACCTCAGACATGCCAATTCAGGAGCTGCAATTGACTTCATGGTAAGTTATTCTTTAAATTGATATTTTATTTGCCTATAAAATTTTCAGACTGTGAAATTCCTCTCACATTCTGGACTATGTTTATCTTACAGCTGGTCTACATAAACCAAATTACACTAATGCAGAGAAAATAGCAAAACTTTGCAGTAAGCCTTGATTCTGAAGATTAATTATAAAATTGCTTTCAGATTGAAGTACTTATGATTTTTACACAGATGGAGATCCAGCCTTGCCTTTCTAATACAAAGGGTCATTTCTGTATATTGTGTTGCTGAAGTAATTCCTACTGATGCCATTTTGGTTGGATTTCTTGTATCTCTGATATGTAATGAAAGAGAAAGCCATACTCAGAAATAGCAGGAGAATGAATTAGATTTATTAATTTGGATTAAGGTATTCATAGGAGAGCTAAAAGATATTTCACTGCAGATACATCTTACAGCAGATTTCAGTACAGTAATACAAAGGAATATTCACTGCCAATTATTTCTGCTATGATCTCACCCTAGTCCTGAAAAGATAATTGTTTTCTTGAAATCAATAGTGCTTTTCACTATAGTGGAGAGAGGGAGAGAGAGAAAAAAAGATATCGAGTCCCTCTTGTGGTTAAATGCGATCCTACACATGATTGTGCAGCTTCTCTGAAATACTCCTTTACATGTTTTCTCACTCTTTTCCTTAGAGTAGGTGTTGCTTTGTCTGCAGCTGTCTACCCCACTATCAAGTCTTGCTGTTTATAGTTGATTTGGGAAAATGTTCAGGAAATTACAGGAGTTGATGTGAGCACTAGTCAGTCCTAAAGTGTAAATGGCCACATCTTAAATTGATTATGCTCTTAAATGCTAAAAGCTGTTGTTATAAGCTGGTAATTAATTTAAAATTCTAAGCATACCTAAGACACAAATTAAGGGGAATAGCCAAAATCTTATTTTTGCAAATAATTGAAAAATATGGGAACACAGTGTTTCTTTGAATGCTGTTTCCTAGGCTTAGCAGATTTTCAGTAATATGACACTATTCACCTCAAGAGAGATTTCTGACCTGAGTCTGAAGCAAGAGATGTAGCAGTGGGAGGGGAACTCTCCTTTCTGTTGTTTCTGCACTCACTGATGTGCTGCTGTGTTTTCACAGCACTGGCAGATTCCCCTGAGTCGTCGGTTCCGTTCTCTCAAGCTGTGGTTCGTGCTGCGCTCGTTTGGGGTGAAAAAGCTTCAGGCTCATGTCCGACAGGTGTGTGAATCACCCGTGGGTTATGGCCAGTTCTTGGGTGAATCACCCGTGGGTTATGGCCAGTTCTTGGGTGAATCACCCGTGGGTTATGGCCAGTTCTTGGGTGAATTACCCGTGAGTTATGGCCAGTTCTTGGGTGAATCACCCGTGGGTTATGGCCAGTTCTTGGGTGAATTGCCAGTGGGTTATGGCCAGTTCTTGGGTGAGTTACCCGTGGGTTATGGCCAGTTCTTGGGTGAATCACCCGTGGGTTATGGCCAGTTCTTGGGTGAATTACCACTGGGCTATGTGCAGTTCTTGGCAGCTGAGATCAGTAAACGCAGAGATGCAGAGATGAGTAACAGAAATCTTCTCACATGCATGTGAATTCTAAATGCCTGCTGGTTTTACTCTCAATCTGTAAAGATTGACTGTGTAAACAAAACATTTCCAATCCCCTTCTTGACAGCACTGGGCAATGGAAAGGGACTTGGTCAGTCACTGCCTTCTGCACTTTGCTGAGCCATGATCTGGGGGAGCTTTCTTTGAGGTCAAGTGGCAGCTGTTTGGGAGGCAGGCTGTGATGAATAGCTGAACCCATCACTGTGAAAATGGACAGGCTTAAGTCTCTGATGGAGTGTAAATATGAGGGGTCACAGTGTGTTGCTGCAAAAGCACTCTAATAAGAGAAGGCACATTCTGTTTTCAAACCTTCTAGAAAATCCTTAGGTATAGGCCCATTAGTCATGTTCATTGTCAAGGGTTTGGGCAAATAGAGACAGACTTTAAAATTCTTAGCTTTGATGTAATTTTTCTGTTTGCTCTTATTCATGCATTGGAATGTTGTGTTTTAGTAAGGAAAGGAATTCCTTTTAACTACCCAGTTCAGCATCTTGCAGGAGGTTTGTGACAAATAGATAACTTTTTTTTTCCCCCTTCCTTAATTACAGGGTACTGAAACAGCCAAATTCTTCGAATCCTTGGTTAAAAGTGACCCACTCTTTGAAATTCCTGCCAAGAGACATCTTGGACTTGTTGTATTTCGCCTAAAGGTAAAGATTGGCCCACTCTTTGCAATCTCTTTGGAATGAACTGACCACAGCTGATCTCTCCCCAGACATTAATAACTGTGAATATACTTCCATGTAAAAATTTGTGGTTACAATTCTTAGATATGTTTGGATGTCAGTGGAATTCTAACTATTGTATTTTTTTTTTATTATTGATATTTAAAACAGGGTCCCAACTGGCTGACAGAAAAACTCCTGAAAGAACTGAGTAGTTCTGGCAGGCTCTTCCTCATTCCAGCAACCATCCATGACAAGTTCATCATTCGCTTTACTGTGACGTCTCAGTTCACAACCAGGGAAGATATTCTGCAGGACTGGAGCATCATTCAACACACTGCAGCCCAAATCATTAGGCAGAATTATGGGTTGCACTACATCAGTTCTGATGATGGGGCAGGAATCCCCACTACAATAGTTCAGCCTACTTCTGATGCCATTAATGATGTTCCTCAGCTTTATTTAGAGGGAGGAAAATACAAAACACCTTCCAGAAAAACAGTGGTTCAGCCTAAGAAATTATCAGTAAGTCCCAGTACGTGTGTGATTAGTCAGCAGGTGAAAGGTCAAGAGGATCCTCTGGATGACTGTTTTCCAGAAGATGCCCAAGATGTTACCAAACATAAATTAACCTCTTTTTTATTCAGTTATTTATCTGTTCAAGGCAAGAAGAAGACAGCACGTTCCCTTAGCTGCACCAGTGTGCCAATGACTGGTAATCTGGAGCAATGTAACCCCAAAGCAGCAGCCACTGACAAGAAGGAGTCTCGTGCAAATGCCAGAGTTCTTTCCAGGCTGCCTGAAGACATGATGATATTCAAAAAAGGTGCCTTCAAAAAACTAATTAAATTCTACAGTGTCCCAAGCTTTCCAGAGTGTAGCATTCAGTGTGGCCTTCAGCTGCCTTGTTGTCCTTTGCAGGCCATTGTTTAACAAGTAAGAGAGCTTGGTCCTTAGAAAGAGAACCAAAGTTTGCTTATTCACATGCAATACTACATGTTCTTTTGTTCAAAATGTATGTTGTGGCAATGACCACTGAGAAAATGCCTGTGCTTTTACTGCTGAAAACCTCATGTATTTATAGATTAAAATGCCAAATAAATCTTGTAGGCCTATAGCATGAAACTTTCTGTTTTGTAGACTGTGGAAAAGAAAATGCCAATTTTCATCTTCTCAGTCCCAGTAATGGACAGTTTCCAGCTGGTAGTCTGGAACCACTTTGTCAAATATGCTGCCCCAGGAGGGGATAAACAATTTAGGTCTCAATTTGCACCACTGTCTCTTTATTTATTTGTTTGGTTTTGTTTGGTTTTATTTTGCTTAGGTTTGATTTTTGGCTTTGGTTTTTTTGTGGGGGGATGTTGATACCTTGACTTAAAAATCTCTAGACTAATCTAGGACCTGTGCGTGCAGAGACAATGCCAACATGAGTTCTGAATTGTGCAAAAAGGAGGATGTAACCTCTCTAAGAGGTTTTGCTGCAGTAGGGCAATTTTCCCAGAGTTAAAGAGCAGCACTGCCAGTCCATCTGTTCTAATCAGCCAAGGGAGGTTTTGTGCAACCACGTTGCAAAACACTTGCCCTTGCAAAGCACCTGTGGCCTTTCCCAGCATTACCTAAGGTCTGTACATCACAACTGCATGAGGAAAGAGAGGGGGAATGGTATTTCCCTCTCTCATAACAGAGAACTAAAGAGGCATTATGGAAGAAATTGTCTGTATACAGCAAACAAATGTTTTCTACAAAAGGCCAGGGATTTATGTATATAAAATATTGGGGGGGGGGGGGGTGGAGAAACATCTATTAAGGACAAATTTCAATTTAGGGATAGTACAGTTGAGTCAGGAAGCATGGTGATTGCTAGGACTTTAATCTGGGAAAGCACTGCTAGATGCTTGCTTCCTTCCTTGTTGTTTCCAGACACCTACAGTCACCCTGTCTTGAAAGCAGCACACTCAGACAGATGGATCTTCCCTCTGATAAAAAAAAAATAAATTCCCAGGTTATATAAATAATGAGCCTGGTTAATGTTAGACCCTTACCTAATGTTAAACAACACCAGCTAAACTCATCAGCCAAGGTGCAGGTAGAGTTGGAGTAGTTCTGTTTCATTAAAACAATCTTACATTCATTTTATTTCTACTAAAAATCAATAACCACGTCTCATATAACTTTTAATAGTGCTATTAAATCTTTCTGTTTACACAATAAAGCAATAAACACACAGTGAGGATGGCAGTCCCTTTGTGCCTAGTTTTAGATGTTTAAATTTATATTCAGCAATAGGAAGTACTGCCCTGAGTCAGACACTTGTAATCTATAAACATATCTAATGTGCTAGTGAGTAACAAAAACATGATAGAATTTTACAAAATTATGGAAAGGTTCTTTTTTCCCCACTTCCTGTCCTTTCCTCCACCTGTTTCTTTTATTACGTAAATTAATAGTATTTTATTAGACATTAAGAATCTTTTAAAATATATATTGGCTTCTTAAATTGGAATACTTCCTTGAAAGGATAAGACTTCCATCAACAACAGACTAGAATGTGTATTTATGCAGAATGAGTATGTTGGCTCTATGTCTTTCAGGAAATACAGGGCAGAGAGCAATGCAGTAGATGGTAGAAGTCAAAGATGAGCATGGAATGCTGGAACTGCAAAACACTGTTTCAAGGAGTGATTCAAGAAATAAATCTGAACCATTGAGGAAAGATAAATAATGTGCATAAATGGCAAGGAAACTGCAGACCTGATTCTCTGTCCTGGCTTATGGTTTTCATAAGGTGCTACAAAGACTGATTGATCCCTTTTTCCTTACTAAATTCTAACTGCAGTTCTACCACTGTCACATTCATTTTATGGAAAAATGTTTCTGAAATGAAGGATGAACTGATATAATTGCAGTGATCCAAACTATCTATGAAGCACCTGGGAGTAGGTACCCCATGCAGACAATAGCTTAAAGTACATCTTCAAAAGGGACACTCTATAAACTCTCACATCAACACTTTCACCTGGGGATCACCTGGCTTGGGTTAGGGTATTCTGGCTGCAAAACCCCCAAACTCACACTACCCAAAACACAGGTCCACAGGTTTCTAGAGAACTCCTCCTTTTTTGTGTGAAGCTGAGGTGCTCACATAAGGTAAGTGTTTTCTCTATCCATTTTAACAGTGTCAGTTAATGGATTATCATTGTGCCCCTGTGCAAAAGAATGATTCATTGAAGCCAAAAGCTCCTTTGTTTTACTTGCAAAAACTTAATGTTAGTATGCAGTGAAATTACAGACCTCATTAGGAAAGGTTTTTGTTGGGCTTCCGTCTTCTCCCATTATTGTTAGATTTTCAGCAAAATGTAACCAATATTCCCTGTTATTTAATTAGCAAACACAAAAAAAAGGTGTTTAATGATGCCTGTGGCACACTGCATAGCTTATGCAAATATCTAATGGCACCTTAGAGGTAAATAACCCCCAATAAACTTTCACTGAGATAAATAACCCTTCAATAAACTCTGAAATCCATATTTTATTGTAGAGATAAGTTACTTTGATGACATCAAAACTGTATTGCTGAATTCAGCATAGTTATTTCTTTAGTTACTCAGAAAATCTTGAAGCAAACCCCATGAATTTCACCCTTCTGACTGGACCTAGTGACCAGGGCTCTGTGCTTCTTGGTGAAGTCTAAACAACCATTACTGTGAGTAAGGATGGCTTTCTCTTTATTGCTTTTTAAAAAATAATTTATTTTTAATTTTATATTTTGCTGTGTGCCACTAAGGGGACAAATTGCTTCCCTCTTGTTCAGCCTTCTGCTGCCCTTTTATGCCAAATCTGATCTTTCCAGCACAAGTTGAGTGGATTCAGATAATTGATCTTCCAGGAAACTTCTTCACTGCAGACTTTCTTTTCCCTGCTAGATAAATCTGCTTTGCTGCCAGCTGAGCTGTGGCTGTGATGCAGCAGCAGCCCTGGATGTCCAAGCAGGGTGGGCAGGGGCAGATCCCAGCAGCTCAGCAGAGCTCAGACCCCCAAGGAGCTGCTGCAGCTGAAACCTGAGCAGGTGATTCAGGTGGCCAGGACTGCCCCTCCTGTTCCCACTCTGCTGCCAGGACCTCACAGCACAAGGGGCTGAGTGAGGAGCTGCTCCAGGCAGCTGGCAGGGGAGAAAATTAAATGATTTGTGTCTAGGGTAAATTTGGACTACCACTAGACTTTAGCATTTGGATAAATTAGAGGGGTTTTACACTTCTGTAACAGAGCTACTATTTCCAACTGGTGCCTCAGGATTTTTTTAGAAGTTGCTTCACAGTGTAAACACTACAGAACCTTTTTGGAAGCTTTGTATGTGAGGGCAACTGCCTGGGAAACACAGGAGAGATTAGCAGACAGGGTAACAGCCAGTATTTCCAAAGCACTGCTGAATTTCCATAACTAATTCCAGCTTCCTGCTCAGTGTGTAGCAGTTTGGTGCTATGATCCTTCAATGGGAATTCTGTAGAAGTTTTTCTGTGTAACCTTTTCTTCTGTTAAATTTCTGACTGTCTCACGTGGGATGTGGCATTAGTTCTGTAACTTCAGTAGGGAATTGTAATCAGCAGTCTAGAGAGCTGAAGCCCTCGGGTTTATTGATCATGAATTTTGAAGGACCCTAGTCTGCCTTATTATTCAGGGCTAATTTGTTTCAAAACTTTTAAATCTTCACACAATAAATACTTAGTTTACTCACCAGTTTTTGCACAATATATTGTTTTACTAAGCTCCTTGAGATGAACATTCTCCACTGTTCTCCAGCTACATGTTTCTCACAAAGGTTTTTAGCTCAAGGCTTTGCCGGGTTTGCCAAAAGGCAAAGATGTCTTGCTGTGATCCACGAGATGTCACCAGAGGGCAACAAGTAACTGGAAATCTGTGTTAAACTTGGATTCAGGCTCAATGTACAATTAATTAAGAGAAAGGTATGTAGAAAGAGAGCCTGGGAAAGCCAACACTCCTTATGCTGGGTGACAAAGGATGCTCCAGACTGCAGCATTTTCTGTGCAGACAGCCTCTTCTATTTTTTCTGTTTTATTATGGTTTAATGGCAGCCTTCACTGTACTGCTACAAGTCAGAATGCACCACTCCAGCCAGCTCAAGGGACAACAATCATACCACAAAACAACACTTACCTAATTGCTGAGGAATGGCAGAGAGATGGGACTCGGACTGGTGGCTTCAGTGAACCCGTGTAACAGGTCAGCTGGGTTTGTTCTTTGTTTGTTTCACCTGACCATTCCCACAGAAAATCCCAGCTGGGTTTTTTTCAGGATTGCTAAATTGAAGACTTCAAGCTTCATTTTTCCATTTCAAATGCCCTGTCCCATTTCAAACTAATAACTATTACAGTTTCTACTAAAGGTTTATTTGCAGATTTACCACAGGTTTTCTCTAAGGTTTCAATCAGATGAGACAGGTTGACCTGATCTAATTAATTGGTGTTGCCAAAAGGGGTCATTCTCTTTCCCTGTCCTCCTTATGTGAGCTCTTAGTTCCACTGCCTCCCTTGCTCCAGTTGTGATGCTCTTCTGACAGTTCAGTGATGGATTCAGCTTACTGAGCCAGCAAAAACTGTATTTTTGGGGTGAGTTCTCTGTTGAATCACTGAGTAGAACTGGCTTATTGAGGAGTCATATTAGTACCAATACTAGGGTTAGTACAAAGGAAGGAATAAGGAAATAATAAGCAACAGCTTGATCTCCCTTCTCTATAGGCCTACATCTCAAATTCTTCTTCTGTTCCCTTCCCACTTGGGAAGGAGTGTAAAGTATCTATTAACCAAAATAATTTTTGTAAATGTAAGAACCAATTTTATAGTCTGTGCAGAGATAAATCACCAAACCTACTCACAGCAGAGTTCAAGCCACTCCATTTTCACCTCCTTGCCTGGCAGAGGTTCAGGGGATGAAGGTCAGTGCATACATGCTCTGGCACTACTGAAACTGTGCTTACATCAGCAGTTTAGAGGTATTTTTCCACATCTTTCCCCACTTCTGAGGGATGATGCTCACAAATCTGTAATGCATCAGGGTTTCTGGTAGGTCAGTCAAGTGAGTTGATTTGCTGGTCCAGTTGCAGCTGATTTGACACCACTGGAATACTTTGCAATCACCAACCTTGAAAAAGTTGGAGTGAGCCACTCCTGTGACTAGTGGATCCACTAGCCACTTCCTTGTCTAGCAGATTACCCAGGTCCCTCCCAAAATCTAGAAATTTAGATGTTACAGGGTGCCTTTGCTGCATTCTGTTACAAGCTCTTATATGTCCCTTTATGTAAATGCCATTGTTTTTGAAAGATAAAATGGTGCAACATGGCTGGGAATAAACATGCCATGACCCATTAGACAAAGCCATATAGACAGTCCAGATTTGTGTGTTAAAAGTGGAGACATACAGCAACTCTGCTACCCTCCACAGAAGATGAGGGGTTGTGATTAGGGTAGCATAAAATGACAGTACTATTACAATACATACGCATTTACTAACAATGGATCTCAGCTGCTCCATATCCTGACATTTAGCCCACTGGTCAGAGGATGGTATCTTTGAAACCATGGTGCTTTCTAGGCTGTTGAAGCTAAAATTCTTCAACTGTTTTGGTTGAGTGGTGAGCATAGATTTAGCTCTCTGGTTTTTGTGACTGGCTAAAGAAATTCTAGGTGAAGCTGTCTGAGGCTCATCTTTCTGTTGCAGAGGTGTTAGAAGCAACTGCTATGAAGTTCTAGGAACAAAATTTTAATATTCTGCAGTGACATGTGAGAGATTCCTGGTGCTGGATGGTAACTAAATTCTTGGCACTGAACCCATCCTCATCTTTCTTATATAGACATGGTTGGAATTCATCAGAACAGATGTGCTCTCCAGGATCAGAGGAGGGAGCTGCCAAAGCTCAGGAATTACCTCCTGCCCTCGAAGAGAACCTCCTAAAGGAGCCTTTCTCAATTCTCTTTTGTGAAGTTGAGAAAACGTTTCCATCCCATGAATAGATTTTGCATTCTGCTGGTTCCTTACAGACACACGGTGGAGCTCATTCCAGAGCCACACCAGCAGAGTTAGCTCAGAGCTCAGCTGGCTTAGCACAGGTACCCCAGCCACAGCAAACTCTTTGCTCTCTCCTCTGCTGTTAATGTGTCAAGAACAGGAGTGACCATGGGGACATGAAAGGATAAGGATTAAGCAAAAATTTTAGCTGAGAATTTGAAAGTATTAATTTCCACCAAGTTTTGACTTTGCCTTTTTTTTTCACATAAGATGAAAAAGTCATTTACTTCTGTGTGTCCAAATCCAGTGTTGGTTTTTTTTTTTAACCACAAACTTAAGCTTGATTCAGATTCAGCATAAAATTCCCCATGAATTTAATAAATCCTCTGGAGGAGACAGTCAAGTCAAATCCTCCTTGTATAATTTGTTGCTATCCCACCATCAAGGCAAGATTATACTCAGCAAACTTTCCAAAGGCATACAGTATGAGCAATGTTCACAGGTGCTGCCAACAACAGCATCAAATGACAGGGTGTGCTTATCAAAGAACAGTGTTTTCCTAGAAAGAGGGGTGGGGAAAGAGGCTTTGCTCTCACAGCCTTACTGCCTGGGCAGCAGCAAACTGAATAGATGAGCTCTGCCATCAGGTTTAGTGTAAGGGTACTCAGCCTCTTTCACATGAATAAACCCCTCCAAATTATGGGGTCAGTAGCTTGCTTGCAGTTCCCACTCACACAATGGTTAAAGGAGCCAGGAACTTGTATAATGTGATTTGGCTGCAATTCTAACTCTAGTGCAAGTGAGCAGAAATCTGAATGCAGTTGTTTTTTCAGGGACACAGCAAAGCTGTATTAACAATTTCTATAATATTCTTCAAGAAAGATGTAAAGCAGTTTTAAAATTTTAAATGCTTATGTACAAGCTGTGTTGCAAGACCATATATTTGAGATTAAAGAAATTTCAAATGTCCTAGAGCCGTGAAGTTCACTTGGCAGCCCTGAGAGAAAGCATTGTCACAGTACTGACCCTAGAAAATGCTGGCAGATTGTGTTACTGTATACATGGAAATACTGGGCTGCATGAAATCTATCCCACCAAGTGATGTGCCTCTTGCAGCACGAAGCACCAGCATTTTTCAGTAGTCAGCACTGCACTGCCTCTGGAAATGACAGAGTGTAAAATGTCAGGGATTATGGCCACCAAATCCTTTGCCTCCATAGAACTTCATTCAGCTCTGTCACCTTTCTAGAATAGAAACGTGACATATAAAATTAAAACAGGTATTTCTATGTATGCTGAAACTCAGCTCTATATGCACATACAGTGCAGCAAATCAGAATGTAGATTTCTGCAAACTCAGGGAGGGAAAGAAGTTAATTATTAATTTGGTCATTTCTTTGATGTAGCATAGTTTATGACTGGCTAGAAGGACAGTGGAAACTCTTATCTTCCTGAAATCAGGTGGATTCAGTTAACAAGAGCTATTTTATTTGCTTGAAGTTTCAAATTGTTTTCTTACTACTTTTAAGCCAAAAATTTAATCTAGCAATTATCTCACTATAGCTCTGCCACTCTGTTTTCTATCTTATTGCAACTTCTATTTCCTCACTGGCCCATGTCCTGCCCTTCACGTTTATGCACCCCTGCTACCTCTACTGCTTCCTTGGCTCAGTTACTGAGCCTTGCTTTGGTAGGGCTACATAACTGTATTTCTCTATATTCCTTTTCGTATTCCAGCTACTTGGTTCCCAAAAAAAACCCCTTAAATTATTTCCAAAGTGATCAGGCATGCTTGAAATTCAGTGCAATGCATATTTATATTGATATATTATTTTGAATTATATATGTTGAAATGCATTTTTGATTGCATTCTGCAGTTAATTTTAAAGACATTTTTACAAATAGATATGAAGAGCAATGTTTGCTTAAATAAAATAAAATAATGCACTAAGAATTCCCTCATACCAACAGATTTACAATCTTACAAAAATTTGATTTATTGCTACCTAAGTTTCCTGTGGAAAACATCTACAGAAGTCACCTACTTTGACCAAAGCAAAGATTTCTTGAAGACAAGGAAGGTTTTGGCCTTGTTTCCAAGAACATGAGGTTACAAGGCCATGGGTTGTGTGTGTGCATCTATGAGTGTTCTCTCCTTCCCCTCCCTGCAACTTGAACCTGCTGGCTGCTTTCAGGCACACTTGGGAAAGGGTCATAGGTATTCAGTTTCTAGGAGTTTCATGATAATAGCTAGCTGGGTGGGAATAAAGAGACCCCTTAACTGCCCTAGCAAAAAGGGGCAGATCTACTGGATACTGGTGTATCCACAAAATGGGGATTCCTTATAAATTCTCATCTGTGATTGTAGTAAATGTAAATGCAGTAAATAAAAGTTTATGATTTAGCATTTACCATATGAATGATGGTAAGTATGACAGTATATTTTGAAGTATGACAATATAGGAGATCAGGTTTGTTTTAGTTCTTGTGCTCATAGGAGTTTTTAATTCTGTAGCCAAAACTCCACAGTAGCAGATTGTGTCCAGTCTGATTGATAATTTGGCACTAGCATGTCACACAGGGAAGATGTCCTGTCAAGGAGGAACAGAAAATCTCCCAAGAAGTATCCAAAACTGGCATTTGGGGAAAACTACAGGATCCTTCAATAACTGTAAAAGATAAATAGGCAGGACTCATGAGGAGTTTGCTAGGAAGTTTAAATGTGAAGAGTGTGAAGAATGATAAAGCAAGATTTATATTATAAAATTGAAATAGAAATATCTTTCAAAGTACTTTGACAATAGTGCACTACTTTAGCTCTATAATAAGTTAGAAGTTAAAGTAAGACATTTTAAATTAGAGAAATCATTTTCATTGTGTGTAACAGTATTTTGACTGTTTTTAGAGTTCACAGTTAACTATAAAATTATGAGCTTAAAGGAGGGGGGAAAGTAATTTTAATGTTTTGAGGTGCATTTATTCTTTCCATTTGGAACAGTTCAGGCATTTGAACTTCAGGAATTTTGAAACTTGCTTTCTAAGAAGCATACTGGAGTCTTCTGTGCTGTTTCTGATAGCTAACAGATAAGATTTGCAGGGCCAAATTCTCTTCCTGGGTGTTGGAATTTAGCAAGCAGTATCCTTGACAAGGCAGTAGAAGGAAGGAACTGAAGTCTCTTGCATTTGTATTTTTGAGCAGATTAAGTTTCTGTAAGTAACATTAAAACTGTTGAGTAGATGTAAATGTTAAGACCAGCTCACACTGGATTCACCAGTTTTTAAAAAATCATTAATATAGCAGAAATACAGATAAGAAAGGGTAAGCTGTTCCTTAGCCTTAAATATCATATCTCCCAAGTCACATGTGTTGCTGTACCATACTACAAATCTAAAAACAATTGCGGATCTCAGTTACTAGCAGATGGAAATTCACACCTAAGCAGGTAAAATCCATGGAGACTTCTGTTTCTCAAATAGAGAAGTGTTAGAGATAAGACAGGTGAAGCTAAGAAAAGATACTGTCCTAAAACAGATGAGTTTATACTTTGAACTTCACAGTATATCTGGTTTCTTTGCCAAGGATGACTTCTCTCTACATCTCCTTTTGCTTTTTCTAGTTCTGTAGTTTTAACCTGGATTTTTTCTACTTAGTATCTTATTTTCTCATTCTCTTATTCTCTCTGTTGGGTCAGAATGTTGCTCTTCAGTAGCTGGAACTAAAGTGTTTTAGATGCATTACCTAGTTGTCAGAATGAGGTGGTTTTATATAAGCCATTCAAGGCACCTTGTGTCATTCAAAAATGATGGGTAGACTATTAAAAAACATGTATAGAGCCCCATTAAAAAACAACAACAACAACAACAACAAAAAAAAAACCAGAACAAATCACAACTTGCTAGTTATTATTCATAGGCCAAATCTCAGCAGTAGCAATGCAAAACTTGCTGTTGTTAAAATTCTGTACTAAGGTGAGGTTTGCAGAGTAAGTTTTGGCTTGCTTTTGGTTATTGAGGTGAACTTTCAAGGTGTTACAATAATTCTAACAATTTTGTGTAATGAAACTAACCATGTGATCTTCATAAAAAGATTTTTGATCTGAAAAGCTCTGTGCCTGCTTAGACAGCCAAATGTTTACATAAGCTTCTTGTATTTGAATGAATGAACTTGGTTTTCTCTAAATTTGAATGATCATTACTGGTATTGTGCTCCTTGATTTATGTCTCTGTTAAAATGTACGCTGCTAGATCAAGTCCTTCTTGTAGAAGCAGAGGAATAAAGAGCTGCCTACTATACAAAAAGCAAGGGGACTCTTGATTTGATTGCAGAGGGAGCTGTAAGAAATGACACACACCACAAATGCAAACTGATGATGCCTGTATTGGATGTTAAGGAATAAAAAGATGTAAGCAAAGAAACAATAAGGAAACAAATGAGGTTTTTTTCCCAGTGATCCAGAAGATGGTCAAGTGAGGAGAGAAGCATAGTGATATTTCTAGAGTGCATTGTGGATGGTTAGGGCAGTCTGGGGGGCAGAGGACAGGTATAAAGGCTGGGAGGAAAATGCTATTTACCATAGGAAAAGGCTTCATGGTCAGACTGCAATTGTGCCAGTTAGGAAAGTGAAAAAAATTCTGTTTTGATTGTACTTAGATGAAGATTGGTTTGTTTCTATGAGGAACCTAAAAGAGGAAGAAAGGGACCTACGAGATATGAAAAAGAATATTTTCACCAAAAAAATTCTGAGCATAAAAAATGCAGCCCAGAGGAAAAATTTTTAAAATGTTAGAGCCTTCAGCAAAACTTGTTGCAGTGATAGTGAGGACTCTGTAATGCATCAGACATATGTAGTAAGTAGGTAAAGAATTGTTGTGCAGTCAGAAAAACTATGTAAACTGAGTTGATAAAGAATGATTCAAAGGTCCAAAACTAACTGATAAGTTGAAAAGGGCAGAAAAGGAAGCAAGACCTTTGGATTTAGCCAAAAGCCAATCATTAATTTTTTTAGAAGGTCAATGTGAGTAGAGTGACCTTAGCAAAATCAACTGAATGAAAAAGCAAGAATTTAAGCAGAACTGGCATAAACTTCAAGGATTTTTCTTTAATTAGATGACCGAAAAAGTTAACTGGGAATTAAATAGCATCAAGAAAATTTCTTTTTGAAACTTGAAAAAATAATCCCGATGTCGTTTTTGGTACAAGAATAGTGTTTGATGCAATTATGTTACAAATGAGTCCCAACAAGCTGAGTGAGCTATGAGAAAATTCTGAAGTTGTGAGAAACTGGGTAGTGCATACTTGGTATTATGCCAGTTGAAATAATTAACTTTTCTCTGACAACTGTGTAAATTCATGGAGAATTCACACTGTTATTTGTCTTGGGAAGGTGTAGTGTTTACCTGTGCCAAAAAGACAAATTGCTGAATTGAATAATTACCAAGTAAACACAGTTACTTGTGTATCTAAGGCATGTTAAAACTGTGGCTGATTTGTTGTATTCTAAGACCATAGCTTATGTTTTAATATATGTTACCACTAGTGATGTTTACCTTTTCCTGCTATATATATGTGTGCTGAGCTCACCAGCACTACCTGCAATCGTGCATGTAGAAATAATGTTAAATATTGTGTCTGTTCAAGCCATGCCTCACTGTGAGAGCTCTGCAGAGCAGAGCATAGGCTGGAGAGTATTGAGCAAGGCACTGCATGGATGATAAAGGCAGAACCAAAAATCATATTGGAAGAAAGACACAGATTTTTTACAACTTTAAACAGAATATTTTGGACAAGAGTGATTTTTGCTACGTGTGCTTTTTACTTGGCAAAGTGAAATTATTTAAAAGTGAACTAATGTCCAAAGTAGAGAAAACGCAGAATAGGCTAAGTAGGATATACTAAATATGAGTAGAGCTGGTTGCAAACACATTTCTTGTTGTAGATTATTTCTGTTGAGATAGAGGTATTTTTGAAGATAAGTCTTTTGATTTTATCATGGAGAGGTTTTGCAGGGAAACTTAATGTGCAGGTCTACTAGGAGCTAGCCAGTTTAGGTTTTAATTTTAGGATGACTTTTCATCATATCACTTTGAGAAGCCAGAATTCGAAATTGTTTGGGATATTCTTGAAACACCCCTTGGGTAATGAAAGAATTCAAATATTTTTAGATGAATCACAAACTCTTTAGGTTGTAGTCTAAAGATCTGAATTCTTAACATACAAAATATTGGAATTTTTGGTAAAGTTGAATTTGTCGACTAAACGCTTAATGAAGAATATGCGCACTTGACTAAAAATAACAGCATGATGCACTTCAGTACACTTTTTAGAAAAAAATTTCAAAAAGTGACTTTTCCCAAGCCAGGTTGCTGCTGACGAGTCCTTCGTGGAAAAGAAGTGCAGGTGTGTTGGAGGAAGCCGTCGGTCAGCGCTGGGGCTGTGTCTGCCGGGGCTGCCTGTGAGCCCGCCCGCTCCAGCTGCTTCTCCCTCGGCATTGCCGGGGAGCCGGGCCGGGAGGGGGAGAGCAGGGCCGGGCCGGGCCGGGCCGGGCCGGGCCGGGAGGGGGAGAGCAGGGCCGGGCCGGGCCGGGCTCGGGGAAGCGCTGCCGGCCCCGCCCGGCCCCGCGGGCGGCGCTGCCCCGGGCGGGGCGGGCCGGGCCGGGCCGGTTCGGGCGCTCATAAAGCGGAGCGCTCGGAGCGCTGCCGTGTCCGGCCGGCGGCGATGCTGCGAGTGCGGTGCCTGCGCGGCGGCAGCCGGGGCGCCGAGGCAGCGCATTACATCGGCTCCGGGGTTGGTGCCGCGCACAGCCGCGCCCGGGGATGCGCAGGGGTCCCGTGTCCCCGTGTCCCCTCGCCGGGGTGCTCGGTGACAGGAGGATGCGGGCTGAGGATGCTCCGCGGTCCCGTGTCACCGTGTCCCCTCGCCGGGGTGCTCGGTGACAGGAGGATGCGGGCTGAGGATGCTCCGCGGTCCCGTGTCCCCTCGCCGGGGTGCTCGGTGACAGGAGGATGCGGGCTGAGGATGCTCCGCGGTCCCGTGTCACCGTGTCCCCTCGCCGGGGTGCTCGGTGACAGGAGGATGCGGGCTGAGGATGCTCCGCTGTCCCGTGTCACCGTGTCCCCTCGCCGGGGTGCTCGGTGACGGGAGGGTGCGGGCTGAGGATGCTCCGCGGTCCCGTGTCACCGTGTCCCCTCTCCGGGGTGCTCGGTGACGGGAGGGTGCGGGTTGAGGTTCACTCAGCATCCTCTCAGTCTGCCAGCGCCGCGTTCCCATCTCCTTACCCTTCTAAACCGAGCGTATTTTAAAAGCCAGAATTTCCTTTAAGCATCTGCCAGGCTGTGAATGAATTGGAATGGCTGTAAATTAGAAGCCGTGTTTCTGCTAATTCTCCAAATAACATACATTGGGATTAGAGTGTGAAGGCATTTGTGGGCTGAGCCATGGCTTTTTTTGTCTTTTGTAAGGAAGCATAATTTTTGTTCTTGTTTTTATTTTAAGCTTCGAGGAGTCTTTACAAGATGGGTGCAGCGAACTTTCCAGAGCACCCAGGCAGCTGCAGCCTCCCAGAACACCTGTGCTGCTGATGACAAGGCTACAAGCCCTGTGCCCAAGGACTGTCTTGTTTGCTCCTACAATGAATGGGATCCACTGGAAGAGGTCATTGTGGGAAGAGCTGAAAATGCTTGTGTCCCACCTTTTTCTGTGGAGGTTAAGGTAAACGAGAAAAACTAACCTTAAATAAAAAATGTGGAGTTTATATCTAAAATTTTCTTAGGGTTTACAATGCATAAGGTGTGGTGTTTGCTCTTGGAAATTCTTCCTCCAAGGCAGTTGTTTACATCTGTGAAACTTTACAGCATAGCTAAGTTAGCGAGGGATGTGCTTTTTTCTTTGGACTTTCAACTGAATTAGCTGTTTTAACAGAAGTCACTAGCAAAGACAACCTCTAATATATGCAATCTGCTCTGGTCATATAGCCCTGATGTTATCAGAGCACACACACAGACTTTTGAGATAGTTGGTTGGACTGATGAAACTTTAATTTGGCTTGAAGCTAAGTAGAATTATCACTAGAAAAAAAAAAAAAAAAAAAGTGCAGTTTTCTACTTAGTAGTCTGAGCAAGATTGAGTTCTGGGGCTGTAGACCAACAGGACTCTTGTGTCAGACAGCTCTGAAGTAGTTTACTGAGAATCCTACGTGCTGCAGTAAATATTTTATGGAAATTCGTTGTCCACTGTTTTTTCAGGATTTTTCTGTACCAAAAACTATGTCAGCAGCTTAAATAAATTCTTGATTCTGTGTTCTCTGGAATGTTGTATTTTAAAAAGTAACACTCAAATAGTGGGCTTGCTCCAGATTTTTGTGTTCTTCACCTGGACTTTAAAATTGCTGAGTATGTGTGTTACCTGCATTTGTATGCATGTTCTTGAGTCTTTCTCTCTCATTGTTAGAGTACAGCACTACCTGCAGAGCAGCATGTAATCCATGGCTATCACAGCACAATGACCTTAGTAAAAAATTTAAGATATCCTGACAAAGTTGATCAGAAGACCTCAACTGAAAGTTTAAAAAAAAAAAAATTATCTGACATTGAAAGAATGGCAAACAAAGATAGCAAAAATAAGTTTAAAATGCTGGAAATGGTTGTTTAGGGGAAGTTTGAGATGTACTTGTATAAAAGACTTCTCTTCTCTTAGCCCTTTATATATTTCTGTATATATTTTTTAAAAGAATCTGGGTTATGTCTTTCAGAGATTCCAAAGATATCCTAGCAGCTTCAGAGAAGGAGGTGAATGGGAGTTAGCATTTCTAATATATTAGTGTATGTATGTGCATTTATGTAAGACTGATATAACAAATGTATAGAAAAAATAAGGAGAAAAGGTCTAACATTTTACACTGTGGCATTGAATTAGGGAAAATTCAGTTCCTAAGCAGTGGCCAGGGGCTTGCTTTAGCACCAGAAAAAATACTTCAAGTGTTAAACTTGCTGAAGTGTCACATGCTATCCAGGTTTTACTGCCTATTAAGCCACAACTACTCACATGTAGTCACAACTTCACTTTCTCTTACATGTGATATCAAAAGCTCAGTGAGGAATGTCAAAGTATAGGATTGCCTCTGAAATTCAAATACCTATGACTTAAGGTTAAAGCAAGATTCAAATTTGCTTTATGTCAAATGCCAACTCCACAGCAGATAATGGGAACAGAGACAGCTGAGATGTGGTTTCCTCTAATTTTCTCTGCTTTTGTCTTAAATATTGATGTAGAAACTGCAACAATATCACTTGGAGAGTGTTGTTGAATAATCCAAGCAGTGGTGCAGTCCTACCTTGGCATTATTATTATTATTATTATTATTATTATTATTATTATTATTATTATTATTATTATTAATTGAGTCATGATTGTTTAAATCTCCATGTGGCTGAAAGGTAAGGGGTGTGTAGCTCCAATATAACACAATAGCCATAAATCCCTGTTCCTGCCCCTGTAAGCAGAAAAACTGGAGCTGATGGGTATCACTTGCTGTCTGCTGAGTGCATGAGGGTCACTGCTTATAAAAACTGCAGTTTAAAACTAATGAATTCTATGCTTATAAGGAAAATTCAATTTAGAGACACTCTAAAAACTGCTCAAATTTTAGCAGTTTGGTAAATACTCGTGTTGAGGTTGTATTTTAAGATTGTATGCTTGTTTATTTGATACAAATTTAAATGCAGGAAGTATGGTTGCATTCAGCACTCTCTTTTGCTTTGAGACAAGGGTTTGGTTTACTCAAGTGTTTTTGCTGTGATGTGGGAATGGTGTGCTTGGCATAAGAAGGAGGAAGGAAGGAATTGAATAGGGAGCTCTGCATCTCTGATGAATATTAATGAGCTGACACTTCATTGCATATCCTTTTGAGAGCTTGAAACAGGCTATGTAGAGGTAAATGCAATATTTGAAAAGTTGAAAAATCTTAACATTAATCAGGAAGATGCCCTTTCTTGAATCAGCACTGCAATGAAAAATCCTGAAAAAACTGAGATGTATTCTGGTGCAGTTGAGTCAACCAGCTGAACTTTATAGCTTTGTACTCTGCAATGCTTTTCAGTATATTTTGTGAATAATAATGCATTTTGGGTGAGGAGTATTATTAACACAGTTTTTTATATCTTGAGTGAGAAGATGAGAGTGTGTACATGTGTTTATTACTGAATGTAGGTTTTAATATCCTAAATCTATTAACTCTTTACTAGGTTAAAGGTACATCTTGATAATGTTAATTATTTTCCATGACAAATGTTTAAAGTAAATAGCAACGATAAGGAACAATACTGCTGTTTCTTAAATACAATCTTTCCTTACAGAAAACTCTTGAATTTCTTTTTGAAAAGAAAGAATTTGTTTTAAATGTTGTGTGTTCTATCCATGGTCCTTTTTGAACATTCTGAACTGACTTGTATGTCTGTGATCAAAGGGGCCTGAAATGTCAACCCTGACTTGCTATGAAATACATGTCCCAGCCAAATACCCTTTTCTCAGCTATTTGGAAGGCAGGGAATATGAGCAGTGTCACAGTGGTAACCTTTATTCTGTTGTAGCTTTAAGATGACACCATCCCATTACTGCAACACCAGTGGGGTTCCTCAGGTTTGAAAAAAAGCAGTGCTAGAGGATGTGGTGGAGAGAGGAGCTCCTCTTAGGGACTGATGATATTCACATACACCATGGCTGGCTCTGAAAATAACCAGCTTCAATCCACAGGATGGATTTGTCTCATGAGCAGAACATATTGCCATAGGAATGCTAAGCCCTTCATGTGACCTGCATGTGACTCCTGACCAGCTGGCGAGTTTGAGGTGATCAAATTACCCAAGACCTCACTCACAGAAAAAGAACAAATTCCCTCAGGAAGGATGGGAAGAAGCTCCAGTACTGGAGGAGCAGGATGGCCATGCTGAGGTTCTCTGTGTAAATGCTAAGGCTGAATTTTCTTTCTTCTTTCTAACCTCTATAGCATGAGGCAAATGTGCAGAAATAGCAGAGGACAGAGTGAATAGCCTGGGTTGTTAAAGGGGATCAGGCATGTCTTGCCTGCTTGGGGCTCATGGCAGAGCTGGCACAAAAGAGCTGATTTTGATGAGAACACTGTGCTCAGGGCTGCAGTGTCAGGAGACAACCTCATGTTTGGAAGGGCAGGTTCTTCTGCATCCCCTTGCTGTCTCTCCAACTTGCTGACCTGTCCTGACCCCTCCTGCTGTCATTCCAGAAGGGTCCGTGTGCATTTGCATCTCGGCCAACACTGACATGACAGAGGAACATCAGATACATCAAACTGAAGCAGCATCATTTGTTTTGATTATATGTCTGGTTTTTCTCACCTCTGAGAACTGGGACATTATTTTGAATTTGTATTTAATAAAAGAAGGCTATCACAGCATTTCAGCAGAGGATTTAGGTCTGTAAATGATGAGCATGCTTTAATCCAACCCTGGCAGGTGAATTTAGCATCTTTTGCATCTTCTAGAATGCTGCTGCACCTGAAGTATGGACCCTTCTGCCCAGCAAGGCATGTCCCTGTACTTGGGATGGCTTCAGCATTTCTGATGTCACCACTGTGATATTACTGAAGTGAGGTTGTAAGAAGGTGACTACAGACATGTGCATTTTGCAGATGAGCTCAAGGTTGTTTTAATTTAAAAACATGTCTGATAGCCTTATTAAATAGCAGAGTCCATAGTGTTTGCACAAGTGTTCTGTAATAGGGACCAAATGGCCACTTGGCAACATTAATCACTCAATAGTTAGTGAAGTGTAATGTAGACAAAATATTGCAGGAATCAGATAAAAGGCACACTCCAACATATTAAGACCAAGAACAAGAAACTTTAAACATTAGGAATTGTGTTTTATGCATCTATTTAACTCCAAAAGAACTGGTGGTTATTCTTTGTCACTTCATGTCCTTCTGTTTTAGGCAAACACATATGAAAAATATTGGGGATTTTACCAGAAATTTGGAGGCCATAGTTTCCCCAAAGACCATTTAAAAAAAGCTATTGCTGAAATTGAAGAGATGTGCAATATTTTGAAGGGAGAAGGTGTTATTGTCAAGAGGCCTGATCCAATTGACTGGTCTGTGAAGTATAAAACACCTGATTTTGAGTCTACAGGTAAATGTCTTTCCATTATTGAAGGTCTTGTCTGTTTAGCTCTTGTCTGAGACATTTTGGATGTCATCTAGTCAACCTCCCAGCTAGGAGCAGGATTATCACCAGCACTAAGTGAGGTCAGTGATTGGTTTCTGTAGCTAAGACTTGGAAGGTCTCCAGGGATAGAGATTTTGCCACCTGATTTGCTGACTGGCTTCAGTGTTGGGTGAATTTCCTGATGAAAAACCTTTGCCTGGTACCCAGCCTGAACTTCCCACACCAGCAGCTCTTGCCAGGTTTCTTCTCTATGTTGTCATTGCCAAGAAGTGCTAATCTGTCATGGACCCCAGAGTGGCTGTAGAATGTTTCTGCTTTGTCCCCCACCTGCCACATTAAAGTCTGACCCTCTTTATAGCTCTCTGTTGGGTCCTGGAGTTGGATCCATCCTAAACTATGGAAGACAAAAGAGTTGGAGGCGACACTTTGCCAGGAAGATCCTCACTAGTGTCAAGGGAATTGGAATGCAATTCCTCCATGTATGGCTTTGGTTATCTGCAGGGAGAGCATACCAAGCTTTGCATCAAGTGTAGCCCTCAGGCTTCTTTCATGTAAAAATGTGGAATTCAAATTCATTAAGGAACAGATAATGTTAAGGAAAAGTCTAATGGGACTACTTTCTGTACTAGTTCTGTGTTCCATCACATTCCTCTTCTGAGCCTTTACTTTTTGAAAGGATAGTATAAAAAGAAATTCTGTTCACTTGGAAAATTTGCTGGCCATCATCACTTTTTAAAGTCATCTGGATAATGCATAAGCCTTGCTCTACTTAATTTTCATTTGCCAAATTATGAAGTGGAGGCCTAATGGATGGCTTTCTTTTAGCTGTGACTCTGTTATGGGTGAGACTTTGTAGCAAAAGTTCCACATATTTTGAATGAAAAATATTACTTTGAAAAATTACTGAAGAATGTAAGGACCTGATATTATACACTGGCTTCCTCACATTGCTAAGAATTATTTTTGTCATTGTTTTGGATAGATATAATGGTAAAAAGAAAGGGAAAAGTACCTGAGCTGAAAATGCTGAGAAAGGCATATTTGTCTCATTAATGGCCACTTTCCTTTCAGGTATGTATGCTGCCATGCCAAGAGACATCCTCTTAGTGGTGGGAAATGAAATTATTGAAGCACCTATGGCTTGGCGTGCTCGGTTCTTTGAGTACAGGGCATATAGACGACTAATCAAAGATTATTTCAACAGTGGTGCTAAGTGGACAACTGCCCCCAAACCCACAATGGCAGATGAACTCTATGATCAGGTACTGCTCTCATTTTCCTTCAGAACTTCAGTTCTTGTTGTACAGAATTTTGTTGATAGCTTCAACCTGATATTTAGGATTCACACAATTGTGAAGGGGAATGGCACAAAAGAACTGGATTTTTTTTTTTTTTTTCCTAGTGTATGCTGCATGCTGCAGCCTTTCCAGCTGAAACTCAGTGTGTGCAGCTAGAGAACAAGGAACAGGAAGTTGTGTCTATTGAATTCTTCTGCTTTGAATTGTTTTGGTTACTGGCTGTAACTGAGCATTACTAAAGAGGAAGGAATGCTAGAAAAACATCAGAGATTACTTTCAAGAATAAAGATCCCCTGAGAATGTCCATATGTCCTGGGTGCATTAGCAAAGTGGGAATGAATATATATTTTGTCACACAAAGAACCCCAACTTATAAACCTTATTTTGCATGACAATTGGTGTTTTGAAAGTTACATAAAAGAAATAGTGAAGGATCTAAACGATATTTACCTTCAAAATATTTTAATGAATAATTTCTTAATTTTTTTCCTAATAATTTTGACTTGGACAATTTTAGTTGTATCCTATAAGCCCCCAAATGCACCAGAACCTTGGTGACAGCATGAATGTGCTTAAAACCTTTCACTTTTATGTCCACATTTAGATTTTCTTTTCTATTCTAAAAAGAAGTAACCAAAGGAACACACTAGCTATCAATATTAACATCTTTTCCTGATTTCAAATTACTCTCCACTAGTAAATTATTAAAAAACTTTCTTTTAAAATCTCCAACCTAAAGTTGTTGTTCTCTTTTCCACAACTAGAATTATCCAATCCACTCTGTTGAAGACAGGCATAAACTGGCTGCTCAGGGAAAATTTGTAACTACTGAATTTGAGCCATGTTTTGATGCTGCTGACTTCATTAGAGCTGGAAGAGATATCTTTGTACAAAGGAGCCAGGTAAACAAAGCTTTCTTTCAACAGTTTTGGTATCTCACTTAATGACTGGTATTTTGTCTTTTAAAATTCCTGAGCAGCATTAAAATAAGAGAATTGATAAAAGAAATTGCTCTTCATATAATGTTTGATATATACAGGATAAGACTGCCTTCCAGGTTATGGATTAGCAAAAGGCACAAAATTCTTTATTATATTGGCTTTAAATATGTAATGAAACAAAACCTTAGACAAACTAAACTTGTATGCAGTTTATATTCCAGCCTAGTAAAGCTGAATTTTTTCCTGTTTTTCAGGTTACAAACTGCATGGGTATTGAATGGATGAGGCGACACCTTGCACCAGACTACAGAGTGCACATAATATCCTTTAAGGATCCCAACCCTATGCACATTGATGCCACTTTTAATATCATAGGGCCTGGTCTTGTGCTCTCTAACCCAGACCGTCCCTGCCACCAGGTGAGAGTGCACAAGGGGAGAAAGTGTTTTGTGTTTAAAAACACTCAGCTGGGTTTGTTCCCTGCTGGGGAATTACTATTACACACATTCCACTGTGTTGGTTTGTAGGTCCATGGTTAAATGTGATGGAAGTAATCTAATTTTTAATAATTCATCAAAGCAAGCATCTGGGCTATGCTACTTCTCTGAACACTTCCACTGCTTAAATACTTTAATTGTATCCTAGAGAAACTGAAGGGCTTCTGCTGCTCCGATGGGAAATCTCCCTTTTTATTCCCATTTTGGAAGCCTCTCCTTTGGTATTAATTGAACAAATGGCAGGAAGCTGGTGGTTGCTGAGGCATTCAGCTTTGAATACCTTCTGGAGAGTGGGGAAGAGGAGAGATATATAAAACCTGCTGCTACACTGAGAAAAAAGCCAATATTGCTGAGCAGCACAATGAGATCAGAAAGCCTTGCAGAGAGTGAGAGACCATCTCTGCTGCAGTCATGTTACCTGCACTGCAGTGCTGGAGGAGTTTTGTGAGGATGTGACTCCTGAAGCTGTAGAACCACACAGGAAGAGCTGAGCTGACACTGAACCAGAGGGATGAAGCCAAGTGCAGAGCACAGCTCCTAAAAGAGCCTTAATCTCCTTTTGCCAAGACTGTCAGTGAAAATAGTCTAATTGAATTACTGCATCCTTTCCAGAATATAATTTTTTAAACAACCTTATTTTTTCCTCCCCTTTTCCCTTCCACAGTTTTTCATAATGTTACTTGAAAGAGGATATTCTATTCTCCTTGTATTAAACCATGTCCTGCGACTTTTTTAAGGGAAACCTGCTGTCTTTGTAGGCAGAAAAGAGAAATGCAGCTTGCTTTCATAAAAACTGGTTTGGCAGTTCTGGATGGAGTGGTGGGGGTGTGTGTGAATGGTGCGATGAAAGGGGACTTTTCTTGAGTGGTGACGATGAAAGGGACTTTTCTTTAAAATCCTGGCAGCTCAGGCTGGTGTAGAGTTTTTTATCTCGGGATTGGAGCTCCATCTCGTGGTAACGCTGGAACACTCGCGAATTCTCTTCCAGCTCATCAATGAAGATGAAAAGTCAATTTTCCTTAGCCAAATTATCCTCCTCTTAATTTTAACTTAATTGTGTAAATCGTAGAGACACAAATTATTCCTTGGGATACCCTTACATTGTTCCCTTTGTTAAATGAACTGCATATTAATTTTCTTAGAAAGTGTGAAGGAAAGGTAATCTTGTGTTATTTCTGGTGGGTTTGTTTTTAGAAACATCAGGTAACTCATATTAATGGCTTTTATAATCATGGGAAGAAATAACACAGAAAAAAGATAATTGAATATGTTTTGGTTGTTACCAATGTATTTACTTACCAAGTTCCATACTGCAAATGCTACCTTTGTCTTTAACATATCTAGCATATATAAAACCAACAGAAATAAATGTTGTTGGTATGCAAAATCTAAAAAGACTTTTTAAAAATGCTTGTATGAAAGCTTGTAGATGAATCCTGAATGAGGGCCAGGATAGTGAACTGAGGGCAGGGGATGTCATGCATATTGGAATATTCTGGGAAAATCTGGCATAGGCTGGAGGACATAATGTGATACTCTGAGAACCCTCTTGAGAATATATTTAAATTGCTCTTCCAGATTGAGCTCTTCAAGAAAGCTGGCTGGACAGTGATTCAACCCCCAGTGCCACTCATCCCAGATGGTACAGTCACTCTTCCTTTTCTAAGGATTCCAAGAGTACCCTTAAGGGTATTAATATGGAGTGACATTGGTGCAGTACTGGGTTTGTTCTCCTGTTTTAGATCACCCACTGTGGATGTCTTCTAAGTGGCTCTCCATGAATGTCCTGATGCTGGATGAGAAACGTGTGATGGTGGATGCCAACGAGACATCAATTCAGAAGATGTTTGAAAGGCTGGGTATGTCCTAACACAACATACACTTAAAAGAAAATTATTGTGCTACCAGCCAGGGTAAATGGAAGTTTCACTTAAAGTAGTCTAAGCAGCCAGCACTGGAAAAAGTAGTCAAACAGCTGCATTAACAAGTAAGAATGATTCAGTGATCTTTCTCCTGAATATTTCAATCATATAAATGTGGTCTTCTTTTGCCCCCTACAGCTTGCAGCACATGAAGGTATGAGTAGCAACTAAAGGTATTGCTAGGATAACTTTGAATGAGTTTTTTTAATGTAAACTGTCCAGTGTGAGGTCAACATCTGTCTTGCAGAGATGGAGTGCACATATTGCAGAATGAAATAGAGCTGGGAATCCATCATTGCCAAAATGCCTTCAGATTTTCCTAGTTGCAAATTTGTACTTTAAAACTCAGATTAAGACCACTTAACCCAGGTATTTCTGCTCATTTATGGAGAATCTCAATCCTGTGGGATGTAACTTCATGACAGTGAGGAATTCCTTCAGATATACAGTGACAGGAGAAGTGCATTTGAATATAAAAATTGGAATTCTTGTTAAGCACAGCTGCTCAGTCTTAGGTTGTTTCATAGCATGACCAAGGAGATGAGGATTTAAAAATACTTGAAAGTACTTAAATAACGAGGCTATTAATGCTAATCATGGCTTATCTTTCACCCTTGAACTTCACAGTCTATGTAAATTCTAAATAAACCCTGGTAGTCAGAAAGTTCATAGGACTGAGATGAGTCCACTGGGAACAAAACTATTGCTGATCTAGGAGATAGATTCTACTGAGCTGCTCCTGAAAGTGCTGAGAAGCAAAAAGGCAAACTCTGTAACAGAGAAGTCTGATCCTTCTGTAAGGACTTTGTATAGGCTGAGCCACAGCTGTGACATCCATCAGAGGTGAAAAGAAGGGGTGGGAAGCTTAACCTAGGTAGTAAAAGCCTCTTTCCCTTTTAGAGAAAGAAGGAGTCAGACCTTGAATGCTTCTTTTCTTGAGAGGCACCTGAAAGAGCACATTCAGTGTCTGAATCATAAATCCTCTCACATATTTCTGAAAACGTGTCCTGATGATATATTGTAGCAGAATTTCAGCTAATTCTTCATATACTGCAAAACCTGAATTTATCTTTTTTGTACTGGCATGTCATAACACATCAGACACTGGCTGTGCTCCTAGCACTGTATATTGCTGAGGGTCTCACCAGAATAAACAAGCCAGCTATGTTCATAGTTTGTTCTCTGCCTAGAGTTTGGGAAAACAAATTTTTAATGAGCTCATAGGAAATACCTTCCACATCTACATCTAACCACATGATCTGATAAAGCATCACCTAATATTTCTGATCAGAGCTTGCCATGTGGAGCTGAGAATCTGATTTTGAAGTGTGCCTTGAATATTTCTTGCAGGCATTTCCACAATTAAGGTGAACATTCGCCACGCCAATTCTCTGGGAGGGGGATTCCACTGCTGGACCTGCGACATCCGCCGCCGTGGCACCCTGCAGTCCTACTTTGACTAGGGATCAGCCCAACAGCAGCAGTGTTCAGCTTCTAAAATAGGCATAGGAAATGAGCAAATCACTGTCACTCTTGTTAAAATGGCTGCATGAGCTCTAGTGCTTGATAAGTGGTGTCCTCATCATGGTCTGGGTGATGTTTTGTTCTTAAATACCCTTCACTTTCAGTAGGATAATTACTTCCATCAGCAATACAGGTTTTTCTGGCTGCCTTTTTGAAAGACATCCTTCATCTGTGAAGCCTTTTCACAGGCTTTGAATATAAAAGCTTGACAAGATAGCTAAAAGGTCTTGTTAGAACAGCTTGTCCACTAATACTGGATATCTACCTCTGTCTAGTTACCTTATCAAATAGGCAGCTTGAAATGTGAAACTTGAGTAAACTTTTCTTATTCCTTTTAACCACCTCATGGTTCTAGTATATTCATGTCTAATGAAGTTGAAATAGATGCAACTGTATAGAAGTCTTAGGGAACCAAGCAGTTTTATAATGTTTTTCATGTCTAGCCATACAGATATTTACAGAGAACTTTTAGTATGATCTAACTTTTAAGACATGTTCACTTACTTGCCATGTTCTTCTACATTTTCTTCTGATGCATGTTATGCACCTGAGTACTTTTTATATTGCTTTTTGTATTGCTGAAATTGGGTTTTATTTAACTTTTAAGTGTACAAATGATAGCTAATATTCTGCTTGTACAGGTTTCACTCTGAGTTGTTTACATAACTTAAAAAGAGGCACAAAAGGAAACCCAACAATAACTCCCCCCAACTTTAAGCTTCTGACATCTTACCACCCAGACTTCCTTCAGCTGTAGCAGATACAGAAATATGTATCAAACGTGCCTGAGGCCATGGAGGAATTTGAGTTTTGATTCCTGAATATGTACTTTTTATGCTAATAAAGTTTTTTTGCATTCTCAATTTGTTGCCCTTCTGTTAATGTGTAAGTATGAAATGTCTGGATGGTAACAAAATACACTTGGAAAATTTTTTCCCTGTAAAATAGGTAACATCTTAAACTCTTGTATAATGCAGAAAACCTTTGTAGTGTATTATTCATACACCATGTTTCTACTTCTGTTTTTCACAGAAGTGTGACTGGTGGGGGAAAGTACCATGTGCTACACTGTGGAGGGCTCTACAATTACAGTGTACCCTGACAGAAAAGGTGTCAGGCAGAACATGCTCACACACAAGATGTGTGACCACATCTTAGAGTTGGGTAGGGCTAAACAGGTCCAATATCAACAACCTAGAATTCTTTGACACATTAGCTGCCAGCACCTAATGAGGTAGAGATGGTGCCTATTTCTCCTTTAAAATCAAGGCTTTATAGACAATGGAAATTTGTCTGAGTCTTCCTCTAACCAAGCTGTGTTTTCCACTCTTGGCACTGGAGCTGGGCAGCTGCATTGGAGCAGCATACACAGCAGGTCAAAATATCTCTGTGTCTGTGCTTGGCATCAGATACCACCAACTATGGTTGAAACCACTAGAAACTGGCCAAATGTGCATTAATAACAGAAATGTGCACCCTGGATGTCTCCAGGATTAAGGAGACTGTATTTTTGTGTCATGTCATACATGACACTCTGACTTTATAAACATTTCAGTCTTCACCCAGTTTTTTTGTTTATTCCTTATTAATTGTTCTTTTTTTTTTTTTTTCCCTCTTGAACTGCACACTGTAGTAAGTCTTTCAGCTTGAACACCATCATTATGTTTCTAAAGTTGTTTGGGTTTTTTTCTGCCAGTAATACAAGTTCTTTTACCTAATCCATGGGTACCCTGATACCACACCATGAATACCTGGTTTGGTAACAGACTTGCCTGTTAAGTCATCTTTCCTTCAACATGAAAGGCAGAAAAGTTGTTCCATTTGAGCAGAAGCTTCTTGTTCAATATCAGCAGTAGTGTCACAATACAGACTGTAGACACACAGCAGCAGGAATGCACTGACCTGAGGAAGTGTCCCTACCATCATTTTGGAGGGCAGGATCTGGTGCTGTGAGTATTTTTGGGACTTTCTTAGACCTGACTCTTTCAGTGGCCATAAAGCAGTCAACTAGCCAGCCTATTTCCATGTTAAGTTGCAAGGGAACTACACTGGGTGCTCCATGAGGTACAGTGAGGGTTAAAAAGTAAGTGCTGGGATCTACTCCAGCCTACAAAAACAAGGAGCAATGTGGGATTCTCTCTGAGTCTCCTGCAGCACAGGATCAGGGAGGACAAAGTTTGTATCTCTCCTGGAACAGTTATATTTTCCCATCAGTACAGGGAGCAGTTTGTTCACAGGCATGTTTACAAATGTCCCTTGGGTGGATGTGCATGCCTGAATTGCCAAAAACTGCCCTGTCTTACAATCTCATCTGTGCTATCAGTGTTAGTTGGAGATATGATTGGGCAGCTATAGGAGAGAATTTGTGAAGTGGAATGCAATGATAAAAAAAGTTCAAAGGTAAATTTTAAAGCTCTAAGGGACTTTATAGTGGAATAACTTAATAAATGCTGATAAGAGGTAACATTTTCCCCAGTAACCTGATCAAGAGGGAGTAACACAGAGACAGCAAAGCCTTTAGAGGAATGATGAAGGGAGCATGAAATGTAATAGTGTTATGGTAGATGACACCACATAATAGTAATACATATAATCTTCCAAGTTATTTTTATTCTTGCATGGAGGGAGGTCAGCCTGTGTCACAGTTGGTTTTGGTTAGACAAGAACTTGGAAATGGGAGTCTGCAGTGAGAAACAGACTTGGTTTCTGCTCTGATATTGAATTACAAGCAATTTCATGAAGCCAAATTACATGTGGGCAACAAGATCCTACTGGCCACAGGAAGCAGGCATGTGGTGTTTGACCACCTCTGTTGCAGACTGCAGTTTGGATGTAAATAAAGCAAGCTGAATAGGGGCTGGACTTGAATTGTCCATAATTATTTTTCACTGCACATGTAGGCCTTAAATACTTGCTTCAGAGAAGGTCAGCTTCAGCTTTCAAAACACACTCTAAATCTGCAGTTAGAGATGTAGGGACAGATGATAAATGAGTTGGCCAATTTGCAGAGAGGTTTTTAGAGTGGGCTCAATCAGCTGCAGGGAATTAGCTGACCCCTCCCTGGCAAACTGGCATTTTTCTCCCATTTTCCTGCTGAAACTAGGCTCCAGTAAACTTGCTGGTTATGACAAGGCATGTGTACTCACACAGATGCCTGTAATAAAGACTCTCCATGGCTGATTTTCAGGTAAGATAAAATGCTTCAAGTACAGCATCAAGCCAGAGAGGATGTGGGAAGAAGGTGAAGTCTCTGAGGCAGGAATATTCTGTTTGTGTGTGGAGTTCATGGCTGGGAATGCTGAGAACCCATGGGAGACAAACTGCGGGAAGAAAGGGGGGTGTTTGCCCTACTTAGTGGGCAAAAGGGAAAGAATGGGTTTTTTCCAGTCAGTTCCTTTGAGCTATGTCTGTCCTAGCAGAAATTGGTTGCTTCTTGCTTCAGTGTTTTCTGAGTGTTTCTGCTGTCCAGTTTAAAATGTTCTCTTTTGCTCCACTAGTTGCCACCCCTATGATTAAAAACCCAAACTGGAAAGCCTGGTGGACAGTTCTGCAACTGCTGTTAATGTCTAACAAGGGTAGGCTGATTTCTACTTACCTCAATTTAAAATGAGTCTTGGTTTTTAGGTCAGAAATTAGGGCCATTGCAGAATTTTTTTTCTGGTGTTAAGCAGTCTAGGTGGAAATTTGAGTATCTTGGATTCACATATATTTCTGGTAATTAAAGATGCTTCTAGAGTTGATTTTGCTGTTCCAGCATTCCAGACTGAGGCACTTTATTCCTGCTAGTGAGAAACCCAGTGTGTTTAGCTGTGCTGAACTGTGTCAGGATGCCCCTCAGCCTCCAGCATTTATCACTTCCCAAGAGGGTCTGCTTCTGCTTTCCTTCTGCTAGAGCATTCTCTGAGCTTAATTAAGCAGGCAGGAAATAGCTTTATGATAATGAATGATGTCCCAAGTCAATGGTTCATTCATTAGTTTATAGCAAACTGTCACAAGTTATGACTTAATGAAGCCAAATATATGAATGAGAAACACAACCTGCCAAAGAGTTTTTCACTGCTATGTTATTTTCATAAGATTGGAATGTGATGAATTGTGCAGCACCACAAAAAATGAACTAACAAAATCCAAGGCATGCTCTGTAACAGTTTACACCCTCTCTACTCACTCTGTGTCTCAAATGACAAGAATGAGGGAGAAACTTTGTCTGAGACCCAGAGAGAGTAACATGAGGATGATTCCACCTGGCAGAGACTGAGGTACTCCCTCAGGTATGGTAATCTATCTGTTATATAAAAGGATGATGAGTAAAGGACATGATAGATTCAACTGTGCTTCTGCAGGTAGGAAAAAAGTGTAGCAATACTGGTTTGTGGTTTTGTGTTGGTATCTCACTGGTGACATTTGCCAACATGTATTATACCAGTCCAACTGCATCAGAGGATTTTTTGTTTGTAACATTCCAGTACTTACCTTTAGGGAGTTTTGGATGTTCACCTCATCTGTTTGATGTATTGGATGCTGCAGTGACAAACCCAGTGTGATTAAAACTGTGGAATTGTCCCATGTGAGGCACTTGGAGAAAGGCATATTGTGAAAATTGCATGTAATGGGATGAAGGTCGAGTTGTTAGCAGGTTTGGATGGGTGTGTCACTTAAAGCAACCTAATTCCTGCTGGGCTTTCCCTACAGCTGCAGGGGATGAGGTGGAGAAGGGGTGGTGGTCACTGTGGCTTTGTTGCCTTGCAGCTGCTCCATGACTTTAGGAGAGCATTAATTGTTTTTGTGAAGTCATGCTTAACCCCCTTCTCAAGTGTGGTATCTCACCCACCCTGTTTTACATACATTGCCTTCATCTTTTTATGCTAACATCTGTGGCAGATGAGTATTTAGCTCATTTATGGACACCTAGATTTTTGTGTCTATTTTGTGGTGGCTGTGTGCTGGTTTTGGCTGGGACATAGTTAATTTCTTCACAGTAGCTGGTCTCGGGATTTGTTTTGGATTTGTGTTGGAAACAGTGTTGATAACACAGGGATGTTGTAGTTATTGCTGAGCAGAGCTTGCACAGGGCCAAGGTCTTTTCTGCTTCTCACAAGGAGCTGGGAGGGGGCAGAGCTGTGGCAGCTGATCCCAACTGGCCTGAGGAATATCCCTGACCATGCTCAGCTTAGAAATCACAGGGGGGGAAGGAGGAAGAGGGTGATGTTCAGAGTGATGGTGTTTGTCATCTCAAGTCACTGTTGGGTTTGATGGAGCCTTGCTCTCTTGAACAGCCTGCCCATGGAAATTGGTGAATAAATGCCTTGTTTTGCTTTCCTTGTGTTCACAGCTTTTGCTTTACCCATTGAATTGTTTATTTCAACCCATGAGCTTTGTCACTTTTACCTTTCCAGTTCCCCATCCCACCAGGGAAGGTGAGCAAGAGGCTCTGGGGGTAAAACACAGCAGTCTGACATTTGTTCATTTGGGCTATGTCTCAACATTTCTTGGGGTCTGTGGGAGTAGTCTCATTTCTTTTCCACTGACAACCAAAATTAATCTCCACCTTTGCACTGGTCTTTATTTCCATAACTTGGGAGTTACTGGGCTGTAGGTGCTGTTAACACAGCTGATTGCAAGCTCTCTCTTCAAATATTTGTTAGTAATGGTGGATTTGTCTCCACAGCCATCTATGTCTCATTTTGTCCATAAGATGATGTTGATATTCTGACCTTATTGTGAGCTGTGTCTAGGACAAAAGAAGTTTAATCTCAACTCTAAATGTCAGTTTTTATCCAGGAGGTGCTGGCAAAGCCCAGTGACAGCAGCACTAGAGGGTGCTGCTATGACACCAGTAGCTTTCCTCCAGCCTATTCTAAGGGATGTTTTAGAACCATTTTTTGTTTGCTCATCTTGTTTCTGATGATGTTTAGATTAAAGACCTTGAAAATACCTCAAGATTTTTCCCAGCTGCAGATATAATTGGTTTGATAACACATAAAGTACTGTTTCTCAGCATCACAAAAGTGCCTATCTATACATGTGAAAACAATGGCTCTGAGTGCAGGGACACAGACATTTCCTTAAGGGCTGCCTCTGTTGTTTAGGCTTACATATGTTGTCAGAAATCAAATCAGGACCAAATGAGGATGACTGTTACCTTTTTAAACCTCCCTCACATGGGCTGAGTATCACATGTTTTGACAGAGCCATTAACTATAAAATTATGGCCCAAAAGCCACATATTTATAGGGTCATTCCCTGTTATTTTGGGTTCAGTTATGCCTCCTTCTTTACAGGAAATTAAGATCAAATATTGATACTTTATTGAGACTCAATACAGGAGAGATTTCTGTGGGTGATTATCTTAGCAATTTCTGTTCCCTCATATTAATTTCAGAGTATTTCCTTCAGTTAATGAAAATACACCACTTGCTCTTAGAAATATAAAGTGTATTTGGAGGAACTAGAATTTAAGATGAACTAGAATCTATTCACATTACCCTTAAGACATTCCAACTCATTAGGACAAAATGCAATTTAAGTTTTTACAGAAGCAGGAATTGCTTGCAAATTGCACGTTATTTCTTTTGTAAGTTGAAATATCATCTGGGTAGAGACCTAATTTATGCTGCACTTTTGAACAGCAAATTTAAATCCAAATGCAATCTCTCCTGTTTCCTCTTTTGTCTATATACTTCTGAGTCAGCAAGGTACTGAAACAACTGCTAGGTGTCCTGCTTGGTGTTTACAGGGATGTTGGGCTGAGTTTGGCCCTATTTAGTTGTAATATTGAGCTGTGTTCAAGGGAGCTGCAGTTCAGTGGCCCAGGTTTTGTTACTCAGCTCATGCAGAGCTTGTGAGGTTTTGTCCTGCAGTTGTCTAGTGAGCAATACAATTGCCACTGAGCCTGGGGCATCCATGTGGAACAGGAAGGGATAAAAAATTTGGGGTTTTAAAGGATCATTGAAAGTATCGTTACTTAACAATTCATCAGTATTTATCTAATATTTCATACATACAAGTAGTTGGTTTACCACTTTTCTCTCATGGGAGAAAACAGTCATTGCATCCTTCAGTGTGGTAGTGGCAACAGAGGGTGTGGGCTTGCTGTTCTCAAGAGCCATAAATTTTGGAGACTGAGAAACTGCATACATCCTTCTTCAGGGTGAGAATGTGTGAAAAATTTCTTTGGTCTTGTGGTGGGCTGGACTTTTCTTGGGATTGCTGACATCAAGAGCTGGCATCTCATGCTGCAAGGTGTCATGGTGCCCTAGGCAGCTCCTGAAAAGAAGGGTGAAGTGGGAGTGACTGTCTTGGCTTGAAACAAGGCATAAAGAAATCCCATTCTTCTGCAAAGCAAAGACCTCCTAAAAGTCTCCTGCACCACCTTGTACAAGGCACCTGACATAGCTTTTATTAAAGGGACAAGTTTCTCCCCCAATCCTATTTACAAAGCCCCATTTCTTGGGAGAACTCAAGGGCTGCCAGAAAGATGGTAAATATTGCTATGAAAGGAGGAAAAAGAATTGCAAAGAATTACTTGGCCAAAGGTAAAAGAGGAAACTGGACTAGACATGGAGATAAATTCTCTGTCTTTTATGTGTGTGGCTTGTACTTTAACCACATTGCCATTCTCTTTTCTGTATATCCAGTAGTGTGGTAAGTGGGATGCTGGCCAAGGGGAGGCAGGGAGAGGATTGCAGCAGTTGTCCTTATCAATTGTTAGGCAATGATTTCACAACTGTAGCTCATTTTCTTCACTGTGAATTTGAGATGGGCTGTGCTGCACCACTGCTGTCTGCAAACACCAGCATATTCAAATCCTGCCCCTGCTTCTGCTAAAAGATAAGCACAATATCATGAAAAATGAGATTTCTTTCCTAAACAAGAAAAGATTTATAATGGTCAAACACTCAAGGTATGCCTAGCAAATACCGAAACCTAAATCCTTTGCAATGGTCTTCAAGATGCTGTCATTTTTCTGATAACTTGGGCTCACAGCCTAACTGGAACAAACAGGTTTATTTTACTATACCAAGAGTCCATGTTTTCTCACAGCAGCCCTGATCCCTGCCTTACAGCTTATCTTGGGAAGGAAAAAAAATTTAAACCTTTGTTTAATGTTGTCTAACAGCATTAAAGTTACTGCAGGATGTCTATTAACCTATTCTGACACATCTGCTTGAGGCAGCAGCCTGGAAGTGCCAGGCCAGGGCATCTCCATAAAGGACAGCCTTGCCAGAGCTTGGGTCAAAGCCCTGTCACATCTGAGGTCCCAGATCTATAATTGCACCCACCATGTGGGCAGCTGAACAGTTTGGGGAGGTCTGCACAGTGCTGGGGTGTCACTCATGGCCAGCACTGCCAGGCTCAGGGCACTTGGAATAAACCTGCCCCCAAACTGATGCCAAATGACAATGGTGCCTTCCCTTGATGGGGTGAGCTCAGCTGGGAGCCTCCACTCCAGGGATATTTGCAGGATCTCTCTGGTCTGCTGCACCACCTACTTTTGTCAACCTGCTGTCTCCTCTCTATTGAGTTTACTTGAATCTGGACCCATTTCAAGGAACTCAGGCAGTGTCAACAAGCAATACAGTGCAAATTCCTTAGGAAACAAAATAAGAAATAATTTTTAGCTTTTCTGGCTGGTTCAGTAGTAGCACAAGTAATTTCAGATGTGTTCAAGGTACTTTCTGTTTGCCTCTGCATTAGAAATGCAAAGATTGTTTTGTCTCTGTGGCTTTTCCATTTGCCAGAAGCTTCTGCTCTCCTGTAGAGGTGAGTGTTGCTCCTGCTGCTGTCTGGGGGAGGAACTCCAGCGTGCTGTGGGAGATCCTGAAATAAAAAAGGAAACTGATACCCAGCTGCAATTACAGCTCTCACTTCCTGATCTCTGCTCCTGGGCTGTACTTCAAAGCCATCTTTAGACCCATTCTGCACTTTCCCTTTTCTTTTTCATCCTTTCCTGCTGGACTTTGACATCAGGACTGCAGATGCAGAAATGGGCTGGGTATTGGGGCTGCAAAGTCATCTCCAGATGGGGAAAGAGCCATCCCCCTTTGACAGGGAAAACCACCAGGCTGCAGAGACAAATGTGTCTGGCCTGTCATTGCCCAAGAAGCTTGTGACTCATCCATGGGGAGAGTCCTGATTTCCTAAGTTAGTTTGGAGTAAACCAAGCTGTGGGCTATCCTTCCTGTGATCTGACACAACTCGAAACAGATGTCTGGTTTACACTGAAGGTTGAAGCTGAAAACCTTGTGAGTTTGCTTCTCCACAGCAACCATAGGAAAGTTTATCTTATGCTGCATATGTGGAAAATGTTTCCTTTGATTGCTCTGTTTTAAATTAGGAAATGGCCAATTCAAAACGAAAAAAAACCTGTGAAAATGACTTCTACAGAATGTCATCAAAGCAGAAGACATAACATGGACACCTACGTGGATAATGAGATACAGAGCTTTTGCCTGGTATTTAATGCAAGCAAACTTCAGAAGGCTGTGCTTGTCTACTCTAGCTAATATGTCACTAAATGAGTGACCAGTAAAGAGAAACCAGAGAAAAAACAAAATGCAAAGCAATTTGATATTTCCCTGTTCTCTTTAAATTCAAATGGCAATTAGTGATCAGAGATTTTTTTGCACAAGAGAATTAAAGGAATGGTGGAAAAAAGAGCCCTTGAAGCTGCTGTAATAAACAGTCCTTGTGAATAATTGGGGCAAAGATTGGGACAGTTCCCTCCCCATTCCTGCCCTGCACCCTGCCTGAGCCTGAGCTGGGTCCCAGCTGGGAGCCAGGACTGAGACACTCTGGGGTTCTGTGCTGGGAAAGCTCTTTGGCTCTCAGGAAATGACCTGGGCATGTAAAATCACAGAAAGAGACGTTTAAACCTAGTGAATATTTGTAGCAGAGTCTTCTAGCTGGGAAGGGAGTACCTCATCTGGTTATCTGCTGGTTTGGATAGTGAGTTCATGTGAATTATTTCAAAAAAGACAAAACTTGCTCAGCTGTGCTGCTGCAGTGAAATGAGGCAGTGCCCAGCAGCCAGGGACTGCAGGCTTAGGCTGGGCTCTGGGGGAAGGCTGGGCTGGGATTACCTTGTGCATGTTGGGGTTACCTTGTGCATATTTGGGTTACACTTGAGCATGTGGGGCTAAATCAGCTTTGCTTTTCCTTCAGTTTCTATGAGCAAGTCATAGAAGGAGTCTGTCTGTAGAGAGGTGCAAGTTTGTGAAGATACTGAGCATCTCCAGTGCACTGTTTGCTGGTTAAGATACTAATGCTGTGTATTGCTGGTCTCAAAGCATAGGAGGGGAAACTGAGGCACTGGGCTTTTGATTTACCTCTTGAAGTCACAAAATCAGTGTCAGAGACAAGCTAAGCTGCTGGTTTCTAAATCTGCATTCACCTTTTGCCTTGCAATCTCCCTAAAGACACACCTATGCCCTCATAATTCTCAAATCTTCTCTTTTGTCACATTTGTCTTCACTTCCTTGAAATAAATCCATAATCAAGCAACGTGTACACTGTCAGTCAGATATCCCCTACTCAGTGTTTGAGGACCTGTAACTATTATGTCACAACAAGAGAGAAACTTCCAGTTACTGACAAGTTCGATAAAATGTAATCTCAAACTACTTAAAAACTGTTGAGAAATATCTCATGAAATCCTATGTAACTAATAATGGGTATAATTGAGCATGTGATTTCAACCAAATGTCTTATGCACTTTGTGCTTCAGTGGCAGAAATAGGTCTGAAAATCAGATTCCTGTATGGCTAATTTTTAATGATGCTGCCAATATGATGCTCCCCCCAAAAAAACCAAGAAAAAAAATTGTTTCCTGCCATATAGAAAGAAAAATTGCATATCAGAGAGGAGAGAAAGTGGCCAGTGACCATGGATTTCTCTCTTTTTGTTTCAAGAGAGAGCTTTCCTTAGACAGACCAGATGGCTGCACTGAAAATGAAGCCATGTTTGTCTTTGAATAGATGTCAGAGATCACAGCTGATTTTGAAATTTCAGGGCACCAGCTATCTGCAGTGGCACTGCCTGATACAGAGTGCAAACAGAACAAAGAGGGTCGATCTTTTGTTATCTGCTTTTATTTCTATTTGTTGTAGCCCTTCTCTCTATCGTGTTGCTGTGTTTGGAGAGAAAAGTCACTTCTTAAACTGAGTGTGCTCCTTTAGGTATGTGGTTGCTCCTGAGAAAAAGAATCCATTTCCTTGAGAAAGCTCCTGCAGGCAGTCTTATGGTATGACCTGATTTTAGTGACTCTGGCAGGGAATGGAGGCTTGTAAATTCATCCCTATTTTATGTAGACTTTTGAGAGTGAGTGGAACTTTTTAAAGCTGAGCACGTGGCAGATGAAAGTCTTGTGGGCACCTAGAAGGAAACTTGTGATCTCTGCTGAAATTGTCTGTGGACATTACCCAGCCAGCCTGCTGGGGTTCTATGCATCCTCAGGGAAGAATGCTCAGGGCTTTGACCCCAATGGCATCCACAGACAGAGCCTTGTGGGTTTGTATGTGGCCCATGAATGTCTGCTGAAAGCTCTGCATCAATCAGAATTTATGAATCTCAGCTCAGAGCAGTCAACACCCTGCCATCTGCTCTGGGCTTCTTTCTTCTAAACAAAATATTTCTCTACCCAGGCAATAAGTTGAATGTAAGTTGGCTTTATTACTGCAGTGACGTTGAAAGGTTGGTTGCTGGGTGACCTTGCTCTGATTTTATGGTGGAGGGAGCTCTGGCAGCAGAGAGGTGTGGCCACACATTGCACTCTGTTGTCAGGTTTCTCCTGAGATGGTCAGAGGTTCAGAGTCAGTCCTGCAGCACCTGGGAAGCTGGAAACGTTTGCCATTTGTTATGTGACAACCTGGATCCACAAGGAAGGGCTGAAGGAGATAAATGCCTGGCAAGAGGAACTATTAAGGCTTAAAAGAAAGGCCAAGCTCTGTGAAATCCAGCATAGAACCAGGATCTGCAGCCTTGGATTAGACCAGTGACCATAAAACCAACATGTGACTTATTGCAGGGCTTCCACAAACTGGGATACTGGAGCCTGCATGGTCTGCTTTGCTTTTGCTTGGAGGGTGATTTAATGCTTTTCATTGGAGAGCAAAGTTTTGCAGCTAATCAGACATGGAAGAAAATGAAGGAGCAGATATTTTCGAAACCAGCTCTGTCTCTAATGGTCCTTGGTGCAAGGTGAGAACTTTAATTCCCCCTCCTCCCTCAGTTACAGAAAATAATATCTTTCTGCTGTTTACAAGTGACTTCAGTAAACCACTGCCCGTGGACAAGACTGAATGCAACCTCTGCATCAGCTCTGTAAAAAACTCCAGAAATTCCTTAGAGCAAGGCTGTGCTAAACATCAGGAGCAGAAATAAAATGGTAATGTGTGTGGTTAAGTGACTGTCATCCACCTCACTGGAAGTTTCACATATCTGAGCAACTCTAGGTTTCTGTGCTGTGGAAAGTACCAAAATAATTTTCTTAGGTGTTTGGAGAATCCAGAAACTTCACATAATTTTAGCAAAGCCACTGCTTTAAGATTTGCAGGTCAAATACGTTGAGTAAAACCGTAGGGTAAGATAAGCATTAACTTGGGCAAACAAATTGCCAATGGAGCTGCATGGAACTCAGTGTCCAGCCAGAGCTCCTGGTATCCCCCAGAGCTGAGAGAGCCTCCCCAGTGGGTCAGCTGTGCTTGTCAAACCCCAAACTGTGACGTTCAGAGATTGTTTTCTGTTTGCTTGTGTTTGTAATTGGATCTCGTATAACAACATTGTCCTCGGCTCACACATAACCACGGGGGGAACTCTGACATCCTGCCTGAAAAAAATCTGTTGTTGTTTCCTGTGCTTGACGTTTGAAAGATTTCCAGTTTGGACAGGTTAGCGTGTTTATATTAATCTCATCCTGTTACTTGACATTAAACCATTAGCATTTGGGAAGTTGGACATTCTACTCCCACTTTGGTTTCCCCAAAAATATTGGAGTTTGTTATCTTCAAAATTTTGGAGGGGACTGGTGGAGGATTTTCTGTTGCCTGTGCTGAGGCCAGGATTTCAGTCCAGACATTTCTGCTGTGGAGGAGTCTCTGGGAGGTCATGTCATAAATGTGCCAGTTTAGATTGGAGCTCAGCATTGCCTTTTCTTCATAGGAGTTATTGGAAACTAAGACAGAAAACTAAGGAAACTGGAAATCTGAAAATATCTGAGTGCTTGCTACTTGTTGAAAATATTCTTAGTGAATACAGATGTGTGTATCTAATGAAAAGAACCTTGAAGAGCTGGTCAAACAGAAGAAACACAAACACCTTGTCCTGCTGGAACATCTCAGCATGGATTGCTTGGTGCACCTCCCAAGGCACTGCCCAGACACTCATTCTCATCAGTGCTTAGGGCCCTTCACTTCAGCATGTCCAATAAAACTAAAAAAACTGCTGCAGCATTTGCTGTTTGCTATGCTTATCTTTATTGTTTATGAAGTTGGATATCCAACTTTATAAGGCAGAAGCAACACTCCAAAAAAAAAAAAAAAAGGAAGAAAAAGACAATGAGAGTAGTTTGTAAACATCAAGGCTGAAAATTATTCACCTCAAATATTTGGCAACTGGGCAACAATAACAAAATATGCTCACAGAACTCTAGAGCAGTTTGCAATCAAAAAGTCTGTGTTTTTATAGTATGTATTACTCATCTCAGATCCTGATTTCTGTGGAGGTAGAGGGCTAGAAACTGATTTCTGGAAGTAGTGTGCTCAGTCAATTTTTACTAGATCTGCAAGTGTGCCTATATTGCTTTTTTAGCACATTTTAATTCACAGGAGCCTGGGCAGGATGCATGGCTGTGGCAGAAGAGAATATATTGAATAACAACAGGCACTCTGTCATGTCCTAAAAGTTCACAGAGTAGGTGAAGATTTAGATTCCATAGATTATGATTTTCTCTCTGTGAACCTTGTATTTTCTATTTTTTCCTTTAAAAAAATGGGAAAAATTCCCCCCTGCTCTGGGAAAAATCTAGAGGACATTTTCAACCATATTTTAGTTATATTGGTTGCAGTCTTAAAATTTTTACTTCACTGTAATAGCATATTTTTTCTCAATAAATATTGAGAAATAATATTGAGAATAGCTCATTATTCAGCTGTTCAGCAACTGCCTTCACATCTTTCAAGTGCAAATTTGTGTTTGCAAATAACTTTGTCTGCCTCTCATTGTGGGTACAAGTGTTGCTCATTAGAGCTTTTTGTCAGCATCCCAAAATGTGGTAATAGAAGATCCAGCTACAAATATTTCTGTTTGTGTTTCCTATCTTAGTGTTTAGTTTAAGAGGGTTGAATCTTAAGCAAAAGTGTGTTGATGTTCTTTTGTTTATGTTTATTATAAAATCATGAAACTGTCATTTTCTGTGGTTAGCCCAGGCTGTGGCTGAGCACTGAGATCTGCACGTGGGCTGGCTTGCACCAGAGCCAGCAGGGCCTTGGTGTCATACAATTCTAAATGCACTCAGAGGTTTTTAAATGAAAAAGAACTGGTTAGTTATTAACTTGAAAAAATATCTGATTTTAGAGAACAGAAGATTACAAAACAAACTGGATTTTCACCAGCTCCTGAAGGGCAAACAGTACACTACTCGCCACATTTCCCTGCAGTGTGTGTTTGTGTTGAAGCTTTTTCACTCTCATAGTACTTGATGTAAATGTTAATTAGCACTCCAGGGGAAATGTGTTAACAAATGTACCTTTGACACAGGTCCACAGCTATGCTTTGCTCAGTAGCTGCAGGCTGGAAAGATTAGCTGGCAAAGGAGCTGGTGCAGCTTTTGAGGAAACTCTTCAAGCAGGAGCTCAGTGCTGAGCACTTGGACTTTGCTGCTCTGCTGCAGCTCAGGCTGCTCTGCAGAAGAGGTGCTGGGTAAAATGTGAGCACTTCTAAGAAAGAAGAACAAACTCTTAGAAAAGGGGTATTTCTAACCCTTAACAGGCTGCAAAAAAAGATTTCCTGGGTTATGGCTTTTAAGTGATGAAGAAAAAATGACTTAGCACAAACTTTGTGGCAGAATTGATTCCTTCTCCTCCCCCAGTGCTGAGCTCGATTAGCAATAAATAAGGGTGGTAAAGTAATTCCTGTAAGTTGTTGGAGTAGAAAGGTAACAGTAGTGCATTCATAAACACATTTACCTCATCACTGCACTTCTTTGCCTTTCCATAAACAGCAGGGCAGAGATTCAGAAATGGAAATCATTCACAGGCTGGGATTTTTCAGCAGTATTCAAACCTGCCTCAACTCGGGTTAGCATGTAGATGTATTGGTGGTTTCTGGCCAGATTAATTCCAGAACCTGCCATGATTTCTGTGAAAACATATGCAGAGCCACTTCCCAAGACTTGGGTTGTTCAGCTAAATTAATTTCTGTGCAGCATCAAATCCTGATGTCTCCCTGATGAGGAACAGCTCATATTTAAGACACAGTGAGAAGAGTCCAAGGTTATTAACCCCTCTCTGGAAATGAGGTTGGTGATTTCAGCCCAGCCCTCCTGAAACTGCTCTGGGGTTTGCAATAGTGATGAAAACTCTGCTGCAGGAGCATGCCTGTGCCTCCAAGAGCAAAGGGAAAATCTGCTGTTGGGAATCCCCTCCTTCCTGAGCAGGATGTTCATGAAGGATGCTGCTGTTACCCCATGGCTCTTGATCAGCTGGGCTAACCCTGGCACCCTTCTTGTGTTGTCTCAGTGGGTATTTGCAAGAAGGATGCCTCATAATTTTTTTTCTTCCTGTAAAATTGTTCCTTTCTGGCTTTTATGGCCCCATGGGGAGTTTCAAACCTGTGAGCTGCTGCTGGTGAGGGGCCATCAGCCTCTGTTTGAGCTGACTCAGAGGTTTCCAGGGACTTCAGCAAAGAGTAGGAGGGTGGGCAGAATGTGAACTAGTGCCTGTCTGAGTGGTGAGCAGCCCACAGGACACGGCTCAGAGCCCCTGGGCAAGCCTGAGCTCCAAGCAGGTCACCCATGGAGAGGCACTGCTGCTTCCTGCCCCCCATGTGTCCAGGCTGTGCAGGGTGTGCCATTGTCCCAGCCATGCTCCGGCTGGGCCTGTGGGCAGGGGCAGCCCTGAGGTGGATTCTTGGCAGAGGGAGGTCATGGCAGCTCTTATTTTGAAGTGCAGGTGAAAGAAACACCAATCTTCTCCAGAGTGGGAGATCACCTCACTTTGAATTGCTGCTAAATAAATGTGGCCTTGACTCGGTCAAATGTGTCCAGAAGTACTGGATGGAAGCCCTCTGGCAGGGTGCTGCCTGAAGATGCTGCCTGGGAGGAGAGTTTGACTGCTCCAAACTGCTCCCTGTCCCCACAGGGACATTGAGCATGTCAGGAAAATTAACCCACAAACACCAGAGGTTTATGTCCAAAAGGAGATAGAGGAGTCCTTGTACTTTATTTGAATAAAGGGAGAGGCCATGGGGCATTCCCCTGGAGTCTTTCGGATTTTTGGAGGACACAGACTCCTTTTTATCCCAATTTCCCAGCTGCATTTCCCTCTCTCTTTCCCCATTGCCTGAGGTACTTGAGAGGTACAGACTTCCCAGAACACCTGATACCTGAGATTCCCTTCTAATGTATAACCCTTCCTTTTAACTGTAATTCTTACAGAATTCACAGCTTTTCCCTCTTGTTTCTTTCATCTTTCCGTATCCAATTTCATTTATCAGCAAAAACACTGTTTGTTTGTAAAGGCAAATATATTTTTCCATTCATCAATCAGCAGAATCCTTCCCATTGCTTCTTCTATCTCTCAGTGCTAGTCTTACCTGGTAGACCCACTTCTTGTTTGTAAAGATGAATTTGTCATTCCTCTCAAGCAGAGAGCACGGAGCACCCCAAACCCCAAATCCTGAGTGGGGCATGAGCAGGGGTGGGAGCCTGGCAGGGCATCCCCAGCACCTGAGCCTGCTCTGGGGAGCAGCTGCAGCTCCAGACCCAGCAGCCCCTAGGTAAGCATGGCTGGATTTTGGCACCTTCCAGCTGCCCATGAAGTGGTGACAGAGGTCAGACCTGAGCTACACTGCTTGGTGCTGTGGATGTATTAAATCACTTTATTAAGAGTGATGGGCTGGATTAGCATCTGGCCCTGCTCCTGCTGGAAAGTCCCACATGGGAGATGCTGGGCTGTGGGTTTAGCTGCCCAAAGAGGAATCAGCACACAGCACCTCAGAGTCAGCTAGTGACAGGTCATAACCTTCTGTGTCCTGTGGCAGTGACAAAAGGTAGATTTGTTTTTTTATTGTTTAAAACTCTCTTGCAATTGGTTTTCTCAGCTGCTATACTTTTGCTGTTTGTGTCTATATTCACAAATCATCTTCCAAATTTTAGCAGCAATAGATATACCAGTCAGCAATTGTCTAAGATCATGTAAAAATTGAGACTTTAAGGACAACAGTTCCATCCAGAGAGTTGCTGTCTATCTGGCTGCTTTGGTTTTGGCTCTTGGTGTAAGTAATCTGACTCCACAGTATCCAGCCAGGAGTTAAAATTCAGCTCAAGACAAGTGCAAAACTCTCTCGGGTTTTGATAACTTGTTTGCTGTCTAACTCAGCAATAATCTGATTCTTGCATTCGAGTAAACTGATCACCCAGCAGGAACTGGACCTCTGCCTTGTTGAAGGATGAATGTTGCTTTAGTTGCTCAAAAGGAAAACATACAAGAAATGCAGAATCCCTGTTGACCCAACAACTGAAAGAAACATCACAACATTTCCTAAATCAACACATGGCAATTCTCAAAACAAAGTCTGAAGAGCAGCCAGCAGCTTACAGGGCAGGAGATGATACTGTGAGCAAACTGAGAATCTGCCCTGCCTGAGCCATGGGGCAAGCAGGGAGCTCTGTCTGGTGATGTTCACTGGTGTCCCAGAAGAGCTGCTTGTGCACGAACTTACTCACTTTGCAGTCAGGAAATTTAATTATTGCTTCCACAGTAGCCCTCAAAGCGTACCCTGGGCACGAAATATGCACTCATACCTGGTGTGTCCCATAATTTCTTCTGTTTCCGCATATGGAGTTAAGGTTAATGTTCCATACACTGTGGACAAATAGTAGTTGTCATGGGTACCATAGCCTTGAATTTCCTGTCTCCTGGGTGATTGAATTCCTCACAGTAATTTTACTTTGTTGGTTTGTTTGTAACTCCTTATTTCCTTGGTTTGTCCTCTCCTTGAGGACATTTCACAGGCTACTTGGATCTCCTCAGGCTTTTGCATTTTCTACACCAGCTTCAGGAAAAAAAGTGAGTGTTTTTCACAAGGTGTGTGAAGCAGCAGGAAGCAGGGAGGAGTGAAGCCCCACCAAGGGGCTCTGCAGTGGGTACCCAGCTTGTTGAGGTCTGTGCTGCTGGAAATCCCCAGCCCTGCTGAGCAGCACACTCCAACACCTGTACAGCTTTAGCACTGCAGTGTTTTCCCTACCATGCTGTCTGTCCTGACTGCAGCAGTGGGGAGAACAACTTTACCTGTTCTCCCCAAGAGCCTGGTGCTGGGAATAGCCAGTGGTCAGCCTGCCTGCTGGAATTCACAGTGTCAGCAGGAATGGATGGGCTTTGAGAGTTTGTCTCTGCTCCTACAATAAAAAAGGGCTGCATCTGGCTGATGGGTTTGAGGGCCTTTGCAACACTGCTAGCTGCTCTGCCAGTGGTTTGCAAACTGTCCAAATGTTTAGGTTAATTCCATAATCCTAGCCCTCCAGAAAATGCCATAAAATAATATTGAAATGGGAACAACAACTTGTAAAAATGTAGCCTTAGCTGGTAAGTAAAATGAGTAAGTAGCTGTTAAATGCAAAATTTAATGCAACAGGCATAAAAAGACAGTGGGAGCTTTTGCTGTTTAATATTGAATGTTCTATAAATAAAGCTAGGTGGCTACATATTGGCAAAATTGGTCACCCCTAATTTAAGGCATGTCATAGGCAGTGGAAAAAGTGTTCCCATAGACCTGACTAATGTGGATAGAAATAGAGAGCAATTTGGAAAACTAAAGCTAGAATGGCATCATTGTAAGTGCAGACCCTGCAGGCTGGATGTCAGTGCTGCCAGCTTTCCTTCAGTGCCTCCGTGGCACTGAGCTTGATTAACTGGCACTGTTCACTTTGAAGTCCTGATAATTAAAGCTGGATTGTCATCTGCATTGTAATTAATATGCTCCTCTGCACCTAATTCATTCTGACAGTATAGATTAATGATGGTAAATGACCAACAAGGATTTATCATGAGATGATTCTTAGTTCTACAGGCTGCCCCAGACAATTACAGGAAGCGATTGTTAACTCCAGCCTATTGTCCTGGTGTAATCGTGCATGTGCATTCTCAGCCTTGTTTTGCAGTAAAACCCATCCAAGGGCTTCATAAAGATCCAGTTATGGTCCCTAAGAGGCTGAGCCACCCTTGTAAAAGTGGGAGAGGGGAAGCACAGGCTGGTGATGCTGCTCTGGTTTTTCAGTATCCCAGTGTCTGCAGTCTCTCAGCAGGGGCTGAGACTGAGCACTATTTGCAAATCAGATGCTTTTGGAAATATAATTGTGTTGGGAGGTTGGGCAGCTGCGCAGGGTCGTTTGTTACCAGTGCTCTTCCTCTGTGGCAGTGCTGTCTCCTCCATGTGCCATGGGGAGGAAGGAGCTTTTTCTCTGAGCACCTTACAGGACCACAGTAACTCAGCAGTCCTGTCTGCCAAGAATTGCTGTGCATCTAAGCAATAGCCTCAGGAGTGGTCATTATTTTGAACTACCAAAACACACTTTATAGAAGAGATGCCCCCTGAAAGGGAAGATACTGAGTTCCCTGAAAGCTTAGAGACTCAGGAGGTTTCACTATTTAGGCTTGCAAAATCTTGATTTTCAAGCCAAACTGGTCACAGCTGGGGCACAGCACCACATCATGCTAAGCAAAAGGTCATGAAAAACTTATAAATGAAGCAAAATTTTCCAAAGCATATAAGGTGCTCAAACTCTGCTTGCTCTTTGCAAAAAGTGGTTTCATCATTACATTTTCTTGTAACAGCTTCCTTGTGTACACAAGGAACTTAACCTGGCTTATTTAAACTGCATCACGCATTACTGCAAGAATACCTGATTAACAAGATGATCAATGTGTGCTGTTCCACTTGTCAGTCAATAGGAATTAATGTTCAGGAGACTAGTTCAGAAATGAGAGATTATAATGGACGTTTGCTTTTCTTTGTGCTGAAGTGTTGCTGTGTGAGCGAACAAGTGCTAATATGATGAGCTGAGCTCCACTGCCTCCCCTCCCCAGGGCTGGCATTTTCCTCACTCTTTGACAGTTCCCCTATTTGTACCAATCCTAACTCCCTCCTAGGAGTGGTGAAGCTCCTCTGTGCTTGTAGTAAAGGCCTGGGACTTTTTTCCCCCTCTGCCCTTGGGATGTTCCTGGGGGTGTCCCATCCAGCCTGTGCAGCACCTTTTGCAGTGCTGCCCATGAGCATGTGGTTGGCTGAAGCTGTCATTGACCCCAAATGGATCCGAGCCAGTCTCTGGTGTGGTTGATCCACCAGTGTCATGCACTCCCATGCCAGACCAAGCACAGGGCTTAGCTGAGAGTGGTTTCAGTGTTTATAGGAAAATATTGCTGCGTTCTGCCACGCTGCCCTGGGGACTCCAGAGTGATGCTGGTGGCTGCTGGTTGTGCAACAGTGCTCCCTGTGCTACTTCTCTGCACTTTAATGACATCCTATCTCTTGCACCAGTAACCACAGGGGATGGGTAACAAGGCCTGAGCAAATAAGAAAGGTGGAAAAAGAATGAAAAACCAGAAACTCCTTTTTTTTTCTTCCCCTCTTCTTCTTCCCCCTAGTAAGAAAATCTATTGGTACGTGGGTGTAGCTGACCTGTCCCTCCTTCCCCAGCCTCAGAGAGATGGTGATGAGGTAGCTTTGGAGGGGAGGGGTGTGTGGATGGAAGAGGAGGTCTCTGGGGCACCATGGCCATGGAAACATGCAAAGTTGGTGTCAGTGTTTGTTATTGTTGGCTGCAGAGACGCCTGCTCTGCACCTTCAGCCCTGAAGGAACTGGGATACATCTGAAAGAGTTTATCTGTGAATAAGAAAATAGGGCTTGAGAGCAGAGCTGGATCAATGGTGAGTTTTTTTGTTTGCTCTCTGACCCTTCCCCCCCAGCTATGAAATATAAATATAAGTCTAATGAAACTAAAGCAGCAGTTGCTTTGGAGAAAATTGAAAAGGCTTAGGAGGAAAAATCTTAAATTTTCCAAAATGTTTTTATTCAGTCCTTAACATAATTCCTGCATTTGCTTTATAAACTGTTTCTGTTTGTCCTCTTTCATTTTGGAAAAGAAATCAAACCCAACCCATTTCATTTAGAAAATACCAAAGCAAAACATTTCACAGAACCATAGAATAGTTGAGGTTGGAAGGGAATACTGGAGATCATCTAGTTCAACCACTCTGCTCAAAGCATATTTGAATATGCTATACATTTCTGTTTTGAATTTTTATCTGTGTCCACAGTAATTTCCTAAATTTGGCTTGAATTTCTAAAGAAACCTGTATTCCCTCCCCAACTGTATTTTGGGATCAACTTCCTATTTAGTGATTTTTATTTTCTTAGGCTTATATTTGGGAAATCTACGTCCTCCATGTTAGGCTGGCAATGTATGCTGTCTTCAGACTCCCTGTAGAAAGTGTTTTCCAGATGTCATGGATTCCACAAAGCTCCTCTTTTCTTCTTCCACATAGCTTTATATAACCACAAGTGTTTGACTTTTTTATTTGCTTATTACAGGACACTTGTGACTTAAAAAGATGTGGACACTCATGGGAGTAACACATTAGCATTTATTAGAAAAGGTAATAATATCCTGTCTGGTTGGCTTCCTACCTATGTCCATACATAGAATCAGAGTCATTTAGGTTGGAAAAGACCTTTAAGATCATCAAGTCCAGCCATAAAACCAACAACTCCACCACTAAACTGTGTTCCTCTCATCTCCAAATGCTGACCCATGTCTGCCAATGATTTACTAAAGGGACAAGGTAGTATCTGTCATTTATCCACTTGTTTTTTTTTGCCAAGTTAAAATAAAAAACAACCCCAAACTGAAAAAAATGCAAAATATTCATAGCACATAAAGAACAGCTGAGGAAGAAACATGAATGACTAGGATGCCTCAGACTTGGATATTCTCAAAAGCTTACACAAAGCCTAAAAAAAAGTTTGTTGCTTTGTGAAATCCATTTGTTGGTGTCACCCATGGTGTCCCATGGGGTTTGACACCTCAATTCCTACTGGTTAGGGGTGAGGGCACTGTCTGAGCTGCCATTTTGGCAGAGCTGTTTAATGGTAATTGATGTGATTTGGGCACTGGCTGGAGCAATACAATTGTATTTGTCCCATTTGTAGTCACAGAGTGCTGTGGGTTGGGACTGTGGAACTGTCTTTCACCTCTCTATGAGAACTGCACTAATGTCAGCCTCATGGAAAGGAAACCACTCCCAATACAGCATGAAACTTGTCCACTCTTTGTGAGATGGAAACCCAGTAGTGAATCTCATAAAACGTAACTTCTTTTATCAAGGATTTTAATTTCCTTTCCTGCCTTTTCTTATTGCAAACTAAAAAAAAAAAAGCAAAACCAAAAACTAACAACAAAAAACAAATGGCTAAAATTCCAAGGTTCCTTAGCAAAACTATTCCCTCATGCTTTCAGCTGGAGCAGTTTTCCAACAGTGACATGAGTTCACAATATGTTAGTCTGACTCTAAAGATTTTCCAGAGCTAGCTGGAGGTTTTGGCTTAGTTTTAGAATAAACTGCTTGGGAAACCTTTCTGGAGTGGATTCTGGATAACCTGGTACCATTTGAAGGATTAAAAAGCCATGCATAATTTGCCCTTTAAAAATACTCGAGGCTTTTAAATTTCTCACCCCAGAAAATATCTTTCTTTTCATCAAACATCAGCTGTTTCCAATTGCTTCGTTCTATTTTGGTCACTTATTCTCTCTTTTCCTTCCCATGCATGACTAAAGATCTCCTTTAAATCACCATGAAGCAATTCGTTTTTCCATTCATCCATTTGGTTGTGCTGGTTTCTCCCAGTGTTGGAATGCCACATGAGCATCATGCACTGAAGGAGCAAGATCAGCTGTGCAGTGCTGAGTGCTTGGTGCCAGTTCTGCAGCTGCTGCTTTCTGCATGTTTTACCTGGTTCATTTTCTGCAGCAGAAGTGCTCAGGCCATGGCAGCCCCATCAATGGTGTGGTGCCCAGGCTTGTGGTGCCATGGTCAGCATTCCAGCTCTGGAGCAGTGGGACTCATTCTGCCTAGGCTCAGCACTAAGTTCAAGCCCAGTGGTCCTTCTGAGGGTCAGGCAGGCTGAGCCTGGGGCCAGGACAGGCTGCTCTGGCTGTGCCTTGGGGGGTTTCCTGAGCCATTGGTGCCATCCCCAGCTGCTGGGTTGGCTGTGCTGGCTGCTCAGAGGCACAGGCTCAGTGCTGAGCACAATTCCTGCTGTGTGAACAGCTTACCTTACACAGAGGGGACTGATCCCCTGGTAGAAGTGCAGTGAGGTGCAGGTGCCAGCCTTCCTGGCCAGATGGTCCATGCAAGCCCTGCATCAAATTCCAGTGACCAAAACAGCATCCCCAGCTCAGTCCTGGCAGTGCTGATCTTGCATTTGCCTGGATCTGTACAGCTGATGAGCAGGCACATTGCTCTGCAGTAACCTGGTGTTGTTGTGCTCAGGTTAGAATGAAATTTCTCCAATCTGATCTCTTGTATAGTATACAAACACCCATCAGATTTATGTGACACGTGCATTTTCCTTTCAGTTGACAAACACAGAAGCTGCAATTATCCAGAAAAAATAAATACCAAGGCCAAGCACAGGAAAGGATTTGTTTTGGTTTTGGTTTCTTTATTTTGGTGAAGTAAAGAATTTGCTGGAGACAGATTTGACAAAGTGAGTGATCCAGATTTTTGTGGCAGTTGCATCCCAGCTCTGGGATAGCTGTCACAGGCACAGCTGATCCAAACTGTGCTGTGCTCTGCAAGGGAAGGAGTCAGGTTCAGACCTGCCAGAAGGCCCTGAGCACTAAACCCTTCTGTCCAGAGTGGGATATGTAAAGCTGCATTTCCTCAAGACTGCTGCCAAATGACTAATCTTGGACACTTTCAGGCATTCCAGCATGTCTGGTTAGTGGTTACTCCAGCCATCCTATTGTTTTTTGGGAACCAAATGTCTTGCACACTGAAGCAAGGTGTGCAGGGGTTCTGTAATGGATGTAGGCAGAGTTAGTGGCCAGGGCACAGTGCCTTTACAACAAAAATAACCTTGTGAACAGGGACCATTGTGTGTATGCTTACATTTATATACAAGTCAGACATGCAGGGAATCAGATCCCCTTCTTTACAGTTTACTTAGGAGTCATGGGCAGTGAGGGATTTTTAAACACAGATTGAATGAATTAGTCCATTAACTTCTGTTTTCCTTTCCACACAAGTGACAACTACCTGTTATGGCCAGAGGTGAGCTAACAATACAGTGCTCTGGGATCAGCCACTGGTCAGGCCAGATCACACTATTTACAGAAAAAGAGAGCTCATGCTTTCTGCCAAGAGATCCCAAGCTCAGACACTGCTCTGTTACCTAACCTTGCTTGTTTGCATTTACTGAGGGACTCCCTAAAACTGGGCTGGGGTGATTCTTTCATTGTATGTTGAGAGCTGTCTCAGGGTATACTCCAGGGTGTGTTCAAGCTTCATCTCATGGGAGTTTTCTTTTTGTTTAAGGTGCAATATTATTTGTTTTCCAAACATAATTATATATCCAGACCTTGACAACATCCTGTAGGTATTTGAATGCTTTCCTGAAGACAGTACATCTCCCAGAGGCTACTTCTGGTTCATGTCAATGATCTTTGGGGTTTCACTGCACTTTTTACTTCAGTGATAAATTATTGTGGTTTCCAAAGGTTAATCATTAGTGCTCTGCAGAAGAGATGTCCTGTCTAGATAGCGTGGTTTCCTTTTAATTGTCTTTTTTGGATCTAGCTTTGTTCTTATACTGTGGGATAATGTGCCAAAGATGGCACTGTGCAGGCTGTGCTGACAAGTTGAACTGTGCTACAGATACTCCTTTTGATCCTGCTTTTTTTTTCTGAACTCCACCAGCTCCTTTTTTTTTCCCTTATATAGAAACCCTTTGCCTTGTATCTCCTGTTTGGATCAGGGCTTGATGGGTTGGATCAGGTCACAGTACTTTCTTGTCTGACTGAGACAGGATGGATATCCAAGGGGATGAGCTGACCTCCATCCCAGTTACGTGAGGAGGGAGCCATGCACCAGTGAAATTGGCTTCCCAAGCTTCCCACCCCCAGCTAATACATTGCATTGCCTTGTCTTCATAGGTAACATTGAATTTTGGTATAAATCTATTCAATTTTATGGATACATGAATCTACTGTATGAATCTTTGTTGAGAATTACAGTCAGTAACCAGTTGTACCAGTGCAAGGAGCTATTGTCATGTCCCAACCTGTTCCTTAAAATACCAGCTGTCTTCACTGAGGCTTAAAAGCTTTTTGTCAGGGTCCATCCACTGGCTAGCTAAGGCCAATTTTAAACTCATACAACTCAACAGTCATGAAACACACTTCAAATAGCTGCTTTCAGTGGGAAGAAGTAGGGTCTATGGGTTCCACCCACCAGTTTCTTGCCTGGCAGGCTGGGCTATGGAAGGGTTGGGGATTTTCCCATCTCCCAGGCAGTGCAGTGACCCATCCCAGTCTCTGGACCTGGAGCTCAGGCTCCTCTCTGCACCAGGAAAGGGAGGGAGTGCAGCTCCAGCTGCATCCAGCCCGCCTGCCTGGCCACAGGAGGCCTGGAAGTACAGAACAAAATAAATTCCTTCAACCCTAGCAATTTTCCCCAAAGCAGATCAGCAGGCAGCAGGCCTATGTTCTGTGGCTTGCAGTGGGCATCTGTGAGTGTCCCAGGATGCCTGTGTTTGATGACTATATCCCAAAGCCATGCCTCTGTGTTTTTCTGTGCCCACAAACAGCACTGAAGGCATCACATACAGAACCAAAATCATCTCCCGTGGCTTCAGTGGAGCTGCTGCTGATCCAAGAGCTCTTTGCCCTGGTACCAGCACTCAGGCACTCCTGATTTGGCTGCAGAGAACACACCATCACACCTCTGGGCTGGGCTCCATCCCACCAGGAATGCTGCTCTCCAAGGCCCCCTCAAACAGGAATTGAACTGATACACAGAAAATACCAACAGTTCCATGCTCAAACAAGAATTAGGAAGTCTTTTAAACAAGCAGAGTCAAGAAAATAGATGGAGATGAGAATTGTTTCCTTGTACAGCTGAGTAAATGTCCTTTCCAGGTTTCTGAGCTTTCTCAGAAGTGTCATGTTATTCCCCAGATACAAGTCAGATATGAATGAACCGACTGCATGTGTCTCCACAGCCACCAACTCCTTTTCCTGCAGTGGTTCCCCATTAGTAAAAAAGCTGGGAGACATTCCTTTCTAGGAGCAAACCTGCTAGACTAAATGTCATCTCCCTTGACTGTTACTGGCATTCTCCTGATAAACTGACCTTCAGAGAAATGCACTCTTATCAGAAAGATGTTTTGTTTAAAACCTGTTAGATGATCGTTAGTCAGCCCAAGCTTTTTCACTGGTGCAAATCAAGATGTGCTAATTCTAGCAGAGACAAAGTGTTGCTGCAGAATGATAAGTTTTGTTGCACTTGAAAAATATGGAATTTTACTTGGCTATACTAACTGACTTAAATATATGATTTCCCAGAAACCACTAAAGCTTCAAAAGGTGGAGGCTTTGATGAAAGAGGTCAGATTACAGCCTTGCTTCTGAGCAATGACAAATACTTCCCAGGTCATTAAGAGCAAATCACTCAATATTTTCCCTTCTCTAAGGAATTGGAATCATAAATCAACTAGTATTTATGATGTGTTCCAGTATGTCTGTGAGACAGGGCCATATAACTTTAGATAAAAGGAAGTTTAGTCTTATTTGTTATTAAGAGATAAAAGGAAGTAGTACAGCATCTGTTCTAGAAGAAATCCATGGTTTCTATAATCTTTTCCGAAGTTCTTTTCTCACTGAAGTGGTTAACAAAGCTTGGATGTAATGTATTCTAACCTAATGTGCCTAATTTAGCTGAACACTTTAAATTCTTTCAGCTATATGGCTCCGGTCTGTCTGTTTTGGTTTTTTTTTAACCTTTTTTTTCCACTGCTGAGCTCCATAATTGTTCCTTTTAGCCACAGTCACCTAAGGTCAGGCTGTACCTTGCTAAGGAGGCGAACTGCAAACAAGACTAACTCAATCACGTGTCTCCAGCCCATTCCTGGTATTAATCCTCCCAAGTTCTGGGCCTAGCACTTGGCAGAGCAACTAAAGTAATCAGAAGTTATCAGAAGTTCACATTCTCCTCAAGTGGAGGGAGAGCTGGATAATTCCTGCCTTTATTTGTTTGAAGAATATATTGTGATGTGGGAGCTACCTCAGGTTTGTTTCAATAATGCTGGAGGCACAAAAGTATTGAAAAAACATTGTTTGTGCAATCTGAATTTAGCCTGATAAAATTCTGCTTTTCTTCCCAAAATGTCTTTCAGAGTGCTTTCATCAGTAAATATGCTGTCATTGTAACAAATATGATGCTGGCTTTAAACTGATGAGAAAATGGCCAAAGTACGTGCAGTTTATACTCTGACAGGAAGCTGGTCTGGGGATTTAGGTTTTGTCTGAAATCTACAGCACTGCAAATAATTTTTATTTCTGCTTCAGTCTCTGTGTAGAAAAGTCCTGCTTAATTTACTTTCTCTCACACATATAATTTTCACAGTCTTTAGCTCTGCTTCCATTCTTTGTTAAGTTCATTGCATGAGAGCAGACACTGCTGATTCAGAAAATCCAATTGGAAAGGAGAGCAAGGTTGATATATTTTGCACCCAGTGGCACCAGTGCCTTGTAAATACAAAGATCTAATGCAAAATGCTGCACTGGGATAAAGGTGGGATCAATCTGTCCTAATTAGGGCAGCTCAAATAGCAGCATCAGATAAATGCCTCAGATGGGAAAATATAACTGTAATTCTTAATGAGTTGATATTATCAAAAGGGTCCTATATAAAAATAATAAAAATGTGTCACGTGACAAAAGGGTGAGAAAATTAAAAAAAAAAAAATGGCTGCCAGGAGAAAACATTTAGTATTTATATATTCCTCATATAGTAGAGGGCTGCAGTGAGGTGATGCCATGAGCTCCTCACACTGGCTGCCCAACCTGCCCAGGATGCTGGGGCAGCCCAAGCACTTCCACAGGGTCTCCTTTGTATCCCAGAGCCATCTTTTGGTAACAATTTCATTTCTCTCTTCCACATGTTAGCAGGTAGCCAACACAGCCAGCAAACAAGCAACAATGTGTTTTGCAAAGCACTTGCAATCTTATTTAAACCTGTGTGTCAGTGATTTCCCTGTGTATGTAATTTTGCAGGTAATTCACACAGTGATGAAAATCCCATAATTGTCATTGGAGGCTAATGCCCTTTTCCATTCTTAAATGTTCAACAACCTGAGCTGACAGGCAGGACAGTTTGCATTTTTCTGTTTTGTTTCCTAAAACCAACATCTACATGAAAGGAGTTGAAGTGTGTACACCTACAGTTTCTCTCCAAGCAGAGTGCTTTCAAAACACCCCTTGTAAACTGTTTTCTGTTATTTAGCTTAGAATATTAAACTTGAAATTAAATTAAAAACTTGAATGAAAAAGCTATGAGAGATGGAATTTGCTATATTGCTATTTACTTAATTTATTTTTCTTTTTGATTATCTGTTACACCATCAGTGAAATTTCTCACAGCTGGACCCAGAGTTTCAGCTGTGAGACTGGGCTTCTGCCTAGACACTAAATTAACTGCAGGTGTAAAGGGGTGGTGTATCTCTCCTCTTTCTGTCTCTGGGGGGAGTTTGTAGAGACCTGAAGGGTGCTTTGTTTAGTCAGTGGTAGGTATAAGTCCAGGATAACTTGCTATCTTGGGGGAAAACCTGCAAGAGTAAGCAAGTGTTGATGTCCCTCTCCCAGAATCTCCTAAAAATTCCCCCTGGGTGGCAGTGAGCCAGGGTGGCAGCCCCAGCAAGGTTTGCCTACCTGTGCTAATGTTTGGGTGAGTGAAAACAGATCAGGTAGGATGGCAGCTCTGGGTGCAGGATGTGGGGAATAACCCTCCTGCTGCCCAGTGATCCTCTGGAGAGCCAGGCACAGCTGAGTCCGTGCTCCACACATCACTGCCCCTGCACCAGTCTGCAGCCCACGCCAGCTAAGGTGAGTTTAAACTGTTCTCTCTTGTAGTATTTCTCTTGAATGCCTGTATTTCTCCCCAGAGACTGATTTTTCTGAGATTTGTTGATCCTTCTGAAAAAGAAATGTGGCTGTGTTTGGAAAAGCACTTTTATAGTGAGATTATCTTACAATAGATGTCTTATGTACATTTTTTTCTTCTCAATTTACCTCCCCTCCTAAAAGACCACATAGCTTTTCCCCTGTGCATCTGTGAAATGCAGAGTTATTAACTTAGTTTCCTTTTAAAAGGATAATCAATTTAGATCAGATTTCTGAAGTCCTAAAGACTTGGCTTTTTTTTTTTTTTAAATGGTTATTTCCTTTAGTGCTGAAGACTGTCCAAAGGAAAATGTGATTTTTTGGTGTTTATACCAGCTGAGCAAGAGGGAAGCAGCCTGCATGGGGTGTGAAGAGTTGTCATGTGCATGGTTTGATCCTGACCTTCCCAAACACTTGCCCAATGAACTTCCAAGAGTGCAAAGAGATGAATAAATCTTCAATTGCTTTGTCCAGATTGGTATACTTGTTGTGGTAGTGAATTTAAGAGTGATTGATTGTTTTGACTTGGTTGCATTAATTCACTGTGAAGATAATGTTTGGAGTGGTTTGCTCTGAAACTCCCCAAAAGCAGAAGTGTAAACCAGATTTGGGCTGTGGGGAAAGGTGTGTTTGGCACTTGGGCTATGTGAGAGATAAGGGCTGGTCCTGGTTTCCTGCAGCCACCAGAGTGAGAAGCTTTTATGTGAAGGGATGGGAAGTGGGGAGCTGTGCCTGGAGATGTATCAGGGAGACAGAGATGACACCACAGCCTATTTCAAGTGAGCACGGATGAAAAAGCCTCTTGATAGAGCACTGGGAACCCACCCACCTGGGCACAGGAAATGCAGACCCAGGAGATCTTGCCAAAGCAGATCTGAACCGTGAGATCAGCCCCCTCAGTTCATCAGATCATTCCAAAAGCAGATCTAAACCATGAGATCAGCCCCCTCACTTCATCAGATCATTCCCCGCCCCATCTGTTTGGAAGTCTCACAAATTTAAAGGATGCATTTTATAAGTATTTTTCAACTCAGTTCCCAAAACATTTTGGAGATATTTTTCTTTTGTTTTGTTTTTAGTGCTTGCTATTGTGCTTGTGTTGCAGAGCCTGTCAGCCCCTGCAGCACCCAGCTGTGCTGGCTGTAACCATAATTCACACAAACTGCCAAGTGCTGCTCTGCTTAATATGACAGATCCTTCCGTGATAGCTGTGCCACCAGCCCTGGTGAGTGTGGTGGGAAGGATGGTGCCCATGTGAGTAAGATTTATGTTTGTTAGGGCTGTGGTGAGTGAGCCTGCAATTGCTGCCTTCCCCTTTTCAAAAACTCAGAAGATTTATCTCCCCGACGCATCCTGAGTCTGTTTCTCTCTTTTTTTAAAATAGCTATCCCCAGAAAACTTCCATGCCTTGGTGTTTCCACCTGCCCTCTCCCTTGAATGTGGTTTCTTCTTATCTGTCCCCCAAGTTGTCATCTCCTCTTGCAGTTCTTGTGGTGTTGCTCTTCCTGCTGCTCAGCTGGATGCACAGACAGCATAAAATGGAGTTTACAAAAAACATTATCTATGGGTGCTGTGCCATGGCACCACAGAGATTCTTGTACATTCCTCCTTACAGCTCTCTGCATGCAGAACTGCGTGTTGGCAAGAGCCCAGGACTGCAACTTCCCTGGTGGGAGCTTATAAAACTGAGAATTCAGTTGGAAAAACAGTTGGAAAGAGTAGTGTTGGACAAATGCTCTGCCATTGCTGGACAATCAGAGCCTGATTGCAATGAAAAGTGGATGTGAAACATTCCTGGGAAAAGGGATATATTCAATTGCACAGTCATCTCTGGGTTATCTGTTGGTGGTAGGGCTTGATCCTCTTTGTTAATTAAGGGTTCAGCTTCTTGCAGTGGTTGCATATGTGCTCCAGAGAAAGACTTGGCATTGGGGAAGGTCTGTACACAGCTGGGTATGACTGAGTGCATTTGAAGGTATTGTTTTGACCCAAAGAAAGGAAACATACTTGAGAACACAGTTACGAGTTAAGTATTCAGATGAGGTCCAGTTCCCTGTGTTATATTCGGACAACTTTGTAGCATAAATTCTTCAGTGAACTAAGAACATAAATCTCCCAGCCAGGACATGGGATTTTTTGCTATTGTGAATAAATCACTGCTCAGTATGACCATGGATGATGTATCTGTTCCTTAAACAATAAATTCAGCAACCATGAAAGCCATCTGTTTTGCAGGTGGGCCATCTAGTCTTAGAGTAATTTTAGGGAATTTGTCAGCCTCTGCTGCTGCCATACAGCAGGGATCAATTTCTTGCTCCATATTTTGTTATTCACTTTACCATTCTTATTCTGTCTGCCTTTGGGAAGGATTCAGGATGCTGGCCCAGGAAGGCAGGCTGCTGACCACTAATACTTCTGGCTAACCAGGACCAACCAAAGTGGCTGCTGGGCAGGAGACAGTGGGATCTGGGAGGGACTTAGAGGCAAGGAGTCTGTGCATTTGAGAGCCTGTCTTGAGTGAATATTCCTTCATTAGCCTGAACTAATTTCTTAGTTGCTGGGGTAGACAACAGACTAAGAGCTTGTCCTAGCTCTGATGACCAAAGGAAACTGACTTACTGATGGAGGATACAAGTTGCTTGTTTCTTTTACTGACTTCTGTTTTGTTGTTGTTTTGTTTTCTCTTTTTGGATGCAGGCAGGCCACAATATAGGGGATTGTGGCATTGGGAACCACTTCAGGAATCTGAAGGCTCCTGAGGCTGTGGTGACTTTTGGGCTGAGCCTGGCTGAGGCTGACTAGCTAAGAAAAGCATCCAGTGCTCCTAGGAAGCAGAGGGTCAACAGGCACTTGTAGGGTGTAAGAACTGGGTATACCACCCCACCTAAAAGGACCAATTGTCATCCTTGGTTTAGTAAATCACAAAATGAAAAGGTTGCATGCTAAATAAATGTAAGTTGGCTTTAAAATACTTAGGAAGAGAGAAAGGAAAATTCTCCAAGAGCAGAACAGCTAATTCTCTATGGTCACAGCTGGCTGCATGGCACTGTGTATCCAGAGAGATAATACTGCTTGTGAAGTACAGGGTAATTATAGGGGATGACAGTGCTTTGTTCCTCCCTTCCCCACAAATTTTTGGTCAGCTCAAGGCAGTAGGAGCTGTTGGAGGCTGCTTTGGCAGCAGGTCCCCCTCCTGCTGCTCCTCCTTCCCACTGGGCTCTGTGGCTGGCAGAGCTGGAGCAGTGGATGATACAGGGCAGCCTCCTGAATCTGGGGTGCTGCACTTCCAGGGCTGGGGGGCTCCCAGGATCCAGCCCTGGAAAGACAGGGGTGAGCATTAGGCACTGGGGAAGGAGGAGAGGGAGGGACAGCAGCAGCAGCTGAAGGCTTGTGGTCAGCCACTAAAGTTGAGTGGCAGAGATCTGCTTGCCTTCACTCTGCCTCTGCTGTGGAAGAGCCTACCAAAAACAAAGTAAAGGAAGTGTAATGCTGAGGGAAAGTTGGGAAGCATTGGACAGATGGACAGCAAAGAAGGCGGTCAAAGTGGAAAGAAGTTACAGTGGAGAAGTGGATACATTTTTCTCCTAGAAACAGTGTGTCTGTCCTACTGATCGCTGAGCAGTGCTGAGCGTGATGTGTAAACCACAGCTGCAAAAGCTGCTCTGACACCAGTTATGATGATGAAGCTTGTACACACATGAAGTATCTGAGCTTTAGACTTTAATGTCTTTAGTGCTAGAGTTGAAGAAGTTGCTGACTTAGACTGCCTTAAGGCTCTGATTTCCAAGTGGTACAGACAACTGTCTGTGTTCTGCAATTGCAATTACACAATAGCAGCAGCAGCAGCTGTGCAGCCTGCCAGGACAGCAGGACAGCCTGCTCTCAGCTGCTTTGGGGCTTTTCAGGACATCAGGAAAGTGGTGCAGGAAACAAACTCATTGTACTTCTGTACATTCCAGGAGCTGGAGATGAGCTGTCTCAGGACAAATTTTACTCCTGTGCCACCTGAAAACACCCTGTTCCAGGATACCTGATGTTATACACAAACAAGCAGATGTACCCTTGTGGGGTGTAATGCTGATACTCACTTGTGGCTAAAGCAACATGTGGTCTTTGTTTCCTCTTCTAGAATATCTTGGGATGGAGAGACATACTCTGTCACAGCTTGCACGTGTCAGTAGTTAGTGTTGTAGAGTCCATTCAGCTGTTTGCGTGCTGGCACATTTTCCACAGTTCCTCCTCCTCCTTCACTGGCCTAGAGACCAACAGGATTGCCTAACTTTTCATAAGGCCAAAAGACACAGTTGGAACATACAGCTGACTTGGGGGGAGAAGCAATTAAAACCACATAGAGTAATCTCTTACAAGACTGCTACTTTGCTCACAGACTGCAGTCATGCTTGCTCTGCCTTTGCTGAACAGACACTTTTCCAAAGGACACTGATATTTGTGTTCATGCAGATGTTAGTCCATCCTTCCTTCTGCATAATTATGCCTGCCTGTGTCTTGGGTACTGAAGTTTAACAGAATTGGATTTTGGCAACAAAGTTTTGCTCTGGGCCTTTGCATGCATTTTTGTGTAACTGGACAGGAGTGAACTGTCCCACTGCTCCTGCATGAGCTCTTGCAATGAGCAATGGGAATTAGTCAAGGTCTGTGTGAAATGGATGGACACTGCTGATACATCAAGGGAAGTGGTTTTGCTTCTGGAAACTTGGGGGAGATAGCAGATATGGGGAATTGTGGGGGATATCTTGGGGGCAGCGTGTTGTTCAGTCTTTTGTCAAAGAACTTGCAGGATCGAATGTAATTTATCTGTGAGAAGGATGAGGATGTGGCTGAATAGTGTCTTTTCAATCTTTTTAAACTTTGACACTTATGTATTTGTTCTCTAAATACTTTGATCTTCCCCAGCACCCACTTGTCTGCAGATGAAGCTGACAACAATCATTCTAAGCTTTTTCCTAGCATTCTTTCTTATTCTGCAGTCCTGAATGAAATTCAACCTTATTCTCCATAAATAACCTTTCTCATTCTCCCAGCTGTCTCCTAGAGCTAGTTCTCTTCTGACCTCTCCCTTACTGACTCTGTACTGACCTTGCACTTCCCCCACAGCCCTAATCTGCCTGTGTCTACACTCCTAGGCTTCCTCTGCTATTTTTCAGGATTTTTTTTTTTTTTTTTTTTTTTTGTTATAATAGGGCCCACCATTTCCTGAGCTGCAATTCAGCAATAAGTGTGAACAAGGCCCTTTATCCACAAACTTCATACAGTGCACTGACAAATTACTCCCAGTGGCAAGGATTTTGATGTTTTCACCCCTTTTCTCTGACTCTAGGCTCTGGGTTAATCTATACTTTCAACTGTATTTTTCTATTGGCATAAAATCCCAGCACCAGTGTTTCCAAATGGTAGAGAAAACAGGACAGTTCCAGTGCCAGTGTCTTGTACAAAGAACAATTATTTGTCTTTAGATGAATTTTTATCAGTGTGACAAAAACTCCAGTGATTTTTCCATGGCTTTTATTGAACTACTAAGGGATTATTGAGTCTCATCTCATTTTCCCATTCAAGGCAGTGTGAGTTCTTGTCTGAAAAATCTTGCAAATTGGTTTGTTTTATTTCATGAAGCTGTAGTACCTGCCAATGGACAGTTGTGTAAAAAAACTTTTTGAAAGAGCAAAGTGGTCATGTACATCATATCTGCAGGTACATTTTCTTGTTTTGTCATGCTGTTATCAAACAAAGCATTGTTTCCTGCCCCTGGTATTTGCCTGTCATTGACATAAATTTTTGTATCAGTTGAGTGGGAATTTGTTTGCATTCAAAGTGGAAAGCAGAGATTTTTTCAATATTGATTTTTTTTAAAATGGCACCATGAATTGTACATTTCATCTCTATGTACCTGCAAACCAGACCCATTTATTTTACAAAGTAGAGAGCTTAACTCTAGGTGTCAGCACTGCAAACCGAATGTGCAGCTCTGAAAATTAAGTTTTGCTGTCTCTGACTCCTCCAGTGCCACCAGAAATAAAGTGCAATAGCAGTTCTGCTGACAGATCCATTAGGGCTGAGGAAGGGAGCCTGCACTTAATGCTTAATGGTACAAGTAGGAATTGAACATTCTCTTCTTCCACAGCATTTTTCTAGCTACACATAAGTGTGATCTTATTAATGGCATCTAGTAAATAATGTTAAATGTAAAGGAAAGAATGAGGGTGAGATCCATCTCCAAACAGTGCCCACTGATTCAGGCTATGTTAAGCCTTTCCCTTTGTTTATTGTTAAATGCTTGTATTAAGTGGGTGTCCAAAGTGATGAGAGGGCACAGGAAGCTGACTTCTTTTTCTGGTTTTAACAGGCTGTATAGATCAGCTAAATTAATGGGGTGGATGAAGTTTATGTGACTATTGCTTATACTCAAAACTGCACAGTAGTAGAAACATCAGGGAAGGAAAGACTTGATTTTCCAGCCTTTAATGCTAGCAATTATGAGAAGTAAATAAAAGCATTTCTGCATTGCAAGTACTGTGGTTATCCTGAAAAACCACATTTCTCAAAAGCACTGACTTTTGGCTTTTTGCATCTCTCCACTTTACAAGGTGCTCTCATCTGGATCAAGTGATGCTGTTACATATATGAGTGAAAAGCTGCTTCTTGCTTCTCTTGTTGTCCACAGTCATTGCTTACCTGCACATTTTGCTTATAATTATGACCTCAAGATATTTGTCATGTAGTTAAGACATTGTTAAAAGTGTGGCTGTCCTGAATGCACAGAAGTGCTCCTGCTGAATTGGACTCTTCTGAAACACAGTGATTCTGCCAGGGGACCACAGAAGTGTTCATGGTACAAAACTGGAGTAATTTAAACTGTTCCCTTGTGTAACACACCATTTTCCCCTCTTCAGATGCTGGAGCTTATTGATAAAACTCATGTCTCTGATATTTGGTTTACACCATGTTCATAAATCTAAAGTTTGTTTGGGCCTTCCCTAAACTGCTGTTGCCTCTGAGCTGTTCCTCAGCTTGTGACAACAGGCAGGACCTTGGAGAAGCACCTCTGTGAGTCATTGAGAATAAAGGTAGCAGAAGCTAGGAATAACAGTGAAAAAAGTGAAAGGCACGTGAAGATGCCATGGGGTCGTGTGTGGTCTTTGGTAAGAATATGGTATTGTGTGTCTGTTGTTGAACTCAGGCTGTGCTTGAGCTGGAACTTTTTTGGAACGTGAATTATCTGTGGCAGTAACTTGTCTGGCCCTGGGCACGGGGTCTAAAGGGCTTTAAATTCAGCGTGTTCTCTCTCAAAGTGCACACAGACATCTAGTCTCCCAGCACATCTACAGGATAAGGAAGCATAGTTACTTTCATATGGTATAGAAACAGAAAAGGTTTATTTTACATACATATTCCAGGAAAAGTCTGCATGCAGTCGATTTCCCAAGCCCCGGGGCCTGGCTCCACCCATAGCACCATCTTCCCTTTCCACAGGCTTCGCTTTCAAAAATATTTTCAAAGAAATTGGCATGGGCAGAGTCGAAAAGGAAAGCGATGGGAAGCAGCAGGCGGGCGCGCTGTCCGGTTTGTGCGGCAGGGCGGCGGGGTGTCCCGGGCAGCCGCCGCCGCTGCCCAGGCGCTGTCCCGGGTTAGCCCGGGCGGCGCGGCTCGGGCGGGGCCGGGCGGCATTGGCCGCGGCGCTGATCTGCATTGACGCCAGCGCGGCCGGAGGTCAGCGCGGCCGGGCGCATTGGCTCGGCGGGGCCGGGCCGGGCCGGGCCGGAGCGGGGGGAGCCCGGCGGGGCGGGGCCGGGCGGGGCGAGGGGCTGCGGCCGCCGCCGCCGGGAACGGCAATAATAACAAGGTGAGCGCGGCGCAGGGACGGCGGCTGCGGGGAGCCAGGCATTTCCCTGCTGAGGGATGCAGACACCACGGCCCCGGGAACCAGAGCTCTCGCCGCTGCAGCCCTTGCCGCCGGGATGGGACGCTAGGATCGTTTTCCTTCTACTTCTCGCTCTTTTTAATTTTCCTCGCCCTGTTTTTTTTTTTGGTCCAATTTTTAATTTTTGCCCTCTCGCCGTTTCGCATCACTTCTCTGCCCAAAAAGCCAACCGCATCATGGAGGCCCTTTGATGCGCCCGGCTGCCCCCGCTGAAGGGCTGAGGGAAGCGCTCCGGGCCGTGCCCGACTCCCCGCGGGCGCTCCCCGCGGCCCGGCCGCCCCTGCCCGCCCGCTGCCCGGGATGCCGCTGCGGCGGCCGGAGAGCCGCGCTGCCGCCTGACGGGGGGCTCTTCCTTCCTTCCGACGACGGGAACCTGAATGTCACCGCCGCGGCGGCCGCCCGCCCGCCCGCGACCGAGGCGGCGCGGGACGTGCCCAGCGCGGCGTGAGGAGCGCAGCCGGCTCCCCGGGCCGGCCGGGCGGCTTTCGCTCTTCTCCGCTGTTATTTTTTAATAAATCATTGGGGTTTTTTTCTTTTTTTTTTTTTTTTTTTTGGCCCCAAAAGCGCACCCCCGGCACAGCGCAGCGCCGAGCGGGACCGCGAGGAGCGAGGCGGACGCGGAGGTGGGGAGCGGCCCCCGGCCCGTCCCGGGTTAATCGGTAACGCGGAGCAAGCCCGGGTGGAAAATGCGCCGTGCTCCGGGCTCCGGGGAGGAGATGGGGCCGTGCCCCCGGCCGCTCTGAGCGCCGAGCCGACGCCGGGGTGTGTGTGGTTTGGGGCTTGGGGTTTTTTTGGTTATTTTTGCTTTTGCTATTTTTCCCCCCCCTCTTTTTTGTTTTTGGTTTTTTGTTGTTGTATTTTTTCCCCCCGCTTTTACAAGAAGGGAAGAAAACCTTACCAAGATTCTCAGATGGCTTAGAGAAATTAATAATAATCTGTGAAAATACGAAGTCGACCGGTTCTTGATTTCCCCCCTTCCCTCCCCTCCAGCTCCCCAGCCCACTGCTGAGATTGAGCTAAAAGGACCTGTTTCCTGGAGGACAAGGAGAACAGACACGTTTCTGGTGGTGTAGAAGGGACCGATGGCAATGCTTCAGAGTGTAGCGGAGACGCAGGAGAGAGATTCAACCTGTTAACAAAAAAAATTAAGCAGGGGGAAAATATCAACGGGAAGGAAAGCTATATATACATATATATACACGTATATATATACAATTTAGAAGTGTTCCCCAGGTGGCCACAAAGCATGGGCTGTGTTCCAAGCACCAACCTCTCTGACAGCAGAGTGATCTGTCACAGTAGCAATGAGTCTGAGGAGTACAATTTCCCTCACCAGACCAACACAACCATGTCTCAACAGCAGCAAGGCAACCCCGTCCCAGGATTATTCATTAAATGCTACAACACATCCACTTATGAGGCGAGGACTAATTCCTCTAAGAAAGACAAGAGGGAGAACAGCCAGAGCATGGAGGCAGAGGCCCAGACCGGCAGAGCCAATGTTAAGGTAAAAAGGGTGCTAAACACGAGCGCTGTTTCTCTCAGAACAGGAGCTGGCTGTAGCGCTTGAGCCCAAGGAATCTCCCTGCCCTTGTGTGGGAGCTTTTCCTGGCTTGGGCTTTACTTTCGTTTACAAACTAATCAGTGTCTTGGCGACTTTGTAGAGGTACCCAAGCCTCTTTATTTATTGCACAGAATAAGTTTTCCTAATTCTGGGACGGAGAGCGGTGTTAATTGTGCCCAGGCACGGGGGTTGTTTCGGAGCCCGGGGGTCCGTGCGCCCGCGGTGGGGCTGCGCCGAGCCCGGTCCGTGCTGTCGGCGCTCGGCCCCTTGGAGCAGGGGCAGATGCGGTCTGAAGCCACCTGCGGGCTGGGCTGATCGCTTTGAAGAGCTCTTCCATTTGGAAAGTTGAAGGGAGAGCAGCAGCGTGTTTTGCTCTGGGTACTGATTTACATTAACAACTTGTTGACCTTGTCTGTTGCTGCAAACAGGGTGGTTTTTTTTTTCTTTCTATGTGTTTGCTTCCATACTTTTGAGTAGAGGTTATGGCACAAGACTATATGGAGTTGACAGACACATACTGAAAAAAAATTGTGATTTGTGATTATTTTCTTGGAAGTGAGATGGTTAGTGGTGTGGAGTGCTTGCTTGTTTGCTTTTTATTGACGGACTGTTTATTTAAGGGTTGTACTTCAGCTCCTAATGTTACAGGTTTGGATTATATCTTTGCTTTTTTTTTGGAAACTCTTTTTATTTTGTAAAAATGAGTAGTTACAAATGTAAGAAAAATCACGTTGCAGCAGCCCTGGGGATATTATATAACATGGCTGATCTGTTCTGGTTGCTGTGATAAGAACTGAGATACACACACTGTAAATATAAGATACAGGCTTGAGATGCAAGTGAGATCTAGCTGAATGTCAAGTGTTTTGCAGACTAACAGAAACTCTAATGATCTGTTGTTTTGGTAGGGTTTTTAATTGCTTATTAAGATGACTTCCAGAGTATTGACCTGGAATAATTTATTTCAGTTATGTGGGTGATTTTCTTTGATTGCTTCCCTTCAGATTTAGTAATCTTTGTTCATAGTTTAATAAGTTTCATAGTTGAAAAAAAGTTTAGAAAACTAGCAGACACTTCGAGAGTAGCGAGCTGGGGAGGAATTAACAATACTTAACACAGAACATGAAGCTGAATGGTGGTGTAGTAACCTAAATTTTTGTGTTAACAACAGTGCACAGGAAATGAACTTTACGGTCCCGCTCACACGCGATAGATGTGCTCACGGCATGTTTAACACAGCAGTCACGCTGGGGAAGCTTAAGTTGTCATCAAAGACCTGACTATTGTTTTGCTAGCTGATTTTAATAGTGATTATAATTGCAGGTTACGAAAACCAAATCAAAAACAGTATTTGAAAATTTTTGTTCCCTGGATTTGTCTTCTGTGGGATTGTTTAAGGGGAAAAAAAATCACTCAAACCTGTTTTCAGAAGTATGTGTGGAAAGGCTCTTAATCGAGTTAAATTTTGGTGTTCCCCTTCAAGAACTTTGTACAAATTCTTGTTACTAGGTTTGGATGATTCAGAGACTATAGGCTGCTGTTGGTTTGTATGCATGCTGTGATCTCACTGAAAATCACTCAGATTTTTATCACTCAGTCACATTTTCTGCCCTTGTCATCACTTTAGCACAGTTCTGTGAAAGATGGGTTTTGAGAAATGAAAACGGAGTACAATTTGTGATCAGTTGAATGCAAAATCTGTTGGACACATCACGTCTACATTATTTTCATGTGCAAAATCCTGTAATAGTCTTTAGAGCTGTCAGGCAGTGTGGTATTCCTTTCTCTGCTTTTATCATTAGCATGTGTAGTACGATCAGATTTGCAGTTCTTAGAGTGCTGGATAACTGTGCTGTCTCAGAGATTGTGCTGGGGTGAGGAATCACTGCAGAGCAGTTTTCACAGCGCAGTGAAGTTGGTCAGAAAGAATGAAAGTGTGAGAAAATTGAAAAGAATGTGCAGGAGCCTGAAATTCCTGAAGGCAAAAGGAGCATTGGGCAGGAAGTTGTGCTGTTTTGTAATTAAAAGGAATTTTGATTCGAGGAAGAGCTGTAAGAGTTAGGGTGCTACTAAGAGCCATTGCTGTTTCTCAGAGTGTGTAGTACTCTCTTTGTGGCCCTGGGGATTCCTTCACACAAACACAAAATGCTGCAAACCTGGTGTGCTTTGGGCACTGGTGGTGTCACCCAGATTTTGCGTGAGTCACCAGTAATCTGCCTGAATGACATTTTTACTTGCTTACAGGGTGCTTTAAGTTGTATATTCTTAGATTAAAGCCAACAGAATGCTGTGTTAAAGCTATGAACAAAACTTGGCCTGTGTGTAAATTTCATGTTTTCACTTCGGCTGGCATTAGTTGTTATGTTTATTAAAACATGTATAATACATAGTACAATAATATTTACTATTAATATTGCTATTACTGCATTGGTTTTCTAGCTATAGTGCACATTTTTCAAGTGAGAAAATGTAATAAAAAGAAAAAAAAGTCGTGTGTTAGTTGTAAAATGGCGTTATAACTATTGCTAATTAACCCCTGACTTATTCTGGTTTTGTGTTCATGTCTTGTTATATCTTTCTCCTGGTCAAATAGCAGAGGATCATTTTCTGGATGGGTGGTGTGAGCATACTGTATTTTGTGATTTACATCAATTTATGGACTGTAGCTAAAAAAGTGACATGTTCTTTTCTAGTATGGGAAACCCTAATTAATTTACCCAGTTTGCAGAATAATCCTGTAAGTGTGTGTGTGCAGAGGTAAATGCCATAATGCCTATTTCTGTTGTGTATGAATATGGTGACAATAAGTGAAAAATGGAAGACCTCTTTTAGGTCATGGCACCTGTATCTGCCTTCTTGAGTAGTATTTTCATATGTGGCTTTTATTTGAAAAATAATAGCATCTTGGAATAAGTGCCATATTTAAACAGTGAACTAACCACAGAAACTCTTCCCTTAATTTTCAATGTATTGCCTCTGCAGATTAAACCCTGTACTAGTGGAAGATGAGCAGGACTTGGCTGCAAGGACTGGGCTTTGGTTATCCAGTGCTACATAAGGAATATCAAATTACACTTAACCAGTATTGGTGCGAAGAGGAGTTTCCCTGGTTTTTGTTTTAACTCTAAAAATCTCAAGAAAGTGAACTCAAAATTGCGACAGTCTGTCCTTTTCATATATATTAGTTATGATTTTCAGATGTTTTTGTAGTTGAATATGTGATAAAGATACTGGGATTTATAGAAACCTGCTTAAACTCCATTAGAATAATAACTGTTTAATCTCTAAGTGGAGTAAAAGCTGAAAGGCATAAGGGCTTCATAGACATTTATTTAAAATTGGCTTGGATATTCATAACCATATGCAGCCCCAACATCCTGTGTGTGTGTGGCTCTTCTCCAGTGCATTAATATACACTGTAGCACCTTGAATTTGCTCTGTCATTCTTTTACATATGTAAGATTTCCTTCCTCTTTCCTTGAGTAACTCTCCCTGTTGGGTACATTTAATGCAGAAATATGTGCATTTGAGTGCAAAGGGATCAGAGAGTAAATCCAAACTTCCTTTCTTTGAAATTGAAATTACTGTCAAGTCAGAGGGACTGAATGTGAAATAGTCTTTTCATTTATCAGCTGGGGTGGGGCAGCCAGTTTAAATCCATGCCCAGGCAGCCAGTAAGTTTTCTGCATTCAAGCCCTGAAATTAGCTTGTGAATTTTGCAGTCCCTGCAAAGTTGGGTAATTCTGCACAGGCTGTGTGCTGTATGGCACCTGCAGTGCTGGAGTGGATCTCATTTCTGCAGTTAGCAGCACGTTGTTTAGTCCATTAGGCTGTCTGCTCTTTTCCTCCCTGCCTGGTAATTCCTTTCCCTTGGAACACATGAGCACTCCCTCTCTTTGATACTCCCACACTTTCTGTCCATGCTTGCACTGAGGCCATCCACCCTCTCTGGAATCCTCCCTGTTCCCACTGAAACTGTCCTCAATCATTTCCCCAACAAACTTCCCATCACCATTTCCCTCCCACTTCCACTGACGTCAGCTCTCCTGCACAGAGATCCTTGCTTCCACTGACAGGATCCTTCCCACGCTGAGATACATGAACTTTTCTCAGTTTTCAGGGCTCCAGACTTTCAGACTGATACTTTTTATGCTGTTGTTGTAAGGCATGAATCCTTCCTCCATTTTTTAAATTTAATTTTCTAATTTTTAAATTGCATGGAGTGAAGTGGTAGCAACGTGTGAACTGGGCTCATATTTAGGTCTAATTTTTATCTTTTAAAATTTCCTGTTGTTTGTTATAGAAATTGGAAAAAACCCAAGCTATAAATCATTCACAGTATATAGATTACTACGCTACAAAGACAGCATAAGCTGTATTTCAGTTTTTAAAACATTATTATTGGTGCTTCTTGCCATGCAAACCAACTCATGCAAAATGTATCACTGCATCTGAGGGCAATTCTTTGTGTGACTGAGATGAGCAAGGTTAGACCTTGAATTTTTGGGTTTTACTGTTGATAAAAACGTCACTGAAACTACTTTCAGCTGAAAATTCTTGTGCCTTTTCTGTTATTCTTCAGTGCTGCTGTCTGAGCTTGCTCTGCATCTTTTCCCTGGCCATTTTATGTAGTTAAGCACTAAACTTTTCTGCCACCTGAATCTGTCAATAGAGGAAGTATTAAAACCAGGCCTTTATTTCTGCAGTTGTAGGAATTTTTCTTTCTCTCTTGCACCTTTTGTATTCTTATTCTGTACTCTTGTATGGCTCAGATTGAAGTGTAAGTACATCTACAGTGAGAAATTTTTTACTTGTAGAATGTACTTATAAACCAGGCAGAATAACAGGAGGTGATGTATCAATGAATTTCTACCATTCCCCATATTACATGTGGTGTGAAATTCCAATGCAGGTTAACAGCTTTGCCTTGCTGTTTAAGATACCAAGAATTTGGATTTTACATCCAAAATATGAAGTTTAAGTATAAAGTAAAGATATGAACTGGTTACACTTGCTTGCAACTACTTCTAGTTCAATAAACTGTGGATTAGAGGATGCTTACAATCTATGTGACAATGAAAAATGTCTTATTTAGAAAGTTGTTCATGGTTCATTTGAATCTAAGGAAAAATACTGTTTGGAAACTATTTTGCTTTCCATTTTGCATGCTTTAATATTTGTTACTCATACTCAAGTAAATGTCCATGTCAAGAAAGGGAGAGGTATTTGAATGAGAATTATTTTTAACATCCATTGAAATTGTTATATCCAGCAGTCGCCACCACCAACAGATGATAAATAGCTGTTTTGTTTTAGTTATTACATGAACATTTGTTCACCTCTCTTGGCTGTCACATTGAGAAAGGACTCCAGAATTGGGCTGCTTAAGCAATAGTAACAATACACTGAAAATATTGCACTTTTTGAGCAGTTGGAATCTCGACTGACTTTCAAACGAGTCCTTAAAGAAAAAGTAAGTATTTTGAGATATGGACAGCTAAAACTTTTATTAGCTCTTAGCAAAAAGTGAAAGAAACTTAAAGCAAATATGGTAATGAGCAGACTGGCCTCAAGGTGAAATAGTTTCAATACAAGATTTACGTAAGTTGTCATTTTATCAGGGAGCCACAGAAACACCTGCACACATAGGAGAACAATTTAGCATTGTGTTCTATTTTGGCTGTGTGTATGGATATAATATACCCACACTGTAAACTGCTTTACCAGCCATGGATGGAATTAAAACATTGTTAGCAATGTTTCCAAGGTTGCACACAGAGCCTGGTTTCATGGCCCAAATCACGTCATTCATGTCAGTTTTCCATGTGAATTTCAGTGTTTTTATATGTAAGACCCATTCATCTGTGGAGGTTCAGTAAGAATTTGCTTGGTTTGTGGCATTCTACACATTGCTGTCTGTTCTTTGGGTAAAATAATTAGGTATCATTTAACTGTAATTTAAATTGGCACAGGATGACAAGATACAAATTGAATAGCTTTAATGTGCATGATATACTAAAGAGTTTTATTGCCCAGAGTCAGATTTTTAAGTTTTCAAAGGCACCAAGGAAGTGATGTTAAAATCCTTTGCTTTGCAAAAAGATTTCAGCATTCATCCCCTTTTAGGCTCTTTCCTGATACCCTTTTAAGGCCAAAATGTAATAAATGATGGTGTTACACATGCTGTGAAATTAAATAGTGGAGCCTCTAATTTGTGTGTTCTTCCAGACATTCTTCTCTTTGGCTATGGGCTGTACTGTTGGCCTCAAATCAAACTCCCAGGCCCTTTTCTTCTCTTTCTTGTAAAATCTGTAACTCTGTCACTCTACATAAAGTAAAAGGCTTAGCATTCTGTCAGCCAGCTCCCACATGTATGGCTTTGTTCCAGGAGAAAGGAAGAGAGCTAGAACCTGCTTTTTGACATGGAAATGTGTTGACATAAATTAGGTTAAATCTGTTCAAATGTGGTAGACAAGGTAATTTGAGATGGGTTTTGATAGTGTTTTAAATGTTCAAAGGTAGTCTGCAGATATATGTGGAGAGTTAATGTCCATGCATAGCAGAAGAGCTTGGAATGAAAAAGGAATATTCAAGATTTAAAAACAGTTTTGGGAATAAAATGTTGCTCATGAAAAAGACTGATTCCAGCAAGAGTGACTCAAATAAGGATTCCCACCCTTGCTTGGAGTGGGAGGAAAAGTGGCTTTTGGTTCTGCCACTTTATTACCTGATGGACAACTTTTGAGCACTAGATCCTGAGACATTGGGGTAACATATTTTTGTTGGTGTAAAGAAAATCTCTTTGTTGGCCAGATGGGCCTTTAATTTCTGTGAGAACTAAACTGATACTATTTTTAAAATCATTATGTATCTTAATATGTTTGTTAAATAGTATTTTAACCTATTTAAGATATATCTGTTTCTTTATTTGAAATGTGAACTCTTTTTTTTTTTTTTTTTCCTTGGCAAAAGCAGAATTATTTTGCATGTTAATTTGAAAGCTGCATAGGAAACCAAACATCTTATATGCCTTTTTCAAGGAAGATGTATTTTGCTTTGTAAATCAAACATTTTATTTAGTGACATTAACAGATTATTGGTCTTGTTACAGGGAAAATGGTGCCATTGAAATCTTTTCATTGTGTTTTAGACTTCCCAGTTTCCTAAGTAAATCCATACAAAGAAAACACAGAATCACTGGACAAATATGAAAGAATGGTATCCTCTACTTCCCATTGTTTTCATTTTGAGTTAGCAGTGACCTTTAGCTCCCTGCTGGGATGTGGTGGAAACTTTACGAGGCCCCATCTTACTTGCCACTAAAAGACAACTAATTTTTAAAGTTACACATTTACTATCCTGTTCTGTCTTTGAGTCTGAGGTTCTGTTATCTCTGACAAAATTTAATCACCAAAACAACTTCAGTAAGTGATTGGCAAAGTAAACCTTTATAACAATCTTGTTTGAAAAAACCCACGCTCATTTGTTAATTAAAACACAAGAAGAGAACCTTGATCTGCATTGAATGCAATCTTCCTGTATGTAGGAGTGGCTACACTTTTGCATCATCAGAAAGATGTTCCTCATTCACACTGAATTTTCAGGGTTGTGGCTCTTCTGATGCTGAGGTGTAGAGCTCTATTCTATAGCAGTGATTTTAATTCCAGGTTTAAATGCACAGTGGGATATGTAGGTAGGTCAAGATCAATGTTGAGCTGAGATGGTTAGTTTGCAGATGTATGTTCTTTTTGGAATACTGTCTGCTCTTCCTTCCAATTTTTAAGTTTGTTTTTTGTTTTTTTTATTTTCTTCCTTCATAACTTTTCATAAGTTTGGTGAGAAATTCCACAAATGGTTGAGGACAGCCACACCTATTAGTCTGGTAACTTGAAGCAGAAGTAATGTGTCCTGCACACAGTTCTGGTAAAAACTGCCCTTTTCCATGAGCTTTAACTCAAAGATAAATATTTCAGCACAGGATGAGTATCAGAATGTAGGTCTATTAATACTGGAACCCAGAGCTTGTACTGAAGTGTGGATGGCACTGGGATTACTGGCAAGGTATCTACTTTTTATTTTTAAAACCAAACCAAAACAAAGTATTATTTTCAAATACTGAAGAGATTTATTAGCAGGCCAAATTCTTACTAAAATGACACTCTTCCAACCCTGTTAAGATTTTTGGGCTCAAGGGTTGTGCCTGTGGCTTTAGGTAGGATGACTCTTGAAGGTAAACCCTTAAATTTCTAAGCATTCAAAAGGATTTTCCCCCACGTGTTCATACCTGTGTTGTTCTTCATCACATCTGAGGGTTGTTCTGGGAGCAGGGATGCAGCAGGGATGCAGCAGGGATGCAGCAGGGGCGCTGCAGGGATGCAGCAGGGATGCAGCAGGGGCACAGCAGGGGTGCAGCAGGGATGCAGCAGGGGCACTGCAGGGATGCAGCAGGGGCGCTGCAGGGGTGCTGCAGGGATGCAGCAGGGATGCTGCAGGGATGCAGCAGGGGCACTGCAGGGATGCAGCAGGGGTGCAGCAGGGATGCAGCAGGGGCACTGCAGGGATGCAGCAGGGATGCAGCAGGGATGCTGCAGAGATGCTGCAGGGGCGCTGCAGGGATGCAGCAGGGGCGCTGCAGGGGTGCAGCAGGGGTGAGCAGGGGTGCAGCAGGGGCGCTGCAGGGGTGCTGCAGGGATGCAGCAGGGATGCTGCAGGGATGCAGCAGGGGCACTGCAGGGATGCAGCAGGGATGCAGCAGGGGTGCAGCAGGGATGCAGCAGGGGTGCAACAGGAATGCAGCAGGGATGCAGCAGGGGCGCTGCAGGGATGCAGCAGGGATGCAGCAGGGGTGCTGCAGGGATGCAGCAGGGGTGCAGCAGGGGTGCAGCAGGGATGCAGCAGGGGCACTGCAGGGATGCAGCAGGGATGCAGCAGGGGTGCAGCAGGGATGCAGCAGGGGCACTGCAGGGATGCAGCAGGGATGCAGCAGGGGTGCAGCAGGGATGCAGCAGGGGCACTGCAGGGATGCAGCAGGGATGCAGCAGGGATGCAGCAGGGGTGCAGCAGGGGCGCTGCAGGGGTGCAGCAGGGGCGCTGCAGGGGTGCAGCAGGGATGCAGCAGGGGTGCAGCAGGGATGCAGCAGGGGCACTGCAGGGGTGCAGCAGGGATGCAGCAGGGGTGCAGCAGGGATGCAGCAGGGGCACTGCAGGGATGCAGCAGGGATGCAGCAGGGATGCAGCAGGGATGCAGCAGGGGTGCAGCAGGGGCGCTGCAGGGATGCTGCAGGGGTGCAGCAGGGGCGCTGCAGGGATGCAGCAGGGGTGCAGCAGGGGTGCAGCAGGGATGCAGCAGGGGCACTGCAGGGATGCAGCAGGGGTGCAGCAGGGGTGAGCAGGGGTGAGCAGGGGTGCAGCAGGGATGCAGCAGGGGTGCAGCAGGGGTGCAGCAGGGATGCAGCAGGGATGCAGCAGGGGTGAGCAGGGGTGCAGCACGGGCACTGCAGGGGTGCAGCAGGGGCGCTGCAGGGATGCAGCAGGGATGCTGCAGGGGTGCAGCAGGGGCGCTGCAGGGATGCAGCAGGGATGCAGCAGGGGTGCAGCAGGGGTGCAGACCTGCCTGCTGAGTGTGGCTGCCCGTTCCTGACATTGGTTCTGTGCCTGCAGGGTCAGGGCTGCTGCACCCAGGAGCAGGGGCTGCTCTCACTGCAGCCGTGTCCGTGTGTGCAGGGCTGTCTGCAGCTGCCCTCTGCACTGTGCTTTGAAGAACCATGCAAGGGATCTATTTAAAGGTACAAAACTGAGAGGAGTTCTTCGTGTTCCTCTTCTGGCTTCAGTCTGATTTACTTTTCATTTTTTCGCCGTTTTGGCGAGTAATATGATACTGATATTTTAGTTTTATGTCCTTGACACTTGCTTGATGAGTGCAATGAAAACTGTACTCTTGAGTGGAATTTGTGAATGGAGAATTAATTTCCAAACCAGTATTAGCACATATTTAACGCTGCAACACCAGTGTGAATGGTTGATGTATTTGTTTCTGCAAATACTGTTGCAGGGACCACGAAAAAACAATGAAAGAGTTTAGAAGAAAGCAGGGGGCATGAATTGAAACGAAACATTCTGAAGAGGACTTCACAACCAGAGTAGCTGTTTTTTTTTTTTTCCATACATAGGTCAGAGTGTCTTCCAGATGAAAAAATCTGAGGGTAACATTGATACTTTAGAGGAATGAAACATTTCAAAGCCAGGCAGAGAGGGTTTTGCAAACCCAAACAGCTTTTGTTTCATTAACAAAAGGAAGAGTAAGTCCTGTGAACTCAGATACTGCTTCATCCTTCCATTGATGCTGCTGAAACTTTTCCTATATTCAGGTTTCAGGGTTTTCTTTTTGTCTTTGGCAGGAACGGATCTGCTTTCTGCAGATTTCAGGTGGAAGGGCTGTTCTCTTACACTGACAATTAGTGATGTTATTGCTTGTCTGAGTTCTGGAGGTGGTGGTCTTGTTCCTTGCTGTGCAGTGCTGTGGAGCTGAGATCTGTCAGGAGAACAGTCAGCTCAAATTCTGTGGCACTGCTGTCACTCACAGCCCCTAAATCTGCCAATGACATTTCTTCCCTCAGCAGATAATGTCACACTGTACCTCTTCCAAAGTATGGAATATTTTACTATGGGGCAGTTGCTTACTTTTTAGGAGAGATTTATGTTTTCTGAAAGTTTACTGCATGTTACAGCTCTTTAAAATTAATGTATTAGAGCTGTAAGTTGTCAGGAACTAAGTTTTATCCAAAAATCAGTTGCCTCTTACAGTGGTGCCTAGTAGGAAAAACCAGATTCTTGGAGATAAGAGAGATTCAGCGTTTGTGATCCTTGTTCATCCTACTAAAAACTCATTGAGCTAATGAAGCTGCTCAGTGAGGAAGCTGACCCACCCCTCTCCCCCTTGACTTTGGTGAGAAGGGCTGAGGTAGTGTTTGTCTGTCTGTCTCTGAAGGACAGGCAGTAGTGGCAGCCTGCTGGCTTGGTGGCAAATAAGAAAAAAAGAAATTTTGTTGGGCATTCTATACTTTTGGTTCTGAGAGCTAAATACTGATGTATCCGCTTATGATAGTTTTCTGAGAAACATAATTCTGCTGTCACTGCTTGTGAGTTGGAAATGTTTTTTTGCCAACACAGCTGGAAGGGTTTTTTTTTCCTTGTTTGTTTGTGTCAGTGCAGAGCCTGAGAGCTGGAGTGGGGCAGAGGGAGCAAGCCCTGCCAGGGGTTGGTGGGAGGTGTGGGAAGTCCAGAGGCTTGTCACATCCTCAGGCTTAGCCTCTGGTCACAGTGTGACCACGGGAACATTGCCAAGCACCAAATTTTCAGAGAAGCGTGACTGAAGTTCACATTTTCTGAAAAGCTAAGCTCTCTTCTGAATTACTTGCAGTGAGATTCATAGCAGGACTGTCAAGAAAAGCAAGCTGAAATTGCAATCTCTTATTTTGCCAATTAAGCTAAAAGCAGCTTCTCTTTGGAGGCTACATAGCTCTGAAGTTTTCTGCTAACTTTGTCTTGGCTGTTCTGATTGCTGAGAGCTCTTACAAGGCTCTCTTGTGCTCTTTGGGCAATATAAACTCTCCCTGCTGTGCCTTGCTGAGTTTGTGGGACACTCTTCATGGGGTAGTTTTTGCTTTGTGGGGTAACCTTGTTTGGTTGTTCTACAAAGAGAGTTTTAAGGAGTGTGGAAATGAAATAGACCTGGTACAGGGTCAGGGAATGGCAATATTTTCTTCCATTTCTTCTGAAAGTCTTTGAGCTGTGCTAGGAAGTGTAGGCTGTGGGTGTTGAGGCAGCTGTGATTTTCACCCTTTTCTTGGGTGCTCAGGATTTATTGTGGGTTAAGTGCCTTCCTGAAACTATGCACTGCTCTGTCAGTCCCTCTGAAATTAAACCAAGACCAGAGGCCAGTGGAGAGTGTAAGTGGTGGGGTCCAGCACTTGCAAGTCTCAGAGCTCTCTGTGAAGTATGGTTTAGTTCCAGAAGTCACAGTTGTCTCCACAGGGATATTTACCTAGTTACAGAAAAGCAATTTGTCCTAAAAAGTTGAGAAACCTCATAAATTCTCCCATCATCAATTTGAACAAGGACACAGTCTTCCTCAGCCTGTTGTTTTCTCAAGTGTGTGTTTAGCAGTGAGGCCCTGTAGTCTCTTACCATTTCTCCATGGATGAGCTGCAAAGAAGAACTATCAACCTCCTTCAGGAAACCTGATGCTTTTGCTCAATGGTCCCTTACATTTTTTCCCCAGCTGACTGATATTCCAGCTGACTGATCAGAGAAGTACCCAGCTGCATCCACTTGTTAGGATTTGCTGTGCCAGGGCTGTTCCATTCCAGGACAAAGGTACCAAGGAAGAGAGTTGTGTTGAGCTCACCTGAAAGCTGAATGGTGCTTCCCTGGCCATGGCCAATAATCACTTTGGCTACTTTGGGATCTGGTTTCCACTTACCCCTGTAACAGTACACTCAGTAAATACTCATGTGAAATATTACCTGAGAATCTTTAAGTGCTTGATGACTATTGCTTCCTGCCACTTTGTAAAAGGATTTGTATCATACCTATTTTTTTTTTTCCCTCTTTTTTCCCCTCCATTTTGCAGAGGGGGATGTGGGTGAAAGGCTTGGCAGTTTTTTTTCATCTTTCCCAACGTCAGTGTGTTCCAAGACAGCAGGTAGAATTTATAAGAGATTCTTCTAAAGGAAGGTCCTTTAAATTACTTTAGGATGGGCCTAATGGTTTTTTGTTTTGTTCTGTTTTGTTTTGTTTTGTTTTAAGGCAAACCAATAAAACAATCACGTAGAGAAAAAAGCATGACAGAGGATTGCCAGGGTAAAGGGATTTTGGCTTACAGCACTGCCCCAATGCTTTTGCTGCATGTTGCAAGAGGTCTTCATATCCTTAAGAGAGTCTGAGTTGGGTTTGGGAAACGTTGACCTCTGTACTGAGGAATTATCTGAGGCCAGCAGTAGTGATTTGTTTAAACATAAGTTCTTAAATGCAGATTAATTGATTGCTATAACTGCAGATACTTTTGTCCTAGAACAGACATGAGCAGACTGTCCAATGGCTATATACATATGTACAGGATATTTGCCAATTAGCTTGTGGTTAGCTTAAGTAGAATACAACCCCCCCGACTTAGTAAACCCTCAACTGTGGCAGCTCAGCCACAGCCACTGGTCCTCACCCCAGCACCACTCTCAGCTTGGCAGCCCATGTAAAAAAAAAACCACCATTGCCTTTAACACACAGAGTTTGTCTGCAGTGATGTGTAGCACTGTACTGCAGAGAAAAGTATTTTCAGTGTCTCTTATAAGAGGCCTGAACTGGTTTTAGAAGAAGCTGGACTTCAGTAATAAATCTGATCTCTTGAAACATGAGTTGGAAGCTGCAGCTCTTGTCAGCAGGTTCACTGTGTGATGTATTGTGGAGCCTTGGCTGCAAAGAAGCTTTAGCCTGCAGTTAATGAGCTGTTCAAAGTAGCTGTGAAATTGTCAACTTAATTAAGCCAAGTTTAGTTACCAGTCATCTTTCAAAGGTTTTGTGTGAAGAAGCAGGCTCTGGAACTGCCCAGCTATGCACTGTAGGAAAGTGCTATGTGCTTTTCTGAACTGAGAAATTAAGAACTCATGTGGTAAGGGAGTGCTAGTTTGCAACGTGTTTAAAGAAAGCCCCCAGCTGTCCCAGCATGTTGGGGAGTTTCATAGTTATTTCCATTTTTAGACAGTTAAAAAGCATAAGCACTCTAAAACAGTCAGTGGATTACAGCTCCTGTGTGATTCTGATTGAAGATCTACTGTATTTTTCCACCTTAAAAAAGAAAGATGGTACATGTGCAATTCTTTTAATTGTAACTTGTTTCTTTATAAAATAATGGATATTTATTTCTGTGCTTTGTCCTGAGTCCCTTTCTCTTCTGACAGCATAGAACAATTTAGTCTGAGCGCTACTAAACAATTCAGATTGCAGTTCAGTTTGCTGGGTTTCTTCAGTTTGTCCTTGGAGAAGGAGTAAATACTCTTGCAGACATTTGCAAACATCTTCTGCCCATGACCTTGAAAGGCCCCATCAGATGTTAGAGAAACAAGTGTTTAGGGTCCTGACTGCTGAGGCATCTCCTCTCACCTCAAGTGTCACTTATTGCAATGGTCTGTTCTTCAGGCTGGACATTTCTTACTGGCATAAGGAGGGAAAAGTCCTCTTCCAATTACAGCAATACTGATACTACTGTGCTTGTTGCAGAATAGTTTATGCTGTTTGAGAGCACAAATATGATACAGCTTTTTCCACAACAGAAAGCTTTCCTGTATTTCTTGACATATGGAACTATACTTAGGACATGTTCAGGTGAAGTCTTAATACAGTCAAGGACAGGGCTGTACAAGGAATGTTGCCTAGATTAGAAATATCAGTGAAGGATTTGGGTTTTAATTATATTTAATTTTGGAAAAGATCTCTGTTATGAATATTGTAGTGGATAGAGGGAAGCATGCTTTTGTTAGCATAGCTTGTTTCAGCTGAGGAGCTGGTGTAAACTATACCAGCAAAACCAGTTTTGCTAATGTTAGCTCCATTTGCAATAAGAAGGTTTCCCAGGACATTTGTGTTATACCTGTGCCAGGAATGAAATGGAAGTGAAGTGAGCACATGGAACTTTCTGCTCCTCGTTGAGCCTTTGGACTGTAATAGTTTCTGGCAGCTGATGCCTATGAGCCACTTGCCTCCTTTTATGATGCCTTTACAGCCAGCATTGCTAGCAGTGAGAGCTCCAAGGAACTCTCAGGCACTCTGAATGCTGCCACCACACTGGTACTCTTTTGGAATTTTTCCTCTTTTGGACAGACAGATTTAACAGGAAATAGTTTGGCTGAGGTATGAAATCAAGATGTGAATATTTGCAAACCTTTGGGGAGAAAAGGTATTTTTTGTCAGCAAGACTTTGTAGGCTAGACCAGGCAGTAGAACAAACAGAGCAGAACAGTCCTTGAATTAGGACAAATAAATGATTGTTAATGGCCTTTGTCCTCTGTTCCTGTTTGTTTGCCTTTTGCTATAGGACACTGCTCTTCAGAACAGGCTGTTAGTGGCTCTGCATTCTGTGACTTCAGGTTATTAAGGAAAAGTTGAAGTATCAGTTAATTCATTGCATTGTTTAGAACTGACTTAATGTTAATAATTATCTCATGAAACTATTCCAGATTTATGTTTGAGTATGGGACAAGTACATATAATAATACATGCAATAAGTGTGGAAGATACTGAATTATGAGGTGTGATTTTGTGAAAATTTGATTGCAATGCCAAATCATGGTAATTTGTGATAGAAATGTCCCATCACAGCTGCCTCTGTGCCAAAACCCCCCATTTTACTGCCTTTTTCTGCTCAACCTTCTTACTCTGTCATCCGTGGTGATCTGTAGTTTTTATTTAACTTATTCAGTCACACAGAGCAGAAGTTGCTTCCTCCCCTTTCCTTCTTTTTGGCCACTGTGTTCTACCTTCAACTACCATTTTCATGTTCCTAATGCTCATAAATGCATATATCTCTAATTTTGGGGGGTTACAAACAGTGTGTGTCCTCTCACTGACAAAACTGATACCAACTCCTGTCAGTGTTTTTTTTCATGAAATGCTTTTGTTGGGTGAAGGTCTTTGAGGAAGGTCCAGCCTCTTCCCCCCCTCTGGCATAGGACACTATCCTGGAAATGGCAGAATCTTGCTTACAAAGAGACACAGCTAGTAAACAGATGTCTCCCTGAAAATCTTTATTTAGTATACACAGTGTACTCTTCATCTTTTGCACCAAGGTCAATAGCCCTTAAAGGGCCATTATTATAAATCAATCTGATATTGGAGGAGTATTTTAATAGATGTGTAGACAAACACAAATAAACAAACCAGTAATTTTTTTCTCTGACTTCAGCTAAAAGGCAGTGAACATATTTCTAATCTGCTGTACTAGGAAGGATTTTTTTCATCTTTCATGAAGCTTTCAAAACTTCAGTGCTGTTCTATGATTAAAATGTTTTCCATACTGACATTTTAAATTGTAGGTGTGTTCTTGTGTTGCTTAACAGAAAGAAGTAATATAGTGGGGAAAAATAATTTTGTTTTTCATAGCACAAAACATAAATAATCAGTTGATGGGTAAATTGCCTGATTGTAGTTTGTGGACATGAATTTTACTTGTTTAACTACAAATAGAAACTGTCATAAATGACACTAATCATGGACTCCTAGTTTTGTATGATTCAGCTGATGCTGACACAATTTCATAATAAAAACTAGACATTTTTCATCTATTTTTGTAACCATGTCAGTTCAGATGCTTTCTGTGTAAAGGGAATATCTGCATGAATAGTTGTGATCAAACTGAACTTTGATCTGAAATGGAAATTGATTTTTCTCCTTACTAGGAATTTTACAATGTCTTTCCAAAGTAGTGAAGCTCAAGCTGGTTTTGTGACAGCTTTCTTTTTGACAAGGGCAGAGTGAAAGAAATTGTTACTTTTCCTCCAGATACACTTCCAATAACTGCCATAATTCCCATTTTTTTTTCATGGGGTCATGTTTACTGTGTCTCTAGTGTAATTAACTGTTCTTTTATATGTTTGATATCCATTATTTCTGGAGTTGGTGATCATTACTGAAAGTGCTATTTTGCTTATGGGGTTCACCCAGGAACTCCTTACTCTGATTTGGGGCTCGAAACTGGTTCAGTTTGTTTTCTTGTGAGAAGGTGAACAGACTGAGACCTTGCTTTGAGGGTGGGGTGATATTTCATTTCAGGGATGCTCTGTGAGTAAACCAGATCCATGTGCAGGACTCAGAGTTGAAGCCTCTTGTCCCTCTGTACCCAGTTCTGGAGGTTTGTGTGCTGTGGGGAAGCTCTGTTCAACCTCAGCAGTTGTTTCTCTTACACTTCATCATCTTCCAGTTCAGCCCACGGAAAATAAACCTAAACTCTAATTACTGTGTCTGTTTTATTTTTTGCTCTTTAAATTTTCTTCACCTTTTTTTTTTATATCATCCTTCCAAAGTGTGTTGCCTTCTCTAAACATTAGGCTGTTAAATTTTTAAAGCTCATGACAATGTTGTTCCACAGATCATGAATTTGCATTTTCAGGGTAAACACCCTCCAGAAACTGAGCAAGCTCAGTCTTTTGTGGTCCACTCTGTCCTCATATGCCCTGGGATCAGGAGTCCCTTACCTGTTTTCATGTCACTTCCATGATGATGTTTCCCACCTGGGACCATTATTTGGGTCAGCAGTTCCTTGCTTTTTGGAAATACCCCTCTCTTTAGAGAAAGAGTTGCTTGATTTAACTGCTCTTAGTCAAACAGCTGATTTTTAGGACTACTAAATAGGTCTTTCTAAACTTTACAATCCTTCCCTAGAAAAGATTAACATCATAGAATTAGAAATTCCCCCACAGAAACTTAGCAGCAGCAAATCTAGCACAGATAAACACTGAGTTGTTGAGTAAAGGCCTTCAGTATTTCCAGACATCATTTTCAACCCATCAGATTCCTCTTTGCAAAATCCTTGAGACTGGTCACACTGTGCCTTGGCAAAGGCTTTTGGGATCTGGAATGATATTTTACTTAGTGACTCGTGGGTCTCCTCACTTAGGCAGGGAGATAAAGGAAGATAAGATGGTCAAATAGAAAAATGTTAACTTTGAATGATGTATAATGGTCAGTCAAGGCCGTGGCTTGTCTGCTTTGTGAGAGATAAGCAACTGTGGTGGTGCAAGGACTACACGTGGTTTTTAGATTAAAAATTCTTATTTGGCTATTTAGCTTTGTCTAAATTGTAAGAGGTTTTTTTTTGGTTTTTATTTTTTTCCCTGTGACTTGAGTTGTGGTTATTTATTTTTCTGTTTTTATTTTTTCTTCTGGATACAAATGATACTAGATCTTGCTGAAGCAACTTGCTATTCAAAAGCCTAATCAATGTGATATTTGAAAAAAAAAAAATATCTAAAAACTGTTTCTTAGTCCAATAGTTTGAGCATTTCAGATGCCATTGCTAATGTTCAGGAATGTGCTTGGGAGTTCAGTGTATTGAGCTCAGTTGGGTAATTTCTGCTCCAAATGTGTTGCTGGAGAGGACACTGAGGAGAGGGTCATACTGCATTGTGGAAAATGGATTTAGGAAAAAGCCCAAATAATGATACATCTTATTTGTGTTAGCAGGCGACAGCACACAGTTTTTATGTTCAGGTCTTTGTAACTGTCTTTGATAATCAGTCCAAGAAAGTGGAAAGAATTAGTGCTAACAAGAAATCCCATCTTGGAATGCAAACTCACTGGGACAAGGCTCATATTTTCTTGTCTGTTTATAGGACTGTTGTACACTTCAGTGCTTACATAGTACAAATGTAAAAGTAAAATAAAACCAGTGATGATGATGTCAGGGAGTGAACTCTCAGTCAATTCACTCCCTGTAATGACATGCACTTTTTTAAAGAAAGACATAAACTTCTTTATGCACAAGGAGAGTGCAAGAGTTGAATGTGCAGTTAGAAGTAATTTAGTACAGAAATAGCTGACTTGTTTGTCTGGTGGCATAACTAATGATAGCATGGGTATCCAGCATCCCAGATATTTACAGTAAAAAAAGGAAATTAACAATAAAGCCATCAAACTGAAGTTAGCAATCAATGAGGGAAAAAAAATCTAGGCAAAAAAATCACTGGCTAATCTTCCTTGAGAAACAAACCCAGGTGACCAGTTAACCACAGCATTCCCAGTGCTCCTGGCTGGTGTGGGCTGGCACAGCCCTCTGTGCTTCCCTCCTGCCCCTGCCCTCCTCTCTGGGGCTCTGCTGGCCAGTGGATTTTGCCAGGGTTGGGTGCCCTGGCACAGCTGAAGCCCAGAGTAGCCTCAGTACTTGATATGCTAGGTAGTTGGAAAAGAAACAATAGTTAAAAATTAAAAAACTTAAGGTTTCTTTGATAAGATCTTGGATCCTAAGGCAAGTGCTGAAATCACCCAAAGTACATCTTGATAGGAAGATATCCAAAAACATGGTCTCAAGCAATGTGGTCTAAATTGGAACTTCATCTTCTCATAACATTTTTTTCTTCCCTGCTGGAATGGACAATGTCCACATATATTCTGAGAAAGAAGTCCCTAAAGGATGGATAAGGGGGCTGGCAGTTCCTCTTGAAACAGAATGCTGACCTTGGGGTGGCTCAATGCCCTGAGAAAAAAAGGTTATTTATTTAGGGTTTAAGTTATTAAATTGGGATTAAGTCAGATACATAAAAGATTGTTGTTGAACTCACGTTCTTGGCTCAATCTTAGGCTGTGCAGAGATTTAAAAACTGATTCCTTGATATAGAAGGATGTTTTAATATGGGCCAATTGGCAACATTCTTTTGTTTTCAGAGAGGCAGGAGAGACTTATCTCACATCCAGGTGTAGAGGATTGTATTCTTGGAATGTGCTTTTTCCAACTTGGTTCTTTCTCATCTGAACCAGTAAGGAAATCTCTTGCTGCATCTAAAGGGCAGAAATGGAGCAACAATACCCAGAAAAAGATGAGTTAGTGTGGAATGACCTGGGCAGCAGTAGGAGAGCTGTGTGAGCATCAGCACTGGTGTGTGCAGGGGACTGTGGGGATGCAGCTCCAGAGCTTTCAGTCCTTGGGCAAACTCAGAGCTGCCTCTGATACCACCCTGCATCCTGCTGTGCAGGTCCTCTCACAAAAAGCTGAGATCAAGCCTTTAATGAGGTGAGTAAGGAGCACAGAGCTGCCTTTTTGTTCAGCTCAGCCTGACCAGGGCTGCCTTTGGCAGGGTGGGACAGCAGCTCCCAGCCCTGCAGTGAGGACTCCAGTTCTGTCAGGAGCAGGCTGAATCCCAAGGGTTGGGCAGTTCAGTGTGCAGGAATCTAACAGGAGTCAGCAAGTCTGCAAGGGGTTTTTCTAGGCTTGCACTTTTTGTCTTGTGAAGATGGGAAATCTTTCTCTCAGGGGGCAGTGGCAGAGCCCAGTGTAGCAGGGCAGAGCTCTGCCTGCCCAGGATGCTGCACCTTTACTTTCCATCTCTTGCCTCTCCAATTAGTCCAGTGTGATCCTGGCACAGCTCAGGAATGCTCTGCAGAACTCTGCAGCTGTGTGTGTGAGTGGTGGATGAAGGCTGGCAGAAAGGGAAAAGGGCAGAGGGTTGTAACCCTACAGCAGAAACGTTTCCAGACATAACTGTGAAAATAACAGCAGGAGAATCTGCACTCTGTCCATCTTTCTGATAAAACTTTGCTAAGTTTACAAGTCAAAAGGTGATTTTTCTAACAGCCAGTCTTTCGAACTCACACATTTGGATTTGACAATCAAGCTGTTTTCTGTCTGAATTTTACTTCATTGCCACTAATAAAAATTCCAGCTCGTTCAGCCATGGTTATATTGGTTTTGCAGAGCTAACAGTAGTAAAATCTTGTTTTTGTCCACAAAGTTAGTAGATTAGGTCTCAGAGAAACATCACCCAGTCAGCAAATGTATAGAAAAATCTGTTTCTTTTTTTTATTGGTGACTTAGCTTGAACCAAACACTACTGAAACCACTGTATGCTTCTTTTACCACCTCAGCCCCTGTGCATTGCCTTGCATAGGTGAAGAAGAGATTCTTGCTGTGGAAGTACTAATGAAGCTTATGCCACTTGCCATGTATTACTGACTATTAAAAAAGAAAAATACTCGTGTTACAGGACATACTTCCTCTACTTTCTTGTTTTAATGCCAATATTTGAATCTCTGAAGTGAAACCATATGTTACCAACCAGTACTTTTTTCCTCATAGAATTTTTAAAGCTCTATTAAAATGCTGATGGCCTCTGTTTCTCTTGTATGTCCTCTCACTTCTATTATTTCCTTATTTCAGTGACAGCAGACAATTTCTGTTATGATCTGTTATGAGAGGCGACAACAAGAAAAGATGAAAATTTGGTTTAAAGAAACATGAAAAACATATCTGCTTAATTTTTATTTGTTTTCTCTGCAGTCTGTCACCAGAATTCTTTGTCTTCCCAGCCTCCTGCTGTTTGTAGTTTTCTTGCTGTGAAGGAAGCTACCTACATACAAATGCCCCTTTGAAGTCAGAATGTATTTCCAAAGTCATTGGTCTGGTTTATTCTTTCCTTTCACTTTTAACTCCTAGAAATTAACAAGGCAAGTGTTTTTTAATACAATAAAATTCATTATTTGAGAGTGTATTTTTAATTTGAAGGTATTGATGATACACCAGTTATGGAGAAGGCTGTTGCTGCAAGAGCTGAAGAGGGTGAAGTCCATTTGTTATTCCATAATGTGAAGAATCGTGGTTCACATGCAAATATTGGGCATTCATCTGTTAAATGATGGTCATACCTTGGTGCAGAGGTACCTGCTGGCTGGAAATGCACATACCATGTGCTTGAAAAGCATGTTATCAGGTGCTTGGATTTTGCTCAATGATGAATGGATTTCTTCCTAAGTGACAAGAGGAGGGATATGGCCTTCCAGGGCTCCACAGGGGCAGTGTGATCTGTATCACTGGAAAGATTTCCTAGTCTGATTTCTCTGTAAGATGGAACACAGCAGGGTACCCTGTGTATGGAGGGCTCTTTTTTTAAAGAATAGCACCTGTATCCTGTAAATTGGGCTGACAGCACTGACATCTGCAGTACCCTTATTTAGGAAGGAAAGACCTTCCAAAATGTCATGTGTTTTTTGGTGGATGGGCTGCCTGGTCACAGACCTCGGGTAGTCCCACAAGTATCTAGTGGAAAATCAGCAAGCAGGATATTTTAGTTTGCCTTTCCTAACTGCCTTGTTTACCATTTTAGCAAATACAAAGGGGCTTTTCTAACCACTGGATGTACTGTGCCTTCTGTATTGGAATTTATAGAAAGCTGTTAAGGGTCTAAGATATGTGGAAAAAATGAGATGATGTGGTGAGAGCAGGATTGTGTCTTATTGTGCAGATACTGTGTGTTTTGTGGTCTCCTGAGGAGCTTGTGAAGGCTTCTCTAGTGGGGCATGTCCCAGTGACTGTCAAGTATTTCTCATGTGGCATGTCCAAGTTATTCAGTCCCTGTCCTCGTTAAAGGACAGACATTTGTGTCTTGTTTTGAAGTTGGTGTATCTGTTAATTAGAGATTCTGGTAGCAAACACTTGGGGGTTTAACTGTTCCCAAAGGATTATTTTCAGCATTGTTGTTCTGCTCTCTCTCCTCCCCATTACATTTGTTCTACTGAGAACCTGTTTCACCTCATTATGGGGTGGATGCACTACCTTCATGGATGCTACCTGTTCTGCCTTATTCAAAAGATTAAAAGACCATCTGCAGTGATTGACAGAGATCCCAGCCTGCAGCACCAAACTGAAACACACACTGATCTCTGTGCAGGGCCTTGTGACAAGTGGACTTTGGGGCCACTTTCAGCAGTGCCAGCTGCTGGATCTGATTGTCTCTTCTGATTTGGAGCAGGAAGAATTATTCTGAGATTACTTTCCCTCTGCAGTTTGTACTGGGGTGGTTGCTGGTCTTAGCTGTTGATTCTAAGCCCTGTGCAGATCAATAGAGAACATAGGAACATAAACAAAACCAAATTAGACACTGCCAGTTTGAGGTTTCCCCCTCTGCAGGGCCCTTGTGGTTCCTGGGCTCGAGCTGTGAAAGGAGGCGACTGTGCTGCTGCAGCAATCTCCCATCCCATGCAAAGGCTGAGCTCCTGAGGCCATGGCTGAGAGTCTGGCAGGGAAAATGGTGTTTGCTCTGATCTTTCTACCATTGTTCAGTTTTCCTGCAAAGTTAGCAACTCTAAAGGCCCCAGTTTCCAAGGTCTAGGGGAGGTTTAGGGATTTCTTTATTTCTCTTCATGGGACCGAATGAGTTCACAGGCCAGGTGCAAAATTTTTGGATGGCCAGTGGGTTTGTTTCTTTTTCTTCAGAAGCCTACACAAAACAGTTTTAGTACCAAGCAGTCTTCCTTTTATAGTCTCTTACACACAGAGACCCTTTCAGTTTACATTTGCCCCATTCCTCCAGTGAAGATTACGTTAATGACTCTTATTACTTTCTACTGCCTTCTTTTCCTAATCTGTTTGTTTATTCACATTTATTTCTGGCATAGTTTAACTAAAGCTGAGAGTTCAATCAAACTTTCTGGCTCAGACTGCTTCAATGCTTCTGTGCAAACTATTCCTTCATGACACTCAATTTACTGATACCCTTCCTTTGGGTATGAGCATTATTAGAAAAAAATTTGGTAGCTGCAAGAGTGAATACCTCTTAACCATGTCCTAAATCATTATAAAATACTGGAGAAGCTCCCACAACTTACTGTATTGAAAAAATCTCAAACTTTTTAATGTGCATGGTGATACATATCTCTTCTTTCTATTCAAGATTAGCTAATTTTTCTCACTGAATGAAAACATGTACACGATCCTGATTATTTAGGAGATAACATTTTCTGGATAAAACAGCAGCAGAGTGCTGCTTTTGATGATCCACCTCAGTGTGACAAATGCTCCTCGTTTTGATGAGGCATTAACCTTTCAGCTGACACATTGATGCTTTCACTGCTATTCAAATACAGGGAAGAAGGAAACGAACAACAGATTTTCAGAAATTTGCTGCACAGTCTCAGCTAACTTCAGGCATCTACACACTGCTAATGAGATGCCACAGACCTGCTTTTCTGTTAGAATTAGGGTCATCTGCAGCCGAGTGGAACAAGACTGCTGGTGTCTTAGCTGCTTTGGAGAACAAGCTCTCCTTGATCAAGTGGTGCTACAGTCTGGGTATTAAAGGAAGATGGGCTTGTTAAATAAAAACTTCCTTGGTGTTTCGTGGCAGAGAAATAAATATGGCTCTTGAGCTACTGTGAGGAAAGAAAAAAAATAAAAAAAAGAAGAGAAAAAGTAGTAGTCCTAAAAATCAACATTCTGGGTATGAACAGCTATTTTCTGGGCCATGCAGGTTGGATAAACTTGTGTGGGTTGAGTACTCTTGTTTGTGCATGTGGCTGATTAGCATGAGCTCTGTACCCAAGATTGTTGGTCTGTGTCAATCACACGTGGATGTGACAGAAAATGGCATTCTGCAGCCAAACCCAGTCCTGATGAGTCAGCAGGCTGGGTGCCCAGCCAAGCTCTGTGCCCCTCAGTGACATGGAAACCACAGCTGCTGCTGGAAAACAGGGCTCTCTTCCTTTCCATGGAGCAAGTGGAGCAAAAGAGTTTGCAAATATGGCATATTTTCTAGATTATGTATTTGCTTTTCGAGAGCGTGCCATGAAGAATGGTCACTTTAAGGAAATGTCACTCAGAAAAGGCAGCATTTTGTAACTGTATCCAGTTTGGTGAAGTTCTTATGTACACAAAGAAGAAATGCAAAATGTCAGTGTCTTGTTTAGTAAGAAACCGGTTTAAGAAGAAATTTAACTCGTAGGAAAAGCAATTACATAAGGCTGTGAAATACATTCCTTTTCTTGTCTTTTAATTTAGACCTTTACATTAAGTAAACCTAATTTTGTTTTGAAATTATTGTACCCAGAAGAAGAATTGGTAAGCTATACCTTCTGTAACCAAGCAGAGTAGAAATTTATTCTATGCCAGGGCTGAGATTTAAAGCAAAATAGTTTTATAAGGATGTAAATCTCTAAGACTTAAAAAACCCTCATTTTTTTCCCCCCACAGTCATTCAGCATTAGTAAGATTTAAATGAAACTATACTTGATAAAATACTAGGTTTATGTCCAAAATAAGAATGGTCATCATTTCCTTACATGAACAGACATTTGTTTGCTAATGCATCTTATTGGAAAGGGGATTTTAAACAACAGCATGTCAGTTTTCATGCACATAAGCTGCACTACAGATAATCTGCAGTTTAAAAACACTGATTATCTGGGGGGAAAAAAAAAATGTTTCTAGATGATGATCCTTGCCTTCAGATAACCTTCAGAAAGCAGAGAGCAGGAGCAGGTCAGGCAGGAGGAAGAAGAGGGGCTGTGGGGTGAGGCAGAACTCGGGGAGCTGGAGCTGGGTGTGAGCTCCCCTGCCACAGTGTCCCGCTGCTGTGGCTGCCACGGTGACCTTCAGAGCGGGGGTCACACCCTCAGGACCCTCCCTCCATCCCGGAGCATCCCCACCCTGCAGGATCCTCCCTCCTGGAACATCCCCACCCTGCAGATCCCTCCCTCCATCCCGGAGCATCCCCACCCTGCAGGATCCTCCCTCCTGGAGCATCCCCACCCGCAGGTCCCTCCCTCCATCCCGGAGCATCCCCACCCGCAGGTCCCTCCCTCCATCCCGGAGCATCCCCACCCGCAGGTCCCTCCCTCCATCCCGGAGCATCCCCACCCGCAGGTCCCTCCATCCTGGAGCATCCCCACCGCAGGTCCCTCCATCCCGGAGCATCCCCACCCGCAGGTCCCTCCCTCCATCCCGGAGCATCCCCACCCGCAGGTCCCTCCATCCTGGAGCATCCCCACCCGCAGGTCCCTCCCTCCGTCCCTCCCTGAGCACACACCTGGCTCAGGTGCGGGAGCTGCTCCCGTGCAGTGTCTGCAGTGGGTGGAGGTGCCCTGGGGCACAGAGGAGCTGCTGGGCACTGGGCAGTGCCAGGCTGGAATTGGAACAAGGCTGCTCCTCGTGTTTAAGTAAAACAGGAGCTGCTCCTGGGAAAGGAGAGCTGTCTGTGCAGCTCAGTGTGAGAAGCTGATAGGTGATTGTGCAGAAAGATGTACAGTTCAAGATAAAAAGAGGTGAAATCCTCGGGAGAGCACAAATTCTTGTACTTTTTGCAGATTAGTGGAATCCTGGGCATCTAGTTTTTTTCATTTTTCAGTGTTCATGGTGTATCCTTAAGCCCAGTGTTGTTTTTCCTTTAGGAAAAGGAGTTGGAATGTTTCTTTAGTCAGAAACAGAAGCTAATGCTACCTGGCTGAGAAGACCATTTCTAAAATTAAATTTCTGTTTCTATAATCACCCCCACCTTTTGTTGTATGTTTTCTGTAGAAAATCATAAATATTTTTACACAAGCTCAGGCGGTGTTTTAGCAAAAATGAAATGTCTTGCTTTCTTAAAACAGCAGATTCTGGCAAAAGCCTTTTCCTCCTTGTCTTCTGAACTGTCAGCAACAAAGATTTAAGTACTTTCAGTGGAGGTTTAAATGACTGTCTTTCTATAAACATTGCAGCTACCCAGTTGTGTATGTAATGTAAGACTTGCTGGTTCTTTGTAACAAAATCACAGACTATTTATCTTCCTCTTTTAAACAGAGCATTTTTGAGACTGGCAATATAACTTCTTAATATACAAAACTCTGAGATTTATAGTGGTTTGTGATGTTCTTTTAGAAATCTTGTATAGACAATCGAGCTGTAATTTTTAATAGAAGTGCTACTTATGGTATCTATTTTAAAATGATTAAATTTTTCCTTCTGATGTTTTGAACTATTCTTATTGTAGAGACCATAGAGCTGTTTTGCAACATTTTGGTTAGGGTATCTGGATGAGTTTTCTGAGTTAAAAATAAAATTTAAAAGTATGTATTTTAAAATTAAGGAATATTGCATAATCATTAATACGAATATTTTTAAAAACAAGTTGTAAAATTTTAATTCTTCAAATACAGACAGTAACAAAGCAGCAAATTTGGAAAAAGGCTGAAATTCAATTACAATTCTTGGAAGAGTTTGCCATTAAATTAGCTAATGGTGTCTGCATTGCCATCCAAAACTCCACTTTCTAAGTCTTAAATCAGACCAGTAATAAAGTAGTTATATATGTCATGTTAGTAAAAGGGGAGAAAGGGAGATACTCAGAAAATATTGCCTTTAGGAAATGAGTTAATGAAAGAGCTTTATTTCTTAAACTATAATTTCTGAGATATTTTTGCAGTACCAGAAGCTTCTGCTCCATTAAAGAACTGTGATATAGATAATGATTTTCACCCTTTTACGTTTCTTTATTCCTTTTCTTTAATTTTTTTTTTTTTTTAAACGATGGAAGGGTAAAATCCTTGCTTTTTCCCCTGCAGTCTTTCTGTGTCACACATGCTGCTTGGCTGAGGGTTTTCCCTGTGCCAGGAGAGTTTTGCTCCTGCAGTGTGCATGGGAAGCCCACTGGAGCAATGGGAGTGCCCTGTGCTGCCCCTGTGCAGCTCATCCAAATCAACCTGGTTTCCTGCCCTGCTGGGAAAGCCTGACAGAGCTGGCAAAGCTGAAACCACCAAGATCCAGCTGAAATTGCATTAAATTAACAGAGGCCAAAGCAAACGTAATTGGGTAGGAATTTATTTTGTGGTGGGGTGTGTAGAGTCACTGCTGTAAATGTTTCCTGACACAGTACACCAGTAAGCTCTGGGGGTTTTATTTTGTTTTATTGTTATTTCATCAGATTTCAAGCACTGATTTTAATTTGTCTGGGGTCTGCTTCAGGGGTAGTGTGTGTTTCTGTTTGGTTGTGTGCAAAATCTTCAGCCAAAATAGTGCCATTGTTTCTAAGAGTGGTGTCATAAAATATTAATTTGGGCCATGCAAAACTCCTGGAAATGTTCTCTGTTAAAATCTATGATAGCTTGGGACTAGGAACTTGATCATTATCTGAAGTTTGGTGGATCTATGCTGTCTTTAAGGATTCAAATTCATTTGAGGCTTTATGAGAAAAAAAAAACACTTTAAGGAGGAACAACTTGATGAGTAGCTCTCTATATTAATTTTTGGCATTTTGTTTGAATGATCTGACTGTAAATATTTTTCTGTTATATAAATGATGTGGATGTTACATGGGAACAAGCAGTGTTTATAACAGAGGGAAAAATTAAAATCAGTTATTTAATCAAAGCAGAATTTGCTGCATATTGTGCATTTTAGGAAATAAACTGTTGACAGAGAAAGGAGAAAATGCAACAGAATTGAAAGAAATCACATTTGTGTCAAGTTCCACTAATGCTTGAAATGGCATGCACAGTATAGTTATAAAGCTGTGATGTTAATAGGAACCACAACACTTTACTTTTTATGATAGTAAGTAAAAAAATGACCATTACATACCTAGTGAAGCATATTTTTAAAGGCTGCAAAGAACATATTTTTCAAAGGAAACTGAAATGTTGGTACACAAAAAGTTATTTTAAAATTTCAATAAGTTCTGTTTTCCCATTGTATAGAAATACCCAAGGGACAAGACTTACATGTAATGGATTAACAGTTTATATATCTTCCTGTCCACAGCTGAAAAATAAGATTAATAATGTATTGGCATGCAGAGTCTGTGTATGTGGTGTAAAGTTTTACTCTTCCCAGTCTTTTTCATAGTGATTGTCAGAATTTTTCAAGTATTTCTAACCTCTCTAACATGTTTTTTCTTATGGAATTGTGGATGCTTTTAGCCAAAATGTGTTACTTACTGGTATAATTTGTGAGTGGACTTAATAAGCTGACAATTTATTAAGATAAATCATGAAAATATTATAGTCAGCCAGACGTCAAACAGTTAAAATTGTCATAATACAGTTGTTAAAGTTGTGGGCCATTCTTCAGCCTCGTAACTATAATTTTTAAGTCACTATTTTGAAAACTTTCAGCCTTACTTAGTTTTATTCCCTTGCTTTCCTCCAGCCTGGAGTCTCACCAACCAAAAAACCCCAAAAGAGAGCCTATGCTTTGGCTGGACTGGTCTTTGTCAGGAACGTAGAGAATTAGAATACTAGTCAGTTCTTTAAACAAATTCACAAGTTTTTCCAAGGTCAAGCTCAGAGAGAGAAGAGCTTTAATAACACTATTGGACTTCATTTGGCTTCAACAATTTGTGCCTGTTCCCACTGACCTCGTTCTAACTGCCCAGGGCTGTGGATGTGAAGGGGCTGCTCTCACCTCTCCTAGACCTCATTTTGCTTGGTTTTCACTTGGTGCTGCAGTGCTGTCCACACCCCCTGTGTGGGAGCCAGTGCTGAGTTCAGAGGGAAATCCCAGCTCACCCTGACACGGTGAACCTGGAGTTTGTGGGACTGGGTAGTGCTCTAGGGCTGAGGCCATGCTAAATTTTTATAATGCAATAATTGTGGAGCAAATATGATTCCTTCCCTCTTCATTCCTTGTTTTGAATGCCTCTCTTCAGAGTATTTGAGCATTTTGTGGAAGACCTTTTGGTTGGCTGGAAAAGGCAGGACAACATCTCTTTCTATAAACGGAATAATAATTGCACTGTGTGCTGGCCAGCAGAGACCAACATCTGGATCTTGGTTATCAGTTATCTTTTAATCAAGAATATGTAAAAGTCTTTCTTCTCAGCTGCTCTTTGCCAGAGCCCAAGGCAGTCAGCAGAATAGAGTTACTGGCCTTGTACTACTTGCCTGGAAAGTCAGGAGAGATCCACTGGAACAAGGAGTGATAGCAGATTAGGATGGCATTTTAACAGTGCAAATATTCCCTTAAGAAACTAAAAATTCACCTCTTGTCTAATGGTAGTATTTTTGCTCTTTGAGATTTTTTGAATAAGTAAAGAATAAGGAGATCTTTGAGCATACTTTAAATGTTGAGAGAAACACACTTTTTCTTAGTAGAAGGGCAGCATAAATGGTCAAAGTAAGGCAAATCTTCCTGTTAGGTACTGAGTAGGGAAAAACAAGTTCTGCTCCATCCCCCAAGGGTGAGGATGGCTCTGCCTCTGCTCTGTGACACTCCAAAGTGCTGCCCTTGCTGAAATGAAAAAGGTGCTGGTGAGGACTTTTGGTTATCTTTAAAATAGAGTTATGAGTGTTTATTTGAAAGGTGTAGAGTTGGCTGGAGCGCAACAGATTCTTTGTATTGATTTGAGCAGAAAATGAATCTTTGTCTAAAGAGTAAGAGAGAGAAAACTGGTAGTTCTGTAATCTAGCTGTGAGGCAGAGAGGATTTGAAACCTTGTAAAAATCAGTCTCTAATTAGTACAGGAATTTTGGTTGGAATATGATCTGAATGCATACCCATATTGGAATTTCCAGTTCAGTATTTTGGGACTTCCTTTTTCAGTAGCAGAGGTTTTCTTTTACCCTCTGTATATCACTGTAATGAAATAGTTCTTAAGCCATTGTCAATAATGTACCAGTTCTTAAAAATATGTTGATTTAGTGCAGCCTAATTTAAAAGAAAAGGATGGATATTTTCACACAAAGAGTTTAGCTGCTAAAAAATAGCTTTAAAGGCCTGTCTTTTTAGAGTCTGACCTTTTTCTTCCTAATCTTAAGGGAAAAGGAGGGTGGAAAAGCAGAGCTGAGTTTTGCAGCTATGATAAACACACATTTATCAAGTGCAGTCTGCCTACATACTGGGTTATGGAAGTCCATGGCATCATATTTCTGGTGAATAGAGCCCTTAGTTAGGGCTCTATCCCACAGAAAATATTTGAGGTTTTTCAGTCTATACAACCCTAAAAGATGCAGTTTTCAGCTTTGCAGGAGGCCTCCCAGTGCAAAGGGAAAGTGGCCTGCTGTGAAAATGGGAAGCCAATTCAAGCACTGTCAGCTCATGTCTGGAGTGACACAGTCAAGCTCTGTCAGCAGAGCAGTCACCAAAACATTGTCACCTCTTCCCTTTGGAAGGTGCTTGGATCTCCCAGGGCTCCTGTGCCAGGTTGTCCAGGTGAAGTTACTGATGTGGGCAGGGACAGTGAAGGAAAGACTCTGTGGTTATAAAAAGGGAAGAAACCAAAACAGACAAGAGTATTCTGAAAGATGAAAAGGAATCGTGGGAAAGGAAGATGAAAACTGGAAAGTGAGGCTGGAGAAAATGAAGACCAGAAAATGAACAGAAATGCTATGGAAAGTAGATAGAGAGGAGGGATAAAACTGGAGTGTATGGAATAAGCAGCACACCTCACATGGGAAATAATAAATCAAGGATTTGGAAGTTACTGAAGGGAAAAATCTGGAAGTTTGTCTCACCTTTTTATTGGGGGGAGACCTCAACCTCTGTCTCCTTTGAATACTACAGAGTGCACAGGCTTTTTCTGAATATGTGCCATGAGTAACCTTTTTTCCTCTTAGTGGACTGGCAGTTATGAAGATAAATTTAAAAACAGATGAAAACTTTAGGAAATGTGTCTGCTTTTAAATTTCTTTTTAGTTTTAAATCTGCTTGCATAGCAAACTAGTAGAATAAGCTCCTCAATGTGGAGATAAAAATGTCATTGAGGGGTGAAAACAATTTTTCAAGCTGAACAAATTCTTACCAGTTATCTGGTAAGAAAAATATTTTCAAAAAAGTTCAAATAAATGTAATTAGTAGTGTGCTTTGGTCTGATGGGGGAGGATTGAAGTGGATTTAGTGTGCTCATGAGTCTGTTACCAGAAATGCAGCAGCACTGCAAAAATGAGATCGCTGAATGATTTAATGTGAACAGAGCCTTAAAAAGAATTACAACCATCTGATGTATCATTATGAATGTCACCAAGAATTAGAGGCCTGAGTAATGCCTACTGTCTCCTGCCCTTTATCATGCCACTTGCTGCTAATTTAGCTGTGTTTCAAAAAAGACAGCAGCCCAAGGACAGACATAGAATGGGATTTTGCAGGAGCTGGTCAATGGAAGTGCTTTTTGAGGTGGTACCTCTTTCATGCTTACAGGTATTCAGACATTTGGGTTTGGGTTACTTGGCAAGGCTTTAATTTTCTCTTTTCCCAAACTGCAATCCAGAAGTCATTTATTTTAGTTTGTTACATGGGCAGCACTGTTAAAGTGAGTTAAAAATTGAAGTTATGATTGAGGAAGATGATGCAGTGGGTCTGTGGCTGAGTGATTTTGCTCACTGAGCTGCTCAGGATAAAGACTTTTGTTTTTGTGTTTGCACAGCCCCAAGCAGAATGAGCTCTGGCATAGGGCTGGGGTCCTTGGGCTCTATCACAGAATGGATAATACAGCTGTAATGGATAATAGTAACTAGGCAGTAGTATTGGTTGGCTTCCCTGGGAGATCTTAACTCCTCTTCTCTGGACATACATTCCGGAATTTCTTTGGCATCAGACTGGTAATGAAATACTTCTTTTTGCCTGAAGGAGTTTGTTCAGTTCTTTACAACACATAAGGCTGAGATCCTCCTGAGGTTACACACACACACACACGAGTGTTTCTAAGAGCTGGCTTTGGAAGTTAACAATGTTGCCTAAATTGCCACTAAACTGATTAGAAATCTGAGCCTACATTTTTAAATCAGTGCAAAACATTTTCTCTACGTTTTGTGTTTGCACTTGATTTTTCTCCAAGACCTTTGGGGTTGTTTGCTGCCCAGATGGAGTGAGGCACTTCATTGCAAGAGGGGCAGTATGTCTTATTGATACAGTGAGTCAACAAAGTTCAATGGTAAATGTTAGCAGTGATTTAACAAGATTTGATGGCAAGGTATTCTTGATTATTTAGTGCTTAGAGAACAGCATAAATCAGATGTGTCAGGGACATCTCCCATTGAGTTGTGAGGTTCAGGCTCCTCCTGTGCAGAGGAGTCCAGGTGCAGCTGGATCAAGTCTAGGCACAGACTTGGTTGATGGTTTGTGTCTCAAGGACTACTTTGTGCACAACCCATCTAAGATGTAATGCTGGGGAAGCTTAGCAGGCTCTTAGCCACTCACCCAGGATCTGTTGCAGGAAGGAATCTCAGCCTGGAGGGAGTAACCTTGGGAGATGTCCCTGCTCAGGGGAGAGCCTGGCATGCAGCTGCCACCATGCAGGAGAGCCCTGGGCTGGCCACTACTTATAGAGTAAGATACTTAAAATCATATTTACATACTAGCAAAACATCTGGGTTGCTGTTCCAGACAGCCTTTTGCTACTGAGTTCCATTCATTTCCCAAAAGTCCAACCTAGGGTGGTTATTGCTGAAGTGGGGGGACAGAGGGGAACACATCTGCTACACATTATTACTTCTAGTTTCACCAGTTATCAAAGTGCATGTTAAATTAAGCCCCAAAGCTGTTTGCATTTTAGCATAAGACTTTATTCAGTTAAGCCTTGAAAAATCAATTAGAAAAGGCAACACAACAGGTAGGACTTTGAAATCCAGTTTCCATGGATTAAGCCACAGCCATGTAGCTGAGCCTATCCCACCTGCAGGTCAAGTTGTATATTATTTAATGTAAATCTCTCTGACTCCTGTTTTCTTAGGTTTTCTATCACACAGCATTAAACAAATTGAAGGAGCTTTAGGAGCTAACAGCTAGTGCATTTGTGAAAGGCTACTGAGAGTATCTCAACCTGCATGGGAGTGGCCATACTGTGCCAGGCTGGTGTTGATGGTACCACTGATAATGAAATGTTGAAAGCAAATACTGGTGCAAAATTATATGCAACACATTCTTGTTTACATAGTGAGAATTGCACATTTAATCCTCCATTTTTGTTTTCTCCCTTTTCATCTGTGGTGGTATCAAGAGTTGGCCCATGGTTTCTTTCTAGTGCATCTCCTTTGTCTGTGCTAGTTTGAGAGTCACAGCTACAGTATCCAGAATTTGTTGGGTTTTTTGTTTGGTTGGTTTTTAATATATTAATATTCTGCTCAAAGAACTTGAGTGGGAGCATGGGTACTTTGCAGAACATTTCTTTATTTTTTATGTTGACTTTTTCCAGGCCTGACCTATTTTGGTTCTACCATTTTGGCCTCTGAGCTGGGCATAACTGAGGAACTCATTGGTCTAAATTTACAGGATTGCTTATTGATTAAAAAAAAAATTGTTTGCCGTAAGTAATATATTCTAGTACCCTGAAACTGGTAAGTTTTTATTGAGAAGCCTCTTTTGTTAGCAGCTGTGACTTACTTTAGCATTTTGTTTGCTACATAGGATGTTAAGACGTAACTGTTCTTTTAGGCACTTATGTACTTGTATGCAAATAGTTTATTTATTCTCTATCCATTCACCCTCTCTAACACATCAATTGCTGAGTATATTGCATTCCCCCTGGGGGAATGAGGATGTCAGGATACATTTCTTCCCAGCACTTGTGGCAGTGAAAAAAATGAAGCTGCTCAGCTCTGCAGTGGGTGCTGTGTCTTAGGTAGTCTTGTTTGCTCTTCTACCTGTACACTCATTTTGTCTTTGAAAGCTCCTTTAGCAGTTCCCTCTTAAATACTGTTTGTTCCACCCCTCATTGAGATGAATGAGCCCATTCCATCAGTGGAGGAAGAACATTCTCAGTATTGCCCCAGAGGAGCTGAGGCAGGGAGTGGCTCTTGGACGTGTGTGTGTGTTTGCCACAAAAACTGCTCACAAAAGTTGGGTAAAAAAATTGAACAAGGTTCTTACTAGGGAAGGTCTCCTCTTCAGCTGCTGCTGTAGCTTTTGTTCTTTGAATGGCAAGGTGTAAAGGCAGGGGCATGCATTTGTTATTCTGTAAAGCTTCCAGTACGTTTTATCATTTGCCTTGTAAAACCATTCTGGTGTTTACTGGTGGGGCAAAACTTAGAAGAAATGTGTTTTGGGTGTTGATGTCAAATATTAATGAGTGGTTTCTTTTTTTAAAAAAGAAGTTTGAATGCAAGACTTCATGTTTCAGCTGCAGGTCACCTGCTTACAAGTGCACTGTGAGAGGGTTTGAGATGGTTGTTGGAGCTGCACTTTTGTTTTTTTGTTCTCAGGACTTTTGTCTTTGTGTACAAAAGATGCCCTGCTTGTCAAAGATGCATGTACTGTGTGCTGAGTCAGACTCCTACAAAGGAAAAATCTTTGATTTAGGGCCTATAAGAAAACAAAGAGCAAATAAAAATACTGTGTCTTTTATGGTCCCCTTTAACAAAAGAAACCACCCAGCCTGAGGGGTACATTATTATCATACATTATCACTAGCATGACATAATAATAAATTAAGGCTCCTTGGTGTGCTGAGGCCACTTCAGCAGCTCCTACCCTCATGCTAAACACAAGCAAATTGCAGTTGGTTGGGTGATTCCTCAGCTGAATCTGGATTGCAGAGAATTTTCTGTAAACAGGCCCCAGAGGATGGCTGAGAGATCACTATTAAAGGAATAACTTTCTCCTGTTAATTCTGTCTCTGCACTGACCAGGGATGGGAGTTAAACATCACCATGATTTTTTGCCAACCAGGAAGAATTTCACTTTTGCTGGCTCAAACTACTTGAAGTGTTTTTGTACTTTGAAAACCTGAAAGCTTTGATATGGTGTATACTATGAACTGATGCCAAGCTGTGACTAAACAATCTCATTAAAAACGCAAGGTAACTGAAGCAAATATTTCCTTTGAAGAGACAGTATCAGTTAAGTACTCATTTCCTCTTTAAAGCCTGACATTAAAGGGGCAAAGACAGGTGGGCTAATAAGAACAAGATAAAGCTTGTTGTGTTAGTTTACCAGCTAATTTGGCAAAAAAGCAGTCTTGTTTCCAGTTCTAAGAGCTTGTATCACTTGCATTTGTTGTGTGAGGGATCAACTGTCTAAATATCTAGTGTAATTGTGAAATGCTTTTGTGTACACTTGTAACTTGATATATTTACATATTTTCCACAAGATGTCCTATCACTAAGATAAGATCTCACCTACAGAGTACCCTTAATCTCTGCTAATTCTGAGCCTCAGCATAGGCGTCTTTAACCACAGCAAGCCCAAACCAATGCAGGAATGTTTGCTGTGGCCCTGCTGGAACTCTCTGGAAGCCAGTCAGTGGTAGCTCCATACTGAGCTCTTCCACAGGCTGTACCAACTGAGATCCAAAACACCCAACTTATATGAGTCTATCATGCATTTCCAAAATAATTAAATCATGCATTTTTTCTTAAATCAGTGTACAGGATGAGGAATCTTTCTTAGCATTATGTTCTGGTTGGTGGATTGCCCCAAGAGGAGGGTGAACAGCCTGTATTGCTGGGTGGTTTTACCTGTTTTCTGTAAGGATCTGGATTGTGATTCCTGCTGCCGGCCATTTGGGCTGGGGGCACCTCCTCTGCAGGGACATGTGTGTCCTGCCCTGACAATCCAGAGCAGTGCAGTAGGTGCAGGACACCAGTGCAGCTGATGTGACTGTATTTTTATGGTAGTCATGGTAAAGTAAGCAAAATTATTTGCCATCCAGGCACAGAATGTCATTGGCAAGAGCATGTTTGGTGATCATCTGTAGTCCTGTTACTCACTGTTTTATAGTTTCTCCCTCAAGTCTTTTTAAGAGACAGAAAGCAAGAATTTTCTTTGCTTTCTTAACCAAGGCTTTGAGCACCACCATGTAGAAGCCAAGAAAGCAAACTGATAAGGCAGAACTCTCATAGATGTATTTTATGTATCAGAGAATCTCACAACCATTTTGCCACAGATGTGACAAGAATATAATTGCAGTAAGTGATGAAGATGTGTACATCAGAGTAAAGGCTGAAGCTCAGGCCTGGAGGGATTCCCATTAGCTGGAACAGGCATTGGATAAGGCCCTAAGAAAACACATCAGACATTTTACAGAAGAGACTGAGCTTCTTGGCACACCACTTGCCTTCCAACCTCTGCCATTTCTCTTTCCATCCCCTAAAAATATATAGACATTCTTATTCTGAAATAAAAATGTGTGTTGTCAGAGTCTGTACCCCAGACTCAGCAGCACATACCAAGATACTGGGCAGATTAGCTCTGTTGACACAAAGTATTTTGCATCACTTTGTAAAACACAGGGAAAGCCCATTCCTGCTGTAGAAACTTCATAAACTGAATGTATAGATTCCTGGCTGCTCTTGTGGGACTTTTAGCACCCAGTTGTGAGTCATAACATTGAAGTTTGGAAGGAAAGAACATCTTGTAAATTGTTTCAGAATTGTCTTTCACCTTCTATTCTAATGGGCTCCCAAGCTTTTCTCTGGGTCAAGATGCATTTAATTATAAAAGATGGGAACATGAGGGATTACGAGACATCCGTGACTTTTTCCATGAGAAAATAATAATAATAAACTTTCAGTAATTTAAGGATAAGTTCAAACTTCCCTCTGGAGACTTGTACATGCATTTGCAAATGAGACAGTTCTGATGTCTGCTAAGAAAAAAAAATAAATATCTCACAACAGGAAAGGATTTGTTTGGAAGAATCTCTCCTCCACAGCTGAGACTTTTAATCACTGTCTGCACTAGAGAAGCTTTATGCTGTGTTCCCAGCCTTGCAAGCAGCCTCTGGTGCCCACAGTCAGTGGGGAGGGAGCAGAGAGCTGCACACATTTCCTCTGGCTGCTTCTCATGCCAGGCTGGAAGGGTCTGGTTCTGTCCCTGCAGAGCCCAATGAGAGATTTCCATTTTCTTCATGAAGGTCTGGATTCCTGGTAGAGCAGTGGAGAAGAAACATCAGGACTTTAAAGCCACATACCAGATCTCCTGATTTTAACCACAAGAGGTGCATTAGTCCCTCCCAGGGTGAATGGAAAAGGGAGCCTGGTGAGGTGCAAGGGGAACCTTCAGTGTCTTTGGTAGTTATATCATGTCAGAAGGTTGTACAGGTAGCTGTTAAACTGATGACTGCATTCTTCTAGCAGCACCTTTAAAAAACCATTCCTGGACTACAAAATGCTTTCAGGTCTCCTCCCTCCCCATCCTCATTTTCTGCCATCCTCCTGGGCTGCACTGGGCAGGAGCAGCATTGCCTGGCTCCTGCACCTGCCTTGCTGCTTCTCAAACAGGTCCTGCCTCTCTCCTGCCCCTGCATCCTCAGCTCTGGGCAGGTGCCCCTCCTGCTGCAAAGCCTTTTCAGTAGCACCATGGTGAGGCTGGTTTGGGCAGCCTGCACAGGTGCCCAGGGCTGGCAGCAGAGTGTCCCCAGCACAGCAGGAGGCTCCGTGAGCATCTCCTGCCTCAGGCTGCTCAGCTGAAAACCCACACGGACACAGCCTGGAACTGAGAGAGACAAATATGATTCCATTTGTGCAAAAGGTGAGAGCACTTCCCAGGAAAGCTCCTGCTGGACAGGCAAGTGGGTATTTAAGACCCTGACATTGTCATCTGCTTTAACTTTCATTCCCATCAACTTTCTGAATGTTCTCTCTGGGCATAAGTGGCCCTTTAATGGAATTGTTTTTTCCTGTAGCTCATCACAAGTCCTGCACATTTATCCTCTTGTTTGGAAAAAATTCTAAATATTCACATGAGCTTAGGCATAATTTATTTTCTTTTGTAGCTTAATAAAACCTTGGGTTTCATTCCATCTAGCTATCTTCAGGGATTTACAAAAGGCCAGTGGGGCTGAAACACAGGACTGAACTAAGAGATAAAGGAAAACAAACAACTGTATGAATACCTAGTATTTGCTCTGAATGCAGTGATGCAGCTTTAAAAAAAGAAAAAAAGTAGATGGTAAATTATTAATGCTTCTAGGAGGAAATAAATACAGTGGTGTTCCTGCAATGTCTGGCTTGCTCTAAAATGCAATGTATTTATGCAGCTTCTTCCCCAGTCCTGTTGAGCCCGAGTTGTTCCCCCAGAGCTGTGAGAGTTCCACGTGTGCCCCCAGGACACAGCCCTGACTCACAGGTTGGCAGTTTCCTCCTTTTGCTGAAATGTCACTGGTGTGGGGCACTGCTTGTTTCAGGAGAAACAATTCTGTAGGCAGCCATCCCTCCTTGGCAGTGGAGGGGCTCTGTCTCCTGCAGGAGAATCTCTTACCTGGTGAAGATTTAGAACAAAACAAATGCATTTGCTCCTGTCCCAGCCTGCACAGGAGTAAGTGTGGATGGAGTGTGTGTTCTGTGCACTGGGGCCTCAAAAGACACTGATTTTATGCTGGCAATGACAGACTTTGGACTCATAGAAGCCTTTTTTTTTTTTTTTTTTTCCTTAAGACCACCAGCTTCTCTTCATGTGGACCACAGATGTTTATTTGGCATAGTGAAAAATTCTGCAGAAGGAAGAGTTTCTTAAAAGTTATTGTCATATTACAATATTTTGGCTCCCATATCTCATGCCAAAAAAATAAAAGCTGAAAACTTTAGGCTGCTTTTCAACATTTGGTGACTATGTCAGTAACCCAAGAGAATTCATAGTTCTGTAGAAATATGATGGCAATGATTATTCAGACTGCCACTGTTTTCTTTTTTATTTTTTCAAATGTGTGATGGTTGTGGCTCTACCATAACTTCTGCACTTCATTTGGAAGGTGATTTGCAGAGTAAGGCAGGAAAAGGGAACTTGCTATTTTGCCATTTCTGGCCTGAGTGAATGATGATAAAATGAAAATTAATGTCTTTAAGTTCCTTAACTATATGCAATTCTTGAAGAATCAGACGAATTTCCTAATTAATAGAAGTGAATTTAAAAGCAGTATAAATTAGGGGACCTTTTTCAATTTTAGACTCACATTTATAAGGAAGTGAGGCACCATGACTAGAAATACTTCAATATTCTACTTGCAGGTATTTCACTATAGTTTCACCTAAAAATCTTTGTTACTATATCAAGTATTTTGCTAAAACATTAGTAAGTGGTTGTGAATTATGGAAGGTCTGCTACTAATTTGAATCCATACCATGCAGTACAAGCTGCATGAACCCAGAGGGGGTGCATTTGTGTGCCCCCCTCTTCATGCTGTAGGAGATTTTCCATTCTATTAGCCCTTAGAATCATTTTAGGTACTTGGGAAAAATGTGTTTTGTTTAAAATATTTTTTGTATCAGGCAAAGATGACTAAACCCAAGTTTATTTAGTTTTAAAAATTATCAAGCACCTTTTTAGTAAACGAGTGATACTGCATTCCTTATTCTGGAGACATGCTTAGATTCCTCTTAAAGCAGACAAATCAGTACAGTAAAAATACTGGAGTAGTTAATTATGTTTTGCATTTTAAAACAGTCTTTGCTGAGACATTTACTATAAACATGGCAAACGAGATGCATTCACTTTAAAAGTCCTTCCATTGTGTTTATCAAATAGCTGTTACAGTATTTTCAATGCTGTATTGAGTTGGAAAAAATCTGAAGCTGCTTTGTGTATTTTCCCTCAAGGTTAAAGGTTTGAATCATGGGATAATGTGTGATATCTCTAGGGCTCCTTGAAACAGTTCAAGAACATGCACAAAGGACTGTGGTTTGTGCTATATTTGCACAGACTTTAACATCATGTTCCTTTGGCTTAAAAACAAAGATGAAGATACTGGGAAAATATCCTCTCCTTTAACGCCATGGTATACATTTTCACAGAAAAACCTATAACCATTTTGTGAGGTGCAAAAAAGTAGACATGCACTATTTTTTTCTGTTGTGATTTTTCTTTTAAAACTGCCCTATCAGTGAGGAATGAAAAGAAGTGCACTTTGAAAAGCAAATGTTCCCTTTCTCGATTAGAATTTAATTCTCAAACAAGTGATTTATGGTTTGCTTATGGTATGGCAGATTACAGTATTTGAACTCGAAATCTCTCTCACATTTAAAAAGTAATTGTTAAATATTTTATTCACTTAAGAGAAAAGCTGTCAAAAATTAAACCCCTTGGTATGTATTTGTGAAATATATTTGTCTTGCTTTTTCAGCTGACACATCCCAAGAAATGCTAGTGAGCTCTTGGATGAGAGTTGTATTCTCTCTGATGAGTGAGGATTTCTTGTTAGCTGCTGGGCAGAGGCTATAGGAGCCAAACTGTGTTTCCACCAGGAAGAGATCTAAACTCGTGCTCCCTGGCTTTACAGTGGCTTTGGACAGTCTGCACAAATCTGGCTGCAGCTGCACAGTGACTGTGATTTGCTCTGCAGCCTCTGCAGTCCTTCCAGGTCAGACAGGACACAGCACACAGGTGTGTTTCTGCTCATCTTTTTATGGGCAGCTGTAATCCCTCACAAAAAACCCAAAAAAACACCGACAAACCCCAAAGTTAGAATTGTAAGAAAAGACCTTTCCTTGAGTTTTTGGACCATGTAATTAGCTGAGGGAAGTCATCGTTGTTCTTGTGTCCCCTCCTAGTTTCCTCTGTTTATGCTTACTTTAGCATTTGCTGTCAGTGCATTTATGCTTTCTGAGTTATTGTCTCTGATTGTTCTGTGTATAAATATGCCAGTCCCAGAGCTCTTGGGTGCTCCTGTATGCAGATACCTCCCAGTTTTTAATGTATTTCTCCTCTACACCACCCACTGAGCTATTGCTCAGGCGTGCAGGGAATAAACAACTCCACCAGGGTCACACAAAAACTCTGTGGTAGACCAGGAACTTGAACCCTGCCTTCCTCAGCTGCCTGTCTACTCTTTTTCTTGCTTTTTTGGTGCTCACTTTTCTTACCACAAAAATCAAACACGCTCTGCTTCATGCTTGCTTTGTTGTCATCATGGGCTGTGTGTCACAGACCTGGGGTCTGTTCTGTCCTCCTGGTGTCCGTGGGACACTTTTTATGGCAGTCAACACTTTGGGGGCCAAAGGGGCAGCAGGGCCAGGACATTCAGGCTGAGCCCAGGGCCATGGTGTGGTGTGAGCAGTGCCACGTTCTCCTCTGGATGGGACACAGGATGGTTTCAGCAGGGGTGGCAGGTTGTCTCTGGGTTTGCTGTGTCTGTGAAGTCTGTCCAGAAGCCAGGGGCTGACACTCTTGTCCAGTGAGCTGTGCAGAGGTGGAGGTTCCTCTTTCATTTTTCAGCATTTGACCTCTGTACAAATGTGAGGCTGTTTCCATCTATTCTCTCCTGTGCACAAACAGTGTGGTATTTTATGACTAGAAAAGAAGGCAGATTTGGACAGCTGTGTTCCCAGTGTATACAGTTCTATATATGTTTGTCTTTCACTTGAGAAAAAGACAAAGTGCTGGTTTTGATTACTGTTATCTTTTTAGAAAGTTGTCTCTGAGTGTATTTTCAGAGTCTTTACTGTGCATGTGTGACACCTTGGTGGTACTTACTGATCCCACATTTCTTAGCCTTACTCAAGTACTGCCTGAGTTGCTTTCTGGATATAATAAAAGGGTTGGTAAAAGCTTAATACTGCTGCAGTCTCTACGTGAATGATTGCATGGAACCAGTTATTCTTTTAGAAGTGTTTGAAGATGTCACATTACATCCTATTGATGCATTGCAGCAAGTTCTTCAGAGAGCTGTGTCATGCTTATTACCTTGCACATTTTATGTTGCTGTGCATCATCTTTGTTGGTTCTGTTTGGCAGGAAGTTGGTCATATGGCTTTAGACTTTTCCTGTTGGACCTGTCTTTTCAGCAGTTTACATGAATTTTAAAAGGGGACAGCAATGCTTTGGATGTTTTGCCAAAATCAACACTACTTCTGGAATGGAATAAAGTGCAAAACAAAAAGGCCATATACATCTTTGAAGGTAAAATCTTCCTTGGTGAACTGTCATCACTTCATTGACTGTGCTAACACAAGTGCAGATTTAGACCACCTGGAAGTGTCCCTAGTGAAGCACAGAACTTCCCTTTTCTTAACTTCTTCAGCTTCAGTTTTCAACTGTGCCTTTAGAAAAAGGGAAAGACTTAAAAATGAAATCATAATCTGATTGCTGAATAAAGACAATAGAGTGAGCATCCAGAATAAGTATCATTCTTTGTGACTGATGAATCTTGCTCAAGTAATTTTCCATTGTTTTGGCTTTCTGTGGTCACTGCATAAAAAAGAGCATCAAATTAATTAACATTGCCAAGTGAAAAAAATGCTTCAATGTTAGAAATCAAAAATAAGGAACTACTTGTACAAGAAGCTATAAAAGTATAGTCTTTCTTTCCCCTGTGATATGATCACCTTTTCAAGGGTGGCAAGACTTTAGGAGGGAGAGCTGGTTTGTAGATTCATCTAGGCTGTGCCATTTCCACCTGAGCAAAAAAATAAAAGTACAGTCATGGTGACTAATAAATATATGAGACGTTCATCTCTGATTGCTTACAGTTAAGTAAAATTTCCCCCACACACAATTTTTTCCTGTAACTGTGTAACTACATTAGTGGTTGCCTTTATGGAGTAGCTTCTATTTTTAATTTTGATCTGCTTCTGTGTTCTAATGTAAAACTTGAACTCCCAGTTGGATTCAGTACATTTATCTTCAAGAAACTCCTACAGCACTGTGGTTATTTGTTCCAGCCTTTTCGTCCCTGTGAAGAAATGTCAAAATTATTCTCAGGATAATTTTGTGTGATTATCATGAGATTATCATGGGATTCTTGTGTTGAAGAGGCCAGAAGTTAATGTACGGAGAGGCAAAATCAAGCCATGTAAAGAGCAAAAAGAAGAAAAGGGTCTTGCATAAACTGGCTGAAGAGAAGTGAAAAGCTACTCTGGAAGAAAAGGTAGAAAGCTGAGAAGATAATAGTGGGGACAATGGTATGGGAGGAGCTGGAGGGGAGCAAAGATGTAGATGGTGTGAAAAACGTGTGGTATTGACAGTACTGTAAATGAGGAAGAGGCTTCTTTAGTTTGCAGCAGTAACAGGAGAACCACTGGAGAAATTCAGAGATTTTAGCTGCTCAATTTAGGGTGGAGTGAAAAGTCTAGAGGTAATAAATAAATAAAATAAATAAAATAAATAAAAGCTGAACAGTCAGGACAGTGAACCAGTAACAAAGAGGTTTAGCAGTAAGGAAAGTGCACAGCTTGGAGCTGCTGGAGAGGAGAAACACAAGACATATGTACAGAGTAAATTTATTGTCTAGTTTTGCAAAGTGTTTTTAAAACTGATACAGTAAACAACTGTAAGTTTTGCTTTTAGTTTCAAGGCAAAGATTTTTAAGCAGAGTCCTCCTGCCTTAAATAGTCCAAACAAGTTTTTCTTTGTTTTAATCAACAGTGCAATTTTTAGATGAAATCCAGCAAACGATCAGAAAGCAGAGTAATACAGGTATCAGAGGAGAACTGTCTCTGTTGTTTGCTTCCTCATGGTGTGGGTTGTTGCACAGGTCAGAAGCACGTGGCATGTATAGTAATAAATTGATTTACAAATGGCCAGCCTGGAAACTTGGCAGTGTTGTTGATTGTTTCATGAAAACCAGGTACAGAAACCAGAGGAGCTGGGACATTTCCTGAAGGTGAAACACTCGAGCTTGGAGGGAGGAAGGAGTGCAAACTGCCAGTGAGTGTCACAACCTGGAAGCAATAGAGAGTGCTGGTGGGGGGAGAGCATGTCGCAATAACAGCCAGTTGCAACATCCCAGAAAATGCTTACACAGATGACTTTAGAAACCAGGGAGATGTCATGGTTCAAATGGCAGTACATTCACTGCTATTCCCAGAAAAAGCAGAGGGAGCTATATGAAAAAAATACATCAGATAAATATATTTGAAAGGTATCTTGAGTTTAGTAACCTTACATAGCCCAGACAAAGAGTTTCTTCTGAGCTCCGTGCTGCTGGGAAAGGCTCCTTGGAGGCCATAAGAAGGCACTAAGGTCAACAGGACCTACTGCAACATTTCCATGGCTGGCTGAAATGCAGAGACACAACTTCCCAAGGTTATTTTTGGGAACCCAGAATATCGTGGGGGTGTGACATGCTCTCCTGAAGCACTGAGCACCTCAGAGCCCTCATGGCTTCAGTTGCTTAAACAGCAGCTATGAAGCACAAAGAGTATCCAAACCTTTAAAGTACAATAAACAGGGAAAATGTTTGACTTGTGTTTTTTCCTCCAACTATGAGACTGGTTCCCCGAACTCGTGAGTATTTTTAGTTAAGTTAGTTAAATACAATTTCAGTAAACCTATTACTTCTCATTCTAAGACTGCTTTTTGGGCTATGGCTGAGTGTAATGTAGTATAGGAGAGAAAGATACATATTTTTTCTTTTTTTAAATTTTTTTACTTTTAGTTTATGCCTCCATTTTATTTCTATACATATTTCTGTAAACTGATTTTTTCCCTTGTTAGTGTTGTTCATTTGGTGGAAATTTAGTGAGAAGCCGAAGCTTTTGTGAGAGCGCATGGATAAATTAGGGTGATATCTGAATTTGTAGATTTTAAGATTTAGGCATGGTGCTTAAACCCAAAGGTCTCTGTCTCCATCTGTTGGAATGAGAAGGGCATAGCCCCAATGGCTGTTTGTTTGGGCCCATCACATGGAAATTGTAATTTTATTTTATTCTCTTCTTCCACCATGTTCAGTTTAACCAACATCAGCAACAGCAGTGACTTGATGGTCTGCTTTGCCGTGGAGGGAGAAGTTTGTCTTCATTGGAAAATAACAATTGTGGCAAGACCTCTTAAGGTGCTCAAACATTGATTCTGTCTCCTTAAAGGCAGGGTGAAGAACTTAGAAATACTTGGGATATAAATTACTTAGGGTCCAATGCCAGTCAGGGTCTGACTGTCTGACTTCAGTAAGGAACAGACCTGGGCCTTGGAAATAGAAGAAGTTTCTGTCCTACTTCACCCAAACTACACTGAATGTTCCTGCCAGGGGCTGCAGTGTGGAGAGGCTGTGCAGCCTCCCCAGGAGCTCTCCTCAAAAGCTGATTGTTCAGAATCTTCCTCCTCAGAGAGATTTCCCTCCTGACCCTAGAGAACATTCTCTGGAGAGTTCTCTACCTCTGCCTGTCCTGGTGTGTCAAGAAGGGTGTCATGGACACCACAGGACTTAGCAGGGATTGGGCAACGCTGTGATTTGGACAAAATGTGTTTCTAAATGTTAAAATAATATGTGTTTATATTTTTCTTTTCCTATGATGAAAGGACAATACTGCCTATAAATCAGTTCTTTTCTTCAGTTACTACTGATACAGTTACATCCATGTAAAAGGTAGAAAAAGTAAGAGAAGTTCATTCAGTTTTCAGATATTCTTATATTACATTACAATATTCAAAATGGTCCAGAGGTAAAAGAGATTTTAGTAAATACCTGAAAACAAATGTTGGAACTACATGGTTTTAAGGTTCCTTCAAACCCAAACTATTCTATGATTATTCATTGAGGGATTAAAGGACAAGCTTTGACAGGTTCCTGAAATGCATGTGAGCACCAACTAGGATTTTCAGCAATTCATGTTGTGAATTCTCTTGGATGCTTTAAGAAGTTATGAGTCACCTCTCTGTCTTTATGTGCTTAAACACCCATAAAGATTCTGTATTTGTTCACTAAGAAAATCTCAGCCTTGTAAAGATTTAATTAGGAAGCTACCTTGATATGGACTGTGTAGTTCATCTAAGAGGCAGGAATTTCAGTTTAGTAGGCTCAATACATCTTCTTTTGTTAATTTTTTCTCAGTGTTTTTCTCCTCTATAGGAGAACTTTCTGCTGCATGGCAGCAAATGTGCTGTGACTCCTAACTGGGCAAGTAGCCATCCCCAAGGCTTAAGGAGTGAGGAGTTTTGCTCTGATGTTTGTGCCTTATCTTGGACTTGCTCTCTGGTGGGGAAGAGTCTGTCCTTGGAAATGGCAAAAGTTTTCAGAACTGGCTGAAACAAGTACACAGCACTTTCCATTTCTTTGTGGTATAAGGTGCCTCACCCTATCTCAGCCTGGGTTTTAGAGTTCATCCAGCAGAATTTAGTTGGGTACTCAATTATTTTGGCTCTTAAAGAACTTAGGAGTACATTTGACTTTGGAAAGGATAGTGTTTCCTTCGAGGGGTGCTTGGAACTTCCTGGTGTAATAGTGTTTTAATGTAGTGCTTCTTAGGTTAATTAACCTACTCAAAGAATGTCCCTTCTAAGGGAGGCTTTTTTCTAAGCAAACAAACTTCCTATCAGTTTTTCAAAAATAGCACACCTAACTTAAATACGTTTTCCAAAAAAATCACACAAACTTCAATAAAGCCATCCCATCATTATCTGACACATTGAGCAGTCAGATGCAAGGTTGCCAAGAGCAGCTGAGATGGCAGGTTTAAAACAAATGACACTTTTTCATGCACTGTAGGCAGCTGGACTGGTTGACATTGCCCCAGCTCTTCTTCAGAACAGAGAATATTTTTTCTGGGCCTGTGGTATTTTTATTCCTCATATAGATTACAAAACAAAACAAAGCAGTTGTTGCTTAGCTACCCCTCTGGAGTGATGGTCTCTCTCTCATTTTGCAACTCTCTAATCTCAATGTTGCATTTTCTGATTGTTAGAATCTATTTTTACTGGCTGGTGTTTTATACAGACACTTATGGAACTTTTTCATCTGCTGGAGTGGGATGGCTGAGTACTGCTGTCTTAAAACAGAAAGGAGCCTAGCTGGGGAGTCTGGGAATGGTCCCACAGCCAGGAATCTCACAGCAGCACAAAAATGAGTTTGCTGTAGGTAGAGAGATACTAATTCTGATGAAATCGCCCACTTGGGGTGAAAGGCTCTGTATTTCTTCCCCATTGCCACATGGCTCTGTGTTAAGAATAGATTCATTTTGGAAGAGGATAAATGCCAGAAAGAAATATATCTGACTCTAATTTTCTTCAAGACTTCCTGAGTGAGAAGCTGTAAATTGGCATTTTGGAGTCATGATACTAATTAGTGCAGAGTACAGAAAAATGGAGCAAGCTGAACTGTTTATGCAGTCAGAAATGAATCTGAAGGAAATCTCTATTTCTTTTGAAGGAAGTAAGACATGCCTAACACTCACAGCTGTACCTTTACCCTTTTGATCAGCACTGGGGCATAAGGGAAGTCAAGAGTTTTGCATAATGAAGAGAAAAATGTGGGTAGATAGTGTGGATTGTGTTTGCACCAAAAGGAGGAAAGTATTTGGCCAAGCAGCATTAGATTATGGTTACTTTTTCTGGAGAAAGAGTTCTCCAGGGCTTCTGCATGCATAATCATTCTGAGACTACGTGTTTTGGCCACTGAGATGTCTCTGTTTCCTTCTGCCCTTTCCCCTCCATGGCATCCCAAGCAGCAGCCAGTCATGCTTGCAGAAAGAGCCTGGTCTTAAACACTCCCCATTTCCCCTGCTAGTCTACAGATCTTGGCAAATTTCTGTCAACCCTGACAATGCTTAATTTACAGCCTTTAGCCACAATGCCACTTTCTGGCATTGTTAGAGAAATCAGAGTCTGTTCCCATAAAGCTTGTTACTTGACAGCATTTATGTTGCATGACTAATATGGCAATGGCAGCAATTTGCAATTAGCTGTGTGGCTCTCCTTGCCTCCCTGCCACGTGCCCTGGACTGTGTGTGTCTGTCTAAGCCTGACCTGCTTCCCTTTACAATTTTCTTTCTCTATAATGAAATTTTTTGAGCTCACAGAGGGAAATGTGTGACTTGGATAACTGAGCAGTTGAATGAAAGCTGCAGACTTTACATCATCAGTTTATCTCTGGCTGTGCTGCAGTCACTGTCCTCTCCAGCCTTGCTGGTGTGTGTAGCCAGTGGGCTCAGAGCAGCTCTCAGGTCAGCTCTGCTGGTTTCCACAACCCTGCTGGGGTTGTGCTGGGAGCCTTGGAGAGGGCCACAGCCAAATTCCTGAACAAACCAGGTGAAGAAACATTCTCATCTGTGGAGCTGGCCCCTCCTGGGCAGGGCTGGGGCATTTTGGCAGGCTGTGCTGGGGAGCTGATGCTGCCAGGCACAGTCTTTCTGGACAGAAAAAGCCAAGCTTTAGTCTGGACACACACTGAGCACCCTGCTGCCTGCAGTGTATAGAAGGTACCTGTCTTGTGGCTGCAGGGCATCCTCACCAGCTCCCAGGGAGGTGTGACATTACTGGAACCTCTTTGAACCCAATGTAATCTGTCTATAATTGGGTTGATTCCCTTTGACTCTTCTTTCACACATCAAACAAGACCTGGTGAGGCTGGATGACCCAGCAGCTCTGCCTGGCAGGGACAGATGAGTGGGTTTCAGGAGCAAGAGACCCCACTCCACCCTGGAGGGAGAGGAACAGTGGTGGGTGAGTTGCTGCCTCCAATTCCTGCTTGCCCCTGGCAGGAGCAGCACCAACTTGTCTCCCTTCCCCCAGCTGCAGCTGAGATTTCAGTGAATCAAAGCTATAGAGTAGAGTTGAGTCAGAGCCAAGGAAAGGCTCTGGCTCAAATCCACCAGCTAAAAATGAGCAAAGCTTTTGAGCCTGACTGGAATCTCTCAAAAACAAACAAACAAACAAAAATCCTTACCCAAATCCTTGTTGTCTTTTTACTTGATTTTGATAAAATAGTTCATTGGATTTTCATCTATTTCCCAGATTTTTCTCTTCTTTTTATTCGTGCCTGAATATATAAATGTATCCCTGTACAGATGTATATTTTAGATGTTTTCAGTCAGTGGTGGAAAGTGTTCCTTTTTGTGGTGTTTTCACTGAGACAATCAGGGGCAAAGTTCTTGTGGCAGTGCCAGGTCTGATACCACAGGAAGAGCTGTGTCCCCTGGAAACACCACAGAGCACAGAACCCACAGCATTCTCTGAAAACACAACATGGTTTTGAAGGCATGTCAAACACTGCAAAGTCAGCTCGGATTATTATTTTGTCTCAAATTGTTTATTTGCCTTTGTTTTGTTTTTTTAAAGGAGTGCTGGGGACCATGACTTACCTTAAATCTAGTTTTGCCAGTGCTGCTGTAAGGTAATGGAAGGGCCCTGATTGCATCATTTGCAGTCCTTTAGAGATACACAGTTCAGTCAACAGCCAGGGAGCTGCTCTACCTGGAGGTTTTGTTGACACTGTGTCTGTTTTTGCACTCATTATACTGCAGCAGCATTCAGAAATGCAGCTGTAGCCTTGCAGAAAATATATCTCTGAATGAATCTCTGAGAAAAAATCTGCTACTTGTGCACAAGTGTTCTCACAAGCAAGAGTCCCCATCTGTAAAAAAACATACCATGAGTAAATAACATTATGGAGAGGAAAGTGAGGAGTAAATCTCTGCCACTAAAATGAAGGCAGTTCTACCCAGTCATTGTTCATAGAATGGCAACCTTATTAATTTTCCTCCTCCACCTTGACAAGTAGCTTAGGGAACACTAATTTGATCTTTTTATTCATCAGGGCTGTTCAATACCAGAAGCAAACTACTGCATAAATTGTTTCCTCCTAAAAGTCTGTATCACAAGAAGAGATTTTAAAAATTAAGACTCTGGCATAGGCAAGCAAGCAAGTGTTGAATGCTGAGGGTTGGAAATAAGTCCTTATGTTTATGGAACAACTTTCTTTTGCAGGAAGAACAGCCAACTCCGTGTATTAATAAGTAATACAGTGACAATGAGTTAACAGTGGTTGTTGAGCAGAGGATAACAGATGGCCCCTGGTGAGTGTGCTCCTGGTCCCAGCTGATCTGTGAGCAGCACTGCACTGCACAGTGGGCTGTGAATGGTGCAGAGCCAGGGCTCTGCATCTTCTCTGGGGACAATTCTTGTTATTGCTGCACGAGCCCTGTTCTTCAACACCCTGCTTGGGGAGGGAACTTCAGCTACTTAGTGTTAGACATCAACTTAAAAGTTTCTACTGCTTTCACCTGTGCTACATTTTACTGTTGCTTAATTATTTTGCAAGTTGGCTTTGTCTTTTTTACCTGTGCTTCAGGTTTTTTTGTGTAAGAACAGACTATTGGAGCTGGTCTGGGTGCTAAAAAGTCTCTTTTCTTAGCATAGAACAATTCTTTTTTCGAGGTCTAATTCTGTGTTTTAAGGATCTGTTGTTCTCCTTGATTAAAAAATGAAAAAGGAGGGCAATTTTGCACAATTTATTGTACACCACTTCAAAGACATTATCTGCCTGAGGGAGGGAGAGCTTGGTAGCATCATGGAAAAAGCCACAGTCAGTGTATAAACACCATGGAAGTCAGAAGACTCTCAGAGGAATCTCAGTGAAGCTCCATGACTGGGGTATTTGTGCAGAGATGTAATCCATTTTCTCTTTATCTTTACTGTCAGCATGGTCTGCTCAGGAATTCATGGTGCCAGTGGCTCTCTGGAGCTTTTGATGGATCCCTCACTCTCCCCAAGAACTATCCCATGTGAATGTGAAGTCACATCTCTGCAGTGGAGCATTGTGCTCTGGTGGGAAGTGAAACAGAAATCAGCATGCTTTGGAGGCTCTTGCCATGGTGTTGGCTGTTCCTGGGGTCAGAGGTGGCTGAGGTCCCTCCTCTGCCCTGGAATTGAGATGAGCTCAGCCATGCTGTTCATGGAAGGGCAGCTGCAGCACAGCAGGGCTGCTCTCACCAACCTTGTCTGCCACTTTTGTGCTTACTGGGCCTTGAGGGAAGAGTCTTTCTGTCTCTTTAGGATCGTGTTAAAATCCTATTTAGCTGCCATGTATTTCCTTGATCCTTCCATTCCCACAATCACCAATTAGCAGGGTGTGTGTGTACATGCAGATTCTTCCTTTCTAATTAGCAGATTCCTAATGCCCTGTGGATTCATTGTCATAAACGAGTTTTATGTAACCTCTCACTCCTCATGTGCCTCCTCTGTCCAGGTGACACAGTGCAGTCAGCTCCAGGCAACTGTGTTTCTAAAAGCGCCCTTATTACAGGTTTAAAGTTGACACATGTCAGCCATAAGCAAATCCTCATCTTTTCCCAGTAAATGTGACACTCCTCATTCAGGACAGCTCAGTCCACCCCTCTGGGAGTCTGGGAAAACAGGCCTTGCAGGGAGCCCTGGGGGTCAGCAAAACAGGCACTGTCAGACAAATTAAATACAATCAGAAGTTGCTGAATCTCTGTGGTTTAACAACAAATCATATATAGTAGTCAGCAGGAATATGAATATGTGATGTGAACGAGGCATTCTGTGTCCAATTATCCTCAAGTCCCTTAGCTATTTAGTTATTTATTGCTTTATAGAATTTTCTAAATAAATCCACACAAATGAGACAGAGGTACTAAATCAAAATTAAGCCAGCTCACAGCCATGTGCAGGAGTCACAGGCAGCACACACAACCCCAGCAGGTCAGCTCTCATCTTAGTCTGATGTTGTTTATATGCTGCATGCCATTTTCTGCCAAAGTAAAGATTCCTATCATCATGGTGGCTTTCTTTGATGTCCAGTGGGGCAGATGCCTCGTACACATGGAGGAAACTGAAAAAGTCTTTGTTCTGCCCCATCCAAAGGTCATGTTTCCCAGAAGGACACTTCTTCAGAGCCAGATCTTTCAGGATTTTAGTGCTGTCTGGGAATGGGCAAAGAATAGTTTTTCACAAATCAAACCTGCATCTTGATAATGAGTTGTGGAGTATTCACAGAGGGAGATTTCAGTTTTGAGCTTCAAGAGGCCCCAAATGTGTTTGTCTTCTATAGCTGATAGGCATCACACTCCACTGCAATACTGACATGGAGACTGTAAGTGTTAAACTGCTCTGTGCATGCAACTAACCCAGCAGTGGGGCTGCTGCCAGGGATGGAGGCTTTGTGTGCTGTCAGGGACAGGATTAGGAGCTGCAGGGCAGCTGTGCTGGAGGGGTGACACTCTCTGACATGTCTGCCAGCATCACCAGCTGTGGGTCAGGGAGAGCAGGCTCTGCTGAAAAGGGAGGGAAATCCCAATTAATCTGCTTGTGGTAGATCCTCTTTGCTGGGCTCTGCCCAGAGGAGCAAAAAATTCCCTGTGAAGGAAAGTGGGGTGACTGAGAATGATCCCTGGCTACAGTGATGGAGCTGAGAAGCAAAGGCATTCAGAATGTTAAAATAATGAAATGCAGCTGATTTATGTGAGGGCAGCTGCTTCCCTGCAGCATTGCTGGGTGCACTGCCTGGTGGGCAGGCTGTGGTGGCCGTAGGACAGGCTTGCACTTCTCTGCCACTGACTGCTGAGGCTGTTACTGGTCCAGCTGGGGCCTCCATCCATCTCTGGTTAATGGAACAAGAGGACAAGTGGATGCTTAAAAAGGGGAGCTAATCAATAGGACTGAGAGGGGGAGATAAGGCAGTGAGAGTGAGGCAGGGAAAAAAATAAAAGGAAAAACCACTGAAATGTGAGGTAGGAAGGACAAAAATAAGAAAAAAGTATAGAAATGTATGGCAAGCAGTGAACAGGAGGAGGGCTTATTTCCTCAGCTGCCCTGACCCTGCTGAGCCAGCTCACCTGCACCTCCCTGTGAACTGCCCTGCCCCAGGGCACAGTACCCATCTGTTCCCTGCTCTCAGCACAGCCTGACCCTCACCTGCCTTGTGGAGGAAAAGGTCTGCAGGAGTGGGGAAAACCCTCCAGGTCTGCCTGCTCCTGCTGCATTCTGAAAGGTCTGATCCTTCACAGCATCAGTGCCTTCTGTTTCACACTCAGGAGACAAAAAGTCATCTCCTTGAAGGGAAGTTTAGGTTTGTGTTTTTGTTGTTTCCCAGTGTGATCAGTGTGAGCTGGCACAGTACAGGCAGAGGGAGGGCAGGGGACATCCCTGCTGGCAGATGCACTGCTCACACTGAGGCACCACTGGTTGTGGTAAGACAAGGTGAGAATGGGTTCAAAGACCACATTTCTCAGTATGGTAAATATGGTTTGCAGCACACAAGGGTTTTGCAAGTCATTCCAAGGTCCATGGACGTTTGAGCTCCTGCCTCAAAGTAGTGTCAGACTCCTCCTGTTGTTCCCCTGGTCTGGCAATGTGGACTTTGCTTTGGCTGTGACTGGGCTAGAAAGGGACCAGTCCAAAGCTCCCCCCTACCCCCAGCTGTTTGTGATTCCTTACTTATTGCTCTCCTGTTCCTGGCAAACCTCACTAAGCTATGGATATTACTGCCTAGTCTCAGAGCTGGGCCCTGTGTCTTGTGACTGTCTCCTTCCTGTTCTGCTTGTCTCTTTTTCTTTTTTTTTTTTTTTGTAAATTTATGGCCATGTGCACTAGAATAACTGCAGTTGCTGGTGAGGAAGGTGTACATTGCTGTGTGCATGCATTCACACGGACTGCTGTGTGCCAATTAAATATACCAATGTGTTAAGAAAAATGTCTTTCAAATTAAAACTCAGTAGCAAACTCCCCCTTAATTACTACTCATTAAAAATAATGTAACAGTCAGTTAAAAGCTTTGCCAAACAATAACAATAATCTTGTAAAACCCCATCATGGTGTTCAAGCAGTGCTTTGCCAAAGATCATTAATTGGGTATGTGTGAATTTTTATGTTCTTCTCTAATTTAGTTTTCAGCCTTTAACTGGAAAACCTGTTTTATCAGCTGAAAGGATGTGCCATGTGCATGACATGCCGCTTGAGGCTGGGAAGAAATAGGAAGAAATATTTCTCTGGTGCAATAGGACAGGAGAGACTGAGGCTAAGCAGGCAGCCTGATTTCCAGGGAAGTGGCTGGACCACAGCCCTGCCCATGCTCGTGCTGGAAAGCTGCTTTGCTTTCCTGCCAGATGGGAAGTTATGACCCGGTTACAGGAGCTGGGAGGAATCATTTTTCAAAGAACAAAAGAATGAGCAACCGGGAAATGGTGAGGTGGATTAAAGAGCTGAGGGAAGGAGTTCCTGCTGTGCAGCTGGAGACACTCATCTGTCCAGAAGGCTGGAAAGAAGGTGCTGAGGTTCTAGTGGAGTGGGGGCCTGTGCTGCTCAGCTGTGGGTCTGAGTGTGGCACATGACATGTCCCATGGTGATGGATGCTGCTTCTGGGCCTCCTGCTGCTTCAGTCTTGAAGCATCTGCAACCAGAAAATGAGGATGAGGAACAGAAAGTCTCCTCTTTTGATTTGCCATGTGATGCAAATGCCATGGGGTTCCCCCTTTAACCCTGACTGACAAGTGAAGGAGAATGTTTCTACCACTTATAGTACTGATGTCTTTGTTCCACAGGAAAATGAGACATAGGTAGCTTCATGCTATGAGCAAATGTAAGCCTTTGATGTGGGTGTGTTTGATGGAGTTAATATGATAATATCAATGTACCTACAAAAAAGGCTTAGTATTGATGAATATGTTTGCCAAATAGTCTTATCTGCTTTGTGGTCCAGATGCTGAACCATGGGGAAAAAAAAAAGCCCCACAAGAACCTAAAAGTGAACAGAGAGGTTTTGTAACTACATCTTTTGAAGAACTTAAATATCCACATCCTTAAAAAGACTTTTATGAACAAAAAGCTGGTGAGATTTTCACACTGGAAGTCCCTGAAAGTCAGTTTTTTCCCTGCTTCACTGCTAAGTTTTACCAACTTCTTCAAAAGCTGGTAAAATTGCAAATGCCTGAAATGGGTTGGAGAGCAGCAACACCTCATGCTGCTAATGCATTCACAGTGGGACACTGCAACAAAGAGGTAGCAAGCAGATTACTCTATATGATCTCAGGTGAGAGTAAATCAGTACAATTTTCAAATCTAAGTGTTGATGGAAGAGCTTTAAACCTGCAGTTAGGCAGTTTGAATGAAATGTTAAGAAGAAATAAAACTTTCATGTGGCATTAATTCCAAGGGTGGATGATGTGATTTTGAAGAGGGACTTAAAGATTAATGTTGTTTTTTTTAACTTAGAAATACTCTATCTAAATGCTGAGTTATCCCATTCTCACTGAACATGCTGACTGCTCCAAGGCCTGTCTGTGTTTTAGGTTTGAAATGTCATTTGAGTGCCTTTCAATGAATTTGGAGCTGAATTGGCCTTTACAGAACTTGAAAGCAGAAACAAATGAAGTTTCTCATTCTGATGACTGATGCTAAATTCTTTGCTTTTTAAAGGTAATTAAGGTAAATTTTGTCTGTAGTCATTGTAGTGTTAAGGAGAGTTAGCTGAGTTGAACAGATGTAAAGTAAGGCAACCTCTGCTGTGGAAAAGGAACTTGAGGTGTCTGAATTTTGCTTCACTTTGCCAGAGCAGATCTAACAGACTCACTGTGTGTGGAGCTGCCAAATTGAGAATCACACTGCCTGGGCAGGTAAGAAAATAAACAGTGATTTGCAGCCCTTTCAAGTATCAGCTGTAGGAGTGTCACCTGAGGTTCTCAAAATGGAAAGCATCCAGAATTGGAAGTAATTCCTCAAATGTTGTCAGAATGTTTGACTCAGTCCCATTCCCCCTTCAGTACCTGTGGGAATTCTGTATGGAGCAGGAATAAACAGATAACTTACAATATGTTATAAATGTACTTCTTGAATGGAGTTCAGCTTTTCTTTACACTGTGAGTGCTGTCTCTGGGACCACTTTTCCTCCCAACTGTCTGAAAAACCTTCCTTCTCTTTTTCATTAGAATTCAAGCAACTCTCTTGTAGTTTCAGGGAGTAGCTGCCTGTTGAGGTAATGGTGGTAATGAAGGATTTTAGCTCAGGCCAGAGGACTACACAAACTGTTGTAAGATGCACTCCCAATCACGTGGCTGTGCAGCTGCCTGCTCCTCTTCTCTGGTTTGAGTGAGCTCTGTGTGCTGCTGAGCAGTTGCTCTTCTTCCAAACCCTAAAATCACATGCTGACTGGTGAGATTACTTTTCTGTTAGGGCATGGTTGTAATTATGTTTAATGTATTAAAGGCATAAAGAGCCAGAAATTTTTATGACCTGTGTAATGACAACCATAAAACCAGGAGATTTGGTTCCCTAATCACTTCTGTGCTCTTGTTGCTTTGGAGTTGGGGATGGAAGATTTAAAAATTAAATTTCAAATAGAGTACATTTGGGGTTCTGATGTAGTACCTTACTCTGTTTCTGCTTAATGCATTTTCTTGCATTTTAAAACCTTCTTTCATACCACTTGTTCACTGTTTCACTGGCCACTGTAGAATGGATTAAGCACACAACAAGCACATAGAGGCACAAGGGCTTTGAACAAAAGCTTTTGGATTTTTTTTTTGTGTTCTGGGGACATACACAGTTATTGGAGTAGGAGGATAACCTGGGTCATGAAGGTCACTCCTCTGCTATTATGGGCAGCCACAGCATTAAATGTCTTTCTTAAATGCATCCTGCACTGTCTCAAAGCTAATTACTTTTCAGCCTGTCCCTGTTTCTATTAGAAGTTGTTCTTTCTGAGAACAACTTATTTCAAGGCTAAACTTATTTTCAGTGAGTTGATACCTGCTTGGGTTTATTTGCTGCTCTGAAAGCTTTCCAGTATTGCTGACAGCAGCAGCCATGCCAGACCCAGTTAACTGTGGTTGTCTCCAGCCTGTGGAAAGCACTGCCTTCCACTCTGGCACTGCTTTTCCCCCTGTGTTACATTCATCCACCTGTCCCTGATGTTCCCTCTGTGTCATGTATTTGATCTGTGAGACATTGCCCATCCAGTTGGGAAAAATCATGTGGAGACACCAGGGCACCTCAAATGGGCAAATTGCCTGTGTTCAGATGAAAATGGCTGTGATCTTAAAAGTTCTCTTTCTGGGCATTTTTCTTAGTGTATCAACATTGTGATGCACTTAATTATAAGTAAAAAGACTAACAGTAAATATATTTTGAGACTTGCAGTAAAGGGAAATCCAGAGAGAGCAGATAAAAAACTAAAACAAACTGAACCGAACTTGCCTACCTGCCCTTTATACAACAGGCTCTCTCCATGCTTTCCCTAAAGTATTAGCAGATCACCATTATTAGATTATTTTTCTCAGTATGTCTTGTCTATTGTGAAGTTTTGTTTGTGGAATTGTCTTGCATTTCAAGTGGTGAGGCTTTTCATATAAAAAAGGACACTAGTATAAGGAAGAATTGAGGGCTGTGTCTCTTAAACTGCAGGATCATTAGGCTAGAGGCCAAATTTCTGATGTTTGCATGTAATATCAACACTTAATTAATATACTCAGGACCATCTCATTCAAGTCTTCCTCCTTGTATTACATTCCCTATTAGATTTTAATAAAATAAGTTTTCTTTAGTTACCAGGGCATGATAAAAAGCTGTATTAATGTGTTGCAGGTTTTGTTCCTCACCCTCTCTCCTCAGGCTGGACCATTGTTTGACTGAGCAGCTTTCATGTCTGCAGACTCCATTGATTTATTTCATGCAAGCCTTTTGTAGCTGTGTTGTTACTATGGCAATAAGAAAACATAAACAGAATAAATGAGTAATGGTGATAAGGAATTGTTAGCTGGCAACAGAGATGATACATTTTGACCCTTTGTGAGATTTCTTTGTTGTCTGAGGAAAAACAACAAAGGAAAGGGATGGATTTCATCTGTCACAGGGACAGTATGCTGGTGGAGAATATGCTGAATTGAGAAGGGATGCATTAGCTTCAGGGCAGCCTTAGATCTTTGGTACCTGAGACAAAACTCCAAAAAGATGTCCAAGTGTTGGAATGAAGACATAGAATTAGTTGCTCTTATTCTGTCCTGGAATGTGAGCTATTCTGGCTGTTGGGGATGAGTAGAATGCACTTCATTCAAAAGACAGAAGTAGCAGTATGTTTTATTAAGGTGAAATAATAATTTGGCAGAGTTCAATAAATTTGATGATATTTAATAAAATTTAACAGGGGTTTGCTACAGGTCAGTAAGTTTGATGGCAAGGTTCACCTTATTAATTACTGCATGGAAGAAACATCCAAAGGAAAATTGGATGAGAATCTGGTTAGTATGATTCACACAGAGCCCACAGATCTTCCTGTTGAGTCATGAGGTTCAGAGTGGACCCCCTTGCTTTCTGAGCCCCTTATAGAGCCTTAGTGCAACTGGGCCAGTCTAAGTCTTAGACTTGGACAAAGGCATAAGTCTGATGAAATTATCTCTATTAAGCTTATGCTAATTAATATTGAGTAGCTACATAGTTTAATAATGTTTCATTAGAATTAATTCAGTGTGCTACCAGTCACTTAGCAAGGGGATCTCTGCCTTGGGCAGGGAAGGCTCTCTTAGATGAAGAATCTCAAACCTGGAGAGAGATGCCTGCCCAAGGGGAGGCTCATGGGTGCTGCAGTCCAGCTGCAGCTGAGGGAGAGCTCAGATCTGGCTGATCTGAGGGTAATATTTATAGAGTGAAGCAGTTGGTTGGACATATACAATATAAGGCATAATATTGCAGTGCAAAAAAAGAGTATATTGTTTGTGGACACTCAAAGCCTATTTATGTGGTATAAAATAAAGTTTTTTGCTGGGACAGCTCAGAGACAGAGCTGTGAGAGCTGTGACTGTATAGGCCAGGACTACATTTACCTTTTTGTTTCTGCTGCATCTGTAGAAACAGATCCCCTGTGACTCTCAGAAAAGCTGTGCTGAGGAGCAGCACATGCCTCACATCTCCTGAGCAGGGCCAATACCAAGGAGTGCTCTCACAAAGATTCCCCTTGTTCATTGCCTTCTTGGTGCTCAATGATAGCACCTTCCAGGAGCTGGGATATATGAAAGTGGGAAGCTTTGGAAGTATACAATAATGACAGTTTCCTGGTAATTTGCAATAGCTGTTTAATGTATAGAGAGTGAAAGAGCAAAGAAATGGAATATAGATTTATCAGTATCAAACAGGTTTATAGATATAAATGTATATGTAGATTTATTTCCTAGTCTGCTGAGAATATTTACTCCATCCTCCTTGGCTTAGTTGCAGGAAAATCAATGTATTGCTTTTGAGCTGTTAGGTTAAAGCCACAGCTTCCCAGCAAATAGAAATTGCTCTCTTTTCAACAAAGCTAACCTGGTACTGTACAGTGCATGCACACAGCTTTTAAAACTTCAGTGGATCATAGGCATGATTTCATATTGAAGCAGTGCTGTGCTCTCTGACCATCCCCTTAAAACATGCCAAGATAAAAGAAACATTTTTTTTCCATTTTAGCAGATATTAGGCATTACACAACTATTTCCTTTATATTTTCTAGTTTGCCAGAACCTCATTGAGCTTAAGTGTGGTAAGTGTGGCTAGTCTGTTGTTTTCCAATAAGCTTTTCTCTATCTGTTTATAAATCTACAAAAACTTCATTTATGAGTTTGTATGCTCTGGGGGTGTCAGTAAACACTAACTGAGATTTGTATTGTGTTCTGAGATGTCTGTGAGAAGTGTAATTATACAGTTATATCCTGCTAGGATTTCTAGTGTCTTTACTAGAGTACATAGTTAATCCCAGCTCTGGTAATAAACAGTGGAATTCTCTCTTTGGGGACTGACAGAATCAGTCCAAGTGCAATCCTAAGAGTAAGATGTAATTCCTGCAGTGTCTAGGTTGTCTGATTGGAAATGAATGTCTATTACAAAGTCGCTTGTGTGCAACACCAAGCTGTGTTTCAGCAAGAGTTTAGGCACAAGCTTAACTTAAAATTACAACCTTTCTTTGCGGTTTTTAAAATGGTTTAAATGCTTTGACTTAAAGGAAAATAACCAGTACTCCAGCTTTATACCCTGAAAGGTACCAGTGTGCCTTAAAAACATCAATTTTTCTGCACCTGCATGTTTTCCTTTTTTCTGCTCTTCAGCTGGATGAGTAAGTGGGGATCCTTGGAGTGTCTGTGCATCCAGATATTGAGTCCTGAAAATAACTGTGTTCAGGATGCTGCTTCTGTTGTGTTCAGGGAAAGAGAAGTCACTGCTGGAAGTCAGTTTTAGAACAAGAATTGCCTTATCAAGGATCAAATAAGAAATGTCCTGAATCCATAAATCAAATCATAATTTTGTGCATGATCTGTTACCTATATCAGCATGATTACTTTATTTATGGCCCTTTTATAGGAAGCTTAGGTTCACTGTTCATTTGTGATTTTCCTTCCTATGTTCAATTGTTGTGTTTCTATTGCAGTCTGGAGTCTTTTTTCCCCTGAGCAGCCAGGTTTCTTTATCCCCACCTTTAAATGGCATAATGTCATGTTCATGCAAGTCATTCAGTGTGTTCATGTAGACAGAAACATAGATTATTTTGTTCCAACTCTTCTGCTATGTTGAAGAATTTTTAAGTATACATTCCTAGTGTATGACCTCTTTGGCTGTATGGTGATTATTAATATTACAGAATCAGCTAAGAGGAAATTACATCAGTAGATAAGATGAGCTGTGCAATAGCAGGAGCTTTATTCACACTGAATACACTATTCATTTGCACAGAAAGATCATTTCTCAATTCAAAGAGGAATATTCTAATTTAAGTCTAACTTCAGCCATATGTCAAAATCTCTACAGAAACAAAGCTTACCACTGTGCAGTGATCCTGTAAGAAACACATTCCCCTTTGTGGATGGGCACATGGTAGGTGCATCAAACTCTTGGAGCTCTTGTTTTTCATGACAAGAACTCTTTTTATATCAGAACATAGTTTAGTCCATTTGCTAATTTAATGTAAAGTGACCTGAAATAGGGGAAATTGGGGAAATACCATAGTTAGTGGTCTTCAGCTTCACTCCATTCTAAACCTAGGTTGGGTTTTTATAACTAATTTAATCTTATTAAAAACTGCTTTTATATTACACTGAAGAAGTAAAATTTCAAAATACACCTCCATGAAATAAAATCATATGTAGAAATGTAATTGAACATGGGGGATAATGACAGATGCCAGGCACAGAATGTTAAAACGAGTTCTCTGCTTAGGTGCACAGGAAAAAGCAGGAAACAGTGGCTGCTGAATCAATCTTAGCAGTATGGCATTGTTGTGATAACTGGAAAGCATTTTGTGTTTTGTGGCTTACCTGCTAGTCTGGGGCCTCAGCCCATTGGAAGGGAGAGGGAATTTCTGTAGAAATTGCTGTCCTTTGTGCCAGATCCTATTGAGAAGAGTTAGAAACTAATCCCTGTCCCTGCCCTGCAGAATGCTCAGCACAGCACCCACCCTTCCTACACTGTGCTTGCTTCTGTGCTTGCACACAATGGCATTGCATGGTCTCATTTATATTTAAAACCACATGCTGTCTGCCTTTGGTCACCTCAGTTGGTATATATCAGAACCTAACAATGAAGGCCCTAAATGAGTGGTCCATGTGGCTGACAGGTTTGTGCAGCCATGTATCTCCACGGGGTCACAGCACCATCATCACAGTTCTGCAGCTCAGAGCCAGGTCTTGTCCCCCAGCCATAATTTTGGTGCAGTGGAACGTTGGAAAGGGAGTTGAGCCAAATAATTATTTCGTCTTGAAGCCGTGTGGGGTTCACAGCAAACCTGTCTTCTGACACAAGTGACTTCTTGACATTGTTGGCACACCCAAGTGAATATCATTCTCTGATAAACACTTTGGAGTTCCTCCAGGTTGATTTGCTTATTCTTGGAAGTTTTTGCTAGTGATATGTATACACTTGTAATTTCACCATGTAACCAAATACAGAAGAAGATTGAGAATGATTAGATTCAGAGGTGAGTTTGTTTTCTAAACTCTTTATTCTTACATTCAAACCAAGGATACAGGGAAGAATGACAGAACTGGTGCAAACTCATACTCTGCTGAAAGAACAAATTAATTGAAGCCAGGAAGATTCTGATGTAGGTAGAGTGGTGAGTGAAAAGCAGTTTTGTTTTGTTTATAGACCTGCTGTGTTTTATTGGCATTTTTTCTTTGGGTGCATGTATTTATTTATTTTTGCCTAGCTGTTTGTTAGCCTGTAGCTACTTGCCAGGATTTAGGAAGAACAAAGTTTGCTCAAATCACTGGTTATATTGCAGATAGATCTGGCCCAGTGTGTTTGCCTTGTCATTTGAGTGCAGTGTTGACATGGTTATTGGTGTGTCTTCCTCCCCACGATTATGCAGTACATTTTCTGTCTCCAAAGAGAGCAGAATTTGGCAAGGACAGCCAAGAAGCATCTGGCTCTTTCCTGTTGTTCTCTCTCTCTGTTACTGAGAGTTGGGCAGTCTCATGGACAGCTCTAAATTTAGCTGCTAATTTTCATCTTAGGAGTCAGTTCTGCTTAGATTTTGGCTAGAGGGGATAGTTGAATGAGATGAGAGTCCTGGTTTGGTACCTGCTGAATTACATCCCCCTGGGAATATCCCTGTGTATTTTCTGTAAGATCCTCAGATGTTTCCATGTTCTAAAGCCACAGCTAAGTCCTGGTCTGACTTGTTTGTCAACAGTTTAAGAACTAGTTCAGAATAGAACTTAATTTCTCTGCATCCCTTTGAAAGGGATAGTACAGAAGGCAAAATTACATGCCTTGGTGGTCTCTTTACATATAGATATGCAGGCAAGAGAGTTTTTCCAGGAGCTACCATGTTTCTCAACACAGTTGACTGGAATTCATTGGTGAAGCTCCATGTTTGTGGCCACTGGTAAAATATTACTTCTTGCAGTTAAGAGGCTGGACAGAGATGGGCAGAATAGAATTCTGTTGGAGTAGAAATATCCTCCCTTACATTTCCTTCCTGCCTGTTGTAACCTGGATTTGAACCTTCATCATATGCCTACCTGAGAAATTAATTTTTCGGATCACATTTCACATTTGCCCATAGCTGGAAAATAGGAGAGCAGATTTCACAAAACAAACACTGAAATCCAAAAGGGAGATGTAATACCTACTGTGTGGTTCCACCAGCAAAGAGCTTCCTTCATATCAAAGTATTTAGACAAGATTATAGGTCATATGTCTAGATATTCATTGTATATATAAGATTGATGGTAGTATGATCAGAATGAAGTGGCACCTGCATCATTGGCACTGCCTTCCATACTTTGACTGAAGTTAATCCTTTTTACTCAAATCAACTTTTCTAGACATGACTGAGAATATTTGCAAAATATGTAGAATGCCAATATGAATTCTTAAAAATTATGTTTTCAGGATCAGAAAGGTAAGGACTTGGAGTCAGATATTAAACAGACAAAACTGGTGTAGTTCCTAGATTTCTAAGGGGCAGCTCCAGCTTGCATTAGCCAAAGATCTCTCCCTGTTTCATTGAAACAGTAATTTTCATGCACAACACACCAGACAGCACAGGATTCCAGTAGTTCCGGCCCATTTGTCTGCTGCTGCTAGGAAGTTGTTTACTCTTTTGTATCACTCTCTGCTGACGTCTGCTCACTGAACAATGTCATCAAATTTCCTGTTTTTTGGCTTGTGGAAAGTAGCTCCCCCACCTTCTGCTCAGGCTTTGCTGCGTGGGGATCCGTGGAGCGGATGCACCAGCGGACAGGATGTAGGGTTAATGCAGCAGAGCTAAATAAATAAAGTAGGTGTTAGCTGGGAACCAGAGCTGCCTTCTTGCCAGAGGGATAAAGCTGACAGTTCAAACATTGAGCAGTGATAAAATACTTGTTTCAGGTTGTGGGGTTTTTGAATGGCTTTTGGATTTTTTTTCTGTGAATTTGTGTTAGCAGCTTCCTGAAGCAGCCTGAAATAGTTTATAATGTGGTGCTGTGTGATATGAGAAAACACCTCTGTCAGGTATTGACAGCATTCTGCTGCTGGTGCTCTAGTTCTGCAGGCTGGTGCTGCCAGCAGTGTGTTCATCACTAACTCTACTGCCAGAGCAGCAGGCTGGTGCTGAGCCCAGAGTGCTGACACTCTGCCAGGGGGCTGATCCCCTTACATTTTTGGTTTCCCTGTCTTCTGGCCAGTGCCACAGGGCCATTCCTTCCACTTGGGCAAGCACTAGCAATAAGCAGAGCAGACCTTTGTTCAGCAAGTCTTCCAGACAAAGTTTGGGGTGCTTTCATTGATATCACCAGCATTGTCATGTTGGCCTTCTGTCATCCATAGCAAGAGGGAACACCTGCTGTTAGAAAACCCACCCAACCTTTGTAAAATAGGGCATGCTGTGTGCTTTATGGTACCTGAGTCTTGTGCTTCCCTCCCCTCTGTAGGTCTGTCATGCTCCAGGTGGTTTCCCTCCACTTAGTGTTGCTCTGTCTTGGAATTCTATTTTCCTTTCTCCAAAGAGCATTTGATCACTTCATGAAAACAATTCTTGTAAGGATTCTCCTAAGATCCTTCATTAAAACAAAACAAAACAACACAAAGAAACAAAACAAAAAAACCAAAACAGTCCCTGCCCCAAATACCAGAAAAATAAGAATCCCACAACACATAACATTTGGAGTCAAATTGCAGAGTGTTGGAAAAATGCAGGAGTATCTGATGACAGACAGAACTACAGGGTATGCTGGAGTGATTTATAGGAGCTATCCCACCACTGGGACATTGAGTTTGTCTTTATTTTTAAAAGGTTTTTATTAAGGTGCAGCCAGAACATTTTGCTTACTGCCTTTCTCTGCTAAATTCAGTTTTATTGCACTGTCTCACTGACGCTTATAACTGGAAATAGTCTGAGTGTGTGAAGTACTGAGTGTGGAGCATGTGGGCTTCACCTCATTGAAATGCTGAGTTCTTGTCATCATTTCTGACATCATCCTGCTTGGATCTCTGCAGATACAAAAATGGTGCTTACCTCAGAGTATTTTCCATTATAGTGAGAAAGGAATATAGGAGGGTTCCCTTGCAATACCGAGTTCCTGTTCTTGCAGCATCCTGCATCCATAATGGGGCCCATAGTCAATATGTGGAGAACTGGACTGGATGCCTAACACAGTCTGTTCATTATCCTGTACTGGAAGAGGAGAGCTCAACAAATTGTGCCTCCAGGGCATCCTAGTACCAACCTTCTTCCTGGGGCCCTTGACAGGGACTGAGCCAAAGGGCTCAAAATCTGAGCTTCTGCCTTCTGTTCCTGGTTAAATTTATTCATACCTTACCCTCATGGAGATTTATAAGTACAGGTGCAAACTAAAACTCCTGAAAATATGTCATTCATTTTATTTCTAACAAATAAATTCCAGATGTTTGCCTCTAACTCCCAGAGTGCTGATATGATCAGCTTGGGGCTCCAGTTGTTCAGTCTTGTGTTGGATGACAGAGCAGAGAGTGAAATGAATGCTCTCCATTGCCAGTGGTTTGCAGTCAAAGGGACACAAGTTTTTCTAAAAAGATGAAACTGGGTGGATTGAGTTGAGAAAACAACTGGCTGGCACTGCAGTGATGGAACAGTAGTAACTAGATTTAAAAGAAAATGAGATAATCTTGTATGGCAGAAAAGATGGAAATAATGGAACATTTCAGAAAGAAAGTATGCTACCATGTACTGCAAAAAATAGGTCTATACTTATCATAAGGTGTTTCTTGCTACAGACTCTGTGAAAAGCTTCTTATGTAGGAAACATTGATTTGCATAGTGCTGCTTGCAAAGGCTGTAGCTTAATTCTCAAAGTCAAACTTGGGGGAAGAAGTGTCTTTCTTTGACTGTCAGAGCCAAGAGATTATTCTTACCCTAGGAAAAAATAGCAAGGCAATGGTAGTTCTGGTAATTCTATATGCCCTATATGCCATGCAGATTAGAAACAAATAGAATGGGCTAAAAATACAGAGCAGAATTGCAAAGCAAAATTATCAGTTAAGTTATTAAATTGTCATAAACACTGTAAAATTCTGTCTTGAAACTTGGTCTGAAGTATAAATGTAATAAGTGCAGTGTGAGTTGTGACACCCATGGCTTCATATTTACAGTATCAGAAAAGTATTTTACCCAATATGGGCATGTTTCTCTTGTAAAAAATTTAAATTAGTCTTAAATGTTGTAAGCATTATTCATTTATGGTACAAACAGGCCATGCTTCACTTCCTTCCCAAAGGGCTTTGTTGTGTAGAATCAACAAGTGCACCAGGCTGGAATACCACACACAGTTGGCTGGCAATGGATTTGTTGGATTTGTCTGACAGAGGAGCTCCCAGGTGATCAATTATTCAGCATTCAGGGCCAGCTGGGCAGAGAGGGAAGGACACAGAGTCACCATGGACCTTGGCTTGTACAAGTGCCCTCTTCAGCTTTCTGTGGAACTCAGAAAAGGAGATGTGCAAGGACAGAATCCGAGCAGCAAAGGCACCAGATAACCTCTCCCACTTGCAGGAAACTGCCAGTTGTGTCACAAAACCACTGCAAATCTTCCTTGCTTCATCTGGAAAATATTTCTGGGTGCAGCCTCATACTGTGGCCTGCAAATTTTGTTACTCTGTTTTGGTGGGGAGCACACTGTGAGTAATTTATGTCTAATGGAGTAGTGGTTTGATGCCACCTCTAATGTGTTCCTGCTGTTTCACATAAGGGGTGCATTTTTTGTTGGAATATATTTGAAGGTTCTTAGCAAAATCAGATTACAGAATATAACTGGATTACATTATGTGCCTCACAGTATATTCTGGTTTTCCAGAGTATGACATATTGGTTCAAATTAAGCAGTGAAGAAAACAATTAGAACTGTGGTGTTCCATGGTAGGTGCCTAGACTGTATGTGGTAGTGGCTCAGAGTTAGTCAAAATATATTCCTGATGCAGCCTATTACTAAAATTATAAAGTTCAACACTGAGCAGCACACCATTTATTTTGTCTTTAGAGGATGAGGACAAAAGAAATGCAGAAAAAGCTGCTAACCACAGAAATATGAATGTGGTAAGAACATTTGTCCTGGCTTAAAGGAACATGCAAACACATAAAACTAGTCAAATGAAATTTCCCAGGGTTGAGAAAAGCTTCCATAATCAAGGACACTGTAAGTAATTACAGCCTTATGCTCAAAGTTCATAGAGGAAGAAAAAGAAATCAGGTGATATATCTGAGTAATAAACTTTTCAAGAGTCAGATCTATGTCATTCTTCAGTGAGTTTATAGGTTTACTTTAATTTTTTAATTCTCAAAATGACCTAAAGTTTTACTGTAGCTTTACTGGAACTGTTAATAAAGTGAGTCTGGTTTTTCCTTTCTGTTACTTACATATGAGACTTTAGACTTTATACTAAAAAACTATTAGCCTTTGATATCTAATTTATTTGTAACGGGTTATATTTACTGATTCACACAGGATATCTTTCCCATTAAGCTGGTTTATAGCAATGCAGCATATTTTTTTACTCAAAGCAATAGATTTGTTTTATTTTAGTTCTATGAATTGCAGCTACATTTTGTGTCTTAAAAGTCTGGCTGAGCTCAGAGTCAGGCCATGAAACTGCACTAAATTGCATATTTCATTAATAGAATTTTTCTGTTTGCTTTGGACATTCTTCCTAGTATTTCGTAGCTTGGGGGGAAAGGCAAAAGAAAATAAATGAGTACAGTTGGTTTTTTACTCAGCTTTGCTGGAGATACAGAGGAGTTTCTCTTCTGCCTGTTGCAGGCAGGTCTGAGGAACTCTCAGTTCACACAGTTTCCAGTTAAGTCCCCACAGTCTGGTCGTGCAGATACAGCATCCATCCTCCCCAAGGGAGGACACTGAAGCTTGCAAATTAACATTTCCTGCTAAAATTTCTGGTAAAAGCTCCCAGCCAGAGCTATCAGCAGTCTGGATCACTGTCTGGGAAGAAGCACTTGGTGCAGGGGAGGAAGAAGGAAATGGTGACTGTGAACTTATTAATGGTGTCGCCAGACAGGACTTTAATGTCTATTTTCTCATTTGTTCTTTGGCATAAAGCTTTCACACTCTCAAAAGAAGGCCCAAGGCTTCTGCATCCTTTGCTTAAAAAACCAGCAGAGTGAGAAACATATTCTGGATAGCTGCAAAACAGATTAGACAAGCTTGTCTAATGCCAGAATTCGGATCTCAAGGGAGATTGATTTTGGATAGAGGCCAGTGTTCCTTGCAGCTAATTATGGGGGTTTTGCATAGGTGGACTCTATTTATTTATGTAATGAGTAAGTGGAGCCTCTCTCTTTCATATTGCTCCTCCTTTTAGTTCATCACTGTTACCCAAATTGAATGGGGATGTTGCTGCCTGACTGAAAGGGGCTGTGTGAAGCTCTGTTCTGTGACAGAAGAGCCACCTCTGCACAGCTCCAGCACTGGGTCCTGTTGTGAAACATTTGTGCCACTCTCAGTGGCAACATCAGACCTTTTTAGAAGAGACAGATGAATTTAGGTGTCAATAAAATTGTGCAGAAGGTGATGAGCACCTGCTGACCCTGATATTTGAGAAGCTGTTTTTGCTGTTCAAGTCTTGGCTTGGCTGAAGTTTTGCAGTACTTGCAGGGAGGAGCAGAGAATCTGCTCGTTTGAGAGGCAGCACATGGTGCTGGTGTTCAGACATGCCCTGTGGAAGGGCCCACTCAAGGGTCTGAGGACTGGTAACCTGAGGAGTCTGATAAAGCTTCTGAGAAAAAAAATTTCTGACACCCACTCTCATTATAGGGAAGGCAAGCACTGTTCTGTAGTGTCTCTTCAAGTGACACATGAAAAGTCCACATCTGCTCCATCAAATGCACCTTTCAGCCACTGCTGGCTGTGTGCTTATAAACATTCATGGTTTATACAGCACTTATGCTGGGCAGTTTGCAGGTGAACACATTTACATTAAAGATTTACTCTGTTTTTGCATCTTCTCTTCTTACCCCCCATGTTACAGATCTTTGCAAATCTTTCAAACTTTGTGATTGCAGCAGCTCTGTTACAAAGCTTCACTGATGCCATACAACTTGTAAAAGTATTTGATGCAAGTATCTCCAGATGTTCTCTCTCTTTCCTGGAAATCTCAAGGTTAAATAATTTCTGTGAGGCTATTCAACATCTATAGATTGTTATCTTGATAATTATGACCCATGTACTTAATTTGAGAAATGCTAACATGGTACCTGGAGAGAGTGTATTTGGACAGTAGGGCAAGATTTCATCTTAAGTGGATATTTGATACCCAGCTGGATTTGTTTCCCAGTTAAGGGCTACAATGTCAGAGCTTCCTTGATGATGGATTGTTTATTAAAGAGCTGCCTTGTGAGGGACTCCTGTGCTGGAGTTGGTTGCTCCTTGCCTGCCACAGCTTTAATCCTGTGAAATTTTACTAGGAGATGGTAAGATATTGACTGCTTGTGTGTCTCTATGGAGAAAATCGTGCTGCTGGTACAAAATAATAGTTTATTTTGTACCAGCAGCATCTCCTTTGGCACATCCAGCAGTTCTTTTGTAAAGAAAATGATACTCATAGGCAGAAGATGCAGAAATTGCTTTGTATCAAAGATAATAGTATAATTACACAGATTTTTAAAATTTAAATGAAATAAAATGGAGTGTGCCTACCACAAATCCAGATAGAGTGAAATTATATTTACAAGAAAACTAGCATGAAAAACTCCTTTGTTGCAATAAATTCTACTTAATTGCAGTTCTGATTATAATGAAAATCCTACTTTATTAAAGACATGCAGAGTTAGGGGGATTGGCATAACTGTAAAAAGTTCTACTCAAGGAAAAAAAGACGTGATCCCACCCCAGGCCTGTGATATTTAACGAGCCCTGTGGGCTGGCAGAAGCTCTGTGTGTTACTGAGCCAGAGTCAGGCAGAAAACCAGTGTCAGGTTTCAAACTACCCTGTAGGTCCTCAGGAATGAAGAGGCATCTGTATTAGAGGAAGCCAGTCACTCATCCCCCCTGCCACTGGGGTTCCTAGTGGTCAAAAGAAAGGGATGCCCAGGACTCTTAAATCTGTTTTGCTCCTTATCATAAAACCTGAAGTTAATCTGTTGGCTTGGTTATAGCTGTGAGCAAACAAAATTAATGCTAAACCTTAGAGTAAAAAAAAAATAAAAATGTACTGTTGTGAATTTCTTCAGGTTTTTAAAAAGACATCTTGAATATGCCTGCAGTCTCAAGTCTTCATTTGTTGGAGACAAAGTTCCATATTTAGAAAAGGTTTGACTGCCAAGAACTCCTCTTGGTTTTCTCAAGTGTCAATTGACAGTTCCACTCAGTCTGAGAAACATGTACTCTAGACAAAAATACAGTTATGCTTATTATCAGTATTGAACATTTCTCCTTTGCTGTCCTGGCTGCTGTCCCACTGACTTTGCATTTATTCTATCTACAAAATCCCATCTCAGAGACAGCACCTTTGTTCCTTTGTTGTGGCTCAGGGAGTTCCCAGGCAGGATAGAGCACAGGTGAGTTTGTTCATCCTGAAGGTGGGCAGAGCCACCCCTTGACCCTAAAGAATTCTAGTGATGTCCAGCAGGTTCACAGACACCTGGGTGAGCTTGTGAAGATGATGTGTGTGGCAGATGGCTGGGAGAACAGGGAAGGGGGAAGAGGAGGAGGCAGCTTCATACTGTCACCATCCAGTCTTGGAGGACTAAACTGGCACATCCAGGATGCTTGATCCACTTATGCAGAGGCTGGAGATCTCTAAGAAAAGATAACAGATGGCAGCAGGTTAAAAAAATTACTGTTGACAGTAAAGCCTGAACTGTGTCAGCACGAAAAATGTGTTAATAGTGACCAAAAAAAAAAAAAAAAAAGCAAGTTTATTCCTTAACAATTGAGATTTAGGATAAAACTGAGATCTTCTAGGAAGCCTAGCAGATCCACTGACTGAATTGTGCTATTTTTGGGCTGTACTCTCTTGCTTTGCTTGGTCTGTTTGTGAGGATTGTAGTGTTGGTAGATCAAGCCATGAAAAGTTTGTCTGGCATAAAGTAGTTGGAAAACTTCCTGGTAGACTGGAACTTCCTTTTAGTCAGATGAGTCTGTTCAAATCCAGATGGTTCAAAGAAAACTGTCACTGAAATTCATATTCATAAGGAAAAAATGAAAACTGATAATGGAGTTCTGTTGTATTCTGATGCATCTGTAATCATCTCTAAAATAAAACTAGTAAGTGGTATCCACCAGAAAAAACAAGAGAACTAGCTGATAGATAGGAAATAAGTTAGCTATTACTGCTATACTTCAGGATCTTGCAGAATCACAAGAGAGCAAGCAGTTTTAATAATATTAAACAATAGAACTACTGTGCCATATTTAAGTCTCCCAGAGTGCCGTGCAGTTCAACTGTTAAAATGCAGGCAGGAAGAATTTCCCTCAGGGCCAGAAGAATGTTGTATTTGTACTAAAGTGTCTGCTCAAGCAGGGGGGATGGAAAGTCAGCCACAGCCTGCCTGTAAAATGAATACACCTGAGGCGACAGCAGACGAGTGAGAAGTTCCTTTCCTGTTAGACAAAGATGTTGGTGGAGCCAAAGGCTGCATTTATTTGTTAGGAGTTATGTGAACACCGATATATTTAATGCTCTGATTCTGAACACGTCTTGGCTGATGACCTGCAAGACTTACAGACCAATTTCTTCTCTGTTGACTTGGCTAGTCTTTACATCTGGGTAGAAGTTGCTGCTGCCAGCAGATGAGAGAGGACAGCACACTGAAACTTTCATAGCAGTGGCGGCGCGCGAGGAGCGAGTTGGTCCCCAGAGCTCAGTCACAGCTCTGCCAGCCAGTGGAGTAACCAGAATTCTGTCAGCTGAGGGGAAGAGGTCTCTCAGCCTTCTGGGAGCTGCTAGGCACGTTGTTTTTTATGTGGCTGCCATTAAAGCATTTTGTGAGATAGAGTGTGGCTGGCCCTGATTGCCAGGGGGAAAACAGAGGAGTCTCAGAGTCGCTGGAGTACAAGGGAAGAGCTGCTGAAACTCAGCAAGCTGCAATATCCACCCAGATGTGCTGTTCAGCTGCCCATGAGGTACCATCTCACAGGGGCAATCACAGCCCTTACCTGTACATAAGCCCAGAATACCAGGGATGTCTGACTTTGCAGGACATTTGCTCTGAAGTGCAGGCATTCTGTCTGACCCTTTAATTTTGTCAGAAACTAATAAAATGTGAAATTAGGTGCTAGTGCTTTAAAGATAACCTCTTTTTTTTTCTTCAACTGAACCAATTCAGTTTCTGCATGTTGCACATTCTGTTCCTGTTTGAACAGCTGAAAATGTTCATACTAGTTGGTTGGGTTTTTTTCATTGATAAAGGCAACCATTTCTGCAGCCTATGTATAGAAAACCATTATTATAGGGTTTAAAAAATTATTCTAAAGCACAGCCAGATCATTTAAGCTGCTGGTTTTCTCTTAGGGCAGGATATAACTACAGATGCTCCACAGAATGCTCTCACCACACAGAAATACTTGACTATAGTTTAGTGAGCAACCCAAGGATTCAATATGCCTCCAGACAAAGTTCTGTGCATGTTTGGCTTGAATGGAGAAGTTCTTTCCAGCACTTTCAGTCAGAAAGTGGGACCTTCATGAAGACCCCAGTGATCCATCTCAAATCTTAAGATTATGAGGACTTAGGGCACTTTAAATTTTGTGCTGGTTGGTCAGAATAGGGTTTGGCAAAATGACAACCATGAGGCACAGACCAGTTTTATGGTTATTCACATTTGTTGTTGTGGAGTGTATGATTCACATTTTTTTTCTCTTTTAAAGGGACAAATAGATGAAATTTCAAGCTCAGCTTACTTGTGAATAAAATGCAGGTCTAAAAGGGGTCTTTGAATCAGGTAGATGCTGCAGCAAATACAATTTGCTGGATTTTAATGGTTTTTTATATGAGGACTAGTTTCTATTCTACTTTGTTCTCATCAGACAGAAAAGTGTGGATTAATGAGTAAATGGCTCTTTTCCTGACTTGGCTGGTGTATTCCATCCCTTTTTGATGTGTGATTCATTGAGAGGGAGGACTCTTGTGTACGTATGTAGTGTGAAATTTGCAGTTGTTTTGCACAAGTTGTATCTGCATAGCTTAGAAACCTACAGTACTTCTGTGATTACCAAGATGTTATACAACTTGTTTGAATTCTCACCAACACACTTCTGAATTTCAGAAATAAGTGGGTGTTTCCCAGGCATCAGCCTCATGGTCTCAGTATTGCCAGTGCTTGCTGCTGTAAGTTGGCCAGCAAGGAGGGGCACAGGACACCCTGCCCAGGGATGCCAGGGCTCAGCACAGGCAGGGCTGGGGGTGTCCCCTCCCTCAGTGCCTCACTGCCTCTGAATGTCAGAATGAAACCAGCAACCTGCCTTTTCAGGTTTGGAGATCTGTGCAGTCGTTCCATAGGCACACTAAGTGATAATGACATTTATGTTACCGCTTCAATACCCTATCAGGAGCTGAAACAGTCCCCCAAATTGTCAGCCTGTTCTGTGTAAAAGTTCAGACCCTTACCAGTGGGCAGGGACTGCTGGCTGGCTTTTTCTGCTGTCATTGTACAGTGTGACCACATGGACCAGAGGCCATCCAGGCCTTACCACAGTGCAGATGATAATGCAAGTCACTTTGGGACAGCATCATTAATTATTCCAGCCCAACAATGATTCACTTTTGCATGTGCTGCGCTTGCAGTTTGATAACCAAAGTTTCCTGTGAAGCATAAGGGAAGAACTTACAAACAGTAGAAAGTGGGAGGTTTTGGTTATGTCTGAAGTGTGCAAGAAGGTAGCAAGTGTGATTTCCCAACAGCAATTGTTGAAGTTCTGTTCTAACTTAACTTCACTTACTGCACTGAGGGCAGTGGGCAGCCAGGCCCAAAACACAAACTAACAAATATCTATAATAGTGGTTGGCATGTGTGGCAAGCTGAGCACATAGCCAAAAATCAGCTGTGGCAGGGAGAGCCCTGGTGCAGCTCAGACAGTCCTTGTGCTCAGCCCTGTGTGCCCACACTCCCCTAAAGCAGTCCCAGTGCCACCAGGGTGGGAATTTCCTGGGAGGCTTCCTCAGGACCTGGCTTAACACAAAAATTACCCCCAGGGTGAGTAATGGAAGAGGTGCTGGATTTTGGGAGGAGTAAAGGTGTTGCAAGTTTATTGGGAATAAGAAAGTGAGTCCTGTGGCTGGTTACATCCCCAGAGAGATGGTTACATCCCTGATGTGAGAGCTCTGGCAACTCATTACACTCAATAAAGCTTTTCTTCTCACAAAAACTGCAAGCTGTCAAAATTGTGTGCTGCTAATGATGTGAATTGGAGGCCAGAGTTGGGCTCTTGAGCTCATTTAGGTAAATAGGTTCAAAAACGGGCACTAAAATTTAAGAGATTAAGAAACAGAGGGTGTGTTATCCCATCACTTACTGTCTGCTGTATTGTTACATGGTAGCATTCAGATAATTCTTCTAGGAATCAATTAAAAACAAGAAACTGATAAAAGGAAAACTATACCAGAGCAAAACACCGAGTGATCTGCAGGCCCTGTGATATAGATATAAATCTGAATTGTTTTGCTGAGAGAGATGCATCAGTGAGAACACGGTTTAGATTAATCTAAATGCTAGATTTTATCAAAGCACTGAGTCAGGATGCTACATTATGAGTTTAGAGTCTGTGACATTTGTCTGCATCTTTTATGAAGCAGAAATAGGAAAAAAATAGCAAGGGCTGGAATAATTGATTTCATCCAGGTTGAAGAGCAGTTTTGGTAAATTTGGTATTTGGTAAATAAATGCCTTTCAGAACTCATGTTTTTTTTTATTTCAGCAAAGAATAAACTGACTCTGTACAGCATAGGGTCTTTGAAGGCCAAGTTTACCTTTGTCCTTGAATTGCTGAGCAAAGGCAGAAACCTTGGACACTTTGTTCTCTCTTATTCTTTATTCAAACTGTTGTGGCCTCCAAACAACAAAAGAAAGAACTGCACAGGGCTGGACCCCCACTTTGTTTACACTGAAGTACATCCAGTATATTTTCCTTGCATTTGATGGAATTGCTCTGGATTTCACAGGATTTCCTGACAGGTCAGAATTCAGTCCATGGGCTATACAATTAATTTTATGCTCTGAACAGTGGCCTGTTAGGAAGATCTGCTTGGACATCATTTCATGTTACTTGCACTGATGTTGACTTGGTAACAAAAAGATGCTGTCAAAATCTACAAGGAGCACATGAAGAGTGATGTTCAGTGTCTAGCAGAAAGCTCATGGAAAATAGGAGAGAAGATCTTAAGTCATCTACATAGGTGCATTTCCTTGGGAAAAAAAATAGGTAGATGAACATGGATTGGACTAGAATTCATATACTTCAGGAAGTGCTGAATGTTGTGATAAGCAAAGAAAAATGTGAATTGTGAAAACTTGATCCTGAACATGGAGACTTTCTTTCTCTGTAGTATGAGCTACAAAAAGTCACAAAGCCTCTCTCTGTTGAGAAAAAAACCATGCTGGTATGACCTGACTGGACAAGATCCTGTACCTTGTCATGCTAGTTTGTAAGAAAATTGTTTATTTCCCAGCTTTTAGCATCCAGGAAGATTTGGCTCAGGTTTCTGAGAAAGTATATTATCATGCAGAATTCAAATTTCTGCAGCAAATAGAACCTGAATGGGGATGGTATAAATCTATACGTTCATTTGAGCTTTTGTTTTCTGGGATGATAAATCTATGCTTAAAATGGTAGGTTAAGAGAAAGGATTTTTTTCCTTTGTGAAATGAATCTGTTTTTCTTAGAATTACAAAAATTAAGTGTATGCTAACAGTCCTGTGGCTTCCAGCATTTCTTGATAATGAAGACTGTTAATTCTCACTGTGATGAGTCAACTCATGCAGATTCATATCATGTACCTAGTATATGTAGAAAATATAAGTATGTATTTTAAAATCAGATTAAAAATTTTGGTGATGTCTTAAAACGTTGATCTGAGGAACGTGAATTTTGCTGGCTGTGTTCCATTAGGACCAGCAGTGAAGTCATGTGTCTAATCACTGTAGTTATTTGTCATGTATTACAATGAGTCAGAGATTCTGACTGTCTGCCCACTGAACGCAGATGTTGCCCTCCAGCAGCAGCTTCCATCAGCAATCCATTCAGCAAAAGTTCATGGCACCTCTTTTCAAGTGAGCTGCAGGAAAAAGAAGCTGTGCTCACCTGGAAAAGGTGAGAAGAGCAGCAGGAGCAGCAGAGCTGCCAGCTGCCCTTTAGGGAGAGGGACTGTCAGGAGAACAGGGCTGTGCATGGAATGGTCAGAGCAGGAGCCATTCCTGTCACCAGCACAGCTCCTGCTGTGGCAGAAAGGAAGGGATGGAGTGCTGTGGATGCTAGGGAAAATAAAAAACTTCAGCAAAGAGGTGTCTTGAGAAAATCATCTTCCAGAAGGAATGCATTTATGCCTCCATAGCAGGAGTATTGCATGGAAGTAGCCAAAGGATTTTTCAGGAGCTGATTCTGCCCAAAATTTTAGGTGTGCTCTCCTCTCCAATGGGTAATGGTAAGAGATATTTTGGAGAAAGCCAGGATACACCACTTCTAGCAAACAGGAGACCTATGGGCTGCATACATCTGTCCCTGTCACCAGCCAGGCAATTTATCACCAAATGTGAATCAAGCTGACTTTATGGCCACCCTTTATTCCTTTCTGCATTTATTCATTGAGCAAATTCATCTGAAGTTTTTCTAGCTGTAAGAAGAAAATAAAAACAGTTCAGCACTGATGAACAGACTATTCCTCTACAGGATTCTGTTCTGGTAAAGTATGAAGAATGACTCACAGAAAGAAGTACTTTACCAGGTTACATTGGGTCAGCACTGGCTTTGTTGTACTTTAATCAGATCAGTCACAGTTGTGTAGATCTGTGTTTTTAAGGCTTATTTCACTTGTTTTTATTTACCCAACATTCACTTTTCTCAGGGCATTGGAAACATGGGCTATTTCTATAGGCAATTTCAGTGTTTGCAATGCAGCTGCTACAACACAAAGATAATTTCTGGCGAGTGCTGAGCTGCTCACAGCAGTCAGTGGATGACAGCTGTCAATCACTTATGGCTCATTCTATTGCCTTGGGATGAATTCCACAGGACAGAAAACAGTGTTCAAATAAGAAAGGCAGATTTGAGGGAAAATAAGTGCTACCAGCAGTAGTTCAGGGTCAGAGAAGGTAAAATGGCTGCATTGCCCTGTGTGTGTTTGAAGAGCCACAGTCACTCACGCTGCTCTTACAGACTTTGCGTCAGCAGCTCCTTGGCACCAGACCCAGCTCGGTCACAGGCAGTTCCAGGAACCCACAACAGGTTCTACCTCTGTCTTCTCAGACACTCTTCTCAATCTGTGCCTGCCTGGAAGGCTGTCACATGCCTAAGTCGTGTCTGCCAGTCTGAAAATGTCCTCAAGCTTTTGTCTAGGGAAGTAATTCCCAGGAAGAAGTAGAAGAAGGTGTGAGTGAATAAAAATATGTTTGTGCAGTTACTATACGTGTGAGCTTTGGCTGTGGTTGGTTTTGTTAGAAGCTTTCAGCATTAGAGGTATTTTTAAAGCTCATTTAGTTCAGCGATCGTTGAGAGTTTCAGCTAATCCTTGCTGAAGCCTTGGTTTTTGACACAATAGCTAAACAACATATTACTTCTCAGTGCTACCTGCAGCACACAAAAAGTTTAAATGATTAATCAAGTTATTTGAAGAGATTTCAACAGGATTAAGAATTAACTGGAGTTCACCAAAATTTTCCAGCTGAGATGCAGACCAAGGCTTTAATTCTACTCAGGACACCAAGTTAATGTGTAACAAGCCAGGTTATCTCATCTGGTCACTTCTTGTGACTTAGGCATAAATGGTGCATAGGCAGGTATTTTCATTGCAGCAATAGCCACAGATTTCTGGCAGAAAAGTGTTTTTCAGGCTCAGTCCTTTAAATACTTTGGTGATCATTCATAAACGTCTTAAAAGAAAGAAGCATCTGAAAAGCAGTAACTGGCAATACTGTGTCTGTCTCCTTTGTTAAATTCCCTTTGGGCTGGGACTGATAGTCCAGGGGGACACTGGCATTGGTGTGATGGGGTTTTGCATCCCCCCAGATGCCAGTGAAGTTCAGCTCTGGATCTGGACCCTCCAGCTCAGGCCATTGCCCAGTGACATGGAACACTCACTGGTTCTTGCTGGCAGGTAGAGTGCACAGAAAGTCCAAGGTTTGATTTGAAGTACAGTTCTGGACACAAAAGTGAATGTAAAAAAGTATCTTTTACTCAATTGACATGCTCTCTCCATGTCCTTCAGGCATTTCTGTTGATCTTACTGATTCACTACTGTTAGTGCTGCAAAACCAGTAACACTGCTGCAAAGAGCTGGATTCTGTCCTTCTATGTGTGTTATATCACCAAAAGTCTTTGCTGTTTTGTAGTGCAGATTTTGAATAATTGGATGATGTACCACAGGGGACAGTAAAGCTGCTTGAGTTTTTCAATTGAGGAGAGATTTTTGGTCAAAATGAGAAAAAAGGTAATGGCTGGAATGTATTTAAACTAAGCCAATCTGACCAGAATGACTGAATAAATCTGAAACTCCTCCATGTCATTTTAACATCAGCTCTTAAAGACCCCCTTAAGACAGGCAAACACTGGTTCCTGGCATGCATTTGTAGGCACTGTGTTGCCATTTTTCCTTGACTCATGTTTGTTGCTTATTTAACGTTGCAGTGATGACTTCCAAGTTGATAAATAAATAAAATCACAAATGGCATACTCTTGGGGCTGAGCAATGAAGCATTAAGGTCATAGGAAGAGTGGAGCATGCAGTTCTGAAAGATTTTTTTGTTTTACTAACAAAAAAACCCCAAACCAACCAACCAACAGAAACACAACAAACTAAAATTCCCACTAGCAGGAGGAAACCTGTCACCCTGCCTGTGTGAACTGCTGTGCCATGCTCATGTTTGCCCCACTCCTGTTTGCCCCACTCCTGTTTGCCCCACTCCTGTTTGCCCCACTCCCTGGAGTGCTCCTTTAATCACCTACCCACTCACCAGAGCAAAGCCTGTGTGGCCAACGAGTCCCTGGGTCCTACACTGAACAGAACCTAATGTGGGAATCACTGATGTGTCAAAAGCATGACACAGGACAGCATTTTTGCAGGGGTTTTCAAACAAAGCTTCATCCCAAATGTTCCTGAGTTCTGGAACCTTCCCTGGGTGGGCTGCAGGGAATGCAGCAAAATGCTCTTGGAGAAATTAAATCAGTGTGTTCCTGTAGCACCCTTGGTCACCTGTTCCATTTCAAATTCTATCAGAATTATGTATTTTTGCATTTCTCCTGGAGCTGTAATGCTTTTTTGGACTTTAAAAGAAGCAGTTTTTAAACACTTCTGTGTTTTGCAGAACAGCTGGAGTGATACAGAAGATAGTGAAAAATAACAATCTGTCTCCCAGACTTCCATGACTAATCTGTTAGTTTACATTTAAAATAAGAATTAAAAAATATCTTGAAGACTAGCTTGTTGTTTCTAACTGTTAAGACAGCTTAGCATATAAATGTACAAAACCAGAATAAGACCCTCATCAAGATGCAGCCTCATAGCAATATATCCCCCAGACAATGGTAGATAAGAGAGATAACAGATACAATGTTTCTTCTTTCTTAGGTATTATTAATTAATAATTTCCCTTCTTATTTCTTCTAGGCACCAGTAACAGATGTGCAGTTTGGCCCCATGAGACTTCATCGAGATCAACTTCAGGTAACACAGCAGTTCAAACTGAAGTCTTGATTTCTAAAACATCACAGATGTTAGCTGAAATTTATGACTGGAATTTTTCATATTGTAGAGATCTTCACAGAGTATTTTGCTCAAGAGATAATGTGGACATAACAGATTTTTATAATGAGATTCTGTCTGTGTGTTATCCAAAAACCCTGCCTGTTTTCTCCAACCATCTCTCAGCTCATAAAAATAGAACTATCTATTTTTTTGCTATCAGTTACCTTGTAATCAACTTAGCTTGTGCCTCATTTTGTGTTTTACTGCTAGTCAAATTCTTAAAATCTCACCAAACTGATACCAAGCCAACCAAATTTGCAATATCATTGCAAAAGATAGGAAGTGAACTTGGCAAAATACTTTTTTAAAAAAATTATTCATTACTGACTGATAATTAATCCTCTTTTATCCCTTTATTAATAAAAGGTTTATGTCATTTGTCCCCTTACTTTGCCTGGGATGGACATGAGGTTTGGAGTTATGGCTCCTTTGGACTTCCTTTGAAATTCTCCCATATCCCAAGGAACCATTAATCATCCAAGATGTTCCTCAGTCAGTAATTGCAAAACTCCTCAGTAGAGGCAATGTGGACCTAATAATTTGAAAATGTCTTTCTTAAGAACTGCAGTTTAACATCTTCTTGAGAACAGTTATATCATCAAAAATCAGATTGTTGGATATCCTCATCCAGCTGTTCCCCAAAAGCAGAATAGTCCTTGAGTATTTCTGTCACCTGTGTTGTTTTTAATTATTGTATCACTTCTGTCCAGTCATGGACCACTCTGAAATGCCACTGATTTATCCTGGTGGTATAGCTGGCAGGTGTGAGGGAAGGAAAAGGTAGGCAACATCACATTTTTGCCAGATTCAATCATACAACTCAGATCTGCTGACTTTCTGTGCTATTGCTAAAATGCATTCTTCCCCTCTTAAGGAGTGTTACAGATTAACTTCACTAAATGTAGCCCAGACTATGACATGTTTTTGCAAACAGTTTTGCAGGTTGCTGTAAAAGGAACCTGAACTGAATGTGTCCAAAATCCTTCATTCTTACAAAAATACGCAGTACATGGAAATATTAAGATTTACTGATAGACATTTCACCAGCCTGGTCCAAAGTGTAACAGCACTGGAGTTCCTAAAATCACACAGAAGATAAACAGCAGTGGGATGTGATGTGAGTTACACATGCTTCACTTTGCCTGACCAAAACATATCTGAGTGTGGTTTAAATCAGCTGCTGAAAGATTGGTGTCTTTGGGAAACAGACCAAATGCTGGCTTAGTTACCCACCTTTCCCAAAAGGCTGCATGTGCTGGGCCATCCCCAAAATCAACACAACATAGATCTGTAGCTTTCTTCTGCAAAACATTATCCTAATGCAAAGCACAATCACATCAGTAAGTCTTCCTTAGCAGACTTTGTTCATCTTCTATATTAAATCCTAGAATACATTTTAAAGGAATTGGGCCTTATCATACTTTTAGTGTATAGGCATTGTGTTGATTTAAAAAAGGCTTAGAGAGATTATTTACTGGCAATTACATGGCAAGTTAGGACAGGGCAAATAGTGGCTCCCAGATCTGACCTCCAGTTCTGGATTTCAGCTATGATAATCTCCTTCTGTGATATAAATCCCATGGCAGGATTTGTGTAGGAGTCACACGGGGACATACTCCATATACAGTGATGCTGCTTATGATTTCAGTCTGGCACGAGTTCCTTTGGACCAGCCTGTCCAGAATTTCTAGAAACCCCACAGAGCTGGCAGCATCCAGTACTTTGGGGAATTAGGATGAGATGGAAAGGAAACCAGACTTTTTGTCATGCCATTGAAGCAGCATTAAATACTGAATCACACAAGATGAACTGTGGGGTTTTTGTTGTTATTGGGGTTTTTTTGTTTATTTGTTTTCCCCTTTTCTGGAATATGATCATGGCAAGAAAAATAACCCCAAGGAAAAAGTTGCATGTGAGACAGTTTTGGAGAAGTGGACTTGCTGTTGCTTCATGTACACTGAAACACAGGAATCTTGTCTCAGCTGATTGCCTAAGCTCTCTTTGTAGACAATGACAAGAGAGACAGTTCCAAAGCTTGTTCTTCCCATGTGGATATACTTGCCTCTGGCACACTGTTCCATACACTTGAAACACCTCTGTACACAGGCAACCATGAAACAGCAGTGGTCCGGAGAAACCAACTATATTAAAAACAATTGATAAAGCCTCAAAAATGACTTTAAAAAGCATGTTAAGAGCAGGGAAAAGTCACAGAATCTGCTGTAAGATGTGTTTGTGATGATCCACTGCCTGCCTTCTCCCCAGGTACTTTTAGTGTTTGCTGAGGAAGACGAGCAGAGTAACGGGTTCCGCTGGGCGTGTGACAAGGCTGGATTTCGATGCAATATTGCCAGGACGCCTCAGTCTGCACTAGAATGTTTTCTAGATAAGCACCATGACATTATCATCATTGACCATAGACATTCCAGATACTTTGATGCAGAAGCATTATGCAGGTAAGCACCGTTTCAGTGTAATTAGTGCTCAGCACATCATCAAAGTTTTCTTGATTTTATATGATGTTTTTATAAATTCTATCCTGCATTGATTTGTTTTTTTTTTTTTTCGTTTTAGACAGGTGTGCACTGACAACATCAAATACTGTTACTTCAGTGCTTTCCATCTGATAGCAGCAGCATTTTTGGTTTTGTGTCCTAGGGTCTCTGAAGCTCCATCTGGTTTGGAGCCACAGTATACAAATTTTGCCATAGTGAACTGTTGGGTATTTTTTTTTTTTGTTTTCTTTTGTTGTTTGGTGCTTTTTTCAATTACCTGGTTCCCTGTTTTCACACCAAATCAACTGCAAAGGTAGCATGTGCTACCAAGCACCTTAATTAATTCATTCACTTCATTATTTTTCTAATTTTTTTGCAATATGACTTCCTGTTGAAGTGAATAACTGAATAACTCCCAATGCAAACAGACAATGTTTGGTGTGCACGTTTCTGTATCTACAACATTTCAAAATATGTTATGAAGAGCAAAACTGCAAACAGATTCAAAATAAATTTTAGAAACTGCTGTAAAGTATGGAAAAGGAGGAGAGGATTTGCCTTTGTGAGCCTCCACAGGACGTGCCAGGCAGCAGTGCCTGCTCCAGTGGCTTTGCAGTGGAATCACCCTTGGGAATGTGTCTGGACTGACAGTCCCTGGGGTGGCAGGGTGACACTGTGCCCTGGGCACTGTGCTGGGGCAAAGACTCTTCTTGCTGCACTGGGGCAGTAGATGAGATCTGTGCCAGGCCAAGACTAGGCAGCAGCACTGTTCCCTTGTTCCATTTTTAACAATCTGTCCCAGAACTCAGTAAAATGCACCTTAAATGAGTGAGGTCAAGCCTCTAAAGCAAGTCCATTAAAAGTCCATTATATGCTCTTTCAGAGATGATGTTTTTTGCTATCCCCCACTGAGAGTATTTGAGCTATAGGTTAATCTTTGTTCATGGAGTCTCAGATATAATTTATTCTCCTTTCTTAGCAGCAGACTCAGGATTTGACTTTTGTTGTTAAGTGGTTTAAAAGAGATATTTTAAGAAAAGTGCTGTCTGAAGGTTCTGTAAAGTCATATTTTCTGAAATGTGAACTTAAAAATAATTTAATTTGCTTTTTATTTAAAGGTCTATCAGAACAACGAAAGCCTCAGAAAATACAGTCATTATTTGTGTAGTACAAAGGTAAATACTCATATCTTCACTTTCACCTGTGATCAAAACTGTAAATCTTACCATTATAAAAGTAAACACTACATTAAACCTAAATTAGAACTTCCTACTGTGCTAATAATAACGTGCTGTACCAGATGTTTTACTATCTTTGACTGGATTTTTTTTTTTTTTTAAATTTCTGGTTTTTTCACTGAAGAATGTCACTTTGAGTTTTGTTTTGGGTTCCTCCTCACACTCCCCCCAATCACTGCAGGCTTTCAGAGTGTGTTTAAAACAACTTCTGCAACATCCTGTACAAAACTGTCTTGCTGCTCTGTGTTTTGAATCTTTCTTAACCTGCCTTTTAATATGATTGATCTCAGCAAAAACCAGAGATCTGCTGAGTATGAAAAGCAATATGGAACAATGTGATCAGTACAAAGTATCATCTGACCACAGAAGTTGTAAGAGATTATGACATCTCAGTAATGTACTACATATGCTATTTCCTTCCCCTTCCTTTGAAAACATTACTTACAAAATAATGTAAAAATAAAACATAAAGAAATTGTGTATATTTCATGAAATTAAATAACTGGAAGATAATTTCCTCAAAGCATAATTTGGGAATGGACATTTCAGAACACATTAATTCTGAAAACTAGTTCTGAGGTGTTGGAATTTCCCATGAAAAATACATACATTCATGTGTGTTAAAGGGTCTTTCCACAGTTAGTATAGCCAGATTATTCAGGGACTTCACTTGGGAATGTGTCCCAAATGTGATTAACTAGAAGGGAGTGGGTAGGCAACACTAGAAAATCCATCTTCATTCAGGCACCTTGAGTTGCTCATCTAAGATTTGGTACATTGAGATAACAAGCAATTTCTTAAAACTTTGGCTGTGCAGACTTTCAGGTGCATTTCTGACTAATGCCAGCATTAACAACAAGGATCCAGTACAGAAAGAGTTTAATGATCTAGCTCATTAATTGGTTTGATCTAGTTCTTTAATTGGTTTGATCTAGTTCTTTAATTGGTTTCCTTGAACCATTAGAGTTTTTTTTATGTAAGCAGTTCATTACATGCATGAAGGAAAATAACATTTTGGCTTACCCATGACAAAGATGAAAGCTTATAAAAAATACAAAAAAAATGTTTAATTCCTATATCCTTTAAGGATCTAGCAGTATTACCATTGGTGTGATATCTGGAATACAAGCAGATGAATGGATTGTGAAATTTGGTCTGAGTTAATTACAAAGATAATCTCTGATTTATCCTCCTTGTTTCAAAGGCACCCTGATCGTGAAGAGTCATCAATATTGCCCCTGATCTCTGCTGGCTTCACAAGGGTATGTGCTACACTTGGCTGGCTTGCTCTGACATTTCCAAGTTGTCATGCCAGGAGCTCTCCAGAAGTCTGGCTGTCAGTCACCATCTGTGTCAGTGATCCAACCTGTGGATCTTTTTTTTGCTGCTCATTCTGCTACGCCCCAGTTCTGAAGGCTGACAGGACACTCTACTTCATACATTTATTTCAGATTAAATACTTGATCCTTTCCTTGAAAAGTTGACACTGACAAATTGATTAGTGGCTGTGGCAGAGCCAGAGAGCAGCTTGCAATGAACAGCAGAATGCTCTGTGGGAAATTTCTTCTATCAAATGCCAATTCCCATTGTAAACAGGCTTCCCACACTGTCAAGTGCCATTAGCTATTGTTTGGAGGCACCTGGGAAGAATTGCATTGAATCTGTTCCTTGGCAACTATTCCAGCTGAGCAGAAAAGGTTCTTGTTAGTGCATCAGTGCAGTGGGTACCTTACTGCCTTCAGCTGGCAATGGAGCAAGAACAGGCCTGAGTTACAGTGCTATTCCAGATATTTGGTTGCATGCTCACCAGATTTTTGCTGTCCCATCACATTCCATTTGCACCCATCTCCTTATTTCTAGCAAGGAGATCCAGGAAATGCTACAGCCTGAAGATAATGGCATTTGTATGAACGGAGTCATTCAAGTGGGCACATAAGTAATTCAGCACAGGCTCTGAATTATTTATGGAGCCTTGGAGATGGGGCTAATGGCAAAGCACAGAAAATTTTGTTTAGCAGCTTTGATTGTGGTGGCTTACCTGTGATAATCAATCCTCCTGCCCAAACTATCCATGTCTGTGGGATTTAGTGTGAGCAAAGATTTACCATTCAGGCTCATACCTGGTAAATAGGAAATGTGTTTTAAAAAGTGAAAGATACTGAGATCATTGCTATAAAAGCCCCAGGTCTATCAGGTATACATCACAGGAAGTTTTATTTCATCTCTATAGACAATTTGGGATATTAGCAATTAGAAACTCATAATAATTCTGTAATAATTTTAACTACCAACAATTTTTTCACCGTTATTTTAAATAAGCAGCATGAAAGCTAAAAGTAGATTTTTAAAAATAACATTGATCCTGCTGACAGTCACAGAGAATAAACAGGTTGGTTGAATCTCATTGCCATGAGGATCTGTCACCTTTTCAAAATGCAGTAACTTGAAAAGTTTTGCTAGTACCAAAAAATAATCTTCTCTCATTGCTCGTGTCTCAGCATGTTCATTTTTAGCATGTCTATTCCTTTTCTGGTTCTTTAGCAAGCAAGAGAAATCAGAGCTTCAAATCCTTGCAGACAGAAATGTGTATTAATGAAATATTTCTAACCTTTTATTTGCAGAGATATGTGGAAAATTCTAGTAGAATGGCCTGTTACAATGAGTTGATTCAGCTGGAATTTGGACAGGTGCAGGCACAATTCAAACTAAGGTAATTTTACCAAAAACACTATCAAAAAAGAACTTCCAATTTAGCCAGATCCTTAATAAAATATTTATTTTAATGTGCAGTAGTTAATTATAGAATGTCAGTTACTTGAAGAAAAGAAATTAATTGTTAAACTACAACATTATTCAGTATGAAGTTGTAAAACTTTATCATATATAAGAAGCATTAAGTGGACACAATTTTTGGATGCCTTTTTCTTTTTTCTCCAGGGCATGTAATTCATTATTTACAGCATTAGAGAAAAGTCAAGAAGCCATTGAGATCACAAGTGAAGACCATGTAATACAGGTTTGTTCCAGTCATAAGTACAGAAGATTGCTCTATATTTTATTTTGTCTATGATTACAGCACAAGGATATAACTTAATGCTTTTAAAAGATTGAAGTGAGTTTAGCGGTAGACTAGAATTTTCTCCATTTAAAGTGTCTGGCATAAATCAAATAAATTATAAGGGAGATTGTTTTTCCTGAATGAATAAAGATTTACTCTCTTGTTTCTATTTTTTGTATTGATTCTTTATCTCTATTATTCATTCCTTCTCTATAACCAGAGTGAATGCAGCCACTGGTTTATGTGCATTCTTTTCCAGAAATATTGTATGTTAATTTGATGCTCTTTAAAATCTAATGGATGTTCTATTCAAATAACTGTACTTTTTTTTTTTTTTTTTTCTAAAATCTGATACTGTTTGATGTATCAGAATTTTTGGGCCAACTGTTTTTGAATGTAATCCTCTCTTAGAAATTTCTTTAAAACAGGGAAAAGAAATAGAGCTTAGTTTTGCAGTTCTAAAACCATCATCTTTTTAAAGGAGTTAGTTCCATCCCTAGCTGTGAAGCAGTGATGAGTGATTTTATTATGAGTAAAGAGCTTGAGTCTAAGGCTCTGGGAATTGTAACATGCATACAAATTCTGCCTTCTTGAGCCAAATCTTGACAAAGGCAACTTCATTGAAGGATGTGCCTTCTTCACCCCTTTTACAAAAATAACAGAACACATCCTGAAGTTGTTTTAAATACACGTTTTTCAGACCAAATTGTGTCCCTCTGCTGACAGCCCCGGAGTATGAGAACTGACACCTGCAGAAATCCTGGAGCTCCAGCAGGCACAGTTTTTGCACAGGGAGGGGAGGAAGGGGTTCCTTTGGAAGGAGCTTTAGTGGAGAGCCATTAGAAATAGAGTGGCACCTTTTCCTTTCTCTCATATTAAAACATTGTCAGTTGTAAAGGCAGCCAGGTGCTGCTTTGACAGCACTGTGCCTGTGACTCTGCAGGTGAGGCCATGGAGGGGTGGGCTGTGGCTCCAATCTTCAGCTTTATTGGGCAGGGGCCAAAAACTGCAGTGAAATGCAACATTCCCTTCTGGAATCCTGCTTTATCAAATCCCACTTCTTCCCCTCTGCTTGGCTGGGATTTGCCTGGACAGGGGAATAGTGATGGTTGGCCCTTACACAGAATAAGATGATGCATTTGCCAGTAGATATGAATAATATTCCTATGGTATTCCTCCACCAAGTTTGTGATTTTTAGGAACACTGAGGTAGGTTTGAGGTTTATTGGTGTGGTAACTGACAAAGCCAGTTTTTTCAGGAATTTATGTTGTCTGTCTAAACTCTGTGGATGTGTGATATTCAGCTGTTTGCATAACTTCCCTCTCTTTGCTGACATGCACACACTCTGCACAACTATGCTAGCATGGAAATTCCTGGTTTGTTTTACAAAGAAAAAAATGTGAGCATATCTCTCAGGAATAGCACATGCAGATATTTATTTCAGGCTGGGAAGGAGATCTGGTTAAGCAGACAAAACAAGGAATTCTCTTGTGCTTTAAGTATGCTGTTGAATGGGTATTTGTTTTTTTTATTTCACAGTACGTCAATCCTGCTTTTGAAACAATGATGGGCTATCAAATAGGTGAACTAATAGAAAAGGAATTAACAGAAGTGCCTATAAATGAAAAAAAAGCTGATTTCCTAGATACTATTAATTCCTGCATAAAAATAGGAAAGGTGAGTAATGGCATTATATCACTTTTATTTGCTATCTGTAGAAGTTATTGTAGTCCAGCAGTGATGCACATTGGGACTTGCAGCTTCACAGACACATAGCATTTGCAACTTACTTAAAACAAGAACAGGAAGTAAAAAATTGTTATTTTTTAAGGGCTTTTTTATCTTTTCTTGCTTGGTAGAGGTACTTGTTTTACAAAAATAAGTGATTTGCTGGGTTTCTTTATAATTTATGCTGTTCATAGCAAATGGTGTGGGAGTAGCAAAGAAAAATGAGATGGAAGCACATGTTATATGGTGCTGTGTAAATGAGAAAAGTACCATATTGAAGAATTTCACCATGAAATGTGGAAGCTGATTTGCAAGTTCAGAATGTAAAAATACCAAGGAGACATTTGCAATATCACTTGAAAGTGATAGGCAGTGTCAGCTGCCAGCTGCCAATCTGTTTAATTCCCTAATGGCATGGGAGCTGTCTGATGGATTTCCATTAGGAATGCTCACTGCACCGAGGTGAGCTGGCTCCTGATGTCCTTGGACATGACACAGTGCCTTGCAGGGGGATCAGGAGGCTGCCCAGTGTGAGATGCTGCTCCTGGGCTCAGGAGAGCTGGCTGGGTCAGGGGACTGTCCTTGGGAATCTCCCTGGCACAGGGCAGGGAGATCCAGAGGGAGTCATGGCCCTCTGGAGCCAGACAGGGATGCACAAGCACAAACTCAGAGCTGAGCTGAGCTCTGTAGGTCAGGGTGCTGATACAGACTCAGTGGCTAAGGCTGGGTGCAGGTTCCATGTGCATTTCAAGGAGACTCTGTGGCTCTTTCCATGTGTGCTGGCCTGTTGGAAGAGATCCCAGCCACAGACAGCAGTTTGGATTATGGTGCTTCACACCTCTGTTGCCTGGATGGAGTTATTTCAGCAAATGTGTACAATACAAAACTGATGTTAGGAGGGAGTATTTATTAAGTTATAATTCAAATACGTTAGATGTGCCAGGCTTTATATCCACACCATCAATTCTCAAGATATAAAGTGATAAATTTTTTAATATTTTAGTGAGCTGATAAAAATTTTATTAATAATGGAAATGTATTTTACTCTATGAATGATTGAAATCCAAATCTAATTTATCTCCTTCCTTGTACTAATTTTACTCCTGACTGTGTAGCTTGAACAGTGAGGGCTAATGAAATACTGCCTACTTAAAAATGTGTGTCTGGAAGAGCTTAAGCTTTTTAGGTGGATATATTCTGTTTTCAAGTGTTCTTTGTTTCCCTCTGGAACATTTTATAATATGTAACCTATACAACCTTACATTTATATATTAATATAAAAATGAATTGCCAATAAAATTATTACAAGAATCATTTGCAAGTAGAGGCTAACTGTGAGGAACAATTTTTGAAATACCTGCAGTTTTGAAATAATTTGTGCCAAGACATTACAGCATTTTTAGAGGTGCCTGAGTTACCTGGATGATTCCAGCATAGTCAGAATCATAGTTTTAAGTCTTGTGATTTCTTTACATCCTAAATTTAAAATATTACTTCTTACTACAATAGGCCATATTTTGGCTACTGTAGGTTACAGCATATCAAGAGGGAAACTCTCTGCTGCTGTGATAATCTCCTCTCAATAGGTTTGACTTTTCTGTTTTGAATAAATGTGGTACTATATTAACATAGTAATAAAAATAATAGAAAGCAAGTTCTTCTGATCTTTGGAAAAATCTACACTGCATGAAATTTATCTTGTCTTTAAATGGAATTTAGTAAGATGGACTCTTGTAGCATTTCACCTCTTGTGCTGACAAGCATAGTGCTGTGAGCAAGTTCAATATAAATTCATAGATATTATACTCAAAAATTGGAAATTGCAAGGTACATAGTGATTCGTGGGTCAGGATGTTGTTTCTCTTAGCAAAAATATCTCTGGAAGTTAATTTTTTATTACTATAGCTGGCTGTAACTTGCCAAAATGCAATGTTATTGAAATGTTCATCCATCCATACTCGAGGAGTTAAAAAAGAGTTATGCTTTCCTTCATTCTTCTGTTTCACTATTCAAATTGCATCCATTAAGATGAAACATGCAGTTTAGAATTCTTGCTGCCTCTGATCTCTGCAGTTTGCTCTCAGTTTTGCTTTTTCTGAAGTGAGATGAACAGCTACTAATAGAGCAGGCAAGGCATGCAATTCCTCTCGCTCTTTGGGAACTGTTTGCAAGGTCTTTGCAGAGGGGGTGGCAGAGCAGTCACACTGATAAAGCAGATATGGCAGCACCTTCCCAGCTCAGCCTTCAGTTCTTTGAGACTGTCTTCATGATGTCTTGTGTTTATTTTGGTTTGCTCTGTTTTCCAAGCAGTTTGCTGGACTTTGCTCTAGTGCAAGAAGCCCCAGTCTAAAAGAAAGGCTGAGCTGGGGAGTTCCTCACTGTGAGATCTCAGTTAGATTTTGTGTCCTGGCTCCTTCGTGGAGTTTGGCAGCTCAGCACTGACTCAGTCTGTGAGGAGGGACACTGTGGGGTTTGCTGAGTGCTGTTTGCTCTTGTTTGATCCCAGCTCTCCCCAGGAGCTGGTCATGGTGCTGGCAGTGCAGACACAACCATGGGTTTGACTGACAGTACATCTTGGGAATAGCTCTTCCCTGCTGGATTGCTGACAGGAGCTCTGGGAGAGAGCATATGGTGTTCTTAAAATACCTTTAAGTGACATCCCTGGGAGAACTTCACCTACCAGCAGGAGTTTGGCTTGGACCTCCTGTTTCTCAGAATTGCATTGACCTTTTCCCTCACACATTTCCTGCCACAGTTTCACAGGATTTAGAAATTCACAAGTTGAAAAATCGATCTGTTGACAGAAGAACACATTAGTGAATAACCTGCCTTGAAAAGGATGTACTTTCAAATGAGGGAATTATCCAGTCTGTAGTTTATGACTTCACCTCTTTGTGCACATCCTGGGTTTATTACCTGGGTTAGAGATCAATTACTCATCTCTACCTCATCCTGGTTGTCAGGAAACTATTGATGTGCATACTTTTTAATTATGAGAGCATTGAATTTTGTGGTGCTTGCTTTATCTTCATTTGTATTCCTCAAGTAGCTCACAGAAGACATTATGCTCACTACACAGTTTGTTATGCACAGTTCTCTCATAGATCCTCAGAAAAGCCTTTCATATTTTTTTCTGTGCTGCATGTCAACATGCAGTTCTCTGTGGGCTGGAGTCTCTATTTACTGGCTCCATCAACATAAATGTAAAAGTATTCTCTCTGTACCTGTGTTCTGGCCTGCTTGACTGTGAAATCTGTCAGTCTCACATAAATAAATACATATTGTGTGCCTCATGAGGGTATTTTCACATACATAAGATCAGATCTACAGTTTGCTGAACTCAACTGAAATACAGCAGTTGGCCTGAGCAGTGAACATGCAAAATGGATTCAATTATTCATCAATCACTTGGTATTTAGTAAATGACCAGCTCAAAATATGCATCTGTTTAAAAAGACCACCAACAGCTATTCTAGGGATGGAAACACATAGGCAATCCCAAAACCAGAGGGCATTTAGAGGGAGGCAGAATCCAGGAGCTCTTCTACTGGGCTCTCATCTGCTTTATAAGAAACAGAATAAATCTCTTCTACATTTGATAGTAAACTGACAGCATGGAAAGTAAATGTTCTGGGATATCAAAGCACTTTTAGTCACAGATACATTTAGTGTTAATCAGTGATAAGACATCCCAGCCATGCAAGAGAGATGGTGTATCCAGCAGGGAAGGTGATCAGGGTGGTGACAGCTTTGCACTGACCCTCCTGTCCTGGGTCCCTGAAGGGCTGGCCTGGACTCCTGCTCTCCCCAAAATGACCTGCAACACCTTTGGGATGGGGAAGAGAAGGCAGCTAGTTCCCACAGCTCCTGAATACAGCTGTGCCATCAGAGCATTTCCAGGCTGCCCCTCTGGAAGTTGTCCATGATTGGCAGCAACACAGTGACCTACAGGTTACTTACAGGGGAGAAATTGGAGGGTTAACCAGTCCTGCCTGGTTTTGTATTGTGAGACAGCTTTCAGGGAAAGAAGGTATGAAGCCACAGCTTCTCTTCATGTTTAATCTGAACTTCCTTCCACTTGAATTATTTTTTTTTCAGGAATGGCAAGGAATGTACTATGCGAAAAAGAAAAATGGAGATAGCATACAACAAAATGTGAAGATACTACCTGTCATTGGACAGGGAGGGTAAGTGTGAAAGCTAAAGTAATGATTTGTGTCTGAATGAAGGCTCAGTTTAGAGTTCAGTTCCCTTCAACAGATATTGGATTATTCTGCTAATGAGTATAACGGAAATTTATGCAATGAAGGGTGCTTCAGACCTCTGTGCTTAATTCCTTGTGCAAAATCAACTTTACAAGCTGTATACAGGGAAAGTGAAATTCTCCTAATTCTCCCCCAAAAGGAGCCAAAGATGCAGATGTGCTCACTTGTGACTGACTCTTCTAATTGTCCCTGAAGTGCAAGTGCCCCCTCCTGTCTTTCTGTGCTTCGTGTTGGTGTCACCAGGACCTATTTCACTGAGCTGTGTCCTTTCATTCTCCCTTTTCTGACCTCCTTTCATGGCTGTTGTCAGGGGTTGTTATGGGATGAAGCTGGTGTCCTTTGGTCATGGGCAAGATTCAAGCATGTCTAGATTTTTATCCACTTGGTTCCCAAATCAAGCCTTTGGAGCACCCAAGTATGAGCACTGAATTAGAGCTGAGGTTTGGATGGGAATTAACACACTGTTTTTTGCCTACAGAAAGATTAGACACTATGTGTCAATTAGTAGACTGTGCAATGACAACAATAAGGTAAGTGAAAATAGTGCTATGCTCACTTTAGTTTGAGCCCTAAGTATAACAAAATAATGGCAAAGTTCTGACTAACTGGATTTCTCATGCTGAATTGTAGGTGGAGAAGACATGTGAATGTATTCAGGCTGAATCTCAGACAGGTATGACATGTCTCTTTTGTCCCAAGAAGTGGAGAACATACCTGGGGAGCAAATGAAGGCCATTGTTAGTGATTTGACTGAAAAAACAGTTTCAGAGCAGTCCTATTTACCCAGTGATGAGCTGGGAATCCAACTCAGAAGGCAGGAAAGTAAATACCAGCCCCCTCTCTACCTGCCTCACACACACTTTAGGGGTGTCATAAAACAACCCCCCCTTTGAAAATGCTGTCACAGGCCCCAAGTTGGTATCCTGGTGTTGCTGGATTCAGTGCCACAGTTCAATTGTAGGTGGTGGATCCCTGTGACAGAAGTAGAAATGGGAAGGATGCTGTCGTGCTGCTGTGGCTGCTCTGCTGCACATGGCACCTGTGTCTGTGCTGCTTTGTGGGAGTTTGCATGTGGGTGGAAGGAGGATGACCAGCACTGTCACTCACCCTCATCCCACAGATCAGCCCTTCAGCTAGGACACCCTTGGCATCCATGCTGTAGGTAGTTGTCAGCAGTATTCTTAGCACAGCCTGAATCTTGGAGTCCATAAGGAGCCCGGGTTACACTGCCCTGTTTGCTGGCACTGCTCTGCTTTGGGACACCAGTTCCTGGTGGCACTGGTTACTTGAGTGAACTCAGGTTTGCTGCACAAGTTGTGTTCACAACTGCAATTGTGTCACAGTGACAAGAGAGGAGCTTTTCTCTCCACTCTGTTTCCTTCTGCACAGATGTTTAGGCATGTTCTGCCTGGCTTCAGGACAGTGTAATAGGGCAAAAGCTTTAAAAGCTTTTGGTCAGCTCTGATCTGCTGAAGTGTTGAGGTCAATGAACTCAGCTGCTGCCAGGTTTTTCTGAGCTTCAGTTCCTTTAACATGCATCTTAGGCAGAACTTTGTGTCATGCAGTATTGTTTTCTTCACAGATACTCAGACTTGCAGACACAAAGACATGAGGAAAGGATCCCTGGATGTCAGATCCACAACATCACGTGGGAGTGATGGTATGTGAAACGCATCATGTTGGGTCTGGCTGAGTTGGAGTTGTTATGCAAACTCAATAAACAAATTATTACATTTCTTACCTCTTCCCTTGATAAAGATATAAAGATATTTTTCCTTAATTTTGTTTTCTTTCACTGTGTTGTATTTTGCTCTGTTAGATCACCCCAAACTTGATGGATGAGTCACATACTCAAAACTGTTGCTAGCACTTACATGCTTTTGTTAAATCATACCTCATCACAGTCTAGGCAGCATACACTAGTGAAGCATGTCTGTGGCAGTGAGAATACAGTCATGTTCCAGTATAGCAAAAATAGCATTGACTCTTCTTCTTAAGAACTGTTCAGCACAATGAGTAACAGAGATATGTCTGCATTTTATAGCTAGCACAATATCCAGAAAAATCTCATCTTGACCTTTTCTCTGCAGAACCAAAATTGCTAACTGATATAAAACATTTGTTTTTAAATTTCCAATGAATAATAGGCCAGAACCTCTGTTATTTTTATTTGGCATAGGTACCCACTTCAAAAGAGCTTCAGTGATTTACCTCAGTTTGGAAGCTGACTCATTATGACTTGTCGTATTGCATCAGGCAGCAAGAGTAGATACATCCTGTAATAATCTAAATTCAGTGGTTTCCTACCTGTGCCTGCCAGTTTATACACACACATCTGTATAATCTTTTAACTGAGTTTGTAACTGAATATTTTAATTAGTTAAAATAATAAAGCAAAGCCATGATTTTGCCAGGCTGTTACAGCCACTCATCTCTAATCAGGGACATCAGTGGTTCAGCCAGCATCTCTTTGCCTTCTGCAGTAGATTGCCCCTGAAAGGCACAGCAGGGGAAGCAGAAAAGGCCTCAGGAGCTGCTGGCTGCTCCTCCTGCCTCTGCAGTCAGGGTATGGATTCTGCTCTGTTTTGCACACAGGCAGCTCCCAGCGGCGCCGCTCCTCCATGGCCAGGGTGCATTCCATGACTATCGAGGCTCCCATCACCAAGGTACTGTCACTGCTCTGCTCTGCTCTGCTCTGCTCTGCTGTGCAGTGCTGTGCTCTGCTCTGCTCTGCTCTGCTCTGCTGTGCAGTGCTGTGCTGAGCCACGGGGCTCCAGAACAGCACAACCTCTGGAGCATCTCCTTCCCTGTTCCACCTACCCACTGCTGCAGCTTCCAAAAGGCAGATTCTCTGAACAAAGATCTCCCAAACCAGAGTGTCATCCATGGGTCAGCCATCACATGATCCTTTTTAAGAAGGAGGGACTAAAGTTCCTTCTTCTTACTTATGCATTGTCAACTGCTTTCTGAAACCGTTCAAGGATTTGTCAAAAAACAACTCTTTAACAAATTGCTAAAGGCAAGTGGGAGTTCCATGAAATCCATTCAGAGACATTTGGAGGCTGTGCCTTGGAGGGAAAGTCATTAATAAGATGGCTGTCTTTAAGGCCATGATCTTATTCCCAGAGTCAGTAGCAAACATCAGCATTTAATTTTGATTTTCCCCCATGTGGATTAAAGTTTCAGATCTTGTTATTTTCCTGAGTTTTCCACAGCAATTAATGAGTGTCTCTGTTTTTTTACAATCACTTCTAAATTCACAATATGTCTGATGCTGCATTAGGTAATAAACATCATCAATGCTGCCCAAGAGAGCAGTCCCATGCCAGTTGCAGAAGCTTTAGACCGCGCTTTGGAGATTTTAAGAACCACTGAATTGTACTCTCCACAACTGGGGACTAAAGATGAGGATCCACATACAAGTGACCTTGTTGGAGGGTTAATGACAGTAAGTACTCACTGCCACAAACAGCTCTTGATTAATGTTCACTGCCTGATTTTCCCAGTTACTTGATCTTTATCATCTGCTAGGTGCTCTGCCTCTACAATGCCAGATTTTCAGAGAGAACTGCACACGTCCTTTTCTGGACTTTACCCTCCTACTTGAATAATGTAGCTCTGAAAATAGGAAGAAAATTGACCAGGCCTTTTAAAACATTAGTTGCCCTAAAAATGGAAGGTAGAAACAATTTTGTTTTTCAAAGTGATTCGTTTGAGTAAGATATAGATGGGAGAGGAAGAAAGAAAGAGAACCAGATACTTGTATTTATTAATGAGGATTGGAATGACATGGTCTGGGGGGGCTTTTCAGTCTATCAAAAGAATATGTTTTCAAAGTAATGCAAAATATATATTTTGCTGCTGTTTCTGGAATTATATTTGTAGCATAGCACCCAAAGTTGAACAAAGGGCACATAATGAAGCAAGAACTGAACCCCAACCTTCAGAGCCTGGAGTCTGACCCCCCATTCATTTAGATTAATGTTACCTGTGCCCTAAGGATATGTATTCTCATTAGTTTGTAGGTTCCTTATGAAAGGCTACATCAGGAAAAAAATATACAGTGTGTTGAATGCAAAAAGGCTCACAAGATGTGAGCTTCTCAGAGATGTCTCTGGGCTATTATAATTTCATAATGGAACAATCATAATGCCTTTGCAGTATCTGTCAGAATCTTCAAACAGTTTGTGTATTTTTACCTTTAAAAATACCACAGCAAATATCTAATTAGGAGAAATGTGGGAGACTCCAAGAATTCTAGAAGAAGACCTGAATGTTTTTCATATTGGGTTGTATTTACCAGCTGAGTAGCCAAAATTTATTTGTACCTTAACTATAAAAATATAGGAAGAATATTGATACATATAATCATTAGTCTTGAAGTGAATCTTTTCTCCTGCTGAATATGTAAGAGTCCATAAACTCAACTGTTTTCTCCTTTTTGTGGATTGTTGATTCTTACATGCATTTGTATTCTGATTGCAATTGGTCCATGAACATGAAGGTAACAATATTGCAGAATATAAAATCCTTACTAAAATAAACCCAAGGCTCTTTTATGGAGCAGTAAGAAAAGCTGAGAAAATTAATTTCAGAGCATATAGCATGGTGTGAGTTTTAAAGTTATTGGAGAGAAACATTTTTCCATCAAAGGGTCTGCTGAAAACAGAATTATATTGTTCCATTTGCATTCAGAAGTTATGTCTGAGAAGGAAACAAGTAATATGTTATTGGATTTGAACTCTCAAGCAGGAAGGGCATTTGGAGTTCAAAGATAGATTTACTAGATACAATTACACCTGCTATTTCAACTCTTAAAAACTAATCTTTGATTCTAAATGATAGGCAGCATCTGGTGACCTAAATATTTGTGTCATAGCAGTTCTAATGAAGAGCCACTGTTGCACTCCCTTTTCTTTTAAATCACAGAACTCCAGACTCATTTACTTACAAATGTGAAAACAAAAATCTGATATAACGGTTCTTTTAAGAGTAGATATTCCATGTTCAGGCACAGCATTCACATTTACTTCTTGTAATGATTTAGTAAGGTGCATTCATAATTTTTTTTTAAACACTTTTTTTACATCATGGGCTAAATAAACATGAGCTAACAGCTGTAACCTCAAAAGAGCAAGCAGGATTTGGGCCACAGCATTTAGAATTATAAAACAAAAAGTAAATATTAAATACATAATTCTGTTAGTTTTAATCCATCATCTCAGTGTTCTCATCTAGGCATCATGCCAGGATGAAGCCTAGGAGGGACTGAACTGAAGAATAAACAAGCACACGTTCTGTGTGTGGAAAGGAAGCCTCAGAGTAATTTGTTCCTCTGCAGTCATGAGATTCCTACACTGCTGAGGTGATTGGATCTGCCAATGCCAGGGCAGGGAGCAGGGGAATGTCCCATCCTCCCTCCCAGTGCCCCCTTGGCTGGCTGGGGAAGTGTGGACTCACTGTGTCTGCTTTGACACAGACCCACAGCTGGTGTGCATGTTGGCCAAAGACAGGTGGGAGGCTGCAATTCCAGCCTCCATCTGCACCTGAGGAACTTGAGTTTTACCTGAGTCCATATTGTATCCCCTAGCCCCATTCCCTCACCTGTGTGAGCTGTGTGCAAACCAGGCAAACGTGAGCAGTACAGACAGTGAGGGAGAGGCAGCTCTGATGACTGTCAAGGCTGCACTCAGCCTTCTCTGAAGTTGTGCTACTGCTTGGTGTCATCCTCTCCTAGACCTGTTGTGCCATACCCTCCATTTAACCTGCAACTTTTGTTTAACAGGATGGTTTACGAAGATTATCAGGGAATGAATATATACTGTCTGCAAAACGTAAGTTTGAATTTGGCAGCTACTGAGATACTAAAACATGTTCAGAAATTTAAGAAACAGGGGAAATGTGATTAGATGTCCTTTTTTATGAGCATTTCTTTTCTGTTTGGGTGGGTTTTTTTTTCTATAATTGTTTTTCTGCAGCAGTACTGAGCCGGGTGTTACTACAGAAGAGAAAGCATGATCATTTATTAAAATTGTATCTCACTATTAAATATACTACTTAATATGCTGTTAATAAATACATGTAGTAATAACTGTATTCCTCAAAAGAAACTCACCAGGTTGCTGGCAGTCTTAGCTCTCCAATCTCCCTCAATGACATACCCCCACGGATAACACAGGCAATGGAAAATGAGGAGCAGTGGGATTTTGATATCTTTGAACTTGAGGCTGCCACCCATAAAAGGTCAGTAAATACAAGAGCTCATAAACTGAAGTTTCTGAGAAGTGACTTAAATGTCATCCTGTAATCAGATCCTTAAGTTCTCTACCTGTGATTTAAAAACTGAATTAATTTTATTTTCAATGTCAGATGTTTGAAATTTTCTACTTGTCATTTCTGGTTGTGTATACATCTTAAATACCTTCTATTTCATCAGACACTATTTCCTGCAAATTCCCAGTGGATATAAGTGAAATTATATATCTTTGGTATGATATAATGACAGTACAGCCTAATTTTTAAAGTCTTCCTTTATTCAGTAATAGAAAAGTTACACAAATCAAATTATTTTCTTGTGGGGATTCAAATTCCTATTATGGCAAACTACACACAGAGTCAACATGCTGGTCTTGATTTGATCAATTAATACAGATCAGGTTTTATTTTCTTTCCATTCGATTGGGTAGGTTTTATTCCTGAACAGTTCCAATACAGCCTTTCAGCAGAATTACCATTACCTTTCTCTGGGATTAGAGGAAGGTCTTTATTCTAAAATCTTGGCTGGTTACATTTTATGTATAAGCTTAACTGAAGAACATTTACTGATAAAAAGCAGGGCATACCAATTTCCATCATGGAAGTTTTCAAAAGCAGATCAGCAGCTTTGATAGACTGTACTTCATTAGCAGCAAAGACTCCTCCAAAGACTGCAAATTGTTCTTTGTACCAAATCTGTAAGAGTTTTGAAAGTTATTCAAAACCAAAGTCTAAGAAAGATATCAGGCACTTAGTTAACAAATATGCACTTTATTTTTATACTGTGGTTTTATGAGCCAAAAAGGTGCAAAACCCCCTAGGGTTTTATTCTTCTTTAAAATTATTTTATTTTAAATGAAGGTATTTACATGCACTTGTTTTAGGTTTTCTTTCTTTTGCTACATTTTGATTTTTAAGGAAGTAATACAGATAATAAAAAGAAAAATGTAAAAATATAGTCAGTCTTTGTGATTTACAACATTTAATGGGTACATTGCAGTAACTTAATTAATTATCTCAGCCACTATGCATGAGATCACCAGGTAGGTCTCTCTGTTCTTACTGATCTGGAGAGACCACAGAGGGACAAAGGAGGTGCTTTGTTGCCTGTACTCTTATTAAAGGTAGTATAATTATGATTGCATCCTACTGTGTTTAAATAATGGCAGTTCATTTGTTAAGAGAAGTAAAGTGATTTTCAATGACTCACAAGTATGTATATATTACTAGTATTGCCTTAAGTCCAAGCAGACATATGGTAATAAAGCCAGGATAATTAATTAAATTTTAGTGCATTTAGTTCCCTGACAGAGAAACCTGGAGACACCTTTGTCTGACACTGGGGGGGATTAAGGGGAATTTGACTTTATATATGTTGCAATTCCAGTATATGACACAGTAATTCTGTAATGAGCCCTTGTACATCATTTCATTTGTCATTAGCTAAAAATGCTGTGTGGATTCATACAGTTTATGCTGTATAATATTCTTTCAGCTGCATTCATTTTAAAACTTTCTGTTTATTTTTCTCCACAGGCCTTTGGTTTATCTGGGTCTCAAAATATTTGCTCGCTTTGGAATCTGTGAATTCCTAAACTGTTCAGAATCCACTCTGAGGTCATGGTTACAAGTTATTGAGGCTAACTACCATTCCTCCAACTCCTACCATAATTCTACTCATTCAGCAGATGTACTACATGCTACTGCTTACTTCTTGTCTAAAGAAAGAGTAAAGGTGAGTTCACATTTGTGGAAACCAGTATAGGTGGGAAATATGGATGCAATCAAAGGGATCTCTCAGAAAGATTCAAAAGCCAAAGTCTGCCTAGTGCCAGCCAGTTTGGTAACTCTGGGGTCAAAGGACTGGGCTGCTTTGCATGAATTCTAGGATCTCTCTCATAGTATGTGAAGAAGGATGGATATTAATATTACAGAATTGAATAATTCTTGGGAGAATAATAAAATCTTATTTTCAGGTAAAACTTCTTCATATAGTTAAAACTTCTCAGATAGGGGAGCTAACAACATAATTACTTTTGTGATGGTACATGGCAAATACAGATCTAATGTGATAAATTACCATCTCTTATGCCTTGTGATGGTCATTCTGCAAAAGATTCCCAGGAAAATATAGGCCATACAGTAGGCTGTATCACTCACTGGAGAAGATGCCCTGAGGCTTATAGAGACTGCACTGGAGGAGAGTATTGAAAAAAATTATTTGTCATTACCATAACACCCACTGGGGTATTAGAACCACAGAATAAATCAGAACAACTTTTGCTCTCACAGGCCCAGACTGGAAAAGGAAAATAAAGTAATGTGTGTGCAATAGAGTGGTGGGACATATTTCTGAGTCACAGTCTTGTGTAGAAATTCTCACCTGGCCTGCTTAAGGATAGCAGCAGTGATGGGTACCTGGCTGAGAAATCTGTGACTGTAAACATGCTTGTGACAGCTCATTAAACTGTAGTAATCCTGTTAACTTGGAGCTGCAGCTCATTAGTATGCTCTCCAGAGGCTGATTTACAAATACTCTATGCCAAGTGTGGATAGAGTGTCACTGGATTTTTTCAGCCCCTGATTTGCCAGAGGTTTAGCTGGTCTTCCCAAGAATATCTATGAAAAACAGACAAGATCTGGATCCATTTCAATGCCACAGAAGCATGACTGTCTCCTCTTTTTCCAGAATGTTATTTTCATTCCTCTGTAGGCATAGGAAGAGGAAAAAAAACATGTTGCAGCAGCAGAAGGAACAGAATCAAAGTTCAGAATTCTCTCTTTATCTTTCCAAATTTATAGCCCAGCTGCTTCTGTGTTGCTCAGAGTTCAACTTAATCTAAACACAGAAGGCCCAATTCTGCCATTGAAATTCATGCTGAGAATATTCTTTTTTAGTGATTTGAATTCAGTTCAACTTGCCTAAGAAAATTTTCTGACTCCCAAATTAAAGCCATATTCTCAGAATCATTTCCACTTCTGTTAAGATAAGAAAGTTAGAATCTTTGACTTGATGTTGTGTGTAAAAGTGCTGTAAATCCCTGGGAAATAAGTGTCAGGTAGACTGCTCTGGTCCTCCAGGTCAGGGGTTCTCATGTTTCTGGCCATTTCCCATCTGCACAGGTCTTCCTCAGCCAGGTTGAATGCTGGTCAGTGTGTCCCTCTGAGGAGAGAGAGCTTGTTCTCAAATCCCTCTCTCCTAACTTCAGACCACAAAAATAGAACCCCATGAGCAGCAGCTGAAAGAAAGAATGAAGAAGTTAATACACAGCAGAGTATTTCAGACAATGCTAAATATGAACTAGAGCAGAAAGAATTATTTGCCTTCCCTTGTTCTCCATGAGATTTTCTTGACAGTCTTCAGTGAATAATATCCCTGCTCCTGCAAAGTCAACTCATTGCATAATTTCAGTTGTAAAGGAGGGTAGAGTTTGTCTTTTCACCTACCAAGTGTAACAATTCTGAATGGTAGAAGAGGGCCCATAGAGAATTTGGACCTAAAATTAAAGCAAATTGGAATAAAAATTATCTACCCTGTTCCCAAATTCAAATGGGAATATTTCTGCTCTTGTGTCTCCTTCCTTTTATTAAAATTTTTAATATAATTGTTTTCTATCTGTGGTCCTTCACAAATGCCAGTATAAAAATAGTACCAAGGATAGTTTCCAAAAGTATATGAACTATTTCTGAGATGTTTAGTTCTTCTCCTTAATAAATTATTAACATTTAAGTGTAAAATCTTAAGAGTCAAATAGTTTTGTATTGCATGACAGGGTAGATAAAAATAGACATAAAGCAATGCCCATTGCAAGTAGACATAAAGCATGGAGTGCAGCATTCTACCAGAATCAGGATGTGATACAGAAAGTACAGAACATGTGTCATGTAATTTATCCATGGATGCAAAATATCAAATATTCTCCATAGAATATGCATTAGCTGTAACCTCAGGACACTGTTTTTAAAGAACTGCATGTATGGATAACATTCCTTTCAATTACAAACCTAGCCAGCACATAAGTGGAACATGATTAGGAACATTAAATTGCCAAAGGAAATTAGGAGTCTGGTGGTAATACAATAATTTTTAGCAGTATTGGACTGTTTTCCCAAGCCAAGTACCTTAAATCCAAGTGAAGGTGGTTTCAGTGTTACTAGAAAACACAAACTAATTTATTACTTTACATTTGTTTAATTTGATGTGCTGTGACAAAGGTGTGGTTAAGGCAAAATTTTAGAGGTACAAAATGGCCAAAAAAGTCACGCGATGTTCAATGAAGCTTATAATGAATTTTCCATTGCTCTGTGTTGAACATCTGACCCTTACTGATCTCCAGAGTTTTGGCTTTTATTCCTCAGCAACTTGGCTTAGTCTTATGGACAGAATAGGGTTTCTAATGAGTCTGCCAGGAAAACTAAGCACCCTTCTATTTTCAGCAAACTCTGGATCCGATTGATGAGGTTGCAGCGCTCATTGCAGCCACAGTCCATGACGTGGATCACCCAGGAAGAACAAATTCTTTCCTGTGCAATGCTGGCAGCGAGCTGGCAATTCTGTACAATGACACAGCTGTGCTGGAGAGCCACCACGCTGCCCTGGCCTTCCAGCTCACCACCCGTGATGGCAAATGCAACATCTTCAAAAACATGGAGAGGTGAGCTCATCCCCTTGTCTGCCCACTAACATCTCTCACTTCCCTCTGTGTAGCATAAGGCAAAAAAGTGTCCTAGAAGAGGGCAGTGCCTGGTGGATAACAGTCCATGGCCCTTGTGAAATTTGCTTCTAAAAGAGTAGAATGCTTCTGTCTGTCCTGCAGAGACTTCTGAGTAATTCCCCACTGTCAGTTCTCCTGTCCATAAAAAGGCAGACCCTACCTAAGGAACTTAGTGTAAATCTTAATGTGAATAAATCTAGGAGAGTTATTTTGTGTCACTGAATGCAGAGAACAAGCTATGGCTGGGTGGGTAGAGAACAAAGAGAAAAAGAGTCACAGAGCATCAGACAAAAATAAAATACCTTGTTGCAGTGTGAAGGATAGTGAAGGACCTGTTGCTCTTGCAGCCTCAGAGAATTATTAAGGGCAAGGATGTGACCATTGCCTTGGTTCTCTCAAGATACAGCAGAAAAGTATTGCTGAAAACTTGACTGGAAGTGAGCCACTGCTGAGTGTCTGTGCTAAAAGCCTTGAGAACATGCAGGTGTGGCATATCTGTTTCTCCTAGAGATCCAGTCATGCCTGGAGCACGTGTCTCTACACACCAAAGGTACTCCATCTACCAGAGACGCAGCTGCCCAAGCCTTTAGTACTGTTCTTTCTTCCCCTAGCACCTCTCTCAAACAGGAATGGTGTGTTGCATTTTTGTTAGACTTGTTTTAGCAACCAGCCCTTTGTGACCCAGCCAGCATTCTTAATTGTTTCCTTCTTTAAACAGGAATGAGTATCGAACCCTTCGCCAAGTCATTATTGACATGGTCTTAGCAACAGAAATGACAAAGCACTTTGAGCATGTCAACAAGTTTGTCAACAGCATTAATAAACCCTTGGCAGCACTAGAAGAAAATGGGGTAAGCAACACTGCAAGTCCTCCTTAAAATGCCTAGGCAGGGACTGGGAGCCCTTGGCAGTAGGAAATTCCCACATGGGGTTCTGAGAAAGTTTATCAGAAGTGTGGAGAAAGAGAGCTGGAGATTTATCTTTCACTTCTGGGTTTGAATCCTCTTCTGCTTAACTGTTGTCACTCATTTTGAGGGTGAGTGGGACTCACTTGGATCCATTAATATCACTGTGATGTCATACTTGGATCCAGGACCCTGGGCTGTATGTTTTCATGTAAAAATGTCATTTTGATTAACTCAGTCACTCCATGGACAGAGTAGCAAGACTGGGCATTGTTGTTGGCAGTTTCTGCAAAGGAGACAAGGTTTGCTTCCAAGCAGAGGCTGAACTGCATCCCTCCCAAGGGAGGTGCTGGGGGTGCAGCATAAGGGCAGGTCTGTGGGCTGGCATGTGGTGCATTCTCTGGGAATAAGGGCTCTCTGCTCCAGTGCTGCCTGGAGCATGCATGGGGTTTCTGCCTGCTTTCTTTTTTAATCTCTAAACTAGATGATGGTGACATTAAATATCATGTAGACATAATCAATAGCCATCTGGAACCCCATGGACACAAAGAAATTGCCTGTTAAGAAGTCTTTCTGAAAAACCACACCAGTTTCAATAACAGCTTCAACCAGCAGTTTTGTTGCCAGTAAGAGCAGTGTATAATTTTGTTGGAATGATTTTTGCAAAGAGAAGACTTGCAGAAATGGTTATGATAAAGTTTGCACTGGTGGCAACGTCATGCAGGAGCCATAATGGTTTTCTGTATTTTCTTACCATGTTTTTTAGAAAACCACATTTATGACTGTTGTGTGTAATGGGGGAAGTGAAGTCTTTTTATTATCTGGGAGTGGGAGAGAAACAGGTCTTGTTCCTTCACCCATGAGAAGCAGACTGGAGCTTAATTGGAGAACTGTGCCTTTGTCCACAGGAGTATGGGCTAGAATTAGCTTTGTTCTTGGCACCCAGCAATGCTAATGGGAACTCTGAATGTGAAGCCAACGTCCCAGTAGGACACTGGTTGTAGTGAATAAATTAGAAGAAAGGCTGTTAAGTTCCCAGCTGGACAAGCTCTCTGGATGAGCAGAGCAGCACTGGTGCAGGAGAACAAGGCAGCAGCTGCTGGGTGTAGTGCACTGCATTGGCCCTTGGAGTGTGGAACTCTGCAGTGGTCCTGCTGAAGAGCTCTGCACTGGCCTGGCTGCATGTGCAGACCCCTCCTCCCAGCTCCCAGGGTTGGGATGCAGCAGTGGTTGGAGCAGCAGCATCCATCCAGAGAGCCAAACTCCTCTTTATTACAGAGCTGAACAGCTGGTGCTGCTGAAGAAAGGGCTTGGACCTGTACAATCAGAGAGTAAAAACACAAACAGGGACATAAAAAAATGAAATAAAAGTTTAGTTCTACCCTTAATCCCCAGAGACTGCAGGGAAATTGTCTGCCCCACAAGGCATTTGTGATTCACAGCAAATTGTGCCCAAGGATGGGAAGAAAGACAAAGAATATATAATTTCCATTGAAAACAAGAAGCAAAATGTTTTCCTTCTTTCAGCTGGGAGTTTCAGCTTGGCAAGTTCCTATTAAAAGGCCTGTAATATGTGAGTGGGTAAAGCAAATTATTTACTGTGCTGAGCAGAACAACGCTGTCAGCCCCTCTTTCAAGTCTGTTGTCCCTGTGGCTGCAGCAGCAGTGTGTGTTTTCTGGCCTGGCTTTCCAGTCATGGTGGTGACTCAGTGTCGTGTTTGCAGGCTGAGCTGCCAACAGCCTGTTCCAAATGGGACAGTTCCACTTCATTTTTTTATTTATTATTTTTGTACAAATTTGTTCAAAGAGCCATGCTGAGAAGCTGCTCTGTTTGTTTCCTTTCTGCTTTTGTTTCATAAACTGAAAAAAACCCTTTCCAGCTCCAGCATCCTTTATCCTCCCATTTCCCCTTATGATGTCACCTAAGCTTTGACAGGAAGGCAACATCTGACATGCAGAGACACCTCTGCACTCTGAGCAGGATGCTGGGAGTAAGCACAGTTAAAACATTCCCAAGACATCTGCATCCAGCAAGTAGAACTGTGCCTTTGGTTTGAACAGATCTCAGAGGTGAACATCCTTTCTTGATTCCTGGTGCTTTACCTACTAGGATGTTCTCTGCTATCTGTAACTGAACAATCTCTAATTTTCCATACCTGATTTCCATACTTGTGTTTTTGAAACTTCCATCACTTTATGTTGGCTTTCTCATATATAATTTTTCCATTAATTTGGAGGTGTATACATCTCACTTTGTTTCTTCTGCTTTCCCTTCCACATACCTAAAAATGAGGGAAAAGAATTGGTTTGGGCATCTCATTTTGGTGAGAACTGTGGAGCTGGTATTTCTGAGCCATTTCTATACTATCAAATAATTGTCTTATTACTGTCACTTTCTTCCTTTAGGAAGAACTTTCTTCCCCACAAGAATTTTCTTCTGAAAAATGTCATGGTTATTCTGACCTAATAAAAAGTCAGAATGTTTCTGCTGCTTTGTATCTTTGTACAAAACACTGCAGGAACTGGTAGCACATTATTATTGTCATTTATTGTTCATTACTTCTTCCCTGCTCTGACTGTAGAGCAAGACCTTGTTAGGTTCCAGAGAAGTCTTGTATGTTCCTTGATTCAAAGAGTTTCTATTCTGAGTAGACAGCATTGTAAAATCCTGTACCTATCCATCCTTGAAGAGTCCAACAACAAGGGAAGGGAATGAGGAATGTGCCTGGGAGGCAATGTGGGATCTGACTCTCTGAATAGCAGAAGTGCTGTCAGGATGATTGATACACTGATAGGGTTTGTGTGCCAAGAGTGACTCTGCATCTTGGGTCAGCCTCTCTTTTCAAACCAACTATTCCACTCTTAATGTGCAAGTCCATTAATCCTTGGGTTTCAGCAGAGAGTTACATTTTTCTGCCTGCACGGTCCTCATCACTATGTGTGTAGTGATGAATTGATCCTCTCCACACTTTTAAGAAGGCAGATAAGGAATAGAGGGATTAGATGACTTGCCCAAAGATGCCCAAGAGATCTGTCACAAAGACAGTGATGGAATCCAGAAACTAGAGTTGAGTGCTAGCTCAGAGCTGTGGCTAACTTTGATAATCCACCTATAAATTCAGTTAGACATCAAATCTGGTAGCCAGTAGCAGGACTGATCCCTGTAGGATGTGCTGAAAGCACATTCCCAAAGCACAAAAGCTTTTGGGTTAGTGCATGGAGACTTGCTAATGGATTGTTTTTAATTCTTAAATGTTACAGAATAATGGTGATGGAGAGTCAATCAAAACTGTTCTCAGGTCTCCTGAAAACCGTATCCTTATCAAGCGCATGCTGATAAAGTGTGCTGACATTTCCAATCCCTGCAGACCCAGAGAACAGTGCATAGAATGGGCTGGACGCATCTCTGAGGAGTACTTTGCACAGGTAAGGCAGCTGAAACTGCAGCTGAGCATCTCTTCAAAAGGGAGGAGAAGGGTGCCAGTGTCACAGAGTATCTCAGCCTGCATTATGTAATGTGAAAAATAACAACCTTTTTATTTTAAATGATGGGTATTACTCATGCTGATACACAACTAGGTGCCTTCAGAGAGATGAAAGGTGACAACTTCTATTGTGTAGTTTCTGAAAAATTTAAGCTTTCAATTGTTCAGTTTGGAACTGAACTTTTTAAGCCTTGTCTGCAAATGCACTCCCATCACATAAGGCAGAGCAAGGATGCCTCAGTACCCACATGCTGGCTTTGCCTCAGGAATAGGATCAGCAGTGTTTGGATGGGAGCAGCACTCACTCCAAGAAATGCTGTAAGCCCTTAGCACATTGTGCTGAGGAAAGGTTTAAGGAAGATGTGGAAAAGGAGAGGGAAATCATCATTATATATGATAGACCAAACACTGCAGTTGGAACTTGGCACCCCAAGCAAGGGGCAAAAGAGTAAAAAAGGTACTTTGCCATCTCTGAGTGGGACAGAGCACAACTTTTATCAGAGATTGAAAATCGTTGAGCAGTCCTAGATCCAAAGTAGTCATAACTTGGTAATATGTGAAGTTACTTAGCATCAGCTTGTGTGCAGATACAGAAGGTAAACACTGGAAGGCTCTATTTGTCTGCTGTTTTGCTAAAACTGAACAACCAGGTGCTTAAGATTAGGTTGCTGCTGCTTCAGAGTTGTTCAGGTTCCTCCTTTGATTTAGCAGAGGCACGTTCTAGTCAGTGCCAGCAATCTGCTGCTAAAAAATGTCCATTAAAAGAATGTGTCTTAGATGAATAATTGCTAATTTTTTTGCAGACTGATGAAGAAAGGAGGCAAGGTTTACCTGTTGTGATGCCAGTTTTTGACAGAAATACTTGCAGCATCCCTAAATCCCAATTATCATTCATTGATTACTTCATTATTGATATGTTTGATGCCTGGGATGGTAAGCAAAACTCTGCTCTTTTGTGATGTGAACATTTTGGGAACATTTGAAACTGTTGTGATGCAAAATGTCTTTTTTATGGCTCCTAAATAAAGGGAGAGAAAAGGGAAGATTCCTGCAGTTCAAGTAAGATTAATAACTTTATTATTTCTTGTAAGTATTGCTACAAGCAATTCTCATGGCTTGACTTTAATATATTAGACTCAGGCTATCTTTAACTTTTTTAACTTGCTTCTCTGTAAGTGGAGAATAGAACACATTCTCTTTGATAGCTCTTTGAGTACGATCATTTTATCCATGTTAATATTGGTTATTCTTCAAGGCAAATTTCTACAGTCTGGAAACTGCTTGGGGCAGCAGCTGTTTTCTTCCAAGTGCTGCCTCCATGGTAAAAGTGGTCAGAAATGTGACTCTCCTAAATGCCAGATCATGACATGTGACTGAGGTTTGATGGGGCAGGATAATTAAAGCCATAATGAGCTGTGCCCCTCCTGGAAAACTGTGTTCCTTTGCTGGGACTTGCAATACCAGTATTAAGTAGATTTACAGAACAGTTCTCAGTGGCCTGAGTGCTACACAAGTGCTGAGAGCTATACAGCCAAAAAAAAAACTATTTCAAGCATCAGTATGGCAAATTTAAGCTTTTCTACTTAACACAGTTGCCCAGACATTTCAAGTGAGACTTAAGCAGACAGAATCTGTGACTGTTTCTGCAGACTCAATGCTCTCTGCCCTTTCTTCCCTAGCATTTGCAGACCTGCCAAATCTGATGGAGCATCTGAATAATAACATCAAATATTGGAAAGGACTGGATGGAAGGAACCTGCGAGTCCTTCGCCCACCCCCAGAATAGCAGCTAGACCATGGTGTGCCCTTCACTGGCCAGATGCATATTTATTCAAGCTCACTTCTATCTGTGTGAATTCAGATTTGTTTTGGTCTCTTCAGTATTACAGTAAAGCTAGCCCATGCACTTGGGGAACTTTGACATTCAAGAGAACACGAGGTCAGCAGTTGGCTTCCACAAAGTACCATGTGTGGACTCGGATGGAATAAGGCCACCAAGTGGAATTACACTGGATTGCTGCAGTACTTGTACTGAAGAGGGTTTATTATGGACATACTTCTGCAATATCATACCAGCATGTGAAGCTGGAAGACCTTGAAGAGAATCCTCTTAAAAAGGACATTCACTAGAAGTTTATCTATCAATAGAGACTCACAGCTTTTATGAGAAAGCTACATGCTTTTTATAAGCACTTAAGACAGTTATGTAGAACAATCAAGACATTTAAAATGCAACTGTCTATGAAAGAATTTTTGATCTATGAAAAATAGATGTACTGTATTTTTTCACATCACAGAAGGTGCAATCATTCACTTCTGAGCACTACTGAAAGTGAGTTCTCCTTAAGAAATTTAGTAGCAAATGTAAAAATAACACGAGAATTTTTGAGGTTGATCGTTAGCATCTATGATTAAAATGTTATGTTTTATTTATTTTGTTAGATGTTCAATATTTTCTATGAATTTATAAATACTTAAAAGCCAAAGCCAACTTTAGATGCATTATAAATTTACATGATTCATACTCATTAATATACATTTAATTGATGTACAGACCTTTTATTTTCATAATGCAAATACAAAATACTATACAATGATACATTTTTATTGCACTGTAAGGATAGATGTGTATGTTTAAATATTGTCTGATTTATGTTAATTAAAGTAAGTTTTATTAAAAAGGTCTCACTTGAGAATAGTAGAATAAACAAGAACTGTATACTGTCTGAGCACCAGAACTGTAGTAGTTCTCCCACAAATCAGTGAGGATCACCTGACCTTCTCTTGGCTAGAAAAATAATAATATGTTGGAACTCTGTTTTCTCCCATGGCATTTTATGACTTAATTCCCTGGTAAAGTCTGCCTTATTTTATATAGTATTTCTACAAAGCATTCCACAGCATATAAGGAGAGGTGATACCAAGCATCTAATGAATTTCAACATTTTATAGCCAATGGATTTTCCTCTGCCATAAAAGAAAAAGAACATAAAACCATCAACAAAAACCTTTAACTCAAGAAGTTTGTAAAGGCTGTGTACCTTCACAATTTGAATGAAACCTTCATAGCAACTACCAGAAAATAATAAAATGTATATTTTAAGAAGTGTCAAGTCCTACCAATTTCATTTGAAATGTATATGCGCTTTGTAGTTTGCAGACTAACCAACACAAGAAATTCTTTAAAAAAAAAGATGCTTTTTGTGTGGGGAAGGGAAAAGTTGAGAGGGTTGAACTGGCATGAGGGTGGTGAAAGGTGGCAAGCCCATCACAGCCCTGTACCCTGGACAAGTCTCTGCACAGCTCATGAGTGCCAGGCTCTGCTCCACTCGAGGGGTGTCCTGTCAGCCTTCCCAGCCAACAAAGGAATCCAGAGGCACTGGAAGAGTTGCTGACTGTCCTTACTGCAGAGACAATTGACTTCAGAGACATTTTGAACTGTTCTGAAGAAGCAGAAGCTGGGGCGAGGTGGATGATGGAGCAGTTCAGGGACTGCAGCCTTAAGGTAAGAAAGGAACAGGTGACCTCTCCAGATGTTATCTGCTTCTGGGTTTCTCCTTCCTCTCCAGTGAGACTGATGGGCTACCACCATTTTTTGCTTTTAGTGTCATGCCTTTCTGCCCTTACCCTGCTTGTGGGTCTCTGGTGCTCTCAGGGCAGGGAGCTCCCTTTCCTAATTCCATTAAGTTCATTGTTGTGTGCACACTGCCTAAGCCAGGGGGCTCAGATCCTGTGAGGGGTGCCCAGACTGTGCCCCTGTCACACTGGCAGCAATAGGACAGAACCTGCTCTGGTCAGTCTTCCAGAGGTTCTACAGTCAGTGCTGAAGGAGCAGATATATTTTCATTGAAGGCCCAATAAAACAAGCATCCTGTTTTCACAGGGAATATGCAAGGAGAGGGAGAACTGGCTGACAGTTTCTGTGGCAATATTACATTGTATTTCCCTATGCTGCATCTATTGTAAACAGCTGTAATTTGCTACCTGGTATTAATTTCTTCTGTTCCCTGCAGGCTCCTGTGTCTGCATTAGAGGAAAACTGCATCACACCATCAGTATCTCCTCTGCTTATCTGCTGCAATGGGGATGGGAGAGGAAGTGTGGGCATGAGCATGTGGGCCCAGAGACTTGTCTGCAGGTAAAAATCATGGAATAATTTAGGCTGGAAAAGACCTGTAAGATTATGGAATCCAACCATTCCTCCAGCACTGCAAAATCCACCACTAAACCGTGTCACACCTACACACATTTTAAATCCCTCCAGGGGTGGTGACTCCACCACTGCTCTGGGCAGCCTGTTCCAATGCTTGACAACCTTTCAAATTAAAAAAAAAAAAAAAAAATCCTAATATCCAATCTAAACTTCCCCTGGTGCAACTTGAGGTCATTTCCTCTTGTCCTATCACTTGTTTCTTGGGAGAGACTGACTCCCACCCAGCTACAGTTTCCTTCCCTTCAGGTAGTTCTAGGGTGTGATAAGGTCTCCCCTGAGCCTCCTTTTCTCCAGGCTGAACACCCCCAGCTCCCTCAGCTGCTTTTCACAATACTTGTGCTCCAGACCCTTCCCCAGCTCCACTGCCTTCTCTGGACACAAATTCCAGCACCTCAGTGTCCTTCTTGTCATGGGAAGCAGAGCAGCACTCCCATCCAACTTGGTGTCATCTGCAAACGGACTGAGGGTGCACTTGATCTCCTCATCCAGATCCTCAATAAAGATATTAAACAGAACTGCCCAGAAAAAAAACCCAAAACATTTCTCCACAAGCATAGTTAATATTCTGGGTTATGTTAATATATGGTAAAAAGCAGTTAATTTCATCTGCTATAAAAATGCCTGATGTATTGTCATTGAAAAGATGTGATCAATATGATTAATTCCCTGAAATTCACACTGCATCTTTATTTCCATTACTTGGACTGTAGAACTGTGTTAATTAACTCTCTCTATAAGCCAGATTTATGACCATATTGGTGTACAATAATTTCACTTAACATAAAACACTGATTTTCAGTCATTGCAGCTTTGTTCACTCTCCTGTCCATCTAAATTTGCCAAGGACATACTATAATTAAAATCTGGAACCATGATGCCTGTTCTTTATTTTGTTCCCACTGAAGTTCTCTCTCCCAGCCACAGCTCTGAAGCCTGCCATGAGGCAGTGCCCATTCCATGGGGGTGATTCCAGGCTGCTGTGGAGCAGTAATAGCTCTAACCTGATATTCCCTGCTCCACAATGCTCATTCTTTGGATCCCATTGCAAACGCTTCAGCCATTCCAGATCCTTTATTCCAAGATTACACAGCAATATCACATGCTCTGAACCCTTTCCAGCTTTTTGAACTGTCACTCAGTGATGGAACTTCTGGTTTTACTGATGGTCCTTCACCATGGAAGGGAGAACACTGGAATAAACAGAGTGTGATTGAAGTGTTCCAAATTTCAGTTAGGTTGGCAGTCTTAGGCAGTGTCTGCCCTTGTCATTTGTTCTTGCTTTAATGCTAATACAAGAGTAAATTCCAGGGTAGACATGATGAAGGGAAGGTCCTTTATGCATCTCCAGGGCTTTAGTATAAAGCTTTGTGTTTTAAAACTTAATAAGGTTCAACAATTCAGCATTAAATGACAGAATGACTGGCTCTATTTTCCATGCTGCATGTTTTCTATCAGGTAATCCTGCTTCTAAACCTAAACCTTCTATCACTCTAGGAGCTTCCAAGTGAATCTGAACTATTATGATCTGGTAAAAATTGTTGGCTTTTCAGCAAATTGCCTAGATTAATATCCTTTTCCCTTGTAGAAGATTCAGAATAATAATTGTTTATTCTGACAAAAGAAGAAACCAGACAGGTGGTGTGCACAGCTACCTTATCACAGGTCTGAAGATGGCTTTCATACTGCAGTTTACTCTATGACTATATATAAATTAAAAATCACCTGAAATAGAATTAATGCTTTGTATTTTGTCACAGTGCCTTTTCATCTGGGTGCTTTCTGCTTGTCTCAGTAGAGGAATCATTGATAAAACCTTTAAGAAAATGTGTCATAAATATGAAGGAATTGAGCAATGGCAAAGCCATTCCTGCATAAAAGAAAAGGAAGGATAACAGATATCTAATAATCACTTCCTGGGTGCTGAGAAACAGCACAGGCAAACAGTGAGTTGTGCCCTTCAGTGAGGCCAGAAGGGTTTGAGTCATGACTCTGCAAGGAGTGCTTTGAAATGAGGTTTCAGAGCTTCAAAACAAATAATCTCTGTGCTGATGTGTAACATCATGTCTCCAAGGTACAGGGGTCCCAGGGGTGCTGTTAAGTGATAGCAGGATGAAGTGCAGTTTGTCCTGACATGATGTTTAGATGCAGAAAACAAGCTTTCAAATTGCTGCCACGTCCCTGTGCAGCCTGTGCTGCTGCTTCAGAACAAAGAGGATGTCCAGGTGTTTCAGATGCTTTTGCTGAAGCTTTGGCCCTGTGGGCAAAGGACTGTGGCTTAACTCCACTGAAGGCTTTCTCTTGGTGCCTGCTTTGAATGTTACTTGGGCAAAGTGTCTCATGGTTTCCTTTTCCCCTCTTGTTTAAGATCTTTAAGACTCTCCTCCCTCACTTCCCATGCAAACCTCAGTGGACTCAGCTCTGCAAACCCTGTGAAGCAATGGCAGTTGCCTCTTTAGCAAGCAAGGCAGCTGAGTTAGGAAAGGCCAGGGAACCCAGAGCCACTAAGCAAAGTATCTTTGAGGCTTCTAAATATCCTTGAAGTCCTGGATCTTCAAGCCCTGATTGTGGTTTAACAGTAAGTATTAGGCTAGGAAACAGTCTTCTGGTCTTCTCATGTTCCACATGTTTCACTCTCTTCCAGCTTCTCTGCTTTTATTTTCCTTCTTAGCTCATTTGCTAGGAGTCTTTGCTTTAACTTCCACTGGCCAAATACCTCCCTCAAACACACAGCCATAATGCTGGGAATAAACACTGCCTGACTCTTGGTGCTTACTACAGCTTTTATCACAAGCAAATCTTTTTCTTTCTGACTCACAGTGAGCCTGGAGAAATATCTTATAATGGCTGAAAGCCTTTTACAGTGATAAAATGTGGTAAAACTGGATACATAGGTATCCACAGACAGAAGGAGAAGACAAAAACAGTTAACTGGAATAGTTTGTGAGCACTGCAGTGCTGCTGGGACAGTGGGAATATGTGTGCAAGGTCTTTGTTTCTGTACTCCCACATGCAAACTGAAGTTCAGGAGTGTTCCCAGGCACCTCTGCCTTTGAGGTTATGTTAGCAAGCACAAGCAGCTGGGGACACTTGTTGAAATTTGAATCTGCCTTTTCTTGGTTTGCTTGCTCCCCCCATCGAGTGGCAAGAGTCATTGCTAGAGCTGCAACTCAGATCAGCCCATGGTAATTAACAAAAATCACTTCATCCTTTTATTACATAGGAAGTGAAATAGTGCACTAATGCATACAATTTTCAAGAGGAAGTGAGAAAGGTCTTTGAAACAAAAGAAGGAATTTAGCCAGTGTGTAATTATTCAAGTGAGAAGTTGGTCCTGTCTATATTTAATATTTTGGAGTGGTATTTGATGTAAATCCTTCCCCAGAGTTCATTGCATTAGCTCTTAGCTCAACCTGAGCATGCTGAGTGCCAAGTTCAGGATGCAGCATATTTTATCACCAAGGAGAATGATGTCAGCCTGGTGATCCTGCAGCTCCCCAGCTCAGGGGAGGAGGTATGGCTTTGTCTTCAGCCTAAAGATGAAATGGAATATGTTTGATAAGAGTTTATTGGTATTTGCTGTGTAAAATATGTGAGGAATATTGCTTTTTACCTCCAGCAAGAACTATCCCTTTTTGCCTAAAAAAAAAAAAAAAAAAAAAAAGTTACTTTGTTTGTAATATTATTCTACACAGAAAATGGAAATTTTTCTTTACAGATCCCTAAGCTTTAAAAGCAAACCCATAGGGGCCTTTCACAGGTTGGTCAAAGGAGCTGCAGGAGAGCACAGGGGCTTGTGGACATCCAAGCCATGGCAAACCCTGTCCTAGTCCTGGGGTTGCCTGACTGCTGCTGAGGGCTCTGGTGAGGATCCTGCTGACTGCCATAAAATGGGAAGAGAAATGCAGAAAGGAGGTTCTTTCATAAGGGCTTGTCTCTGGTGTTTTTCAGAGATACTGGTCAGAGCTCCTGAGATGCCAGAGTTTCATCCCCCCAGCCCACTGTGTGCTGAGCTTGGTGAGTCCTGGCAGAGCCAAGTGCCATCGGCAGGTGCTGCCAGTCCCAGCCCTGTCCCTGTGGGGGTGCTGCCAGTCCCAGCACTGTCCCCATGCAGCACTGTCCCTGTGCTGGGAGCTGCCAGTCCCAGCCCTGTCCCTGTGCTGGGAGCTGCCAGTCCCAGCACTGTCCCCACCCTGGGTGCTGCCAGTCCCAGCCCTGTCCCTGTGCTGGGAGCTGCCAGTCCCAGCCCTGTCCGTGTGCTGGATGCTGCCAGTCCCAGCCCTGTCCCTGTGCTGGGAGCTGCCAGTCCCAGCCCTGTCCCTCTGCTGGGAGCTGCCAGTCCCAGCACTGTCCCCACCCTGGGTGCTGCCAGTCCCAGCCCTGTCCCTCTGCTGGGAGCTGCCAGTCCCAGCACTGTCCCCACCCTGGGTGCTGCCAGTCCCAGCACTGTCCCTGTGCTGGGTGCTGCCAGTCCCAGCCCTGTCCCTGTGCTGGGAGCTGCCAGTCCCAGCACTGTCCCCACTCTGGGTGCTGCCAGTCCCAGCCCTATCCCTGTGCTGGGTGCTGCCAGTCCCAGCACTGTCCCTGTGCTGGGAGCTGCCAGTCCCAGCACTGTCCCCACCCTGGGTGCTGCCAGTCCCAGCACTGTCCCTGTGCTGGGAGCTGCCAGTCCCAGCCCTGTCCGTGTGCTGGATGCTGCCAGTCCCAGCCCTGTCCCTGTGCTGGGAGCTGCCAGTCCCAGCACTGTCCCCACCCTGGGTGCTGCCAGTCCCAGCCCTGTCCCTGTGCTGGGTGCTGCCAGCTGTCTCACTCTGATTACGGTAAGTAGGGCAGACTGCAGGGACACAGCAGGAATGGGAGTGCTCAGGAACAGGCAGGATGCCCAGCCACCCCTCTGGGACTGGGCTGGGAACAACACACATAGCATCAGACACGGCTTTTGGGGTTAATGAGGGGGAAAGGCTCCAGTTGCTTGAATACAGACAGTTTTCAGGACATTGTGAGAGCAGAGTGAAGTACTCCTCACCTGATAACCAAGCAAGCAGTCTCTCCCAGGCCCTCAAAATCCACGCTGGCAGACTCAGTGCCAATGTGCTGTCCCCTGTTATGACAGATCTCTGACAAGGCAAGGTCAGAAAATGCGACGTTTTAGCTGCTCTATCATGCCAGGAACAAAAAAAAAAAAACCAAAACACCAACCAGCCGACCAATCAAAAACCACACAAACCCCAACAACAACAGAAAAAACAAACTACTCAAAGCCTTGTTTTAAAATAAGCTGTTTTAAATAAACAAGTGTTCTTTGAACCACAGCACAGTACATACCTAACAATGTTTGTTAAGTAAATATCAGTGACACGTTTAAGTCTGGCTCAGTCGGTATTAGCAAAGTGGTATTTGTGTTGCTTTTGTTGTAACAGGAGTCAATCATGTTTGCAGAAGGTGGTCTGAAAAAAGGGACTTTGGATTTGGGGTTTTATTTCTTCCACCTGCCTACCAGTAACCCCACTTTGGGGCTTACATCCTTTCCAGTTATGTCAATATAAGCCATCTCTTTGGGCATGCTCAGAAATTAAATTCTCACTGTAAATCACATGCTTCCATGTACGAGAGGCAAAATGTTTATTTCATCAAGCATTTTATTACACAGACCATGAAAAATATCTGCCTCTCACTGCGTGGGCACAATACCCAGTTCTATTACAGCAGCCTGGCTGCAGCTTTCACATCAGCACAGGGCACAAGGCAGGTCTTGGAGTAGCCCCAGGCATCACCTGATGATTCACTTTCCAGTATCAGAGAGGAATTTTGTTAAGAGATTGAGAGAAAACGAGAGTTTAATAAACTGGCTGCAGAATACCTCCAAGGCAAAGGAGTTAACATGGTCCTTCTGGCCCAGGCCAGCCGGGAGCAGGGCGGCCGTGCAGGCGATTTGGGAGCTGTGAACACCCATCTCAGGGCTGGGGAATAGCAGCTCTGTCCGGCCCCAGTCCTGCTGGGGGAGACCCAGGAGCTGCAGAGAGCGGGCGGCTGTCCCCCAGCCTTGCCAGGGCTGTGTTATTCTCGTGCTTCAGTCTGCAGGATCGAGCACACCTTGTGGGAGGGAATGGAGATGACAGGCACAGCAGCGCCGCACAGGATGGTGGCTGCTGGAGGCAACAATTCATCTGCATGTGGATGGAGCCATCCCTGGGGAAGCCGCTCCACGGCCCAGCCGAGGTCAGGCAGCGCTCAGGTGGGTGCCGAGCTCGGCTTGGTCCGTAATGCCTGGGAAAAGGCTGAGTGAGCGAGGCGGGGCTGCGGGAACAGCGCTCCGGGCCCGGGGGAACCTCGAGCGGCCCCTCCCTGCCCGAGGCGCCGCCCCGGCACAGGGAGGCAGGGAAAGAAAGAAGGAAGGCGGGAAGGAAGAGAGGAAGGGAAGCAGGAAGGCAGCGCCCGCCCTCTCCCCGCCCTCTGCCGAGCCCCGCCGGCCGGAGGGAATGGCGGCGCCACGCGGGGCGGTGAGGGGCGAATGGCGGCGGGGCCCCGGCGGCGGGGCTCGGGCACGGCCTCCCGCGCTCGCTCGCACACGGAGAGGCGCCGCCGCCGCGCGGGCTGCCCGCGGCCGTGCCCCTGAGCCCCGCGTCCCGTGCGGGCTGCCCGCGGCCGTGCCCTTGAGCCCCGCGTCCCGTGCGGGCTGCCCGCGGCCGTGCCCCTGAGCCCCGCGTCCCGTGCGGGCTGCCCGCGGCCGTGCCCCTGAGCCCCGCGTCCCGTGCGGGCTGCCCGCGGCCGTGCCCCTGAGCCCCGCGTCCCGTGTCCCGTGCGGAGCGGCCGCCGCGGGGCCCTGAGGAGGAGCTCCCGCCCGGGCCCAGGTAAGCGCTGCCGCCCGGGACGGGCTGCGCGTGGTGTTGGTTTGTGAGGTAGCCGGGACCCACCGCTGCTGCCTCTGGGGCTGTTTAAGGTACGCCTTGGCGTCTGGATTTTATTTAGCTTTTATTTAGCTCCAGCTGTGGGATGAGCACGCTTTTGGCAGAGAGCACAGCTCTTTACAGCCATGTTGTGAGGCGGTTTAGGTCTCCGTATCGCTTCCATCAGAGCAAGTAAAGCAAAAAAAAAAAAAGCCTGTTTGGAAAAGGTTTAAGTAAGGTGGGCTGGGACAGCTGAGTCAACTGAGCACAGCACCGCAAAGGCGAGGGGAGGAAATTCAGTAAAAAGGCAGTGTTGTGTTTCGGACTGGCCCAGGACTGCAGTAGAGTCTGAACAGGAGGCACAGCCTCACCTTTTTGTGGTCCCTGGTTGCTTTGCTGTGTGCTGCTGATGGGGGATACTGGTTTCTGTCGGGAAACAGGTGGGAAATAAAATGATTGAACTGAGTTTGGAGACAGGAATAGGGAATTGCCTTCCTGGCTGAGTGGTTAGGCTCTGCAGTTACTTTAGGAGGACTCAGTCTGTTCTGAGACTTTTCAGGAGTTTCTTGCGGAGCTTCATCTGGAGGACTAAGAAAGTGGAGCCAGTGGCACTATATTGACTCCACTGATACTATCCTCCTACATTAAATGGTGGAAGAACAAGGCCTGCCTGTGAGATAAAAGTCAGGACTTACTTGATCTACCTACAATGTTTTAATTGCAGTGAAAGAGAGCAAGTTAAAAGTCATATGTTTCTGTAGTAAAAGGTTGGGTGTGTTTGTTTTAAAGCTACATTAAACTGTATTTCAGGGCTATTGTGTTGTCTCTTGTATTTGTGCTTTTGACATGTCTCACCTGTGTAATTGCTCACAGGCCCTTTGTTCCCGGCTCTGGCACTGGGTGAGGAGACAGGACATGCCTTCGATTACGGTAACCGGTTTGAAAACTGTTTTCAGCCTCAGAAACCTGTGTGCGACCAGTGTGGCCTTCTGAAAGGGCTTCACGTGATGCCCTCCAGTGGCAACAACGTGAATTTGAAATCACAGGGAAAACGGATCCTTCTGGCCCGCCCTGGAGGGGTTTGGGCAGCCCTGGCAAGGTTAGCTGCAGGGGGAGGCATGGCTGGGGGTGCCCTGTCCTTGGGCAGTTCCTGGTGCTGCAAGTCCTGCAGGGATGTGTGGATCACTGCTGCACATGAGGACTGCCTGTGGGCTTCAGCTGGCCAAAACCAGAGTTTTGGACATGAGGTTTTGTCCTTTGCAGAGGATGGATTTTGCTGTGTGCCAGTAAATGTCCGTAAGGAAAAGGAACAGGGAAAAAAAGAGCCAACAGGTACCAGGAAAAATGCAGCTTTCAGCACATAATGTTAGAGACAAGGACAACTCATTTTTAACTGACTGTTCCCTGCCACATGATGTAGTTCAGCCAGGATTCCTGTATACAGGAGAGGTAAGTTTTTGCCTCATCTGAGATAACATTCAGTGCAGAAAAACAGATCTCAGATCAACAGCTCAGAACAATTCTCCGAGTTGAGTGCTATACCCAGAGTTCCAATAAACTGAATACATCTGGAGACGTGTAGAATTGATGTGAACTTACAGCTTAGTAGACCTCTGCTGTGGAAGTGGTGGCCTCCTTGTAAAGGATTTTTAGGGAGATTGTTCTGAGCGACAGCTGGTTCTAAGAAATACACATTGTCAGCAAGTTTCCTTTGCTGTATAAATATTTAAATGATGGGATTTGGATTCCTAAGGGAGGAAAAGCTTGGGCTGGTGCCAATAGGTGCGGCTTTTATTAAACAGAAACATAAAAACTCATTTCCCTTACTGTTTTTAACCTAGAAGCCAATTACTGTGTATTTGTTCTTTCTTTCAGATCACTGTCACTGCCTTAGCTGTCCTGTGCCATGCCTGGTGATGACCATGGGGCCATTCTCCTGAGCACACTGCTCTGTACTCAACCACCCAGCCTGCATTCTCCAGTAGATTCATCAAGCTGGCAGCATAACAGCAGAGCTGTTTGGTACTGTGGAGTCCCTCTGCAAGGGAGTCTGAGCACCTCACATTTGGCTCAGAAAATCTGCCCTTGCACAGTCCAGAAAGAGGGTTGTGAAGATTTTCGAGTTCAGTTCACTAGCTGGAAAGTATTTTGCTAGGTTACAGCTATGGTTTAAACACTTGAGGTGAAAGCTGGTGTTGGGGAGTGGAATCATGGGTTCACCAGCAGCCTTTGTGCATTAGAGGCTTTCTTTGGAGGTTCAGATATTCTGATACCTGTGTGTTACACTCTTTCAGGTATCTTGTTGAAAATAAGAGTGGGCTGCTCAGTTCTTGGCTGATAGGGGTAGAACATGTTCCAGTGGGTAGAAGTTGGACACAGAGTCAAGGAGTGCATTTTTAAGCAAAGAATGCTGCTTTCTCACCACTTTAATCCCCTGCACAGGAGCTGTACCTTAAGAGCTGCTGTTCCCCAGGGCACACAAGCTGCTCTGCTCACTGGCAGAAACTGAAGGTCTCTGGCCTGCTTACAGCAGGTCTGACAAAGTGACCATAGCAACCTTTTCTGCCCTGAAAATATCTTAAATCCTGGTAGGTTAACAAATGACCCTGTACTGGTATAGCTCAGTATTGCTAAACCAAATCTTCTGAGGGTTTTCAAACATATCCAAGAGTAGATGGTACTCATCACTGCTGTAGTGACATACTCAGCTCCTGGGTTTGTGGTTTCTAAAGGCCTGTTTGGTAAGACTCTTTTAAAGCTGTTTGAGAAAGAAAGACAATCTTTTCACACACAGTTCTGTGTAAAATTTCTTTAGTTTTGCCAGTGGTGTTTATTTGTAGAGACCCTGCATATTGTAGATGCCACTGCTTGTTCCTGGCAATTCTCTAGAATGGAAACTTGAACAAATGGTATTTGTAATGAATGTGCAATAAATCTGTGAAAAAGCTGCTTTGTTAATGACTCTTGATTGAGTTCAGGTAGTTTTGACATATGTGGATGAAGCTGATCAGAGCTGGCCAAGCCTGCTTGACAGGCAGGGCCTGTCTTGATTGGTGTCTGGAAAAGAAGCCCAAACAAGGATGTCTCAATTGTGTGCTGGGCCAGAGTCCTTCCAGCCTCACTGGACACTCAAAGCTTCAAGGGCAGAGCATTGGAGTGGAATTCTTCAGTGCTGAGGGGGAGGGCAGATCTCTTAAGTGTGGAAGGAGGATACACCCAAGTGGAGGTGAGCATAGCTAAAAAGAAGCAGCTAAAAATGTTGCTTTAGGTTTTTTTATAAGGACAATCAGGCACTGCAAAAAGCCTGTATTTTTTGTCCCTGGCTGCAGGACTGGCAAGCATTCTGTAAAAATGGCTTATATTTGAGACAAGTGCAGGCTTGGGTGTTCCAGAAAGCCTCACTGGGTACCTGGGCACTGGCAGTTCACACACTGGAGGTGTTTTTGATTATCTTGTATCACAGACTTCATGTAGGAACAAGAACACTTGATTGGGAGATCAGCTTCATGGCTGGAGTGTTTTCAGCTCCAGCAGCTGTACAGTGATTATGCCTTTTGCTGTTTTTGTTTTTCTTCTAGTTTTTAGCTCTTGAGTAGACTCGGGTAGAATTAACAAGTGCTTTGGAACTGGGGAGATCCTAAGGCTTTAGGTGGGTGTTGGGGGAACCTGTGATCCAGCTGCCACTGCTGTGTGGTGACAGCATCACCTCTGAGAAGAATGGTATTCATTTCTATCAAGAGTTCTGGGATGCTGATGGATCTTGTGAGCACAGTGGCTTTTTGCTAAGAGGATGTGAACTGAGAGCTCAGGCTTGGCAGCTGGTTTGGATTAGGGTCACTCAGGGGAAACAGCTAGTTTATATATAGTGAGTGTGATGGAGCAGTTAATGCTGAAAGAGGGCATTGCTCAGGGCAGGTTACACATAGATGTGGTAGCTGCAGAACACAGGTTATGGCAGGGCAGTCCAAGGGGGTGTTGTAATTCCAGTATGTATCCTTAAGATCCCAGGTGTTTCCAGGGCAAAGCAGGGGTGGACATAATGCTGGAAGTGTGAGTTGAATGTGTGAAGGTGCTGGGCAATATCTGCATTGAAAAATGACAGTCTGCAGTTCTCATAGTCCAGCAGGATGCCAATCCTTCTGGGGGGAATAGTAATTCTGATGTCAGGTGTCATCCCACTGTGCAGGAATTCATACTTGTGCCTGCAGGCAAGAAAGAAGAGCTGAAGGCACCCTGTCTGCTCTCAAAGGGAAGCACTTTGTGCACACAGGTGCCCAGTTTGCTCATGAGAGTTAAAGGCAATAATGTCAATGTACCAGTGTCCAGGAGAGAGCCAGCAGTGCAGCTGAGGCAAGAGGGGAGCTGGCATTTCTGCAGGCAGGTACGACATACTGCCATTGGTAGGACAGATCAAAATCAGTTGGGTACGGCTGCGTTTAGCCAGATACATAGTTTCAGGGTTGCATAGGTCTATTACTCTCTGTCTTCCCAGTGAGGTTTTGGTAACATTTACAGCTAAATTCTGCAATTCTGATTTTATTCAGATTTGTTCCTGCAACTGCTTGTTTCAATGTGACAATGTCTCATTTCAATGAGACAATGTACCACAGAGAGACCCTTCAGCTTGATTCACTAGCATCCTCCCAGAGTCAATGGCACCGGGTGCTTTGAAGATGCAAATCTGCAAAAAAACAAGTTCTGAAGCAAGGAAGTTGGGCAAAATAACCTATGCCAAATGCTTCTGAAACATCCTAAAAAAGCAGGAGGATTTGCTTAAGTGTTCCAGTATCCTTCCAACCCCAGTTTACAGTGACAGCAATGAAATGTTAGAGGCCCAGGTGCTGATGTAAAATCTCAGGCTTCTCTGCCTGCAGGTGCAGGAGGTGTTGCTGTCACACACCTGCAGCCTCCACAGCCCTTACCTGGAGGGTGTGATGATGTGCCTCATGCACCAGGATGAGTTGTTTGCCCCCAGGTGCCCGTGTCTCGGAGTGTTCTCAAAAGCCACACCAGTTCTGTACTCTGTATCTTCCTCTACTTCCACCTCCCAGTAATGCTTTCCTGGAAACGGGATCAGACTGCCCAGGATCGCAATGCATCTGTGGGAGACAGGAATATGTGTTTTGGCAGGGCTTCTCTATAATGCTCTTACACTGTTTAGATATGTTCAGGTATGTATATACCTGGACATTACACAGCAATAAACAAAAGCCACTTCTGCTGTCTCCATAGCAGTGCAGAGTGAATTTTTGACTCCAGTGAAATCCCCATGCTGAGGAGCTGACACTCAGCCTGCAGGTTTCTTTGTGACACCAGCCCTGTTTTTACTTGTGGGTAGCTTTGTATAAGTGAGTGCCCTGGGCACTTCCAGGAAGAAGTCCCATAGTGCCTGGGTTTTCTGGAAAAGCTAATGCTTGTTAGAAAAGAGAGTGCTCTGGTGAGCTCCAGCATAGCAGGGGAAAAAAGTCTACAGATTTTGCATTTTCTTTCCAAACAGCCCAGGATTTTGAACGTCACTCACCATCAGGAACTGAGCACTGCAACAGCATGAAGTTCCTGAGGCAGCTGGGGAGGAGGAAGCCTGTCTACAGTGCTTGGAGAGATTTGGAAGAATTGAACATGGTCGGAGAACTTGTAATATGCTGAGTACCTGGGCCATGAAATGTATGATAAGGAACCGTGCAGAAAATAACACTCTTGAAAACTGTGTACTAGAGACAAAGACAATGTACTACAGAGAGACCCTTCAGCTTGATTTACTGGCACAGTCTTGGAGTCAAAGGAACTGTGTGCTTTGAAGATACAATTCTGCAAAAACACAGGTTCTAAAGCAAGAAAATTGGTCAAAAAACCCACTCCAAATGCTTCTGAAACACTCTTAGGAGGGCAACGTGAGTCCTGTCAGCTTACACCTCAGATTTTTCTGAGGAAAAATACATGGTGTATTAACTGTCATTGTCAAGGGGGACAGCAGGTTTCAAACACCCAAAACTTGTTTCTATGGTAGTGTCTAAAGTTGTAAGTTACAAAGGAAAAGGATGTTGCTGGCAGACACTGAGCTCTTCTAGGCAATGCTGAGAGAGAGCTGCACTCATCATTTGGAGGGCCTGTTGTGTGAGGATGGGCACACACATCACAATAGCTGTACTCTGCAGCTGCACTTGCTTAGAGCAAGTGTACAGTTCATTGCAAGTGCATGAACTTGTCTTGGGAACAACTTAAAGGCTGCTGAAATCACAACTCAGAGGGGCTGTGTTACTACAGCTTGAGAAGGAAAAGGAATGATGCAAAATGGATGGATAAACATCTGTGAACAAAACATGACCACAGTGATGAGAGCTGCAAAGCCACCAGGGCAAACCTGAGCTGTGCTGAAGAAGCAGTTAGGAAATACATCAGCCACACAAACTTCAGAAAGGAGAGTTGAAAGAAGAGTTGAAGAGCTCGCCATATAATTTCCTTGGGAGCTTTTTTTTTTCTTTTCAGTATCTTGGTTTGAAGGAGATTTGTTCAAGTTCATAGTGATACCAAAACCTCAGCCTTTGAATGAGATTACTGCCAGCTCTGGCTGTTTATGTGAAAAATAAAAGCATCCCATAGAAGTGGGATGAAAGCCCATTTAAGATTACCATGATGGCTTTAATGAAAAGATTCATCAGTCTCCCAACTCTTTTCTACTGAGCCCTCTAGTAGCACTGCATTTCCATGGAGGGAATAAATTGGAGACTTGTGTTATCCTGCATCTGCAGATGCCTGTCCTGGTTATATGATGTTTCTGTGGTTTTGACTGGAAATATGCATTTTGGCAAGCTTAGCCTCTCACTTCAATGGCAAAGGGCCTAATTCTTTTTTGAAAGTAATTCCTGTTGGTTCAAATAGTATCAGTTATATCTTTCAGCAAGAGGTAAGTTTTCAGATCCCTCTCCTTTCCTTAGCATTTGTTATGGCACCTAAATATCTGTTCAAATTTAGCTCAGTGTGCCAGACATGTAAGTAGGGCTGTACATAATCGTGGCTGCTGCATCTGTAATCCTATTTAAGAACTTGCATTAATTTCCAAGTTCCAAAGAGCAGCTGGAGAGAGGGATTTCAACTCAAAAAGTTAATCAGAACTGCTGAAAGCCCCATTAGACATTTCCTGGCATCTGTTAAAAGAACCAAAGAAATTGAAATGCCTCTGTTTACCTTGTAAAGCTGTTATCATAGACAGGCAGATCACATTCTGGGTTTTCCAGTTCATCACATGAAATGGTAAATCCATCATCCAGAATTGCCAGTAAAGGATGGGCTGTGTCCTCATTAAGGTAGAAGCAGGTGCCTGCAAGAGAAAATGCTTGAGGATAACTCAAATAACTCCTTAGAACATTAGAATTGCAGCAAGGGTGTGATAAAATCTTGTTTGGATCCACAAAAAGATTCACCAGTGCTCTAGAAAGAATCTGTGGTTGACATTGAAAGGTCAAGATCATATTTTTAAAGTTTTTCTTATAAATGGCGGTTTTACAGCTTAACACTGTTTCATTTCAGCCTTGTGAAAAGCAGGGGACTTAGCCTGGTTTTGAACCCTACCAGGGCTCAAAGCTGCAGGCATTGTGCAGGAAGTAGCTATTCAGAGATGAGGGGTCCTCCTGCAATGCCTGGTTTCAAGTAATCTATTTTTAATCACTGAGATGAGAAAGGTGCCTTAAAGGAGTTTCCATGGCCTCACTCATCCACATAAATGCTGGGCACAGTTTGAAGAGAAAGGATCCCTCCTGCTTCAGCACCTTCCTTGTCAGACCAGTCCTCAGAGAGGTAAGTCCAGCCCAGGATGAAAGAGCTTTTGCCTTTCTTCCTGCAGAGAGTTCACAGAGCAGGTGTGACACACTGGGGCCTGAGGGGCAGCCAGGATTGCACAGCTGCTGTTTGTAGCTGGTGTTTGTTTATCCACCCCAGAAAGGATCAAAGGCCATTCACAGTGTTGGAGGTGGGTTCTTGCAGCCGACAGATCAATTTGCATCAGCTGTTTGCATAATGTAGACTCCAAGAAGATAAATCTCCCCATGGTAATCCCAAGTGAAATCATTATAATCAAACTGCAAGTTACTTCATTGCAAATACAATACAAACAATGACAGGGCAATTACAAGCATGTGCTGCTGAAAACAAACACATGCTGTGCAAACAGAATGGGCAATTTCAAATATTGAGTTTGATTTAAGCAGTTGGAATACACACAAATGGTGGTAACACAATGACAGTCTTCCTCTCCAGGGATTTAAGGACGAGCATTTCTTTTCTGTAGTGTCACTGCTGTGTGGCAGACAGGTTTTTTTACTGAAACATAACTTTGTGTGGTCATCTTGCTGAATAAATACAATTTTCAAATGTCTCACAGAAGGTAGGGGCGGAAGAGACACAGGTAAGGTGTGAACACATCCATGAGTGGTGGGGGAGATTTGAGATGAGCAGTGAAGTTGCAGTGTCATTGCAGCAGTGATGAAGGTGAGCACTGATGTCTGCTAAATGGCTCTAGAAATTGCTGTCTCAGCCATAATTTCCAGCAGCAGCTTCTTTACATGGTAATCTCTGAACTAAAATCACACTACAACTTTCCTCATTGGTATGTCTCATACTTTGCTGGCTGGCAATACGTGGGCGTTGAGTTGACACTGTCTTTTAAAATATTTAACAATTAGTAACTTTCAAGTATCAAATGTACCAGACAGAAATAATATAAATTACAGAGCTAAAGCAATGCACTTACTGTTACAAGAAGTGTTTTTTTTCATTCCTAAAAGGTTACCAGGTGTGTAATTAGATGTAAAAGATTAGGACCTGGTCCAGAGGCCATTGAAAGCAGCAGGAATCTTTCTGTTAAAACAATAGATGCTACAATAGGCTGCTGGAGTTGTTCCATGCTGTACAGTACCTGTGGTGTGTATCAGGACAGGTTCACTTCTTTCACTGGAGCCACCCAGGTTTTGGGCTCTGACACAGATGCGATACCTTTGTGTTGGCTGGAGGTGAATTAGGACTTCACAGTTAGGGATCCCAACAATAGATCTACAGAAGACAAATCCATGGAAAATGATAGGGCAGAAAACAAAGGTAGGCCTTTGAAATTATTTTTCTGAGCAACAAAGAAGAAATTACACTTCAACTTGTAACCAATCAACAACATTTTACCTTGTACAGCTGCCAGTAGCAGGGCAAGAGAGAGTCTGTGACAGACTGTAGATTTTTACATTTGCTTCTGCTCTTTTCCCATACCCATAATTCTCATATAGTAATTTTTGATTTACATTTTACAACTTATTTTACTAAGAGGATTGTTTGTAAATGTAAAGTCACCAGAAGGTCACAGATCCTTTCTTAGTCCTATCCAATGCCACACGATTGAAATGGTTACATCTCTACAGGTCATGGGCTCAAGAGAAGAGTAACTCACTCAGTAATAATATCATCATTTTCTTCATCTGTCAGCTTGGACAATTCAACTGTGTAGGAATCAACAGGGTTGATGTCTCTGGATTCCCAGCACACCAGTACTGCATTTTCACAGCTTTGAATCCTTTTATTCTTTATGGTAGGTGGTGAAGGAGCTAAAAAGTAGGCAAAAGAACAATTCTAAGGTGTTGCTTGAAGGTGTTTGCAAGCAACATGCTTTGAAGACAAAATACTAGAAAAATGTTGTTTGCTAATACTATATAGTTAAAGAAATCTGCTTCCCCAATAAACAGCAGGTAGAATAATTAACAATGCTATTTAAAGACTTCATTTAGACTATAAAGGTCCCAAGAGAATTAAACAGAGAAGTAACATAAAGACTGGTTTCACAACTGTTTTCGTCATTAGTTTTATCTTTGTTATAAAGGTGCATCTCTTCTCTGCTCTGAGATGTGAAAGACATCTGGAGCAAGCACTTGAAGGTCTTATACCGACTTTCTCAATCTAATGTCAGGATTTCACACAATGTTCTAGACTGAATTGCAGTTAAAAAAGAACAGCATAACAGGTGTATCCACAATATACCTACAGGCCAATAAAAGGAGAGCTGGGATTCATCTGGCATAACTAGAAAATTTGAACCTTATTCACAGCTGGTTTACATGCTTATATTTAAATAAGTTGTTTTGTCTCTCTGCTTCTGTTTCTTCCGCTCTAAAACAGGAACAGTTGGCATGATAGGCTCTCCAAATAAAAGTAGGGAATTCCCAAGCAGTCAGTAGGCTTACAACAGAAGAAAGTGCCCAGAAAGCATTACTGGCATAAAATTCAGAGGTGATTTTGAATTTCACTATAAAAGTTACAAACTCACATGAATAAAATATTTTTTACCTGTTACATAAACTGCTCTTTCACTTGGTGGACTGATACCGGAGGCATTTAAAGCACTGACCCAAAATTCATACTGTGTGTTTGGCAACAGGTCAGTGATGGTGCAGTATGTTTCTTTGACTTTTAGTGTATGCTCTGAAATGACAACAACAAAGCATTTGCAGTGCCTTTACACAGTTGTCCACTCCTCCCCAAAGCTGCATCACACAGTGGAGTTGGGGTGCATTGTTTTGGGTGCTGAGGTCAGCACAGCTCCTTGTGCTCCACACCCTTTGACCAGCTGGCAGGCAGTGTCACGATGATTCCTCTAAAGCAGCATAAATCAGATGAGACAAGAGCTGAAGCTGCTTTACTGCTTATTTCTCATTCTTCATCTTATAAAATTTGGATAGTTTCTGCTTTTCTTTCTCAACTGGCCACTGGCATTCTACTGGCTTCTACTTCTGAAGGTTCTGCAAGAGCACTACTAGCAAAGGCAGTTTTGTCACAAGGCTGGCACATTTTAGTTCTGTGGTTCTTTGTGTGCCTGTCCCCCTTAGAGAATTACAGCCTATTATTAGCACTAAGATAAGATGTAAAATCATCTGGGGGTTTCAGTGGGAGTGCTGATGATATGATGATTTGCTCTTTAAAAATACTGTGCTTGACCATGGATGCAGCACATGTGTTCTAATGCAGTGCCCACCCTCCAGAAATCCTTATGACTTCATCCACTGGCCCTTTCCCATTCCTGCTATCTCTGCTGCTGCCATGTCCTGTCTTTGCTCCTGTGATGGGTCCTGCTGCAGCTGGCAGCATGGCAGACCTGCCAGGGGAAGAGGGACAAAGCAGATGGTGGTGGCAGACATGACAGTTTTGATGGCAGAGTGCACAAGACATGCAGAGGCACTTTGCCATCAGCTGGTTTTGCCAGTGGAGGGCTGAGGTGTCCCTTTGAGCCCAGGTCCCCTTACCTGCTTGCCCATCACTGTGCATCTCATTGCTCACTGGTTTGTAGCACAGCTGGTAGCATTCCACAGTGTCATCTGAGAACAGGCCCCAGCAAACTCTCAAAGAAGTGCCAGTTGCTGCATTGGGAGCCTGGGGATTGATCACAGGGGCACAAGGAGCTGCAGAGGGAAAACCAGGTCAGTTTTTGAATGTATAATCATGGTTTGATGTACCTCTCTCACAAAGCTTTGCACAACCCTAACCCATTCCTCCCACATGGAGAAAAGTCAGGAGCTGACTCTGAAAACAGTTGCAGATAGTAATCAGGTCACTGGTGTGTGGGACTAGTCTTGCTTCACATCAAAGTCAAAACAACAAAATAAAGAATACTCGGGCTACCCCTCCTCTGTAAACTCCACCTCCCCTGCTCTGAGGGCTGTCCCAGGCAGCCCAACATCTGCCATGCCAGCTCTGCTGGCACCAGCCCTGGGCACCAGGGAAAAGCTGTACAGCAGGGGGGGCATCAGCACAAGCAAACAAGCACCAAACGCTGTTTCATGTTAAGAAAACACAGTATGGGGTGTAAAAAAGAATCATGTCCTTTCTGACCATTTGTGATGCATTAGAAAAGATTTAAAATTTTAGGCATTTTTAATTCAAAATTTGTTTATGTTGTTCTGTTTCCTGTGGATTATGGGGAAAAAACTGCTTGCTAAAAAGCAGAGGAATAAGTCACTGAAATCTGTTTATCAAGAGAAGCTGTGTAAGTTATTTAAAGCAATCAGGGGCTCCTCTTTATTTTGTTCAAGCAACTACAAGGTAAAACAAGTTATCACTGACTAATCATGCCTGACCCCTCAACAGAAGTGGGTTATCTTCATGAGTCTTCTAGGAAAACATCCAGCAAAAGCAAGGAAGTCCCAATTTAGCAGTAATTCTGGTAATTTTATATTGAAAACAAATGGAAAAAAATTCCAAAAATATCTTCCAGTGTCTCTGTATATATAAGCAAATTAAAAAAAAAAAAAACCAAAAACAACCAAGAAGGAAAACTAGGGAGAAGTTAATTCTGCTTTTGCAGATCTTCTTTAAAAGAAGTAATGTTTCATATATGTCCTGACTTAAATGTAAATATGTGTGGAATAATGATCAGGCAGGAAGAGTACCTGGAACAGCATTAATGGAGTTCATTAGTTGTTCAACTTCTGAGACATCTATGACTCGCTCTTCAAAGTCTGGCAGCGTTGAAAGCTCTAAATTCACTTCTTTCTTTAAGAATTCTTCCAGCCTGCAATTGTAGGGGGAAAAAAATTCTCTAATTGGAAGTACCATAGTGTTGAAGATATCTATCTATGATGCCTATTTGTAAAAGAAAAAGAACAGCAGACTCTAAATTAATATCTATTTCCTTAAAACACCATTTTCATAGCTGTACAAGCTCAGCCTCCTCGTGCCTATAGCCTGGAGATATGTGACCATCAGTGCTGCAAGATGCCAGAGAGAGCTGGCTGCAGCTGGGACTGTCACCCTCATGTGCCCTGCTCCTGCAGAGAGCTGGCTGCAGCTGGGACTGTCACCCTCGTGTGCCCTGCTCCTGCAGAGAGCTGGCTGCAGCTGGGACTGAGGAACACCCTCGTGTGTCCTGCTCCTGCAGAGAGCTGGCTGCAGCTGGGACTGTCACCCTCGTGTGCCCTGCTCCTGCAGAGAGCTGGCTGCACACACCCAGCAGGGACTGAGGTGTGCCCAGCACCTCGCTCTGGCAAGCACCCTCTTAGCTCCAGAACCTGCATTATTTTGAATTTACACTGTTACTAATTCATGACCTCGTGGCTCTAAGTGTTGCAAATTCGAAAAAAGGGACATCCTTTCCCTGTGTTTTCATAAACAATAACAGTCAATTAAGAGGGTGTTTTTTGTATATGATTTAGTGTGCCCTAAGACTTCTTCTAATTGCTCCAAGATTTTTCAGTATCTGTTTTGAACTCCCACAGCTTGACTTTCTACCCCACTATATTAATGCATAAATAAACCTGTTACAGTATATTTAGGGAGCTCAGTTTTAGTGTCATTTGGATCCAGAGTGTTTCTTACAAGAGCTTTAGCAATCCTGTTTCTCAGTGAAATTAGTTCCTTATGACTAAGCTGAAAACACTGATTTATTCAGGCTCTAACTCTCCTTTTGGATTCTTGAAATTAGATACAAACAAGTGTTGAGTGTTAAGTTTCTTAGAGCAACTTTTTCTGGTGCACTTTAAAACAAAAATTCTGAATATTTCAATAGCTCTAGTGGCTTAGACAACATTTGTGTGCCTGAACAAAGTCCAGAACATGCAAGCATCTCCAAGAACCTGTCCAATCAGCAGGAAGAAATGTGACATAAAATCTCAGACTGTGATACTACCTGTCAACCATGGTTACTGCTGCCTGTTGGAAAAAAAGAGAGAGTGTTAGAGGTAGAAAAGTCCATAGTCAGACTACATCATGCTGTTGATCTGTCTTACACGAATTGCCCCAAATGTAGCTCTTGGAGTGAAGTAATTTGCTCTTACCCAACTCTGAGAACAAAGCCAGCCCTTTCTACTCAAATGGACTGATCTTGGCTGAATTTACAGTAAGATAATGAGTCATCAGTGTCTGCCCACCTAGATTTTAGACTGATTCCTCCCTTGGCTGTCCAAAGTGCCAAAAGATCCCTCACGAACAGAAACCAAAATCAGCTGACAAAAGAACTCAGTGAAATACTCTGTGCTGGAGGGTGTCTGAGCAGTGCATGTAACTGGAAGACAGATGTACAGTCCCAGGAGAAACCTAAGCAGCGGAGAACTCATGACCAGCATTCACTTCTTGGTGAATAATGGTTCTTAGGGACTATGTAAAATTGTTTATAAACTAAGGAGAAAATAAGTTTATTCCAGAGATGCAGAGGAATGGGAAAAGCTCATGTGAAGAACTCAGCAGGTTGGAGTCACAGCAAACTGAAGTAGACTGGAGGTGTTATGAGATTTGTTTCTTGTCCAGTTCAGAAGTTACTGTCACTGTGCTACAGAAATGCTCCCACCCACCTTAGTCACAGACAGCTCAGGTGAGCGCAATCACTCATCATCAGTGAAAATTCTGATTTTTTTCCAATTATTTTTCTACCTTCCAAAGAAAAATATCTTCTTGACACCACCTCAAGAGTAGGATTTCATCCATCACTTTGCTACAGCTCTTGACATATTTCAGCTGAACTTTCCTCCAAAATGAGCAAGAAAAGGAAACATCTTCCTAAGTGATTACATCAGCCTGCCTGCTGTGAGCCCAGAATAGAGCAAGAGAGCTGAGCCTGCACAAGGCAAGGAACACTAAGTGCTTCCAGAGTTTCCCCAGATAAGCACTTCAACAGGATATCTTCTCTTTGAAGCCATGTGACTCACAAATCAACGAGCATCCAAATTACAAATTTCTGCTTCTGCATCTTGCCCCCATTGTGTTGCCCTACTAAGTCAATGCCATCATGCCAAGCACCTGGAGCAGTGACAGCATCATGGACTGAACATCCCAAATTCTCCCTAGCAATAAGGCTGCTTGGGACTTTTCAGATGGGGACTACTTGCAAGCAGCAAAAAAGCATTTTGACAGTTAAAGCTCTTTACCTTCATAAATTCAGCTTTGTCATTTTCCAGGAGAAGCTCCTGGGTTTCATCTGTCAGCTCCTTGCAGGTGTCAAGATGTTTCCCACAATTGACCAGCTGCTCATACAGAGTTTCCAGCTTCTGCCTCTTTTCTTCTCCCAGTGCTTCCAGCTGCTCTTCATACTTCTGAGCAAGCACTTGCACAGCATCATTGTAATGCACCTCAAAGTTCTGCTCCTGCCTCCCAAAATTTTCCTGCAAGGTATTTGAGGGTTTGTATCTTGGCATCAAACCTGAACCACAGGTCACGCAGAGGAAAATCTTACTCTGCTCTGCCTAAACTTCTCCTTAGCATCTCTATGCTAAGTAATATGTCATTATTTAATTCACAAAACTAGGACACAGTACCCATACACAGAAGCTGTAATTTGACTTATGTGCATTTTTAGGGGTTTACTCTGATCATTCACCCCCACCAAAGAACAAAAGTGTTGGATTTTGTTCCAGACATAAGAGCAATAGAAATACAACAGGAACAATGATGTAAAGTAACCTAAATCCAGGGAGAGCAACTAGGATATATCCTAGCCATAATCTCCACCAACACCGTCAAGCTCATCCTTCCATGAGAGAAACCATGGCAACCCAGTGGGATCCATGGATTTGTGCTGAGGGAGCTGGGCAGCTAATGCTGGTATCCTCACTCACAGCTGGAGAGAGCATTAGGAAGTAAGATTTAAGGAGCAGGCAAGTCTTTATTGCCACCAGCTGCCCACTGTTCAGGCATTGATGTCCTCCTGTGCCACATGCAGCAGAGAAAAGACTGCAGTGCCTTGAGTTATTGCTCAGTTTGAACTTGCTTTCAGCTGACTTCCTTCCCCTGGGGCCAAGCTGAGAGCAGCCGAGTGGAAGCACAACTCTTGAAGTCTTCATCTTGAAGCAGCTGGTCTAAGGATTTGCCTGGATCACACTTCTGTGAATTAAGCTGAGGGAACAAGGGCTGCATTCTGGATGGAGTATATAGATTGCAGCTCTTTGGCCATTTAAAACTAACATAACCTGAGTGAGGGTCACTTTATTTCTGAATGCAAACTTCTGTGCAAATTATAAATGTAGTTTTACAAGCCCACTTAAAAAAAAAAAAATCTTTAGGATGAGTTTTCCTGAGTACTTCAGTCTAGACAAACTCCAAGATAATTCTGTACTCTTATACTGTAAGTATTCACCTCATTAGCAACTTAACACTATGAATGTCAGTATGACTGTCAAAACTGTTTAACCCCACTACCATAAAGCTAGCCCAAGTGAAAATGCCTTACCTCTACAGTGATGAAGATTTCTTCCAAATGGCTGGCAACATTTTCCATCTGAGCAATCTGTTCTTCCAACTTGCACATGTTTTTATGGATCTCCTCCTATAAAACACCCAGTGTGATTCTTACTGTGCCTGAAGACTGTTTAGAGGCACCACAGTACATCTGTGTTACTCTCACCTTTTCACTTTCCAGGGCACTGGGGAGCTGAGCAACCTCATGATCCTTGTGTTCACCAAACAGTTTGTCAAAAGCTCGGATTGGTATCTTGCAGGTAGAACAAAAAACATCTGCTGCTTCTTCCTCTTCCTCCTCTTCCTCTTCTTCCTCCTCCTCACTGATAGCCTGATTGTTCCACTCCTCTGACACACCACCACTGCTTATTTCCCCTCTGGACCATATGTTGCTCTCAGCTTCATCATCTGCTCTGGCTTTGCTCTGATTTTCACCTTGAGAAACCTCATCAGGAAGTCCTTGCTGCTTTGTGCTCTGATTTGGATCCTTCACTGAAGAGCTGCTTTTTGATGTGTTATATATGGAGCCTTGTGATCCTGGTTTTTCTGTGCGAGAAGGTGGCCATCTGCTCCCCATCTTCTCCAGATGTCCTCCAAGAAGCTCAAGCTCTTTTTCTCTATCCTCATCAAGTCCATACATCTTAGCCAACTCTGCAACCTCCTTTTCCAAGTCATAGCTAACTTCTTGTGGGCGCTGAACTTTTTCACTACTCAGTGCAGGTTCCCTTCTTGTATCCCGCAAAGATCTGTCTCCTCGACCAGACAGCTCTTCAGGAAAGATATCAAACCTCTCCTTTGACCCATAAAGATCCATGTGATAAAATATCAAACCAGTCTCAGTGTCACTAGGCTCTGGGACTGCTGGGGAAGCTGATTGATCGCGTGACTGGCCGCTAGTCTCATAGCCAGATCTGGATGACATTGGTATCCTCAGGGAGGCCTTTGAGATGATGAGTCTCAAGCTTGTAAAAGATAAGAAAGATCTTTAGCTACATACTTGGGTATCAGGATTGAGTTTTACTTGCTTAAAAGTATATGGATAGAATAGATTTGGCTGAGGACTGATCAGGTCCAGGAGGTAAGCATGGGAAAGACCAAAGCCAGTAGCTTTGCTCTTTGAGTGAAGCTTCTGAAGGGAAGCCACAGGAAGCTTGTTTTCCTCTCACCTCAGTGCCAAGCACAGCAGAGAGCTGTCTCTGCTGTGCATCCTCTTTTCTGACTACCTCATCTGTGACCCTGATGCCTGATTTCCCAACTGTGGAGTAGTCCTGTCCTCAGATAAACACTGTGACTGTGCTTCAGGCACAGTTAGTGCTGTTCTGTGCAATTGGAAATGGCCTGGTTTGAAGCCTGCTCACCCTTCAGCTGCTGTCAAGCATGTTTTCTGAACTGTCAGTCAGGCACAATGTAGAATGTCCTCTGTTGGGACCACTGATGACACAGGACACACTCATAAGTGCCCTGAAAAGTCCTGCTCTGTATTTTTCAAGTTGCCATTCTTAATACTGAAACTTGAGTACAGGTCCTGGGTCCTTTCTAAAAAATACCACAGAGAAATACTGCCCTTTGGGGCTTCTCATATGCTGTGGAAAAGATGCATTTTAACATATAAAGCATCCAGTAACTAGGGAGCAAGGCAAGCCATTGATCTCCGGGCTGAGAGATGCCTGCTCTGACCCAAACCTTGCACATTCTGTGCAAGAAGGGAGGTGTGAAGAGAGAATGTGCAGGTGACAAGCAAAGCTGTACAACAAAGCAGATGCATGGGACAACATTAAAAGTGCAAAGGCAATTTTAATGCTGTTTCCCCAAGCCCACTCTTTCCAACCAGCCTATATTAACAGCAGTGAAATAATGCCAGTACAGAGCCAGAGCTGTCTCTGAGCTGAAATGTCCCCACAGCCTTCCACTGCCCACCAGCATGAATGGAATCACAGCTACAAAACTACTCAGATCAACTTATCAGAAGTTTAGTACCACAAGCAAAACACTTCATGGAAAGATTTCAGCTGAATAATAATTAATCTGTCGTTACATCTAGTCCTAGGTAAGTGAAGCATATGAAAGTTTTAATCACTTTCTCACAGAAGAAGAAAAGCCAAAAGATCAGTCATATATCAATTCTATCAAAACTTCACATAAGTTTGCTTTAAAACTAATATTTATGGTTTTTTTAGTTCTGGGTAGTTGCTGTTGCCTCAAATTTATTTCATCAATATTTTACTAATTTTCCTGAGAAATCCTTAGCTAACAGAGTCAACACAATCAGTGATTTAGTAGAAAGCAACTTCCCAAACCAGTGAAAAATACTGAGACATTTTGCCCTCTCTGGTTTTATATCCCTGGGTGAGTCCAACCCCACAGATCTGTAAGAAAACCCACACAGAAGTTCATCATTTGTCTTCTGGCACTGCCGACATGGGTGTGGATTTTACAGCTAGCAATACCCTACTATAGACAAAAACACTGAAGTTAGGCAGAAATACTATTATGCTAAAGGCAATAAAATAAATCATGCAAATTCTAACATTTTAAACAGAGAAAAGGTCTTAACACATACCAGAAAATGTTGTCTGGCTCCCGCAAAGACTTTTTTCCCCATAATTAAAACAATAAGGCTTGCTTTAGAAGCTATTACTAATTAGAAAAGTGAAGTAACATCTATTTTTCCTACCAAAATGAAATGAAATAAATTAAAATGAGCATAATTAAGCTTGTCTGCAATCCTGCTGCCTAAATAAGATTTTCAGATGGTTGCTCAGTGTTTGCTTGCTTTGCAGGCACAGATAAAATTACACGAAGCACGTTTAGATCCGTGACTGTCGGTTATCGTAAATACATAACAAAGAATGTTACTACCTAAAAACTTGCCTTCTATCTTAAGACGTCATAAATTCTTCTGATAGCTCAGATGGCATCAAAGTTAACTTCTATTCCCCTTAGTAAAAATTAATTCACATGAAAGCAATTCCTTGCCACTTTCCTATAACTGCAGTTGGAAGACTTATTGCGGTAACCTTACCCTGGCTCTTTGCTCAGACAGGGGCACGCCAGCAATGAGCAATGGCACAAATATAGATGTGCCCCGGCTGTCCTTCAGCAGTGTGCTACTTGAGTGTCACCAGGATGAATGTCATACACGGAGAACAGGCTCTGAAGGTTCATTCCTGGGTCTGAAGTACTTAGAACAGTTACAGAGAGCCCTCACTGAAGCCAGAGTACCCCCTCGCTTTTGGAGGTGGTATTAATAAACAATGCAGAGTGCATTCATTGCCTCTGGGTGTGATTGCCAAGGCTGGGGTGTTAGGCAGAGTATCCTGTGTGGGATACACAAAATGTGCAAACAACTCACATGGCTGGACATGTGTTTACAGAGTTGCACAACTTAGTGGAAGTACCTGTTCTGTTCTTTACAAACACTTACTGGTAAAGTCATCTCTCTCAAATTAGCAGAAGCTTTTCTATGGAACTGGATTGGAATCATGACAATATATTAGAAAAAAAATCAGAATTTAGAAAAAAAAGTCATACCATTGCATATGCTTATACATATCTGTACATCATCCCTCTGTGTGTGTATGCCACAGCCCTGGATAGCTAATTTTAATGAAGAAAGCAGACAATGGCCCCACTAGGGAGGTTTTCACAGGAACATATCCCTTCAGTCTGTGCTCAGTAGGGGTCAACCTGATAGAAAACAGGCTGTATATTACCACTGATTATCATGACTGCTGTAGCACTTGAGCTTTGTGAACCTGCTCAAACCCACAGCTGCCCAGCACACACAGGCTGCTGCTCATGAACACGCTGCTGAGACAGCCCTGCTGGCACTAGATTTTTAAGCACATTTGAGAATCTTGTATTATATATGGCTTGAGCTCAGGGGACACCACAAGGGACAATGTCTATTAGCTCTTGACACAGCTCTGCTTTTTCCTCCTTTTCCAATTATCTTGGTGCCATTTCCTCACTCTTCTAGCAGCACAATTGTTTGCTGTTTGGTGAGGAATCACAAGTTAATTGCCCATGTAGGCACGATCTCATTATCGCTAACAGTGCTTCTATCATCTGAGAGATTGGAGCAGAAGTGTTTCCATATAAGTGGTGCAGCCCTTGCTGAAACGTTAACATTTATGTTGTCTGACAGATTTGATCAATTTTTTCAAATGAGAGCTTACTTTTGCTTTGTGTTAACCTGTGCTATCTTGTAGGCCTTAATTTTTCGAAAAATTGTCAGCTTTGCTGCCAAGGACTGGAATATAACATTTGGTGGATAATGAATTACATTCTGCCTTGGATACAGGGCCTGAATAAGAGCAGTGACGCTGCTCTTGCTCAATAGCCCGCTGCTCTTTGCTCCCCTCGGTGCCGTTTGGGCGCCGTTCATACCAAGCACGGTGACCTCGGGGCTGAGCCGGGTGTCAGCACAAGCATCCTTTGGCTGTTTGTGGGCACAGGGCCCCCGGCTCGGGCTCTGGCTCAAGGCAGCGTGGGGAAGGAGCCTGGGGTTTGCCTGGCTGTGGAGAAAGCAACAAGCCGTGGGCTTTTGCGAGGATCACAGGAATGACAGGCGGGAGGAAACCTGCCCCTCAGGCAGCGGCTCGAACGCGGGGCCGCGTCCCGCTCCCTGCCCGCCTCTCCTCACAGGGGCAGCGGCTTTTTCACAAAGCTTTCCCCTGCCTGTACCTGAAGGGAGCACACAGAAAAGATGAGGCGAGATTATTTGCAAGCGCATGTACTGACAGGACAAGGGAGAATGGCTCCAAACTGAGAGTAGTTTTAGGTTACATATGGGGAAGAAATTCTTTACTGTGAGGATGGTGAGGCCCTGGCACTGGTTGCCCAGGGAAGGTGTGGATGCCCCATCCCTGAAGGTGCTCACAGGGCCAGGCTGGAGCTCTGAACAACTCATCGTAGTGGAAGGAGTCCGTGCCCACGGCAGAAGGGTGGGAACCCGATGCTCTTTGGTGTCCCATCCCACCCCGTGATCCCGTTTAAACACGGCCTTTCCCAGGGCCGCCCCTCTCGCTCCCTCCACACCGTTCATTTGCCACGCCCGCCGTGAGGGCCGCCCTGGCCCCGCCCTGGCCCCGCCTCTGTACCGGCCCCGCCCCCTCTGACACCGCCCCTTCCGCTCCGCCAATGAGCGCGGGATGTGCCGTGACGCAGCGCGCGGCCCCGCCCCGCCCGGCGCTCGGTTTCTGTTTCGCTCCGGGGCCCGGCGCCGCTGTCGCCGCTGTCGCGATGGAGCCGCAGCCCGACAGTCTGGAGGGGTGGGTGGCCGTGCGCGACACCGCCTTCGCGGAGCCTCAGCAGCCGCCGCCGCGGCTGCGCTTCCTCGTGGGTTGGAACGGCGCGGAGGGCGCGTTCGCGGTGACCTGCCACGGGCGCGCGGAGGCGGCGGAGCAGGCCCCGCGGAGCTGGGCCGGGCTCTTCTCGGCGCCGGCCCTGCGCGGAGTCCACCGGCAGCTGTCGGCCATGTGCCCGCGCCTGGAGCCCGCCTTCCCCGAGCTGCCGCCCGCGCTGCCCGGCGCGGCCGCCGGCGGGCTCTGGGCGCTGCTGTTCCCCGGCGGCGCCGCGCCGGACGAGGCCGAGCTGCAGGAGCTGTGCCGGGCGCTGGAGCTGTACCTGGGCTGGGCCCTGGAGCTCTGCGGCGCCCGCCTGGTGCTGGACGCGCTCTTCGCCGCCGACCGCTGCTGCGACGACGAGTACTTCGAGAGCCTCCACGAGCTGCGCGGGAAGGCGCTGCGCGGGCACCTGGCCCGGGCCAAGGAGGCCCTGCGGCGGGTACGGGCCGCGGGCCGGGGCGGGCGGAGGGAGCCGGGCCGGGGGCAGGAGGAGGGCCCGGTGCAGGACTGTCTGCAGCGCTCGGTGCTGCCGCTCAGCTCACGGCTGCAGCTGTCCGAGCCTCAGCCTGCTGCCCGTGCTCGCCTGGCAGCCGCTGCTGCTGCGGAACCTCATTGGTCTCGCCAGACTCTCGTGAGCGAGGGTGACCAAGTCATTGACACCAACGTGCTCGTGGTGTTGTTCAATGTCCAGATTTGTGCTTACACAAGCAGCTTTTTTATTGTCTGGAAGCCACTAAGTCAACTTTCAAAGCACTGTCATCGGTAGTATAAGTGCACCTTTATTAAGTGGGGAATAAGCCACCTCTGTGTGGGCAGTCGGTGTAAGGCATTGGGGCTCTTGCTTAAGCTGCAGGCACTCCCACAAAAACACATTGCTAAAAACATCCAGCAGTGTTGGGCAATGTGTGGAACAGTAACTGAAGAGGAGAATACAATCATGTGCTAATTTTCTAACCTCCCTGTGAAGGTCTTAGACAACATGTTTGCAGTAATGCTTGCAACTGGAGGATTCTCAGTCTGTTATTAAGACCAAACTTAGTTCTGGTCCTATACAAATAAGTGGCTTGTATTCAAAGAAATTCTGTGCAGAATCTTTTAAGTGTCAAACTCTGCCCTAATGATTGAAGTAATGATAGTGTTAGCACTTTCTTCCTTTGGTACTTTAGGTTTCTTCTTGCTGTAGATGTGCTCCTGGATCTTTTCCCCTTGTCAGCATGAATTCAGAGGGTAGTATGTAGTAGCAGAGTTGCAGTTAGGACATTGGAATGTTGACGAGTTGCAGATAGTTCAGGCTCACCAGTGTGTTCCTGCTGTTTCGTGCAGTACCTGTTTATAGTCTGTTTTTTGGCAAAGTAACCTGAAAAATGTTTTGTGAAAGTGACCATGCTTTGGAGGAAAGTTATGATAGTTGACTTCAGCCTTCTCTTTCCTATTGCAGTATTTAACAGATGAAACTACTTTTTCAGACAGACACTGTTTTTAGAAAGACAGCTTTAGTTTACATGAACATGTACCTTGTTGTATACAAAAGTCAGTGTCTGTCACTGACAGTTCCCAGCCGAGTTAGAAATACATTCCAGGCACACATTCTTTTGGAAGCAGCACAAGCATGTTCAGCTCTGTGGCAATTTGGGGCTTGATTCTGAATAACAGCTTGGTGCCTCTGTGTGATTTCCAGCTATATCTTAGGTATGGCTGAACATGCTGTAGAGTGGTGGTGTACTTGCAGGCCTAACAGGGACATAAATTCATTATACTGTAGTCTAGAACAAGTTATGGAAGACTCAAGCTATAGACATTAAACCAACCTGAAGTACCTCAGCATCCTTTTTTCCTTTTTACATTAATGTACGTCACTAATACTTCCCCTCTACTCACTCTAAGCATCCTCCAGGAGCAGCATGACCCTCAGTTCTTGCTTTTAGAATAGGAATCATAAAGTCAGCTCTTGCATGTGTATTTGGCTTCCATAGAGGGGCAAAAACAGGCTCTGAAATTGCTGCAGGTGGGCCCTAGGACTGTGTCTGAGCTACCTCAAGCTCCTGGGGAGGGCCCAAGAGGCTGCCACGCTTATGGGTTAATCAGAAATGTTGCAGTTCAGATTCTCGTGTTCCCCTGTCTGGCCTGTGCCAGACCTGCAGGCAGGATGGGTGGGAAATGCCCTTGAGCTGACTTCCACAGATTTTCTCTGGGGAAATTCCTCCATACATGGGAACTCTGCTGTCTTACCCAGACTCAGCTGGCAAGAGCAAAGGTGATGGTTTAATTTCAGTGCTCTTCAGTTGCAACACAACCCAGGCTTATTCTTTTTAATGCTTTTTCTCATTACTGGTAGCACACAGACCCCTCCCATCCCCTTCCCTCTTTATGGAGCTGCAGAGCACACACTGTCCTTCCAGGAAGCTCTGTTTCTCTGTGGAGCTTAGCTGTGTTCTCTCAGCCAGCTCACTCTATCCTGGCATGTAGAGTATGCCATGGTCTCTGCCAGCTGGTGTCAAAGAAAAATCATTGAAGCCTTGATTGGTACCAGTAAACAAATGCAATTGAGGAGAAGTCCCCAACTTTTTGTTTTGTCATAGAAGGAAATAAAAAGGGCTAGTGTATCAAAAGGCAGTAATTTCATGGAAGAATTATGACTTACAAAGTGTAATACCACTAGAACTGAGGTTTGAATAAGGTATTATAAATTATACAAATGTTAAAGGAATTCAACTTCAGGGTGTATCAGAAGTTAAGTGCCAGTCTGTTTTTTTCTGTGCCTGAAGTCAGTAATTCTGGATCCAGAACTCACTGGCAGGCATTTAGTAATTGTGGAAGCAATGCAACAGCTAGTTTAAGAATACCTTGTCCTTCCAGAACAGACTTCCCAAGATTCCCATTTACATTTATAAAAAGCAGCAGTCAAGTCATCTGCACACAGTTATTGGAATGTTTCTGGAGGATGCCCCAGGCAGGAAGCTCCTTACAGGCTCTGATGGAATGAATGTGCAGCAGTTAGTGCCTGTAACAGTGTTGGAGGTGTTTTTATCTGGGGTGGCTGCAGGGGCCTGGCACAGGCCTCCTGTGCAGGGGGAAGTCCTGTGGAGGGACAGGCAGCATCCAGCACATACAAATGCAAAGCAGCCGTGTCTGATTTACCTTTTATCCCAATAGGTTCTGCAGCAACATAAAAGTGCTGACACAATGGTGGCTTTGATGAAGGTTTATGAAGAAGAAGATGAAGCTTATCAGGATTTGGTCACCATGGCAACACAATTCTACCAGTATTTACTGCAGCCCTTCAGAGATATGCGAGAGCTGGCAACACTGTACAAACTGGAAATCCTGGTGAGTCTGCCTTCACAAAGTGAGGGCCAAGCTGCACAGTGGGCCATCAGCTGCTCCTGGAGCAGTTCAGGCTCAAATCATGTAATATTCCCCACTTCTCTCTGTACCTGCTTTTTCTTCCTGTGCCAAACCACCAAACATGACTGACAAATTCAGAGTAAGGGCAGAGCCACTCCCAGAGGATCTGTGAGTCCATGATAATAGCTTGACTAGAACTGCAGCTGACTTCCCACCAGTGTCCCATTTAAAAGGAGAATATCCCCAGGCTCCACCTCCCTGGGGTTTACTCTCTGGGAGACTGAATTTACTGCAATATAAGTAGCCTTTGTTGTTCCACCTTTCATGAGATTAGATTTTGATGTTGAGAATGTCATCCCCCAGGAATGCTGATTAACTCAGCTGAGGAGGTAGAACAGAAGACAGAGGAGACCTTCCCACTCAAAGGAGTTTTCTATTACTGCTACAGCCTGCTACAACTGCAGACATATCAGTTGTCATTGCATTTACTTATTTTATGTGCATCTTAAACTGGAAGCACATTCTGAAAGTTAGGATGCCCCTGGAAATGACAGCCATGTGCTATGTTGATTTTCCTTAAGCAGTGTGTTAAAATTAAAGTGAGCTGTTAATGTTCTCAAAAAGAGCAGAACAGTTTTAAGTTTAGATTAAGGTTCTTGGATACTGAAGGTCTAAACCTGTGACAATATAATGTTGCATGTTCCGTTCTGAAATTTAAAGTTGAAATTGGAAAAAATGAAACAAAGTTCTTATTTAAATAAAAACTGTAAAGGATATTTAGGTTCATTTGAAATATAATTATTTTAAAAATGTATTTGAATACTAGACTTGTGCTCATGTCTCCTTTGTGGACTTGAAAACATTCTGTTACGTTTCTTTTCTGTATTCCTGTTCCTGTGTGAAAGAACTGCCAAACTGGAGAACCTGCTGGTGCAATGTGCTGTCAACACGTGGGGAAAAATAGAAAATTGCACATGGAAGAGTTACTTTTAGTAACAATAAAAACCACTTGTGTTAGCTGTAATTTTAAAGATGATAGTTTTAAAATATTTTAAGAAGTAAATTAATCCAAATGTGAGGTCAGGATTGGGGAACAAAGATTCTGAATTAGCCTGGAGAATGAGAAATAGGAATGAGCAGTGATTCACTTTGTGACAGGTGAGGGGAAAGTCACATTTGCCACCATGATTGAAATATCTCCAAGTGTAGCATAGTGTGGCTGCACCTCAGTGGAAACCAGGTGGTAACTGAGAATTTTGTGTCCTTGCAGAAATCTTTACAGTATGATAATTTGGGGCCTAGAAGAGTAGCAGCATTGCAGAAGGATGCTGAAGAATGGACCAAGCGAGCTGAGAGTGCTGTGTGCTCCATTCAGGATATCACAGTGAACTACTTCAAGGAAACTGTCAAGGCTCTGGCAGGTAATCAGAATGATTTACACAAAAGGTTGTGCAATACCTAACTTAGATGACTGAGAGCTCTTCTTCGTGCAGAATTTGAGGTTTGGGTGAGTGTCCATCTTAAGAAAGAAACACTTTATTCACTTAAGATTTATATCTTTTAACCAATTTGTTTTGCGACTTGGATTTGACTTGCCTGAGACTTATGGCTGCAAACCTCTGCACAAAAGCCATGGGTGCTTTTAAAGCTTGAGATGCAAGGATTTCAGCATGTGAACAGAGTATGTTGCTGTGCAACTGTTAGGGTATGTTTCCAAGGTGCATTGAAGTATTTTACTTACATGTATTAGATCACAAATTCAACCTTGTAATTTTATAATTTCTAAAGCTTCAGAAATCGTTTAATAAGATTAGCATTTTTAATACTTCAGAAACACACAAGGGCTATTAGTACACTGCATTTCTCATGTTTTACTGCCATGTTTCAATCTACAGCAATGCACAAACAGATGGAACAAGATGAGGAGAGATTTGGTAAAACTGCCTGGGCATCAGCTTTGCCACGACTAGAGAACCTGAAATATATGTTAGCAAAAGAAACCCTTCAGCATCTGAGGGCACGAGAGTTGTGCCTGAAACAGAAGAGAACTGGCATTCAGAAACTCGTAAGACCTTACAAAGCCTCCTTTTTGGTTGCTGTTCTTTGAAGGGCTGCTCAAAACCTACTGAAATGGTCATGAGAGTAGGCTTTTGAAGTCTTTGTCTATGAAACAATTTAGGTTTCAGCATGGTTTTATGTTGTGGGAAAAGCATGCCTGCAGTTTTTAAAATGCTCCTGCATGTTTGAGGACATTCAGCAAAGCTTAATATACTTGCTTTTACAAGTATTATTTGTGATAATAATCTTTGAAATTGTTTACTTTTAAGGAGATAAAGACCAGATGTTATTTTCAGAGGACACTGAAAAATAAGATACTATTTAATATTCATCTTTGATGCCATCTAACTGTTGCTAGGAGTACCTGATATTTATTTTCCAAGAGTAGTATAGTGTACCATATATATGATTTGTGCAGATTATAATGAAATCTTTCCTGGTAAACTTAAGGTAAATTTATACCTTAGGTTAATAGGGCTCTCTAGTCCTCTGAGTTTCTGCTCCAAGCCATTTCTAATGCTCTGTTGTTTTCCATACCAAAGCAGCTGCTAGTTAGACCAGACTCCTTACAGGCATTTGTGCATCCAGACATATTTCATGTGTGTATATTTTGTTACTAATGCTTTTTATTTTCTGTTACAGATGGAGAATCTTGGTGAACAAGAAGAGAATTTAAGTATAGTGGAGGAGCTGGAAATACAGTATTATGAAGTACAGCTGGAATTGTACAATGTACAGCTTGAAGTATTGAAACATGAAGAGATGCTGCTTGTTGTACAGTTGGACACTATAAAGAGACAGATTAAAGGTGAGACTAAGATACTGTTTAAGTACATATTCAGAACACAGAAGTGACATAGCCTTCTCTATTATCAATTTTTAAAAAAGGGTATCATTGCTTGGGTCTTGCTAGTAGAAAGCGTTGCTGGAAAACACTAATGCTGTGGCACAATCTGATATTTTGTCTTTTGATTAATTGGACACTAATTTGATAACACAAGTTTTAAAGAAAAAGCCACACCGGTTGCTCATCTTGCCAGCAGCTGTGATATGTGCATGCCTGGGTTTAGCATGGAGTAATTTATATTGACAGTGCTTAACTGCTCCAATGGCTGCAAGATCTATGCACAGAAACTGGGTATTTTGAACTTGCTGAAATAGGTCCTGTAATTCATCATAATCTATTCTAAGCTAACATGTAAAAATTACGAAATGCATCCTATAATGACAAAAAGAGGTGGTTATAGCTGGAATGGTACCTGAATACTACTGTCTTCCAGTTTAAGTGTCTCTTTGTGGCATAGTTATACCAAGTTAGGTACCAGTTGTGTTCTTATTTGTGCTTATGAATTCTCTGTTACCATGTACACGGTGAAGTAAACACTGCTGCCACTTGTTATGTAAGTGAAGCGTGATAAATAGTGAAATAAGACATCCAGTGTTGATCAGAAGAGTCTCCCATTTTCCAGGAAAACTCCAGTTGGTGAAGGTAGGAGTTAAAACACAGGGAGGCATTTGAAAGAGGAAGCTAAATAACAAATGCTAACAGCCTAAATTTGATCCTGCAGAGCACCCCTGTGAGTAACGTGACATGTTTGCATATGACTGTGAAGGACCCAGCTCGGCTCTGGAGCTTTGCTCTTACTCATAACTAACTCACTGCCTTCAGTGGCTTTTAAAATGTCATTAGCTCTTTAAATGTTTAAATAACTGTGGCAATTTTTGGTTTCTTAAAAAATGCCAAATGCCTTTTTAGAGAAACAGGATGAAGTTGTTTACTATGATACATGTGAAAGTCCTGAGGAGCTCAAGGTCATTGAACAGACCATGGGACAACATTACGCTAACTTGTCAGCAATGACGATGCTGAGGCAGAAGACAAAGCAGTTGGAGACAAAGCGTGGGACTGTCTGTGCGAGGAGAGCCTACCTCAGGAACAAAAAAGTAAATGCAGTCCTGGAGATGTGCATTTTCTTCAGCTGGTGGCTTGACTCACGAGGGATGGACAGGAAACAATTAGGGAAGTCTGGGTGGAGCGTACAAGATAATTCATGACTCAGCGCCAAGGCCTGCAAGCAGAAAGAGGGGCAGTGTGATTTTTAAGCCAGCTTTACACTCCCTGGTGTGGTGCAAGTGTGTCTCTGGCTTAGAAAGAGAGCACCTGGGTGACCCAGCTGTTCCCCCATCAGCTAGACCTTACCAGAGCCCTGTGGGGCCAGCTGGAGCTTTGCCCTAGCAGCGTTTTCCAAAGCAGCTGCAGTGACAGGACAACCTACACACTGATGCTTTACCTTTGAACAGAAGGAAGGGGAAACTTGAACACTGTAGTTCTCTCTCTCCAGCCTCTCAGTTCTGTGCAAAGGGCAGTTTTTCCTCTGTTTCCCATCAAGAGCAGAACACTAGGAGGACACAAGTTGACTCTCATGAACCTTCTCAGTAAGATGAGTTTACCTTACATCTGCAGTTCTGCTGGGTCAGAGAGCAGAGTTTAGGTTCAAGTCTGTCTGACCTTTTATCCTTCAGTAGTCTGGACAAACTGGGAGTTACATTGAAAATGTCTTGTGAGCCATCATTGTCTCTTGCTTGTAACTGTTTCCTTGGCAAACACTTCTTTTGCTCCTGTTTTCATTTACTTAATTGCTGTCTATTGGTTGTATAATACTGAAGCCAAATGCCCCATGATTTGCAAATGCTTGTCCAGCCATGTGGATAATCCCCCTCTGTACAGAGACAAAAAATGACTCCCAGAGAAAATACTGAAGCCTGCAGCTTGTCTGTGGCACTTGTTTCTAACAGAAAGTATCTTTGCTAGACATTCATTGTGCTTCCCATACCTTTGGTTCTCTGCCTTTTGTACTGGGGAGCTATGCCAAATAAGGGAGAGAGGAAAATGTAGCTTTGTATTTTTGTAGCACCTTTCTAGCTTCCTTCTTTCCTTCTTCCTCATTTCTTTGCATGAGTTTGTTTCTTATTTTCTTTTCATCTCCCTTTCTTCTCCTTTTTCTTTTTCTTATTTTTTTTTTTAACCAAACTATAAGACAGAGGAGTTTGGGTCATGTCTGGATAATTTTTGCTGCAGCATGAGTGAAAACATGGCTGATTGGGAGAACATTGGCTTTAGCCATGCAGGAGTCCCACAGACTTTACCATCAGGGTCTCACATCTGATGCCAGATGAGCTTAGCCATCTTTCTTGGCTGTGCCAGGCACCCAGACGTGGTTGTTGTTTAGTGGCCAGTGCACAGGAGTTAATGGCACAGCTGGTGCACAGGAAATGTGAACTGACTGAGAGCTGCATGAACTCTGCTCTTCCCCCAGGATCAGTGTGAGGCGAGCCATCGGCAGAGGCTGCAGCAGGCAGAGGAGAGCAGGAAACGCTTCCAGCAGCATCACAGCATACAGATAGTGAGTACCCAACAGCAGCCCTGGGCAGTCTGGCAGCTGCTTGTTCTCACACACTAAGGCTCACTTACTTGTGTTTTAATGCAGAAGAGAGATAAACAAAAAGAAGAGGAGAAAAAGAAAAAAGCTTGGATAAGCCAGGAACGTCAGAAGACACTGGAGAGGCTGAAAGTATACAGGGAGGCAAGTACTGTGAAGTGCAGTGGTCCTAAATGGTGTCAGAACACGTCAGAAAGTAGCAGTAGCTCACGTGTGAGCATGGTCCCAGTCAGAGACAACCGTGTGGATAACCTAAAATAGGATTATGTATAATGAGTAAAGAGGATTAAATCTCCTAAAGATACAGTTTCCAGGTGTGGACTCTGTTGCAAAGAATAGAGGTGAGGAAATGGCTTTGAAGTAAATATCTTATTATAAATTTAAATTTATTCAGGGTTTAATTTTGGGCTTGAATGGGTGAGTGGGATAGGTCTGTGTTCTGTGGCTTTTTATCTCATCTGGGTTGATGTTTTGGTCAGTCCAGTTGTCACTCCTGCCTTGATTTCTTTTTCAGAAGTGTCCAGCTCATGTTGTTCTGAAAACATCTCGCCCCCAGCCTCTCAGTCCCAAGTTGCCCCGAGGCATCCCTCAGCAGGCAGTGGTGCTGTCCCCTGCAGCTGCCTCCAGCACAGGGACAGCCCCAGCAGTTCTGCCCCCTGCACCCCCACCAAGAGTGAGGGCAGCTCTCGAGCAGCCACAGAGCCTTCTGCTTGTGGAGGACAAAGATGAACCAAAAGCTTCGTGTCAGAGCAGCCCAGCTGACATCCCTGTCCAGATCCTTGTTACTGATGGTGACACAGAGGAACAAAAGCACAGCGAGGAATTGATAGTCTCTCCATGCTCACCACCCCCTCCTCCTCCTCCCCCACCTCCTCCTCCCTTGCCCCCTCCACCCCCAGCTCCCCCCCTACCTCTCCAGGTAAAAGCACCATCAGCACCAGAGGATAAACCACTTCCCCTCAGCTCTGAGAGCCCCTCAGAAAACCCTGCACTGCACAGTCAGGATGACTCATCCAGGAGGTCTATCAATAATTGCATGGGTAAGTAGGCTTGCATCAACTGGTGCTTTTTAATGCATTTCCTGTATTTTGTGGTCTCCCTGCCTCTGCTTCTGGACAGGAATAATATGTAGTTTTGATCAGGAGAGTGAGGCTCTTGTAAAGCTTAGTCTAAGAAACTGCATACAATTGTTATTGTAACTCTGACCATCGCTCAGGATGTTAAATGAGTAACAATGATTTGTGTGTCCTGTTTGAAACACTTCACAGGGTCCTGATGCTCCAATTAGAAGACCAATGTGGGTAAATTTGTAGTTCTACTAAGGTTACACTTTAGTGTTTATGATTTATGTACTACAGAGCTGGCAATTGGGCTGCTTGCCTTTCTGAGGTGTGCACAGCTTGTGTCCACTTATAATTTGCTTGGTTTCTAAATAAAGGTTTCCTAAGAGAATTCATGCAGAATTCAACCAGGATTTGAAAGGCAAGTACATTTGTAGGGAAGAAATTCTGCTCTGTTACACCTTTGCTTTGTTATCAAGATCATGCAGATGTAATTGAAGGCTGAACTTGGCAATTGAAGGATAGTTTGAATGAGAATAGAGCTCAGCAGCCTCCCAGGGCTGCACTGGTTGCATCCTGCTAACAGGTTTATTTTTGTCTCTGAGGTGAGCAGATATTTTGACTATGTCAGAGATTGATCTAAGCTGGAAGGCAGCAATTCTTTTTGTTGTTTTTCACAGTGGAGCTTATGCTAGAATGAAGAATGTCTTTCAACGTGGTACATTCCTTTCCCTTTTCAACTTTTCACAATACATCCAAGCAGCCTTTGTATCCTGTCAGTTAAGAGGCAAACCACAGGCAGAAATACTAGGGGAAGTTCAGTGTTTTTAGTTCTTCCAAGCTGTGGGGAAGTACAGGCAGCTGAAGGGCTGAGCCACAGTTGAGTTACCATGGCAAACTACTGTGCATCCAGTGCAGACTCCAGTGGGGGATATCCATGGGATAACTCTACCACAGAAACTCTTAAGAAACCTTGATTAGCAATGGGAGTTGTACACCAGAGCAGTCTGATTGCTGTTGGATTGCTGTTTCTTGTAGCTTATATTTACTGCCATTCACAGCCTAATATTGGTGTCTTTATTTTTGGATAAAAAAAGATATTTTTTGTTTATTGGAGAGATCTGATTAGTTGTTTACACCTATTTCCTGGAGAAAGCCATCATGTCATTAGCTGTAATAGCAATTGCTAAATTACCACGGGAACTTACTGAAACAGCTTCATAAACATGTTTGTTTTAGTTATGGGCTACTCATGTCTTTGTATGTGAAAAGCCAGGAGAGACTTCTATTATAATTTGTTTGCCTGACTGATCTTTTACCAGGCAGACTTAAGACTTTCTTACTTGTAGGCTTTGTAAGGCAATCTAGTGGGTCTTTGCTTGATCCTTTTTAGTCTCTGAAGGTACCAGAGGATTTAGCAGAATGTTAAATTTCAAGTGGTTTTTGTTAATCACATAACCTTGTGTGCACTGTGCATGGCAAAAATATTTGTAGCTGTGAGGCACAGATGGTCTGGACCTATTGCTGTCCAGGGAAACAGCCTCCCTGTCTGACAGTCTGGAGCAAGCAGCAAAGAGTCCAGCAGAAGGAGTAAAACACAAATCAGTGTGTATCAGGAGGTCTAGTGGAAGCTCTCAGTATGGTGTCCTTCATGGTATGAAGTTCAGAAACATGCAGCTGAGATCTAAATCATGTTGTAAAATAGGAATTGTTTTCTAAGTCCATGCAGAAAGGGGCTGCCTGCATAGGGCCTGATCTGGCTTCAGTGACTTCAGTGGTGCACTTTAAAGCCCTTCTCCTCAAATCCTTTCATTTTTCTCTTGGCTGAGCAAAAATGCAATTGATGGTCTCAGCAGGCTTCTGGGCAAGCTAGGAGGGATGGTGGATTGTTTGTAACACAGAATGGAAGAGATTTTTTTGGTTCAGTGAAATTTTTTTGCAAGTCCATAAAGTTGTAATGAAAAAGCATTGTCCTTTGTGTATAATTTCTTCCTTAGAGCACAACCTTATATAATGATGAGGAGGCACTGGATTCTCAATTCAAGATATAAAAGCTTTGACTGCTTTTTAAAAGCAGTTCCAGAGCTTGAAAGAGTCTGTACCAGAGCAGACCATTCTTTTTCCTGTCGCTAGCAAAGATTAAAGGAGGAGCCCTGAACACTTGGGCAGGGCTTCATACCTCTTCAGAGTGGTTGTCTCATTGTTCCTTCTGGTGACAGTAGGTTTATGTGTTGCAGGTTCCATGGATGAGGTTTTGGCATCCCTGAAGCGCAGTGAAGTTCACCTGCGCAAAGTGGAGCAGCCAAATCCATACACCTCTGTGAAGGACAACATCCTCTCTGCCATCAGGCAGGGGGTTAAACTCAGGAAAGTGAACCGAGATTCTGAGAGACATGGCAGTAGAAGATCCCCTAATGAGCTGGAGAGAAGCATTAAGGCAGCCATGCAGAGAATTAAGAAAGTGTCTGCTGATTCTGAAGAAGAGGAGGACAACGATCAGAATAATGGAGAATGGGACAGCTAACGAGCATGACAGACTTACTGACTGGAACAGAGTGTGTGCCTCATTTTGCACATTGTAGAAGACTGTCCCTTTCAAAATGAAAGAACTGTGTGATTGTGTGTGGTGTTCTCATAGTCCAACATGTCTTGTAAAGTAAAAGAACCCTGCTGATTTTCTGTAGGAGCGACAGATTCATATTTTTGCGTGGTAAATCATACTCCAAATTATGCTTGTACTAATAGGTGTTCCTGGCTCAACCATGTAGTGTTTTCACCATATCTGAAGACAGCTGAAATGCTGGATTGAAACATACATTATTTAGATTGTTACTACACAGTAGGTAATGCTATCACAACAAAGTTTAAGGAGTAAAAAAATAACTGAAAATCTCTTTTGTCAGATGAAAGTAGGAATAAATCTGTGGTGATAGAGGCAGACCAGAAAATTTAGTGTAATCTGGAATCTTTCAGTCCTACCTCCATTGTCCAGAAAATTCTTAAACATTTTGCTTGTGTAATACAGCTCACTCTTAAATACGTGGATACTCCATTTGTCATCATGTTAGAAAATGTGCACTTATGGATGGCTTGATAATACTGATTGGAAAAATCAGTTTCAAGTTTGAAATAAACACTACTGAAGTAATTATTGAAAAGTTTACTTTTTTAGCTGAAAGTCTAAGTATAGAGAATTTTTAGATGTTAAATGTTTTACGTACATTTACATTTAGAATGACCTGTTGACATGAAGGAAAGCCAAAATATTGTGTACAATATTTTTCAGGATTTAGTCCTGTAATGCAGGGCTGCATTTCTCCACTGAGAACTTCAATACATGTTTATAGCTACTCTCATGAATTTAAATTACCTGATGGCCTTATAAATGGCAGGTATTTACATTGTGCCTGGAAGCTGACTGTTTAAAAATTCAGCTACATTCAATTTAGAGACTTTCTTGCTATTCTGGGTAGATAGTGGCAAGAATGATTGAAGTTATTTTTTTGAAGTTTATACTGACCCTTAATAAAAATATATCTTGACAGAAGAAGTGGATTCAGTGTGCTGTCATTTTAGGATACTGCTGTGAACTAAGCATTATTTATACCATGGTACCCTGGGTTTTGATAGCAAGTGGCAGCCATACAGCAACTGCACTCTCATTAATGGTATATGTAAATGCCTTTATTTTCCCAAATATTTATGAATTGTAATTTGGTAACAAAATTGAAAATGCAGTGCTTTAATTCCCTGTTTCACTGAAGAGCAGCAGATCTGTTTAATCAGCACAGTAAATATGTATGCAGCAGTTTTCATGCAAGAAGCAGAAGCAGCAGCTGGGAGTTCATTTTTTACTGTTTAAGCACCTACTGCTGTTTGGATATGAGAAAAAAAAAAAACACCTTTTTTTGTCCACTGCTATCAAAGCAGAGATAAAAGGAGTATCAGCACAGGTCAGGTGTACTCAGCTCTCCCAAGGAGATACTGTAGAGGGGAGCTGGGCACGATGGCAGTGGGGCTGGGCAGAACCCACCCCAAATCCTGAGCACTTCCCATAGGAAAAATCCAGTCCTGGGAGAGCAAAGATTTCTTCCCCAAGGGTACCCTGGGCAGAAGGGGTGCTCAGCCCAGGGGTGGTGAGAGCTGAGAGCTCTCCCAGGCCATGCCCTTTAGTGCAGCAGTTATTTAAAGCTGGATAAAGGTGCAGAGGCTCGGCTGTTTCCCCCTGGCTGGTACCTCCTGCCCTTTACTGATTTACTCTTGTGTTCCCAGGAAGCTGAACACAGCTTAGGGTATGTAGAGAATTGAGTGAGTTGCAATTTGTCCAGCAAATCTTACAGCTTTTGTGTGTTTAACAGCAGCAGTTTTACTCAGGAGAGGCCATCTGAGGATCAGCACTACTGGACAGGGATTTCTCCTGCTTAGGGGTTTCTTTTGTAACCATGTCTTCAGCTCATCTGGTCTGATCTTATGTGTCCAACAGAGCTTTACATCCCAGGCTGAAAAATATCCTTGAAAACCCACTCAGAAACTGCTGAACCCACGAGTTTTCTGAAGCCCATTTCACTTGCTGGACAGCCAGCAGGTCTGCTCTGTGGAAAATGTGATGCTGCAATTTTCTGGTTGGTGTAGAAGATTTCACCTCTATCAAGTAATCCTCACTGCCTGCTTCACTACCAAAATTTAATGGATCCTACTCAGCAGAGTAGCTGCTGGATCACCAATTCTCCTGGATGTCAGAAGCATGGCCAAAGTAAACACCAAAAGCACTGGCATTAGCCTAAAGAGAGGAAGGTGAGAGAGCAGTTTTCAAATTCATAAGAGGCTGCTGCAAAGAGGAGGGAAGTAATTTGTTCTGCGTGTTCACAGGGAGAAAAAGGGCTTAAATTACAGCTGAAATGATTCAGGGTAATGGTAGGAAAACCTTTCTAACAAACAGTGGGAGCAGAGAGGAGCAGGAACAGGTTGCCTGGAAAGGTGGTGGAGTTTCTGTCACTGGAAATCTTTCTGAGCAGGTCAGATAAACACCCCGGGTGCTGCTGGTGCTGCTGACTGTGGCAGGGAGAGATTTGTAGCCCATGGCTGGGTGAGCTGGGTGTCCTGCTGCCTTGGGGCTCAGTTTGCTCTGCAGGGGAAGCCACAGCCTGTTTTCTGAGAAATGCCCAAATTCAAACAATGCCCAGTACTCAAACAAACCTTTCTAAGCTGCCCTCAGATTTTTCTTCGTCTCTCTGTGACCATGGCCACCCTGGGCTGTGGAGGAGGGGTAAAGGAATAATCCCAGTGCCACAGGTTGGTGGGGCACTCAAGAAAAGCACCTGCAAGTGCCAAAAGGAGAGAGCCCTTAATCTGGGTTTGAGCCCAGGCTTCAGCAGATGCCTTCTCACCTCAGTGTGTTTGGTGCAGCTGCTGGTGCCATGCACTGTCAGCAAAGTGCAAGGATAGGAGAAACTGGATGATGGGTTGGATCTGTGATAACCAGCTCTGCCACACCAGTTTAACATTAACCTGCAAAAATGCTGGGACACCTTTGTGACATTAATACCCTTCTCAAACTACCTCACTCTAAGTTAGTAAATTAATTCCTTGGTGGGAATAATCTGCCCTAATTGTCCAGCTGCAGAAACAGATTTTTTAGACTGAAAAAATACAGTAGTCTGGCTTTAAAGAGTTAATAATGCACACATTTGCTGGAAATCCCAGTCATTAGGTAAAGAGATCAATTTCTACAAACCAGTATCACTGTGGCTTGTGATCTTTCTATGATGAGGGCAGTCCAGACAGCAGCTGCCAGTATTTTTATGGAGATTTAAAGCTAATGTATTCAAAGACTGCTTGGTCTGACTAAAAGAACTTCACTTTGAAACACCAGTGCTTTGATCACAGCAAAAGAGGAGTGGTGGCAGCAGTGCTGAGGCACAGAGCACCGTGGCCATAGCAGGAGGTGCCAGTGCAGCCTGGATTTGTCAGCATTCCTCTCGACAGGCTGCTTTTTGGGATTTGTAAATCTTCTCCACAGCAACCCTCCCAGCTCAGTGTGCAGGGCTGGCCCACAAGATGAGTACTGGCTCTTTTTTTTTCCTGCAAAATGGTACTGAATCAAGCAAATCAAGTCTGAGTGTGAACAGTTTGAAGTGATCCAGACTTGCAGGGGCTTGAGCAAGTGTGTCACATCATGCACCTGTGGGACTGTGGGGACTTGGAATAGGTCTGAATAGAAGGGTTGAAGTGGTGAAGGTTTTCAGGGCAGCACTCATGATCCATCCTTCAATCAATTCTTTCTTTTATCCCCTAAAATAAAAAGATTTATATGTACACCAGGAGGAAGAGGGACAATGGGTGAGTATGAAGGCATTCATTAGAACTAACAAAAAGCTGGGAAATGCTTCTCTTTTCAGCCTTCCTCTGTGAAATGGTTGGAAGATAAGAGTGTGCACCCTTTGGAGAAAATGGGTCTCAAGGCTATGCATGCCCTCGCTCAAGAAGCATGGATTTCATTCCAAAAGCTGTATTTGCACATCTGTGTACTGCCAGCAATAACAACGTGATATTGGTGGGAAAGAGGGACACATCATTTCAACTAAACCCATGGTGGTCATAAAAGGTGAATGGTATTGAAAGCATTTTTTAATAAATGCCACAGCAAACCTTGGCAGCAAAAACTGCTCAGCACAATATGTGAATGTATCCCTGGAGGGAACACTCAACACTGCTCCAGAACATGGCATTTTTTTCCTGGCAAAAAGGTATGTGATTTTCATTCTCGGCATGTCACGCCAAGCTGAGAGCAAGAAGCAACACAATTAAATCTGCTCAGGTAACAGTGACATTAACAGCCCAGCTACTTGTGAAAATGCTTTGTAAAACAAGCCATCTTTAGCAAGCCCTTGCTCTTGCAGTAAGAGTGAGCCACAAACTGCTTAGAAAACATATTTAGTAAAACTATGTTTGTTAATTTTTCACTAGAACCCTCTTCTGCCCCAAATCCCCATAAAGTGCCGAGGATGGGGGCAGCATCCTCCCAGGGAGCTGCAGGTGATCCCGTTCATGAGCTGTGGCTTGGGGCCAGCTCTGAGCAGGGGTTTTCTGGCAGAAAGGGGTCACAGGCACCCCTGACCCACAACACAGCCTGGGGAAAGGCTGAACAGGCCTGGGGGAGAAGATCCGTGTCCTCCTGGGAGCCTGGGCTCTCCACTGGAGCATCTGTTATTCGCTCTCAGTGTCACAGAGACAATTGCAGCTCCCTTCCACCCCAAGGCAATAGTCTAAACATCATCCTGCTGGCATCTTTGCAGAGCCTTGGCAAAGGGTTTTCTGAGCCTCTGCTCCACCCCTGTTCCCAGCCTGTTCTCGCCCAGCAGGAGTGGAAATGCTGCCAGCCCCAGCAGCAGCGTGGGACCGTGTGTCGGCTCCTTGGCAGTGGGCACGGCAGACACTGGGGGTGAGGAAATGAGTCTGTCCCACTCCTGGAGACGGGCTCGAATCCCTTATTCATCAGCCAGTGAGTCACTGCCCTTCCCACGGGCTCCTCCTGAGAAGCAGAGGTGACAGCAAACAGGATCCAGTGCCTACGCTCCCCAGGCTGGGGGGGAGCGCAGAGCCATCCCCTCCTCCGATGGATGGAGTCCTGGGAGTGAGCAGGGTGAGCAGACACAGGGTGAGCAGGGTGAGCAGGGTGAGCAGATACAGGGTGAGCAGATACAGGGATGAGCAGATACAGGGTGAGCAGATACAGGGATGAGCAGATACAGGGTGAGCAGATACAGGGATGAGCAGATACAGGGATGAGCAGATACAGGGTGAGCAGATACAGGGTGAGCAGATACGGGGTGAGCAGATACAGGGTGAGTAGATACAGGGTGAGCAGATACGGGGTGAGCAGATACAGGGTGAACAGATACAGGGTGTGCAGGGTGAGCAGATACAGGGTGAGCAGATACAGGGTGAGCAGATACAGGGTGAGCAGGGTGAGCAGATACAGGGTGAGCAGATACAGGGTGAGCAGATACGGGGTGAGCAGATACAGGGTGAGCAGACACAGGGTGAGCAGATACGGGGTGAGCAGATACAGGGTGTGCAGATACAGGGTGAGCAGATACAGGGTGTGCAGGGTGAGCAGATACAGGGTGAGCAGATACAGGGTGAGCAGGGTGAGCAGATACAGGGTGAGCAGATACAGGGTGAGCAGATACAGGGATGAGCAGGGTGAGCAGATACAGGGTGAGCAGATACAGGGTGAGCAGATACAGGGTGAGCAGATACAGGGATGAGCAGGGTGAGCAGATACAGGGGTGAGCAGATACAGGGTGAGCAGGGTGAGCAGACACAGGGTGAGCAGACACAGGGTGAGCAGATACAGGGTGAGCAGGGTGAGCAGATACAGGGTGAGCAGATACAGGGTGAGCAGGGTGAGCAGGGTGAGCAGGCACAGGGGTGAGAAGCCAGCAGCACCTCCTGCCAAAAGGAATTCTCTGCCTGTGTGACCAAGGATCTGCTGCAGAGAGCAGGGCTGGCTGCTCTTTCCCTTCTGGTCTTTAAGCATCATTCCTCCATCTCTCATCCCTGTCCTAAAGCCATTCCCCACCCACTGAAATGACTGTGCTGGTGACCATGGGACCTCCACAGCATTAGTGAATCACTGCAATTTCTCAGGTTTCAGAGCCAGGTCTCTGTTCTTCAGGGAGCTCCAGCATCCTGTTTTGCAACATTCGTCTTCAGGCTAATAACATTACAAACCTGCATCCAGAGAAAAATTAAAGCCACTGATAATGGTAGCAAGAAAATCAGTGGCAAAAGACTAAATGTAAATAGCTTTGAAAGCTGATATGTTTGAGTGTGACATGATAATGCAGAAAGGTTGCCAGTGCTGCTATTATTTATAATTCCCCAAATGTCTGAATTCCCTCCAGCCAGCATACATTAAGCACAATCCAGGGCATATGCAACAAATCATATTCAATGATGAAAAGTCAGGAGAAAAGCAAGAGCTCAATCTCTCTTGATTACAGCAGCCACAGATTTCTTTTTCATAGACTGCCAGTACTAATGAATGGAGAGGACATGGAAGGAAAACAAAAATACTCAAACCAACGTGTTTCATGTGCCAATAGATGTATCTGCTCATAAACTTGATTAATTAAATGCAAACCATAGTCAAGAAATGTTGTTCAGGGGTTTTAAGCCCTCGTTCTGACTGCAGCATCCAGCCATGAATACAGAAGTGTGATCCTGGAAAGCTGCATGGGATTTAGCTCTGGGACCCTGGATACAACCACATAAACACAGGAGGATAGGTGTTTGTGAAGAGATCCATTTTGTGGTGGAGAATAGAGCAGGACTGACTCAGTAAGATGTGTCTTGTTGCTGTGCCTGCACAACTGGAACAGCCTCAAAACCAGAAGCTGGGCCTCATGTCAGCTCACAAAAATCTCCCATTTTCATGGTGCAGTTTTCCATCCAGAGATCATTTCATTGCAGACAATGCTTCTGAGAAGATCTAACATTTCTGAAGTTATTAAAATATGTTCAATGTTCAGGAAAAGTTTTGAGACCCATAGGGAATTTCATGGCACAAAGATGTATCTTTGAACAGAGGCAGCAGTCAGAGTTAAGCACCACTGGGCTGCAGTGATCTGTTACATGCTCCTAGCCATGCATTATGGCAAGAGGATCAGAATGTTTGCCTTGCAAAGGTTAGCTATGCTTTTAAAATTCACCAGGTCTCAGATCTCTGCAGCCTGAGCAGCTCCATGGCAGTGCTGCCCTGCTGTTGCCAATGATAAATTCAAAAGCTGTGTGGCAGCTCTGGCACAGAGAGCAAAGCTGCCTCATGAGCCTTTGCATGGCCAATTTTAGCCTTGCATGCTGAAATCAAACCTGGCACTGCACCTGGCAGGGCATTTTTTTTGTTTTTGAAGGATGGTTGGACTTTGCTCCAGTGGGTTTGGTGGCTGAAGCAGGGCTGCACCACCACTGCAGGTCAGGCTGAGCTCCTGCCATCACCTGTCTTCGCTTTTTCAGCTGCTGCTGACACTTTTTATATTTAACATTAACATTTCAGTTGTTCTCAGGAGAACAGCCCATTATGTATTAGTCTCACTGATGCTGCTCTTCTGCTCTGGTTGGCAATGCTGGTTATGTAAAGGATATTTAATATTGTAAATAATTAAGATTTTATACAGGATTTTGGCTACTTTTTAGGAGTAAAAAATAAATAAAAGAAAATGTATGCAGTGAATTTGAAAAAATGCTCAAGTCTTCTAGGAAGTGGGGAGACAGTTAATAATATATAATTAACATACCTTCCTTTCTTCCTTTGTTGGTGCAGACATGCCTTAAATGAAAAGCATGGAAAATTAAAAGTGTGTGGGACTGAATAATGTTGAATTTTATATAAGTTCAACCTAGTCACCAGCTACACATGTTATGGAGAGAGCAAGCCTGTTCCTGCTCAGGGATCTCATCCTGTACCTTTTTACAGGCCTCCCCCACGGTGCCATGCTGGGGTTTTCCTCCAAAAGAAAGGAAATTATGGCCTGTCCTTTCCCATGCTGTTTAAGGAATCCAAAGTGTCCAAAAGAAGGGAATATTAAAGGCTAGTTCATCCACTTAGAGTCAAACATTGGATTTAAAGTTCACCTCATGTTTCCACCAGGCATCCCGAGGTGGCACATCACAGCCCAGCAGCTCAGTCAGCTAAAATGGGTTTTAATGTGTGACTGTGGAAGGACACAGTCCATTGAGGAGGCTCCCAACTTCTCTGACAGGAAACATGAAAATTAAGGGATCCCAGCCATCATAATCAGATATCCCTGCAGGCAGCATCACTCAGAGCTCCCAGGCCAGGCTGTTTCCTTTGGAAGCACTGGGCACTTGCACTAAGAACAGCTGGCAAGGAGCAGCCCTGCACACAAACCAGAGACCTTCTGATGCTAAAAATGTACCCTGGGCTTAATGAGGCAAACAGGGCACAGAAGTGCCAGGTGTGGCTGTGCCAAGCAGGTACCTCCACGGGCAGTGCTCACATGGATGAGTGGGAATGCCCTCTGTGGGACCAGCAGCTTGCCAGAAACAGAATGAGGTTTGCTCTTAATTGTAGGTGATGGGATGCACTCACAGATACTTCTGCTGTACTAACATACATAATTATGCAAATCCAAATAGATAAATGGGAGTGTTCTTCAGTAAGAATTAAAGACTCTTACATGCAATTTACTGCAGTGCACATAAGCTGGTTTTGTAGCTACTGGTTTGTAGTCCCTGGCAAGAATTTGCTGTACTGCTTGTCAGAGCTATTGATGGCTCCTGGTAGAAAAGCTCTGACTAAAGGTCAGGGGTAGATGAGTTTCTTGCTCACCCCAAAGCTGACATTTGCAGCCTTGTAGCCCAGAGTAACAAAGGCACAATGAGCTGCAGCCACTTAACAATCCTCAAACCCTCTTATTTCCTTTGGGGAAGCCTGGCCTGGTGCAGAGACAGAAACTCTGTTCCTGTATGATGAGCACAGCAGTGCTGAGTGCTGTGTGTGGATCTCAGTGCTGCTCCTCCAGGATGTGCTGCTGTGTCACCAGGGGCAGTTCCACCAGTCACAGGATCACAGGAGGGTTTTCAGTCCTGAGCATACCCCAAACAGGGCAATAAAAAGCTGCTTCCTCACAATAGCAAACAGTAAATCCAAAATTTCATCTCCAATTATTTATAAATTCTGCTTTTCCAGTCATGTAAGTACTGCTGATGCTGCACCCCCTCTGACCGGGCTAAGGGAACAAAGTGAAGCAAGACAAACATTTTAAAGCTGAAAAAAACTTGAAAAAAGAGTTCCAAATCATGATACCATGATACCATACATATACACCAAAATCACATTCTTCTGATGAAAGGACACCATTCCATTGAGTTCAGACTTGCAGTCTCAAACATATTAATTTTCTGAAGTAATGAAGACTATGAGACAAGAGATTTTACTTAAACTATATATTTTTACATAAAACAACTTTATGTTACAATAAAATCAGATAAAAATCACAAAGTTATATAATAAGTTCATAAAGAAAAAAATCAAGTTTTCATTTTATAGATATAAAACCCAGCATTTACTGCTACTAGGAGTCTAAATAGTAACATTGACTGTCTATGGTCAATTTGAAAAAAAGAAAAAAAAAGAGGATAGTACTTTTTTACAGCAGACAAAATGAGGTAAGAGATGTTTTTACAATGATCCAACTGTAGTAAACACTTCAGTTTTCATTGAAACATATACTAAATATAATAAACCCAAATAAAAATATACATTTAGAGCACTGCAGTGTTTTCCCACAGTTGTATATCAACAAATTGTCATTCACTAAACTTTACTTGAAACAGTAAAAACAGGGTGTATGTTTACCTTTAGTACTAAAATCTCATAATAATCTAAATATTTTGGTATAGCAGACCACACTAGTACACTCTCAGAACTTTCAACTACAAGGGATATATTCATGTTAAAAACAATGTGCTTTGTTTGTCATTCATGATGAGCTTTATAGACTATTATGTTCATGATCACTATTAGGCAATTAAATGAAAACATCTAAATGCTGCAAAATACTATTTTATTGAGCATAGCTTCCTCATCACATACCCAGATTAATCAAAATCCTGCAAACTTAGAAGCTTAGTTCACAAATCTTACATATCGGTCTTTTTAGCTAGTATATGGCTAAAATAATTATTGCTGACCAGTGTTAAAAAAATAAACAAACCCAACCCAAACGAAAATACAATAGCAGACAGATTTTTCTCAAGTGCCTTTCTTGTATGTACCATTAGTATTAGGTAATAAATTAAATTAACTAACTTTCAAAATGTGCATATAAAATTTTTGGAGGTATAGGCACCTTCATCTGAAGACTGTATGTTCAGGCTACCTGCTAAAAAAAAAAAAAAGAAGAAGAAGAAGAGCTAACACAAAACACAGTATAAAATCAAAGGCTGGACATCCAACACCCCCCAGGGATGCATGCAAAGCCCTCCTGGCCAGGACCAGCTCTGCCCACAGCCTGAGGAGAGCCCTCCTTTGGGAAGCACCTTCATCACATCTGTCATTCACTCCTGACTGTTTCACTTGGGGTACCTCATCAGCCGAGAATGGTGTTTAGATGTGCAAACTTCCTGCCAGGTTTGCACTGCCATGGAGAGCCCAGTGGCTGCTGAGCTCCTGGGGACATTCCTGCAGGCACAGCATCCCTGGCCAGGCTGTGTGGGCAGCAGGGCTCTGTGCTTCACCCCGTGCCTCTGTACAGCTCTGCTGGCACACAGCTGCTTGTACAGTAACCTTTTGTCTCACCATTGCTAAATCCTGTGCACAAGCACACCCTGCCCCAGCCTGGGACTCCTTGCTGCCCCTCAGCCTCCCAAAATTGGGACCTGTCCTTCTGCAAGGTCCCTGGTGCTGCTGGGGTCCTGTGGGACAGGAACAGCTCTTGCTGTTTTTGACTGGAATTGTCTGACCACAGCCAGAGCTGCAATGCTCTCTCAGCTCTGTGTGTGGATGTTGTCCTCCCACCCCTCACACTCCTGTGATATGCTGAGGACTCTGATATTTACAGGCTTGCCAAGCCCAGAACTGCCCAAAGGTGGGTGAGCTGGTGGATCAGTGTGGCCATCCAGCCCTTCAGCACATCCACAGCTCGTGGGCAGAGCACATCTTTCACTGAAATCTCTGCTGAAACAATGGCCAAAAAAAAAAAAAAAATTGCTGCTGCTGCTGCCTCCCCTCACACCTCCTCCCTTCAGATTTGGCATTGGGCACACATTAAGTTGAGTGAAGCATTTCACCCTGACAGGGGTTTTATCCTTGTTAATCCATAGGCTCAGGAAGACAGCACTATTTTCCTTACAAGCCACTGGTGCCTTGAAGAGTTCTGCAAAGATAACTCTTTGGCAGAGCCCAAGGAAGAGCATGGTCTTGCAGCTGAGAAACTCCCACCACTGCAAGGTGGTGACAATAATGGGGAATTTTCCTTCTGTCACTTAGGACACAGCTAAAGGTGGCAAAAAATTAATAAGGAAAATAAATGAACACTTGGGGAAAAAAAATAAACAGCATAGAGTAGAAGTTTATGGACAATTTGTGCTCTGCTGCCAGTGGGATGTGTGTTCCCTGTGCCCAACAAGCCATGAGCAATCACTGGACAGGGGAGGTGAGAGCATCACAGTGCTTTGGCTGGTACCCCTGTATGACAATGGCAGTGGCAGGGACAGCAGAAACCCTTCCAGCTCACCTTAACTCACCCAGCACCTTTAAAGAATTGGTCTCCCTAAATCACTCACAGAAAAACCAAGTCAGGTGTTTGTCCAGAAAAAAAAAGATAATGTCTAAATACCATTTGTTTTCTGGCCACAGATGCACCAGTGTAAAATTGTTTTTAGAAAGTGCATCTTTTGAATGCTCAGGTACAGACAATGACAGGTGGTGTTGAATTTCTCAAAGAAAAGAGTTTTCTTCCAGTGAGCCCACTTAGTAAAGGAGACACCAATTAGGTGTAGACAGAGCACTGCAAAGTACTGCATTTGCTGAAAATGCACTTCTAGGCCAAACAGAACTACTTGTGAAGCTGAGTCAAAATTGGCAAAGGAAGATCCAGCCAAATGATAAAAACCCAAAAAGGTTAACCTTCTTTATTCTGAGCTGTGCAACAAAGTTCCATTTTCTCATTTTGAAATTATTCCCAATATGAGACTAAGGTATTTTTCCAAAATGTGACAGAAAATATCTGATGGAATATTCTTTCCCCTTGAAAATTATTCTATCCATTTTTATGCCACTTTTGCTTTTCTGTGATGCAAGGTATACCTGTTTATTTCTCATTTCTGTCAAAAGCCCTCAAACCCTAGCATTATTCAGCAGCTCTAGCATCACCTCAAAGAAGTGTCTCACCAGAGGTCAGTAAGACACTCTCTGTCCTGGTGTCCCAGCACAGATTTTTCTGGCTGGAGCTCCCAGGATGGGCAGTGAGGCAGGACCTGTGGTGGTGCAGCTGACAGAAACCCACATGGGAAGCACCAAGCACAGGTCCTTTGTTAATGAAAGTTCATGAAGGTGAGGTAGGAGCGATCCTGCCATAAAAACCACTTGGAGGGTGTCCAGAAAGGGAACTCAGCCACCCAAGGTGAGGTACAGCCCCCTGTACAGCTGTGCTCAGGCAGGTGCAAGTGGAATGCTGACCAAAGCATTGCTGACAGGAAACCAGGATTAGCACAGCACTGTGAAACAAATAAAGACAGACTCTGCAGATCCTCTCTTGGACAGGGAGGAGTATTTCTTAGCCCTGGCAGTGTTTAGGGCCATCCCTAAGCAGGTGTCTGCCAGCTGACCTCAGGGAACACAGGGACAGGTGAAATTCCAACTGTGCACAAAAGGATGCTCAGTGCATCCACAGGATGGTGTGTGCATTTTGGTGGGGAAGGCTGGCTGCCCTGCTGCTCCCACCTGGACAGAGGAGACATTTCAGTGCAGGGATGAGTCTCAGGGGAGCAGTGTGAGGCTCTCAGTTTGGCACACAGGGTGGTGCTGGGCCACCAGAGAGCACCAAGGAACAAGCAGTGTGTGACACCATCGGTCCCCTGGGCTGGGGACAGGGACAGGGACAGGCTGGAGAGGGCAGCTGCAGCTGATGCCCAAACACTCCTGAGAGCATGCACTGCCATACTTTTTTTTCTCTTGAAGAGGAAAAATACAATGAAAGAGGTGGAAAGCTTAAAAGAGATGATGTTTTGGGAAGTTTAATGATCATACACAGAAGCTCTCAACTTGCTCTCTTACTTTCCTTCCTGGGAAGGAAAAAGAAAGAAGGCAATTATAACAAGCCCTTGGAGGCTTGAAGGACAGAGCTTCCACAGCATAAAGCTGTGTCCAGGCATCCCTACAACCTCAGAGCAATGGCAGATATGTGACACATACACCTGGGGCAGACAGAAGAGGCAGGGCAGGGATTTCTTTAAGGACACTCCACTGTTCCTCTGGTGGGCACAAAGCACCCAGAAACAACTGCCTGTGTCAGAGCTATGCACTGCTTAATGTGCCACCAACAAACTCCATCTGTTTAATCAATGCAATCCCATGGAAACACTTCTCTTGCAATTTAAGAGTGGCTTAATACATTCCTAATGAACTGGATCTGAGCTAGACCTGACTAAAGTGAAAAACAAAGATCTGGATTAAGCCAAACAATGTAATTTTTTTTTCACAGAGTCTTTTGCATCCTTTTACCCAGCATCATGTTAAAAACATAATTTATGTTAAAACAAAGAGAGAAGCCCTAAGATTACTATTTTCTAAGATTACTCAGCAGGAAAAGGAAGATAGGGCAGGATCCTTGGTGCAAAAGCAATGAACCACTGTGAGGAATGAGGGCCCTGACTGCCAGTATTGCTTGCAGATCTTAATTGTGTTATCCAGTGCTTTCCAGCTGATGCAGGGACCAAAAAGCAGCATGGGAGGAAAAGAGAAGCAGGATGAGCTGCCTGCAAAATTATGGTGTATATCTGACTTTCTATCAAATAAAAAGACTAAAAATGGAGACTACTTGTGCACAACCACACAGTTTCTGACGTCATTTTCAATTTTGAGAAGTCTGATCTAACCCCACATTATGCAACTGTTGAATCTTCCATGCTGGCAAAGTCTAATTTTCACACGCCTACGTGCTATGTACCTGACTTTTATTTTTATTTTCAAATATCAACAGCCTAAAACAATTTTTTAAAAAGAGACTTAAATGGTCATAATGGATATGAAAGGTCCTAGCTGTACATCCATTGTTTCAAAGGAGCAAAAGCAAAAATTTTCAAAGTCCATTCTAAAAAACAGGTAATGAAGATAATGTAATAGATTAAATGAAAATTCAAGGGACAATTGCAGACAGATTCTATCTCCACCATGGGGATTATATACTCATCTGCAAAAAAGTATTCAATGCATATTTCATCTACAACCCACCTTTCTTTTAAAGGTCACTTTAATAATCAAGATGTGCCAAAAAAAAGAAAAAAGCCCTGAAATTCCAAGAAAAGAATGGCCATTTTGCTGGAAAGCACTAATGCAGTGCTTAAGCAAGCTGTAATCTGAATCAAGCAATAACAATGTCATGTACACACAAGTACCTTCTTGAATTAATTAAGATCCCATGTAAACACTCTGAAAACAGATTATGGAGAAAGAAGAGGAAGAAGCTGAAGGAAGTCTCAGGGGAAAGAGCAAAGCTTGGGCTGGATTCTCCTCTCTGGCACTTTTGACACCCCTGTCTGTGACAAACAACTTCCTTCTCACTGAAGGCCAGGGTATGACCTTGCATTTCTCAAAACACTCTTAGAGCTGCTGAATAACCAGTTAAAGAATAAAAGAGCATGTCTGTCTCTTGGGTTGAGGGTTTTTTTTTTTGTACAATCTAATAACTTGGTGACTACCCTATTGCCAGAGAATGCAGAAATCAAAGGGAAGACCTTTGACTTCACATTGCCATCACCTTGCCAATCTCCTAGGCAGAAATTTGCTTCTGAGCAACACCTTCAGTAACCTCATGATGCTTTTCAGACCCATGTCTCCTTCCTCACTGCTGCAGAAATCAATCAGCAACAATCAGGGGCATAAGCCCTGTAGAAACCAGCAACACATAATTTTCAAAAATAAATACCTGGTCCCCAGACTCGGGGGCATTTTTCAGAGATGCACATAGTGGTGGAACAATATGGGTTCAAAACTGAAGGTAGGAGAGAGGTGATGCTGCCAGGCAAGAGAAGCTGTCCTCACGACTGGTAAGACACATGACCTCAAGAGCTGAAACTCATTTCTGCATTGTTGACTTTGTGCTGTATGGGTCCAGGCAAGCACATGAAACCTCTACCAGAGGTTATCTGAAATCCACTGCTCTTTTTTTTTTGGTGAATCAGGCCTGATTGGCATGGTCCCTAAAGATACTGGTAGCTGTGAGAAGTGATTCTCCTGACTGCAGCTCATCACAGGCACATTTGACAAACTGCAGGGGCTCCAGCTAATCTCTCTGCTCCACCACAGAATAAAGTCAATTCTGCTAAGAGTGCTGATAGTCCAGACAAGAAAAAGACTTTTCTGTTTCTATGGTTGCAACAGCCCTTAAGAAAGATATAAATTTCCCTGCAACAACTAACTGCATATTCATTTTAAGGTAGATCTAGTTCCAGATTCCTGAGACAGAACCCTCTACCTGTTCCCAACCCCACAAAGCCAGAGCAGCAATATAGAAAGTTTCTAATTTCAACAGAATTCAGTGAGCAGCACAATTGGTTTGGTAAATAAACAAAAAAAAAACCAAAATCAAACAAACAAAAAGAAGAAACCCACCAAAAAAAAACCCACAGCAAATTTTCAGCCTCTATGTACAAAACCAATGCAAACAAGTGGAACATTCTAGTTATATTTTGTAAAACACACATTTGGGATCAACAAAACATCAAACATCCAGACCCTAGATTACAAAAAAGATCTATTGCCATCTAATTGTCAACCCCAAGTTTAGACAGTCCTTGTCGAAAATCATGTAATTCATCTATCTTCCCATCTAGTACATCTAAAAAATTCTTTAATTCAGTTTTAAGGTTGGTCTGCCTATGTTTGTTCTCTTCAACTTCCGTCCTTAGCGTTCTGACTTTCTCTTCAAGATCTTTGTTCTTTTTCTCAGCAGCCTTAAAGACAAAAGAGACAATAAGAAGAATCACAGAGAAGAAGGATGAGCAGCATTTCACAGATTACAGCAACAAATGGCAGCTGGGCTGTCAGAGTTTGCTCCAACTTCTGTAAACTGATTAACACAAGCACCTCTGAGAGCAACTGACATGAGCTTGTCAGATTAAATGCCCACGCAGGAAAGGACTCAGATTAACTGGAAAAGATGCTTTGCATCAGACTTTGTCATTTGGTTGATATCTTCAAATTCAGCTGGATTTAAATCGTGCACTGTGCATACATTTCTGTCATTGCTACAGTTGCAGAATTAGATACCATGACATCAACTACATACAGAATTATCTATGGTGGTTTAACTTTGAAAAACAAACCTAGAAAACACTCTCTGAGGAATAAATTTGCTTTGTTCAGCACTTTGGGATTTATTGGTATTTTTGTAAAGTTCTACTTTGCGTGATAGCTTATTTATTGATTGGATTTTATTCCACTGATAAGACTGGTCATTTTTGTTCTTTTTTCATGTATTAATTTATTGCTTTTGCACAAGACACAGCTGCAGGCTGGGGCAGGGCTGGGGCAATGCCAGTGCTGCTGGAAAGGGATGACAGCACACAGACACATCCTCAGGTGACTTTACCCCTGGTGCTGAGCAGCTAAGCTGATGAGCTATTTCATCACTCCTGTGCTGGGAATGGCACTGTGTATTCAGCATGAAATTAGCATTTTTTGTTTTTACAAACTGGAGCTCTTTTGCCTTGAAACACTGAAGTCTGAACAGAGAAATGCATACAGCTACGAGATAAAAAGGAGTAAAGGAAAGGTACCAACTATTTTGAAACTAATTTCACTGCTAAACTGTACCTGTAATTGTTCAGATACAGATTCACACTCTGACATGAGCTCTGGTATAATTTCACCCTGCTTTCGGAGCTCTTCCAGTTCCTTTGAAAACATAAAAGGAAAAATATTAGTGAAAGCTTCAATTTAAAACATAATGGAAATTTGAAAAGATGAAATGGCTTTGCATATTTTATTGTATTCGGCACAGTATTTGGATGGAAAATAATCAAAATAACCTGCCTGCATTCCAAAATTGCTAATTTTCTACAAGAATACATTTTTCACTGTATTTTTTACTTTGCATTTCTAAAACAGGCAATGTAATCCAATCTCTTGCATGAATTCCATGAATTATATTAATAAAATCTTAACCTAAACCATAGACCTATGCAAAAGATGTATTAAATACCAGAGAAATCTGAATGGCTGTAATGCTACAAGCAATTTATAGATGGTAGCAAAGAGCAAATTAGACAATTTCAATGATGTATGACAGCAAAAAAATACAAGGCCAGTGGCTTTACCAGCTGCACATATAGAGACATCACTACAGAACACAGGTGTAATGGGCTTTCCTCATGGTACAGCTCTGAGAACCCCCACCTACCCCCTCCCCAAAATCTGCATTTGGTTCTGGCCTCACCACCCAAGTGAGCAGACTTGATGAAGGGAGTTAATGAAAAGAACAACATAGAAATGTCTCTGTTGGAAATTAAGACAACTTGACTTGGAAAAAAAGTGCAAGATCCTCCTCCAGAAGCTGCCCATGTAGGTGATGATCTCTAGAGAATGCAGGAGTGTATCCCTGGACTACTTGGACTGGGGCAAAGCATTTGACATTTTCCATTGGACATTTTCTTGTCTCAAAACAAGAGAGATGTGGATTTGGGAGAGGAACCACTTGGGCAAGCATCTCCTACATGAGGAGGGTACCTGCAGCTTCTCTTGCATGGCAATGCCATGAGCAGACTCCATGTGGGATTGGATTCCAGACCATGGGAGATTACTCATGGGTACTTTAGAGCTAATCGAGAAGATGCTAATGTAAGCATGAATATTTAAAACAAGTTAGTGTATTTTCAGACTACATGGAAGACAGGCTTGTAAAGTTCACGAGTCAATCAATTTTCTGGTTCATTTGGTACAGTAAAAACGTGAATCTTGAGGAGAATTCTAGGAGAGAATAAGGGTTGTTATATATGTTATTGTCACAGAAAGGTTGGGAAGACAGCACTACATTTTCCTTTGAAATACAGGGCTGAAAAACACTATTCATGGCAGTGCATCAAAATCCATCTCCCTAAACTATTTCCTTGCACCACCACAAAACCCCTTAACAGCACTGCTTTTAAGAGCACCAGCAGAGATGCTGTAATGGCACATGGCAAACTTTATTGCACTGCTTTTCCTCTTCAGCCAGCACAGAGCATTTGGTCACTGTGACATTATTTTCCCCACTGTTCTGGGGTTCCAAGCCATCACCCTCCTCAGAAAAATTAACACCCTGTAATGTAAAAAATTACAAACTGGGGTATTCTAGATAAATCTGAATTTCTCACTCTTGGCATTAGTCCTGAGATCAGAGTGAGACCATAAACCAGCAAAGCTGCAAACTATGAGTCAAAAAAACCCCATAAAACAACTAGGACTTACTACAAAAAAGCCCAATTATTTTGTAAATTATGTCTTTTTAACTGCAATCCTGATGTCTATGGGAAATTTCAGCATGGGGCGAGTCAAATGAATCTGTTCTCAGCACACATCTGTCTGCACTGGGCACCACTGGGTACCTGGCTCTCCTACAAGGACAAGTGCTGTGTACATAAAAGCATCCTTTTCTAACCCCTGCCAAATTACAGTGAGCAGTCACAGCACATAACACATCATGAAACTTGGATGGAGAAACACCACCAAACAAGGGACTGTGCATGGAAAACCTATGAACAGGCAACACCCCAAGACACCAGGCTGCTTCTGGTGGTAGGTGAGCCACTCCATAAATCTACACCCAAGGAGAGAGGCAGACAGCCCCACTCAAACCTGAAAATGCCATTTCTGTGTTCAGAGCACTTACCAGCTCTTTGTCCTGAAGTTCTGTTTCCAGTTCTTGGAGACGTCTGCTCAACTGTGCATTTCTTTCCTTCTCTTTATTTATTTCATTGCACTGTTCCTCCAGTTCTTCAATCTTTAAGAAATGGCAGACATTAGGTGAAATTTTTCAAATTTCTTAAAATCTGGGGCAGAACACAGCTGATGAAATGGACATGGGATCTGTTTCCTAAATCACAGCATTTGATTCAGTGCAATGAAATTATCACTTATTTCCTTCAAAAGAGTCAATTTACACATCCACTAGGAAACCCTGGGTCTGTATTTATTCTCTTTTGCAGTGTCTCTTATAAGTACTCAGGAATGCACAAAATACTGAGCTGCTAAAACAAGTGGAACTGGGGATAAAATCTGCACTTCACTGCTATGAAGCCAACACAAGGCTACAAGGAATAGGTTTTCTTAACACAACAAGGAGAAAAAATCTCTTGGGGGTTGCTTATTATTCTAGCTGGTGTATGAGGGACACAACATCAAAACTTTGGGGAGAGAACCAGTTCAGAGCAATATCTGCTGCTTTGTTCTCTCGCCCAGGGATGTGCTTTGCTCTCTCCACACCTCCTGCTGCCAGCCCTGGACTCAGCTCCCAGGAGAGGCACATCCCACAGGCCAATGGACCAGCTCATTAAAGTATGTACTTTAATTCTCAGCTTCGTGCTGCTTTGGGATTATAACTTCCCTCATTTGAAGGTAGAGCAATATGCAAAAAATTCTGACCCAATTAATACAGGAGAAGGAACTTCCCAGGGCACTGCAGTGGTGCAATGTGAGCACTGAGCAAGGAACCTGCTTGGGGGAAAACCTCAGAAAACCTCCCTGTACAGAGAAAGGCATTATAAAGACAGCATTGCTGCACAGTCTGGCTGGTCACCAGCAGCATGACATTGAAGAGGAGCAAAGTGGTGTTTTAATAATCTCTTCTTCTCTAGTATAGCTACTGGGATGTGGCATGTGTTGATGAGAACAACTTTTCCCTGCCACAGTACAGAAAGGGAAATAACTACCCTGCAAATACTATTCCAGTCTCTCACTTCTCCCCTATCCACAAGAGACTGGATATAGGAACCCAAATCACATAACAACTAATATTAATTTGTTACTGTAACATCATTTAATGCAGCTCTGGTTTGATATTTATGTTAGCACTGTGCACCTATAAAATACAAGTGAATAAACAGTGAATACTGGCCTCAGAGAAAATGTTGTTTCACAAAGATTTTCAGTGTCAACAAACAACCCAAACCACCTCCAACACTGCAATACTACTTGCAGCCTAATGACACACAAAAAGACACGAAATTCCTTCCCTCTTCAAAAGCAAACACTAAACAAAAAGATATCCTCACCAGAATGATACAAAATGATTTCTAATTCAAATATCCCAGTGATCCATCTAAGCAGCAGGAAAAGGATCCAGCTGTTCCACAGAAATTTAGGATGAATAGGGTGAAAATAGCCCTGCAAAAGCAGTGCTCCTGGAAAGCAGGATCCCGTGTGCCCAAAGGGGCTGTTGCAGATAGCACAGTACTATCAGAGAGATGTATTAATGATTGCTCTAAACTGAGACTTCACAGATTTAAACTTCTCTGCTGTAGCCAGTGCTAACTCTCCATCTTACACAAGTGAGAAATATGCTCAGTAAAGAAGGAGAGGAGGCTTTTGATGATGCCTGCTGGCAGGTTTCTGGATGAGATGTGCCAGGTGCTAGTGCTGGAGGACCCGGCTCACAGCCCACAGTGCTGAGGAAATAACTCACACGCCCATTACCCTGCATGCTGCTGGGATCTGCTGCTAATACTGACTGGTTCCCAGGCTGGGTTCCTGTGGATAACCAGGCCACAATCTCACCTTCTGCTCATCCATGTCTGGCAGGATTTCAGTGAGCTTTGAAAGGGATATGCAACAGCAGCCCCACTTATGGAACCTTTCTGGTTCCTCAGCCCAGCCAGCAAGCCCTGCTGACACCAAATCTCCCAAACCCCAAAGCAGGGAACATCAATGATGTGGCAGCTCCTCTGCTCCCTCCCTGCCCAGTGTGTGCAGAGGGGAGCAGCTGCCTCAACTCCCCACCCAGCTCCCTTCCAAGGACAGCTCCATCTCCTCGCACACACAGGGAAAAGCTGCAGAGATCCCCAAGAAGGAGCCGTGGAGGGAGCAGCTGGCTGGAGGGGCACTCTCCTGAGCCATGTTCTGCTACCTTGCCCCTGAGCTGCTCGTTCTCTTCCTTGCAGGCTGAGAACTGCTTCTTCCAGTGCTCGATGCTGGCCGCAGACTCCTGCAGGGCCGTGGACAGCCGCGCGTTGCTCTCCCGCAGCGACTGCAGCTCCGTCTCCCACTTCTTCACGTTGGATGAACTGGGGGAAACAGGACACCATAAGGTGGCTTCACCTTGTATTCCTCTGAGTTGTTACTCTTTACCTGTCTGCAAACTCCCCCACAGCGGTGTGCTCACCAGTAATTTGCAATAAGAGGAAGAGCACTCGGATGTGTGTAATTGCCTTTAGCCATTACCTGCCTACGGAGAACAAAAGCCTTAATTTGACTGTCTCTGCCAAAACAAAGGGATCTACCAGCTCCAGCAGCAGTGGCCTGAGCCTGGAACAGAAGCCCTGCTGTCAGAGCAGGCTGTAGGGTCCAGCTGCCCATTTGCACACTGGCAGTGCAGTCCCTTCACCCCCTGAGCTGTGTGGCTGCAGCACCTGGGGCACCTGGCACCCTGCAGCACAGCCACTCTGCACATCTGCAGATGGCACAGCAATTCCAAATGGAAGATTGCAGGGGGTTGACATGATCTATATTTGAATTTATTTTAATGCTGAGTCTTAACTATAAAAGTGTTACATAATGCTGCAGAATTAAACTACTCATTCCCCAAAGCTTCAGAGCTGCAGCACAGAGCACAAGATTAGAGGGTGAACAGGAGGAAGGCTTTGAAACTCCCTATGTGCTGCTTGCTGCCTGCCTGTGGAGGTGTCTTCAGCAAGAGGAATGAGCCAACATTGCTGTTTGAAAGAGGTTAGGCTATTGAAATGTCAATAAAGAGAGACGTTGCACTTCAAACATAATATATGCAACCTTGGAATTGCTCACTGGGTAATGCTGCTTACATGATGCTTTGTTTTTTAAATACCTTTTTAAGAGTAGCTTGATCTTGTTAGATTTTTTTCCATTCATAGATACACATTCACATGCAAGAGGCAGACAAGGCAAGATCCCAACAGAGAATTATTCTATTTTAATATTGTAACTTTGCATATTGCAACGCCTGTATTTTCACTACAGCTGCAAATTACTCTTCTCAGCATTTTCAAATTATTTATCAAAGCAAATAGCAAAAATTGTGATTTCAAGGGGCTCTGTCCACAATTTAGAAATATCCCCTAAGACTTTCAAGCACTCTGATGAAATTATACTTCTCACTTCAACTTTGTATGGTTGAGTTCATTCCTTTTCATAATTTTAAACATCCATATCTATTTTCATCAAAGTAAGTGTAGCAAACTCAAAGAGGAAGAAAGATTGGCTTCACATCTTATCAGCAGCAATTGCTCCCCTATGGCTTTAATGTTATTTCTGTAGTTCTAAAACTTTGGTTGCAATAGTTAGCATCAGCAGAATAAAAGAGAGCCTATTTCTTCACAACTACATCAGGAATAAATGAAATGGGAAATATTTCTTAACTGGATACCAGGAGGTACTTGCTAAAATCTGTTAATTCATCCATTCTACAGCACCATTTAAATTAATTACAACCTGAATAATTTCTGCTAATATCATTATCCATCAGATAATTACAGCACACTTTTCTAATGCAGTTTAGGTTCTACAGGAACTTCACCTTTGGGCTAGAGCAATTTTTAATTTATCATTCTCAGATTTGAGATGTGCCTCAGCAGGGCCACCATGTGACGCCTTCTCGTCGTCTGTGCCATTCACACTTGAAGCTCGAGTGGAAGAGGGTGTTTCACGTCCAGACTCCTGCAGCACAACACACAAACCAACACTGGGTGTCTCCTGCATCTCCTGCAAGACCACAACACCAATTTCTTTGTAATCTTGATCCCACACCACTTGGCTGAGACCTCGGCTCTCCTGGCAGAACAGTGGTAACACACACATACCCTTTTCATCTTGGCTGCAAAGCTGGTCTGTTTAAAAAGAATGAAAAAATTACAATGATACACAAATGGAAGTTTAAAGTGTTCAAAACTTTTAAAAAGTTCTTTTCCCTGATAAGGCTTGTGTTGTCTAAAAGTTGTTTGGTTTTTTTAAGATAATGAAACAACACAATACACAAAGTACAAAGACATACTATTCACATGCTGCTTGGTGCTGACCACCAACAGAGAACAAACAAAATGAAATACAAAGACCATGACCAAAGTCTTTACAAAATGAGCATCCAAAGTCAGCCACTCAGATTGATATTTGTAGATATTTATAGATTGATATTTGTAGATATTTATAGATTGATATTTGTAGCAGTGGTTGCAAGACTAAAATCACTCGGCAGCTTTTTCTCATCATTCACCCAAATTCCTCTGTGATCAAAATCTAACTTTCCTCCAAACATCAGCCCAGGCCAGGAACACCTGCTGAGCAGGGTTCACTCTTACCTAAAATACATGAAAATACAGCCAGCCATGTAGGGAGAATGGGACAACACTCAATTCCTTCAGTTTGTAGGAAAGCCAGACCTGGACTGAGGCACTGGGTGGTACCAGGTGTGCTGTCCAGGAGAGTGTGCTGAGCAGATAAACAACACAGGCTTCTTCCCACCCCCTACAGCACTGCCCTGCTCCCACCACAGCTGCCCAGGCACCTCTCAGCCAGCAAACCAAATGCCCACAGAAGTGGGTTGGACAGATGACAAAAAGAAGGATATCAGTGAATCTCATTTACTGTCTGCTGAAGCACTACACTGACTGCCCAGTGACTCAAACTATGCTTAACAGTACAAATCAAAAGATGTATAGCTTGCCCTGTTATTAAAACATTTTAACAGCTCAAGGACTGCTGGAAAAAATTAGATTTAAATGAAAGTAAAGGGCATGGAGGGATGAAAAATATTCCTCTGACAATGCTAATGTCCAGCAACTGACAATTACCTTCAGCAATCTCCATTTTATATACTTTAAGCTGGCTGCCAGAAGCTGGCACAGTCCATTTGAAAATTTAACTTTAAATTATTTATCCTGTATGTGTACAGGTATTAAAGCTAAATTACAAACCTGTGAATGATTGCTTGAGGTCTCAATTTTCTCTTGAGATCTGTCTCTTGCAAGTTTGGCAGCTTCTTTTACTTCTTGGAACTTCTCTGCAAACTAGAAAAACCATGCAAGGTATTTATTATTATGATTTATCATCTATTAAACCATTAAGATTGCTATCTTCATACGGTATAGATGTCCAACAGTGAACACCTAATTTTATTAATTTAGAATTTTTGGCAAGAAAAAACATTTTAATTCTTTGGCAGGATGGTTCTTCCAAAAGAAATGATGGTGTTGTTTCTAAAAGAGGGACATCTCTGTAACTCTGGCTAACCACAGTAAAAGCCCATGGAGGAAAAGTACATTTGGTGTCTCCTGGTTTGATTTGGTCCTGTTTATTTTCTCCCCCTTCTCTGTTTCCCTTGGTGTTGACAGTGTATTAAAGACAAAAGTATTAAAGACATATGTTTGGATAAAATATTATCAATGTCTTCTATTCCTGAGAACAAGTGAATTCAATTAAAGAATGCAAATGAGTTCATCTGTAGGAGGTAAGCAAGGGATTATCAAGACATAGGAAAAAGGAAGAGAAGGTAGATCTCAATATATGATGGAGTCATGAAAACACAGCCTTTCTGCTCTAATTTTTTTACTGCTTTCAAAAATAAAGTAAAAGACTTCAGATAAAGGCTTGAATGCTTCCTGTAAGAGGGATATATCAAACTGGGGGAGGTGAGAGGAAGGAAAGATGGAAGGTAACAATCCCAACCTCTATGAGTTGCTGTAGGACATCTGCTCCAAAGCCAGCCTGGCATGTTTGAAATGCAAGTATTATCACAGTCAGCCAGGGTTGCAGGGCTTCAAACACTTTAAACAGTGTTTAAATTTTTAAAAGGAGGATTACAGAGATGGGGGAAAAAAGTATAATGCATAATTTATTTTTTAAATTATGATGTATCCACTGTAAGAATAGGTAACTTTATCTTTCAGCTTAAACTACTTGGTCTTGCTTGCCTGTGTTTTGAGAAACTTGAAATGCTAGAAAGGCAAGACATATTAAAAGTAAAAATATAAACAGATGTATTTATTGCACAGATTGTGACAAAAGGATTACCATTATACCCTTGGATAATTCAGCACACTTACAAAAAAACTGTAAACAAAAGCATGAAAAAAACATCTAATTTTACAGCTGAAGAATAGAAAGAAACATTATTCACTTAGCAATCTTGCCTTCTAACTTTAGATTTAGAGCAGCTATTTAGCATGCTCACTCAGTAAAATGCTGGCACTATAGAGATTGATTAAACAAATCTCCATTTTATCTAAAAGAAATCTGGATTTACATGTGGAGGCACATGTGTTTTCTGCAACACACCCAAATGGCAGTTTCCAACAAACACACACACATGATGGTTAAATTCATTCACATTCCCAAAGCAGACTGACACTCTGGGTGCCCCCAGGATGTGTGGGGTGCTGGAGCTCTGGGACCCAGCTGCTCCCTGTGCCACAGCTGACATTGCACATGCAGAGCGTGTTGCCATCTGATGGCATTGCAGTCACTACACGCACAAATGACTTGATTACCTCTCTAGCACTCCACAGATCGTTAACAACAGCCACATTACATTTGTGCCTTTAGTGATTTAACTCTAACTTTGCACAGAGCGTCCCTCCCGCTGTGACAGAGCAGCTACAACCAGCTGATTATTTCTAAAATATTGTATCAATAGTAAGTTCTACATTTGTGTTTCTTGCAGATTGTGTAAGGCTGTTCTGAGTCTGTCTTTTATAATAAATCTTTCTCTTTTACCATAAATCTCTTCATCTCGTGTATGAAAAATTTATGAGGGTTCTTCATGGACGATACGAAATATGAACAGACAAAAAGAATTGGAAGTGATCTATCAAATTTTATTTTGCAGCTATCTTCGTGAAGCACACAGGAGACTGCTGTGAAAAATTATGTGAGCTGGGAAGAAAAGGACATTTTTCCACATTTCTGTAATAAAAAATTGTATATGATTGAGCAACGCTAATCTTCAATACTAACCCAATACTGACCTCATTGCATAAATGATTTCAGTCATGTCTCCAGCTCACCAACACATGTATTAAACACATTTGCATTTAGAAAGTGATTGCTGCTCTAAGAGGGGCAGTGCCAGCCCCAGCTCTGCAGCACTGCAGCACCCACTGCACAGGAGCAGAGCAGGAGGCTCTGGAGCCACAGCACCAAATAACCAGAAGAAATCAGAGCTCCAGTGACCAACTGCTTCTGCCTCAAACACAAATAACTGGTACCACAAAATCATGCCCCACCTCCAAGGTCTAAGTTGACTTTGAGCCATCAAACCGTTGCAACAAAAGGGAGTGCTTAGGTGCTAAATTCCTAATGAAAAAGTGAATTCAGTAAATGAAAACTTGGCAAGGGTGGTCTCAAAGGACAATCAAAAATCTAAATACCCAAAACCAACTACAAAAATTCATAATGTTTCTTCTCCTTAGCTCCCTTTGCCCTCTGGCAAAGTTCCCAAAATCGGCAAAAATCCTCAAACAAAACTAGAGGAGGAGAGATGCCAAGTGAATACCACCCCAACAGTCCACCATGGATAATAGGAAGTCTTCCCACGCCCAGGAAGCTGTGTGACTAAGCTGCAATATGGAGAAGATTTGCTGCTACCAACACTTGTGAAGCCTTTTGGTCAGGCATGCTTGATTAGGAGTCTTGGCCACTGAAATTTAATGGGGACTCGAGGATGCTACTGTGCATTGTACAAATTATTTAAAGGCTGTTCAAATCTACAGTCAGTTTGTCACCAGGAGAAATATATATATTGAAATAGAACTCCTTAGCATTTTATACATTAAAAAGCATGATTTTGTACGCATAAATTTTAAGCTCCTGGTCTGGCATTATATTTTATGTCTCCTACTGACAAATTGTGCCAGTATCAGATGAAACAGCTGCTCCCACCCAAAGCAGGCTCATAAATATTTCATTTCCCTCTCGGTTTGCAGGAGGCTGGGTGATGTCAGGGCTCTAGGGAGCATTGCTGTGACCCACAACTCGCTTTTCCCATGGCTCTCCCAGGATGAGCCCTCTGCACGGGGCAGATGGGCTCCCAGCAAGACTGTTTACCCCAGAAAGTGCCCAGCAATTTGCTCTGTCCCAGCCAGGGTGTTCCAGCTCTGCTGCCAGCTGGACCATGGCTGTGCTGTGTGCTGGGGCAGACTCTGTCCCCAGCTCGCTGCCCTGCAATGCAGTGACTGGCACACACAGCACATAATGTGCAAGAGTGAAAGTCCAGGGCTTCCCAGGGGCCAGAGGCAGCTGCTTTATGATGTGCAAAGTCTGGATTTACTGGGTTTCTCACCCATATAAATCTTTGTCCCTGTGCCCTTGACTACCTGCAGCTCCCCATATATAGCACGGCTGCCTCAAAGCACCCGAGCGACAGCAGAAATCCTCTTTAACCACTTGGTGTGCAGAATTCAGCACTACCTGTGCAGCACCAGCCATGCCTTTGCACACCCACACTGCCAGCATCCTGTGATTCCTGCCTCAGTTTGGCTGAAGCAACGTTTGAACAATGCCTGGAGACCTTCCTGAGGCACAGGGTAGGAAGGGGGAAGGAGAGGTCAGCGAGTTCTGCAAAATGGGAAAAGCACCCTGAGCAGGACATCAGCTTTAAGCCCTGGGATTCTCCCAATCAATGGGAATGGTAATTAGGTTACTGGGTCATGGAATGCAGTTTTCATTAATGGCTCATGTTTAATTTGAACTGCTTTTCCCTACAGGTATGGATTAATGCTTTAAGAATCTCAAGAGAAGGAAAGCATTAGAATGAGGCAGTATCTTTTATTAGGCCAAGCAATATACTTAAAAATGCAGGCATTTCTAGGCATGCCTCTTCTCCTGCCTCATTATTTTCTGCTGCTTTCAACAGACATTTTTCAGCTTTATTTATTTATATTTATTTTAAGCCAGGGCTATTGATCTCTGGTTTAGGGGAGTTTTAGTGTGCCCTTCCAATTCCTGACTAAGCACTTCAATTATTTCCCGTAAAATAGGCAAGCTTTAATTTATATCTTTTATAAGAGTATAATGATATTAATATAAAATGAAACTTGATTTTACTATTCCCAATACACTTATATAGCTGTAATCTCACTCTCAACTCTGATCTTTCTTACTAATAGCTCAATAATTAAACTGAGAAGCACAGACAATAAAGGAGTATCCTTGTCCCATTGCTTTGCATGGTGGTAATAAACCAGGTTTTTTAACATTTTCAGCTAAGTAACTGTCAGAGTTTTGGTTTTTTTCCTTTTTTAAAAGATCATCTCAAGCTATTTGCAGAAGTGCTCCCCTTAAGATCCCTCTCAATATTGTGACCAGAAAAAGTCTTTCTGCTGATTTGGAAAGCCTCTCATTCAAGCAGAAGCTTGCATTTTGGGCAGTGGGCTCTTCAGCAGATCATGCAGAGCAAACAAATATGCAAAATGACCTGGAAAGAAATACAGCTGGTACTGGTGCCCCTGTACCCACACAACATGTAATTCAGATGAGCTGATACCTGCAATGCATTTCTTCTGAGTGTGTATGATAAAGTCTGCAGAACACGGTAAAATTTCTCTGATTAGGGGGCAAGGTCCTCCAAATGTACCTCCTGCCTTACTGTAGTGAACACAGGGCCTTATTCTGTTATTTACCTTCTTCTGAGCCAGGCTCAGCACCACCTGCTCCAAGTGGCACATGGTGCATTTTTAGCCCCAGCCTGCCACTGAGGCACTGTGGGGTCTCGTGTCATGCTGCAGAGGTGCAACTTCAGTAATCCAGGATTAAAAACTCCTTTCCAGAGGTGCTAATTCTCCCTTTCAGTGTTCAAATGTTGCATTATATCACGTTTAACTGTTACTCAAAACAAATTATTCCCCTAGGTCCATTTTAATCATCCTCTATTCCCACACATCTGATTAGCTACTATGAACACCTCTTTGTCCCAGGAGTGAAGAATATGCATAGGTGAAATGAGCAGTCCTGTACACCTGAGTAAGCATCATAAAACATTACCATCACCAGCAACTCATTTTTAAACAAGCTTTGCACATCATGCCTGTGTCATCCCTGAAGAACAGATTAATGCCATGGCACTTCTAAGTCCAAAAATAATTTAACATATGAAAAGTAAATTAATTTTTACCTTTAAGAAACACTGCAAAAATGCAATTCTCTGGAAACTGCAAAAATTTATTATGACAGATTAACTAAAATAAATTCCTATAACAACTTGCTTGATAGGGAAGTTCTTCTAGTGCAGTGCTCTGCCTTTGCTGCTTTAGACACCACAAGGAACACTTTCTCCTGATTCTTTTCTGATTAAAGCACAGGAGAGGACAGCAAGATGAGAGGCTGTGGCATGCCCAAGGACACCCTGCTGAGGTCACTTCTGAAGCCCAGTGCCAAGCAGCCAATGCTTCAGGAGTCAAGTACGTGTTGGATAAGTAGGGCTTTTTACCACATGAACCATCATCTCAGCTGCTTGATAAGCACTTGTCAAGATCACTACTCCAATGATAGAACATTTTCAGGTGCTGGTTATTCACAACAAGAGTCTGCTCTAGCCTTTATAAGCCTGCTAATGTACTCAGCCCCCAGTCCAGGGCAGTGTTTCAGTAATGCCACACTCAGGATGAGGGGCTTGCTGCTAACTGCAGTTTTGTCAGCAAGCCTGACACCAGCCCTCCCTCCTCATCCCCTGCCACCTGCAGAACCCACTGCCAGCCACAGACCACCGGAGCCAATTCCAGTGCTGAAGGGACAGGGCTGTGCTGCCCTGCAGTGGCAGCTGCAGCAGCCCAGGTACCTTTGTCAGCTGCTGCTCGGAGGGGAAGCCCAGCCCGAACACGGTGTTGGCTCTGCTGTCTGCCCACTGCCCGAACTTCTGCGACGTCTTGGTGAAGGTCATGTTGGGGGTGATGGTGCTGTTGATGATCACCTGGTCACAGACAGAGCAAAAATAAAGAATTAAAACGTACAAGTCACATCGGAAATGCATATCCTAGCAACGGTATCATCCAAAGCAATTAGCGGTCTAAATTGGGAAATTGCTGTGTTCAGATTTTTTTTTTTTTTTTCCAAAACAAAACAGTTTTTTTCCTGCCTTAATTCTTGCAGGAGTTGTGATGCTTTGTGGTGTTTTTCAAAGTATCATCACATCCTGAACTCAAAGCAAGGTCAGGAGCCACACAACTACCCCAGCAGAAATGGAGATGCAAAATGCTCTTTTTTTGCATTAGGAAGCCATACAGGCACTGCCCCAACAGGCACCTGCTCGAGGCCTCCAAGCAGGGCATCCACCAGTAACACCTGAACTCAGACCTGAAGGGCAGAGACATATTTCTGCATTTTTCCATTTGTCCTCAGGCCTCCACAAGTGGGATGCCAGAGAGACAACAGAAGTTTAAAACAAAACCAGACAATAAAATACAAGGAGGAGCTGATAGCTTAACAGTGAGTTTAACTGGAGAGGGTGGAGAAGCACATGACCAGTAATGAATATGCAGTATCAAATTTGGGCCTTGGAACAAATATTTTGCCTCTTTACACACATTAATATCTGCTTCATCACCAGCAACTCTGAAAACAACAGTGGTTCTTGTAACTAAAGAAATAGCCAACAAGAGGAAGGCTGGTGGATGAAGTCTCTGAGGAATTTAGTGGAACAAATATCAAATGTAATCTTGCTAAAATAAATGAGGTATATGTCAGTTCATTATCAAAAATCTTAACTTTATTTTCAGAAGACATCATTATAGAAGTCTAGCGACTTCTCCCCCTAGAAATTAATTCATGTACAATGTTCTTTCTGCTAGCAGAATAAGAGCTTTCTTTAGTAATGCATACCATCATTTCCAAAATGCAAATTATGCAGTAATTAAGCCAAATCTGTGGGACAGTTTAATTAACATGATCAGGAAGTATCCTGGCAACATCATTTACTACGTATTCCAAGCAGTTTTTTCCCAAACTATCATTTACATTTAGTGAAAAGTATGAATTAAATTTTCCAGAGGAAGATCCCTACTTGCTTCCATCCCCTCCTTGACTTTGGACCACTGTGATGACACTTTCATTTGCTTTCTTAAAAATTACTCCATTTACTTCCCTCTTTTTGCATCATCACTTCCAAACAAACCTGCAATTTTCTGCCATTCCCCACCCTGGAATGGCAGAAACACAGAAGCTGAGGCTGCTCCATCCCTGGAGTGCTCAAGGCCAGGCTGGATGGGGCTCTGAGCTCTGGTCTGGTGGAAGGTGTCCCTGCCCATGGCAGGGGTTGGAACTGGCTGATCTTTGAGGTCCCTTCAAACCAAACCTCCCTGGGATTCTGTGATCAGTTTTCAGGGTCAGCACATCTCCTTGAGAGGCCAGGGCACACCTGCCCAGATGTGCTCTGCTCCAGGTAAGTTGTACCATAGGAACAACCAACACAAAATCTAAGTTCATTTCAGTAATGTACATTAGAAGAAATTCAGAGATTTTATGTAAGGGTTTGACAATGCAAAGGGGCCATGATACTACAAGGATTGCATGGTACAGAGAGTCAAAAGAACAGGAAAAAAAGCTACCACCAATCCCAAAATTCAGCATGCTTTCCAGAAACTTTAAAGGAAGTGTTATATGTATATTTCTGTCAAAAAAAAATCTTACATCAGACAGATGAACCACTTACAAATGTCTGGCTTTTCAAGTTATAGAATTCATTTTAAAAACCATAAAATTCACAGAAATTTCAAGTCATAGTCAGTATTATTTCAGTCCTGCTGTGCCTATCAACTTAGACATCTGGGAAAAAAAAATAATAAAATGACCAGTTTGACTGAAAGGCAAAAGCTTCACTCACTGACAGCTGACCCTGAGAAGAATAAAATTCCTCCATACCTCCTACAATAATCACTGAGAAAATACAAACATATAAAAAATCCACACTAAAGTTATCTTTTACAACACAGTTCAATGTTATGAGATGTGATAAAAGGAATAATGAAGGCTGCAAACTGTAAACCAAGGAACAACTTATTGAGCAATGAAATGCACTACATTAGCTGAGCAACTTAGAAGTTAACTTTTTTCTACAGCCAAAGGAGAATCCAAGGAAAGGTTGTGGTGAGCACACACCTCCAAGAAACTGACAGTTCATCTGTTAAATTTATAATAAGCTGCTATTAGTGCAACTGCCTGGAAACTGTCTCTACCCTTCCCCTTAAATCCTCCTCTGTCAGTCAGGCACTTCAGAAATGCTGCATTCCTACAGAGAAGTGAAAAAGTAAGTAGAAGCTTAGGAGATTAAATCAGAGCTCATGTTTCTGTGAGTTCAGAGGAGATGGATGCTGCGGGTACATTGTGCTTATTCTTCCTGCCCACCTCACCCCACCTGCTGCACATTCCACAGATCTGGCCATCATTTCAGAGCAGTGACACTCCACTGGCCAGGGAACAATCACACTGGTTGTGTTTAGGAGAAAGAAAGGGTGCTAGGATTTCAAAGAACAATGGACCCTGAGGCTTGCAGGTGTTCCTGCCAGGTAACCCAGCTTATCCCTGCTCACCCTTGGCTATGTGAGACAGGAGAGTGCTCCCCACCACTCCTCCATCCTTTGGGCACATGGAGGCAGGGGGAAGTATTTGTGAACACCACAACAGGAATGATAAATGAACTGGGAAAATTTTCTCTTTTTTTGCGTGAAAGTATGAGCTGGAATTTTCAAATTTCAAAAGAAGGAGAGAAATAAAAGGGCACTAGTTTCCTGCAGGCAGGAGGAGCCCCTAGGCTCTTTTCCATCCCTACCTGCAATCCAGCATGTTCATTCTATAAGAAAAGGCCACTCATCAATTCAAATAAGCCCTTATGAAATACTTTGCATTTGGTCCTCGTTTGTATAATACATACATGGTGAAATTCCAGCTGCATCCTAAAATGGAATAAACTTGTGGACTTTCATCCAGGATAATGGATTCAGAAGACAAACTACTCTCTAATCAAATGCAATCAATCCCTGAAGTGGTTAAAGAGTTCTCCCTAAAGACAAAGGCAAGAAGTATAATATAATAAGCACCTTACAGAATAATAAACCCATTCATCACACTCAGTTGTCTACAGGCAGTTAAAAAAAAATCTGCCTTTGCACTCACCTACATGCAAATGTATCAGATGGCAAATATTCCTGACACACCTGCATGAGCCAAGCAAAATCTTGTACTAATTTCCCTTCCTTTGGGAGAAAATCAAACCTGAGAGATCTACATTTTTATCTGAGGGTGACACAGAAATATGTTCACAGCACAAGGCAGCTCTTCCTCACCCAGGAATGACTCCAGACATTCAGCAACACACTGGGTGCATTCATCAGATAAAAGTGAGTGCAAATAAACTGGTGTGGAGCAGAACATTCATGGGCTGAAACACACCCATCCTGCTGCCTTCCCACGGAGAGTAGCTGCCAAATAAATCAACAGGGAAGAGGTCACAAGACGACCTGAGTGCGAAGAAGGAGAAAAACACATTGGCAGCCCCTGGGATTGTAATGTATGAGCAGAGCCCACAAATGCAGCTGCTGCCCCTGTTAGGGGGGCACTTGCAGTATTTATATTTACCACAGCAGTGCCCTCCAGGGGAAAAGCCATGTGATTCTGGAAACACTTTCCCAAGTGTGTATCCTGGTTAACAGAGGGAATTATTCTGGAATTTCCCCTTGAAATTCACGTCACCTATTAGTCTGAAGTAACCACACCTCCAGAAAAGCCCCAAGGCTCCAAGACATAGGATCTGCTCCTTAAGACTATACTAAAATCTTCCCATTTCATTTTCACACCACTTAATATGTACTTCCAGTTTGCAGCCCTCGTGAAATTTAATTTCCTCAACCCACCAGGCTGCTAATCTTCAGTAAAGATGTATCCCAGTCTAAAAGCAGAATTGCAGAAGGAAAGAAGCTGCTAATCCTCTGGCCATAGCTATCACAGGCTCAGCAGGTTCTTCCAGCTCATCAAGTCGACATGAATCAGAAGGGCTTGTGACACAGGATGTGAAGATGAGGAGTCAGAGGTGGATTTACAGAGAAATTCTTCCTTTATCCCAAATATTCAGCAACACTTTTGTAGAATTAGCCTACCTACATTCCCATGACCTGTATTACCCTTTGCACTATCTACCATCTTTCCTACCTCTGCTTCTAGACAGGCTGTAACATCTTTTCACCAGTATGTCACTGGTGATAAACTTCTCATCTCATTTCTAGTCCTAGAAAGCCAGTACACACACACACTGTTAATCAAGACAGTGTAATAAAGGAAAAAAAAGAGAGTCCCTTGCTGAGACCACCAAGCTGAGTAAAGCCAGGGAAGCAAAAAAGACACACAAAACCAAATTTAGCAATGGCACTTGTTCTAGCTTTGCTTTATCTGCTGCACCTGACACCTACATGGCACTTTTCCAGGGACAGGCTGAGGGGATGGAGTAACTAGATTGGGAGCACTGTAAGTGTACATTAAGAAGAGCACTGAATTCCTCCCCTTTGCTCTTCCTCCTGCTCCAGTCCCCCTTGGTGCAGGATGGGGGAGCTGAGCACAGGGCAGGCACAGCTGGCAGGAACCAGCACCAGGCTCTGGCTCTGGTCACCCTCCATTCATCCCTGCAGTGCAGTGAGCCTGCCTGCTGCTGCTTTTCAAGAATTTCTGTTCTACACAGTTAACCAGGACAGCAGCTATTTCACCATCACTGGACTGCAAAACCTTCCACAGCTACACCAGGTATTCCTGTGGGAGCTGGGAGGGGAAGGGGAACTGCAGCAGTTCCTGCAAAGAGGGAGACACCAGGACATCCTGCAAAGAGAGACACCAGGACATCCTGCAAAGAGGGAAACACAGGACATCCTGCAAAGAGGAGACACCAGGACATCCTGCAAGACCCACAGCACTTGCTGCAACCCTTGGCATTCACCTCCCACCCCGAGCTGCCTCTGCAGAGAGGGGACTCCCTGTATGGGTAAAGCCTCTCATGTGCTGCTGCTGCCTGTTTTATGGGGGAAAGGGCCATTTCCACAGCTGCACACAGTGCTTTTTTTCTCTTAAATTGCCTTGCATCCCCAGGATAATTCCATTAATGATGAGGTTCATTTTTAACCCCAAAAGCCAAAAAATTAAAAAAAAAAATCCCATATAATTCTTGTCCTCCTTCATAAAAAGAGATGTAAAAATAGCCCCCACCCCAATAAAAAGACTAATAACTGTTTTTCCTCTGATTAAATACTTCTGTTGTAAAGCCCTCACTAAAAACCTGTCTAAATGCAATAGAAGTGGGTTCATGATTGTGAGAATTCTATTAAGTAAATCTCCTGCTACACCTACCCCATTGCTCTCTTTTTCTTCTCAAGGTAATTAACATCTCTGCAGAGTTGGCTTCCCACCTCCTCCACCCAGTCTAAATCTCTAAAATCTCCTATTTTTGCTTTGACATCTGACTAGAATTTTTTTTCCTTTTAGGCACAGCACACACATCCACCCACCCACCCAATTCAAAGCACCAGCAGCTGTTTCATGAAGAAAATCTACAGCAAGGGTTTTCAAACCCTCTGGAACAAATTGTTACCCAAGAATTTCATGCAACAATTTACAAAATATATAAAGCAAGATGCTTTCGTATTATTTTCATATGAGAAATAAGATTCCTAAATTATCACAGGAAGGGAGAAGGATACAGTAGAAACTCTTGTTTTTTTCCTAGTGACTAATAAATGGGGTGAGAGAGAAGGCTGCTTTGACTACAACTATAAAAAATTATAAAACTTCCCATAGACATATCATATTTTGGAAGATTTAATAAAAGCATATCATCTTTGTGTGTGTATAACCACAACCCTAAGTTAATTATTTAAGCACTGATAATTTTCTGCATTCTTCAAGTTTATGACAACAGCCTCACTGAAGCCTGAAGGCCCCTTCTGAAAGGCAGAAATGGCACAACCATATAAATGACTCCTCTATTCTTTAACAACCTACACACCCTGGGAGTGGTCAGCAATAGGATAGCTTAGCTCCTCTCCAAAATCTGAGAAAACTGTCCCTTGGCATGAGCAATGGCCATGATGGACAGGTACATTATTTTTAGGAGGTAACAGGATGTCCAGACTTCTTTACAATAAACTTTCCACAGTTTAAACCTCTCTGGCACGTTCAGGTCCTCCACATCACACTCGAGTCTGGTGATCACAGAGGGTTTTTAAAAAGGAAAAATCTCCTCAGACCAAAGTTTCCCCACTTGCTGGTAAAGTGGTGCAGCAAGAAATCCTTAGCACGGATTTGTACATTTTCTTCTTAGTGAGTAATAAATTTCATTTCTGGAAAGGTATTTGCAATCTCTGGATTCAGCTGTGTGTGGTCTTTCCAGAGCCAGTGACATGCACAACACACATACAAGCAGAAAAATGAGCCAGATAGGAACAGAGGCAGATGTGCTTCTGCTCTTCTGTCAAGGATACAGCTGTTGACAGCACTCTGGTATGTTTTTCTCCTAAGCTTACTAACCAGCTTCTGAAGGATTTGCTTCCAGAAATAATCCAGGAAATGAACTGAGAATTTTTCACATTTCAAAGTTAATAACTTGGAAAGAGATTAATATAGAAACATTTAAGTGGTATGAGTTCTACAGCTCTAGACTTTAATTTTTTTTCTAAACCAGAACACAACCTCAGGAGATGATCATGATTTCTGGTTGATTCAATCTCAAGTGACCCACCAAATTTCCTGGCATTTACTCTGCTCCCTTTCTCAGCTTTTGACAAGCTCTCTTTTTCACCTGGAGTTCTAGGTAATTTTTTTTTTTTTTGGTGCAAATATTTTTTAACTTTTCTTTCTATTCTTGGCTCGTCTCCACCAGTATTACTAGTTTTGAAATTCCTACTGTAGCTAAGCCCTCACCATTTTTTCTCATCCCCTGAATATTCAAAGACCTGTTCACACAAGTGCACCCAATATAACCAGCCCTACCAATCTAAACCTGTCTTAGCAACTGTTGGACAATTCTCCAGCAGACACAACTCCAGGCAATGCACTATCCTCCCAGTTATTAAATCCTGCACCTCCCCTCAGCCTGAATTTCTGAATTCTTGATATCACCTTAAGCAAATAGAGGATGATGCAAGTGAGTAGTCTCATCCTTGGCTGACAGCTCTGCTTCTCCTTTCTGCTGTATTTCTCCCTCCCTGAATTCCAAACAAATGTTCTCAAGTTATTTGTATATTTAGAGAGAAACCAGAACTCAAGCAACTTTAATCAAGCCAAGCACACCCCTAGCACAGACACCACAAATATTTTCAGATCATCAGAGACTATTGTTCTCCTTAATTTCATTCACTCAGTTCAAAGATGTCCTTGAGAGGAATATGAAGTCCTGGTCTATGCTGGGAGGCACCAGCATCACCCACTGATGGCAATTTCCCCTTAAATTGAGAGTTCTCTCTGAATCATCCCAACCGAGGCTAAAAAATCTGGATGTTGCATCACTACAACTCCAATGCCTTTAAATGAAATCAGAAAATCCTCATTAAAAATATTAATGATGCACTGCAAGTTGTTTCACCTTCTGAGTCAAAGACAGGTTTCAGTGTAGGTTAGGCTGATGGGCTTTGCCTCAGGCCAGGACAGATGTTCTGCTCCCATTGTACAAAATGAAGGAGAATTTCTCTACAAAAGGAGCAGCTGCATCTCAGACAGCAGTTCAATTCAGTTTCATTAGTTACAGAACAACATGACCAAAAGGCACCACAGAAAGTAGCTTGAGATTACTCAAGCATCTTTTACAAAGTCTTTTGTTTAGCACTACTGGCATTAGAACATTTCTCCAGCAGATGAGCATCATTTTCCTAGCAAGGCCTGGGAAATCTGAACCAGGAAAAGTACAGAACACACCTGGTGAGACTGATGAAATGACACCAAATTATTTCAAAGGCTTTAGTGTGCATTAACAGTATATTCACACTGATACCATTGTACTTGTTCTGTCTCAATAGTATTTATCTATATTATTCTTATATATTCTATTATCTATTTGGGGTCATCCTGTGCAAAGCCAAGAGCTGAAATTGATGAGCCTTGTGGGTCCTTTCTAACACAAGATATTTTAAGATTTATGTTATTTTGGATTACATAATGTATATAGGAAATCACAAACCTACAACTACTGTTTTCACTTAATAAGAATCTCAGTACTTAATAGTCATCTCATCATAATGAGATGTTTATTGTAACATACACACAAACTACCCATGCTGGAAGACAGGACTATGCACTAAAATTGTATTTTATACCATGTTTTGTATTCTGAAAGATACAATATAATTTTTATATGGGACATTAATTAGTTCTCATCTGTTGACTCTGGTATCATGTACAGTGCTAAAAGTCATGCTGAAATTAGCACCAATAGTTCATGAAATAACTATGATAAAAAGGGAATGAAGGTCATCAAATATGCTTAAATTTCTGTATTACAGTAATCAGCCAGGCCAGCACTGGAAATCTTCTTTTTTACAACATATGAAGGTATGGACAAGAGAGCACAAATACTGGATCAGTGAAATCAGACCTTCAGAGGTCAAAACCAGACTCCTTTGCACTGGTTTGCCCTAATGCAGTGTCACCCTGGATGTGTCTTCTGGGCACAGTGTCACTGCTGCCTTTTGAGGAAAGGTCAGTACAGTGTCACATGCTGCCCCTGGATGGAAAGTCCTTTCCATGCTGGTTCTCAGTGCCAGACATTTCAGTAATACTGAGCTCATGCTCTGCCCTCCCCCAGTCTATGTTTTATGGCTGGCATATTTTCTGGGACCACCAGAAAAGATTTCCCACCCAACCCGAAGAAACTGGAGGGCAAAAACAGCATGGCAGAAAAAAAAAAAAAACCAAAACAATTTGAGAAGATGGATTTTTTTATTTTAATTAGATTTTACTAGCAGGGACTCTCTGGAAATCACAGTCCTGCCAGTGCTGCAGTCAGCAGAATAATTTTCAGGGTGAGGAGTGGGACCTCTTGGCATTTGAGCAGGCAAAGGGCAGCTGGCTGGGACCCCAGCAGCACCACCCTGCCCTGGGGTACAGCACTCCTGACAAGCAAGGGCCATAAAAAAACCAGGGCAGGCAAAACTAGAAATCAAAGTCTCCCTCCCTTTGACAAAACACACAAATACCCTCACCCACACCTTTCAAAATCATAGCATTTCAGGATTTATCTATAGACATTAAAAGAAAAGCCAACACACCATTTTGTAAGGTCACTTTTCATTTACTTTTACACCCTTCTATCTTTGGCTACCCAAGGCTGTAAAACACCCTCTGTAGTTCCACTACAAAACAATTAAGCCTGAGCAATTAGGTAGTTAAAGAACTCAGGTATTTAAGAAAAGGTAGGCATTTAAAAAATGAAAACACCCTCCATCACTGCACCTGATTCATGGGTGTGGGGCCAGTGAACACACACTGACCCTCTCAATGCCAAGTGAGAAGCCAATATTTTGCTTGTTGCTGCCCCACATTATCACAAACCATGCCCATGAGGTCCCAGAGGCAGAGTTAAATGCTGCCACACCAACGCAGACTCATGGTGAGGTACACACTGCCAGAAGCCTTTTATAATTCAGTGCCAAAAATTTTGTAATACATAAATTACTTGGTAGGTTTTTTTCCAGCACAAGAGTTGCTGTTGGTTTAATGGTTGAATTTACGTCAATGGAAGAAAAGAGAAGAATGAAAATATCCAGCCAGATGAAGGAATTTCATCTGTGCTACCATACCCTGTAATTGTTTTCCTTTGAAAGAAAAGATTCTGAAATCTAAGAGTCACCTTTTGGCAAAATACTCCAGGATATTTTTAACAACTATGCCTTAAAATAATTCCTTTAGCATGGGCAAAGAAAAAGATGTGTTTTGAGCCTCTGAACACATCACTGGAAGAACTCAATTTCCTCTTTGTGTGCTGAGGACACCTGCCTCCAATCATGACAACAAGAAAAGCGTGGTCACAAAGAGGTGGGCAGCTATTAAATTAGGTAGCAATTAGTTCTCTGCTACAGGAACCAAAAGCCAGGAATATATCAACTATTAGCAGATTTACATATCAGCCCTCCTTACCTCCCTAAATATCAGCTGCCACAGGCTGCTGGGGCTGTGTCCCTGCCAGCCTCAATGTCCTCTGTAAATCACACTGTCCCCTGCATAGATGCCACTCGATCAAACAGCTTCATCACACCATATAATGTACTGTATTCACTTTGGGCAGCACTCTCTGAATACTGATTGGCAAAATTTGGCCCATATTCTTATTCTTACTAATTGCAATTTACTTCAGAAACAGACCCACTGATTTTGCTTTCCCAGCACAGCAATTTTTCTGGCTCTCTCTTCAATACTTTCACACACTTATGCCCAACTTAGCTGCTGATCTCCAATACTTGAGGTAATTATCAGGTAATAAACTTAAATGAACTAGTAACTAGGAATGAGTGTCAGCTGACATCTTTTCCTCTGAAACACAGTCTTTATTTCTGTATGATATATTTTCCACAATTATTCTTGCAATGTAGTAATCTTTGAAAGCCTGATTTTAATTTTTTTCTAGTCATCTGTTTAAGCATCTCTCAGAGACAACTGGGGACTGGCATCTGTGATGACTCTTGCTGTGTCACTTTTCTTTGCTGCTGCCAACTCAGGATGTCTCACTATGCACTTTATTGCTGGCTATTAATTTTTAAGCTAGCTTTATGTTCCTTATTAAGGGATCATTTCTCAAAAGAGAAAAAATGATGTTGTTGCAATCACAAGTTTTATAGGAATACAACATGAACATCTGAAAAGAGGGTAGAGGCTTGCTTCTGAGAGATTTTATTCCCAGCTCAAATTCTTTTCCCTCTTCTCCATACTGTTTGGATAACACGTAATTTCAGTTTATAAAAAATAAATAAACCCACCAACCAGGGTACTACCAGGCATTAATCCTGAGGATGACAGAGGCTATTGGTCTGCATAATTTTTGTACTGTGAAACTTCCTTTATGCCTCCAAAAGTCAAGCCAATGTAGGTCACTTTTAATGAGGAGCCCAGTGTGTGGCTTTCCCCACACACTGCACAGCAATTGGACACTTACAAGTTCATGTCCTCCCTGCATCATCACCATATTTTGTCTTTTTTCAACAGGGTTGACTTTTGTCCACAACACTGGGCACTTTCACATGGTGAAGTCTCTTGGCTGCCTCATTAACTCCAAATCAGTGTGTGCCCTTGCATTTTACTGTATCATTTCCTCCAGCATTCATTATGCTGCAGTTAGCCTCTGGCTAGAAACTTCTTAAAACATGATGAAATTACTTGCTTGACAACATGCAAGTCAATTATGTATGTAATTAAAAGATATACTAATCTATTCCCTTGTTTGGTCATGGTATTTTGGTTAAGATCATCCAGTGCATTCTCATATGGTATCTGTGAAATCTTTTGCTATAAATTGTAAGCTGCTGTCCACAGCACCTGTTTTTCTGTGAAAGAACAAGAATCAGAAGAGCTGTTGTCTTTAGCTTTGCAAACATGAGGAATTAAAGTGGTACAAGCTGTTTGGAATCTAGGCTCTCTGCAGTGCTTCATTCCTCAGGTTTTTTAATGGCTTTGTTATTGGGATGGAAGAATTTGAAAGAAATCTGTCACCTGCAGGCATATGCTCTCTCCTGGCTGGCCTGCACACTGGACTCCTGAATACTCCTCTGCAAGGGAAGAGTTAAGCTCCCCAGACTTCACTCTGCTTCCTATCTTTACCCTACTCTCTTTCTCTTCCATTTTTCTCACCACCTCCACGTGCAGCATCCAGACTCTCCCATCCCTCCCCAAGGGGTAAGGCACAGGCAGTGGGCAGCAGAGCCAGCCAGCTCACAAACTGAGTTACCAATACTGACACCTTGAAACACACGGGCTCAGCAGTGCCTTAAGCCCACTGCTAAATCCTTCTGCTCCTCTCTGCCCTGCACCCTGGGTGAGTGGGGACAGGAGGAGACAGGGACAGGCTGTGTGCTGGAAGAGATGCTGGCACTGAAGGACAGGGCACTGCAGAGGGGCCAGACCTGTGAGGACAGCAGCAGCTGCCTGAGGAAGCCTCTCCTGAGAGGATCACAGCCCATCAGGTCAGTGCTCATCAGGAGCAAAGGACTCATTGGGGTGACACTGCACAGCCTGCCCTGTGCTCAGCTCACAGCCAGCAGCTCCTCCACACACTGCCCAGGGTGACATGCTGAATACAAGTAAAGTCAAGCTTATGCAACCAGGTGATGACCAATATGTAAGTGAAGTACTCTGTATTCTTGACCTCTTCAAAATATTTTTATCATTAATATGTAATGTCAACATAAGCTGAAATAAAAAAACCCAAATGAATCCAACATCTTCATACAAGTTGGATTTAACTGAAATTTCTCTGCAAGCCAACATGAATCATATATGTTTGTCTAAAATAAATCATTAGAACAGCCCCTTTGCAGAGCAGACAAGGATGGAAAACTGTGAGAGATACACATTCTTCATCACTGCCTTCCTTCTAGGGCCAAGTCCCTTCATTTACTTGAGCTTCAGCATTTTTGTCCTTAAAGCAGCCATAACTTATGCCCACAGTGATGCTGTCACATTAATCCATCTGGTATTTGCCAACACACGGAAGACTGTTCTAATGAGATGTACAGAAAGCAGGACACCATCATCTGAAGCTGCCTATATTCTTCCTTACAGTTCTACCCAGTTTCATTTTTGCTTGTAAAAGTAGGTCAAAACACTAAACAATAGTTGTTTAAAGGGGAAAATGCAACTTGTAACTTCTTTTGGCAAAAACACTGGGTTTTTTTTTCCCCCCCAATTATCTTAAACTGGACAGGCAGGGTCACAGGACTCTCCAGAGGTGAGCACAAAGGTAGAATCTATTCTTGACCTGTTCCTTCATCAGCAAAGATTCAATACAAGAGAAATAATTTATGTGGCCAGCAATTGATTCTTGCTTGGGAAGCCCCAGGGGAGAATTCTAATCATGGCAAGCTCACCTTCTTCTGGGACATGTTAAAAAGGGGGATGGGGGGATGTTCCTTCTGATGTTCCTTTCAGCAAGTGACAAAGCAAGGCTTGTGTGCCCAGCCTGCTCCCTGCACACACTCTGCAGCTCTGGGCAGGACCTCTGGCTGTGGCCATATGCTGCCCCTGCAGCTCCCTCCACCACATGCAGTAATTACTTTGTTTTTATTAATTGGCCTTAATGCATGCATGCCCACAAACCAAGCGAGCCCCTGCTGCGAGTGCAGCAGTTTTGGCTTGGAAGTCACATTTTCTGGGTTTGTAAAGCCACCAGCCCACCACAGCAGCCTCAGCACAAGCACCCATGGGGTGTAAGCAAGTCCAGGGGGCTCAGCTGCCCCAGCAGGTCACAGGGGCTGTGTGTGCCAGCTGCAAACCAAAAATTCCTGGGAATGAAGGCACCAGCAGAAACAGCAGCGTGATGGGGAGATACTAATGCTGTACTGGTGTCAATGAAACATTACCATCAATTACAGCAGGCAGTATGGCTGATTTATAAGCCAATATATAGCTAAATATAGCACAGGAGATGTTTGGACAAACAAAGATGTGAAAGAGGCATGACAAATAGAAAAGCTTTAATAACAGATGATTTCTGTGATCTCTATCTCCCAGAAGAGTGATATTTTAACATCCTTATCTAAACAGGAACACAGATAAACAGGCTGTAAACTCATCTTGTTACCCCATGGTTTGTGCTGTGACAGAAATGACCGATGATTTTTTGTACATGAGCAAAATGTTTTAATTTATATCTCAGACTGGGGTCTGCTAGGGGAAAGTGGTCACCCATCAAGTGACTTTGGAGGGACTAATCAGAGGGATAAATATAGTTTGTAATAAATACAGTTGTCTGAGCAATCTATTCAGCCCGACTGATTTGGATTCTTACAGCAAATATTGAGCACGCTCTCTGGTAATTCAAAACAAATTAGCAATAAAGGTTGGAGGAAGAGCCTTCATGCCTAACTTGTCACCTAAGGCTGATGAACTCCAGTGCGAAAGCTGAAGAAAATTAAGTACTAAACTGTAAATAGTTCAGCCAGGCAAAAGTGAAGATGCAGCTGACATTTACATTAAAAGCTATAGTCTGCATGTATCTGTCTCCCCATTCCTTTTAGAAAGAACATTTTTATCACCAGAAAGGCCTCAGCCTTATCTACCCTATCATAGGTGGCTGTTTTAGATACCGTGCTACTGACTCAATTTGGACACTTGTTGAAGCCCAATTCCTCAGAGATGAAATCAACAAAGCTGGGCAAAATCACTTTTAGGGTGCCCTGTGTTTTTCCAATTACCAGTACAAGTCTCCATAATGGATTATGTGAAAAATGGAGTATTCAGCCTGTATTTAATGCAGCCCCTGTGTGTGCTCAGCCAGGGCTGCCAGTCCCCCCCCCTGCACACAGAAACAGGTGGGTCCCTCCAGCCTCCTACCTTGGCTCCATCCACACTGATAATCCGGTAGCTGTTCCTCGTGCTGTCATAAAAATAGGAAACAGTGACAGCCTGCTTGCTTGCAGGAACCCAGTTCTTCTTGGTGCTGGGGTCAATTTGGAAGACATGGGCTCTGGTGGTGAAGATGGGCTGTTCTCTGGAATAGGGACAGGAGAAAGGGGTGCATGAGTCTGCAGAAGGTGAAATGCCCCAGCAGCCCAGCCCTGAGCAGGCAGGTTGAAAGCACAGGGCAGAGCACCTGGCAATCCCCCAGATGACAAGACAGAGCAGAGACACTGCTGAGCCACACTCCAGCCTTGATGCCTTTCCTTGGCATCACCAATGACATTCAGCACCCAAAGTTACTGCCACACCCAAGAAACAACTGGCTTTTTTCTCCCCATGTTAAACCACACCAGTACCCATCTATTCCTCAAAATAGTTATTTCCAGGATAGGACATTCACATTCATTCTTTCCCCATCCACATATTTGCCCCCACAGCTGGATTTCCTCCTGCTGACATTCCTGTGAACTGCTACCTACAGCCAGGGCAGCAAGGATCCAGTGACATACAGGCATGGTATAATTATTGGAATATTAATCTCTCTCCTCAGAATCCCACTGTTCTGTGCATGTGCATGAAAATTTCATTAGATGCAAACCAGTCAATCACCCTGGGAAGTGAGGGGGGAAGGAAACAGAACCAAACTCTAGTGCTGATACAGATAATGCCTTTTCAGCTCTCAGTGGGTGACACTGCACCCCTGACATCCTGTTTCTAAACACCAGCCTTCCTCAGATTCTTTTCCTCCTCAATAAAACTGTTCACACAATGGAGGGGTTGTGTTTTACCTTTAATATGTGACCAAGCAAATCACACAGAAAAGCAGAGAAGACACAAGAGCAAAAGAACCAAATGTGATACATACAAAGTCATCTAGATTAAAGATCAGAATTAAGCCTTTCTTAAATGCCATAAAACTAAATTCACTGCCAACTATATGTTTAATCCGAGTTTAGCAGTAGAAGTGCACAGCAATGCAAGCTCTACTGAGTTGTCATATGGATTTTCATGCTTTTGGTTTTTAAAAGCTACACTATATAATGTTTTATATTAAGCATACTACTTAATATATTCTTGTCCCATACAAAATATTACATCATGAATAGCTAATTGACAGAATTACAACAATGGTACTACAATAGACTACCACTCAGAAATTCAAATTAAAATTGAAGGGAGTAAATTTCCAAATATCAAAGAGATGAAGTGACTCAAGAGTACAGTCAGCTCAGGAAACATGAAGTGAACTTACAAAGCCAGCAAGGCCTGAGGAAGGAGAAAATGAAGGAGTGGTTTTCTCCTTACAAGACTTACACAAAGTTCTACATTTTTCCAGGGGCTTGCAGGTTTCTGGACAGACAGCTGTGCTGAACCATGTAAAATAGCTATTCAAAATAAATTGAAATGACAATGGGACTGTCATATTACAGCTGTCAGAGTAGCATTTGCTTCCGTTTTCCCTTATCAGTAACTTGCTGAACCCAGCTCTGGTTTCACAGGCCAATACCAATGCCATCCTCAGCTGGGTGGAAAGGGACAGGTTTCCTTAACGTTTTAAACACTTTCATTATCCATTACACGGGATTAACATTGTAACACCTACAGAGGTCGTGGAGTTTGCAACAATAAAATTCAGAGAGGGGAAGTTTCCCCAAAAATGTTTACTCTTTTAAGAAATATACATTCTCTGAGTGAAAAAAAAATCTTGAATTGTTTTCACCTTTTACAGAGTTCTATATTTGCAGTTGACTCTACTAAAAACAGGGTAATATAACCTAAATATTGTAGTCTAAATGTTAAGAATTTTCCTCCATGCAAATGTATTCCACAACTTTAATTCTGTTACATTATCTCAACTACACCAGAAAACACTGTTAAAACTATGCCTGGCTGCTCTGCAGCAGGGGCAGTAAGCATATAAAGTAAATCTGGAGATAATAAAAGTAGAATGAAGGCAAAGGCCCCACAACTATCTATCTCCATTTGTTCAGCAATCTTGAAGCTGCTTGTGTTGAAACAGGAGCTGTATATATACATCCAAGTGGATAAATCAATGGATAGTGAAGCTCAGGGCTGCCAATATCCATCTATCCATTCATTCTTTTATTAAGAAGTAAAGGCAAAACCTCTGTTTCTAATCCTATGATTACCAGCAGCAAAGAAGCCCACCTGCACTTTGTCTTTCTGTGTCACAGGGATAGTGTGCTAGATGATAAATTATTAAAAATAAGGAAATGCATTGTGCAAACTTTAACACTTCCAATCATTTGAGGTAACCCATCTGTTGACCTTTAGCTGGGACTCAGATTTGGAAGGGCCAGTTGGATGCTCCATGTGCCTCTGGCATTCCTGCCATAGGGGGCTCTACAAAGCCCCCAGACTGTTTTAACTCCCCGAAGAAGTGAAAGCATCCCCAGAACAGAACCTCCTGGATTTCCTGGTGTTGCCTTATAATAATTAAGAGAAGAAGATGCATTTCTGTGGCTGTGTGTGCCCTGCTGCAGTTCTGTGCTCAGCCCAAGGAGCCCAGGATTCAGCACCAGGAGCTGGTGCCACCACATTCCCACACCCACAGCAGGATGGCAAAGCCAACTGCAGTGCCAAACACCAGAGGCACGGCTTCAGCACGGGGCAAACGTGCACTGCATCCCAAACTACTCTGACTTCTGAAGCATTCACAGCCAGCTATGAAACTGTGGCACTCCATTTTCAAGAGAAATGCTAAATTAGGCACTTTTAAAACCCTTCACCCTGGCCCCACAGAGCTCCAAATTGAGAATGATTATTCTGTCTTACTCGTAACTTTTCTACGTTCAAGAAAGCACTTAACTGGTAGAGGAATGACTTCATTTCCCAGGGTTCCTTTCCTTTTCATTTTATCAGAGATTTATCAGCTGTTATGATGAAACAAAGCAGTGCTAACTGGAGCTCTGGCAGCACATTCTGCATGGTTTGAGCCTGTGAGCTGGTCGTTCTGTGACTCTGCTGGTTTGCCAGGGGAGGCAGGAGCAGCAGCACTGCCAGCCAGGCTTGGACCCACACATGAAGGCAAAGAGAATTTATGAATATTTAAAATCTCATGAATTTTAACCAAAGTCTTTAATGATTGATTAAATACTCTTTTAAAAAAAACCCCAACTGTTTAAAAATCAATTTGACAGTAACATCCACTGCTGAGTAAAGCTGCTTGAAAAGTCGAATGTGAAAAGTAGAGAAATCACACCTAATAATTCCATATTTGGTAATATAAACTAAGACAGAAAATGCTTTTTTATTATTAAATATGGTGAGCATGCTTTATAATTATAATTTCAATTTTCAAGTCATGGTTTTACACATTTTAGTCGACCTTTAATTTCAGTCCTTGCTTTATATGAGAAAAATTTCAAGTAAAAAACAACCACTCTCCTTCAATGTCATTAACCTTTTCTGAAGAATTTAAAAAGCAAACCACAAGCTTCTCGAGCTAACGAAGTGCTCCACAGCTGTGTGAGATACAGTATCACTTTCTGGTTAATATACAACCATGCCAAATTTCACAAGTGCGACTAGCTGCAAGCCATGTGTTTTGTATTACTCTTCCTAATCAACGGGAATGAGCTCTCACTTAGGAAAAGTTCAAATTATTTAATTCAAATTTCCTTGTTTATCACTTGAATCATGAGCACAGTGATTTAAATCACTTGAGCTGCAGAGAGTCCTTCTGGCAGGCAGCATCCTGCGGGCTGTGGGATGCTGGTGGCACAGTGAGCTCGGGACAGCCCCAGTCCTGGGTCCATGTGGAGCCAGCTCCACACCAGGCACTGATGAGAAAACACTTCTGCACTGCAGCAATCCTCTCTGCTAGTGACCAAAACAAGGTGACTCACGTGGGAGCCTGTGGGACCAGCACCCAGGCTCGTTTAAGTGCACAGAGTGCCCAGTGCACACCAGGAGGATGCACTGACCATGAAGTGCCTGAGAAAAAAATAACTTCTGTATGATCTGGAATATCAAGTGTATTTGTGCCTCCACTGGAGGCAAAACCACTAAAAACACATTTTTTTAAATTTTCACTAGCAGATAGTTTAAAATTTCTGGGATAAGGATTCCTGGTTTACAGCACAGGATTATTTGTGCTCTCCGCACACTAACTGTAAAACTTTGCATTCACTGTCTAATTTATCAATTGAAATAAAAATATTTTTTAAAAGCACATGTCTCCATATATCTGCCATTTGGTGGAGGATGCACATGCCTGCAGACATCAGCACAGAGATTTTGGAACGTGGTGTTTTCTGCTACAGCCCAGCATCATGCACATGTTGAGTTTATAATACCTGACAGTGCCAGCAGATCTGCAGTGATTTGCTGTAACAAGTATTAGATAATGAGAATCTCTCAAGAAAGAAGAGTAGATGCAAATGCAAAATCCTACTTTGTGACATATCCTCCATCATTGATCCCAATACAAAAAATTGTATTTGCTAAACACAACCTGGTAAAATTGGTGCCAGTGATATTTGGACTGAACGTTGCTACTGCTGCCTGACAGTGCAATGAAAAGAATTAATCTTATATGAACATACATTGCAGTTTGGAGTGCCATCTGTATTTATTTAGATCTGATGGAGATTTTTCTCCTATTTGAAATACTCAACTTGATGAAAGTCCAGGCAAGTTAAAATGCCTCAAAATTACCTGTTTAAAGAAGTTTATCTACTTGTAACTCTTCACTTGTGTATACATGCACATAAAAAGCTTTGAAAAACAACCAACCTCTCTACCTCAAACACCAAAATTGAAGTAAAGGCAGGTGATGAAGACATAAGTGCTGTGGGGAGAAGCTGCAGTTTGTGGTGTCACACACAGCAATTAGCACAGTGGCTGCATTTCATATACAATATTAACCTTTGCTCCAAGCAAAAATTAGAGTTCCTTATCCTCCAACCTGTTACCTCTATGCACTCAACGCTTGTGCCATCTTGGATCAAATCTTCTCAGAAAAAAAGAGAACCACACAAATTAGTTTCTAAATAATCGAGTGAGGGACCGGGACAGTGCCTGAGCCCACTCAGCACAGGCAATACACAGAGCTGGGGAGAGGCAGACTCTAAATCTGTGCATTGTTTGGACATGGCAGCAGCCAACTGGCTTTATGAGAGCAGGCAGTTTATTCCCTTCCCAAATTGCCATATGCTAATTAATCCAGGTCACTCAGATCTCATCAGCTGCCACAGGCAGCTTCTGCTGTTGGCTGCCAGTGCACACAACCAGCAGAGCAAATGAGAGCCTGTTTCAACTTGCAAGGGTGCAAAACTCAGCATGAGGAGAGCAGGTGGGTAATGGCTCCATTTTACACCTGAGGAAACAGCCATGGAGAGCGAGATGGCATCCCAGGATAACAGAGCCACTAGCAAGCCTGGAAATAAAATTCATCCCCTCATTTCCTCTCTGCAGCTCTGCTATCACTATCATTGCAGGGCACTTTTATACCACATCTACCCAGGGAAGTTTTTGACTATGTGAATTCAAAAGGCTAAATCAAAAGCTGAATATTCACCACTGAACAAAAAAAGAATTAATAGTCTGTACAGAGCAGAGAGAAGCTCTCAGTGCATTTGACAGCTGCTCCTCCACACTGTGGAGGAAGGTGGGATGGGGTGCCTGCAAGCCACCCTCCTGCAGCTCCCATTGGTCCTGCAGTGCAAACAATCCCTCCTCCTCACCCTTATTTCCACAGCAAAAATTACTTGTAAGGATGGAGATGTAACCCTGAGCAATACAGGGCTGAGAGAGAGGGAGGATTTACTATCAGTTGTAAAAGGGGATGGGAGAACCTGCCAGGACTGATGGGCTGGGCTGGCAGGGGGCAATTGCACCCAGGTTTGCTGCTCTTTATTCATTGTAAAAATAAACAAATAATAATAAAAAAAAAGCACACAGGCACCTCTGAAAGTGCCATTGTCAATACTTGCCAGTCCAGCCCTGTGCTCCCAGGTGACATTCCCTTCCAAAAGGGTGGAAGGTACAGGACTCCTGGAAAACCCAAGCTGAACTGCCCCCAAAAGAGAAAGAACAAGGAACAAACAGCTACTAATTTACTCAAAGTCCTTCTCAGTCTTGAAATTCCTATTTTACAGGCAGACCAAGCTCCTCATGATGTGGTTGAAGTGCTGAATCTGGCAGCAGTGTTAATCAAGAGCAAGGTCATGCAACTCATTCAAATATCCAGTCATGATTCTCTGGTGCCCACTTGGTATTAGATTTGATATCAACTCACCTGAAGAAATATATGAAATTTGTGCAAAAAACCCCCATCATTTTAGCTGCCTTCATTTGCAGGCATTATTATTTCAAAAGAATATAATTAGCAAAAGTGCTTCTTACATTTTAGGGAACATAATAGTTACAGTTACTTAGAGAGAAAAAAAAATTAGAATAATACTAGCTAGCTAAAGAATTGTCTGTTAAAAGCACAGACATCAATTAAACTCATTTTTGATTTGCAGCTCAGTAAATCCAAAAGAATAAATCTTCAGGACAAAAGCTCTCAGTATGAAAATCACTGTAACATCTGTGAGGTCTCACAACACCACTGTGCCTTTATGAATCCAATATTCAAATTAAAAGGTTTAACTTGGGCACTGAGGAAGCTCACACTTTATTTTGGGGCCATCTCCAGAGGTCTATTAACCTTTCAAGGCACTGTGAATAAACACCCATAAGCAAGTGACAGAACCCTGAGCTAATCCTCCATAGGCAAGGTTACTTACTGGAAAAAAAACAAGTTGAGGCACATGTGTGTGAAACTCGTGTCACTGATCATTTCAGGTTCTTATTCTGAGAAGACATTTAAAGAGGATCCATAAATCTGCACCTCAGTAATGTTACCACAGCCTCCCATTTGCAAAGGTGTGAATTCAAACTCTGCAAATTGGAAAAAAAATACCTGTACTCTGTGTACACCCAGCACCTCTCCCCATCTTGTGACAAAGTTGGATCAGCATGTGAACATCCCCCCAGAGTCATCCTATTGTTCTGGACTGGTTCAAAATTCAAAAGTACTCACCCCAGCTCAGTGAAGTTAATGCTTTCAGCACAGCCTCCTCTGTGGCACAATGTTTGCATTGTAATATTTCAGGGAGAAATGCCATTGTAAATTGAAAGTGTAAACCCTGGAGTGGAGAGAGCAGGTCTGCAGGAGCACATTCTCTCCCAGAGCCTTCCCTGCAGTTTCCATGCTGGCACAGACCAAGGGCACAGGGAATGCTCAGATGCCCAGCTCTGGACCACGGATGTGCCTGCATGGACCAAAGTCTATTTCACGCAGCTGGCCTTGGGAAGGAGTTTATTTTGCATTTATAAACAAGCTGAAAATTCCTTCAATGCAGCAGTGGAATCTTTATTACTACTTTTAATCCTTTGTACTTCTGCATGGCAGAAGGTTTGGGGTAATTTGAGGTTGTATCAGTTATTTCATGTATATTTACAAAATGAAGAGACTGAATGTCAGAGGATGTATGGACAAAACACACAGTACCTACAAACAGAAGACTGGAGTGAAATACCACGTGTGTGGATGTAAAGCCCACTGACACCACCAGGGCAGCAGCCTTATGACTTTTTCTCCTCCCATGCTATAGGAATTTGCATGGGTGATGAGGATATCTTCACACAAAGCAATCTGAAAAGCTGATTTCAATCAGTGGCGTAATCAAAGCTTCAGTATTGCAAAATAATATGATTAAACACTCCATTATTTCCAACGCCACAGCACTAAGCAGATCCTTGGAGGGGAGTGCTTTTGTGCACTAATCCATGCATGTAATTATCGATATGCTTTCCCATGCCCTATTCAAATGCTCTCCCCTGAGGCTTTTCTTCCACTTACACTAGGGGAGGGAAAAAAAAGCCAATCAGTTCAGTTTAAAGAACAAGTTGTATAACTCTTTTTGATCTACTGCCTGAAGGATCAAATAAGGAATTCTACCAGCTGTAACGTCAGAGGCAAACGAGAGGGCTCTGCCTGACCTGGTGGCCAGCAGCACGTGCCCTGAGCTGGGACACACTGCCACCCAGGCTGCCACCACAGCACTGGGGCAGCAACAGCCTCAGCCCTCAGCACCCACCAGACTGCGAGGAAAAGGGCACCAACAGAGGGCTACACACAAGGCTGCACGTCTTCAATGAAACTGGAGGATGTAAAAATTAAAAGCAATTAAAGGATAGGCAATTTGCTCTGTGAGAGATGAGGGAGATGCAAAGCAATGCCCACACTGGGTTTTCAGTGCATGTGCTGACATGCCTGTGCTGGGAACAACACCAGGCTGGCAACAGCACTGCCATGTTTAACTGGATTTGATCCTACCAGCCTCCTTCTACAGCAAATCATGCACAAGACAAAATACCAAACGTGGTCAAGAGCACCAAAGGCAGTGTATTAAAAACTGGACAGGGAGGTTCCAGTGCAAGCACAGCCCTGTGCTCACAGCTGCAGCAGGGCAAGGGCAAGGTGCTGGGCACAGAGCCATGGCTAGAGCCAGCCATAGTCCCCTCCCAGTGCAGTTCACATTAGACAACCTGAAAAGAAGCAGATTCCCTTTTCCTGGTGATTTTAATAGAGAAATAGAAGTAACAGGCAGAGTGCCTTGGCTGCTGCTTGCCTGCAGCTCTCAGGAACTGGGGGACACAATTCCTGGCTCCTGTGTATTTCCTAGCAGCCAATAAGATAACAGAATGACACATTTCTTCTGCTTCAGGTTAAAAATACAAAGGAAATTTCAAACATTTAGAAGCTAACATTATTCACTTTGATCTTTAAAAATATAACACCATCTGTAGCTGTCAGATTTACAGTACAGATCTTAGAGATGTACATTATTTGTTGGTATAAAAAGCTGTCAGCAGCTCTGGTGCAAAAGTGAGGATCCTCTGGCAGCGTCCTGAGTTTCAGAGAGAACTACTAACCTGAAAAACTTAACCAACAGGTTATTCATGTACAACTCAGAATCTACAAAACAAGAAAACCCCCTTCCCTTGCCACAAACCCCACAAAACTAAATCCCTGCAACCTGCTTACGCTGCAAAATGTACATATTTGCAGGTAACATAGGGGGAAACATATCCCAGAACTTCCTGAACCTCAATAGTCATCTATTTCTGATCCCTACAGACCTGTTCCCAGGCTCTTCTGATTTCTGCATGTCAATGCCTCCAACGTGGTAGGTTATGTACAGGTTATACATATTGTGGGGTATGGAAGGATTTAATTTCAAGTATCAGCATTTTTCAAGCTATGCTTGTTCCATAACTACAGCTAAAAAGCAAACATGTCAAAAAAATTACATTTTCCTGTCAGCAGAGTCTCAAAAATTAGTGTGGGCTGGCTGAAAATTTGTAGAATAAACAAAACATAGCACACATGCCTTTTATAAACTTATTATGCAAGATGAGTTTGGGTAATATGCAAAACCAAATAAGACATTCAAATTATTTTCTGGATATGCATTAGCTATTCCAAATCTAACCCCATTTCTAAGGAGGTGACAGTCCTGAGGGGCCAGGCTAGGACACAGGCCAGGGGAGAGATTGGCAAGAGCAGTCAAAAGTCAGAACCCCTATAATGTCAGATCATTAATAGCTTTAAAACCAAAAGGCCTTGACCTTTTAAAAATATGTATTCACTCTGCTCAAAAACTCTGTTCTCGCTTTTCTGAAGTCAAACAAGAAACCTTGGAAATAAATTCTTACCTGTACAATGCTAATGATGACTTTTCTCATATTCGTAGTATTTAGCTTTTTGTGCCTTGGAAATTAACACAACAGGAGAGGATATAATATTTTTTTGGCCTGTGATATACTCTGCCCTGCTGGTATTTCTTTATTGAAAGACTGCACACAAATCTGGCTTTGCCTTATGAAATTAAGGTCTACTAGACATTAAAAAATCCAATTAGTGCTACAAAAATTAAAGCATACCATTTCCTCAGTCTCATTTACACTAATATAGACTTTTTTCCCTTCTGTCAAGGGTGAAGGACACAGCTGAATGATGGGATTTTTTCCATCTCATTTATATATTGATGTAATAAGGGCAGACAGGTAGGACTATGCAAGTGCTGATTCTGTCAGCAGCCCAAGTTGCCAGGACTGTGGATATTGTCACTTATAGATTGATAAATGGACTACATGGACTAATTGTATTCCAGAGTCTCTGGACAGATGGCAGATCTTACAGCCATATGGTGATTATTTCCACTGAGCTGAAAGTATATTAACACTTACCAAATGTTTAAAACGATGAGATGATCTAAAATAATTTTTCTGCGGACAGAGATAAAACAAAGGGCTGGCTGGGCAGGCTGGGGCTGGGCTGTGTCCCAGGATTCCTGCTCAGGCTCCAGGGCCTGGGGGCAGTGTGCTTATTGATGGACCCTCAGCTGGAGCTCAGGGCTTGGTGAGCACAGGGTGCCTCATTCCAGCTGCTCTGCATGGCCCCTGCTCAGTGCCACTCACTGCCAGCACTGACATGCACTTCCTTTTCCTGGCATTTCTCATTCCTTCTCTTCCCTCTGGTTCAAAAGATACTGAAGTTATTGTCCTGCTTTTAAAGGTAGACACATACCCAGCCCTGCCCCCCAAAAATCCAGTGAACTGCCCAAAACCTGAACACAGGGTCTCTGGAGTAGGACTGACTCAGCAATGTGCACCTGCAGCCCAAAAAGCCAACCATATTCTGGGCTGCATCCCAAGGGGGTCAAGGGAGGTGATTCTCTCCCTCTGACCTGCTCTCCTGAGACCCACCTGGACTATTGCACCCAGGTCTGGTTCCCCCAGTGAAGCTGCTGGAGTGAGTCCAGAGCAGGACACAGATGATTAGAGGGGTAGAGCACCTCTCATCTGGAGAGTTGGGTTTTCAGCCTTCCAGTACCTAAAGGGGTACAAGGAAGAAGAGCAGGAGAATGATTTTTTTTTACAGGGACATGTAGTGAAAGAATAAGGGGGAATGGCTTTAAACTGAAAGAGGGCAAGTTTAGATTAGATAGGAAGATCCTTCCCTGTGAGGTTGGTGGGGCACTGGCACAGGTTACCCCATCCCTGTAAGTGTTCAAGGCCAGGGTGGATGGAGCTCTGAGCAACCTTTTCTATGGAAGGTGTCCCTCCCCATGCCAGAGAGGTTAGAACTAGATGATCTTTCCAGTGCCTTCCAACCCAAACCATTCTAAGGATTTTATCCCTTTCATGAGATTTATGCACTGCAAATTCACCCTTCAGAACAATGGGAGAATACAGGCAGGAGACTTGATCCTCTTTTGTTGTAACTCACTGCTTATTTATACCAAACAAATGTGAGCAAAATCAGCTCAAATTCTCCACAGATGCTTATGCTAGAATAATAAACCCATATCACACAAGTTAAATGATTTTTTGCTTCGTTTTCAGAAGAAAATTCTGAACATGCTTGTTTCCAAATAGGATTGAAAATAATGTTTTGTGTTCTGCAGTAATTTGTTTTGCATGCACTTTGATGATAGGAAAGTCCTTGCTAGTGGAAACAGCCACCTCCCTTGCTGGGGGTGAAAAAAGTTCAGGTATCAGTTTCCCCAGTTTTCCATAAGTAAAATAACAGCAAGTCAAGAGCTGGAAACTGCACTCTTCATACTCCCTGTGATCTAAAATTAATGCCTGGTGTTGGTATGCAGAATGGATCAAGTACTTGCTCAGCTACTGAGGACAAGGTGCCAACTGGTGACAAATTCTTACTATGCTTTTCACACATTCACACTTTAGCACCAAAGTATTAAACCAACTTCATTTCTAAGGCCTCTTTTGCAGGTCTCCCTAAATACTGTTTTTATTTAGGAAGCTTTACTACCCTTGAAAGGCAGCAAAAGAACACATGAGTTGCCCATTTCTCCCTAGACAACACAGACTATCCCTGTGTTTTTCCATGTGCCTCCCAGCCAACACTGACCCGGGTCGGGAGCTGCTGGGCTCTGGCCAGGCTGTGCCCCCGGGCAGCAGCTCACACGTCACTGCAGGGGAAGGAGAAGTGCCAAAAAGGAGATGGAAAAAGAAAAGAAAAGAAAGAGGGGAAAAGTAACTTCATTCCAAAGCCTGGACCACCTGTCAAGCTCGCAGAAGTCAGCTGTTCTTTCATGGAGTAAGAGGCAGCACAGAATATCCCGAATCGCTCCCCGCAGTTGCGTGACTATTTTTTCTTCTGGCCAATAATTCAGAGGTCATCCTTCAAAGCAGCTGATGAGCATAAACTCTTTCCAGTACAACCTCGTGTCACTTGTGCTAATTTAACAGTTATTGGGAAGGGTGTTGGAGATCACTGCAATATTACTTTGGTATTTCACAAGAGAAGCTATATAGAGTTGCACAATATTGCTCTCCCCCCAAAGGACAAGGATGCCAATTCATAAGGCAGGGAGGAAAGACCAAGCAGGGAATGCAAAGTGGATTAGATATTTTGATTCCTTTCCAAACTCTAAGCTTAAAATATAAAAACCTTTGGCAACTTCTCCCCCATAGAATTTGAAATGCTAATTTCTCACTCAATGGAGAAAAGTTCTTGCAAAGATCTGAACAATACATATGCAGGATTATTACTCTGCAGCTGAAAAATTCAGAACAGACCTTCCCTGTAGAGAGAAAACCAGGTAACCACAACCACAGAAGAGGTGTTTACCCCAGGTTTAGGTCCAGCTCATGAAAGAAGTTGTCCCTACAGCCCTCTGTAAAACCACAGGCTTTGCAGAAAAGTCTGGGAATGAAAAGAATGGCAAGAGAGATTGCTGGAAGCATCAGGCTGCACACTACCACATCCTTGAAAGCTGATGCATCTCCCATAGGATGCAATTTTGAAGGTCTCAGAAAACACATACTCAGAACCTTCTGCCTGGGGAAAGTCTTGGAGGAGCACACAGAAACTTTAAAGAAATTATTTGTCCTTCAGAGCTCTCAAAAGACAAAGTGGAACTTCACATTGCACACAAATACCCATTCCTTTGCTCCAAAGCACACAGAAGGTGAAAGAGCACAGAGGGGAAAGAAAATTTCCCCAGGGTAACATGGACACAGACACATTTCTGGATCTGCCTGGGAGATGAGCAGCCTCCCCATCCACCCCAAATAACTCCTAAACCAACAATTCCCTCACTGGAGCGTGGGATGTGGTCCTTGCTTCACAGCTATTGTGTTTCATTCTAACTGAGATTACAGACTCAAGCTTTCAGCTCCATTCCCTTGAAATTGGGTGGGTGTAGTGAAGCGACAGATCCCTGTTCTCAGTCAAGCCAGTTTCTGTTCTTCTTGAAAAGGACCATAAACCAAATTAGATGGGATTTTATGAATGAGCATTTTTAGAAGACGCTTTAAATACAAGTTTATGAGGAACACCTCTATAAACAACAGGCAACAGAAAATTATCTATCTCCTGTAATGGACTACACAAGCAACAAACAGCTGTCAAACAGAAAATAAACATGAAAAGATGGAGTTCTCATTCACCTGTGTGCTGTAAAGTTTCAGGCAACTAAATCTCCTTTATTATTTAATAAAAGAATAAATTTGTCCCTATCACAGCTGGAGGAGAGGGGATTATTATGACAATCACTGAATTTAACATGAACAGAGGGCAGATACTTTTATCTCCTCCTTGTACACCCAAGGGCAACAGTTGTGTCCCTGCTGTACACTGTGTCCATGAGCACTGCCCACTTTCTGTCCTGTCCTTTTCTGGGCAGAAACCTCCTGGCAAGTTAGGGATGAGTATTTCAGCTTTTGGAGTTTTTTATCAGGAGTTTGGACCTCATGAGGGTACAAGAAGTAGGGACTTTACCTGGAAGGGCAGTGCTTAGGTACATGCTATGTACAGACCACACCAGATACAGAGTCAGCACAAGTAATATTAAGAGAAGGGTAAAAAAAAGTGAAAAAAGGGAACTGCATATATACTCTGTTAGTGTTTAAGAAAATGGGTGAAGTGGCTAGATGTCATCTTTTATATACAGGTGGAAGGAGATTAAACTGACCACCTTGTGGCATTCAAGTTGTGAAATCCCACTTCCACACCAGGCCACCCTACACAGTGGAAGAATAATCCAAACTGACAGTTCTGAGAGAAAGTTAAGCTGATAGGGACTGACGACATCACCTTCAGGATTGGCATCACATCACCCTGCGTGCCAGAAACTGTTCCATCCCAAAAGGTGGGATCCTCCAAGGGCCATTGTCATCACCTCTCTGCAAGCCAAATCTGCCACTTGGAGGCATGGACCAAGTTTTAAATCTGTAATTCATACAAACTCATCTATGTGATTTGTAGGACGTGGGGTGGCTGGGGACACAGGGACGACTATGCTGTTGCCATCTTTGCACCAGTGTCTGAACTACCCACCAGAACAGAGCTCTTGCCTCATCTTTAGACACCACCATCTGTGAAATAACTGATAAAAAGGTGCCAGACTCTTCCCCCATTTCCCACACATCCTCTAAGCAGCTCAATGCCCCAGAACAGCCCTGAGAGCTGACTGGAGACATTCTGCACTTCCCATCTCAGAGAACTTCACCTTTTATCAAATGCTCTTATTGAACATTTTTAATATCACAAAACATTGCATGTTCTCACAAACAACTGCAGAGAGACATTTTAGATGTGTGCCACAGATTCATAGTGGGAAGCTGCAATACACAAGCCTGATAAAACAAGGGAATGAAACAAAAGCAACAACAAAGTGTTGCTGCTACAGATTACAGAGCAACTCACCAACAGCAGAGAACTTGAGTCAATCATTGCAATACAATTAATGGGAGGGGAGACTGAACCTTGAAGTGGTACCTTTCAAAAGAAAAGCTCTGACTACTCCCCAGCTCTGGCTACACTGTCCTTCTTCTAGGGATTAAACAATAAATAACTGAATACTAAAAATAAAATGCTCAATGCTCACACTTCCACATATAAAATTAAGATTTCCCTTCAGAGCCAAGCAAGATTAAAATTTTGTATCTTTTTCCCCCCAAGAAATACAGTGGTTCTGTATCTGAGGAGAATCTACTGTAAAGCATTAATCAAACAAGTATTTATTCAGTAAGCACAACAGTTCCATAAGGAAGGGTCCCCAGTACAAGCAGAAGCAGCTTTAGGAAAAGGTATTTTACAAGCTGGCTACACATTTTAAAATGTATTCCACAGAGGCCTTTGCTGTCTTGCTGCACTGAGGTACTAAACGTTGCCTGATAAGAATGCAGTTGCAGGATTATTATTATTATTATAATGAAAATGCTAATGGGGAGCAACACTGGCTCTCCCAGGCCTCTTGATGCATAGGCAGAAAAGTTCAACTTCTACAGAAATTTTCTTTCTGAATCGCAGAAGGGTTCAAGTCTCTAAATCCTGTAGGCTGCAGTGAAACTTCCAGATGGAAAGGAAACAGTTTGTCCCTTCAGGAATTCTTACAATCTTGCATTTTGAGAAGCCATGTCAAGTAAATAAAATCAGATCAGTGCATAGAGGAGGCAGGAAAGGAGGATGCAGTGCCACTGGAGGGAACAGGTTTGCACAGTAAGCAGCACTCACTGCTGCTCACACCTCCATCACCCTCTTTTCCCTCATTCCCCTGTCTCAATCTGCATGCTTTTGCTCCATGATAAAGCCACTGTTGTTTTGCAGCTAAAGCTCCTGCTAGCCTTCATACATGAAGCCCACAAATCCTGGAACACCTACACAGCAGAGCCTCCTGCTCCCCTATGAGTCATTAGCAGGCTGTCCCGCTTGCTGATGTCAGCCAGCAACATCCATTTTTTTTTAAACAAATCCTAAAACGCCTCGAGCATCAATTATTTAAAATATTATCTTCATTTTAATCCTGACCCCAGCAGCAAAATTACCATTACGAAGCAATTCCAAGTGATGCAGAGGGTCCAGCAGCCTCTAATAGTTGCCACGTCAGTGAGGAGTAAGCAGCAGCTCCTCGTGTCACACATGAGCTCAGCGCAGGCAGCAGCGGGCAGATCCCCTCACAAACAGCAGAGAGCAGCTAGGATGTGTCACCAAAAATACAATCAAAGATCAGCTGCATCATCCACCTCCTGGTGTACATTTTGCATGAGTGGGTATTGTACAAGCCCTGCTCACAGCTGCCCTAACCTGGGTGTGCGTGGCCGTGGAGCAGCAGATACTTCCCAGATACTAATTGTCTATTCCCTGCCTAATTGCTCTTGCCATTAAAAGGGCTGCTTTAATGCTCAAGCTTAAACACTTCCTGCCTTCCTTTGAAGGCAGTGCCCTTGTCACATTCTGAGGTTTAAGAACAGGATCATCAGCTATTTACAGCGTACAGCTGAATTATCAGAGAAACATAGTTGAAATACGTTCCTCTCAGCACAGTTACATCCTAAAGAGCCGTGACCAAATCATAGGATAAACAAGGCACAGGCTGTATTTGCAGTGCACAGAGTGCAGAAGGCAATGGAGAGCATTCAAGGTGAAAGCAGACAGATTTGACCACGCAGCTACCTTGAGGAATAAGGACTTTCCCACTCTGCACACACCCTATCACAAAGTCAACAGGAAAACCAACAGCTGATTCAAAAAGGCTTACACATCCCGACGTGTACGTTCATGGGTGAGGCTATTTATCTTAGGCACTGCAATAACAGAGCCAAATGAATGAATAAAATGAATACACAGCACTGCAGAAAATCCAGTTGCAAAACCAGGCTGATGCCCTTGCTCTTGCATTCTCAGCAAACTCACTGTCCTCTGCCAGGTTCAGTCATGCTGGGAATATGCTTGAACAGTTTGAGATACTTGATCACATGCTGGATGAGTTAAAAAAAGTTTTAGTTTAAAGGAACTGAACATCAAATAATTCGTTTTAACATTTCAAATTATGCCTTTGTTATCAGGAGACCTACTCACCATTCTCTTTTCAAATAGAAAGAAGTGCTCGAGGGACATCCCAGCTTTGTGGAGAATATTTTATTTATAAGCTTTTTCTCAAGTGATAATTAAATTAACAGTGGTAATTAATTAGGTTAGCAGCTGAAAGCAACTTAACTATGATGACTCTCGACATCAAGTTTTCTTTCTGTCCACTCTTTCTACAGCATAGTCGACATAAGCAAGTGTCCCAGAAATTTGCAGCAGAACACTCAAACTAGTTCTGATACTGGCAGATTTCTCCTCTTGTAATTTGGTGAATGCATCTCTTACAAATTCAGTCACATGAACCTGCAGTGCTGTGAACTCCCCACACAGTTGTGAGAGGCAAAGTCACCTGGACAAAACACTGTTACAGGTTTGTTCACTCACCCCAATACAACCACACCAAAACTCTGAACTAGCTTTTTTTTTCTCTCTTCCACCCACCCCACCAAACTCCCTGCCTCTCTAACCTTACATAAATGAGTTCAACATAAGCAAGGGACTACACACTATTGAGGTCAATGGAGTTTCCCCATCATTCCAGTGAACCCAAAGTTCTCTGGACTTGATTTTTCTACTGATTTTTGTACTGACACCTGTATTTGTACATAGACACAGAATTCTCCAAGTCAAAATAACATCCATTTATATCTACCCTGCAAAATGGAAATAGCTATGTCAGGAACCAAGGCTGTGAAGAATCAAGCACCCCCAGCCAGCTGCTTCAAAAACCAGGAGATGAACAGCCTCAGCATTTAAGAGATCTCAATCCCTTTCCTTGAACACTAAAACCATCACCAGCTGGATATAATCTGTCCCCCTGAGCCATGCTGGGGACCAAGCTGAAGCTGCTGACCTTAAAATCTCACAGAGAGAGTCCCTGAGCCCACAGCTCCAACCCAGCTGTATTCAGGCACACTCTTGTCCCAGCCCTGCTTTGAGTGACCCCAGTGACAGCCAGGTGCCATCCTCTGCCTCCCCTTCCCTGGCAGACAGATGGCCTGGACAAACTTTGGAGGGAGCCTGTGAGAGACTCCCGTGGATTTCAGCAGGAGCTGGACAAAAGCCAAGGTGAATTTCCTCTGCAACAACACTATTCCCTGCCACAGAGCTTCTCAGGCAAAGCTTATCACCATGGTTTCTAAAGTACTGCTGGTACCAGAAAGTGAACACCCTCCAAAATTACTGTCTTCATATAACACGAGCTTCATCACATCTTCTGCTTTGTTTATCTCCTTCATTCCTCGCCCTCACGTTAGTTTTTGCATTTTACTCCCCAAATAAAGCCACGTGTTGGCCGATGGACATGAGTGCTGCTGACAGCAGAAGGGAGGAGAGCAAGGCAGACTTTCCTGATCTCTGAAATGTCAGTGCATAATAAACTTATCCCATATGGCTGCCCCCAGTACCACAGCCCCATGCACCTTTCCATGAGTATATCACAGGGGGCACAGAGTTTTGTTCAAGAGATCAATCTACTTAAGATGAGGTTACTTCATTTCCTGATCCAGGCTTGGAAATTCTCCTTTTCCAAACTTCCTGGTGCTTGGCTCAAAGCTCATCTGGAGAGGTATGGATGGATCCCAGCTGGAGGGGACTAAATTACCCCACTAGCCCCTGAGGAAGCAGCAAAGAGAAGACCTCTCATGTCAGCTAAAAGAAAGGTGTGAGCTGTGAGCTAGTTCACCATTAACCTGTATAGCACACACTCCTAGATGGTTGTGCAGCATCTGCAATAATTTTTAACACTCAGGGGCCTGATTGTCATTTTGATATGATTTATAAAGCAGAATTAAAATATAATTTTAATGCCAGAGGATATTTAAATTGGTTGAGTTTTAATCCAACACACAATATAAATAACAGCTTCAGCAGTGAAGAGATTTACAGGTCTAATCCAAACTGGATACTTGTCACACACCTCATCACAGAAATTATTTGTAATGGATAGATAAGGAAATACAGAGATACTAAAGAAATGAAAACAATAAAAGAATTTAGGCACAGATGAAACAGCTATCCAACATCTTCTTTAATCAGCTAATACTAAAACCTCAAGCATCCTTATAACTGTAAATTTAACTTGGACTGCTTAAACCGAGGTCACATTGAGTCAGACCACAGCTATTAGATGAGTAGGTACAGCCCACTAACATCAGAGACACTTCCTTGATTGTGTCAGCCCTTGGCTTGCAACTGCAGGAGACAAAGCAGGAGGTATTTTCAGACAAATTTCTACAGCTGGAAATGTGCTACATTGTGGTTTTCAAATAGCCGAAGTTTAAGCTCTGAAAGGATTGAGGTAACAGCAGCTATCAGATATGCTGGGTAGAAGAAAGAAGTGATTTGGGAAAAGATTAATTCTCTTTAAAGCAGACACTTGTCCAGTGAGATTCTTAACAGTGGCTTGACCAAAATACAGTGGTTTTCAGTCAGCAGCAACTTTCACATTGACTTTTATGGACACTGGAGCAGACTTTTTTCCAGTCACTTTTTTACAACATTGTTTTCATACCCCTGTATTACAGGCATGAGGTTTTTTAAAAAACATGTAAATTGCTTTTGTAAAACTTGACACAACCTTGCTGCCTAGTAAGTTGAACTAAACCAACAGTTTAAATAGCTCAGCTCACAGCTAATAAGCAATTTAAATAGCTTTGCTTTGCTAAGCTCAAGTAGCTGTATCAGGTTTCATAGCACCATCAGTCACTGCCAAATCCATAGGCAGCATTTAAATGAATCATTAGCAATGGTTACCCCCAGGAAAACGAAAAAAAGAAACATAAGAGAAAAAAATATTTTAAGAGCTAAGAATCAAGTCATTGTCACAATTTCTATGAGTACATCCCCATATGTGACACCAAAATGTGCCCAGGAAGCAAATCCCACTCGAATGCCTGGGCCCAAATATATTTGTCCAAGTAAGAAGGGCTGAGCTCTGTGCTCTGACCACAACCTGCTTCACAAAGACACGTGAGGGCAGAGGGGCCCGTTTCACAGAAGGAAAAGCTGGAGCAGGCAGAGGTGAGGGATTTGCAGCACAGACTGAACCGGAAGAAAACTGGCAGGCTGCTCCTGTGTCGTGTGCTGAGCCACAGCTGCAGTCGTGCTATCACAAACCCACTTCCAAGTTCTCTGGATCAGAAAGGTGAATGGCAAGATAATGATGTGAGGCACTGGAAAAATGCAAATTCACCAAACACCTTGTCTGAACTCTGTACAGAGTGCAAGGGAAGGTACAACCCACGCTGAAAGCCGGGAATGAATGGCACTGGGAGCTCGATCTCACGTGCACTGAAATGAGCGAGGATCACATTAAATGAGGGTACTGAACTAGACTAGTGAACGTGCCTGCTCCCTGTACAAGTCTGCATGATCTGACACTGCATGTAGCAGCAGAGACAGGAGCACAACCAGAGCTCTCAAAAGCCTTCGCAGCTTGAACAGCTCCGGAGGCAGAGCAGGACCACACCGAGCCCAGAACTGCAACTGACTGACACGAAGGGTGGGGGACCACTGTGACTCAGTTCTCTCCAAGCAACAGCTAAAGTGATCTACCAGTATGGAAATGGTTAAAAGTGACAGCAACTAAACGATTCGCCTTTAGAGACACCCAGGTAGAGCGACAAGGCAAGTTTCCCGTGGATGGATGTTTCTGAGCATCCTGGACTCTGCGGGGCACTGCTGCTCCAGACAGGTTTTGATACTTCTTTCTCCAACCCCAAGCACAGTTTCTCTTTTATGTTCCAGTGAGACTTTGCATAATTAAGAAGCAGGTGAGCCCCCTGTAATCCTGAGGAGAAACATGGGGAGATATTCAGATCCTATTTCTCCCTGTGCCCTGTATGCCTATTCAGTACTGCCGGGTATCACATTCGGACACGTGCATGTCATTTCAATTCATTATTTATCTATATACTCTCAAATTATATTACTTTGACAACAATCCACAAATCTATAGTGGGGGATTTGGACATTTGAAAGCAGCACAGGAAGCTCAGAAACTGGAGAACGATTCCTTACCACAGGGGGGTGAAGAGAGGCAAGGAAAAGGTGTAAGAAAACATAATAGGATAAAAATAAAGTAAATTAAATGTGTGGGTTTGGAATCCCCCAAGACATTCTGGTCGAGAGGATCGCAAACCTATATATAGATCAAACCAAAGGCACAACCTTAACCTTTGTTCCCTGATAGTTAGTTCACAAATTGCCCTAATGCCAGGATTTGGCTTTTGTCCCCTCATGTAAGTTAGAGAATAGCAAAAATACAGGACTAGTTTTTGGAAAGACCAAGCTGAATTCTCCAAGAGGTCATCACATGTGGTCAGAGACTACTGGCATATAAAAAAAAAATTGTAAAAGCGAAAAATATCTACACAAATTACGGACCAGCTGGCACAATTCAGGCAAGTTTACCGTGTGCCTCCAGCAGCCAGAGCTCTCGCTGACCCAGCGCGTGAAACATCTGACAATGAACTCGCTGCACATCCCGCAGCCGACCGGCCAGGGACGGAGCCGGCCCCGCACCGGCCCCCGCTCCGCGACACCCCGAGCTCCTCCCCACTCATTCCAGCGGGGATTTCGCCGCCGGTGCTCTCCCTCCGCGGCGTGCCCGCTCCGCCGGCGGCTCCCGAGCGGGCGGCAATGATTAATTACGTTATAAAACGCCGCTTCTGGGGAGCGCTCTCGGGGCGGCCGCGCTCTGCCCGCTCCGCACCTGCGGCGGGTCGGGGCGGGACGCGGTGCCCACGCGGCTCGGGGCCCGGCGGACTCACCCCATGTCTCGGCACCTCTCGGCGGCGGCGGCACCCCCGGGCGGCTCCCCGCGCTCGGCGGCCAGCGGCGGCCGCGTCCCCACTTCGCACATGCGGCCGCCCCGGCCCCGGCTGGCTGCGGCTGCACGGCGGCTGCACGGCGGCGAGAGCCGTCCTGCTCCTCCTCCCGCCGCCTCCCTCCCCCCTTACATAACCTCCCTCCCGGGCGGCGGCGGCACCGAGCAGCTCCCGCGGCACCCGCCGCCCTGCCAGGCGGCAGCGCGGGGGCGGCGGCCGGGCCGGGCCGGGGCGGGGCGGGGCGGTGGGCGCGCCCGGGACCGCTCCGCTCCCGCCCCGGGCCCGGGCCGACGCCGGTGGGCGGGCGGTGCCCGCGGGCAGCGAGAGCCGCGCCGGGAGCCTGCGGGGTGTCGTCCTCACGGTGCCCTCGCCGGGGGATGGGCGACCCGCCGAACGGGGACGAGGCGGCGAGAAAACTTCGGGTGAAGTTGTGGGGTATCCCCGCGCGGCCCCGCCCGCGCCCGGGGAGTCTCAACGGCGAGAGGGGAGAGGGGTGAGCCCACCCCGGGGACCGGCTGTTCGGGACCGGCTGTTCTGCACCGGGACCGGCTGTTCGGGACCGGCTGTCCCAGGCCGGCTGTCCCGCACCGGGACCGGCTGTTCGGGGCCGGCTGTCCCAGGCCGGCTGTCCCGCACCGGGACCGGCTGTTCGGGACCGGCTGTTCGGGGCCGGCTGTTCGGGGCCGGCTGTCCCGTCCCGGGACCGGCTGTCCCGCCGGCAGTCCCGGCTCCACGGCGCGGGCACGGCGCGCTCCGAGCGCGGATCCCGGGATGCGCTTCCGACCGGAGGCGATGCCGCTCCGAGGGATGCCCGGTGAAACACGAGCGGGCGATTCTGTCCCACTGTCACACCCTCTTCTGCGTCTTTTCACGCTCCGAATCCGCGTTCCCGCGGGCCGTGAGTGCGGAGGCTGCGAGCCCCGGGGCTGTGCCAGCTCTGTGTGGCCGCTGGCCCTGGCAGAGCCAGCCCCGCAGCCCAGGGCAGCACCCGCCTGCTTGCCCAGAAATGTCAATCCCGTCGGGAGGACTGAATCTCCTTTTGCCCTTCTCAGCCTCGCTGCAAATCTGTGCCACATAGGGTCCCAAAATTATTATTAAAAGGTTTCGTGGAAATAAAAGAGGGACGATTGCTAACTAGGGAAGGAAAATTTGGACTGGTGTGGAAGAGCCGTGTAATGGCTACCCAGCCACGAGGGTGACACTGGCATCTGACCGGCAATCACAGGACACAAATCCATAGCAGAGCCGTGGACCTGCTCGTTCGGGTGTTCATAGCACTGTGTACACAAACACACTTACTCTTTCGTGGAGAAAAACCGCCCAATTCACACATGAAACAGGCTTTTATCTTCACCCACGCAAAGTTATAATTAATATTCTGCCATCAAGAGTGATTATTTTCATCCCTTTTTAAAAATCTCACATTGATTTATCCTTTCTTTCCAATGAAGTTTAGAAGTTGTGGGAAAGGCTTAATGTTTGCTTGCTTAAACTTTGTGTGTAATAACTGGGCGTGTCCCTGGTACTACCTTGGGATAGGATATTACCACGGGAATCCTGAAAGGAACAGTTAACAGCAACCAAACACCTTCCAGCAGAAGACAGTAGAACCCCTTCCTGACAGACAATTATTTCCTGATGTCTGGAACACCAAAATAGAATTTCAATCTCATACACTCAAAGTCCATGTCATTGCGGAAAAAAAGGAGCAGGGTGAATTACACACAGACATTTTCACAAGGCCGTGGGATGACAACTCTCCAATGTACCTGCTCTCTTTACCATGGTCAGATGGTTACTGTGGGTGTTGAAGACACTTAACTCCTTACCTAACCACTGATGACAAAAGTTCCTATATCCTGTTGTGCCAGCTGAAGGTGAGATTCCATTTCCTCTGAGATAGCCATGCCAAAAGTGACAAATCTTTCACGTTCATGATGACCTGCTTCCTTGAATATTGCTTTGATGTGACCCTTCCTCTCTTCTAGGGGAAACAGTGAAGGATAACAGTCTCTGAGGGTAAAAACAGCAGCCTAGGAATCTTGTGGAAAAAAGCTCTCACCATGAATCTGAGCATTTTATAACACTGTTTTTACACCATTTACCTCATTTTGTTAAATTACATACTCCATTCATCAGAGAGGAATTGTCTTGGTCCTCTCTGATTAATTAGCTCATTTTGGTGAGTATCCAAAAGCTGTGTTTTATGAACCAGTGCTGCATGAGACTTACAAGTGTCTAATGGAATTGGACCAAAATGGGGTAATGCACTCACTATGTGTGTCATGATAAGATGAGAATTGGAAATTGGAATTGCTGTTGCCTTAGCATTTTCTAATTTTTTAGTCTTTTCCAATCTTGCATTCAAGACTGTGCTTTCATCCTCCTTTATAAAAATAAAGCTTTAAGTTTATGGAAGCATAATTGCCTGTGAAATTCACAATACAAAATTTTGTATATTGCTTTTGTTCGTATGGTCTTCCCACTTCATTCATGCTCTGCAGAACTGTCTTCTAGGAGAAAGAGGGTTTTAGTCCAATTTCTTCCTGAGACATTTTCCCTAGCAGACAGCAAGTTAACCCAGTTTTCTGCTCATATTTGGGTTTCTCTGAGTGCAGTCCCTTCATCTGAAATTCCCACTATTCTTCCAGATGGATGAGATACTCTTCTTCCTGAAGTGTGGCACACACAGTTGTGGTCCTCCTTTTTCTGTCAAAAAAAGATGATGAAGCCCTGTCATCACTTAAAGTCAATGGCAAAAGTCCCATGGATTTAAGTAAGGCCCAGATCTCATGCAAACCATTTAACAATCAATATTGAATTAAGCAATTTTTCTACAGACAGCTCCATCTTGGACCTCTCCACCATCACTGTGTCCTAATTTGTGTATAGTTCCCACTGATTCACATTATTTTTGTGTAATTTAGTATTCCAGTTGTTTAAGGTATTTTCAGTTCTCTGTAAATGAGAACTATAAATATGCTATCACAGTTAATCAGTTCTCAAGCTTCATATGTGACATGATCTTTCATTTCCGAGCTGGCTCAGGCACAGGATGTGTAAGGGAGGGTAATTCAGGCCTCATTTAGTATTCACAAATGTGCCCTTACTGCTGTGGCACGCTTAGGAACACTCAAAATACTGAAGGCACACAGTCTCTTGGTAGGATTCAAGCTGAGCAATAAAAATATCCACATTCTGTAAATGGGTCTAACTTCTTTAGATGAGAATTTTTTTCTATTCCCACAGGCCTCCTAAAGATATAATTTTTTGATTCCTAGATACAGGGTGAATATCCTTTTCAGAAAGCTGATTTAACAATCGGGACTATGTACCCAGCATTCTGAAAAGTGAAGAGCTCATTGGGCTCTTCCTCTCTTTCAGTGTTTCTGTTCTCTCCTTTTATTTGGTTTTCACTATTGTTGTCTTCTGCCACTCTGTTTTATTTTAGGTATAATTTTATTGCAGAAAACCTGCTGTTTGGTCTTTTTAAACTATTATATTTCAAGGTAGTTTTCTCCCTATTTCCCATGGCAGATAGTATTAAATAAAATATTCAGTACTGTGATTGTCTCTTTTTCCTCAAGCAGACTGATGAAATCTGCAATTTTTTAATCCAAAAGAACTGTGCCATTTCCCCTTTTTTCCCCCTTTGACAAATAACCAACCATTTTCTACCTTTAAATGTTATCTAGGAGTTTAACCAACATAAGCTTGGGGGAATTCTTGATTTTTACATTTGAAACAGAGAAATAGCTTTATAAATCTCTTGACAAATGGAGAACTAATGAAATTATAATATCACTGGATATAAAATGTTAAAGGTGAGCAGCTGAGAAAAAAAAGGATTTAAAATCATTTTGTTGAAAACACTCTGATTTACAGTATTTGTTTTTAAAACCTACTTAATCTGATATCTAATAAATAATTAGGGCAAAAGATCTATTTGCTTAAAACAATGAACACTCTTGTCCTTTTAATTAAAATGTCAGAGCTCACAATAAATATGAGACCTTCAACAAGTCCTCCAGCAAGACATCTGATTTCTAAGAAAAAAAAAGTTTACCTCTCTGTCTCCTTTAGAAATAAGACAAAATAATTGGATTATTTTCTGTGTCTTTAAAAGAAAAAAAAAAGGGGTGTGGGGAGAAAATAATTTAAAAGAAATTTGTCAATCTACTTTAAAATGGGTTGCATGTTCTCTTACTATTCTTTGTAGTTTATTCTTATATTTACTTAGTGCCAGGAAGCACTTATCTAACTCAAGTCATAGAAGGTTCATGCCCAATTTCTACCTCACTTTTTAAAGAGTTGTCCTGTGAAATATGCAAGTACCAAATCAAAGCAGATGTTTATGTAAATGCAAAGAGCTGTCATTGTGGTATATGTTGCCTTCTCAGTAAAGACAAATGCAGCCAACCAAAAATAATTTCAAATAAGATCTTAGAGAGAGAAGACCTGAACACGTAAAGAAAGCCAGCAAAACCAGAACAATGCCCTACAGCCACCACAGGACTCCAGCCTGGATGTGAGTACCCAGCAAGATGGTGAAGGCTACAGAATTGTAAGAGTCTGATGGAGTGTAAGATGCTGACCAGTGGCAGAGTCAGAGAGCATCTGTCAGCATTAAAACACAATAGGACACGTCCTCTAGGCATCCTTTGTACTTTGTCTGCTAGAAATCCAGGCTGGGACACATCCAGGAGTGCACACTGGTCCTGAACATTAGTAGAGGTGGTCCCACACAGGAAGCAAACCTTGTCACCTTATCAGACCTCTTTCTTTGTACTTACTAGGTAAAACAACAGATAATCCCAATTCTCCTTCTCAATGTTTTCATTGATGTAGACACTTTGATTATGTCCACTGCACTGTAAAGGAAGTAAGGCTGGTCACCTGTCAGCTTTTTTCTGTACATAGTGAGCCTTGCTGCTCTGCCCTGGATCCATGCCAATTTGGACTGGTTTGGCAGGGGACAGACTGGGACTCTGCAGAGTAGGGGAGGAGCACTGCACATGAATGTCCTTACAGCTTGTGTTTGAGTCTATTTCCTTGGTCATATGCACAAAAATACTGCTTTTTGAGCACACATGCATGAGTGATGATCTTCATAAAGCTGTTCAAAGGCATGTGCAGGTCTCCCAGATGATGAGATGGATCCTGACTTGCTCCTCAAACTACCAAATATGTTCAATTTTTCCCTTCCAATATGCAGTGCTTTGCATTTCATATGGCACTTTAGAAGTTATCAGTTTTTCACTCAAAATTTATTTTGGGGGTTTTCTTTTTAAATCCCCAGAGAAGAAAAAAAAAAAAAAAAAAGGATCCATTTCATCTGCAAATACAGATTTTGACTCTGGTTTCCTTCCAGGCTTATATCATAAAATTCCTTTTATTTGCATTTTATAAGATGGAAGTTAGAGCAATCAGGCACTGATTATGCAAACAGGGTAGATTAGTTTTCTTTTAAACTAATTCAGATCAAAATTGTTGGTCCTGGCAGGCCAAATTATACAAGAGAAAGGAGAAGGGAAGAACTGTATGTCTTGTCTGTTAGAAGCAGGACCCTCATATTGCAACTTGGCTGTCACAATGATGGTGACAGCCAAGGCTACAGCAGAGAAGCAGATAATAGGGAAGGGAAAAGATATTCACATTTTTGGTGAAAGCTTAATTTTCAAACATGCAGAATTGTATGACCATACATTTCAGCAAAACATTTTGCTCACATGTAAATTTTCTTGTAGCTTGGGAGTTTTTAATTCTCAGGCCCTTTCTACCATCTGTAACTCAATCTCTATTTTTTAAAGAAATTGCAGACATCTGTTTAAATACCCATCTCTTCCGTCAGATGGGATTTTGGATTCAAAAATCTAAGCTCAAAAATAATACTAAAGTTGGATTTCATTTCCAAGCAACCAGAGAGTGGCATTTTGAATGCTGCCTTGCCAATGAGCCCAGTGTGCAGTGCTGGCTGTGTTGGGCTCTCCAGGGCAGCAGCAGGGGCTGCTGTGGGTCTGGGCAAGGGGGTCCTGCTGCACAGGGGCAGAAGGAGATGGGGAGGTGGAACAGATCCCCCCAGGCTCATGGCAGGAGCCAGGGGAGGGAATGAGAAGGAAATGTGGGATGTTGCTGGAGGCTATAGTGAGAAATGTGTTTTTTCCTTTTTTCAGCCTGTCCTTCTCCAAGTCACTGTTTCCCCCTTGCCCTTCTCCCGGGTCTGTGTGTGCCAGCAGGCAGGTCTTTATCCCCCAGCCACCTCTCAATGGGTCCCATTGCCTCTCTCTCAAGGAAACACTGAAGAGAAAGAGAGACTGGGGCCAGATATTTCACAGCATTTTAGTTTTCCAGAACTGTTGCCTTGGCTGCTTGTGGGAATTTGTACCTGAGGCTGGTGCAACATACTTCACTCTTTGTGTTTCTTTTGGACTCCCTCATTGGTGAACTTTACCCCATAATCAGCCCCTTGCTTGCCTGACTGGAAAGGGAAGACATTTCCTGGGCACACCAGGGCTCTGATTCATTTCCAGGAATGCCCAGAGGCTTGTGTATTTCCTTGTGGCCTGAGGTGAGTGGATCCTTTGCCTGGATGAATCCTTCAAGGACTGAGCAGCACTGACACTGCCAGGTGAGAACAAAGTCACACAGGATTTCAAGCCTATTTACAAAACCTGATGGTTGGGGTGTAGTGGGGAGTACCTCAAACAATTAACCTGAGTTCTTAATGACACAAGTGGCACCACAGCACAAGGTTTTTCTCCTCCAGTTATGAAAAATACCTTGAATTCAGAGAAGTCAGACCTGGCTCAGAGATTGGAAGTTGTCAGGGTCCAGAACATCAGCTATGGGTATTTTTTACAGACAGTGGTCATTTTCATTTGTGAAGAAAATTGTTTGTGACCACAAAAGCTGTATTTTGCACCATTCTCTGAAAAAAGTGTTGAGCTTTTCACCTTGCAGACTGTCCTACAGAAAGCAATTAAGATGCACTTAGGAAGTAGGAAAATGTCTTTATGCTTCCAAAATTAGAAAAGAAAAACAATAAAACCAAGCAATCGCCAAAAACATAAACAAACAAACAAACAATCCCTACTTGCCTTAATTTATATCACTTCCAAATATAGAAAACTTAAAGATCTTGACTTATATCAGCCTTTTTGTCGAAGTTTTGCTAAACTACAATAATTAATCAATAATAATAGGCCACAAATCATGCTGGTTCTACTACACTAAAAATCCAGACCTCAGAAAGTAAAAAATTGCTATTTGATAATAGAATAACAAGATTACAGCTTCCACAGAGAAAGAAGAATACCTTGGTAAGAAAATGCATTTTAAAGGCCTCAATTGTGTTGCCAGTTGGGCTGGGTATCTTCCTGGATATTTCAAGGAGAGTTTCTACATTCCTAATTCTACTTTGTTCTGCAACAATACCTGGGTGACAAAATACATAAATGCTACCAATCAGTTAAATAAACATAATTGCTTTTTTCTTTTTTCAGCTCAGTATTTTTCTTCTCAGAAAGTATCTACTGCCAACACTCTTAAATTCAATCTTGCAAAATTCTACATAATAGAAGTTATACAGTTCTTGTATCTAACAGTAAACAGAAATTCCACTTTTTTTGGGAAATGTCATGGTCCTTGGGGGGATATATAAAATCCATACTCTTTGAAAAATCAGAGCAAAACATTAATCAATGCAAATATTTTTTTAAAACCCCAAACATTTTAGAGACGTGTTTGCAGCTGAAGCAGCCAGAGGAGCACTCTGTAGATCCAGAGTCCTTTCCTGGGTTTAGAATTAAAAGGATGGCATGCAGAGCAGCAGCCATGAGTAATATTAAACCAAGTTTTTCATCCACAGTTCAATTTGGGCTTTGGAGCTGGGGGAGGGGTCACTATGCACTACCATGGGAGATGACACCAAACAAATCCGTTTAACACTGTGGGACTTGAGCAAAGTGGAGAAGAACACTTAGAACTTCCAGAAAAGCTTTTAACTGTGTTTTGTTTTAATTTAGTCTTTAGCCAACAGAGAAATATTAATATGCACACATCAAAATCTTTTCTATATACTTGAGAAAATGAAGTCAGCTCTACAAACTATGGATGACACATATACTCTATTTTTCATTTACTGTTTCTTTTCAGAAGAGCACATGATTTATTTTGTGGAAGTACCAACATTTTCTAAGTTTAATTTGATCATTTTCCTTCAGGAATAGGCTAATCATCATCCACAGCCACCTTTAATATATATAATACTGTTCTTCTGCTCCTCTGTTTCTGACTGAGTATTCTCTCTATGTCCATCTGGTGAGTACCCCTTTCCCAAAATAGTTCATGACCACTCTTTCCTATATCTGCACGAGACATGTACTATTATTATATTTGCATGGAAGAAGTTAGATGATCCTCCAAAAACGTTTTTCAGTGATATCATTTGTCCAACTTGTAAATGGATTTACAGTTCTAAATGTGACATCATAAGTGGCAAGTGACAGAAGATCTAAGCAACACATATTTTTCAGTCTCCTGGAAATCTAGCCAGAATAGGTTTTTTATATCCTGTTTTTGCCCAAAATAATTAACACTTGGTCATAGAGAATAACCTGCAGCTATTGTTGTTCAGTATTCAATGTTTTTCCAATATTTAAAGCCAAACTGTTGCTGGGTTTAAGAACATGGTTTTTGAGATACAATTCCACAGCATAAGCTGCTGTGGGAAAGAGCAGGAGCCAGTCCTGGAAGCATAACAAAGCATGTTTTGAATGTACAGAACATGCAAAGCCACAAATGCCAGCTAGCACCACATGCTTAAAGCCACATTCAACAAACCAGAATTTCCTCAAGCACAATAAAGCCTGCTGTGACAAGTAACTAAACTCTTGAGGAAACAGCTGTTAAAATCCATTCTCCTCTCCAGCTAAAAGAATTCTCACTACACAAACACCTTCAACAAGTTGATGCTTTGCCTTTTGCTTTGTTTTTACATGCAGGCATCTCAAAGCAATAGCATCCACACAGAAGCCAGTCCTGGCCCCCATGATACTCCCCATGGAAAGAAACCCTTGTTTTGACTTCACTGATCATGGTTTGGTCATAATTGATTAATCCTCATTCCATTCCTGTGACACAAGGAGGGATACACAGAGATCACTTCACACATCAGTGCAGCACGGTGTTTCTGGAAAATATCAGCTGTTCCAAAACAGAGGAGCCCAGCGTGCACTTTGAAACAGGATGCAACGGCCAACACCATCTCCATCTGGAACAATACAGGAAATGCTGAGTGGCATCATTTAAAATAGATTTTGGCCAGCATACAGGGATTAAGAGATTTAATTTTCAAAAGGTGCACTGGGACCTTAAATAACCATAAATAGTCAGGACTTTGTATGGGAGCCTCACTGGAAGAGCAGCAGCACATGCAGTGTGGTGGCTCCTCATGCCATGGGAACACGTTGCTTCCCTACTGGATCATCTGCATCTTTCAACAGGACCAACAGGGCTCCCACGTCCTAGAGAGAGCCACCACAAAGTCCTGGCCCCACAGAATGCAAAATCACAGCAGTACTTGGAACCAGTGGAACACGGATCTCACTCCCTGGAAATAGTCTGTGAGATCTGGCAGCAGCATTTCCCATCAGATAGCAACCATGAGATCTTTGAAACCTTATATAACTGCTATCCTTAAATAAATCGTATATCTAGTTCATCATTTTCTCCCTGATTTAATTAGAATCGTGCTTAGTTTTTCAGGTTGGTGAAATCTTATCTTGCAATATGCTGCAGATGCTACTGCTTGGAGATTAATGTTTGCTTTTTAATTAAAGTTTTTACTTGGGAGGTTTGTGATATCCTCACACTACCATTTAACACCAAGAAAATAACTGTGTATTATTCTTAAAATGGGCAGCCATAGCATAATAAGAAACAATCATATTCAGAATATCACCAAGATCAACTATGTGGTTTTCATTTATATGTGAGGTTTTCTTAGCTTGTTTTTAATGAACCTCCATCAGAACCTCCATCAGAACTATGAATTTTCCATGATAATATCTCTATATTTTTTTAATTTTAGATTGTCAAGTAGTCAGCAAATTCTTCTGCTCTGTTGCCCACGAGCATCAGGAAGTTCATCTGAGCACTGCCATGCTCAGCAGCTGATTGCCCTCACAGCAGAGCTCTGCAGGTGGAGTGGGGTCAGGGGAGAAACAGCTACAGCTCCAGAAAGCAGGAAAGGGAGACCTGAAACAGGGAGGGTGAGCAGGGCCACAGGAGCAACAGCACTTTGGAAAGGTTCCAGGAGAGGAAACTGCTGCAAGAGTCTGGGGCAAAGATGGAGAAGAAATGACAGCAGAATTAAGGGAGGGAAGGATGCTGTGCCTCAACATCTGAGGCAGAGGTGCCCTGGGAGAGCAGGAGGGGTGCAGAGGGGTGGCAACCAACATATAATCTCCTGAAAGATTAGGAACTCTTGTTTGCTGGAAAGAATGATCTCAAGTCCTGATTTAGTAACAGGAGGGAGGGTTATTACTGCTCTGAGCAGTGTTGGCCAGACCCCCAGAAAAGCACCAAGCACCACACATCACAGACATCAGCTGAAAAGACAGTCACTTATCAAAGAGTTTCCAGGTTTTCTGTAGGCCAAGGCACAATGCAGGGATCAACAGAGGAGTGCTCCCAACAGGGAGCAGACTGCTCAGTCCAGATTTGCAAAATCCTGCAGGCTTCTCTGCAGCTCAGCTAATTCACTTATACCTTATTTCACAGTGCTGTCTCAATGCTGATTGGTATTTGCAACTTTTCAAAACAGTAACTTAACACTAAAAAGACTCTTTTAATTTGAGTTAGTACAAAGGTGGCCTATAGTGCAGCCCTTGCTTTCTCTAATGGTGCTTAAGAGGAGTTGCAAAGAACATTCAGGAACCCTCCTTACATGTGAAGACAAGAAAGAAGGGAGACCAATTCCTGTGGTAACAGCTTCCTGGTGAAGCCATCTGGGAAGAGCCATATTTAGTATCATATTTAGAGGGAGCATTACTGGCACATCTACCAGCAGGTTTCAGACCTGGGCTTCAGAGCAAACAGGGGAGCCTCAGGGCAATGCTCCAGTGCCCAAAGTCACCCTTCTGAGAAGGAAGACTCTGGGAGTAAAACAGGAGACCTAGATGTCCTCTTTAGAGGTTGAATATTTGATTTTGTATCTGAGGCATCTGACTGGAGTACAACAGGCAAACTGCACTGAGAGTCCATCCCAGGAGAAATCCTAGACCTTTGCTGAAAGGCATAACCACTTCTCCCTGCTAGATCCAGGGCTTTGCAAGGATCTGAGTTTCTGTTTAAAGACAGCAGCAATTGCTACCAGATGTGCCTGTCGGGGCCCTGAATGCAGGGACAGCCCTTAATTGGTGTGACCAGCCCTGGCCCCCTGCCCCAGGCATGGGGCCCTCTGCCCCTGCCCAGCTCTGCTCTGCCTGTTCATCTGGGCAGTGACCCACGTGCTGACCTGCATTTCTGCCTTGCCTTGGACTTGTCTCATCCCCATGGACTTGTCTGCCCGGCTGAGCTCTGGCAGCTGCCAGCCCTGGCCAGCCCTGCCTGGGGGCTGTGGGATGGGCTCCTGCCCCCTACCCTCCTGTCCCTCTCTGCTCCCCAATGGCAAGGAGGAAATGCTCTAAATTCCCCTTCCAAACTCAGATAGGAGCTACTAATTTGTATTTAACTTACAAGTTGGTCTCTCCATACTGCAGAGGATTTGAATGTTTTAGACTGGATATGGACAAGAGAAAAGAGACAAAACTGAAATTAAATATCCAACTGTAAAAGAAAATTGCATATGAATAAAATCTACTGCTAGAAACTTCTGCAAGTACCTTCTTTGTATTTTGCAACTGTCTTAACAATAGGTAATCCATGGTAGCACTGATTCACACATCCCAGCTTGCAGAATTACTTGACATCTAAAAAGCATCTGAGTTGGAGTTGAGACAGCCTGACGATCATGATGAGTTTGATATCTAAGCATTTGGCTACTCCATTTTCAAGCAGTTCCACAGAAGTACACTTAAAGTGCCTGAATATTCCTTCCACTTTTTTTTTTTTTTCTTTTTCTTTTTTTCCTCCCACCTTCCAATTTGTACAGTACCTACATCTAGGAAATGACATAACCTGTGCACCAGATGTGCTGTGTAAAACTTCTGCCTGCCCCTCAGCCCCAGCATGTGTGCCCCACAGGGTCTAACCCACCTCCACCCCAAATGAGGAACATATGGAGCACCAGGAATGGCAGAAACAAGACTTTGCTTTGAACTACATTCCTCCTATCAAAGGGTCCTCTGTCTTGCCTTCTTCTTCTCCATTCCTCTGGGTAATCATGAGGAAAGAACTGAACATTTGGAAAAACCTCCTGGGGACAAATTCATTGCTAGTGTAACTCTGCTGAAGTTAATGGTGTTGCACCTTGGATTAAAATGGCACCATAATATTAAAAACCAGAGAGACAGCATACTACCCTGTAATTACTGTCTAAGAGAGAAAAAAATAATAAAAATGATTCATTCTTATGGACCCCAAAGGGCACAGCTGGCTTAGTCAGTTTAAAAGGTGAAAACAAAAAAAACCAGCTAGAATGTAGTGATTTAAAATTTGTATATATGTATATAAATATGGATAAATGACAGTCATATTTTAAAAACTATATGCTAGAAATATAACTTAAAGTGACTGTGAGTTTTAAAAGACAGACAACAGAAGTAGCACTTAGGAAAATTAAAGGCCTTCTTTTGTGCTGGCATAAATTAGGAATAAATTCTTTCTAATCAAGCCTTACACTGTTGTAAACTTAATGCAAAGGAATTGGGTCTCACAGCACCAAAATTGTATTCTGTAACACAGTCAAGCACTAGGAATTGCATTTTCCCCTTTTTAAAAAAAGGACAATGTTATTTTTTTATCCAGTTAACATTTAAAGGTCATTGTTATGGGAAGGAAACATTTCTTGTATTAAGTTTACTGAAGTCCTTAGAAACACGCAGTCTGTTCCTTTATGGACTTCACAACACCAGATGGAGGTGTGTGAAAGACACTCTGAGGCTCAGTGATGCTGTACAGGATAACAGCAAAGGCAGAGCAGGGATGTGACAGGAGAGCTGCACGGGCTTTAGAGGCATTTGTCAGCAGCAGCTGTTGTATCTCTTTCTTTCTTATTATTTAAGTGAGGCTCATCTAGGCAATAATCCTTTCCAGCCAAAGGAATAAAATCCCATGATGAGAACTCATCTTCTGAGCACAGGAGGTCCTGGAGAAGGAGCACAACCCCCAGTATTTCTGCAGATTGGCTAAACAGTGTCTCTGCTCACCTACCTCCCAGTGCAATGAATGGTCGAGCAAACACTTGGCACTCATTATTGCTCAGATGTGCCCTGGTGGTCTCACAGCCCCTCGTGCCAGAGAAACACAGCTTTCCTTTATGTGTAATCAATAACAAGGCTGCCACACATACCCTTTGTACCTGCTGGAGCCAGAACACCAAGTCTTGCTCTCCCTAGCTGTGCCAGACATCCCTATTTCCTAGAATAAATTACCTGGGGAAATCAGGTTTCCTTGTACAAACAAACCAGGCTTTCAGTTACACAGTAACTGAGACATTCAAAAATAAACGGGGGGAGAGGGAAATTGGCTGACAGGAAACCACTGAGGAGTTTCGGCAAGCTAAAAAAAAAAAAAAAAATCAGAGTTTTGAAGACAAACTTCTCCCAAAATATTTTCTGATATGTTGTTTTGTTATTAAAAATCCCCAGTAGGATCCATAATCATCTATGGAGGTTTTGCTGCTTATTTGTCTATAGACAAATATTTCTTCAATCAGACAGGCCCCAATTACAAGTGGTTACAAGTGATGTTAATTTCTTAGTTGATTTCTCAAAGTAGATATTAACACTAGAGAAAAATAATTGCTCCTATTTAAAGACAGAGAAATGCCCCTCCCCAAAGTAGTTCTCATTTTCTCTTGCTACTGAGATAGACACATGCTGAATTTTCATTAAAAATGTCACAGCTGTCAAGCTCAACTGAGACAGAGCAATGAACACAGCCTTTAAAATAACAGAAAATTACAAAATATATAGGATTTTAAACAAAATTGGAATGTTTTCCTTTTCCTCCTTGATACAGGCTGGTTATTTTGTAGACAATATTTACCTCTTTACCTATGAACTGTCTGTAATAATGGAAATTAATTTTCAAATTAAAGTTGAGCATAATGAAAATACATTAGTCTAGAAGCTGGCAATTTAGGCAAAATATCAAGTATAGAGTTCTGTGACAGAACAGCAAGAGTTATCAAGGCTAAATAGCTCTAAAAACCCCTGTCATTTTCCATTGTTTCAAGGCAAACAAGACTTTGCTAGTTTTAGCACATACCCTTTTTCTCAGCCAGGAAGATCCATTCTACAAAAGTTTAATTAATTTCCAATAGGCTACAAGGAAAAAGTCTTAGTTCAAAATTTGGAAGATAAGACTCCATCTAACAGCACGTTATTTAACATAATGAAATCCACAGGAAAAAAAGCAAACCCTTTGAGGCTTTATCACACTGCAGTAGACTTCAGAGATGCTGATTACGAGATGGTGTTCACACAAAAACAACACATTAATTACCCAGAGAGCCTTGAAGTGAGCAGAAAGATTGCAAGAGTGGATTATCAATTTCTCTGTCTTGACAACACTTGGAACTTGACCTTTTAAGCACTCAGGCACCTAGTCTGTAGGTATGTGCTATGTGAAGCATTTAGTGGGTGTTGAAAGTTCTGCTCTGTGACAATACTCATTTCTGAGTGCCTTTATTCCTTTAAAAATCATCTGTCACTGCAGTTCTTTTATATGCAGTTTGAATTTCAGAATAACATCTAAAAGAAATCTTAGGATATTGCCTGGATCATGATCTCCTTCTTGATATAACCCAAAGTATGCATAAAGACGTGACAAAAGAGAACCAAAGCAAAAATACCATATATAAATATATATTAGATATAATTGTGTGCCACTCTGGTTTAGCCATTCCCTGCAACTGTTTTTCTATGCAAAACATGCTGATGAAAGCACCTTTCCAAAATTGTAATTTGTGAAATATACTGCTTATAGGATTACAAGGGGCCCATGCCTTCAACAAAACTTATATTTATGCTTAAATTATGTACCTGATTAGCTGTGTGGATGTCTTGAGACTATAATTAAAGGTTTAATATTAAGTTTGATCTTTTAATGAAAAATGTCATCCATGAAACAGCAGACTAGAGCCTCAAAAATAAAGCAAGTGTGTACCTTTTATTAAGAACCATCTCCTTAACTTTATGCATGAAATCCTCTGTAGACACACCTGAAACTGCAATATCCAGCGATCAAAATGAAACATGTCTGGAGAAGAAATAAAATCCTGCTTACTTTTGCCCATTTCAAAGAGGCAGTCGGTAGGAGAGGGATTATAAGGGGAAAGCTTAAGCAAAAAAATATTATTTTTCAGCCTCAATGACAATTTCTTTGGCTTAGAGCTGCCTATCCGAGCTAAGATGTTTGCATTATGATATTTGGATTGAGGCCATCGTTTCCAATTCTGCGAGTGACAATACACACCTGCTGTAGATCACACAGGAGAGCAGATTGTAATTATTGCTGTTTATATCAAACAAAGAGCACTTATTCGTTTTTGGAGAGTTGGATGCTGCTGTTGCTGTTGCCGGGGTATTTTGTTTCAAGTGATCCACCTGATTATTAGTCTCTGCTTTGCTAGTGCCTGCGAGCAATAGAATCTCTTGCGGAGCTTGTAAAAAAACCATTGCTTTCTGAAAGGGTCCTATAAAAAAAAAAACCAAACACAAAAACATTTCTTATAAACAGCACAAGAGACCGCTTAAAAATCATTGGCTTAAGTGTTGTGGAAATTAGTCAGCACTGCAAATACATCAGCGCAGCGGGAACAAGGCAAGTTGGGACCAGGGACACCGACACCGTTTCTGCTGCGGGAAGGTCTCGATGCCTCCAGTCCAACCTCACCCGTGTTAAAGGTGACCAGCCCGATGTTCTGAGGCTCACACGTAATTTCATCTGTTCTCAGGGTGGCAGGACTGACCGCTATCCACAGCACTGGGGGACCGTGGATGTGCAGCTGGAGCCGGCGCCAGCACAGAATCATTTTGGTTTACACGGAGTTATTTGGCCTGCCAAAAAGCTTCACGTCATCTTACCTCCCTCACGTAGCAGTCAACACATCCCAAAGCTTTTTTATACCAGAAATACACTTAAAGGGCATGATAGACGCCGTGCTGACTTCACCTTTTTCATTTGCACTTTTTGGTTAAAACCCAAACATTTCAGGTGTCGCCTCCTTAAAACTCGCGTGGCAGCGAAGGAAAGAGCCACACCAGCCTCGATATTACTGCTGCCAACGCGCTTTGGATCCAACCCTGACCTGTGGGAAGGAATCGCTGGTTCCACTCTGCCCGCCCCGGTGTCCCGTGTCCCTCCCCGGTGTCTCCTGTCCCTCCCCGGTGTGTTCCCTGTCCCTCCCCGGTGTGTCTCCTGTCACTCCCCGGTGTCTCCTGTCCCTCCCCGGTGTTCCCTGTCCCTCCCCGGTGTCTCCTGTCCCTCCCCGGTGTCCCGTGTCCTTCCCCGGTGTGTCTCCTGTCCCTCCCCGGTGTCCCGTGTCCCGCCCCGGCGCGGGAAGCGGCGGGGCCCGGCCCGGAAGAGGCGGGATCGCGGCGGCTGCGGCGGCTGAGGCGCGGTGAGGGGCGGCGAGGGGCGGCGGGGAGGCTGTGAGGGAGGAGGGAGCGGGAGCGACCCCCGCGTGCTCTCTCCGCTCTGTCGGGCCCGCTGTGAGGGGAGGGCGCTCCGGCGGGGCCCTGCTGCGGGAGCCGGCCCGCTCCGGCGCTCTCTGCTCGGCCTTGGCTGCAGGGTGTCCCCGGTACGGGCCCCGCGGGGTGAATGTGGTATTAACAGGATAAACTGTGAGGGGAACACCTCCAGCTGCTCGGGAGAAGCTGTAGCGGCGGGTCCCCCGGGCAGTGCTACCCCCGCCGCCCTCACCCCGGCTGCTTTAGTCTTGAGAAGCGAAGTTCCTTGGAGATAGCCCGTAATAAAAAACTAACGAGGTTAGCTGCGGGCAGAGGAAAGGAGGATGAGTTACTCCTGCATCCTGCAGGAATAACTCCTACATTTGCCTCAGAGAGGTGTGCAGCGGCGGTGGGAGGGCTGCCCAGGGCTCCTGAGGCTGCAGACACCAATGGCTGAGGGGAGCTGGGCTGCAGGAGCACTGTGCTGATTGCCCCAGGGGAGCTGGGCTGAGGAGCACTGTGCTGATTGCTCCAGGGGAGCTGGGCTGCAGGGCACTGTGCTGATTGCCCCAGGGGAGCTGGGCTGCAGGGCACTGTGCTGATTCCCTGTCTGTCCCAGGGGAGCTGGGCTGCAGGGCACTGTGCTGATTGCTCCAGGGGAGCTGGGCTGCAGGAGCACTGTGCTGATTGCTCCAGGGGAGCTGGGCTGCAGGAGCACTGTGCTGATTGCTCCAGGGGAGCTGGGCTGCAGGGCACTGTGCTGATTGCTCCAGGGGAGCTGGGCTGCAGGGCACTGTGCTGATTGCTCCAGGGGAGCTGGGCTGCAGGGCACTGTGCTGATTGCCCCAGGGGAGCTGGGCTGAGGAGCACCGTGCTGATTGCTCCAGGGGAGTTGGGCTGCAGGGCACTGTGCTGATTGCCCCAGGGGAGTTGGGCTGCAGGGCACTGTGCTGATTGCCCCAGGGGAGCTGGGCTGCAGGAGCACTGTGCTGATTGCCCCAGGGGAGCTGGGCTGCAGGAGCACTGTGCTGATTCCCTGTCTGCCCCAGGGGAGCTGGGCTGCAGGGCACTGTGCTGATTCCCTATCTGCTCACAGCTACAGCGGGCAGAGGCTCCACACTTGGTCATTGAGGGTGTATATTTTGTATATTTTAGCTCCCGGGGTCCTGCCAGCAAGTCTTTGGGAGACAGCAGAAGAGCCTATTCTGGAAGTCCAGAGCCAGATACTGTAAATTATGTGGGGCTTGTTAAGACCGTGGGCTTAGCCTTTAAATTTGCTATTAAGACCATATTTGCTGATGGACAGTACCAGATAACACCAACATCTGAATGGCAAATGCATATATACAAAAATAAGGAAACTAAGCCCTTAAGCATAAGTCTCATCAGACAGGCATATTATGAGGTAATTTAGCATCCTCTTAGGTCCTCACCTTTCCCTGAATGAAGCTATTAACACATAAGTTACTGTGAATAAATGTGTTTACTTTGCCTGTCTTGCTGGTTATGTGTATCTGTAGGCTTTGCATGATATTCTCCTCTAGCAAACTTTTGAAGTTGATTATGGGAACTCTTTTCCTGTTAAAAGTCAGTATCAGGAGTAGATAGAGAACATGTTCTGAAGCACTTTTTCCTGTGAGGCATCTGTGATGTCTTCCCAAAACCCAACAGCTGTGTTAATCTAACTTCCTTGTCCTTCATTTTCACGACATGGATTTTGGTAGCTATGACGAGGAGAGTCTTCACACATTGCTAAAGCCACTTTTGTTGTGTTCACCTTTAAAGTTTTCAGAATGACTTCCTTGGCTGACATGCCCCCAAATTATGAAATGATGTTTGCTCATCGATTCACATCAGATGATGAAGAATACCAAGAATATCTGAAACGCCCTGCAGATCCTCCTCCCATAGTTGAAGAATGGAGAAACAGATCTGGTGGCAACCAGCGAAACAGAGATCGGTACTGGTTTTTCTGTTTAATTGTGGTAACTTCACAAACACAGTTAAATTATAATTGATTTCAGAAGAAGTATGAAGAGAACAGTCTGTGCTGTTCATTGGAGTATTTCATTATTACTTTGTAGGTAACTGTGTTTAAGAGAAATACAGTCTTCTGTAATGAGGTTTTACATTTTCTCTGTATTGACTGGCGTTTTGTGTTGTGTATAAAAGTACTAAATTATTTGCTTTTTAGTAAAGAATAAGCTGGAACCACTGAACCCATTGCTCTGGGGTTTGTCATTGCTCAGCCAGAAACATTTTTCCAGAGGGAAAATACAAGATTTCTGCAAAACTAAGCAGCCTATCTTATGTTGGATGATAACTGTCAGGAAGATGTTCAAAGGAACAAGCTACTAGTGTGATTATCTGTTACTAGCTGTCCAGAAAACATTTCATTTGTAAGCTAAATATTTGCTGTACTTTTTAAGATTAGCCTGTATTTCTTTTATTCAGTAGAAGTGACTGTAAAATCAATCATCCAGTCTGCCTGGCAAGTACAGTGTTATCTGCCAAAGCAAAATACTTTGAATTATTTCTTTAAGATGTAATTGCAGCTTTTTACTGAATTTTGGACAGATTTTTGAGTGACTGAAAAACAACAATTACAGCATATAGTACATTTGGGAATACTAACATCAGCCTTTAATATAAAGTAGTTAAACTCAGTTCAGCCAACAATTGGGAAAACTCCTTAGCTAAATATCTAAATAGAATTTGTGCCTTATCATTGTAACTTTTTCTCACCTTAGAAGCTTGTCATTAAGTTAAATAGAATCAAAGATTAAACACAGGTGATTGTTTAAGGTGTTCTTAAAAGCTCTGTGACTCTTTGAACTGATGACCTCTTACACCCACACTATGGTCACAAAGTGAAATTTTTGCAAGTGTTGTTTGCACCACACCATTTGCAAACAAAATTACTATGAGGCAGCTCAGGCATTGATAGGAATTGAGATGGCTGAAAAGACAAAATTCAGACTGAACAATGGCTACATAGCACTGATAAGGTACAGGGTCTTGAGTGTGGGAATCTGCTGTGGTAGCAGTGTTTTAGCAGTAGCATGTGTTTTAGGGAATATTCTAATGCCAGGACTCAGTGCTGTTAGGTAGAGTTCATTATAATTCATTTTTCTAGACTTGTTATAATTTATGTCAGACTTTGATGTATCTTCTCATTGCAGGTTTCAAGATGGCAGATATTTTCGAGGGGACAGATACAACTGGCAGGGTGACTACAGGTCTAATCAGAGGCCAGACAGAGGCTGGGGTCACAACTACCAGCAGCACAGACAAGGACAATCCTACTCATCCCACTATGGACAATATGGCTACAACTCCTACAACCCGGGGCCTCGCTACCATCCCTACTGATATTCTTGTGGGTTAAAAGTACAGTGATGCTATCTAACAAATTGTTAGCTTTTAGTTTTCTTATTTTTTCCACCGTTTATAGATGACTGAAGAACCAGTGTTACAGCCCAGTGCTGTTTTTCTGTAGTGTGAAATGAAAAAGGGAACTCCTTTTATGAATAATAAAATCACATTAATATGGAGTTTATTTAGAGTCTGTAGATTTTAGATTAAATTTTTATCTCCTTCTTTTGACTGAACATGTGTTGTGCATGTTATTTCTTCCATCACTGATATTTCTCTGTGTGTTACATTTTGGAAACCAAAACAGGTGAGGGAAGGATAGGATAGCTGTGGTTAGTATGCAGCCTGTAGCAGTGGCACATTGCCTTAAGATAGCTCTTTTTGAAAATAACATACTGTGTCTTTCTGTGGAGAGAATTTCTTAGTTTGGTTTTTGACAGTGAGAAGCTCAGTTTGGTTTGAATTTCAGATGCCTTAAAACTGAGAAGAGAGATCCTATTACTGAAATATTTTTCGGGGTTGGCATATTGTCTGTTGGCACAATGGCTCCAATGCATTTGCAGTATTCCTCTTTAAAAATCGCCTAAAAGTTGGATAAAAAAATAGTTAAATATGTATCTTCTTGTAGCAGTTCAGTGATATATAAGTTTTATCTGAGAAGTAATATCAAACTTAGATTAATCTGTGTCATCTTCAAATAAATTTGGTGTGTGCATAATAAATTTTAGGATTCCCATTTCAGTAAAGCTGTAAAACTTCAATGCTATTGTAGTTTGTATGAAATACCTTGTGCATGTTATGGAAAAAAACAAACCCTATGATCAGTACTGGTCTGTACTTTTTTCTGTATGGGAAAATAGCATAAACAGTGCAGAATGTTACTCAGTTCTTAGAATTTAGGATTTATGGGGGTTTTTAAGTATTCACACAATAAAACTATAGTTCACATGTAAGGATGTTTCTGAGTTTTTCTGAAATCTACTTTTGAGACATTCAGGATTGCAACATTGTCTCCTTAGCCAGCAGCTGGTCAAGGAGCTGGACTGACAGATAAGTGCTAATACTGGACAGCTGTGGGCTTAAGGTAGAAGAATGGCCTACTCAGCTGCAATCAGAAGGATGAGACTGTGATTAATTAGAAGTCTGGAGTGTTAATCCACTATCCACATTCTGCTCTAACAGGGTCAGAGTTCCCTGTTTCCCCATTTATGTGATCAGCTAACTTGTATCAAGGGAGCTGTGCATGTCTTTGTACTTGACATTTCCTTCAGCTGCTGTGCAGAAACAGGGCCCCATCCCTGCTGACTGCTGTAAAAGTCATGGCATTATGTGATAAGGAGCACAAATTAGTGCATCTTGATTTAAAGACAAAGTACAGAGGTCAGAAGCAGAGTCCCCCAGCTCATCAGATGCTTTTAAGGGCTGAAGGGTGTGTTTACACAGAAACAGTCACAGATGTAGCTTTTACATAGGTGTGATACACAAGTGTCTTCACCTACCTGTTAAATATTTGTTTTCTTCTTTTCCTATAATACTGTTAGGCCTGATACAGGTTTTAATACCCTACTCCCTGAAGTATTTGCCTAGAATTCAGTTAGAAATCTTTTCACAAGAGGTTTTTCTCAGGAGTTCTGCTGGATGAAATGCATTCCTTTGAACCCTCATTAATACAGTGGAGCCTTTACAAAGGGAAATACAAGATCATGCAAAGTTGTTATGTCTGCTCTGTGGAGAGCCAGCAAGTCAGTACCCTTGGTGGAATTCTCATTTAATTCAGAATCATGTGCAAAGTGCCAAACACCCCAGGCTCCCCCTCCAAGAAGGAAATGCATCTCTTCCTGCAGAGAGCCTGACACTACCAGCTATGCCTCGGATGTGGCTGGCTGTGCCAGGATGTTCTTCTACACCATCTGGAGTAGCAGCTCAGGTTGAAATGAAACCAGCAGAAAGAACAGATCTGTTTCTTCTCTTGTCTTTCCTCAAGCACAGTAACTACTTTATTTTTTTTATTATCTTTCAGCTAGTGAGTAAAGAGTCCTAGAAGGGTTTGGGTGAGTAGGGATGTCAAAGATTATTTAGCTCCAACCTCAGCCATATCTTCCACTAGACAGGTTGCTCAAAGTCCTATCCAACTGGCCTTGAACACTTCCAGGGATGGGGCATCCACAGTTTCTCTGGGCAATGTGTGCCAGTGTCTCACCACCCTTGCAGGAAAGAATTTCTTCCCAATATCATCAAGCTGCCCTCTTTCAGTTTGAAGCCATTCCCCCTTGTCCTGGCACTGTGTTAAAGTCCCTCTCCAGCTCTCCTGTAGCCCCTGTAGGTACTCCAAGGTCTCCTAGGAAAAGAGCACCTCTTCAAGGAAGGTGCTCTAAGGTCTCCCCAAATTCTTTTCCAGTTCTCTCCCTGTCTTCATGGCAAGAATCCCAGATTGCTGGAAATGCAGCAAAGCATGCTGAAAAAATGCCAGGTGGTGTAGTATTCTAGAAAATGGAAAATCCAATCTTCAGCATTATGGGTGAACTGTAGAAGCAGATAGATCAGGATGGTCTAGGTGGAAGTTACAAATTAGAATCACACATTTCATGCTCTTAGCTCTCTTTTTCTGAATTTCTTGATTGAGATCAGGAGAGACAGACCAGTACAGCTTCTGTCTGTATTTTTATATTCATGATTCCCATATGCCTTACCAGCAGAGCTCTCAATTCAACTTCAAGGTTTTGTTTTATTTACAAAACTTTCCCTTGGAATAATTATGGCAAGAGTCTAATTTAGGGAGGTAGGGGGAAAGGAATACATTGCTAATACATGCACTAGACAGAAAGATAAATAAATTTCAAAATATATTACCTAATTTTCCACTTAGATTAATTTATGATTTATGATTATTTATGAAATTTATGTAGTTATATTATTAGTATTTATGATAAAGTTCAGTTTACTGGCTCTGTCAAGTTAAATAAAACCAGTTGAGTATTGCCTGCAATTACAGTTTGTGCAATACAGTGTGTTACAGGTGAAAAAACTGAAGCTGGGTAACTAATATTTGCACCTTCAAACATTACAGAAATGGTTTGCATTAACTATGCTGGAGATTGCAGGGCAAACATTAAAATTCAGTGCCTGGAATCTGACTTGAGGATCTCTTCATCTGACATTTGCTCAGACATCATTATTATCATGAATAAAATAAAGGTGTTATGTATTAAAAAATGCCATGTTACCAAGAGTGTGAGTAAAAAGTTCTGAATAGGGCTTTGCAGCAGCTCTAAATCCATTCCTGAAAACATTCAGGGATTTTGCATGGATTGTTAATTGATACTGAAGAATAATCATGCTAAATTACAGGTGGCAAATAACTAAGAAAAATCAATAGCTTTTATACAATTTCTTAACTAGCATCCTAAAAAATGATAAAGGCTTTCAAGTCACAACTAAGTCCCTAGAAATTTGAATGCAAAAGAATGTGCACAGTTAAAAAATCTCACTATGCTTTGTGAGATCCAGTTTTACAAGTTTGCAGTGCTATTCAAACTCTGTTTTATTCTGTCTCTGCAGCTGGGAACAGAAATGTGCAGATGTGCTTTGAAAGGTTAGTTAGAAGTTGAATTACTTTCAAGAAGCTCTCTAGTAGAGATCTCAGACCAGATAGACAAATGTCATTTGCAATATAAATATAATCAACATTCAGGTCCCAAACAACAAAGATATTTTATCTACTGTTTAAATATATTTTAATATATTGCAGCAGCTATACATTTGAATATATTCAAACTCATACTATTAATTTGCTAACAAATATTCTGCTTAACCAAAAATATGTCCATGTTTGCTTCATACTGAGATGCTGGAAGGAAAAAGCTTTTTGTTACAAATAAAAAAAAAAAGGTTTTATCTGCCACCACCCCTATCCCTTAGGTAAAACAAAGATCTCTGAATTACACAGTGGGGAATTTTTCTGGCTGGTCCAACTGTGCTGTCACACCTTCTCTAACCCTCAAACAGGAGGAGTATGAACATCAAGCAAAAGGAAAGGGAAAACAGGACTGCTCCCTGCTGCAGGAGCTGACTGCCTTGGGAGCAATTTGGCAAAACTGCATCTCCTTTGCCTTTCATCTGCCAATCAGGAAAAATAGCTATAATCTGTCCCCTTGTCCCTGAATGTTTAGAAGAGAGCTACATAACCCTGCCTGAATTATGCACAGTGCTGATGCTCTAATGCCCAGGAGCTAAGCATGATTATAGGGCAGATCAGGTTTCCCTGAAAGCACCCAGGAAAAATGCAGCCTGATTCGAGACACACAGAGGAAACTCTAGAGATCAAAACTGGCTCCAGCAGCTCCAGCACTGCCAGCAGAGTCAATGGCCACTGTGCTGTGGTGGTGCACAGAGATCTTGCCTCTCAAGAGGCTTATTTTTCGATTAGGCCCTGCAGGCTGGAATGTATTTTTATGTTTACCATGGCCTATATTTTTCTTCAGAAAGTCTGGACTGCACTTGGTGGTTGTCAGTCCCCATTTGCTTGTGTGAAACAGCAATGCCAAAGTGTTATTTCTGTACAGCTCGCCCTGACTAAGTACCCTGCCCTGTTAAAATGCACATTTATTACATGAGATGGTGGAAGTTGCTAATACCTGTGTTTTACTCCAAGTCTAATAAATACACAACAGGAGAAATTGTATCACCATCCTCAATGCATGACATCTGTGTTATTGTGACTAGCATGAAAACAAATGAATGTCATCTTTATCCTAACATAGAGATGCTTTTTTAAAAATCAAATCATACTTCAGCACCTGGCTTTTTGCCCCCCCAAGTATGGGGTCCCTTTATTTTGGGGGGTTTTGTTTTACATTGTATAATTCAAACTTTGCTTCATTAATAAAATGTGTCTCGATAACAAGGATCAAAACTGCTCCTGCTTATTGTTTGAAGAAAAAACCTTATCTACTCAAGTAATGAGTTAAAGTCCTGAAAATAACTTAGTTATTTGTTAAAGAATTACAAAAATAATTAATGGTCAATCTCATAATCTCATCATCATTTCCATCATCTCATGGAAAAAAAAATCTTCAAGGATTCAAGCAGAATCTTCAAACAGAAACGTGTTACATGTTAAAAGAATGATTAAGACACTAAGCTTTTTCTTGCTTTTGTTCTTTGTGAGGAAAGGCAATATGGTATTTATATATCTATATAAATTAAATAATTAAGATTATAATCAGTAATGCTGAGGTGAAAGTTAAAAAGCCCAACTATATTGTAAGGCATTTCACACAGCTTTCGGCCAGGTCTAGCATGATCAGAAAGTGGAAGCTTTGTGTCCAACGTCATGCCTGAAAGTTTGTTTCTGAAGAAATCCTTGAAATGATGCATTTTTCTATTGAAAATATGCTCAAGAAAAATAAAATTACAGTAATAATTGCCAAAAGCAACCAGCCCCAAATGATTACATGTTCTTTTTACGTAACAAGAAAATAATTTTTTCCACAGCAAAGGCCTGGTTTTCAGTCATCATTGATTTATGAAGGCCACTGAGACTTAAACCAAAGTACATTTAAGAGTACTGCTTCAGTGGTTTTAATGGTATGAGCATTTAAATACAGCATACAAAACCTCTGGAGTTTAGATCAGTTTAGTGCAAGAGCTCTGTGGGGACACACATTCTCCTCAGATCAAGCTCATATTACTCATTTACAAGCCACACACTTGAAACACAAGCTCTGAAGTGAGCTGAGGGAGCATCAAGCCTGGGCTACACATATGCTCCTCTAAACCCCAGCTAAATTCCTGTAAGAATGGAAAGGAGCTTTACCTTAAATTGCCAGCATGGGCAAATCCTATTTCTCCAGGATGGAGGCTCAGAGGATGCTTCCATCAGAAGGAGTAATTTATTCCTTTAATGCTCTAAGAGAAAAGGGGAGCAGGGCAGAGTGTTGCAGGGCTGGCAGTGAAGGGAAGGAGCATGACTGAGCTCAAGGATTCTTTCATGGCTGTGTCCCCACACATCCTGCAAAGGGCAGTAATGCTGAGATTTGACTGCTGGTCATCAAGTGACTGTATGGCCACATCGAAGCCTGGAGGGTGGGAAACAAAAAATAAAAACCAACAGAATAAAAAAAGCACAACAAAACAAATTCCTTCTCCCTCCAAAGACTGCAGGGACCTTCCCCTCACAGAACAAGCTGGCAGAATGCAGAATCTCATTGCACTGGCATGGCTTAACTCCTTAAGAAAGGTGGACAGATCCAAGGGACAATAAAACAATCACTGTTTATTGCATATCCTGCAGTCTGGGTAAATCCAATTGAAGAAGCTCTTTAGACCACACCCAGCAGGATTTTAGTTTCTAGAGATAAAATGGATTTAGTGCTAGATAATAAAAGCTAAGCCTAATCTTACTTCTCTCCACACCTGCATTAGACATATTCTTACTACTGACCTAAAAACGTTTTTTAAATCTGATACTGTTTTTAGTCTTGCCTTCCTATCTCTGCCACTAGGCCATTTATTTCAGATATAGCTGTTTTACTAGTTTCTGATACTCTGAGCACTTCTGAAGACAAGAACTGTTAAAGCTACTTTAAATTCTGAAAAGACCATTTTGCCACAGTTACAGTCATTCTTCCAGAACTAAAAAGAAAGTGAAAAGGATGTTTTAAAAATAGAACCAGACATGTGTGTTACATGCTCAGCTACAAATCATATTTAGTGCTTTTTTGTCTCAGTTTCCATCTGTAAAACTGTGGTTCTCTGCCCTGTTTCTACCTGCTGTGCTCTGCATTTTGACTACAAAACCTACCAGGCAGCAGCTACTCCATATAAAGCATAGGTATGGTGGATAAATCTCAGCTGGACTCTGTATGTTGCAACTCAATGTGTTAGAAACATCCTGGTGAACAAATTAATTTGTTGGTTGATTAAAAAAAAAAAAGAAAATTTAACAAATCCAAGGATACTATGATGGCAGTGACTTGTTTTAAACAGTGTCTTTATGTCACCCCATAGTTATACAGCATATGTATATATACATATGGGATTCTGCAGCCCAGGAAGCTCTCAAAGCTAGACCTGCAGTAAATGTTAAGTGATTCTAATCCTATGGGTAGAAAAAGGCCTTAAAAATTTAAACAGCATAAAGACATCCTTGTGATAGCTAAAAGTCCAACTTGACAGTTAACATTGAATTATATAGAGGTGAATTAAAAACAAGGGGACAATCTACTCAAACTAGATTTCACATCAATAAAACTTGTGACAGTTACTGTACTGAGTGTGCTACTCATGTATATTTAATTGATTTTATAAACATTCTCACACACTATATAGTCACAGCAAGGGTGTGCAAAATTCCAGCCTTAGAAGTACTACAGTGCTTGCTTTTTAAAAAAAAACCCAAGCAGATGCAAAAATGTTAATGCAAACAGCTAAAATTACACAGTTAAACATCTGAGTTTCAAATATACATAAAAGTTAAAGTTGTTCTTTGCACCTACAGGAAAATAAAAGAAAATATAGTGGTGAGGGGATGTACTGGTGAGCACAAAGAGTGATAAACCAGCCATTGCAACAAAAGTCTCTTACCAGAAAGAAAGTTTAATCCTAGAAGAGTATACTAAAATACCAGTGTCCTTAGTGGCCAAGAAGATGAAACCATATTACTGAAGGTAAAATAAAAATCTACTTAAAAGTCGTTTGTAATTAATGAGAACTGGAAGGCAAAGATGGCATCACAGGCCGTTGGCAAGAGAATTCCTCCATATGGCATCAATTTCTCATTAATGCTCTGGGGGAGGATCCTAGACATCCCAGCAGGTCCTGTCGTGACTTTGGATTCAAAGCTGTCCACACACTCAGCTGCTCTCTGGCTGAATTCCATTTGTGCTGCACATAGTGCACCCAGGAACACGGGCTGATGAGCAGCTCCTGTCTCTTCTGATCACACCTCCCATTCTACGTTTGACAAGGTGGAAACCTGTCCCTAACCATGTCACCCAAGACATGCTCAGAAAACCTTCTCAGATCCTTCACAGAATCTGCTGCTACTATAGAAACTTTCAGGATTCTCTCTGAAAGATGTTCTTTGCACCCCTGGAGCTCATTGCCAATTCCTTCTCTCAACAATAGCTTAAGCCTGAGAGTTCTTGGCCCACTACACTGTTTATCATCAGCCATGGACTGGTTATTTTGGGACAGCTTCATTGTGGAACAGTGTGTGGCACTGACTTTGTAGTATTTTTGTCTGCACCACTTGGGATAAAAGCAGCTTATTCAGAGATCCCAGCTGAGTTAAGCATCCTTATAGCACCTACCAGCATCTCTGTGGAGCAGCCCTAACATTGCTTGTAAGGGACAAGAGGAGTTTAATATGACAATCTCAGTAAATTACACAAGAGTGCCTCAGTTCCAAAAGCTGAGAGGAGGTTATTAAACAACGAAAATTACTGTAGTTAATAAAAATCACTGACACCTCACTGGGAGCTGCCTGGGTTAGTACAGACAGGGTGGAGAATGCTACAGACTTGAAAATAAGAAAAGGGTCCAAAGAGCAGAATTTATCTGAATTCCTACAGATTAAGCTGCTAAATAAATTACATTTTTTTCTATGAGCATAACAGATATAAATATATAGGAGCAGTCAGTCCACTGCAGCATGCTGAGAGCCTGAACAAGTGTTGCAATGCATGAAGGATCCCGTGTGTGCAACATCTGCATCACGGGCGGGCGGGCAGGGCCAGGCTGGGGCTGCTGCTCCGTGCCCAGTGTCCCTGTCCCTGTGTCCCCGTGACACTGCCAGCCCCAGGGCACAGCCGGGCCCTGCTCAGCCTGGGAACAGGGCTGATCATCTGCCAGCAGCTGACAAACTGCACATTCCCATGCTCTAACAGCACGGCCTTCTGTTTTAACTAGCAAAACACTCTGCAGAATCACTGATCTGTAGTTATGATTTCATTTAATTCATTAAATTGTTTACTCTCAGTTCACATCTTACTCCATTTCCAAGTCAAATTAACACATCACTTCAGATTAGGATAAGCAATACATCCTGAATTCTGATACAGGCCAGGAGGTGATTACACTAAACTCAGTTTATAAATCCTCTTCATTGACTCTTTGTCCGGAAACTTCACTACACACAGAAGGAAATAAAGGAATAAACCAAAGATTGTGTACTGGAGAAACAACTACAATGAGTATTTTAATTCACATTTGTAACTTTCTAAGAACTTTCAAATTACACGGCTTTAAATAATGATTTTGACAAAAAGACCCCACTATTTCCTTTGTGAAAGGTCTTAACAAGAAGTTGAAAAGCTCAAGGAAAATGAGGTTCCATTTTTCACATTTGTGATGAGCCTACTCTTGACTGTGCAGTGGGAGAGGTATTTATCATGCATAGCCTGTCCTCCTCCTTGGATGCTCTCTTCCAGTTTGGACTGGCAGCACTGTGTGTTAAGAGGATCATTAACCAGGGTCATGTATATCATCTCTCCCTCACAAATGAGCACTGTCAACACTGCAACAGCCACAGAGACACTGCATAATCAGGGCCCAGTGTACACACTGGGGCTCACACACGACAGAGCAGACTGACTAAACTGCACAAAAGAAATCTGTTTCCCCTGAAACAAAGCAAGGGCAAGGCAATGGCCTCATAGCTGCTGCAAGGCTCATTGGAGCTACATAAAAAGCACACAACCTACACAGACACCTCTGGCCCTGAGGGATCCTGCCAAGTTATCCAAGTTATCACAAAATTCTATTATCTGGCTTCCAGATGGACATTGTCCTTATCCCTTGGATTACACAAGATTTCAAGCACATGAGCTTTACACTGTGAACACTTTATGAAAGAAGGCTGGAGACAAACACCAGGTTACACTGCCTTGTACAAAGCATGGTGTAGGGAAGTATTGTTTCATGGAGCAAAGATCTGGGTCATAGAGCCCTATCACATACTGCTGTCACACCCACACACTCCAAGAAAACACCACCTGCACGATTTATAAAGCCATCAGATTGCATGGTGAGAGGTATAGAGGGATATGAAAGAATTGCTTTCTTCACACTTATATTCCTGTTTCTGAGCTCTACATGCAGTTATCTCTGACCACTATAGCACTGCTAAAATTACAAGAAACTAATTAGTGAAACTGCATTAATTTCTGTTAAGTTTTTCCCACACAATCCTGGCTCTAACATGGCAGTCTTGACTCCTACCATTCTGGAAATCATTTCAGGCTCCTCTTTTTGCCACAAAAGAGAGAAATGTAATGCAGTCTGAAGAAAACTGAGTAAGATTTCCATCTCCTTCCAGGAGTCTCATGATCCACTCTTAAATCTTTTTCCATTACTATTTAATGGTACTATAATTACGGTTATTCTCAAGTGTTCAGAATAATCACAAAACAAATACAACCTTGATTATGCTCATATTATTATTTCTATTACAGGGGCAACAAGAGAATTTGAGCTTCACCAAAGGAACAGAGGAATGTGCATGTCCAAGAACCCCCACCTAATCTAGAATGAGAATCTGTAGGTTATTCTAAACAGAAAACACTGGAGAAAAGGGACAAAACACAAAGGTTGCTATACCTTATTTATATGCTCTGATTTTCTTACTTTAGAAGTCTGACATTTTTCTTTTGGAAAGATTCTTTCTTTCATGAAAATGGACACATAATATAAGACATATAGGATAATCAGCAATCCTACTCTCTAACAACTGCCTCCAACCTTATTGTATAGGGCAAGTTCTTCTCTAAACCCCTGAAATATAGTTATCTCCTCTGCTGCCAATCCAACATTTGTGACAGCCTTGCTAGCTTATTCTCTGCTGCCAAACCTGCCTCCAGTCACACTTTTTTCTTGCAACTAAGAAGTCACAGATTTATTTATCCTCTAAAAGTGTGGGCTGTATTTATCCTCTAAAAGTGAATAAGCATGTAGCAGTAGACCAAAGGCTCCTTTGTGGAGAAAGCATATAATCTGGAAGACAGACGGGTGTCTCTTCTGCTCAGTGCTGTTCACAGACAGCAGAGCAAAGGAAAATAAGTGTTTGATTCACTCTCTCATGCACTACACTATCAAGGGAGTCAGCTAATCAGAAAACCTGATTTAACCATTCTCAAGTGATTTCACTTAAACCATGAAGTGTCATCCTGTTTTGGTATTTGCACTTTTCCCAGCAGTGACAATCCATCAGAAGGGCTATGTCTGAAACTCAGAGATGAAAGGTACCAGTGATGGGGATGAATTTTTCCAAGTTAAAATTTATCTTTAATTAGCATCTTAATACTTTATTTTCTGACACAGAAGAGCATGTCTCATATTTTGAACCATATTTTAATGCAGTCCAGAGTTCTCTTCCCCTGCAGAGCCAGCTCACCATATCCACTAACCCGACTGAGCATTTCTGGCAGCAGCTCCTGCTGGTGCAAAAGGCTGGAGGCTGAGCTCCCAGGGCTGCCAATTCAGCATCAGGTGAACCTGTGGGAGATCTCACAACACTTTGGACAAAGCTCTGCAGATAAGACAAGCCCCAGGAGCTGCAGTTGGCCAACCCTGGTGTTAAGGAGACGTGCCAGCCTCTCACAGCAATTACAAAGTGTTAGCCTTGCCTCGCAGCCAGGGGTAACAGTTCAGCCACCAACACAAAAAATATTGGCAAGATGTAGCTGCCTTTGTAGAGCAGCTACATTTAACTTTAACTAACTAAGATGGGAAGGCAGAATAGATGAGCTACTTACGAGCAGTTTATCAACTTTTTCATCTGAATTTGTATTGTAACTCACAAAATTCTCAACCACAAACACATCAATAGATGCCCTTTTTATATTTCACATCAATGGTCCTCACATGAACCCATCATTTCAGAAGATGAATCTTTCCTGTTCAAAAATTTCAGATTGGCAGGACTCAGGAGTCACATGAAGAGGGCCATAGGAAATATCCTTTTACCAGCTAGATTCACAGATTGCCAGTAAGAAATAACTGTGAAACCTATATTGCAAATTATTAGATTTACAGTCTTTGAAAACCTGTCAGGTTTTTTTCCCTCATTCTGACTTGAGTGCTAAACAGCAGAGGAGGTGCTATAAAACATCAAGAGTCTATCACACCCTCTATTCTGTGTATCTTCCAGCAGAGTTTAGAAGGACATGCAGGACAAGCCTGCAAAGCCCATAAGCCAAGTAAAATTGCTCCTAGCCCAATAAATTATCCTTTGATCAACAAAATTATTTCATGCCTTCCCAGAATATTTTCTAGATTTTTTTTTTAATTTGAGAAATTAACCTATTACATAAACCCAGGAGTAAAACAAATAAGGTCTGCTTCTTCAGATGGTCTGTTCAAGGTAACATTGGATAATCACAGGCAAAGCCTAAAACCCAGCCTGAAAATCACTAAGTCCAGAAAATGAGCTAACAGGGTTTGCTTATTTAAATTTGGAAGTCCAAGTGTGTAGAGCCTGGAGCACTTCACTAAATTCCTCCCCAGGTAAAAAGACCAAGTCTGTTCACTTGTGAATAGGAATTTCAGCCAGCTGAGAAACCCCTATAGGTTTCCTGTGGAGGCCTACCTTACAGAAAGATCAGTGAAACAAATAAACCAAACCTGTCAAATTCAGATTTGCAAAGGTGGCCCCATAAAGGTGGCAGAACAGCTTATGGCAAGCTCTGGTATCACACATTCTCTTTGCTTTTAAGTGCATAAAATGTAAAATACCTCCTCTGTCAGGGTCACTTTCCTTGTTTTTGTGTATTTAGGATTTATATACTTTTCAGACTACTGAAAGTAATGTTTAAGTAGATCTTACACCTTCTCTACTTTTACACACACAGGTACTTGGCTACTGAAAGACAGGCCTTGCCTCATATCCACAATTTAACAACAGCTATTGTCAAATCAATGTTTTCAGATGTTCTATTTTCACATTTATCTTCTGCCAGAAATATTGTCTGGCATGTAAAATAAAGGAAAAAAATTACTCTAGCTGGTATATCATGGCAATCACAGCAAACAGAAGTCAGACTTTGAGAACATCATTATAAGCTGATCATCTTTTAGAAATATTTAACAAAAAACTCATGGGTCTGCTTCAGCAGCTGAACCTAAACTCAGCAAGGAAGTGACTGAACAGAATCAGACATTCTCATTAAGTAAAATTAGCCAAGTGCAATTTGCCTGGCTGGTTCCCTCTATGTATTAGCATTTATATTCAGCCAGTGATGAGCTTAATCAGGTTTTTCGAACAAAAAGGAAAAGTCTCCTCAAAACCCATAAACCTATCAGGTTTATTACTAACAGTTTGCACTTCCATTGTAAAAAGGCAGTTAAGAAACTGAAGAAAATTGCCTGTTCAGAAGTATATCTGAGTAGCTACCAGCAATCTTTCCTCCTAGCAGGAACATGACTTCACATAGTGCTGGCTGATTGCTGTCAGATTTACTGGAGACAGAAGGAGACATTTCATTAAAGGGCAAATGTCAGGAGGCTACAAAGAGCTGCCAAAGGCCTCACTGGAAGGGACAGGTTTGCCCTCTGATTGCAGAGATTGTATCACAAGGTCTATTCCCTCCTTCCTGATGAATGCATCTCCAAGGGCTGTCAGGCCCCAAAAACCAGACAAAGAAATGCTGTGGCATCTAAGGAGATAAGCATCACCAACAGAAGTGATGTGCCAAACAGAGAGCAGAAACAACCCCAGGGAGCCTGGGGGACACTCACCTGCAACAGCAGCAGCAGGTGAAGGTGAGAGGCAGCAAGAGCACCAGGATGAGGGAGGAAGGTGGATGCTGGGCTGAGCACATGTGCTGATACCTCCATCAAATGCAACCCCACAGACCTTCTGAACATCAGAAAGGAAGCAAAAAAACTTCCTAGATTTTAAGACAAGCTACGGAAAGTAACACTGGTGGAAAAAAAAAAAAAGGCTCCACACAAATAACTTGTTTTATAAAATTCAATTTGGCAATGCCCCTGTCAGACAGCTGGGCACAAAGTATGTCCTAACACATGCTGAGAGCTTTGAAAAATTTGTTATAAATTATGCCTCAGTGCATCCTGGTTTGCAAAGCATCACAGCAACAAAAGCTGGCCAAAGGAACAGCATTACTGCAGCCCTGCCCACATGCACTGCACATCCACAAGGTATTAGAAAAAAAACAACTTAATGACAATCATCCTGAATTATAGTTTGCAACCCTGGTTATTCTCTTAAGGCAGATGACTGCTTTATCTGAGCAGCATGAAGTGAAGCTTTGACCCTCTGTTGTTTGTTTTTTTCCTTGGGTCCATGACTGTTTTCTTTACAGCATGTTTCTATAGTGACCAGCAGCTGAACTGATACTCAATATATTTTCCTTTTCACCTGCCATATTTCTGATTTGAAAACTCAGAATGTTATTTAAACAATATTTCAAAAACTTACCCTCAGGCTGTAGTAAGATGGCACAGTGGACTTCATCACTCTAACTTTCCCCAGCTCTTGAAATAACAAATAAATGCATTGTTTATAGGTGAGAGAAAATTTATCACAGCTCAGTAACAATTACTTGAGGAGCCAATACATGAGGGACCAGAAAGAAACAAATTCCCAATATCTCAGAGAAGTATCAGACTCCTCCTTTCAGGCAATTTCATTTCTTCAGCAGCTTTTTTATTGTGCATCAGTTGTATTAAGAGCACTTTGCCTTAAGTGCAGCCCCTTCCTAGAGAGTAACAACCAGGACAGGCCTCACAGGAGGATAAAGCCCTGTGTTCCCCAAAGGAGAGAGGGGAGCCCATTTTTACACCAGTCAATATGGCAATGAATCATCCTGCCAACATAAAGACTAAAATATTAACAGGTGAATACAGCAGGTAGAAGTAATGCAGAAAAAAAAAATTCTAAAACTTAGCTGGTTCAAGTTTTACACACGCGAATAAACATTATGAGAGGGGAAACGAGATGTGAAGTGCTGAGCAGGAAAATCAGGTGTATTTATCTTCCTGGAAGCTGGAAGCAGGAAGATATTAAACTGTGCCTTCTGCTAAATTGCTGCTGCCAGTTATTGACAAAGTTGTCAATTATCCAGGATTATTTAGACTGATGATACCTGGAGAAATGAGGATTTAGAAACACTTGGGACTAACAGGGGAGATAGGAATGTGCTGCAGATGATAAATGGAGTGGATTGAAAGAAAAAGAGCAAAGAGGCAGTTTCAGAGGGTATAATTAAATATTCTTTATTAGCATTTTACACTACTACAATGAACCAACTTTCAAAGCTGGATTTTAGAAATTAAATATAACTGACTGGATGAAAGACTAAGTCCCTTCTAAGCTATAAGACTGGCATAGAATTTATTCAGGTAACTTCTATTTTGCTAATGTTTAAATAACTTAATTATACTTAAAAATTGCACTGACTGCACAGGTCTGCAAGCAATCAGATATTAAATCACCATTAGATGGATTTTACTGAAATTGGTCAGACCATACATTAGGGAAAGAGGACAGTGTTTGATTTCAATAGCTGAGTAATCAAGTAGTTTAATGCATATGGATAAAGCAGGTACCAACAGGTAAAAGTTATGCAGAAACTGGCATGACAGTGATTTTAAATTGGTCCAAAATAAGAATTTATTTTGAACAGGGATTTGTAAACTGTAAATTCTTGGAAGAAGCTTCTTACAATATCAAAAAGCTCTGCTGTATCAAACCATACTCTGCTGGAGTAAGGGATATTTGCTACCACATTTTTTTCAATAGAATGAGATATTTTACTGTGTTCATGAAGAGACAGTTGACAGGCTAGGATTTCAATACAAGACTTGCAGGAGCTAGGCCTAAATCACAGTTCTGGTATTGTCTGGTCACACAAGTTTCTCAGCTCTTCTCTACCTCTATTTTGATATAGAGTGGACCAGCAATTCCTCACTCCCAGGCATTTTTTTACCAGGTTACTTAAATCCACAACCAAGGTATTAGGGATATAACTATAGGACAGCAGAAAAAATGTTGACATAAGAGGCTGTGATTCATAGATATGATTCTATATGGCAACACCCCAGTGTTACAACCATTCTAAAATCATTTTGGTTACTCGTATTACATAAATTGCACGTTCCCAGCACGTTAAGGCTTTATTTGCCACACTATCAGGAATTCAAGTTACTTTCATTGATCAGAAGAACAGATGCAGAATGGCAGCTGGAGGTGTTTAGGAAAGGTGAAGAAGCCAAGGCTGAAGCCAGCAAACCCTAGGCAGAACACATTGACAAGACAGAGAGGGCACTGAAAAACTAAACTGGCAATTTTAGGTGATCATCAGTGAAGATCAATGTACTTCAGAGACTGTGTCTGTCCACACAGCTCCTCCCTCAGTCTGAATCTGAAGCTACAAGAAAGTGTAATGAAATACATGATTTCTATGCAGTATATAAGCTTTCAAAAAGACATTATAATGGCTGTTGCAGCATCCCATTCCAAGTGTAATCCATAAATACAGAATTCCTCAGTCTTTTTATTGCTGTTTTCTACTTACATTAAGAAGTTTAGGAAATAAGAGGAAAAAGATCCCAACAAAAAATCACTAACACTTCATCTTAAATTTTCTGCAAGGCACGGCACCCCTCTGCTGGGCAAGAGCAGATGTAACAGCAGGGAGGGGTGAACCAAAACTGACAGAACAGTAAAACAAAATCAGCCTGTGCAGACTGAAAAGATAAGTAAGGAAAAAGGACTGAGGCAATGTATGGCTGCTCAAATGCCTGAGAAAATAAGGAACTCAGGTGCAAACCATTAAACAAACAGAATTCAGACTTATTTATCCAGAAAGTAACATGTTTCATAACATTTTTAAAATGAGTCACCTTGAAGGAACTGTCATCTTAACAAACATCAATTCTCCAACTCCAAAAGCAAATGTTGCAATATTTAGGATAACAGGACATTGAAAGAGTTCCCTAAAGCAAAAGATTTTTGCCCATGAAAAAGCTAAATTATGAGCAATGAAGCCTGTAGTGCATCAACCTGGCAATGCATCTGCATAAATGCTTATGCATTCATAACACTGTTTTCCAGGAGAATGTAGCACAAACCTTAAGCAAGCCTTCAGAACAGTTTACCTTTTTCCATTTAGCCATTACTTTCTTCTTAACATGACAACCATAGGACAAATACAGGACAATTGCAGACATCAGCAGTGATGCAGAGGAAAAAACAAAGTCCTACCAGAAACACACGTGGAATTACACACATTTTTGGGAAATGTCAGTTAAGTCTCACTCTGACCTCTGAAGCATGACAATTAGAGAAGTTCAGCCTTTTTCTCACCAGCCCTGAAACTAGAGCTGCTGCCTGTATTGTTTCAGACTTCTTGTTCTGCTCTACAAATGACTCTGCCCTGTTCTCTAGGGGTTGCTCTACTATGGATTTTTAGACAAAAGAAATAAAAAGTCTGTTTAAAAGTAGCATTCTAGGAAGAGACTTCTAAGAAACAACTTTTTTCTTTGTTAAAAATATAAACACAGAACAAAGCTGGATAATACTTTTTGCCCCTTTTATTAAAAACAGTCATTACAGGTGACATACAATTGGCAAAGATATATTTGACCATATCTCTACTTTCAAGGAAACTATGACAAAGTGATCCCACATGTGCAGTAACTCGATTCTGCACTGGTTTTTCATACTGAAAACTGCTTTTATTCCAGTTGTTCAGGTGATTCTACTTTCAGTTTGTCTGTGTGATCAACAACAGCACACTGGCTTCAAATACATTTATTCTGGATATCTATAAGTGCCCACAGTAAAAAGCTGCACACAGTACCTGCTGTGAGATATCAGAGAGAAAAAAGTGTCCTTTATGGCTCTGCCATCCAGATTTGTCCTTTTGTACCACTTCCCACACAGAAGGTTGTCACTCCAAACCTCTCATTTCGTTAGCCAATGTTAGCATCACTAAGAAAACATTTCCTAAACCATTTGTTTAGGGACCAGGAAAGAGGACAAATCTTACCCACAAGAAACTCTCCAGAGCAGAAGGAAGTCTGTAGTGACAGAAGGAGATGCAGAGTCTCAGTTTTCTAACCAAACCTACAAAAAACTTCAATTATACAGCACCTATATTAGCAAGGGGGGAAGGGAGGGAGAAGCATCTTCTTGTCATTACCCACATTCTCAACAGCATTATATTAAGAAAGAAAGAATATCAGTCCATATACCAAGATGCTTTTTCCTATTTCCTGCTCGTTTTAGGTCAGCTGGAAGCTTCTTTTTTCAGTTTTTCTAAAATCTCATCTGGTGTCGCTGATATCAAAATCTTCACCACTTTGTCACGTGATTTACCCCCCTGGTTTAGACAAACACAGAAAAAAAACTATTTTAAGAGAACCACCATTTAAGGTAAGAAAACAATGCTCTTTATAAAATGCCAATAAGTGAATTAAGCAGTTTGCCCATGATTCAGGAAAAACAAGACTCACATCTTTTTGTCTCTAACTTTTCACAACACATGCTCAATTCCTTAGTCATCCTTTACCACTACTCTTTAAAAGACTTCTACAACCACTCCATTAAACCAACAAATAAAAATAAAAAACTCCATTTTTCATTGTGCTCTTATGCTCATGAACTATAAATGGAAATGGTTGGAAAGACTGACTTCAAGTACAATGAATTAATAAAACAAATTATTTATTCAGTGCAATGAATAAAACAAAGAGTTTCCACTCACCAAAGTCAAGACATGTAAATTCTAATACAGAGAAACTCTTGAGGCCCAACTATAACCCAAGTAGTAGTAGTACAACCCAAGTGCTTACATATGCTCTTGCTTATGTGTGATAAATGTCAGTCTTTTGATTTAAATATAGAAGTTATTTTAAAAAAAGGTGTTAAGTTTATTAATAAACTGCACATTCTCTGCAGACCACCAATTCTGTGAACTCATTTGACATGAAAACAAGAGAATCTTTGAAGAACACAGAAAACGTGAACTACAGAGATTTACAAAACATTATCGTGACAACTCTTCTGTTTAAAAGATCTCGAGATCAGCCATAGTTCTTCCTACACTAAGTTTATTCTCCATGAAACATTCCATTAACACAACTAAACTTTTTAAAGTGGCTTTCAGACTGAACTTGGAGTAGCTCCCCGTACTCAATACGCAAGTTTCAAAATCTTGAATTTCAACCACAGTAGGACAAAACTGAAAGGAAAAAAAGGAAGTACCTTCTCTAAAGTAACATCACTCTTCTTCACTTCGAGCACCTTAGAGAGATAGCGACACAGCTCTGCATTTGCCTCCCCTTCCGAAGGAGGTGCAGCAATAGCTACACCTACTGCCTCAGCTGTCACATCTACAACAAAGAGTTGGAGGATTTTATGCAAAAAATATCAAAAACATCTAATCATAGTTTCCTGAAAATGAATGTTTATGCTTCCAAAAGCATTTTAATTTAAAACCAAGTAAATGTATGGATTAGCAGGTGATGGCATTTTCAGATTTCGTAAAGTCCCTTGACAGTTGGCCAGTACAACCAACCTTTAACTCCTGACAATACCAGCAGTGAAGCTTCATCTATAGCAGTCATGAATTACCATCCTCCTCGAAACGCGGGCACCCTCTGAGCCCCCCCAGCTGCCCGATCTTGTGCGGGTGTTGTCCTGCTCGGCACCACCTAACACGACTCAAATCAGGCTACACCCCCAAAAGCCGGTGGTTCAATCAGTCTGCACAGAGAGTTACTGTCAGGAAATTCCCTGTGTTCCCGGGGTCCTGGGCACTGCCACAGCCCGCGGGTCCCGCACACACCGGCATGTGAACGCAACCCCAATGCGTGCAGGAGCAACCCGGGGCTGTAGAGGGAGAACACGGTGTATTAGATCCAACTTCCATGGCTTTAATAAAACTGCACAGACCCCTGAGACACGAGCAGCCCGCGCGAAACCGCAGATGCCAAACTGAAGGATTTAGGATCAGGATTTACCCCGTGCTCACCGCGCCACCCAGCGCTGTACGGCGGGACGCGAAGGCGCTATTCCTAGAGAGCCGAACTCCTCGCTTTAGATTTCGGGTGGGATTTTGTGCGTTCCCTCCCTCCCCTGCTCCTCGGGGTGCAGCGATGGCGGCCCGGTGCCCACAGACCCACCTGTGACGGCGCTGCAGCGGGCGCCGGGCTTGGCGCGCACCGCCACCCTCACGGCGCCGCCGCCCGCCGCCACCACCGGTCCCGCGGCGGCGCTCGGCTCCGCGGGGCCCTTGGCGGCCGCTTTTCCCTGAAACAGAGCAACAGGCGCGGTCACCGCGGGCACCACCCGCTCCTGCCGCCCTTCCCTCTCCTGGTCCCGCCCGCACCTTCCCGGGCATGGCGCCGCCGCTCCGCACCGGTGCCGCCCGCACCGCAGGAACCCGGCGAGGCTCGGCATGGCCGGGGCGGCCCTTCCGTAACCGCGCCCGGCCCGCCCCGAGGCGCCTGCGCGCTCCGCACGGCCCGGCCCGACACAGTTCCCACAGCGGCTGTTCCGACACAGCTTCACCCTGTGCCGGCGGCGGCTGTTCCGACACAGCTTCACCCTGAGCCCGCAGCGGCTGTTCCCGCACAGCTTCACCCTGTGCCCGCAGTGGCTGTTCCTGCACAGCTTCACCCTGTGCCCGCAGCGGCTGTTCCCGCACAGCTTCACCCTGTGCCGGCAGCGGCTGCTCCCGCACAGCTTCACCCTGTGCCGGCAGCGGCTGTTCCCGCACAGCTTCACCCTGTGCCCGCAGCGGCTGTTCCCGCACAGCTTCACCCTGAGCCCGCAGCGGCTGCTCCCGCACAGCTTCACCCTGTGCCGGCAGCGGCTGTTCCCGCACAGCTTCACCCTGTGCCCATAGCGGCTGTTCCCGCACAGCTTCACCCTGTGCCCGCAGCGGCTGTTCCCGCACAGCTTCACCCTGTGTCCGCAGCGGCTGTTCCCGCACAGCTTCACCCTGTGCCCATAGCGGCTGTTCCCGCACAGCTTCACCCTGTGCCCATAGCGGCTGTTCCCGCACAGCTTCACCCTGTGCCCGCAGCGGCTGTTCCCGCACAGCTTCACCCTGTGTCCGCAGCGGCTGTTCCCGCACAGCTTCACCCTGTGCCCATAGCGGCTGTTCCCGCACAGCTTCACCCTGTGCCCGCAGCGGCTGTTCCCGCACAGCTTCACCCTGTGCCGGCAGCGGCTGTTCCCGCACAGCTTCACCCTGTGCCCATAGCGGCTGTTCCCGCACAGCTTCACCCTGTGCCCGCAGCGGCTGTTCCGACACAGCTTCACCCTGAGCCCATAGCGGCTGTTCCGACACAGCTTCACCCTGTGCCCGCAGCGGCTGTTCCGACACAGCTTCACCCTGTGCCCGCAGCGGTTGTTCCGGCCCGGCCCGGCTCGGTTTGCTCCCCATCCCTGTCTGGAGCAGCGCTGGGCCCAGGGACAGGAGAGCGCTGCTGGCAGAGTGTGCACAGAGCTGGATGTTTGATAGACACTTGTTCTATGCACGGCCTTTGGGCACCCCAAACCTGCGTGATCTCCCCCTCTTCCCCCTTAAGAAAAGAAATTTATTTTTTTTTCTCCTGCATTCTCAAATTATTACTTTAGTATAATGTGGGGAGGGTACAGGTCTTTGTACATGAAGCCATTCCGTACTACACGGTACATTCTGCAAGACATTGAACACTATATACATACAGCAATGGCATCAAAGGATTGTATGCAATCTTTAAAACTCGTTGCACACCAATAATCCTTAGGTTTATACTAATTTTTTTAGTATTGGAATATCTAATGATAAAATAACATCATTACAAGTCTTGTATTCTCATTTTCACATTATACATTTTTTTATAGGCACATACGTATATACAGTGGCTATTTGCATAACCATTTCTATATTCCAAAACAGCCCTTCTGAATTAAGAGAGATTCTGGAAAGATCTGTTTGTTGCTGAATTTCGACTTAATATTTATTTCTTCAGTGCAGCTGCAGATGCTCTCTGCAGTGCAAAGTCCATTAATTCTCCATGGCTCTTGGAAAAAGTCAAGATGATGGCAATATGAATGCAGCTTTGCTGATGTACTTCAAAAAAATACAGTAGAAATCCATGTCCATAGGGTCAATCCAAGGTCATTTTGGAAAGAAGTGCAAGATGGGACTACAGCAGCAGCTTTACTGTCTTTCAAGGACAGATTGGAGAAAACATACACAAGTTGTTCATAACAAATAAGGATTTTCCAGTTCAAAAAATGAATTTTACTACATGAGAAACAAAGGGGTGGAAACACAAAGTAATTAACCACAAGGTACTACTTAAACTTTTCAATATACAGAGTACTTATTCCACTTAACATTTCATTTAGAGGAATAGCTAAATTACAATCTACCAATAATGATGCAGGAAAAAATATAGCTTTTCTGGTACCCCTCAAACAAATTAGTTTTGCTTTTATACATTAAAGTAACTTAACAGAATTTTTTTAACTGCTGCCAATAGTGAGCTGAAGTCCACTGAGACACCAACACATTCCAGATCATCACGTGAAACTTAAGTATAAAATATTATTTCTGGTATCTGTCCATCTTCTATTGATGTACCATTGTTGTTACCTGGTGAACTATAAAAGACAAAGCATGTTTTGCTAGCAGTAGGAGATTCATGGATCACTTTCTTCAAACCTTTTGTTCCATAGTGGGAATCAGGACCCTGAAAAACATCACAAGAGATGAGCAATAGAATGGAAGTGGGCAAGACCCAAAAATTGCTGATGGTCAACTGACTTAGGCTATTTTAGTAGTGTAAAATTTCTGTACCTGAATAAAAAAAATTATATACAAAATCACAGTCAACAGAAGCAAGGGTCCTATGTCTACATAACAAAAATATATTTCTTTGACAGCAGATTTAAACCAGTTGATTTCATCCAACTAGTGATGAATACTTTCTAGTATTTGTCCTTATCACACAGGTTGTCTATATTCTTACTTAGTTCACTTAGTTTCCTCAGCTGCTTTTAATGTGCAGTATTTGTTTCCAACCCACTAAACTCTGATTTCTGTATAGGAAATTATATTTAGAAGAATATTAAAATTTTTTTGAGAAATAAAATTGTCCAGAACACTAACGGGAGACTCTGAGAACAAGTAATTCTTGCCTATTATTTCAGCACTAGTATATAAAAAGAGATTTTAGAAAGCTGTTTTCTTGAATTTAGCTAGTGGTTAGAATATCCTTGATTAAAAAAAAATCAAATTTTGATGGAAAGCTTGCCAGATTATATTTTCTTTATAGTGCTTTTTCCCCATACAGAACCAGTGACTTTCATTAGAACTCCTAACTCCTACATCAAGCAAAAAATCAGGAAGGCACAAACGATCCAATTAGGAATTCCATGCTGTGGCACAGAAGAGAAGTTAACAGTCTTACAAATTAGTTTTAACTACACCCTTCTTTAGCCCTAAACATAAAATAAATTCAAGATCTAGAAGACACTTTCCCATTAGAAGACTGATAAAAGAATAACTCTTGCATCAAAGTAACACTTTCTTCTGTACTGCTAGACATTCTTACTTTCAAGGTTGCACAAGCTGTGTAGCAAACCGTGGGCAGAATCTCTATGGGCTCTTTGAACATAACTCTGAAGGTACTGGCTGTTCCATCACAGCTAAATCCAGTGTCGTTCTGTCCCAGCGTCTGGTTCTTCTCATAATCAATTATCTGCACAAAAGCATGAACATTGTATTTGAATGTTTACAAGCGTGAGAAAGGTTCTGATTGTGTGCACATGAGAAGGTTACAGGCAAACACTTGCCGACCCCACCCAGCCTAACTGCAAGGCGGGTGCAATCTCAGCTGGGAAGGAGCTGTGATTTCCTGATAGCACTGGAGCTGACGCACAGCTCGGAATGTGTTACACGGGCTGCGGGCACTGCTCCAGCCAGGCTAAAGTCTGTGCTTGGGAGATGGAGAACAGCTCAGACCTTCAGCTTCTGACCTTCATATACAACATCTAATCCTCTGCTTAGGTTTCCTGATCTCTGTACACCTTCACAGCCCACATGAGGGAATCTCATTTGCTGCCTGTGGCTAGTTTAGAAAACAAGTTTTTACAGATAATGTAGGCACTCAATGACACCTTCATAAAAGAGAACAAGAACTTGTGCTGTTATGTTTTATACAACTTATTTCTAATTTTGTTTCAGTATAAAAATTCTACTCAGATGACACAATATTTATTTTGCCTTCCATTTCAGTGGCGAGTAAGAATCACTAGTTCCAATGTGATAATAGCAGATTCCTTCCCATTTTGGATTGCAGTCCTGATCCATGCTGCCCAATACATCTTGCAGAAACTGGATATCAGAGCTTTAGAGCAGAGCACTTCTTGTGATTACAGCACACAATCATATCAGTTTTAATAGTTTCTTATTAACTCGCCATATATTTTTTAGTATTATCCATGCATGAAATGAAACTTTATTCTAAGCAAAATTTACTGTAGTTTTTTCCCCAGCCACAATCAATAGAAATATTAACAATTACAAAGCTGAAGACTTAAGCCCTTTTCACATAACATGTGATGTAGATGTATTTGTAGTATACATTATCACTATTTTATGGCAAGTTCTAAATGTTTAACTAGCTGGAGCTCTGATAGTACTGATGCAGAGTCAAGGAGAAAGCTAGAGACACAAAACTTAACTGTCTGAAAAGATTGTGACAAGAAAGTTTCAGATTTATCACTTATTAGGGATACTTCCAGGACGAAGAGAACCTATATAAGATGGATGGCCTTAAATGAACCATAAAGGCTTATGCAGCCTTTCAGCTGGAATTTGTGGAGGATCTCTTTCAAGTGAATCATTCCCACTTAATATGCATTGGTTTGTGTTTAAAAAACCTAAATTCTTTTCAGATTAAATAAATCCAGCAAATATCCTGAGGGAACAATGAATGCTTGCATCTGCTAACAAGAAATCAGCTAAGGGGTTCAAAAAAGGGTTTATGTGAAGTAAAAATCCCCAGGTATGTTTAGTATAGCTGCTAAGTTCCTGAGATCAACTCTTTTGTCCTAAACATTCTGTCTAGTGCACTATGCTACTCATTTACATTGATGTACATTTTGACAAAACCAAACTGAAGGTACTTCAAATAGAGGAATTTACAAGTGAGCTTTTAAAGTGAGGAATGTGGAAAAGCCAAATTCCTTCAAAATGTCATTCCAGATACATTCTGTTTGGAACATCATTTAGAGGAAAGGCACAATATTTTTTCCTTAGGGGATAAACACAAAATACCTATCCTTAAGTACAAAGTAGTCAGATAATAACAATCATCAAATAGGAAGCAGAAGACAATTTGTCATTTAAATAGAATGTCCACTAATGAACTGAAACAGCAATTCCAGCACATGATGAAAGTGTAAAAAGATAGGACAATAGGATTTCTGTCCCTATAGGAAGTCACAGACAATTTATTTCACAAAATTTCTCATGCACCTAATAAAGCAATGTGACATGATAGTACCAGATTATGAAATGCACAGCACAGGGTAAAACTGTGCCAGTCAGGGAATCCTAATATCTTGTTAGGAAGCTCAGAATCAAAACAAAACTAATCTCTACAAGAAAAAGAATTCAAATAGGCTGGAATTCCACACTCAAAAATGAAAACAAAATATAGTGCTGGATCAATACTACTAGAAGACAATCCTGACCACAACATGCTAGGGGATCTAAGAGGCTACAGGAGCAGGAAATACAATTTTAGTGGTGTCTTCAATCACCAGCTGGGACCAGGCAAGGGTCACACCAGGAGACAAGCAGGGGGACATTTTTAGATGCTATCACTGGCCACTTCATGAGCCTGCTAACCAATTGCTCAGCAGGAAGAAACGCAAGCCTTGATTTGGTACTGAGTGATGAGCAGGATCAGATTCAAAATTTCATAATGGAAACACTATGTAACAGTGTCCATAATATACTTAGAGCCAACACTCCCACATGAACAACAAAAGCAAATCCCTCACAGCTGTGCTGAATTTCAAAATGAGGAAACTGAGGAACCTTGTTCAAAAAAAGGAACAATTATGAAAATCAAATCTTTTATACAAAGCATGCAGGCTATTGAAGGACATAACATACCCAAGTACAGTATCAGTACACATTTCCTATTAGGAAAGGCTTGAGAAAAGGGGAAAAAATCTGGATGTTGGGGAAACACCTACATTGAAAATGACAGAAGGACAGGAGAATGCAGGAGAAAGCGAGCAGAGTTCCACAGTGTTCTTCTTTTGCCTAGTCACCCCTTATGCCCACTTGTGACAAAACACCTTAGACTCCTGGTCTATCAGTTGCTTCCTTCCAGATACAGACCAAACCTTTTGCAAGTTCCTGCAAGTGTACAAGCCTTTTTAAAAATAATATACTGTACCTGTATATTAACTTGATAGTCTGTGGGTCCATGAATAGATCCATATAATCCAAATCCCACTATGGAAATTCTTCTGTTAACTGTGAACCTGGTAAAGCACAAGAAAGGAATTCAAACTACTGTGGTGAGTGTGTTACCTTATTTCAAGTAGGAAATAGACTCCCACTGAAGAGTAGGGAAGTAAACTGATAATGACATTGCTGGTTTGTTTTTTTTTATTAACAGTATTTTAAATTTAGATTTCAATACTAAGAAAAATGTTTTGCCAGCTTTATAGGTTAAAGCTTCACTAATTCCTCAAAATATTCAGTATTACTAAACAAAACATAACCAGATTCTTTTCAGTATCTCCAAAATAAAAACAGATCAAGACTTGGCATTTCAAAAAGAAATACACAGATCACACTCAATCATTCTAGAATGCACCCAATCCTCCTGAACCACATTGTTTGCTAGTTTGTATTTTACGTGTGTAATAGCCTAAGTTATTTTAAAAAATGAAAAGATCAAAGGTGTGCAACAGAGCCACCATGTTTGCTCCTGTATCTTATACCAAAAAGTCAAAGTTGAATGATTTGCTCCCTTTCTCCCCACACTTCTCTGTCCCTCCATCAAAGTTTCTGAAGTCCTACCTAATGCGGTCGCTTGTTCCACTGTAGCCCCAGCGACTCTCCACCTGCTGGAACCTGTTGATGCTGCATTCTTTTCCTCTCAGGCAGCACCTTGGTCGGTCAATATAATCTACTTTAGGTTTAGGATTGACAGTAAAGTGCAGAAAGAGATTTACTACTTCCCGATCCGACAAGATTCCAGACTGAGCAGGGCCTGTGAAAACATAAAACTTCCAGGATTATTTGAAGGCTTACTCCAGCTGCTGTATTTAAACCACACATACTCACAAGCTGAAGACAACAATAACATTTTCCAATGGCCAGAGCATAATCTGCAGAATGTTTTGCTTTCATTTGTGCATCACAACTCTTATTAGTACAATATTAACAAAAGAATTTAGTGTTAAGCATCCAAACACAGCACTGAGGAATGGTCTAACAGTAAAACAAAGAACTCCAAAACTCACCAGCTGCAAACTCTTCAATTGTCATTAACGGAAAACGGATTAAGGAGAGAGCTCTTCCAAGGACTTTCTGTTTGTTCCCGAATGTCACAGGCAATTGTTGTCTTTGACACTCTGCTTCTGCCCAGCGAACAACAGCTCCAAAGAGCCTGCTTTCTCGAATACTGAGAGTGTCCCTCTCTAGAACTGCACACAATGTGTCTAAAAAGAAATGTTAGCAGCTTTAGATCAGTGTTCATCCAAGCCAGTAACAGTGTTACATGATGCCAGCTTAAAATACTAATTACACACTAAGAACATTTGTAACAAGACTATTAGCTTTGACTTATTATTATGTGTGTGTACGTATTACACATAATTTATCTTACATAAAAAACTAATTTCTCAATGACACATAGATTTCAAACTAAAAATTAATTTCCTTGCTATGAAGACAGGATATGAGTTTTCTTCTTGATTCCTAAGAGTGTAACTAATCTCTGTAGTGATAACAAGTATCCTGAAGAATTTCCATTGCTAGGGCAAGATCAAAATTGAAAGTGACCAAGCACTGAATGCACACTACTAAAAAACCAAATTATTCCTGATGACACTAAAAAACCATGTTACTCATGATGATACTCAGTGTCATATTCTTATCTGGGCAGCCACCTGCACATCTGGATCAACTTCAGCCACAAGCAGCAGTGGTACACAAAAACCAGTTTAAAGATACATGAAAGTCATCTTAAGCATTGACATATCTGCTATCCATAAAGCCTGAAGGTGAAACACAAGATCTGAGGCAAGGTACATGTATAAAAAGCAACTTATCCTGTATTTCTGGCCTTCTTTGAATAAGAGGTATGCACAAGTTATGATAGAATACAAGTCAAAAAATAAATGGGATTTTATATTCTGAATCTTCTGTCTTTGGGAATTTTTATCTGCCTTGAATTTACATAAGCCATGTTTGCAGTTATAGAAAATAGCATATTGGAAAGTCAGAACAGATTGACTTACCAAGACTAAAGATCACTCACAGTCTGAGAACAAATCCTACTGAACATAATTTAGCAATGGCTTTAAAATTCTTTATGCAGTGAAACACCTTCCTTCAGCCTGAATTTTCCCACAATCTATCTGAATTGGAGTAAAACCTTAGACACAGAGTCGCAATGAAATTGAGCAAGCAAATTTAGAACTGCTAGCTTTTCATAGAAGACTAAACAGAGAAACTCACAGTTTATGTATTCATTTTTTAAAGCAGATTTCATTAATTGTACCTATCTGTGCAACTTTGAATAGATAAGTGCCATGTGGCAACACCTGTTGCACGTGAAAAGCAGGTATGGATGCCTCAGGGATGAGGCACACCCCTCAGCAAGTGAAAGCTTTGGCTCCAATGAGGTGTGGTGTCACCACAGTGGGAGCCCTACAGCACCTCTACTCAAACAGGGACACAGTGCAGTGCAATCCAGCTCAGGAGTGAGGCTAAAGGAAAGCACTGCAGGGGTGGATGCAGGAAGGGAAGAAGTGTTTGGGACTCTGCACACTCAGATGGGGGAAGGAACTATCCCGGGGTACTGTCATTTCCTGCTTAGGACACACAGAGTGACTCACCTATGTCAATATCTGTAAAGCCTTCTGCACTTATGGCATCCATAGTGCTTTTGTCTATTGTGTCAAGACAAAGACTAGCAAGCTGAGGTTCATCAAACAAACGAGCCTGGAAAGATACAGACATACAACTTAAGCACAAAGCTGACAAACTGCTGATTTTAAAAAGCAAGGAGTTTAAGTCTAGTATAGACATAAATTAAAATAAGTTGCTTTTTCTAAGTGTTCTTCGTGTTTATACCTTAAAGAGCACTTAAAATCTCAAAGGAATATACAATTAAGGAAAATTAGTAATTTCCCCCCAATTAGGAATTCTCTAGCAAATCAAAACTAAGCTTAAATTTACCTACTTGAGTAAGCAGCATAAAGGCATTATCTGCTCGGAGATGCTTTGTTAGGAAATCCACACAATGAGCTTCCAGGGCAGGGACTGCATACTTTTTAGCAGTGTATAAAGTAGTCATGACTGTTTCTGGACCAATTTGGACTTCATCTGAATAAAGAAACCTATAAATCAATACACAAATACAGATCATAAAAACATATCTTTAGAGGGACAGCCAAACACAACAGCCTCTTTGCTTTTAGAAAACAAGCCAAAGATTTGCACTGTGAACGGTGCAGCAGTTGACCTCTTGACATTTTTGTAAATAAAGAAGGTAAGTTTAAAAGTTCAAGAAAGACTATTATGTTAACCTAATGGCATACATTTGTTTTAAATATGTATCACTCCCTAGGACTGATCTGGCTGTACTAGTTATACATAGCTCCCCAACTGTCAACAACAGCTGAGCGGCAGAATTACTTTCCTACGAGTGCATGATCTCAGTTCATCAGGAAAATATCAATGCACAATCCTCTATGCCTGTATTCCTAAAATTCATTTACTGACAGTGCACACTGGCTTCCCCTCCATGAAGGACTTAGATTGTGAGAACATCTTATTCAAAGTTGCCCTGGTGTAGTACTCAGAGAGGCAAGGGAGTACATTCCAGCAGATGACCTTGACTCTTCTATTCCTGCCACAGCAAAACACCCTGGCTTGTCCCCACTGCTTGAGGCAAGAGGATTGATTGAGATTTTAGCATAAGCTGTGAACCAGAAGACAGCAACCTCCACCAATACCAAGGAAAAAAACCTGTATCTTGAGCAGTTGTTATTTGAGACTAAACAAGGTAAGATTTATTTTAAGGTTCTGTAGGGAAAATATGACTTTTAAAAAATAACTTTTCTTACAGGTGACATTTAAGATAATTTTAGCAAAATTCCATCAGCTGTTCAGAAAACAATCAAGAATAGTTTGATTACAAAAATACATTTGTCCTCAACACACATAGGTAATTAAACATAATAAACCAGGGCTCACTAGCAAATGCAAGAATTTTACAATGAAAACCAAGTCTTTCCTCTATATTTCTTAATATTTGTTTTTTAGAAGATCCTGAAAATGAATGACACACAGAGACAGAAGGTGTGTTTAGAAGGGTTTTTAAATGTAGCAATCAGCAGTTTGTATCTAAAAAGAGAAACTTGTGAAAACAACAGACTCAATACTTCCGTGCAAGATGTAGTAATACAAACCCAGAATTAAAGTTTCAACTGAAGTTCTTAATTGTTTTTATTTCTTATATTCCAGGAAAACTCTAATTCTCAGTAGTTGCTAACACACAACTAAATACGGTGTTAAACATTAAATTTGCTGCCACAACACAGGTACATATTTACCATCAAAAAACTCCAGCCTACTCAAACAGCCAGCTTGCACATCACTTTCGAGATGTGAATGATGCTCTAGATACATTTTTTAAACTGGATTTAAATTGAACATTTAATTATTTGAATTAAATGCTGACCTTTTCTTTTAAAGTAAAAGTTTCATACAGTTCAACAAGAACTGATTTATGAAAGCTATGAACTATTATTACCTGTTGATGAAAACAACGGGCTGACAAATTTAAGAAACAAATATTTCACAGGGACACTTTTGTATCCTACATTGACAAGCTCTTCATTCAAGCACTAGAACAGTGCATTTATATTTTGGTTCAAAGATTTAAAATAATCAGTTTTAAATGCCATTGTTTTTGTTTTGACTTTATAGGATCTTCAAGTCCAAATTACATAAAAGTTGATTAACAGGCTGTAAAAAAAGCAATGCTGTGCCAACTACAGTATGCATTTTTCATAATTTAAAAAAACAAAAAACAAATCCCAGGTTGGTTTTGGAACATGATTTTGGTTTTATTCCTTAAGTGAATCCAATCTGAAGCCAATCAAGTGACACACCAGAGGGGCTGCCTTGTGATTTGCTTCCTGCTGTACCTTCCACAGAAGAGGGGTGCAGTCCTAGGTGTGTCTCCCCTGTAAAAATCAGGTGAGCCCAGAGCTGTGTGTGTGAACTCTCCCCTCTGTGGCACGCCAGAACTGGCACAGATTTATGTTTACACCACTGCTCCTCCTCCACTGAACTCAGTGGGACTGACAATCTCCTTCCCCCTTGCCTTCTTCCCTCCTCTCCTTCCCTTTGAGACAGAAACAACCTACTTTTATTGGCATCCAGGATGAGGGAATAGGAAGCTGGGGGTGTATGTGCATAGTGGAAGAACATTTTAATGGCCAGAATAAACAGTTTTTCCAAGTGACCATTTAACATTCACTGTATGTAGCATTTTATGCTACTTTTCTTTACTCTCAGGCTAGCACTTCCTTCTCCCCTTGTGTGAGCATCCTCTCAGAAGATTAAATGTTTTCACCATTATAAAAGCACACTGGAATATTTTTTTCAAATTAGTCATGATTACTCCCTTATTTACTGCTTGCCAAAATTCTCAGAAAAGATTTTTGGAAGACAGACTGCTAACTTGTGCCATATCATCACTTTCCTTTATTCTGTGATTAAAGGAGAAGTTAGCTTATTGTAAAATATGAATGAATTTTTTAAAAATAATCTTAGTAAAATCAACAAAAAGAAACTGCAAAGCAGAACCCTACTGAGACAACTTGAACTTTCTTCATCATTGGTATTCAATTTGTAGTTAGAAACACAAACACACAAAAGCTGTTTCATTGGGAAATAGATTCGAACATTGTGACTTTGCTATTATTTCAGCTCTTAAGGATTTATCTGTCAAACTACTAATCTGTCAATTACTAACTGACTAATCTGTCAAACCATATGAGTAAATAAAATAGAAATGAGCTGAGGAACACTAAATAATTAGTAAATTATGCCTAGGAAGTTTTGCATTACGAAAACAGTTCCTTTACTTGATGTTCATTTGCTATGTGTATTCAAAGATCCTGACTTCATTTCTAGCCAATATACCTCAAAGTGGTATTTGCAAACATCGAAGAAATGTCCTGTGAAAGGTGACTATCATTATCTGAGTGATTTACTAATGACAGATAGAAAAGGCCAACAGTACAATTCCTGCCTCTTTCAGGAGGAAAAAAAACACCAGGAAAAGACCCCATGTTGCTTCCAACATGGAAAAAGCCCAGTACTGGCATGTATTACAGAAGTTCTCCCTAGATATGTTTTCAACAAGGTATTGCAATGTATATTTATTTCAATATAAATTCAAAGAAGTACACATAGCATGGAAGAAGGTCCTGAAGAGCTGGCACAGAAGCAAAGCTGAGATGTTCCAGCAGTCCCCAGCGTGGTGACACCCAGACAGGACAGCAGCACAATCAGCACTGACGCAAGTCCCAGCCACTGGGCACTGGCAGCCCGACCAACACAAGATGCTTTTGTTTGCTTCTAACAACACCTCTTCATTCACCTCAACAGTGTTCAAATGCCATCCTTATCTTCACTTAGAAATCTCCTCGAAATCTCCACGTTTCTACTTTTACCCAAACTTCTCTTATTGTATTCCCTTTTCACTGCCCAGCGTTTTTCCCACATATGTGGAGACAAACACATACATTTATTGTATGCACTGTCTTTTAACCTTTGAAACCAATTTGCTTGAAAGACACTTCCCACTACCTCTCACTCCTCTGCACAAAAAAATCCACAAAGATCAGTTCATTTGCTAACAGCAAGACATTGCTGCTGCATGGGGGTTTGTTGGGTTTTGTGCACATCACTTGCTTTAACTCCCATGCCCAGGATTACCCAAGGATCAGGTGACTCTTCCAATTGTTCCTATCTCAGGCCTCAGCAAAAGAAGGAAGGTGCCAAGAGTTTGGAGTCTTTCCTATCACAAAAAACTTTGAGACGCTACATATTTATTTCCAGGCAATAATATTATTTGTTTCCCAAATGTTAATTACAAAGAACTGTTTTGTATATTTTATGATCTACATTTTTTGCCTAGCAGAGTGTTTTCTTTGATAATAACCTTAAGGTTATGCAGTTTAGTCGTATTACCACATCGCAGCCCAAGGCACAAATAAACTATTGGTAACTGTTTCCATGAACACCATACATTTTATTTGCCACTACACCGAGAAAAGAGAAATGGTAGGCAAACTCATCAATTTTGTGAGCATGCAAACTAGCAGACCCACTCTGACCAAATTGGAAACCATTAACACACTTTACATCCTTTTTGCTACCACTGTGCTCCCAGTCTCACACTCAGATGGTCTGGGAGTAAAAAATCAGCTGGTTGCTGCCTTCTGCTGCATGTTCCCTCTCTGCCCAAATAGGACCATAAAGGGTGCTATTATGGCAAAAAGATATATTATTATCATCGCTGACAAAGTGAATAGGAAGATGACTAAGACTTCAAAGTAAGTATCAAATGTTAAAGTATCAAATGAAACTAAAAGCTTCGTACAACAGCCTCTGTCCCTTCTTAGTTACTATTAGAAGATGGCCGGATAGCTGCAACACCAAGGGGACCCACCAGTTCCCATCACTTTACTTTAACAAACCAAAACACCGAATCCAAGAGCCCAACCAGACACCCACCGAGTGCTTCCCTAAACGGACAGCCAGCTGCCGTGGGATTAGGGCACTTATCTTGGGAAAACAGCGCAGGCTAAAGCGCAAGAAGGGGCCAAAACACGTCGGGGGGCGGTGTGACCTTGCGTGGAGCCCACAAGGTATTTCCGCGCCGTCCCTGCGTGTCACTCCGGGCCGGGCACAGGCACAGGCCGGGCTGTGAGGGGACGGGACCGGGAGGGGCCGCGGAGCCAGGACTCGGCCCGGCGGCCGGAGCGCCCGCCCCGCGCTGACCTGAGGAGCGCCAGGAAGGCGGCGGGCTCCACGTCGGGCAGCTCGATCTCGGCCGAGGTGGTGGCCATGCCGCCGTTGAACATCGCGTCGAACACGGCGCTGCCGGCCGCCAGCACGAACCGGTGGGCGGGGATGCGCTGCTGGCCGGGCCCGGGGGGCGCCGCCCCGCCGCCGCCGCGGGCGCTGCCCTTGCCCACCACGAAGTGCACGTCGCTGAGCAGCTCGTTGGAGAACAGGAAGGCGAAGCGCTCCCGCAGCGAGCCCTTGGTGGCCTGCCAGTTGTACAGCGGCTCCCGCTGCAGCACCGCGCCGGCCTCGGCGGCGGCGACTCCCGCGGCGCTGGCGGGCGGCGTCTCCGCGGGCGCCCCCGGGCCGCCCCCCGCGGCCGCCATCGCCCTCGGGGCCGCGCCGGGCCGGGCCGCGCCGGGCGCTCCGTCAGCAGCGCCAGCAGCGCCCGCACCGCCCCGGCGGCAGCGCGCGCCCGGCCCCGCCCCGCGCACGCGCCGCTGCCCGCGCGGCCCGGCCCGGGATGGGCCCGGGATGTGACTGGGATGTACTCGGGGTGTGCCTGGGATGTGCCCCGGGATGTACACCGGGATGTGCCCGGGATGTACTCGGGGTGTGCACGGGATGTGCCCCGGGATGTACACCGGGATGTACACCGGGATGTACACCGGGATGGGCCAGGGATGTGACTGGGATGTACTCGGGGTGTGCACGGGATGTGTCCGGCATGTACCCCGGGATGTACACCGGGATGTACTCGGGGTGTGCCTGGGATGTGCCCCGGGATGTACACCGGGATGTGCCCGGGATGTGACTGGGATGGGCCCGGGATCTGCCTAGAATGTTCCCGGGATGTGCCCCAGCATGGGCCTGAGATATGCTGGGATATGCCCCGGAATGCGCCCGGGATGGTCCTGGAATGAGCCTGGGGTGTGCCCGGGGTGTGCACGGGATGTGTCCGGCATGTACCCCGGGATGTACCCCAGGATGTGCCCGGGACGTGACTGGGATGTGCCCCGGGATGTACCCCAGGATGTGCCCGGGACGTGCCCGGGACTGCGGCCGTCAAGGCGTCCGGGCTCGCCCGTGCCCGGGGAAGGCGCTCCCGGAGCCGCGGAGAGGGAACGGGACGGAGCGGGAGCAGGAGCGGGAGCAGGGCCGGGCAGGGCTCAGAGCGGCAGGCTCGGCGCTGATAGCGCTGCCCGTGGGAGCGATGAATTGCTGCGATTGTGCTCAGGCACGTGAAACTCACATTCATTTCCATAACGCCCGTTTCGCTGTGGTAACAGGGGAACAAGGGCTGGTGGCCGATATTCAGTATTTGTGAAGTGCAACACCGGCAGCTTTAAGGCTGAACCTCGGGGCTCTCCTGCTGGCCGGGCATTTGGCGCTTGAGGGGCGCGGAGCCGCCCGTGCCGCGGCCGCGCCCGCACAGCTCAGCGCCCTCGGCAAGGGGCGACGGCGCAGCCGGGCTCACCTTGGGCGCTGCCCTGCTGGCTCTCCGGAAAGAACGGGACAAGGAATAAGACGTGTCTGCGTTTTCCCGGTCCTGTCAAACCGCTGCAGAGCTGAGGCGATTCCTTTTGCCATCTGCTGGGGTTGTGCTGTAAGCACAGCGGCGATTTCCGCGGCGGCGCCGGGAGCTGTTTGTCACCGCTCCCGACTTGTCAGCATTTCTGGGAGCGTGTGGCTAAAAGAGGAATAGAACATGTCACCGCTCTGCGTTCAGGTTTATAATTAGGATCAAACTGAGACCGAGCAAATGTGGTCCGTTTCGCAGAACAAGTTTTTGAGAACCTTTAGCGAGATGGAAGCAATTTCAGCAGGATAAACTATAGTGGGAAAGGGCACCAGAAGATATAGTGTAGCAACAGCTAGCTTTGCAGAGGCTATATTTAAAAATAAAATCATACTGCTGACTTAGAAGAATGAAAGTATCATCTCTGCATTTCTCTTGTCCCAAGGTGGACAAAGAAGGGAAGGAAGGAGAACCCCACATTCCCTCCACGGCTTAGGGACAGAGATGTGAAACACTGACACCTTGGGCACAAATGGATAATTTCCATTTAAATGGGACTCTTTTTTTTTTTCTTTTTTTTTTTTTTTTTTTTTTTTCCCCAGAAATAGGATGGTCTGGGTATTAATGAGCATTTGTGTCACTGCTGTCTTTTTATCGTTCTGTGCTCACTCACAGGTTGATCTGTCAGCTGAGAGCCAGCAGCCATGACTGCTCTGCTCAGAGAAAAGCTTTTTGCAAAAAGTGTCAGCAACACTCTAGAGGAAGTTAACAGGGATAGAAGAGGGCTGAGGAAAAAGGGAAAGGTATACTAGAGAAGTAAAAGGAGGTTGGCTGGGGTAGAAAAAAAAATGTATAAGAGACCTTCAGGGATGAGAAATCAGTCATAAGAAGGCAAAGCTATGCAACATAGGAAAAAAATGGAAAGACCTGTGTGATGGTCTGAGAAAGAAAATGGAAAGAGAAAATGAGGGGAAAGAAACACAAATGAAATAAAATAAAATAAAAGTCTAAAAAAATAAAAATAGGAAAGAAGACAAAAGCAAAGGAGAAAGAAAAGAAGAAGAGTGACCAGGATGTCCATCTGATCTGTTCAGCTAAATGCCAAATGCACTAATTGAAACAGTTTTGAAAGTGAGAACTAAAAAAATGTTAGTAAAGTATTTCCTTTTGACACTGATCTTTTCTTCATGTAGACAATGAGCCGCAGACATTTGTTTCACCTTGTAATCCTTGTGCTAGCTTCCTTGAAAAAAAGCCCACAAAACCAGCCAGCTTTTCTTTGGCATTCTCAGTGGGTGGATCACGGCCATTTTTAAATGTGATGTCATGGGATTGTATTTGCCAGTCTAGATCAGAAATAATACACAATGCTTTTCCCAAAAGGGTACACATGAATGTCACATAAATGCCATCCCATCATTTGCCTTCTTAGTATGCTCAGGTTTTGTCTAGGAAATACAGCAGAAATTAGTATAGGATAAAAATTTACTTATATAAGCAGTTCAAGAAGACATTCTTTTGTTTGATCTCACGTATCAAAATGGTTACATATCAAGGGCTGCAAACAAAAGTTCAATAGTATTATATTATGTAGCTGTGCAGGTTGTTCTGATCTCTAGCCAGCAAAACAGAAGGTCAGGGAGTATGTACACTGTTGAGCAGCTAATTTTCAAGTTCTACATAATAGCCTGAGCAATCCAATGCTGACCTGGTGCCTTTTTTTTCTGTGGAAATTCATGAAGGAAGTACTCTCCAAGTCTTGAGGTTCCTTCACCTGTCAGCAGGCAGAGAGCACAAAGTGTGTTTACATGTTGTGGAGATGAAGCAGAGAATGCCATGATGAAACAGCAGGGATTTCTGAGATACCTGTGATGCCAGGGATGTCCCAGGGACACAGGAATGCCTGCCCTGGCCTCTCCTGCCCCTGAAACGGGGCCAGTTCTCAAAGGGGTTTAGGTTACTAAGAGTATTGTTTTCAACCATTTGTTCCTGAAATGATTTAAATTCTCCTCCCTTTCCTTCTTTTCCCCACATGAACTCAGCTTTGTGTATGCTCCAAGGAGCTGTTTGTTGTTATGATCAGAGTTTTTGAGCTGGCACATATTTTCACAGTGATTAGCAATTGTTCTCATAAGCAGTGAGCATCCTTTCTCTGCTTCAGGAGGGAAGGGAATAATTCAGAGTAAATCACAGATTTGTTTCTGATTAAGCTTCCTGGCTGGGGCCACTTGATGACATATTTTCCTTTCCATGCTCAATTAGACTCTTAAAATCCCCTACATCTGATCCATGCCACTGCTGTGAATGACAGACATGCATATTACTGTTCCCATCACTGAATTACCAGTGGCATTACAGCTGGTCAAATGTGTAATTTTTAATAACTGTAGTTATTAACAACCACAAAACCAATGTTGTGTCTCTGGGCTTTTTCTTGTGGTTGTTGTGGTTATCTTCTCTCTGGCTTGCATTAGTCTGGACCATTGGGATGTGGGGTCTGCAGATAACAGATCCAGTTTTTGGAGCACAGGATCCACTCAGGAGCAGAAAAGTCAGTCTTAGATCTGAGTAACACTAAGGGCAGGGATTAAGTTTTATTCTTACATCTTAAAAAGAGCCTATATAATGTGGATTTTTAAAATTCATACTGAGAGAAACTGGTATTTTTTCCTCTGGTATAAATTCACCTGTACTCTAAAACTGACAATAAGAATGCAACATTCTCAGAATTTTTAAAATTCATAATAATTCTTTGTGCTATCATTTCTACAAGTAGTTCTTGTATCTGAGCATTTTATTTTGCATTTTCAGCTGTGCTGTCTAGCTGTCCTGGAGTATTAAGGTAATTATGTATCTTGTGTCTTTTATCATAGTGATTCTTTTCTCATTTTTAGTGACAGTACTAATGATTTGTACTTTAATTTCTACTACTCTATAGTAATTATTACTTAAAGCACACTGTTATCATAAACATTCCTGCTAATCAAAGCATTTCTGTGAAATTTTTCAGAATTGTGGCTTAGAGATGTGTACATCTGATACAAACGTGACATGAAAGTTTTTGAGGACTCCAATTGTGGGGCAGCTCTTTCATTTCTCTTTCAGAACATTCATGCATTCCAAAAACTTATTGCAAGGAGCAATAGCAACATTCATCACATCATTCCTCTGAAAGTAATTACAAAACAAAACAAATTATTTAAGCCATAGAAGATTCTACTCATCATATACCTATTATACATATAATTTAAAATACTGTCATGGCTGGTTCTATGAAAAATGTTATACTTTGACATATATTTTAAAGAATTTTAAATATTCCGCTACAGCATAGCTGAAGAAGCAAAGAAGACAAAATTATTTTATTTGTTCTTACCATCATGTCTTTATGACTGACCAGTGGCTATTTTGTGAAGCTATTTACCTTTCAGTCCCTGCTGAATGTGTTGAGGCTCAGCAGTGCTCCAGACAGAATCCTTATTTCCTACACTTCTACCATGTCATTTACCTAGCAGCTTAATTTCCACATAGTTAACGAGATTCTTACTGAGAAATCACAGAAGCCTTTTCCAGTTTAAGACAAATAGTACAATTGACATGCTCCCTTTTAATATAATGCCTATTAATTTTACTCTGGCATGTCTTTTCTTCCTTTTAATATCATTGTTTGGTGGATAGAGAGGTTGTGGCACAAAAATTCAGCTCTGCTTTTGAGGTCCCAATACTCAAATTTGTAAGTGGGATGGTCACAGATCACTAATTCCTCTTTGGATTCTTCTTTGATGCTGTGATGGCTGTTGGTGAATCCCCCCAAATCCTCAGCAGATCATCAGCACGTGGCCTCCTGACCCCCAGTGCATTCCATGTGAGCTCCATTATGTTTTCTCTGATGCACCATGCAGTCTGAGATTTCCACTAGAGCATCACTTATTACCTGTTACACCCTCAGCTAACAAGAAACTCAGAAACAGGAGAGGTTGGCTTTGTTATGTGTGGTCTAAGATGCTCTCCCAGGAAATGAACACATTAACAAAAGACCCAAACATGAAGCTTTAAATTCACCTCTTAATTCACCTTTTAATCCACACATCTTTATCTGGTCTATTGGTTACTGACTTCTCTTGCCTTAAAAACTCACTTGCATATACAGGAAAGAAGAGCCTCCAAAATGTATCAGCTTAGCTTCCATAAAAATTGAATGACACAAGTTGTTTTGTAGCAGGATGGCATTTTGTAGCTGGCATCATAATGCAATGAAAGCTTGCTGCTTGGCAGAGCCCTGTGAACACATGAGCACTGCTTCCAAGAGATATAAATAGTGTCTCTTAATCCTTGCATTGATCTTCATGAGCTTGCTTAAGGTTCAGCTACCTATGTTTGTTTAAATTTCAATTTAAAATTAAGACAACAATGTTTAATTATAATGTTAAATCCTACAAGTAATCATGATTTAATGGGCAGTTATTATAGGTAAAAGCTGTTTCTCAGGCTAAAAGTAGACACAAAGACCTAATGGCCACTAAATCTCCTACTTTGTAGCTGACCATTAATAAATTACCTATTTTTATATTCTTCACAGCATTCTTTTGCTGGCACACTTACAAATGCCTTCTCACTCCTGACATCAGAACTGATCTGCCACCATTTAGTACAGAGACTGGAGAGAAACAACTTCCATAAGATAAGAAGTGATTAATGTTCTAATCAAGAAGCCAACAAACATCAGCCCTTGCACGATTCCTGCTCCTGAGCTGAGCTTTGCCAGCTGAGGGGCCCCACAAGTGGAACTGGTTCCTTGCTGGGGCCAGGATTCCCAGTGAGGAATCTGACATGTGGCACAAGGCTGATACTTGTGATTTGACAGAGAGCTGAGTTGCCTATTTTAAAATGGCTATTTAGACAGAAACTACGTAGTTTCTGACACAAGAATGTTGCAGCGTGGTCAAGGATCGCCAGTTTTGGCGCTGTGCTGCTGAAGGGACTATCTTTCACTTGAAACATAAGTTCAGAACTCGAGGAATCTCTTGTCAATAAATATGATCCTCTGACAATTTCTGCATGGGAAGGAGTCTCCATTTTCATTACTCCATTTTGCTTTCCTAAGCTTCACTGCATATATCCTACACACTGCTTTATGTAGGATATATGTATTTTTCAATCTTATCCTGACATATAATATTGCTAAATAGTTAAATAGTTGTTTGATTTTCTACAAGTTAGGGCATTCACATGTCTCATGATGATGTTACCATTTATAAAATCTGAGGAAAAAAAAAAAAAGAAAAAAATATTTTGCAACTTCAATACATTAATATAATTGGGTGTGTGGCAGGGAGCTGGGAGGTTCCATTTGTTCTGGTGACAGCAGCTTATCAACACTGCTTTCATATAACAGTTTGATTAGTAATTATGTTGTTAAAGACACGCTATTCCTACCTTCATTTTTATATCACTGTTCTGGTACATGTGAATAGAGGGTGGTGTTACAAGCAGTTGAAGTTGAAGTTCTTCTTTCCCCTTCCTCCCCCACAAGAACACTTAGTGTTGTCAAAAAATCCATGTGTTAGTTTCTGAGGATTCCTGGTTTTCAAGTGAGGGTGTTGTTTGATCAGTGAGATTGTTTGCTCTTTGATTTAATTTCTAACTTAAGCCAAATTTGGAACTATTTGCCTTTGGGGAAGTTGGTCGGTGGTTTTGGACTGTGCCAACCCAGCAAGTTTTCCTTTTTCTCTAGAATTGGCTTCATCTGTACAAATAAAGTCAACAAGAATGCTGGCAGTTTTATTTTCTTCCTAAAGCCTGAAATAGAAGCCAGGATATTTTGGCACAGAGCAGGAAGGCCAGAGTTAGAGGGAACTGTAGTGAGAAAAAAATATATATTTCTGATATGGAAAGTGTGGCACACCAGAATCCAGATGTTCAGCACTGTCATGGGTGGGCTTGGGGGTCTCCTCTGTCAGGACATGGAAAGGAATGATGGAGCTGTTAATGATAATGTTCCTTTCATGAGGTCAGAGATGAAAATGAAAGGGGAAAACATGCCCTTTGAACAAACAGTTCAAATATTCCATTACAGGGGACTTTTCTGCTATCAGATGCTCATAATAATTTTTCTAATCAAAAGTGGATAGATCTCAACACTAAAGGCTCAAACAATGCATCTCTACTGTAGAGTTGCTATGTGATCACCACATGTGCCTTGACATTTTCTACTCAGAAGTTTAAATAGGACTTGAGGAACAAGCTGGATGCAAATCAGAGCTGGAATATGCTGGCAGAGTGGTAGGGAAGAAGTTTCCCATATAATGTTTGACTTCAGAGTCACAGGAACTGAGAAGAGAAGCTTGAGACATGAATCTTGAGACTGCACCGTGGCAGCTGCATACAAATAAGCAGCCTATACATTTGAAAGCTTGAGAAGTAAACCGGCTGTGCATTGAAAGGTAGGCATTTGGAGGTGGTAAATTTAGCCCTGACTCATCCAATGGCAATTTTGACACTTGGGTGGACTAAATTACTTTTAGGAGTTGCATCATGTTTTTACCAGATAGTTTGATTGAGCATGGTTTAACCCTTTTGTATAGCTATGGTCAGATTCTAGATTTTTCTCTCTTGAAATAACTGTGCAAGAATTTGTTTGTATAGAATAGATAGGACGTAGATAAGTTCTGGGTCCCCAAGTTCCTTACTGTGAGAGGTTTTATATCAATTAGTCTGTAGCTTGAACTGGCCAAATTTACTGTAAAAGATTTAGAATACCCTTTATTGCTCATAGCTGTTTCTGAAAACTAGTGATAGTTACTTCACAGCTTCGTCCTTCAAATTAAAGAGTTCTCTCCTCTCGCTGGTGTTAACTCCTTTAGTATTTACAGACAGCACTCTGAGCCAAGCTTTCAGCCTTTCCTGACAGACAGGTGCCCAGTTTTCTCAGCCACCCCTGCAGTCCTTCTTTGTATCATTTCAACACGGGGGACTCTGAATTGCACCCATTGTTGCAGAGGGTTCTTTTTCAACGGTGTTAATTCTTCCAGAAAGCGCTTGCCTGGCACGCTAGAAGTGCATTTGCTGTTTTCTTCAGGCAACACATGCTCACTTGCCAATGTCCTGGAATTAAATGCTCAGTAACTTCTAGGAACAGCGGTTTTCATTTCTGTTTGCCTTGCAAACAAGGCTCCACCGCTGACACTTCAGTGTTGATATTGAGGTATAGGCAAAGTTTGAAGCCAGAAAGAAAAAGGCTGATGGATAAGGTCAAACATATACCTAGTTTCTGCTAAATTTTTCTGGCACTTAAATGGAAAAGATGAACTCCCTTTTCACCCCCCAATATTTTTAAAACGCTAATGTCCTGGTTCTTAATAACCCAGCTAAATACTGACGCAAAAGAGATGCATACATTTTTTCGGGTTTCTCAGGGCGTTCCGCACTAGCCGGCCCCTCTGTCCATCCCGCATCTCTCCTGAGCGGATCGCTTCGCCCCGGCTGCGGCCGCCCCGGTCCCCGCCGTGCCTCCAGCCGCAGTTCGCCCGCCCGCCCGGGCTGTGCCCGCTGCCCTTTGGCGCCCCGGCCCCGCCGGTCCCCGGAGCAGCGGGGCCGGCCCCGCAGCCGCTGTCCCCGGGCTCGGCATCGCCCGCCGGGCAGCTCCCGGCCCGGGCAGGGGCGAGGCGGAGCGGGGCGAGCCCCGGGGCGGGCGGAGGCGCTCCCCGAGCGGCCGGAGGAGCGGCTCCGGTTTCCGAGGCGGATTTAACCTTTGCGGTGACGGGGCGGGCGGCGCCTGGGGCTCGGCGCGGCGCTGGGCTGGCTCCCGCCGCGGGGATGAGCGCCTCGGCGGCCACCGGCGTGTTCGTGCTCTCGCTCACCGCCATCCCCGTCACCTACCTGTTCAACTGCCTGGCGGCCACCGGCAGGTGAGGCGGGCCGGGTCTGGTGAGGCGGGCCGGGTCTGGTGAGGCGGGCCGGGTCTGGCGAGCGGGGCACCGGGGCACCGGGGCGGCCTCGCCGGGCGCTGCCGGTCCTGCCCCGTCCCCGGGCCGGGATGCAGGCACCTCTCGCCCCGGGACGCTGTCGCTGCCCGTGGCCATCACCCGCAGCGTGGCCCGGCCGTGCGACCCGCGGCGCCCCGACATTCGCAAACCGAATCCGATTGTGTTTCAAAGCGAGCGGGAGAACTCGCCGGCCCCGGAGGGTCCCGGTGCAGGGGCTGGAAACGACCCTGTGCCCCCGCTCTGCCAAAAACCGGGATCCCGGGAGAAACCGCAGCTCTAGAAAAGGAAAGTCTTTCCTCATGGCAAAACCCGCTTCACTTAAAGGTCTGCGTGATATTTTGTGATCCCACAGCCCGGGGTGTTTTGTAACTTTACTGCACAAATATTTGCTTCTTGTTTTTAGGGCTTTGCTACATCTGTTCCTTCCTCATTTTCCTCCTGGCCCATAACTGATATTTTTTGTTTCTCATTGCTAGAGTAATGTCAAATAACACATGGTGACTTACTTAACTGCCAGTATTTATTTCAAATTGATAAACTGCAGTGAAAAGTCACTGCGATATTAGCAGCTGTAATAGTATGAGGAAATTCATCCCTGGGAAAACAGACGAGCAGAAGATTCAAAACATAAAATAAATCAACAAGCTGGTACTGCTCATCCTGACTTAGAAAGTACGTGTGTATATTGTCTGAAATATTTGGTCTTGCAAATTCTTTGCAATAATTTTGTTATGTTTTGCTAAGGTTGATGTCATAATATAATTTGTTCGTACACAAATAGTTTTCTTTACACAGGGTGGTACTATGTATAAAATGATGTATCAGATATATTTAGCTTATGCTTCTGGACTTTACCTAATTTTCTCCTCCATTTTTTTCCCTTGTACAAGGACAAAAGTGAAGACTGAGAAGGAGAATCTTACCTTATAGAGAGCTAAAGATAATTTGCACCCGTAGATCTATGAAACAATTTTAAACTGATTTTCCTAACTTGCATTTTCTTGGGGAAGGAGACGAATTTCCTTTGTGCCAAAGAATTTTTGTGCTTTATGCCACTCCCACTGTACGTGCAGTAACATTATAGCTCCATCTCCAGGGAAAAGATCCTTTTGCTAAGCCCACCTGCGCTGATCACTGAACCCACTCAAGTGGTCCTGCCTTGTAGGGCTGGAGAGAGCCCTGGTAGCATTCCCATAACTGAACACTAAGCCCATATCCATCAGAGGTGCCCCATGCTGCTACTCCTATTCCATGGGATTGATGTGATTTATTTTTGAATTTTTAATTTCCTGAGTAGATAGATAATTTATTGCTGAAGTTAGACAAAATGTCCCCAATGATCCTTTTTGGCACTGAAGTCCCTGTGGGTTTGATCCTCATCTTTCATTGCCCTTTAATTTTCCCATAGCTTCTGTTTATTTTAGCATGAAAACTGATTTAATCAGACAAATCTAGATTTCTGGATACGTTGTTTACGTAGTTATTTTTTCTATTTTCTTTTTTTAGCTGATCACAAGTGAAAAGAGAGGCACATAAATTCTTCAAAACTATCGGATGAATACTATGGCAGACTATGCAATAAACTTGCAAATTTGTATTTTAAATGATTAAAAGTTACTTTACGAGTATGTGCATTTGAGGACAGCTGGCTGATGAAGCAAAATTCTGTTTTTCTTTTAAATTCTTCCTTTTTTTTTTGTTTTCCTTTTTTTTAACATACTGTTACAGTTCCTGGGTGATCGTTGCAGTTGGATTGCTCGTTCTGGTTCTTATTGCTCTGTCAGCTCGTGTTCTTGTCAAGAGAAAGCCACCCAAAGATCCACTGTTTTATGGTGAGTCTGGTAAAGCTGAATGTCCTGGCTCACAGCAGGGACTGCCTCACTCACAGCTTTGCTCTAGGCTTTGCTCTTTGCCTTGCTCACCTGCAAAAATGACAAGTCATGTTTTCCTCTCCACCTCCTTTTTGTTGTCCTTTCTCCTTTCCAAGTGATGCCTGCAGTCAGGGCTGTAAACTCCTGTGCCCACGATTCTGGAGAGGCTGCACAGCCCTTTCTGCAGACACTGACCTCCCATGGAGGCTGTGCCTGCAGCTCTACAGAGCTTCACATTCCTCAGAAATGCTTCCTAAGAGCTGTGTTGACCAACCACTAATTAAAAAATCCTGAGCTGTACAGGAAAGTCATATTGTGTGTTAAATATCTATGACCTCGGAACTGACATATCAGGTTCAATAGATCTCTGCCAGACAATGTATTGGACTGTGAAGCAACTGTGTGATTCCAAGTATTTATTAATTTATGTTTCCCCCCTTTTTCTTATTACAGTGTATGCTGTATTTGCCTTTACCAGTGTAGTGAATCTAATAATTGGACTGGAACAGGATGGGATTATTGATGGATTCATGACTCATTACTTGAGAGAGGTAAATAACATTTTGGCTTACAAATGTAAATAAAATCTTCACTGTACATAACTTGGTGTAGTATTTGTCACAGAAAAATAACCACTTATAGATTCAAAATGGTCTTCTTGAATTTTGTAGTTGATCTGCTTCATTATTGTTATGGACAAAACCTTAATTGACTTGCAATCAACTGACTCATTTGGGAGACATAATGTAGCTTTCAAGCTCCATCGTTGTTACACTTTACTTCAGTAACACTGTTCTGTGTTAATTTCTATGGGAATTGAAGGGACTGCCGGATTGCAGAAAACCACAGATAGCACTCAGGAGTGGATGAATACTACAGCACCAAAAAGTGTTACCAAGAAGAAAACAAAATTTCCCTTTTATTTTTGTCTAATCACTGAAAGAAATTAAAGTAGAGTTAAAAAATGATGATGCCAGATACCTAGTCAGCAGAATCTGTTGGCTGCTGAATATCAACATCCACCAAAAATAGCTCAGTAAGGGCTTGACAGGAAAGTCACTGAAGTCATTGAAAAGATTCCATGAACTTAAGCGTGAAATGAGTTGGACCCTACAAGGTCGTATGTCGACATCCATATATTCAAACTGCTCACATCTCTAGGTTGCTAAATATATCTGTATTTGTTGTATGCTAAATCTTTGCTTCGTAGTTTTTTATCACTAAAATATGGAAAATATATTTCCATAAAGTGGCAGAGTAATGCTGACAGTCACAGCAGGAGCTGCACCCTTTGTTGCAAATGCAGAACTCCTTCAGTTATGGATCCTGCCAGGTGAGGTCTGTGTACTGTCAGTCAGAAGCTGTACCACTGCCTGCACACCAGTTAGGTTTCTGAGCTTGTTCCTTGCTGTTCTTTATGGATTGCTACCCTGTCCAAGCCCTGTCTCTTTTCCCCATCCCTGCAGGGTGAGCCATACCTGAACACTGCCTACGGCCACGTCATCTGCTACTGGGACGGCTCCGCGCACTACCTGATGTACCTGCTGATGGTGGCAGCCATTGCCTGGGAGTGAGTCCCATCCCTTGCCTTGCATCCTCATATCCCCTACAAAGGCCTTTCTTTTCCATGCAGCATTTAGATTTTTATTTTGGAGTGGCTTCATGTTCTAAGCCAAAGCAACGCTGTTAAAATTTCATTACTTTCAGGGGTTCTACCCTTGTCAAGTTTCCCTTCCTCTTAGCTAAGCCCAGAAAATGCCTGGAGATGTATCCTGTCTTCACCCTGCAGCATCTGCATGGCTTTGTGTTAGCTAAAAGCTGAAAGATGATGTGCACTAAAAAGCATGTGTGAAAAAAAATTGTTTTTCAAATAAAAAATTTATGACAGGAATAATGTCTTGCTTAGCACCATGATGATCTCTCCTCCCTGTGAAAGTGACATGAAGTTTAAGAGAAAATGGTTATTCTAGAGATTCTTATGCTTTTTGCTGTTGAATAAAGAGTTTGAGAAAATAAGTACTTAAATTTCAGAGGTAAATGTACCTGCTGGTAATAGTAGCATTAACAGTATGAAATTAATTATTAATTGTTTTATAGTCTTGCACAGCCTGTGATGCAGTCAGCCCTCACAGGAGTGACACATCAGCAAATAACTGAGTCTGCCCAAAGCCTGTACTGTCCCTGTGATAACCTTGTCCCACACAAATGCAGGATTTATCCATGACCCCTCTCAGAGGCAGCAATCCACTCCTGACTTGTGGTACAGATTTTAAAAGCCTCTACTTGGAGAAATACAACCCCAGCAATAAGTAAAATATTTAGGGTAGGGAATTTTTAGAAGCAGTTCAATAATTCTGTCTTGTTTTCTTTTTTTAACAGGCAGAGCTATAGAACCATTGGTCTCTACTGGCTGGGTTCCATTATCATGAGCATCATTGTCTTTATGCCTGGAAATATTGTGGGTAAGGAAGTGATTTATATGACCAGATTTTTCCTGTGTAGCATTTTCTAAATTCAGCATTGTGCTATCTACATTTTAGTGCAGTGCTGGTTCATTTCTATAATAATATGAAGGAGGAATTTTAGGAATATCAATAAAGACACACAAGATATTTTAAAATTTAAATATGAGGAAGAAAAGATGGAGACTGGAGAAAAAAAACACCTTTAAATTTACTTTAGTTTCAAGGGGAAAGAAGAAAGTATTGTGTTTTGATATATCTATAAGGCTTTAATCTAAACCAGGTTTAAGTAATGAGACAATAATATCTCTTAGCATCATAAAAATACAGAATTTACTCTGCATATAATTTCCAATTTGCTTAGAAGTCTGACTTTCCAACACCTTACAAGAGGCACTCAAATCACCTTTGAAAGTAAAATTTGGAAGTTATTCTGTTTTCAAACTAAATTTAACATTCCTAGATTTCTAACATAAATTGGTGCATAGCAGTGCTGTTAGAGGTGAGGATTGAAATAAAAATATTTCCATCATTGTTATTGGCAGGTGATCCATTAAGGGTGAAACCTTTCTCAAGAGAATATTTCCTTTTTAGCTAAGCTGGAACTGTTGCAGACAAATGCTCAGCTGAGAAAAACCTTGATGTGTCCAAATCCTGCAGTCAGCTTTCAGGAAGGTCTCTTGGTCCTGCTTTTTATGCCAGAGGAGGAATATCCATGGCACAGGCTGGGGCCAGCCCAGCTCCCTCCTCTGCAGATGCTCTCACACAGAGGAAACAGCAGCTTTAGTGTGGCTGTCCTTCCCTTTCCTCTTACAAAGTGTGCCTGACACTTCCCTGCTGGCACACAGAGGGTCAGCATCAGACACAAATTTTCCTGGTTTACCTGAGGCTGAGGAGAGATCTCTGCAAGTTTTGCCCTCAGGACTCTGGGAGAAATCAGCATTTTGGGATAGAAATGGAGCATCTTGGAAAATGGATACATTTTAAAAAGAATGAGGTTTCTATCTGAAGCAGGGTCCATTGTGAGATTTGAAAGCTGTCCCATATTACAGGATTACCCAATGCAGAGTGACAGATGTGGATTCCCATCTTCTCAAAAAGTTCCTAATTCTGAAAAGGCTTCCTATCTCACAGGCTCTCTTTTATCTGTCTCCACTCCTGTTAAGCATGTAATTTTCAAGAGGATTTGTGTTAACAGAGATTTCTGATGTTTTATGTTTATTTACATTACCATAGTTGCTTCAGATTTGTTGTTACATAGCACAATTTTTAATTTTTCTGCAACAGAGCTTGCAAATTCTCATAAATCTTGTAACAATTTTTAACAGGCAAATATGGAGCAAAAGTGTGCCCTGCTATTTTCCTAAGTATACCTTATATCTGCCTCCCCATATGGGCTGGGTTCAGAATTTATAACCAACCTTCAGTGACTCAGGACACTCCAGTCAAGGTAATTCTATTGTATTTAATGCTGGCTACTGTTGGGGCAGCTGAAATGTGCTGGCAATTTCTGGTGGGTTTTATGGGTCCCCTAGTGAGCATGGAATGTGCTGTGACTGTTCACTCTTACAACAATTGTTGTCTGGCTGTGAAGACTGCAAAAATATCTATACTGCAGGACTATTTCATTATGGTGGAAAAAAGAAAAAGCAAAAGAATCTTATGTTTAGAGTAGAGAACCTATTCATAGGTGTAACTGTGTTTCTACCCTCTATCTATTCAGTTTCTGTTTTAGATTCTTAGCTGATGAAAATACTGGCATTTATCAGCTTCATAAAGCAGCACAAAGTCCTGTAGAAACACTGCAGGAAAGCACTGTTCTGCAGATGACTTACAGATTTCATGTAATTTAATAATTTTTGTATGTGTTTTCTGTAATATATTAGATTTTACAGGTGAGGCACATTACATAAATTGATATGAAAATTATTTACCCATTTCTTATTAAAACATCCATTAAAATGTTTACTTGAAAATTTTTAGAGTTTTGCCTTTGAAATGACTAGATGGGTTATAATAAGCTTAACTGAGCCATCAAAATAATGCATTAATAGTTTATGTACTGTTTTATATTTTAAAAAACTTCAAAAATCCCTGCAGTAAATAGCACAGAACAGATCTTTTTAGCCAGTTTATTGCTGCAGCACTCCATACCAGTTGTAAGCAATATAATCAATTAATATTTTTGCATTCTTTTACTGCAAACAGGGACAGAGATGAAGGATTAGTGGCTGCTCAGAGCCAGCAGGCAGCCAGAGGGGAGTGGCACAGAGCAGGCCAGGCAGGGCAGACCTTCCCAGAGAGGAGAAACACAACATCCAGCCATCCATCCATCCTCCAGAGGAAAGGGGAGCATGGAGAGATGTTCAATCTCCTCAGGGCTGAAGAACACCTACAGAATCACAGCTTTTAGGGCAAATCACTGTGGAAAGCAAATTGGAGGAATCTTCAGGTGCTAAACCTTCCTGCACAGGTTTATAGGAAACCACATGTGCCATCCCAAAGCCATGTGAGCTGATTTATTTGAAGGAGACATTAATTGTGGTCAGAAACACATTCTTTTGACTTATCAAGTGTAGTTAAAGGTAGTGATCACAATTTTTACTGAAGACATTTTGAGAGCAGCCTTTGTGTGCAGCATGGATGAAGGTTTCAGTCTATTTTCCTGGTATTAACAATACTATAGAAATAGGAATTATAGAAAACATGTGAAGGACTGATTGATTACTTACTGAAATGCAGCCATTTCTCCTGGGCTTACCAGAGATAAACTGCTTACCTAGGTTTGATACTTTAATTTATTATAAATTTCAGAGAAACTTAGTTTAATGTTCTGTTTCAAAGAGAGAGTGCAGGAAAAGCTGGTGACCTGAAAATTTAACATTGCACTTCTTCATGAATCCTTTCTGGAAAACCTAAACTTCCTTGCCCAGAAGGTTACAGAAAAAGCCTTGATTCCTTTCACTGAGACCTTATAGCCAACCCAAGCTGTTTGTTTTTCAGAAGTTGTATCTAATCTTCACAGGTAAATTATGCTCCATATCTGAGCATGCCTTTAAATCTTAACCTGACTACTCATGAGTTTTTCATGCAACTCTTTCAGTCCCAAATTAAGAATTGTTTCCAGGAAATAATTGTGTTTAATGCTACTAATCAGTGAGCTAATAATTTTAAGTCCTGAACATATCAGTAGATCATTTGGAATTAGCTGTAAAATTTAACTTTTTAAAACTATAACTATTCAGAATTGGCATTAAAAGATTTAGGAAGAAAATGTAACAATTATTTTAAACATGCTATTGTTAATAAATTGGAAAATACTTACATGAAAGCAACAGAAGCAAAGTGTATTCTGCTGGCTAAGGTATACATTGCTATAATATTATGACAAACCTGTTAATTAAGGAAAAAAATACTGTGGGGGCAGAGGAGAGGTATTAAAATTTAGGGTTTTTTTCTAATAGAGGGGGTGCAGGGGAGTGGAATGGAGCTATGCCCTCATTTGGAATCAAGCCAAGCTGTGTTGCAGTCTTTACAAAGCCAGATTTATCTGCAAGTATATCAGCTCATAAAAGTTTAATATAATTTAAAATTTTGTAACAGAATTAATACACAAATTCAGATTTGTGCATGACTTCTGAAGGCACTGACTTTTGCAGACAGCACACAAGATTATTCCAATTCCTTCAAACTGATGATGCAAGAAGCCTCTCAGAAGTTATGGAAAAAAACTTTTCCCTGGAAGTGAGAGAAATTGCACAGTGCCTACCCACTTCCTTGCTGCACAAAGAATCCCTGGGGCTGCAGAGATCTGTGCAGAGGTCACTGTTGTTTTAGTACATGGGAAACTCGTGGCAGGCCAGCGCTGCTTGGCCAGCACATAATTCACTTTAGCATGGGGTGATTGGGCTTTGCTGGGCAAAAGAAAGGTAAGGGAAAGCTACTCTGTAGCTGAGCCTGCCAGCAAAGTGCATCACATTCTTGCTTCTGCTTTTTCCCTTTTATTTAAAGCTTTGCATTTTCATTTTGTTTGCATGTGTGCATAAAGAATAAAGGTGTGAGTTTTCTGTACCCTGGCAATTTCAGAGTACTGCACCAAAGGTTGCTTCCACTTACACTGGCTTTGTCTCCAAACCCTCTAAGCACAAAGTTCTATTGTAGCTTTGTGATTACAGTAAATACACACATCCATTTAATATTTAAAGAGGAATATTGAAATATTTGAAAAGAGGTGATATATATCTAAAAGCTTCACACATAGTCCAAAAGGGAAAGAAAATATATCAGCTTTCCATTATCCTAGGTGGTCTACAATTGAAAATTATTTGTAACTCAGCCATAAGCAGCCTCTTTCTTTTATAGGAAGAAATATTTGAATATAGGCATTCTTTGCAGGTAGTATTAAAAATACTCCTACACCAGTACTCTGAATACTGTGAAGTCACACCATACTGCCAAAACCTGTTACTTGTGTTCAAAAATCTAACAAAGCTGTCCCTGTATTCTTTAATGAAAAAGATCCTTTAAAAGAAAATCAGAAGAAAATTGTTATGAAAGGGATGGCTTATGTTTGCCACAGCCTTATTTTGTTCATCTGTAATCCAGATCTTGTAGTATTTACTCAGAAATTTTGTTTCCAATATTTGTTCTCCTGTTCCAATAACTTTATTGTGAATATCTTGATCCCGTGTGCTTTTAACTGTGCCCCTGTACCCTAATTTTTGTTTTGCACTTTGGAGACAATTCCACAAGTGTATAACAGGAAGGAAATCAGGTTTTTCTTTTGCTGTCTGCATGCCAACAAACGGCCAATAAAAAGGAAGAGGAAATGAGTAACACATATACACAGGGAATTTTTCCTCTGAACTACAGAAAGATACTGTGATGTGTTTATGATTTTGTCTGTGAATACACAGTGCAGAAAGTGTAGCTAAAATGATTTCCAAGGGCCTTGTGGGTTTTACTGTGTAGGCAAAGAGATGCCTTTGGATGGCCCAAACCTCCTTCCCTGTTAGACTTTGCTCTGCAGAGTGGGATCCCCTCTGTCCCTGCAGCAGGGGGATTCCTGTGCTGAGGAAACACAAACCCTGGGGCAGCCTCAGTGCCATCCCAGGAATTCACAGTGCTCAGTGATGGAAAGGAAGGGGCTCCACATACTCCATACACACACATTTCACTCTCTATTTCTGCATTGCACACTAGGATACAGTATTTGCTTACTGAACTCAGCAGAGGACTCAACCAGCCACAGAAAAGCTTTTATTTTATGCCAGTGATAGTCCATTAATTTTAATACTGTCACAAGCTGCTGAAAACCAGCATTCAATAATGAGATGGACCCAGTCCTTTTACAAAGCACACTAGATTCAACTTCAAATGTTTGAGACAAACCTACATTTCCAAGGCTTTTCTACATAGGGACATTCAGGAAAACAAATTATTTCCAATTACAAAAAGACAATTTTGAAGAAGTTATGCTGCTTTAAAGCCTTAGGTGCTTGCAGAGTTAGTGTTAATTTGATTTAGGTTGCTTGAAATGACACTAATCTTTATTGGAATGTCTTCAGTTGGATCCATCCATTTCTAGAGTTTATTCAGATGAATTTTCCTCACTACATCCTATAAAGTCTGGAGTCACCTTTTTAGGTGGAAATCTTTCTGTCTCTGAAATCAGTGGATAGATGTGATGTTTCATGATGTTTCACCACTCCACCCTCTTTGCAGTGACTGATGTGGAGTTAAATATTTGTGACAGGGAACCAGGATGTACCTACTAAACATGTTCTGTGTTGCAGGTGGTTCAGGAGGTCCAGAAGAAAGGACTCTTAAGACGACCAATAGATTTAATGTTAGCTGCTTACCTCATTCTAGCCACAGGCTTTTGCATATTTAGGGGCATGGTAAGTCAAACATATTTTAAATAATTTAAGCTAATTTTCAGTCAAACTTTTAAATTTGAGTCTGTATGAAAAAGCACATACATTGTGGTCAGGGGAAATCTGTAATATTTGGGTTTAAACAGGCCTTAGATATAAAAGGATAAATTATATATGATAACTGTTGATGCTTTGCTTCTCCATTTTGTGCTGTGTGCAGCATGTTTTTCAAAAGGTGGTGCACAATCACCAGAGTAAATAGCATCCCAAGAGGAAATCAACATGACCCAAAACTGTTTTCATTGGTCTGTTGTTCCATTTATGGAGACAAAGCAACTAAAGTTATTCTGTATTCATGTTTTTCTAAGCAGTGATGCATATTTAAAATCATGTACAAAACCAAGTTAGCTTACACTGCATGAGATAGAGGAGAACATTTCCACCTAAAAGGAAAAAAAAAAATTATCCATGTTACCTGAACAACACACATTGTTTCTACTTACCAAGAGACAATTTTTAAAAATGGTTGCTCTCTAAGCATAGCTGATTGAATTAAAATTTCTGAGGGAAGGAAGCAGTACTGAAAATACTTTCAGGAGTAAATCCAGGAGTAGGTAAATCTATTTCCTTGTCAGCTCTAATGCATTTTCTGTCTTAAGCAAAATGAAACTTGTGTATCATTCACTCGCACAGCTCAAATGTTTAGGCATCTCAGATAACTGCCTGCTTGCTTAACTTTTACATTTGATCTTTTCTAGAATAATTCAAGTAGGAGGTGAAAAATACCCAACAACATCATATTTACCTAGTGCAGATTGTCCTTTTGTAGCTGTGCTGCTTGCATTCCTCTCTCACCTCCTGTTTCTCTTAAACATTTTTTTTTTCTAATTTGTCAGACTGCTTTATTTCTTATAGATCCTGTTATTTCAGAGCACCACTGATACAGGTTAAATCAGGTTTCCTGTAATTTCACTGTGGAAAATGTTGTTCTCATGGTCTTACTCAGTTCTGCACTTAGTTTCTCAGAGGAATGTTTTTTGTTGATTTTGAGACTGTGGTAATTTCCTTATACATTTCCTTCACCAAGCAGCAATTGCTTACTGGCCTTGCTTATACACAGAGAGATCAACTGAACATCTGTGTAAGGTGCAGGAACTGTAGTTTTGTGCAGAAGTTCAAAAACCACAATCCATTATAGTCAACTCAGACCTGCTTCTTGGATGCCCATGTTGGAAAAGAACAGGGAGGAATATTGACTGTTGTAAAGTTTTAAAGTTTTGCACTGCTCCCTCAGAGTCACACAACACATGCACATGAAATCAAGCTGTGCAAAACTTACTGTTCAGCCCTGTGGCTCAGGCACTGAGGATGCCACAGACACGCCCAGGGACAGCTGCTCACATGGATTGCAAGCTCAATTTACAGCACAATTTTTTGTAGTAGTTTTAAGGACTACCATGAAAAGGAAATATTTTTGCAATCTCTCCATGTTTCTTTGGAACTTTTTCTTCCTACAGGAATGTAAAATCCAATAATCTGTCCTTTACTACTCTCAAAAATTATTACTTCAAGTAAGACCTGGCTCATGCATTGTTCACCTTGTCCCAGAGCAGCTCTTTTCTTGGACCCCATTCATAGCTTGCTATCCTAAAACTGGGTGCTTACCCTGAAATTTCCATTCTTAGAGCAATTTTCCATTGGAAAATTCATTTGGTGGGATCGAAGGCTATTTATCAAAGCACATCAATAGCAATTGTACTTTCACAACAGCATAGCCAACTGAGTAAATTCTTCAGCATTTCCTCACAAACCCACGGAGCAGGAGCTGAGAGGAGGCTGCATTTCACCTTTTGAGGGTGATCACATGGATCACCTTTGCAAACTCTGTGCTGCAGACCATGAGTGCACCTCTAGGGCTGGTAACGTGTCAGGTTGGCTGATTTCAGAACAAATTGATCACTGGATATGTTTTGAACCTTCTCAGATTGCCCTGGACTGCCCTGCTGAACTCTGCCGGCTGTACATCCAACTGCACGAGCCCTACATAAAAGATCCTGCTGCCTATCCCAAGCTTCAGGTAAAGCTCTGACCATGGAGAGCTAAGAAGTGGTTTGTAAACTGGTGCAAAAATGAAGCCATGGGTTTCAGAGATAATAGGATCAACATGGGAAGTTCAATTCATGGCAAGTCAAAGGGTATTTTCCAGTTCCATTTCTAGCCATTGTAGGATACCAACTCCTTGTTGTGATAAGCTTAACTTAGGTTCACATTGGTTATATGGAGCTACACATCCTAATCACTCAGGGTTCTTTTAATACAGCCCATGAAACAGATCTACATGCTTTTCATGTTAATTTCCCTTCCTTAGAAAGGACACAGGGCTGGGAAATGAGCAGGAACCAAGTGTCCCTGCTGGATGAGCTCTTTCTGGGAAAGGGGGGCATGGATGTCTCACAGCTCCCAGCTGAGAGTGCAGTGGAGCCTGACAGGCTCCCTGTGCTGCATGGACAAGGAGATAAGCTCTTTGGCATGGCCCCAGTATAGTAAGGGGCAGGAATACATGTCCTGGATGAAGTGGATATGGATGGGGCAAGCAGACATCAGCCACTAATATTAGAAGAGACCTTAGGGTAGCTGGATCCAGTCCACAGTATCCAGGTGTGACAAAAAAGCCTGGGAATCATAGCTGCCAGAAGTGTAGTTTTGAGTAGTCTCAACTTCTCAGTAAGCAACTGGCTTTTAAATGCATCTCCCTCCCACTGCAAAGCAACTGGTATTTGTGTTTGAAATGCAGATGCTGGCATACATGTTCTACTCAGTGCCATACTATGTGATTGCCCTGTATGGCCTGCTGGTGCCTGGCTGCTCCTGGATGCCTGATTTGACCCTCATACATGCTGGAGGACTAGCTCAGGTATTTATTTGCAAAATGTTCACTTTTAAACTACATAATAACATGTAGAGACCTATGGAATCAATAAGGGGCCCAGGGCTTGATCTTCCCACTCAGGTTTTGTGCTGATGTAATCCAGATCACCTTTTGTATCTGTAAAAAACCCTTAATTTAAGGGAGTGAAGAATCAAACCTACTACTCTCTAATGACCACATTCTTGCTTTAGCTTGCTTCTCTCCTTCTACACAATATTTTATTGGGCTCATTTAAACCTGGTTAAACACCATGCACTCTTTAGCTGGGGTCATGAAGGAAGCCCATCTTGAAGCTGTGACAGCCCATCATAAAAACAATCCAGCAAAACCCAAACACAACACAGCAGCACAATACATTGTTTCCATAACATGTGTTGGTCAAGTAGGTAGTTTGAAATATATAAATGGAAAAAGTATCTTCTTGTCACACAAAATGTACAGTATCAGGATGATATTGAGAGAACTCAGGGAACCTCCTGGGCCACAAACCACAGTAACACCCAGAGGTGTTTGTGTTGCCAAAGACACACAATGATCATATTTCTTTTACTCATTCTGTTCTGGTTCTCTTAAACAAACAACAGCAGTTAATTACTAAATGGGACTGATGCTTATGAGAAGACTGACCAAAACAAAACAATTCAACAGGAACTGGTAAATTACTTATGACAGACAGATGAACATTAAACAGATGAGACACAGGGACAATCGGTTTGTTCTGTACATAGGAAATGAAATGTGTGTGCTCAGAACATCCAGACAATGCAGAGAATAAGCACAATAAGAGAATAAGCACAAAAATAGTGACAAAACCAACAGCAATAACTGTAATTCCAATACCACTATGAGACAAACACAAACCAACACTTGGTTCCTCAAGTCTGAGAGAATCATAGATACAAACTACAATCCACTTTAACTGTCCAGTAAGAAGGGTGGAGTGACATTTTCTATCTGGGAGCAGTTGCCAGAGGGAATAGGACTTCTTTTTTCTTCTCTATCAGTTTATAGATAATCTTGAACTATCATGTGATATCAAAACAGAATCTGGCAAACATTAATGAGGAAGTTTAGATGCACAGAAAGTATCATAAATACTGTACAACTGTATTTGGCCAAAATCTAATTTAAAAAAAAAGAAATAAAAAAGAAAAAATCACAAGCTAGCTAAGTAGGCAAGGCTGTGTGAGGAACTTTTCTCTACTGACAGACTACTTGGGTTCCATAAATTGCCCAGACAATCAGAAAAGAAACCACTCCTTCAAAGACTTTTTATCACAAGGAAAAGTAAATCAGAAGTCAGAGTGTGCCAACTATCACAACCTTGGAAACTTACCAGAAAGCTCAGCTTCCTGGTCTGGAGGTGATTTTTTTGGTTGGTTTGGGTTTTTTTTTCCCCTTTTATATGTTTCCTGTAATGAATAATGACTTTTTTTTTCAACAGCTCTTTGTACCTTTTAGATGTGTGAGTGTTACACTTTGTGGCTGAAGTCTATAACCCTTCTGTTGTTCTTTGTGGTTTGGCCTCAGGATATCCATTTATACACATTAAACTAACACCCAAAATTTCCCATTTCACTATTTAAAGCTCATCCTGGCACCAGCAAATGCTGTGGGCTGACAGAAACTGATTAACAGAACTCTATGTTGCTGTGCACTCTTCATATTTTATCTTGCTTCAAGAAACAGTTCTTGACATTTCCAAGGGCTTTTTTTGTAATTTTGACTTTAATGCACTGCAGGATGAACTTCAGCCATCCTACAAGTGAACATGAGTTAATTGATTTGACTTGGTAAACTGTGACCAACCTGGGATGCAAAATGAATGTGACAGTAAATTGAGGATTCCTTCTAGATTATTTGGGTGTTCTGTCATTTTGAGGCAAAAAACACATTTACGGTTTGTCTACTGTTACCTTAAGTTAAAAACACTGGTTTAATTGATAATTAAAACATATGTAGTTACTGAAACACATTTTGCTTCCCCTCACACACAAAGATCCAATAAAGGTAAGTATCTGATGGTGGAAGCAGTGGGCACTGCTCCCTGGGAATGAACACTGCTCCTACAGGTGGGGAACACGGAGATTTTAATTTTTATTTCTATCGTTATGATGTACTTTTTACAAAAACAAGTCACAAAATACCATGTGATGCATCTAAATTAGCAACCTCCAAAGAGCCAACTAGCCTTTCACATAGACACACATTTACTGATTTTCAGAATTACAAATAACTCTCAGCTTGAATGACTCCATTACTAACATTCAGACTCCACAACCAGTTGTGACCCAACAATTGCTAGACTTTCTAAAGCTTCAGGAGGAGCTCTTTGAATTTCATATGAGTGAAGTACCAGGAGCTTTGATTATACAAAAGGGTTGAAACAGCCTCTGAACTTAATGAAATTGGTATTTCCCTATGCAAGTGAGCCATGTGAGAAGGGATGAAGAGCCACAGCCTTGCTAGCCAAAATCACTGTCTCAGCAGCTCTTTGCAGCCCATTTGTTTTCTCAAATGTAGAAAGTTTACCTCTATTCCCTCCTAGAGTTTTCTATAACCCTGCCATTTTTGATGGCTACTTTCTGCAGTGCTTCTTGTCTACCAGAGACCCTAAACCCAAGGAATGTATTTTTCTAGGTTACTCCCCCACTATTTGATGGCTTTGTTGGGCTTATGAGATGAGGTCAAAACCCTTCCAAAGTTATAGTCTTTGCCTGATTTTAGTCAGTCTTAGAGAGAAGGCACAGAGTGAAGAAGGACTCCTAACCTTTTTCTGGGTCCTTCTTCATCCTCAACTGCAGGGTAAAAAATGCTTGAAATATTGCCTATGATTAGGCAAGAAGGCAAAAAATATTGTAAAAAGGCCAAATCCAGACTTCTTTATACAGACAAGCAGGGGAATGAGAAGCAGGCAGACACAGACTGCAGCTGCCAAGCTGGGCAGTGCCACATCCAGCAGCAGGCAGCTTCCAGCTGGGAGTGAGTGCCTGAGGAGCAGAGTGGCCAAGGCTACAGGGAAACAAAGGCTGGATGTCAGGCATGTAAGGCTACCTTAGAAGGTTACCTGCAGCATCTCATCTGGTTGATTTCTCAGCCAAGGCTCAGGGGTTTGTTGGAGCCTTGAAATTCTCCACTTGGAGAGGGGATCAGAAACAGCAAGCACCGAGGAATGGCTTATTTGCTGAGAGACTCCAGTCAGGGTGAGGTAACACAACACTCAAGGTTTCTCTCACTGAGCACCAGCCCATGCACACAGGCACAGAGCTGTGCAGGGACTGACAGCTCAGAATTAAGATCTGGTGCCAGTCTACCTGGAAGGAAGAGCAGGACTGGACTACTGGTGAGTGAGAGATCTCTTTTAAGACATATCCCCTGCTCCAAGTATGAAAAAAAAAAGAGGAGAAGGGAAAAAAAAAGAAGTAGCAGCAGAGAACAGTCATAGAAGAGAAACACAGGAGATTAAAGACATAACACAATTTTCATAAAGGCAAATCAAATAAATTAAAAAAAAAAAATTTTACAGACCTAAATATCCTCTTCGGTAATGAAAGAAGAAACCATGTGTTACAGTGAAAAACAAGTCTAATATGCAATAACTTCATTATATGGTGCATCATTAACTACTAAAAATCTTTGTAGGCTAGAGACAGGACATCATGTTACTGCTTTTTGGTTTTACAACAATTAAAGCTCACTAATGTGCCACAGCTCCTGTAAGAGACAAGATCACACAGTAAGGCTTAGATACTCAGGCATCTGGGAAGCTCTGGGATGGGTGTCTCAGAAGCATCCCCTCACAGCTCCTTCTCACAAGGTTTACCATGAATTATGAGACATTTACTCTGATGCACAGCTGGCCACTCTTGCAGACAGGCAGGCCTCACAATCCCCCCCACAGAATTGCAGCTTTGCAGCTTGTTCACCCCAGACAAGGCTCTAAAATGCAACCCAGAGGTTCTCAGGGTCTGGGGGAACATCAGACAGCCCAAAGCTCCTGCCTGCAGCCTGCTGGCAGCTGTCTGTCCATCTGTCTGGGACTCTGCCCTGTGCTGAGCTGCTCTGGCTGCCTGGGCTGAGCAGGTTTCCCACCAGGGAGGCAGCAGGGATTTGAAAAGCCCACCCAGGTGCCAAAGGCAGGGCCTGCCTGGGGCAGGGGAGAACAAACGGGGCAAAAGAGACACACTGAATTACCAGGCCAATACAGAAAGGCTGCTGAGAGTGTGCCCCTGAACATCTGTTTGCTGTGCAATAGCTATTTACAGAAACATGCTAAGTGGCACTCTGCTGAAGTGTGTTTGTGGATTTGATTTCGCTGATTATTTTTTTCCCAGCTCAGGTTTGCTCAATGAGCTCTCCCAGTTCAGTTGAGGTGGTTGGAATTGCCTGAAATTTCTGTTTCTGTTTTGATGATGGTCTCAGCCCAGCCTTTTGCCAGGGTCATGTATTGAAACACCTGCCCTTTATTTCCTCTTCTACTTTGCTGTGACCAGAACTATGTTCTACAGGAGGCCAAAATTACTCCTGCTGAAGCCAGAACAGATGATGTGATTTGGCCACAGTGCACTCCTCTGTGTTCATAAAATCCTGGTGTCCCAGTGCTCCCTTTATGATCAAATTGATGTTTATCTTCTCAGATCTCCTCCACTGCTAACTAACTAAATAGTAATAAAAAAATTGGACACACAATAGTTAATGTGAATGAGCTGTGGCTTGAAATAGCAGGTAACAGATGGAAACAAAAGACACCAACTATCCTGACACTTCTATCTTTAAATGTTTGTTTATGCTAAAAATATGCTTCAGGCCAGCAAGCCTGTCTGTGCCTATAACCTTCACTGTATGCTCAATCTATGCTTCAGAATAGCCTCAGCCCAAAAGCCAAATACTGCAGACATTTTCTGAAATCATCAGGGGTTCTGGGATTAGAATCTGGAACAATCTGGGTTTAAGATTAAAAAATCCAAACCCAAACCAGAACGAACTTTCCTTTCTCACTTTGCTCAGAGTGAGTGTCTGGCTGCTCCCACTGATGCCTAACTCCCAGGCAGGTGGGTGAGAGTCCTCTCCTGTCTGGGTTCTGCAGGGATGTGCCCTTCAGTGGCCACTTTCCTGGGGAAGGACTGTGGACTCTCTAGCACAAACTGTGACCCAGAAAGCCAGGGTGGAATCCTGTACCTGATGAAGTGATCAGTGCCACCATGTGCATAAAACAAACTTCTTACCATATCACTGATGGTTCCAGTTATGCCTCATTTACCAAGATATTAATGATTTTAGTTTAGACTGTATTTTTATACCACTGTGCATGATGGATAATTCTGGAATAAGAATAAGGGCTGGCTTGGAAAATGTCACTGGAGATGCAGACTTGCATGCAGATTATGCCATCTTTCCAAAAATATACATCAACTTTACCTTTTTTTAATATATGTGTTATATACACACCACAGGCTCAATTTTCCCATATTGGTGCTTCTCTTCATGCTCGAACTCCTTACATCTACAGAGTCCCTGAAGAAGCAAAAGAGTTTTTCCTGATATTGAACATAATGTACGGGATTCTTCCCCAGCTGTTTGCTTACAGGTGTGTCAACAAGCCAGAGTTTTTTATGAAACCAAAACAAGAAGAAAAAACAGAATAGCAGAACTGTTTCCAGCTCCTGTCCTTGGCTATGTATATAACTGGGTTGGGATGTACCTGAACTGCTCAAATGGAAGCCAAATGAAGCGTGTAAGATGTGTAAAATTGCACAACTGTGTAGTCGCACGGTCTGCTTTGTTTATCCTGCTGAAAAAGGGAAAATAAAGACGCTGCCTTTAGCACCACTTCTCAACACTGTGACTCTGCGTGGCAGTGGATTGCCAGTTCCCACAGCTATTTTTAAGTAAGCTGCTTTGACAGTTTTAGAAATACTGCATGAAGTTAAATAATAATAATGATGTCAGTGTTTAGCCTCCGCACGCTGAAGAACAGCAGTGCTAGCAGTCCCTGCACAGAGTATTGCACAACATGAAGGTCAGCATTGTGAAGCATGAAAAATTGACATACATAACTCTGTCACATGCACATGTTTTATTTGTCAAAAAGTATGTCTTGTGGGTCAACCTTGTTAAAAATCCCAAGAAATCTTTGAAGAAGCAATCAACTCTTATGGTAAGACTCCATTATGATAAGCAAATCATAAAGTTTTGTTAATTCTCTTCAGGATCCACTTCTGCAAGGACTGCTCAGCTGCTTGCAGCTGAGCAGGTGCTCACCAGCACTGGTGGGCTGGACACAGAGGGCTCAGGCCACTCCTGTGTTTCCAGAGGAGGGGTTTTGGCTGTGTCTCTGCAGCTACTTTTGCTAATGCTGCTGGCTCAGAAACAAGCAGCAGCAAACACAGCGACCTTAGTTTGGGCAGCTTATGTTTCTATTTGCAATTACAGCTATTTCTATGCCTTCTATGTGATTTTATATTAAAAGCAGTACACCTAGTGCCTTCTCACAGATGAAACTAGCTGATACATTTTAACTGGAAACACTTTATTTGGGAATGTTGACTTCTTGGTGTTTTGATTGAATGAATTTTATTTCAAGCCAAATCAGTAACAAGGAAGCAGCTCACGTGCCTGTGTGTTGCACCCTGCACGAGGGACCTTCAGAGCACTGAGGAATTCAGGCTGTATCACTCTCCTGCTGAGCACTGCCATGCAGTTCCCAGCAGCAGTCAGAGGAGAGGCCCCAGGTTTTACAGCTGCAGCCAAAGGGGCAGGTCCAAAACAGCCACAGCACACCTCAGGCAATGCCTGCTGGCACCCAGCATCCCTAGTGCAGCTCCTCAGTCCCAGTGCCTCTCCCCAGGGACACAAACCCAGCTCTGCCAGGCTGTCACAGGACGTGCTGGCTCACAAACTGGTATTTGAGCCTCTGATGTGATTCTGATGTCTTTAAAGAAACTTTGAATACATTCAAGGTGAATTTAATGACCTCCTGTTATCCAGAAAAGGCAAAGTACAGAAAAAATAAAGATCTCACCTGCACTTGTATCTATTATGGTCAACTCATGTTAACAGAATGTTTTGCTTTAATACTTGACTTACATTAATACCTCACATTATTACACGTATGAAGCCAAATATGACGCTAACTTAGTTGCTTACAACCTCAAACCTTACTCCCAATACACATTCCAATAAATTTATTCTGTAAAAACAATTCTTTTTTTTTTTTTCCTTTTTTTTTTGTTTTGGTTGTTTTTTTTTGGTTTTTTTTCCTTTTGGTTTTTTTTTTTTTTTTTTTTTTTTTTTAGTTTTTTACAGTAAACTCATCAACTACAAACCTTGAATACGCAAAAGATGTTCCAAGGACAAGCATAACAAGGATTGATAAAACCAGACTAAATATGTTTTCACAATAAAAGCTGGCATAAAAATAAATAAAAATCTCTATTATCACAATAGCAACAATAATGTACACAGAGTAATGGATTTGGAATGCTTACTTACTAGTCTAGTTCTATTTCCAAAAGGAAAAAAAAAGCCAGAATGACAGCATCCTTTTTTAAGCCTTTCATTCTTTAAAATTGATGTTTTGTTTTGGTTTCCCATAGGGCTGTATATCACAGTAAGCTTAAAAATGGAGAGCATCCAAATGAATGATTTCAAATTGTGTTGGCATTGGAAAAATCCTTGTATTAATCTAAAGAAACACAAAAAGACTTTCACTAACTCCACATATAGGAACTAAGTCAGATAGTGTACATTACATCATGGTTTGGAGAAGTATTAAGAGTATAACTAGCTAGGTACTTCTAATAAGGAAAGGTATTTTATTACATTATTGAACTTGGCGGTGATTTCAACTGAAGAATAATTTTTCTTTCATGTTGTAAACTGATCAAAACCCAAGAGAGAATGGATATAGGAAAATTTAAAATTATGTTTGTATGTGGAAGATAATTTTAGCATTGTATGGAGGGGACTAATTTCTAAGATTTAGTTGTGTTTAAAAAATGTTGATTTAGAATGATATAATTTGGAATTACACCTTTTCTGTCTAGAAAAGGAATCTAAAACATGTTCAAGTATGCGATATCTTCATAAACCTCAGCCACTGGAAAAGGGCAACTTCATGCAACCAAATAATATGAAAATCAAAAAGTAACCCTTAGAAAAAAGGGTAAAAATGTCATTTCTGCAAACACAACAGATAGGAATGTGAATAATGTGCATACAAACTGGGATGCAGTTGATGGTACTAATGAACAGATGTGGTGACTCATATCAAATCCAAGAATATTAGACAACCAAACATGTAACCTTCTTGTGTTTTCCCTTAATATTCAGCAGTCATTATGTTGGTTAAGTCTGAAAGAGAAAGAGAAAAAAGTCACGTTTAATGTAAGAAATAACATGCTGCTGATGCCAATTGATGTCATATTTCCACACTTCAAAGTCACAGGTACAAGTAACCACCTGGTCTGTTCAAACAAATTTTTCCTAGAGAAAACTGCTTTGTTACATCAGCTAAACATATCACTACAAAATATTAATAAACACAGTTTAAAAGTAAACATTTAGGGCTGTATTCAGTAAGCAGCTCCAGTGGTGTATGTGGGTGGGTTTTTCCCCCAATGACTCCATTACAAACTTGCAGCACACTTCAGGCACAACCAAATTTTGCTTTTTTCCACTGCACTAAATTACTGATGAGCTTCAGGCAGGCATTGCTGCATTCCTGGATGTCCAGCCACAAGAAAACCCTCTCGTTCAGATACATGAAAGCTTAGCAAGCATGAGCAAAGATAAACATTTTCATCACTAAGGGATCCAAATTCTGCTTCTGAAAAGGAAACAGTTTGGCTCCAGCTCACTGTAAGGTGATGACAGAAAAGGAAGGAAGTCCTACAGTTGAGTCAAGGTCAGCTCTTGCCTTTCCCTGACATTAGCAGGATCAGGATCAGACTGCCCTTGAATGATGATGGAAGTATCTGCAAGTCTTGGTTTTCTCAAATTGAATAGAGATGAGAAAATTCAACTTATGACCCTGGGACGTGTTACATTAGCCAGCAACATGACAGCATACAGTGCACCATGACCACCCACCTCTGGCCAAGGCATCCCTTCTACAACACTGCAATGTCTTCCCTGTGTGTGGCCAGAGCAGTTCTCTCCTATGACAAGTGGTTTGTGAACAGTAAAAATGGAAACCTGTGCTTCCCGTGTGGGAGTCCTGGTACATCCTGACTAATGACACACGATCAGGGCTCATTATCAAGTGCTCAGGCATGCAGTGATGGTTTACAGGAACTACCAGAGCTCTGACTCCCCCAAAAGGTGTAACCATGTGCTGCCCATCCAGCACACCACACTCCAGGGGCCTCTCTCTTGTTTCAGAGTCAGTGAGATCATACTCAGAGATGCTTTGGGGAGGTTCACTGCTATTCCTTTCCCTTCAGATTCAGACACCCATTAAAACAACTCCACATGATCAGTTAATCAAACCCTACTTTCTGCCAAGGTTTCCACTGGCAGCTGCTGCCCAGCACTGACAGGTAGGATGGGGTAACACAGCTGGTTCCTGTGCTGTGACTCTCAGATCCAGTACAGAAAGATGTCCTTTTGGAGCATGAAACCTTTGCAATTATTAATCACAATTCCCTTCTGGACTGTGTCCAGAAGATTGGGTAGGATCATTCTTATGTGGGTGTTTGGAACACTAATGCTTCCCCTCCAGATACAGCTGTTGGGACACAGTGTGGCACACGAGGGACAACAAAGAGACAGATAATGCAAGTCATCCCTAGGGATTTCACACTCCCAGTCCATGCTCCATCATGGCACACATTCTGCCCGCTGGGTGCACTGGAAGGTGCCCCAGGAGTCAGCAGTCCCTGTCCCCAGAAGCAGAGAGCCCAGGGTGGCTGTCAGGGCAGGCTCCCACCCTGCCCTGCAGCTCCTGCTCATCAGGATGCGGCAGAGCTGAGCGCATCCCCGGTCTCCATGGTTTCACATCTCTCCAGAAACACATCAACTCAAACATCTTTGTTTGAACAAGTCTCTCAGCTTCACCGTAAGCTATGGTACAACGTGTGCCTTGCTGCCCAGAGCTGCTGCACACAAAGGATCTGACTGATTTGAGAGCAAAGCTTCTGTTATCAATGACTGCACAGAGAAAACAGAGCAGGAAACACAACTAAATCCACAAACTGCCCTCTCTTTTTCTGGCACAGAAAATTTCTTCCTTAATGCTGTCTGACAACTAATTCAGCCATCCTGTACTTTAAAAGTGCATGGGCAGAAGGATAATTGTTTACTTGCTCTGTACAATAGCTGTTATTCCATGTTGTTTTGAGGTCAAAGTGGTTACAGGATTCAATGCACACAGAGCTGCAAATATTTCATCTGTACTGGCTGCTTTAATCTTAACTTGCATTCAGACATTTATGTTTCTCTGAGCTATGTCCCATGTCCTTAGCCAGCAGGGCTGTTATCCTGAGCTACTGGAAGTCAGCAGACAACACAAGTCTTTACACCATTATACTATGCCACTATTTGATTTTTACACAGAAATTTTTACTGTGTAATACTTACACGCATTCTTACAAATGTTATCTTTTGCTTTGAAGGGTAGATTTTAGTGTGCTCAAATTGCAGAAAAAGAAAATCAGAGAGAAAAACACACTGTTTTCATTTTTTGTACAAAATGCTTTTACATTGAACCAAGCTATTAATGCTATGCTTTCAATGCTGATAATCCCTCAAACCTGTTATGTAGCCTGACCAATGTTATTCTTGACAACTAAAGAGGAGCAAAGGAACCAAACATCTGAAAATCACATCAGAAGGACACAGTGAACCTGTGCTTCCCTGGCCAGGTGGGCCATTACACTTGTACTTGATAGCACTAACTGATTGTTGCTACCCTGCAAGAACACCACAACAAAAAAGCCTGGACACTGGCTGTTTTAAATATGCTCTCCCAAATGCAATGGTGTCAGATGGCAATAATTGTGGACCAGATTTTGATCCCCTTATTCATGCTGGCAGTTGCCTCTACAAATAGATCCACTGACTCAGTTGGTAACTGATTGTCAGTGTGAGTAAAAGGATCACAGTCCTTTATTCCATTTTAATATTCAGGCTGTACCAGGAGCAAGAAAATGTATTTAATTTCCAGCAAATTTATTATTCTCTGAAGACAGTAAAATCCTTCATCTCCTGCACCTGTACACCAAGTAAATGACTCCTTTACCAACACACTGCCCAGACTGTCACTACAACAGTGAATACCAAAATGAAAACCTGCCACACACTCTGTGTGCTGACCCTGACCTTCTCTAATAAGGCCAGAACCACAGCCAGCTTTAGAACATGAATATGTGGCCATCCAGAAAGTAAAAATAAAAAGCAGTTTGGGTGTTCAGAGTTATGTCAGCCAAGAACCAAAGACACAAGTCACCAGAGATTTAAATCAGGAATGTCAATCTGCTGCCACGAATTCACCAATTTATGAGCTAATTTAATATCATGACAGTCAACAACACAGAGCCATGAATACCCTTCCACCAGAAAACTATCTTTACATGGTATTCTGAAAAAGCCAAAACAATTTAGTATTTAACAGCAGGGAACAGTTCTGGGAAGATTCTGTGACTCAAGATTTGAGCAAACTCTGGAATGGGCTGTCTTAGCTAACACACTATCAGTTAATTAATGCTGGATTATCAAGCCCTGAGGTTCAGGCTCTGCTTCTTGCTGAGGAAGGAATCAGACAAAGAACAGCAGTTAGGGAAAGCTTGAAAAACAGGTAGTGATGGGACACAATTACCAACTATGGTTGGGACTGAAGTCCCTTTCTTGAGAGTGCCTGTAGTACTCAAGAATAGCACAGAATCTAAGGGATGGAGATAAAAAAAAGAAAGCACCTTTTCCTACCCAAGGGATAAAAAGAAAATCACAAGTTGAGCCCTTGAACAGTATGAAATTGACTGAAAAAAAATATAATAGCTCTGAAAGTACTTTTATTTGCTCTGGGTTTGAGTCTTCAGGAGGCCATCACTTCGCATTTTCAAGCTTACCTCTACCACCTGGAGGTTAGAATTTTTATTAAAAAATATAGGTGAAGGTGCTCCTGCAATCATCTGACTTTGGCTTTTAGCTCTTCAAGAAGATCCCTATAATGCTGAGGGTAAGAGTGTGATTAAAAGGCGAGATTCCATCTGATCTGAGGAGGGGAGATGTGTCCAGGCATTATAAAAGCTAATTACTCCCTCATTATTAGCAGTATTAAGAGCAAAGCTTGTCTCCTGGAGGCTGCTCCTGCAGGTGTGAGGCCTGGGGGGCAGAGCAGGGGCTGAAGGTGCTCTCAGCCCAGGGACAGGCTGGCCCAGCCTCCACGAGCAGGCAGCTCCCAAGCAAAACCATGGAGTGAAACAGCCTGGCCTTGTTTTGGTGGCCTGTGCCCTCAGGGTATGTTTGCACTCCAGTGCCCTGTGTCTTCTAAAGGCAGCCCTAAAAACACTTGATCTGGCTCTGAGGAGCAGCAGGAGATGGAGTGTCCCCTCCTGGTGCTCACAGAGAACTGCACTGACAAAACCTCTGAAACACGGAGGAGACTCATGCATGAAGTGATTTTGCAGCAGAAATGCCCAAGGTGAAATATGTGGATCAGGATGTGAACTTTTCCAAACTTATCAGTGCTTTTATCTTGAGCTGCCCTTAAAACCACATCCCTATTGACTCTTTAATCTGTGTTACCAAAACTCCACCTTTTCCATAACATTAAAAGCACCCAAGACCTAGTAACAGACTGGTTGCTCAAGTGTGAGTTCAAGGCTGTGTGGTGGGGCTGCAGAAGTTACAGCAGAGCCACCTCCCCATAAGGGTATGACAGTTTTGACTGTGAGTATTTCTTCAAGTTGGTGCTGGTAGGAAGGATAAGACTGTTGACAGTATTTCAGTATTTCAGCACAGAGGCTAAAATATCTGTAATCCTAAAAATGCTGAGAAGCACCATAATGTTGTAGCATGCTGAACTCTACGTCCCAAGCATGTCCCAAGCATGTCACATCCAGAAGGAAGAGCCATATGAATGTTAATAGCCACAAAGCCATTATCCTGTGGGACGTTTTAGCCACTTAGTCTATGATTTACCTAACTCAGTAAGAACTTTATCCCTACATGGAAAATGTGCCTGAAGTTCACAGACATATCCCCTGTCACTGCCTCAAACATGGGAAACACAGCAGGCCCTGCTGAACCTCTGCTACCTCAGATGCAGCTTACACTTTTCTCACTCAAATACCTACTTGAAGACATGGAAGTGTCACAGGGCTCACTAGGCAGAACATGGGCCATACTCAGCCCCTGACAGCCTGTGGGTGAGAGGCTGGGAGGGCACAGCTGGGCAGTGTCTCCTGGCATCAGCCTCTGGCTCAAGCCAGCAGCTTTGTCAGAGTGGATGGGAGACACTCAGGGCACATTTTCCTCGTGACCCCATGAGCCACCCATCAAAGTTTTTATAAAGCAGAGTCACAGAACAACTACACTGCAGTGCAGAGAGACATGGGGAAGGAAGCTCGAGGAGGAGTCTTTGAGCAGGAGACAAGAGCAGCTCCCCAGAGGCTGTGTTTTGTGAGAAAGGGCTGTGGCTGAGCACACAGCTGGGTGCTAAGGCAGCTCAGCAGTGTCAGATGAGAGCCTGTGCTGGCTGGCCTCCTGTCACACCTGGGCATTCGTGTCACTCAGCTCCTGTGACAGCCCAGCCCAGCTGCTGCCCACGTGGCAGGGCCTTGGCATGGGAAGTGCACAAGGACTGGCTCTGAGCTGGAGCTGTAAGTGCTGCAGCAGAGAGGCTTGTGCTGCTCCAAAGGCTCAGAAATAGCAGAGGTTGTTAAAGGTGGCTGAGTGACCAGTTGCTAATCCCTCTGCTCAGCAGCCTTCCCATCTTGTTGTTGTGGCCACAACAAAGTAATAGTGATATGAACACACTGACACAAACACACAAGGAGATTGTGGGAAGCTGCTCTGGAGCAGACTGTATATCCCATCCTTGGAAGGTCACAGCCCAGGGCAGCATCTGCCCTGGAACCCACAGTATGCAAAGTCTGTAATGTGCACATGAACCCTCGTGAACTCCAAAGAAGACACTGGGACTGCACAAATTAAACAAGTGTGAAAGGGTCAGCAGGCTCCCCCTGTCAGTGAGCCAACATGCATTATGCAAACAGTCTGATTCTGCTCTCACATCAATTTTGCATCATTCCAGCTCATGGTTTTCAGCTCTCAGCTGACATCTATGCAAGTGTCAGAACCAAAATAATGCTCTTTTTCAGTCATTTCTCTAGAGCAAAATTTGTACCACAGCAGGCACCAAGTCCATGTTCCTGTTCTAGACAATTCTGAGCACTGAAATGTAACCCAAGAAGGTGGCACGTACACACAGGTCACCCCTGGCTCCAAAGACCCCCAGGAGCAAACTGCATGGGAAGTGAATGACAGGAACAGAAGATTCCTCACCCCTTCACTGGTTTTCTGCAAATCTGAAGAAGTGTTTCTTGTGTCATTGCCTGCGTCCCCAGCATCAGAGCTGCTCTTATTTTCTTCCTCTTTGCAGTCCTTATCATCTTCATCTCCAGGAGATTTTCGTGACTGCTTGGAGGATTTCTAAAATAATCAGCAAAAAAGTTAAAATTAAAACCTGAGCTTCAGCCATAGAAATACAATTCAGAAATGTATGTGAAATGATGTCTGATCATGCATTGCTCTGTTTAAGTTAAATATTGGGGAGAATTGTGGGATGAAAAGCATTTTTCAGGTGAAGTAGCTGGAGCTACTGCCACCAATGAAGAAAATTTCTGTGAAATTCTATGTTCAGCACAGGTTGGCAGCTCAATTGACTGAAAGACAAGACACAGTAATAGGAGCTGGGTATTAGTGTTGGGTCACCTGTAGGTTTTGTTAGTTAATGAAACAGATGGTGCCAGCTTGACAAAAGTTTTGATTAAACACAGAGATGTAAAATGAGAATAACATTAGCAGAGCTGCTTTCCATACTTTTTTTTAGTGCTGTCAGCTTTAATATATTAACATTAGAGCCATGTGGAACCAATACATCTTTTCTGTTCCCTTCATGTTATGCAATTCTACAGTACAAAAGGATAAATTGTGGCATTAAGCCACCATTTTCATAATCCTCTGTTTGCCCAGAGTCTTCTGGAAAGAAGATGGTAGACCAGACCTGAATTTCTAATGTAAAACACACAAAAGGAGTGAAAATACATTTTGATTGGTGGATCAACCACAAAAATTCACACTCTCCCCCAAACTGTGCCTGGATCAGATTGTTTGCTTGCTTCTTCTCACTTCAATTAGTTTTCACTTTCAGAGAAAAACAACATGAATGTGAATAAATTGCCACACTTTCCACAATTTTTCAGGTGAAGTGCAGCCCTGGAGGCACATGCAGAACCAGAGGAAGTGACTATAGTGTTGCTCCCCTTCACCCAGGTGACAAGTGAGAAGTCTACCTGAACCAAAGGTGTCACTTCTCAGGGGATTATGTCCACCAGCCACTGTGAGACAGACACATTACTCTTAGCTTCCCGATCTACACTGTTACTTAAGACATTAACAGGGCTGGTAGGTACTACAGTGCAGGTGGTATATCTATAAATTGAGCATCCTACTCCCTGCTTAATGAATTAGTTCTTCCTCCTTCCCATTCTGTATCCTGTATCCTGCACTGAAGTATTTTACACTCAGCTACAAGAGGAGCAGCTGAGCACATCAGACCTTTCTGGCAGATGGGAGAGGGAAGCTGCAAAATTCTCCTGGACAGAACCAAACCTGAACTCATGACTCTCAGGAGCCATCACTCCTAAGGCTTTTTTCTTCTTCTTGGGGAGAGACCTACACGAGATGATCCAACCTATCAATCCATCTTTGCATGGGTTTTCTTTCCAGCCCTTCTGACCTCCTTCCCATAGTTTCACCTTCTTCTCAGTGTGTGGGCACTGGATCAGGGCAGACTATTTCAGCTGGTGTCTCACCAAGGCTGTCTGCAAAGTAAGAGCACTCCCCTTTGCCTATTTGAACACACTGCTGTGATATCAGAGTCAAAATGCCAAAGAAGGAAGAACAAATTTCCATGAGATGAACAGTATTCCAATTATAAATGCCCATGGATAAAACCAGGAAAAGTCAGAAGATAACCTTTGAAGTGTAGGATTTTTTCCGTTTTGAGCCGGCTTTTTCATTCTTTCTCTTTCCTTTTCCATCCTCTTCTACCCGATCACCTTCCTCCTCACTGCTGGCATCTGCTGTATTTCCTCCTTCTCCTTCAGTTTCTGATGAGCTCTGTTGCTGAATTGCCTTTAAAATAACAGCAATAATAGAATAAACAATAAAAATATCACTAATACTTATTATTTGATTTTTATTCTGCATTGATGATAAAGTGGAAATGGACAGCTTACACTTTAATTTCTATAGTTAGGAAGAGCTCAGGTTATTTTTGCAATTATCACAAAAAAGGGCTGCAAAGGCAATTTTCTCAGTCACCACTGGAACTCAGTTATGAGATGCAGATTCTGGGATAGCATGTTCTGAAGGGTTTACATAGAAACAGAAGATCTGATAACAAAAATGTGTTTTCTGGAGGAGAACTAAGGGCTGCTTAGTGGAGAGACCTGGCATGTTCTACTTTGGGAAAAACTACTGAAGCTTTTAGACTTTGGCTGCAATAGGAGATACATTTTTTGTGAGAGAAGATGGCTGTTATACTCCCCTCAAAGGGCAAGATCTCTGTGTTTTGGAAAAGCAAACCCAGACCAGCAGGCTGAGCACTCTTTGACAGCCCATCTCCCACAGACTATTCACTGGATTTTTTCAAAATCCCCAAGTGTATGCAAAACATGTGTAGGACTGAAAATATGAAACAGGAACTGAGAAGGCAGCAGATTTTCTGCAGGTGGTCTGTATCTCTGGCTTGTAGGGTTTTGTGATAATAATGTAAAAGGTGTTTGCCTTCTTTTGGAGGTGATTCCTGCCTTCAAAGGACCACACTTTTTTAATGAGAAACGTTCTTTGCTTTATACAGCCCACCAACTACTTTTCTCCCCCTCCAGCTTCACAGATTTTCTGCTCTGGACATCCAACAGGGAGAGCTGTTGTACAGCAGCAGCTGTCTCCTAACAGCAGCTTAACCCTCCACCTCCTCACTCCTCTAAGCTTTGGCACTATGTTTTATACATTACCAATGTAAAAATCAAAAGTGCAGTGACATTAAGGTCTGTGTAAAATACACAGAGCCTGATATAAAAATAAACAACAGAAAGAAGAAGTCAGAAATTATTCATGTTTGTACAGGAGTAAATAAAACCATCCATTTTTAATTTAACTAAATGTGTTGCAGAATTTTCCACTTCACCACCCTAGAATATCATAAAAAGCAAAAGGCTCTGCAGTATGATTAAAGTTCCATTTGTCACAGAGTGTGAGACCACAGTTGTCTTTACATTACACAATTAACCAGAGCTGTGAAACTTCCTTGCTCCATCAAAACCAGAACCTTAGACATCACTCTTAAAATGCTCACTTTGACAAGCAGTAAAGAAGAAAACAAGAAAGATAAGGAGCAATAGGTGTGAAAATAATTTACCTGATATCCAGTAAACTTTACTCCAGGGTTGTTTTCTATTTCCCACAGGCCTTCATTAAATCCTTTTCGCTTGTTCGATTTCCCAAACTTATCTTTATATTCTTTATATGGGAAAAGGTCTTTGGGCCCCAGGAATGCACTGCATTTAACAGAGGTAACATTCAAAAAAAGGACTTAGCACTCTCCCCTTCAAAAAAATCAAAACACTAACAGTGCAAATGTTTTCCCTATCCTTCTGCTCATTCCATCATTTCTTTTCTAGTTTTATTTTTTATTTATTTGTCACACTGGCTTTGAGTTACTGCTGTGATTCTGATTTAATGGACTGGCTCACCATCCTGATGTTTGATGTAGTAAAATCATGCTGGGTATCTCTAGAAACAACTGAAACATCTCTATTTTATTAACTACTGCTGGGAACTCAAACAGTTTATGAAAGTTTATGAAACAGTTTAGGATGTCCTTGCTTGTGATAGTGAGGGACCAAACTTCCAATCCTAGTGTTCCAATCCAGAGGCCTCAAAAATGCCACATGAAAAGTTAAGCATGTAAGGAGTGCCTAGGACCCATGAGCCAAAATTTATCACTTGTACTATGGGATAGAAAAAGCAGTGGCATTTATTGTTACCTATACTGCCAGTAAGCCTGGGAGCTGCTTTCTTGGAATTAGACCCCTGCATACTAAATTCTGTACAAACACAATAAAAATTCTCTTTCCCAAAAATCTTATAATTTCATATAAGAACAACAAACAATGGATGAATATAGACAGATGAGTAATACAAGGAAACAATGAGGCACACAGGGTGCTTGTGGCCAAATAGTTTTTTAGACAGCACAGCAAAGGAGGGATTTTGTGCTTTGCTGCTGCCTAAGTCAGCTACGCACTGGGCCAACTAATTTCAGGCACAAGCACCACAATGCAGGGAAAAATAATTATAAAAAAAATAAGAGTGATGATTTGTCCTGCTTTTTCCACACACATTACAGTAAAACTCCAACTTCTTTAACTCTTAAACTGAAGAAAGCATAACTTTCTCTTTTTTTGGGTATCTATATTGACTGTATTCTGCATTGTGGCATTGAGATTGTAATCACAAATCAAATTAAAACAATGAAGACAAAAAGATCCCTTCATTCCCACACGTAAAGATTCTGTGTCATCAATGACCAGAGCTGAGCAAGTCCCAGTGTCCTTCACCATAATCACTGTCCTACTTTCCTGATGATCTTTGCAATTCATGTTAACTCTCTGGTCTCTGTTACTGGGGGACTGTGGAGCTCCACCATGTCCAGCACATTCATTGTAATGACATTGGGAATCTGCCCTTCTGTGCAGATGGGCTTTGAGGCACAAAGATTTGCCCAAGGTCAAACTCAAACTGATAGCAGAGTACAGAGGAAAAACCAGGTCTCTTCAGTGTCAGTCCAATACCTTAATCACAGGATCATATTTCTTCCTTTCTGCAATCATTGTTTCAGATTAATGCCTGATTTATGCCCAGCATTTATGAATGTGCAAAGTTCCATTCACTTAAATCATCCCACTGGCCAAGCAGAGCCAACTGGTTGCTAAAAGGCATCAGATGACAAGTCCCTGAGGAAAGAGCTTCCTTCCAACTGCATGTGAGACAGCACAGGATCCACACTCAGTTGGATATTGAGAAATGCCTTAATTATATAATTACAAAGCCAAGAATGCATTTCTACCTGAAAGCCAAACAGTGATTTCCAAACTAACAGATGTCATGTTAATATTAAATGCTCCACTGAATAAATTATGTTATCTACGCTTTTGCTAATACCAGGAGATGCCTCCTTGTCAAAAATATCAACAAACAATTCTAACACAAATAACAAAGGAAAGCTGTATGAAACTTAGCATGAGCTACCTTAACTTAGCTCCACAGTAATGTATGGAAATGTTTTACAGCCTTTTATGTAAAGTAAACTGTCTACATCTTTGCTTGAAATATATTCATTGCCACTGGAAGAGTATAAGTTTGTACTGCTCTGCTATAAAACTAAGGAGCTGCAATCTATAGTTCATTTTTAACAGTTAGGCTTTTACATTTATAAAGTAGGAACTACAAACTTTTTCCTGTTTCAGATGCTACCGTGAGATCACGGGCTCACAAAATCCAAAACAATAGAGATTATCAGTTTAGAATTCACTCATTTTGGAAGAAAAGTGGTCAATTTTTTTCTTAAATGTTTCTCAAAAAATGTTTCCATTAAAAAACAATTACATTTTGGTTTGTGACTTGAAAGCATTGTCAATTTATTTAAATGTTGTTATTTCCAGATTATTTTGTGACAGTACTAGTAGACCACAATATATCAAAATATCAGGTTGTTTCATTCTAGCAATGGGCAGAACAATTTTAATCAAAGAGAGGCTATTATGAACTTTATAAAGCAGAAAATGCCTTTAAAGATTTTTTAAAATAAAATGTGATGTATGAGCTATGTAGCTTATCATATTTTGGAATAATATTAAAATTTTTAAAAATAACAATACATTTTTAATAAAGCTTCAAGCCTCTAGCATCAAATTTAAAATATCATCAGAATTTCATTTCTTTCCAGTTTTAAAAGAATTCTAAAAAACATATTACCTGCAAATGATGAAGGAAAAATTTTAAAATTAAAATATTTTATGCAAAATGGAATGTGACTTATTTTTTAGCTACCTCAAACATTATAATCTTGAAACTCTGTATTTTGTAGCAATTAAAATGAGTTCTAACTTACCTCTTGTGCTATGATTCCTTTTTTTCCCTATAGGCTCAGCCAGCTCAGTCCTTCCATCACTTCTGTGAGCTCCATCCTACAATATCCCCAGCAGAAATCTCCCAGGTATGCACATTTTAAAGCACTGCCTTAGACTCTGGGCTCTGCTTCCTATTCTATCACAAACTACCAAGGCAGTTCTCACACATGACACGAGCTCAAACATGTCCAAACACAAGAGCCTGGTCTCTGCTATGATGGACATCCAAGTAGAAAATGTTTTGTCCCTGCCTCTGAGTTCAGGGATTTTCCAGACCTGTTAATGAATTCATGCCAACACATTTCTTTACAGGAAAGAGGATTTTATGTTTAGCTCATGGTAGACCATGAAGGCAGCAGCATTCCCAAATACTTTCAGCTTTCACTCCCATTTGTTAATACAAATGAGTTGGGCTTGCTGGACTTATCTCTAGGCTCCCAATGGCTTCAGTGAGGATTTGATCCAATAAAATCAGAGGAAATTATGTTAGCTGCAGTGGAAAAAGACATTTTCAAAGGAACAGGTCACGTCCATTCACTTACGTTTCGTGAGTCCCAAAAAAGAAAATGGGGTATTTATTTGCTGGAGGCTTCACAGCTCCTTCAGGAAGTTCATCAATCTGTAAGACAGATAGCAGTAGAAAAAAAGATTATTCCCAAAAGTGATGTCCCTTATCCAAGAATCCCTACCAAGCCATGGAGGTGCTAGCACAGGTATCCTGCAGCCCTGGGGGGGTCCCACTGTGTGCCAGGCTGGGGAAGAAAAGAGCTGCTGGCTTTTCAGGCAGGCAGGTCATACAAAGTCAGGACATGACTGAAATACTGCAGGGAGACACAGAAAACCCAGGAGCACACACAAAGGTTTAATGATTTCATGGGCATTATAATACACAAAGGCAATAAAATCAAGTCTGCTTAATTTAAGCGTTAACTTCAGATGCTGCCTCTCATCAAAGGCACCGAAGCCCAGAGGGCAATCCTGCCTGTCTCACACAGCCACCTCCATAACTTCTGCAGCAAATGGGGAACAGATGCCATCTCTGGGACTCTGCAGCTGGGAAACTGGACAATCTCCCAGTGGTGCTCCCAGTGGCGATGGTGGTACAGTGTAAAGTGTGTAATGCACGCCAGGGAGGGGGGCCAGGGACTCTCCTTCCCCTGCAACACCCTGATACCTGGCTTTGGTTTCCTCTACCCTCTCTCTTCTTTCACATTTTAATCCTGGCCTTGTATTTCTCAGGATACAGCTGCAGAGCAGTGGAAGGAGGGATGCTGAGGGTGTTGTCCTGACACAGAGATGGTATTGGAACAAGCCTGAGGCTGAGCAGAGCCCAGACCCCTTCTCCCAATGTCTGAGTGAGAGCATTGGTTGTGAAGCAGGAGGTGAGGCCCAGGACTTAATCTTGTCTATGTCTAATTTTGTAGTCCTCTGCAACAGAAATAAGAGAGTCCAGGTGCCTACCCACATAAACCAGAAACACAGCAAAGCTTTAAATAAAGCTTTTTTTCTAAGAGCCTGCCTTCCCAGAAATGGCACTTCTGAGCATATGTGGGTGTGTGAAATTAAGTGTCCAGAGAACTCTCTGGCTAAGAGAGAGCCCAATGAATCTAGATATCTACAGGGCAGCACCAGTGAGCAGGTGAATGGCTTGGTGCCTGGTCTAAGGCAACTCAGTCTCAACATAAGCATATCAAATCCTGCCAAATGTCACTGCAACTGCGAGCAAAGTGCTGACATAACAGTGCTATACAAAATCTGCTCCTCAGCAGAGCACGGGGATGGAACCTGCATGCTTTCACTCAGGAGGCCAGACCCACATGTGCTTTCCTTCTCTTTTCTTGCCAAAGGACCCCTAACACTGAATTCTTATTGACTAATAAGCACCAGATTGTTTTCAAAGGATGTCCTCTTTCACAGTAAAGCATCTGCTTGGCTATGTAGCTTTCAAAGGAGTATGAGCTTGGGTAAGAATTCAAACCTTTTTGGTCTTTCTGCAAGGACACCCCTTGGGGATGGAGAAACGAGAGCCACATGTGGAACTGTAACATCACAGGACTCCTTTCTGTACAAGAAATGGATACCTATCTTTTAGGTCTAACTGCACCAAAATCTGGAGATCTGAGAGCACATCCAAACCACTCCCTCAGGGGTTTGGTGGGGTTCTGGCACAATGAGCCACATGTCACCATGCACCCACTGCCCAGCACAGTCTGCAGGAGACAATCCAGGACTGTCACAGGTGTCACAGGCCTTGTGGGCACAGCAATTACCTGTTTCTTGTACTTAAAAGAGCTAATAATTTGATGATAAAAGGAGAATCTATTATTGAAATGCACATAGAAGGAAAATACACACTGATGGAGAATGAACACATGCCTTCACTTGTAGCTCAGCTGTGTGAAAGGAGGAACTGAAACAACATGACAGGCTTTCTGATGTCCTCTTTATCATCAGGAGCACATAGAGGAAAGGCTGTTGAAGACATTACTTTAGAGCTCATAATTTTATGACATGAACTATGTGTATTTTTTATAAAGTGCCCATAATGTTGCTATTTGCTCACAATTAATTATTTAAATACAGATATTAGACTTATTGTAAGAGTGATAAAAAGACTGCAGGTTAAAAACACTGCAACTCCCTTTCCAAACTGATATTAAGCCAGGAATATACTGCATGTCTGCAAAACATTTTATGCCTCCTTAAAGATGGAAGTATCTATATGTCAGAGCAAAAAAGGCTGTGCTGGCAGTTTACCAAGGACAGGGAGGGGTACCACACCTCGACTGCCTGGATGTCATAGCCATCCTCCTCTTTATTGTGACAAAGAAGATGTCCAGATACCAGACCCCAGAAAAATGTGGACTCCTTTGACTGAGACAGTGTCTGCTGGGACCTGAGTGCAAATCTCATTTGGCCACTTGAAACACGGCGCCAGCTCTGGGCTGCATTACAGAGCAGCACAGCCCAGTTACTGCCTCAGCCCTCTCAGCATCTCTCATGAAATAAAGTAAACAGCTGTAAATGATCACTAAAGGGGGAGAATGAAGACATGCTTAGCAGGGAATGCTGATCAGAAGGGATTGGGCATCTTACATCACACAATGTGCTATGCTCTAAAGCAGTGAGGATCTCCTAAGCAAAATCCCAAGTGGAGTTAAGTCTTCTGTCTTATTCCCAGCACTTAATACTGTTAGCTAAGGAGCAGCACCAAATCAACAAAGGACAGAACACACATCTGTCATGCAGCTCACCTGCTCCCCATTTTGTGGCATATTTCTTTATTCATCCAAGTATCCCTTCTGACTATGTATCATCACAGGAAACCATAAAAAAGCTTTTCATAGCTTTTGGGAGTTGGCATACACATGCAAACACATGCAGTATAAATCTGCACCAAACAGCTCAAGGAGAGACTGTCAGTGCTCCCACTCTAACATTTCACTCTGCAGCTGAGGTCAAGACTTTTCCTTCCTTCACTGGTATTGCTGTGTGCTCCCCAGCTCTGGGGCTTATGTTGCTAGTACAGTAACAAGGTTGGATATGAAGTGACACTGTTATCTTAGGGCCATTGAACTCTGTGGAAAAAACTCCAGGGAATTTAGTGAAGGATGAGACACTCTCTGCCATTAGAAAAGATCTCTTCCCGTTTTGCCTCTTTCACACAAATCCCGGCATTAGAGACTGTGAGAGGAGAGCTTTGCCCAGTTTCCCTATTCCCAGAAAAGCCACCTTAGCCCTCTGAACGTGGAGTCCCTACGTGCTTATTTAGCTGCAGAACAACCCCGCACTCCATGACAATTGCTGCTGTTTTGTTGTAGCAGAAAGCAAGCAAGACAAGCAACCATACTGCAATCTCCTGCTGCTGCACTCAGTCACAATTTATTCCCATTCTACAGGATGTTTTGGTTAAATACGCTGCAGATTTGGATCCGATATTTTCCCCCATATCAGCAAGATCAAAGACAGAGAGAGAGAGGGAGGGAGGGAGAGGAAGAGTGAGCGCATGAGCACAAGAGCGAAAAAAGCATCGCTGCCTTGAACCAGGAACAAAAGAGGGAAGAGCACCCATACTAGAACACAGTGTTGTAGTCACAGAAACCTCACTAATGACTAAAGCATCTGTCTATCAGAGAGCCAGACTGCGACTGTGTTTTGCTCCTGGAAGGAAACAAACAGATTCTCAAGTACCCGCTATAAGATGCAATCAAACAGGAGCTCCATCTCTGCCTGAACCAGAGCGGGCTGCAGCTCGCTGCCACAGAAATCAGTGTGAGCAGGGCATGGCGTGCAAATCTGATACGTGCATCAGCAGCACCACGGGCAGCCGCTTCAATTATGGCTAAAATTAAAGCAGGTGGTTTCAGATTTCGAGTTTTATCCCCTTAGCTCCCGTTGCTGTCATCTGCTTAATGAATAACAATTGCTTTCTTTTTGCACAACCTCAGCAGAGCTGCACTGCCCAGCATTTGTTTGCCAGCCAAGCAGCAGAGCTTTAAAGATGTTACTGCGAGGTTTTTTCCGGTAAACAAATGCCAGGCTTCTGGGGTCAAGAACACTGAACAGAAAATGCAGCTCGGTCCTCTCCAGCCAGAGCGGGGCTTTATCAAACCGTGCTGCCAGTGACTACCAATGTGGAGGCAAGAGATGTCAGGCTGGGACGTGTGCGCAGCCCAAGCGCGTTGCTCTCAGGGGCTCTCAGGGAGCATTTCGCGCTGGCTGGCGCGGGTGGCTTTGGCAGCGCTGGCACCGCAGCGCTCCCTTCCCCGGGGTTACGGACCCTGGGGAGCCGGGCGCTGCCTGGGTGGGCTGGACCGGCTCTGCAGAGCCAGAACCAGCGAGAAGGACAACAACAGCGGCTCCCACAAGCACAAATCATCGCCGCGCCTGCCTGTGGGAGAAGGCGGCAGGCTCCTGACAGGCGGAGGAGCTGGCTGGGAGGGCTGGTGCAGGAGCAGAGGAAGCTGCACCCCCTCCCGGGTGCTGCGCTCTGCAGAGCTCTGCATTCCCTGCAGAACGGGAACCATGTCTGTGCCAGACGCGAGAGCCGGCACGCCTTGTGCCCGCCCAGGGATGCTGATGCTACTGCAGCGCCCAGCAAGGGGCTGCTCTGCCCGCCGGGGCATCCCCGAGCCATCCCACAGGCATCGCATCTCCCTCCAGCTGCGGGCAGCAAGGGTCATGTTTCCTGGCATCACTGTGCTCTGCATAAGCTGCTGTTCAGAAGCAAGAATTTCAGGATGTCAGGGTGGCTTTCTGTTGTGTTCCAACAGAATTTTACACCGAAATAAAAAAAAGTATTATGCAAAAATACCTATCGGATCCCCATTTACAGAAGAGAAAACTTTACATCAGCATGCAGGGATGCTTATGTGGGCACCAAACCGCAAGAATAAGTCCTTTTATTTTACAAAAAGAGGGAATTGAAACTGCAGAGCAGTAATCACTGACTGTTTTGACATAGTGTAAATGCCTTTGATTGGCAAAAGCACACAGAACCATTGCTGAGATCCCTATCTCCCACTGAAATCCCTGGAGTCCTGCACAGCAGTCGAGCAGAGGCCTGGAGTATTTGCTGGAAAGTGGTTCAAGTTGCTTTTTATTGCCCAACACATGCAAGCAGCTTGATGTTTTGCAGTTAGCTTATTAGCAGGATTCTAGATGGATAAAAGCAATACTCTTCAAAATCCATTATTAAAATAGGATATTTTGCTTTACTACAACATTTTTATTCCAATGGATTTATTATGCTTTTTAATAGCTAATGCTACAGGGAGTCAGCAGTATAGCAGTATATTTTCTAAACCATTATTTAAAATACTGCTCTGTAAGATGTAAAATATTAATTTTTTTTTTTTCCCAGAGGACCTAATATGTTAAAAAAAAAAAAAAATCCAACCTGCTTCAGGCTAAAAACTGTGACTCAAATTCCATAGTGCTTAAAATTGAAGAGCAATCCAACTAAAGCTGATTGGAGACTGCTGACTTTTTCTCTCATGTATCAGGACTGATATTTGAAGCAGAGCACTACTCCCCAATGTACATCACATACCTGGACTCATAGTGTGGAATGCTGGCATATGCACTTTTTCACCCATTAAAAAAGATAACCCTGTGAAGGGTGAGACTAGAAGCAGAATCCAACTTAATAAGGTGGAATTGCACAGCTACAAAAGAAAAAATTAAAAATGTCTCTGGGCATGGAAGAGTGCCACCAGCAAAAAACAAAAAGCAAAACAAGATTAAAACCAGCAGAGCATACTTTTGAGCACTGCTGAAAATGGCTGAAGGGTATCCTGCAGACAGCCAGAAATGAAAATATAAAGACATCAATCCTCCCTTTTTTTTTTTTTCTATGCATGCTCAGGACCTCAACGAGATAGAAGGCAATGAAGGGTTAGTTGGAGTCCAAACAATGCTGGCAGCAATGTCTCACTAGGAAAGATCAGCAGTCTTGAAGCTGAGTTCAGCCCCTTTACATCCCTAATTAGCAGCATATTTTTAAGACAGAAAGTTGAAATACACTTTCAGCAGAGCTGCTTTAATCTCCAATATGAAAATGGGGCCAGAGCTTAGTTCTGCGTGACTGGTATCTATATGCATGGCTTTGTAGATAACTGATCTACTCATGTGATTCCAGGCCTCTCTGCATTTTGGGGCTGGTGGATGGAAGACTGTCAGAGGAGGAGATTCAGGGGATACAAAGACAAGTCCTCTCTGCCACTGGCCCCTGGGATGACCTTGGCCACATGAACCACTGCATTCACTTTGGTCTCACTTTTATGAATGGGGACTATGGGACTTCTTGTAAAGCACTGGAGGTCCACTGCTAAAATGAGAGGAATTCCTAGTAACACATACTTCCAGCTCTGTCAGAGCTGCATTTCAGGTTACCAAACTGTAATCCTCCCAGTCAGTACACCCCAAAGTCAGGCTGCTGCAGAAATGCTCTGTTTTCTCCAAATAAAGTGTTTCCCTGCTGCTGTGAATGAAGCAATGGTGTTACCACCAGGATTCTTTTTTTTTTCCCAGTCTCTTCCCTAAGGAAAGAAAAGGATGTAACCACAGTTTTCAGTCTGACTCTTACCTGCAATAACTCAGGGACACATCAGACAATTTTTCCAAGCCAGACAAAAGCAGAAAGGCCAGAGAGATATTAAGTTTCCCCATGTTTTGTGATAAATAGGCTGTCCAACAGAAGATGGGCAGACAAGTAGTACATATGCTGAGAGACAGCTTGCAATGCAGGCTGAATCAAAACATCAGACACTGGGAAATCCACACAAAAGCAAGCCAGAGAAAAATAAACTTCTTAAGTTTCATGGCTCACAAAATTATTTTTTATTTGTGTATGGGTGGGGAGAGCTTGTTTATTTTAAACAAATATTGCTAGCTCTGAGGCATTTAACATTTACTTTTCTTCCCTTTAAGCACAGTAAAGGCTTGGTTCTCCTTTATCTGAATTATTTCTCAGATATCAAAATATTGCTTGCAATGTACATTCACCAAAGCAAATCAGAGTCAGGCCACTAACACCTAATGAAAGCAGTTTCTGATGACAAAATTTGGTTGTCCTACTTTACCATCTTACCACAAATTTTTGTGGTAACAAACAACAATTTTTGCCTTGAAATATACAAGTGTGCAAGAAATGCACATATAAAAATGTGTTTAGAAGTCATACAGCAAATAAAAATTAATTAACCACTCAAGACATCAATAATTCTTAAAATAAGTATGAAATTTCAGGGATGGACATTTACAAATGTATTTCTGCCTTCCTACTCTCTTCTAAAAAACCAAACAGACATGAGAAGTCATATAACCTTCCTCCATCTGCTCAAAGGAGTGCAGGGATGGTATAAGACTGAGGAATACTTTTTTTGCCTCACAATATTTACACTAGAATGTTACTACTTCATTGACTTTGTTTAGTTTTAAGGAAGAATGTTATATTCATGAGGTAGGATTTTTCTGCCAGTTAACTTGATCAAAACACTTTCAATTAGATGCAGCCAGCCTAGAGTGTTGACATTTGGTCAAATACACATAACAGAATTTATACTTGAGGCTCATTTGTTCCACCCAAAGCTCCATACTTCTCTGTCCAAGCTTTTATTAAAAGAAGTGTTGCTAGTCCTTCTACTCCTATCAGCACACTTAAAGCCAAAAGGTAAGCAAATTTTCAGAAGACTGTGGTCTCCTAGACTTGGCTCAATTTACCATTTCTTTTTCAGTATCATTTCCTATCCCAAAAAGTCAGTTGAAAAATTTGGACTTACACAATATTTTCAGGCTAAAGAATATGGAGCATCCCTGTGCAGTATTTAGTTCAGCTTCCCAAAAAATACACAAAACATTATTGACACTACAACTTGTGGCTGATTGTTTTGGGGAAGGAAACGTGATTGATGGAGAACACAACCCTCCAGTTTGTGACAGGGTGGATACACACACACACCAGAAACAAAGAAAGGAACAACTTCCTTCACTTAGTGCAGCCCCCAGCCCCTGCTGGGGAGGATTCAAACTTGAGACTGGAGATTCCACTATTATCTGGGCTTCTGGGTACAGAAAACCCTCCTGCTTTTCCCTTCTTTGACCTGTTTTCTTACCATCAGTTGCAGCTAAGGGAGACCTGAAACACTCCTTGCCACTGAACAAGTGCCTGCATACAGAAAATGCTTACTGTTGTTACCTGGGAAAAGAACACAAAATCTTGAAAGCACAAAACATTTCCAATACCCTGCAACCCTCTGAGGTTCAGGTGCAGCAGCAGAGATGAAACTGAGTGTCCTACCAGTCCTCTAGAGGGAATAGGGACACAGCCAAGCATGTGTTTGTCTTCATTATGATGCTCTCTGCGGACCCACGGAACATCAAGACTCATGGTTTTAATGTGCTCACACCAGAACATCTATTTGCAAGATTTAAGCAACTGGTTCAAACACCCATTTCTGTTTCCCAGGACCATGAGCTGATGTGCCCTGTCACCCACCCAGCCTCTGCAGGCACAGGCACAGGCACAGAGCCACCAGCACACCTGCAGGCAGCAGGGCTGGTGCAGGTGCCTGTGCAGCACACAGCCACGCTCACAGCACCACATCCCAGCAATCCTGGCTGGGATGGGCAGGTGATGGGCTGGGAGAGGCTCAGTCTGTTTTGGGCTGGGGATAGGTCTGATCTGAGCAGCACTGGCACGCAGGACAGTTGATTTGCTGCGATGCAAGTGACGTGTAAAACACAACAGAGGCACCCAAGCTGGGGAAATGAGAAGCAATGAAATCTAACTGCAAAGGCAATGAAAAGGAGTGATTTGCAATAATTGTGCAAAGGCAGGTTTTTCTGTTTACTCTGCTGACAAGCTGCAAATTCGTACCTGCAGGAGGGCTAGGGGTCTCTGAAAGCCTCTGGTCACTCTAAACTTAACAACTATAAATAACAAATAATTGTTTCCTTTCCTCCCCCAGCCTCAGCCACCCTCTACGGCACAAAACAAGCTATTAACTCCCAAACTACTTTGCTAAGATGGAACTTTTGCCTTTGTGGAACTTTGTGTCGACTGAGTTGCTAAAACCATGGAATGAAAAAGATTCACAGTCTCAGTGGTCTCTGTGCAGCACTTAGACCCAGCTTTGGTATTTTTACTGGGTTTGCTTTCAGTATCTGCTCCTGTTTCCAGGAGCTGCCATTAGGGTGTCAAATGCCTTCTTTCAAAGTCCCTCACTCTAGGTTAAACTCTTAGGAATTTTAATCCTCCTACCTAAAGAGACTTGGAAACAAGTTTTTCCAAGTCAAGTCATATCTCTCCCCACCTGCCCATTTTTCTGCTTCCAAAACCCCAGAATGAGAGTTTTCATTTAGTTTTGACTCTAAATATAATGTTGCTGAAATTTACTTAGATAGTCCTTAAAACAATAGGAACCTTACTTGTTAAAATGAACATTTTCCTCAAATCCAGCCCGTCCAAACTCAAACAGCAGCTTACAGGAATGAAACTATATTAAAATATACAAAGCACTCCATTATGTACTCTAGACCTATGAACTTAAATCCTAATTACTAAACCATATTAGAAAAAATAACTCAAATGAAGTAATGAAAACATGGAAGACAAAAAGATGTATTTTTAGAAACAGAAGTGGCATTAATGTCAGAGACAAGATGAATACATCAATATGGTAGTGACCAGATTTGCTAGGGTGGCAGCCCATCATTATAAAGAATACATTTTACATCAAAACCACTGAATACAAGTTTTAAGCATGTGAAAACTCTCTTTTGATTCATATGGATTAATCGTGGGCTTGAAGTTGCCTATATATTTGTGTAGGATGAAGAGTTACTTTTTAATATCCCTTGTTTCTATCCAATATGTCAAGCTGAATAGATGTATGAAGTATGTGTCAGTATTTTGTGTTACTCTCAAAGAACCTCTCAGAATATGGTGTTGTCACCAACACAAAGTTACCTGCAAAACCCAGTAACTCAGCTGCAGTTATGTCACAAAGCTTACTCCAGAATCTGCTTTCTTTCTCTGATTTTCTCCAACTTTGCATCTCTGTACCTTCTGGCCATCACTGTTTCTCATTTCTATCTCAGACTTGGAGAGGTAACCAAAAGATCAATTTTAAGGATCCACACTGTCAAGGAACAAATTACATGTGTGGAACTGTACTATTTCCTACATACATTAATATTAAATTTTTAAAACCTATGAATCAGGGATGGCATCCATACTAAGCATGTTTTTAATCAGGTTGCTATTTTGTTTTAAAAAGCAACTATAAAGTAACAGCGTTTTATTCTAGTTGTGCAAATAAATGGAAAAGGCAATTACAAAGAAAAGATGACTTGGTTAGTGATACACATATCTGGAACTAGGAAGGACATTAGAGATCACTGCACATACAGATTTATGCCAGGATCCAGACAGAGTGTTTATATAGACCTCATACAAATCAAGAAAATCCAACCAAAACCCTTTCTGTCAGTATTGAAAATTTTATTTTGTCACTTGCCTTTACTTTCTAATGCAATGGTGATGACAACATGATGTGTCCAAACCACGCTCCACAACCACAGCATTTTAGCTCACACTGCTTGAACCTGTCAAGATCCCCAATTCAGCCTCACATGCAGCATTCAGGATGGCATCATTTTCAATAAATCTGCCTTGGTTCCAACCCTGACACCCCTGTCATTATAGCAGGTCACTGCCAGGCTGACACTTGACAAACAAGCAAACACCATCATCTAGCAGCAAATGCTTCAGAAAAAGTATAAGCTTCTTATTAAAAAATTGTTCTCCTTCTCCCACATCTGCTGAAGAAGCTGGCATATCTTTTGAACATATTGCCACTAAAATCTTTATTATTATGGCCTTCTAGAAAGTTAACAGCTAGAGGCTTGATCCTGCTAGCACAGCTGGGCATGCAGTTTGGCAGCATAAACAAAGCCATTGTCTTTGTATGATCAGATCCCATCCAGCACAATAACATGGCAATTATACACACAGGTGAATCCATTCATTTGCAAGGCAGGAGATGGCATAAAGCATCTTCTAAAAGATAAGGAGCAAACATTCACAGCATTTTAATGCTGAAGAGCCCCATCTGACAAGTGTGTCTTCTCTAATCTGTTTTCATCTTTTAACGAGGAGTTCTTGTCATTTTACCAGAAGTACCAATTCAAAAAATCTGTTAATAAAACTGACCCACTACCTTACAAACATTAAAAAGCTCTAAAGCAGAGGTGCACAAGTAAATGCAAAGAAAACAAAATATTATCAGATAGAACAAACTTACTACTTTGCAGACATTAAAATTCTAACCATGAGGCTTAATAGCTTTATGCTACCTTCTTCTGCAAGCTGTGATAGAAATACTGACTGTGACAAAGGAAAACACATTTTGCACAAGAGGAAGATTATGAAAAAGAACTTCTGATAAAAAGCAGCAAAAGGGGCACCTGAAAATGTGCACATATGCAAGTCACCTGATCCAGACACCATACGAAAAGAATTATCTTTTGAGCTTGCTGCACCACTAATATCTTTCAAAAGTCCTGGTATCTGGAGAGGCACTGCAGTAAGGAATGTCAGATTTTATTTTTTTCTTTTTTAAGATGAATGTCTGCTTCTCCCTTAGGCTGTGGTCCTACTTTGTGTTTCTACAGGCATGGCAGAACACATGTAAGCAGTTTTATTGAAACCAAGGAATCTTTATGCAGTAAAGCTCATTCTGTACCTTTGGGACATGGTCTTTAGAGAGCCAACTACTGGGATAAGGTATCATCTTCCTTCTGCTATTCCATAACACCCAGGACAGCCATGCAGTGCATCTGTGCAAGGCAACTAACACATGAAATTCCCAAGCCCTTTCCTACTGGGGGATAATGAAATACAGCAGTAATAGTATGCTGCTAAGAACACAGGAACCTCAATTCTGCAAACACTTCCACATGTGATTAATCCTGAATGAACACTACTTAATTGGATTCCAGATAATAGAGTCTGAAGAAATCCTTACAAAAATACAAATTTATACTGGCTCAGATGGAAACTATGACATCTGGGCTGAAAACCAACAAGCAACTAATTCATTTAAGAAAAAGATGACAAAAACATGCCACTACAATAGGACACAGTGCCTGGCATGAGATGCCTTGTTTAGGTGTATTTCTTGCCAGGATCTGCCCCCCTTAGCATCTTTTTCCATGATCTGGAAGTGGCATTTGGGACAGCAAGGTGGGAACCTTTGCAGATATTCAAAGACAGTCTCAGGTGTGTATGCAGAAACGTGCAGTCAATTCCCTACACTGAGTGATTGCAAACCCAGTGACAACTGACTCACAGTCCTGGGATTGTGAGAAACACGAGCTGCACGTAAACTGAAATTCAGTCAGCAAAAGGAAAAACACAACACAGCTGGGAAAAAGCACTGGCAATGTCAGAGAGAGAAAGCTGGAAGCAGCAATACTACAGGAAGCCAATAGTGGACCACAAGTTACATTTGAATAACCAGTGTGCTGCAAAGGTCATGGCACTCTGCAGCAACCCCATATACAAACACACATCCTGCCAGCATGGGCACAGCCCCACAGGGTGCAACTGCACCTGGGAGAATGGTCCAGCCTTGTGCAGGACATGGATGGACTGACTGGGAACAAGTTAAATGAACCTAAGGAAAAATACACAGACACTTTGGGCAGTGCACACACCAAAAACAGTCAGTGGGGCTGGTGGGATTGATTTAGTGCTCAGCAGCCAATTCTATCCCAAGAAAGGAAGGACTCCATACATGGAGAGCTTTGCTTTTCCTTTGAGGGGTGCCAAACACTGCCCTCCATGTCTGCTGGCTTTGGAGCCCCCCCAGCCATTGTGCCTGGCTGGTCTCTGTACAAGCAGAGGGAGGAAAGAAAAAGCAAAACTGAAGAGAAGGATATAAATCTCCTTTTGAGGTACAGAGCTCTGCTTTCTGGCATCACCTATGCTGCTGTGCCAGGACAGACAGCCCATGGCACATGTCAGTCCAAACACTGCTCCATGGGCCCTTCCCTCCCTTGCTCCCACCCCACAGAAGATACCCACAGTGCTATAGAAAAGGAGAACTGTAAGTGCCTACATCCAAACATTTCCCAGAGGATTAAGCAGAAGAGGAGCTGCAGGAATTGCCTCCTAGTTACCAAACAACAGGTAAGAGACTAGGGTAACAGGAATGGAGACTTGGATTCTTGTTTTCTACATGTGGAAGAGATTCCAGATGAAGAAGATACATGGTCCTCCAAGAATTAAAATAAAGGGTTGACAGTAACCCTTTCTGGAGGTGTGAATGCTATAAAACATAAATTTCATGAAGATGGAGAAAAACTAGCAAAAAAGAGCTAGTTTTTTTGTTCCAATGACTTTGTATGCAAAACACATCAACAGATCAAGGCAATAGAAGCAACTCCAGAACTGCTCTTTGCAACTACAACTTTTGCTCCTCTCTTTGCACTTTCCTGTTTCTCCCACCTGGATTGCATCTCCAGACTGATGCTACACATCTCTATAAGGTCACTCCCTGAGTTATTATTAAGTTTCAATATGTACTTATATTTAGTACATTCAGTAATCCAGTCTGATATGGGATTGATTCCCAGAAATGGTTTGCATTATTGTGCAATTGTATTTCGAGCTCTCCCAGACTTAAAGTTTCTTCTACTCATTGCCTTTGGTGTAGTTTTACTCTTTGTGCTTTAAGTGGCTTCATAGGTAGGTGCCTTCCAAGCTCAAGGAGGACAAAGTTCCTGACTTTAAAGGCTGACACACCGTTTCTCAGTTGACATCAGTGACACCACAGTGACATCTGTAAGGTCCCTACAGCCTGGAATTTTTCCTTCCTCTCTGGCTCTACTTACTCTGCTGCATGTAGGATATTTTGTTAACTGATGGTCTTAAGGAAATTCTTTGATGTATGATATGCCTTGTCCTGTTTTTCCTCCTCTGCTATATGATGTGTCCTATTCAAGCAGCCAAACCCTAGCTGGCAAACAGTCTCTCTCTAGGTTTTTTACACATTGCTGCAAGGCAAAATAAGCAGTTGTTTCCAGTTTGCATTGTCGGGGCTACAGATGTATGCTAATTAACCTTTCAATCTGCTGATGGAAAGCTGAAAGAGATTTAAATGTACTTTTCTAAGGCAGAGACCAAAGTCTATGGACACCTGTCCTTTCTAATGTTGGGCTCTGTGTGGCCCAGAGCAGAGTACGTCATGTCCTCCCTTTATGTTGACTCTGAAGGCATTTTCAGATTTCAGCAGAGCTTTACAAAAGGCCAGGAGGCAGAGATAAAATCCTTCTGAAATTCAAGGACATTATGTGTCTTTTTGGAGAAACACTGATGCCAAGGATAATATTTGAGTTGACCTGAGACCACTTCAAGGATGAGGAACTTCAGACTGGGGCAATAGGAGCTACTTCATAACATGGAAGTTCATTGTTTTGTTAAGATGCTGCAGTATTTACTCAAATTTCTTACCTTCCTTTTGTTTTCTAGAACCAAAAAAACACAAACAAACAAACAAACAAAACCAATCCCCAAAGCCAGGTCTCATATACCCTTCAGGCAAAAGTATTATCAAGCCTGTCATGTCAAACAGTCTGAGCAGAAGAAAGGAAAACGAAATGAATCTGCAGTTTATATCCAATTTCAGTATCAGGTTTAGAACTGGCTGCTACACAAATGAATGAAACAATCTCAGATGTGCAAAGCCAGTACTGCAGAGACCTTCCCAAGAGGAGGAAGCAAGGATCTGTTTCCTTCTTTAAGTTTTAAAAGCTTTACCTCATGATACTGTCTTGTTTGCCAAATATTTCTTGGAATCTTTAAATAACGGTTCATTCTCATTGCTCCACTGTGGTTGAGCTAAACTCCTGATGCTGCCCCTGCTGCAGTCCAGAGTCAGCTGATGTCCTGCTCCAGTGCTACACCTGTGTTTTGAGCAGCTAATCTTCTCCAGGGGAGCATGTACCTGTGCACAGGACAGGTGTGTCTGCACACACACAGACCCATCCATGGGAGGTGGGCACCAGAGATGGATGGCACAGGAGCAGCCTTGGAAAGTGCCAAGGTCCCTAAAGAAACAGCACACAACTGTTCAGCTGACTCCTAACACCTTTAAAAAGCCATCTCCACCTCTTCCTGCCTGCTCCACACAGACTAATTCCCAGTGTTTGCTGCTATATTTATCATCAAATTACTGTATTACTGAGAGGCCTCAGGCAGCTTCATTCTCCCTTATGTCTCTCAAGTACACAGTGGAAAGGTTTTCACTGCTCAGGCATCACCATTTGAAACCAGTTAAAATGTCCAGCCTCTCCCCATTGTTATCACTTCTCCAGCATTACCAGGAAGTCCTTTCATCTATCCCCAAATGACAATTGTATAAACTTACTGTCAGCAGTCACTTGCTTACAAGATTTTTATTACCCTAAATGCAGGAAAACTTGTTAATGTGTCATTATGACAGGAAAATCACAAAATTAAGAGTTCAAACTGAAAACTCTGTCTTCATTTTGCTGTCTACATAAAGTTCATTCTGGTTGGGGGTCCTAAAAGTTTCTTTACCCAATAAAAAAAAAAAGAGATCTGTCAATTAATGGGGGAAACTAATATTTCTCCCATCTTTTTGCAGTAATAACATACAGATTGACTTGACAGGATACAGGTGTCACTGAAAGGGGCATTATTCCTTCATCCAAAATATATATCCAACGATTTCCATGAGATCAGTTGATGAAAATTATTCAGTGGCTTCAAAGTAACAAGGAAATGTATCTAACAAAAAGTCTGTAGAGTATAGGTATGAAAAGCTTCAGTTGCTTATTGTCTCAAAACTTCTGAGACAACTGTCTTTATTCTGTGTTAGCTTCATTTGGACTTAAAATTGTGTCACTGCAGGAGAAAATGTATTCATCTATTGTCATCTACACAAAAAGATCAGACTTGCACATTTGGAGCTAATTGTTTAAACTGATTTAAGAAGGAAAAAAAAGCCAACAGAGAGATTTTAAAGAACTGAATTTTAAAGATGTTTCCCCATATACCCTTGCTGTGCTAACAACAAACATGGAACATCTTGGACCAAAATTTATTTGTTTGCCAAAAAAGAGCAAAGGTTTTACTATAAGCTATGGTTCAACCTCATGTATAAAAATGATGACATTTTATGCTACAATCCTCAGATGAAATATTTTTAATTCACACTTAAAACTAATTGCAGGAGGACAGAAAAAGACCATCAGCTACTTAAGTTCCCTATTTTTCAAACAGCAGGAGGATTAATACTTCAGCCCTTGCTATTTTTTTTTTTTTAGGAAATGAAGGAATCAGTACCCAATGAACTGATTAAGTAACTGAAAATGCATTCACCTCCACTCTAGGATATGTCCTTAAACCAGGATACCAGGTATCTGCAAATAAATTTAAATACTGTCTAAGCAACATGTGTCAACACGGTGCAGAAGAATTAGAAAGTACAAACAATTCCATAAGGACTCATTGCCTTAAATGGGCTCTTTTCCCTTGCAGCACAGCAGAACTCATGGAAGTGTTTCCTGAAGAAGCCACAACCTCTCCATCAGTTTCTAGGATAAGCCAGACCTTTGCAGTGATCAGCAAATCATGTCTCATCTCAGAAAGGAACAAACAGAGACCAGCCAGGAAAAATCGCTTGCAGATCTCCAAGGACTGATGTGTGAGTGAGGTACATAATTAAAGAGGGAGAGAGACTGAAGAAGCTCTCAGTTGGTAAAGGAGAAGTCACAGGGGACTCATATTTAGTAACATGGCAAAAGTGAGGTCATAAACCAGAGCAACCAAAAGGAGGAAAGGAGAAAAGCACATGGTGCAGGACTGGACAGGTCCCAAATGGCCAAGGAGAAAAGCTCAAAAGACTGCAGACCAAGTTTTGGCAGAAAAACACAGAGAAAGATCTGTTGTCTATTTCGATGGACCCTTTGAAGTTTTCTGGATCTAATCTGATTTTTGTGTGTCATTCTTTGCCAAAAAAGATAAACCCTGCCAGGGAAAAACCCACCTGCCCTTATCCTTATATTAATACAAAAACAAATGGTCTGTTTTAAATATCAAACACTTAAAACACAGAACCTTTCTTCTATGATGTGTTGGAGAGTTCGATATTTGCAAGCTGTCATACTGGCCATTATAACAGACCAAAGTTGTTTCTGTTCCTTGTTCTTTATCAAATGATGTCAGAACATAAGCCTTGGTCCTACACTTACACCTGAATCAAAATCAACCCACTGGCTCCATCCACACTTTACTGAACTGGATGATAGAGGCTTATCTATTAAAATGTCTGCATAGGGGTGTCCAAAGTATATTTTTGAATTTTTTTTACTGATACTGAAAGTCTTCTGTTACTCTGTAGCAGTAATTTCTTTTCATAGTGTCTAACATTGTATATTACATTATGATACCATAGTATTATGAGCCCTTCTAAGCTGTCATCTAACACAGCCTTCAAGGCATAAGCTTACCTTTAAACCCATCTCTTGAATTATTTTAGTTCATACTTTCAGGTGCCTTGTTGGAGGGGGGACACAGTCAACAATACTGAAAATACTGAGCTAAAAACTACCATGTAATCACTACATTATGATGGCTCAGCCTGCCACTGACACCAGTTCCCATTAAAATGACAGCATTTACTATGTATTACTCTAAGCAATATACTGAAAATTTCACATCCACTTACAACTAATACCTTGAAGTGCTCCAAATCCCATTCTGCCACTGCTTTTGGCAGATGTTTTTTTTAACAGTGGCATTCATAAGAGTATTGTTAGCTAAGTAGCAAATTTGGAGTTAAAGTATGTGTTAATTCAGAGTATCAATAAAGGAACTGGGCAAGACAAACAGGAGTGCAGGAAACAGGAACTTCACCCTGACAAGACAGTAAATACACCTTCATAATGGTATGACACAAACACTTCAAGGGCTGTGTTCTCCTCCCAGCACGTGTTCTGAACAGCTTTAAACATCCATGTGTTTTACATTACAATACATTGTCTTACCTGCTTGGGTCTCTTGTATTATCCCAAATAAGCTTTGCCATCCCTACACAACCTCCTGCTGCTTATCCAAATACAGTTCTTGTCTCCCCAGCTGCACAATCCTAGACTTCTGTTCAATAATGGCATCAGCCATTTATTTGGGCATGTTCTTATTTTATTGAGGTCATTCCAGACTTTTTCTCTGCTCTCTACAGTTGCATTAACAGCTTCCTTCCTATTTTTAAATCAGCAGCTAATTTCAGCAACTAAGTGCCTATTGTTTCTTCAGGGTCACTCATAAAACAAACAGCATTATTGATCTTTCTGAATCTACCACTAGTTTTCCCCTTTTATCTCATCTGAGTGACTATTCAAGGGGCAAATTCTCAATAAGCCAGGACATTTATCCTAGATAAACTAGGGTAGCTGAAGAAAGAGATTTTTCTGTCTGTGTTTGCTAATACAGCTCCTATCACAGCAGTATCAAAGAAACTCATAAATGTTAGGGCTTTTGTCTCCACAACACCTTTTTAAAGGGACAAGAGTTGTTAACTGTCTTTTACAAACAAGGAGGTAATACACAGGGGATTTAGTGCTTCAAAGGCAAAGACCACTCATCACATGTATAACAAAATTAATTCTTATTTTCTACATTTTAACAACAATGACATCTTCCCTCTATTTTTGCATGTTCTCTGGATACACAATTGCTTATTTGTTTGATTGATGACCTGGCCAGTTTGTTTCTGCATTTGTGATGAGCATCTGAAGACAACAGACATTACAGACAAACATAAAAACCATGTTAAAACCAAACTGTATTTCCTTTACCACTATTATTAATCTTCAATACAATTCTAAAACTATTTGTTGTCCTCCAATCAAGCTAAAGGAAATTTTGACTTTGCACAAGAAAATGTGATACCAAAATGCAAAGCAGCCCTTCCAAGTAATAAGACCTAAGTGGCCTCTTCCAGCCATCAGGTATCTGGCCATTATTGTTTCAGCCAAGCGTGGCAAATTCCTTCTCAAATAAACTCTAGACCAATCCACGAAGAAATGTTAAATGCAGTTTGACTGGTCAGGCACTCCACCAGTTGCAAGACACAATTTTCCAATGCTGCCCTGGCGTTTCATCACTATTTTGCACTTTCTGCATATTTTTTTCTCTCTTTATTCACAGGGATGGAGGTGAAGTTTGTCAGGCTTGTTCTTAGCGATCACTGCATCACCAAAGCTCCAAAGAGAGGGGTGGGAAGCTAACACAGGAATTGACAGGGCTGCCTGTGCTGGGTTTGTCTGTGGTGCTGGGACACCTGGAGCTGGCTGAGCCCACAAGCCCCATCCCTGTGAGAGACAGGAGCTGCTGCTGGAGCCTCTGGGATCTGAGGTACTTCCTCTGCATGACACTAGCCACATGCTCAGAAATACAGGGCTGATTCTGAGCCAGGTCAGTTTGATTCATTAAAGGGCAGGCAGATCACTTCTGTCCTGCTCTAACACTTTGCAGGTTTATTAAACACAGTGTAAGAAGTTTGTCCCTAGACAGGAAATTCATGCCAAAGGTCTCACTGATGCCAAACACCACTTGCTAGGAGCAATAACACTGCCATTTAAATGCATTGTTACTTGTATTACTAAAGCTACTATATTAGCATGAAATATATAAGCTTTTTATAAGAATACAAAGATCAAACATGTTAATTGCATAATGAATAGAGAAGTAGCTAGCAACCACTCAAGGATCTGGAAGCAAGTGAATCCCCTGGATAAAAGGCATTCAGTTAATCACAAGTATCTGAGTTGCATTCTCAACTCAAATTTTTCTTTCCTCCTTATTTCTATGCCATAATGTTTACTAAGAGTGAAAATAAAGATTAATGTTCTCACTAGGTTTTTCCTTCATTGAAGAAAGCGTGCACCAGGCAAAACTTGGCAACCAAGATGAAGAAAAGTCCAAGCAAAGATGGCATGAACTGTAATTTTAACAAGGTTCAGGCAGACATCAGCCTGATCTACCATGAAGTTGTACATAACAGCATCACAAGGTACAGGAGCACATTCTGTGCACACTCTGCTGAACTAACACCCAGTGCTAATGCTGCCCTTCCTGACAGTTCCCTTCTTACCTGATGGCAGACTTTGGGCTCTCTACAGGTTCTGCCTCTACTTGCTAAGTCATGTTAAAACTAGAGACTGCTTTGTCTTCACTTGAACTTCACATCCTGTTAGTCTGCACAAAGGAAGTGAGTTATGTGAACAGCACACCTATTTTTTCCTAGTCAAGATGTACTTTGTTGGATATTATTGCCATTCAGGTAGGTATTTAGTAACCCAGTCAAAAACTATGACCAGCTGCATGGCATATAATGATTTTTTGAAAGGAAAGAAAATGCCATTTAAAACAAAAGGCCCTGTTCTGCTTCTGAGTAAACAAATGGGAGTTTTACAAAGGCTCAAAAAGGAAAGGGATTAACATGCTTCAACGTAGTAATGGTCTCAACTGTTCACATTAAAATTTTCACAGTAAATTAAACCATGACAGAGGTAGGAAAGAAGTCAATTTTCAGTGGCTCATGCTGTTCTGCTGACATAAATTGCCATTTTTTAGGTAGTATATCCACCAACCTGTATAATGATAGAATTACAAAACCACAACCCGTTGTTGATTATGTTCGGACTTTTGCATGCTAATTTTAGCCTGCTCTGCCAAAATAATTGCATGCACCACCTCATTACCAGGCTTCTGGATATTTAGAACCCTGTTGCTATTCTTTTTTCACCAACCTTTGCTTAAGCCTGCTGTGTTGGCCTTCCCTCCTCGTACAGTGTCTGCTGCTCAACAACACTTCTGCTTCCCAGTTCTGCCCAGGACACACTTCCAGCACTTACTCCCATCCTTTTCCAGGGCTGTCTTGCCAAGGGTAATGCTAAATGTCAGTCCAGTCCATCTCTACCCTGCTCATCCATGTTTTCCTGCAGGTTGCACACAACTCTTCACTATCTTCATGCTCTTTACAGTCTCTAAAGAACAGCAACTTTCCTTGACTAACAAATGATGGCATGAAGCACTACCCAATCATCCCAGCAAGGCCGGGGAAGACAAGTAAATACAGACTCGCTGGTTGATGCCTGCCAAGAGTTCCCACAACACGTGTTACTCAGTGAGTTTACACAACAGTGACCAAAGAGGAGGGAAGGGACAGGCCATGTCAGTGTGCCAGTGCCAGACCCCTGGGGAAAGCTCTGCCCTGCGTTACTGTGGCAGCACCACAAATGGATGTTCAAGTACAATCAGCGCTAATCTGACCGTCAAATGACCACGCTGCCTTTGCACCTCAGTTGTATCACGGCAGTGTAAAACAAGAAATGACAAAGGCCTGTGAAAGAAAGTCAGCCCAGTAAAGGGCAAGGTGCGGCGGGGGGCGCGGGAGACCCGGGAAGCCAGGGAGCGGCGGGGCGGCCACAGAGACCCCGACCCACCGAGCCCAGCCGAGCCGGGACAGCCACAGCCACAGCCACAGCCACAGCCTGGCCCGAGCCTCGCCCCCTGCAGACCTGTCCCTGTCCCTGTCCCTGTCCCTGTCCCTGTCCCTGTCCCCGTCCCCGTCCCCGTCCCTCCGCAGGTGCCCGGCCCGCAGCGCTGTCCCGGCCGCGCTGGGCCGTGCTGGGCCGCGCTGCCCTGCCCTGTCCGGCCGGGCCGCGGGGGCGCCGGGGCCCCTCAGCCCCCGGGCCGGGGCGAGGGAGGGCGCATAGTCACAGCATCGTTTTCATGCAGGCAGGGCTGCCGGCTCCCCAAGCCTCCTCCCCGCGATAACAACCCAGGTACAGCCCGCGCTCGCCCCCCTCCCTCCCCCTTCTTCCTCCTCCTCCTCCTCCTCCACCTCCTCCTCCTCCTCCTCCCGGGGGGCCGGGGAGAAATCTACAGATCAAAGAAAAGATGCACAATAATAACGGGGTGGGCGCGCGGCGCGGCCCCCCGTCCGGCGGGGCCGGGGCCGGGCCCTCCGGTGGCTCCTGGCCGCGGCCCGGCCGCTGCCCGCCCGGCCGCGGGGCGAGGGGCGCGGCGCGGGGCCGGTACCCCGCCGCGGTACTCACCCGGGCCGGCCAGTGCGGGTACCCCTTCATTTTGGCGAACACCAGGTCTCCAGCCTTGTATTCTCGGGGCCGCGGACGAGCCATCGGGAGCCGCCGCGGGAGCCGCCGTGTGTCCCCCCGCCCTCCCGCACGCCGCCCCGGGGGCAGCCGGGCGAGCCCCCGCGGGGTGCGATGCGCCCGGGCGCGGGGCGCAGCCGGGAGCGGGGCCGGGCCGCGGGCGATCCCCGATCTCTCCGGCGGCGGCGGCGGCGGCAGGAGGAGACGGGGTGTGTGTGTGTGTGTGTGTGTGAGTGTGAGTGTGTGTGCGTGTGTCTGTGTGTGTGAGTGTGTACGCGGGGGAGGGGGAGGCCTTGGACACAACCCCAGCAGCCCCCGGTTCCAGGGAGCGGGCTGGCCGGGCGGGGGCGGCCGGGGAGCCCTCGCCCCGCGGCGGCGGCGGGCGCGGCGCTGCCCGCGGCCCCCCCCGTGCGCGCTGGGCTACGCCGCCCGCGCCGCCCGCTCCATCCCCGCCGCAGCCGCCGCGGCCCCGGGAAGATGGAGCCGTCTCCGACGAATTACTCCTCGGGCAGCGACCGAAAACAGGATCTTCTTATCCCCCCCCCACCCCGCCCGCGCCTCCCCCCGCGCTTTCCCTTCCTGTTATTTTCTAGGTACACAGATCGGTTTCTATGAAAATAGGAGAGCAGAGCGCGCTCCAGTCCCGCCCGGCCCTCCCTTCCCCGCTGAAGCATGACATGGTTCTTTATGCGCGCCCGCCATGGAGGCAGCGCGGCGGGCAGGAGCCGGCCGGGCTGGCAGCCGGCCCCGCCGGTGCCCCGGCCCCGCTGCCACCGAGGCCAGGCCCAGCTCGGACCGGCTCCTCCACCCCTCCTGAGCCCTCCCCATCCGTGCCAGCCAGCCTCAGCACACCCTCGGCAACAGCCTGGCTCCTAAGCACAAGGTTGTCCCAATTTCTGTACCCAGCCTCTTCTCCACCTGCCTTCTCAGCTCAAAACTAAAACCCACATCCACCAAGCCATGGACCTCGGAGCTGCACAATGGTGACTTCCCATCACAGGGTGCTTGGGATCTCTTGCTTGCCTGGTGATGCCAGTTTTTCCCCGTGGAAGGGAAGCCCTGGTAATTCACAAATCCCAGATATTGCTGCTTTTACCATAATGTTATCAGTTCAGCTGTAATGTTCAAACATTAATTATTATTGACATTTATTATACTCAAGTACCTTATCTAGTAAAAATAGATAGGCACCTGCAAGGTGGTTCACAAGCAGCAAAGTTTAGGAAAGGATGTTCTGCAGGTCTGGCTGAAACTCTAGCAATAGGTTCCCCAACCACTCCCACATTTAAGATGGCAACTGTCCTCTTTGGCTTTGGGGAGACAGCTCTGGCTGGTACTCCCTGACTCCCAAGGAGAGCACCTGGCCACAGGCAGTTCCTGCTGATGAAGATGAAAATAGATGGTTGAAGACTGTAGGGTCACATTTTGAGGAGGGAGTAGATGGACCATAGAGAGCACTTCCAGTCTGAAATGGCTGGTAATGGCAGAAAAATAAGATAAAGAAATGCTGTTTCTAGCACCTGTTCCTGGGCTGGCACAGGACCAAGAAGGCTTGCTATTTATGGTGCCCCCAGATGTGGCTCTGGAGCCCAAATGCTGCTGTTGCTTGTATGTAAGTCAAGAAAGTTTTTGCTCTGGGTCATAAAAAACAATAAGCACTTTGCTGATAGGGGAAGTACTGCTGTAAAATCATCAGCTCAGGTATCAGTACCAGACTAATAATGGAAAAATATTTCCAAAAAGCTGGATAAACATTTAGATAATTAGCCAGCACTGTGCCCAGTGCTGCTACCTGTTCTGAAGTATTAATCAGTGAGAGGGTTGCCAATGCAGTATATACATATGGCCAAACAATTCACTTTCACTTTCACATCAAATAGGATTTTGTATCCTCTTAAACTGGTACCTAATTCTCTTCACAAAAATGTAATATAAAATCTCTGAGTATAGGAGCTGGGGACTCACCAGAATAATCCTGTGTGCTGTCTTAGACACATAGGATTACCTCCCCAAACCAGCCTTCCCTCCAGAATACTTACTAGAGAGGTGGAGCTGCCTTTTTTATTTATTTATTTTTTAATTTTATGCATTGTTTGATTTTCATGTCAGATATGAATACCTCTTTCTAGCAACTTATTTAGTGACCATAAATCAGAATGGAGCAGGATGTGTGCCAGCTTCTTGCAAAAGGAAACTCTACAGTTTATGTACACACCCAAACAACAGTGTATTGCTAATGTCAAAATAACAACATTTAAAGTGACTAAATACAGAACTGAAACATCTCATTGCAATTTGCACATTTTTATTTCTTTTTGTCCCAACATTGGTGTCTGCAGAGAATGCAGTGAATGAATAATGCTTGTAGTCTGCAGTGAAGATAATCATATACTAGAGCTCCAAAGAAAGCTCATCCCATGGACATGCAAGGATGCAGCTCTCTTTTCCTAGTGAATAGACTGCAAAGGATAAATGAGTTGCTAAGATAAGAACTCTGTTCAGGTTTGGCCAGCTGAAAACTCTTAAAACACTCTGCAGATAGTTCCTCCATCAAGCTATGGTTAAGCTATGGGAAAAGATGGAGAAGAAAAAGCAAATTTCCTTGCTGACAAATGAAAAACCAAATCAAATGTTCCACATATTAAAAGGAAAGAACATTGGCACAAAATGCAAAGGAGTTTGGTAGTGTGCATAACCCCCTCAGCCACTCATCACAGCATCAATAGCCTGAGATCTCCTGCTAGGTCACCTGTATTCTGTTCCTTTCTCTTCTCTTACAAAGGAGAGTTCATCTACTCCTTCCATAGAGAAGTGGAAAAGAGGAGTGAAGAGAGTTTCCTCCAAACACTTCAAGAGCAGTTTCAGATCCAAACAGTGAGTGGAGGGGTGCAGAGGCTTGCTGATATGTGCACTGCACGTACATGGGCCAGGTCCTAAGTCTACAGAAGCCAAGAGCTGTGTCTGCTTTGGGCACAAAATCAGCAGGTCCCAGAGGCAGCAACAGCCATGTCCTTACGGAGCAAGGGACACCTGCAGCAGGGATGGGTTTCTTCTTCTCCCTAAGCTCCTCAGAATGATCATAGCAAGTTCTCTCTCACTTCTCCCCCTGCCAGACAGGTGCTTTGTCCCAGAGCAGGGCAGAACACACAAGCATGAGCAGGGGAGATGGTAATGACAGAGCCCCAGCAGGACCTCGAGGGAGGTGGCAGGGCCAGCAGCATGTTCAGCAGTGAAACCCTGAGTCACCCAGGACAGATGGAGTCTGAGATAACTGCTCTGAAGTCATTACCACACTACTGAATTTTGCTTTCCCAATAGTTCCCAGGAAACAGTGTTCTTAAGCTGTTGAGAATCTATCAGCTAGTTCTGATCATTTCTCCCCAGTTCATATGAGGAAAAGAATAACTACACATTCCCGGTTGAAAACGTTCATAGTGAAAGGATTTAATTGATTTGAAAGTGTAGATCAATCTTTCAGAAGAGAGCATGTGGACAAAAAAGGCCTAATTTCAAAAAAACCTTCCAAAGTTCTGTATAAATTTTTAAACATACCCGAGTTTTGCATTAAATACTCCATAATCATGGTTTTACACACACCTATTTGCATGCAGACAGTCTGGAATGTGAATCCTGTTCATGCTGATACCTTGCACTTGCCATTTTTTGAGAAGCTGCCTATATTGTTTCTGTTGAAGCCACATGGATTATTACATTTGCCTCTAACATTCTGTTCCTGGCCACCTTACAATTTTTGGTTTCCCTGCTGAAATCTCTTCAGAGATCAGACTGCAAATGCTCTGCACCATGGCTACCTGTACAATCAGCTTTACTGTTAGATAATGAAATAAAACTATTTATTTTTACTTACCTACCTGTGGCTGATATAATTTTCTTTTCTTCTGCATTTCCTTTTCCTGTATGTAAAAATGTATCAGTAATGATTACCATTATTAGTATTTTGCCTATGACCTCAGTAAAGTAGTGCTTCTCTGCTAAATATTTTAATAGGAAATTGTTCTGAATCACAGTTGAGCCATTCCCCTGTGCAAGACATGTCTGAGAGCACTGTCTGAAATCACAGAGCTACTTCTTGTCAGGCAGAAAGAGGACATGATGGTTTATGTCCATCCCAACATGCATAGAAAGGCACTTACCATGCCCATTAGGATATTCTTAATTACTGGAGATAAGCAGCTCACCAGAGGATCTCAAGCTTTCTCTTTAATAAGCTTAGAAGGGAGAAGGGTGTGTATCATAGCTGGAGCAAGTTATCTATACTCACTTTCATGAATCTTCTTATGTTATACACTCCTAATCATATTAAATTAGACAATCTTTAAGGTGATTGCTTTACATGTTGCAGAGGTGTGAACACATATCCTAGAGGCAGAAGAGATAGAAGCACTTCAGTTAAAATTAACTTTCTCTCTGGTTGGGAGCTTTCCACTCTCAGCTGGAAAGGTTTGTATGGGATGGAAATGTTATTAGCAAGTATGCATTGCTGCCATTCCTTGTTGTCTACAGGCATTTCAGCTAAAGCTCCAGCAGGCAAAAGATGCCTACAGTCAGTGCTGCTTAATATGTTCCAACTCAAACCTCTGTTTCTAGTTTCTTGCATATCTTTCATAATTTAACCATTAGAACTGAAATTTTCAATGAATCAAGACTCTTCTGACAATGACAGTAAAAGAAGTAATTCGGTAAAATTACTGAATTTCCAGATACCATATAAATGTAACTGAGTTTCAAGTGTCTGAAAAGCATTTGTACACAGTCAACAGGGATTAATAAACAAGCCTCATGTTCTGTCTGGACTAAACATGCTGTAGGCTAAAGTGAATGTGATTCAGTTCATGCTGGAGATGACTGTGGAAGCAAAGCTCATGAGAGGAAAAAATGGCTCCCTGTGAGAGAACTGGGGAAAGCCAGAAGGGAAGCAGAAACTAAAGCCTGGAAAGGATGTGAGAAAAGCAGAAAGGGATTAAGAAAGAGAGGCAAAAGCAGACTTGTATAAGAAGACAAAGATTTCAGAGTATCTTAGTATAAATCAAGAAGACCTGCTCATTATTTAAAAAATGCTGTAGCCCAGTACATCTCACTCTCTGCTGGCAAGTTCTCCATACAAAGACTGATGACCTGTCACTGTGCTGTCTGTGAGCTCATCAGCTTATGTGGAAATCCACACTGCATGCAAAGGTACTGGACTTTATGACCTACCAGTCTCTTCAGTGGTAACCAGCCTGAGATTTTTTAGGGGGAGGAAAACAAATCAGAAGGAAATTGTTAAAGATTGTATCACAAAGCTTTCCAGCAACCTGAGTATTTCACAACTACTGACTTTGCAACTTCACTGTTTGAATTTTCTCTTGTGGCATGTGAAATGTTTTAGCAGCCATTTATTGAGAAACACTCATCAAAATCCAGTACTTCCATAAACATTACACAAGGTGAAGATTATCTTGATGGACAGAAGTTGCACAATTTACTTTGCTGTTCCCATAATTTCATGTGTTTGTTATAGACATAATTCATTACAATGAAAGTAGCGACTCTCATTTCCATTTGATAAGCTAATCTATAAAATCATCTTCAAATGGCCAGGTGAGAAACTCCACCTCTAAAATTATAAAGCCATAATACATACCTAAGAAAGAAAACGTGGAACAGATATTTCTCCTCTGGAGAAATATTTTAGATGTGTCATCTGAAGTCTCAGAGATTTATTGGGTGAGAAGTATGTTGAGAGTTGACAAGAACAATAAATTTAATGCCAGATTCGTGACACTTACCCCATTGTAGTTTCCCTTCATAAATATCAGAGAAAAGGATTTCTTTCACATGCCCTCTAGTACATTCATCAAAATGCCTTTTGAAGTGTGACTTAATGAATAATTACATCCCAACATGGACAACAGAACATATTTATTTAAGGAGATTTGTAACTTCACTTTTGTCTCACCTGAATGACAGTGTTAGAAGCCAGGAAATAGAAAGAAATAATGCAGCTAGCATGCAATTTCTGGAGAGTGCTGCTGCTTTGTACCATAAAACCCCTCTCAAGAGCAGCAGAGTTTGATGATGGGATGTACCTATTGCTCAAGGATTCATACTTCCAGAACCCAAGCCCTGAATCTTATTTGTTGTGCTGCAGTCTAACGTGTGCTATCACAGGAAAAAAAAAATTCTGTCAGGAGTTTCTTCTAGGGTAGGTTGGCATCAACAAGAGTTTAATAGAAGGAAAACTAAATGACACAAGACTGTCATCCCAACTGTGTTGAAATCAACAGAAAATCTCTCAGCATGTCACCTCTGAACTGTCTGGAGATCATCCTTCTCTATTCCATAGGCAACATCCCCAAATTCTCAGTGACTCAAATCACTAAACTGGGTCTTATGCCTATCTCCCTCCATATCTTTTACCTAGTCCATATCCAAATCTCACTCTCTTCCTTTTTACATGAATATTTTTCATCTCTGTGAAGGCACTTTTCTCCAGATATGACCTCTGTATATCTTTCTTGACCTTTCCCATCCACGTGCCCTCTTTCTCCAGTTCATGTGAAGCAGTGCCTTTGAGGATATGGCCATTCTTTATAAGCACTTTGCTTTGCCCAAGAGTCACTTGGAAACATCATCTTTCTATCATACCTGTGTTTTACACTTTGGCTTCACAGGTCCTGCTTCTTTTTTTTGTGGGTTAACTCCAGTAGGCAGCCAAGTGTCACACATTCCTCTGTGGTCAGCACAACTTTGGTCACAAATCGAAAACACAGCACCATATGAACTACTGTAAAGAAAATTAACTATATCCCAGCCAAAACCAGAACTTTTTTCTCACCACCCCCATTCTGCCCAGACTTACTACATCATCCCCCTGGCTCCTGGATGATGAGTCCTCAGAGGACCTGGGGGTGAGGACTGAGATACTGCTGAGTTTGACGCATTGAGGAGATTCCTCAGGCTCTGTGGTTGTGGTGATGCTGAGGGTGATGACCATGTTAGGTACCAGGATGAAAACAGGCATGAAGAAGTGCCTGGGAAGTGGATATGGATGATATTACACTTGGTGGGCTGCAGGGGAATAAGTCATTGCTGATCAGAAAATAGGGCAAGTTAAAAACAGGGCAAGTTACCTTCTCTCCCTTCATCATCCCAACAAATAAGGACTCAGGTCTCTGGGCAGCCATTCCTTTCCTCTCCAGGGCATGATGGGAAGCTGGGATGCAGGGACTGAAGTTGTTGGATCCACACCACCTCACTTGGTCAGATATGATATCACTTAAACCTCGTGGTGTACTCAAAGATCACCACACTACCCTGCACAATGCAAGAACTGATTCCAGCTGCCTCCCGTGAGAACTTCTTAAAAGCACATTTCTTCACACATTCCACATAGCCTCTGCCTCCAGATCATGTTTCTTGTGATGGTCTGCAAGTCTGCCCCTTCCCACTTACATCTTGTCATGTGGCAGCCACATGTTGATTGTTCCTCCATGAACCAAACCTAATATCCTGCTCACCTATTTGTCTGTCAGAAACCTGCAGCCTGTACTCCTGCTTATGACATGTCCTTTTAAGAACTGTAAACTCATTTCTCTTTAATTCCTTTCTCAAAACTCCATCCCTCCCAGAAAATCTAGGACAGCTGATTAGGTCTACCACACTTCTAATGAGAGGGTTAGTATAGGAGCCAGGAATTAAGTGGTTCAGAGACTGAAAAGGTCAGGAGTAGGTTGTGGAGGAGGAAAGGAAGTTAGCATGCCTAATAACAATTAAGATTGAAATGTATAATTAATATTACCTTGCCCAGTGTTCCAGTGCTCCTTTGTTGTATAATGTATCTCTTTCTCCACAGTCTGACTTTGTTTTTCTCAACACTGCCCTCTTCAAAGAAGGCGTCTTCTTCTTCTGAGTTTGGAAAGTTACATGTTTATAAATAATAAATATTACAATAAAAAATCAGGGCTACTGCACTTGCTAGCAAACAGCCAATATGCACTAGGTCTCTTAGAAGTCAGAGGTCTGTTTCTGCTGCTATTTGTGTCACTTTATCTGCTTTGATACAGTGAAGTTGCTCTTGATTTGTATCACTGAAAAACTGAGTTGCTAAAACATAAAATAACAGTAAGATACAAAAACACTATAAATATTACTAAATAATATACATCCTATCAGATGTGTATTATTTGCAGAGACATCATTATAAGCCAGGAAACATACATATTTCTAGAGAAGTGACAGTATTACTACATAATTAGAACAAAGAGGCTTCATAAGGAAATGGCTTATTTCTGTCCACTTGTTTATTTTCTTCTTTAGCAACCCTGTTTAAGTGGATGCTGTCTTACTGAACATGAACCTCTGTTCAAACCTTCCCACTGCAGTTCAGAGAACTACAATATTTCAGAAGAAAAATATTTTCAGAAGAAAAATTATAACCTATCTTCACTGAGTAGTAGCAGCAAAGGACTGCTGGAAGACAAGCATAAAATATTTAGGCTGGTTAGTATTAAGAAAGTCAAAGTGAATATCATGAGATGAAGCAGCCAAACAGAATTGGCAAGGATAGTCTTATAAGGGAGAGGTATTAATAGATTGCTACTCCCACTGGACATGATGCTCCTGTCTTACTCAGGCAACCCTCCCACTAAAACTTTCAAAGGGCATAATGCCAGTGCAGAGCTGAGCAGGAACTTTGGGACCAAAAGCAATACCCAAATCTTCTGTCCATTCATGTAATGCCTCTGTTAATTGCTTGTCCTGCATCCTCCCTCTGCAACTTCATGGGGCCTGGCAGCTGGAGGGCCTGGCAGCTTGCTCTACTGGGCAGAGGCTGGCCCTCTGAAGATAAAGTCAGAGTTTGTTGCCAAGTGGGCCATGGCACCTAAAGAGGAGGAACAGCTTGAACATTCACAGATGTTTTTGTGATCAACAGTGAACTCTGGAGCATGGCTAGCAGAGCAGCAGAAAGGCAAGAATGGATACAACTGGTTAGGCACCACAGACCTTTAGTTAAATTGTGCTGTCCCACAAGCCTCAGTTTAAGCAGAGCTTTAGACCTACATGTTATTTTGGACTTGCCAGAGGAAGGATCTACTTTTCCATACTTTTGTGGGAAGGGCAAACTCAGGCAGCAATAGTATGAAATTGAAATGAGCTGCAGTTTCCTTTCACATGCAGTGTCCTCCTCAGTCCCAGTATTCCAGGACAGTTTTTACCTTACAGTGGTAGCTTGAGGAACTCATAGAATGTAGACTTCAGCATCCAATATAGAAGGATTCAAACCAATATAAACTATTTACATGGATGTCAGTATTATCCACGTCACATAAAATTAACATTGTTAACAGGGGATAAGAAGAATTGACATTCAGGGCAGTAATCTAAACAAGTAACAGCAGACTATTCTATAACCACAAGCTATAAGTTATTTTACATCTAGTACTGGCCATTATATAAACAGTGCAATTTGTTTGTTTGTTTCAGCAATGGGACTTTAAATGAATAGGCAAAAGATGATTCTATTGTGTGTTAATTTCCCCAGGTTAATAAAGTGTCAAATTAAAGCAAGGAATTATTTTCTCAGCAAATATGTAGTTTACAATAACTGTAGTTGTACCAAAGGTCAATAGACCAAATAGCCCTGTCTTGTGCAACTTAGCTGAAGGCAATACAAGAGATAATTTGGCCACTGTGTATCTGGTGTACCCAGTTCTTTGCTGCACAAGGCAATGAAAGGAAACACACTCACATAAGCCTCACACACAACCAGCAAGATCCTGCTTTTGAATTCTCTGGACAGAATTTCACTCTTAAAAATACTATGTAGCTCTGCACATTTATAGATAATAATGAAAAACTGGTAGATGAAATTTATATTACATGTTGCTTAAACTGTATACATATATTATGTAAAATGGTATGCAGCGCAGTATACACACAAATGTAAACCCTCAGGTATCTGATATTTCTTTATTTCACTGAATATGAACTCATTTTTTCTCACACACACACTGTAAGGAACCTGCTGGTTCTCACTGATCCTGAGCATTCCTGGGAGGCTGGCAGGGTCCAAAGAGCTATCTCATAGCAGATCACTCTGCCACATCTGCTTTTCCACACAAACATTTGCCAGGAAATCTATCACATTCAATGCAGCACTATCATGTGACATGACAATAAAAATGTTTATTTGCAGTCTCAGTGTTTTGCATACAGGAAAGTATCTGTAGGAATGAGGGTACTTCTGTACTCTCTCTTTTAACTACTCCTCTTTTTTATTTTTTTTTTTCCCTGGCAATAGCTTTGATCCTTTACGAGTGTCCTTCTTCTGTCAGTAACCACTCTGGTTTGGATTAAGGACAAATGCTTCATTTCCCTCACATTTTTAGTGACACGCTCCTGCAAGTTTGTTTGAAGCTTGTGATTCACTTAAAAACTAGGGCTTTGAGCCCCTAAATGTTTGCCTTCAGATTCATGGCATGTTCATTGCTAGGCATGTCAAAGGCTGCTGCCCCACCACATGGCATGGCCAGCTCCAGTATTTCACGGAATGGACAGTGGCACTTGGAGCTGCTGCTGCAGAAATGAGCAGGAGCCAAGTCAGAACATGTACAATTATTACTGCAATTGATGAGAATCTAGGTTATGCTGTGATGCTCCTAAGGCCTGGAGCTGTACTGTTACTGTCTATCCAAATACTGACTGAATCACTCAGATGTCCTACAGGAAACTCCAGGAATAAATTACTGAGCAGAATGAATGTTGTAGTAGAGACAGCCCATGGCAAACTAGACATTCTTACTACTAAAGGCTGAAGATTCCATCTCTTGATTTTGTGTCACCATGCATTGGGAAATGCCTGGACAGTGTCAACAGCTGAATCTCTACTGGATTAAGTGCAGTCTTCCCTTTCCTGGCTAACAAAACTGCTGGGGATAGGTTTGCTTTTAAAGTGTTAATTTATTCAATTTTAAAGGCTGATTACTCCCAGTGCTGGGCCTTTTTTTTAGGCTGGTCTGAATTCTTCACCTAGGAGAAGGTGTCAATATGGTGACAAAACTGGCTTAACTTCTAATCTGTAAAATCTATATAAATCACACAACTCTGCCCTATATTATGGCATACACACATGCACTCTTGACCCATTGCTCTTGCTGTTTAGAGGGTGAGGTTTTTCTACATTTTGGTGGGTTTTGCACTACAAGTCAGGGAGGCCCAGCTGAGGGTTCCTGCACTGTTTAAAAGGACACCGCAGGGCTGTTTTAGTGTAAAAGTAAAACCAGATGATACTATGTGAAAAGGGCTTCTTACTTGCTTGCCAAAACCTCTACAATTTAGAAATTCAGCTATGCATCTTTTAACATTCACTTCTGTGATCATTTGCAACATACAAATGCTTTTAAAGTGGCTTCCAAGACTTTCTAAACATTCTTACTTTCTGTTGTACTTCTAATCCTCTTCTTTGTAGGGTGAAAGAAAGATAATTTTGGCTTTCTCTAAAGCTGGCTTACTTTCAGGAATAAATGACTTGCTTTCCTTACAATGCTAATGATGTGCATAACAGGTAAAATTACTAATAGAAACAATGGGTATTTAAAAGGATTTGATGGGCTACATGTTCCTTCCCTCTGCAATCTCAATTATTTCATCAGAGTTGAGACAATAATGTAGGTAAATTTTTGCCTAGTGTTTGATCCTCTGTAAAATAATGGAGTTAATTTGCAGCTTTGTACTCACTATCCTAAAGCTGGCCACATGTTTCTTTATGAACATGGATTGTAATGCTAAAAAATGTTCAAATTATTTTCAGTTTGAATTACTTGATCTTTCAGAATATTTTTGAAGATGACATGGAGACCAAACACTTGGAACATCTTATATATATAAATTTTTCTCCTTTGACACTAAAATGATCACCAGAGTACTTAAGTTACTAAAATGCCAATGCAGATGTGAATGGGCACAGGAATAAGCAACACAAAACTCGGTAAATACATGGTTTTGAAAATGTCATGGTGGAGTATATACAAATTTCAGAAACTTTGTTTGTTCTGCACACAGCCCAGTGGAGCTTATGTATGTGACAAATGTTTGTCACAAAATCTAAGTGCAGACAGGTTATAAATCTGATGGCATCTGGAGAAACAAACAACATTCAGGAAGAATTATCACAGTGTGAATTTTATTTATAACTAGTAGGAAATAATGTAAAATAGTTTTGAGTGATTTATTCTGGCATGACAGAAAAACTAATCTGTATGAATGCAACTCTGTGTTTTAGGGAATACATTCTTTTTATTTTAGGTATTCTAGGCTATCTACCACAGAAAATGAGTATAGATCCAAGAAGAGTCAAACAATGTTTTAGGAAGAAGGTGTTAGAGGACATAATTAAACATCAGTGACTGGGTCAATGGGCTCTGTCTAACACAAAAGTTGTAAGATCCATGGTTTCTTCTGCAAATCAAAAGCCAAGCAGCCCAAGAATTTCTAAGATATATCTAGAGTTGGTATGATAAGTGGTTTGTCAAATAATGAGGCAGAACAGGAGTCTGAAAACTGACTGAGAAGGAATTTTGAACAAGCAGTTATGTATAGAGACTTTGGGGTTGGGTGCTGGATGAGGGAGCTTTAGGCCAAGATTATCTGTTTTTTTTTCTTTAAACAGAAAATCTGTGACCCTTGATATTCTCTTAAATGAATATGTATATGAACTGAACTAATTCATAAGTATTCAGTATTGTCTGTGTCAGCAGGAGCAGGAATGTTTGTATGAAAATTAACTGACAAACTTTAACCAAGAAAACTATAAAATACCACCAAGTTGGGATTTCTAAAGTGAGATTTGGTCTGAGGATAAGACAAGAAACTTATTGTAGTTTTCTTACAAAAAGTGAGAATTCCATTGGGAAGCTTAAGTTTAGAAACTAATATCCCAACCTCTACAAGATGTCTGTCAGACTGTCACTCACACTGAGAAGAGCACTACCATTCCTTGCACACGTGGCCACCAGCTACACTCTGCTGAGTTCAAAGCAGAGAAAACTGCAGTTGTAAATGCCCAGGAAAACTGCTGACATGCATCTACAATGCATGTGTACTGTGCAGCCAGTGGAGATGCTCTCTTTGAGCACAATCAAGAACTTGAAGGCAGCAGAATGTAGAACCAGACCAATGTACTGACTGATCTGCTTATACTTCTAGACATTTTGTTGTAAAGTCTTATGGATTTGGGGAGAAAATAACACATGCTTGAGAGTCAGATTTTCAGAAGTGTTCCTGTATTTTTAAGCTTGAATCTTGTTGTCAAGAGATGAACTTGGGACTCTTCAGAATTGTGTGTGGTGGACAATTGTTGAACGTTGGAGGCTTTGCTGGTTTGGTTTTTTTTTTTTTTTTTTGCTCTCCTGCTGTCCAAGAGCAAAACTAGTTTCCTTTTCAGAAAGGTGAAGCCAATACTTATGACAGCTACCAAATTCTACAACCTACTGGGAAAAACTACTGGGTAAAGTCCTGCTTTAGCTTTATTCAATCTGTTGTGAGCTGAGGCACTGGCAGTGTACTTCAAGCTGTTCATTGTGTCCAAAAGCACAACTATTAATAAGAGAAAATATCTATGAGGAAGCTTCTGGAGACAGACTAGCACAGGAATTGTAGCTTCAATATCTTGTGATAATTTGTTAATGCTCTCTGTAAAGAGAGCATTAAGGCTCTCTGAAGCTCCTTAGCACAGGCTGGTGCTACACCATGGTGTAGATGCCAGAAGGACTTTTCCACCTGGACTTTCTCTTCTCCTGGGGTCCCTGTGTTAGCCAAAGGTGCACCCCCAGCACAGCTGCTGCCAGCACCGTGCACACACTGCAGTCTGCCAAGGCACAGCTGGGTAAAGGGACTGCTGCTTCCCAGAGGCAGCTTGAAGGGTTGCCATTGTTGTTCTTGTCTTCAGATCCAAGTCAGTTTGTTTATTTTATTTAAAGAGAGTCATTCAGCTCTCTAGACAGGACAGAGAGAAAAACCACATTGAAAATATCTATGCTGCTGTTAATGTAGTCCTTCCCAGGCCTCTGACCTTTCTCACCAGGAGGGTTTTCCAAGCTTTGCTCCTAAATAAAAGATCTGTATTTCCCTGAAGTACTGAAAAATTTCCACCAGAGGTCTCTGTCTACTAATAATTCCAGTCTGGTAGGATTGTTTATGCACTGCAGGGTTCCCAAGTCAGTGTTGGGCTTTGTCTCTTCACAGGAGTAAGAAACAAATCCAAGATTTCCCAAATCTGAGTGCCTGGGAAATCATCACGATCTACTTTACAGGGCAGTAATACCCATCTGTTGCATACACAGAGATTTTCAAGAAAGGTTTCTTTATAGAAGTTTATTTAAATAACTCTCTTGAGCATGTGTAGTCTGTCTATCAAAATCAATGGTTCAATGAATTTAAGAATTAAGAGCACTTAATCAGAGAAGTAATAAACTGTAAATATGATTTTGCTCACAGAACAGGTAAGTTCATCTGAAGCAAGGAAAATAAACTTCTATCTTCTTAGAGTGTACTGTAATGCCTAACTTGAGATCTAACTATGCTCAGGGGGAACTGCTCCAAGAGACATTTTGCTTTCAGGCTACAGTATCTTTGCATCTCATCTGGCTTTAATATAACTGTACCATCTGCTTATGACAAAATTATTTATTTTTATGCCTACATTCCCTTGTCTTTATTTTATTTACTAATCTACTTCACTCTATGGGATGCACTCGAAAAATGCAAGGTGCTAAAAATAAGGATTAAACATTTCTACCTTGAGGTCTGGTCTCTAATTGCTCTGTGCAGCACCTCAATTCACCAAGAAACATTAAGAAGTCTCAAAGAGAGGCTCTTTTGAAGCTCAAACAATATCATGAGGGTGGGGCAGGTTCCCTTCCCTCACCTCAGGAAAGAGCCTTACTCTTCTCTGTGCCAAGCCATTTGCTGGTGTTTTGTTATGGCAGAGGATGGTGTGAGGTGAGAATCTTGCAGCAGAACCACCACGATTTCCCCAGCTCACAGTGCAGGCACAGCACCTGCCTGTGTGACACACAAATAAAATCCTGCTCGCCCTGAAATCATCTCAAACATAGCCTGGTGTAGTCTCTCAACTGAGATGTGAAAGGTGCACATTCCTTTCATCTCCAGCTGTTCAAAAGCCATAATTCCATACCTGAAATAGAAACATGGCCAGTGACCAGTCTAGCACATCTGTGTCACCACCAGCAGCTTCTCTGAAGAGAAGACCAATGGACAAATACCATGGGAGCATGTGCAAGGTCTGACCTACCCATCTCAGTGGGTAACTCACAGCACTAGTTTTTGTGGGGAATGCCTGAAGAATTGCAAGCCAATGTCTTAGCAGCTCTTACTCATGCCATAAAACATACCATTTTTATATGTTAATGCCATATACATTACATACATACTCTCAACCCCTTCATTTCCACAAAATATTAGAAGTTGGGGCATTGAGGCAGTACTGGAAGCTGCAAATACTGTACTTAGAAAAATACTAGAAACAAATTCAGCCTTAGAAAACAACAAGCAACAGTAGCAAGATGACAAAAGGTATTAATGCTCTTTATAACACCTGGCACAAGGCCTACAACTTACCTTAGCCAAGGAGCAAAATTTACTCCAACCTACAACATAACTCATACTGGAGTTAAGGTGGCATTATGTGGAAGTGATTGCAGGCTGAATTCCAAGAGCACTGCAATTCTTCATTCAGCTTTGACTCACTCCCTTCTCTCCATGCACAGATAGCAGAAGGGGTATTTATTGGATGAACAGACTGATAATGTGCTCACTTACTCAGTGTCCACTGCTATAACAATCCCTTTGGGATTAAACGAAAGAGGAGGAACTGCTCATGATTTAGGACAAGGAATTTTAACTAAACAGCAGAAAGTTTCACCATGTCTCAAACTGAATATTTTAGTCAAATCAATGCCTGCACCTGTCTTCTGCTTATAATTCACCATGAGACAGAAGTCCCTTGGTAATCTGGTAGAAATTCTTGCAGTCCTTTGAAAAAATCACTTGTAATTCAGTAGTTCTTTGATTTGCAAACTCTGGGTAGAATTTGATTCACATTTCACTCACTCTTTTCCAGCAAATACCCACATTCCAGCTAAAGCTGATCCTTGTTTTGTTAATATTGTCTCTTGACTTAAGATGGCATGTTCATTTTTTTGGGAATGCACCATACTCTAACCTCTCCTACCTTGCAATTATGTTAATTTTGATGCAATTATGGTAATGGTGAGATGACAGGCAGACCTGGCTATCAGGGTTCAATTCCAGTTCTGATACTTTCCAGTTTGATTCTTTCTCCTACACAGCTGTTGCAGGCCTGGATGACATTAAAGATCCAACTCCCTTCTCCTACTCTGCCAGAGCATGTTATAACTGAAAGTCCCTGGAAGAAGCTACAGAGGGATAGAAGATTGTCTAGGAACAACACAGGAATTTAATTTGAAGCTATGGATGTAGAGAATCTCAAAAAATTAACTAAAAGTCACAAAAGTATCATATATTCCATCTGAGGAGACTCTCCTTCCCTTCTTTAGAGCCAAGGACAGCAATATTCTCCTTTAGACCAAAAACAACAGACTATTTCATTACAGCTTGAAAGCTCTGCAGCTTTTACCCATATGATGGACCAGAATGAAGAAATGTATCAACTAAAAGATGCTTTGGTCCTGTTTTGTGTCCAAAAGGAACTCTTATGTTCACTTCATGTGAAAGAAGCAGAGAGATGGAGGAACTTTCTGTCCTTGTTTAGTCTCTAAATAAGAGTTAAGTCCTTCCTTTCCTGCTGCTTTAAAATTTATGGCCTTTCAGTAGCCTACAGCTACTTCAAGAAAATAAAATAGGGTAAGAATGGACCAGGGACCCAACAGAGGATGAAGCATAATCCAACCAGCAAAAAGGGTTTGTGAGTACTTTTTCCTGGTCTTTTTATGAAAATTCTTTCATAGCAGAGAGGTTCAGACCCATCTTACCACATATCTTTTTCCAACATCTATTCTTTTGCTTTACACCTGTTACAGTAAAACATTTAGAAGTGGCCTTCTATTGAAAGAGGTTGCTATTGGCCTGGAAAAGACTTTTCCCCCCTGTTGACTTCAGCAGAAATCCACACTTACGTGAGAGCAGAATCTGAGAATAACAGAAGACAGAATTGCACAAATTATCCAAGATCTTCACTTCTAAACTTGGAATATGGTGCAGCTTTCAACAAAAAACCAAAAACCAAACAAACAAACAAAAAACAAAAAAAAAACCAACAAACCCCTCAACAATAGCAAAAACATTGTTAAACAACTTGGAGAAATGCATGAGCAATGAGATTAAAATTCTTTGCTCACAGTTTTTGAAGCCACAGACATTAAGATCTCAGCAAATGTTTCAATACTTTCAGAAGAAGAGAACTCATATTTATTCCACCTGTCAGATATTGGGCATAATGCTGTTTTACAAAACTGAGTTCCATCAATTCAGTTACCTGCTGGTGTGAATTCAAGGCTTTTGACTGATGAGACTGTAATTCTAACAGTCCCTGTCAATTCCAGCATGATGATGTTGCACACATAGTATTAATTTTTAAAAAATTAAAAAATAATGTACTTTTGCTGTTTCCTGCTACCAAAGTTAGCACTCTAAAAGTGAGAGTCACCTTTTCAGGGCAAAAGGCCTGAGGAAATAGGAAGGCCATGATTTAATTATGTGCATAATCTTTGCTTATGTCACAGTCCACATGAGAAAGATGTTGCAACATGGTCCTTGAGTAAGGATGCAATACTGGGCTTGGTTTTCACACTGTAAACAGCAGATAAAAATGGACTACTAACAATACTTGGGATTGTAATGCATTATGCTTCCAACTGTCTTGAATACCCACTTACCCCTAGCTGCTTCTTCCATATGGTAACATTCTTCTGCTAACATGGCAGCAAATAATTATTCTAACAAGAACAGCAACAAAACTGCATTCAAACATCCTCGTGACTCAGTCCTGGCCCTTCAGAGAGGTTGCAAGGCCAAAACTCTGGGGAAGGAGCATTCTCTTTGCAATGTATGTTTCACTTGAAAGCATTTGCTGTATGCAGAATTAAACATTTTTATCTTCATTTAAAATGCCCTGAGAGTCTCCTTTGATGTTAAGTTAGGGAAAAGGTGCACTCTTTGCTGTTTGCAGAATTTGTGCAATTTTGAGAATTTCTACTTACATCCATGTTAAAGCACAAGAGGAATTCATCCAAGAAAGAGCTGTGATTTAATATAAAGAGAGAAACTGTAAATACAAAATGAGAGATTGGAAATCAAATCCTCCCTTCTAGAAAAGCATCACTACTTCATAAGGTACTCTAAATTTCAGAAGCAGGGTGCTGAGTAGGGTGACATTGCTCGTCTGCACCATGTTCTGCAGAGATTTCTGGGATAGTGTGCTCACTTTAGTTTGCAGGATTCTTTGTGGTATTTACATTAGTGCAAAATTTGTTGATGTAATGTCATGATGGTGGTCTTCTGCCCAAATCCAACATATAATTAATGTGATTAAAACCACAACTTTTCAAAGAAAATTTGGCATGCTTTTCTAGAAGGATATGCAGACTTCTTGTGTTTGTAGTACATACTTGAATGCAAATACATGTGTTTGATTTCCCCTGAGTGCTGTGTGAACAGTTATTATTACTGACCTGGAAATTATTCTACTTTCCCTATTTGACCATTGTTTTTGTCTGGGTTAATGCATCCCTGAAACCAGATGTGCAACACTGGATATATTTCCATTATTTAACATGATCATGTGTATTTATTATTCTGATGTTCGAGGCAGTAACAGTTGGTTTGTACTGCACACAACTTTAGTATGGATGCAATGACTAACAGGCCTCACATGACAACATGCAGGGTGCTGTCAGGAATCCATGTCAATAAGGCATTTCCTGGGGTATTATTGCTATGAACCATTTGAAACAAAAGGAAAGAAAATTTATATTTTAGTTCCCTAAAGCATGCCTCTGTTAGATTTTACACAGGCATCTACCATATAGTAGAACTAGCATCACCTCCTGCTGTTTGCAATGAAAAGGTTGTTCTGGCCAGTTCTAATTCCAGCCAGAAGAGTGCAGCAGGACATACCTGTGTCCTCACAGGGCAGACCTAGAAAAAGGCCAAAATTTTTTAAATATCACCCACTCCCTACAATAGCCTGACATGTAGAACAAAATGAATGCCACTTAACAGCAAAATGATTTCTTTCAGTCATGGAAAAACACAATAAAAAGAAGAGGATAGTTGACCAAACAGTAGCTATTGCTCCTTAACTCTAAACTCAGTAATTTACATTGCTGTAAACAAAAGACTAGTGATGGAGGAAGTGATGGTTTGTGAATACTGAACATTTTTTAAAAATAAAGACTGAAGGAATATAATGTCATGCAAAAACTGCATTTGCAATAATCCTCCATAGAGACACAAAAAGGGTTTTATGGAATCAGATTTTTAAATGTTTTGCAGTGTCACAGTGTACACCAAAGCCTTTGTGTTACCCTCATGATTTTCTTATGAGGTCAAAAAACTACTGCTCTGAGTGTGCACTAAAATGCATCTGCAGATCTTTGTTTAATTTTAAGCAGAAAGTGAAGAGTTATGACTGGAGTTTTCATGCCAACCAGCTCAGTTACCTGTAGATAGCCTTCCCCTCCTCTGCATGAAGAGCAGGCACCAGACTCATCTTACATCTGCTCAAGGGCACTAGCAAGAGAGCAGTGTGTGAAATGCAGTGTTGGTAGATCAATTTTTTTGAGTTTTGTTTCCAGCTGAACTGCATGGTCTGAATAAGAGGAAACCCCATCCCTTTATCATAGAAAGACAAAGACACAGAGATACAGGTTACAAAGATACGGGTGAGAAACTGAGACTGGTTTCCAACTGTACCCTTAAAGGATTCATACAATCATAGTAAAATATAGGAAAAAGAAGGTAAAGTAGCATTCCCAAAAACAACAGGGAAAAGTGTAGATACAGAGAAAACAGAAATTTTCCCATTCATTTCAACATGCAAATATTCCTCCATTTCTGCTTCATCTCCAACACACTGGTATCATCCACTCACTGGCAGTAGCTGTTCATGCCTGCACAGCTTCCATTCATTTCTTACTGTTTTCTTCAAAAAAGAAAAATCTCCCTTCCTGCCACAAATAACATCCACAAAGGAGCTCTTCATCAAAGATTCTCTCTCTGTGGATGGTGGTAACCAAAAAAGTGCAAAAATGCCACCCACAATAGTAACTGTGCTCCATGCACTCCTTCCCCCTTTGGAACCACCGTGTGGCTGCTCTCCAAATTACAGTCCCCCAGTTTCATGCTCAGCTACTGCTCTTCTTCATTCTTGTTTGTGCAAGGTAAAGTGGAGAAAAAGAAACACAGGGACTGGAGATTTTTGTCAAACTCCACGGAAGTGAGAAAAACTTAGGTGCATCATCAACCCCTCACCTCTCCTGGAAAGGAAGGAGATGAAACAGCTGAATGATAAGGATGGCCAGAGTGGAAGGTCTTGCTGCACTGTCCTTTGTAGTCAGAGGGTGAAGGCACTTTGTGCTAAAGCAGAGGAAGGCAGAGTGCTGGGAAAGCTAAGTAGAGGGTTTCACTCAAAGGAGTTTTTCCTGGGTATGCTGAGAAAGGCAAAGGGGCTCACAATCTACAGGCTGTTAGCAAAAAGTGGAAGCTCTGCACACTGACTTTCTGAAGAGAGAGAAGCCCCCATTTTTGTGGATATCATTACCAAGCCTTGCATTACTTTGCAAGGATAGCATTAGGCAAGTTGCTGGCTTGGGGCACACTCCCTTGGAGCTGCTTGCAGCCTGAGCAGCCTGTGTGTACCTCTTGCTTGCACATGGCCTCTCTGTGCTCAGGAATCCAACGTAAGGTTTATATCATCCCACACAGAGGTGCAGATGTTGGCTTCCCAGAGCAGCAATAACATGTCTCCTCTCCAGTAAGTTATGTTGTTTTCCTAGCGTCTCCTCTGAAGTCACTCCGGCTGCTCCTGGTTCTTCCACATCTCTATACTCCATACACTCACACTTTTTGTTCTCTTTGAGAATTTTTGGCTGGAGACTGTCGGAATGTCATAAGGCATATCTGTCCAGATTTTGAACTTGCCTAAACTGGCCAAGCTCAGACTTTGTTTTATATCTACGCAGGATCTGTTTCATGCTCTTACCAGCAAAGATAACACTAGTACAGTTGTTACATTGGTCATGTAGAAATATTGCTTGCAAACTAATTATTTATAGTGGGACGGGGGTGTAGAAATGAGTAAAAACTTGTTTTTTCTTTCATGGTGTAATATTTTGACCTGTTTTAGTAAGTTAGCTGTTACAAAGCACTGTAAGCAGCTAACATGGGCCTATTTACTCAGACATGTAACTAACCATCCTTGTTGAGACATGATTCCAGTACTATAAGCCCTGTTCTACTGAATTCATTGAAATTGCTCCCAACTTACATTACCATAAATGAGAACAGAATTAGGTTTAACATGAATATGCAGCCCTATGAAATTTTACTATCTATTGACATATATGTGTGCATAAATCCCCTATGCACAAAGTGCATATACATATTGTCATCCTTATAAATCAGCAGATTCAAATAAGATATTTTCCTAGAAAACAGCTTGTTTAATGACTATAGTTAAAAATAATAATTTTGGAATTAAAATGAGAGCTCAGATTGAAATCTTTTCATCTGCTCAGTTTTACTGCATGCAAGTTGCTCAGTACATACCTTAACAGTAATATATTATTTGCAACTATGGGATTCTCTTTTTTTAAAAGTCAGGAAGCCATTGCAGTTTATTGTGACTAAACAAATGTTAGGACTAGCTCTTTCTGAATTTGAAGGGATACAAAGAGGACGTGAGAACAATCCAGGGTAATTCAGTTCATCCTTGACAGTCACCTCACTGGCTTTAGGCTTCAGTGAGAAGGGCAGACTGGGCTTCTGGTCTTGAGAAACACTGGTCTGTGGTATATGCACAGACAGTGAGTGAGTAGGAAATGTGTCACATATCTTAAGATAACTTACAATCTGACTCAAAGGCTGAAAAAGGGCAAGGAAGCTTCAGAAGTAGAGAGTTCTCTCTCATATCATCGTATGACAGGGAAGCTTCTAAATTTGCAAGCTTATAAAGAGTGGCAGATGCAGGAGTTAACAATAGCAGAAATACTATAAAAGTAACACATTTTGGAAATCCCTACACTGAATAAGCAGAAACTACAGAACAAGAAGACTAATGACCAAAGATTTAAAAGACTGAAGCAAAGAATCAGCTCACACTTCAGACATGTTTGAATTGGCTTAAGTCATTGAAAAGAAAAAAAAAAATCAAAAAATTGTATAATGAATATATGATATATGGGACTCCTCACAGTCCAAATTAAGAAGAGTTTTGCTAGTGACTTTGGCAAACCTAAGTTTGACAAACTTTCAGTGCTGCACTCAGCAGTCAAAGCAACTTCTTTGCTTATTAAGCACAAGCATCTGCAGGCAATAATGGATAGTAATTCACAATCAGTTTTACCAGTTTAGGGTAGGAGCTACAGAGACATAATATAAAAGGCTAAAAATGCTTCCATGAAGCTTTAAATCAGTAAAGAATTAGATGAAGTGCTCACCAGAGAGGGACTGTCACTTCACAGTGTTACCTTTCCTTGCCTCTTTACAGACCACACATAAAAGCTGGAGGGTGCTCACAGGGAACAGAGCTGACAGGGCTGCAGTTTAACAGGGTGACATTTCAACAGTACATTTCCAAGTTAGCAACCTCGCATAATCCAAGGACTGCCAAAAGGCAAGGGGAGCCAGGGGGTGAGGGGTGAAGGCAAGGGGAAATGAAAAGCCAGTCTACCTTCAGAAACATGCTTGCTGAGGTTATGTGGAAATCTCTCTAGCCAGCAATCTGTTCAAGAGTTTTCCAAAACTTTTCCAAGTCATTCAAAGCTGACTTGATCATGCTATGCATAGTTAATTCTACTTCCTTGTGTTGCCCTCCCCTCAAATTGGGGGGACTGGCAGTAAATGCTGCTCTGAACAAAACCTTTGATCCAACCTTCCTCCTTTTATTGCAGTGTTGTCTCCTTCCCAGTTCAACCTCTCATTTCAGCTTGGAAATGAATGCTCACTTGCAGGCTGAATGGAATCCTTATGGGCTGTATCTCAAACTCTAAAGGTGTTTTTAGTTTAGCTGCTTTTCTTAAATCTATGCTTGCTGATTAATCAGAAGTTGCTCGTGAACCCTTTTCAAAGAGGATCTGGCACTCTACCTAAAAATCCCTGGATTAAGTCCAAGTAGTTTAGCTGTTTTTTAGGCTTCCCTATTCAATGCAGGACATCAGACAGGTATTTTCAGAACTTGTTTCTCCACTTTGCTGGGTTTTGCAGTGTATAACTTCAGTAAAGATTCACTAGAAACAGCAGCCTCTGGTTTTGCCGCAGTTCTTTTCAAAGTACTTAGAAAACTAGGGCTATAAAAACAGATCCCTTACACTCCATTCAAAACAGATTTCTGCAAATACTCCTGTAAGCACCAGTACAGTCATTGTTCCAGAGGGACATAGATTTGCTACCACAGACTATTCAAAATACCTGTGTTCTGAAACTGGATGCTCGGAGTGGGTACCCCGCTCTGTGCACCCGTGCCTTCTCCTTTGGAGTCACAGAAAGACGACAGGATCTAGTTTTTGAGGCTCTTGTTTTCTAAGGGAGAAGAATAAAAGTTAAAAATAAAAAAGGAGCTATTATATACTCAAGTAGTAGGGGTGGGCATGCCCAGGCCCAGTTCCAATCTCAGGAAGAGATTAGAGTCCCCAACTGCACATACTCACAGATCGCAGATGTGAACATCTCTGGAACTGAGCCTCAGCCAGGGGAAACTGCTTTAGCTTTCCAGACTGACTCTGAAAAGCTCCAAAAATAATGGTACTACTATTCTGAAGTGAGGCTACTTCCTTCAACATCTGTGGTGAATATGTGATAGGGGCTGCTATAAGCATCACACGTATTTAAAGCTAACAGGAGATGTCAAGGCTTGGTCCAGCCACATTTTGGTCATTAGGAGGAGGGAGTTACACAAACACTTCATGAGATACATATGCTGCTCCAGCAGTGCTACGGGTTAGCCTGCTCTGAGAAATCTCCCATCCTGCCCACATTCCTGAGAAATAACAAAGCCCCCAACAAACCCTTCCAAAGTATAAAGAGGACACAAAATATCTTTCAGTGTAGTTCTCAATAATGAGATAGTTACCTTCTGTTTAGCTGATGGCTTTTAAATGAACTCTACCCTTGCCTACTGCACAAAGAAAAAAAACCCCAATAAAATATCTGACAACGTTTATTACATTACTTCTAATGGCTCATTAAAATAATGACACTTCCTTATTATGGAATAAGTTAGCACCATTGTCAAACCATTGCTCTCCACAGACAGAATGTGTTCTCAGAAATTGTTTTTTAAAATAAAAATTAAGAATTGCAGTATTTTCAAGCAAAAAAACCTACTTTTCTGAATCAACCAGAGGCATTATTATTGGTTTTTATTAACACATACAAAATTATTAGGGTATACAAATGTGTTTCTTTTTTTTTTTTTTTTTTGACACAGTGAAAACTAAATAAATGGTCATTACATTTGTTTACATCACATTTTGTTTCAAAAAACAGTTAATGATTAAACCAAGAAATTTATATATATATATATATATATATATATATAAAAGAGCTTGAAATAGCTGGATAACAAATAATTGATTTATACTATCAAAAGGCTGGGAGCACTTGTGTCTCCTGTGATTGTGCCCTTAGCTTTCAAACTATGACCCCCACTCATAGAAGTTTCTATCAAAAATCCAAAGAAAACAACAATATAAAACCTCAACAAAACAAACACCACCCTACTCCCCCTCAAAAACCAAAACACCAACTCCCCCAGAACACAAAACCTCAAAGCAATGGCACAACTTTCAACAGGCTAATATTTTTTCCTGACGGCTTCAAGCACAAATGGATTATTTTAAATATACATAAACCTACAGTAAATTAAAAAAATAGAAGATTACTTTACACAATGCATGGAAACCATTTCTAGTGAGCACAAACATTTACAACTGTGTCATGTTTTTTCCTTGCATAACCCATACTCACACACAAACCAGTTTTCAAAAGAATTGGTGAAATATTCAGTCCACATTTGTTCCTTTTATACAATATGAAATGGTTACAATACCATAGGATTTTTTAGAATAAGTTAAACATCAAGACATATGGCAATAGCATTGTACTATTCTTTCTACATACATATGAAATCCTGAATTTCAGTCTATTTTTATTCAGGCACAAAAATGAATAAAGACTAAGATCCAGTTATACTGGAAAGCTAGACTAGTTTAGAAACCACAAATACTGTAAGCACTTTGGTATAATATGTACAGATTGTGCTGTCAATGTCATGCTTGCATACATTATAGATTAATCAACAGATTTCCACTGGTGGAATAAAGTAAAAAATGGTACTGTAAGACTTGCTCTCTTATTTCTTTTCCTCTTTGCAAATGATTGAAAGAGGACACACAAGTACACACACAGCATTTGTATGATGTGACTGCAAATTAAATATTAAAGTGTTTTTAAATACAATGCAAGGCCAGTCTTCTTAAGTGCATAGAACATAATGCAGAATACTGTTAATTACAGGGGCAACTACAAAGATATGAAACATTCTAACGGATATTGAACAACGTTCTTATAAAAAAAGAGGTGTGAATGAGAATAAGCATTCTATTGTTACAAAGATCAACACATTTTATCCCCCGCTGGTAAGAGAAACTAACTGCTGCATCATAAAACATGTATCTATCTACTGCATCCATTTTATCTCTTTCTCTCAGAGGCTTAGAATTGCACCCATAAGCTCCTAAGCAGCTTGGATATTTGGTTGGGGATTTTTTCCCTTTTCTCCCCCTATTTTTAACAAAAGTTTTCTCTTCCTGAAAGCAGAACTCAAAAAGTGCATTTTAAATTAAAGGGCTTACTTTCCCCCCAATTTTATGGATGCATTTGCTGTAGTTTAGAAATTTTAGCTTAGCCTATTCATTCTTTCTACCACTACAATTTAACAGAATGTCTCAGATTTATTTAGGCTATTCTGCCAACAAGTTAAGTAGTCCCTTTTCCTGCAAAGCAAATGGGATTAAATTATAAGAAAGGCAGAAGACTATTCTTTACTGAAGTGAAACACAACCTTAAAGAGTAAGGACTGCAGGATTTTCAGATTTAAACTGTATGCAGTTTTCTCAAATTTGTATTTTCTTCTTTGGATTTTGGGATACTTTAGTACATATACTCTGTTCTACTAACAAAGCTTCAGATTAATGTCTCAGGAATCAAATGGTAGCCTCAAGATTCGTAACCCAACCAGAGGAAACTCACCCCAATCATTACTCATTTCTTACACAACACAACAACCCATTAAACATGTAAACACAAGCAATGATGGTTCTCATTTGAATCTCCTATTGTGGCAAGTAATACTTCAAAGGTATCAGAAACACTTTAGTTAATGTCTCCGTATTTCCCCCGTTTCTAAGATGTTTTCTTTTCCTTACAGAAGTTTCAACTGTTCAACATCAAACAAAACAATTGCACAAGAACTACAGCACCAAGCTTTGCTAACTGAAACTGTTGTAGAGCACACACAGGAAAAAAGAATTTGACTGTGGTTGTTGAGTGAGCTAGAAGTCAAATGAGCTTAAATAAAACTAACGTTAACACATTCTTTAATTGAAATGATTAATTCTTAGGAGAAATAAATTAAGATCAGTCTGATCTTACTGTAAGCTAGTTGGTGACCCAGCCAGGCTTTTGTGCAGATTGGGGTTTTGACTGTGCCTGTTCCGACTGCGAACAGATGAAAACATTGTGTTGCAACCTGGGACTTTGCATTTGTGGAGCTGGCGGAGATGCACAGTTTTGTAATGAGCCCTGAAAGTTCCTTTATTACTGTATGTTTTTTGACATATATGACAAGTTATTGGCAAACTGGAAGGTAAATTTATAAAGTTTTGATTAGCCTTCTCAATTAAAGTACAGTCTTGGTAGAGTTCATCACTGGGCATTAGGCTGGGTCCTTCACAGCTTTCATCACTGTCATCCAAGGGCATGGTGCATATTTCACTTCCTCCGTCAGAATCCCATGAAGAATGAGCACTGCTCTCAGATTTAACGCTGGAAGTAGTGCTTAGATCCAGAACAGCTCCATCATTTAATGGATCATATCCATAACTCTCAGAACAGGGTTCTGCAATTTTGCTCATTGGGAAAACGTAGCTGCCTGTTCTGTTCATTCCTTTGAAGATTACAGAAGTATGTCCAACGTGTTGTTTTAAAGAAACATCTTGGCAGAACTCCTTAGCCATGTCTTTCAAGAGGTATGTTGCATTGAAATGGTTGTTGAATTCCAGTGTATCTTTAGTCAGAAGCTTATGATGAAGATTTAGGTTTGAACTATGTCTAAAAGAACAAAGACAAGCTTAGCAAGAAAGTGTTTCACCTCACTTAACAGCTGTTTCATAATGATCATAAACAAAGAAAGGAAAATCAATATTTAGTAGCATGCACAAATTGTGTACTTCAGATTTGACCAACTGCCCCACTGGGAGTGCACATGGACAATTTACACATGTGACTGGGTGACTTGCTTTCACTGGCATATATCAGATTCTATGCAATAACTTTACAGCAATCAATGTTTTAGATTCTCCTGCTTTGGGGACAGCTGTCTGCTCTGCTAGATCTAGTGCTAAGCCTAAAAGAGGGGGGGGACAGACTAAAAACCTGTAAACTGAACTGAGATCAGAGAATGGACTGAGGTGAGTAAGAAACAAAATTCTTTCCCAATGGACCAAGCAGGAAAGGATTGACACTTGAGTCTGCAAAAAATGTTGCTGATCTCTAAGTGCTGTAGCCATGTCCAGGATGCACTTGTACACATCAGTACAGAGCCTTTTCTTGACAGGAATTTCCTTGGAAAAGAAAAACGAATTATATGCAGATTGTGCTTTTCAAATGGGCACCTCTGAGTTTAGTTTAAAACAACCAAAACATACAGAATCACTGCTCCTCACTGAGTATTATCAATCAGCTCACTGAGAATGGCAGGCTCTGTCTAAAAGGCTGAGTTTATTGTAATACTGGCAAAAACATTTGTCTTTCTCTTTGCCATCATGGCTTAATCAGAACCATGAATTGTTCAAAAAGGCAAAGAAATATTTACCACTTGTAGTCACACTACTCTATGTTAAAGTCTAGAAACTTCTGCAAAGTTGCTTCAAGTAGCTATTATTTTGTACAAAGCTTCTGAAATGTCTTCTGAGCTCACTTGCCTTTTTAAAAAATCTTTTTTAAACCCATCTTCCAAAAGCACCTATGTTCAAACTTATCTCAACATATTGGTGTGGGAAGGAATTTGTGGCATGTGAATGCAAATCTTACTGCTGGCCTTCTTTCCTGTGGCCCATATCACAATTACAGTGGAGAGGAATTCACATCTGGGAAGATGCAGGCAGCAGGGTATGAAGCCCTGCCAGCAGCAGATGAATCTGTGCATCTCAGATGCAGTGGCTAGTCCTCAGAGACCAGCTCATCCTCTCTGGATTGCATCAGCTGGCTCCAGCACCCCTAGCAGATTACAGACAATCTAAACCTCGTGTCACTCTCAACTACTATCCAGGCATGCTTCCTGCAGCCAAAACCTGCTCTAACACCGCTGCAGACTTGGAAAACTTGTAACACTGTGTTCCCCTTGGGCAGGCTGAAATAAAACAAATTACAGCAATGCAGTACTGAAATGAACATTAAACTGAATCAAGCTCATGCTTTAGTTTAGAAATTAGTATTTAATCTCACAGAAAAGCACTACTGATGTGAATACACACCAGACAGTGTTAGCTTGACTACCACTGTTAGTTTTGGGCTGACAAAGACTAATCTTGCTTTTCTTATGGTCTTTTTCTCACCAGTATGTTCCAAATCCTTGAGTAAAGAAAGGACAAGGGCAAATGAGTATTTCATGAATTGACCTCATTGCTTTTTCATTGAAAAGGATGTTATACATTAAAAGACACATGAAAGTACATATTAAACATGTAAGTCCACACATGCATCTACTGGAAAATTGCTGAATTTATACCCTTATGGCTTTCCCTTTATGTAGTAAAGTACTCATTCAACTACTGCAGTCTTTATCAGTTATGAAATTTTCATGGCTTTATTTAATACCTTGTAGTCTTGTAGAAAGGAAATGTTTCTTTCAATGGATTTTCATTTCAAGAATGTTCTGATAAGTTATCATACCTGTTATACGAGGATACACAGAAAATATTTGCAGGCTCCATTCCTCAAACACTCATTTTAATTTCAAATCAGGCTCCATTGTGATGGTAAAATAAATACAATTTTGTTTATAATTTTCTTACCTGTCTCGACTTCTACGAGAAGGGAAAGCAGCATTACAGCCCTCAACTGTGCAAATATGCATTTCTTTGAGATGTACATTTTTGAAATGCATTTTTACACTGTAAGGGTTTTTAAAAGTCTTCTTACAGATGTCGCAATGAAAGCGGCTTTCTTCCTTCTGAATCCCTAGTGCATGTTGACTGACATGATCCATATCTTTAGAGTCTTCAAAACAAGGAATGGCAGCACCCCTGTTTGACAAAGTGCTGAAAAAGCCCCCGGTCAGCAAGTGGTGTTGCAATTCAGGGCAGTCATTTTTAGGAATCCTGTGCTTTGACTGCTCTTTAGTATACATGGGGGGTTCAGTCATTGGTTTTATAACATCACTGTGGTGGTGTTTTGGATCTTCATACATAATCTCATGGGAAACTATTTTTAATGGTTGGTTTTCTTCTGGTTTAACCTCTTTCTCACAGTGTTGCAATTCATTCTCAGAGATATCCTCGATGTATTTGTTATTTGGTGCAAAGACCGATTCAAAATACTTTGGGCCCTCTACCCCAGAGAGAGATTTCCATGAATTACCTGAATGGGGGTGCTTTTCCACCCTGTCGGTCACTCGCTTCTCTATCTTATGCTCACAGGTCTCAAGCTCTCCATCGCTTACCCCCTGCAGACGTGACTCATCTTCAGAACTGGCAACATCGCTACTTTCATTGGGCGTCTCAACAGCTTCTTTCTCTATCTTAATGGGCATGCTCGACTTACGAGATTTCTTCTTGGGGAGCATGTCAAATGGCAATTCATTGGAAACAAGCTGCTCTGGTATTGAGGAAGAAACAAGAGGCAGAGAAGGAAGAGTACCCGGAGTATTGGCAAGCTCAGCTGGTGTGACTGGACTGCGGTAAAAAGGAAGAACAGGCTGTACTGTCTTCAGGTTTGGAAAGAGGACACCGTTATGTCCAATACTGGAAAATCCAGCCTGGCCTTTTGAATCTGTGCAAGAGCTGGCATAGCTGGAAATCGTTCTGCTATCCGGAGTTAAAATTGTGAACTCTGTCCTTTTACTATCTCCAGGTCCAGCAATGGTCAAGCCATTTCTTAGATCTTTATCCCTGTTGTTTCTGTTCATTGGCATATGGAGTCTGGGGTTAGGATTTGCACTATGACGATTTCGACTACGCAATGAACTAAATACCATATTGCAGCCCTCAATGGTGCATTTGTGCTTTATCTTCAGATGAACAGCATTGTAATGTATTTTCAAAGTACCTTTGTCATAAAATGTTTTTTCACATGCAGTGCAAAAGACACGCCCTTTCCTTGGCCCAGCATTTTTTTCCACAGATTTCATTTTGTTTTCTGGAGATAGTGCTGTCATTTCAAGCTTGGCTGCTGTATTATGTGAACTGGAATCACTTAAAAGGGCATCATCTTCTGTTTTAGTGACATCTGGACCATTTATGCTCCTCTCATTTTCAACTTGAAATGGTGCAGAACTAGAAGTTAAGAAACTGCTTTCAGAAAATGGAATCTGAAGATCTTGTTTGGTTTCGTTGCTATGGTCTTGACCTTGCTCAATGAAATGTCTTTCTGGTGGTGAACCTATCAAAGGTGGAGGCACTGGACTGAAAAACTGAAATGGCAGCATGAAAGCCATGCTATTTACAATATTCTCAAAGGGATGAATGCTGGTGGGACTCATTTTGTCCAAGGAAGCAGAAAAATTAGGACTGTGTGGGCTGCAGCTCTCAATGAATGCCCTAATATCCAAATTGGCAGTTGGTGGTGGTATTATGATTGACTGCCCTTCTTTCTCCTGAATTGCCATTAACTCTACAATGGACTTAGTTTCTCCGAAACGAAGAAACTGCTGCAAAGTAGCCAGTTCTTCTTCAGTGGTCATTATGCTCCAGTGATCCAGCACCTTTCCTGAAGCATCCTAAAGCCAAAAATATTTAAATGAGTTAGACATTACTTAAGGCAAACAAAAAACACCTCCCCTCAAACCTCTTTTTTTTTTCAGGGACTGTAGCAAAAATTTTTTAAAATTCCATTTAATGAGATTAATGCTAAGTCTGTGATAATTTCCAAATTTTGCCACATTGGTGATATTATTTCTTCTTGAACTGACAGAAATACTTTCCAATAAACTATTTTTTTCCACAAAAATTAAGACATGGTATTTGAAGAACAGATAGTATCCTGAAAGCACAGACAGCAGAGATGGAGCAATCAGACCAAGATTTAGCTCCTCATTTAAGTCAAGTATTCTTTCATTGCAAGTTTAATAATCTTCCAAGCAACTAAGATCAGAGAACAAATGAACCTATATTGATCTATTGCCAGTTTTCACAGAGCACAGCTGTAATTACACTAGTGTTGGAGTTCTTTCAAACTCTAGCTATGCCTAACTTTTCCCAATAACTACAATAAATATTTTATCACAGAACATGTATTTGATGGCCTACTGAGATTTTTCACAGTGCATGTAAGAGTTTCTAAGATGATGAAGAACGTAACATTATAAATTTTTCATGTGATAGAGGTTCAAGGTAATTGATTCCATATTTTTAATCCTAACACTAAAAAGCAAGATTATCAAGACCATTAAATATTGATTCATGTCATAATGTAAGATCATAATGTTACTTTACATAAAAGGTAACTTCCACAGCAGCAAGGACTAACATCAGTGTAAGCACATAGGGCCAAATACACTCTGGCTGCAGCTCCAGTAGGTCGATAGCACTACCAGAGATGAATATTGTCCCTGGTGTTTTAAATAATGGCAAGTTTATTTCTTGATGTATTATTCTGCTGTATAAAAGCAAACTCATTGTTTAAATAATACTGGAACAAATTCCAAAGCCTTTACTTTGATACATTACCAGCAACTTTTGATTTTTATTTTTGCTTACCTTTTTTGTTAGATTTGAGCAAGTTGAAAGATTTCAATTAAGTCAAACTAAAAAAGAGAGCAATCACCAGAAATCCACTCTTTCTTTTCTGGCATTAAGCTTGTACAGAATTACTGTCTTTCAGATGTGCCACTCTATTAACACATTGTGAACCACTGAGAAGATTAAGCTAGAAAACCACTTAACTGTCATATTTCTACTTTAAAAGCCCCTCTAAATACCTGTAGGACATATCCACGTATATAATCCTGCAGTGTCCAATCCAGAGCATGGAGAATCTGTATCACCTCTTCCTGCTTCAGAACACTGAAAAGCCGATCGAGCAGAATTTTAAGGCGCACAGGAATGGCTTGAGTCCCATACAACATGAGGCTACTGATATCAAAGACAACATTGGATTGAACTATTTCTACTTGGCTTGATGGGTAGAGGTTTGGAATTCTTAGTTTGCTCAGGGCTGAAAACAAAAAATCACAAAATGTAAATAAACTTGAGTCCTAAGGAAGAGAAAATGGAATGCAACTAATACTGGGGTGGGGGTTGAGGAGTGACAAAAAGCATATGACAGTTATGAGGATCCTAAATGGTTTTCTATAGATTGTAAAAACAAATATTACCATGTGCTACCCATCCATGCCGGCATTGGTCACATTGTCGCTGATTTATTTTCCCAGGTTTGAAACACTGACAACTACAGTTCACGAGAGTGCACCGGATAGCCTGGGGATCAATGGAAAGCATTATAGGTAATATATAAGCACTGTTCAGAGCCTGCAGATTATACATCTACAGTACCCCCATAAAATCCACATGAACACAGAGTTAACATGCCAGCACAGACCTATCAATGTGCAACATAAGTAATCCAGGCAAAGCCTGAGTTATACAAGGCTACCTCTGCCTGGAAGAGTCAAGTCACCAGCAGAAACACTACAGCAATATGGAAGCAGAATATTTAATAATATACATAGCAACACTTCTGTGGATTTATTTAGGCTGAAGCACCTTAATAGTGATTATTGTTACAAATTATGAATTCATCTAAGCTATGATCCTCATGTATGATTACTTTCTCAGGAAGGTTTGAAAACAAAGATGTACAGAAAAAAGACTCCTCTCTTGCAGTTTTGCTAGAACTCCATAATGCAATATAGCAAGTTTTAATGAACTCTGCACAGATGCCATGCCCTACACACCCAGAATTCACATGAAATATTTGTATTCTGTCACACACACAAAAGTTCACCAAAAAGCACTCTAACTCTTTAAAGACTGAACAGCCACATTTTGTAAGGGAAATGCTTGAAAGCAAAATAGAGCACAGAGAGCAACCAGTTGCACAGTTCAATTTGTACATCATTTTACCCTCACCAAGGTCATCTATAATGTAAATCAAACTAGTATTCAGATGTCCCTAATCAATGGGGTGATACAAACTCACTTCCTGGAATATATGATTTCTTCTGTATGTGCCCATCTGTTGGAGAAGGCAAACAGACAACTTGGAGGTCCTAGTTAAAGCTCCAGAGGGATTTGCTACAGAGCAAAGCTTTTGCAGGATTCTGCACTGCTTGGATCTGGCACTGAGAATAGTTCCTGAATAAACAGGAAATTTATTGAGGGAGGGAAAGCAAAGAAATTGATGTGCAGAAAGTCTTCACTGGAATAATAAAGAAAAAGAGTTTGATCATGCAATTGTAAAACGTCTGCATTTTTCTGCTTTTAAATCATGTTCCCTCTCCCAAGGTTTTATGCAAAATGGGGACTTTCACTCCTCAAAAAACCTTTTGGAAAGTAAGATAAGATTTGAAGAAAAAAGGAAACATGGCATTCCCACACTGGCACTTCAGAAAACATACAAGGAAGCCAAATTGTCCAAAAACTTTCTATGAAAGATGGATGCAAGAAGCATTTTAACTCAAAAGTACATGGCAGAAAGTTAGTTTCACAGATTTGCAATGAGCATTTCTTTAGACTTGAAGAATCTGGCTGACTCAGGGCAGAAGAGGACACTGCATACAAAAGGTTACTATAAACAAGTGTGCTCATGACATTTGGATGTCTAGTAATGAATTTGGAGCGAGATTTTAAAATCTCAGTATCTGGCTTATCCAGGAGTTACCTTACATGCACATCTCCAAACTGCAGTGACTTGATGCTGAGATTTTTCTATATTTGAAGAATTGGAACAAGTGGCAACAGGGCTCTTGAAGTCTCTGAATCACTTTGCCTTTAATTTTTTAAAGGAGCCATTGCAAAATCCTGTGCTCTTGAGAAAAGCTCTGTGCTCCCCATAAAGTCATAAAATACACATCAATATCCTACGCAGTGTCAATTGCTTCATTTTAATGGAGGATATATTTTCACTTAGATGCTAAAATACTTCCATATAACAATAAAAAGCCATAAATTTCTTATGGAAAGGTTGAGGGAAGAAAAGCTGCAGTTGACTGCAGATTCATTTCTACCACAAGATATCAAACAATAATGCAGTTTGAGTCTTCTGCCTCTCTGCATACATAATATTCTGTGACTTGCCTGGACTGAAGCCCTTCCACAGGCAACCTGCTAGGTTCAATAAGGTACAGTGCATTCCATAGATGCATCTTTTACATTTCCTTCAGACAAAATTACAAAAGAGTACTTCCTTTTTCTGCAAGAAGTAACAGAATCCTGCACAATGAAAAAAGCTGTCACGATGATAAGTTAATTGAGATTTCAACATTTTTTTCATTCCTTTTCTTTTGGACATGTTCCACAAACCACTGACCTTTAAAACCATTTTTTCTATTTAATTTGTGTACCTGACACACCACACCAAATTTTGCATTTCATAACTTTCTGTAAGAGCCTTCTTCTATATGGTACATGTGTTTATTTTGCTTTCCTGTGTATGTGTGGAAGACTGCACATGCCAAAACAGGAACAAGTAAAAGGAGGGTATTTTGTTTTACACATATGAAAGTAACTGCTACACAGGGAATAGAGTTCCCCCTCTATTCTAAATATTGAACTGAACCTCTCTCAAGTCACATTATTGCTTCTGGAAACTAGAAGGAGTTAGCTTGCATCCTGGTAGCATATCAAAGGTGCACCCTCGAATCAGGGATCGGCTGCTGACTTAAAAAATTATTTGAAAGAATCCCTAAGAAAAGTATGATTTTTCAGGTTTTTAGCATTTCCCTTCATTTGTGCTTGTCACAGTCTGAAATCTCCTAAAGCTTTTCTAGCAACATTTATAACAATATACATAATACAGTCACAGAGAATATATAACAGGGCAAAATTAACTTCTGAAATAATCAGTCAATCACAATTTTATATTGTCATTTTGCAACTTAAAAAGGCCTTTGTAAAAGACACACTTTGATTATCTCTCAAATTAACAAATATCAAACTTTAATAAAAAGAAATTCAGCAAAACTTCATGAAAAGAATACCCTTCTCTTTTGCCCGTTAATCCTACCATTCTTAATACACCCATTCTAAGGTACTGTAATTATATCAAGTCTTTTAATAAGCTTTATTTTCCCAACAAGTGGAATGTACACACAATTTCATTCTGCAGAACAAAGGAATAACTTTCTGTATTGCATAGATACAAAGCTTGAAAATTATAATTAAAGGATTGGAAATGTAGAAGGAAATTACAGTGGAAATTTTTTTAAAGTACAGTCCTTTTATTCACATAATTATTTAATTTCATTTTCTAGAAACAGAAGGCAGATGGTCTAAAAAACTAAATCTTATGCTATCATCAAGGATCTTGGTATTGCTTTCCAGTCACTCTCTCCTTCACAAATGGATCTTCCCTAATACATTAGCAGCCTTACTTTCTTAATTCTTTAAAAAAAAGAGTTGAAAAATTTTCTGTGGTTTTACCAGCATGACCGTGGGAATCTGAATGCTGAACTTGAAATAAAAATGATCCCTCATTACATGACAGACATTAACCATTAAACTGGTCACTGCAAAACATCTAACTACTAATCACTGAATCTTAACATCTGCTGCCTGAAAGTCACGCCTGCTCACATCCTTTTTTTGCCAGATATTGATGTGGCTTCAATTATGCTTCAAAAGTTACTGAATGTTTCTTTGCAACCCACTCACAGCCCTCACAGCTAAGGAAAAGCCCAGGCTAATGGGACATACTCATGCTGATTCTGGCTATATAATCAGGCTTCATTTCACAAAGCAAGTTTAAGAAAGTCTCCTGGACCTATGCTCACTTGCAACATACAACAGGTTTAAAAAAAAAAAAACCAGAGCAGAAAGACAAGAAGGGTACTATAAGTGTATCCAGTCTCATTCAGTATTACATGGGTTCTGGTTTGACAGCATTTGGCTTGGGAAATAAATTAAGAAGCAAGGAAATATTGAAGATCCTGTCAGGACTGAGTTGGAGATCTCTGCTCATGCTGGAAAACTGCTCTGGGTGCAGACACCAGAGAGCAAGTGCCAGATTACCTGGTGATATTTAACAACAGAAATGCACAGGCCAGCACCCCCACTTCTGGGGCTTTCTGGAATGTAAGAAAAACTCTTGCTTTTTTTGCACAAAGTTTCTCCCCACTTTAAAAACTGCTGCTTTTCTTTTCAAGCCACTGCCATCACATGAAGAGTTTGATAGCTTCCCTGCTCTGATTTGAGGATTACCAACAAAATGGTGCCATTGATGCCACTTTACAGGAATATTTTTGCAGACAGGGCTTAGAAATTTCTACCAGTTTAAAATACAAGTTTGAAAAAGGAATAGGAGTTTCATGAAACAAATACATGAGAGAAACTTTCATTAGATGAGCCATAACAGATACTGCTTTCATTGCCCCCTCCTGAGGGTTTCTAGCAATAAGCCATACCTCCTATGGCCATCTCATCATCATTGGTGATAATCCCACTGAATATATGTAACCCACCATGGTATGTACTCTGGTGAGCACTAATTCTATAGGAAAGAAGTGGACATAGCACATATTTGCAGAATAGACCCACACTTATAACAACAGTTGTGGAGGAAGAGGCATGATTTACAGTTGGGCAATAAATAAAATTAAACATGGGACATGTGTCTGGTTATTTGGAAGCATTTTCTTGCTTGCTCCTCGCAAAATATTTGCAAGGAAAGTAAGGGGGATAGATACTTTTACCATCTCTTAATTTAAAAGTACAACCACAACTAACTCAAAGGCCAAATCCTAATCTGTGTGTACCTTTCACAGAGAATAGTAACTACAAATGAGAGTGAAGATCCCTTTGGTCCTTTTTCTTTTTTTTTCTTCCTGTTTTTATTATAATCCACCAGGTTTCTTTTGTTTTCAGAGTTTTAACAAGTTCCTTTTTCCTCACTGAGTTATATTTGATTACTTTTGTGTTTGAATCCTTTGCACAAACACTGAAAGCAGAGACAAATCAAAAACACCTCATCATAAGCATCTCTTTCAGTGCCATCCTTTTCTACATGATACAATGAGCAAAGCTTTGCTTTGTCCATTGTTTGTCAGGCAACTTTTGCCACTTTCCCTTGGGATATATTTTGCTGATAAATAATACTCACTGTCAGCTTTGCCACCATTTAAAACAAGTTCTCAATTCACCTTGGTTTCACTGTATCACAATCCAGTTTACCCATATCAGACTAATATGTGGAGTTTAATCCATCCCACATGTATCCCCCCTGTCCACTGTATAGTGCATATTTAGCCCTTGTGTCTGTTCTTCCTAAAGACAGACTTCACTTTTTGATACAGTGTTGAGCTCTCTGTAGCTCACTGGAACTAAAATACATGCCAGCATGTTCCATGTACAGTCACAAAATGTGCTGGGCTTCTCTAGATGGTGTAACTGTCGAAGGCATAGCACAACAATTAGGCATGAAATGCATGTTGATATTAAATCTGATAGATTAAGCACCTTGCACCTCTAATCATTCTTTGAAAGTCTCAATGTATTCCCAGCTTAGTACGGCTCTGAATCCCTCCTGCCTGTGGAGACCATTAGCAGGGCTGCTGCAGCATCTTCAAGGAAAGGCTCTGGGCCATTTTCTTCTTCCTGACATGCTCACTTCAAAGAGGTAACAAGATGCCTGGAGGATGGACAGAATATGGAAGCCCTCTGCTGCCTGGAAATGGAGCTGGGAAGACACACTGGGACTGGGAAAAGGAAGAAATAGTGCACTGCAGTACAGGTCTGACAGCAAGGCCCAGGGGGGAGTCACTCTGCACAAAGGCTTGGCCCATGCCAGAGCCTGCACGTGTTCAGCTCTAATGTGGTGGCTCCTTCTGTCACGTGTTTAAGGTCCTGGAAAGTTCCTCACCACCACAGCACAGAAACACTGCCTGCCTTTCACAGCCTGAGCCCCCGAAACAAAGGATTTCTACTCAAGTAGATTTCCACCTAGTCCACTACACTTGGTTTCTGCAATTTCTGTTATTTCTATACTAAGGTGTAGAAAATCATTAAATAATCACACAAAATTATTAAAGAAAAATGTCCTTAGAAATTTCTAATTATATTGGACTGAATGCACATATTTCCACAGTTTTATATCGAAAAACCTTTCTTACAAAGTAACAGCTACTGGTAATAGTTATTTAATAAACATAAGTAACAACAAACTTTCCTAAAGAGAAAACCAGCTTTGCACCTAGTAACCAGAAAACACATCTGATAGCTTCTGTATTTTGAGCTTTTAATTAAGTAGAGAAAAGTTGCACACAGATGTGACAGAGTAAGCAGCTGACCAAATAACTCCAGCCTTTTCCATCCAGAGCCATTAAAAATGCTGGCCTGAGACGATTTATATGACACTTCTTATTAGTAAAATAATTTAACAAAATTATTATCTCCTGCTTAAGAGATCAATTAGGAGACAGATGGGAAAGGTGGAGGTGGGCCACAATTTGCTTTTTACAGTGCCACTCAACACAAAGTTACACTCACAGCTCAGTTCCTAACCTACAATGGCTCCTCGGTAATCTGGCTGGTTTTCATTCACACCAACCATCTATTCCCACCAAGCTTAGAAGGTGCAAGAACCTTTGAAGAGTCCAGACAAAAAGCTTTTGTTTCAGAGGCCAACCATGGATTTAGAAATTGAACTGAACACCTATTCTACTTAAAATTTTGGCTGGTGCAGCTACCACTCAACTCCCACTTACCCTGTACTGTGGGAGAATTATGTTATGATTTTTCTTCTTGAAGTACACAAAGGCCACAAGTTGAATACATTTTCTAGATAAGACGATGGAATACAACCCATTAATTATCTGGATTCTTATGTATATATCCATACTGTTTATTTGGGGTCAGATACCAAAACCTGACCTCCTTTTAAACATCCACAGCCTAAGAATACACATAATCAGGATATTTACAACCCAGAGCCTGCAGCAAGCTGCATTACTCCATTACTCTCTCCTTCAGTGGGGCTCAACAAAACAGATTTTAGCCTAAAATTTGACCAAATCTCTCTCCTGTGGGGGCAACTGAGTTGAGAATGTTTAATTGTCATTGTAATAATAGACTAAAATGCTCTCAAAAAAGATGAAAACATGAGGAGAGTGAATAAACTCAGTAAGATACAAGTGAAATAAGATAATACCTTCGGAGGATGGCGCAACTCGGTCAAATCACCCTTTCTTGTGGATTTAAAAGACAGTGCCCATGTCACCACCTCATTAGAAAGTTTTCCTACTTGAGCAGAGTCCTAGTGAGGAGCTGAGACAAGAGGCTGAGCTCAGCACAGCCTCAGAAGCCAGAGCAGGTTCGGGCCCCAGGAGCTCGGGGCAGTCTTGGGCACGGCAGCGGGCGAGGAAGCACAAGGAGCTGTTTCTGAGAAAGGCAGGCACGCTGCGAGGCCAAGCTTTAATCACAGCATAACTTACGGGATGAAAATCACTCCTCATGCATGTCACTTACCCTACAGGGCCCCTTAGGGCAACTCTTGTTAATGGCACTGTCAAAATAATTATAAAGAGAGAAGAATGTGTATGTGTGTGTGTGTGTGAGCGTGAGCACACACACTCGAGTGCTACTCTAAACAAAAACTGGACAGTAAAACTTCATTTTGCCATTCAGCAGTATGGCTGTAGATAGACTGGCTTATGCAGCAATTAATCTCACTTGTTAACAACAGGTAAGTGCTGACAGACAGCTCGGTCCACCTCAGGGACATAGGCAGAGCCTCTTTTATGGTTTGGTTTGGAAATGAAAACAAGAAATACAAATTGAGGAAGGAAGGACATCACGTTATCATTATCTTAGAATTGTTATTTACTTTTGATTCTGAAGCAAACTGCGATGCTACAGCTCCCACAGCATACCTGCCCCAGCCTGCATAGGTCAGAAACATTTTGCTGGTATTAAGCAGTGTATCTATCACAAGATATTAAAATCATGTCCCTTTTTAACAAATTTACAGGGAAGATCGTTCTTATTAGTGCATTTCAAAAATGAGTAACAGATTGCTGCATATTGATAAGAAAAACTGGTCAGACTTTAGGGGCAATGATATAAGTCACTGGACAAAAATGGTGTGAAATTTTATGCGATAAACCACTAGCTGCTATTTAATCTAACAAATAAATAGTGCACATGCTACTTATCCATACTGACATGCTAAGCATGCTACACTAAATGCTGAAGCTACAGATCTAGCCATAAACTGAAGATGAATTAAATATTTAACTGCAAGCCCTATGCTAGCAAGAAATAAGTGTCATTAACACAAATGCATAGGAGAAATGAGGAATATTAGACTACATCAATTGAATGGCCTTTAAAATATGTCTTTAATTCTTTACCAATTTTATAAAATGGTGCATGTGTACAATGTGGATGAGTTAATGCTTTAAAGACAATCCTAAATTTTTCAGCTCCTCGCACCGCTGCTTAAGTCTCCAAGCCATAAAATATACATGTTTAAATTCTCTTCTTTTTTCCTGCTATGGAGTGAAGACATGGATTAAAGAATAAAAGTGAAATAACAGTTCTCTGAAATATTTAGGGTTACACAATTCCATTTAATGCAATTTCATAAATTCTAAACCCAAACACCATTTGTACACATACATGATCCTATCTATGGCGCTGGAGTTATGCAATATTTTACGCAACTGTGTAGCTCCATTGGTAAATTTCACAATTTAAAACTCAGTATTCCTCTATTGGACATAGGTGAGGAAATTTTCACCTGGCTTTCAGACATCAGTTACTCTCACATGAAAAAAATATCTATTTCTCACTGATGATATTTGAAATTTGAAATAAAAAAATCATTATTTTCTATTTTCTTTCCTCTTTGTTTAAATTCTATAATGGTTTTAGTGTGGAATGAAATATTGTTCTTTATACTAAAATGACTGGTCTATTAAAAACTGCCATTTTCCTCATTCCCTCAATAATATTTTTTTGAGTCTGAATACTGAAATTTCAACCTCTCGGATTTTTTAAATGACAGCAGAAAATAATAAGAAATAAAAACTAAAAAGAAGACAATTGCTGTAAAATTTTAACTATAGCATCTGCTAGGACAAAACCTGCTGGCTTTTAGCACATAGGAACCGTGAGAGTTCCTGCACCACTGAAGCCAGAAAGGACAGGCGATGACCCAGAGGGTGAAATCAGTTTTTCTTCCTTACTTTTGGTGGATAATTTTACTGAATAATGAATTCAAGATCTGTACCTAAGCTTCAGCTCATATCTGTGTGAAAAATGTTTACTAAATGCCAAATCATCCCAAAATGCTTTTACAACACGTAACAAAAGCTCGAATATAAAATAAAACATTTCTGTTTATATCAAGGGTGTATTTAGCATCATTGTAATGAAGTCTTTGTTACTGCAAGCCAAATAATTCACTGGCTTGTTGAATTGGAAATGGAATGACACGCTCAATATGTAGGAACAGATCTTTTAACGGGATCACGAACAGACACGGAAGCTGGAAGTCAAGACATTTGGTATCAAAAGGCCAAACCCTGCCACTGCCTCAGAAGGCAGAAGTTTAAGTAAAAGTCTGTGAAGTTAACCAATATTTGCAATAATTTTTCCTATTTCTGTGAAGATTCAGCTCTCAATAATGTTTGGATATGTTTGCAGATACCACTACTCTTAAGGCTCTGAATGGGTTGTACATGGTTCAGTAAATCAAAGAATAAACAGAACAACTACATTTAAGAAATCAATCAAGCAAAAATATACACATGTTAAGTATAACAAAAAATATTTTCCATAAGATAGTTATTTTTATATGTTCACTTATTGTTAAAAGTCTGATTAAACTGCAAATGGCTCAAAATTCTAGCGCTTAATTCAAACAGAATTGCACAATTATACTGATTATTAAAAAAACCCACCATCAGCACTACACACATAATGGCAAAATAAACTAGTTGAATATCTGATACATTCTTCAAAAGTCCATATTTTTCCCTTTGCTGTAAAAGGAGCAATTAGAAAGGTACTCTTCAGTGTATATTGTTCTAATCACTAGAACAAAGCAAACCAACAGGCACTGTTGTTAGCAGTTAAAATAGTGGTGGACCCACTTTGCCCCATGACCTGGAGTGAGTGAGACTCCCCCACCTCCAGCTCCTCCAGCACTGAGAGCTGAGCCACAATCTCAGTTTTAAAACCAAAGGACAGAAACAGAGACTCTTGTCTAACATAACGCTTGCATATCTTACAGCAAACTGCGCTTATTTTCCAAAAGGGTGTTAAAAATAGAAGCATATGATCTTTTCCCACCTAGAATTGTATCCTTACAATTAAAGACTATTAGCTGGCATCCCTTTTAACCGTCAAACTCAGACAGTGGCAGTTCTATAGCCACAAAGAGAAGCAGTAAATGAGAAGAACATGTTACTACACTGCATTTGAGAAAGTTTGGCTCCAAGCTATGCACTGATTAATATCAGATCTCCTTCTTTACTTGCCTCTTGACAATCTTGTCACATCTGGCTGACAAATCCTTACAAGCTTATCCAAACCAAGGCAGCCCAGATCATGCTCCGGGAGTAGCTTGAAGGAAGCGGCAACACCAGCCATGTACTGATGTGCCATCATGAAACTAATGAAGCTGACTTCACTTGCAGACTGCAGGAACACGAAGAAACACAACATGCCCCAAGGTTTTGCAACATAACGCAGAGTTAGCTCACCAGAAGATAAGACAAACAATCAGCTCCTGAGGTTCAAGAAGCCAAGTAGTTACATGAATTACAAAAATTTTTATGGAATTGCTTGAACAACAATCTCAGCTAAATGAGCACAATAAAATCCAACTTCAGATCAGATGTGAAAATTGACTGTTAAATGCCTTTCAAACAATGGTTTGTTTTAAATTAAAACAAAACTAGTCTATTTTATTTTCTCTTTCCCACATCCCCAAAATACCAGAATGTTGCCTGGCTCCCAGGTTATTCAAAGTGAAAAATATATAAAAAAGAAAAGGAAAACAAAAAAGAAAATTAAAAGAAAGAAGAAAAAAAAAAACCAGTGTCACTTTTTATCCGTAGGATTTTACAGAAGGATAAACCACAGCCTGTGTGTATCAGTAGTCCTCCCCTGGGTTAGTGATCTGCCCTCTCCTCATTTTTAAACCAAGATTCGTTACACAGAGGACTGGAAGTATTTGACCAATTAATAAACCAGAAAGTAAAATGCTGTATCTTAAACACATCTAACAAAACCTCATAATGTATGAGCTGACAATTAAACCATGTTTATTTTTCTATGTGATTAAAAAATCCAAATAAATAAGTTAAATGCATCACAACACAAGACACTTAATTAGCACAATATATTTAAAAACCCAGACCCCCCCCATACACACACACTCGTACTTAAACTCACACACCTCCTTCCCTCGCCCCCCCCCCCCCCCCCCCCAAAATACAAACGGACTGATCCTAGGAAAAGAATTGCTGGCCTTATTTTCTGGGTGCTAAATAGTCAAAAATAAATTGTATATAAAGGGCATACATTACACTCCACTTTTGTGGTAATTTCTAAAGAACTTTGTATCGAAATTACATTGTTGTCTGCTCTTTAATGCATTTATACGTCATGATAATGATAATGTATCTGGTTAAAGCACTTGACTCAAAACACATCTGAGTCACAAATCACAGATTTTATTGCTATTAATGTATATTGAGGACTTGTACAATTAAACATTGTCAAGTATTTATGATTTACATGCTACTACTTCAATTGGAAAACAATTACACAAGTGATGGCTCTGCTTATTATAATCAGCCTGCAATTCTGCATTACTTACAGTAGAACAGGAAAGTCACACAGTTGTTTACAGTGTACAGCAGAAAGAAAAAATAGATCCTTTTTACAGAAACTAGTTTTCTACTTTTACAGTATCTTTTCAAAATTCAAAAATGGAGAGCACAGCTCTCTACAGCTCTCATCTCCATTGTTCATTACCAAAAACAACATCATTGCAACATTTTTTTATATCTCCACAGTGCATAGCCATAAGTAAAAGTTGCACAGTAAAAACATACATTCATATAGAACTGCAAAGAACTTTCCTTACCTCAGACATTCTTACTGTGCTTATGTTTCCAGAGCTATAAAACAGTTTCCCATTCCCTCAGTGAGTTGTACAAAGAAGTACTGGAAACACTCCTGCCTGTACAAGTACTAAGGCAGAACCATCACACGCCTCTTTACTCTTGTCTGACTCTGAGCACCTCAAGGTCTGATGTATGCTCAGGCTGTGCACAGGGGAGTGAAATAAGATCCTCCCCCTTGGTGTTCTCCAGACCTACAGTACGAAGTTGTGTCTGCCTCTCACCTCTGCAGCCAGCTCTCACCTCGCTGCCCCCGAGTGCCGTGCTCAGCGCTCCTCCATCGCAGGGCAGTCCCCTCACAGCTGGCTTGGAGAGGGCATGACACTCATCTTTCACAGAGATCTGATCAAAAGGAGTCACGGAGGCTTGAGGCGCTCCTAATGCAGTGCGAGGAGATTCTACCTCTGCTCTGGCAGCCTAAGTAATGCATTAAATCAATGCAGCTGACCTAGGGCCTATTACAATTTTTTTTTCTTCTTCTCAGAGTGTACAACTATCTCAAATAAGCTATGAGGTACTTACGAGTAAAATTACTTATTTTTAGCGTCAGTGTTGTTTTTCAAATTGCAGCTGCTGCAGGTTTTTTTTTTTTCCTTTTTAAACATTTGCAGGTCTCAAAGGTTCAGTGAGTGGGGTGTGTATTTTTTAAAGTTAAAACATTTCCCCTTATCAACTGACTTTTGAGAAGGAGCTGAATTTTATTCTTTTTTATGAAGTTGAAGCTTCCTATTAACAGCAGTACAGGTCATAAAGACAGGAGAAGAATTACCTTCTAGTAATTGGGCCAAAATCTGGTTTTAGTTATTCAGGTGTTGGGTTGCATTCATGAGCTAGAGCAGGATTTTTGTCATAGTCCTTTCTCACCTATTTAAAAAACCAAAACAACCCCTCAGGACAAAACACTTCTTCTCTCCTTTTAACTCCTGCAGATAATTTCTTTGCACTCTCCCACCTCAGGAATACACTGTAGTAAACCAGAGAGACATGAGCAAGTTGCAGTGAATTCAGAGGGAATCCCTGTAGGAACACACCAGGACAATATCTGACCAGACCTGTAATCCCATAGGAAAGGCAGTAGGAAATAAGATGGCTGTAGGGAGAAGACAGCTAACATATTATTATTGTTGGTTTATTAGTTGTCTTCTACTAATCCTGTTTACTGTTCACTAGATAAATGTACAAGGCTTAAGGAGAACCTAATTTACATTCAGCTAAATACTGGCATGGAGTTAATGTTAAGTGCATGGCAGTAATTGGAATCAGACCAGGATAAGGCCAACATGATCCCAGAATCTGGTCCTACAGAGCATGACAGGAAGCATATGCTTTCCTAAATCCTTAGGTTTCTCCACTCTGCACCTTGTTTCTCCTGCTAAGCTATTGAACTAGGTGGAAAAAGAGAGGGGGATGGAGTTTCCTAGAATGGTCTGCCAGATCCTTCTGGCAAAAAGCGGCCAAGTGTGGCCAGAGCCAGCCACCAGGGTGACTTGGTCCACTCCTAACAGAGCACCACAGGGAGGCTCCACTGCCACCTCTGGCCCTGCAAGATGCCCCAGGCTCTTCTCTCTTGAGGACACCAGGCAGGACATGAGGATTATCACTGGTCTTGTAAACGGTGGGAAAAAGTGCCCCAAGAAGTCATGGCAAAAAAATGTGTTATTTGAACTGATTCTTAACAGCAGTGTTTTAATAGCAGCTGTTCTGTGATGGGCACAAAACCTAGCTGCTCTCTCAAGATGTTAACTCAAAGCCAAAGGCACACCTTGTTACTAAAATTGTATTTCCTTCTTAATGAAATAAGCAGTGATGTTAACTAAAAAGGACTCAACATGATTGAGAATTCTGCAAAGGTGAGAAGAGTGGCTTAAGACTACATAAACTGCCAGGAGCTCTGAATTGACTTCAAAATGATAAGTGACTAAAACTTAGATGTGTGGAGAGCTGCTCTTCCCTCTAGCGAGTTCCCAGGAAAAACCTATTTACTAGCTATCTGCCATTTGCCTGGAAGATGATAATTCTTATTAAATGGGCTAACTATCCTTAGCAAACAATTTAGGACCAATTTACTGCTTTCTTAATTAATTATCTACTAACAGTCTTTTATTTTAAGCATTGTTTTCATTATTCAAGCTTTTTCAATGAATATTTAATGGGAGCATATTTACGTTCTTTTTAAATTGTTCACTATTTCTGATTAGCAATTTTTCAGTGTTTTACTGTGCACCTCTTAGCAGAATCCAGTGATCCCTAGCATAATGTGACTTGTGCAAGTCATGATTTGCATCTGCAGATCAACTTCTAAAGGAATACTGGTACATTAACAGTGTTTTTAGTAATTTCAGCTGATTCATAGTTCAAGCTTACTTGTACAGAGCAGTTAGCAAGATGTATCTTAAGAATTACCAAAATGGAAAGCAGAGGGTGACTTCCCTAAAGCTTCTTCCAATCCATGGAAAACCAGCTTCTTGTGAAAAGAAACAGACATTGGGACAGGGTACCAGCCTTGAGACAGAGGTCCTGGACTTCACTTGGGGCTCTGCCACTGAATTGCTATTTGACCTGAGGCAAGTTATTTAAATTGATTTATATTTCCTTGCTTCTGAATTACTGTTTCTTTAGTTTTAAATCTATGCAAATTGTAAGCTCTTTGAGGAAACTATAGAACCTCATTATGTTCTCAGGGACAGTGCTGAGGGCAAAGGAAAAGGGTCCCCAGCTCTGAACTCCACCTATGTCATAACAAATACCAAAAATCACAGTGTAACAATGCAGCCCAAGAAAAGCAGCTTTCTCCTCCCACCTGCCCCAGCCTGTTCCTTCTTCTCCATGTCCCAGCCTGTGTGCTCAGAGCAGCACAAACGTAAGGGGGATGTAGGGACAGATTGGAAAGTGCTAAAACTTCTTGACCAAATGCAAAAGTATTTATGGTTTTGAGAAGAGTTCCAAAACATGGAACTATAAAACTATAAACAAAAAGCTGTTGTTCTTAACTGATTTTAATATCTACAGTACTTTAAAAATGGGTATTAACTACTGGGAATCACTACAAACAAAACTGAGTCATACAGCACAAAGTACAATACAATCCCCAAGAAAAGGCTTCTGACTCTTAAATTTAAATCATTACCTGAATTTTGGTGTTTGATTAAAAAAAAAAAAAAAATCATTCTAAATAGACTATCAGGAAAATAGCCAAGCACTGACTAAACACTGGGAGTAGGTTTGTTCTGCCACTGCCTTCTCTAGGCAAATGAGCATGTAAATTCCAAATTCCCCAAGCACATGCTGCAGCCTCACACTGTTCCTCCCCGAGTTTGCTGCAGAGCAGCGTTACCCTCCGTGTCCCGCCTGCTTGCCCTAAATTCCAGTCACATAATACACTATGTCCCTCTCTCTTAAATCAGTGCTGGCAAAGAGCTTCACACTAATTTAATGCTTTGCTCACTTGCCTTGGAGAGACGTGTGGATTAAACATTTCTCAGAAGAAATGTGAAGCAGTGGTCAGCCCCAGGATCCTACCACTGGGTCACCTTTCAGGGAGAAAAGCCAACAGGAGTAGGAATCGCTGCCCAGGACTACAGGGACACAAGATTTGGAGGAAGTAGGAGGGGAAAGAAGAACCAGACTTTGAAAGTGAGGAGAACTCATAATCTGTTAGCAAGACATAGACAGTTGTGGGTTTCAAACCACTTGCAAGTTCAATGTTTTTTAAAATCTAACAAATCCACGCACACACAAAGATGAAAAGAGATTTAAACTTAGTGCTGCAGTGCAGGTTTTGAGCACTAGTCAAACTACAAACAGGCCTGCTAAAGGCATAAAGTACTTGATAAAGTTTCCTAAGATGTGTGGAAGGACAGGGCACTCCAGTTCTCACTAAGCAACAGATAAACTCAAATTTCTTGTCAGTATTTCCACACAGGCTGATTTTGTAAGGCAGCCTAAGCTAAAAAGTGTCCAAAACTCTTTTCTGCTAACAGTCTAACCAGTTTAAATGTTTGCCCCATCTTGCTGCTTGCATCCCCTTTAGGGAAATTTGACAAATTCAACCCAGTAAGATAAGTTTATTGAACACTCTCTGCATTTGCACCCCTGTTTCAGTACTAATTTTAATCTAACTGTTCATTGCATAACTTTTCTGTATCCCAAAACAGTAGTGAAGTCATTACAAAATGCCAATGTTTAAAATGTGTATGGCAAACCCATCATCACCAACACCAGTACCACTGACCCATTCCTGTGAAATGGTGCCTCTCCACTGACTAAGACCAAGAAACTGCAATTAACAATTAGGACTGGCCTGGACAGTACGTTTCTTTTTAACTCTTACTAATGGTTGCTGTATGTCACCATATTTGCCTCCAAAAAATTTGGTTATGTAATACTTTTGCATCTACTAAAGTTTGGTGGCTTTAAGTTACAGCCTTTTTCAAGGCAAATCTCTCAGCATTAACAGTAGCATATTTATACAGTGTGGCATAATTATGCATCAAACACCAAAACCTTTTTAGTATATTTTTAGCATATAGCTTTAAACAATGAAACATAATAAACCAAAGGAATTGGTTTGACTCCTCTGAGCAATTCAGTATGTTTGTTCATGTTATCTCTTACTATTATTCACCACTTGAGATAGTCATGCTGATGATCCTCCTACCAAAGCCTTCCCCCACTTCCAATGATTTCTATAGTTGTGTATTTAGATTCACCAATTTGGATTATTCATTCTTTGTGTAAATCTATTTGGAGGTATCTTAGGATCACCAAAATTATACGGTGCCCCACTTAACACATTGCTAGCATTAACTTTGAATTATTACTCTATTCCACTTTTCACTTTCTAGTGTTTTATTGTCTATCCTTCAATGCAGCTTTGCATTGAACAAAAGACATTTAGCATACACTTGATGACAAACAAGCACAGCATTTTATTGCTCCTAACAAAAGCATATTCACATATGCCACAGCAGTGAGTTCACCAATTTCTGTCATAACTGTGCCTTTCTGTTGAATGCTAACAACTTCATTCTAAGACCTGACAGCATTTATGAAATCTCCAAATTAGGTTTATTAGATTGTTTCAGAGAGTCTGCACTAAAATACTTTTTTAGCTCCTTCCTCCCACTGCCCCCCACTCTGGTCTGAGATAAAAAACTGGCTAACTCCTCTCTACTTTTCCAAACATTTTCACCTACAGTGAAGCATGCAGCTTCTGTCTAAATGGATGGCAAAAGACTGCATCATTTTTCCATATACAATGTCATATACATGAATGAGATACCCACCCAGCTAGAGATAGGGCTATAAAGTGTGAGATGAGAATGCTGCAGCAAAAACAACATCCCCAAAGGCTCTGCCCACCTTTCTTTGCATGATCAGTCTAGTTTGGGATGGGTTTGCATGAAAGTGCTAGCAAAAAAAAAAAAAAAAAAAAAAAAATTGCAAAGTTGAGTTCTTTGAGAACTTCCCAAAGACAAGAAAGGTTCTAGCAAGTGAAATGCAATTTTCCAATTTTATCTAATAACAAAACAATAATGGGAGTTGAAGTCTTTCACTGTCAGGGATTAAGGTGGGTGCTGTATTGGCTACACATGTCCCTTTCTGCACAGGTCTACCAGCTGCCCTCTAATCTTGCAAATACTGTGAGGAGTTTAAAACATTTAATTACTAACTCTGTTATTGAGGAATCTACCCTGTCAGACTGCAGCTCCTAACAACGTTAAGTCTCTCAGAGCAAATCAGTTTTGATACTGATGTTTCTCAGAGGTGCAGTATTTAATCCTCAAATTACAACACAAGTTTTAACAGGCAGTTTTCTGCCTGTCACCAAGATTTAGTAATTGACAAAAAAATTCAAACCCCTTTCTAACACTAATGGTTTATCAAAAGAATACCAGTAATTTCAGTCAAGCCATTTTGATGAACCAGGCAGAAATACAATGGGGAGACAGACATGTTTATGCTATCTGATTGAAAGGGCTGAGACAGAATTCCAGAGACTTGGTGTTGTCATAAGAGGAACAGTCAGGAACCAGGACTGTGCCCTGGGGCCAAAGGGTGTGACACTGGGCCAGAGGTGTGTCAAAGTCAGAACAAAATGCCTGCCATAAAACCAGTAGCCACTCATATTCACATGGTTAAAGAGTTGGCACTGTAACACCTGAAACAGTAGTGTTCCTTTTTCCCCCCAAAGATGATGAATCCTACCAATACAGGAGACCCTTCACCTACTCTATGGAGCTTTGTATTTATTTTCACAGCCTCCAGCCTCTTCCTTCCTTTTGGTTATGGCTTTGTTTCTTATTTTCTCCTCTTTCTTCTGTCCTTCTTGTTCTGTAATACCAGGTAGTGGTTTTTAACCGTTTAAACCATGGCATATAATAACTGATGAGTAACACAGCAGTAATAGCAGTGGTGGCAATTTTGCTTTGTTTCATGGGAGTGTTAGAGTATTAGAGAGATGACTAGCACATGTCTCAGTGGCAGACTGATAAAATGAAAGATGAATTTTCCCTGCCTACAACTCCTGCCAAGTTTTAATCATAAACATCAAACAAGTTACCGGACATGTTTTTCCCAGGCAATGAAATAAAAAGCAAACGGTCTGTATTTTTTAAAACAAGTTTTGGACGAAGAATTATTGCAGAAAACTTTACTAAATTTACTAATTTACCTGCTGAAGATTCTTTTGCAAGCTCATCAGCTACAAATTTCTGACCACATGGTTGAGTTCAATAACCATATTTAAAGCATTGTCATTTTTATGACAATGGTTGTCATAGAGGTTTATTTACCAGGTCTCCCACTCTGCTCTTTCTTTTAGATTTATACATTAACCAAAACCTTAATTCTCAGTTCTCTTCCCATCTACATATTCTTCTAATTGATTGGGAGAAAATTTCAGTTCCTATTTTACAGTGACATTCCAAGAAAACTTCCTTGAAAGTGTTACCCATCCTCCATTAGTAGATTTCTTCAAAGCTGCCTCTTTTACTAACTTAGTCCAGACGTGTGCCTGTTCTTTTTATGTCTAGAATACGTGTTAAACTTGTGCAGTTTACCCAGGAGTGAAAGCAGAAGGCACAGCAATGTCCTGGAGTAGCATCTGCCCACCCCTCCGAGTGGGATAGCACGTCGATAGCAGGACGGTTTGCAGAGAGCTGTTTTTAATGGACAGCTCCCAGGTGACAGCAGACACTGCTGCAGCAGCAGCCGCAATATCATACATCCTTGATTGAACTTTGATTAATTTTCCAGACTTTCAGAGCCTGTGGCAAAAGGATCCACAGCGGTAGCCAGAGCCATTAACTCCATCTTTTGTGATTTCTCCTTCTTCATTATGTTTGGGTCTTGATTGAACTTTGTTCCAAGTTAGTAGCTTTTGGCTATGGACAAGGGAGATAAGACTTTAGAAGTGGAGTGCAGAAGGATAATATGTGAGAAACTTGCAGTAAAAGCTGCCTGGCTACTTGGTGGTAGCTTTGGATATACCTTGATGATGTGAGTTGCATTAACAAAAATGTTGGAACTCTGGCTAACACAAACCATCAGTTTATGCAGTCACAGTCCAAATGTCTTCCAACATTTGTGCATAGCAGATGCTATTTCATTATGCTGAACAAATTCAAAATTATTGTATTCACACACTGAATAAAATTACCATTCCTGGTCAAAGCTATAACTTTACAGAAGCACTTGTTAAATAAATTAACAGTCCTAGTGGCCTCCGATATTATTTACAGAGTTTGCTGCTAAATTGTGCAAGCAACTACCCTATTATTGGTATGCTCAATAGGATAACTTTATACTGTACAGTCAACCTAGTGTCTGTAAGATTATCATACCCAAAAAACCAGCTTAGCAACAGCTAGGACAAATCCTACTGTTACTGGGGAAAAAACAGAACTGACAATACTTAACTGAAGATCCTTTAGTGTTTTCATTACATTTCTCCTTCCATCATTTTTGGTTACAGAATGTCCAAATACTTCACTAGCAAAAGGACATTAAATTATAAGATTACTTCACAAAAAAAGAGAAAAATTCTCATTTTCCTATTCTTTTTACAGTTACTGCTCAAATCTACCACTGTGATACATCTTCTGAATCACTTATATCTAGTTTTATTGCCTACTGTTGGTATTTGCCAGTGGTGGTATATAGAAATTGTATGCAGAGGTGGCTGTAGTGATCTATAGAAATTTTTCCCCAAACCTAGAAAAGCCCTTTCAAAGCCCCTTTCAAAGCATGAAAACTGAAACTTACTGATGAGAAAAAAATATTAAACTATTAGGGGTGATTCAAAATCCACTATAAATCAAAGATATACAAGATGTTTCCATAACATCTGACACAATGGGGCTTTGTCCCTACAAGAGGCCTCTGGGCATTCCTGTGATATAAGCTATAATAGATTTGTCTCTGTGAAGCTTTGAGTTATTGTGGCACCTCCAATAGAGGCAGCGTCTGAAATAATTTAAAACCTGGAAATAAGAGAAACCTTTTAAAAACAAAATACATAAATACTTATACATGCACACACATATATAAATAAATGTAACTTTTTCTTGCTTTAAGCTTTATATCCATTGCCAAGAATAGCTGGCTGAGGAATTGGCATCTGCTTGAGCTCTCATTTATTTTCCGATGCTGCCTTGCCCCATTGCCCAGGCAGCCTCCACAGTTCCCCTCCTCTCATCTCCTCTCCACTCTGCCTTCCTCTGAACCCAGGATACAGAGCAGACTTCCAGCACAGAGCCCTTCTCTGCTTACAGCCTTTCCAGCCCCTTTCCTCCTCTGCCAATCCCTGTCTCAGCTTTCTGACAGGAGACTATAGGAAAAACAGAACCTCTCCCACCCGGTATTTAGGCAGCATTAACGACAGACTTGCATGCTAGAAATTATCAGCTTAAATGTGTTCAGACTGGAGCTAAACAGTCAGCTCGAGCTGTATCTGAGTGATCTGGACACTAGATTTGGTTAAAGAGGCTGGGATGCCACAGACAGCTAGCAACTTTGGCAAGTAAATAACTTGTGGGAATGTTTGAGTGTTGCAACAGAGAGAAGCAATTCAAAAAAAACCAAAGGTCATGTGAATTAAGTATTGTATTGGCTACTGAGTCCCTTAAATTTTATCACTGATGCTTCTTGAAATGCATTTGAGAAAGCACATGCCTATTTTAAGGTGAAACCAGAGCTGCCCTGTTAATAACTTTGAAGCCCTGGACTGGTTACCTGGGCTTTCCCTCCATTAATACCGTGGTTTAAAATAATAGGGAAGTATGCGTAGCATGAAAAGTAGAAAAGAAAAGTGCTTCAAGACCAACCACTTTTTAGTGCACGTTTGGGAACTGCTTGGAGGAGTGCCAGGGGTAGAACAAGGTGTGAAATCATGCAATCATAAGAAGGGTGGCAGGTGTAAAACAGAAGTCTCTTATGGAGCAGTGGTTTGGGATAAAATATCTGCAGGAAGCTGACTGCCAGGCTGACACAGAAGTGATTGAAGGAGGAGGCCTGGCAGGATTACCACAAGGAAGTAACGAGCCTTCAGGTACACTAAACACACACACCGTTTGTGTGACTGTTCACAAACCTCCTTTTCTCTTTTATGTTGCCCTAGTATTAAATAAACCATACAGTGGTGGTAAGAAGGAGTCTGGGACTCCTAGAGAGACAAACTGAACGGTCACTGCCCTATAGGATGTAAAGGCCACCACCCTCCAACAGTCCATACTGGAGCAGCATGGGGTTAATGGCAGCTCAGGATTACTTTTGATGGCTTTTCAATGGCTGGGACAGGTGTCCCCTCCTGCTGAGGCTGTCCACAAGCTGAAAGACTTTATCCTGCCTTTGCCCAGCCAATGTGACTTGTGCCATTTGCTTGAAGGGAAGCAGGATCAAGCCCTCCAGCAGTAACCGTGAGACATTTTTATTAGTCCAGCCACATGCTTTGCTCCAAAGCCCCCAGCTTGTCATAAATTTTTCTGTGTTAAACTCTTCACCCAGATATGGCTCTAACATAAGCTCCTTGTCCAACAGATTATTAAGAGAATATTCTTTTTGAACTGTCTTTTCCTCAAACACAAGATGCAGCTGGCATCCAGCCTCTGTGACTTCTGATTAAAGGAGCACTAAACCTCCACAGACAAAAACCTGAAGAGGGAAGAAACACTAAATTCAGCTTGAGTATTTAGTGCTATCTTCTTCTGAAATCCCTCATGCTAAAATGAGTCCGTGGTATTGTCAGCACAACCTCTATTAAAAAAAAAAACAAACCCAACTATTGCAATTTCAAATAAAAATTAAATACTTGGTGTGATCTTTAATTTTCCCTTATAGTAAAGAAGGACTACCAAAGAGGCACCATTTTATACTCTGAATACATTAAAACCCTCATTGACAGCAATCTGCTTAGTTCCCAGAAATACAATTTATACCAGATCTGTACAAAACTCCATACCTCTGACTCTATTATTTTCAAGTATGTTCAACACATTTCATTGAAAAACCCCATCAATAAAACATCACAACCCTCACTGAAAGCATTATCTCCCTTGATCAATCCAGTAAGTTTGTGATTTCCCCAAAATTATACAATAAACCTGGGACAGAGACAGCCTGTCATTCAGTCAGTTTTGTGGCTTTATACTCTTCCCAAGAATAACACTTTCTTCTGAGCTCCATTTTAGGAAGCGAGTAGCAACTGCTGCTTATAAAACCAGCAGAGTACAGGTATAGCCCCAATTGCCTTTATAAACTCTTCCTCTATACACTTGGAAAAAGATGTCTTTGTGCTGAACCAGCATATTATACTGGCCAGTAAAGAGAAATAGAAGACCCTTTGCAATATGTCTATTTACAAAAATAGGCTTCTTTAGAAAGCTCTAAAAACTCATTTCTAGCCACAGAAATTTCATATTCTGTTTATCAAGATGCTTTCTCCAGACTACATAACCTGGATGACATTCATTGTGAAGCATCTGCCTCACAGAATGAGAAACACGTGTTTGCAAGAAGGGGGGATGCAAGCTATGTTCATACACAGATTTTGTGATGTAAATAAGTAGCTGGAAAGCCATTTTGTGACAATGCCAGTATTTGGAGCTTCTTTAGTCTAATTAGAAGCTGCTCAGTACAGTCCAGCCATTAGCAATGGAACACGTTGCTTATTTTATGTACCAATTAAAGTGTTGCATCACACCTAGCCAGTTATAATCAGAAAAACTGGCCCAAGGAGCCTGTGTAAACAACATTTGGGACCAGGAGTACAGCAGATACCTGCTTTATTATCTCTCTACTAAATAAATGTAGTTTGATACAAGTGTTTACCAAGAACCTGCAGTTTGCAAGTCTCAGGTGTCTAGCAACCATATCCAGGACTGGAAATTGCAAAGCTCTGAACACTCAGCTGGACTTCAAAACACGACTGACAAATAAATGAGCTGATAAAGGAACAGTGAACTTGGGAAAAGAAAGGCATCCATACTAAAGAGCATTTGCTCCTTCTCTCTGAAATCAAACACTTCTTTATCAGGAAGCACAAGCATCACTCAAGCACACATGTAGGGAAGGTGGAGGGGACACCAGGTCCAGCATCCTGCTGTGCTGCCTTAGGCAAAAAAAGCACCCAATTAGCAAAGCCAGTACCTGGCCCCAAGCAGCTACAGCAGGAGTGGAGTGGGCACTGATCTCCTTTTAAGTTGCCAATCAGTATTCCAGATTGAAAAAAAAAAAAAAATTACATTTTTAAGAACAATGAACTAGACTTACTTAATATTAACAGCAAAAAGATGTACAAGTTATTTTCCAATTACAGTTTGGAAAAGGTATTTGAGCAGCTCTTCATAAATTTATTTTCAATCAAACTGCTAAGTCTTTGTCAAAAATATTTTTTTTTCAGATTCAGATTGTTCTTCAAAGTTAAATTTAAGCATAAACATTAACATTTTTAAAGTACTTAACTGACTTATGTGTCACTTAAATTTTTACTTTACAGACAAAACTGCACAAAGGATGCCACTGAACCTGCAATTAAAACTCAACTGAACTAATGTGAACAACATGAAAAAACATTTCTCCACTTCTTGCAAAAAGTTTTCTGGCTATTCATATAACAAAATCCACAGGGCCTGTGATAGCACAAGCAGATATTTAAAATTATGTCTTATTTTAGGTGCTGAGGAAAGGCATCACACAGACATTTGTGGGGCCTGCAGATAGTGCATGCTTTCCCACCCTGACTCATCTACCACCCAAATCATGCCCTGGAGAGCCAGCTATAAGAAAAACATGTTTTCCTTTCACAGCTCATTCAAATTCTTACTTTCCCCAATCCTGTTGAACATGATGCAATTTATCAGGAAAATAAAAACCCAAGAAAAAAGATACCAGTTTTAGCAATGTGAAAACTTTAATGAATCCATGGGGGAACTGAACTGAGACCAGTCACCATTAGTGAGGCTAAAGCAAGGCAGTAATCCATCCCATTTTAGAGTTACCTGCACTGTGTTTTGCAAAATTCATTCTGCTGTGCAATGATCTTATACAGAAGAGTGATGAGCCACAGGTTCCCTGTGGAATTATTTGAAGATGTATTTCATCTCTATGTATTGCAACACCAATACACTATTGGAACAAATGTCTCATGTTTGTACACTTCTATAGCCATGCAAGTGATTTCAGGCACTTCTTTCTAATACACCTGGATTGCCAATGATCTATCAAGAATAGTTAAGAACTATTGATTTTGTGCTCCAAAGCACATTCTTGGGCAGCTGTTCATACCCCAGAAGAGCCTGCTTTCCTCTGACCTCCCTACTGTGTCTGTTAAAGGCTGCTGGAAGGGATGGGCACATATTTTGATCTGCAGTGTCACACTAACAGATAATGTACAGATAATGTACAACCATAGATCCATTCCTCAGTGCATGACAAAGGGGACTTTACAAAACAATCTGACTGTGACTTATTTCAGATTAGCTAGAAGAGACGGAGTTTTTGGCTGGAGAAGTGTTTGGAGGACTGAGCAGGAGCAGTACCTCTATACATATGCACTGCCTATTCTTGGCTTGAGGGTTTATATACAGCAGTGCTCATCTAGAGCTGCCTGTTCATGGCTGGGGAAGAGACCCTGCCGATTCACCTTGCCTTGGTCACCTCTGTACAAGATTAATGCAGTGCATTCCTCTGAGCTGGGCTGAAAGTAGAGCAGGTGCAGAAAAGCATCTGTTTTCCCCCGGAGCAGAGAGAACCTCTGTGAGCAGGCAGCACCTGCACATTGCCTGGTTGCTGGGCTCGGGTGGCTTCCTGAAGCCATTCACTGTGTTACAAAAGTTTCTTCCAAGTCGTGTGTAGTTCTAGACTCACTCCTAAGTGATATCCCTGCACTCAAAGTGCTGTCACAGCTATTAAGATCTGCCAGGAAGCTCTTGCTCTAAGACTGAGGTAAGACCTCCTGGGACTGGCAGGCTCTCAGCTAATAGTCTCAGTCTTTGAAATTCATTCCCTTTGGCAGCTTCCCAAAGCCAGATGCTAATGACCTTAGGTATGATGCAAGACCATTTTATTGGTGTAATTTAATTTTTTTTCTTTTCTTTAAGTTTCTGAAGTAGCAATGAAGCCAGACGTGTCTTCTCTTTTGAGCAGAAGTCCATTTTAGCATTGCAAGCAACCACTTAACTTTTGCAGAAACATTGTCTGAATCAATGTTACATGTGAAAATGTAACACCTCAGCAACAGTCAACAACAAAACTTTTGGGATGGTTCTCTACATAAAAAAAAAAAAAAAAAAAAAAAAAAAAAGAATAATTTTTAATGCAAGTTTAAGCTCAAATACATTTGGACTTATATCTATTTATTAGACAATTTTCCAAAAAATTTGACCTAATGGGCTGAATGCTGACTTTGGACCATAGTGCACTAAGGGCTGTTTCAGAGCCAGCCTGCCATGTGCTGTATGTGTGTTATTTAACTGCTGGTAAAGTTCTGAAAACCGTGCATTCAAATAAATGCAACTTGAGTAAGCTTTTCTTAGGACAACAGTTTCCTGGCTTCTTCAACAATTAGTAAGCATCAGCAGAGGATATTCTGAGTTTATTCTGTCCAGGCTTCCTCTATCTTCAGGGCAGAGTGAGAGGCTTCTTCTGTGGGTGTTTCAAAGCAGGAGCCTAAAGCAGATATTCAGCCTAGTTCTGCACAGGACTCTACAGAAATGTTGATACATGGGGCCTAGGAAGATCAGCTTCAGTAAGTATCATCTTTTCTCCCTTCCTTCTCTCTTGCCTCCAGACAGACTGAAGAAAACACTACCAGATCAAGATAATAACATAATATTTCAGATTCCTTAGTTTAAACTCCCTTTCAAACTTATTTAACATTAGCCCATATTAAGTTGTCAGCAATAAAAGCAGTAAGAGGGACTGTGTGCCTGCACAAAGACACAGTAAGTAATAACGAGACAGTGCTATTTTTTGGTAAATAAATTTTAGCTTGAGACTTAAATCTGGACTATTTTCTTGGATGGGTATTTTTTGTCAAGTCCACAAATGCTACAAACCTTAGAAATGAGTTCTTCCTTTGCATTTCAATCAACTGCCATAAATATAACAAAAGAACATGTGACTCACTTTCACAAGAAAATAGGCACAATAAACAGGTTTTTTTCTGCTATTGCAGGGAACTTCAGCTTCTAAACAGACCAACCATCAAGCTAATGTAGAACAAAGAATGACAGACTCACCCATGTGAGTCTGCAGTTCTAATCAGAAACAAATTCAGACATTTTCCTTTAAGTCTAAAACTAGAGAACAGCAAATTGCTATTTCTGGGGTTCTTTGTTTAGCTTCAACATCTCAGTATTAGGTCATCAGTGCAGAAACCCTCAGTGGCAGAGTTATCAAGATGCTGCAGTGCTAATAGGTGAGCACAGCAAGGAGTGCTGCACACCACTCCTGCAATCAGGAGTGATCTTTCAAGACCAAAGAGAAGGAAGTAAAATATGTTTACAAACTTCATCTTTAGCGATTTGCACCTGTTGACAAAGCTGTATTTTCTTGAATGGGCAAATAATTAATTCAGCAACTTCTCTCTAAAATTCAGCGGGCTGCATCTATTCATCTCCTCCAGGAACCTACACAGGTATCAACTTGGAGCTGCAGTTAAAGTTTTGGGAAAGCAGCCACCCCATTAGCAGTTATCTGGAGATGAGGTAGGATCACGAGCCCTGCAGCTGGAGCCAAAGGACGGAGCCTCCCGCCGCATTCCAGGAGCAGGCTCCTGATGGGTGTGCATTAAAGAAATGTAACCTCAGCCGAGCACTGGGGTTACACTGGACTTCCTGCACTTGGAGGAGTACCGGGCACAGTTTGCCACACTAATGGTATTTCTGCTCTTTGCAGAGGTTGGTCCCTGAAGACGTGACCGGGGACTTTTCCCACCCTGCTTTTATGCTGGCTGGAGGAGCTGGTGCTGCAGAGGAAGGCAAGCACTCGCTGTTAAATATTCTCTCCCTGACAGGCGCTGCTGCAGCACTCAGTAGGATTCTGATCAGCCACGGCGCTCTTACAGTTCAGTTGTGGATACTTTCAGAGTATTTCTAATGATCTATTATTAATTGCCAAGAATTACATTCCAGTCTTAAATTCAGAGAATGTGCAACTTTCAGCTGTCAAGGACAGTAGTTCAATACCTAAATTGTAAGTGTCAAAAGCTGTAAGTGGAGTGATTTATACTAATTTGAACAACCTTGTTCATCTAGATGAAACAATGAAACAAAAGCAGGGAAAAGGCATTTGAGTAACTGGTGTCACTAAACCAGCATGCAGTGATTAACTTGGTGAAGTGTGCTGGTATCAGTATTTCAGTAAGGAATGAGGACTGCAAGCTGACTACAAAGTGTAAAGAAAATGTATTTTAAAAAGGTCAAATAAAGGGAAAAATTCAGACTTACAAGCCAAATCCTTAGTACACCTCAGAGTGGTATAAGACCACTGTAGTTAAACCATGCCATTTCCCACTGAGTGGAGGTTTTGTCCTATGTTTGTGCAAAAGAAAATAACAATGTTAACTAATTTGTAAAGTAAAAAATTGGCAGATCTGCAAAACACTCCACTGCTTGACTATTTGGTTAGGGTATGTATTCCATGGCTGTATAAAGAAAAGGAGGGAAAAAAAAAAAGAAAAGAAAAAAAAAAATAGAGGACTGGAAACTCCACCTGGATGCTATCAGTCTTGCCCAAGTAAACAGTACTGACATTAGTGCTAGCCTGCTGAGTGGTACAGGTTAGGAAGGGTCACAAAGGCAAAATGGTGACCAAACGTGCCTTGAGGTAGAGATGCTCTGGAATCTGTCACAAAAGGAGAGAGCTGAAAGCTCATTTTATCTAGAAGTCATTTCATTTTAGAGTTCAAAACAATTAAAAGACATTGAAAGAATTGTACAAACATGGATTATAGCGAGACAGAAACAATCTCCTTTTTCATATAAACATGCCCTCAACTACATGCATACAGTGTGATGTGTATTGTTCTTGAGATAACAGTGCAGCACACCATAAAATGACAAGGGAATGTGTTAAGAGAGATAGCAAAAAAAAAAATCAAATAGTTTTGCATAATATTAAACACTCATACCCATAACTAAAAAAATTTGTCTGAAGGAAAAAAAAGCAATCAAATGCCAAAGAACTTAAGAACTTAATTGTGATGTCCCAATACCTAAATGAAGTTTTTTGCTGAAGTCCCTTGAGATGAACTGTCTTTTGACACTCAACTTGTTAAGTTGCACCTAAATTTGCAAACCAGAGAAATATCTAATAGTACATAATAATCACTTATCTATTAGTATATAATAGTCACTGAGTTGTAATAACTATTTCATAAGGATTTTTTAAATGTTTTTTCAAGTTTTAAATTCACTTGAAAATGTTAAGGGAAACAATCTTCGATAATTACTTGAACTTTCTAGTTTGTTTTCTTTCTCTTTTGTCTACAAAAGCAACCCTGAAACCACATCTGGAGGTCCCAACTCATGGAAAATAAATTTTACCAGTAAAATTTTTCCAAGAAAAGCTACATAAATGAATGTTTTTTAAAGTCACTTCCAGTTATCTCTCAATGCTTTAGTCCATACCAAGGAAACACAACAAAGAATGAGAGATACTTGCACGTGGTATTACGCAACAAGACTCAGATTTCAGATTTTGACAACCGTCCAAGTGTACAACCAGGCTGAGAGGATATGGCCTACTCAGAAATGAAATGGTTAATAAACCTTAAACACTGATCCCTTTCCAGGCATGTTCAAATAGCAGAGGAAAAAAAAAAAAAAAAGCCGCAACAGTAAAGTGAAGTTCTGAACTAATTTTACTTCTCCTCCAGCATGCCAGGAAGTGTATTACATGCCACTGGCGAGATACCAAACCTGTGACTCTGGGGGGATGACTGAAGGAATCCTCACAATTCTACATCTTGGAAATAAATTCTGTGCTAGAAGGAAAAGCTCTGTAACACATGCCATCTGGTAGCCTTTGCCTTCGTTTTATGAAAAGGGAGAGAAGAGGAGAGGCTGCTTCCTCGTGTATAGACCAAGACACTGTGGGCCAAAACCAGCTTGGGGTAAGAGCAGCACAAACAGCAACTCAGCAGGTGCTTTTCTCTCCCTGTTGCATCTCTGCAGAACAGGGCTTTCCTATAAGTCTCAGTATCAATCTCGGTTATCTCCTATTCATATCAGGAAGCTTATTATAGTAAGTGGGAGTGTTATTTGGCCCATTAATTACAGGAGAACAGCAACTAATTGCACTGTAAATGCTGAAGCCACTATTACACTCAACTCAGCTTTCAGCTATTGCATGATTTTTCCTTTAAAATATAATTTGTCATATTTGTCTTAAGCAAAACCCAAAATTATGTTCAAAATTTAAAATCAAGCATTTTATTTAACTTTAAAATAAGTAAATAAAAGCACAACTGAAATCAAGATTATATCATATTCTGAGAATCCAGATGAGAAGCAATTACTGCTTCAGGATTAGACTACCAAAAGGATAGTTCAGTAATTCTTTGAGAAACACTTTAAGTAGCAGAGAAAAATTCAAATGCAGGCAAGACTCATATTCAGACAGGTAAAGAACTGTCTACCATTCATTCCCAGTGCCCCAATAAGCTGTCCTAACTCTTTTTTATCCTACTAGGAGTTAAAGTAGAAATGGCTATGAGCCAGTGTAAGTTAGCCCCAAGGAAATTCCTGCAGAGTAGCAGGAGGCATACTGGGGATTGGCTTGAGCATTCTGCATTCCAGCTCTCTCCAGTGGCTGTAATGACCCAGCGGGGCCATCTGCAGCCACATTTCAGTTTGGGCAACACCCAGGCTGCTCTAACCTGGGGAATGGGCTGAAGCAAAAACTCATCTGGCTGAGGAAACAGGCACTGAAGTGATACAAAGCTCCTTTCCATGTATATGAACTCTGCACTGATACAGTGATTTATTTGGGTCATTCATTAAACTCTTGTAGGACTTGTCCCATGTAAGTTAAAAGTTGATGTTCAAATCTCACAAGACAAAGAACACGATAGGAAATCATCAGCATAATAAAAATCAGTAATTTATATAGTAAGACCTTGCAATACTATTGTAACAGTTTGTTCCACAATAAGGCAGTAAAAGCTATTAAACAGGCAGTGCTTATTTATATTATGTAATATAAGCAGTTTGTATAATATCTGGGGTCTATTTTCCTCTGAGTGCAAATATTTAACTCCCATTAATGTTAACAAGAGGTTACCTAGAATGTACTTTGGCAAGAGAATAAAACCTGAATTTTAACATTAATCTTAAGCAAGCTTTCAACTTGAAAGAATCTTGAGAGTACCTTGTTTTAACACTATCTTAATTGCCCTGAAATCTGGATTTTGCGAGAAGCATATACACAGATAAAGCTAACTTGTGTTAACTTTAAATTGCACATTTTAGGATAATGGGAAATAACTGTGTCACCTTTCTGTAAACTGCATAGCTTGCACTGTAAAGGCACTGTTAGCAGAGACAGTGATAACATCTTTGAAGAATTCTCCCTGTTTCAAAGAACACTTTTTTCCCTAGCTTTGCTCCCCAGAAGAAAATTAACTCACTATTTTTCACAGTCAGAATAGTGGGGGAAATTCCTACTACATTTGCAAATGAAACAACTTTTTGGCATTCTCTATTTACAGTTTGGGGAATCTCCTTGTTCACATTCACACTCTCAGTGAGGACAGTGAGGTAGCATAGATACAAAGCACAAGTAGAATCTGGCCCTTTTCATTTTGTGAAAATGCTTTGATCATGATTCTCTCAAGACATTATTTTAAACTCAAATGCAATTGACCGCTATTGCACCATATGTTCCTTATGTGTGAGCTCTGTCTTGTTCATTAATTTTTATGCCACTACTGTTGGAATTCAGCCAGTGTAATGTGGAGGCAATTAGCAATGTCAGAGTGTTCATGCCAGCATATAATGAGAGAGAGAGAAGGAGAGAGAAAGAGAGAAATGGGGAGATTATGCTTCCTGCTACAGGCAAGGGTCCTTTTCAAATGCTTTTTAAAAAAATGTTATTTGAAAACTGAAATATCTAATAAAAAGAAGTGACAAGAAATAAAAGTCTTGTTACAGAAGTAAAATTTACTTATAGAACTCTCCTACAACTTTTTAATATGTTAATCTATTTTCAGAGGATGAAATTGAAGATGCCATGTGTACTGATGACCTTGTCTTTTAATCTTCCAAACACTGTGGTCTGTTAAGTCTCTGAATCAAAATGCTCAATTTTAGCCTGCAAAAAAAAAAAAAAACATGCATATACTAGAACAGAAATGTGCATTAAATAATATATATTCCAATGACATGACCAAATCTGTGGCTTTTTGTTTTCTTACAAAATCCCTAAAACTGCAAATCTTGCAATCTGAGATTTATGCCATTCGCTGTTCTCATTGTTATTTGTGTTCATAAGTTTACAAGATAAAGTATGACATATGTCTGAAGTTCCAGGGCATACTGGAGACCTCACTAAAGCCTCCACCTTTCCCCATTCTCAGTGTCACACACACACACGTTTCCTTCCAGTGGGCCAGTTTCAGAATACAGTTTTAGCCTGATCTCAGAATACAAATACAGCTAACATAAAAACTACAAAAAACTCTGCAGTATTAGAAATCTTGTGCTCATAAGTCCAGAAGTAGGGATCCACTAGAATACTCTTACAGTATCTTCCCCTTGAACTCCATATTATTCTCCCATGAAAGCAAAGATAAAAACAGAAGCCCCTTCATAGTGCAAGACTTGATGGAAATCTGTTATTCTGTGTAAACACGTATAGGTATATTTGCAAAGCAGATAACTCAAACCCCTGACTAATCAGGAGAATGGCTCAAATTAAAATCTAGATCCATATTCTCCTATGGTTCTTTCCACTTCACATTGTGATTCAGACCCAGGCTTGGCTTTCACAGTCCATTAAGAAGACAGACAACTTTGAAGTTCGCTGGGGACATGGTTCTCACTTCTATAGCTTTTAATGGTTTAATTATCTATTTGCATGCAAAGTCATTAAGCAGCTCTGTACTAATATGGTTATTAAGAGATACCTCCCACTGCAATCATTTAAATAACAGTTACAGTAGCATGGTGCTGCTTGTGGGGAGGGTCTTGTGGCTCAGTGGCAGCCTTTCACTTTTGAAAGCTTGGCAACTGTATAAAGGTAGTTTGACTAATTCACCTTAATTCATCCCAGATATTTACCCTCATTACCAAAATCACAGCATCTGGCCAGCTTTGTAGTGTACAGCCATCTTTACAGAACCCCATTCAGAGGTTTGCAAAGGCTTTGCTGCCCCAAATCAAGACATAAAGAGTGTGCTCTAAAGCCCACAGAGGTCCAAGTCACGGCTTATTTGGTTCAGAAGACATTTATGGAGTCTGGCAGCATGGCCTGCCTAGGATCCAGCTACTGTCATTTGTTCAAACTTCATGAGCAATAGAATTCTGTAATTTAGAATTACAGACACTTTTCAGTAAGTTTCTAAAGCAGGTCACAGAAGCACCAAAAACTTTTTAAACTGCAGAACTTAGTCTAAACCAAATGTTTTAGCAGCATGACATTAGACAGCCTCATTGAAAAGTTGGAATTAATCACTTAGCTTAAATGGAAATTTTTTTTTTTGAAAGCACTGTTTAACCCCCAATTAATTTGGACTTTTATATTTTATACTATATTTAATATTGAGAAATAATTGTGGCAGAAACCTGGAAACTTCCAGAAAGGAAATATATCTGTAGCTTAGCAGACCTCCTTGTACCTGTTTGTGTCTTCTTCAGTACATATAACAAAGAGACCTGCATGACTATTTAAAGCAAGAGCAAACCCCATCTTTATGTCAGTGACACAATTAGATCTATTCATTACTGACCATTTACTCATTCTACTAGTAAGTGGAAAAAACATATGCTGTCATAAGTTCAATGAAGTCAACTAAATTATCAAAGCAATACAGTTTGGCTAACAGGAGTGAGCAAAGCAGTAATATTTGAAAAATATGTTCTTCTCTTCCATGTTATTTACAGTAATAAAACAGGAGAGTTTCACTTTAATTGCATGTTGAGAATAGAAAAGGAAGGGGAAAGCTTAGAGAGCAGTCATGAGGTGATTGGATTAAGAAACAAACCCAAGCACTACTGAATATCAGGGTAATTCTTCAGTCAAATGTTATTAGAACAATTAATGGAGTCCCTACAATGTAAACTAATGGAGTGATTTCAGTTTCCTCAGTTAAGATTTTTATAAGAAATTGGTCTCCTTGCATATTGCATGCAAGACCAATTTAGACAAAAACTTCTATAGCTTCACAGAAACCTCACACTAGTAGCCAGATTTAGCTCCTAGATGGAATTAGCCAATGGTGTCTCTCAGGCATGCCCACCCAGTTTCAACAAGGTGTCCTCCAAGGGGAGCAGCCACGAACTCGCTCGCTGAGGCTGAGCACTTGTGTGCCTGTGGCTCTTCCTCCCGGCACTCACTGCCAAGGCCCTCCTCCCCTCAATGTTCCTAATGTGTTCAGACACCCAGGATGCAGGGAGAGGCTGTGCATTCAGCACATGGCATGACAGAAATGCCAACTACAGTCACAAACTTGCCCCAACCAATTCTGCTTCCGCTGTAAATTGTGCGTCAGACGCAGAGCTGGCGGGAGGCAGTTTCATAGGGAAACAGCAACAAGGACAGCAGAATTATATTTCTGAAGCAAACCTCTATTTCCTCCTGTCTTTGTCTAGAGCTCTCTCCAAAGCCAAAGAATTCACACAGTATGAAAGGCAAACTCCAGTTTTTCTGCCTCAAAATCTAAGGAATGTGCTGCACGCTGCAAAACTACAAGTGAGCAGAAACGGAGCAAGGAGTCTCTGTTTCTGTGGAGACCCAGGCACAGATAACATTTGGTAGCTGAAAAGACATCTCCTAACATGTAATGTATAACCTTTCCAAAACATGCATACAACATGACCCTGGCACCTAGCTGGGACAGCACAAGTCTTCCCAAGCTTAATTTATGGGTAGTTGATACTTAACTGAGGATTCCTTTCTAGCTGTGGATTTGTCAGCAAGGGTTCCTTTGTCCTTTCTGAGACCCCCGACTAACACAGGCACAGCAGATACAGGGGATCTGTTCACACAGGCTGGATGAATTCCGACCATTTCTTCCCACTGCTGGATTTCATGGATCAAGCCCTCAGTAGCACTGGACACTGCCAGCAGCACACTGAGCAGTGCAGGTATGTTCCAGAGCTGCTGCCTACGAATTGCTGCTATGGAAACTGCCATACCTTCCAAATCTATACTCAGGATGCATTTGCAAGCTTTCCCCCTCAAAGCAAAGACCAGAAGGACACTCAAACCAGAATATGAGCTGAAATTCAGAGATAATCAATCAATTTCAAAAGCAGTACAAGGCACAAACTGATCAAGTTGTGCCTGAATGTGATTCACAGAAGTAGCTGGCAGAAGAAAAGAAATCCAGAGGTCATCCTTTTCCACAGATTTCAGAGGAAAGAATTGTATTATCTACCTTCTATCTTAGTTCTGAAATTCATCTGCTATGCACTTTTGAGCACACTACTTAAAATTACCATACTTTCCTTTTCTCATATAAAAAATTAATGGATATTACCTATCATCTGGCCCACTGATCAGGATGGATTTATTTTTAGTGAAGAACTTGAGATCCTTTGGGATAAGGTGCTGTATAGGTGAAAACTATTACTACTCTATTCTTGTAATAACTCCAGGACAGCCCAGGGAATCATACAGCAAAGCTGTCCTACTAAACACAGTAACAGCTTTACAAGAAGTAAAATTTATAATAATAAAATCTGGACATTCATGAGAATCAAATAAGAGACCAGCTTGTAGTTTTCAAGTGCAGTCATCTGAGTCAGCTCTCTAAGGAGTGCCAAGGGCTAAATTCATCCCTGAGCTATGCTGGCTCCTGCCAATGTAAACCAGGCCACGCGGCCTCTGCCAGCAAAGCAGGGAGAGGCAGCAGCAGAGGAAAGCACCCACTGCCTTCCTCTTTGTTGGGGGTCTAAATGCAGTGGCAGCAGCACTAAGAGAGGCCTGGCAAGGCAGGTTCACAGCTGTGGCAGCCTGAGGTGTCATGGTGTGCACATGGGAACATCTTTTACTCTGGGCTCTGTTACAGAGGTTTAAGGAGATTTTAAAGCAGTCTTTGGCAGAGCCTACTGTAACCAAACCTCTTGCAAATCAAGGCAGGGGCTTATAATGGAAGTGTCACTGACGAAAAGAAGAGTAAACCCTTGAAATGAATGGGATTTTGTCCATCTTCAGATTCCTCTGTGCAGTTTGTATCAGTGGACAAGTTCGCCAGCCTGTGTTGCATAACGCAATTTAATGTAAAGTGAGATTGAGTCTGTGATTTAACTTGGAAACAGCTGTGTGACTCAGATGTTTTAAGGGAAAGGCAGAATACTGTGTACAGAAAACCATTCTCATTCCCCTGTGAACAAAGAGTGGCAAAAACACAGGCACCTCCACTATGCCAGCTGCAGTGTAGCAGTCCTCACTTGGCAAGATATAAAAAAGAAGATTAACAAGTATAATAGCATTTTACTGTGCTCTTTAGAGTGAAAAATCATTTGTATGTTACCACTACTGATGGTCCAAAACCACAATGCTGAAACTAAACAGAGAATACAGATAGGAACCCTCATCCAAACCCCACCCTCAGTTCTTTGTTAGATCCAAGACTGGAAGGTACCTATTTTCTCTCTTCTGGGAGGCTGGTGTTTTGCAAAGCCCTAAATTCATATGCTTCACAGCTGAAAATCTTGAGAGAATCTCAATTTTGATAGCCACAAACCAGACTTGCCAACCTAACTGGTAAGCCCCAAACTAAACCCCAACCCAAAGCATGCACCACTGCCCAGTCTCTCCCAGACTGGAGCTCTGCCAGCAGATGAGGCCAGAAGCCGCCCAGGAATACCTTACATTATGAGGATGGCTCCGAGTATAATCCAGGGGAATACACAAAGATTTGGCTTTCTGCAAAGGCTAAGTTGTGACTGAGTGTCTCATCTTGGTCCCCGTTGGAGCAGAGCCCAAAACCACCACACGCTTTGGCACTGTTTGTTGTACTTGGCAATGCTCGCTCAAGCTAGGTGGGTGCATTGGCAGCACTTGTGAGGAACCCCTCCTCTTTAATTGGTGGGAATGTACCTGTAAGGCTGAGCTGTGTTTGGTAAGGCTAAGTGTTCCCGCAAGGGAAAACGACTCGAGACAATGCAGTTGGTGTTTAGAGTAACAAGACAGAGGATGACTGAGGCACTCTTTCATGTTACCTGGAGGGCCCTGTTAAGCTCTTACTGCTTTCTGTTGTTTCACCAAGAAACTGTCCCTTGCTTTAGTTAAAGGGAAAGCTGATGAAATAGTGAAACAGCCTGAAAGTTTATCCCCAGTAATTGAGAGAAGCCTGAACGACATTTAGCTTCAGTCACAATTTTGTTCCATGTCAGAGGTTAAAAAAACACAAATAGTTTTTGCCTCAGACTGTCTAAATCAAAGAAATTGAAAGTTAAAAGAGTTGCTCTTTTTAATTTGTTAAAATTATTTCTTACAAACTGAAACATTACATGAAAACCAAACTTTTTTCTACTTACAGGCTGCCTAGCGTTTTGTTTTGTTTTTTTATGTAACAAGAGTTGGTGACATTCCTAAAGCTATTCATACATTGCATGCATTGACTTGAGAGCTATTAATTCTACATCACAGAATATAAGGGGTTTAAATGGCTTTGCAATGTGAACATTAGGAGCATTTTCTCCAAGCTCCACACCTTTGCATTATATGACAGAAGGCTGTATATCACTTCCTGCAAAAAAATTAAAGATGTTTGGAAGTACAGGACCTCTACTGTCCGCTCTAATGGAGTCTCAGATGCCTCAAGACTGAGATTATTACAGAAATAGATATCTGAAAAATCATCTCTCGTATTCTATTCAGTAGAGGGCAGTGGCAGATAAAAGCCGTGCACACCTACTAACCTGTGTAAAGTCCTGTCTCCAAGCTGGTTGGCTGCCATGATTCTAATGGCAGCAAACACACCAGGCAGGCAGAAAGAAAATGGTGGATTCAGTGCTTTTGGTCACGATCCTTCACTCACTCTCTCCCATCTCCTCCCCAGTTTTTTTTTTTTTTTCCCCTTCTGCAATGAGTGTTATCATCAAGGCCAACTGCCTTCTACAAGGTGCTCTCCCTGAAAAGCCGTCAGGAAATAAAAATGCTCAGAACCTTATGGGATCAAGTTCTTAATGGCTCTAAATGAGAGTAAAATAAACACATGCACATGTGCATGCATGCACACACACACCCAGCACCTATTTGTCAGACCTTTTTACCAGACAAGGAGAACACAAGCTGGAAAAAGACTGTTGCCTAGTGGCAATACACTCAGAGACATGGGGGAGTAAGTTTTAGCACAGTCCTTGCACTTAGCAAATTAATCAATTCATTGTTATGGTTACAATTAAATACAAGTGCCAAGAAATACAGCAAGAATGTTTCATTTTGCTTCATTACCTCACAATAACATATGCAGTGTCGCTTCACAAACACTTATTTCTCAACCTGTGCAACTGAGTAAGAAAAACAAGCACGCATTCATTGTTAATAGCATGTAGTGTTGGACATCTAAATTTACACACATGAATATATATGAACAACGTTTCCTGATCTAAATACATGACCTTGACAATCTTAGAGCATATGAGAAATGAAGGAAAGCCCTGCTGGGCTTGCCAAGGGATTCCAAGTTTGAGAACAAGACCAAAAAAACAGAAGCCTGGTCAGGAACACTGCAAACAGGAATTCTGAAACAACTCCATTTATTTTCAGAGAAAAAAAGTGCAGTTCCACTTCTTTTATTACAGGTATGGAACAATTCTGCCAAAATGGAGTAAATCTTTATGACTTATTACAATTATCTCAAAGAGAATTCCTGTTAAATGAATGCAAGAAGCACAGTGCCTGTATGTCTTTACATTCTTGTGTAAGCTGCTAAATGCTGACTGGCAAGAAATACTGACTCATTAAAAAAAATCCCCTGCACCATAACTTGTGGGGGGAAAAAAGGCAGTGACTACTTTGCCATAAGCACAAGTCACTGCAGCATTTCTAAAGATCAGACAGTTTTACCTGCCTGGCTGCAGAGTGGACACGACAGGCACGTGGCGCTCAGGCCTGACTGCTGAATGCTGAATGTCAGGCTTTGCCTCAGCGTGCCTCCACCTGCATCCCCTGCTGGGTTCCCTCTGGCCTACAGCCTCTGCAGAGACCTAGCTGCAACTGCCAGCCCTTGTGACTGCCAAATGACACTTCCTATCAGCAGCTACTTAATGAAAGAGGCTTTCCAAGAGAAGGATCAAGCGTTAGCCAAATTCATCCCTCTCCTTCTCGTCTGGAAAACCATACAGGGCCAAATGAGAGCCAGTTCAGCTGCCCTGCCACAGGACTCTACCTTTAATGCTTTAAATATGGCCCAGTTTCATCACTGGGCTGAAACTCTTCAGCTAGAATGGATTTTCTGGGGGAAAGCACAACAGCACTGCTGAGAGCACTGCTTTTGTTTGGGCTCATGTGTCACAGCTCAGTAGCTCTGCCAGCCCATATCCAAACCATGGCTGCATCTAGCCCTGCTCTTCATCCCAATGCCTTCACCAACAGAGCTCATGAATCACAAACATGTTTGGGAAAGATCCCCACTATGTAATGGGTAATTTCTTCAGAAAAGAAAGAAAAAAAAAAGACAGATTGTGCTTCACTATCCAAACACTGCTCTCATTTCAAGCATTCAGTATTTTTAGCTACATTTAGCTGCAGAACTTTATTTGCATTGAGAAACAAGCCCCATATTTGCTTTGCTGGACGATGCCATTTTGCATACATATTTATTCGTATATAAGCAGTAACATCATTCACTTTTTATCTCCAGCAGGCTTTGAAAGAAAAAAAAATATCAAAAAATGAACAAATGCACACTGAACAAATCTACTAAGGCTACACTGAAATAAAATGCCTATTACAGCAGTATAGAGATAAAACAGCATGAAAACAACACAGTACAGGTAAAATTAAACTTTTGGGTTTTAGCTATGTATGACCATCAGATTAAGTTAATAGCTGGTATTCACTGCAATCATTTGAGGATATCGTAGAATCCTGTGTAATTTTAACTCCTCCATAAAAATATCTGGAAGGAAGCCTTTCAGGCTATCATTGACTCAGCTACTTGGTGACCAGCTGCTTTGCTGTGGTAGTGGTAAACTGCAAAGTCCTGTACTTACAGAACACACTAAACACCAAACCTTTGTTAAGCACAGAAACAACACACTCAGCAACTATTTATTTGCTACCTCGTGTCTCTGGGAAAAGCCCTGCAACTTTCTCTGTCTGTCTGGCAAAATCCCTGCATGGATTTCCTTCTACATGACACATGGGAACCTACTGCTTTCTCAGGAAGGGCCATAACTTGTAATCTTCACCAGATTTGTACATCCAGACATGGGGCTGGGGCTTGGCAGTGGTCAGCATGCACAATGCTCCCACACACCTAACCTCAGAGGGAAGATTCCTGGAGAATCCACCCCGTGTAGCCAGCAGAGGCAAAGCGCAGCTGTCTGCAACCATCCAAACGTCTCAGCCTTGGTCATCTTGATCTTTTTAATGACCCTGCATATCAGCAGAACACAGGCATCTGTTCAAAAGAACCTCACAGCTCCTGACAGAGCAGAGCACACATCAAAGTCGAGTGGGTCAGATTCTGCCCTCACTAGATACATTATTTAAGAATAACTCAAATGAAATCAACAGAATTACCGTCATTAACACTACAGTAACCAAGAACTAAATTTGCATAGTTGTCTTTGCACAGTAACTTACACCAATGTGCTAGTTTTTGTACTCCAAAATACTTACATCCTTTTTAGCCTAAGTATATTTCATTTTCCTCTGGCAAAATAAAGGACAGTTTCTAAAGAAGACAAGAGACTGACAATATTTCTATAAGACCTTTTTGTTGTTGGCAATAGTGAAATGGCAGCAAATGCAACAGATTTGTAACACATCTCAGGGTACAAAGAGTTAATCTCCTTTCTTACAGATCATCTGTATCAGTCCAGATGCTTGGTTGGAAGGAAATATAACCCAAGTGCCTGGTCTAGTACAGCAGACTAAAGAATAAAAATATTTTTATGTTCTGTGCTTATAAAATATTCTATTTGCTGTGTAGTACCAGTTATGCTTAGAACCTTCCTTCAAAGATTTTCTTTTCATATTGAGAAAAATAGATCCATACACTCCTTGTTAAAAAACACCTCTGCCTAAATGTCTGACCTCCACTGTGAAAACTGATCCTTTGGTGTTGGTCTGCATCTTTATTGTGCCTTCAAACTTAAAATAAAACCAAGACAACAGAATCACAGTAAAGTGCCACTTAAAGTCAATGTAAAGTTTATAATCCTATGCAGTCCATTCTTCTATTATGCTGATGACAAGTTAATTTGGCTGATAAAAGGGAAACAAAAAGCAAGGAAGCAATCCTGTTTTACAGAATATTATTCAAACAATAATAACTTCCTTTGCATAACACTTATTTCATTCCATCATTACTACTATTATTACTATCTTAAGCTATGACAGATTGTGAAGGGTCAGAGATAATTTTTATCAATCAGCCTCCCTTTGTCTTTGGCAGGTTTAATCATGTCACTTGGAATGTAGCATGAGGGGCCTGATGAAATTGGAAAAGCATGTGAAGATAAAAATCACTCTCAGATGAATTCAGACACTTCCTGCCACTCTGCAGATGCCACAGTGCTGCAAGCCACCCTCCCAGGAGAGATGATTCACCTGGAAGGAGGGCCAGGCTCTGCCAGATGTGTAGGAGGCTGCCTGAGACCCACATGCTAACACTGTCTCAATTGTATGAAGCATATGCTTTCAGTCAAGGGTGAAAAATGCAGGCACCAGCACATGCCAAAAGTCTTTCAAGCATGGCCCACCAGTCAGCCTGAAGCTTAATGCACTGATCCATCGAGTCAGCAGATGTGTGTCACCACAGTACAAGTTGAAGCTGGTTAAAGCTATAAAAGAGTGAGGTGACCTAATCCAGACATTCAAATCTCACAAAGAAAACCATATTGTTGTCACTTTGGGGGCCTTAATGTGGGACTTTAAGCACAAGCACTGAAAGCCTTCTCAGAGCAAAAAGGTATGTTGCTGCAAAAACATAAATCCCAACCCTAAGCTACACTTGTACTGATTTCAAGTTGATCTGATAAAAGCATAGCATGGCTTTCCTTTTTAGTACTGCACATACAAAAAAGAACATCTGCAGAATTTTACTGCTAGAGCCATAAATGCTCCTTATCCACTTGGTTTGAGGCAGAAGTCCAAAAATACCTTGATAGAAAGTTTATTTGCAGAGTACCACGACGTACTTGGTAGAGCCAGTGAGTTATACAACATACTCTTCCACTCCTGGCTAAGTGCTGTCGGTGTCAGCTAAGAGTCCAGCTGTAGAAGCTGGCTCCATAATGCCTGGGAACTCCTCCCTCCTTTCCATTTAATAATCATTTAGTGGGTACAGTATTTCCCGACACACTCAAAGTCAAAGCACACTTTACAATGAAAATATTCACCTTGTTCACATGCAGAACGATTTGTTTAAAGAAACCAGATCTCCTTAGCACTCAAGAGATCAACCCAACACTGGACGTGTGCAAACCCACTTCACTGTCAACACAGTTGCTTCAAACAGCTTGTTCAGAGGTGGGTGATAAGATGTAGTTGTCACTGGGCAAACACAATTAGGCAGACAAGGATTTTTCTTGAAGTCTTTTCTGTCTATCATCTGCAATCCAGTCTACAGATCTTTCTTAAGTATTCCTGTCTGTAACAGCCAGGTCTCTGGAAGAATACTGATGTTTCACAATGACCTCATTGTGCTTTGACATAGTTTCCTGAGCTGTGGCCTGTGGCAAACACACACCTGCTCTATTTATGCCCAAGAGGCCAAAAAAAAAAAAAAACCAACAAAAAACCAAAAACCCAACCAACCCAACTTCAAATAATATTCAAGTTCAAACAACAAGCAGGGTTCTTCTGCCTTAAGAAAAGTCCATCTTGCAACTCACTTTGCAAAATATGATAGCTGGTCATTTAAAAGTTAACTCTTAGGAACCACTAGAGATAAGAGCTACAAAAACTCATGCCAGCTTGAAGGGGGAAAGCATCCACAGTGCATCTGAAGTTTTGTCATGTCCCCCCCATTTCTCCATTTGCAAGTGTTGATTATTACCACTGATTCATAGCAGGGGCTTCCCATAGCCTAGAACCAGGACTACGCCTGGGACTGCACCAGGAATTAAACATCTGCATCACAAAAACATCACAAAACCAAAGTCTATGTAAGTACAGGATGAAAAGCAACAAGAGACAGAGAATACAGATAGTAATGCCAGGAACAGAAGCAAAAAGCAAAAAAAAAAGTGAACATAAATACACACACATACTTGTACCCCCTGTATTGATCCTATCCAGATAATGAAGGAAGTTTTAAATGATGTTTATAAAAAAGGTTTTTAATTAATTGGGTTGAGTTTTGAGATTCTTTCTTTTTCAGTTTTCTGATTTTTTCATTGCTATGCTCACCTGGAAATTACACTGTGCTAAAAAAGACTTCTGGCACCTACCCTTACACCAAATACCTTCTGCATGTCAGCTTTGCAATACTTTGCATCACCCATAGTCTTCATTAACAAATTTGCCCTTTCACCTCAATAGCACCCATCTGACATTTCCACAGCTTCAGAGGCTTTTCTTCCTCTACCAAAGCCTGTTTTGGAGTGGTTTCAGGGCAAATGCTTTGATTCTGATGCTGGAGTATTAGTGAGAAAAAAAAATAAGAGAGAACAGTTGAATGTTCCAAGAGAAAATGAGTAAGACAAAAGTAGAGCCCCAGAACTATGGTTTTTCACAACTCCTTTCCTCACATCTTTTGTGAAAAAAAAAAAAAAAAAAGCTGAATTCTGATTTCCCTACTCAAAAAGCTGTATTTCTCAGAGGAATAAATAATGTACTATGACTCCTATGGAAGAGTAACTAGAGACTAATAGAGGAATGAAAGTCAAGGGTGCTCAAGACATCCCTGGTGGTGCTTGAAGGTTTTGTCTGTGGCTGTAGGGGTAAGACTGGACTCCATAGGAGCCAAACTAACAGTATCAATACTTGTGTAACCTAAAAACAGTGTAAACAGAGACAAGAAGGAAAAGACAGCAGTGAAACAATAGAATACAAAGAAATAGCAGGTATCAAGCTTGAGTTTTCTTTTAGTCTAAGACAAACTATACCTCTGCACTACCTAAATACCATTGAAAGTTCACATTATAGCATTTGTTTTTATGGTTTATATAAAACCATACATGCTGCCTCATAACCTATATGAAACCATATTAAAACCCCACATAAAACCCTATTTAAAAACCCACATAAAATCATATCAAGCCATGTAAAACCATATGTTACCTTCAGTATTAGCTAGGGTAAAATTAACTTATTATTCATTCACAAGATGTTTATCATTTTTCTGTAATATGTGCTGTTGGAGTATTCACTGCTCAATTCTTTTTTGGCACTAATATGGACAGAATAAACTAGAGCTCTTCAGATTTTACCACTTCTTCCTCCCCAGGTAAGTGGACATGAGTGAACATCACAGATGTTGGTGTGTACTATGACCCTTGCTATCAGCTCATGCTCCTGAAGAGCTTAAGAAAATAAATTCTGCAGAACAACAAAAGTATATTGATTGAGATATGTTCATGCTATTTTTTTGGCAAAAATAACTGTTATTAAAGAGTTAAGCCACTGTATGTGTGGGCGAACCACTTTTTGTAATTGCTATCTACCTACAGATCTTGAGAGAGATGTTGATCTTCTGAAATGAAGGGTGCAGACGCAAGTCTTTTTAAACCAATAAAAAAATACCAACATTTAAGAGGGTTTTTTTGCCGTAGACCCTTTGTATGCAAATCACTCAGATCAGATAGATAGAAAATTAAAGACTTCTCCTTGGACAAAACATTGTCATTTGAACTTGGGAAAATACATGGCTGCCAAAAGAAATCTAAACTGTATCTGATGAAGTTTTTCACCTTCCCATCACAACTTCACTATATGATTTTTATTTTCAATGTACATGTATTAATATAAAAAAAACCCCACATCTATAATTTTCCTGCTTCTTCAGAATAAGCCATGCTGTAGCACTCTGTGTGTTATATCCACCACCAAAATCCTCTAACTCTGCAGTGCAAGAAATCTCTCCATCCATCAGAAAAAAAAAATCCTTTCAAAATTTGTCTCTTGCATCCCAGTCAAAACATGGTGATGTGTTCACACAACTCTGCATTATTCCAGAGGGCTCTTACATATCCCCAAAAAATATTTTTAAGAGCCTATTGTCCTACTTGTGGATATAAATCAGTATTTCTACATGGCAATGGTACAGCTATGAAGAAAGAGGTTAAAGACTGAAATTAGACCCAACTCATGTGCCAGTGTTGGAACCTCTCAGTGCTCTGTTTTCCAGAGCTTTCCTTCTGTAATGCCATATTCAATACAACTTTAGTGTAATGCAAACACACTTCATAGCTTCCATTCAGTGTGACCAAACAGTTTCCTGTCTTTGGGCTTGTTCCTGCCAAAAGCTGAGTAACCTCTGCTCACAAAAGGTGTATCATGGAGGTGTGCACTCACATAACTATAGTTCTGAGGATGGAATTAGAGCACAAGTGCCAGGCAAACAACTGGTGGGATTACTCCTGCAAAACAGGCCCATGGACTCCACATAAGTGCTGGCTCATGTCAGAAGTGCACATGGGGCAGAGTGCTGACTCACACAGCAAGATTTCACAGAGCTCTGCAGACCTTTCTGAAGGTACCAGTTGAAGCCTGGAAGCAGTAAAGTCACATTTGCATTGAGTCTTCCTCGTAGGGTTTAAACCAGGACAAAACTATGCAAGGATAGCTATGCCACTTCCCCAAAGCAAATCAGCCCCAAACTGGTTCAGGCAGTGCCAAATATCAAGGAGATGTATATTGGTATTCAAATTTAGATTTTATCTATGTATAACTGTGCAGAATTTTGTAACTTTGCTGTAAGTGGTCCTTCTACACGCCAAAACATAAAGTAGATTTGGCATCTTTGGATATAGACTGGTGCCTGCAGCTTGCAATTCCATGGTTTGCTTTGAAGCTTCAGCTTTTTCCCTTGCAGTGGTTTGACAATGGTCATGATTCAGCATATTCAACATGCTTAGATCAAGATGCTTTTTCCTTTATCATTTGGAACAGAAAGAAAACAATATGGACTCTTTTTAGCCTTCTGTCACATTAATGGACCAGTTAAGATTTTACAGCCCTTGCACTCTTCTGAGGACACAAAATAATTCCTGCTCCTTCTTTGCACTCCAAGAGGAGTGCTACAATCAGATATAAATACATCTAATTTTTCATCCGACCAGAACTACAAAAGTAGACAGAAGATGAAGCAACACTTGTGCTTCCCAGGAATGTCAGTATTCAAACAACACTCAGCAGAACCACCCTGAGGTGCTTTGCTCCATATTGTTCCCAGCACCAGACAGGCCCCCAAATTAACTGTGATCCATTATTTCATTGAATGTGACCATGAGGTCAGTGGGAGTTGTCAGGACCAGCCTTCCAACATTTGTTGAAGGAAATATTTCCTTTTCTTTAATACTTCTTATCTATCCTACCTGTATACATATCTCTAAGAGATTTAATTAATTAATTAGAGTATTTATCTTAAAACCCACATTAACTCACTGACTGTAACCTACTGATTTGCCAAATACTTTACATGATACTCTTTAGATTTAGTGTATTACTATTTAGACTTTTTTATTCCTGCACAATGATCTGGATGTGCTTTGTTTTCTGACAGTAAGTCACTCCACATAGGGCACACTCTGAGTGTGATTAATGACAACTTGATTTGTGTGCAACTAGTCTACTACAGATTATTGGATTCTTTCACTTCCAATAGTCACAACTGCAAAGAAGATGAACATACTGCATATTTCAGAGAGGACATTTATGCCATAGCACATAAGTTGCATTAATTCCTATGAAAGAAGCTATGACCTCACAGCTTATTTTAGGGGAACCTTCTACACTTTTGAATACTATAGCTGCACTTAGTTCCAATATATAATCTAGCATTCGTAATAAAATATTTGCCTCCTTAGATACATACTGCTCCCTTAAAATGTCAAAATTGCATTATGGGCAACCAGAAACTGTCCTGCTGCCTTAGACACGCTCTTTTAACTAGAAAGAATCTGTGGAAGGAAACAACTCAGGCATCAGATAATGATTTGGGGGTTTTACAGCTGTCTTAGGGAGCAGTGTTTCAGTTTGACTTGCATTTCACTTAAGCCTTTGCAGTGTCCTTCATGACCCACGTGCAAACTGTCCTCACAGTTATGCTGGTCCCACAGCCAAGCAAGCTATCTTAGCTTTGAGAGAAAAGTCATTTTTTCCTCACATACATGATGAGGTACAAGTTTTGAAGTCAAAGCATTATTAGAGAGATGCCAAAATTGACTTCACTCCCTGCTGAATGCCAACCCTCCAGGTACATTCAGCAACTGCTATAACTAAATGCAACTGGCCATAGCTGGCATGCCCTGATACTACATTTGTTCAAACAGATATTTCACATAGACTGATGCCAGAACTCACGCGTGTTCCAACAGTGAAGGCTGTGAAACATCAGGTTGTGACAGCTGGCTTTAAAATAAAAACTGTCCAATGAAATATATGAAAACATAAACAAGAGGACTCTTGTTAGCCCAGGGAATTCAGTCATTTTCTCAAGGCTAGTTTTAAGTTTACTACATTTATCAAATGGATGCCTTCAATGCATACATAGTTCCACCTACTTGTAAAGTGAACAGCGGAGTACAAAATGAGGAATACCTTCTGTGCAGAGAAATAAAAGATAGCATCTCTCAGCTTCCTCGTTACTTTAACCACTGTAACCTGCAGAAAGCAAGTAAGAGGTCATCAAAATGCTGTGGCACTGCTCCATTTCATGTTGCAAATTCAGAATCAGGAACTTCAAGGTCAAAGTGTTTTCTGTATTTCAGCTTTTCTCACAGGTATCTCCTTGCACAAACCAGAGAAAGTGCAACACGTGTAGTCATCTACAGCTTTAGAACTACAAGACACTAAGTCAGAAATTAAAAGGTGCAATTTCTAGAAACAGTTCATCTGCAGACAACCTAGACAGCAGCTGTTTCTCTGATGCAGAAGGATCCACAAGTCCAGTTACTTTCACTCTAGAAACCTCTTCTGTTTACTAACCAGTAGAAGGTGGGTACATTGAAACTCCTGCCAGAACCATCATGACTACAATTAGGAAACCCATGACATGCTTCAAGGCTCGTCAGGAAAAAGGGCTCAATTTTTCCAAGGATCTCGTTTCAGCCTGTGACATGAATCTGGTCCTTCCAGGGAATACTTACACACCATTTCTTAATTTTAAAGTCTCTTCCTTGGTATTTAATAATTCAGAATCACTTTAAAAGTAAGGCTCTAATTTCTATTATATGCCAAAATTACTTTTAAATTTTTCTCTGTAAAGTAATATTTCCTGTGCACATTGGAAGCCATTGAGTGCTGTAAAAATCCCCAAACAGCCTCTTCCCCTGGGGTGCAAAAGACCAAAGGAAAAAACCCACCAAATATCCTTTCCACTTAGAAAGAGTAATAATTGCAAAGCTACATGCTTAGGCTTATGAAAAACAGTAGATTTAAGGGATAATTTTATATAAATTACAGTCTTTTCATAATTATTTTTGTCTAAAGGTGGAGCTCCTCTAGCAAGGAGGGTGATCATTAAAGGAAGAATTGAGAGAAAATTCTGCATAACTACATTTTCTGTCATATAAGCCCCTTTAGTACTCATTTTTCAAGTCATGAAATGTCTATTTGATCTTTTCTTTTCCTGCGACATGCAAGAGTGCTTTTTCTTGCCTTACAGCATCATTCTAAATAAACCACCAAGGAATATTTGATTTTTCACCTTAAACAAGAAACATCTGCATCTCAGACTTCTTCAGCCTACAAAAGAACCTCATTACACAGTATCCTACTAAAGTTGATCCAAAGAAATAGTCATTATCTCCTGTCCCATGCCAGTTATTGCTATTTCCCTACTGTCATCTCCTCCACTTACGTTCTGAAAACAAATACCGACTTTAGGAGAATTTTTTTCTTCTTTTTTTGGTAGGGAATCTTGAGAGAAAACTTCATGAGGAATCTAAAATGAAAACCTATTGCTTGTGAGTTTTAATAAGGGTAAGTCACACATCCTCTCACTTTGAAGCATGTAAATGGTTTAGATTTTTGGAAGGAAACAAACCCACTGTGACCTAGGAAACAGTTTACTGAATGAATTGATCCCACAATGATGATCTTTTCATTAAGTCTTAATTTCTTAAAATATAAATTTTATTAGATTACAAACTCTGTTTTGTATACAAAGTCAAGTATTATACCTGTATCCTGCAGGTACAGGAACAATATACTGGAAAAAATACAGGTTATGGTTAGAAAGATTCAGGTTATAGATCCTTCCCAGAGGAAAATGCACCTGCAACTCTGACTGCACTAGAGGTATGAATAGGGTAAATGGTCAGAGTTAGCTTATCCACTTAATAGGCTTGAGGGAAAATGTTTTCTGTTTGGTCTAATCCCACAATAGGTTAATTTCACTGGCAAAGGGAACTGCTCTGGACCTGTTTAAGAGGGACTGAGGCAGGCTGGGGCTAAGCTGCCCTTCCCTTTTGGGTGCTAAAGTCACCTGGAGAGGCAGAGGAGGGATGCAGTACTCCCTGAGGAATACTGCAGCCCACAGAAAGCCCTGTGTGAGGCACCCAGGTGGTAAGAGCTGTCTACAGAGTCCTCCTCTACATCTGAAAAAGATTTAGTCCATGTCTGAAAAGCCTTCACTGCAATAAAGCAGGGGGTACAGCAATTCCTATCCCTGATTTACATCAATACAGCTTTGATGGAGATACTTGGGCTTCAAAACTGAGTGCTTTGACACAAGACCTCTACTAGAAGCACTAAGATAGACTTGATGTATGTTTTATGCTCTACTATACAGTACATTCACTAAACAGCACACTTAGAAAACCTGGTTCAAAAAAGGCTTTTCTAACTTTGCAGTACCAGTAACACCACAAAAATGCACTTATGAGAGATTTTATAAACTTTAATAATTTTTTAGACAATATTTGTTTATATGTATTTTGGAATAGCCAATATTTTTACAAATATTTAAGTTACATCAGACATCACACAGTCCTGATATTTCATGCTTTAAACTGCACAGCCATGGCATGCTTTTGTCATTGTTACAGCAGAGTGAGTCTGGTGTTTCAGATCAAACATGGTATGTAGTCCAGATGTGTTAGCTGTCACTCTGTGAGTAAACATTTCTGATGGACAGTGTGTTAACAACAGATTATTACTCATGATGTTGCCTGATGGTTACAAAAAGTTAGCCTAAGTGTCAGAGATAACACCAGTGAGAACTGCTGGTGGAAGTGATGCAGACTGGTGTGTTTACAGTCATTTTTGTCATGCGTGCCCCCCATTTATTCTTCAAGGGAGAACCAAATATGGTTTGAACAACTCCCCATGGGGACTATGGTGGAAACAGAGCTATTTGATCTGAGGGGCAGAACTCTTACTGCATAACTACCACGAATGTTAAGCAAGGCAGTATTAAATTCATAATTGTGCAATTAAACTATTAAATACATGCATGTTTGGCTGAAATGCTAAGCACGTTAATTTATATTGTCATTTATGTGCCCTTTCAAGAGGATACTTGTAGAGTGTCTTAGATTAACAGATGTTAAATGAGAAAATGTTTATCAGTCCCTAAAACAAAAGCAGTACCAGCAGTAGTATTTGCAATTTAAGTTTGCAAACAGGCAGATCTCAGTCTGGGCCTGTGAGAGAAGACTCTTCCAAGACAGGGTCACCATTTATCTTCTACCAGCACTCATCCATCAGCTTCCCTTCTGTCACAGGGGGAAGGGGTGTCCAAATGCTAACAAAGTATTGTGCCTTTATGTCCTGGCACATCTCTGGAAATACAGGATGGAGGGCTGGGACTCAGTATGGAGATTGCATATTCCAGCAACTGTGCAGTGGGCACCTTGTGCTGTGCACTACAGCCCAGCAAAGGCAGCTCTGCTAGACCTGCACTGGCTTCATGGGGCCAGCCTGGCAGTGCCTGCACCCTGCTCCTCACACTGAGCCAGTGGCAGCAGAAGCTTTGCTGGCAGGGCAAAGAGGGTTTATAGTGACAGAAGTGCAAGGCAAAGGTCACTAGTCCTGGCAAGGTGTGAAAGGTTTTTTCCAGTCTGGTTAGACCTCAGTTAATTGAGAACTGTTACTGAGAATTGTCCTCACAGCCATGACCTTTGGCTGTTGAGCTGAATACAAGCCACTTCAAAGTACTTTTCATCCCCCCACTTGTTAAGATATGACTGTTTTGATACTCTGTTCCACTTGTCACTCCTGACAACTGAAAATAACAGGCAGTATCCAATGGGCAATTATGTGCCTGCCAAGGACCTGGAGTCCCAAGGCTAGATGTGTTACACCACAGAGAATTACAGGTGATTATATAAAGAAATGAATATTCATATGCTAACATGTATCATGAGACATGCATGAGAAGATGACACCCATCTATTCTCCTCACCCAAATCTGACTGGCAGCATATTATGTCCTTGGGACCACCAACAGCTCTGGTCACTTAGGTCAGATATAAGATTACAGAGCATTTTAATTTTTCTTCAACAATTCACAGAAATTATAAGTTGTGCATTAAATGGTGGTTAAGTAAGCTGCTCCACTTTTTTTTTAACTGAAAAGATGTTTTCTAGCGCAAAATGTGACTGGCAATTTCAAGACACTTCAGTATTATTGTCCACAAAAAACCCACCCAAAACATATTAAACATACCCAGCTATTCCACTTGAGAAACACAAGCTCCCTATCCATTACAAATACATTTTCAAAATTTATCATGTCACTCTGTCACCTCATGCTAATCTACACAGTATTACTGCCTCCAACTGAATCCCACTGCCTTATGACAATTGTGGATAGTGCATCCTCAATGCAACAAATTATAATCTTAATATTTCTCTAAAATTGCAGAAAACTGCAGGAAGCATATCCACTGCCTAACATACTAGGACTAATTTTATTCTTAAAAATGGCAGCAATGTATGCTTTTGGTCGTGGAGGTGCGCCAGTAGTGCTACAATTAAGGTTGTGCTGTCACTTCAATTATAAACCTGATTTTCTGAAGGTTTACAAAATCTCTAGATTAAACAGAAAAGCTTGCTGTAGGCTGAAGTGTTTTGTGTAAGATCTCAGCCAGGGGATAACTTGTCTCCAACATTCTGAAAAAAATTAATCAGGTGCTTCAAATGTTAGAACTTAAATGTGCTAGAAGAAGCAAAATACTAAAAAAAGAACATTTACTTACAAATTCTCAGTGCAGAGCAAGAAAATTGCTTCCCAGTTTCTATCAGAAATATTATGCAGAAGAATGTCTGCAGATTAAGGAAGTAAAGAAGATAAATGCAGAGAACAAAATACCAAATGTTTGGGGTGGTTTTGTACTGTTTGAGACTTTTTTTAACTTTTAAACAAGCAACTGGGATTAGCTTGATCAAAAAGAGACTGATCAATGCAATTTTAGGGATGGAGGAAAAACCTTTTAGAAATAGGGCAAGGACCACAAGGACAACACAGGGTTCCCTCACTGGAGTGAGGGATGAGGCACAGGTGTTACAGTTTTAACATGTGCACACTGTATTCCATGGGACTGGCAGTGAGTGTCCACACTCCTCAGACTAAGCTTAAACCAAAAATAAAGTAGTGGAAGATTTACAAAGCTGAGCGTGGGCTGCAAAATTCAAGTGAGCAGGCAGATTCATAGTGACAAGATTATCTTGCCATGACAATCTGAAAAACATATCTGAATATTGCAGTTCTTTAAAGCCACCCCTGTTAAATTTGCATCCCTGCTCCTGACTGCAGTGAGGGCACACTGTCCCAGGCTGAGGGCCATTAGTTAAACACAGGAATGGTATCACACATTGCATAGTGGTGGTTTTGCTGCCTTTGCTCTCTTCTACAAACACTTCTTACAGAGAAGGGATAACTTTTGCCCTGAAAATTTATCCCTTGATCTGTCATGCTGGCAGGCTGGCAACACTGACACCTCTTTGCTATTCAAGTACTATAAAACACATCCATGCAATACAAGCTGGCCCTTGTTTCTGCATCTCCTGCAGTTTAGAAAGTTCCAGGTCCCACACATTCATTTTTGCCAAATTGGCAGTTGCTAGGAAGCAAAGAAAAATGCTGGCAATGGTTCTGTGGAACTGGGGAACATGCAGGCAGTTTTCCTGCAGCACAGGAAAACAGACAGGAATTCTCGAGTGACTTCTCAGGCTTGAGACATCCAGGGATGTCTACTAACAAGAAAAGCAAAGTAACTTCAAGGGATAATAGCAATGAGCTGAACAATAATAATGCAGTTTTTGTAATGAATTTAAATTGGAGACTTGGATTTACTTACATACTGTAGTTGAAGTGTCTATAGAGGCAGAGAAGTTATTGAAATGCTAGCAGCCAACATATCTACACTGCACAGCAGAAACAAGCTTTTAAATAGAAAGTAGTCAGCCTGAGCTGAAATACAAAGAGATAAATTGCAACCAACAATTTTAATTAAAGACTCCCTTATTACATGAGAAAGTTTAAAAACTGCTCAGAAAAAAACCTGCTGCTATACTAACAGTAGCTTCTCTTTTCACAGTGTGCAAAGTAGGAACAAGCAGAGACTGTAAGAAACCTGCAAGGTTAAAGGTATACCAATAAATGGAGAGGTCAAAAACCTATTTTTACAGAGCACCATGCCTAGCTATTTATTGCTTTGTACTTTTGGGAGAGGGGCTTGTGAAAAAGAATAAAAATCTGATACCAAGACACAAGATCAAGGAACTGTATCGACTGCTTTTCCAAAATATTCTTCTCATACAATAATGAAAAATTGGATGGGCAACTGCACTGGGGAGCAAATGAAGTGCAATGGGTTTCTGCCCATTGAAGTTCATTGCAATATATCACAGAGGTGAATTCTTGTAATTTAAAATATATGGCTTAAACATAGAAAAAAATATTCTAAGTTCACATTACATATACATAATACACTTTTATCTTTGATCAGACCATACAGTAATTGATTATCCCCAGTCCTGTACCAGCAGGAGCCTTCATTCCAGCTGCTTGATTCTTGCAAGAAGGTCCATCAGGGCTCTCAAAAGCAGCCATAAGCTTCACACTCTGCAACAGCTGAGATTTTGCTCAGGGTGTTTAAGGTCTGCAGAATTTTTTTTTCCCCCCTCGCTCCACTTCCTTCACAGTGCTCATTTATAGTAAAATAGGGAAAATGCTTTTGGCAAGAAGATATAAGAATGATTTCCTTCTCTTGCTACTTTGATGATTCCCCTTAGGGAACACAGAACAAAGAAAATCAACATTGGTGGTAGCGGGGAAGATCCAAAAGTCTTTTAGGGCAAAGGACACAGGTTGTGAAGCAGCTCCCTTCTTCTGGATCTGTTCAATACAATTCAATTGTCAACTCCATGCACAGTTTTTTATGCTGATACAGTGCCTGATGCCTCATGCAACAGGGCACTCAGCACACAACCTCTATTCTGATAGACAGCACAAGAGAAGATAAAGAATACCCCCCCACACACCCCCAAAAGCAGAGTTAACTACAGAAGACGGGAATTTTCTTCCTTTGACAAATATCAATATTTTCTTAAATTCAGGGATGTTTGTAGAAATTCACAAAGAATTGCTGTCTGTCTCTAGTGAAACTTTACATTTTAACACTGCAAACATTGAATAGCTTTCTTAATCCAGGTTTAAGCTGACATAGCATATACAAGTAATACAGGTTATTTTGCAAAAAGCAGCAAATATCTGAAGTGCAGGCTGTTTTCTTATTAGCTCTTGACTAGAAGACACTGGTTAACACAACACATGGCAAGCTCATCAGGAAAGCAGAGTGATTCATGGCACCTCCAATCTCAGAGTTCTGTATTTGCCACACTTCAGGAAATCTAAAGCCTCGAAGTTCAGAAAGATTGCCTGCTGGACTTTCAGCTCTGTGACCTGTATACAGAAATACTGTACCACAGCTGTCTTCTGAAACCTGTGATTATTTACTAGATATACTGCACAGCAACAAGCCTCTTCCAAAAAGGAAAAAAATAGTTTTATAATTGTCAGCTATTTAATTTTGAGCAGCAACACAACTCTCAATCAACCTGCACCAGGAAAAGCCAGGCTGGGGCAGATTATTCTGCACAGCTCCTGATTCTTTCTGGTCCTCAGTGAGATACCCTGGGGCAATTTAAACTGGGTCTTCAAAAGATAAAAATGGCCAAAATATTCTTTCAAATTTTCAAAATCAAAAGATTCCTGATCCAAAACTTTTCACAAGTTTTGAGACAAAGCAAAGTTAACTGAAAAGCTGATCGATACAACAGCATTGAGTCAGACACCCAACTTAATTTAGAGTGCTATAAACGCAGAATGAATAATTTAACTGGGAAACTCATGCCCTCATGTCTGTTTGTGTGCACACACATACACACAAGCATGTTTACACACATCAAAAATGAGTCCAAGACATAGGGCTATTTGACAAACAAAAGAATATTCATGTTTTGGCAAAATAATACTTTGCTTTTACTGGCATGTAAGCCCAGGCTGCACTAGGCATATTTTAGCAATAATGATCAAAGCAAAGGCTTTCCCTGAAGATTAATGACTGGCTAAGAGGATAGTTTGAGGTCTGTTTACCCCAGCTGGTCCTTAATTCCCAGGAAAAGCATCTGCAAGGCTTATTATTGCTATAAACTTAAGATGGAGGGAGGGGTTATGCTGTTTCAAATGATATGTACAATGACTTTAGAGACTTAATGTCTTGCATATTAGCCAGAATGTTTAACCCATCTCTTAAAGAACTATTCATCTTTAAAGTAAATAACTTCAAACTTCCGTAGCGGCACACTTCATGTAAGGACTGCAAATTCCTCTACAAGCAATTCATTCATTACCCCCCCACACCCCCACCTCCATGGCAAGTGAGGAAAGAGATACACAAGGATCATTTCCCTCTTCATTGAAATACAGCTACATCTGGGTCTAGAGTTTTTTAACAGCAGACAGAACTCCTATATAATATTTAAGACAAAAAGCAAAGAATATGGCCTTTAAACAGAGGAGGATTTAGCTACAGAGAAAGCAACTGCTTGACCAAACAGAAGCTAATGTGTAACACTCTTGGAAAATATGCATGTGGTTTTTCAGACAGATTGTGAATCTCTTATCCACACTGCTGAACAGCTACTCAAAGGAATAATTTCCCTGATTTAATGGAGGAACAGTTCCAGATTGAGTAAGTAGTTTCCAACCTGAATCTTATTTATCACAGTGGTCATGAACATCATGGCTCACCACAAGATCCCAAAAGCCTGCACTTAAGTTCAAAATGTTTTTGTTTGAAATGTTATTCCTTAAAATGTAGAATTCTCAGTTATGGTGAGGTTGCATCTTAAAATATAAAACCCCCTAAATGCTTATCTTAAAGCCATAGCAAATTCTGGATTATTATTAGCAAGTGGCCCAAGGAAGGTCTATGGATTTTAGATTATTGTAAAGTGGCAACTGCTGGACAGGTAAGATTCAAATCTTGAAGATGTTTCATTTCACAGTATATACATTAACAATCATGTTTAGACTTGAAGTAGGCTATATACTATACTTTCCTGTATACTTTCCCACAGACCTACTCTAAACAACAACAAAACAAGTTGTTTTTAGCATCATTATGAAAAAAAAAAACAACTGGATGTTCCAAATTAAGCATGTGATTCAAACAGCCTCATTATAAAAAGGATGAATAAACCAAACAGGATTAATTTCTTCTCATCATTTCAGATGATCGAAAGCCTAATTCACAGCCAGCAAAAATACTCATGGTCTTGAATGGGATTTGCATGAGAAAAAACTCATGTTCTAAAAATTTGTACCTTTCCTTGCACAAATAAATCTGCTTTGCTAAGTAAAGCAAGATTCAGAGATGTGTACAGTATTTTTGCAAATGAAAAACCTCTTCCCAGCTGTCATTCTCCTGAAGTTTTCTTATTTGTATGAAGATAGGTAAAATAATTAAGACACCCTCACTTTTGGTCTGTAGATGCTTCATTACTAGTTTATAAGGTAGTGAGTAGACTAAGTAAACAAAAACAACTCAGTGAAAGATGATGTAAAAAAGCATTCCTCATAATCTGAAACTAAGCTCTTAATAAATGCATTAAACTTCCTCAAGTGGTGTACTCACTTTGGAAATACGTGATTTTGAAAAGCTCCAAAGACTTGGGAAACCAACTTTCAACATGTTAAATTTCTGTGGGTGCCTAGATCCTTTCCTATAATTAAAAGGGCCTCTCAAACTGTGAGCCCATGGACTTTCTGTACCTATTAGGAAAAATCCTTTTCTCTATGACAACTTTTAGCTTGTTTCAACATATCTTCTAAATGAAGGCACCCATAAGTGGAAAGTAGCTGATCTCATTTCTGCAGGCAGGTGTGATGCAAAACAGCAGAGAAGCCTGGCTGCTAGAAACCTAGACCTATATTTACCAAGAACTCTCTTTGGACATTAAAAAGGGCAAATGACTGATAATGCAAAGGCATGAGTAACAACTTGTGTCTGATGCACAGTGGTGCCACTCACACACAACAGCAGAGACACCCAAGGAAGCAAAAAGACTCTTCTGGTATGGGGTTTCTCAAACCTTTTACTTTCATGCAGACAGCAGGATACCAAAACTAAGGCTTTTGTTTCTGAAAGTGGCCAATTTTCATGCTTTTATAAACATACCATGTTTATGAGATATGCTGGGTAGGCTGACATTTATTAGCACATCATTGTCTGATCTTACAGCTCATCACTTTGTTAATTTCTTGGTTTATGCATATATAATGAACCCATGTAGCTGCCTTTTTAACTTTCGTTTAGCCTTGTACAGCTGAGCCATTTTCTCTGGCTTCAAACTCTCTCCAGATGTCCTGACTAGTCCAAACACACATTATTTTGAGAGAGAATACCTACAATACTGTGATCCTACTTTTTTTGTAGTTGGTTTTTTTTTTTTTTTTTACTACCAGCACATTGTTCTAACAAATCTTACTGGCTCCATGTTCCACTGTTCCAGACTTCAGACAGCTACAGCTGATGAGCTCAGATGATACTACACAACAACATAAGGCAAAAATAAGATTATATAAAGATCCAAATACTATAACGGGAAAAAAATGACTTGGTCATCTAAACAAGATTCAGACTGCAGCACTGAGTAACACATATTTGATACCTAAGTCTTCACTGCCCCTCAGCTTCTATTGCATCAGTTATATCACCCAGATCTGTGCAAAGTTAATATAAAGCAATGCCAAAACAGACTCCAATGTAAAAAGCAGCTACTTCCTGCTTTGAAGCAGGTTAATGTGGAATCTCAATACAATTCCAGCTGTGGAACTTCTTAGGGAACACAATATCAGCAATGTTTCAAAACACAATCCTACTCCAAACATCAGAAAATCCCGCAAATTTCTTAACGCATTTGATAAAGCACATCTAAAAACAGTAGTTTCACAGCTATTCTTGAGTGCATAAATTGATCTGTAGCATTTTTCTCATACATCTGGGTGCATTATGATGAAAACAACTTCCCAGCTGTCAGTGTGAGAAACTGTCTCTGGCAAAGATCCAGTCAATTTAAAATACCTCATTAACAGCTACAACACTACTTCTGTCATTTAAAATTACTGTTAACTCAAGAAATCAGATGACCAAAAAAAACCAAACTACAACAACAACAAACAAATCCCCACAAACAGTAAAAACCATAAATATAGCTTTAAACAACATAGTTTTATATGTTACACATAGCATTTTAAAAACCTAATTAATTTTTCGTCTATAGAAATTTAGCACCGTTTTTGCACAAATACCTTTATTCCTTTGGTAATTCATACCTGAATCCACCAAGATGCATTTCCCAATCTGGAACTTTTTTATTATGAATTTCTGCATCAACTAGCTAAATTACAGCTTAGTCAAGCATAGATATTATATTAAGGTCTTAGATATTTTTCAAGAAAGTGCTGTTTTAGAAACTGAGTTGTAGAGGGCTGTTTAATTCAAAATACACTACTTATATTAATAATAATGGAACAATCATCCAACCAAATAATACATCTGTGTCCAAAGGAACAGAACTTCACCCATGAGATTTTATATACATCACACTGTATCAGAAAATGTTTTACACACTAGATATGATTAGTTGACACTTGTAAGTTGATACTTAAGTATTAACTACTTCTATGACCAAGATATCTGTATTCTACCATTATGAAAGCACAGTCCTATTTATCACTGTGCTTTAAAAAAAGAGAAACAAGAAAAAAATTCCATGCAATAAACTCATTTCAGTTAATTAACATTTATTATATGGGGATACTTTGACAAAAAAATCCACAGTACTCACTTTGATCCAACTATTGTAATTATAGAATATTTAACTATGTCAGGATAGAAGAAAGTAAAGAGCAAAATCAATTTCATTATGAAAAAATTGCATGTAAATTTATACTAAAAGTTATCTTCTTATTGATGTCAGATTCAAAAAGATGCCAAACAATGAACACAATATTCTTATATTTGAGCTCTGTTAATTTATCAGTTATTTATCAAAACTGTCTTTATTGAAGACAGTTAATTCCTTATTTTTTCATCTACTGTTCCTGTTATATTTTTTTTGCAAATGAAGGACCAGAAAGCACATTTATTTAAATGTTATTTACAAGCACTTTCAATGTGCTTCCAATGTCATATATCATCAGCGCAGTCTTTGATTTAATTGCTGCCATCACTCGTTTTTGTGCACTAACACATGTAGGAGTTCCAAACGCCAAAATACTCTTGCCTTTTTTTTGTGTTACATACCAGATTTTGTAACCTGTGTCAAGCTACCTCCGATGCTTACAACTTGTGAACAGGGGCCAACAATGAGCCTCCCCAGACACTAAATCATAATCTTCATGTTTTTCGTATTTCACATTCTAGCCACAGTTTCAACATCCATACCCCGTGACATTAGGGAAGGATAAATCAAGGAGGATGACAGCTCCCTTGTAGAGACTGGTACGGCCCTGGGATCTGCCACACCCAACACCCACAGCTTCTGCCAGATGTCTCCAAGAGTTTTGCTGCATTAACCCCTTCAGGAGTAACAGAGGGCTTTGTGCTGAACGTTTATAAAGTAATTGCTCTATTTTTTTAATTTTTTTTTTTTTTTTTGGTAGAAGAGGGAGACAGAAGAAATACAAAGCATTCTTCTTCCAGACACTTTGACTAACTAAAGCTCAGAAGCCTATCAGTGAAAATTAGCAAATTCATCCTTGTATTTCCTTAAATACAGGAATTAGAAGGGTTAGCATCAGACAACATTCCTTTTTTCATACCATGCTGTGGTCCCATACTTAAATTTGCACAGTAAAAACTTCTTAACAGTTTTATGTTCATGTCTTCAGACCCAGGACACGGCTTTACCCTCTTGGAATCAGAATATCCATTAACTGCCCTTCAGCCAAACAGACTATTCAGGCCTTAAATCAACAGGATTTCTAATCCAAAAGCTGTACAGCAAACTCCACAATTTTTTCTCTGGGTCTGATCTGGCCCCAGGGACATAAATTTGCATGCAACTTCTAAGTTTGTGAATAGTCCCCGGGCTTAAAGTTGCACATGTGTTTAAGTACTTTGTTCAGTCTGGGTCTAAACCAGCTATTTTAAAATAAAAACAGCAGCCATGCAAAGAATAACATTGTTTAAAACATTTTTGCTCTGTAAATAGCATACCAAAGGAAAAAATGCAACAAAATAAACATACTGATTCCTAGAAGCACATACTGACCTACCGGTAGTTAAACAGCAGCTAAAAAGCCATCAGCAAATAGAAATGTATGCCACTTAACATAAAAAAGTAAAATCAATTTTATCTCAAAATAATAACGATAGTAGATGCAAAATGTATCAAAGATTATTTGTACACTATTGCAGGTAAAAATCTGTTGCTATAAACAGCAAACAAATGGACTGGCCTCTCTTCTTCACCATCTTCATTTTGTGTATTTGAAAGCAGATATCTAGGCCATTTAATTTGTTTCACCTGTGCAAAATATATTCAAATTTCCAGTTTATGTATGGCTTTTCATAAAAAAGTGAAACGGTAAAAAATAAGGTAATGCTTCCACTATCAACAAATGCACTTATGAATATTGCACTTCCTAAAAGTACTTCCAGTTTGCTTTCCAGTAGGTTAAGATTCAAATTGAGCATCAGTATTTCTTTAAAGAATACACTTTAGGTTTCCATCTGTGGAAGAAATCACACTGAAAGCAACCCAGTTATTGCAGCTCTTGCTGAAAACAAACATACAGTAATGAAGGTTGGACTTGGGCAGAAAGACATTAACATGCCTGCAACTATTTTTCATTTGGGGAACATACCACTAATAATATCAAAGACACCTGAAATAACTATCCACAGTTCACAAGAAACAAATTCCAATGCAGTTTTTATAATTTAAATAAATTGCTCACAAATATCAGCACTGATGGGCTGAGGGTTTGTTCTCATATACGAGCATTTCAAGACAGAGAATTAGTATTTCTTCTTGAGAAGGATTTTTCCCCTCCAGTTTGTTCTTCCTACACATGCTCACTGAGTTAAAGGGTTAAGCAACCATTATATTCTAAAGAGCAAACTGTTTGCCTTAGGGCCATCTCCTCCTTACTCCTGATGAATTGCCTGACACTTCATGTATCATACATTACTTTTCACTAGGAAGCAGCATTTGTTTCCAGTCATGGTGTAAGAACTCACTTTGGAAGTATGAAGCAATGTGCAATAGACCAAAAAAATTAAATTACATCATCATCTACGAAGGATTCTATACCAAAATAGTGATACATATATTTATAAATATGCTTGTACTTAAAAAATGGGCACAGAGTATATATAAAAAATTTCTATGCATACCAAGATGAATAAAAGGCCAACTGTGAGAATCAATATTCTGAGTGACAAGACATTTTTCTGGACTAGAATGAAAGAAATGCAAATGTAATTGAGCACTTTACACTAAAAGTTTGTTAGATATAAGCTGAACACATGCATCCAAGCCCCTGGCCCAATTCCCTCTGTGATCCTAGAAAAGCTTGTTTGTAAGACATCAGGGGTTTCATGTGCAGGTCCTGCCAGTGCTTCATACCTCTGAATCATCACTGCACCTTCTTTCCTCTCTTCTCTGTGTGGGAAAAATGCTTCCTTGCCACAGTGGTACAGCAAGGGTTAAGTCATGAACATTTATAAAGGAGTAGAGACTGCAGAAGCTCTGGACTGCAGGGTATGCTACGACCGAACATAAATTTTAATCAAAATATTTTCACTAGATGAAGGAATTGGCCAGTGTAACAACAGGTACCAGCACAGAGAGGAGAATGAATGCCTTTCCACAACATATTCAAAACATTCAGTCAGTGTAGAAGAAGAAAAAAATCAAATTCCTTCTGCAAGTTCTCCCTGGGGAACAGAGGACAGGAAACATACTTAGGTGACAGATTTGAAGGGAGATAGGAAGGACAAGAACAGATGGGGGCCAATGCAAAAGGGTAAAGAGCTCAGGAATAGAGATTTCTCAAACAAGTTGTCAGCAAACAGCTACAAAATCCATTTACAAAACAGAAGTCTGCTCTCTCCCCAGTCATCCTTTTAGTAGTCTGGTTTTTGTTACCAATAAATAAGCTCAGCGAAATGAAGATCCAATGTGTGATGTTCCTTCAACAGGCTCTGCCCTTTGAATCCTATCACACAGCCAAGGAGTGTGGTTTTATGTTTTACTGAATTTTTTGCTTGCATGAAAAATAACATCAAAATACATAGTGAAAAAACAAACCAAACAAAAAACAGGTTGCAAAACTGAAAGTTCCTATTAAGAAATGCCAAAGGACTTGCATGGATGTGTGCACCACAATTCAGTTTTATGTCCTACAGTATGACTATCTGATTATCCCATTACAGAGGAGAAAAGACAAACCAAAGATCCCCAGCAAGCCAGCATTATCCTTTTCTGTGAGATGAGCAAACCATGTGCCTGGAAAGGCACAATGAGAAAAAATTAAATTAATTCCATAATAAAGAAGGTAACAGACTCAAGATTATCCAGGCAAACACCATTTCTAGCTTAAGAACCTGGTATAGCAACCTTTTGCTTTTGTCTTCCCTCAAACAAAACTTCATGCATTAGCAAGGTCACATATTTGGAATGGTCTCTGGCATTCACAAAATGCACAAAACTTACATCCAGTCTTCTTTCCCACCTAAGGATCCCCTTAATTGAAGGCTTCCAAAGCCATCTTTGGCATTCTGACTTTGAACAATGGAGTTTTGTGATTTATCTGTCATAGGTCCAGGTGTAAGTTTGCACATATGGCTGTCAGACTGCTCTGTTACCTAAAATCATTAAACCCTGTGCATGTTTGCATTTTTTGTTTGCTATCCCAACCGGAATTAATACCTTCATTCTTTACCTAATTCAAACGGCTTAAAAATAACAAATTAGGACATGTGTCCTAGAATGATGACAGCCATTATATGCACCAACAGCTGATTTAATATCTTTTATCCACTCCTTTATTCACATGTGACTAGAAAAGAAGGCAGAGCAGAGGGGTTCCCCCCCCCCCCTTTTTTTAGTAGACACATCCAACATCCCTGAAATGTTAAAAAAACACTAACTGTTTCAAAACTGACCTTCAAAGCAAACATACAACTGAAGAACTGTCCAATGGAAACACACATCAAATGAAATGGTATAATTAAGACAATCTCATTCACAGACAAGCAGCTCATTTTTTTGAGAGCAACACGTTACCCTCAATTTGGCCACAAGAAAAATTGTAGAGAACGTTCTAAGACCAAATGTATTAAGATATAAAGGAGAAAAACGCATCAACACATTCTTGCACATCCTTTAGAGCTGCCTTTTAGCAGCTATCTTTATACACGAGAAAAAGTCACCTGTAAGTAATAAGCATTATGAGAATGCTTGCTCTCAACAACTCTACTGTGCTCCATCCTCTTGGTAGTTGAAAAACAAAAGGCACAGCCAAAACCCAAGATTGTATGTTTGAATGGAGGAGGAAATCGACCTTAAAACCTTAACTCATATGACACAAAAATAGAGTTTGTGTAACTCATTGAAAGTTCAAGAATTAAAAGTTAAATTGGAGACTTTGCCGTTAATAGCAGAATAAGTAAAATGAAACGAGAGGGTCTTCCAGGAGGCTTCAGATGATATTGCAATACTGCTGTCAATTTCGCAGTGATCTTGTAGGCACACATGTACATTTCAATAGGTTATGACCATAAAAACACTTCCCTGAGCGCTATCAAAAGCTTTACAAGGTAGCAATTAACCATCACCTAAATGCGCAACGCCCAAGCTTGCTAATAGAAAGGGCAAAACATCGCGCCCTCTGGCAGTTACAAAAAAACCAAAAACACATACACACAAAAACAAGTCAAAAAAAGGCCAAAAGCCGCCCTGTCCTCCCTGGGGCTGGGGCAGGGGCAGCTGCCCGTAGCGCCGCTCTCCCGGGCCGGGGCCGCTCGGTCCCGCCGCCTCACGGAGCCTCCGCGGCGTCGCGGCGCTGCCACGTGCGGGCAGCGGACGCGCGCAGGCCGCGGGCGCGGCCCCTCAGCAGCGGGAGGCCCCCAGCCCCAGCCCGGCCCCAGGAGCGCTGCCCCTCATCCCCGCACCACACAACCACGAGGTCGCGAAGCCGCCCGCCGGGAAGGTACTCACAGCTTCCATGTTCGAGGGGACCCGAGCCGGCGGCGGCGACCCCCGTGCTCCGGGGCTGGGCAGCTCTGCCCCCTGGGTTATTAAGGCGGCCCGGGCCGGGGGTCGGTCACAGGTGGGCAGTCACAGGTGGGCTGTCCCGGGTGAGCTGTCCCAGCTGGGCTGTCACTTGCCGGCTGTGACCCCGCTCCGCCCCGTCGCACCTGGACGCGCTTTGCAGCGACCTCGGTGCCGCCCGCGCCCCACAGCGCGGCTGAGGGGCAGCAGCCGGGCCCGGGGAGCTCCGCCAGGCTCAGGGAACACCGGGAGCCCCACCAGGCTCGGGATGCCCCACCAGGCTCAGGGAACACCGGGAGCCCCGCCAGGCTCGGGATGCCCCGCCAGGCTCGGGATGTCCCGCAGGCTCGGGATGCCCCGCCAGGCTCGGGATGTCCCGCAGGCTCAGGAGCCCCACCAGGCTCAGGCAGCCAGGCCGCAGAGGGAGGCAGCGCTCCGGGCTTGCGGCGGCCACTGCTCTGACACCGGGAGAAGCAGCGACCTTGACTGCGCCAAGAAGTCCAGAGCTGGCCTTTCCCCTCAGAGCATAGCAAGAGTTCGATGGAAAGTCTGAATTGGACTTCTAACAGGGTGGAAAGGGGAAATGATCCTACAGCAATGTGTGAAGCTACAGCTGTGTAAAACTTGGGCGAGTGACTAGAAGATGAACCTTTTTGGTCTCTTTTTCTAGAAGCTTTCACACCTAAGAACTACTACTGATGACAGAAACAAAGAATTGAATAGTTGTCTGAATTCGACTTATCTTCCCAAGAAGATAAACTCATTTTAAAATAGTGACTCAAAGGTGTGGATCCTACGAATCATTCTGTATAAGAAAGGGACCAAGGCATATTAATTATGTGACATACACAAACTATTTCTGTGTATAATATACACAAAACATAGGGGAAAAATACCTTAGCACCTTTTTTGCCAAAATAACTAGTATCTTTTACCCAGGCTAAAAGGTTGTGACACAGTTCTGAAAGATCAGTTTGAATAGGCGTGGTTACTGTTCTATTATTACCGCTGTATATGATTTCTTACAGCAACAAGCAAGTATAAGTAGATGCTTATATGATGTATAGAACTTGAATCCTTTAATCACTTTATGCCCTTTGCAATCTCATTGAGTCTTAGTGGAAATAGTAACTAATGTCAACCAACTGTCCACAGTTAATCACACAAGAAACTGCTTACAGAGCCAACTTATTAATCAGACAAAAATTTTCAAATAATTAAATAAATGAAGCATATTACAGCAGGCAATCTGAGAACATAATATGAAGTTTTTGATATGGATAATGTCTATACTGAAATCCTTTAATGCCAAGTGTTGTTTTAACTATTCAGAAAGGAAACAGCTTGGGGGAAAAACATATTGATTTAATGCTACACATGAACTTATTACTGCTGCTATTTGTTTGGTCTTGCAATAAAAATGTGGGAAATACAAACAGAAAAAGTCACTTAAATGAATCTTTTGTAAATGTGTAGCATACAATTACCGAAATACTGAAGTTCACTAAGCTTCTTCATGTAAATGGGTCTTTTCAAATTCAGAAGGTTTAAAATGCATGTGAATAATAGAGATGTTACAGACAACTCATTTTACACACAGCTTTCCTGTTTTATGTCATGATCAGCATGATTTTGAAGCAGAATCAAAGAGTCTTCAATTCTATAAACAGGAATTTAAAGACACATTACTTTCCTCTTTGAAATGTGTCGATGCTCTAAAAGCACAGTGCTGAAAGGCTGCCAAGCTAATAGGCCAGTGAGCACTAGGAAGAGATTAATTTTATACCTGGAATGAGTGTGTACAGTTTCCATGCTATTTAGTGAAAGGCCTGGAATATGAACTAGAGTTTCCTTCACGGTGCAGTGCAGTGTTAAATCCTGGAGTTACGAGCTAGCCTCTACAACAGAGAGTCTCAATTCAGCACTGGGACCACCTACAGATGTTAGTCCACAAGAAAGTAAATCAAAATGGGATGTTTGAGATGCTTACTTGCATTTTTTCCCCCAATGTTTTGTTGAATACTGGTGCTGGTACACCAAAATCAATGTGAATATTTGGGAATGCAAATATGTTATGAGCATTTCTTTTTATTTTGCATTGTGTTTACTTTTGCATATATTAGAATAGAGAGGTGTGTGTTAGCAACCACAATCCTCTCAGTAGAGAGCTCTGCCTGAGGTGTAGACACAGTTGTAATCTCCAGGTGTGTTCTTTCTATTTTTCAAGGGATCTAGATCAATACAAAGACACAGAGTGAAGGCAAGGCAATGGATCTACTTTCAAAAGCTTCATTAGCTAGCAGTGATTAGGAGAGGACACTCAGAGTTCCAGACCAGTTTTGAAAACTGTTTCTTTAAAGGTTTCCAGAAAAGTTCTATCAAATTGGTTTTTTTGGTTTTTTGTTTTTTTTTTTTCCCTATAGCTCACTGTTGACTGTTCAGAATGGATTTCTGGAAAAGAAGAAAAAAAAATAAAACAACCAAACCAACAAAACCTAGGACTTTTTATTGTTGATCCCATTAAGGTATTTGATTTAGTATATTGGATTGTACTGCCAGAATCTGTATATTGGGACATCCTACTGGCATAATTCCAATTTTTCATTCGTTGTGAGGAAGATGACATCTCCATACCTTTCCTAGGGCAGCTGGAGAAGGTGCCAAGTTCAGTCTAGATTACTGAGCTGGAAGAATGATGAAGGAGGAATTTTTTCCTAAGCAAAACTGCAAGTAAATTATAGTCCTGAAAAGTTATCACTTCCTAAGTGACATTCTTAGTCAGAAGTAGCTGGCATAGGACACCATGAATATTTGGAATGTGAAAGAATGGTCAGAAAGAGTAAAAGCATTATAAAAGTTGTTCTTTCATGCTGCATGTCATGAGAGGTTGCTATTCCAGACAGAAACACAGTGAAGTAGGTGACTACACCTGGAATTCTTGTGAGAAGAGGCATTGAGTCATCCATTTTGTCCAAGAAAATACCCACAGGCAACAGTTACAGCTGTTGATATAACATGGTCCTACACCTAGAGACGTGCACAAGTAAACAAATTGACTGCTAAATCAGTAAATTGATAAACCAAAGAAAGCCCATTTAAAAATATTTGAGAGAACAGCTGGGCCTAGTGGAATGCTTAATATAACACTCAATATCAAATAAATAACCAAACTTCATGTTTCATTTTTATAATTGGCTGAGGAAGAAATGTGAGAAGCTATACTCACAGAGAGTTTCATCAGTAATCACTTGGAACTTTTTTCAGTCATGTAGAGATTCAAATCACTAAATAATAAATACAATCCTGGATAAAGTATTCTTTATTTTTCAGGGTCTTTAAACTTTTAAGTATGACTAAATGTGACTTTCAAGTAAAAATACATAGATATATAAAACCTAACGCCAGAGGTTTTCTTAGTTTGTATTGTTCAACTTCAAGAGCATTGCCTTTTATTCTCACTCTTGTGTTTAATTCATTCATATGCTGCCACTGCAGACCCCAGCAGCCAAAGAGACCCTCTGGATCTCAGAACAGACAATTTTCTGACTCCCTTCACCCTCAGGTTATTTCCTGTTCTCCAACTGTGATGATTTCACTCAATCATAGTGTGATTTTTCATACTACATATGGGAGAAGCAATTTGTCCATAATTTGTTTAGAACTGCTTTAGAAAAAAAAGAAGAGTTGTACTTACCAGGAGGATAAAAGGTGTAGGGGTAGTTCTGTTGGGAATCAGTTAGCCTTGTCATATAATAATTACTGTGTTGTAATTTGATTATAAACTTTAGCTATAGCATTTGATAAGCAAAGCTGTAAATTATTTGTGTTCTAGAATCTTTGGGAAATGTGTTTAAGAGTAATCACAGTTCTAACCACTGGAGAAAAAAAATCATGTGATCTGTGCCAGCTGCACATTTTTGTTCAGCCACTGAAGAGTCTCCCTGCATGAATCTCTCGTTGAGGTTGAATTTTTATCATGTGTCAGTATATAAATTCAATAGAATGAACAGAATGTCTTTCTTTTTCTTCAGTAAAAAAATTGACTAATGCCACGGTGACCTCATACAGCTATGTTTTATGCTTTTGGCATTTTGGCTCAGCCCAATGAGTAGATAAGAAGGATACATGTCCAGCTGTAAAGAAATAAGCAATCTAATCATAGTGCTGAAAATGATATGGTTCTGTTTCACTTCTGGTTCATCTTGTTTCCTCTTGTCCTTCTGTTGAGGAGTGAACATGTCAGGCTATGCTATCATTCATTAGGAAGGCTGTGCCAGCTATAGAGTCTCTGTCTTGAGCCAGCTGAGAGATTCTTCACTTTGTGAAGCCATTAATGTGAGTGGCAATGGGAAAACTGGAATTGCAGGAACACGAATTTTTGGTTTGTCATCCAGTGGTTGGCAGATGGAATACTGCATCATAAAGTGGGCCACATAAAATGCAAGAAAAAAGGTGGCATAACATGAAAGTATGAATGAATGGTACTTTTAATTAAGGTGTATGAATATATCCTTTTCAATGATATTAATTTGATTTGGGTAATGTCAATGGTGTATCAATCCAGAGGAAGCAGAAGGCATTTTGCATTTAGCTGCTGACTCTGCTGATTAGTTTTGTGGGAAACAGGTCCACAGCCCTTTTCCTTTCTAATGGCTATCTCTGTAACAAATGGAGCAAAATGGAGCACTCTAAAATATTGCTTTGTTCACTTTATATAAAACAATTGAGATTCCTTAGGGATTCCTCTCAGCCCAGGCAGGCAGAGGGTTCTTTTAAAGGTGGCCTGGAGTCATTGTAACTCCAGTGTTAAAAAGACAGAAGACGTTTTGAGTCATCATGACATGATAACTCAGGTAACATTTTCTGAGGTAATGAGGACTCCTCTGACTATTACAGCTCCACAAGCAGTGTATGTCAAGCCCTCACAAATTATATGCTTTTCTCTATCATTACTTTCTTTCACTTTGAGGTTTTTTTAATAAAGTTCTTACCATGTGGCATTAGATCAGTTAGGCTAATTTCATCTGTAGGAATGATATTTGAAAGAATTTTAACAGATTAGGGGTAGGAGTATCTTGTAAATGCATCCTTCAGCCTGATTAGTTGTATACACATGGTTTAGGAAAAAAAGAAGTCATGCTTCACTAGTCTTCTGGAACTCTTTGAAGATAACACTGCTGAGATAGGGTGTAGCATGGACATTATATTTTTAGATTTTCAGTAATCATTTGACAATGTTTTACCCAAGAGATTAGTGCATAAAGAGAAGGGAGTGAAGGGGCAAGAGAAAAGTTTTCTCATTAAATTGAAAAGTAGCTCTAAACAAGAGCAATGAGGAGCTAGAAGTGTCATTTTTACAAATGGGGGGAAGTAGTATTTGTAAGGTTGCAGAACTTCTGTGTATCAAATTAACTTATTTACATAAATGGCTTGGATGGATGTATTCTTCTGAAACTAAAAAAGGCTCATTATTATTCATTTATTGCACTAAGAAACTATAACAGAATTTGTAATCCCAGTATGCTGACCACTGTATTTTTTGTCCCAGCCCCTTCTAGACTGTGGAACAAAAGCAGAAGGCAAGTGTTGTTTTTCTGATTACACAGAGGGTGTTCTGAGACTTGGACAGACTTTATCTGAACCACAGAGGAAAATCAGTAGATCTGGTAAGTGAATGTCTTAGTCATGAGATGAAATTTCTGACTGGGAGATGGTACTTCACAGGAAACAATAGCAAATTCAGTAAAATCAGTGAAATGCTGAAAAGCAAATATTACCAGGTCAACAAATGTGAAATGCATCTCCAAAGAAATATACAGTCTAATTAGAAAAGAAATTTAAAATTTATTGTAAAAATGTCTTTTAGCATAACTTACATATATTATGTAAGAAATACAATTTTATATAGAAATTATTTCAAAGAGTATACTTAGAAGAATTCTCTCTCCATGATTTATTTTAAAAACCTTTAAAAATGGTTCAAAATTCCTAAATAAAATGTGCTTAATTCAAATATAGCTTTCTAAATAAAAGCTGTATCTTAATTGTTTCTATATGTTACAGAGAAAGAACTAAGCAGAAAGGAGCACTTATTTTGGCCCACAGCATGTATGTAATGGTACAGTGGTGACAAATGGAGTGTGAGCACCACTGTGTCTACAACTTGGGTTTGAAATAATAAGCTTAGCAAGATGTGAACATGACCACACACATCAAAATGATATTCCACGATGCTGCCCATCTCTTTTTGTGCATCCACTTCCCAGCATGCTAAGCTCAATATTTTAAGTGGTAGATGAAATTTTCAAGGGACTACCTATACTATAAAAAATAATATTTTTTAGATTAGAAATTGCATTTCTATATGTCTTTCTCCTAGTTTAAATATCCTCTTTGAAACAAACCTAGACCCTTCTGATTTTTTTTTTAATTCCTAGGAATCCTGCCTAACTATGCTTCCAATACAAGATCTGAATTTACTCTTGCAAAAGGAGGCCTCATAATATTCCACCATAGATAATACTGATTTACCCAGCTGTGAAATGGAACAGATTGAGTACTTCATCTTAAAAATGTCTCATCTCTCTTCTCATTCTCTTATCTCCCTCAAACTTTACTGAGTTCTTGGAACTGCTCAATGCTCCTCTCTGCCTGTTTATAGGCCCTTGCCTTGTGCATATAGACACAACTAGAATGCAGCTGTAGGATCAAATTCCTATGCGGCAAGTTAGGGTGGTAATTTGTAGCATTTGATACTGCATGCTTAATAATTAGGGTATGTGCTGTTGTTATATCTTGGTAAACATGAGGTAAGTTTAGGTAGTTTGATGGTCAATGAAAGTGGGCTAATCAACCTTGTACCCACTACAGGAGAACAATGTGTGCATGAATATCTGCCATGGATTGCATAATGCACTGTAATTTTTACCTTCTCTTACTTCACAGTTTATGCCTGGAAATAACTTGTTCTGGTTGCTGTATCTGATTTGTCAAATGACTGATTGTAGGAACCAATCCATGCTTTACCTATAAAACCTCTTGTTTAGCTGGAGTTGTGCATGCTAAGGATTTTTATCTAAATGACAAAGGCTGTAATCCCAATTCTTTATCGATGTCATTAATGCAATTATGACATTATGTGTGTTTGAGACCACCATAATCTTTATGAAAGATGGCTGTGGTAGGGTCTTTTATGCTAAAGCTCTAATATGGACCTTACCCATGCCTCGGTTGGAAGTGCCACACCTCTTAGATGGCATAAAGAGGTATCTAAGTTAGAAAAGCTGCTCAGTGTGCTGTTATTGCTTGTGTTATGTCCTAAAGGAACATGAGTCAATCAATAATTAAGCCACAAAGTACTGCCTGTTGACATGGCAACATGTTCACAGATGTGACGTGATCTTAATGTCCTTCTTTCATGTCTCCTGTGAAAGTAAGAGTCTCCTTAACTCAGTAACAAAGAATTGGAGCAGACATTGCCAGGGGAAAAGGAGAAAATACAAAAATTAGATGATTTCTTTTATAAAAATGAATGCCTTAGAACCCTTTCTCTCTCAAATCTATTGTAATAAATGGTCTGTCTCTTTATTTTTTTAGTACAAGGACCTTTCCCTGATCAAAAAATCCCCAATTGCTTATTGCCAAACCGTTTTAGGAGCACGAAATGAACTTCCTTGTGGATCACTTTCATGATTGCTTCTTTCCCATGTATTTCACCCCACCCACATTTTTTAATGGAGCTGAAGTGAGCACACTCTTTTAGGTTACTGCTGTTTAGGCAAGACTCTGCCTAGCTCCAAGAATAACATTAGCTGCTGCACCACAGATTAAGGGCTGGCATGAAGGTCCAGATGAGAATTTGTCATCGTCGGTTGGTGCCTGTTGTTCTGAAGACGAGAGAAGCACGAGTTTGTGTGACATCAGCTTCCGTACGTTGGGATCGTTTTTCCTGGCTCTTTCTGCAGTTTCCCTGCACGTGCTCCCACTCTCACACTCTCTCTGCTTGCCAGTTACCCTATTCTCCTCTTGGCTTGTGTGTCTTTCTTCCAAGCTTTCTGCAGCAGATGTTAGTGGCTCTCGCCAACATGTTTTGTTTGCCCCATGTGTTGCTACCTGTGTCACAATTGGTGAGGTTAAATGTTCTTTTTTTCCAGGGCATCTTTTTGCTTCTCACTGAGTTGGTTTCTTGATCTTTCACACATTAAAAGTTTACTACACTTGTTTTCCTTTGGGAGCTTGGTGTCCTCCATGCAAAGGACATGTCCAGTCCAGCAGAAATACGCTTTTATAAGATTGCTTCAACACTGTTTGTGCAACCACTTTGCAGAACTTTGTTATTCATGATTTTATCTTGCCACTTGATATGCATAATAGCTTGAAGGTGCCGTTGATTAAATTTTTCCAATGCTTTGATGTACCAGTGCTAGCATTTCCATGTTCCTCAGCTCTAGAGTGAGGTAAAATTTAGAACACTACAGAAAAGCCAGGGTTTGGTCTTATGTCTAATAACATTCTAATTCCAGATTTATTGGATGCAATTCTCCATCTCAATATACAAAGACTAATTGATGTATAAAAGCAAAATGTTTTGAAACTCATGTGAGGGAGAGACATTAGAAGCAGGGTTTAAAATTGTCGTGTGTATTCCTTGCCCTTTAAGAAATCAGGTAACAGTTTTGATAGCTTAAATTTTATAAAAGTACAAATCTCAGCTGCTGACTACTGTGCAGCTGGGCAGTCTGAATGTTTGGTGGACCCTACATCCTTCAGCGAGTATTCATCCTAACCTTCCAGACATAAAATATGTGGAAAAGTAATACCTAAGTACAGTGATAAAAAGAGACAGACAAGATTGCTGAGACAGCAGGGTGACCTCATACTTTATGAAATACATCCCTTCATTTCTCTTTGGCTGCTTTCTTTTTAATGCTTTTCTTCAACATCATATGTGAGTTCAGATCTCTGAGCCGATGAAATTTTATTTTTAAACAAGAAACTTCTTTCTGCTTTATGTCAATTTCCAAATCAATTTTGATTAAAAAGTGTACTCTAGCAATATATTATGATAGGATGAGGAACAATTCAAGGATTTAAGATTCACAAGAGCATCCTTGTGTTTAGATTTGGGCAAAGCATACAGCTGAATGACATGTTTGCTGTGCCCTTAATAAATAAACTGCTCACTGGCTGTGCTGCTTGCAAACAGACAGCCTTTGGGCAATGCCCATTTTTCTTTTGTAATATTTGAAAGGCAGGTTCAGTTGAGCTGAAGAAAAGAGCCCAAATCTCCATTTTAAAATACTGACATGCTATTTTCATTTACTGAAAAATAATACTGTAAGGCTCTTGACTTGGAATTCTTCTGTGAATTTTTAACAGGCAAATCAGTTCATAAACCTTACGATACATATAATTTACAAACAAAAGCTAGACATTTAATGGGATTTCTGCAGGCACATTATAATTATACCTGAACAATAGTCAACAGGGAAGGGAGTGATGGTAGCACCATTAGGAAAAGAGAAGCATGACTGCTACCTCTGCAAGACTTAACTTGATGGAACTCAACTATTCCCATGGCAATTCAAAACACTGAAATTATGCTGATTTAGTACTTGGTGTGCATTTATGACACATTTTGGTGGTTTTTTGTTTTTTTTTTTTTTTTTTAAGATCTTGCCTGAAAAGTGTCACATTGATATAAGTAGGCTTCATCACATGCAATAAAATTCCACCCATACAAAAAAAATTAAAATGTGCAGTGCCTTTGGTTCACTCTCCAGCACATGGACATATTGGAAAAAAATACAGTAAATTATTCCACCATTGACTGCATTGGGATCTCTTCTAAGCTGTAAAGTATACTTTATTCTGACCTTTAGTACTCAGAGACTTTCATTAATTTTGCAAATTACAGTGTTTCTCTGGTTAATTCCTGTGACTTTAATAGCCCCATCTGCTGGCTGAGCACCAGGTGCGAGAACGAGCATGTACCTTTGAAAGCCTCTTGTTGAAACAGGGCTTCCATAAACTTGCTACTGAAATGCCTGTTTTTTTCCTAAGTGAGACAAAAGAGAGAAAACTGGTAAACTGAATTTTATAGATGCATATTATCTCAAAATGCTGTGGAGTTAATTTTGTGTTTGCAAAGTTCTTGGTTTCTGCCAGCATCGGTCTGTTTTGCTAATGATAAAGATGCACTTTTGTTGCTGTAGGAACTAAATTTCCTAAAGCAATTTACAGTTTGCTAAAGTGAAAAGCTGTGAAACTGTAGAAACTGGAAGAAAATATAAGATTAAATGGAAATGGTAATGCTCACTGAGAAAGGAACTGAGCAAAGATTTGATGCAGTACATCAGTAGCATTGAGACTGTGTTTTGTTCTGGAGTTTGTGTCATTGCTACTCTTCCCTAGGCATCCATTTGTGTACAAGGCAGGATACAGGGCAGGAGAGACTCTTGATGTGGTTCATAGGCTCATTTTCATGTTCTAGTGTTCCTTTAATGGAAATAGATGTGACAGAACTCCCAGAAATAATGAGGGAGGCTTGATTCATCCCCTTATTCTTTAAATGGAACTCCTCTGTGCTGCTTTTTGAGGGAAAGCTTTTGATGTAACATGTACGGCCATGGTACTACTTGTTCTTACGTGGATATAAAGAAGGTAGCTTATAAGATAGCTTAAGAATATGAGCACATATTTATCACTGAAACTGAATACAAATTTGATGTTGCATCTGCAGATTGTCCTAAAAAAGTACAGCAAAATCACTTTAATAGATTTCAATGATATTTTAAAATATCTTGCCTGTAAAAATATATTCTCTACAAAACCTGTCAAATGGCCTGAGAAATGAAAATCCTGAAAAAAACAATGTTGGAGGAGAATGTATGTTGGAGGAGTATACCAGATATCTGATTGTGGTCACAATGAAGAAACAAAAACTTGAGTAGGAAGGGAAAAATACTAATGAATGTACAGTAAATAAGAGCCTAAAATGTATTATAATTTTTTTATGCTGTCCATTTCAATAAAGATCACCTTAATTCTTTTGCAATGTTCAGTAAAGAAAGCTATGCTGTATAAGAGCAATTTGTCTTTTTCCAAAGTTTAATCCAGTGACTGAAGACAGAGAGAATGATTAGCACTAACAGAAAAATAAGTTACAACAGTCATCCTATTAATCAGTGGATTCTGGTCTGATAAGATACTTGAGTGTTTTTTAGGGCTGTGAAATGCAGAAGACAAGTCAAAGTCACTTATGATATGGTGGTCTCACCAGTATAGCAGTCCACGTTTTCTTATGACTGTGAAAATGTTCAATAAGTCCTTACAGGGAAATCATAATGAAATTATTACTGTCTTAGTAAATTAATGTTTACAAATCCTCGTGAACTCAAATTGGAAAGTTAAAGTTGTCTTTGCTAAGTCTTGTCTAAAATATAGAGGGATTGAGTATCAAAAATAAGTAAAATATTTATTTCATGAAGATTAAGTACAGGATTATGTTAGTGCTCATTTAAAAGTTTGTTCAAAACTCAGTTGCTGAAATTTTCAAAATATTTAAATGTTTCAGGTGAGTTTTACTGAAAGTCAAAAGAGCTCGTGGTCCCCATTCACATAATTGCTTGGAAAATATCAGCTCCTATCCTAGCTCTATAATAAATAGCACATGGCTTAGGAGACCAAAGGAGAGCTTCCTGCTGAAGATCATGCACAAATACTAGCATACCACGGAAAATTTTCTGGTGGCGTCAGTGCAGAAGATACAACCCAGAATGCCTTTAAGTGCATTAAAAGAACACAGATGATTTTAAAAGGAAACCTGGGAAATACATTGATCATATGTTCAAGATCGACATTTTCCAGTTTGTAGGAGTGTTCCTGTAATATCTTTCTACTCTTGCTCTTTTGCCTTCCAAATGCATTTAACACAGTGCTCCAAGGAAATGCACCCTGCTGCAGCTTTCCCAGCCCCTGTGCTGCTGCTCTCCTGCAGAGGTGTTCTTTAATGAGCACATGTTTCTCGGTCACAGGTAGTCCACGTTATGCCTGACTGCATTTCTTTGCAGGCTTTAAAACCCTAAGCCTGAAGGCACAAGTGCCATATGTACACTGGATGGAAGCCTGATCCTTCAGTGGACAGCTCAAGTGATTATGAATTACTCACTTGTGAAATCCTGGAGTGATGTAAACAAAAGGACTGGTGAATCATTTAAAAAAACTGATTTCTGTTTTTTAAAAAAAATTGTTCATTCAATAATAAAGTTTTAAAGTTAGCTGAAAGACTTCTAACCAATTATCCTGTATACACTGAGAAAAAAAAAATGTGTATAAAGAGCTTACATAGATAATTGTTACCTTTTGCATACCACATAAAGACATGTGGAGAGGTAACCATCAAAGAAAGTGTTACAAACAGCAGACCCTAAACTTTGTTTTGGTAGAATTGGCAGCTAACACTGACCATTTCTGCTCAGCAAATATCTGGATTTGTCTTTTCCTAAGACCAGCTAATCCTTGCTCTCTTCTTCAGGAACTACACGCACATCTTTTTGTATTCACTTGAAGAACAGGTGGCTCAGATCAGCCAAACCTTAATCCTAGCAGACCTTGAACTTACTGGAACACTATTGCTCTTCCAGAGGGCTTAGAAGTTTTCTTTTTTTCCCTGCCATCACTGTGATTAATAATGATCTTGAAACACAGGCACAGATGCATTTATATATACACTAATAAACACAAATAAGAAACATAATAGGTTAAGATATTTAAACCAGAAATCAGTCAGGAAGGCTGACCAGCAGGGTTTTTTTTTAATGTGATAGGGAAAAAATAATATTTTTACTAAACAGAGACAGAGTGAGTATTTTAGATAGTCTTACAAGTAAAGAGACAAATGCTCTTCATTATCCATTGATTAAAGGAAAGGTGGTTTTCTATTCTACGTTAATTTACTGAACAGCTGGACAAATCTCCAAAACTTAAAAAAAGATTATTACCAAATGTTTTGAAATATATTGTGCTTTGCCTGTCCTAAATCTAAATGTTGTACAATTTGATGATATGAGATAACCAATTTGTACTCAGAGCAGTACAGAGCCCATGACAGCACACCTCTTGTGACTGTCTGTACTTAGCAACCGTTTCTAAAATCCTAAACTGTCCACTGTGAGCTCAGAGTACTGAGACCACTTACAAACACTTTTCCAAATCATGACTCATTATGTTAAGCCTTCTTTTCATGAAACTCTGCTTAACTGTGCATGGGCTGATTGTTTTCTTTGTCATCTGACTTTCAGACTGGTTACTGATCTCCTTTGATATACTGTACATGACATCCTAACAAAACCAAGTCTTTAATCAAAATGATGAGGATTCAAATGTGTGCCACTGTCAGACAGCAGGGTAAGGCTAACATGCAGCAGATGTGTACTTGCAGGTCAGATGGAATGAATGGATTTAAGACATACAGTTACAATCTTTAGTTTAACCCTAGATCTGATTTTAAAATCCAGGCAAAGCATTTTCACAATGAGCTGCGTTGGTTTGAACTGCCAGCTGGCAAAAGACTGGCCCAAATATTTTATACATGGCACAGTCCTGACAAGCCCTGATTGTCACAATCTAGAAAGCAACAGGAATTCACTGCAGAGAGAGAGATCGATGGCTCTTGTTGCCAAAAATCCACTTTATGACAAAAATCACTTGCATTAGTAGTTCTGTGTCAATATTTTCTCTTTCATGCTGCTAATCTAAAAGATCAAGATGTAGGAAAGGTAAAGGCAGGTGATTACTTCTAATAGATTTCAATAATGCAAACCCAAAACACTGAAATTGAATAAATGAAATTTGCAGCTGTGTATCAAAAATAACAGTCAAGGATCAGGAAGCACCAAGAGCAAATATGTCAGAATATGATCTGCTTTCATGTAGTTTAGAAAAGAGCCTGCAAATTTAAGCATTTCTTTGTGTGACTCAGCTTTTCTCAAGAAAACAATATATAAGCTGTGGGTGGGATAGACTGACTCTCCTACACATACACAAAAGTTTTAAAATCATGCCAGCCTTACTGAGCTCAGTGGGAGTTGTGGTGTTCCATACTTTGAGGAGATGCTTTTGCTGCAAGCCAGTTCTGAAGTGACTGATGCCACCAGTGTTTAAACTACAGCATGATTAGTTTTATTAAGTTCATCACAGGCATTGAATTTATAGTAGTAAAGACTGTTGAGGGCACTGCTATTTATTAGGGAAAGTGTTACCAGATAGTATTTTTATTATAGGGAAGTACAGTAGATATAACTTAATGGAGATAAAAAGAAACAAGTAGGTTATGCTTTTTGTTCTGCTCTGGGAAAATACAAATTTTTGTACACTGTAGCGATATTTGTGTAATGTTGTTGATTTTGAACTGTCCCTGTTGCTATTGGTACATGCCAAGATTTTGTGGATTCAAGGTGTGCACTGGTTAATTGTAAATTCACTGGAAGATCCATGAGAAATGCTGAAGGCAATAATAATGCTTAACTGAATAAGCACTTAAGCACTTCTTAACAAGTTATCTTGTTGATGAACGCAGTAAAAATACTGAGATGGATAAATTAATCAGAGGCTAATTCCTGCTCAAGTGCTCTGAGCAGAACGTGCTGTTGCAGGGGTACAAAGGAACAGAGAGTTTGTAGGTACCTCCAGATGTCGATTTCTCTTCTATAAGATTTTTTCCTATACAGCATTTCTAGCAGTGTCACTGGTGTGCATGGCTGTTGATGCTGGAGCATCAGTCCTTTGATGGTTATAGGTAGAGGGATTGAATTCACAGCAACCCTAACAGCCCTCTAACATATACCAGACAATGAAATGGCTATTGTCAGCCACGAGTTTGGGGAAATGTTACCATTTGCAGACTAATCTTCCACTGAGAATAGTTTTTACTCTGAAAACAGAGGTGAATGAGTCCACTGAGGTTAATGAATTCATGAACATGAGTCAGAGATGTAGATCAAAACTCCTGCCTTTATTCTCTTACTGTATGCTGAAGTATTTGTACAGTCATTGCTTTCCTTTTACATGGAGAAAATGGTATGATGATAACTTTTTAAAGTATCCCTGTTGTTAAGTCATGTAGTAATGGGTCTACAAAAGCATGACGTGTATTAAAAATGTTTTTCAAGATCACTCAGAGACTACAGTACCCAGTTTTGTATTTGAGTGCCCCAGTCAAAATTAGTAGAACTATTTTCAGAAGTAACCCCATGTATGACCATTTCCTTTATGATGGAGATGGCTCTGCTCCTCATACTGTACTTCATCTGCATCCTGGGATCTTTTGGTAAAGAAAAGAATACAGTTCCACATTTTTCCTTATTCTATTGGGAAGAATTTTATTGAAGATTTGGATGAGAAAGGGTAAAAACTGAAAATGTAACTTCCCCTTGGTGATCTTAGTGCATTTCCTCAGTTCTGTTCAGGACAGTGAAAACTAACAATTAGAGGTCATGATAAGAATATCCACAGTTGTCAGAGAGTAAAGAGTAATATGCAAATGCACAGTGCTTTAATGAATAGTTGAGGAGGAGAATTAATTTTTCTCTTTGTGACCCCTGTATTTAGGTTATACAACAAATACCTTAATAAGTTAATATAGTCACATATTGTTGAAGATCTGTTAAGTTCCATGGTGTTTACATCTGTATTACCATTGAGCATTATGGCATTATGATCATCAGGTACACTCTGTTTGATTCTCTTAAAATACCTGAATAGGTGATGTACTGTAGCTTCAAGCATCTGTTTAACCTAGAAGGTAACTTATGCCACCTGTGTATATGATGTCCAACACAATGAATGCCAGTGGATAGTCCCTATTTTGCAGTTGGAAAGTGTTCTAAACCTGAGTCCTGTTATTGGTGACATGTTTGCAATGGTACAGTTTGTAGCAGGGTTGATATAGCACGATGAATGCTGGATTTGCCTTAAAGTGCGCCATGGAAAATCTCTGGTTTAGGCTATAAATGTTTCGTGGAAAATATTGTCTTAGCTCTCACTCATGCCCTCTTTGATTTCTGCAGTTGGATATAGATGCACAGACTTCTGACTGAACATCTAACACATCTGATTCTCAGATACACATTCTTGTCTTAAAGATCAAAAAAGAAGAGCTGCACATTATTGATAGCCACCAACTGCACACCTTCGTGGTGATGAACAATATTGTCAGGAGACAACGCCTACACTTTTGTCTTTCAATCTTATGTCTCTGTAAGGCTCCATGATAGTAATATCAGCTGCTTCCTCTCATGTACCTTATGATTCTTCTATCCAGGACCTCAAATATTCCACCTGTGCTTTCTTGTCCTCTCTTGTTGTCCATGCACAGTATCCTGAGGTCTCACTGCTGTACCTAATTACTAGCTGGGCAAGAGGCAGCATGTCCTGTGGCTGCTTGTGTGTTGATTGTCCAGCTGGTGAGCCAGACAAAACAGAACTTTTAAGTTCACGTTGCAGTTTTTCTCTTAATGAGGCCAGTCATCTATCTAGTCATCAGTTTTCATGTAGCTGGGCAGAACTTAGTATCTTTGAGATCGCTGCTCTTCTATCGAATTTATTTGAGATTGGCCAATAGGTTCAAAAGTTAGTGGGAAAGACAGAAAACACAGTTGCATAAGCTTGGGATGATCAGGTTAGGAACAAAGTAATGCTTTCCTGAGTGCCAGACTAGACTAGTGCACTATTTAGGTGTGTACTCACTAGACTGAAGGAGACAAACAGATTCAGAGATCAGATAGTTTCCTAAACACTGTAAATAATGCTATCCCAGGAATGGGGTCAAGGAGACCTGCTTGTGTCAGCATATTCACATTGCCTCTCCTTCCACGTTCTGCATCATGGAAGTAACTTTGAATCTGGAACAGTCTTTAAAGGCTAATTACACCAGCATCCAGGGTAAAATTTTGACATTGTGGAGATGTGCAGTGGAATCCTCATAGGCAGATCACAAACTTGTTGGTGCTTATATTGAACTTATGGGAAGTCTCTGAGATTTCATACAGCTATTCCTTCAGCTTAGTTTATGTAGAGACAAAATCATTCAAATGTATGAAATTTAGACTCAGAGTTCACAGACTGTCCTTTTCAGAAGAAAGACAATGAAATCTCTGAATAACCCAAGCAATCACACATATTTTAATTATCTATTATTATATTATAATAATCCAAATAATCACACTAGATTCAGGATGGTGTGCTACTGCTGCTGGATTCCTGCAGGACCAAATTCACTGGGCCATTACTTTTCATTTGCATCACTTCCTCAACAGAAAGCAGCTTTGATGCCACATTAAGTGGCAGCCCAGAGGTTCACAGTGTGCTGGGGAGTCCAGGGTGTGCAGCTCTGGTGAAAGGGCTCGTGTAGTCCCTTCTTGCAGTTCTAGTGTACATGTTGAACAACAGAGGGTGGGCAAAACAGGAGCAGATGAATTTCTCAGTATAATTTTCTTCTTTAACTCACAGCTTCCAAAATTCTGTGGTTAGGTAAGAATCTCCACTTTCATTTAAAAATTAAATCTCAGAAGCCATAAAGTAAATCAAAAGAAAAACAAACAGATATTAATCTTGTGATGTTTGATCCAATTCTGTGTTTTGAGAACTGTCTTCTGGTTTTTGAACACCTGGATTTGGCAGGGCTGCTATCATGCCTGGAACAACACACACAAAGAGTTTTCTTACTATCACTGTTCCCCTCCCACTCCCTTTCAGGCAAATGAGCTAATTTGGACACAATATTTCAATGCTTTTTTGCATTAAAGGTGGCTAATAGCCTGCTACAGAAGGAATATATAAAAAGCCCAAATAAATAGCTGAATATAGTGCTCTTCACAAACCAAATGATCCAAATGTATAGCAAACCAAAATATTAAAAATTAATTTCTCTACTTACATGCCAAGCCTGAGTTTAGGATTTAGTATTTCAAAAAATACAAGAGTGGCACAGCAACTATGCTAGGGGCTATGAGTTCTCCTACTTAATGAGTATCTTGTCAACTTTAGGACATTTACATTGGAAATATTTTATATGGTAGTACAGATAACGTGGGAAAGAACTTAGAGTTCATGATTTTGTACTATTTATCAGCTTAAGGAAAGAAAAAGCTGAGTGTATACATTTATTTAAATCAGTTAGACTTTAAAGACCTCAAATTCCTAGATCTGTTAGAACTAAATCCTAAAATGTGTTCTGGCAATCAGCAGTTTAACTGAATTGAAGCATGCATTTGCAATTTCTTGGCTGTATCACTATCACATTAAAGGTATCCTGCAGCTTTGAGTCCTTCCTGTCTAACTATTCTGAGACTTTACAACAAGTTGCTTACAATCCCAAAACAGAAAACAAAAATATTGCACAGAACCTGAAATGGGGAAAAATAATTTAAAATCCCATTTTTGAAAAATGGGATCCTATTTTGATATTTGCAAATGCACTTAATGAATTTCTTAGGATTTAAGAAAAAGAAATGTTTTTAAACTTTACAGTTTATCTTTGTATGACTTAATGAAGACTTTGTAATGCCTTTTCTTCTGTTAAAATGCACTTGAGAGGCTTCTGTGAATCTTTTTTTTTTTCTGAGCACACTAGAGTGACTCACTCAGAAACTTTAGGGGCTGACAAATAAAAAAGTATTTAGGGATTCCTCCAAATGTCTGTTATTCACTCAACAGACTGGAGATGATTATCATTCTCATTCCTAGTTGATAGTTTTTTAGCTGTTTTGTAGAAGAAGGTATCTGTATGCTGAGAATGCATTATCAGGTTGTAAGTGGAGGAATTTTGCTCTCTGAATGGTGTTTAATGTGGTCATATACCACACATACATTTTACTGAAATACCTGGTTTAATTTCCTGATTGCTTTTTCTTTTTTTTTTTTTTTTTTTAACTTAAAGACCTGAATGCAGTGGTCAGAGGGACGGGAGAGCTCAGAATGTTAGAAATGAGATAGAAGCCCTTTTCTTCTCGGTCAGTGGCATGAATTTGACCCTCGTTAGTAATAACCAAGAGTCATTATCAGCTGGTGGCTCTTTGGTGGCCTAGGACACACAAGCTGGTGGTTTCACTTTGTGTAATGACCCGTGGCTGGATACACATACACACAGTCTTCTGTTAAAACATGTGCAAAGAGCTTGGGAAATACCATGTAGCTCATGATTGAACTTCAAAACTCAGGCAGAAAGGTCACCTGTGGTGGGAATTAAGAGTGACAGGCTTTATGCCCTGTCAGCCACAGAGCACAGGGGGCTCACCAGCATCCACACAGGTCATTTGCTCCTGCTTGGACAGTGGAACTCACATATTTAAAACAGAGTAACACAAAATAATGGATAAGCACTAAATTAATTCTGTACAAGATAAAGTGACAAAACAAAGCCCTTATAGATCTGGAGTCTGCAAGCAAAAAGAAGGAAACAGAAAATAAAGGGGAAAGCAACGTGGAAAAAAAAGTAACAGAAAAAGGAAGATATGGAATGCCAAAATAGACAATCTAGAGAAGGGACAGCAGATACACTGGTGGCCCATGCTTCCCAAAACACCAGACTGCTCTTCTTGCCTCCTTTACAGAGTTCATCTACTTCCTGTGAAAAAAAATGAGTGGTTATAAGATTAAAAATACAGCAGAGTATTTAGGCACATTCTTCACTCTTAGCATGTGCTGCTTGTTTCAGCAGGGTGTCTGTTGTTCCTTACAGGAGGTATTTTCTTATCTGCCTTACCAAAGTGAAGGTTTATAATTAAGCTGTGTAGGCTCAGCTAAAGGGTTTGGTTATGAAGATGGATGTGGTTTTACTACATCAGCTGCAAGCAGCATGATGACCAGGAAATTAGCAAGGAGTAACAAAGAAATAAGATCTCCACTGATGTGACAGGAACTTTAGAGAGGGTTGGGAGGGCTTTTGGAGCAAATGCAAGCTGGGTCAGGATTTTCCACAAACTCATTCATCCATCTCTAGAGTTACTGTTAAATATCTGTGACACACATATGTTGATTCAATGGTGAAAGGCTTAAAGATCAGGCTGGGTTGACATTTCTTCTTGTAAAGCTCAATATCATGAAAACATTTGAAGTGTAAAGAGCTGTAGAACTGGCTAGTTTCACATGTCATACTGATGCTGTGTGGCTTTGTAAAAGAACTGATACACTTTGACGCTCTAGGCCTGAAGCAAATACAAAGCACAGGACTTCTGAGCATGGCAAGAGACCGTGAAGCTGCAGCACAGAGCACCAGGTAAGATCAAATTCCTGGCTATCTTCCATTTCCCTGTCACACCGTGTATGCTTAATAAACTGCTTTTACAATGGTGATAGGATATGACTGCCACCTGCATGCTATGTAATGTGTATCCTCTACAGAAAGAACATTTCACAGCTGCAAGATCTAAGTGCTTTAAGCCTAGAATACCTGGATGTTCTAAGGTGAGCTCACTGCTTTCTAAGCTGTAAAAAGGCTTAATCCTTGTGTCACTTTATATTATTTTGCAGTTAATGTTGTCAGTAGGCTGACAAAGGCACATAACCAGGGGCAGAATCTGGCCTCTCATATTTATTGGGATGTGATTCCTCAACCAGACACTACAGCCTCGTAAGGGCACATATTTTGCTTTGTTTT